>NW_027131485.1:12622500-15022500 GCF_026122565.2 Emydura macquarii macquarii
TCTGGTTAGAACTGGTGGACTCTCTCCTCTCTGGCCCCCTCCCTCTCTCCTGACTCACCATTCTCAAGGTCTGCTCTTTTGCTAGACACTTTCTAACCCCTCCCTTCAAACTCAGACTCTTTCTCTCTGCTGGAACCACACACTATCTCATGTCTCTGAGAATAGCTGATTTAGCATTGAGGATCAGAGCAGGACCCCTTTCTCCCTCACTGCATAGTCCCGAAGCAGCAACCTTGTTCCTGTCTCCTGGTTCCTGGCCTATGCTTGCCCTTTCAGCCCCCCTCCTCTCTCTTCCTCATCTCTTATTCTCTTTGTCTTGCTCCTCCTCTGCTCCTGTAAGTGCTCCCCCGTCATCTCAGTGTCACCTCCCTTGCCTCCTCTTCCTCATTCCCACTCCCCCTCGTCTCATCCTTTGCTTTCTCTTCCTCTGCTCTTTCCTCAGCCAAGCCACCTATGTATCTGTGCCACTCCTGCTCCCACCCTTTGCCATGCTTTCAGGCTTGGCCATGAGCTCTGCACCTTCCAAATTTATTCCCATCCTCTGCACTTCTCCCTTCCTGCTACTCCCTCCAGAATTCTGCTTCACCTTGATCCGCTGTTCTAAGTAATAGGCTGTTCAAATAACTCAGGCTGCTTTCACCAAGTGTCAGAGCAGAAAGACTCACTTTGCAAGGAGCTTTCAGTCTGCTTAGCAGATCAAATGGACTGGATTTGGGGCAGCTGGTCTGGCAGTGTAAAACCAGGAGAGAAAGAGTGCCTGCACCGACCCTTAACAAGTCGTTGGTCAAGATATCCTCTCGATATAAATGATGTTGCCAGTCATTACCTATCCTCTACGCTTCCCTTTCTGGGAAAGTCCAGTGAGAAGGCAATGGCCAGCCACCTCTAGAAGCATCTGATAATGTTGTCAGATTTCAGACATATAGCAGAAATGGCCCAGAATTTTGTTTTGGTAGCTGATGATGTCCTCAGCGCAATGGAGTGATTAGACATCCATGCTGAAATGTTTGACTAAGGAAAAATGTGGAGTACTAATGGCCAAGATTATATGCTGAATCCACACCACCGTGGTGGTGATGAACGCCGCCTTCTCCTCCAGCAGAACAGCTTTGACTCACAACCAGGTAAGTGACATCCGGCTGTGCCCTGAAATAGTCCTGTGGTCAGTGCTGTGAGGAATTTTCCACCTGCTTCACAGACATGAACCACTGAATCTGGACTGGATAGGCTGTTGTCACGGAGGAGGATCTGTTGCCCAGAGGAGCCAGACACAATATCTTCTCGGGAGTTTCAACCAGCGCTGAACATACTGCAAGAGCTTGAGTTTGTGGCCTGGGAATTGTGCCCAGGCCCCTTGTGGCTTGCTGAAGTAAGACTAATCTGCAAGCTCTGACTGGGCAGATGGCTCTGCATTAGGATGCTTCCATCCTTTCTTCCCCGTTAGGGTTTGGACGACATGTGTTCAGCTCTGAGGCTTTTCTGTGCACAGGGGTATGCAAGGGCATGTATGGTGAAGCACTAGGGCAGCTATTTAGATGACATAGATTTGTCTTCGTATGTGATGTCTGGGCCTACCCAGTCCCTGTCTAAGATTGAGGCTTTGGGAGTGAACTGCCTAAAGCTCAAGAAAGAGGCGATGTTGGTAGGTTGGAGGAAGGATTTTGAGAGTATGGCAGGGATGGGTCCTGCCCCATTATTTAATGTGTTGTCTTTTTAAAGAAAGCTTCATAATCTGGAGGTGCTCTTGGTTCCTGTGTGATCACACAAAACCAGATTGTGCTGATGGCTGGGAACTCTTTACTTCATCTGCATTTGGCCTTTGTGATCTTTTCTTCCTCATCCAGACATTACCACCATACCCCAGGCCCCTTGGACTTTCAGGCTGGATTACTGCGATGTTCTCTACAGCAAAGAGTACGACACCTACCTGAAGACCACTGTGACGGTGCGCCTTGGGTGCAATGCAGCTTCTCAAATGGTGGCAGTACTAGCCCCAGGGAACACATTTCATAAGTTCTCCAGGAGATGCAATGGCTCCTGATTGCTTCTGGATGCAATTCAAGATACTGACCACAATCTTTGATCTAAAATACCCTAGGCAGCTGGTTTCCCGAGAGATACTCCTCTTAGAGTGTGCTTCTGCAACCCCTTCAGCTGTATGTGTCCATAGGTGGAAACATCTGAATTGGGCTAAATCGAAACAATTCTGTTTTGTGAAAAATTTTGAGGTTTTTAGATTAGTTTTCTTTCTGATGCAGAACAAAAAAAAAGACCTGAAAACTTTCACACACAAAAATTAGCCTGATCCCAGAATAGCCGGAACTAACTTGCTCTGGGTGTGGGCAACCAGTTTCATGCCCCTGCTCTGAAAGGCAGAGCAGGTGCATGGACCTGGGTCTTTCACAGCCCTAACCACCAGGCTATTGGCTATTCTGCAGTCAGCCTCTCTCATTTTGACCAGAATTCTCATCCTGAACTGGAGAAACATTCCCAATAAAATTGTAATGGAACCCAATGTAGTTCTGTGACAGGTCTGGCAACTTCTTGCAGGATCCTCAACAAACCTTACTGAATTAAATTAAACATTGTTGAATTAAGTTTAAATATCTCAGAAGCTTATTGTTTTAAAAATGCAAATCTGTATGAATTATCATGTGATTGTATGTAATTTATCTAGGAGACATGTCTAATGCAAACCTTGGGAAGCGGTATAAATTTCAAAGGTTCTCTTAAGCAATGGCTCAGACAAGAATGAACTGTTAGTTGACTAGGTTTCCTAGGATGTCCTTGGGAGGAAGGAAATGCAAATGCCCAGCTCTGGACTTGCGCTTTTAGAGCTCTTCTTTGACAAGCGGACCTTTGTCTATGAATTACCTAGTCACAGGACCTGAAGGCCCAAACAAGTGACTTACAGATTCATGAGTGTTCTTGTTCCAAGTGAACAGCTTTTATGAACTTGTCATCACAGAACAACCCCTTGGTGGGGGTGTGAAGGACTGTTCACTGGAGAGAGCCCTTATTGGAGTTGGGGTGATCTCTGGTAAGCTTATTAGAATGCATATAGATTATTTTATGCTTTTAATATGTTTTCTCTGTCATGCTTTTACCTTAAGAATAAATGTGCTTGCTTAGAAAGAGCTGGGTCCTAGCCTAACTGTGGCAACTATATTTGACATCTCTGAAGCAGGCCGGCTTAGGCCTGCTTTGCTGCAGAATTCACCATGTAGGCAGGGAGCCATGCATCCTGGAAATACCCTGGTCAGGAGAGAAAGAAATGTTTGTCTCTGCCTAAGAGAGGTGAAGTCTGGGGAGCCATAAGTCTGAGAGTGGCCTTGCTGGACCAGAAAAGGGGGGAATACAGGGTGCAGTTGCCCTGAATAGTGACCGTTTCCACAAAACATTTATTTTTCCACAAAAGTGCATTTTTCAATGGTGGGAAACAAGTTTTGTCAAAATTTCGAGCAGCTGTAGGCTTAGGGGTGGGCAGTTCTCAGTGTGGGTGGGGCTCATCTGTGGAACTCATCCCCTCACTGAGTTCAAATTTGGTGACATTTAGGGCAGAATGCAAGGCTCTCAAGTGTTTTCCTCAGAGAGCGGGTGTGTGTATGTGTGTGAGAGAGAGAGAGAGGTTGGAGGCGCATGTGTGTCCCAGAACAAGGTTAGGATTCATTTTATACTGATATAATCAGAAAAACAAATAAAAAATAATTTTTGTTTCATTACACATCAGTCATACGGAAATGGGGGAAAATGTATAGTTGGTGTAAGGGATCCAACTTGACATGCTACTCTTTCAGCTCGGGTGCCAGTCAGCCTTTTTGATACCCCAGCTGCCTCCAAGCCTCAGCAAATGCCAGTAGATCTGATGACAAACCAAACCTTGAAAATAATATAAATATTTCACACCACTGTAATGAAACCATTCATGGGGAATGTAAGTCCATGGAGCTGCTAGGACAAAACTGTAGAGCTGTCACTGTTCTTGTTATCATCAACTGCTGTGGCCACCGAGATGTGGTTGTGCAATTCTGCTTCCCAGTAAAATGGGGGAAGTGGGATGCTCTCAGGTTTCCACATCTCATTAGTATTGCCAGGTCATTTCTGGGAGCCTCGCCAAGCAGTGCACCCTTCAAGAGGCTTTTCCACTCTGCTGAGTGAGGATTCTCCAGTTTTCTTTTTGAGAACTCCATGACTCTTTTGAAAACAATGCTGTTTACCATAAATAAACAACACGTATAGCTATATCTGGTTTGTATTTGCTGCACATTGAAGGGAAAGCACAGCATTAATGATGGGCCAAACCCTGAGATCCTTACTCCCATGTTGTTCAGCACCGAGACCGAACAGCTGACTAACTCCCATTGGCTACAGTGAGAATTTTGTCTGAATAAATGCTGAATAAGATCAAAGTAAGGACCTAACGATTTTTCTGTATGGTGATTGATTAAAGACTGCAGGAGTTGGCCCAGTTCATTCATATTAAAGTTATTATTGAATAATACTTGCTTTCAGTGATTTTATCTGTGAAAAGATTTTCACAGCATGCATCAGTGTGGATTAGTGTCACATGCTGGTGAAACATACAAATGTTGTACATTATTATTGCACACTGAATATTATGCAATTTTAATTTTCTGAATTAGTGCTTATCTTGAAAAATAGATGTCGCTATAGTAATGGTTGCTAGAGATAATATATGGTATATCATTGCAGGACAGCATTGCTTTAGATGCACAGCTAAAGTAAACTTCATGGGATTGTGCACAATTCAGTTTATTTTTCGTTATTCCTATGTGATTAAAATTCCACTTCTATGCTGGCTATTTGATTAAATTGCAAGCATGTATTTGTCTCACCTCCCTACTTTAAACTGCATCCAATCTTCCAGGAACCAATCAGAGGGTTACACAAACCATCATCTATTAGAGACATTGAGAGCTATGTTCACTTACTATTTGGGGAGCAGCTATGGAGGCACTGTAACCTCAGATCCCCATCCTCATCCCTCTCTTCCTTCGTCCTGGAAAAGAGAATATAGAAGTAGCATCTTCAACAGAAACAACTGCTGTTCCCAAATGCACAGAAAGGAAAGGTCAAAATCAATAAGAGCACAACGTACCTGGGCTCCTTCATATATAGCCAGCCAGGCCCATTACGGTGATCCTAATGGTCTCAGGAGGGACTTGTTTCCATTGGCTTTGCCCTTCTCAGGGGAAAGCTTATGTAAAGAGGGCAGAGGGAATGGGAAGGGGGGTGGGGGGACGGGACTCAGGGCTGCGTCTCTCCCATTCTCTCACTCTTCATGATGAATCTAAGCAGCAGGACCTAACATTGTACAGTACATGTGCTGGAAATGGGTATGTTAATGCTACACCATTTAAATGCCAGTCCATGTAACTTTCCAGAAGATGTTCCCTTCCCTGCATTGCAGAATAAAGTACAGAATAAATCCAAGGCTGAACTTTGCACTTGCGTCTCGTGTGCTAATAGGAGGCGAATAACCAGGATTTGAAATTCTTGGAAGTTTGTACTGTCAATGGCAGCTGCTGGGTGCTCAATACTTTTGAAAATCAAGGGTGCTTATTTAGATGCTTAAATATAGACACTGGAGCCAAACCTCATGCATCTCTTTCGAAAATCTTGGCCATAATCTTCATGTCAATTTCTGTGTACACCTGAAGCTATTACAAACAATAGGGATTACTATACATTAGTAAGTTTTCCTTAAGAGCCCATACAACAAGAAAAAATACAACATGCATATGAGATTATATGAAATGGTCTCTGCCAGAAGTGTCAGTTGAGGCACATTTTAGAAATTAGAAAAACTTGAAAGGAAAGTTCATAGATTTTTAAGACCAGAAGAACCATTATAATAATCTAATCTGAACTCCTGCATCATGCAGGCCAGAGAACTTCACCAGTTAAAAGTTTATTGGTTAGGTCTTGACCTATGAGCTGAAAGACCTCACTTTGACTCCTGGCTCTTATACTTATTGGGTGTGTGACCATGGGTAAAAAACTTAAGCTGTTTCCCCATCTTTTCAGGAGAACCTGAAAGAGAGCCCACCCTCTCTGACTACCCCACATGGTTAGTGCACTCAGCTAGGAAGTGGAAAGTCCATGTTCAAACATCTGTTCCATGTCAGGGAGAGAAAGGAATAGACCTTGGGTCTCCCCCCTCCAGGGTGTGTTCCACTCCTGGCTTTGGGTAGTCAGACATTTAGGATCACCCTGAGCATCCAGTTGCTTCCCTAACCATCTTGGCTCATAGCCACTCCTGCTGGATCACGCCTGGCAGGCGAGATAAGTGGCGGAAAGCTTAGTTTGAGGATCTTGGTGAGATTTAGGCTATGTCTGCAGTACCATGTATGTCAGTATAACTCATGTTGCTCAAGGGTATGAAACCCCCCCAAAGCGAGATAAGTTACAACGACCTAAGCGCTGGTATGGACAGCACTACGTCATGGACAGCACTATGTTGGCAGGAGAAGCTCTCCCACTGACATAACTACTGCCGCTCATGGGGGGGGGGAGGGTAGTTTAATTATGCTGGCGGGAGAGCTCTCACTCTCGTCAGCATAGAGTGGCTACCCAAGAGACCTAACAGTGGCTCAGCTGCATCAATACAGCTCTGCTGCTGTAAGCTCTCTAGTGTAGACATGGTCTTGGGCATGAGGCAGGCACCGGCCATCAGGACTGAGGTGGCAGGGCACATGCCCAGGAGCAAAATGAACTAAAAAATACCTTGAGTGGAAGGACAGAGCAGTGAAAAGCCTGACCAGAGCCCCACTCTCTGGAAATGTGGAAGACACTTGGAAACAGTTTAAACAGTGCTTCATTCTGTATCTGCAAGCAATGGGTGCCAGCAGAACGGAAGAGAGTCAGAGGGTAGCCTTATTTCTGACAATTGCTAGTTCTGTTGCACTTGACATGTTTAGTAGTTTTCAGTTAACTCAGGCAGAGGAAGGCTAACTATGAATCTAGTACAGAAATCGGAATACCGCACACTATGTAAAAATGAGGCATGTGAGAGATGGTTATGAACAGAGGATACAAAAAGGAGACAAAAACCTAGAAGAGTTTGTGATTGATCTGAGGCTGAAGAGTCAATCTTGCAATTTTGGGAGGCTGAGTCTCTGATAAGAGCCCAAATCGTGATTTGTTCCTGGAACAAAAAATTCTAAGAGAAACAACTTGGCAACCCAGCCCTAACCCCTTGACAAAACAATAGCCTTTGCCAAGCAAAGGAATTCACCCCAGATGGACGCAGACTGTGGAGGCACAGGTGACACTGTCTCCAAATGGCAGAAGGGCGCTAAGGGTCACTGAGTCTGCCATCTTGCCTAAGAAAGCCTCAGACAGACAACAACTGCAGCAGGCTGAGACAGCTGAGCCCTCAGAGCTTGGCACAACCAGAACAAGTGCACCTGTTGCCCTCTGACAGCAGTGGTGATGCTTTACCAGGGCAGCCCCATGGGTCTAAGTGACATTGCAGTGCACTTCAGAAAACATGCTGTAGAGTGACAGACCCAAGGAGCTCAGTCTATTTACCTTAACAAAGAGAGGGTTAAGGAGTGACTTGATCACAGTCTATAAGTATCTTCATGGGGAACTAATATTTGATAATGGATTCTTCAGTCTAGCAGAGAAAGGTCTAACATAATCCAGTGGCTGGACATTGAAGCTAGACAAATTCAGGCAGGAAATAAGATGTACATTTTTTAACAGTGAGGGTAATTAAACACTGGCACAATATACCAAGGACTGTGATGGATTCTCCATCACTGAGAACTTTAAAATCAAGATTAAATGTTTTTTTAAATGATCTGCTCTAGGAATTATTTTGGGAGCTGGTCTCTGGCCTGTGTTTATACAAGAGGTCAGACTAGATCAGGGGTGGCCAACCCACGGTTTGCGAGCCGCATGCGGCTCTTTGCTCTGTGCATCCTATGGGGGCCAAAGTGAAATTGACAAGCTGCCACAGCCAGGAGGGTAAGAGACACTGAAAAGTGAAATTGATAAGCTGCTGCTGAAATTGACTGATCAGCAGGAATTGGCTCTTTGCGGTAACTATAGCTATTTTTTGGCTCTTCGTCTCTGACTGGTTGGCCACCCCTGGACTAGATGATCACAATGGCCCCTTATGGCTTTGGAATCAATGAACATATTGTTGATTGGTTAAGAATAATTAAGTGTCCTGATTTAAGAAATACTGGCCAAGATAAAAATTGACTTGAAAAGAACCTAGCATTAAATTCATAAGCAAATGCTCACTAAAAAGGTGTTATTCTATTAAATTGCATTCTAATATTTTTCATAACACATAAAATCGGCACATCTAGTTTGTTAGGTTTCAGCTTTAAAAATCTAACTGGCACCTCAGCAAATTCATAAAATTGCCCCCTCTCCCCCATTCACACTTACAGAGAGGAAGATGACAAAACACATGTAACCAGGTACATATTTTACTTAACAAAATTTAAAGCTAAATGAAACACACGGGTTCACAGTACAGGCAGCCCCAATTATGCTGGCTGCTGGATAGGTCATAGTAATGCAGCCCCTATAACCTATGTTCCAGTGGCGAGCCTGGAGTTGGCTAGAACAGCCTAGAAAGTATGTGGTGCTGGCTAAAAAGTGGGGTAGGGCCAGGGTTACTGGAGGATGCACTGATTTGGCCTATCTCCTCAGTTGGGCTCCAAAAGAGACCTGGAAGGAAGTTAAATGTACTGTGAGGGGAGTGTGTGTGAATATAAATTATATGTAACCCATTGTTATTTTCTTTATTAAATCTTGAGGCGCTTGTAGGCCAGACCCTCAGCCTATGTACATTGCTGTAACACCACTGAAGTCAGTGGAGCTATGCTGATCTATACCAGCTGAGTACTTAGGCCGCTATCTTTTTTGCAGGCTAAAGGTATATACACACACAGACAGCAGCAAATTTGCCACCGTCAGATCAATCTATCTGGAAGTGAAGACCTGCTCAATCCATCCAGAAGTCAATTCAATTAAACCACCACCTCAAAAGGCGTAGCACTGTGTCGCCAGAAACACATTTCCTGTTGGCGCAGCATAGTGGAGATGGCGCGCAGAAGAGGATTTAGTAAGTCAACGTGAGTTACGCAAGCTACTCTACATAGCTTGCATAACTCCCATCAACTGCCGCTGAATTTCCTGGTAAGCAAATTTCCTGAGCGAGTGCCAGACAGTGGGTGGCAGACCCATCCTGGCTTACAGACAGCCCCCCAACCTGAAGCAAATACTCACCAGCAACCATACACCCTACAAAAAGTCCAACCCAAGAACCTGTCCCTGCAACAAACCCTGTTGCCAGCTCTGCCCACACATCGACTCTAGTGACAGCATCACTGGTCCTAACCACATTAATCACACCATAAGGGGCTCATTCATCTGCACATCCACTAATGTTATATATGCCATCATGTGCCAGCAATGCCCCTCTGCCATGTACATTGGCCAAACTGGACTATCACTACGCAAAAGGATAAATGGACACAACTCAGACATAAAAAATAACAACATCCATAAATCAGTCGGAGAACACTTCAATCTCCCAGGGCACTCTGTCGCTGACCTGAAAGTTGCTGTACTTCTCCAAAAAAACTCCAAAAACAGACTTTAAAGAGAAACTGCTGAGTTAGAAATTATCTGCAAACTTGACACATTCAAACTGGGTTTAAACAGGGATTTGGAATGGCTCTCTCATTACAAGAAGTAAATTGCTTTGATCACCCATTCTCACCTCCTACTCAATGGTTGTAATTAAGCCTCAAGTACCCAGCTTTTATCCACCTACCCCATTGTTCTCTATGCGCTTGTATGTGTATATGATGCCTCCTATATGTGTTACCTATTTGCTGTATCATTTCTACCTACTGCATCTAAGGAAGTGAGCTGAGGCTCACGAAAGCTTATGCCTGCTGAAATTAAATTTGTTAGTCTTTAAAGTGCCATAGAACTCTCCTTGTTTTTATTGTTGAAATAGACGAGCGAGCATGTAGACAGAACGTGACCCTTTTCTGCCCTGTAGGAGGACTGTGTCAATGCGAATCAGATATGATACAGCTAAAAAATGAAAGTGCTGTTGTGTTATGAAGACCCCTTTCCAAACTCTAAACCAATGACATTCTAACCAGTGATAGAATGTAGCCTGCAGAGGACAGTCCATTGAGTTCCTAGCTTGTTTTTGCAAACCCAATGAGCAGACTTCAATTTCTATTAAAGACCCCCCATCCTTTTGTTACCCACAGCATGAGAACCAACACTTTGTGGTAGGCCTAGCTACATTGTAATAGTCACAACAATAAACACAGCCCTGTAACTTCTTTTACAGGAGAGGATGTCTGTTATGAAGGCATGTAACAGAGTGTGCTCTGCCAGAAGGTAACTCATCACCCTGTCACTCTACTACCCACCCGTATATATTAATTGGGACCTAATTGGAAGACAGGTACTTGACAGAGTGTCAATTAACTGAGTAGATCTACAGCTGAAAGGCTAATTGAAGGGGAAGCAATTCCAGTCTCTGGGATTATATAAATTGACAGGAAGGACATGCTAAAGAGGAGGGCACCAGAAGGAAGGCAAAGGTAGCCAGAACTGGTTGTTGTTAGTATTGTGTCCTTCCCTAGCAGCAAATGGGGAAACAGCCTATGGAATGTAACACTATAGGCTGTGGCCTACTGACAGAATACAGTAAAGCGTGGTGGTGGTGAAGGTGACCTGGACTGGTTGTGGTCTGTGATTAAGGCCTGAGAGGACTCTCAGGGGGATGACCTTGTGACATGGGGACAGTGGGAACCTTTTATTAGCATTAGGAATCAGAGGAAAGACCAGGGCAGAGAAATGCTGTGTATGGTGCAGGCAGACTAGGAAATAGGTTAGGATAGTTTTCATAATGTCCAGTAATATAGCCAGGCTGGATTGTAAAGTTAGTGGAGCCTAGTGGAATAGTTCGCTCCATTGCTGGCTTCCTGCTCCAGTTGCACAGCTATCAGAGCAACATACGGTGAAATGCTAAAGCTGTTCCATTCCGAACATACCTAGAGCTTTCATTCTCAAGAGGCATCATGCTTTATGCAAGGAGAACTTGCTTTGCTTAGAAGATTCTTCTGCTTCGACAATGTTGGCTTGAGCTCAGCATTTGATGCCCTTTACTTCCTGGTGACCTTGCTATTATGAAATCTTGGAGCACCTGGGACACTAGATTTTGCAGTCTAGTCTTTAGAATTCTGAGTAGCTCCTAATTTAATTTGTGCTTCACCTTCCTGTTATTTCAGTGTTAGGAGCATGGGGGGAGATTTTCAAAAGTACAAAGGTCAGTTTGGCCTAACTCCTATTTGTGCCTTTGAAAATCTGCGCCTTAGTGTTTATTAAAAGTCATCTAAAACGCTTCACAGGCACAGACTAAGGACAAACAACTTGGCAAAGGCTTCCAAAACTATGTTATGGCAGCACTGAGCCCAGCTTCATAGTTATGATTGAGTTGAATTTTGCACTTAAAAGAGGGATTCAAACATGAAAAATAGATGTAGCACTTATTCTTTGAATATAAAATAAATGTTATGATAATATGCAAGTAAATCTGTTTATTGGTTTGTGTTAAAATTAATTAGAAAATAGGTCCCTTAAGAAATGTAGCACTCAACTGTCAGACTTTCCCCCTCAGAGATCTCAGTAATGAAATAACAGATTCTTCAGACATGTAAAGTTTATAGTTATTTTGCCCTAATTATTCATAACTGAAAGCTTTGTCTTCAATAGGGGCTGAAGAATAATGTTGCAATTAGAGCTGGGCAAAATTTTTCAAATGAAACTCTTTTTCTGTGAATAATATAGATTTGATTATACCAAAACATTTTGCAAATGTATGTGAATTTCACTGAACTGTTTCAGTCAGGGAAAAGAACCTAAAAAACCCAAAACAAAAAAACTCCTGCCAACTAAATGTTTCTTTCAACATTTCAAAATGAAACATTTTGAGTTTTTGGTTTGAAATGACTTTTTGTTTCAAAATTTCCTTTAATAAAAACATTAAAAAAATTAAAAAATTGTCAAAATTTAAATCTATTTTTTTTATTTTTGTCAAAACAAAACTTTTAATTTGATCCAAAATGAACATTCCTCTTTTTTGGTTTGTTGAAAAGTGAAGAAAAAATGTTTTGGTTTGAACAAATTTTTTTCCCCCCCAGAATTGTCAGCAAACCAAAAAAATACCTTATTTACCAACCTCTAGTTGCAAGATAGAGAATTTTATAAAGAATTGCCCCGTTTCAAAATGGCTGCTATCTTTTTTTTCCTTCTGCATCTGCTTAAGACAAACTTCAGTTATGCAGAATAATGGGAAAACATGGACCTTAATAATTAATATTTCTTTTAGAAAACTGCTCAACAGAAAAGCAGAGGAGGGAAGGAAATTAGAGTGTGTGTGTGTGGGTGGGTGCACATGCATGCATGCACATGTACCTGTGCAGGGCAATGTGGGGATAGGTGGGAAAAACTGTGTGTGCGCGCGCGCATGTTCAAGAGGTTTTGAGAGGAAACAGGAGGAAGGGATAATTTGGTGAGTGTGTGTGTAAGGGAATGTAGGGGATGCAGGAGTAAATAGGAATTTGAGGTGTGTGCACGCACACATTCAGAAGAATGTAGGGGGGTGAAGAAGGAAGGGAGAATCTGAGACATAGGTGTGTGCAGGTGAGGGGAAGGGCTAGAGGAAGTGGGGGAAGGGTGTATGTTGTGACTGATTTGTGCTCTTCCGGTGATACACAACATCTGTAAGCCCAAGGCAACTAGCCAGTACATTCTGGTTGCTTTGCATTGCTCCTGACTGGCAGAAATTATTCAGAGCATACTGGTGAATCTGGCAATAAAAGTTACAATTAAAAACAAGTGATTTCAGATTAATTAGTGCATATCTGCAGAACATTAGAAATACCACATGGCAACACTCTCTTTGGGTTTCTTGTTCATATAATAATTTAAAATTAAAATAAATAAAATAGGAAATTCCGAGACAGAAAGTACATTAAGATGGCTTTGAAGCTGAGATTATGATCAGCAACTTAATGGTAAAAAAAAATTTTTTACATAATATTGTAATTATCCCAACACCCATATCAGGAATGCTTGTTGTAGGGTATGTATGTGTGGAGGATACATGTCTTCTGGGATGTGTCCATGCCAGGAGGGGTGTTTGTGTGAGGGGATTGCATGTAGTTAGGAAAAGTTTTTAACTATATGTTTGGGATTGGAGTTACCAATGCAATAAAGGTAGTTAGTTACACTCTAGAAGAGGCTTCCAAGGGAGGTTGTGAAATCCTCATCACTGGAGGTTTTTAAGAAGTGGCTAGACCAACATCTGTTGGGGATGGTCTAGATTTACTTTGTCCTGCCCCAGCACATGTGGTTGGACTAAATGACTTCTCTAACTCCCTTCCAGGCCCACACCTCTATTATTCTGTATGAGATGTGGGTGGGTGGTGAAGTATATGTGAGAAGGGGAATTGTCTGATTCTGGAGGGAGTGTGAGATGTTTGGGTGTAAGGTGGGATATTTGTATGTGGAGGGTGCATAGGGGTTGGGCAGTATGTGGGGTGAATGTGGTGGGGTATGTGTGTAAAGGGGTTGTCTGGGTCTGGAGGCTGTGTGAGGCATGTAGAGCGGCATGTGTGTAGAAGGTGCATATATGACATCGGAGAGTTTGGTGTATGGGTGGGATAGTATATTTGAAAGGTGCGTGCGTGCGTCTGTGTGTGTGGAGGGGGAGAGCTGGGTCTACAGAGCATGTGTGTGGTATGAGAGTGTTTGGCCATGTGTGTGGGGCCGGGGTCTGGATTTGCAAGGCATGGGTGTGGTATAGTCTGTGTGTTGGAATGGCAGGGTTGGGTCTGTAGGGTTTGTGTGCGGTGGGGGAGTGTTTGGTGTGTGGCTGGACAGTGGAGAGATCTCAGCTATGTGTGTTTGGTCTCATAATGTCTTCATAATACTGTACAGCCCAAAGCATAATGAGATGAAAGACCCCTGTCAAAAGCCAAGGAACAAGTCTTCATCCAGGTTCTTATCTTCCCGGGCTGGAGCATCTGAACATCCTGTCCAGAGCCAGGTGTATAGCTACATGTCTAGTGTGCTTTGGCTAGAGGAAAAACACCCTTCTCCCCTAAAGAAGTCATCCCCTAGAGGGGAGAATGAGGCTATTAGATGAGAGATTGCTACATGGTTTCATGAACACCTTTGCCATTATAAACACCATTCCGGGAGCATGCTGTGCATGTAGGAAGGAGACCTAGAAGAGGAACTCACTTCAAGCATGTAGTGCGATGCATTTAGCAGCTCTGATGTAGTTGCACACATATTCTCGCTTTTCTTCCAGAGCGCCCTCTGAACATGGTGCCGGCGCTGAAAGGCAACCCAAACCCACGTTTCCAGGTCAGTGAACTTCTGATTGGAGAGCAATGCCTATAGCTAGGGGATCCCCACACCAAGAGAAGCCCCGCTCATCACCCATATTTTTTAAAAGATTAAGTAGACTATGGCTTTTTTCCAACTATTAGCATCTTGGATTTCGGAAGGGGAGAAACAGTGACCCTGGAACTTTGAGCATTAAGGAATGTTCAACATTGGTACTGTTCTGCTACAAATGGGATAAAAAGCACCACCATGCAAAAATGCCAGGGTTAGAATTGTTACAGTCTGCTATGCAATTGACTTGCTCCGTTGTTTCTCATGCAGAAAGAACTGGTAGTGATGCTATAAAAAGTTGCTTAACACTTCCCATTATAATCCCACATTTTTAATTGCTCACAACTTTGCCAAACTTTAACAGTTCAGGCTAAAATTTTCCATTCTTCCTCTCTACCTCAGGGTGAATTTTTCTGGGAAAATTCAGCAAAAAGTTTGTGGGTGCTTGCTGTTGAGAACAAGGTTAGGGAAAATAATTAATTTGACAATATTAACTTTTTTTGTGACTTGTTTTTAAAAAGAGCTCTAGCACCTCTGGAATTTAGAACAGGAGCTTGTAAATTGGCAGGGGGATATTCTTGATATCAGAGAAGGGCCTTTTCCTGTCCTAGTAAAACCAGCTAAATGTGGCCAAGTTTTAAGCCACAGAAAATCACCATTTGTATCTACTGAGCAGAAGTTGTCATAGCTTTGCTGACAAAATCTCTGAACAGTGCATCTGCACTGAGCATGCTGCCTGGCCCCGCTCAGGCACCTCTGGCATTTGGAAAGAACCACACCTCCAGCCAGGACAAAAATGGCACATCCCTCTCCTGCTCTCTATCACAAAAATATCTTTTCACCTAAGGAAAGGTTCACTGCTTCTAAATACACGCTCCCACGCCTTCCTAGCCAGCCTGCTTATTACCTTTCCCTATGCAGATACCTTTTAACCCAATGAAAGGTGCACTGAGCAGGGAACCAGAAGATCATCCATTCACATCTCTTCTCTTTCACTGACTGACACACATTTCTGTGCTCGTCACATCTTTTCATTTTTCTCTCTTTTTTTTTTGAGCTAAGCCTTTTGCCCTATCTAAGGGGGCAGGCAGGTTTCCTGCAACTTCAGATAGAATAACACAGAGTTTACATAAGTTCACTTCTAGCAGAGCTGGGAACAGAGCCTAGCTTTCCAATATGACAGACTTCCATCTCAGCCACTTAGCCACACTGCCTTTCAGAAAGAGTCTGCCAAATCTATGTGCCTGTCCATGCTGTCTATAAAAGGGTAATTCTCACATATGTAACCAACTGTTTGTGCTGAGTGCTGTGAGCCTGATGAGTCATTTGAAATAATTACCTGCGAGTGCTAAGTGCCCAGCCAATCCACAAACCAGGGTCTAACCAGGTGTCCCCAAGGCAGGTCATTAGGTTCCAAATGAAAGCAACCGCTCTAGTCTGCTCAGTGTTGCTACCTTGTTGGGGATGCTCCTTGCTACCGGGCAGTTCTGATAGATTGCTCCTGCACAAGCCACAGCTGGTCACGTGGCTGTCCTGACACTGCTTTATGGGATATGATGAGTCAGCCTCCTCTATAGCACCCGACCTATGGATGATCACAACCTCCTTCTGTTGCCATTTAATGTGGTTACTATTTCAGCTCAAGTGGTAGCAGTCTCTGCTCTGTATCTAATGGTCCTACATTAAACCCTGCTGATGAACTACATGGGGAACTGATACACTTGCACATTAATTCCTTTGGTTTTTCATCTGCCACAAGCATGGCAAGGGAGGGGCTCTGTGTGTGTAGTGAGGGGAAAGAGGGTTGATGTGAGTGGGATGGGCAATGGACTAGTGTGAGGAGGCAAGGGCAGTTCATGCACCTGGACGGGCAGTGTGTGGAAGAGGAGGAGTGGTGTGTGCGTGGAAAGAGATTGGTCCTTTGCGTTCGTGGTGAGGAATCTGGGTAGTGCGTGCGGAATGATTGACGTGCATGCAAGGGGATGGGCAGTTGCTGTGTGGGAGAAGGCTGGGCTCTGTGTGTGGGGAAGGGAGGGGAGAGGAGGGGACAGCCTCGGGCTGTGTTTGCATTGGGGTTGGGCAACGCAGGACTGTGTCGGGGTCGTGGGTGGCTTGTGAGGGGGACGATGGTCAGTAGGTGTAGGGGGAAGCTGGGTGATATGTCTGTGGTGGGAAGTAGGGGTGTGGTGGAGGCCCAGTGCAATTTGAGTTGCCTGCCCACTGCCCTACAGGACTAGCATAACTTCAGTTGCTTGCCTGGCTATTCTGACCCCTGTAGCATGACATCCTCTGGCTGGCAAAGATGCATAGAACTAGGGAGTAACCTTGCAGATGTCCCAGTTTCTGCACACCACGGCACATAAGAAGACAAAATACACAACATGTCTGCTTGCAGCTGCACATAGATAACAGTGGTGGGAACAACAAGTTATCCTTGAACGTCTGGGAGTACACTTTTTCATTGCCAAAGGGGCATGTTTTTATTACAAATGTAGATGTGTGAGGGGAAGGGTGGTGTGGGGGGCAAGATAGATAGTGTGCATGCCAGAAGATAGAGAGCTTGTTTGTGTGGAGGACTAGTAGGGTGGGCAGTGTGTGTGCACATGTGAGAGGAAGAGATGGGCTGTGGATGTGTGAAGAGCACAATGTATGCAGAGGCCTAGTGGGCAGTGGGAGTGTGTGGGGGGGAAGAGGGGTGTGTGTGTGTAGGGAACAGTGTGCAAAGAGGCAGATAGTGCATACAGAGGGATGGGCACTTTGTCAGGGGCAGAGAGAGGTGGTGGGCAGATGGGTGGTTGTGTGGAGGAACGAGCATGAGGCATCTAGGGACCAGGCAATGGGTATGTGTGGGGGTGGAATGGAAACAGGTGGATGGGTGGAGTCAGGGCGTGTGAGAGACTGGGGTGGCGTGTGTGAGAGGATATGCACATAGGGGGATGGGCAGCTTGTGTGTGAGATGGGAATGGGCTGTGGGGGGGTGATATGAGTGCATGGAGCAGGTACGCGGTTTGTGTGTTTCAGGGGGATGTTATGGTGGGAGGTGTGTCAAGGAGATGGGTGTGGGAGGATCAGGGGAATGGAAAGTGTGTATGGCATGTGGGTCTGGATAGGCAGTGGGTGTGAGTGGGGCGGGGTGGTTTGTATGGATGTGGGGAGGAGGGGCAGTGTGTGGGAGGGGAGATGGCTGACCTGTGTGTGGGGAGAGAGGCAGTGTGGGTGTGCTGGGAGATGGATGGTGTGTGGGGCGGGCAGGATGGGGAGTATTTGTGTGAGGGAAGGATCGGTCAGTGTGTGCTGTGTGTTTGGGGGGCTGGGCTGTGTTTGCAAGGAGTCGAATGGTGGGGAGGGGTGATGGCCCTTTGGTGTTTGGAGGGGACGGGCAGTGTGTGTAGGGGAACAGGCGGAGTGTACATAGGCAGACGAGCAGTTTGTATGTGGCAAATGGGAGGTGTACACATGTAAGTGGAGAAAGATACTTGTTTAGGGAACGGGGGTGTGTGTGCGTGCGTGCGTGCGTGCGCGCGCGCTAGAGAGGTATAGGTCGCTTGTGTATGTGCAGAGGAGGGGGAGATATGTGTTAGTATGCAAGGGAAGATGGGCTGTGTTTGTGTGTGCTGGGGGCCAGGTGGGTTGTGGGTATGTGAGTGTGGAGGCTGGGACATGGGCGGTGAGGGAATTAAGGATTTGTTGTGGGTGCCCCTGTGTTTAGATGAGAGAATGACTGGTGGGTGCACATGCTGGGAAAGAAGCGTGGTGACTCCATGAGCAGGTGTGCGCGTGGAAGGATGAGAGGTGGTGTGTCCGTGTGCATGTGTGGCAGGGCTGTGACAGAGGGTGTACGTGTGTCCATGGCAGAGGCATGGCTGTGTGCACGAGCGGTGGGGTTGATAGGTAACGTGTGTGTATGGGGTAAGGAAGACAGGTTCTCTGTGGGTGCATGAATGGTTGAGGGTGACAGGTGGTGTGTGTGTGTGTGTGTGTGCAAGGTGGGGGGGGGTATCTCAGGGAGGATGTGAAATAAAGAGGAGGTCTGAAGGGTTCTTGGGGGAGAGGCTGGTGGAGTATGAAGTTGTCCCTACTCCCAAAGGCTGCACATTTTGGACCCAAGGTCAGATCACAATATCTAGCTGTTGCAATGGAGAAAGTGTTTTATAAATTGAAGCCAATCGTGTCACTGAAACCCCAGCATTGTCACCTCTTCCCAGCAGACTGAGCCCATTTCTAGAGAGGCATTCGTACTGTCTCAATTGCTTTTTGAAAGCAGGTGCTTCCAGAGCAGAGGCAGCTTCTTTTAGGGAAAGGGAAAATGTCATTTGCACCAAGCAATGGGAATTGGTGTAAGACTTTCTGGGTATTCACACTATATTGAGACAAGTCTTTGCTTACATTTGCAACATAGCCTGCAAGTCAGACATGCCATAGGAAGGACTTGCCAGGCTGCTTTAAATGCATATAAGAAGTGGCTGGCATTGGGAATTCAGAAAACTTAAGAAAAAACACAAGTCAAGCAGAATCCTATGGGCTTCTCTTTAACATGGCTCTTCTCCAAATATTTCAAACTTCACCCAGATCTACTGAGATGAGTAGAGCCCAGACTTTCTGAGACTAGCAGTAGAGTCCACAAAACCTCCACTGATTCAGAGACTGACTGCACTGACCTTTCTCGGAAGTACTTGATTGCCTCCTGGTCTAGGAAGGTCTGCTCCTCTCGAAAGCCCTGCTCAAAGATTTTGCGCTTGTGTCTGAACTCAATCACAGTCTTAGTGTAAGAGTTCAATGTAGTGACTGAGGCAGCCATGCAGCAGGTGAAAGAGCCCCACGCCAGACTGTGGAAAGAAAAACCAGCAGACAGAATGTGGTTAAGAGAGCAGCCCACATCGTGTTTCTGGAGGCAAAACACATGTAAATGGAGTGTGGCCAGGAAGGTAAGCTAGGAATGACCAACATATCAGAGAGACAAGGTGGATACAGTCACACAGACGTCAGAAGAGTTCTGTGTAAGCTCAAAAGCTTGTTTTTCACCAACAGAAGTTGGTCCAATAAATACCTCACCAGCCTTGTCTCGCAAATATTGGGACCAATACGGCTACAACACATTTGACTCATTTTACTTCAAGAGAACTGTGACTAGCACTAAACAACTTTTTTCAGCTGCCGCTTTGTTCAATTGATTTGGCTGACTAAAAATCAAACAATTCATTTCAACATTTTCAGACTGTTTTGACTTTTTGTTGTGAAACGACATTTTGTTTAGAGATTTAACTGGATATTTTTTTAAAGATTAAAAAAAAAACCCAACACACTAAAATATAATGTAAGATGTTGAAAATCCAAAAGTAATTTCACTTCAGGTCAAACAAAATGTTTTGTTTAACCTGAAATAGTTTTTTTCTTTCCATTTTGGTCACTGAACTAAAAATATAGGTTATTTGCTCAGCTCCAACTGTGCCCCAATCTCTGTAATGCAGGCAGAATAATGTGGGCTGTGATTCCTATCCTTGGCAATGGGAGGCTGAAGCTTTGCCTTCTTGTGAAAGGTCATGTCTGGTAACACATACTCTACAGTACAGCTGGTGAAATTTTTCAAATGAATAGTTTATTCACCAAAAAATGCAATTTCAGTCGACCTAACACTATTCACGAATTTGATACGAAGTCATTGAATGGTTTTAGTCAGGTTTTTTTTAATTGTATGTTGTTGGACTTAGGTGCTATTCACAAAACAGCAGGAGGACAAGCTGGTGCCAATCTTACAGTTCAGTGGTTAGGGACGTCACCTGAGATGTGGGAGATCCCAGTTTGACTCCCTCCTCTACTGAATATGGGACTGGGATTTGAACTGAGGTCTCCCACACTGCAGGAGAGCGCACTGGGTGATAGGGTAGACTGAGGCAGGTCTCTCGGGGTATGTCTACACTGCACGCAAAGACCTGCAGTGCAGCTGGCCTAGGTGAGCTGACTCTGGCTCACAGGACTTGTGCTGTGGGGCAATAAAATTGGAGTCTAGACCCATCCTTCCCTCGTGGGGTCTCAGAGCCCGGGCTCCACGCTGAGCCTGAATGTCTGCACAGTTTTATTTTAATCCCACAGCTCCAGCCCTGGGAGCCTGTCAGCTGATCTGGGCTCTGAGACTTGATGTGGTGGGATTTGTATTGCACGTAGCTGGGGGAGCTGTGCTCAACAGTCTTGAAAATGTTCATGATTTCAACAGCTGAAGAATTTGGAAATTCTGAGTTAAATTTAAAAGAAATCCAGACAGAGCATTACCTGGAAATGTGCAACTGATACCCAAACAACCTGAATTTTGCCCTGTAATAAATGCATTATTCAGACTTCTGTATTTCTGGTCCTAGATTAGATTAAATTGATGTTTAAATACAATTAGGAGGCTGAATTCAGATTCCTGCTTTAAGTGCAAAACTCAGCTCAATTGTAACTATGCTGCCATGACCTGCACTTCCACAGCACTGGTTGCAATTAGGCTAGTTACTTATACGTCCCCCATGTGATAACATCTGAGCACATCACAAACATTAATTCTCACAGCTCCCATTTGAGGAAGGAAGCTATTATTACTCCCATTTTACAGAAGGGGAACTGAATCACCAAGAAACTATGCAATTGCCCCATCACCACACAGAAAGCTTATGACACAGTCAGGAACTGAACCCCCATCATCTAAATCCCAGCCACACGATGACACGTCCTGTCCTGTACTACTTCAGCGGTGTGTAGTCCCTTCCTGCTGTATCAGCCATTCAATCAAACACTAGAACTGTATTTAAAAAGAGACTACAAATAATATTTTATATTTATGTTGCTGACATAGAGGTAATCAAACTTCCGACTTCAGGGCATCATCTGATCCCCAGGGGGTTCAAGGAATTTTCCCCTACCTATAACATTTCACAACTGGCCTGACGGCCATGTGGTTTTTCTGTTTTGTTTTGTTTTGTTTTGTTTCACCCTGCTTTAAAGCATTGCATGTGGGCCACTATCAGAGGCAGATACAATTGACTGGCCTGTATGACAATTGTTTGCATTAATTTGGAAGGAAGGAACATGGTTTTATGGTCAGTGCAAGGACCTGAGAGTCGGAGACTTGTTCCCAGGGCTGCTACTAGTTTGTTGTGTGGCTGTAGGGAAGCCACTTAATCTTACCAACCTCAGTTTCCCAAACTGCAAAATAAAAATACAGATGATATGGACCCCTTTCCCAGGGAGCACTGAACCTGATCTGATGGTTATAAAGTGCTTTGAGGTCCTATGATGGCCACATCATTACTAGGGAGATAAACATTTTGTTAAGCGTGAGAATGTCTCTCAGAGATTCAAGGAAGCTTGACAAGAGGTTGTAGCTATAACACAAACAAAATCAATAGACACCTAGGACACTGAAAGTTAGGTTATACTTTAAACAAATGTGTGAAGGTTTGGGGATGCCCAGCAACAGTGACCTGGGCCATGGCACTTTCAGCTCCTCTCTCACAGTGATGTCTGTGCCACCTGCTCATCACTGAACTGATGCTCACAACAAGCTGCCCCCTGCACATCCAATATTTACTATATGCTTAACAATGTGAATGTTGGCATCTTGAGCTCTGAAACTCTGTGCCAAGGGCAGGGGCCCCAATAATCACCTGCACTGCAGCCTCGGACCCTAATAATCCCCTCTAAAGAGATGAAGGAGACTAACAATCCCTTGCACTGGAACACAGAAGAGATTGTGGAGGATAACAATAATTGGCATGTGGGATTTAATCCCAAGCATCGGGACTTGGAAGAGAGGGAGGGCTAATCCCTTGCCTCAGAATGTGGAGGGGGCTAATAAACTGCACTGAGGTGTGAGGGGCTAAGAACATCCTGCATCAGGTCATGAGGGATTAATAACCATGTGCCTTGGGATGTGTACGTAGGTGGAGGGGGTCACTAATAATACCCTGCTTTGGTGCCTGCTGGGACTATTCTGTCCATGCCTGCCTGATTCAGGGATTAGAATTAAAATAAAATATTACTCAGTAATAAAAAAAATTAAAATGCAATAAATTACAATTGAAATATCTCCCTCTGGTTCTGCAAGGATTATGGTGCCCTTATAGGATGATGCAAACTATTGAAAGTTCTGAAAACTGCCTGTGACCAAAATACTTCTAACTCTCTAAATTCTCCTACACTAGTCAAATGTACCTGTTCTCATAAAGGGCAGAACAATAAAACTTCTAGGCCAAGCCATTATTTTTATCTGATGAGCAAAATAAATGTGGGAATCTTTTCAAAACCAAAAACCAGCCTGTATGTTAAATTGTCTCCAAAACATGTTGTCTTATTTGCCTCAAACCTTTCAAGACAGTCCCCGGGGCAGCTATTGTGAGACTCAGAGGCTCTATGCCTTCCACTGCACACGGGGGCATTGCATCTTCTATAGAAAATTGCCTTATAAGGCACAACTGAGCCCTGACTGTAAATACATGAGACCAAGAGTTTAAAAAATGTTATGGCAATTGTGCACCTAAATCGAAGGACTACACTTAATGGAATTGCTCTATCAGTGCTGGTAACTGTGGCTGCAATTGCCTTACAAGAGATATATAGCTAATGACTTTTATGTGCAATTACCACAACTAGCCAGCTACTGTACATCCAATGTACATGCTCAACTGTGAATATTTTTGTGCTTGGAAATGCACATACTATTTCCTGGCATTTTAACGCCATGTTTGTAACCACTGTACTAATATCCATAATCAGACAATTCAAGAGTGAGATGAAGATACTAAATGAAGGCGACACTTACCAGAAGGACCATCCATAGTCCCATGAATGTGGTCTCCAGTCTTCTGGTCCAAGGCTGACTGTCACTTGGAAAACTTGAGTGTACATCATATGAGCCACCATCCCCAAGAGACCTGGAAAGCAGGAATTAGAATAGGAATATCTTTGTGATCTTTGCCATTATTCCCGAAGGAGCTTCCCCAACTCCTGCAGATGCCGAAAGGTCCTGCAAATAGCCCTCTTAGTACTCGCTGTACCTCTGCAGCAACGGCAGCACATTGTGGGTAGAGGAAGAGGGCCATTCAGATTTAGTTATTTTACAACACAGTCTGAACGGTACGGGAATGCTAATGGTATGAAGGAAACCCTTTAAGGAGCTTGCCTACACATTATTACCATCAACCCTGCAGCTGTAACCCAGGTTTTCTCTGGTTATGCCATTCAGCTTCTGCATGGAGCCTGAGGACTTCCATTGGTTCCATGTAATGCAGATTTTTAAAAAAGGCTCTAGAGGCAATACAGGTAATTACAATCCAGGAAGCCTAACTTCAGTACCAAGCAAATTGGTTGAAACTATAGTAAAGAAGAGAATTATCAGACACAAAAAGGAACAGAATTTGCTGGAGAAGAGTCAACATGGCTTTTGTAAAGGGAAATCATGTCTCACCAATCTACTAGAATTCTTTGAGGGGGTCAACAAACATGCAGACAAGGGTGATTCAGTAGATACAGTGTACTTGGACTTTAAGAAAGCTTTTGATAAGGTCCCTCACCAAAGGCTCTTAAGCAAGTAAGCAGTCATGGGATAAGAAGGGAAGTCTGCTCATGAATTAGTAACTGGTTAAAAGACAGGAAATAAAGGGTAGGCATAAATGTTCAATTTTCACAGTGAAGAGGGGTAAATAGTGGCAGCCTCCAGGGATCTGCAGTGGAACCAATGCTGGTTAACATATTCATAAATGATCTGGAAAAAGGGGTAAACAGTAAGGTGGCAAAGTTTGCAGATTATACCAAGTTACTCAAAATAAAGTCCAGAACAGATTGAGAAGAGTTGCAAAGGGATATCACAAAACTGGGTGAATGAGCAACATTATGGCAGATGAAAGTCAATGCTGATAAATGCAAAGTAATGCACATGTAATCCCAACTATATATACGAAATGATGGGATCCAAATTAGCTGATATCACTCAAGAAAGAGATCTTGGAGACATTGTAGATAGTTCTCTGTAAACAACCACTCAATATGCAGCAGCAACCAAAAAAACGGAATAGTAGGAACCATTAGGAAAGGAATAAGTAATAGTACTGTAAATATCACAATGCTACTATAGAAATCCATGGCGTATGCCCACACCTTGAATGCTGCGTGTAGTTCTGGTTGTCCCATCTCAAAAATGACATATTAGAGTTGGAAAAGGTACAGAGAAGGGCAACAAAAGTGATTAGCAGCATGGAACAGCTTCCATATGAGGAAAGATTAAGAAGACTGGGACTGTTCAGCTCAGAAAAGCAATGACTAAGGGTCTATATGATAGAAGTCTGTAAAAGAAGATTGGTGTAGAGAAAGTGAATAAGGAAGTGTGATTTGCCTCTTCACATAATACCAGACCCAGGGGTTACCAATGAAATTAATAGGCAGCAGGCATGGGCAGAGTTTGGGAGGAGCAATACCCCCCAAATTTATGATGATTTTTTTAACCTCCGCCCTCCGCGCCGCCCAGTGCTGCCCACTCCCGCCAGGCATCCCGGCCTCTGTGTACTGAGGGAGGGGGCCATGCCCTTGGAGGAGGAGGAGCTGCGCCCCCCAGTGACATCCCCGAACCAGCCCATGGCTCCCTCCCTCGGTAAGCCACTGCTCCTTCGGCTGGCAGAGCCCCCTACCTGGCTGCTCCCCAGGTCAAGGCACAGTGGCATACCAAAGGGGGCTTGGAGTGGGCGCTGGCCAGGCCCTCCTCGGAGGAACTACTCCACCTGCTGACATCCCCAGCAGCCGCACCAACCTGGCCCCTCCGCCTCCAGCCCCACATTGGGCTCGACTAGTAGAGAGCCACAGGCTGGGTCAGTGTGGCCTCCAGAAATGTCAGTGGGGGGGGCGGTTCCTCTGAGGGGACCCAGCTGGCAACTCCTCATTCAGGCCAGCGCCCAAGGACATGACCCCCTCAGTACACCAGTGCTGCCGCACCCACCAGCCTTACGGGAGGATAGAGGGAGAGCGGGAACCGGGCCCACAGACCCCTTCCTGCAGGCACTGCCGCCAATGGGGGGGTGGCGGTCATGCTCCCCCCAGGGGATGCCCTGACCTCCCTACCGCTTGCCGGCCCAAATGACATATTCGAACTCTGCCTATGGCAGCAGGTTTAAAACACAAGGAAGTACTTATTCACATAGCACAGTCAACCAGTGGAACTCATTGCCAGGGGATGTTGTGCAAGAGTCACAGTTTACAGCAGCAGCATATTCAGGAGTCAGAGCGCTAGCACAGAGGCAAAACACATTAGAACTATACCGGGGACCCCAGCTGCAGGAGTCACACGCTGTCATCAGGCCCTCATTTTCACTCTGTGTCTAAGTGCATGGTTGGGAACAAAATGTTGAAAACTTGATCTGAGTGTCACTACAGGTAGGTCCACACTGCAGCTTGGAGTGTGCCTCCCCACCTGGGCAGGCAGACTCATGCTAGCTCTGCTCAGGCTAGCGCACTTAAATAGCAGTGTGGACTTGGCAGCATAGGAAGTGGCATGGGTTCGGTGCCCGAATACAAGCCTGCCTGGCTCCGTGGGTCCAAGCTCGGGTGCCTAGCCCATGCCACAGCTTGTGCTGCAACATCCATGTTATTATTTTTAGCGTGCTAGCTGAAGTAAAGCTAGGGTGCAGTTGTCTATCTGGGCTGGGATGCACACTCCAAGCTGCAGTGCAGACAACCTTAACATAGTTTAGTCTGCTGGAATCTGCAGCCAGCCTGAGATAATAGATCTGAGAGATGTGAGCTTCTCCATTCGTGTCCATGGAGTTGTTACTGAACCGTCCTTCGGCAACACAAGGTTTTCTTCACCCATTGTGTCTCCTAGAATGCATCTCATTCTTAATGCCCCTAATGCGTCAGCTAGACCCTTTTCCTTTTTACTGCACCCTCCAGCCCTCCTCTGTTCTTTAACATGAACATTACAAAAGGATTTTCAAAAACACACACTCTCTTTTCCCTATTTGGTGATCAGCAGGGTGATGCTGAGAGAGAAAGTTCACGGAAGACATAACCAGGGCTGTGTCAGTGGTGGATGAAGATTAACAAGAGGGCCATCACTATAGGAATTTTTAGTTCTATAGGGCTACAGGCACCTATAGGTGCTGACCTTTTCCCAAAGCTCTGATGGAAGTGGGTTTGCAACCTGGCAAAATTTCAGAATTTCACTTCATTTGCTCTCCCAGGCAGACTGAGGAATGGAAAGGTTGTTTACCTGACAGCACGGTGAAGACAGCAGCAAAGGCATTTAGCTTGAGCCCATCTATCACGTTATTTGAATGAAAGAGCTCGAGGCACATGAGGCTGAACCCCACGACTAACAGCATGATGTACAACACTTCAGACACGACCGATAGCCACAGGACACCTGCAACACAGGAGAGAAACAACCAGAGGCTGCTTTAGTTACTTCTTACAAAGTCTGAAGTTGACAAAAGCACAATGCTGATGGCAGGAATATGTAGCACTGTCTCATTCAGTTCAAATGGGTCAAAGAAAACCCTGGAGGAAAAGCACAGCTGGCAGTGAAAGAGGCTGGTCTTGTGGTGAAGGCTTTGGCTTGAGACTCTCAGTTCTCAGCTCTGCTAAAGACTCTGTGTGATCCTAGGCAAGTCATTTAATCCCTGTATGTGTGTTCTCTATCTGTAAAATAGACCTGATATCGTAATAATCCCCACCGGAGCTGGGTACTGTTGGGAATAAAGCATTGATGTTTGTGAAGTGCCAGGGACTGGATGTGTAAATGGACAGATAAAAGAGCTTGATGTGCTTCCAGAATAAGCACTGAGCCATCCATGGCTAGGAGCATCCATCCGGTCATCACCACCCTTCTCCTGTCCCCAACTGCCAACAGGACTTGGATGCAAATATGGTAGATGCTTGTGCGTGATATCTTTTAATGTGGAGACACTGTTGCACACCAGTGTCCACATGGTGCTTGACAGGATGAGGAACTTAATCCAGTGACAAGAGAACCAAGAACGCCATCCTGCTGCAGCCTTTGTTTGCCTTCACAGCCGCTGCGAGAAATTTTCCTTCATCCACCTGTGCTGCTGTTGAGACCTTGGGCAAGAGGGGACTGGATTGCTGTTCACCTGGAACCTCACCTTCGACCTTGCTGCCTTACGTGACCTTACAGGGAATGCAAGACTCAGGATCACGGGAACACTCAAGCTGCTCCATGGTTATGATGCACTGGGGCAGGCTATGATAATACATAACTATATATTAGTTATTCAGATATACTGAACTAGGCTATTGAAATATAAAGATGAAGAATCGTTAAATGGTAACAATAAGGTTTTTATTATTTTAATAGTTTTATATGGATAGTGAATAACTTTGAATGAGGTTACACTTGTGCCAAGGCCTAGGCTTGGGTGGTGTTTTGCCAATTTTTCTCTTACATGGACTGGCTTGGATAATGCTTATTGCTGACAGGACAAAGGCGATGTATGTTTTTATGCTGTACATTTTAGATAAAAGGAAAGTTAGCTTTACGTTTGTGTATTGCTTATACTAATTAAAAGTCCCTTTGCTGGGAAAGCCCAAAAACAAGAAGACATGAAAACATAATGACTTGCAAATAGTGCAAACAGCCAAAGTTGTATAAATTGAAGCTTGGACCTGCATGTTGTAAGGGGTATATAAGAGAGTGCTTAATGCTGATTGGAGAAAAGTTAAAGAATATGTAATGTAGAAATTAATAAGAAGCCAAGTGAAGGAGGGGAGGACCAAATGGGAGAAATACCAGACCAGAAACAGATGGAATGAGACTCAAGGACCAGACCAGGGATCAACAGCTCCAACAACCATCATGAAGCACAGAAGAGCTCCCTAGAACCTCGGTGCTGAGTAACTTGGGCCCATACATGTTCCATTTGATCTGTTTATTGTCTGGCACAAATACATGTCCAGAAAGTATACGTAACAATAATTCCATCTGAAAATTTTATAAATAAGATGAAAATTGATTACGCCTGAATTGGGTGGACTTGTGACTCAGTTTCCCACCTTACACTCCCAACACTTATAGTGATAGACTCAAAGAGTTCAATCTATTTAGTTTAACAAAGAGAAGGTTAAGGGGTGACTTCATTACAGTCTATAAGTGCCTACATGGGGAACAAATATTTGATAATGGATTCTTCAGCCTAGCAGAGAAAGGTATAACAGAATCCAATGGCTGGAAGTTAAACCTAAACAAATTCAGACTGGATATAAGGTGCACATTTTTAAGAGTGAGACTAATTAACCATTGGGACAACTTTTGGTGGATTCTCCATCACTGACAATTTTTAAATCAAGATTGGACTTTTTTTTCTAAAAGATCTGCTCTAGTAATTATTTTGGTGGACGTTCTCTAGCCTGTGTTATACAGGAAGTCAGACTAGATGATCACAATGGTACCTTGTGGATCTATGGATCTATGACTCTAGGCATACATGAGCAGAGGAATCACATCCCAGCTCATAGTGTACATGTAGCCTATATGGCACATTTTCAAATCCTTAATCATTCTTGTGGCTCTTCTCTGAACACTCTCCAATTAATCAACATTCTTGTTGAATTTTGGATGCCAGAATGGAACAAAGTATTCCAGTAGTGGTCACAGTAGTGCCAAATACAGAAATAATACAACCTACCTACATTTAAGAATTACATTAGCCCTTTTCGCTGTAGCAGCGCACTGGTAGCTCATGTTCTGCTGATTATCCACCATGACCCCCAAGTCTTTTTCAAAGTCCATGCTTCCCAGGATAGTCCTCTGTTCTTAGATGTATAACTTCACATTTATCCATATTAAAATACGTATTGTTTGTTTGCGCCCAGCTTACCAAATTATCCAGATTGCTCTGTATCAGTGACTTGTCCTCTTCATTATTTACCACGCCCCAATTTTTCTTTTGCAAATGTTATTAGTGATAATTTTACATTTTCTTCCAGATCATTAATAAAAATATTATATAGCTTCTCTGGGCTTGACGGTCTCTATGACTCTGGACTTGCCAGCCAACATTGTCTAGCTTCCCCATGTTTGCCTACTATATTTGCCCTCTATATAGACAATGTCGAGGGAAAGAAACTGTCATGGTGTCTGGAATGGCTCACATCTGTGCATGCCTACCTCAGGGCAGACTGTCAAAAACAGAGCAGATGTGCCAAACTGGTGGTGTGTCTTATAATTAGATTTCACTAAGCCAGTAACAAATGTGAACTCCTGGATCACTATAACAGTCTTAGTATGGAGTCACAGACAGTCCCCTTGGACTCTCCAGTCTATCTTACCACCTGGACAAACTGGACTTTGTAATAAAAGGTCACTTACACCAAAAAAACCACACAATATTCAGGTTGATTCCAGTCCCAAAAGACCAGTCACCAACCCCAGATCAACTGATACCCTAGATCTTACACCAAAGACAATGCCTGTAGTTTATTACAGGATTGGCTATCTAAAGGTTTATTATTAAGGGAAAAAAAGATTTACAGGTTAAAGCAAGCAAACATATGCACAAATAAGTTGCAATCTAAATTCTAAGAGTGACAGAGTTGTCGTTATCAGTCAATTCAAAGTGTCTTTTAGGGCGGACCCAGGAGGCAACTGCTGGGGATCTCTGGCTTCAGTTTGGTGTCTCTAGCCCTGTCAGAGTTCAAACAGCGAAGAGATGGAAAATGTTCCTGCAACTTTGCTTTCTATAGTAAACTAACTAAAGGTTTATTAGCTAAGAAAAGGACATGAGTATTATTTAGTGATTAAAGCAGGTAAATATATGGTATAGGTAAGTCACAGTCTAGCATTCCAAATGGTGGCAGAGATGCCAAAAGTCTCTCAGAGCTACCCAGAATAACTCTGGGGATCTCCATACTCTCGTTCAGTAGTTCTGCCCTTTTTGGATTCTAACAGTCCAGGGATGAAGGCTCTTTCCCTGAATCCATACTTATAGCTTCTTCTTACAGAAAATAAGGTGATGGTATCACTACCCACTTGGGCTTTTCCTTTGATGATGGAGCATGAGGAATGCATTTTGAGTCTTTGACCTCCACTCATCACAAACAATGACCACTTGCTTTGAAATTAGGATTTTTCTGTTAAAGTTCTTCCTTTGCTTTTCACAAGGATTCTTTCTCGTTTGATAAATTATTTAGTTACAGGGGTATTATACAATATAAATGTTTGCTACCACATGATAGCAAGTGAAAAGAATTCATGTAATATCCCATTAGTTTTCATGAAGTTTATACACCAAATGTATTCTTATTCATTTAACAATTACTTTGATCTGCTAATACACAAATGAATTGACCTGGAGCTTCAGCATGAGCTGGCACCAAGTCTGCCAGCATCACAGGTCCATCTGATTTTGACAGTCCTTCTAGCTGAGCGGGTGTGAGGTGACGGGGGAATGATTCCCATGTCTGAGTTCACAATTTCAACACAAACATTCTAAAAACTGTAAAGTAAAACTTACATATTTTCTGATAGCCTGGAATACCAACATTACAAGTGAGATTTACACATGCAGCAATTTACAAGCATTTCATAGTTTAAACACTAAATACAGTCTTATAAGACTAATACATATTTGAAGCAAAACTAACCTGCAGGTGAACTGGTCTGGTCTCTAGCTATGAGTTTGTCAATTCTTAAGTAATGCTTGCAGCCTGGGCAGGAGCTGGCATCTGGCTTGCCAGTGTCACAGAAACTAAACAAGTATACTGAGTCTGGGGAGGAGGCTTGGGGATGCTTTGTATCTCCTTTGTGAAAATGCATTAAACCCCATTCAGGCTTAAAATAAGGACATTATGGCCAACTGAGCACTCCTGCTTTCTTTTTCAATTTCACCATTCTAATGGTTTTTATTATTACTTTTTTGCTTGTACATATTAGACTCTCAGATTGAAACTGTGTGCCACAAATACTTGGTGTGATCAATAAGAAATGGTGAAAGAAATAAACACCGAGCATACTGTTGTGGCTGGCACAATTTTCCAGCACTGCACTCCCAGCACTGAGCATTCAGGCCATCTGTTGGGTAGTGTAATCTGCTAATGTCAGACCATCTGCCCTATTACTTTGTACGTCTGTGTAGAAAGCTGGGATGAGAGAAATAAATCAAGAAACTGTGAGAGACTTTCTCACAAATTCTTCATGCTGCCTGTGATATTGGCAGACCAATTGCCAGCTCATGTCAAAGCCCCCATGTCTAAACTGAACACTGATAAATACATAGCTGAAATCAGTTAGACTCACCTGTGTGTTATTGATAAGTACTAGAATTATAGCACTAATATTTTGATTTTATTGAATGCTTATAAGTTGCTGCATGCATTAACCTTAGAACATCCGTATCCCATATTGTAAAGTAATATTTGAGTGTTGTAGCATAAGCCTCTGTGACTGTATACATCACCAGACAACAGCTAGCCATTAACTAGCGTAAAGTGCTGATTTCCAGCAGAAGGTGTTGCATCCTATCCACCAGGCAAGGTCCATCACCACCAGATGAACTATTGTGGAACATTAAATAGGACAAATGACATTTGCTGTTTTGCTCTCCCCATCTCCCCTCACCTTTGCCCCTCCATGAAGATCCCATCAGCTGAGTTCACAGCTCAGAGCACATGGCAGGAGGAGGAGAAAAGATCCAAACAAAAGGAACTAGGATCTCTGTGCTGCTTGGACTCCAGTGGACAAGGTTTTCCCGAGCATAGACAAAAGATCCCCAGCTGCTTAGCCTGGGCTAGCCCTAAAGGACATCTAGAGCTTGCAGATTATAGAAGCTTCTATTTCCTTTTGAAATTTAAGATTATAACTAATTCATGTACATACATTTATCTGCGCTAACTTGTAAATAATGCTCTAATTTCCTATGTAATAAATCTATATATAGTTTATTATTGGATTGACTGAAGGAACTGTTTTTGGTGTGAGATCTGAGGTGCAATTGATCTGGAGTAAGTGACTGGTCCTTTGGGACAGGGAGTAACCTGAATATTGCTGTGATGTTTGGTGTAAGGGACCATCTGTCACAAAAGTAGGCTGATGTGGGTGACAAGATAGATTGAAGTAGCACTATTCATGATATTGGAGAAAGTAGGAAGAGGAGCGGGTGCCTGAGGAATGACATGGAGGTCAGTTTTGGCCATAGTAAGTTTGAGCTGATGGCTTGATGTCCATGAGGACAAGTGCACCTCGGATCAACAAGATGGTTGTGCAAAAACCCAACACTATCCCTCCCCCAGTCCCATCTTTCCTTCCCCCTACGAATGGGAACTGCATGGAAGGGAGCAAGGGGATGGTTGGGAGTTTGTGTGTGGGCCCGCCTAAGTCCAGGAAGGGAAAGGGAACCATTTGTCCAAGGAAAGTCAGAGTGGCCCATTCTCCCTGTGACCATTGCAAATGTTTTGTACCATTCCCAGTCTCTGGTGTCCCTGCACTGTGCCACGCTGCAGAAGCATCTGCTCCAACCGTTCCATAGTCACAATGCTGTGTCCTTTAGCAATGGAGAGGTGACTGGCTTGCATTATTAATCCAAAAGTTCAGGCAAAAAAAAGTACACTTTCAGTGCAACACTGTTTCCCTGTCCTTTTCAATGCTGTTTCTTGTAACCAGGGGCCAGAGTTTTTAACAATGCAGGATGGGTTGGTGGGCATTCTTTGTGGTTCTCTGTTCCTCCTCCATGGGAAATCCATCTGCTATCTTAGAATCAAGTTTCTTCTCAAATTGCCACCTGTAAGTGTAATTCAGCAAATTTTTGGAATAGCAGAAATTTAAGCTGGTTGTTCAGATTTAAGGACTGGGCAAATGTGCTTGGTCCACCTTCATAGCTCACCAAACCACTCCACTCAGCTCTATGTAGAAAAGTCACTTCTCTGGCATTGGTGGCCTGGTGCCCTCTTCAGTACTGGAAAGCCACTTCTCTTTTCCATCCCGGTGCTTTCAAAACTGCTATGTTATCCATGTGATGGCCAGCCTTTAAAGAAGGAAAAAGGTGACTGGTAACATTGCCCCTGAGGGAACTGAGCACATCCCAACAGGGCCCTTGGTGCACTGGATGCATTACAACATCTGAATAGAAGTAATGCGAGTGTATGTTTATTCTTGGCTCCTTCCTCATGCGCTGCAAAAGTAGTCTGAAGGAAATAAGCTATAATAGCTGCATTCCTGAGCTGCTAAAAACGATCAATATAGTGACCTTCAGGGCTACCTTATGGGGGCGGGGAGGAATTTCTTCAGTTCCTTCAAAGGAGAAATGAAATACAATGCTAGCCTTGTGTTTGACTCAGCAGACCGTTCCAGTAGCAGCAAGGGAACCCATTCCATTGGGAAGGCAGAAGTGGCACTGCAGAGGCAGTAGAGGAAGATGCTGAAGGACCCTGGAGGACCTGCTTGTTGGCAATACCCAGAAGGAGCCAAGAGCAGCTGGACTTTCTTAAGGCAAGAGTGGATCAGGCTTTTAGATAGGATGAGGCATTCCTATAAATGGAGAGACAGCACAGGCACTGGCAACAGGGAATGGGATCATGTACTCATGCAATTCCTAGTTCAACTGGGGTCAGAATGCTTTTGAGGCTCACCCGCTGCTTTTACTGCTGCTCCTTTCCCAGAACAGGCAACACCTCCCATGTCTGCTCCTCCTCCTCCTGCTGCCCAGGCTGCAGCTGAGACACTGATTTCCAACCCTCACCCACCAGGGAGGAGCATGCTGGATGCCTGGCACAACATATTCCACTGGTATCTGAAACTCCTTGCAGGGGAACTCCCCAGAGCATGGAGGAGGGAGACAATGGGCCTCATCCTGTCCCTGTAGCCCAGTCTGTGATCAGCCCCCAAATGCCACACAGGAAGTCCCTCTTTGTTCCCCTGCACTATAATCCAGTTGTTCCTCTTCCCCCGTCCTTTATCAGGGGAGGGGAAGAGCAAAAGGACATTTCCAAAGACATTAAGGTTGGCCTACTCCTCTGGGATTTATTTTTTTGGTTCATTTGTTCCTGTTAAAAAAAAAAGTTGGCTATATGTATTAAAATAAAAGATACCATTCACTTCACTTGTGTGTGCATCCTGTTTTCCGAGTATGATGAACAAGGTTGGGTATGGAGTAACAGAATTCACAAACATGATGGTGATTTATTAAAAGTCTGGTACTATGGAAATGCAAACAATTTCATTCCTGTCACAAACTCTTACAGCCCCCACACTCATGAATTTGCTAATTTTTTTTTAAAAAAAAGTTCATGACAATAAAGTAAACTGAAATAACTTTTGCTGTCCAAAACACCACAATGAAAAACAGAAGAGAATTTAAGAGCAACATCTTTATGTCTTTGTTAATAATTTGTGATAATACAGCTACAGGATACAAAAATAAAACAGAAGATATTTGAGCGGTGCTTTTATGACTCTGTTCCCCCTCTCCTACCAAACCATTACCACTGGCAACCATGGATGCATGCCATGAAACTGCTCATACATGGCAGCTGGTAAATGCTGTGAGCAACACTGCCAGAAAACACTTAAAAATTATTTTAACAATGCTCAAGTGCTCCCCATAAACCAACCTGAAACAATGCAGTTAACAGAATAAAAACTGTGCTAAATGATGGCATTACAGTGCATTATCACTGGCCTCAGCACAAAACCATGACCAAAGGTGTTAACCTTGTGGGCCCTCTCCCAATTGTCTGCTTTCACTTAACATCGGGTGCAGGGGATTGAAACCCACCAACGTGTCTCTCAAGGGAAGTACATGGCAATGCTCTGTAGAGCTTTTCAAGCAGCACCACGGCATCAGAATAGTGTCCCTAGGCACAATCCTAAGTCACCTTCTGGCTCCCCACTCTTCCATGATGTACAAACACACAGCATCATAAATTTCCCTGGCCTGTCAAGAACCATGAGCAGTGTGCACATGGGTGAGATTAGGTTGCCTGTACAGGCTTTGGAAAGCAGTTCTATTTTGTGCCCACTCACTGTGGAAGTATATGCCTTCAGCCTCACATATGCTGTGCAAGTCATAGCAAACAACTATAATCCAAACCACCCTGGCCACATTGGCAACTACATGGGTCAGGAGGCATCGCCAACAGGCTTTCAGCCACCAAAGGTGCACTCCACCATCAGTCTGCAGCTACTCAGTCTGTAGTTTAATTCCCTTTTTCTTGGGTTTGCAATGTTGGGGAAAAGCTTCATGAGCCATAGTTGGAGAGGGTATGCGAGGTCCTCCAAAATAAATGTTGGCACAGAAACATGTACATAGTCACATCGCTTCAGGTAAATAAAGTCCTTTCTTCTCCCACTGGGATACAACCCTGATCTCCTGGTATCATGGACCTTTCTCATGTGTCCAACATTCGTGTTCATGAATTGACTCCTGTAGTCCACCAAGCCTTGGAGAACTAGTAAATAATAACCTTTTCAGTTCACATATTCACTGACCTCTTTAATGGGCAAAGTATACGGATGTGGGTTCCGTCAATGGCTCCGGACTGTTCAGAAAACCCATCTTCTGAAATCCCACTATAATTTCAGAGACTTGGCAACCACCTGAATATAGATTTCATTACTGACAACCTGGTATACTTGTACAACCACTGCCCTGATAGTTGACTTTCCAAACTGGTAGCTGGCAGATTCCAAAGCCACCTGCTTCTGTATTATGGGTTTCTGAAAATGAGAGGCCTGGCACTGGAGGGTTGGTGCAAACACCTTGCACAATGAACATCTGCTTTCTCATTCAGAAGTTCTGCAGCCACTAGTCATCCTCCTAGGTTTCCAAGACAATGTGGACCCACCCACCATGCTGGTTCTCCAGGACCAGAAGAGGCAGTCCACCCGCAAGCATACCATTGCAATCCCGACATTGAAAACATTTGTTCAATGGGGATCAAGTGGATTTCCATTCCCTCTCTGGGTCAGCCATCTTTGCCCTCTGAAATCTGTCTGGACTGATTCTGTCCTGTATCCAGTACTGAACTGCATGAACATTTTATCCGTGAGCAGTAGCAGGAGCAGAACGATATCATCATAGACTTGTTCCATTCCTTCAGAGCAGTTTGGCAGAAGGGAGAGGTGACAGAGAGGTGCTGCTGTCAAATGCATGAAGGTGGTGTTCAGTTCCAGCAGCATGAAGCAAAGCGATTCCTAGAGTGTCTCCTGGGATGCACAGGACTCTGGGATACTGCTCCTGAAATGTTAGCGTTAATATTGAGTGCCAAAAAGGTGCAGTGTGGATGAGGGTATGCACCAGTGCATAATACATACCCATGCCCAGCACCGCATATGTGGCCACTTGGTGCAGGTACAGGGTACACGCTCTAGCAGTACATGGGCAAGGAACTGTGTATGCTTGAAAGTGCAGACATAGCTTCAGAGAGGCACAGGAAGTGACTGTGAGGTAGTGTGTGTGTGTACCTGCTGAGAGAAGAATCTCTTTGAAAGCCTTGTAAATAAATCCTGTTTAGTTCACCTTATTTGGTGTGGCTCTCCATTGCTCTGAGCAGGTCTGGCTCCTACTCAGAGTACAGAAGACAGTGAGCTCTGGAGAGTTTGTGAAGCCCCTATCTCATCATAAATATCATACTTTTCCTTTTATTATTTTTGTCTTTTTATTTATTAGCTGGGAGATGCCCTTGGCCTTTTTATTTCCAGAAAGTGACAGTGTGGCTGTGTGTGTGTGTGCACGAACAAAAAACCCACCTGGGGAAGATGCTGGAAAGAGAAATGTCCTGGGTATTAACAGCCCTAAATATTGTCTCATAAGGATGCTCAGAGTGTCTTCGGTGTCTAAAAGACTTGAGACTTTGAGATTGTCCTCTGTAATGCCTAGTAAATAAGGTTTGTTAAACATCTGCTTAGTAATGGTGTTCTGTTAAAGTGGATATTATAATATCTGTGGCAGGGGAAGAAAGGGTCAGCCCCCCCTCCGCTTAAGAATGGAAGTCTAAGAAGGAAGCTGTATAATTGGCTTTGAAGGTGTGGCTAAGCTTATAAGAATTTGGTTTCACCATTAAGCAAGTGCAAATGATACAATTAATTACTTTCAGTAAAATTCGCTAGTTAGGACTTATGACCAAATAGGCAGACATCTTCTTGTGCTGCCTCTTAGAGTTTATATAAGCACTGATTATATTTTTAGTACTAATTTGAAGATTTAATTCCAATCTAATATTGAAACTAACATGTTGGATTTCTGGATTTTATTTTAATTTGATTCTGTTTTGATACTGTTTTATTCTTAGTTCAGTATTATTAATAATTTCTTAGCTTTGGTAATATGTTTTCTTGTTTAAGAATTTTAATAAAATTTATAAAATAGAAACTGATCCAGAGTCACACCCCTTTCAATAAGCAACATGGGTCCAGAACCTTTGAGGACCTGGGTAGACCAGCCAATCAACCTAAAAGCCTGACAAGTGCCCCATAACATGTCTGTTGTTCTCACATGTGAAAGGCATACAGTGCTTTCTATGGTTTAGTTAATCATCTCATACCTCCCCCAGGTTAGTGAACTCCTTAGCAGTCTGACCACTACAGATGCTGGTTGGTGTTGGAAATCCCCACAGCAAGATGACTCAAACAGATAAAAAAGTTAGTGGCTAAATAATCCAGTCCTAAAATGTTATGATGTAAAGGAACCTGTAACTATTCATTGTGAAGCCACTGAATGCAGCCTGGGAGTGGCATTATTACAGACTGGCCAGCCCATGGCATTGCCTCTCCTAGGAATATCTCCAACAGAGCAAAGCTGTGCTCAAACACAGAAGGAATGCCTCGCCATTATGTTTACATGCATCAAGTTTGATCAGTCTATCCTGGGACTATCCTATATACACATGGATACAGATAACAAACCTTTGGGATCCATCTTCAAAAACCCTTTGCTCCAAAATATCTTCCAAGAATGCTCATGAAAATTCAGAAATCACTGTTTGGACAAAGAATACAAAGAAGGTCTTGGATGTTCATTGCAGACTGTCCAGCACAGGAGGATCATTAGGAACTTGAATACATCAAAAAAGCAGAATTCCTTTCTGTGACAGGTAGCTTCTGCAGCTACAAAGCGCTACCTGAACAAACACTGAACTTCTAGTACTCAGATGAGACATTCTCTGCTCCAGAGCCAGAACCCAGGAATTCGGCTACCCAGTATTCTAGTGCTAGTTCACAAATAGTTATATAACCCAGTGATAAAGTGCATGCTATAGCTCCTTCTGTGGGATATGGGGGCTGGTCCTCATAGATGTTAAAAGCATGCTTTTCTTTATTTGTCCCTTCCTCCTCCTCCAATACCCCACTTACTCCTAGAGCTGGGGTAATACCGGACAGTGCTATGCACCTGAGTGGTGGGGGATTCAAATCCATCTGATGGTGGGGTGGGAAAAAGTAGGTGTAAATTAGTGCAAGGACTCCACTAAAATTAAAAATTTTAGATTAATTTAGATTTAAATTAAAATTGTTTAAACCATTTTATATTATATAAGATCATCATACTGGGTCAGACCAACGGCCCATCTAGCCAAGTATCCTGTCTTCCAACAGTGGCTGGTGCCAGATGTTTCAGAGGAAATGAACAGAACAGGGCAATGATCCAGCCCCTGCCATCCAGTCCCAGCTTCTGGCAGTCAGAGGTTTAGGGACAACCAAGCATGGGGTTGCGTCCCTGTCTGTCTTGGCTAGTAGCCATTGATGGAGCTACCCTCCATGAACTTATCTAATTCTTTTTTTAAACTTGTTATAGTTTTGTCCTGCACAACATCCTCTGGCAACAAGTTTCACAGGTTGACTGTGCCTTGAGTGAAGAAATACTTCCTTATGTTTGTTTGTTTTAAACTTGCTGCCTATACATTTCATTGGATTACCCTTGCGTTATATGAAGGAGTCAATAACACTTCCTTATTCATTTCCTCCACACCAGTCATGATTTTATAGACCTCTATCATATTGCCACTTAGCCGTCTCTTTTCCAAGGTGAACAGTCCCAGTCTCTAATCTCTCCTCATACCGAAGCTGTTCCATGTCCCTAATAATTTTTTAAAGACTAACAAACGTAATTTCTGCAGGCATAAGGGTTGTTGTTACAACCCACGAAAGCTTATGCCTGCAGAAATTAAATTTGTTAGTCTTTAAAGGGCTACAGGACTCTTGCTGTTTTTGCTGTATACAGACTAACACTGCTACCCCTCTGGAACTAATAATTTTTGTTGCCCTTCTCTATGCCTTTTCCCATTCTAATATATCTTTTTTGAGATGGGGTGACCAGAACTGCAAGCAGCATTCAAGATGAGGGTGATTTTTATAGGGGCATTATGATATTATATGTCTTATTATCTATCCCTTTCCTAATGGTTCCTAACATTTTGTTAGCTTTTTTATTTGCCACTGCACATTGTGCAGATATTTTTAGAACACTGTCCACAATGACTTCTAGATCTCTTTTTTGAATGATAGTCTATACACTAATTTAGACCACATCATTTTGTATGTATAGTTGGGATTATGTTTTCCAGTGTGCATTACTTTTCACTTAACAGCATTGAATTTCATTGGCTATTTTGTTGCTCAGTCACCCAGTTTTGTGCGATCCCTTTATAACTCTTCACAGTTTGCTTTGGACTTAACTGTCGAGTTATTTTGTACCATGTGCAAACTTTGCCACCTCACTGTTTACCACATTTTCTAAATCATTTATGATTATGTTGAAGAGCACTTGTCCCAGTACAGATCCTTCCCTCCCGCTATATACCTCTCTCCATTGTGAAAACTGTCCTTTTATTCCTACCCTTTTTCACCTATCTTTTAAACAGTTATTGATCCATGAGAGGACCTTCCCTCTTATCTCATGACTGTCCACTTTGCTTAAGAGCATTTGGTGTAGTACTTTGTCAACAGCTTTCTGAAAGTTCAAGTACACAATATCAACTTAATCACAGTTGTCCATGTGTTTGTTGACCCCCTCAAAGAATTCTAATATGTTAGTGTGGCATGATTTCCCTTTACAAAAGCTCTATTGACTCTTCCCCAGCATATCATGTTCATCTATGTATCTGATAATTCTGTTTTTTTACTATAGTTTCAACCAGTTGGGTACTGAAGTTAGGCTTACTGGCCTGTAATTGCCAGTAATTGCCTGGAGCCTTTTTTAAAAATTGGTGTTACATTAGCTATCTTTCAGTCATCTGGTACAGAGGCTGATGTGAGCCAGTAGTTCTGCAATTTCATATCTGAGTTCCTTCAGACCTCTTGGGTGAATACCATCTGGCCTTGGTGCCTTATAACTGTTTAATTTATCAATTTGTTCCAAAAACCTCCTCTGTTGATACCTCAATGAGATGTTTCCTCAGATTTGTCACCTAAGAAGAATGGCGGCTCAGGTGTGGGAATCTCTCTCAACATCCTCTATAGTAAAGACCGATCCAAAGAATTAATTTAGATTCTCCACAACAGGCCATGTCTTCCTTGAGTGCTCCTTTAGCACCTTGATAGACCAGGGCCCTGTGATTTTTTGGCAGGCTTCCTGCTTCTGAAGTACTTAAAAATAATTTTGCTGTTAGTTTTTTTGTCTTTTGCTAGTTGCTCTTCAAATTCTTTTTTGGCTTGCTTAATTATATTTTTACACTTGACTTGCGACAGTTTATGCTCCTTTCTATTTTCCTCGGTAGGATTTGACTACCAATTTTTAAAAGATGCCTTTTTGTCTCAAACAACCTCTTTTGCTCTATTGTTTAGCCATGGCAGCATTTTCTGGTCTTCTCACTGTTGGTTTTTTTTATTTGGGATATACATATGGTTTGAGCTTTATTATGGTGTTTTTTAAAAGATTCCGTGTAACTTGCAGGCATTTCACTCTTGCAACTGTTCCTTTTAATTTCTGCTTAACTAGCCTCCTCATTTTTCTGTTGTCCCTCCCCCCACCTTTATTTATTTATTTATTAAACTTAAATGTTACTGTGGTGGGTTTCTTTGGTATTCCCTTCCCCCTGCAGCAATGTTAAATTTAATTACATTATGATCGTTATTATCGAAGGGTTCAACTACATTCACCAACTGGAGAAGATGATTTTGAAATACTGAAGAAATCATTATTATTGACAAACCAGAATTCCAAATATCAAGGTGAATGAAATCTTTACAGCCAATTTCTTTTCAGTGTGTTGGCTCATCTTTTTATAGCTCTGCATCTCAGACAAACAAACAAAGAAACAAGCAAACCTCCCCCAGCAAATATTTAATGAGCAATAATGCCCATGACACTGCTGCTTGCTCTGTATGTAAATCCTTCTGGTCTATGGAAACAGCACAAATGTGCAGCACCTCTCCTCCATTGCTGAGGGTTAAGGAGATGTTTCTGAGCTGGGGTTTATAGTTTGACTTCCTGGAAAGCACTGGGTTTACTCAGCAAGATATGCACCTGGAGGACACTACAGGAGACCTTACACAACTCCACAAACCCCCCAGATAAATACTTGTCTCAAAGGTAGGGAAAGGCTGATTGGATGTTGTGTCTCACTCTTCTCCCCGTCCCCTTTCTTGTCTAGAGATCATCTAATTTCTATTGTAAGACCCTTTTGTGTTTTTAGGAGGTTCCATGCACATCATGGCACTGAACAAATAATATGAAAAAGTAATAGTGATGTCTGCAAAGTGGGAAGAAGCCTCAATTTTTATGTCTTACCTTTCTCAGAAGCCGGGGCAAGGTCAATAAAACTTCGACATTTTTCACCTTTAAAAGAAAAGGATTATTTTAAGAGACAGAAGTTGATTTTGGTTTTGCTTTGTCTTCTCTCGCTTCCAGTGATGGGTGCTGCCACTTAAGGCACTAACAGAACCTCAGGCTCACAATCCCAGAATTATCCCTGGGTCATGCATAGAGAGACAGCTCTTAATCTGCCAATCTTTCCCATGTACCATGCACTGTTCCAGCATGGTCTGACCCGCCATCAGGTCTATATGGGGTTCCTTCACCCATGTGAGCTCCCACATTCTCTTTCTGAACTCCCTGGGTTGGGAGCAGAAACCATGATTATGGAGAAGCAATTTACCCTTTGACTGCCAGGGCCCAGTCCCTCCCTGTGCTAGTGGAGATGCTGGCATAGAGAGAGGGGATGCAGTCTGTGCTGCATCTGTTCAGGAGCTGCAAGGTCTTCTGGTGTATCCCTACTGCAATGGCTACTATGCAATGCACTGCAGGGGTGCAGAATCATTGGGCACAGGCCTGCCTTGGCACCAGGGGCTCCAGCAGGGGTGATGCAAAGCCACCCTGTGTCAGGGGCATTCCAAGGAAGGTGGAGAGGTGTTACACCTGTCCTGTGGTCCCTTTGCACCAGCCTAGCTCTCTGGCTGCCTCAGAGTTACTCACACCCTCCTGCTCAGAGCTAGCTTTCCAGAACTAGTGGCTGACGGAGCCATATCAATGCTAGCACACCCCTCTGCTAATGCCAGTGAAGCAGAACTGGTGATAACAATGATGGGGAATTTTTTTTTGCAGAAGAAGCCCATGTAAAAAAAGCCAAAGATGCATGAAATTGACCCAGCAGCAAAGGGCATTTCCCCTTCTCACTACACCTGGAAACACTCAAGTGTGCTGGTGAGGGAGCGTCACTAAACCATTGAAAATGGTGAAAGAGGTGGAGAAACTGGAAGATAAAATGAGGACCTTGCCAGCTCTGCTCCATGATATGGGCTGTTCTACTCGCTGTACAGCTAGTATGCATCAGGAGACGGATGTGTTATTGCAGCACCCTCGCTGCACTGCCTCCTTCCTACCTGATTCCTTTCTGTTGAAGGCTCTGGTTAGTTCTTGCAGACAGCCAGAGCCAGATTCGTCTCTGCATTGGCACCAACACAGATACCTAGGAGAGGCTGCAGGGACTCCTTGTTACTAGCAGGTCAGCCCTAGAGGCAGTGCTACCTTGTACCCTGCAACAGCATGCGCAGTATTGGGGTCATGCCTAGCAGCCTAGTCAGGGATCAGGACCCCATTCTGCCCACAAAGAGATTACAATCTGAGTCTAAGAAAAGAACCATGGGGGTCAGGGGGGCAACAAAACAGAGGAGGACAAGGGACCAGTGAGACAATTATGGTCACTGTGACAAGCAGCAGTCATGGCACACAAGTGGCCTGGCCTAGCCATGATTGAATGTTTTGTAGCCATCACACCAGAGGAGCTTTAAGGAGGGATTTGAAGGAGCAGTGAAGTGGCTGTGTAGACAGGGAGCTCAACCCATGATGGGGGTGGGGGATGGGGGTGGCAGGAGAGAAGAAAATTGGGCTACTTCGCTTGCAGAGTAGAGGTGAGGGTCAACAGCGCGATAGCGTATAAGAAATGCCAGGTTGGCAGGATAGGTCAAGAAGGGTATATTGAAAAGAAAAAAAGGTAGTTTGTTTTTGATACAATGGCAAAGGAGAAAGCCAGTGGAGGGATGTGGTTGGTGTGATGAGGCAGAAAAATTACTTTGCAGTAGCATTTTGGATAGATGTAAGTGGGGCAAAATTGCTTTTGTCAAAACCAGGCAAGAGGATGTTGCAATAGTCATAATGTGAAATGATGAGGGTGTAGATGAAAGTTCTAGCTGTGACATGGAGAGGAAAGGCTGGGTCTTAGAGATGTTGGCAGGAAGAAGATTTAGACATGGCCTGAGTTGATTGGCTTTCTTTCTAGACCAAGTTGGAGACAACAAACATTAAAGGCTTGAGTGACAGAGAGGATGGTGAAGTTGTCCAGGCTGAGTGAGAAAGGAAAAGGATGGGAGAAGTTTAAGAGCTCAGATCTGACCAGTTGAGTTTAAGCTGATGGCTGGATATCCATGAGGTGATGTCAGAGAGACAGGCCAAGATTTGGTTTAAGAGAAGGAGACAGGTTCAGAGCAGAGATGGATCAATGAGTCATCAATATAAAGATGATAGTTGAAGCTTTGTTTTTGAATGAGATCACCAAACTGTAGAGGGAAAAGGGGGGAGGGGAGGATATAAAGTCTCATGAGATCTCCATGGAAAGTTGAAGTGAGGATGAGGAGAATCCTCCAACTGACATGCTGAAGGAGCAACTGAAGAGGTAGGAGGAAAACCAGGGGAGGAAATGATCCTAAAAGCCAAGAAAGATCAAGATTTCAAGACAGAGTCTGATCCATGGTGTCAAAGACAGTTGACAGGTTGAGAAGGATGAGGATGGAGTACTGGTCTTGAGACATGGTGGGGAAGAGGTTGTTAAAGATGGTGGTGAAAGTGTTTTAAAAGGAAAAATGAAACTATGTAACTCTGCCACTATGTAACTTATCCAAACTTGAGACAATTTAATAGTTAAAAAAAAAAAAAAAAAAAGAGGAAAAAAGGGAAAAAATCAAAACAAAAAACACCACTCATTTTAAACCCCTAGATATCTCTCATTCTGTTTCATTTAGTAGCAAAAATGGACAAATGAAAAGGGGGGAGAAGGAGGAAAAATGCACTCTCACTTTTTTCTCCCTTTTTCTAGTAGACGGGGGGAGTGCAAAAATATTTTAAAATATACCTTCTCTCACTTTTGTTTTCCACCTTTTCCAGTGAAGAAAAAAGGGGGAGGGGAGTAAAAACCTGAGAAAGTTGGAAAGAATTTTGCAATAAATTTGAAACAAAAACATTCAAAAATATGAAAAAAGTTGTATTTATTTCATAATTTTTCATTTCAAATGCTTTTGAAAAATATTTTATCAACAGATATTTTGCCTGCAAAAAATTGTTATTGATGAAAAAACCTTTTCTTTGAAAAATGTCAAACAGCTCCACAAAGTAGACAAAGGAATAGTTATCAACGTTACATAGATGCTAGAGGAAGAAATGCCATGTTGGGTCATGCAGCCCATTACCCAGAGGCAGACTGCTTCCCGACCAGAAATTTGAACGCTGGTGAAAAAGTCATTCAAAGAAAGCTTAAGAACATAGGACCAGTTATACTGGATCAGACTAATGGTCCATCTAGCCTAGTGTCCTGTCTTTCAACATTGGCCAATGCCAGGTGCTGCAGAGGGAATCAAAGAACTGGAAGGGACCTTGAGAGGTCTTTTAGTCCAGTCACCTGCACTCAGGACAAGACCAAGCATTAGCTAGATCATCCCTGTCAGGTCTGTCCAGCCTGCTCTTAAAAATCTTCAATGATGGAGATTCCACAACTTCCCTAGACAATTTATTCCAGTGCTTAACTAACCTGACAGTTAGGAAGCTTTTCCTAATGTCCAATCTAAACCACCCTTGCTGCAATTTAAGCTCATAGCCTTTTGTCCTCTCCTCAGAGGTTAGGGAGAAACATTTTTCTTCCTTCTCCTTGTAACAATCTTTTATGTACTTGTAAACTGTTATCATGAGCCCCCCCAACTTCTCTTCTCCACAGATCAAGTTTTCTAGACTTTTAATAATTTTTGTTGCTCTTCTCTGGACTTTCTCCAATTTGTCCACATCTTTTCTGAAATGTGGCGCCCATATCTGGACACAATACCCCAGTTGAGGCCTAATCAGTGTGGAGTAAAGCGGAAGAATTATTGCTCATGTCTTGCTTACAACACTCCTGCTAATACATCCCAGAATGAGGTTTGCTTTTTTTGCAACAGTGTTACACTGTTGACTCCTATTTAGCTTGTGATCCACTATGGCACCCTGATCCCTTTCTGCAGTACTCCTTCCTAGGCAGTCATTTCCCATTTTGTAGATGTGCAACTTATTGTTCCATCCTAAGTGGAGTACTTTGCATTTGTCCTTATTGAATTTCATCCTATTTATTTCAGACCAATTCTCCAGATCATTTTGAATGTTAATCCTATCCTCCAAAGCACTTGCAACCCCTCCCAGCTTGGTATCATCCACAAACTTAGAAAGTATACTTTCTATGCCATTATCCAAATCATTGATGAAAATATTGAACAGAACTGGACCCAGAATGGATCCCTGCAGGACCCCACTCGATATGCCCTTCCAGCTTGACTGTGAACTACTGATACCTGGTTGGAAAACCATTCCCAGAGTAGTTATGCACCCACCTTACAGTAGCTCCACCTAGGTTGTATTGCCCTAGTTTGTTTATGAGAAGGTCATGTGAGACAATATCAAAAGCCTTACTAAAGTCAAGATATTCCATATATACACCTCTTCCCCCCCTATCCACAAGACTTGTTACCCTGTCAAAGAAAGCTATTAGGTTGGTTTGACATGATTTGTTCAGCCTGGGGGCTAGTCTGTTAAGTTTAGTCTCTAGAAATCTTGTTATTTTGTTTTATATGTAACCCTTCTGTTTCCATCATCCTTACTCACGATCTCTTATATTATGATCTTTGATAATAAATTTAGGATTGTTTTCACTCTAAATATATCTCAGTGCTGTGATGTTGTATAAGGAGCTGATCCTTAGCTGAATCATTCAAACTGGTGTGTATACTGTTCCCTTGGAGGCAGCAGATCAGACAGTAATGTAAGCATTTGGTGAATAAAAGGCTGGGAACCACATAGGAACCTTCAAAGGGGTTTGGGGACTAGGATGTGCATAGCGTTAACCAGCGAGGGAAAGTATGGGCTGCCATAGCCCAGAGGAAATTGTTCGGGTGACTAACAGGCTGGAGGTGTCAGGAAACTGACACCCAGTTAATCACAAGCAAGTCTCTCTCTTGCTGGAGGTGGGGGGGTGGAACATGATGACTCACAGTCCTGGGCACCCCAACAACTGTCACGGGGGGCCCTCTTCCCCCTTTACAATGTGCAGATTCACAGAAGTCCCAGATGGATCTAGCTAAGATGCCCACTCCTCCAGTACAGTTAATAGATTCCAGTGCCAAAAAGGACTATTGTGATCATCTGGTCTGACCTCCTGTATAAAATAGGCCAGAGAACTTCTCCAAAATAATTTCTAGATCAGATCTTTTTGAAAAACATCCAATCTTGATTTAAAAATTATCAGTGATGGAGAATCCACCACAACTTTTGGTAAATTATTACAATGGTTAATTACTCACCATTAAAATTTTATGCCTTATTTCCAGTTTTAATTTGGCTGGATTCAAATTTCCAGACATTGGACTGTGTTATAACTTTCTCTGCTAGATTGTACAGCACATTATTTGTTCCCCATGGAGGTACTTGTAGACTAATCAATTCACCTCTTAATCTTCTCTTTGTTAAACTAAATAGACTGAGTTCCTTGAGTCTAGTCTATAAGACAGGTTTTATAATCTTTTAATCATTTTCATGGCTCTTCTCTGAACCTGCTCCAATTTATCAACATCCTTCTTGAATTGTGGTCACCAAAACTGGACACAGTATTCCAGAGCAGACACTCCACTGCCAAATATAGAGGTAAAATAACCTCTGTAGTCTTATTCAATATTCCCCTGTTTATGCATCCCAGGATCATGTTAGTCTTTCTGACCACAGCATCACCGGGGAAGCTCATGTTTAACTAATTATCCACCACAATCCCCAAACCTTTTCCAGAGTGAAGTCTTCTTCCCAGGACACAGCCTCCCATCCTGTAAGTATAGCCTACATTCTTTGTTCCTAAATGTATATATTTAAGCGGTATTTAAATGCATATTATTTGTTTGCACCCAGTTTATTAAGCGACCGAGATTGCTCTTCCTTAGAGACCTGCCCTGTTGATTATTTACCACTCTCCCAATTTTTGGGTCATCTGCAAACTTTATCTGAGATGATTTTAGGTTTTCTTCCAGATCATTGATAAAACTGTTAAATAGCATATGCCCAAGAACTGATCCCTGTGGGATGCCATTGGAAATACACCCACTCAATAATGATTCCCAGTTTACAATTACATTTTGAGATCTATCAGTTAGCCAGCTTTTAAATCCATTTGAGGTGTGCCATTTCAATTTTATATCATTCCTTTTTAATCAAAATGTCATGAGGTACCAAGTCAAAAAAGCCTAGCTTTAAAAATAAATAAATAAAAAAGAGAATGGTGGCTGCCAGAACCTGGAAAATCAGTACTTTATGGCTCCCTAAGCATTATTACAGATTTGCTTTTTTTGCACAAAATAGTAAAGTCACAAAATCATGTCTCTTGATCTAATGCAATTTAAGGAGGGGAGCATATTGGGCTATATGAACTATGTCTATCTCAAACTCTGTCTTCTTCTTGGTTAAAAAGATACATAGAGCCTGCTTCAGGAATTGCACTGAATCCTCTTTCCCCACTCCTTCAGGGAGATCTCTGATCCTTAGGGTCTCTTTCCTTTCATGCTTCTCCGTATCTTCCTTCTCGGTCAGGTTTCTCTTTTTCTAGGATTTGAATTCTATTCTGCTGCAGAGCTTCTACCTCCACCTGCTCCCCAATTCCTGTCTCCAGACCAGTCACTCTCACTATTTCAATGGGATCAGCCTTAATTGCATCCAATTGACATCTTAAGGGGGATTTTAGGGATCTAAACTGGGAAATCAGCTCACCAAAATCTTCTTCAGTGACTGAGAAGCCCTCTCTCCTGATTCCTCCCATCCCTAAGGACCTAGGCTTGGCAGCCGCCCACTTAGATTTTTCTAGCTCAGCAACTCTGAAATCTTGCTGCATTGTGATTTCCTTTTCTGGAAATAATTCTTCAGATTAGTCTCTTTGTACGGAGGACCCATCCAAGAGTTAGGAGAAGCTTTTGGGGGCAGTCAGGATGGGCTGGGGAGCAGCAATGTTCACAGGTTGGACCAGTTTCAACTTCAACATGGAGTGAAAGGCTCAAACAGCCATTCAGCTCTGGGGATGCCACTCTCTCCCCTCCATGTGAAAATTTTAATTCCCATGGAAATTTTCAAGGGAAAAGAGGAAATTTTCAGATAAAAATGACATTGAGATGGAGTTACAGATGAGTAACAAAGGTAAAAAACATGGTTACAATGGTGTAATGTCACAGGTGGGACTGCTCCATCACATACCCTGCAAGGCCAAGTGTGCCACTGCAGGCATGCCCTGCCCTAGGCCACAAGTTTTGGCCACCTATTCAGAGCAGGGTGAAACATGGGCCTGAAACAAGCTATATAAGTGTTCACATCTTTCAAGCATCCTCCAGCCTGGTCTATGATGTTTCCCAAGTAATTGACAGTTGCTATCTGCTTGGTATCCCATACAGATAGCTAATACTGAGCTGGTTGTAAACTAAAGTTGGAAGCTGTTTGAGGGTAGTGGCCTGGGACTTTGTTTTACCTGTGTTGATAAACCAGAACAATGCATGCTGCTCCTTGCCAGACCAGATTAGCCATAAACTGCAGCTGTTCACCAAACCGAGCCAACAAAATAATGTCAGTTTACGACGTCTTAAAGCAAAATGATGTTCAGCTCAATGCCCCTAAAGGCTGCCTTCTCAAGCTTATCCATCAACCAATACATGCCAGTATTAAACAAAAATGGAACTTCCTGTCCCACTTCCACTGGAAAAGGGACTGCAGGCAGCGGACAGTTGAAGTGAATGTCCCATTGACACAACTGATGTTGCAGCCTCTGTCTGATGCTGCCATCTTGATTCTTCACTAGACAATTTGGTGAAACCCTCCAATGCAGACACAGCAAAGCTGAATAAAAGCTGTGGAGACTGTGCCTGGTAACAACCCGTTTTAACTGGCTGCCTGAGTCGAACACCAGGATTCCTCATCTTTCTTACGCAATAACTTGACAACATTCTGATATCAAACCCATTCAGCCTTTGCTTTTGCTTTCAACAAACATCTCTGAGAGACTCAGATTGTAGCCTCATTTTTTTCTTAGTGCCAGATGCTGTGAGCATCTCCTCGCCAATCCATGGATGATGTTTAAAAGGTTGAGCACCCAGCACTGAGGTGGCAGCACTTGGCACAGATGACTTAAAACAATGCCATTCCTCATCAGATGATAGAGAGAGTAATCTTTCAACAGCCTTGAGCAGTTCAGAACAGAAAGTCATCTGATAGCTTGGTTCTAATAAGAGCTTTTGGTTGAATCAAACTAATTTTAATTCATTAACTGGCTGTTGTCAAAGTCTCGGGTGCATTTTTGTCAGCAGAAGCCAATGGTTAGTGTCAAGTTCAGCTCTTCTGCAAACTCATACATCTATGATGTTGATCACCAACAATTGTTAATGAGGCTGTGATCAATAATAGTGCTGGTGAAACCATCTGGGCTGTGTAAGGTCTGCTTGCAGCTCTTCGGGTGATGGAAGCTTGAGTCAACAATCACCATATCACTGACAGCTGCAAATTCCAGCAATTGCTGCCCATTCCTATTCTTCTGCCTAATACCAAACTTCCAGAGCATGTTTGCCCAAGTGTGGTTTATCCTTTCCTGTCTGCATGGTTATCTTGCCCAGAATCATGATGACAACATCTCTTCTCGGGGTTTCATTTTGGACTATCTGCAGTTACTGGTAAAAATATTCACAGCTGTGACTTTGACCTTGAAGTTTATGGGACTGTACACAGCAATGATGGTAAGATGCCCATAGTTGGTATGTAATCAGACACTGATGGTCACTCATTAATCATCTGCCAACCCTGCAATGCCCATCAGGCATCATGTGAAATAATTGAACAAAAAGGCAATTTTTCTTGAAAAAATTCAAAATCTTTAACCACTTCTAGATATCAGAAGTTTCCTCTCAACTGTGTTCAAATCACCTCAACATTCCCTTTGATAAAATAAAGAGATTGTGCCTTAGTCTCAGCATGAGGCATATTTTCCAGATGCTGAATCATTCTTGTGGCTGTGTTCTGAACCCTTTCCAATTTGTCAACTTCCTCTTTGACGTGTGGACACCAGAATTGGACGTCATGTCCAGTAACAATCTCACTAATGCACCTAAAATGGTAATAGTCCTCCTAGCTCCTACTTAATCCCAGGATTACATTAGCTCTTGTTGCAACACCACCACAATGACAGCTCATATTGGTTATTTACCTGGGTCCCTTTTGGAGTCCCTGCCTTCCAGGGGCATCTTGGAAGAGTGACCCCATCCTTTGTTCCTAGAGGGATGACTTTGCATCTGACTGTATTAAAGTGTGCGTTGTTTGATTGTGCCCAGTTTATGAAGTGATCCAGCTCACTCTGAATGAGTGACCTGGCCATGGCATTATTTGCTGCACTGTTAACAGGGTTAATGGTTGGGTCACATTGTAACTATGTCTACAGGACCCTCAATTTTTGGAGGTGGCCAGGTCAATTTGTGGCTCTGGAGAACAGTGCGGCCATTGACACCAGAATTGCTGCACACTCCCCATCAGCAGCTGAGCTCCTCTATTGAGCAGCTGCTGTGTTGTTACCTTTGGTCATAGGAAAGGCTATCTCAACATCACTAGTGAACAGGACTAAGCACAAGACTGGGATTTCCAAGCCCAGCTCTGACTCCCCTGAGCAGAGCTGGTGCTAGGCAGTGACGAAGGCAATTGCTTAGGGCCTCCAACCAACTCAAGGGCAGTGTAGATAACTCTTTCAACAGTGGAATTCACAGTGCTTACATACGCCATCCAATGCCTTACGAGAGTTAGGTGCCAAAGGGCGTGTCTACATTTCAAGCAAGAGGTGTAAATTTCAGCCTGAGGAGACGCTCGCACTACCTCTAATTGAGCTAGCACACTAAAAAATAGTGTTGAATCCCTGTGGCACAAGCAGCCCTGACTGTCTCCGATGAGTACATGCCCATAAATGGTTAGCCTCTCCTACTGTTCATGCTGCCACACTACCCTCTATTTTCAGCACACTACCTCAGTCAGACTGGGCTTGAAGTCCCTGCTCCAAATCTCACACAGAGTAGGAATTCAAACTTGCACCTCCTGTATTCCTGGTGAGGGCCCTAATCACTGCACTATTGGGCGTAATGGGCCATATCCAGTTATTAAGTATTTTTAGTGCAGTAGCAACTTGGAGCATCAGTCAGAGACCAGAGCCCTGCTATGCTAGGTGCTGTACAAACCCATAATAAACATAGTCCCTGCCCAAAAGATTGTACAATCCGAGCATGAGATGAAACAGCAAGTGGTTATGACAAACAGACAGGGGCAGTAGTGAAAGGATTGTGGTCAGTGTGATAAGCAACAGTGCTGTATTTCCAGATCTGTGCCATCACCCATGGTTACAAAAGCAGGCTGCTGCCACTGCAGTTTTGCTAGTGTCTTACACAGAGCCGCTGCCTGTCTTGTGGCTGTCATGCTCATTTAGCACGGTAAAATTCTCTCTGCAACAGATTCTGCATTTGTTACTTCAGTCACACTAAAAAGGCATATTGTTTCTGAATGGGAAGCTTCTCAGGGCTGAGAGATGGATGTTTGGCCCTTCTTTCCTCTTCAGGCACTCACAGAGATTATAAAATTATTTCACTCGTCTGAAGCACCCATCCACCAAAAACAATGCAACTGCCTCTTTGAATGTGATGTGACCTGAGGGGATCAATAGCCTGGCTAGCAAGCGATCACAGAGATGGCATGCCTGTCCTAGGTAATAGAGAAGAGTCCATTCAGCCTAATGTTATGTAATTAATGTGCAGACCGCTGAAAGGTACAGAGTGAAGATCTGAGTCATTTTCTTACATTTTTGACAGCTCTAGTCAAAACAGTGAGACCAAAAATGCAATACTAATAGAAGAAAATAGCAAAATGCTGCAGAGACCCCTCAAAATACTGTGTGGTTTATTAATAGCAATTAGCTACACAAAGCCATTGTAAAATGTTAACTCTTTCAGTGCGCTAGGATTCTGACTAGAACACAAAGCATCAGAATGAATGCTGTGCTAGAACAAATTATTATTATACCACTGTTGCTATGATTTATTATATTTATATTTACATTCTACAATTCTAATACTATCCTGAATAAGAAAAAAACAAGGTTAAATAATTATAAAGAAAGGAAAACATGGTAAAATAGTTGCTGATGAAAAGATACATAGAAAATAGGAAAATATACAAATCAGCCAGGATGAGTGACAGGCATTCTTGGGCATTAAGGGGATCAGATAACCAGGAGAAGAAATTTTAAAAGAAAAATGTAAGTGATAAAATTGTTTAAGAACATTTTACTAGATGTGCAAAGAGCCATAGTTACAAAAGAAAGGTAAATTGGTTAAAAATATCCTACTTTAGAGGGGAAGGTAAAGCAGCAAATAATGAAATGAAAGAATATAACAAATAGAGAAAAAAAAAAAAAAGAGATGCTGATAACAATGAATACAAGTTAGAATTTAAGAAATGCAGACATTTGATAACGGATGCTAAAGTTATCAGTGAAAACTCCATGCTCAGACAAGTTAAGAACACAAAGGAACTTTTAAAAAAATCATCAGGAACAAGGAATCCTAGCAATAGCATATGTCCATTACTAGATTGAGATGGTAAAATGGTAAAGCTTACCAAAATTTTCACTAGTTTTTATTTTTAAAATTAAAAATGTTTTTTGATTAAAACATAAACCTTTGCAAGAATTTTTCCATTTTCATTGAAATTTGGCAGGGTTTTTATTAAAAACCTAACATTTTTTCATTTTAAAACCTGAAAAACCAAAAATTTAGTTTTCAAGATTCAAAAACTAACATATGTTTGGTTTTCAGTTTTGTGATGGACGTACAGAAAAATTCAGTGAAGATTTAGATCAAAATGAAAAAAAAAAATTGTCTGACTTTTTGGAGGAAATAAATATAATTCTCAACTAGATCTATAAAACTATCAATACAGATGCAGAAAAGAAAAGTGTTCAATCAATATTTCCATCCTTTATTTGCAAAGAAACTGGATGAAGTATCCACATCATACAATGACAATGAAATATTTCCATTCTAACAGTATCTAAAAAGGACGTGAAACAGCAGCTAGCGAAATTAAATGTTTTAAAATTTGCAGCTTTTGAGATCTTGCAGCCAAGAGACTTAAAAGAATTGGCTGAGGGATTCTGTAGATTGTCGAGGTTAATTTTTTAATATAACTTGGTATATAGGAGAAGTTTTAGAGGACTAGAAGAAAGATGAAAATAGTAATGTCACTATCATAGCACAGGTAGTGGCAGAGAAGGCACAGCTGACTTGGGCTAAGTACACATCCCCACCAAGTTGTATAGAGGCATAATTTTGCATTTGGCTGCATAAAAGCATATTTTGTTTGAATGGGCGCAGCTTACCAGATGATGAAAATGGCAGCCACGCAGCAAAGCTATATTTAGAACTTTCCTGATGAATCAAGAGATTTTAAAATGAGCAACAGATCCTTTATCCTCTCCCCTCGCCTTTCAGAAAGCAGAAATCACAGAGGATTTAAACAGCAACTGTCATGGGCAGCATTAGGAAGTCATAGAGATGGGAAAAGCTAACCATCTGCCTTACTTGCATGGGGGATCCAAACTGTCCTCTATGCACCATGGTGGAATATAGTATGTGCTCTAGGTCAGGGGTTCTCAACCGGTGGTACGCGTACCACCAGTGGTACGCGGAAGACGGCTCGGTGGTACGCGAGGGAAAATGCGCCGCCGATTCCGCCGCCGAATCCTCCTCTCACCACCGGCGATAAACCCTGCTAAACCCCCCCTTGCCGCCGCTGATAAACCCTGCTGCCGCCGAATCCCCCCCCCTTGCCGCCGCCGAGAAACCTTGCCGCCATCGAATCTTTCCCCATTTGCCGCCACAGAGAAACCGCGCCGCCGCCAAAAGTCCCATCCTCTCTGCCGCCGAAAACTCGGAAACGGCGGCAGGGCTTCGGCGGAGGGCATCGATGCCTCCACGCACCCCCACAGTTTTACCGAGTCCTACTCGGGCCCGGTACAGTACTTGACCTGACTGTACCTGACCCGAGTGGTACTCTATAAAAAAAGGTTGAGAACCGCTGCTCTAGGTGATCAGTACACATTAGCAACTGCTGAGTTAATCAGCAGCACCTAGGCATCTCCACCCACTGCCTCCTCTTTAAAGAGACAGAACACAGTGTGATCCTTTTCCACAGACAGGTTCAAGGTTTGAGACCTTCGTCTCTCCTCATTTACCAGTATGCAGCTGCAGAGACTATCCACATGGCTTGGAGAATGAAACCCCAAAGCTCCAATGCCTTCCATTGAAAAACCCCTTCTCTAGTCTTTAAATCACAGCCTGTCACTGGCACACAGAGGTCTCCATGCTATCAAGGAAAGAACGCGTTGTGAAAGCCCATGCTGATCAGTGTAAACACTAGCTCAGTGCCACCCCCCGCTTTTAGCAGCTGGAGGAGAGGCATCCTCACTTGTTAAGGAAACAGGCAGCTGCTCCATATGTCCCCCGCAAACTTGCAAGAAGCCCTGATACTTCATCCCTTCAAAATTTTCCACACACATTTTAATTTTTCATTGAAAATTGCCCTTTCCCAAATGCTGTAAATGTTTTCATTCAGAAAGGCCAGGCAAAGGAAGCTGGGTTTTGTGGGTGTGGGAGCAGTGAGTGAGAAGAGTGCACTACCGTCACAGCTGTTTGAGGCAAGCCAGGGGGACTCTGCTGGGCCCCAGGGAAGGAGGGGAGAAGCTGAAGAAAAGGGGTGAGTCAGTTGGCAGGGGCACAGGAGAGAGGGAGCTGCTGCTACCCGAGGAGAGGAGATGTGGGAAGGACCATGCAGAAGCTCTTGTGTTTAGCTTTAGAGCGGGGGCAGGGAGGCTTAACTGCATTTTTGGCAGTGACAAAAGTATTGGGCGCGTCAGAGCCGCCTCATGCACAGGTGCCTGGCTGAGTGCAGGAACCACACGCTGGCAGCCCTCCTCCAAGGTGGTAACCAACTTTTCAGGCGCAGGTCTCCCCGCTGGAGAAGCAGCAGCTTCCATCATCAGATCCTGGTGGAGCCAGGTGCTGCTGCGGAGGGATCGGTGGGTACCATTAATGGACATGACTGCCGGAGACCCGGTGCCCCCCCGGAGAGAGGAAGGTGGCTAATGGAAGAACACACCCTGCACTGCTATATGGGGGAAATGGGGCTACTCTCCTCCAGACATGCCCACAGCAGCGACCCCTGACACTGTGCTCCCACCCATGAGGGCACGGGAGAGGCCTCCCTTCCAAGGAGGACATTGCTGGAGGAGCTATAGGATCTGGTGACTCCCCACAGCCTCGGGCCTCCTTCTGAACCATGTTTTGAAAGAAAAACTAATAAAAGGGAGTATGTTTAGAACCCCAAAAAGCCAATCAAGCCCTAAAACAAATTCAGAGACAGAGGCAGACGGGGTCAGACAGTTAATCCAACATGGGTATGGTTGGCTGAGCTAGTCCTGCTCCCTCTGTCTATGCCCTCCTCCCCCACTACAATAAGTGGGTGACATGATGAAATCACTCCATGTGACAGCACTTCGACAAGTCACATGTGTCTGTCTGCGTCGCTCAAGGTGGGCGCTGAGCTAAGTCACTCTATATGCTGAGGAAGGGGCTGGAGAATGCAAGTGCACTATATTATATCACAGACAGGGACTTACTGCTGCCAACCATCTCCAGACTCTCCTGCCCCTCTTCTTCTGCCCGGGTTTATTTTGGTTTTCTGTTCCTTTGGATGAATGATATTCTCTCCACAGGACAGATAGGCGCCTGTTTGTCTCTATAGCACATGCCACACTAAATGGGCATTCTGACGACACACACCAAGGTGGACAGGATAGGTGGGTGACCGCAAGCTGGTGCAGTGCTGGCCACACATCTCTGGCTATTTGCCAGTATGACAGAAGGTCTGAGTTAGCGGTCAATCTCCTGAGATCATGGAGACATCCCTCCCATTCACTGTAGCAGCAGCACACTGGTCCTCAGAGGACCCAGAAGCAATGCTGACCAATCAAAAGCCCTCCAGACTGCCCCAAAAGGACCATGCCCTCTGCTGCTGCATCTTCCAGGATGTTACTTGTGGGTGGTAATGCTGCTGGCCACGTGTTGGAGGCTCTTGGTCATGGATGTCAGGTACCATGTCTGAGCGTCTACCTTTAAATGCCCTCCTCCTCCCTGAGGGAAAGGAAGCCATGGTGCTTTTGAAACAGGGGGCTAGGTGTGTTGCAATCAGGTACAGTTTCTTTTCCCTTATTGCTTGTAAATGGCAATTCCCGCACATGTACAGACTTGCTGGTACCACATCATCCCTGCCACCAGCTTTGTGGCCACCTTGAAGTGCTCTAAGCTATAGCAGATCTTCTCCGGGAGCAGCCAGAGGAGTGGTGACAAGTCCAGGATGGTGCAAAATAGGATTGGCTGGATATATGCCATCTGGGAGCATCAGCAGCTGCAGGATCTTGGGTACAGCAGGCTTGTCTGAAGCCAGCCTGAACAAGGAGCAGTTGTATCTTGCTGATGCACACCAGAATCTGTCTCTTCATAAGCTTGTATTTGACAGACAGAGAGAAAGATCACCAGCTCTTGGGGTCTTCCATGGTTTTCCTGGTTTCAAAATGGCTACAACCTTTGCTCTGTGCCAATTTTTTGGGATGTGGTTGTCCTGGAAACACTGCTTTAGAAACCAAAGCAGCCACTTTTTGGCTTTTAGCTTAGGTATAGTAGGAACTCCATATAGGTATAATCCAGGTCTGGAGCCTTTCCTGTTTTCATAAGCTTTATGGTCCGGTCCAAATCTTTGCCTGAATAAAAAGATCCATCAAGTTTGAATCCACTAAGAGCCTGCCACCTCTCTGTAACCTCAGTTTTGACTGCAGCACTGAAAGACTTATCCAGGTTCTCTCTGCAGGCAATAGCCATTAGCTGGGAATTAACAGCATTTGTGGAGACAGAAAACACCTTTTTGATGAGGCTGGAATCTCCAGAAAGTCTTTTAATAGTTTGCCAGGCTTTCCAACTTGAATGAGTAAAGTCCATGTTTGTGATTGTGTCTGACTTTGTCTACACTTGCTGCCAAATTCGGCGGCAGTCAACGGGAGATACGCAAGCTACTCTACGAAGCTTGTGTATCTCCCATCGACTTCCTAACTCCTACTTACCGCGGTGTCTTCAGTTTGCAGTGCCGACAGGAAATGTGCTCCCGTTGATGCAGCATTACTCCACCTGGTGGAGGTGGATTAATAGCATCAATTTCCAGGTCGATTGAGCGGCTCTCCACTTCCGCTCAATCAATCCAGATAAATCAATCTGATGGAGGCAAATATGCCACCGTCAGTCTAGACATAGCCTCCCTCTGTTGGTCACATCTTCTTTGATCCAGCAGTTGAATGAATTCCTTGCTCTTATTAACAACCTCCTGTTTGTTACTGGCAGATCTGAATTCCTGGCAGAGCTTGATTGCCTTTGATGACCACCCAGGGATAGAATGCTGGCAATAGACTCTAGGGATTGATTTCTTAGCAGCTGCCTGAACTAATTCACTATTCAAGCAGCTCTAATTAAGCTTCAGCCTTATTGTTCCAGTGTGCTGTGTTCCTTTCCCCTACCCTGCGTCTGTGTGGTCTGTTTATTCTGTAGGGACTGTGCTCACCACAGAGTAGCAGACAGTGGCGCCCTGTGCTTGGTTTGTCCTTAGGCTGTACTGTAATAAATAATAATTCAGTTAGCGTCTCCTCACTCAGATGGCACATACCAGTGCACCTGTGGGACGAGCCAACAGCACTCGGTGTCAGGAGAATAGTTTAAGTGAAGATATTAATAGACTCTAGGGCCAAAAGAGGCCATTATGATCATCTAGTCTGACTTCCTCCATAACACGGGTCAGAAAAAAATATCATCCAGTGATTCCTGCATGAATCCATAACTTCTAATTGGGCTAGAGCATGTCTTTTAGAAAGAGACACCCAATCTCAACATAAAGACTCCAAGTGATGGAGAAGCTGCCACCTCCCCAGGTAAGCTATTCAATGGTTAAATTATCCTCACTGTAAGAAATTTGCACCTTATGTCTAGTCTGAATTTGTCTGGCTTCTGCTCCCAGGCACTGGATCTTCTTGTGCCTTTATCTGCTGGACTAAAGAGCCCTCTGCTGTTTTCTCCCCAGGGAGGTACTTACAAACTGTGATCAAGGCATCTCTGAACCTTTCTGATGAAAACATTCCATAGGGCAGAAGGAAGAAAATGGCTCCTGAGGGGTATTGGAGATCACCATTCTCCCCATTGCAGGCCTTCTCTATGCATTGTGGCAGGCAGCCGACCTCCCCCTAGCGGGTCTCACGCTTTGGTTGCTTGTAGTGGGTCAGGGCGTCTCTAGTCACCCCGTCTTCCCCGAGGAGGGGGTAGGGACCCGGGCCCACCCGCTCCTCCGGGTCCCAGCCCAGGGGCCTGTGAGAAGCAGCTAGGTGCTGCTGGCACCGTGTTCCCAACTGCACTTCTCTTCCCCTGGGCTAATTTTCCCCCTCCTTCTGGCTTCTTGAGCCTGGTACCTTTCTCCAGCCTGTTCCTCCACAGGATCTCTGCACTTTGGTCTCTTCCTCCTTGCAACTCAGCACTCCTACTCCTCCCAGCTCATGCACTGTCTGTTTGGGGGGGCGGAGGGCTTTTATGGAGCACCTGGCTGGTCCCTAATTGGCTCAGCTGCTCCTAATTGCCCCCTAACGAGACTCAGCTAATCTGCAGGGAACAGAGCTCTGAGCATTCTGAGGCTTACGTATCTGCCATAAATCACTTTCCTACAGCTTTCTGCCCTTGCTATACCACAGCATGTATTGCTATTATCTGCCTCACCTGTGCCCCACTGTTTGCTCCATGGTCCATAAATTGACAGGACAATGGCCCCTCCCTTTCCTGCCCACCCCACCCACCTACCTCTTAAAGTTCAGGACCCTGATCTTCACATGGGTGTGGAGGAACACCAGCAGCTGTAGCGGCTCCTGGGGGCATGACCACACGTAGTGCTGCTGTGCTCACAGAACCACTGGGCCACCACAGAAACAGATGGCCAGGTAGCAGCAAACAGGAAAAGCAGTCAGAGGAAAGGGAAGGAAGGGTTGCTGCTGTTTGCAGAGTGGACCATTGCTAGCAATTTAGCTGTGCAGGGCAGGCCCACCACTGCTAAGGCTTTTCATTCAGTTACCCCCAAAGAAATCACCCTTCCTAAACATAGGTTTAGTTTACGTTTTTGAGAACTGCAACATTTCAAAACTGTGGAACAGGGATACCATCGGAACCTGACAAAGCCGGATGAATGACATTCAGTGTTGGCAAATGCCAGCTAATGCACACTGGAAGAGTAATTTTGACTTCTCACACTCCTTACTGGATTCTAAATGCACAAAAACCATTCTGAGTTGCACTACAGACAGCTTAGTAAAGTCCTTTGCTGTGTGCAGTGGTGGCCAACAAGCAAAGAAAATATAAGGATGGAAAATAATGCAAATAGTGTTATACAGTCAACTCTATCGCCCCCGTCCCAAAAATATACCAGAAATCAAAGAGCTCCAGAGATGGGCAAAGCAAGTGATAACAGGAATGGTTAGACTTCTGTATGAAAAGGCATTGAAAAGACTGGGACTATTTAAAGGAGGAGCTGAACAACAGGGGACATGATAGCGGTATACTAAATAAGGAATGGGCAAGAGAAGGTAAATTAGATGCTCTTATTCCCCCTCCAATAAAAAACAAGAACGTGGAAATATTCAATAAAATTTAAAACTAATAACAGGAAATACTTTTTTTAAACAATAGAATCCACTAAAAATCCACCAAAAAGAACACCATTTGCACATGTACACCTATAATCACGCTAGGTGAAGTTCACACTTGCGTAGAGCACCATCACAAAAAGATGCAAAATAAAATGGTGCATCAGTCTCAGCAGCATGATTTCACCCTGTTGTCTTTTGTCTGTGCCAATTTTTATCCTGCCAGGATGAATTTTATCTGTGCGCCTGTGACTGTTGCTGTTGCACTTGTCACTCAGTACAAAAACAAATTGCATAAAAAACCCTAACTATGAGTGAAAACTTTAACCAGCAGAATCTCTCTCTCTCTCTCTGTCTCCCGCTCATATAAGATAACTGCCTCTTTCTCAGCAAATCATTAACTATTTATATTTATTCATATTTAAATTATTTTGATTATATTTAAATATTGAAATTTATATATTTATAAATATTTAATATTTATAATTTAAAAATGCATTGTGTGTAGATAGATATTATTTTGTGGAAATGTTATAGTTAATTTTGCAGTTTAAACTTGCCACATAATTCTCTTTGTGCAAGAGTGCAGACTAAGACAGGAACACAAAGCATGAGTTTAGGGCCCCAGCTCCTGGCTTTAGGTGAGGCTATCAGAATCTCAGCTTTCATTTAAAAACTCTCCCAGCAGTGACAAAATGTTTGAAAATGCAACCCACGAGTTATTGCTACAGCAATCTCTGCCTGAGTCTGCAGACAGCCTAATACAATAACTCTGAGAACTATAAACTGTGTCATTTATCTTATAGGAACATAGGAATTGCCTGACTGAATCAGACCCAGAGTCCATCTAGCCCTGTGTTGTGTCTCTGACAGTGACCAGAACCAGATGCAGAGAAAGATATAAGACCTCCACAATAGGCAGATGTGGAATAATCTTCCCCCATACAGGTCATATCCTCATCTCTTCTAGTTAAAGATTGGCTTGATCCCTGAAGCCTGAAGTTTATTGTCCCTTCCAAAATTTGTTCATAGTTAATTATGATCACTCTGGATCTTCTTGAGATCCATATAAATGTCCCATCTCTTTTGAACCTTGCTAAGTTCTTGGCCTCAGTGATTTCCTCATTACTAGCCCCCTTTCCCGCTCATTAATAAATATATAAAACAACACAGGACCCAGTATGGAACCTTGAGGCCCCTGCAGCTAAGCTTTGCCATGATGAAAATTGACCATTGAATTTTAGTGTTTGTTTTCTGACTCCTAGCCAGTTTTTGATATATGGCAATACTGTGCCTCTCACCTCATGGCCACTTAGCTTCTTTAGTAGCCTCTTGTATAAGACATTTGTCATGCTGGCTGGATCAGGGGGACCCTTCAGGTGTATTCGGGAACTCTGATTTCTCCCTTCTACACCAGTCTTGCGTTGGGGGTGTCATGCTGGCTGGATTGGGGGGGAGAGGGAGCACTTATTATATTGTGTGACATCAGTATGTCAAAATCATAATTCATGTAAGATTGTCATGTCAGGTACGGTTAGAAAGGCTGTAATATGCTAAGTAAGATGATAATACTTACGTTCATGTGTTATATGTGTAATGGAAGTTATGGATATATTTGATATATCAGTATTTCAAATTGTGCAATCTGAGACACACCCTTGACAGAGTGGTGGCAGAACAACAGCCTGCTTAATGGCCCATTGAAACTGTCACAGATGCAAGGGGCCCAGGGGGAAAAGCCAGAGGTATACCTAATGAGACACTAGGACTTGCTCATGTGACTCTGAATTCCATTTTGGTTCCTGTAAAATTCTACAAACAGCATGGCATGGCAGGGGCCAGAGGGTATATAAGGGAGAGGCCTGGGAATCCATTTTGTTCTTCAGTCGGGATTCAGCTTCAACCAACCAGCTCATCTACCAACTAGCTCATCTACAACTGAACTGAAGCTGTGAAACAAAGGACTGAAACCCAACCAAGTACTGGATGGGTACCAGAGGGACTATACAAGCCTGCAAACTCCACAATTCTTCTAGAAACCTGATGTATATGGACTTTCAAATCATTTGTATGTATCTGATTACTTTAATCCTTTAACATTTCTCTTATGGTTTGTTTCTTTCTTTTTATAATAAACCTTTAGTTTTAGTTACTAAAGGATTGGTTGGCGGCGTGGTATTTTGGGTAAGATCCGAATTTATATTGATCTGGTACCGTGGCTGACCCTGTGGGGTCAGAGGGAACCTTTTTAGTGAAGAGCATAGAGTTTAAGTAACTGGTCTCTTTACTGGACCTAGTGGCTGATTGGGAGCCAGAGACTGGAATGCAGTAAAGGGGGCTGTGTGTATTTGTGTACTGGCCTCTTGATAACCGGTGTGGGGAATCAAAAGCACAGTTTGTGGCTGGTTGGGAAGTCTGACTGCAGTGCCACCCACCAGTGCTGGGAGAATCTCCTCTCCTTTTACAGCCTGCCCTGACTGGCATTTTCAGGTGACTACCCTAGGCATGGAAGGGTCACAACATTGTCAAAGGCCTTTTGGAAGTTTAAATACATTATGTCAAATGGTTCTTTTTTATCCCCTACTACATTCACATATTCAAATAATTCTAAGAGATTAGTGACACACAATTTTCCTTTGCAGAAACCCTGCTGGTTAGACCCTGTCAGAACATGATCTTCCCGGTGTTTCTGTTATTCTATTTTTAATTATTGTTTCAACCAATTTGCCAGGTACAGATGTAAGGCTAACTGTTCTGAAATTCCCCAGATTTCCTCTACTGCTTTTTAAAAACATGGGTACAATAATTTGCCACCTTACAGTCCTTTGGAACAGTGGCAGTTTTTAAGTAAAAGTTTGGGAAGTTTTGTTTGCAACTCTGTCACTACCTAGTTGAGCTCTTCAGAATTCTTAGATGCATCAGCTGGGACTGGTGACTTACTGCAATTTAAATGATCAGTTTTCTCCAGCACCTTTTTCAGACTCCTCCATATCTGAGAACACCTCATCTGCGTTACCAGAAAGACTGGTCCCAGGTCAGGATCTCCCCAACAGTGTTAGTGGTGAAGACTGAGACAAAGAAATCATTTAGCTTCTCGCCAATGTCCTTATCTTCCTTAATTTCTTTCTTTAACCAATGATGATTTAGCAGACCCACCGATTCTTCTGCAGGCTTTGTGCTTTGGATATACTTAAAGAATCTCTTGTTGGTTTTTATTCCTTTAGCTATTTGCTCTTCAAACTCCATTTTGGCTCTTCTTATAGCCTTCTTACTTAATATCTGTCATAATTTATTACTCTGTTTATTGGCTCCAGAGGCTCAGATTTCCAAATTTTCAAGGATTTCAATTTGGCTTAAATAGCCTCTTGAACCTGCCATTTAAACAACATGATTTACTCCTTGCCTTCCTGGTTCTGTTCAGTACTGTGTCCCCCCTGAGATTCTAGTATAGGTTTTTCTCAATAGCATCCAAGCCCTCTCTAAGGGTTTTATTTCCATTACTTTTAACTTTAGGGCCTTAGTGACTAACCTTCTCATCTCTGTTTCTAAAGAAATCTGTGTGTCTTTGTCAATACCTGCCTCTTGGGTGTTTTTGGTGCCCTACTGCTTCTTGGATGTTTAACCTAATTATATTGTGGTCATTGTTACATTTGTCACTTTTAAAATTAACTCCTGGGTGTTACTTCAGGCTAAGTCACAAATAACCTCTCCTCTTATGTGCTCTAGAGGTAGCTGTTTCAAGAAGCAATTACACAAAGTGTTGTCAAGAAACCTTGTCCCGTTGGACCATTTGACCACCATACATATGGGTACTTACAGTTCCCCATTACTAACATTTGGTTAGATCCTGCTGCCTCTTACATCCCTCTCAACATTGTGTACTTATCATCCACCTACCAAATGCCAGATAAACTACACACTGTTGAAGCTTGACCTGTCAAGAAACCTCAGGAGCAATGGAAAGTCCAAAAGAAATTTTAGAGACTCAGAAAATGCCATAGTAATACAGGTTGCCAGATTTCTGGATTCAGGCGATAACGCACACCAGTGTCGTATTTAGAGAAAGCCTTGGAGTCTCATGTGACCTGGAAAATATCATCAGTTGTAGGTATAGGATCTCATGCAGTTCCTGATTCCCAACTGCTATCATAGCATATAGAAGACATCACAATCTTTGAGCTACTGGTATCACTTTGTCATCATCATATAACCTTGTGACAATATCTGTTAATTTGTCTAAGGTTTCTGAAAAAAGAATCATATCCCTGAGAAAGTCTCTCAAACCATTCTCTAGTATATACTATTAATTCACCCCCTCCCTCCACTGGAGAAACTATGTAATTCAAAGTTGGTTTCTTGACCTGACAGGGCTTCAGCGCTCCCTTCAACAGTACATACACGTCATCCCATATACTGTGGGTGGGCTTTGCAAAAACACTCAGTGCTGGCCTAACTCTGATCCCACTGAAGTCAATGATAAAATTCCTATTAACTTCAATGGGAACAGAATTAGACCAACACTGAGTGCTTTACAAATCCTACCTTATACATTTTCCAGTGAAACTGTGCTTTGAGATCTCATTCAAGGACTGGGTGTTGTCTGAGCATATGTAAAATGTTTCATTGCAGTTGTCAGAATAACCCAAAATGCTACATATTGAATCATTTCAACATTAAACTGCATTTCTTTATGGTGGAGCCTGATGTCACCATTCTATCCTATGGGCCAGGCCCTCTGACTGGACTACAGCTGCACAAAACACCCAAACTCATATATAGCCTGTCACAGGGTCCACTCACTGCAAGTGGTGCCTCCTGCTGGCCATCCTGGGGATTAGCTCTGCCAGCTTGCACTCTCCTTCTGGTGTTTTCTTCCATCTTGTCTCACTCTGCTGCCCTGCTCACTTCTGGATCTGTAGCTTCCTCTCTGAGGCTTGGCTCGCTAGCCAGATCACTAAAGTCCTCCCTTTCTGCAGAATTCACAGTCTTTCTAGACCTGCTGTCTGGCGCCTCTAATGCCCTTGCCAGTTCCCAGTGGCTAATAGGGGAACCCAGGCCTGTCCTCTACACTGGGTTCTAGCCCAGGGACCCTAAAACCAGCAGCCACAGTCCCTGTACAGTCCTGCCTCTTGCTGCTGTTTCCCTGGGCTTCTTCCTACGTACCTGGCTTTCCCCCGCTCTGAGAGTGACTGCAGCCTACTTCCCTGAAGCCTTTCCCTGCAACAGCAATCCCCCTCTCTGCAGTTAGCTACCTGGCTTTATACAGGCCCTGCCTGTTCCTGCACAGGTGAGCCTGTCCTTAATTAGCTGCCTCCAGCCTAAATCTCCCCTGCTTGCAGCCTAATTAGCTGATTGGGCCTCCTTGGCCTAACTCAGCGACTTGCTGAGCTAGTGTGGGGAGCGTATCCCATCACATCACCCATGATGCACCACACAACTCGGTCACAGTGAAATCAGTGCACTACCTTACCAGAGATGTAGTCCCCCACAGAGCCTAGCCCATGATGGGGGTTGGGAATACAACTCCCATAAGGCAATATGCCAACGTATGTTAATGAAGTTTAATTTTTTTTTTTTTTTTAAACTGGTTCTAGCTGAATCAATCAGGGTCATTTCAAAAACAAAACATTCCAGTTTGGATCCAATTGAGCCAAAATGAAATATTTCATTCTGATTTTCCCCAAAAGAAAACTGAATTTCGCAGAAACTGCATTTTTCATTGGAAAATTACTCTGATGGAAAATTCCCAACCAGCCCTACCAATAATAGTGTTTTATGTCAAAACAGTTTGTTAAAAAAGGGAAAAACTAATAAAATTGTTTTCACTTAAAAATCAGCTGCCATTTCTAGTTTTCATCCATTAACAAGCGCAGACCTTTCTACTTCTAAGTTAATAAAATAAACCAGTTCCTATGTTATCATCTTCTGAGACAGCACACACTCTCCATCACATTTGGCATGGCTTTAACTCAGAATTTCTATGGCCAATTTGTTGTTTATTTGTTTTTTTCCGCAAACTCTACCAGTGTCCTACTTTCTTACAGTACAGATATTTAGATTTCCTTGAACTGCATTTACTTTATGAATGCGTAGACAGTTCACAGCGGGTATTATTTTCATTTACAAAGGTAAAATCCATATTTTATGCATATGCGGAGGCATTCATCTTTTTGACTGAAATGGTGGTTAGCTGTACAGTGGGGCTGCACTGGAAGCACTCCTGTCTGCCAGCATAGCAGAGAATGCTAGATTCTGCCAGTGCTGACTCAGACAGTTGTGCCATGGCAACTGCCTTCTCTACAGCAAAGCCCTCCTGTTGTAAAGATCTTTCACACAGTGTTTTGAGAGCAAACTCCTCCACAAATTGATCTCGGATCATGACTAATTCAAATGTGCCCAAAATCACACTTTCTCAGAGGCCCACCTAGTATAGTTCTGTGTGTCTAATACAGTCATGTGCTATTGCGTCCTCTGCAATATGCTGGCCTAGGATCTTTGCCGATGCCTGGAGCAGGAAGAGGGAAGGTAGATACAGGCAGCGCCTGAGTGCACCAGTGACTGTGCAGAACCAGCACCATGCTTGCCTGACATATGTGCTACTCTAAGATGGGGACTAGAACCGAGAGTGACTGTGAGACCACCCATGATATCATTATGACATAGCCACTGAATGTAACTATAACCAGACCCTAGGGCCTGGGCTTGTGCCTGCTACTCTGACTGTGGGATATGACAGGAGGTCTGGTTGTTCACTATCCTAGCAGAGGCACAGTGAGATCATGTCCACTCCTCATGTCCAGGATGGCCTGTCCCTGCTGGGACAAGTAAAGGTATTATCAGTGTGGGTGAGTGTCCCCGGAGAGTAGCCTGTTGCCAAGGCCCCTCCACATTGCTCTGAGGCCCTATGTCCTGGCCAGCTCCCCCCATAGCACTAATTTCACTCTTGACAGTGATTCTGGTGGTGTAGGTGTCTATTTGGGATCTTTCCTTTTAGGGGCAACGGAGAGGCTGGGGACCTCCAGGATGAGGAAGTCAATTTCTACAATCCATGTAATTTCCCATTCTCAGATCCACCACCTCTGGGTCTGTAAAGGGATGGCCTGATTTTTGTTCAGGGAATCTTCCCCCTTATCCCAGCCCACTCTTTACCAAGCCCAAGGTCATCTCATTCCCTTTTGGATACAGGCAGCCATTCTTCCTGAGATAAAGGCTGACTATAGTAAGGTAGTGTTGCTAACTCTGACCAATGCATTGTAAGTTTAGCTCTGTCTGAAGAAGATCTTGTGATGATGTGAAGAACTGTACTCAGAGAGAGAGAGAGAGACTGACTTTTTTTTTAAATGCAGAGCCCTATAGCGCATGTGAGGGTGCTCTCAACCAGAGACCATGAGTTCCAGTCCCAGATCTTCTACTGATAATATTTCGGTGGCCTTCACAACTCTAAATATGAGCCAAAGTCTCATACCTTTTGCACATGGGAGGGTAACAATCGTTCACCCATTTCACTGGTAACTAAGAGCTTACACAAGGTCATTTCAGGCTGAGCTGAGAAGAGAGCCCAGGGTTCTAATCAACAGAGCTAAACAAATCTCAACCCTTCTGCCACACTGGCTCTAAGAAATTAAATGCTCTGTAACCCCTGCCAATACAGTGTGGGTCTATGTCGCTCTCTAATGGCTAGTCCATGTAGAGAGGTTTGACTCTGCTACCAATTCCATGCTAACACAGTTAGGTCCCGATTTTTAAAGGTATTTAGGTACTTAAAGATGCAGATAGGCACTTTTGAAAATCCCACTAGCTGCCTATGTGCCTAACTCTTAAAATCCCACTAGGCACCCATCTACACCTTTAGGCGCCTAACTACCACTAAAAACCAGACCCCTGGTCTCACAGGTTTACGTTTAGAGCTTCCAGGTTTAGTCCTCACAGATAACACAAAAAGGTTGTTGTTACATTTGGCTGTGCTGTTTGTAACCACAATCTTCCCTCTGTAGCTTATGTGGAAAAGATCTTTACTGGGGATTTCAAGTCCTGCTGATGACCCATGTGGAGGGGTGACAAAAATGCATATTGTGCATCTTGATGTAATTTAATTATTAACCAACCTAAGTTATTAACCAATCAAGATGCTTTTACTATGTTATTAACCAATTAGGTTATCAACCTGGATTAAGTTATTTGCTGTGAGAATAATATAACACTAAATATTTCCCATCCTATAATTTAAATATGACTAGTACCATAGTAAATGAAACAATGAATTCACACGACTGGGTTCTTTTGGTTAATTATTGATCACTAATATGGCTCCTGAACCACTGAGGTCTGAGTATTGCTGATCTAAGTTTACTTGGCCCTGCCTAAGCATAGGGGTTGGATTTGACGATTTCAAGGTCCCTTCCAGTCATAGAATCATAGAAGATTAAGGTTGGGACCTCAGGAAGGCATCTAGTCCAACTCCCTGCTCAAACCAGGACCAACCCCAACTAAATCATCCCACCCAGGGCTTTGTCAAGCCGGGCCTTATAAACCTCTAAGGACGGAGATTCCACCACCTCCCTAGGTAACCCATTTCAGTGCTTCACCATCCTCCTAGTGAAAATGTTTTTCCTAATATCCAACCTAGACCTCCCCCACTGTAACTTGAGACCATTGCTTCTAGTTCTGTCATCTACCACCAGTGAGAACAGCCTAGCTTCATCCTCCCTGGAACAGCCCTCTTCAGCTAATTGAATGCTGTTATCAAATCCCCCCTCACTCTTCTCTTCTGAAGACTAAACAAGCCTAGTTCCCTCAGTCTCTCTTCATAAGTCTTGTGCTCAGCCCCCTAATCATTTTTATTGCCTTCTGCTGGACTCTTTCCAATTTGTCCACATCCTTTCTGTAGTGGGGGGCCCAAAACTGGACACACTACTCCAAATGAGGCCTCACCAGAGCTGAATCGAGGGGAATAATTATTTCCCTCGATCTGCTGGCAATGCTCCTACTGATGCAGCCCAATATGCTTTTAGCCTTCTTGGCAACAAGAGCACACTGTTGACCTACATTTCTATGATTTCTATGACTACATCATAGCAGTAAGAGACGTGAAATTAATTTGTGCAATTGTGTGGGATGTGTTGTTCATGCTAAAGTTTATTAAAAGTTTCAACCTGTTTTGTTCAACTTTTTAAAATAAAAAAGTTCCTGCACTATACAATGGCAAGAGATTATTGTCGTCATCACATTTTCAGCACACCGCCTAAGATGGTATAAGACGACAGGCCAAGGTGTTCAGCTGACACAATGAGAAAGGGTTTCTCCACAGGAGATAGACAATGCAATGTTTCAGAGATAGCTACTGGTCTGACAGAGGATTTCCCATCATGGAAGAGTCGGGAATGAGGAAACTATTCCTATTCTTGCTCTGTACAGTAAAAAAAAGCATTTTTAAATTAAATGATTCCTACCATAGATTACTGGGGGGAAAAAACTATGAACAGAATATTTTATAATGGAAGACTTAAATTCTGTGAGAACAGGGCCAGATGAATTCATGCACAAAAAAGTGGATAAAAGGACTTAGTATACCTTGCACAAATCTTTGATTCTTGTTGTCTTTAGCTGCAACAGGAAGACAATAGGCCCATCCCAACAGGTGGGACATTTTGTCTGGGGAGCATTAATTAAGCTGAAGTTGAAATACGCAATTACCAGGAAAGAAAAGCTCCAGTGATTAACAAAGTCTTTGTGTTGCTGCTAAATCCTTAGACAGGAATCTCCCATGATTTGCATGAGGAGGTAATTCCCATCTTACTGGCTTGCTACAAAGTATTACAAAGGAATAATGAGTGTAGAAATGCAAGTTTAAGCCATCTACAAATAACTAGTCATGAGACCCAGAAAACTGAAGGTCAACTGGGGCAAACTGTATGTTACTGCAAAAAATCCAACCCACCTGGCCTTCATCCCAAGCTGTACATTTGTTTGCCTTATGAATGAGAAATACATCTCTCTGTGAATAACCTGTCTTATTCAGATAGTATAATATTGCCAATCCGATGATAAACCCACTAGGATTAGAGGAACCATCAAGAATTGTTTGTTTTTTTCATAAATTGTTGCACTCTAGAAGTGACAGAGATAGCATGACACAAGAAGGAAAAAGGAACGGTCTAGGCACCTAGTGAGAGTATAACTGAGGGAATTCTGATTAATAGTCCAGGCTAACACTGAAAAATAATCCTTGAAATGAATCCAACATAAAAATCCACCAATAAGAAAAAGACTGAATAAGAAAAAGAATGTGTTATATACTGACACCACCTACTGAATACCAATGGAAGCAGCAAAGAAACAGAGCGCTGAAATAGGAGTACCCAGCTGGCCAGCGTCCAGTAGAAAATAAGGGGACTGCCTTCCTCCAATGGACCCTGACCACAGTATATAAGCTGGGATCACCTTGTGGGACCCGAGAGCTTGCTGAACCCCTGCAGACAGCCTCTTCCCAGGCCAGAATCACAGGATGGAGCAAAGGTGACTGAACCCGCAAATAAACTGCAGAACCCAGGAATGAGACGAATGTCTGGGTCATCCATGAGGAAAGGATTGTCCCCTATTTCGTGGATAATTAGTAGTGGTGGCATTTAATTTCAAATATTGTATTTCTCCTTCTATTCTGTACTATAAATAACAGAAGGTTAGCTTGTTGAGTTTGCACTCTTTAGTGAGACCTCAAGGAATCATATTCTGGATTGTAACTAACTGCTATTAGCATGCTCTCCTTCGTCCAGCACATTGGCCTGAGAGAGATTTAAAACAATAACTATAATCTGTTTTCGATATTTTAAACTTGTCCTTTTTATTCCATGTGATTCAAACAACAGAGACTATAATCTTAGTTTTGAAATCTAACTGGCATCTTGAGGAGTTCACAAAATTAATCTCCATTTACACTTACACCATCTTGCAGCAATGCAATGACTTTCCCTGAGGCTCTTTACTCCACCACCACAATTGGTTCCCAACCAAAAGGAAGATATCAAATCTCCAGCGTAAGCCAGGCAAAGAATGTCCTGTGTCCCTGGGGCCATGGAGTGTATGAGGTTAGCACTGGAGGCACCAATCAGTGGTAGCCATTTTGGGGGGGAGGGGGAGGAAGGAGGAGAAGAACTCTCCAATGCAGCCCAGCCTAAGCCCCCTGAGGGAACCAGCCGTTTAAATAAAACTAGAAAATTAAACACACACAAACAGCTTAATTTGCTCTAAAGCACAAATGTCATGGCTGTGCTTTTTGGTATGTGTAGGAGATGGGAGTGACAGCCTCATGGACTGTGTTATTGACCGTGCTGTGGCTATAAGATGTGTGCTATTGACTGCCATGGGGCTGTAAGGAATATTTAATTAACAGTTCTGTGACTTTATGAAGTGTGTTATTGACACTGTGGTGGCTATATGGAGTGTGTTATTGACAGAGCTATAGGCTATACAGAGCATGTTATTGACCACCCTGTGGTTATACTGAGTTTGCTATTGTCAGCCTTGTGGGCGATATAGAGCAGGGTTGTAGCTATATGGAGTGTGCAACTATACCGAAGGCATCTGTCCTTACTGCTGGCGGCCTGGTGGTTACAGTACTCACCCGGAGCATTGGAGACCTAGGGGCAATTCCTCCCTCTGTGAGATATGAAGAAGGGTTGTGAACTTGGATTTCTTAGTTCTTACATGAGTGCCTTTCCCCCTGGTCTATGGGATAGTTTGGTGTAGGAATTTGTCCATCCCTCCTGCTGATGCTGTTCCGCAGTGTGTGAAATGATTAAACATGCACTGGTTCAAAGAGAGAGAGAGGGAGTGAGAATGACTCTTTAGTCCAAAGGTTGTTACTTACCTGAGAGGTGGGAGACCCAAGCTCAGATTCCTTCTCCACATCAGGGGGAAGAGAACCTGGGTCTCCCCTGTCAAAGTGAGTACCCTAACCACTAAGCTAATGTTATAAGAGAGACAGCTGCCCCACACTTGTTTTGTGCAAAGTTAGGCATCAGCTGCTGCCGTTCCTGCAAAAAAATGCTTAGGCACCTGACTTGAGGGAGGGTTCACAGCTGAGAATCACAAATGAAGAGAGGTGCCACCCTCCAGCTGGGACTTAGTCACCTCAGTTCCTGTGAGGTGCAGGATTAGGCCACAGCCCTTTGCTTGCTAACTGCTATTGACAAGCTTATATGGCTCTCTGCTCAGCGTTCTGGTTTCTGTGAATCTCTTTCTTTGGTGCCTAACTCTCCCTATGCACTGTGTAGGAAGCCTGGGCACCTAACTCGGGGCTGTGGAGTCCATAGGCCCCTAAAAGCGAGGGGCTGCAATGCTCAGCATTGCAACACCTAAGTCATTCTGTGTGTTGAGTAAGCCCTTTGGCTACATGGAGTGTTCTGTAGACAGTGCTCTGGCTTTTTGACGTGTGTGAAGGTGGCAAAGGTTTGGCAGGGGGTGTGGTGGTGAGCCAACTACCATGCTCTGAGCCATCCTTTCTGGGTAATGCATTCAGAGGCAGAAGGACTTTGAGGAAAGCTGGGTGTTTGTCCCGCACAGTGCTTCTCACATCTGCAGCACGAAGTAACTATGTGCGCCCCCCCGCATAACTGCTTCCAGTTCCTAGCTGGTAGGTATGTGGTCAGGGCCCCAAGGAGCCTGCCTTACTGCCAAGCACTTCCAAGTGTGCTCCAGTAGCAGCTCTGTCAGGCAAGTCAAGTGCTCAAGGCTGTGCTAGGCCGGTCCTGTGCCTGACTGCTGTGGAGGCATGTTGGGGAAGAAGACAAGGCTCTGCCTTCAGTGCACCTTCAGAGCAGCTGCCTTAATTTAGTTCTAAATGTTCTCCACTCCAGCATGGCTTTATCTCCTGAGCACAGCTCATAATAAAGGGTCTATACAGGCTTACCTCAGTGCGTGAACGGGACTGGATTCACACGATGAGGAGACGCACAGGCAAACTGGGCTATAAACAGTAGTGGGCTGACCCTGGCTTGGGTATGAGCGCCACCCTACTCTGACTAGCTCCTGCTATTTCAAAATCAGTGAGAAAAAAGTCCTTTTTTCCTGTCATATTTTATTTTTTCATACGTTTTTATGGTCAGGCCTTTGCCTTCATTCCACCCCAAGCAGGTTTTCTATAGGACGATCCCAAATCAGGAGTTCCCTCTGATCACATAAGCAAGATGGCCCAAGCACACCTTTCTGTTGAACAAGCTTTAGTGACTGACAAATTCTTCAATTACCACCTCACAAAGCCGCACTTCCTGTCCCAACCTTCCAGTATGTTAGCAAGCAACCCAGTGCTTTGGGATAGTGCAGACCTCATGACATTATCAAGCTCCCAGTCAAGACAGCCCCAATTTATAGAATATTTGTCCTGTTTTCCTACCACCTCTAAATTCTTTCCATATTCTACCCAAGGAATTCTTGCTTTAGCTCTGTATGGAATTCCACCTTCTCGGGCCTGGCGAATCCTTTTCTGTTTTGCTTTAAGTAATTGTTTTACACTCAGGGCTGGATTAAGGCAATCTGGGGCCCTAGGCGCATTCCTACATGCAGCTTCCCGAGACACCACCACAGAGGATGCTGAATCAGTAGCAGTGGGCCCCTCCATCTCCCCCAGAAGTGATGTGAGCAATACATCTGCTTTAATTGAGGGTGTGGGGCCAGGCAGCTTCCTCCCTAGCTGTAGTGGCTGCTGCTCCTGCCTTTGCTAGAGGCTCACTGCAGCGGTCACTGCCTCCGGGGACACCTGGGTCACGTTTTCATGCTTTGTTTTGCAACCACATGAACTAGAAAACAATTTTTCAAAATTAAATCTTGGATTCTGGTATCCTCGCACAGCTTGGGGAGCAGGAGCCATGGGCCTATAGTCCCTTAATCCAGCCCTGCTTGCTTATCTATTAACACCTTCCATCCAGTAGCATTTTACTGGGGGCGAGGTTAGTAAATATCACTACTCCAATTTTAGTCAGAGAAACTGACGCACAAATTGGTGAAGTGGTTTGCCCCAGGCAGCACAAGGAGTCAGTGACTGAGTTGGGAATAGAAACTGGAGCTCCTGATGCTCAGTCCCGTGCTTTCACCAGCATTTCCTCTGCTGTACTTCCCTTAGCTCGTGACATAACCTGGGGCTGGAGGTCACGTCCCAATCGGTGTTACTAGAAACAGAAAATCAAGGCTATTGGCAGAGGTGAAACTATGAGCTTCACCCTTCCCCTGAAATTCAGAACAGGGTTTTCAGGATACTTAAGGGGCTGATTGGGTAACTGAACCCCAGAACCTCTGCGGCTACTCACAGTCCCTTGTCTTTTGTCTAATACATGGAGTGACTCATGAAAGGAAAGCACTGACTGGCTCTGGAAGCAAGCAAGCAGCAGGGCCAGGGATTGGTAGCACGTATTTGTCAGAGGTTCAGCTGATTTCACAGCACACACTGACTGCCTGACTAGCAAAGAAACAAGCAAATTTTTCTCCTCACTAGTAACAGGTTGTTTCCCCTCCGTCCTGTTTGGAACAATGAGTTGCTAACATCCTCAGTTTTTCATCTGCTGAGTGCACCCATTCCGAATAGCTCCTCTAATTATTCATGAAGCTGCTGAATCAAATATAAAGCAAGGAAAGCTAAAAGGAAATAGTATTGCTACTTACCAGCGGTATTGATATTTTCCTCACATGAGTACCAGATCCCAGTGTGGAAATACCGGAAGAGAAAGCGGTCATCCCCAGTCTCCCAGCTATAGTGCACCACGTTCTGATTAGTCTCATTGGCCGTTTCGTTCCCACTGTAGTTGAGGCAGTTTGTCTTCTTGTCTTTCCCACAGTTTGGCTTGGGGACCCTCTGAGTCCCTTCACACCAGTGGGTTGTGATAAAGGCTGTGGTGGAGAAGAGGAGAGCTACCAGGTTCAAACTCACTGCTAGGAGGGCTCTGCATCTTCGGTTTGTCTTCATGGTTACCCACCCCCTCCTGCGGAGAAAAGAAATCAAATGTGTTTTTTGCTGGGAAGTTCAAAGCCTGTCGCAATTCAGAATCTTGTTTTCCAGTCACAGAAACTCTCAGCTTCTTCCAATCTGTTGCTGAAACAGGGAAGGAAATGCTGCAGCCAGACTCCCATTTTCCTCTTGATTTGAAATCCTGTCTTGGTGTGTTACAAGAGCAGCTGCAGCCAGTAGAAATGTAGCTGTATTGTTGTGTGTGTCGTGGCTAAGAGTGCTGAAAGGATCAGAGAAGGTCTGTCTCACAGAAAGCATGAAGAGCAAGTGAACATCTGCTGGCGTAACACACATGATGCCGAGGAGCTATGCAGCCTTCTCCATTGGGAGACACCTGCAGGCTGTGGGACTTCATTGTACTTGATGCCGAAATCAAGCAGGAGACAGACAGCAGTGGCTGCTTCTGCCTGCCACCAAGGTAATTTGTGAATCTCGGCTCTTACTGCATCATGCTGACAGCTGAATGTAATGGAGGAGGAGGGGGAGGAAGCTTCATTTTAATTTCAAAATTAATAATTATCCAAGGCTGAGGAGCCCATTTTCTGAATCTGTGCATGAATAGTTACCCAGAGGAAAGGGGAATTCAGTGTGATTACAGCCTTTGTATTGTGTCTTGAGTAAGGAATAGGTCAGGGGGTTGATTCTCCTATGATGTTACATGGGTGTAACTCCTCTGACTTCAGTGGAGGTTCTCTTGATTTACACCCTGTGTGAAAGGAAAATTAGGCCCAAAGGTGGTTAATTACTAAAATGCCATAATTAGTAGAAAAAATAATCCCAGAATAGCAAATGGAGGCCACTGTTACAGGCTCTCATTTCCAGATATAGCACATGCAGGCGTGTAGTGTGAAATACATCTCTAGGATAATTCCACTTTATGTGGATGGAGAGAATTAACTAGAACAAACTGCAACCTTTGCGTCTGCCAACTGATAACGGGAACTCTTAAAAAGACCAGATTCACAAGGAATGATGTATTGCCAGTGTCGCCTGCTTGCTGTGTCCCTGATCAGCGTGCAATCTTTTAATCAGTGAATGCTCAGCCTGCTTGTAAACAGTCTCTATAAGCACTGTTGCGAGAATCTGATATTCAGAATTCCAAATCCAGCTGTGTGGTTGGTCACCTTAGTTACGTGGTATTGTTTTTGTGCCCTGATGAGACAAGCGTAACTTTGGGAAACAGGCAAATTTACACAAACCTCTGGGGCTCTGATCTTTTTTGGGAGCATCTGGGAGCGCTTTAGGGCCGTACCTGCCAAGTGTTATGCCACTAGTATGACATCACAAATTTGACAAAACCCTTTTGTCTTGAAGAGTTTTGATCAAATCTATCCATTTCACTACTGTGCCTTATGTTCCAGAGAAAAGTTTTGGGACTATACCAAAACAATACCTGAACATAAACTTTCTAACACAGGGGCAATGCCACCACCAGAGAAACAGCCGCTGCAGAAACTACATTTGGAAACACCTAAGGGCTCCAGGAGCAGCTGTAGCAAGTTGAAGTGGAACAGAGCTGCTCTAGGCTCCTTGTGACCACTCCAATAGACTCAGCACATGGCCCCAGTGCCCCTACCCCCTATGGACACCAAATAGGACTGGAGCTTCCTCAACTTATGGAGGGAAGGGAGAGAAAGCCAGGCTGGGCTCCCCCCAACCATCTGCAAGACCTGGGCCTGATTCTAATACCTCTTTCCCAGCACCCCTAGGATAACAGCCTTCTCATGCTGGCAGCTAATTAAGTTAATACGGTAGCTCACCAACAGGTTGTCTGTCCTGGAGGTTCAAACTCTAATGATGCTTCATAATGGGGGTGTTTGGTATAGTATACACCACTTTATTAGGTATTATGCTCATGGTATTAATGATATACATCATACATGTTGAGCTGGGAAGTTATGTATTATGCTCTTCCCACAATTCTGTTCACCTGTGTCCAGTATCCCACAATACTTTGCAAAGCCAAAGTCAGCTTTGGCATTAGAAAATAGGAAACCTCTCAAAAACAAGACACATAAATGGTATGTCCTAGCACACGTTGGAATGTCCCTCTGCCCCCCACTGGTTTAGAATGTAGTAAACAAGAGATAAAAAAAAGTACAGAACAAGTTAAAGAACTGGTATGAACTGATGTGTTGGATCTTAGGTGATGTATAAAGTGCCTTCAGCTTGTAAACAACCCTACTATAAACAAAGGTAATTTTGTGGGTATATCTTTCAAGCTCATCGGCAGTGTAAGGTGAACAAGATGTGAGAAGCAGCATCCCAGAGAGATTTGTATGTAAACCTCTGACAGAATGCATCCCTATATTCATACCCTCCACACTGTTGTAATAATCTTTGTATAAAGCATGCCTTGTGTGAGATCATTTGAAAACTCAATTTGCTGATCAGTATCATCCTGATAAAATGTGTGTGGCAACACTGTGAAGTTATAAGATTCCACTGTGTGATGTTCATGCACATTCCAAACTGAGGCTGGCAAAGAGGTCTGTCCTAAGCAAAGGAATGTGTGTTCTGCTTAATTTGCATTTAAGCAATAAAGAGAGTCAGCAGTCAGGAAGGGAAACAAAGGACACACAAGCTGTTGAGTAAAAAGCAGCAGGGAACATCCTTCCCCATAGACTTTTGGTCTCTTGGTACCCAGCTGGAAGTGGTTTTCAAGAAGGGGACTGAAACTATAAAAAGGAGGGGGACACATCCCAAGGCAGCCCTCTCTCTCTCTCTGCTCATCACATTGACAGCACCTGAAGCAACAAAGGAAGTATTAGTTGGCTACTGAGAGAAGGTGTCCTGACCTAAAAAGTTTGGTCAGTAAGACTGCTGAATGCATGTGGTGAGAAAACACACTATGTTAAATTCAAAGCAAAGTTAAGTTAGGCACCAGTTGTGTTTTATCTTTATTATTCTTGTAACCATTTCTGACTTTTGGCTCGTTTTTGTTCTCACTTAAAATCTCTCTTTGTAATTAATACACTTATTTTGTTGTTTTATCTAGTCCAGTGTGTTTACATTAAAGTGTCTGGGAAACTCCATTTGGGATGGCATGTTGTGTGCATATTATTTCTATGAAAGAAATAACAGACTTTATATAATTTGTATTGTCCATGAAAAGGCTGGGCAGTGGAGGGCATATGTTTCCGGGAGGAAATCTAAAACTGCAGGCATATTGGGGTCACCCTGCAGTATAACCAAGACTGGTGAGAGCCAGAAGGTAACCCAAATGGGGCTGGAAGATTACAGATACACACAGACAACCAGCTTATGGCTTGCATGGTGGAAGGCTGTTTGAGAGTGGTCAAGGTGGGAACTCCTTCAGCAAGGCATTGTAGGCACACAAGATTACAGGATGGGGTCACACCACTGCTCATTAATCTAGATTGTACCCTGGTATGTCATAACCTCCTTTTCATATTGTATTACTTTGTTTATTTGGTCTTGAACATTTTTCATTTTGAACCAGAAGTGTAGTCAACCAACCAGCTCTACATTTTCTCAATGGGGGGATTGTTGCAGTTTTAAATAAGATTTTTTTAAACCTTTTTCTTTTAAAAAAGTAGTCTAGGAAATTACATCCATTAGCAGATCATTAGCCTCTTTAGACTTGTTAATCTTAGCTACCTTTTAGAGCTTCCTTTTCTTTTCTCCACTCCATTTATATTTTATTTTGTTGTTAATTTAAAAAAAAAAAAAATAATAATAATAATAATTTGGACTTTGTTCTTTTCTTCAGCCCCGTCTGGGGACCCCACTGGACAGTATCTGCCTGGCTTCCTGGGCTTCAAGAAGTGTCTCACTTGCAAGGAATCTATCCCAGTGACTGATGGACACTGTGTGTGTCCACTGCCTGGGAAAGAAACATCCCACAGAAGTGTGGTTTGTGCCAGCAACAGAAGCCCAGTTCCAGAAAAGATAGAGAACTGAGGCTCAAACTCCTAATGGAGGCAGCCCTTCAACCATCAAAGCTGTATCAAGACCCCAAATGGCGGGAAACCTCATCGTAATTCTCTACTTGTAAGGGAGATAAGCCCAAGAAGTAGTCCACGAGCCACTCACACAAGGCCTCTAAGAAAAGAGCCATGAGTCCCACAGTGAGCCCCGATCATGCCAAAAATGAACTCTGATTTAGGAGCCTAGCTTTCATTTTCAAGTGACTTAGGCACATAGGGCCAGATTTTAAAAGATATTTAGGTACTTTAAGGTACAGACAGGCACTCAGTGAGATTTTCAGAGCTGTCCACGGCCTGGATTCACAAAGGGACTTAGGTGCTGCAATGCTGTGTATAAATAAAAAGCTGAAGAACTGGACCCACTTCACACATAGGTGCCTTAATCATTATGCTACAGAATATCTTACAAATGGTCTCTTGCTTGCCCAATGACTCAGTGCACAGTGGAACAGTGAGTTCAACAAGAAAAACTGAGGGAACCCCACAATTCAGTGCATTCTCCTGAGAAGTGGGAGATGCCTCTTCAAAGCCTCTCTCCCTCCATCACTGCTACCTGAGGGAGGAATTGAACCTGAGTCTCCCACATCCCAGGAGAGTGCACTAACCACTTGGCTCCAAGACAGAAGGTGGGTACAACCAGAGTCTGTGGCTGCCAGAGCTTGACTTGGCCCCTATCTGGAAAGTGGCCTCTGAGTATGTGTACTACATCAGGCCCTGCCAGACAGACAGACAGCCATTGATAAATGGCTATCTTCTCCTGGTTTTGTGGGGATTAGGTGGTAGACAGGCTGCCTAGAGTGAGGCTGCACTTCACATGTCCAGAGGCAGAACCTTAGGCACGTCTGGAACTTTTATTGCAAAAATGTAGTTGCCAAGCATGGTTAGGATTAAATAGCAGCCATCCAGGAGTTTTGTGGATCACAGCGGAGCCTAAAACTGGGGCTTAGGCTCCTAACTACGTTTGTAGATCTGTACTAAAGTACCTAATTCTGTCAGGCAGGTTCCTAGGCACTTTTGAAAATCCCACTCAACATCTTAAGGTGCATAAATACCTTTAACTGATTGGCCTATAATCATCCAGGTCATCCTGTTTACCCTTTTAAAATCTTGGCCCAAGCTTAATACTTGTACTTCAGCATTTCAAAACATTGTTAAATATCAACATCAGTGGTTCAGAGAGCTCCTGGGTCAACTCCTCTTAAAAGTTGTGAGTGCCAGTTGTCCACTCCTGCAGCTTTAAAAGCCTTTAATGTCAGCAGTTGCTGTTTAACATCCTCTCTATTTACTGCTGAAATCGTAATTATGCAGTAAGATTGGCATATGCCATCAAACTTCTTTTCAAATACAGAACTGAAATATGTGCTTAACATTTCTGTTTTGTCTGCATCATGATGGACAATTTTATGATCCCTACCTAGTAAACGAACTGATGCTTTACTGGGATTTGATTTGTTCCTGATGTATTTAAAAGTTCTTTTTTTGTTGTCTTAACCCTACTGGTTATTATAGCTATATGTAAGATACCTTTTGCTTCTCTTTAGTCTCCCCCTTTCTGTTTGATATATAGTGTTTTGATTTTTTAACATTATTGCTGTTTTCACTTTCCTTCTTCATCAATACATTTTTAAAGTAACAGTTTTTTGTTACTGGGCATGGTTGTTTTTGTGTAATAAATGCCAAAACGGAAGTTTTCTTAAATGACTCCCAATTATCTTTTCTATTGTTTTGTTTAGATTTCTCCTCCTAGGCAATTTTCTCCTAATTGTTTTCAGCTTAAGGAAAATGGAAATCTTATTATTTCCTATATTCACACATATATGAGAGGGAAGGACAAGAAAGAGGCAGAGGGATTAAAAAAATTGTACAGAGTTTTAAAAAAAGGTGTTTCAAGAAATAGTAAAATATCACATTTCACAGGAGTTTTTAAAAAGGCCTATTACATGGGGGAATAAAAATCCCCTGATGTCAGGGAAGGAGCAAAAAAGCCATATTTTGGGAAGTTGAATAAAAAAATCCTGATATCCTAGGGGAGTATAAAAATGCTCTAGATCAGGGAGGAGTATAAAGAACCCTTATATTGTGGGGGAGTAAGAATTTTCTGTGGAGGGAATTAGAAGCCCTCTCTCCCCCCCACATATGTAAAAACCTATATCGATAGATAAACTTAAAGGAGAAACAATCTATCATCATATTATCTGTGAGACATTTCATGAGACTGGAACCCAGTACCTGTTCAGGCAAGCACAAACCCAACCATCACTCCCCACTAAACTACTGCCCATACAACTCCTGTTGACATTTGTCTTTGTAATCCTGAGGCCACGTGGATCAAATTCAAAGCGGAGAACATTCTTACATTGGCTTTCTCACCTTTACATTTTGTTTGTTACTTCCCCATGATGATTTGTAAAGCTCTTTGAACATACCAATGACTGTGCAGTTGTGGTGCGGCTCTTGATTTTTGTGAGGGGAGGGTGGGGGTAACATTGTGATAGATAAAGGGGAAGAGAGAAGGTTTATGGGAAAAGATCAAGCTCAGTTTTGCAAATGCTGTGGGATGATTGGACATCCATAAGGACGTGTCAGAAAGGAAGTCAGAGCTATGGGTTTGAGGGGAGGGAGCCAAGTCCAGAGTTCAGAAAGAGATTTTTGAATCATCAGTATAAAATAATTGTTGAGGGTGTGCAAGCAAAGATTTCTCTGTCTGCCCCTCATTGCTAGGCAAAGAAGGGAGCCAATGATGTAGATTCTGTGGGACCCAGTGAAAGTTGAGTGGAGAATGACTCATTCAATGAAACACTGTAGGAGCAACTAGAGAGATAGAAAGAAACTCAAGTGAGGGTGGAGGCAAAAACTTGAGTGAGGAAAAGCTTTAAAGAAGAAAAATATGGTAGTCAGTTATAAGAGCAGCCCATAGTCCCATATTAGTCCACCCTCAACACCTATCCCCAGTCATCCCACTTCCATGGCACCCAATGCCTCAGATACCCGACAAAGACTCTCCCCTTGTCTTGGTTGAGACAACTGCCATTCCACACTAGCAATATGTCCTGGCTGAAAGTATCCTCATGCATCTTGCAACAATATTTTAAATGCACGGGGCCAATTCTGTTCTCCTTTATACCACAGTAAATCTGAAGTATACCAATGTACACAAATGAAAAGAAGAGCAGAAAGGGCTTACTGCATTTCTATATGTAGACTAAAAAAAAAGCTGATTAGTTGTTTCTCAGAAAGTGTTTTTGTATTAATACGCACTTTTAAGATCATTGGACTACCAGTGTATAAGAAGATATTGCTGCCAAGGAGATATTTAAAGATACTATACCCGTGATAGTAAAGTAGAAGCTTTTGGAATGCTACAGGGAAGTACAATTTCTATTACAGATAATGCCACATAAATACAACTTAATCCTGATATCTGAACTGCTTTCTGTAACATGTATGATCTTTCCATTTTTATGCATTTTCAAATCTGATAAACAGAGATTATACAGAGAGGAATGGTTGATGTGTTCCAGTGTGAGAAAAGACAGAGAACCAATTTCCTTCTTTTCAATTAATCCCAGCAAACACTACAGAAAAAGTCCCCATGATTAAGGGAAGCTGACTTTCATTAGGGAAAATATAAATTTCAGGGCAAAACAATCTTGATTTATGGCCAGCTGTGCTTTAGTTTGACCATCTTGTGACTCGAGTTTTTAAAGCTGTTTATTGTAAAAGAAACAGAAAATGCCGGAGAGGAAGTTCTTACCGTGTTTGCACAACCCATTGGTCAAATTTTCATAATGACTAGTGATATTTGGCATCTGAATCTCAGCCTACCCACATTTTGAGACATACAAATGAGCCTGATTTTCAGCCCCTGCTTTCTGAAAATTCAGCCCTTTCTTCACCATATATCAATGTCTATCACTTTCACTCCCACTGGCAATTTGCTAGTGCTTTGATGCTGTCTTTTTAGACATGTAGAAACCTAGGGAACTTCTATTTTCATAGTTCCAGAGGGGTAGTTATCTAATCATGCTACGATTATTATTATACAAACAATAACCATGTTTCTACAAGAAACAAGAAGTCTTAAAGAAAAAGCTCAAGAACAACACAGGACTTTATTTAAAGTTAAAAAACAGAAACATGTTTAAACATTAAACAAGCGCATTTAAGCTATTCTAAATCTTCTACAATTCCACCATGAAACATAACTTCAAAATATGTTTAAAAACATTGGTCACTATCTCTCCAAGACACTCTACGCTTCTGGAAAAATAATGCAAACACCCAGAAAACGCCCCAACTGACAGTTCCAACCACACTGTCCATCCTCCAACAAGCCCCACAAACACAAGGAGAAAGAAAGAAGAGAAACGAGCACCAGCTCCCTGATTTCAAAGCATAATAGAAAATACAGGCAAAACAAAACTCCACTGGGGCACACAGGACCAAATTTTCAGAGGTGAAATGACACTCCCAGTGTAGCCAGAAGGAAGGGCATGCGACCAAAAAGCTGATGTTGGTGACAAGGAAATACAGGAAGACAGCAGTGGGTAGAAATGGTTATTGAACCAACTCCCTTGGGTGGGTGGCAGGGTGGGCATCACAATATCATGTCACGTCACTATGGCCATGACTCACCTGTGCATTACTGTGACATCACTGATGCACGCTCTATGCAACATGGCCAGCCATGAGTTAGACTGGGCATCTCTTCTTGTCTGGAGATGTCACAGCTAAGTAAGTCACCTCCAGTGTTTACTTAACCCTCTATTTGCTGTGAATTTATTTCCCTGGTGACAATGCCTTGGCCTAGAAAACTCCAGCAGTTCAAGTCCAGTGGTTCTAGTTGAATGGGAGCTCTCAGGACTGCTCCCTCTGCCATCCTGGACATCTTCTGCACTGAGAGGGGGCAGTGCATGCTAGCCTGCGTGCTGGCCAGAACCATTTCCCAGTGGAAGCCCAGAAGGTAGCAGTTTGGCTACTGATGAATGAGATGGCTACTATGCCAGAGCTGTAGCAACCCCTAGTTAAGTTGGTAGCAGTTTTAATTATAGCGGTGTTGGTAAAGTATATGCAAAATAGTCTGTTTTCGTTTTTAGAATTAGTTTGAAATGATAATCCCTCAATCCCCAGATGGGTTTTTAAACACTTCCCCTAGAAATAAGAGGAGGGAGTCCACTTCCTCCCTGCAATAGGGATTTTTTTACACCTCCCCCAAATACTTTTTCCATCTCAACCTCAAAATAGGGAATATTTTTACACTTCCCTCCAAAAGACAGTTATTTTACCCCCCCCCCCCCAATAGTTTTCTTTACACATCCTCCTTCCATATAGGATAGGGTTTTATTTTATCCCTTCCTTCCAAAATAGGGGTTTTTCCTTCTCTTTCCCCTGAAATAGGTTTTCTTCATTACCCCACTTCCCTGAAATAGGGATTTTTATTAATCCTCTCCCCCAGAAGAGGGGTTTCAGTCCTTTCTCCTTAAATAAATAAATAAATAAATAAATAAATAAAGTTTTTTACCCCTCTCCCAGAATTAGGATTTTTCTACCCCAACCCTTAAGAGATTTTACTTCCCTATTCCCCCAATTTAGGTGGTGTTTTATTTATTCTAGCATATAAGGTTTGTTTACTCCCCCCACCAATATATTTGTAAACCCAGAGCTACAAAGTTTAGAGGAGCCTGACTGGAAAAGGGAAAAGCCAGCTCTGACCAGCCTCATTTACTTACATGAATCATAATGCGGCTTCTTGCCCATAGTGCCTTCCCTCAGGAAGGACCTTTAGGCGGTTCTTTAGGGAGCAATACTGCCTTCCCTCAGCTTGCCGCTGCTAGTAGTAAGTCTCCTGAGCTCTTCCCTGCTCTGCCAACAAACTCCAGTTGGAGCATTTGCCACAGGTGTGGCAGGGTGGGGCTGATTGGTTCCAGAATAGTTCCTTAACCCCTTGTGGGGTCTGTATATCCCATCACACCTTGTCACAGACATACATGTATTAGTGTACCTGTAAACTGTTGGACAGGGCACTAGGCCCGTGCCTTGTGGCAATAAACCTGACCAAGCCTTCGCTACGAAACTGAGCCTGGGCCTTGTTTTAAGTGCCACATCGAGGTCTGCTGAATCACAAGCTGCACTCTCTGCTGATGCAAGACACACAGGAGCTGCCAGCCCAGCAGCACCAGTGGCACTAACGGTGCCCGCTGTCACTCAGGAGCTGAAACTGGAGCCGACAGGTCTAAGGTGGTGTTTCACAAAAGGTGTGTTCGAGGGCCTGTTTTGATTGTCTTCGCCACTTTGTTTGCGTGGATGGCAGGAATATCACTGCGATTCCTACCCTTCTATTTATGTGTTCTAATACCTAACCACATACTTCCCAAATATTCCTGTGGCACGTCCACATGCAGGCACTGCAGAGCAGATTAAAACAGAAGCTGCTCTCTTCATAGCTATTCACCTGCTTTCCATCTTTCCTATGGCACATCCACACGTGGGTACTAAAAAGCAGGCTAAAGATCAGTGGTTGGGGGACCCATTTGTCACAGTTCAAGGTAACTGCACCTATTTCCCTCCTGTGGTTCGCCAAGGACACCCACTCTTAGGCTTCTGACTCCCAAGCCATCACCTCTCGGGTGGAGACGTGTGTCTCTCTCTCCCTCCTACCAGGGGCATTTCCAGGCTGCACAGTTCCTTGCCCACACTGTGAATTCCCCAGCAAGTCAGAGTGCCTCAGCAGGCAGGCTTTGTCTTCCTTCTTCACAGGCTAGAAACAGCATAATTGCCCACAGTTAAGTTACCACCCCGCTCCTACAAGGGCTCTGGGAGGAGCCAGTCCTTCAAACACCACCACAGAGCTTTTCTGAGGTGACAAGTTTGTACCCATCTTAGCTCAGAGCAAGCGCCCCAATGAATCTGCGCGTCCTTCTTTGTACAGTTGGGCCTCTGGTTGTGTCTTTACATACGGGCCTGCCGACAGCAGGTCTAGGCCCCAGGCCTGACAGTCAATGCCTCCCCCTCCAGAAAGGGAAGGCTGAGGTGGAGGTTAGTTGCCTCTCCACCCATGGCCCCGCACACACCACCCCCCGCTTCACCCCAGGCCCTGCCCCCCGGCCCCCTCAGCTCACTTGCCGCTACATGTGGGAGGAGGGACATGGCAAGCAGTGGCAGGGGGGTGAGCGGGGGAGGAGAGGAGGGACGCACATGGCAAGCGATGGCGGGGGGCTGAGCAGGGAGACCAAATGGGGAAGAAGGGATTTGGCAGAGATGAAGGGGGACCAACGTGGCAGCAAGTGGGGAAGGGGGCAGGGCTTCGACCCATACACTTTGAAAGCAGGCTCACCCAATCAGATTTTAAGCAGTTCATCCCACATTTTTATCAGCCTCTCTTTTGCTTGTGACACAAGGCTTGTGCCCACCTGTGTCAACCACAGGCCCTGCCAAAAAAATCAGTTCTGGCTTCGCCTCTGGCCTGAGGTGGAGTGGGGGTGGACTATAGGCAGGGCCATGGGTGGAAAAGGTGGGACGGGGAGCTAGCTAGCCTCCCGGAGGGGAAACTTCATCCACCGCCCATAGCACCCTTTTAAAATCGCCGGGTCCCTGGGCAGTTGCCCCTTTCTCCCATTCCATAACAGGTGATCAGCAGACAAAGGTCTCTTCCTCAGGGCAAGGTTTCAAAAGGACGAGTTTTTGCTTACCTGGAAGGGTTATATTTGCATACACCTCCCCCTAGAGATTTCCTGGGAAACCCACTTAACTTCAAAAATTCACACTGTTTCAAACAGTCTTTGAATCTCATAGCACTTACCAGAGTGTACATTAGTCAGGTCTCCTTCCTAGAGATGCTATATACAAGCCCCCAATAATATATAAACATTTGCATTTTTAATACAGCAAACTCCTTAAACTTAATTCAATCAGGTTTAACTTAATTCAGTAAGGTTTGTCCAGGATATTGCAGGAAATTGCCATATCTGACACAGTACTGTCTGATCCAAATGATGTTGAAAACATGACTGAATCCTACCTTTTTATTTATTCATTCATTTTGATGGCACTTGAGTGACAACTAGTGGTCTGACAATAGCTTGCAAAAAACAAACAAACAAAAAAAAAGAATTAATTGAAAAAGCAAGCTACCTACCCACTATGTATTTTTTTTTTAAAATTGATACCATTATTCTTGAGAGTTAGTACTTTTAAAATATATTTTCAATTTTGGGACAAGATTATACTATAAGGTAGATAGAACACAGAAAATGTGTTATATTTTTAACTTAGCAAGTTTGGAAAATTCTGAGGAAAAAATAGTTAGAAACATCTAAAAATCACACAATCTTTGACTATCACAGATTTAACCATATTTTTTTCTGGTTAAAAATAAAATTTAGCATTTTTACCAACAGGTTTTTAATTATGTGTTTTTAACACCATTAAGGTTTGCCAAAAAAAAGTTATAAAATCATAAAATAAAAAAACCCTAATTAAAATAACACCAGAATGTGTACCCTGAAGGTCTCTGTTGACTCTGTGAAAATCATATTCACAGAAAAGAATAGCTATTTACCTTACAGTAACTGTGGTTCTTTAAGATGTGTTGTCCACACACTCTTGGAGTGCATGCAGTCCAGGCATACAAATTCAGATCCTTTATGCCAGCAGAGTCTGTTGGGGCCATGCCTGCACCATAGTTATCCTCCCACACATCCTCACCTGCAGGCATAAAGGGTGGAGCAGGCCCAACTGTCCCTCAGTTCCTTTGCCAATACAGAATCCCAGAAGTAAGGGTCTCGTTTGTATTTAATGGAAAACATATTGACTAGTAATATACAAACTATATAAATGTTCACCTAATTTAGAGTGGTCAATAAGAGTGGTCAATAAGTGGTCTTTAAATAACCCTTTTGGGAAGGGGTGCAGACAAAGTCTTCTTAGCTTACTAAATATCCTATTATTGAGTTTTTGGAATGTCCCTGACTTGAATACAGGACAAAAAAGAGGTTGTTGTAATCTGCCAAACATGAAAACAAGGCAAGTATTTGTCTTAAATATGTTAATAAGTAGATAAACGTGTAATATAACCTAATGTGGAATTTTATATATGGCAATGATTATTAACTATTATTAAATAATAAATCAGAGGAGGCAGTGTTGATAAAAGATAGGGTGTCATCTTGGATATTCAGTGCTGCTGGAGTGCTATAGTGAAGACTCTACAGCAATGGAAGAGGTCCTTCCATCACTATAGTAAGTAAATCTACCTCTCTGAGAAGCAGTGGCTAGGTCAACTGTGCTTCAATCGAAATGCTCACTTAACAAAAATACCAATTTTGATGCTAACGTATTGCTCTAACTTAACACAAGAATACTTATACTTAACGAAAATGATGGTAATGGTGGGGGAAATGCTAACAGTATGCTTTGGGAACTTTACCGCTACAGCAAGGTTATGGTAGATGAAGACATGGAGGATACTAGTCCCTTAAAGTTTACATTCAAGAGAAAAAGACACCACAAACTTCAAAAAATGTGTTATTTGTCAAGAAAATCAAAAATGTAAAAAGTCACCAGTTTTGGACAGAATTTTGTGATGCTGAAACCAGAAGCCAGGAGAGATTAATTGTATTGGCAGCTACTGGATGAGTTTTGTTGAGAGAGTGTTCCATCAACAGTCTGTCACAGGGGTTGCTTTCAGAGATATACAAACAAGTCTATTTTGGCACATGTCAGAGTTGTACTGAACCCAGGAAAGAAAACAGAGTTTAAATCTGATCAGAGAGCATCACGTTCTTCTTTAGCTGCCAGAGCAAGCACATTCTCCAGTGAATGGTTGCACTCTCAAAGGTTTGTTTTTTTAAATTTCTTGTCTTTCTTGCATGTTTTTCTCAAGTAAACAATACAACAGGACCAAAGAGAGGCAGCACTTCAAAGCGGAGATGACATGTTACCCAGAATGTCTGTGGAAGACTTGATTGCTAAGGAAGCAGTTTATCACTCAACATGGCTTTCTACTTTAGCAGAATAAATCTTAAACAAAACAATCTAGTTACACTGCAACAATAGTCACCTTAGGACATTGCATTTTATCAGCAGATTGAAGAGATAGACAATGATCTTACGTACAACAAGAAGGCCCTTCTCCTGGCCAAGAGGCTGCAATGATAGAAAGCCCTACCTTCCCTCAGACCTTCCCTTGAAACTATAAGCTCTGCTAATAGCAAATTGCAGGCAAGATTAGAAAAACACGATGGTTCTACAATTTCATTTCATGCAAAGCATGGACAAGGCAAATTCACCCTTGTTCTGTGCAGTGCAATAACATTAGCTGATGCTATCCAAGCCGCTAGTAATCTGAAGCAGGAATTTAAGTCATCCAGATCTTTTGTGGATGTTCTTCTGATGAATGAGCCTGAAGAACAGCTGTCAAGCAAGTAAGTGGTTTTGTATAATGCCGCTTCAATTCTTTTGTATGAAATAGCCAAAATGAAAGCCTCCGAATATTAGCCAAAGCCAGGTGATTGTAGTTTATAGAGGTCCGCTACTTTTGTGCCCTAATTTGTGCAGGAGTTGCGCCTTTGGTTGACAGATAAAATGGCATATAATTCAGCTAGCAATAAGTATCATCCTTAAGATGCTGCATCCTCCCGGCCCCTTTGCCCCCATGCTGAGCGCAACTAGGGAGCCGCAGGGAACAGAGCCTGTCACACACACACCCCGCTGCTGGGCAGCCCAGGGGCATCTGCCCCTGTCACTCCTGCTCCCAGCCGCCCCCGCAACCCCCACAATGGGGGCATGAGTGGGTGAGAGTGGAAATGGGACTGCAGACCACCCCGCCCCCCAACAGGGCGCTGCCACCACTGCCGTGAATGGGGTGGAGGGGGAGGCGCAATAGAAAGTATTGGGCCCTAGGCACCGGAGACCCATGGTACACCACTGATCTGCAGAAAGCTCCTCTCCCACCATTCTGTGTTGGTTCTCCAGGCCCAGAAATGGCACTGCATGCTGTGTGTGTGTGTGACCTGAGACCTGGTCTCTAGTTCCAACAGCATGACACAGTCATCCTGCTGCTTGAAGAGCCACTGATGCCGTTGAATAGTTTCCTGCACTCCCACCATGTGCTTGGGGGTGCGGCAGGCAAAGTCCCCAAATGCTTCTAAATTTGAATAGTGTAGTATAGCCCAAGCAGCCTCTATGTCATTGTGCTTGCCACCAGGGCAGTGCAGTGCATTTCTGGCTCCATGCTTGCAGACAGCAATCTGAAAATGGCACTAGCCTGCCCAGAAAGGAAGCATGGAGCAGGGATTGTGGAATTTTAATTTAGTTTTTTTTTTTTTTTTTAATTTGAACCTGCCTGGTTTCTCCTTTGTATCCCATAATTCTCAAAAAAAAAAAAAAAAATCCCATGACCATGCTGCTCAGCTGCAAAGCACAGGAGCATGGGATACCACCCCTCCCAAGAATTCTGCTCCCTCAGTTTGCAGCAAACCATTGGTGTGTGTTCACACAATTGTGACATCGCGCTCAGGACACCCAGCTCTGTGAGCCACTGTGGTTACCTCTCTGCCTTAGCAAGAGGGAGAGCTTTGCTGCTGCTAAATTGTGTCAACTCCCTGACATACCAGCCTGTCTGCCTTGCCAACAAACTCTTCAAGACTTTGCCAATGTAAATTTTGCTTTGCAGGTAAGTGCGAACCCTAGTTCCTGAGTTCCACAGAGATGTCTCCCTGCAGTGTCCAGTCCCTCTCACTGGGCGCACACAGAAATTTCTAAATTCACTGCTCCAAAGAAAAGAGCACAGATCAGATTAGGTTAAATGAAAAGTGACCCTTCACTGTAATACACAGCACTCAGGTGGTTTCGTAATAAAAAAAGAATAAGTTTATTAACAAAGAACAGAGATTTAATTGATACCAAGCAAGACAGAGAGACACATATGGTTACAAACAAAACAAAATAAAATATGCTTTCTAGTGACTAGAACGTAATCTTAAAAAGTTACATTCTTTCCTAAGCAGTTTTCTTAACTTGATATAGGTACCAGCATTCCTAGCCTTTCAGAGTAGGGTGCTCCAGCTTTCATAAGATCAAGGGTGCTGTCCCTTCTGTGATGGGATAACTGAAAGGTCTTTTTGCTCCCCTTATATTACTCAAAGTCCTTTGTCTCTGTCTCAAGAGCCAGGAAGGCTTCCTGGGGTGTAGATTCTGTCCCCCAGTATGATTGTTAAACAGTCTTCCCCCCTACTTGTTTAGCTTGATGTCTTAGTGATTCCACTGTCCTCTGCCTGTGACCGAGCTGGTCAGACAGGTAAATACGCATTCTTTTTCTAGGGCAGGCTGGGTTTATGGTCTACCTCCCAGACACATTTTAAGCATGTATTTCCAGGACACATCTATAACTCTTTGTACTCAACCCACACATACATCACAGTGTTTTTTTGGGGGGACCAGTGTGTCACCAGTTTATATAGGATACCTTACATGACACTTTTGAGATACATATATTGTGACTGTGTTGGGGCAGTGATGTGAGTTACAGTATGAGGGCCCTATGCCAGTTGGCTTTGAGGGGCTCCAAGGGTCACAACAATATGAACTGGGAACAGAACTGGAGTCCCGTGTGCACACTACTGGTACGACTTGCGTACGGCGAGGTACCAGACACCCCAAAAAGTTTCACATGGATCCCTCTGCATAGACATACCGAGTCTGTGGGAGAGGTGTGCAGGCTCCCTGTGCACAATGGGCCAGATCCGTTTGTAGATGGTTTTCTACAGGGTGGCTGTTCTCTGGGCAGCTTTAAAGCGCATCCTGTATCCACAGCTGGAGTATCTCTTCGGGGGGGATCACGTGCACAGCCACGTCACAACCTTCAGTCTCCTCACTCCTGCAGTGTATTAACTTTGCAGGGGACTCGGTTATTTTCTGCAAACAAAAAAAAATGCCATGCAAAGCATCTGGGCAGACATAGCATGGCCCCGTAAGGGTGTTTTGGAGCCAGAAACCTTTTCTTCCTAAATTTGGCTTCCCCTCCAAGGCCCCTCTTGACTGGTCTGGCAGAGCTTCCCAGAGTCCCAGCTCTGCAGGGCCCAGAACCCCTGAAATGGTTGCTTCCTTCTCACCCAGAGAAGCGAGGGGTCATTTAATTAATTTCAGGCCACGCTTGCAGAGTCGCTCTCCAAGGTATAGTTTCTAATGCTTCCTTCAGTCTTATATGAAGTGACCAAGCCATGTGCTTAGGAAGCAGGAAGCTTCTCCTAATAGACAGATTGAGTTATCCTTTTCTTAATGGAATCCCATGGTTCCGATTGATTCCCTTCAGCCTGTCTGGCAGAATTCCTCTCCCTCTCAGGGGATTATGGCCTTCAGGTCATGGGGGGAGGGTGTTCAAAGGTACCTAAATAACTTGGGGTACAAGTGGCTTCATTTTCCATGGGGGGCACCCTGAGCCAGCCTTCCTGAGTAACGTGGGTCTCCTAGCTCTCCACCTGGCCAAAAGGGGCAGCAAAAGCAAAGCAATGGCTCTAGGTGGGATCAGCATCAAGGGTATCATCAGTGCCCTCTGCTCCACTCCCTTCTCCGAGCATTTCTGCTCCAGTTCACATGGATTTTAGTCTATGATGCCAGCAAGGCTCCCAGATAGGTGCCTGCCTTGGGATGCCACTGTCCACCTCACTGGGGGAGCCTCTATGGCCAAAGTACAGCTGTCTAGGCCATGACAGCTGAGGCTGGGACTCCCAAGGGGATAGGCTTTACCAGCCTGCAAAGTGGACTAGTTTCCAACCTGGGAAATCCCCATCTGAGCAAGTGGGGGAAGAGACAGCCTCACTGGCTGATTCTCTCCCAACAAATGCAGGAGCACAGGAGCGAGGCAAGGCAGAACAGGGCCAGGATGATGTCCTCGGAAAGGAGCTTGTTCTGAGAGCTTCATGCACACTGAGAATGATTGTCTCAGTGTAACTGTGTTGGTGTCATTACCGCAGTGCAGTCCTCTAGTGCAATGCACATCAGTAAGCTGCATCAATATGTGCTCTGCTATGCTGGTGCAGTCCGGATGGCCTTATGCTGCTCTGAATCTCCTTAACAGGCAGGCCTAGACAAACAGCCCAAAACTCTGGCCTGCTCCCGGGTATAGTCAGAAGCCTTCTGCACCCAGCCAGCTTCAGGCAACTGCGTTTGAAAATATGCCAATCATTCCCCTCGGGATTTCAGTTCCCTTTTAACGGTTGGAAGGAGCAACTCTTCCAACATCCACACCCACTCATTCAATCTGCATCTTCCTTCCTGTAAACGTACAGCTTCCCAGAAATAGCAAGAAAGACAAAAATTACCAGGGTGTCTGGTAGGACAACAACTGGGCAGCAGGAATACTGGAAGATTTGACTCATTTTCCAGGCAAGGAAAGGCAGGGCCAAGACACCTACAACAAATCCAGCAAAGGACACCACGGTAATAGTCAGCCATGTAGACCCGCCATCTAGAGACAAAGGAAGGAAGGAGGACTTTAGCAGAGAGCCTTTGAGGGCAAGCTTCGTAGCTACAGATCCTGATTCTGAGAGAAATGCAAGGCCCATCCTTCTCACTGACCCCAATGGGCGCCATGAGGTCCAAAAGAATCAAACACTGCTCTGCGAGTGCAGGGGAAGAGGTGACAGTGGGAAAAAGGAGGAATTCCCTCCCCCCTTGAGGAAACAAATAATTGCAGCTGGCTCTGTGTACAAGGCAAGAGACAGCAGGTGGAAGCGAAGAGGAGAGGCAAGCAGATTGGGCAGCTGCGTGAAGTCACTGCACCATGCTTCGTCTGGTACAATAGGTCTCAAAATGGTGAGAAAGTCTGGTCACCTTGTACACCAACACACTGCATCTGGCTGAAGTTGCTGCTCCTGTTGATGGCCTCCACGTATGTCTGGGCTTTCACACAGTAGTCAGCTCCTGCCTCCATGGTGTCCAGGTGCACCACAGAGCTGATCTCCTTCACAGTCTTCTTGTGCATCTACCAGAGGCGATGACAAACTGATCAGAGTCCAGGGCCCAGTGAGAGCAGGGGGCTTGTGGTCAGTGCTAGTCTGATTTGTGGGGTGAAAGGACTGTGGGAGTCAGAGAGGAATGGGGAGAAGGGAGTTGGAACTTAGGTGCTAACAGATAGAAAGAGGAAATGGAGGGGGAGATGAGGTAGGAAACAGTGCAGCAGAGTGAGACTGGACAGCCACAGTGTAGAAGGGGGTAGAATGAAAGGCACCATCAGCCAAGGGCAAGCAGAGGCCTAAGTGGAGCGAGTGCCTGTGTCAGGAGCTTATGAAAGCATCTCCCCATGTGTAGAGGGAAGGAAGAGAGGGCCACTGGGTCTAGAGTCTTAGGTGGGTGACCCTGGGTGCAAGGGAAGGCAGGAAGAACTCTGTGACCCCAAGCTCCTGCTGAGATGCCAAGCCCCTACTCCTGCCCATTAAATGTGTGAGAACTCATTGGCCAGCACCAGGGCCTGTGGGTGAGAGGAACAAGCTCTCACATGGTGATGTGAGAGACAAGTGAGGGAAGAAGGGGAAGGAGTGAATGGGGGCAGCATTCTCTACCCCTGAATCTGGACTAAAGTCCCCTACACTTCACATCGTTTTGGACCCCCTCACTTTATTTACATATGAGATGCAGCATTACAACACTGAGGTTAGAGAGAGAAAGTTGTTTCTGCTGAGGGAAGGAGCCTACATCATTTCATTTTCATTTGTGTGTCCCTCATTTCTGGTTTTTGCCACACGTTCAAACAACAACTTGCCCCTGACTGGCTGAGTGGGAGGTTTAACATACTTGTTTTGCATGGAAATTCATTATTTTTTCAGGTTTTTTTTCTATATTTTAAATTAAAGAACTAAGGAATTCCATCACTTGCAACTGTAATGAACCACGGAATGGGTGTGAACCCACAGCACACATTGCTATCACTTATGCTACAGGAGGGACTCTGCTAACTAATAGCAAGAGTAGGTTGTTATCCCCTGTGTGCACCAGCCAGTAGAGGAAGCTGTATAACACACATTTTGCTAGTTGCTCTTAATTCTGTGAATATTCCAGATGCAATGTGCATGCTCTCAGCAGGCCCTGCTGAGCCCCAGGTGCCACATACATACAGTCTGCACAGAATTATAAATAGCACACAAGAAAATCAGAACGTCCTCCCCATCACAATACCTTTCTCCAGGGGGAAGGTGCATTGAGCTGGGAGCCAGGACATCATGGGGTCTACCTCATCTCCTCTACTGATGATTGTTAATGCTTCTCTGTAATACACAACCCTTTCTATAAATCCTCACATATTCCTATACTAAGAGGAAAACAAATATTAGCCTCCACACATTTTAACAAAGCACTAATTAACATGGGGCACAAGCTCATTTCTGGTACAACTGTGAACTGAACCCAGGCTTCTAATATTACAGATGTATGTCTCAGCCATTTAGCTATACTGCCTCTGAGAATGAATGTGTGAAATTATGTGCTTGGGTTTTCTGTCTGTAAAATGGGGGACTCCTGCACATATAACATGCTGTTTCAGTGAGTTATATATCATCCTCTAGTCTCGTGGCTGGTCCATAGCGGATAGGAGGCTTCTCCGGCTACCAGTTAAGAGTAACCCTTCAACTCAAATGGTAGCTAACGATGCAGGGCTCACATCCTGCTCGTGTTACATGGGGAGGGGGAAGTGTTATAGTTGAACATAAGATTAAAACACAAATCTATAAAATTAAATATTACAAAACATTTGTGTTAAAAGGTTATTAAGGTTGCAAAGTCAGAAGTTAGAAAATGCCATACTTAGAGTTGTCCAGGTATCCTCAGTCCTGCCCCTTGTGTGAATGCATTATGTTTTTACATAGGAAATTGACTTTGGTTTAATTTAAATTGCGTTTTTAAAATCAATGTAGTTAAACTGGTTCAAACCTCTGCGTGGTTGCTTTTGTGCCTGTTTAAATCAGGTAAATTTGGTTTAGCTTAAGTGATTCCCAATCAACTTAAAAGCTAAACTGAAATAAGTCTGACTGAAATCAAAATTGGTGCATCCACACATAGGTTTGCAAGGATTAAATTGGTTTAAAACCCCACCTGTAGTCTACATGGCAAAGCTACACCCATTTAACAAGGCCACAGTCTTTAATTACATGATCATATAGCATTTTTTCCACAGGGCATCTGTGTCATTTAGTATACAGGATGGGCTCAGGATGAGACAAGATTATGATGAACAGCTGGCTCAGGCAATGATGCTGTGGGAAGTTCAACCACTGGGAGGCATTCATAGACAGAGAACTGTTCTCATGGGATGGACTCCACCTAAGTAGGGAGGAAGACAGACTTCTGGGATGGAGGTTGGCACAACTAATTTAAAAAAAGCTTTAAATTAAGAATTTGGGGGAGATGGTTGAGAGATGCTCATGCAATTTCTACACATGATTCTAATGCTGAGTGTGTGTGTGGGGGGAGGGGGGGAATCAAGTAAAAGGATACAGCAATGAAAAAAGGAACATCAGAGGGTAGGAGAATGGACAGCAAGAGGAAAGATAGTGCCAGTACCACTGATAGCAATAGTCAGGTAAGCGATACTTGCAGTAAAATGACTGTACCTAATCAGACAAGGAATCAGAGGGAAGCCAAGTAGAAACTACTAAGATATATGTCCACCAATGCAAGGAGCCTGGTAACAAAATGGAGGAAGTAGAACTGTTGGTGCAGGAAGCAAAACTGGACGTTATAGGGGGAAAAAAACATGGTGGAATAGTATCATGACTGGAGTACAGGTTTGGAAAGGTATATGTGGTCCAGAAAAGACAGAAATAAGGTAAAGGTGGAGTAGCATTGAACATTAATGACAACGTAGACTGTAAAGAAATTTGAAATGATGGAATGGATAAAACCTAATCTGTTTGGGTCAAATCATTCTGGGGAAGAAAGGTAACTGTGGTTCCACTGGGATAGAGCTTAGGGTCTGCTACAGACCCCCAGGATCCAGTTTGGATATGGATAGAGACCTCTTTAATATTTTTAATGAAATTAATACCACTAGGAATTGTGTGATTACGGGAGACTTTAATTTTCCAGATATAGATTGAAATAATGGTAGGGCCCAGACATTCCTGTGATAGCCAACAGATTTCTTCACCAAATAGTCACGGAACCAACAAGAGATGATACCGTTTTAGATTTAGTATCGGTAAGTAGCAAGCACCTCATAGAACTGGTTTAGAGGGCCACCTTGGTCCAAGTGACCATGAATTAACTCAATTTAAACTAAAAGGAAGGATAAACAAAAACAGATCTGCAGTGAGGGTCCTTGTTTTCAGCAGCGCAATCTTTAAAAAATAAATGGAATTAATTGAGGAAGTGGAGTGGCCCAAAGAACAAAAGGATCTGAATGTAGAGGCTTGGAATTAGTTTCTGCAACTTTGACAAAGTATCTGAAACTTACGTCCCAAGCAAAGGGGAAAAATTTGTGGGGAAGGGTTGCAGACCAAGCTGGATGAACAAGCATCTCAAGCAGGTTATCAAGAGAAAGTAGAAAGCCTTCAAGGAATAGAAGAAGGGATTGATCAACAAGGAAAACTACCTCTTGGAGGTCAGAAAGCGAAGGGAAAGAGTGAGAACTGCCAAAAGCCTAGCAGAGATGGATATTGCAAAGGAAATTAAAACCAATAGTAAAAGGTTCTTTAGCCATATAAATAAAAAGAAAATAAGCAAAGAAGAGGTGGGACCACTAAGAACTGAGAATGTGTGGAGATTAGAGATAATCTAGTGCAGGAGGTCAGACTAGATGATCATGATGGTCTCTTTGGTCCTTAAAGGTCTATGAGTCCAAGTGGGTGTGTTTTCAGTGTGAACCTGCAGGGATCAGTCCTTGGCCCTACACTAGCCAACATTTTTATCACTGACTTGGAAAAAACATAAAATCATCACTGATGAAGTTTGCAGATGAGACAAAAATTGGTGGAGTGGTCAATAATGAAGAGGACAGGTCACTGATTCAGAGCACTCTGGGTCTCTTGGTAAACTGGACACCAGCAAACTATATGTCTGAACATGGCTAAATGTAGACATATACATCTAGGAACAAAGAATATAGGCCATACTTGCAGGACACAGACACACACGCAGCAAAGTGAATGTTTCTTGGTCCGGATGGCTTATACCTCATTAATAAAAAATTAAACATAGAGACTTTGTTCATTCTATAAGAGTGAGAGAGATTTGCTCTGTGACTTCTACAGTGAAACACAAAAATGGAGGCTGCCTTGGACAGGGACTTCCTTTCCAGTTACATAACTGCATACACCACAATAAGCTCATGATCGTAGTTGCTACATACTATAGTATGGGAACAGAGAGGACTGAGGGATGCTGTGCTCACAAGAATATTCCATGCACTTTCATTCCATGCACTAAGCCATGCAGAGCTCTCCATTCTCACCTGAGAGCCCAGGCAGAACTCACCTCATTTTCCTGGCCCTTCCTCCAATAGAATATGTGGAATTGAAAGGCTGGCCCCAGTTCTTCCAGCTCCACCAGTAAGTGATACCCGTCTGCAATGACTTTCATCATGGGTGGGGTGAGGAAAGCTGTCAACACAGAAGCAGCACCATTACCACCACCAAAGGCAACTCTTAACCCCCCCCCTTCCCAGACTCAGAGAGAGGCAGGAAATGCTCCATTTTGTGACTGCCCTTCAACGGTCACTGCTGAGTATTGGCAGCCAATTACTTCACTGAGGCAGTTTCCTTTGATCTCTCTCTCTACCCTGCTTTGTTTCTTGAGATAGTAGCAGCCCCTTGGGCAAGGGTGGATTTTATTTTATCAACAGATCCAGGTATTTAGCAATAGCTGAGTTGCACAAACTTGAGATGTTCTCTGTGTGGTGGAGGAATTGTTTTGTTTGAAGGCCCCATTCAAGTAATAACAGCAGAACCAGCTAGGGCAGAGGGCGCTGAGAAACCAGACCATACTGGTTCTTCTGAGCAAGGGTTGCTAACTCTGTCCAAAGGCCCAGAACACAAGGTCTGAAACCTCTTTCTCTGACACTGCTTTCTACTGGCGTGATTTTCAAAAGTGTTCAACCCTGCAGCTCCTGTTGACCACAGTAGGGACTGTGGGTGGAAATCAGGCCATCTGTTTCCTCCCGACTGTGTGTGATTTTTATTCTTGCAGTATTATGTGTAACACTGTTGTAAATTACTCTTGTTTCATGGCTATTATGATATTCAAGGCTTGGTACAGTTCTGGAATTAAGCCTTCCAGGTTTGCAGTATTATAGGAACAAGATTTGGACACTCTACTATCAAATACTGAAACATACACATATTTAAGTTACAGCAAGGGTTGCTAAGTGCAGGATCAGGGCAATGCAGAGATGACCTTTGAGTCACCTTTGCATGCGCTTGCGCGCGCACACACACACACACACACATTCCCTGCAACTTGCATCCTGTGTTGTTTGGCCCAATGTCCTCTCCCCACAACAGGAAGGAGAACATTCCTCTGGCCAAATATGTGTAGAGAAAGGCACTTGCTGGAATTCATTCCCCCACACCATAGTTTCTCAACCTGTGGTACGTGTACCCCTGGGGGTACACAAGACACAGGCAGGGGGTACACGGCAAAAAACACAGTGAAGGGAGGCGGGCAGCAGCCGCCAGTTTCTGGGGGAGGTGGGCAGCAGCCGCTGGCTTCCCGCCCGGTCCCACCTCCTAGCTGGGAGGTAGACTGCAACCGCCCCAGTCCTGAGAAGCTGGGCGGCAGCTGCTGGCTTTTTGGGAACCCAGGCGGCAGCTGTCTGCATCCCACCCGGTCCCAGCTCCCAGGTGGGAGCCCGGCAGCAGCCTCCTGTGCCTTGCAAGCTGGGCTCACAGCTGGGTGGCTGCCACTTGTGCCCCGGCTCTGAAGCAAGAGACAGCCTCCCACGCCCTGGCTTAAAGGATGGGCAGCAGCTGCCTGCCGCCTGCCCACATCCCCGGGTCCCACCTGCGCAGAAGCCTCCTCTGCCCCAGCTTGGATTGGGTGGCAGTTGCCCACCTCCCGGGTTGGCAGCCAGGTGGCAGCTGCCTGCAACTTGCCAGGTGGCAGCTCCCCTCCCTGGCTCAAAGCCCAGTGCCCCGAAAGCCAGGTGGAGAGCCCAGCAACTAGTCCAGTCCTGCAGCTGGGCTCTACTCACAGGTTTACTTATCAATTTCACTGCTCTAGCTGAGCAATGAAATTGACAACTATGACAGTCCCAGATTTTACCAGTATAAAAACCTTAAGAGGGGCCCACACAGTGTGATTTGCCCCAGGCCCGCACCCCCCTAGGGATGGCCCTGGGGAGCGCTGCTATCCACTCTGGTGGGCTGCTAGTTCCTGCTCATACCTCACAAGTTTCCACCTGTGTGAGGAGAACACCATGTGACCCTGCCAACAAGCCATAGTGATTGGCTGGCATTGACCTTTGCTCGTATATGGAGGAAGGGGAGAAGGAAGGGGGGAGAAACAGCAGGGGGTTTTGTGATCTGCCACAGCCACATAGCATTGCAGAACTCAGAACTCTCCTGCTTTACGAGAAATACAGTCGTCCAGCGGTAAAGGGGGAAAAGATTGTATTTCTCAGAATAGAAAACTGAGTGTTGGGGTACTTATTAAAATTTTCAGAAGTTAGAGGGTACTTGCTACTTAAAAGATTCAGAAACACTGCCCCACACTATCACAGACAGCATAGCAGTGTTCAAACTCAGCAATGTGCAATCAAATCACATGTGCAAGGAGTTCTCCGCTACAGAAGGGCTGAGGACATTTCTTCTTTAAAATGAAAAATGAGAATCTGAGGAACAAGATGCTGCCTCAAAAATGTGTGATCTAGACCCGGTGTGACCTGGTCCAATTTGAGCCCCGCCTGAGGTGAGCCACCAGTAATTTCTGGCTATGTGTTAAGATTAGTAAATTGATAAATAGGGTGAAATTCAATAAGGACAAATGCAAAGTACTACACTGTGGTGAGAACTACTCGCCTGCCGTGAGTGCCCCCTGTGGGCAGTGTGTGAACCTGCACTCTTTCTCTGCTCACAGGTGCCCTCTGTTGGCAGTTACCCTCATCAGGCAGTTGAGTTACCCTCATTCAGTGTCAGACCTCCATTTCTTTAGACTTAGTTGAAGGAACCGCTCCCAGGGTAACACAGTCCAACTAATGGCTGGCCTTCTCCAGGGTCCTCAGCCCCATCTCTGGGCCTGTTTAAACTCTAGCCTCTTTCTTAGGCTCCAAAACAAAACTTGTCCCATTCTCGGAGCTTAGGCCGCTTCCCGGTGAGGCGAGCAGGCCCACCCACTACACCAGGTCCCAATCCAGAGATCCTATATGAAGCAGCCACGTGCTGCTTTCTTTACTAAATGCTACTGCTGCATTCCCTGGGCTGCTTCCCACTCTGTGCCATCACCTTCTTGGGTCTCTCTGTTCCCTGCATGAAAGGGTATCTCTCAGACCTCCTTGCCTGGAGAGTTTCTCCATCTCTGTTTTGATTTCTCAGGGTCTTCTCTCAAGCCTCTTTGCCTGGAGAACTTTGAACAGTCTCTGCCCTCTTTTAGTCATGGTTCTCTCTCCCAGGCCTCTGAGTCTGGAGAGCTTCCCAGTCCTATCCCTGCTTGGCCAGGGTTTCTCCCCAGTCTCTTTACCTGTGGAGTCCCACAGCCTTCCACTCCTTCTTCACCCTTCTGGTCCCAACCAGCAACTGACCTGCTCAGCAGCTCCTGTAGCTCCTTTTAACTGAGTCTGTTGGGCTCTGATTGGCTGCTTCCCGGCAGCCTCTGTAGGCTGGCCTGGAGGACCCACCTTCACTGCTCCTTTTCTGGGGTGGAGTGTGGTAGGACTGCAAGGCCTCCAGCAGGAGGCATCAAAGGGCCATCACATACACATAGGAAGGACTAATCAATTGCACAAATACAAAATAGGAAATGACTGCCTAAGAAGGAGTACTGCAAAGAAGGACCAGGGATTATAGTGGATCACAAACTAAACATGCGTCAACAATGTAACACTGTTGCAAATAAAGCGAACATCCTTCTGCTATGTATTAGTGGGAGTGTTGTAAAAAAGATATGAGAAGTAATTCTTTCACTCTACTCAGCACCAATAAGGCCTCAGCTGGAGTACTATGTCCTGTTCTGGGAACCACACCCTGGGAAAGATGTGGACAAATTGGACAAAGTCCAGAGGAGACCAAAACAAAAACCACCCCACAAAAAAAAAGATTAAAGATATAGAAAACATGATATACAAGGAAAGACTGAAAAAATTGGGTTTGTTTAGTCTGAAGAAGAGAAGACTGAGGGTGGACACAATAACAGTTTTCAAGTAGGTGAAAGGTTGTTCTAAAGAGGAGGGTGATAAACTGTTCTCCTTAACCACTGAGGACAGGACAAGAAGTAATGGGTGAAAATAGCAGCAAGGGCGATTTAGGTTGGACATTAGGTAAAACTTCCTGACTGTAAGAGTAGTTAAGAACTAGAGCAAATTACCTCTGGATATAGTATTATCTCTCTCACCAAAAGTTTTTAAGAACAGGTTTGACAAACACCTGTCAGAGATGGTCTAGATAACACTTAGTCCTGCATCAATGAAGGGGACAGGACAAGATGATCTATCAAGGTCCCATCCTGGATTTCTAGGATTCTAAGATTTGTATTACTTTTGTTAAGGAATTTCATTTTAAAATAACATTGATTGATATGCACTGATTTTAAAAAGTCTAAGTGATCACTAGTAAACAAAAAGTATCTATTTTATTATGTATCAGTAATGAGATAGTAATATGCAAATACTCACTAACAACTGCAACTCATTATTTACTCCCTGTACTTACAGTGTGAATTGATCTGCTGTTTCAACATCCGTTAAAACAATTTTTTTTTAAATGAACACATTTTATATTGCTCATCCCAGGTGGTGATGTGATTTTCAGGAGAAGAGAGAGAACTTACTCGTTTTGCGATTAAAGAGACCATTTAGTGTGCTCCACTTTGAACTCTGAGAACCTAGGTTTGCCCTCACACGTAGGTTATAGGGTACGGTGGCAGAGATGTCCTCTGTAACATCGCACTGGGTCACAATGATGAGCGAACACTCACTGATGGCTATCCAGCTCTCATTGGCATAATATCTTTCATACTCCCTGTGGAAAGCAAAGAAAGGCACACAGGCAACACAGGATAAAATAACATGCCACTACCCCACCCCTTTATCATCCCATATCTTCTAAGGACTCTACCCAGAATCAGTTTCCCCTGGGTACAGAAATCTACTTCAGGTTTTTCTTCTTTGTTACAGAAGTGCATGAAGGATGACATCCACCATTTGCAGAGGGAGAGCATACAGCCACAAGCACAAGGCACATGGAGTTTAAATGGCTCTCAGGCCATGTGCTGGGCTCTGCCATGGGAGAATTTCACCCTGAAGGGCAAGTCTAAGCTTGAATTTTTAGTCATGTTTTAATTTACAGGATCACAAATTCTAGTGCACTAATGGACCACCTGCTGATTGCCAAGGATGGATCACTTGATGATTGCTCTGTTCTTTTTATTTCCTATGAGGCATCTCACATTGATCACTGTCGGAAGACTGGACACAGCTAGATGGACCCAGTCTCACCAATCTTGTATTCTTCTGTTTGTAGCTAGTCATGCAGCTTCGTGTTCCAAACATAATTAGGAATGAATGTTTGTGTCCTGTCTGCACTAGAATTTACAATCACACAAATTAGTATTTGTTAAAACACAACTAAAAATTCAAGTGTGGACAAACTCTGACAGAATCAGAAGCCTATCACACAAACTGAGACTGTTTGTCATCGATGGGGAACCCTGGGGCTAAAATAATGGGAGTGGATTACAATACACATGCAATACAGGTGCTTCTCCAGCCTCTCTTATTCTTCAGAGTGTATCTGTTAGAGAGATGTGTGACGGTCTACTTGAGAAAACGCCTCGTTGGGGTCAGTGAGAAAGCTGGAGTGAATGAACTCACAGCTCAGGATGCAGCCACAGGGATTGCACAGATGCTTTTAGCATTACAGTTTTTTTTTTAACAAGGCGACTGAATATTCTACTGAGTGTTTCTTCAGAACCCTCCTGTATGTTTCCCAAAATAATCTACCAGCTGGGGAAAAAAAATCACTTGTATGTTTTTCTGTGCCCTCCCCCATTTGTCTGTTGCCTGTCTTCCTAAAGTGTCAGTTCACTGGGGCAGAGACTTTGTCTCCATAGCATCGTGAAAAGCGTCAAGCACATAGTGGGCACTCCTGTAATCCAAACCACACACAATTAATGACAAAGGCATGGGCTGCAGGCAGGCTCCACATAAAGCCAATGGCATTTTCCCACTTTTGCATTATTATTGATGGTGCTGTCACCTTTCTCCTGCATCCATGTGCGTAGACCTAAGTATGCCATGTATAGGCGACACAGGGCTTTTGTCTACCTAGCATCCAGAGAGGGGAGAAAAAACAGGCAAGTTACCCCTGAAACTCAACAGAGTATCTCACAGTATCTCCAGGGACAATCACTGGATTCCAAGTCAGGAAGTGCTTCATGTTGATGGAAAGGATAGAGATGTTCTGAGGGGCTGGCAGCAGAGTTTCTTTGTCTAGGATTCAACCAAAGAGAGAGAAATAATTAGCTGTGACCAGTTGCTAAATGAGTATCACTGTTGGGAAGGATTTTGTAACTCTGTGCTCTGAAACAATGAACATGCTTCGTCATTTCACTCCAGCACTGCCACTCTAAAGGACTTTAAAAATTAGCACGTAGGTTGAAATGATACCTGAAGATAGAATGATGAAGTACCCAGCTGTCTGTAATATGATAGGGACTCAGACCAGCATGACTTGTGTAAAGGAAAATTATGCCTCTCCACTCTATTAGAGTTGTTTGAAGAGGTCAGTAAAATAGTAGATAAAACTGGACCTTTTAGAAAAGCATCCAATCTTGAGTGAGCAACTCCAAGTGATGGAGAATCTGTCACATCCTGGGCAAGTTGTTCCAATGGTTAACTCCCCTCAATGCCTTATTTCCAGCCTAGTCTGACTTCAGCTTTCAGTCGTTGCATCTTGTCCTACCTTTTACTGCTACATTTAAGATCCCTCTAGTTATCTCTTGAATAAACTTAATAGGCAGAGCTTCTTAAGCCTCTCACAGTGAGGGAGGTTTTCCAAACTTCAGATAAATATTATAGCTCTTTTCTGAACCCCTTCCGATTCTTAAAGTGTGGACACCAGACCTGCATGCAGCATTCCAGGCATGGTCTCACGTGTGCCATATGCAAGGGTCTTATTGTTATCTCACTATCCCAGAGCCCTCTCTCCTGGCATGTGATGGTAGGTCAGCAGCTCTGTGGTATGATGATGATGACTCGGCCCTCTGGCCAGCTCATGATAGGTCCTCCCCTTCCAGGTATTGATTGCCAGGGTCCATGGACTAGAACTCAGATCTGCAGAGCCTGGGACAGCTGATATTCCCCCAGTGCCATCGGAAGACCATACAGCCCTGCAACCGGGGAGCACTGTGGACAGTAGGTGACATAGGAAGTACTGCCCAAGGGACCCAGAGAGACAGTATCCTGCAGTCCTCTGATTGGCCCAGCACCCTATTTAAGCCTGGAGGGTGCCCCAAGAAGTTGTTTGGACAACCACATACTCTTCTGGTCTGCTGCAACTCCAGACTCACCTCGTCTCCTGACCTTTGGTCTCCGATCCCAGCCTGACTCTGATCCTGACTCTTGCCTCCTGACTCTGAGCTTAGGTCTCCAACTACGGCCTGATTCCTGCCTCCAGCTTGGTACTACCTCTCATCTCTGGTCTCTGAACACAGCCTGACTATGACCCCCCACTTTTGCTTATTGAACGTACTGGCCTTGCTGGAGCCCTAAACATAACTGACAGTGTGAACCAAAGGCTGTGAACCAGAGTAGGCCTGGCCTTGGCAGAATGGTCACACAACAGGCATTGGCTAACCAAGTAAGCACATTCCTGACTAGGGAGGATGTTACAAGAGCACTCAGAGTTCTCAAGTAACGACAGGAACAAACTGATCCATCATAAGATAAGGATCGGATGGCAGGATAATGAAGGAGGATGTTTTGTTCCAACTAGCAAGGATAAGGGTGGTAACTAACAACACCTGGAGTGCAATAGATGAGTTGTGTGTATAAAAGGAGCATCTTTGCATCGGGCGAGGGGAAAACATCCTGTTATGTTGACTGAGCCTTTACCTTGTCATGGGCATACAAGTTAGTATCCCTTTGACTCATTGGACAGGGAGCTAGTGCCATGCTTTGCTGACAATAAACCTGGCCGACTGTCTTCAGCACTGAACCGAGCCTACAGTCTTTTTTTATGAACAACATTGAGGTCTACTGAATCAACATGCTGCGCTCTGCGAGAGCAGCTAACACTGGAGCTCCAAGAATACCAGCACTAGCAGCATTAACAACTGTGCAGCACCAGCAATGATCTGTAATTCTAAGAACCCAGCTCTAGTGAGTCCTCTGACCCCTGCTCACCAACTACTGTAGCTGTGACCACTAGACCAGACTGCCTATGGCTTGGTCCCCTCTCATTGATGTTCCAAACAAAGAATGTCCAACAGAATACTGTCAATCAACACAACTTCCACCCTTCTTGGGCTTCTCTTTAGCCTTATTCTTCTTCCAGAGCAGTGACTTGCAGGGCTTCTCCCAGGAGCCCCTCATCGGAACTCAAAAACCGGACAGAATACAAATTAAGCAACTTCTGTACACCTCAGACTTAAGTTTTTAGTCCATCTCGAGTTCCCTGCTCTTCTTCTGAATGCCAACCCAAATGGCTGTCTCCCTGGCCTTGCCCCCTCCCCACAGCCCATCACACTCTGCACTCCTGTAGCTTTCTCACAGTTCTCTCTCTGCCTGGCTTCTAGCAGGCCCTTCCCACAGAGAGGGCATTCCAGACCACCTTGCACCTGGGTCCCCTCCTTCCACCTGCTCTGAACTCCTTCTTTTCAACTCCTCCCTGAGCCTGACACATCCTCCAGGTACAAGAAGGGTGGGTAAATTGACCTCTCACACTCTAGTTAACCCCTTCTCAGTTGGTGCAGGCTTATATACATCACAGGTGGTAACACCACCTCCCTGTTCCTAACAATAGTCCCGTTTATCTATCCAAGGATTATTTTAGCCCTCTTAGCCATCACATCATGGGAGATAATATTCAATCAGAGTCCATCAGGACCCCTGACCTTTTTCAGAGTCTCTGCTTTCTAGGATACAGTCTCCAGTCCTATCATGTTACCTATATTCTTGGGTCCTAGATGTATGCCCTCACATATAACTGTATTAAATAATGTTATTCAAATGAGCCCATTTTACCATTCAGTCTAGATTGTACTGTATAATTGATTACCACTCCACCAAGTCTTGTGTGATCTATATTTCCTTGCAGATTAGTGATAAAGATATTGAATACCATTGAGCCAAGAACAAATTCCTGTAGAACCTCAATGCCCCTATTTGTTGGTAACTCCCCATTTACATTACTTTTTGTGCTGTTAGTTGGACCCTTTAATCTATTTCACAATCTGATTTGGGAAAATTATAAAATGTTGAAAAAAAAATCTACCTTTACCTTATGTGTTTTGCTCAGTACACATTGTTCCTGGCTTGCTGCCAAAACCCACGCACATTCTATCAGCACTGTCCTGGCACCTCACCTCAGGTTGCCACACAAAACTACTCTGGAGTGAACAAAGGTGCAATGGATCATCCACATGTATTGTCCTGCAGTTTAGGGCTAAGTATGTGGTGCTAAAAAACCAACATATTATACATTTGAGTCTTCCTCTTCTGAGTGGTGGTATTAAGTGTGGGCTTTCTTACAAACTGAAGCAATTTCTATTGGGCAACGCCTTCTACACAACTGAGAGATAACACAAATTAGGAAGAGGCCAGATTTTCTGCTAGATTAACTCCCAGAAAAAGCTTGCCAAATCGAAGTGCTCAACTACTCTATCTGCAAAACAGCGTTACTGGTGTTTATGTAACCCACTTCGTCACACACCCTTCTCAAGTAGCTGGTTCACCACGGATAACAACCATTGTAGTTAATCCTTCAGCTCAAGTGCTAGAGGTCTGTGCTGCAGTGTTGGAAGTGAAGGGTCCAAATCCATGAGACAGGAAGGGGGTCACAACTACATACAACAGAATTGGCTTCTATTTCTTTCTTTTAACAAGGAGTTTATGTACAGAAAACATATATAGAAATGAAGTTATTGTGGTTGTAAAGTCAAGTATTCAAAGGTTAGAAAATGCCAGACTCAAGTTTCCACATGCAAACTTAATTAGGACCCTTTTTGCTTATGTATTATGATGATTGTTAACTACATGATCACCCACTATTTCTTGCCACAGGACTCCTGCTCCATTCAGTGCACAGAGGGAAGGCTGCTCAGGAAATAAATCAGCATTGTGCAGTAAATGGGACAAAACCAAAAAATGCTCAAGATGTTTCAAGTATGAAACTGGAGATAAACCAGTTGAGAGTCTCTGGGTTAAGTTTAGAAGCAAGAACAATACAGATGATGTCGTAGTGGGTGTCTGTTATAGACCACCAGACCAGGAGGATGAGGTAGATGAGGCTTTCTTCGGTCAACTAGGGAAAGTTTCCCGTTCAAAGGACCTGATTCTCATGGGGGACTTCAATCACCCTGACATTTGCTGGAAGAGCAATACAGCAGAGCACAAACAATCCAGGAAGCTTTTGGAAAGTGTTGCGTACAACTTCCTGGTGCAAGTGCTGGAGCAGCCAACTAAGGGCCGTGCTTCTCTTGACCTGCTGCTCACAAACAGGGAAGATTTGGTAGGGGAAGTAGAAGTGGGTGGCAACCTAGGCAGCAGTGACCATGAGATGGTCAAGTTCAGGATTCTGACAAAAGGAAGAAAGGAGAACAGCAGGGTACGGACCCTGGATTTCAAAAAAGCAGACTTTGACTCCCTCAGGATCCCTTGGGAGGCTAATATGAGGGGGAAAGGTATCCAAGGAGCTGGCTGTATTTTAAAGAAACCTTATTGAGGGCACAGGAACAAACCATCCAGATGTGCAGAAAGAATAGCAAATATGGTAGGCATCCAGCTTGGCTTAACAAAGAAGTCTTTGGTGAACTTAAACACAAAAAAGAAGCTTACAAGAAGTGGAAGCTTGGTCAGATGACTAGGGAGGATTATAAAAATACTGCTCAAACGTGCAGAAATGAAATCAGGAAGGCCAAAGCACAATTAGAGTTGCAGCTAGCAAGGGATATGAAGGGGAACAAGAAGGGTTTCTACAGGTATGTTATCAACAAGAGGAAGATTAGGGAAAGTGTGGGCCCCTTACAGAATGGGGGAGGCAACCTAGTGACAGAGGATGTGGAGAAAGCTGAGGTACTCAATGCCTTTTTTGCCTCTGTCTTCACAGACAAGGTCAGCTCCCAGACTGCTGCACTGGGCGGCACAGAATGGGAAGGAGGTGAACATCCCACAGTGCTAAAGGAACAGGTCCAAGACTATTTAGAAAGATTGGACATACACAAGTCTATGGGGCCGGATGCAATGCACCCGAGGGTGCTGAGGGAGTTAGCCAATGGTTCTGAAATCACATCAGCCATCATCTTTGAAAGCTCGTGGCAATTGGAGGAGGTCCCTGATGACTGGAAAAAAGCAAATATAGTGCCCATCTTCAAGAAAGGGAGAAAAGAGGAACCGGGGAACTACAGACCAGTCAGCCTCACCTCAATCCCTGGAAAAATCATGGAGCAGGTCCTCAAGGAATCCATTTTAAGGCACTTGGAAGAGAGGAAGGTGATCAGGAACAGTCAACATGGATTCACCAAGGGAAAGTCATGCCTGACCAATCTGATTGCTTTCTATGAAGAGGTGACTGGCTCTGTGGATGTGGGGAAAGCGGTGGACGTAATATACCTTGACTTTAGCAAAGCTTTTGATACGGTCTCTCACAGTATTCTTATCAGCAAGTTAAGGAAGTATGGGTTAGATGAATGGACTATAAAATGGATAGAGAACTGGCTAGAGCATAGGGTTCAACTAGTAGTGATCAATGGCTCCATGTCTAGCTGGCAGCCGGTCACAAGCGGAGTGCCCCAGGGGTTGGTCCTGGGGCCAGTTTTGTTCAACATCTTCATCAATGATCTGGAGGATGGGATAGATTGCACCCTCAGCAAGTTTTCAGATGACACTAAGCTAAGGGGAGTGGTAGATACTCTGGAAGGTAGGGATAGGATACAGAAGGACCTAAACAAACTGGAGGATTGGGCCAAAAGAAATCTGATGAGGTTCAACAAGGACAAGTGCAGAGTCCTGCACCTAGGACGGAAGAATCCCATGCACAGCTACAGATTGGGGACCGACGAGCTAGGCAGCAGTTCTGCAGAAAAGGACCTGGGGGTAACAGTGGATAAGAAGCTGGATATGAGTCAGCAGTGTGCCCTGGTTGCCAAGAAGGCTAATAGCATATTGGGCTGCATTAGTAGGAGCATTGCCAGCAGATCACGGGAAGTGATCATTCCCCTCTATTTGGCATTGGTGAGGCCACATTTGGAGTATTGTGTCCAGTTTTGGGCCCCCCACTACAACAAGGATGTGGAGAAGTTAGAGAGAGTCCAGCGGAGGGCAACAAAAATGATTAGGGAGCTGGAGCACAAGACTTATGAGGAGAGGCTGAAGGAACTAGGCTTGTTCAGTCTACAGAAGAGAAGAATGAGGGGGGATTTGACAGCAGCCTTTAACTACTTGAAAGGGGGTTCCAGGGAGGATGGAGCTAGGCTGTTCTCAGTGGTGGCAAATGACAGAACTAGGAGCGATGGTCTCAAGTTGCACGGGGGGAGGTCTAGGTTGGACATTAGGAAAAAGTTTTTCACTAGGAGGGTGGTGAAGCACTGGAATGGGTTACCTAGGGAGGTGGTGGAATCTTCATCTTTAGAGGTTTTTAAGCTGCAGCTTGACAAAACCCTCGCTGGGATGATATAGCTGAGGTTAGTCCTGCTCTGAGCAGGGGGTTGGACTAGATGACCTCCTGAGGTCCCTTCCAACTCTATGATTCTATGTTAGACCAGCACCTAAAAACACCAATAAACCAGTCACTGAGAAGAACAAGTCGAAAATAGCCATAAATTGGACTACTTCAGTGGCCTGCACAGAATGATTGCTTAACAATCACCTTATTGCAGTATCATGTGCAAACCTATGGTACATTCTCACCAGATCAGTAACTGTAAACTAGAGGGAGAAATTGGGAAGTATAGCGCATAGTCTGAAGCCAGAGGCACAACTGTGTAACCAGTATGACAGAGGAATGCAAGAAAAAGATTTCCTCAAATGAATTACCACAAATCATAAAAGACACTTGCCAAATGGTTAAAGGTCATCCTATACCTCTCTGTCCTCTTGTGAGGTCTCAGAGTCAATCCCCAGGTTGTGGTCCAGGAACACACACTCAACACCCAGGACACCTCATTCAATTTTTCTGTTTAAATACACAAACAAACAATTATTTATTAGCATCCCTGCCCACCCTTCTGGCACAGATGCCTCATCAGAAAGGATGAGAAAATCCTGTGGTTAAACCCTGGGAGAAAGGAGATGCTAATGCGATCATAAGTAAGGGAATAGTGAATAGGAGTAGGGAGATGATCATGATGGTCCCTTCTGGGCCTAAAGTCTGAGATTTTACCTCTGTGTATAGCACTGGTGAGACCAATGCTGGAATATTGCATACAGTTCTATTGTCTACATTTGGGGGGGAAATGTTGAAAAACTGGAGAGGGTGCAGAAGCGAGACACAAAAATTATTCAAGGACCGAAGAAAATGCCTTATAGTGAGAGACAAAGAGTTTTATTATGATATACCTCCCTAGGGAGAAAAAGTCAGGTACTAAGGGCTCTTTAATCTAAGAGAAAAAAGCAGACCAAGAACCAATGGCTGAAAGTTAAAGCCAGATGCACTCAAATTAGACATAAGGAACAAATTTTAGCAGTGAGGATAATGAACCCCTACCATGGGAAGTGATGGATTCTTCATCTCTTAATGTCTTCAGATCAAGATCTGCTGCCTTTTGGGAAGAGATGCTTTATTCAAACACAAGTCATTGGATTCAGGGCAGGGGTAACGGGCCTGTGTTATGAGGAAGGTCAGACTAGATAACGTAGGGGTCCATTCTAGCCTTAAAATCTATTAATCTTGCCCTTCTGCTTCATTTCTTGCCTTCGGTTCCCTTTCCTTATTTAGGGTTTTGCATTGCCCTTTGGGAATCTCTGTGACAGAATTAAGTAGCCTCTATGCCAAATCTAAGGGTTTTAATTGCTTCACTTTTCACTTTCAGGTCCATCTGAGCCTCCTCATTTTTGGGAAGTTTCCCTTCATAAAGGTCAATGTCTTTGGGCTCGATTTTGGTACCTTTCTTTCCCTGAGGATGTTGAATGTAATTACATTCTCTTCACTGTTACTTAGTCCAAAATAACATGCAGGAGATGGTTAAAAAGTAACTATATTTGAGCCACTATATCAAGAATAGCCTCCCCTCTTACGTATGCCACTACTAGCTGCTCCAAGAAGTGGTTGTTTAAGATAGTGGTTCTCAACTAGGGGTGCGTGTGCCCCCAGGGTTACGCAGAGTTCTTCTGGGGGGTACATCTACTATCTAGATCAGTGTTTCTCAGCCTGATGGTTGCAACCCTCAGTGGGGTCATGGGACAGGTTTGGAGGGGGGGGGGGTCGCAAATGCAGGGCTGGCATTAGAGGGTGGCAAAAAGAGCAATTGCCTGGGGCCCTGTGCCACAGAGAATGCCGTGGAGTCCATGCTTCAGCCCCAGGCGGCAGGGCTTAGGCTATCGGGGTATGGCAGTCTGGAAAGGTTGAGAACCACTGGTTCAAGAAATTGTTTTCTTAAACCTCTGCTGCTGGCTCGTTCTCTGGCCCATGTTATACAGAAGCTCTGGCTAGATGATTTAATGGCGCCTTCTGGCCAAAAATCTATGATTCTTTGCATGAGCAGAGAGCTCTCAGCTAGAGCTGACTCTGCTTTGTTCTAATCGAGGTATTTCATACATCTGCGAGACTGTCACGCCAGAGCTTCTCCTTTAGAAGATGATTTAGAAACAGAGAAAGAGAATAGGAAGATCTAACAAGTTTTGTAAACTCCAGACTGAGGACTGTGGATAACGTCTCTGCTCCTCATGCACAGGAAAATTCAAGAGAGAGATTTTTTTGCAATTTTTCAAAATAGGGCTAGTTCTGTCACACTTTAGAAACATTCATCACATTCTTTCCCATTTCACATTCAGTGGGTGCAGAAGACATTTTAAAAAAACCATTCAATCATATCACTAAAATGGGGTCAATGGTTCCTCCTCCTCCCCTCATATCAGAAAATCAGAACTGCACTTTGAGTAATGAAAGAATCTGGGGAAAGTTTATTCCTGACTCATGCAAAACTATCGCTGAAAGCTGCATGGAGCAGGAAGAAGCCTCATCTGGGCAAGACACAGCATGATTCAGAAGCAGAGACTACAGATTTAGGAAACACAGAACCCAATCAATCTAAGCAGACAGGTATTGTGTGAGGATCCTACCTGACGGGATTAAAGAGTTCTGGAACAGATGGTTTGAAACCGAGTTCCAACTGCCACTGGCGTTAAAGGGATGATTACCACTGACTTTCTTTGATAGGAGCTGTCTTGGTCTTGGTGTCCCAGCACAGAGGAGTAGGCAGTAAAAACACTTACAGTCTCCCAAGGTAACTCTACAGCCTTGTGCTTCACTTTTCAGGTCATGCCTACATGTTAGTAACCGAAATTCTTTAAACAGGCTCTGACCCTGCAGCTATGATGCACAGAACCATCATTAAGGCAGTTTTGCCCAAAGAGGGTTTTTGCAGGGCCACCCTTTGAGAAGTCAATGAAAACCTGGGAATACGAGAAAAAGATCTTAGACAGCTGTTACCTGCCTGAGCCCCTTGTCCCAAAATTGAAATCCTTTGGATTTTATAGTCCATTTCTATAATTGGTTTATGAATTCCCTTTTTAATCTGATTATTCCAGTGTCATCTGAGACAGATTTCCAACTGAAGACCACCTGTTCCTAATCTTTGATGAACTGGATTGAATTAGTCATTTGAATAAAATACATTTGTAAAAGTTACTTGACATCCCTCCCCCAAGTGTAGTTGTTCTGTGACAGACACCTTTGGGTATTTTGACCATTTACCTGTGAGAAGAGGTGCAATCAAAGTGCAGAGAATGAAGATGCGACTTGTGGATATTTCATTCAGGCTCATTGTCTTTGCCCAGGTTCATGTCATGCAGCTTGACTCAGAGTTTCCTCTTCCCAGACAAGGAATCCCATTGCATTCAGTCAATCCATGATATGCGCAAAGTGGGGTTTTGAATCTCAACGCAGACTTTGTGTGGATGTCACTGCAGAGTGGAAACTGCTCCTGTAATGACCAGAGCAACACCACAAACAGGCATCCAGCACACATAGCCAGATGCATTGCTTAGGAGGGTGTAACCACAAGGTACGTCAGTGATAATTGCATACAGTCATCTTCCTAAAGGTTTGTGCAATTGCCCAGTTAAAATAGACAAGGCTGCCCCCGTTTTAACTGAACAGCTACTACATGTATTAAGGTAGGCCAGTGCACAGGTAAAGCCAGATTCTTTTGCCTATTGTTTTCACATTGTTTATACTGGTGTTAAGTTTTGAGCTTTTGAGGCCTGTTTCTCCTCTTGAAATCAATGGGAAGTACAGGCCTGTTTGCAATTCCCAGAGGCCTCAGCACTGTGGTATATTGGAAACTGTGTAAAATTACAAGCTATCACTTTAAGAGAGTGTGAGGTGAAGGCAGGGTTTTCCTGGTCATGCTTGCAGGCTAGGTGGCTCTGTAGGGAAGTGTGCAATTTGGGTCTTGAGCTGTCGGTCTGTAAGAAAGCAGCTGACCAGGTCAGGCCATTGGGTAACTGAAAACTTATTCATGTCTTGTTGGACTCATCTCATGCATAGTTACTGTGGCCATGTTTGTATCAAATTGACATGAGTGTATTTAGTCTGATGATTAGGGCCCTATCAAATTAATGGCCATGAAAAATGCATCAGAGACCATGAAATCTGGTTTCCTCCATGAAATCTGGATTTTGTAGGAGAAAGGCACTGGTAAGGTTGCCTGATAGCAGTTCAACAGGCCCTTTTGTGGTGATTTTATTGGAAAACCAACAGCTCTGAATATTCATATTAAAGGTAATCATGGGGGGAAGGATGTGGGGTTCCAATGCTCCCTGTGTGAGAAAACAGATCTAAATCCTTAAGTGTAAGGGACTGAGGTCACAGCAGCCAGCTGATGACTGGGCTTGTGAAGTGTAGGCCAGATGGTGTGGCATCAACTCTGGTATCGCTTAAGACAAGAGACTAACACAGCTGGTGGCACGAAACACAGAGCAAATCCAAGCCAGTCAACTTAAATACAACTTGCAGTGTGGAAAACACACGAATTATTGTGTGGCCCAAAAAGAGTTACTCCTTACCAATTTTGACTATTTATACTTGAGACAGAAGTATATTAATAAACCCATTGCAAAAGAATTGATCACCAAATTTGCTAAGCAAATTGGTGACAAAAAGAGGGTGCCTGGCCTGACCAGCAAAGACTCAGAGATCTTTGAACCAGGCCCTGGACACAGTAACCACTTGTTATCTGGCAATAAGATCTGATGAGCCCCAATCAATGATCTGGCTCAAAAACATCTTTGGGCATTCCCAAGAATTACATGTCAATAATAAACACATAGTAAAATCTCATAGCTTTGCACACAATGTTGTTACATACATTTTAGCAGTACAATGATGTTCAGCAGGTTATGGGTTTTCAAATGATACCTCACAAGGCAAATTTTGTGCACAATATTTCACAGCCGTATAAAATTTGTGAGCATGGGGTACAGGATGTCAGATGAGGTACTGGGTGTCAGACCCTAACACTAGCAAGGGAAGCCTTACCTTTAGGAAAACTAGGAAAACCCAAATGGGCCCCTGGTTAAATCCTATCCCATGAGTCCCTATCCTTAATGACCCTAACTCTGACCTGGGAATCCCTACCCTTAGTATCTCTAATGTCAGCAAGCAGATTTCTACCTTTAGTAACCCTAACCCTAGCCCGGGGACCCCACCTTTAGTAGCCCCAGCTGGCCTAACTCTAGGCCTGGGAGTCCCTATGCCTGGTAACCCTAAATCTAGCCCAGGGAGCCTTACCTTTAGTACCCCTAACCTTAGCTAGGAGAACTCTCCCCTTAGTATCCCTACTCCCAGAGCTCTTGACCCACTCTCCTCTCCCCCTGCTGCTGGGCCCCTGCCCCTGCGCTGCGCTGCAAACAGGGCTGTTCCCCAACAGGGAGCATTGCCTGCTTTTTGCTTTGTTGATTTCTAAACCTGTTCTGTTGCAGCTTGAGGTTCTGTCCCCTTCAGATGATCTGCTTTTTCCTGTGGAGAACACGGATTATATTTTAATACTTGGAGAAACCCTCTGATGCATGATGCGATTGCTCCTTTGAACTTGGGGATGACTTTTGGACTGTTCCCTCCTGTTTCTGTGGATGCAAAGGGTCTCAGACTGTAGGAGCTTGGCGGGGAGGAAGGGGGACAAGCTGCTAGCATCAGTATCTTTGCTCCATTGTGCAATCTCAAGGCCAGGAGGGGGCTTTCAGACTGATACAAAAGCAAACCTGTTTGTTGGGTGGGTCATTGCATAATGTAAGAGAAGAGTGATTGTAGCTTCATGTGCTCCCCAGGACTAGAGAAGTCACTGAATTCCAGCTGTAGCTGCAGTCCCTCCCCAGAAGGAAGGAGAAGGTGACTGAGCAGAGTTACCACCAATTGAAGGAATCTCTAGCTGACTTCATTAGCCCACCTGGTCTGGGGTATTTGCCAGGATATTTATAGGGAGCTGGAGGAAGAAAAGGAAACTGGCCTTTATGAAGACAGGGTCTTAAGTCTCCTGCTCACTCACACAGCTTTTGTCGAGGGGGGAGGATATATATAGCAAGATACTTGAATAGAACTTCATCTCAGCAGACCACTAGTCAAGCCAGTCTGCTATCCTACTTTGAGTCAAGGTTTCCTCTGTCTCCAGTGTACCTTGCTGTTCTCTTGATCTCAGTTGGTGATCATTTTACTGTGTTCTGCAGGGTGAAGCCTGGGGGCCTTTGTCATTTTATACTAGCTAATGTAACTGCAGATGCTATTTTTCTTTTGACGTGGCCAGTGATTTTTTTCAGTCACACTAAGAGCTGTGTACCTGGCTGACACCTGTGGCAAGAAGTTCTCCAGGGTTAGGTACAGGCTGCAAAGGAGAGGATTTCTTTTTAGTGGTAAATGGATTGTCTTTTTAATTCCAGCAAGTGTCCTTTCATTCTTGCATCAGAGTCAGTGGGAGGAGTCTGCACCTGCCTGGTCTTCAGTGCCATGAAGGAGCTCATCCTTAGCACTTTACCAAGTAACCACTTCATCTTCCTTGCTCATCCCCTCTCAGCTTACTCCTCTCCAAACTAGATCACCCTCAAGAGCAACTGATGAGAGAGGAAAGGAAACAGGTGCTTTGTGCTGCTTAGGGACAGTTTGTTCACATTTGTTTTCAAGGCACCCGTGTTCAATCTTGACTGCTTCCAGAGTCAGTAAGACCAGGGTTCTCATGCCATTCCAGAACTGCTGGGGAAGAAGGGGCAGACCTTGCCTGCAACATAACAGCTGCACTCGTGAGCTATATAGAGGCGGTCAGAGCCACATGCCATGCAGAGCTGCCTGGGGTTGTCGAGCAATATGCTAGCTTGCACCAGTGCACAAGGTAAATCCTTCACAGAATTGTCTAGGACAGACTAGCCCAAGAACTATTCTAAGGATGCGCTACTGGGAGGCCGCGTGGTCTGTGCTCATTGCAATGGAAGGGATACTGGGTTAGGGCAGCAGATCTGGGATCTATTTCTAGTCTCGCCCTGGAGCTGTAACTCTGTGCCTCAGTTTCCCCATCTGCAGAACCCAGGATAAGGCTATTTGGGTCTCTGTGCACAGCCGGCAGGAGAGGTGATTGCAACATGTGTAGACATAGCTGAGCTAGTTTTGATCCAGCTAGAGCAAGGATAGCAGTGAACCAGTGGCAGCATGATTAGGTACTGAGGGCTTGGGATGGGTGGGGCTCGCCCATGCTGGTGGGGCTTCACTGCTATTGTCACTTGAGCTGGCTTTGCTCTAGCTAGCCCAAAGCTAGCTCCTGGCTACACATGGCGCACTCATCCCTCCCACTGCAGTGCAGCTAGACCCTGTGGATAAGGTGCTGAGAGCCACAGCTGGGAAGCACTAAAAGTTCTGGGCCAAGGGGCAGCAATTGTGGAAACAACCCCGGAAGCCAGGTTCAGTCTTGGAATAATCCTGCGCTTGTCAGAGCAGGGATGAATTTCCCGCAATGCCTGGGGGGCAAGAGGAAATGAGAGGAAAGGTAGCAGCTGCTTTTATGCCACAGCCTGGGCTCCAGGGTAGTAGGATTCAGTGCTAAGGCAGTAATGACAAGTGCAGAGTTAAGGTTGTTTATATTTTAATCCAGAATGGAAATTGAAAAATCTCAATAAATAACCTAACGGCTTATTTCAAGTATCCTGTGCTGCTTGTGCATTAACATTCAAGTGAAAGGCAGCCCCACCACCCCCAGCACAGCCGTGGGGGATACCTGTGGTCCTTCACTTTTCTGAAGTGCACTCATGAACAAGCACCAGGAACTGAGCTCTCAGCAGAGATGCTGCGGGAGGTGCACGACAGGAGGACATGAGGGCTTCAGAGGCTAGACTAAGCCCCTGCCTGGCAGTTTAGTTCTAGAGCTGGAGTGGCTGGTTCTGTGCTACTGACAAATGGTCCATTGAAAGAAGAGCTACTAAGTAATGTCACGCCTGCCTAGGTACCAGGGCTGAGCCAGAAGCTACCTTCTGTAATGGCCTCTGTTCTAACCTGAGGGGTTAGAAACCCAAAGAGGAGGTGAAGGAAGGGGGTGAAGTGAGCAAGCCGGCAAAAGAAGGAGCTTATGCCCCAGAGCTCTGCCCATGGAGCTGCTGCAATCTACAACAAGGGGGAAGGACTACAGAGCCAGGAGAAGAAGCTGAAGCATGACTGAGAGGCAGAGAGGAACAGAAAGGGCAGAGTTGTAAGTACAGCACAAAATGCCACCAGCTGCTAGGAGAAAGAGGTCAGGTTTCCCGCTCCAACCCAACCCAACCCAACCCCAGCAGCTGCTGAGCCACGAATGGTGGTGGTGCTCAAAGACTGGGATAAATCCTAGATGGATTAGAGCTGTATCAGCCCCACTGCCAGAGTCAGCTGCTCTCAGGTTTATATTGCAGGGTTGAGATGGCTATAATCCACCAGCAGAACACCAGGGTTTCTACCCTTGGCTGTATCAGGAGGGAAGCGAACAACTCAGCTTGTGGGAAACCACCAGGAATGTCAGGCAGGCAAAGCCCTGAGCTTCTACCCCAGGAAGGTGGAGATGAAAACACTTGTGTCCAAATTGAGGGTGGCATGCCACCAGCGATCAGGGAAATACAGGACCTGCAGAGGAAACAGAAGTGGGGGAAAGGAAGGTGCTTGCCTGTTCCTTCACTGGCTGTGCAGGCTTGATGCAGCTGCCTTCTGGCTTCGGCTCTATCTGCTGAAATCAGTTGGCAGCCTGGGATCTCACCAGTGACCTGAGCTTAGAGAGAGAGCTTCTTCCTAGAGGCTGGCCAGCCCCTTGCCGCCAGGAAATGCCTCTGAAGAGGCATGTTCACTCCATATCAGATTTGTGGGAGAGAATTAAGGATGGGGCAGTGGCGGGCAGAGGCAGAATGAGCTGTGCTGTGTGTCCATGTGGACTCCATCTCCCCACGGCGTTGTCTCAGCCTGAGTCACTGTACATTCTAAGCAGGGGCCACACTCAGCGCTCACAACTAGTGTGTCACAGTTAAAGCAAGGGTGCTGCTCGGTGTCTAGTTTCTCTGAGCAGATGCTGGGCCTTAACCCTGAGCCCAGCCTCCCGCTGCATTCACCAGCTGCCATGTGCATTTTAGCCCCCTCCTACCATTGCAGTGCCCCTCCTTGAAGATAATCCCTTCCTCCCGGGAGGGGCATTCAGCACTCAGCCTGCAGCCAGAGCTGCCTGGATGCTGCCACCCATGCTTGTCCTGCCTTCTGTCTGGAAAGCAGCAGGATCAGGGATCTTGGTCCCCTTACAGGCACGCTGTAGCTCTCAGCTGCTTATGTTGCTGTGCCAGGCCAGCGTACAGCCTGGCTCGAGTGCAGAGGTGCTGACACTGGGATCCCTGATCCTCTGGTAGCCTGGCTTTGGCATAGGGGTTCCCAGATACCATCCCACTGTGGTGTCAGAGTCCCTGCAACTGGGGCAGCATCAGACAACTCCCCCCTTGCTCTCTCTGGACACACAAACCCCTGTGGTCCAAACTGATGTACACCACAGTGCCATGAGCAGCTGCAGCAGGGGGCTGGCTGGCTGCCTGGCTCATCCAGGGCAAGACTGACCTCGCCAGGGTGAATGGTGCACTCCACGGGGCGATCCTCCGGTGGCAGCAATGGGTATGTGTCCAGCAGCCACGACAGAGTTGTCTTGTTGGGGTGGAACTCGGGAGTTTTCTCCGGGGGATACAGAAACCAGCGCTGCAAAGAGAGGGCCTCTTAGCAAATACCCTGCTCTGAACAGCATGGGCTCCCCCTTTCACTGGAGACCTGCAAGTCTCTGCTTCTCTGCTGGGTGGGCTTCCCCTTTCTCCCTGCTCATGGGGCATCCCTCCCCTCACCATTATTTCCCCTACCTCTTTGCCCTCTTGGAGCGGATGCGGGGGATGGCCTGACTGCAAGGCCTCTAGGGCAGGGACCGTCATCTTGTTCTGTGTGTACAGCACCTAGCACAATGGGGACTTGGGTCCAGGTCTGTATACACCATGTTGCCATAGGGGTCACAAAGGAACCTCCACCCCGGCCCTCATTGTGTACAAGTGGCCAGATGCATTATGGGGAAATTTCCCATTCCTCCAAGGCCTCAGCTGCTGCAACAGGCCAAGTGGATCATTGGTCCTCTCCGGCCTGGCACAGTCTATGCTCCTCTGCAGCGCAGCCTGGATCAAATCCCCACTTTGCCGGGAGGACACTGCTCCACAGCGGGGCCATGGATGGGAGATACCTGGCTTTTCAGGATCCTTAAACCAAATGCACTCCCCACGCAGCTCTCACCTTCCTGCCAAAGATGACCTCCGAGTAACCCGGGCCGTGCCAGTGAAAGGGAACCCCAGAACCGGAGCCTGAGGGCAGAGACAGACCAGAGAACAGATCAGATGGACTGCACCTATTGGCTGCCAGGCCACCTTTGGAACGCCCTACCACAGAGCTTCTGGGCTGGCCTGGCATGTGTCCATCTAAACCTGGGAAGGAATCCCCTACAGCCCATTCCTTCCCCTTGGCTCCCATCTCTTTCCAAGGTGGTACTGACCGGCGATCCCAAAGCTGTAGGCCCCGCTGGTGCCTGGAATCCGGAACGGAGGCGGCATGTATTTCTGGAAGAGGGAACCCCACTCAGTGAAGTTATTGTCCCCAAAGAAATAGAGCGTGTCTGGTGGGGGTGAGGGAGAGAGAGAGATCATTAGCCCCCAGAGACCACGAGCTCTCACTGTCGGGGCATGCAGGCTGGGGAAGAAAGCACAACACCAGCCAGGAATGTGGGCTTGTGGGGGGACCTCCCAGGTATCCAGCCAGAACTGTATTTCACAGCCACACAGGTGAATCCGAGGCAGAGCACTGAAAAGGGCACAGGGAGGGCCTGAATGGGGGAATAGTCTACTCACCACTGCCCAGAGAGGCCGGGTCTGGAGGCTCCAGCAGGTGCTCCACATACTCCTGGAATGGCACGTCCACTGCGAGGGAGGAGACAGGCTGGTGAGAGTTGGTGGCTGCCCTTCCCTAGGGCGTGTTACTTACGGTCCCAGCCAGGGCCGAGGGGCGTCTCTCAGTCCACAGCTAGCACACTCCCCCCCTCCTCCAGCTCATTCTCCCCGCAGAGCCCACAGTGCAGCAGCCTGGAGGTCCCTGTTGTCCTGCAGGGTGAATGCCAGTGAGCGACAATGAGACCCCCTCAGGCCATGAGCAACGCCAGAGCCCCAGGGCTAAGTGATATCGCCTCCGGTTCACAGCTGGGGAAACCGAGGCACAGTGCGGGCCAGCAACTCGTCCAAGGCCACGAAGCTGGCCCAGGGAGAGGGAGAGGGAGAAGGAAAAGGAGCATGGCTGGCTTACTGTGTTCCCTGGATGATTAAATTCAGGGTGCCAGACAAGATCTTCGGTCACCAGCCAGCCATGGCTACAGGAAGGGAGGCCTCAGCTTAGGCCACGCAGCACACAACCCTGCCCAGTGGGGGTGCAGCTCAGCGCATGTGCCCGGGAGCCAAGCTCCTCACCTTTGTGGTAGGAGTAGGTGTTGGCAGTGCTTAGACGCACCAGACGGTCCCCGAATTCTGCCAGCAGCTTGTCCTTTGTGCAGAGCGCCTGAAATTCCTGCAAGCGCAGAGCAAAGGTGACAAGGGCCCCGGAAAGGCCGAGGTGCTTGGAACATGGCCTGGGGTGACAGGCCAGGCCGGGGGGCCCGTGCAGTGACATGACAGCCCTCCCCTCTCTAGATCTGGCTTTAGAGCTGCCAGCAAGAGGATGGATGGCCTTTCTCGTTCCCCAATCCAGACAAACGCAGGGACACCCTGGGGCTGGTTCAGTTCCTACAGTGGGATGGAGCCTCCCGCTTCAGAATAGATCCTGGAGGGCTGCTTCAGGGTCCATCATGGGGTGGGAGTGAACTCCCCTCCCAAATGAATTCCCTGGGTTACTCTGATGATCTCCACTGAGAACCCCCCACACCTCAACTCTCACTGCTTCCCATCACCCCACCTCCTACTGTCAATCTCCACTTTTGGCAGAAGTTACTCCTAGCCAAATAACGAACAAGTGCCTGGGTGCCAGGAGGGCACACAAGGCTGGTCCAGGAAGAAAGGACGTATGGGCTCCAGGGGGTTGTTTCTCTACATACAATTAGCATGGCTCAGGCCAGAGGGGGACAGCACAACCTGGAACATGTAGCACTTACCGAGTTGTCAGTGATCCCCTGGATAACAACAGGCCTGGAAAAAGCATATCTGGAGAAAACAGAGGGAATTAAACACTTTCCTGGCCCCTTGGGACCGGGCACATTCTACATACCCAGCTCACTCCCATCAGATAAATTGGAGCCCCTGGTGTGAGCTGTACTGAAACCCAGCTGTTACCACCTCTACAGAGCTATGTGACCGATACATGGGTCGAGCTGTTTCAGTGCTCAGACTCAAATTCTTTGCACTTACAGTGGCAGTGGGTGAACAAGCTGAGGACAGCCAGATTCACAGGCCATCCCAAGGGCAAATCTAGGTCATGGGATATCCTGGAGCAAGGAGCTATCGCTGTGCAGGCAGCGTGGGGGTGCATGTTCTGTGCTGGCACACTGCTGGGTCCACAGGGGGCTAACGGAGAAGTGGAGGTTGTGGGATTCGCTAGGGGAGTCGCTTCTCTTTTGAGCAGCAGAGGGAAAGCTCTGATCTGATTTTGTTGTATGGTAACTGATCTGCAAGTTGCCTGTTGGCAGAAAACTCCATCTCCTAACTGGTCCCAAGGTGCCCAGTATCCCTCTGGGTGCTGTAGGATTTCCAGTGACTTGTGCACAGCCAGGACTCTGTGGAATCAAGTGGAGGGGAAGATCCCAGAGAAACCTCCCTGCCTCCCCCAGTAACAACCATGCTGGTTACATGCTGTGCTGGTTACAGGGAAGGGGCTGGGTGAGCCCCGGAGAGCAAAGCGAGCGGCACACCTACTGGTCTATGAACTGGGAGTAGGTCAGGGAAGCGTCTCTCCTCTGCACAGTGCAGTGCTCTTCTTCCACCAGAGCCAAGTATTTGTTCGTCAGCCTGGGGTGGGGAAAGGGACAGAGCCCTCGGCATCAATCACTGCCAGCCTGAACATTTCCCAGCACGTGACCATTAGCCCCTGCACAATCAGCAACCCACGCAGCAGGAGATCACCAACAGGGCCATTGCCAGCTCCCTTCCCCACTAACCCAGGGACAGTAACTCCGACCCTGGGGTCAGTGCCAAGGGCTGCGTTAGCAATGGAAAGAGGCCTGGGGCATCGGTCCGACACCCTGGCTGGGAGTGTCAAGGAACTGATGCCATGACAGCTCCGTAGCGGCAGCCGCTTTAAGGGAAGAACAAAATATTCTAAGTCAGCCCCTTGCAGATGGCAGAGGGGCACTGATTGACCCACAGGTCCATTAGGGTAAGTAACAAGGCTGTAAACCCATGGCAACTCCCAGTTAGGCCCGCCCTCTCCCAGGGAATGCCTGGCCTGAGTCAGTTCATGGGAGGTTGCTGAACCTCTCAGCATCTGCTCCTACAACCAATTGGCCTTTTAGGCTAAGAACAGGGGTAGCAATTGTTCCACCCCCAGGTATTAGATACTTCCACCATGCGGAAATGGACTCGGTGTTCTAATGGGCCTTTTCCTTTTCCATCTTAGATCTGTTCAAACGAAACCAAACTGGGTTGGGGAGAAGGAGAAAGAGTTCAAGAGTCACTTAATATATTTATTTTGTTGGATGGGGGGATGTGGAGAAATCATCCCCCACAAGCCATTTCAAAATGCCATCATTCCCCATTTCATTAAGCACTGACAAGATTTCTCCGTTTTATTTCCAAATCTAACCTGTCTGCTTTTGGCATCTCCACAAGAGCACTCAGAGTTACGTGATCAATAACCCTTCGAGTTTCTCCAGTGCCCTGCAGCCAGCCACCTCACAAACATTCATGAATTGATCCTCACAACCCTAGGAACTAGGGAAATGCCATTATCACCACTGAACAAGTGGAGAAACTGAGGCACAGAAAGGGTAAGTGACCTGCCCACGGTTACAATGCGAGTCAGTGGTAGAAACAAGAACATAGCCCAGGTTCCCACATCCTTAGTACTTCACTCTACTGCCTAGGCAACTTTGCCTCTAGCTGGGCAATCTAGGCAGAGCTAGTTCTCCTGACATCAGCCAAGACCATGTCGGGGGGAAGGGAGGAAGGAGAAGGTGATCAACAGCCTGCTTACAAAATGCTAAGAGATCAACAGCAGGCTAACAGGTCCTCCTTTCGGGATACAAACCTCAAGGTAAGAGATCATTCTCCAGCTGTCAGGAGACAAGCACAGTTCAGTGCCGGTCAGACTGGGAGAAAGCAGACAGGTATTGACATTGTGATAAGCAGGAACCTGGTTCTTTCAGCACCGGAGGTTTCCCTGACCACCTCTGCGTGAATCAACATAGCATTCTGCATGGCAGCACGTGCACAGGAGGAATGTGGACCAGACCTGACACTTTAAATCCCAGGAAGAGATTGAGAATACACTTGTGCACCTACTTACCAGCCCCCATTTTGTTCCATGTAATCTAAGTCACCAGGCAGCGACAGCGGGACCAAGAGCAGAAGGAAGTGCCACCACGATCCCATCTGCCCCCAGACGCCCTCTGCTCTCTGTGCGTGTCAGATGCTCTTGGGGAAGCAGACTGCGAAAGCTAACGAGAGATAACAGTGCAAGACAAAATGTTAAAAGCTGTAACATACCCCAATGCCAGCAAGGGAAATAATCCAGCTGCTGAATCACTTCTGGCTTTTTCCCATCCATCTCCTCTCTGATTTTATCCCCCACCAGCTCTAGGTAAATACCTGTTCTCTCCCTCCCTGACTCAATACCCCTTCTCCCTCACCCTGCATGCATAGCCTCCCACACCCCAGGGCCCCTGCCCTGCCACTCCAGCCCCTACCACCATGCCTCAGTTAGAGCTTGACCTGTGTGTGGCTACAGCATCAGATGCAGGCAAGTCTCAAACTCAGCATAGAACATTGCATTCTGGGAGCTGTATTCCAGGCATTTCACAGCCTCCCACCCACCGCACCCACAGTGAATGCGCACAGACCCTGGACCTGCACTACCCAACCCCTGCTCTTGGCACCAACCCCTTCAGCTCTCCTAGGTGGGGCAGCTGCTAAGGCCACATGCTGTTGGGTGGGCTGGCAGCCTATGGACTACATTACCCAGCAGGCATCAAGGAGCCACTTCCATTCGTGGTTCCTCAAAGGCGTGACCGAGGAAGAGCAGCTGACGCCATTTGCTGCTATTGGACAGGTGGCCTGTGGACTACATTACCCAGCAGCCATTGACTTTAAAGACAAACATCAGGAGCAGCTAAACCGCAGCTGTTCTCAGAGCCGGAAATGGACTGAACCAAAACCCCTCCTCCCACCCTTGCACTGCTCAGCAGGGGGATTTCATGGCTCAGGGCTGTCTCCACAGTTGCTTTGCACCCTCTAACTTGGGCTCTGCCCACTTGACTTTTCCCCTATGTGCTCCCCCTTTTCCACCAGCTTTCCTGGGACTGACACCAGCCCAGCCAGCCTGGGTCAGTAATCCCAGCCTCCCTGCAAAGCGAGTGGATTGCTGCTGCTTCTCCCCTGCTGGGGGCAAGGCCCAGAGCTTGCTGAGCCCCTATGCCTTGACAGCAGGGAGAGGGCCATTTCCAGGCAAGGGGCTAGAGGGAGGATGTCAAGAATGAGTGTTAGCAAAGGTATTTAGGGGGCCCCAGGCCAGAGGATTCTGTTAAACAAGAAGAGCAGGGGCCTGTATTGTGCTTCTGCCAGGCCTACACTCAAGGGGGAGATGGTGTGATTGTGCAGGAGGCTCCGTAAGCACAGATAGCATGACCCACATTGTACTGACTTTCCAGTTAATCAGGGTTTCAATCCAGGTGCTCATTGGGCAGGTTGTACAAGATTATTACTGTGATGACAGGATGGTAGGACCGGCCCCCAAGGGGTGGCCCAGCATTCTAGCCAGTTTGGAGGCCTATAGCTGTTGTCATTTTCAAAGCATTGTATAAGCATTGACTGTCAACTGACTCCCTTTGAAAGTTGTTTGATGCATTAGGCCCATTTAACAGATGGGGAAAATGGACATTCGGAGAAGTGAAGTGGGTTAACTAAGGAGGTGGTGGAATCACCATCCTTAGAGGTTTTTAAGGTTCGGCTTGACAAAGGCCTGGCTGGGATGATTTAGCTGAGGTTAGTCCTGCTTTGAGCACGGGGTTGGACTAGATATCTCCTGAGGTCACTTCCAACCCGAATCTCCTATGATTCTAAGTGACTTGTCTAAGTGCGGACACCAGGGTGGGGTCAGGGTTCCTGACTCCTAGCTCTGGGACCAAGTAGATTCTGCTCACCCACAAGCCATCAGTCTCAGTCCACGGATTCCCCAGGAACAAGAGGATGTTCAGCTGAAATCACAAGTGAATTTGCGTTTGGTGAACTAATCAAACTGTCCCTTAAGTCTCCAGAGGCTGGTGTTCTGTTCATTATGAAGCATGCAATCTGTCTGATTTTCCTTCTCCAGAAGAGATAACAGATTACCCTATACTCAGCATTTAGAGGCAGGGGTGGGGAACTGGGTTAATAACTCCCTTTTCCAAGAATTGTTGCCTATTAGACTGTGGTCAGGACTGATTCTTAGACTCCAAGGAGAATCGGCCAAGATGCTATGGCCAAAGCTGGGTTCTTGGATGTATTCACATGTGGGCAACTGGGAACTGCATAAATACCAGTCACTCATTGAGGCTACTTTGTTCTTTTTTTATTCTGTATAAAAGTCAAGTTGTAGCTCAGAGTCTGGCTCAGACTGTCTTGCTCATTAGATCGGTTTATAAAGAACTATGACATTCTGGTACCTTTAACACAAACCATTATTTACACCTCCAGTCAAATAAACAGGACACAATGACTAGGAAAAAGTTGTCCAGGAAGGCTCTTGGATGTTGCAGGCTTTGCTGTATTTCAGGCACTGGGGAGGAACCTTCCCTATACAAAGTTAGCCTCACGCTCTCTCCTGTTCAAGGATAGCACACTCCTCTAAAATCCATGACAGCCTCTCCTGCCAAGTGGCTGTGACTCCGAAACCGCCACCCAAGCAGAGGCTCCAGCTGTCAATCTCCTGTCGGTTCCAATCAGCTCAGAGACTGAATCCCACCTCTCATCAACTTAGGATTGGTTCCTTTCAGTTCAGGTGTATTCGCAGAGGTGGCCACAGCCCGCTGGACAGTGTGAACTGGTCTCTAGCCATTTCATGATGTGCTGCAGGTGGCCACCATGACTGCAGCCCTGGCACCATACAAACAGGCCCTTCACCACATGGTGGCACACAGCACACATGCTGGCACACTGCCGACACCTGTCCCCGAGAGAGAAGATTACAGGTGAATCAGCTGCAGAGAAAGCACCCACAGAGAGTGGGCAGCTCAGGGAGTCAAACCCTGGCACACACCACTCAAATCCCAGCTGGACCAAGGAACCCCACCAATCATTGCAGACTGCTCAAGGTATGGGCTCAATCAGTTCCTGCTCACACCTCAAAACCATGACTCCTTTAGTGCAATCAGCAGCTCTTGCTAACTGATAAAGCAGCAACAGCACCACAGGGAGGAAGCTTTTACCCAGGTCAGGCTGGGAAAACAGGCTGGGACTGTTTACCATTCAGAATCAGCACAGGTCCTGAGAGTTCACAGGAACCACCACCAGCAGATTGAACCACGCTACAGCATGGAAACAGTGGTTAGGACAGTGCACCTAGGTTCTATTCCCAGTGCTGCCATTGGCTGATTGTGTTACCTTGGGCAAATCACTTCACCTCTGTCTCAGTTTCTCTCCACCTCCTGTCTTATCTATTTAGAGGAAGCTCTTCAAGGCAGGACCTCTTTTTGTAGGTGTATGCACAGTGCCTAGCACAATAGAGTGAGCTCCACTGGGGCCTCTAGGTGCTACTGGAGTACAAACAACAATAATGGAAACAGGACTAGGCAGGAGGTTACTTCAAGGTACAGCATTAACTGCCTCCAGGCAAACCCTTGCAAAAGGGAGGTGCTGACTTCACTCCCCCTCCACTCTAAAGCATCTCACCTGTCACAGATCCAGCCCTTGTTGCTCATCGGCCGCTTGCAGTTGCTGCAGTTGATGTGCAGGGTGGTGGAGGCCTGGTTGAGGCAGTTGATGGCTCTGCATGTGCTCAGTTTGATCACCTCGTTGGAGATATTCCAGAGCTGGAAGCGCTGCAGCAGGTCGATATAGGAGGTGTACCAGTGCTCCTGGGACGGGGGCACACACCTAAGTTAGCTGTGGCTCACATCAGGGTCCATGGGCAAACCTATTGAACCTAAGCCCCTCCCTGTGACTCCAGCCCCCAGGTTAGATCACCTCTGGAAGGGGCTACCAAATGTCAGCCCAAACAAGGAGGGGCGCAGCAGGGTATGCCATCTAGCTACTTCGTGCATTGGCTATTCTACAGCACACACAGTTAGCTGGCAAGGCGACAGCTCCAAAGGAGATCTGATCTCTGCAGCTTTCTGCCTTCATGTTGCCTCAGAGAGACCCTTATGCCAAAAGTCTGATTCACTCTGATCCTAAGATATTCTTAAGTCTCAGCCTGTAGGACCAATGGCCTTATTGCACTCCTCGCTCAGTGGTACCTTGCAGCTGGAAACATGACTTCCTATTCATTTACTGTGGCTTGGTCTTACTATATATTCTATGACAATTCTCCAGCATAGGAGCAGGTTGCCAGACCAGGCCCTGGACCAGCATTGTATCAGGAATGCCTTCCCCCACCTGTGCTTGGAGCTTCCCACTGGATGTGGGCTCTCATAGTTGTCCATGCCTTCATCACTTCCAGACTGGGTTACTGAAATGTGCTCTACTCCAGGCCATGCCTGAAGCTCACACACTTTGACTGGTCTGTTTAGCATCTCTGATGGCGTTCCAAAATCAGCACTGGCTTCCATTTGGGTTCCAGGCACCATTCAAGGTGTTGGATTTGATCTCTAAAGGCACTTTAGGGCCACATTATCTCCAGTATGAGATTAGCGGGGGCGCTACAGCTGAGAGTCAATAGATACATCTGGCTGGGGCCAGCTGCTGTCAGTGGCCAGCCATCAACTCTGGGATTTCCTCCCCAGCAGTCCAGCAGAGCCAGAGTTTGCTCAATGCAAAGTCTGCCCAGGGCTCTCCATGGGGGACAATGGGATGAAAGGAGACGGTCTGAACAGTGGCAGGGAGTCAAGTGGAGTTATTTGTATGCTGTTATAGGGCAAACTGTTCTGTACTTAGAGCTCTGGAGAGCTGCGTTTTCACAAACTCAAACAGGCAAGCTAGTCTGGAGCAGCTCCACATGCCTGCAGCAATGCTGCTCCTTCCGGCTGGGAATACGTCATGTCTCGTAAGGCAAAAGGGTCAGGCCAGGTCAGCGCTCGGAAGGGAGGAAAGCCTCCAAGGAAAACCTCAGGGTGCTGGTGATGTGGCAGGTGTCTCTCCTCCCTTCAAGTTGTTGTTGTGTCAGTGTGCCAGCCTGATGGCAGGAAGCAAGTACTGTGCTGCTAGAGAGACTGCCTGTCAGACCAGAGGCAGTACTGAGGCACTAAAGATATCCTGGCACTTTCTGCAGGAGTGAGTTGTTAGCCCCAGAGTTTGGGCCAGCTCCACTCCAGAGTTAGACTACAGTTTTAACTGGATACAGCATTCCTTTCATTGTTGTGGGATTTGGCTGTGCACTGTTAACCAGCAGCCACGTTCCCTACCCCAGAGGTGGTTGCATTTTGCTAATAGGTAAGTGATCCTTGTATCTTAGAGGGAGAGTTTGCAAAGGACTCTGGGATGAAAGACTCTGTATAAACACAAGAGGTTATTGGTAGATTCCCCAAACCCTGTTTGCTGCAGGGGGTATGGCAGCAGCTTAGTTGAAGGAACCTCTCTCTGGGAAGTCCTTCCTCTTTACAGTGCTCTACCTGGGTTTGCTCATCGATCTCTTTCCTGATCCGGTCCCCTAGCACGATAAGGACGGACACGGCCATCTGCACATCCCCCTGCTCAGCGTAGAAGAGGAGCACGTCCCGGACGATGGGGTTGAAGAAGTCGGGTGGCAGGCGGTTCTCGTACAGGGAGTGGGAGATTGAGATGAGGGAGAAGGACTCCACAGGTGTCAGGGACACAGTCTCAGCTTCGTTGCCACTGACGTGAGGAGAGTCTGCCTTGTCCTGCAAATGGTCCAGGGCCGAGGGATTGTCCACTATCTCATGGCGCAGGGGGAAGGCCTCCTGGGGGAGAATGTATTCCTGCTCCTCGGCTGCAAAGAAACAAGCCTGCTTCAGTGAAGGGGGTAGTGCCCCAGATAATGGGGAGGCCAGATGGGTGAAGTAATATCACTCACCTTGTTTTCCAATACCTGGGACTGACACAGCTACAACGTCACCAGATAAATGAGTCAAGGAGGGATCTGGCATCCTCTCCAGTGCATCAAGTACATATGGGCACCTCCTGCTGAGACCCAGATGCACTGTAGTTGTTCGTGTGCACACACAAAACAATCAACTCACCATGGGGATTTTCATGGTCCATCATGTACAGTTCATCCTCATCCCCCTCCACGTCTCCCAGGAGGTAGTCCGCAGGGACGTCGCTACCCTCTGTCTCCTCATTCTCTAGATATCCAGGGAAAGGGGAGGAGAAGCAGACAGAGAGAAGGCTGGTCAGGATACTCCGACAGCAGCAGAGCTTGGCAGACTCTGTCGCTCCGGCAGAAAATGCAGGCTGCTCACAAACCACAGCCCCAGCAGCCAACTCGGCCTCTAACTCTCAGCAACCTGACCTAGAAGCTAGGAGGATGAGACACAGGCAGTGTCTGCACAGGCACAGCTCTGCATTGGTAAAACTCCTTCTATCCAACAACCTCAAAGTGCTTCACAGAGGGAGGGCGGCAGCATTGTCCCTTCTACAGATGGGGAAACTGAGGCACAGAGGTGTGAGGTGATTTGTCAAAGGTCACACAGCAAGTCACAGTGATAGGGCTGGGGCAAGAACCCAGCAGTCCCGACCCCCCAGTCTCTGCTCCAATCACTAAACACTGTCCCATCCCAACCTTCCAGAGTGACAGACTCCAGCCTCAGAGACCTGGGCCTATAATCTGCAGACAATTTGCATGTTCACTGACCAAAAATGCCTGAGGTTCTGCCACCATGATTTGGCTGGTGGTGTTAGGACAGAATTCCCCAGGAGGGGGAATACTAACTGGAACTAGAACTGCATCAACAGGATGATGGTGTCATGTTCTGCAGTGCAATTCAGACCAGTGAGAGGCTGCGTCACCTGCTAACAATAACCAAGACAAAAGTGTGTCTGCAATAATTGCTGTTGAATTCAAAGTCATTGGATCAGAGCAGTACCTGAGTGCGGAGACAGACTGGCACAGTTAAGGGTTGCTGTGGCCCAGCGCTCCACTGAGAGCAGAGACTTGGAGTGTGTTGGGGTCACCCTGTGAGTAGTAACCAAGGCTGGTAGAGATCAGGGCGTGATTGGTGTGTTGCTGGAACAGGGCTGCAGTTATACACAGTGGTAGTGACCTGCATGCTTGTTGCTGAATATGAATGTTCCAGGCAAGGAGTCACAGTAGCAAAGGATTTGAGGCACCCAGGGTTACAGGGCAAGCTGTGACTCAACCCCTCACTGTCTGGATTGCACCCCAAACCCCGTAACAGACAGGCATTTCAGACTCCTATTACCGAGCCAGCCCTTGAAACATTACCATCGTTGTTGATTAAGGTGGAGGAAGAATCCATGAGGATGTTTTCAGACCGGCTCTCTCCTTTGCTGCGCTCCAATCGGGACTCGTTGCCTATCCCAGGTGGTATATCCTTCAGGTTAAAACTGGGAGGGAAGCCAAACACACATTAGCCCGTTTCTTTCTCACACAGAAAGGAGCTGCTGCTGCAGCAGCAGCCACTGCCAGTCTGCCTTCAGCTGATAGGAACCAAGGAGCCAGCCCATTGGAAAGGTCTGACTTAGATCAGTGGGAGGCAACCAGCCCCTCTGCAGTGACTCTAGCTTGGTGTAAGAAACCATCTTCAGAGTGGTTCCCCCAATTCCCACATATCCCCCATATGCCAGTGCAGGCCTCCCCACTCACTTCTCCCCAACAGGGGCATGTCAGGGGATGCCAATGATTAGACTGCTCACCTGTTCATGAGTGGGAGGGTGGTGCTGCCCTTCCCCAGGCTGTGGTTCAGGTTAGCAGAAGGCACAGTGCCAGGGCTGGAGTAAATAATTCGGAGCATCGTCCACGTCTGGGCAACCTGCCCCCAGGGAGAGAGAGAAGGGATGGGTTAGGGGTCAACCAAGGCAACATCATTAAAAAGTTCATTTCTGGAACATAATTCAGGGCCCAGGCTGAAAGGACATGCACCATCCCTCACCAGAGGTGTTTATGGGGAGGGACATGCTGCAGTGTAGAGTTTCTATCCACCCTACAATGTTCCCTAGACTTTTCCTGCCCTCTCAGGTAACAAAACAGGCAGCAACCCAGGACAGCACCAGCAGTGCAGGTACCCCAGCAGAGCTACGCAGGGAGGGCCAAGCTCAGGTCTGGGTCTGAACTTCCCTTTTGTTCAGGGTGCTGGGATCTTGGGCTCTGCTTTGGGTTCGTTTCCTGTCCCAAAGAGTGCTGGTTGGTCTCTACATTGTTTTCAGGTCTCCTTGCACATGAGGGAATTCGTGCGCAGTCCAGACAATACTGCCCCTGCCCCTTATCTTTCTCATTCTGTTTCTCCTGTGCAGGAGCAGGGTAAGACCCACTGCACCAAGAGGCACCTTGTAGTAGAGAGGATGGCAGGAGAGAGATGTCTAAAGGGGAAGTAGATATGACAGAGACAAAGGGAGAAGAGAAAAGACAGAACAGCTCTGACTACAGGACTAAGGTCAGCCCCTAGGTGCACACTGATGACAGCGCATTCTGCCCCTGGTGTTAGCAGGGATAGGAGGGCATCTCATCTTGCAGCAACAACTCTTGAGAAAAGAAAGGAAAAGAGAAACAACAGAAAGAGCTTAATCCTAGGGCAACTTGTTTCCAAGTCACTCCCCAGAACTAGCCTTGCTTCCATACTCAGGGCTTTACCAACTACTGAATCTAGAACAAATCATAGAAATGGAGGGCTGGAAGGGACCTCAAGAGATCATCGAGGCCAGCCCCTTGTATTGACACAGGACCAAGTAAACTTCGATTATCCTTAACAGGTGATTGTCCAACCTGTTCTTAAAAACCTCCAATGACAGGGATTCCACAAGCTCCCACGGTAACCTATCCCAGTACTTAGCTATCCTTAGGAAAAGCTTTCTAACTAACATCTAACCTAAATCTCACTTATTGCAGATTAAGCCCATTGCTGCTTGTCCTGCCTTCAGTGGACATGGAAAATAATTGATTACTGGCTTCTTTGTAAAAGCCCTTAACATATTTGAAGATTGATACAAGGTCCTCCCTAGGTCTTTTCTCAAGATTCTGAACACATCCAGCTTTTTAACCTTTCCTCATGTGTCAGGTTTTCTAAACCTTTTATCATTTTTGTTGTTTTCCTCTGGACTGGACAATCCGCAATTTGCCGACAATTTTCTCAAAGTGTGGTGTTCAAAACTGGACACAGTACTCCAACTGAGGCCTCATTTGTGTGGAGTACAGCAAGATAATTACCTCCTCCGTATTGCATGTGACACTCCTGTTAATACATCCCAGAATAAAATTTGAATTTTTTCAAAATTGCACCACCTTGTTGGCTCATATTAAGTTTGTGATCCACTTCTTCTTAGCATATGCGCAACTTGCCTCAGATGGCATGTGACCAGCATTCATCACCGAATTTGGTCGGCTGGTTGGATCATTAGCTTCCCCAGCTTGGGTCAGGTATTGACGGGGAGTGCAAAGTGAACACTGATCCATGCCCCCTATCCCCCTATGATCCACTATAAACCCCAGATCTTTTTCTGCATTACTGCTGCCTAGCCAATTGTTTCCCTTCCCCTCCCCACAATACTGAATCTGTATGTGGAGGATCATTCCTCACCCCTGCTCCCCCCGTCCCCACCATCGCTATTTGCAAGGGGTATCTCACTGTACTGTTTTCGCTCTACATTTCTAATATAAATCCAGTTTTATCATCGTTTCCCTGTCCTCACAACTCTTCCCAATTTAGCATCAACTACAAATTTTACAAAAGTGTAGGTTACTCTCTTCCAGATCAAAGATGTTTAATAAGGACAGACTGAATCCCACATCTCCCCAGCTCAGTGCTCTGCAGTTTGCCTTGCTCCCCACCAGGCAGCATGCACAGTCCTTCTGACAGGACTCCAGTCCAAGCCAATCTGCATTAATCTAGCCAATGAGATTTCATGAGACACCTTGTCAAATCAAACATTAGCAGCCAGAAACAGATCGGAAATCACCATGTTTCCCTTATTATGCTAAGACAGCAGAGATACAATAAACTTATGTAAATGTACACAATGCACAGCTGTTCCCATTAGAGGGCAGCAGACAACCAGACATTCTCTGCAACCCACAAGACCTGTGTCTCCACAGTTTGCACCTATGGTACCGGGCTATACATCCGATCAAGGCTTCCCATGCCAGCCAGTTTGACTTGAAGGCTCAGCTAATAAAGAACCCTTCATGAGCAGAAACTGCCTTTCCCTTCCCACAGGCTATTAGAGGGTTGCATGTACCTGGTCGCGGTCAAGCTCTTTGGCCACTTTGGCGTTGTGGTCGCACAGCTCTGCCAGGGGTCTACCCGCCAGCACATACTGCTTGGCCGTTCTCACAAACCAATCCATGCTGCCGCTCTCCAGGTCTGTCTCAAAGACACTCAGGGCACTGGAAGAAGAGATGTACTCAAACTGCTCCGTGGGGTCTAGCTTGCGCTTGAAGAAGATGGGATGCCGCCTGTCACCAATGTAGGGCTTGCGGTTGGAGTCAGAGGAGATCAGGCTCTCTTTGGCTGCGAAGGCCAGGTCCCCAAAGAGGCTGTAGCACAGGCCCTCAGGGTTGGCCTTATCGATAGGCTGGCTGGCATCCTTGAATATGTGCTGGTAAAGGGTGCTGTCCTTGGAGCCAGAGAGGAGGAAGTACGGATCGTGCAAGTGGCGCCATACGATACCCGTGGTGACGTCCTTGTGCTCTTCGAACATGGCGGACGGGATGAAGGGGCGCCGCACATCCCACACGTAGATGTTGTGGTCCACCATCATGGAGCAGGTGGCAATGTGGTGCTTGCACTCCGGCCGCCACTTGACCCTCGCCACAGAGGCTATGGTTTGCACACAGTAGATCTCTTTGGCCCTGTTGGTGTTCATGTCCCAGACCTTCACCATCTTATCTCGGCCTCCTGTCGCCAGCCAGCCTCTGGCAGTAGGGAGAAAGGAACAAGCAGAAACATTAACTGGAAAAATGTTACTGGAAATATCTTGGATTAAAAGGCTTGCATAAAAATCCAGTAATCCCAGTTGGTCAGAATGCTACCTGCCAGCCATATAGCACTAAACGAGCCCAAGCCTTGGGCAACCTCTCTTTTTGAATGGAGGTATAGCTCTCCAAAAGTACAGGTCCCAGCACACGGATGCCAATCATATCAAAAGGGAACTGTGCATGCTGAGACTGGCAGTTCCCACAGACTGACTACACCTGCATTTTAAACAAGAGGGAAGATGAAATATTTCCATTTTATTCAGATTAGGTGAGGCCCTCCAGCTCCCACTTGAGAAAATTTGGTTCCCACAATTTAAGGCAAACTGCCCTTTGCATTTCAGTCAGTGAAATGCCCCCACAAATAAAAGCACAGGACAAAGGTTAATTTTAAGTACTTTTTGTGCTGATTCTCAGCCTGCAAAGATAGCTCCCCAGCATGAAATGGGCAAGACGTTCCATGAGGCAGTACAGGACCCAGGAGCTGCATGCAGCACTTTTCAGTATAAATTAATCTCTACTGGGAAATCTGACTTTTCCTCCTGCTGAATCTCAATTTAAACCTAATGGCAAGATGGCAAACGTAGCTAAAACACAAGAAAGCAGTGTTTTAAAGCAGCTCTGAGTCTCTCATTCCCTGAGCTGATCAAGTTGGTGAAACACATTGGACATACCTGATATTGCACAGTTCCAGCAGATCACATCTAGCTTATTAGTTACTGCTGGCTTTCCCACAGAGCAGCAAGAGTGTCTTGTTTTATAAGCCACACTGCTCCTTTCAGTATTCAGGAGAGGGCTGTGTGACTGTCAAGTACTCAGCACCACACCGGACAGTTTTCATACAACCACTGTGTGAAGTCACCACTTCAGGAGCTTTTTGACAAGAGAGTGATTGCCATGGGCAGAGCAGGACTGAGCCGGGGCAGTCAGTATAGTACATACCTGTCCTCTGGATGCCAGTCACAGCAGAAAACAGGCCCATTGTGAGCTGTGAACATCCTCTCATAGCGGTCCGGCCGGCGGATGTCCCACAGCTGCACATTCCCATTCTCAAAGGTTGCAGCAAAGGTGAAGTAATCACGGATGCTAAACTGCACATCACGCACGCTTTCCGACTGGCCTGAGGGACAATAGCAATGTAGACCAGATCCGACAGAACCCCAGCAAATCCATTTCCCCTAGTCGTATTAATGCTCATGTTTACTAGACAGGGCCTACCATAAACTGCTAAGGGCAGGCCAGCCTGATTCAGTCCTGGACTCAGCATTAGTGCACCCTGGGTGGAGGAAATGCAGCAATTACCTCTACTAATGCTCCAAGCCACCTGGTTATAATGGCTTCTTTATATTTATCCTGAATGAAAGCTGGCAATTCTGGCCAACCCAGTTCCCTCTGCAGAGCTGGCACTACCTCTATGCTACATAGTCCATAAATAGAGAACTTCAGAACTGTCAATCCAGCATCTGGCCATCACCTTTTTTTTGTCCTAGTCCCTCTCCAAATCCCTGTGCATCTCCCCTACACAGTCAGTAATTATGTCATCCAAAATCACTACTTTCCTAAAGTACCAGACTTCAAGCCACCAGATATGAGCAACTGAGTTAGGATTTGAGTGGGAAGAGGGTCTGATTCAGGGATAAGGTGAAGCAGATAACCCCTGCCCCCAACAGCTCTAACACCACCCTAACAATTGACACAGCTAATGCAGTTCTATAAATCACCTAAATACAATCTTCAATTCAAACCAAAATGCTGCACGTCATAAGCCTGAAACCCCAGATGATTATGACATAGGCTTACATCACTGGCTGCTACAGACCTGAAGTCCCACCAGCAGGGACTCTGTCCCCAATCCCTTGCTATGGTCATCATAGCTCAAGAAAGGGTAAATCTTTACTACAATGAAGCACAAAGAAAGATCAGAGGGACAAAGGCCTGGAACATAGGAGATTATTTGGTATTTTCTCCCTGTTTAAGGCAATAATTGACAACTCCAGCCTGCAGCATATGTAATAAATATCCTAACACACAGAACACTGGCCAACTGGGCCCAAGACTGGGGCTTGGTCTACACTTAAAACTTATACTGGCATAGCTATGTTGGTTAGGAGTGTGAAAAAGCACAGCCCTAGTGACATAGCTATGACGACAAAACCTACAGTGCAGAAACAGCTATGCTGACAGAAGAGTGCTTCTGTCCCACTAGCTAGCACTGTATGGGGAGATGGTGTTACTACACCGAAAGAATTCCTCCTCCTGTCAGCTTACACTGTGTCTACACTAGGCGGCCTACGCTGCATAGGCTCATATAGACATGGCCTGAGTCCTTACCAGAGAAAGTGCTGACAGAATCTTTCTTGCGTAGGTCAAAGCATTTCATGTAGCCGTCCTGGGAGCCACTGAGGAGCATATACACCTCGGTGGGATGGAAGCACACTTTGTTAACTGTCCGCTTGTGCTCAGTGAACAGCTGGTCCTGTTTGTTACGGGATGGCTTCCCGAGGTTCCAAGTCACAACCACACCGTTGGTAGCTGCTGTGGCCAACAGGTTCTCATCCATCTGATGCCATACCACATCAGCACAGCTGAAGTTCAGAGATGGCTTGCGACCAACACGCAAGTTTAGCTTCTCCACAAACTGATCTTCATCTATTGAGTAGATCTTAAAGATGTTGCGGCCAGCCACCACCACCTGGGCAGCGTCACGACATACACTGATGGCATTAGCAGGGGCATCCAGGTGACAGAACATGGTACGCCCAGTGATGGTGTTGCCACCAAGGGCAGTGGTAACCCTGGCCATTTTCTCCATGGTTGTCTTCTGTGTGACTTCCTCTCTTTAGACACCACTGAGGGCTCCCCGAGACAGAAGACTTTGAGACTTCTCTCTCCACATACAGCATTCACACATGAGAGTCCATGTCAACCAACTGCTTACAGACCTCATTAAAACCTTATTGAAAGCAAATGGATTAATTTATGCAGCATCTAGGATTCTCTTCCTACTGTTTCAACTGGACTTGCACCACTTTCCCTAATCACATTAATCAATCAGTCTTTAACTACAGAAGCTACTGCATAGTCACTTACTTAAAAGAATGGCTCAGATTCAGACCTAGGTTCTCTTTGGTCACCCCCTGCACGTACTTCCCAGTAAGTCCTTGTTAACCTTTCAGATTTCAGTTTCCCTCTTAATTCAAATATGTGAGAAAAATCCCCACTTGCAGGAACAACTCTTGCTGAAGCTGTCAGTAAAGGCCTGTAAAGCAAGAGAAGAATTCCTCAGAAGGCAAAATGTAGCGATGAGAAAAGAAGCGAGTCAACGAGCTGTTCAGTAACACAAGACGTAACAGAAACTAGACTGCATACGATTTCATCATAAGGTTGTACCGCCCAAATTGCTGCAAACACCAGAGAAAGAATTTCACTTTTGTTTTAATAGTGAATTTAATGCTGGAGAACGATGCCATAGAGAGTGAAACAATGTTTGCTATCCAGGCAAACAGAGCACAGGCAGCAGTGGTGCAAGCTCTCCATACTGACAGTGTGCCTCAGCAAACGAGGGGTGAAAGGAGAGTTCAAATCCTCATCCTCGGCCTCTCTGCTTAGAAAATGCCAAACATCCCTCATTTTAGAGCCCTCTTGCCCCCTTCCCAAATGGTTCTCGTACTTTCCCACTAGCACCAATACAAGTCAGGGCAGCAGGATCACAAAGGTTATAGATCAGTGGTTCTCAACCTTTTTGGGCTCAATACCAATTTGTAAATGTTTGCGGCCTGTCACAACTCAGTAAATAGTCTGGGGATGGAGGGTCTGGGGGGGTTTTAGTCAGGTCCTGCCTGGCACTCACCCCACAGTGGCAGCTCCTGTGCTGTGGGTCTGGCTGGGCTTGGTTCTCCTCTCTGGGTGTTGGAACCTCCAGGGTCCTAGTGCTGCTTGGGGTTGTCCACACCCCCCTGGCTGAACCAGATATGTGTGAGTGGAGCTGTGACCTGGATCACGGGGTTGCAGGACCACTAAAATTTGGCCTACCCAGACTCCTGTCACCATGACGGTTGGGCCAAACCTGAGTAGCGCTGGGATCCCGGTGGTTGCAGTAACTAGAATAGGGAAGCGAACCCAGCCACCCCCTTGGGACAGGAGCTACTACATGACCCTTTGAAACATTCTGGCAACCCAGTTTTGAGTCATGACCCTGGGTTAAGAAATGGTGTTACAGCATTTAAATCCTCTCACCTCTTTGGAGATCTTCCCATGAGATGGGAAGGAGCCTTGGTCTGTTACTAAACCTCAGTGATAAAACACAATCTGGTTTCACACAACCCTCTGCCCCCTAACGTTCCTCAAGGGGCCCCAAAGCATACAGCAATGTAATGAGATAATGGCTCTGCAGGCAACCACAGCGACCACAACCCCTCATCCACAGCCTTGGATGTTGGAACCTCTTGTTGAGAGGGGCCAAGACAACCAGTTGGTGGGTTGCCTCCCTTTACAGCCCAGGGCTGTGGGACTGGTTTCTCCCTAAAGAGAAGGGCAGGAGCCGCTATGGGTTACTCCCTGCTTAGAACAGCTCCTCCCAATCCCTCCTTTACCACTCCCCTCGTTCCCCCCATCCCCCCCCGCTCCCCTCCCCCACAGCCCCCTTCCTTACTCCCCATCCCCCCGCTCCCCTCCCCCACAGCCCCCTTCCTTACTCCCTCGCTCCCTCCCGCTGGGCCGGGGCTCGGGTGAGGCCCAGGCGCGGGAGGGCAGCAGGCCTGGCCCAGCAATAGCGGAAGAAGCGGACCCAGCACCTACCGAGGGAAGCAGAGCAACTTGGGCCCGGTCGCCCAAGACTCCTCCTCCTCCCAGTCCCAGTCCTCCACCTCCACCGCCCGACGGATCCGGACCGGAAACGCCGCCTGGCTCCGCCCCGCGCCGTCACCGGCAGCGCCGCCTCGAAGCCCGGCCAGCCAGAGCCATTGGACCGGGCCCCCGGGGAAAAGACCCCGCTCAGGCGCTAGGGGGAGCTAGGCCCGGCCCGGCCCATGCCCCGCCGCAGGCAGTGGAGGCGGCGGGATAGCGGGAGGGGGACTCGACTAGGCTTGGCAGGGCTGGGGGGACTCAAGGGCAGAAAGGGCTCGTGGGCTAGATTTAGGGTTACCAGGCATAAGGAGTCCTAGGCCCAGGTCACAGGCCTGCTGGGGTTCCCCAGCTGGGGTCCGGGTAGGGTAAAGAGTAACTGTGCCTGGGCCACACAATAACAGTGTTCCACACTGCAGGTTGTATTTAGGATGACTGGCTTGGATTTGCTCTGTGTTTCGTGCCACGAGTCCGTCTTGAGAGATAGCAGAGTTGGTGCCACATCGTGGGGCAGGCACTTAACAAGCCCAGTCATCAGCTGGCTACTGTAACATCAGTCCCTTAGGCCTAGGGATTTAGAGCCACTTTCTCATCCAGGGAGCATTAGAACCCCACCTCATTCCCCCAGTGGTTACATTTAAGATGAATATTCAGAGCTGCTGATTTTCCAATATGATCCCCCCATAAGGGACGTGTTGAACTGCTATCTATCAGGCAACCTGACAAGAGTCTTTCCCTGCACCCTGTTCTTGATTTCTCCTGTCACCTTGACCAGAGCAGACACAAATTCACAGTATTACCATCAATTCTATCTGCCAGGGTTGCGGAGCCTTCTGAATCTCCTTCCTTCTCACTGACTGGCAGGAGTTGTTGGACACAAGGTTTGCGAGATGTGCTGGGCCTCACAGACTTCCCAAACACTGAGTTATAGATCTCCATAATGGCAACCAGGAAGAACTCCATGGCTTTGGTCTGTGCTGCTGTATTGCTACTGACAGCACCATCAGCATAGAGCATCTGTGAAGCACCCAGGAAGGGATACTCCACGCCTTCGGTAATTACAAGGCTAATGGTCTGGATAGCCCTGGTACAGACTGTCTTGGTATTGTGTCTGACAATGCACCTGCACCAGCATACAATCATCATAGTCAGTAGAGGCAAATTAGCCCTTCAACTTGGGCATGGCTGAGCACTTGTTAGTACCACCATCACTCAGTATTTTTCAGTTATTTACTATTGCATGGCCAGTATATCAGAATAATAGGAGGGATATCATACACAGCTGAGGTCCAGTTCGCCATCTCGTCAGCAGCTTCCATGGGGAACCATTTCCAGTAGGAAACATATGTAAGTCAAGGGCTCAGACCGCATCCCTGTGACCACCCTCTTGATATAGCATAAGACAATCATAGTTACTCCCACCATTTACCCACACTTCATTGAATTTCCACACTTTGATATTCAGAGCATTGGGCAGAAATCACCTTGTGTCAATACTCACCATGATCCTTTGCAGTGCTTTGTTTTAATTAAATAGTTGGATTCCCCTAGGCTCCACCTGTTCTAAGTCACCTCCTTCACTGGAGGTTTTCAAAAGGAGGCTGGACAGCCAACTGTCTTGGATGGATTAGACCTAACAAATCCTGCCTCTTGGCAGGGAGTTAGACTAGAAAACCCATGCGGTCCATTCAATCCCTCTAGTTCTATGAGTCTAAGAACCAAAAACAGAGAGAGGGCAGGCTCTCCCTAAGGCACAGACACACACTTCACCACCCCACATTGCTCTACCCTGATTTCTTGCAGACTGACTCCTCAAGGTCCAAATTGCACACTTCCCTGCAGAGTCCCATAGCCTATAAGCAAGATCAGGAGCCCCCATCCCCCAAACATACATGATCTTAAAGTGATTTGTAATTTTAACACAGTTTCCAATATACCACAGTGATGAGGCCTCTGGGAATTGCTAACAGGACCACATCTGCTGATTTCAAGAAGAGAATCAGGCCCCAAAAGCTCAAAACTTAGAAGTAAAACCAATATAAACAATGTGAAAAAAATAGGCAAAATAATCTGGTTTTACTTGTGCAATGGCCTACCTTAATATTTAGTAGCTATTCAGATAAAAGAGGGGCAGCCTTGTCTATATAATTAGGAAGTTGCACAAACCTTTAGGAAGATGACTATATGCAATTATCCCTGATGCACCTTGTGGCTACACCCTCCTAAGCAATGAATCTGGCCATGTGGCCAGGATGCCTGTTTGTGGTGTCGCTCTGATCATTACAGGAGCAGTTTCCACTCTGCAGTGACATCCACACAAAGTCTGTGCTGAGATTCAAAACCCCACTTTGCGCAAACCATGGATTGACTGAATGCAATGGGATTCCTTGTCTGGGAAGAGGAAACTCAGAGCCAAGCTGCATGACATGAATCTGGATAAAGACAATGAGCCTGAATGAAATGTCCACAAGCCTCATCTTCATTCTCTGCTCTTTGATTGTACCTCTTCTCACTGGTAAATGGTCAAAATACCCAAAGATGTCTGTCACAGTTAGAATAACAGGTACACTTGGGAGAGGGGTGTCAAGTAACTTTTACAAATGTATTTTATTCAAATGACTAATTCAATCCAGATCATCAAAGATTAGGAACAGGTGGTCTTGAGTTGGAAATCTGTCTCAGATGACACTGGAATAATCAGATTAAAAAGGGAATTCATAAACCAATTATAGAAATGGACTATAAAATCCAAAGGATTTCAATTTTGGGACAAGGAGCTCAGGCAGGTAACAGTTGTCTAAGATCTTTTTCTCATATTCCCAGGTTTTCATTGACTTCTCAAAGGGTGGCCCTGCAAACCCTCTTTGGGCAAAACTACCTTAATAATGGTTCTATGCATCATAGCTGCAGAGTCAGAGCCCATTTAAAGAGTTTCAGTTACTAATGTGTAGGCATGACCTGAAAGATGAAGCACAAGGCTGTAGAGGTACCTTGGGAGACTAAGTGTTTTTACTGCCTGCTCCTCTGTGCTGCTTACGCTGGGACCAAGACAGCTACCATCCAAGAAAGTCAGTAGCAATCATCCCTTTAACACCATTGGCAGTTGGAACTCGGTTTCAAACCATCTGTTCCAGAACTCAATCCCTCAAAATCAGTGTTCCCCAATCTTTTTAAGGCATGCCCCCTTTACCTCTAATGTAATCTGCCCACGTCCCAGTAGGAGTTGCAGTCAGGAGCCAGTGCTGGAAACAGGGCCAGCACTGGAGGGTTGGGGGTGGGGCTATGGCTGGGGCCAAGACTGGGCTGGGCTGCCGCTGGAGCCTGGGGCCACTGCCGGGAGCCGCAGACAGGCCAGGAGCCGGGGACCACAGCTGGGGCCTGCCCATGGGATGCAATTGGTGAGACACAGCATAGATTACACACAACAAACACAAGGAACACTTACACAGATCCCCCCATGTGCAGCCATGCACATGCTGCCTAAGGGCCACTTGCAGTGAAGACTGCAGCTACCCTTATCTTTGACATGGAGGTAGGACCTCTGGAGACTACAGGCCCAGCATGCCATGCTCCATCTTAATGTGAGCAACCTACCTGCACTCCTTACTAAGAGATGTAGATGTGCCATCTTCTGTGCAACCGCTATTCATGTGTCCCTCCACTTTCACTCCCGTGTGCCACTGTGGGCTACCTCTGCCCAGCCTCCACCAGCCTTTTCAAAGGAAAAATCCCTGTAATCATGAAACATTCACACTGTTGAGCACTTATTGCTGAATTATTTATTAACGTTGGCAAACCTCCGGAGAGCGAGCTCATGAAGCCGGACAGTCTGCAGGCCTATCAGACATCAAGACTTTCAACAACCAAAATGCTTTAGACTCACCTTTCCTTTTTTTTTTTTTTCTTTTTAAGGGTTTAATTAAAACAAATATGTGGTTAGCAGGGAACTACCATCCCTGGTGCTAGAGAGTGGCCACCAGTGGGTCACAGCTTCCATCCTACAGAACAATGGTTTCCCAGTATGAGCCCGCACGCCAGTCAACGTCTGTATAATATATATTTCATTTGTCTACCCCAACAAGTGGCTATTTACAGGAAAACATGAAGACAGCTATACTAGACAGATGGGAGATGGAGCAAGAAAGAAACACAAACTATGTACAGAGGGAGAGAGTGGGGAATGCAGCTCGGCATGGAGAGCAGGAGAGCCCTTCTGAACCAGCTCCTTGCCCATCACAGAGCCTGGGCACTCGCTGTGTGCATGGCTCCCCACATCTCCCCAGGAGCAGGGCTTGTGCTGTGGGGAAAGGAAGTCAGCAGCTGTTTTTGTGGAGGAAGGTTGTTCTTTACAGCCAAGGATCTGAGAGGGGTTATGAAAAGCAGTGATGTGCTGACTAGTACTTCCAGGTCACGCAGAGTGACGCTGCTCTTCCAAAAGTGCTTCCGTTGATTGCCTCCAGTGCTGGGTCCTCGACAGGCACTCCCTCCTCACCTGCCTAAGGCAGTTTTGCTTCTGTTGGGTGGTTACCAGGAGTCCAGGCGAGAAAGGAGCTGGAAGGACCCTCCATGGCCCTGCTCCAGTCAGTCTGGCCCAACTGTGGTTTCCGGGAGATGAGATAATGTACCCTACTCCAGCACTACCAATGGATCTCTGTGCATCCAGAGGGGGGAGAGAGACAGAGAGACTCTGAAAATGAGTAAGGCATGGTGCCAGCCCAGCATGCTCGGAGAGCAGTCCACAGCAGAGCGTGCCTGTGCTGCCACAGCTGGGGCTGCAGTAAAGATCCAGAGGACTGTGCCCTCTCAGCCATCAGTAATCTTCTACCCAGCCGTTTTCCGAGATGAATGCATCTATCACCTCTTTCATAGCAAGGTTTGGGATCAGCTGGTCTTGGGTCAAAGGGCTTCGGGTCACGGGATCAAAGTGACCAACACGCTGAAAGGGAAGAGACCATAAGGAGGATGGCAACTGAGTAACCAGCCCCTTACCCTGTTGCTGCAGCTGTATCCCCTAGGCCTGCCAGAGATCTCCCAGCCACTCTCTCAGTTTCAGTTCTCCAAGTGTAGCTAGCCCCACATCTCCCTTCCCCCCAAACCTAAGGGATGCTCCCCGCAGACAGGGTACCACAACTGGACAGTTTAATCTGCATTGTCTTGTTTCTTCCCCTCCTGTCTCCACTTCTTACTTCAGCATGTTACTTGCCCCAACAGCAACATCTCTTCAGTCACAAACATTCCCACTGCTCTGGGGGTTTCAGAGAAAGGTGCTCACCACCACCCCAGAGCTGATTGAGGACTGGCAACCCCATGACTCAGATCACACACAAAGGAGAGAGCTGAGATTTAACTTAGCAATTTAACATTGATCTGGATGCACAAATCATTTTCTAAATAGATCCAGTGACAAGTATTGAGGACTCATCTAAACGTAAGACTCCTCCAAATGCTCCCAAAACTAAAGCCTTCTCATATCCCCCTAAAAACTGGAGACAGAGAGAACAGAGACTTTACAGCAGGCCCTGGAGGTCAGACTGGTGCAGTCAGGGCTGGAATCCCTGGATGTGAGGTGAGATCCAGAGTGCCAGCCAGCAGCCCCGCAATGAAAGCAGGGGCCTAGTAGCTCAAGCACTTCAGATGTTCTCTGTTGCCTTGGCACCATGCAAAGAGAACAGCAGGCTGAGGTAACTGGGACTCAACCCGCTGAAAATTTCACAGTTTGAAACATTCATCTCCATAATTGTGGCTCTTCTCATTTATGCCACCTCCCCTAAACAAAGATGGGCTGGGGATGGAAATTTAATGGACAAGATACTTAAGTATTTAATGTTTGGGTGGTCTCTGAAATCCCCCCCCGTTTTTTCTGTAGGCCTCACTCCTATACCCAAGTAGATTTCTACGTTGTTACTAGGGGATGGGACTCACTAACCCACCACAGTGCTTAAAAAGACCGAAGCTGATCTAGGACGGGGGAGGAAGGAATTGGCACAGGGAAGCACCTGACAGTACTGTGGGTTTAGTCTGTGTCGCTGTTTCCTGGTACGATCAGTTTCCAATCTTTGTGCGGGTTTTTCAATCCCCGAAAGGGGAAAGATTGTAAACCTACACAATCTGGCAGGGGGCCTCGGGCGCAGACACAGCATCTGGAACATTAGCTCAGGTTTGGAAATTGATTTGATTTTAAGTTGCTATCTCCTAAAAATCTCGCTGGGTTTCTCTTCCTCACATGCACACTCACACTCTTCCTTTCTTCTTGCTCTCCCGCTCAGATGCCCAACACTCAGGTTGCTCCATTACCTGAAGATGCTCTTCTATATCTTTCCTGTCATAGGTAATCCCACTGGGTGTGATACAGGGTTCTCGCATCAGTTCAAAACTTATCTTCCCACACAGATAATCAGGGATGTCTCGCTTCTGACTCGAGAGAGAACAACAGTTAAGCATTAGGGAGCCATTGTACACCAAGCCTGTCTCCCGGTCTAATGCAGCAAACCAATGAACAGGACCTCAGCATGGGCACAAGCAGCACAGGGCTCATGTCATCTCCTCTGAAAGGGATTCCACCCCCAAGTCAGGCACATGAGAGAGATTCCTGCACTGCACATCAGATAACACAGCAGGAGAGTGGCAGGTGTTGGTTTCTATTTCTCTCTATACCAAAGCCATATTTTCATGAACTATTAAATCCACCCCCAGTTGGAGCATCTACTATGCTGTCTATATTCTATCCAAGATAGATGCATGGCCTTCTGCACATCCAGGAGAGCAGTTGACTGACAGTGAGCAATTCACACCCTTTTCTGCTATGAAATGCCCCATCTCCACCAGCCATTGCAGCTGGAGTCCCAAAGCTCCTCCTCAAATCTGGGGCTCCATTCCTTCACATGTAGCATCTGGCCTTCTGTTTCAGCTCTCATTTTAGAGAGACGTGGTACCCCCAAGAGTTTTAAATAAGCCTAACTGCAGCGTGGTGCAGAGGAGAATAGGAAGGAAGGGATAAACCACAGTTCTTTGGCACCATGGGCTAAACCATCTTGTAAATCATGCTTGATGTCCTCCCACTGACCACTCCTTGCCTTGTCAAAATAGCCACCCCTGTTTAAGCCCATCCTCACCTTCCTCTTCTCATCCACTTGAGAGAACAGCTCGTCCATATCTGCCAGGTACTTGTCCTGAAAGAGAAATAACCCCTTTAATGGGAGGGAGCAGAGGGCCACGCAGGACTTTGTTGCCTCTTCAGCATCTCTCAGGCTCCAGAGACTTTGGCACAAATGCTGCAGCCACTGATGGAGAATCATTCCCTCACCCATCCCAAAAGCATGGGCGTCACTTGGCAGAACCACCCTTTACAGAGAAAAGACTAGTTCACAGTAAAAGTTGATGAGGGTCTTGGTCTCTCAGGGATGCTGAGGAACAGGAATTGGTGTCTCCCCTTGCCGGCCTCTATCTGCTCCCTGCCGACACTAGAGTGTCAGTCACATACAGACAGGAACCTCCTTACTTTAATAGGCAAGAGCGGCACCTGTAAGAACATATCTTCCGACCCGCTGAGTGGTTACTGCTCTGAACTGCTGACAGGAGACTTTCTCACTACCTAGACTGCTGGGGCTGGCTGTGTGGTGATAGCAGTGTCAGCCATACCAGAGGGGATGGGAATGGTCTTGCATGTCAGTCAATAGTGACTCATGTGGTTGATAAAGCAAAAGTGTTCATAGCTTCCAAAAAAAGTCAGTCTGATCGTGCCAGAAGAATGCAGGGAGGGAAATAAAGTAGGGTTGTCAAACAATTAAAAAAAGTTAATTGTGATTAATCATGAGATTAAAAAAAATGGTTACGATTAATCACAGTTTTAATTGCTTTGTTAATGCTAATTTAAATGTATTATAAATATTTATGGAGGTTTTTCTACATTTTCAAATACACTGATCTCAATTACAACGTGGGGATACAAAGTGTAGCATGCTCACTTTGTATTATTTTTATTACAAATACTTGCACTGTAAAAAAGATAAACAAAAGATAGTGCAACCTACAAGTCGAAGCATGAAGAGGCATATGAATGTTTAGCATATCTGCCACATAAATACCTTGCAAAGTGGGCTACAACAGCACCACACGAACAACCTGTTCTTACTTTCAGGTGACATTGTAAATAAGAAACAGGCAGCACTATCTCCTGGAAATGTAAACAAACTTGTTTGTCTTAGCGATTGGCTGAACAAGAAGTAGGATTGAGTGGACTTGTAGACTCTAGTTTTACACTAAAAAAAAATTGTACATTTGTAAATTGCACTTTCACGATAAAGAGATTGCACTACAGGACCTGTACAAGGTGAATTGAAAAATACTATTTTTTTGGTTATTTTTACAGTGTAAATATTTGTAATAAAAAATAATATAAAGTGAGAACTGTACACTTCGTATTCTGTGCTGCAACTGAAATCAATATATTTGAAAATGTAGAAAAACATCCACAAATATTTATAATAAATTTAAATTGGTATTCTATTATTGTTTAACAGTGCAATTAAAACTGCGATTATTTACAACTAAGTTTTTTAATCAAGTTACTTTGTTTTAAGTTCTTGAGTTAACTGCAATCAACTGACAACCCTAAAATAAAGATCTTCATAGCTGTAAAGTGGGCATACAAAAAACCCACTGTCCACTTAATGCATAGCAACTGTGGGTGGGGTACAGAATTTAGAAGGTAAAAGCAACAACATTCAACTCATCTATACCTGCTGCAGTGCAGTAAGAGCAACAGGAACAGTATGCACTCTGCTCACAGCAGGGCTTAGGGGAAGCAGCCACTATGAGGGAAAACTGCTTGATTTCTCTTGGCTTTTGTGATCATGAGTAGAACCCCTCCACCGTCTCCCTCTGCCCACCCACTGATCCTTCTCAGTCATCACAGCACCCCTGAAAGTCAGGAAATTGCCACAGCCATTTCCCCTCTATGCTCACTCCAATAGGATGCTCCAGAATCCCAGGAAAGTGCTCCCCTGGTCTATTCCAACAAGCTGTAGCCCTGTGTGATGCTCTCCCTTGGTGCCCAAACCCTGCTGAACTGCAATGAATCCAAAGCAGCACTGTTATCCTGCACAGTTCACAGGGGACTAGCTACCACCTTCTGTGCTGGGAAGGAACACCAGCTGGACTGCGTTCGTACCCTGCGGATCTGCTCCACAAGCAGAAGCTATGATGTGGTGGCCCTGGAGAAGAACTGCCCCTGGGGCTTGCAGCTCACACCAAGTAGGGACACTTGCTCAACACTCCCCAGCAGGCCCAAATACACACGGAGGGGATGGATTCATGACGTTGCCTCACATGTTTGGCTTCAATGTTAGCCAGCTGGGCACGGCTTCGGCTCTCATCCACGTTCTCCTCTTGTTGTGTCCTTCGGCATTCATCCAGCTCCCTATGGGAGAATCAGGGGGACAACTTTCTAACTGTATGAACAGGTAAGCACTGGGAAACCTAGGAGGGCTATGGAGTCTCTGTCACGGGAGGTTTTTAAGAATAGTCCCTGTTAGGGATAGTCTAGGTTGGTCCTGCCTCAGTGCAGGGGGCTGGACTTGATGACCTCTCAAAGTCCTTTCCAGCCCTACATTTCTATGGTTGGTCTGAGCTGTAATCAATCAGCAAATGAACCCAAAATGCCACAATGGAAGAGAAGGAATGTTCATCTCAGAACGAACACACTCTTATTTCCCTTTCTTCACCTTCCTGGTGCAAGGATTCTGGCTTTCTGGGAAAGCCAGATAAGCAGGGACTCTCCACCATTTCAATAATGTGAGCTTCCTTAGGGCAGTGCATTCTAAGTGCCAGGGTAAGCTCTATTAGAAAGCCACTATCTTGTCACCAATTTTAAGATACTGGGAAATGCTTACAAAAGCCTATCTTTTCCCTCTCCTCCCTTCGCATATGGGAGGGTCAGTCGGTGGGGTTCTGTCCCTCCCACCTGCATGAGGCCAGTGTTGTCTGGGATACAGCCCCTTCCTCCTGCTTGCACAGGCCCAGCACTCTTCAAGACTACCCTCAATCCCTCCAGGCTGCTGAGATTCAGAGGGCTTGTCTACACTGTGCATTAATCCATCGTAGAGGGGTGTAAATTCTAGTGCACACTAGGGTGTCATGCATTTATTGATCTATGTGGATCCTTCTAGCACACACTATAACTTCCCTACTGTGCATTAATGTAGTATTGTTTGAAATGGACAAATTGGAGAGAGTCCAGAGGAGAGCAACAACAATAAAAGATTTAGAAAACATGACCTATGCGAAAAGGTTGAAAACACTGGGCATGTTGTCTTGAGAAAAGAAGACTGAGGGGGACCTGATAACAGTCTTTAACTCTGTTAAGGGCTGTTAAAAGAGAACTGTGATCAATTATTCTCCGTATCCCCTGAAGGTAGGACCAGTAGTAATGAGCTTAATCTGCAGCAAGGGAGATTTAGGTTAGATATTAGGAAAAACTTTCGAACTATAAGGGTATTCAAGCACAAATATAGGCTTCCAAGGGAGGTTGTGGAATCCCCATCATTGGAGGTTTTTAAGAAAAGGTTAGACAAACACCTGTCAGGGATGAACTAGGTTTACTTGGTCCTGCCTCAGGGCAGGGGGCTGAACTTGGAGTCTCAAGGTCCCTTCCAGCCTTACATTTCTCTGATTCTTTGACTAAGGTGCACTAAGGAATTTTAGCAGGCACCAGCAGGATCTGCACAGGCCAGTTAGCACGTGACTCCCTAGTGTGCACAAGAATTCACATCCCGCTAGTGTGAATTAATACCCAGTGTAGAAAAGCCCAGAGATTTCTATCTGCATTACCTCTCCTTCTCAGCCATGATGAGTTTGGTTAGATATGAGTGCAACTCATTTTCCTGATTGATCCGTTTCTCCTCAATGTTGTTCCAGCGTTTCTTCTTGGCAATCCGCAGCGCACTTGGAATATCATCCCCAAAATTCAGTCGCTGTTCCTTGGCTAGGTTATAGGCTGGGAAGACAATAAGTGCTCTCAAGGTTGGGAGCAGGGTGGAAGAAGCTGATGCTTTCCTAAATCTAGTTAGGAGGTGCATGTAATTAGAGGTGGGATTTGGACCTGTAGATTATAGCTGCCACCTCTTTTGCTTTGGCCAGGTCAGTCTGGTTTTGCTCCTCTCGCTGAAGGAAGGAGGGAACAGTGACAGATGACACCTGTGCCTTTGAGTGGCTGATGCACTCCAGAATACTGCTGCTCAATGCTACACCAACGCCTCAGTACAAAGCAGCAAATGAGGAATAAATCCTTGGGCCAAGAGCTGCACACAATGAACCAGACCTCATCAAACCGTCCCCATAGAGAAGCTGCTCAAATCACTGATTTCTATGCAGTTTAAGAAGCTGATGCCTGTTTAGGCTTTGTCCCCAATCAAATATCAGCCTGTGGACAAGTGCAGAGCCAAAATACAGGGAGTGGCAATTAAACTCCTACAGGCTTCCTTCTGGACTTCCAAATGCTCTCCCTTCTTACAGAGGAGTTGGATATGGGCAGTCTGAAGTGACTTTATAGAATTAAATACCAATCTTTTCTAATTTAAATTCACATTTTGTATTTCAACAAATGGTGACAACTTGTGCCATACACTGGTGCCTGTTTTGTAAGGGAGGCCCATTCATCTTTCTGCAGTTATGGCCCCCATCATGGTGCCTGTTTTGTATCGCTCACTTCTCTGCACATTAGCAACAGCACACGGTAGGCTCTGGTATCCTGTTAGTATGTGAGGTCCTGGTCACCTCTATAGATTAGTGACGGCTTGTGCCAAGCCTGGCCTTTTAATAGGAAGATACTACTCACCTCTCTGCAAGTTAGCGATGGCCTCATCGTAGTTCTCCATCTCCATCTGGCACTGCCCCAGAAAAAAATGGGCCTTCACTGACTGGCTGTCTAGTTCCAGGGCATGTTTACAATCTGCCAGGGCCTTATCATGTTGCTGCATCTTCAGATAACACAAGGCTCGGTTGGTGTAGTATACTGCCACTAAGGGGTTCCGGTTCTAGAAGAAAAGTCAGATACATTAAGGATCTGCCAAGGATAATACAAAACATATGAGACATTCATAACTGCATATGGATGGGAAGGGACAGAAGGGTTCAAGTCTTTCTCCTGCTCTTAGAATCTGTGAAATCTAAACATTACTGGATTGGTCCTCACTCTTCTGGTTATTACTTTATAGTAATGGTCACAAGCAGTGCTGAAACATGCAAGCTCCAGACTGCTGTGCTCTACTGTTTAACCTGCTTGGACTACTATACATTACCCTTTACAATATGAAGCCATGATTTCGGCATGAAGATGGAAAATGAATGTTAAAAGCTTTCTATCTGAGCAGGCTGCTGAATCCTGGCTCATGTTTCCAGAGATGTGAATGCAGAATTCTGCTTTTCTTTCTTTATCTAAGCCTCAACAAGGCCCATCAGGAGGGAGTGTGCCTTTCCTTCACTGGGCTAGAGAAAAGATACATTGTTGAGATGCTTCACAGACTCCTCATTATCCGACAAGGTGAGATGGTTCTAAAGCCCACAAAGGATACTTTTGCTCAGAAACCCTGCAAAGTATAATTGGATTCAGAGGTTTGCTTTGTGGGAGAGGCCCAGTCCTTGACCTGAATTATTTCTAATTACATAAATATTATGCTCATGAAAGTTGGCACAGCATTGACTAGAGCCAGTCACAGTACAGGCAGGAACTGTGCATGCTTCCCATGCAGAGCTCTGCCAGTACAACACAATGCTGACCTTAAGCAGTCTCTGCTATCCCAAACCCTGGGCCTCCAAATATCAAATGCCAATGCACTTCTTGATCTGCTGCACCACGGACAGTTCCAGTCTTGCCTATCCCTCCTCCCAGTTTTGCCAGTTCACCACATTCTTTAACAAATGAGCCCTTTGGTATGCTAGCCCTGGACCTCCGCTTACTCTGCCAATGCACCACAGTCCTGACCTGCAGCACCTGCTATTCTAGTTCAGGGCCCCTAGCACAGCTCCATTGAGGCATCCCAATCCTGACCTGTCCCCTCCCCCATCTATTCCAGTTTTGGATTTTTCCATTCTGCAGTGATTTTATGATGTGGACAGCTATTTTCCAAAACAGTCTCTCTCAAGCTTTCCAGATTACTGTACCCCTTTCAAGGGTTTGTCTTGCCTACCCCCGAGTTTCATCTCACTTAAAAACTATTTAGTTACAAAAATCAGACATAAAAATACAAGTGTCACAGCATACTATTACTGAAAAATTGTTTACTTTCTTATTTTTACCATATAATTATAAATCAATTTGAATATAAATATTGTATTTACATTTCAGTGTGTAGTATATAGAGTAATATAAACAAGTCACTCTCTGTATGAAATTTTAGTTTGTACTGACTTTGCTAGTGTTTTTATTGTAACCGGTTGTAAAACTAGGCAAATATCTAGATGAGTTGATGTACACCCTGGAAGACCTCTGCGTACTGCTGGTTGAGAACCACTGCTCCAAAGGAATGTTATATGTTGTTTACGTGTTCATCAACATGGACCCAGCTAGCAGGCTTTAGCAGTTACTATGAACCAGCAGCCAGGTTGATATACAAAAACACATTTAAGAATAGACAAACTAGGAAAACCACAAATGCTATAGTGAGACAGGCTAAACAGTGAGAGTCACCCAAATCAAGAGTGTATTGCAGACAGTATAGATGAGATTTGTTGAGGGTGTGTGAATAAACACAGAATAGACAGACTACACAAACTGGCTTTTGTAATGCTATCTTCATAACGAAATAGAAGAAATACTTGACTCAGCTGAATACCAGGCAGGGTACAGAAACTATTCCAGACTAGTAGAAAAGCATCCCAAACAGTTAGCAGCTCCTAACATTAGCAAACCCTGGATGTTTAAAGAAAAATCCTTCAATCTCAAACTGTCTCTCTCAGTCTGCAGAGTCAGAAAGAGAAAAAATCCCCTTGTGACAGGCATGATACAAGCAAAGAGTTTTATTCCCAAGAGAACATATGCATAGAAACTCAAATCCCCAAGAGCCATGGTCAGTATGAGTCCTAGATCATAGCTCTGATGATAAATCTGGACTCTGGACCACATCATGGGTTCAAGAGCTGCACTAGACAGAGCTCACGAGCACTGCAGTGCAGTATTATGTAGAATGGGTCCTTTGGATGATATTTTTAAACTAAGATCCTTCCTGCCCATAACCAGTGGATACTGAAGTGGAAACTAAGGCCCTAACAATAAGTACTTCAATTACAGAGCTAAAGATCCCATATGGTACTTTGTGGAGAGACTAGGAGATAAACAGTGTCCTGTCCAACCCTCTTTAGCATCAAGAATTCCAACATCCCCAACTGTTTGTCTTTACTGTCATTGTCACTGCCAATTCTCAACTCCCCTTTTTGTAAAAGATTGATACCCCAAGTCTGACCATCCTAAATCAGCACCCCAAGCTGAGTGATAACCAGAATGCTGAAAACATTGTCTGAGCCGAAATCCACAAGGTGTTGGGTGCGCCTTTGTGTGAAATGTTTTCCAGGCCTCCTGTTCCCAGGGGACTCTTGTTACCAACAGTGTACTGAAGGAGGGACTAGGCCTCCAAGGAAGCAGGGACCCTAGCCTGGATTCTTCCCAAAGCCACGGGTGGAGAGTCTATTATAGAAGTGTTCAAGCAGGAACGGAGTCCTGCAGCACCCCCTTTCCAGGGACACACAATGGGTATTGGCCTCTGGCTCACATAGCTCAGCTCTACCTCCCCCAAAGTGGGACCTGGCCCCCCTCCCAGACAGCTCCACTCTGCCTCCCCAGTGGGCGCCGGCCCCTCTCCCACATCGCTTAGCTCTGCCCCCTGGGGCCAGGCTGTAACAGGCATATCCCAGTCCCGCCGCCCGTCCCAGGCTCCCACCTAGGCCTCAGCACGGTCCTGTAGACAGCACAGCTCCCGCGCAGCGCCCGGCCTGCGCTAGGCCCCGGGCCCGGGCCTCCGTCCCTCCCCCGCAGCCCAGCCCACGACAGGCCTCTAGCCTACCCCACAACAGCTCGGCCCTCCGCCGCCAGCGCGGCCCACGATAGGCCCCTAGACCCCTACCCACCCGCACACACACCCATACAGCCCGGCTCCGGCTCCGCGCCCCCCAGCCCGGCCCGCACTCACGATGGCCCGGCCGTAGCAGGCGGCCGCCTCGGGGTACTTGCGGCTGACGAAGAGCCGGTTGCCCTGCTCCTTGTGCTCCTGGGCGCTGTGGCTCTTCTCGGGGCTGCCCCCGCCCGGGCCGCCCCCCAGCCCCGCCACTGCGCTGCCGCGGGGCCCCCCACACGGGCCCGAGCCACCCCCCAGCCCCGGGCCGCCACTCTCCTTCTCCTCCTTCCCCTTCATGCCGCAGCGCAGCGCTCCCGTGCGGGGCTCGGCGGGATCCCTGCAGCGGCCTCGCCCTGCGACAGCCCGGCGGCTGGCCCTGCTCAGCCCGCCTCCGCCCCGCCCGCCCGGCCGCGGGACTTCCTTCCGGCGGGGCGGGGATGGGGCGGTGCTGCTAGGCCGGGCTCGAGGCCGGTGAGGGCAGGTGAGAGGAGCCGCGGGGTTGAGGGTCTGAGCTGAGGGGGTTGACGTGAAGGCTGGGGGGGATGGAGCGGGGAGCTGAGGGGATTGGAGGGGGGCCGGGGATGGAGTGCGGGAGCTGAGGGGGTTGGAGGGGGGCCGGGGATGGAGTGCGGGAGCTGAGGGGGCTGGGCGGCAGGAGCAGGCACAGGGTGCTGCTGCAGGGAATAGAGACAAGTGCAGTGGGAAGCAGGGAGAGCCAGGCTGAGAGGCAGTGCCTTGAGGTGGGCTGTAAGGACCCAGGGTGCTAGGAGGTAGAGAGGCCTGGTGGAGAATCGGGTGGGGTGGAAGAGAAGAGAAAAAGAGGGCGGTGCTGAGAGGGCAAGTAGAAGATGACTGAGGCAGGGAAGGGGAGGGGGAGGAGGAGGGCCCAGCTCTTGCAGGGAGGGGAGATGTTAGGTTACTGTATCAGCATTTTCTCCCCCTCGGCTCTCTTCTCTGTAGTTCCACAAGCATCAAGTCTGTCTGTCCTTCTCTTTTAGATGTTCTTCCTCCTCAGTGCCCTGGGAACACTGAAACATGCCACTGAGTGGAGGGCTGTATGGTTGTGAAGACCCTACCTACTGGAGGACAGCGTTTGCTATTTACGGGGGTGTACTCAAAGCCAAAGGAGGCAAGCAGAACAAACTTGCTGAGTTGGATAAATGGTAAACGCCACCAGCATTTAACATGGTTCTTTTCTGCTGCATCATTCTGTCAAAGAGCACCATCTTGTCACCTGTTAAGGAGGCACACAGCTGTGAGTCCTCTCTATAGCTGCCTCTTTCAGTGTGAAATCTCTGGCACCTGTTCTCTGTCAGTAGCAGCTGGGTCTTTAATAGGATGACCTTCCTCACAGCAGTGCCCTGTCAGTACCAGCTGCAACTCCAGCAGCATGAACATGTAGTTTTCAAGGTTCAAGAATATATTTTGACTCCTTGTCTGCCCCTGGGTCTTTGTTTCAGGTATCAGGAGGAGCTGCCAGCTGCTATTTCAGGGAGAAAAGAAAAATATTTGACACAGGGTGAAGTGGTGAAACTGATGGAATGGAAACTTGCTGTAAGTAGCTTTCCTAGATGCATTGCCATATGTAACATCACAGCCATAGAAGCAAAGTGCACGCGCCTATGTGTGTAGTGGCAGGGAGGGTCTAAAGCTATGGCTACACAACAGCTTAAGTGGACATAAGTTATGTCACTCAGGGGTGTGAATTTATGCCAACTTCAGCACCAGTGTGGACAGCACTATGTCAGGGGGAGGGCTTCTCCTGCTGACATAGCTGCCACTGCTCACAAGGGCTGGAGTAATTAAGCCATGTGACAGCTCTCTTCCTTCGGCTTAAAGCAGCTACATTAGAGAGCTTACAGTGGTGCAGAGCTATAAGCTCTCTACTGTGGTCATAGCCTCAGAGCCTTGGGGTCTGTAAAACCATTTTCAATTGCTGGTGGTTTTGAACTCTGCTGATTTTGAACTCTGCTGATTATATTGATTTTTTTACCACCTGTGTGATAAGAGTCTGAGGCTGCTAGCCTCTGTAGTTAGAATCTATTTAATTCTGTTATTCATATTTTAAAAGTACTGGACTCAAGAAAAAAAAATCCAGACAAATCCTCTGGTCTGGCTAAGACATGCTTGATGCAGGACTGGGGGGTGGACAATGGTGTCTTAGTTACCTTTGTGGCTCCCTAATTGAGGGATCATTTTGGCCCCCAACACAATTTATAGATGCCTCAGTTTTGCTCTAAGTTTCAGTCAGTTGCCCCCAGCCCTAAGGGATTGTCCCAGCAGTCAGGGATCATGGGTGTATGGCTTTTCTGTCACATGCAGTTGCCCAGGCAGTGTCCCCTACACAGGATCCTACAGTGGGGACGGCATAGAGTCAGTATGCTATGCTAGGTAGCAGCCTCCTCACTTTCTGAAGCTGAGGACTGGGCCTCTTATTTAAAAGTTATCCTCTGTCTGCATTAGTAATAACACTTTAGAATATTAGAGCAAGAATATTTTTAAATCCAATACATCCTATTTAACTTTTTTTGCCTTTTACACAATTTTGTAAGTTTCCTCTCACTAGCATAACAAAGCTGCATCTGGGTTTCCACTACAGTAGAGGAATTGTCATTGTCACTTATTTGTGGAACATTAATACTGTACACAACAGTATTACAAACACAAGGAGGTGAGGTCTCTGCTGCATGATAATCAAATCAAATTAATCATGGGCTCTTGACCCACAGGAAAAGGGTGGCTAGTCCAAGTGTAATGGGCAGGGAAGAGTCAAAGGGAGTATTTAGGTGAGAGGAGGAGGAGGAGCGAAAGGGACAAAGCGGGGGAAAACTAAGGTAAGAAACTAGTGGTGTTGTAATGGAACAGAAGCTTGAAGGTGTGGTCAAAGGAGCACATCCTTAGGCTTTGTCTGCACTGGGAAAGTGAAGAAAAGAAGATGAAGCCCCTGAAGTGATGTGAAGAATTGGAGATTATGTGCTCAGAGTGTGGGTGAGGAAGCTTTAAATCCCACCCTCCATCAAAACAAAAATACCTTTCCCCCCAAAAAAAGCCTCAATTTTGAGCCTCAACCTACTTAGCAATCTGCTTTTAAATAGTTACACAGCTTTTTCATTGTCTGGACCATACTTGAGGATAAAGATTCCCTCCTGGGATGCCTTCCCTCCATCCCAAAACATCTCAAACTGGAGAATGCCGGGAAGGGCTCTGGATCATGGTGGCCCACAGACCATAGCTTGGGGACTTCTGCTGAAAAGAAATATCTCTGGAAGGACTCGTCATACTTTTCTCATGTGTTGGAAAGGAACTCATGGCACCACACTATTGAATCCCATATTATAAAGGTCACTTTTAGTTGCTGGTGCCCATAAAGCATAGACTTTTTCCTGTAGCAATGAACTGTACTCACTTGTAGAGCAAAGAAACAGCTCCAAGATGCTCAGGTTGGGATGTCCTTACTATGTCTCTTCTCACCTCCCCTCTAGAGGGGAAAGTTTCGCCCTCGTCTGCAGCAGCTGGTGGCCACTAACTCCAGTGAGATGGTGGAGAGCTGTACAAGGAAAGCTTTCCAACTCCTCCCAGATGTGGCAGCTGCCATTACTGAGCTGAGCCAGCTAAAGGCTGTGGGACCAGCCACAGCTTCGGGTAAGGAATTGTGGGAGGGAGGAGATAAATTCAAGAAGGCCAGGGCCTGGCGATTCTGTTAGGTAAGAAATGGAAAGATAGTTCTAAAGTGCTGTGGAAAATCTGAACAAGCAGCACTCAACTGGTGCTAGTTACAGAGTGGGATCCAAAATGCTGATTTTGCTGGATACTATACACTTCTGGGAGACAGTACTGGCCCTAGAACTGAGCACCATGGAAAGAAGGGGTGAAGTACCCACATCTGCAACCCACTCAGCATGGCTCCAGTTCTTCCCAATCCAGGAATTAGCCAGACTTGTTTCCGATGGCCAGTTCTAACCAAAACCTTAGAGAGAAGGCCTTCGCATGTGCTCAGCGCTTTGGCTGACAGAAGCAGCAAATCAAAGGCATCTGGGCTTGCATGGGATGGCACCTGCACATGAAGATGTGGCTAGGTCTCTGGTTTAGTGTGTTTCCCTGTGTGTTTGTGTAAAGTGGGGACACATTCACACGTGGGGGAATTAGTGACTGGCTCAAGATGCAAAATTGTAATCCTCATTTCAGTCCCTCTGTCCTCTTAAATTTGAGACTGTTCAGACACCCAGGGATTGTTTCAGTCACATCTCTGCTGGGAACACAGGTGCAGGTGCATTCTTTTGGGTTCAGTTTCCATGATGCGTCCTGAAAGGTGGGGTCAGGAGTCTCAGATTCCAGGCATTTTAAGAGCCAGAGCAGGGTGGGGGAGGCTCCATGTTTCTGTAGGACATGGGGCAGTCCCTGTCATGCAGGCTGAATGGTGTCATCTCTTCCTACCCCCAACCCCTTCCTTTTCTCTGCTCAGCACTTTCTGCTCTCCCCACTTAGCAATTCTAGCTGCAGGAGCCCCAGAGACTGTGGCATTTATGGCAGACGCAGCAATGGAGTCCATCCCAGGCCTCACCCCGATTCAGTATACCCTCAAGCATTACATCCTCTACCTGGACAAGATCCAGCTCTGTGTCAAGAAACTCAACAAAGGTAATGGAAGGCGTGGTCACTGCCCTTATGGGACATAGGGGAAGGAGGCTGGCATCTGTCTGCTTTAGTTAAGTGTTGATGGTCCTCATTTCAGAAATTAGTTGAACTGCAATGAACCCTTCAGTGCTTACAGTAAGGTTGTCATTATGATACAAGAAAACAGTGGTTAACATAAACGACTGGGAGTCAGGACCCTGGATTTTATTCTTGGCTCTGCCACAGATTGCATGGCCTTGGGTAAGTCTCAGGCCCAGAGCCACAAAGGTATTTAAGCACTTAACTCATCAATGGGAGTTAGGCTCTTAAATACCTTTGAGGATGTGGGCCTTAATTCTGTGCTTCAGCTTCCCCCCACCCCTCCCCTCTGTAAAATGAAAGTAACATTTACTCACCTCTGCCCTGTGCACGGAGATCCTCGGATGAAAGTTGCTGTAAGTACAAAATTGTTAATGTCTGGCATTTCTGCATCAAGTGATTATTTGAAAAGCAGACTAACTGGCAGTCAAAAATCAGGAAACAGAATTTCCTGGTTTCTTAGACCTGCATCTTGCAGGCATTGTAGAGCCAGTCTCAGCAGAGCCTGCATTGAAACAGCTGCTCTGTGAGATCTCCCTTATTAACTTCTCATTGTCTTCTGTGCCCACCAGGAATTTACATTGCCTTTTCATTCTCCCTTCAGTTTTTGTTTGAAGTTGTGGCTGGCTCTGTCTATATTCCCTGCTCCCCTGTTCTGTGTCTTCCTTCTGGGTTTCTGAGTCTCATTATGGCAATGATTTTATCCACTAAGTTTTCCTGCCCTGCTGAACGGTATAAACATAGAAGCAGTAGGGTGATGATAGGCCAGCATTGCGAAGGTGCACTCCTGCCTCAGCCTACATGCACATACATGAAACAGCAGCAGCTTTTGATCTTTCCCTCCCTCCCAGTCTGGGTATGACTGGCATTCTCAACTCAGAAGAGGCTCAGAACTGGAATAGCAGGAGGGATGTTTGCAGGGCAGGAGTGAAGTGCATTGCCAAAGTTATGGAAGCAGGAGAGATGCTACAGATCTGGATTAAAGCGCATTGGCAGAGCTGTGTGAGGGACATCTGTCTCGTTCTAATCTCTATTATCACCTTTTCACTTTACTGGGCCACACATCTCACTAACAATTCATTTGGGAGATGGGGGTGAGAGGGAAAAAGATCAGTAATCTATATCTGGTTCCTCTACTGTTGCAGAGTTTAATCGCTCCCTTCTGATCTTTTCTAGCTGATACAGAGACAACATGGACTCCTCATCGTGTGGAGATGTGTCTCTGGGCCTGGGCCATGGCACAGAAATTGTGTCCTTCGCTGCTGCAGCCTTTCAGTTTAGGGGGAGAGAAGGCAACTGATGAGGCCGACGAGGATGTTAGACCCACAAAGAAATGGAAAACCAATTGAAATCATCATCAGCCAGGGACCAAACAAGCATCACTCAGTGTTTGCCTCCTGTTGTCCAATGCACAGTTCAACTAAAAGCCAAAGCTGGACTCCTTGGGGATCTAAATATCACCCTTTTTCTGGGGTTGTTCAGGGAATGGGTCAGATTGAGTGGGTGTGGGAAGGAATAAAAGGGGAGCTCTTCTGTTTGAACCACTCCCCATTTGGCGCCAAAGCTTCTTTTTCAACCAGAGCTCTATCCTGTAGGTTATATTTCTGAGACCTTAACTCCTCCTGCTCTCTCCTTGATGTATGCACTGATTTTGACAATAATTCCTTAATAAACTTTTGATGGTTTTCATGAACTACATAATTGGGGTTTGCTTGGTTTCCAATAGGAAACTGATGTGCCAATAGGAAGTGCCCTCTTACAATATCTCTCTCTTGTCCGACCTCACTTACCTTCTAAACATGAATGGATCTTCCAGGATGCCAACTTGGACCCAGCTCTGGCTTCCTGGATTGTTTACCTCCTTCATCTCCAATAATCCCATTAATTGAAGATTCCTCCAGCTGGAATTGTATCATCAGAATTCTTCCATCAGCATAGCTGCATGTCATGATAAAGAGCTGCAATGTGCTCAGTCCTGAACAGTAGCAAGACAGGCATGAAAGTCTGCTCTGGAGAGCTTATGTGCCGAGTGATAGACAAAATGCACTGGGACATCCAGAGAGGAAGTCACCATGGGTTTTATTTCTTCTTTCCTTCTATTCCTCTTCCCAGTCTATTTAATTTTTTCATGGGTGCAGAAGAAGGGTGTCTATAGTAGGGATTTGAAAGGGGATTGGAGACCTGACAGATGGGGATCAGGAGGTCATTCCAGGCATAGGAGGCATCACAAAAGAAGGCAAAAAAAAGAAAAAGCGGGAGAAGGAAATGATGAGGCTAGCATTACTGGTGTAATTGGCAAGACTTCATGAGCCAGGCCCTGAAGTGCATAGACAGAGCTGGAACAACAGGGTGCTGCAGGTCAGGCCACTGGCACATTGGCAAAGTTGTGGGGACCCCAGGACTGGAATAGCCTCGAGTGGAGTGGGGTACAGTGCAAGTGTGAGGGGTGGGGAAAGGAAGGGAGTCCCCAGGACTAGGATATGAAGGGTTGCTGCTGCAGGTGAGAAATGAGATGCAATGTCTGTCTTAGGTTTCTCTCTCCCCCACTTTCTAGCACATTTGTTGACTTAAGAGATCCATGTCCTGTGCCCCATTAAGTTGGATGAAGCAAAGAGGAAGGGTGTGTGTGGTCAAGTTGTCTTGCAATGGCTCAGGAGCATGAGTATCAACTCGGGCAGACTGTTAAGAACTGGGGCACAAACCCACAATTGGTTGAGAGTTCTATTTAGATTTCACCACCAATTATCAAGTGTAAACTTGTCATGCACTAGAACGGCCTTAACCTGGAGTCAAAGACAGTCCTCTGGAGTACTTGGATCTGTCTTGCCAGCAGGTGAGCCTATCTTTGTGATAGATGGTCCCTTACACCAAGGATCACAATAATATTCAGCAAAAACAACGAGAGTCCTGTAGCACTTTAAAGACTAACAAATTTAATTTCTGCAGGCATAAGCTTTCGTGGGCTGTAACCCACTTCGTCAGATGTAAGGAATAGAAATCAGATAGCAGGTATATATACACACATATCCAAGGCTAAGGAACAACAGTGGGAAAATAGTTGAGGTCTATTCATAACCATTGATGAGGAGGTGAGAATGTGTGAACAGTTACAATTATTCAGGTTACTCCAAGTTCTAAAGGACAAATCACTTACTCACAGGTGAATTGCTCTTCACATCTCACACCGGTGACATAGCTTATTACAGGACTGGCTACAAGCAATCAAAAGATTTATTATATAGGAAAAAGAAATAAGTTTTTTGCAAGGTTAAAACAGGTGAACATACACACACAAATGAGTCCCATCTTAAGTTTCAAAAAGGTAATATAAACTTCTATAATAAACACACTCTATATGTCCTTTAGGGCTAGCCCCGGCTAAGTGCTAGAGTTCTCTTTATGCCTAGAAAACCTTGCTCCTCAGAACCCAAGCAGCTAGAGAGTTTTTATTTCCTCTCCCCTTTGCAGCTCAGAGCATAAGCTCAGAGAGGATGGGAGGAATTCACTTGCATGATTCATCTTCAGAGCAGGGGGGATGGGGGGAGGGAGGAAGGAAGAGGAAGAATGCAAGCAACAGTCTTCTACTGTTCCACAATAGTTTGGTGTTGATGGGTCTTCCCCGTTGGGCAGGACATAACACCTTTGTTTGGAGACCAGCATTTCACACTAATTAATGTCTCACACCTGTCTGGTGATTTACACAGAAGCTCACTATACAGACTTTCAAATATTATCTTACAGGAAGAGATACAGCTGTTGTAAGTGAGATTGATGCAGGCAGCAACTCACAAACATTCCATAAAGTCTGAACACATTATACCTATTTTACCATAATACCTATTTTAGCAATATTAATACCCAGGTGAGCCAGACTGAGTCCAGCTATGTATTTAAAATGTTTAGTTGAGACATGGCGACCTTGCCACAAGCTGGCACCTGGCCTGCCAGCATCCCATGTGCAACCTATCCCATCAGCTCTTTGGTGTATTCCTTGGGTTACTAGAAAATACCACTTAAGTCATAGCCCTTTATATTTTCAAATTACTGTAGCAACATTAACAAACTGATCCTGAGCTGGCCATGTGTATTAGGATATACCATGGACCTAGACTATGCAGTAAGGCAATGATAACTTATGTGTCTGAGCAGCATGGAATTCAGAGGGAGACTAGTAATTACGCGTGGCGATAGCAGATCACAAAATCATTCAGCAGTTTTACTGGGTCATTTAAAACATCTAAGAAAGGGCTTATTATTCCTTTGCAGTGTAGGAAAAAATCCCAACCTATGGGGCTTAAAATCTCTGCAGGAGCCTTCTTGGACTGTGTAGTTAGCCAGCTCAAACTAGGTACTTGGTGTGATAGAACCCAGATAAAGCAGCTGAAGCCCTCTTTGAGGGAGGAGCAGGGGTTTGGAGAAGGAGGTTGTTGTCACCTGGGCCCCTTAAGCTTCACAGGCATCTACAGTTGGAGTATTCAGCACTCTGCCACAGCAGTTCTTAGACTACACAGGCATGGAAAAGGGAGACGCAGCGGCAGGCAGACAAGTGGAGCTGGAGTATTGCAGGAAAACAGGAATGCAATATGAACAGATTTTACTGAGGTGTCACCCCAAAGGGAAAGCACGTAGCCACTCACACAACTGCATGGCTGAATTATGCAGGGCTCAGTCTAACCTTCCTGGGATGCAGATAAGTTATTACTTTTACAGATGGGGAAATTGAGGCACAGAAAGGTGATGTGAGTTATACAAAGCAGCTGGGATTAGAAAACAGGATTTCCTATTATCTGTGCCTTTCTCAGTCTAGACAACACTACCTATAAGTTCCCCTTAAGAGGTTTTTTGCTGCTGGAGCCCACGTTACTCACAGTGTGTAACCAAGATCTCTGTCTCCTGATGCCAGAGGACAGCTGTTGCTTTAGAGGACTCTGCAAAATCCGAACTTAGCCTCACATCCAGTACTGAATGTATTCATTAGACAGTGACACCAGCTGATTCTGCCCCAGAAGGGGAAGGGAATAGAAATGAATGGGAGATAGTTATTTTGAATGTGGAGTGACAGTAAAGAGCAGAGTCAAAAATCAAAAGCCGTCAAGAAAGCAAAGCAAGAGAGAGAGAAGACGACGACTCTGTCCCCAGCCAAGCAGTGCGGCAGCCTTGAGCTGGGCAACAGCACTCAGTCCAGCTCCTCAGCCTCTGGAGGCTCATGGCTGCAGCATACATCCCTTATACCTCTGGAGACAAAACTGCCTGCCTGACTTTCATGGCACGGTTCCAAAAACTTGCTGCAGTGATCAGGATTTGCTATCAGGATTGCTTCATGCTTCCTGGAGTTTTCTGCTCTAGCAATTGTTCCTTGGGCTTTCCCCCCTCCCTCCTGTTTCCACATTTCCTCTTTTTCAGGCAGCTTGACTGGGTCTGGATTCCTTTCATCCAAGAAGCAAAATGGCTGGCTGGATAGCAGGAAGGCTCTTCTTTGGTAGTGAGGGCCTGGGTTTCTTCCCTTCAAAGTTAATTGCAAACCTTCCATTGACTTGGTGTGTAAATCGAAGTATGGCAACACTGCTACCAGCATAGCTATAGCCAGCATAACCCTGTCGCGTAGACACAGCCTACACTGCTGGAAGGGGTTTTCCTTTGCTCTAGGAATACCACCTCCCTGACTGATGGTAGCTAGGTTGACAGAAGCATTCTTCCATCAACCTAGCTGTGTCTACACTGAGCATGAGGTCAGCATATCTGTATCATTCCAGTGTGTGGATTTTTCACACATGAGCAATGTAGGTATGTCTACCGAAATTTTTAGTGTAGACCAGGCCTAAGTGATGTTCAAAGACTTCTAGGTGGGTTATATAGAACATAGAGACTGTGGGAGTCTGGCATGAATGGGTGCATCTCCCATAAGCCTCTGGGCCAGTTGTTCAGTAAGTGGGTGTGATCCAGTGCTAACAGATAATTTTACACCCTGTGGTATCTCACATCTGAATTTGGCCCACTGAGCAGCAGTGTAAGGCCTGGTCTATACTTAAAAGTTAGTTGACCTAGGTACGTCACTCATGACTGTGAAAAATTTGACACCCTGAGCACTATAGTTAGTTGACCTAACCGTGGTATAGACATGGCAAAGTTAGCAAAGGCATTCTTCCTTTGACCTAGCTACCACTCTTGTAGAGATGGAAAAGCCCTTTCCCTCCACATAGGAAGGGTCTCTACTATGGCACTATAGTAGTACAGTGCCACTCTGTGAGCTATAGTGTAAAAATACCCTTACATTAGACTCTCACTAGAGTAAGCCAACACTCCAGTGGCACAGGTACAGCACTGCAGCTATGCTGCTGTAGTGGAGATGCTTCCTACATAGATGGAAGGGTTTTTCCATTGATGTAGGTAATCCATTACCTGGATGCGTCTACACCAGAGGTTAGGTCAACATAACTATGTTGCATAGGGCATAAAATTTTTCACAGCCCTGAGCAACGTAGCTATGTTGACCTAAGTTTTAGGGGACAGAAAGGCATGATGGAAGAAAAGCACCTTAGAGGGGGAAATAAGAAGGTGTAAGTTAAAGACTAATTTACACCATCTCATGACTCCTCAGTATATAATTATATTAACAGACTCCCATACACATGTGAAAGACGGAACAGAACTTCTTTAGCCCCACTTACCTATTATCTCTGTATTTGGCCCAAGTATGTCCAAAAATACAATGAACGAGGTCAAGCCATCAGAATTTAATAGCAAAACCTGTTATGCGGGTGACCAACAGATACTCATTTGGTGAATCACCATATGAAGGTTTCAGCACTGTTTATGACTTCCTGTCCTTGTTGATTTGCATCCTTGTTTATCGGTCTCTAAGTCATCCACAAAGGCAATGCTGAAGAGATGTCTGTGGCAGTAATTTAAGGTTAGATTGCACAACCTTTACTTACGCATGTTGGTGAGCACTCAAACAAATAGTTACATTAACCCAGTATAAGGATTACACAACCTCAGCCTTGATATTTGGCAACTGTTTCCCCACAGATTCCCAATGATTTTTAAAGATAAGATCTTTTGCAGGGGAGCTCAGAAACACAGAAGTGATGGATATCTTCAATTTACATCATCTGAAGACCTAACTAAGGGCAGTTATTTTTTTTGCACTGTAGCAGAAGAATCCCAACTTATGGGGCTCAGGATCTCCAAGAGGCCCTGATACAATAGGTTGCTGAACTAGGGATCCTAATTAAAGACTTACAAGTCAATAGAGATAGGACTCAGGAGCATTTACACCCACTGAGGCTCTGCCCCATCATGTGTCAGAGTGAGCATTCTCTGATTTCTGATCAGCAAAATCAAAATAGGACCCTCTTAATCAGAAATAATAAATGGTCACATGGAACCTTGTAACAAAACAACAAAAAGAGGTGAATTAAAGCCAATTCTGTTATTTCGGTGCAAATTGGTGTGTGAAAGAGGCCAGAGATGTGGACTCAAACAAAGACAAGGGATGCTAATTCCTGTCATAAAGAGTCTTTTCTCTCAAGTGTTCTAGCCAAGTAGATGTTCAAACAATTCAGCACTGCCAATGTTCATGATATTTGGTGTTTTTCTCTAAGCCCCAGCTTCTGACAATTGCATGAGGATGTGGGCTTTCATTTGAACAAAACCAAAACAAGTTTCTAGTCTTTCTGGTTTCAGAGAAAAAGCTCAAAAATACAAACCCTAAAAGGCTCAGATACCAGAAGACAAATACAACAAACTCAATATTTATTATTTTTAAAGTCTCAACAACGTTAAGCCAGTCTCATGATCTTTGATCACTTGGGCTCGGCAATATCGTCAACATGGGTGCCTAAAGTTAGGCACCTACAGAAAAATGCCCCGATTTTCAGAGGCGCTGAGCAGCTGCAAATTCCAGTGAAGTCAGTGGAATGTCAGGCAAGCTAAAAATGACCTAGTTTTCATTTAGGTGCCTAAATACACATTAGAGGGCAAAAAGGGCCAGTGTCATTAAAAAAAAAAAAATATTCTCACACACACAGTGCCTAACTTTGAAAATTTTGATTAGTGTTAAACAGTTGAATAAAAATCACTTCCCTTCTCAGTCAGATTTGACTTCTTTCATTTCTCAAGTATAAACCTACTAGTTCCCGAGTCATCCAAACAGTTCCTCAGTGTCAGGGCGCACAAGACTTTGTAACGTGAGGTCAGCTTAGTATGGCAAGAGCTAGGTCCTAAAAGTGGCAGCAGGCTTATGAGCAAAAGTTAGGCCTCTCAAGAACCAGACTTGTAAGGGATAAGAGGAACTGTCTCCAGGTCTGGAAATATCCTTGAGATGAAGATAGAAGCCTGCAGACCATAGGGTCAGCAAAAAAATTAGCAGCATTAGCAGTAAAATCAGCAACTCTAGTAATGAACAACTAATTTCACCTTATTGCGGATTGGCCCCTAGCTAACTGCCAATAAAATAACAGGAAACAAGTGTTAAGGCCCAATCCCCAAGGGGATTGAAATGTAGCCAATAAGCTTATTGCTAGAATTGGGGAAGAGGGTCTTTTAGGACCTCCAGGTGCGCCCTACCCTGAGGCTTTCCATGGATCTGTGGAGGTACTAGTGGATGCCCCAGGTGGATCGGCTTCCTGGTTGCAACTCGCTTATAGGGTGGAGAATGGATTTCCCCACCCTCGTGCTGGTAAGCGCCTGATTCCCAACTGTTAACAGCTTGCAATAGCTTAAAATTTGTAACTCTCGTAACTTAAGTGCCACCTTGAATAAACTGCTGAATGGGCACTTCCTGTCCGCCTGTCTCTTCACCACTGAGATCTAAAAATAAGAACCCTCTGCCTCAGCGGAGCACACCCATGGTAGAGGAGATTAATTTCTAATGCAGAAAAACAAGGTTTAAAAAACAAGGCACACACTACCACTACCATCTTTGAGATCTTCTTTAAACATCAAAAAATGAAGGCAAGAAACATACCCACTCCCTTCCACTTTGTAAGACCATATGAAAATGAACTAATTTTAAAGAGATGAGCATCACTGCTTTTATATCCCTCCCCCCACCCCATTGTACATCTCTGCTGTTTATTTCCTCTCTCTGGGGTAGGACTTAACATTTATTAATAGTGACTATCCCCTCCTTGCCTGAGGTCCCTGCTGCTCTAGTCTTTCCCGGTCACTTGGCAGGTTGTTTCTGTTCTCCCGCATGTTGGCTGTGTTAGGAATCTGCTGAAGGCCACCCGGATTGGAAGAAAAGGAGAGTGAAAAAATCCTTGCCCTGAGTCTTGGGGAGTTTGGAACCACAGGATCCTCTGCTCCTGAAGGACCAACGAATCAGACACTGGTGGAGTGAGAAGTCTCGCAAATCAAAGGCATTCCTAAGGCTACATCTACATGAGTCAGTTTTCTGAAATGTGTCCCACTCTAGCTAACGGTAGTGCAGTTCCACTAGTGGTAGCAATGGCGGGACTCCAGCGCCCCCCGCCCAGCTGTGCTAGACACCCCAGCATCTAATCCTGCTTGGAGAGGAGCAAGAGACCCTCTGATCTTCGAATGGCCAATACAGATTGTAATTGTTATAGAAGGAGGACATATTTAAACTTGTGTTGAGATATCTGATAAAGCAGACACCGGGCAAGGAAAACGAAGACTGACTGGGATGAGGGGGCTATTAACAGGCCTTGGTTTTTAAAGAATAGACAGAAGATGTTTATTCATAACTACGACACCTATCTTTTGGGTAAACACCAAGCAACACACAAAAAGATTTTTCTCAAGTGTGTTTCCTAAGATCAAAAGAATTTTTGGATGCTTGATATGTCAATTACAACTCCAACTAATTGGTGAGCAAGTTCCTCAGTTTGGGGTGGGGATCAGAAACCATTAATCAGGTTGTAATTGTCTGAGGGTGTTAGCAGCACAGTGCATGTCAATCAAGAGATCTATCACTTAAAGCACAAAGGCTCTGAGATCTATAGACCTGACACAATTCAAAGGAGACACCTACTGAACCCGCGTAAGGAGGAGATGTGAATTGATTGGTTCACTCAGCCCATTGCTGAGATGTGAGATTTCTACTCCTGCTCAGTCAATAGATTGAATATTTTAATTACGGTAGAACATGCGAGTCTGTTGCTCACTCTTCTCTGCCTGACTTGGATTTTCTCTCTAGTTTCTTGATCAGATCAACCTTCTTTTATTTAAGACAACGGGGATTGCAGAACATCACCTGGCAATTTCCAGAGGAAGGAAGCTCTGAGGAGGCAGAATGGGGATAGAAGTGCCAGCATTTGGTCCCTGAGATGGATCTGTCACTGGAGCCTGTGTTTGTTGCTCCTGGTGGCATTTCTTGTTGTCAATGATTGGTGGGTGCCTCTTACCTCTCCCAGCTCAGGAGCACTGTCCTAAACATCATACGTGTCCTCAAGAAATAGAAAGTCAGTGTCTTCATTTTGTTTCGAGGTTTTCTATCACTCCTTTAAGACCAACCCTCAAAAGATGGCTATGCCAATAACATATCATCCTGGGGCAGAGTTATCACTATATCTGAAATCTAACCCCCCCTCCCACTTGTCACAGGCCACCTGTTTGGCATGCCTGTAGTATTTCTTTTGTTCCAACTGCCTGACAGTTCTTTGCAGCTACTGCACCCAGAAAGGCAGGAAGGTCCTCTAGTGACTCTGGAGACTGAGGTTTAATTGCCTGCTCTGCCATAGACCTTGGGCAAGTCACTTAGAACCAGATTTTTAAAGGTACTGAGATCTATGAGAATTGGGTGCCTAAACACCTTTACAAACCCGGCCTCTAATCTCTCTGTGCCTCAGTTCCCTGTGAAAGTGTCAACAGTCAGGGCAAACTGCACCTGTATTCCCCCTTCACAGTCCTCGAGGGCACCCACTCTAGGCTTCCGGCTCCTCAGACGTCACCTTTCTTGGGCAGAGACCCACATTTTTCACCTCCTGACCAGGGGTTTTCTGGGCTGCAAAGTTCCCTGCCTACATTGTTATATGCCCAGCAAGACGGACTGCCTACACAGGTCAGCATCTGCACTTTGCTCTCTCTCTTCAGAGGCTGTAAGCAGCATAATTGCTCACAGTTATAAGTTACCACTCAGCTCTTTCTAAGCAAGCACCTTTATTCTTAAAGGGAAAGCATGGTTGAGAAAACATTAAAAACCAAAGAAGCTATTCACATTCCAGAAAGCTTACCAGACTTCACCCCAGCTCCAACCTCAGGCTCTAGCATGTACAATCCTTCCCTAAGAACCAGGGGACCCTCTTTGGACAGGAAGTCCTGTCCATTTGCTGGATCAAAAAGGTGGCCACAAGTCAGGTTATACTGAGGCTATTTACCCAGAAGTCCTTTCTTTGGTGGTCACTAAAGAATCTAGTCTGAACTAGTGGATGGAGTCTCCCCAGGCAGTGGTACCTCGGCAGGGTGCGGGCAGGGTTGACTTACAGTTTAGCTGATTTGCCTTAATCACCACCCGCTGTTTTTATTTCCCAGAAGAGTTGCAGTAGCTTCCACGGTGGAGTAGAACATAACCATACATAAACTATTCATTTAAAACCCTAAAGATACTGCATGAGGTTGCCATGTTTGTCACATCTCCCCCATAAATAAGTTACATGTCTGTATTACTATGGGCTGGGATTCCAACCCATACAGCCTTCAAGAATATTGCAAGCAATTGTCATACCTGTCACAAGTCTCCTAGTTCTCTACCTTACAGCACTCTTGGGAGGATATACACAAAGATTATGAGGTGCTCAGCTATTGGATAATGGAAGCCAGATAAAATCCTTAGTTGGAGAAACTAGATAGATACTGTCTCTCTGCTCATAAAAGTCTCTAACCTGGGGCCTAATAAAGCATAGTGAGTTGTGCTGCAATATTCTAAGAATGCTAAATATGGATCTCTTTAGTCCATGCAAATCATTTGATTTGCTGTTTGTACAACATTTTCTACTAACCCCACGCTTCCCTTGACTGGGCAGAGTTAAGAGCTTGAATGGATATGTCTAAGAGAATTGTTGAAATGAGCCACTTGTGAATCATTGTTAGCTTATCAGCCATCCCATGGTGAGGAAGCTGTGATTTAGTGTGTTATTACACAACCCAACAAGCAAGAGTGTAACAGCTCAGTTTCAAAAATGTTTACGTAGCGCTCCACTAATGAGAGGTAATCTTACCCATTTAAAGGAAATAGATGTGAGAAAAATCTTGGCTCAAGGATGGATCAGGAATCTCACGTGATTTCAGTAATTCTTTGGCATTCTGCTTCCTGGGCTGCGTGCAGATTTCACATTCAGACACATGAGCTTCAATAGCAACATTCCTGCCTGGCCAGCATAGGATATCTCAGACACTGTTTTTTCACTTCATGATACCCAGAAGAGCACTCTGCATGATGCTAGGCATTTCTAACCTCATGCTGTGGGGTATTGGGACGTGATGTCCTTTGTGTGGAATCCCATCAGGTGCAATAATTCAATCTCTGTAATCCCAACAAGAAGGTTGTGTGTGTGTGTGGAGGTCCTTGGGCTTGCCTGTCAGCCAACCATCTAGAATTTCTCTCAAGCTCTTGTTCAATGTTGTTGCTTGGGAGCAGATCCTCTGCTGGGCACACCAGAGTGGCAAAGGAGAGGAGAGAAAAGAAAAGATGGACCCTCTGGGAACTAATTATGGCTCCCTGACTCTCCACCCCACATGGGTGTAAGTTAGAGCAGCTTAGAGGCACAAGCTGGGCATGGTCTCCTAAGGGTCATTCACCAGCCGGAGACAGGCGGAGTTCACCACACTCCAGCCTCTACCCCTCCCCACTCAACATGCCCCCTGAACCAGGGGCAGCAGGCAGGGGAGTGTAGAAGCCAGTTCTGTTGGGGTGGGACTATGCTTGAGTTCCCTTGGGAAGTGAATAGCATTTTAGTCATATTTGAACTCCTCTTCCTGCAGCTCCATACCAGGCCTGTGTTTCATGCTCAGCAAGTGCTTTTGCAGTTTTAGGATCATTTCCTGAAGTCTGAGCAATGCTTTGCACATTGGTTTCTATATTCTGGCTTCCAATATGTTCAGTTTCCACCCTGCCTGATTCATACCCACAAACCAATTCACGAAATAGCACACAAGCAAAACCAGCAGCCAGCTTTTCTTTTTCACCCTCCTCATGGTTCTGTTGTGCACATCCTTGTTCCAATACCTTGGAAGGACCACAATCTCTGGTGGGCCCGTCTGTACTCCATCTTAGTTCTGTCAGGGGCATCAGTTCACAGCTCCTCCACAGACTCACAAGCATGGTTCACCATTACTAGCCCCAGTGCATGCTTATCTGCAGCACACAACACTGCAGACCCACTTCTGCCTTCTCCAGAACCCCTGCATTGCTAGAACACAACAGAAGTGCCCCTTACTGAGGTTCTGGGTGCACATCTCCCCACACCTTTTTCATTTACACATTCCCTGCCTGTGACTCCTGAAAGTCCTGAGACCTCCTCATCAGTCTCCTCCTGCCACTGGCCAAGATGACCATTCATCAATCCAGGAGGAAGAAGCTGGATGGGCTGGTTCTTCGCAACCTTTTGCAGCCCCTCAATTTGCAGCCCCTCAACTGTTCATACATCTCCATGGAGTTCTTTTTGGGCAGCATCCACCAGCTCTTGGGACACTCTCTCAGGCAGTGGGTGCTGTCTCATGTTCAAGTGTGGTGCCACCCTCTAAATCCCTTGTTTTGCCCTGTGACCTACAACCCACCTCTGTTGTTTGTATTCATTGCTCCCCCCCACCCACTGAATTGATTTCTGGGCTCTGCCATCTCTCCTCTCACATGAGGGGAAGGGCCTTGTTTTTCTTGTGGGTTCTGCCCATCACCCCAGAACTGACCTCGGCTGGTGGTAGCTTTGTTGTGTTTTAGAAGCACATACCACCAGGTGATCATCTAGCAGAAGGGCAACCCCCCATCCACATGAACGTACATCAGCTGAGATCCTAGGTTCTTAATCCCAAAATATTTCAGTACCAGTGCTTTTGTGACAGCTGGTTTCTAAATAGCTAGCTTTTGCCAGCCATCACACTGCTATCCTGTACCTTTCACAACCAGAATTCTGAGGAGTCTTACGTAACAAATTAGAGGTAAATCTGCTTTGATACGTTAATGAACTCATTCATCTCCATAATATCTTTTCATTTTAGGTGCTTTTCAACTGTGCAGTTGCTTCCACCTTTCTGGAGCTGAACCAGACTCCTTTGTCACTAAGTACGTGTCCTACATAACTAATCTCATCAGCCTAGTTTGGCAGTGTTCCTGTTCAATTTAAGGCTTTATTATTTTTCACGCTAGGTGGGGAACATTGCAGTTTCTTGTTGTACTGTTGATCATTTTCACCCCATGTGAGGAGACTAAGGATCTAGATCGGGTGGAACTGACAAACATCCAGGACATGAAGCTTTTGTACACCTCTGGCACAGAGGTGATCCCAAGGGAAAGTTACTTAAAAAAGATCTACCTAGAGGGGAATTGAAGGTGTTGAATCAAACCTGCCAAAACCTTTGACTTGTATCCAAACCAAAAATACTCATGTATTTCAAAGTCTAGTCTTGACCTCCTCAAGTGTTCTCATGGGGCTGGACTCACGTTAGGTACCCTTACTTGGCTCTATACCAATCCTGAGCTTGTTTGGTTTTATTACAGTGACCACACTGTTAGTCAAAGATGGTCTCTACCCTTTGTTTATCTTTGTATTCTCGCTCTCTCTCTAAGGGTAGATGTGCATTCTAGATACGCAGTCAAAAGTTCTGCAGTATAACACTCTCATTTGAGAAGTGCGGTTTTTATTAGCCCCACAAATAACCACTGTTCTTTACAATGCAAAGTCCATGTTTCTCAATCACCTCGACCTGGCTATCAGTTATACTATAAATGCTTTGGGTTCCACTTTGTCTGTCTGTCCAAATACACATAACAGCTTTAATACAGAGGCCAGCAACATAACAATCAAAGTCCTCACCTGGCAGCTGGATTCTTGCAAAGAAAACATGCTTTTCCCAGATAACGCTCTTGCCTGGATTACAATATTCTTGGAATCCATGAATGATCCTATCTAGCTGTTTGCAAACCCCTTCATGCTCCCACTAACACATACAATAACTCTTCAAGCCTGCTGCATGCAGCAGAGGGCGAAATTTCACTCTCTCCAGTTTCTCTACAGCTCCCTTACCGCCAGAAAAACTTTTAAGCACCGCAACCATCTCCTCCAGTTTTCTGATCCCAGTCACCTGGCATAGGGCTAGGTTAGAAAAGGACAAACATCAGCAACCACTGATTGCAGAGGTGACCGTTATACTATTCTGTTTGTTTGGGGCGTCACTTTACAGGCTCTAGTGAGCACCACCATGTTGATTAGAAAGCTAGAAGATGAACTGAAGTCAAATGCAATTTCCCCACAGGGGGATTGCATATAGGGAATTTGTCTCTGCCAAAGTCAATTGGCAGATGGGGTCACAGAGGTGGATGGTGCCCTGGTTGGCAGAGTGGAGGGGTAAGAGCTGTTGGGAAGACCAGGGAGTAGCATAAACTGAACTCTGCCACTGTTCCTTTCCACAGATACTCTTCTCTCACTGCCTTCACAGATCACACTTCACCCTCCCCAATCATTATGATGGCAATAAAAAGCAATGCCCCTGTAGGCTAACAAGACTCTTACCAATAAACAGCTTGTCAGCCTGGCTTAATGGATAAGATCCCAGTCTGGACATTAGGACACTCGACTGTCGTCCCTATCTCTGATTGATGAGCTTGGGCAAGTCACTTGCCCTTGCTGTGATTCTCTGGTTCCCCATCAGTAAAATGGGGGGTAATTATCCTCACCTGTGTAATGTGCTTGAGATCAAGGGAGGGAAATGCCATGAAGGTTCTAAGCATTCCATAATTATTATCAGTATAAAGAGCTAATTATAAGGCAGTCTCTGTATCTTTTTATTTCTTCCCTATTCCCAAAGGAATGGCATCAGCTGGCATGCTATATGGCTGTAGCTGGATGCAAAGCATTTAATACAGTGACTCATGGAAATCTTAGGAGGAAAACCAAGTCAAAGTGGCTGGGATATATAAATGCTGTCACATGCAGGCTGAAGGTCTGTAAACAAAAGGCACCATAAATGGCAATGTATTGAGTTGGGTGGGGGGAGAAATCAGTCGTTCAAGGGAGCAGGGTAGGCCTGGTTTCATTGTTAAGGCTCTGGCTGCAGAAGTAAACAGCACGCTAATTAATTTAACAGCTGACACAGAATTAGCAGGTGTCACAATGCAAACAGAGTGGGAAGGGGGAAATGATAATACAATGGAGCAGAGGTGTTGGAAATAACAGAATGAGATTCTGGGAAAATGGGTGCTAAGCTATCTGGGGGGAAATGATAGGAAAGCTGGTCAAGGGGACTGAGAGTGTGTGTGTGGTACACTATACCTCTGTGTGTGCATGTGGGCACACACGTGCATTGTACACCGCTGCAAGTTTGCGTGGGTGGACAGCACGCTGCTCTGGGTGTGGGTGTAATCATATAGTTTGTGTGCGTGGATGTACAGTGTACCGCTGTGAGTATGTAGGCTGCACAGCTGGTGCCTACGTTGTGTATGCTTCAGAATACATCCTGACAGACAACAACACAGCTAAAGAAGGTGCCTAAGACACTGGAACGCCATCAAACTGTCCATCAGGCACAAAACACAGCCTGCTTCGGGAGAGATCCTCCAGGGACGCAGAGTCACAGTTCAGGGCAACTGCCCCTGTATTCCCCCTTGTGGTTCCTTGAGGTCACGCACTCTAGACACCCAGCTCCCAGCCATCAACCCTCTGGGGGTTGAGACCCACATCTTTTCCCCTCCTAATGGAGGGTTTGCCAGGTTGCACAGTGCCTTGCCTACACTGTGATAGCCCTAGCAAGCCAGACGGCCGAGACAGGCCAGTGTGTGGGCTTTGCTTTGTCTATGAAGGTTACAAACAAGGTAATTGCCAGCGGTTAGGAGTTACCAGACATCTCTTTCTAAGCAAGCACACTTATTCTTCAGGGGAAAGCACGGCCGAGAACACGTGAAAACACAACAAAAGTTCCTACACACATGCTAAATCGTCCAGTGGTCACCCATTAGTCTTATGGCGCCTCAGGAGCCCAAATGCCTCCCAACCTCTCCCAGGAAGGACTGGAGACACCCCCCCCTCTCCTCCCGATAGATGGATCTGGCCATTTAGTGGCTCAGAAAGAAGGCCCCGGGATCAGTTAAAACTCAGGCACGGTGTCCAAAAGTCCTTTCTTTGTCTCTGGAGGATCCAGTTTGAACCAATACAGGTGAGTCTTCCCAGGACTCTACATTTGCTTACTTACCCCTTCCTGTTCTTAGCTGCTGGAGGGCTGTGGGCCTGCTCCCCCTTGGAATCATATACAAACCTGGCCCACAATGATACATGCATTAATACAGTGAGATTGCCCAAAGACATTGCAGGAACTTGCCAGCTTGGTCTCCTCTCCCCACTCAGGAATTGGGGTAATGAGGATGTTTGACCAGCATCCTAGGAGAGCCCACAGGTTTGTTCCCTGGAAGGCATTTCATAATTCCACATTTAAACGCTTCAGCTAATAAACACTCTGATAGCAAGCAAGCAGCCAGCCTGCAGAAAGCTGTATGGTCATGTGATAACCATCCATAGCGTTTCTCTCATTAGACCCTCTGGGGAGGAGCTCCCCCCCCACCCCGTCTTACCCTCGTGACCCCAAAAACCGTTGAATGTAAACCTGGGTCTCCCAGTCCCACCTCCCATCCAGTGCCTAGGGAGTGTATGGTGTCCTTTGGGGCAATGGGAAAAATAAGGCAGGGCTGCCTCGCTGTGAAGCAGGTCTCAACCATGTGCTGCCTTTAGCAGCAGAGCGGTCCAGAAGGGAGATGCTTCAAACCTCCCCCATAGCCAAATTCCTTTCTCTGCCCCACCTCCTTGGAGGTCAGGGCCTGAGGCCTTTCTCTCTCTCTCTCTCATACACACACACACACACACACACACTGACCCCCAGAATCTTGGCATGTGGGACAAACCTTAGTAGCACCAAATGTATAGGCCATCAGTGAAAGGCACCCTCACTTCAAATACCCAGTCCTTTAATGGGCCTCCCTCATCAGCCACAAGCCCAGCTGTTGCAAGTGGTCCAGGGCAGGATTTCTCTAGGCTGACTGCAGTTTCTTCCTTTCAGATCATCAGAAAAAACACTCAGGGCCCTCGCCAAGGTGAGTGGCTTCTTGTGAATGAGGTGGAGGCAAAGGGCCTTCGCGTATGAAAGCAGTGAGCAAGCCTGCACATCGTGGAAGCGCACTGTAAACCCAGGCCACGGCCCATTGCGCTCCCTGAGCACATGATTTCCACCTGGGCTGCAGCAAATGAGGATTAGCTCCCATTCAGGAGTGAATAATCAAGCCTCCTTCTGGTTCTTTGTCCAAGACAGGGGGAAATCTAATCCTCCCTTTTGTTTTCCTGGCAAAGGAAGGTGCCAGGGACTGGGTGCAACAATGCAGTAGAGACAGACAGACAGACAGCAGGGCCACGTGGTGTGCAAAATATTTATTTATACTCCAAAAAGGGTCAGACTTCAAACGTGGGTCCTGCCTCTTTCCCTCGGCCATCCCTGCCCCTCTCAGCATCGGGCACCAACCCACTGCTTGGGAAAGACCCAAGCAACTCCTGCCACCACCGAGGGTTGGGTTTAACACCAGCTACTGGAAGCCCTGGGGTGTGCAGGCTTTGGGAGCTGGAGAAGGGCCCGGCTGACATGAGTCTGGCTGGTCTCAGCTCTGTTTTGGCGCAGAAAAAAAAGTTGTTGGCACCAGTTCGTCCTGTAAAAGAGCAATTCTTGTCGGGAGGGGGCAGAGAGGCTCTGGCCCCTGCACAGTGGGTGGGTGCAGCAGAGTCTAACCCTGAACTGGGGGGGCGAGTAAGCAAGCCAGGGAGCACTTGAACTGCCCTTGGTGCAGAGACCAGAGCTGAATCTGACATGGCTGTTTCCTACGGATGAAAGAAAGGTGGGCTCCCTCCTGATCTGCTTCCTGGCCTGCGGCTACACTGAGGGCTCCAGTCTCTGCTCCCATCAGGCCCTGCACTCATCTATAACTGGCCCCATCCTCCGCAGAGGCAGGGGGAATCAGTGGCTGTTGCTGGCTGTCCTGTCTCTGCAGGCCATGGGGAACAGAGCCCTCCTTGCTACTCTCTCCTGGGCCCGGAAGGAAGGAAGCAGAGATTTCTTGCAGGGAGCTTCTCCACCTTCACCATGTGGCCCCCAGGGCGCTGCAGTCAGGGATTGCACAGAGTACGGGGTGTGGGGGAGAAGCAGGGAAAGGGGGAACAGAGGGCACGAGAGAGAACAAGCTGAACCATCTTTACATGGGGGCGGCATTTTACTGTGGCCTCTGCTGGGCTGGTGCCACCCAGAACAGAGGATCTGGGGTGCCCCAGCCCCCAGGCGAGCAATGGAGGGACGAGGGAGAGGCAGGGGCAGGAAAACTGTACATTCAGTAGGGAGCAGTGGCATACCCAGCCTGGCACGGGGGGGCAGGCGTGCCGGTTCACTCCCTCCCACCCTCACCCGGGGGGGCATGCTCCTTCCCTCAAACACACGCAGGCACGATCGCTTCTGGGCGCTCAGCTGCCCAGCGGGGCCGGAGGGACTTGTTGCATCAGGATTTGCAGGCGGGCAGGTTCCTTGATTCCGTATCACGTGTCTGCTGCCTCCCAGCCTTGGGCAGGGGCCGAGGAAGATCCAGTCCGGCGTCCAGCTGGGATAACACACCGCTGGAAAAAGTGTGCGTGGCTGGCACCAGGCAGGTCTCCAGGCAGGAGGTGGGCACCCGTCTTGTCTGGGTTTTGACATTTTCAGGGTGAGGGTTGAGGGCCCCGGGGGGAGGAGGGGCGCTACGGCGGTGGTGGGATCTGCGTCCCCAGCAGGTCATAGGCAAATATGTTCCAGAAGATGGCGAAGATGAGGAAGGTGGCGTAGGAGAGCAGCACCACCCACCAGCCACACTGGTCCTGCAGGTTCTCCTCGTAGCTGCGCAGGATAGTCAGCCCCATGCTGATGCCCACGATGGCGCCTGCCAAGTGGGCCATGAAGCTGGGCTGGGGGCCAGAGGCCGCCAAGGGTGGAGAGAAACGGAGCCAGACGGCCCGGCCCACCTCTGAGCTCACTGCAAGGAGGAGGACGAAGTGTGAGCATGGCCTTTCGCCACAACTCGGCCGCGGAGGCCGTTGGCTGGGAGCCACCGCTGCCCTCTGGGGAGTCCCCCCCTTCTCATGCCCCAGGCACAGCCCCAACATTGCAGCAGTGCCCTGCACTCCTAGCCTGTCAGCCCCTGCTGTGCCCCGGCAATCCTCGCCAGTTCCTGGCCCCTGTGCCAGGCTTCCCTTCCCCCAGACACAGGCAGGGGGTCCCCGCTGGAAGGCCGTGCCGTTCCTTACCAGCAGCTGATGGGCCATGCAGGGTCCTGGGGCAGACGCTGAACTGCTCGGGCAGGTGCTGCAGTGCAACAGACTGCCAGGAGATTGGGCACGAGATGCACCTGCCTGTCGGTGGCGGTGACAAGCCAGGGGAAGGGGTGGATTCACCTGAGAGTCCCTTCATTGAGCCCGGAGGCCTCTCTAAAGGAAATGTTCTAACTCATCCCTCCCGAGTGGGGGGTCAAACAGCTCGCAGCCTGCTTCCCTTCCTTTTGGTACATGGGCTCACGGGCATGGAAGAGGCTGCGAGCCAGTTCAGTCACAAGTTATTGCACTTGGGAGCGTTCGCTGACACAGTAAAGAACAAGAATTCCTCCACTGCAGGAATCCCTGGGTGAGGTTCTCTGGCGGGCATGATGCAGGTGACTGGCCGAGGTGATCAGATTGGTCCCTTCTGCCTTTGAAATCCCATGACACTGCAGTGCCGCCAGCTAGACTCCCCCAGGCCCTGCAGCCTGACCGCGTCCGACAGGTACTTACTGCACACGAGAGCCAGGACCATCCGGAGCAGCTTGTACGGGCACCGCATCCCCGCCCAGTTCTGGGGGCAGACACACCGAGTTATGGCTGGGTTACGAGAGCTGGGGCCGGGGGGTAACATTTGGACCATTACCCCCGATTTCAGGGGATGGACTAGAGGGCAGCCAACCGGCCTGTTGCTCACCCTTCAAAATGACAGCAGGAATGAGCACAGGGAGCCCACCGTCTGCCCACAGCCATAGCCCATGGAACAATAGGGGTCTGGCTTCCAGGCTGGCTGGACAGCTGGGCTCATCAGTGCCCTGCCATGGGGACTGGCCGTAGGCACAGATAGGACAGATTGGGGGAGGCTGTCGCTGGTAATGGCAGGGGCAAAGGCTTCTCTGTGTACCTAGCAGAGCTCTCCCACTCAGCAGTGTCCCCCTCTGCCCACGCAGTGTCCCCAGCTGGTGCTGGAGATCAGGAATGAACCTGTCCCTCCTGCAGCACCAGCCCCTGAGCTGGTTATGTACCAAAAGACACGGACCGAAGCTGTTTGTTGGAATGTGAGTAGAGGGGTGATCGACAGTGACTCTGCGGGCCCAGCCAGCACTCCTAGCTCACCATGCTGCTCTCTCCACTGCCTGCCCAGATCCTGTTTGGCCTGGTCTCAACAGGGGCTCCTGGCCCTGGGGCATCCTCTGTTTTGCTCCGTGATCCTGAGGGACACAAGATCTCCAGGGCTGGGGAGGAAAAGCAGGACAGCCACCTCCCACTCTGTCCTTCCCAGGGGTGGCCTCGTTGCAGAGCTCGGACAGATACCTACCATGACAACGTTGGCCAGGTGAGCAGAGCAGAGGGCGTAGACACCCCCCGAACCTCCGACCAGAGGGGCCCTCATGTCTGTGATGGAGACAGTCAGGGAACCTGCAGACAAGAGAGGAAAGTGGGTTACAGAGCGGGTTACAGAGCCCCTGAGGAAGGAAGGTGCGGGGAGGCAGAGAGAAGAGGCGCTCATGGGCGTCAGTAGAAAGCTTTTCACAGCTCTGGCTCTCACCCACTCAGCATCAAATTTTAATGGGAGGTTTCCTCGCTCAGGCTTTTACTCTCCATCTGCCCATGTGACAAACTCAGTTACACATGCTCCACCTACCTCCCACACCCCCCTCACACAGCACAACTCTCAGCACTTCCAGCACACTGTCCCCCACGCCCCGCAGAACACAGCTCACACTCATGCCTCACCCCCACCCCAGGGATGAACTTGGCTCTTTCGGTGTAAAAGACCCCTGAGAGGGTGGCCTGGTGGGTGACAGCCCAGCAGGGCTCTCACTGATTTATTGCACCTCTGGCTCACTAAGTGCTCTGGAAGGCCTGGAGGTTCAGTGCAGCGGATGGGCATATCTTGCACATCCATCCCAGGCTTCCCTGCACAGCCAGGCTGGAACTGACTTCCCTAAAGACTTGGCAGAGCCATTTGATCTAGGGCCGCCGGACTTGACAACAGCAGGATCCGTGACTGCATCCTGCTGTCTGGGAGACAAACATTCCCCCTCACACAGGAAAGAAGCGCACGGGGAAGGGGGTCTGGGGAGCAGAGCCGGGCCCCCAGCTGCACCACAGCGGCTTTGGGAAATTAGACAGCGCTCTTCATGGTATGGACTGGGGAACTGGGGAATGCCTATCACCACAGTTCTAGGTGGCAGTTCTGGGGAATGGGGCAGGCCCCCACTTCCCACTCCATCTGATGCCACTTCCAGCATTGGCACCGTGACTCCGGAGATCAGGCAGGGTTGATTTTGACTGCCCTCAGTCCCAGACAGCCCTCTGCTAAGGCAGCAGTTTCAGGGAGCAGAGGGGACCATTTGATGGGAATTAGTAGCCCTGATTTTTTCTAATCCCGATCTCTTTCCAACAACATCCATGGGTGAGTAATTTCGGCTACTGTGCTAATCGCCCAAGGGCTTTGCAAACTGCTCTCCATGCAGTCGGCAGTGCATAAAAACACTGTAACTTGGAGGCTGCTTTCCCCAGCCCCTTTGCTGATGTATGGAGTTTTCTAGTTGTGCTGGGTTGGAAAATGTCTCCCGGCACGGCACAGGTGCAGCACCGCCCTTGGAGACCAGCAGATTTCACGGGTGAAAAGGATTGAAGGGCCAAGCCCTCCTTCTCCTTTCACAGCCCCATTCTCACTGCAGTGCAGCAGGGCATTGTGAAAAAGGAAACAGGATCAGATGAACTGGAGTAACCTCCAACACTGAGAACAATCTTCATCATTACCGTTCATGCAGGGCCCCGGATGTGCACGGTGCTCCAAAGACTTGGTCCCTCTAGTGATAATGACTTTACATTTATATAGCTCCTGGCAGCTCAGAGGATCCCAAAGTCCTTTACAAATGTCACCAGCTGAAGTGCACTTCCCCACCTGGCTCCACAGTGCAATCAGCTCTGGGGAGGTCTTCAGCAGCTGTTTAACAGAGCAGTGTGACATCGGACAACTATATAGGACAGGAAGTGAGGAAGATTCAGGTAACCAAGTGGAACTGCAGGGGGAGTGAGGCAGCGGGAATGCCATTACCAGAGTTAAAATCCCACTAGGGCAATAGGTCTGATGCCCCTACTCTTGTCCAAAGTGCCAAGGGATCATTTCACACACAAGACTCCCCAGCAGCACACTGCTCCCTGCAGCATTGATTTGGTACTGACTCAGGCAGTGCTGCGAGAGCCACCGGGACACCATTTCTTGCACCCCTGGTGGGCTTTCCCTGGATCTCCCGTGCATGGTTGGCTGATGAAGTTGAATAAAATCACAGCCCCAGGTGCTAGGGCAGTAGCGATAGTGGGGTGGGGGGAAAAGACTGGTTCTGACACTTTCACCATGACCCCCTAGTCTCCATGGATGCAGGACAGGCCACGAAGTGTAACATGGCAGATGGGACTGGAATAAGCAGGGTAGGAGGTCTGCAAGAGAAACAGAGGCCCCTGAAATGAGTACGATGGGGTGGCTGGGCATTCCACTCCCTGATGCCAACTAGTTCCCTCCTCACGGCCACACAAATCCCATGGGTTTGAAATAAAGCTATTGCAAGGACTGGTTGCTGCAAGAGGCTGGCACTGGGACATCGAGCCCCTCAACTCTAGGTCACTGGTTCTAACATAACCCAGCTCAGCCATGACTGAAACTCAGGGCCATGCAATGGCTCCTTTGGAGTCTCGGTGCTGCGACTGGGAGGGAGTGGGGGGGACACAAACCCATCATGCTGGGCCCTGATTTGCTCCCATTTCGGGCAACAGAGGAGCCATGCACTGAATGTGCTGCAGAGGCTGGCCTTCCCTCCAGCCTTAGGTCCCTCCAGGTCAAGCTGGGCTGACTAGAGGAGCTGGCACTGCTCCTGCCACCTCTGCTGCAGTTGCAGAGCCGACTTGGTCTCCCAGGGCCTGGGCAATTTCACCAGCTGAATATAACACGCAAAGCTGAGGATGCTTCTGCATGTACCTACCAGGCTCCCATCATCCGAGCTAAGGGAGGATCTCCCTTCGCTGTGGGGCATGTGATGCAGAGCTGAGCAGTTCTGCTTCCGTCCAGTTGAGGGCAGCGGTAGCACGCCCACCACCACTTTATTGTGAGGCCCTCCGGCGTAGGTGAGATGGCCCTTGCACAGTCTCCCAGGGCTGGCTGCAGCTGGGTTCCCCGCAGCAGGGTTACAGCACAGGGCTCCACTCTCCCCACGCACCCGATATCACAGTGAAGATGTCAAGACCCAGAGCAGGGGTTTTGAAGCCCTGTTGAAGGGACCCAACCCACTGCGATCCCTTCTTGTGTCTGCGGAGCCCAGATCCACTTGACAGGAGAAGGGAAGGGGTCCATAGGAAGGGGAACTCTGGGAGCAGGTCAGCAGCCGACCCGAGCACAGCAGAGTCTGTGTCGCCACCTCTGCAAGCCTGACAGTGACCAGTTCGTCTGGAAATTGCCCGTGAAGGGCAATCTTTCCCCCAGCCCTGCTGCCGGTTGAGCTGGCCTCAGCCGTTTCAGTGCGGAGGCTGCCTGACCTAAGGACGGGTAATGTATCATGAGCAGCTCTAATTCTTTATTGATTTCAGCTGGAGGCACTGACCCTTCTGGGAATTATTGAGAAGGACATGGAGAGCCCTGACAGCTTAGTGGGTGCGGGGAAGGCACAGGAGCAGCCAGCACTGCAAGGGTTTGAGGGGAGGGGAGATCGAGGGAAGGCAGGAGAGAGCATGGGAAAGGAAGTGGAGAGAGAACAGGATTGAAAGGAAGGGAGGAGAGAAGGAAAGAAAACGACAGGCCAAGAGGAGGAAAGGAAAAAAGAAGTTGGCGGGAGGAAAAGACAGCTCTGAGCTCTCAGGCTGACTGCCACAGTGTAGGCACACGCCTGGGCTTTTCCAGCATGTGACAAAGACATCATGGGAGAGACTCAGGGATGAAGCTGGACATGGCACGGGACTGGGTCTCAAAGCTTTCCCTCTGAGAGCTGACAGCGATCATTTGCCGTGGTAATACGGGGAAATGACAGCCAGGCTGGCAGCGGGAGGGGTCTGGAACGAGGGGAAGGGAACAGGATACCAGGCGGGCGCTTCCCACACACCTGCCAACACTCCCGCCAGGTAGAGGAAGCTGATGCGTAAGATGCCATGGACCATCTCCAGGGGGATCCCAATCATGAGCTGAAGGAGGGCATTGAATCCCAGCTGTTCCAGCCTGGACAGAGAGAGAAGGAAACAAGTTTGCTTGGTTTGGACCAGGCAAGCAGAGAGCCCTGGCCAGCAGCACCCATGGAGCAGGAAGGTAGCAGGCTAAACCCAGCGCCCAGGACAGATCTGGGAGTCACTGGGAATAATAAAGGCAAATTGAGTTTTTGGGCCTATGACCCTTCCTTCCAAGGGCTTTAGGGTCCCGTGCTGGCCTCAGCACACAGCAACTTGGCCCAACCCTGGGAGATGCTGGTGAGCACCTTAAATTGCCACTGGCTTCCGTGGGAGGTGGATACCTGCTGTCTCTCAACATCCTCCCCCCAGCCCAGCCAGTGTGGCTGTACCCTGAGCAGGGAGGGCTCCTTGCGGGGTGGCAGGGAAGGCCACATGGCCCGGCCAATTGAGCGTGGGCCTTGGAGATCACAGTGCTGTGGTGCACGGCACATCTGCAGCTCCTCGTCTTGGGGTCCCTTGGCACTTTATACACTTTACAACACCCCTGTGGGGAGTGAGACACAGAGGGGCAGCGACTCGCCCACAGGCACAAACGAAGCTACTGGCAGAGTCGCCAATAGGAACCTCCTGCCTCCCATTCTCCCGTCTCTAGCCCCAACCCCTCTCCTGAAAGCCTCGCCCTGATGGCTGCTCCTAGGCACCCCGGTGGCTATCCACCCAGTAGAGAACTGAACTCAGACTATCGCTCATCCTGTCTAGCGTGGGCCGGACTGGAAACAGAGACCGAAAATCTCCCTCTTCCATGACAACCCTCTGCAGCATTGCCACTTGTGTAAACACTTCCAGCTGACTTTGTGCACGTGGACCTTCGGGAGCCAGTGGCCACATTTGCCCACTGAGCGAAGGGCTCCAGGTCTGAGGGTAGAAGATCTGGGATAGGAAGACCAGTCTGTGACCTCCTGAGGATAGACTCAGTGGCCTGTTCCCTGGAATGCCCTGGGTACATAGTGACACGTCCTGGCCGAGCCCTGAAATGCCAGGCAGGCTCATTGATGCTGGCAGCGGGGATCTATTTCAAGGCAGCACAGCCTCAGTGCCCAATGGGCGGCATGACACCAGACGGCCGCCAATCAGGAGGTGGTCTGTAATTAATCCCACCAGTCAAGAGGCCCTGATGAGTGCCCACTGCCGCTAATCCCACCAATCGGGAGAAAGGGCCACGCTCCTGTGATCAGACCTTTGCAGTTCCTTCCAAGGACAATTATTTGTCTCATCCCTAATTGACATGCTTTGCTGCAACCGCACCAGTGAGTCCCACAGACTCAAGGCCTCTGAGATGAGAACCCCTATGGGCGAGGGAGACGGATAGCATTGCTGCCCCTCCCCTTAGAAACTAGCTTGGGAAGCAGTCGAAGCCAAGAAGGCCATCTCTCTCCTCCACGGGGACACTGAGCCTGCTAATAGAACAGCGGCTGCTCGTTGTGGCCATTGCTGGCTGATGGCCCCTTTGTGTGATTCCTCTTCCCTCTTATTCTGCCTTTGAGCAGATTGCCATCCTCTCCCCTTGAGCAGCAGTGCAGGTGTGGGTCTGGAACTGTTCTCCTACAAAATGCATAGGGAGGGTCCCTGGGACATGGGCTATTCCAAACCACTGATCACTTCCTTTTGCGGCTCATTCCCCAAGCATTTGGAGTGAACACTTGTACCCTCGCACTGATGGAGAAGGGGAGAATGGGGAGAAGGAAGAGAAACCCTGCAACTTGGGCATGGAATAAATTAAAGAATGGGTAATGCATCTGACATCACCCTTGATCTGCCCCAATTCTGGGTGGGCACAAGGGGGAGCCATGCACAAGAGAGCACCTCCAAGTAGCTTAAGAGGAACTTGAGCCCTGCAGAAAAGCTTTCCAGACATACCCCGTCGCCTTCCACCTATCATCTCCCACGACTCTGCGTGGCCAGTTTGTGAATTCCTCAAGAATTTACAAGGTGTTTCCTGCCCCATCACAGCCACCATTCCCCACTTCCCACAGTGACGTCATAAGGCTGAATTTATGACATCACAGTTATTTCCATGACAACAGACTGTGAGGCCATCAACCCTGGAATTCTGTCTTGGTGCCAGGAGCTAACTGCAAGATCACAACTTTTCTTTCACAGATCCTAGCAGCTTGGAGGAAGGGAGCAGGATGGGCTGCTAGAGTAACAAGGAAGGGTTGGTTGAGGTGGAAGGTCCTGAACTGTCAGTAGTGCTGGGCCACCAGTGACTTCAGCCCTGTCTCCTGTTGGGATACTGTCTGCCCCACAAATCTGATCCTTTTCAATATAGTTTGAGCAGCATTGTGTGCAAATGAATTTCAGCCGGAGGGCTGATCACAAACTGTCCCAGCGACCATTTGATGCTCAAACTCTGTGTCTATTTCATTTATGTATAGGCTTTTCCGTGGGGCTCATTCCATCCCAGCTGACGTGCTTACAAGTGTTAATGGATCAAGCCTCACAACCCCTCTGAGAGATAGACAACTGTGATGCTCACGCTTTTACAGGTGGGGAAACTGAGGCACGGAGCGACACACTGAGCAACTTGCCCCACGATCAACAATGAGAAAGTGGCAGAGCCATGGCTAGAATCCAGGTCTTCTGACGCGAAGTCTTAACCACAACTGCATCCTTCCTCTCTCGTTGGTCACTGAAATCACATGGTATTGCTTCTGCTTCCTGATTGGATGACCAACCCTTTATTATCTGTCTCTGCCCAAAATGAATGCACTGATTCGAGTCTTGACCACTGGTCCAAATTTGCTTTCTGTGAAATTTGACCAAACCAAACTGCTCATCTGGATATTCAAACAGCAAATAAGATTATTCTCTCAGCCTGTCGCTTTGACCATGTCACCCCTCTCTCTGCGTCTCTCCACTGGCTCGCCATTCTCTATCACCTCCAGCATAAGTTTCTTGTCTTCACTTTCAAGGCACTTCACGACCTACTCCCGCTTGACTGGTCCACTCTCGTTCTGTATCAAAAGGTCAACTCCCAGCCTTGCTCAGCCCAGGATCACAGCCTCCATCGCCCACTTGTTACATTTTCAAACTTGCACTTCTGTGCTTTCTCCCAGGCTGCCCCTCATGCTTGGGAGGAGCTCCCTGTGCACATCAGCAAAGCCACCTCACTGTCCTCCTGGGAATCCCTCCTTACCACTCTCCGTTGGTACAAGGCCTACAAAAAACTTGACAACGGTTGGGCTACAGGTGCACTGAGACCACTGCCTACCACGCTGACCAATATTCCTTGTTTCCTTGTCCCGCCCCATTTCTCTGTCTGTTTCCGTCTGTCGTCCCTTGTCTTATACTTTGATTGTGAGCTCTCTGGGGCAGAGACTGTCTGTTTGTTCCATCTGCACAGCGCCTCGCACAGTGGGGTCCTGGTCTGTGACAAGGGCGTTCGAGATGCTATGATAATAATCAATCATAAAGAAGGGCTGCAAACCCAGTCAAGGTTACGTTCTAGTCCCCCAAATGTCCTGTAAACAACTGACTCACTATTCACCCAGATCAAAACTCCCTCCTGGCGTCCGATGTCCTTTATTATCGACAAAGCAGGGCACTGCGCTGGCAGCTGTAATGCAAGGTACAGCCCACCCCTTGTGCCCTCTCAGGGGATGTCTACACTGAAGCTGGGGGTGTACCTCCCAGCTTGGGTAGAGACAGACACGTGCTAACTCCGCTTGATCCCATGCTCTGAAAATAGCAGTGCAGATGTTGTAGCACGGAGGGAGGCTCTGGCTAGCCACTTCAGCGTGAACCCAGGGGGTTGAGTGGCTATTTTTAGGGCACCAGCTCAAGCAGAGCTGGGGCGAGCCAGTCTCCCTGGGTTGGCAGGCATGCTCACAGATGCAGTGTAGACAGACCCTCAGAGATGCCTCAGCCCTGAACTGGAGGGACCACACATCCGAGTCCAGCCTGAAAGTCCACTCAGCCCTTGGCCTCTCTTCTGACACTGCCAGTGAGGTGCTGGGGACTCCTGTACCTTAGGAACTGCATTGAGACCTACAGCTTCTCTCCACACAGGCCAACAGATGGCCATTGGGTGAGAATACCTTTCAGACACTCCTGATCTAGGCTGCAGACCAACAGGCAGTTCTGTGACCCACTCCCAGGAGCCAGCCAGTGCCCCAGAGATAAATGATGGTTTCTATCCGCAGTTCAGAGTGAGCTGCTGCCCATACCTCGACCTTCGCCATGGCAGGCTCTGTGATCTCCTGGGAGGAGCGAGCAATTCACGTCCCAAGATCCTCCAGCCCTGGGCTGCCCCACCATGCTTCAGTGACATTCTCCCCTCCCTCCCCGCCCCACCTGTTGCCGTGAGAAGGGAACGCAGTCGCTCCACATCAGCCGAGCCGCCTGCCCACGTCCTTACCCAACGTGCATGAACATGTAGGTGAGGAACCTCCAGGCCCGGGCGCGATGCCCCGGGTGGTACACCAGCGGGCTCTTCATGTACTCTGGGTGGTACGTCTGCAGGACCCACCTGTTCAGCCTGGCCCCGTAGCAGAGGAACACGATGATCTGCAGAAGGAAAGGGGCCAGTTGTCAGTTCTGACCAGAAGGAATTCTCCTCTGCAACGCTAGGCCGAGCTACACTGGGGCCAGGCTGGGCGACTCTGTGATGTCCTCCTCCTGCCCTGGCATTGGAGCTCAGCACCCCCGAGGAAGGTGCCCAGGGTGGATTATTTCCTCAGATCACGTGCAGGGGCCAGGAAGCCCTTCCTCAGGGACTGGTCGCTAGGACAGCCCCCTCTCCCCTTGGTGGATACCAGGGCAGGCCAGCACCGTCCCCACCACGTGCCATCAGCGCACCTGGGTCAGCGTGACGACTGCCATGAAGATGGGTGGAGGGCAGGTGCGGTGCTGATAGAAGTACCAGCGCCGGTCCATCTCGCAGGGCAGGATCTCATAGGCCACGTAGCGGACAAAGCGCTTGTAGAAGCCTAGGCCGGTCTCGTCCAGCAGCACATCCCGGGGCAGTGCCCTCTGCCCGTTGGCAATGGCTCGTTTGAAGCTACTGGAACGTTTACTGCTGATCTGCAAAGAGAGACCGTGACGTACACCGGTTGCCAATGCAGTGACTCCACTCCCAGCCTCTGCCAGCAGGGGTCAGCCCAGGGCAGGGATTCCCTGTCCTGTTCCTTCCAGCTCCTGCCATCACCAGGCCTTCTCCAGCATCAGCGGCGGAGAGGGCGAGGCCCGGCTTTCGCTAGGGAGGTGGCAGGTCTGGCATTCAGATTCTGAGCACACAGCAGAGACAGGGACAGCATGCTGATGTCTCTCTCTTGCTGGATCATTTCCTCCCTTAGCCGAGCCAATCAGGAATAATCTATAGAGAATTAAGGATTCATTTCTGGATACCCAGCGGCGCCTCCTGTTTTAGTCAAGGGCTCAGCAAAAAAGGAAAAAAAAACATTCTTTATTTTCCACCCACCCCCGATTGCTTCCCCTTGGAGGCCTCAAGCAGCAACTCCAGGGTCAGAGCGCCCTGCCTCCCAGGCTGCAGCTGCTAGAATAGAATGGGGCAGCAGCCCTGGCTGTGTGGGAGCCCCTTGCTGTGAGCTGTCCCACCTTCACCCTGTAGAAGGAGCTGTGGGGACGCCCAGCCTCTCTCCTGCCTGCAGCAGTCAGTGCAGCTGGTAGCATAAGGGTGCTCTCTGTGGGGGAGCCACCTGATGTCTCCTCCCCCAGTGCCGGCGCCACTTTGCCAGCACTGGGGAGTCCTCCAGAGAGGCATCAGCCACCCCCACATGGCACCACCCCCACGTCACAGCTCATGGAGGGAGTAGCTCCGCTCCTGCATCCCGCCCCACACTGGGCCGCCCTGCTCAGCCATGATGGCTTGTGTGAAACGGCCTCTTGTCCCCTGGAGCTGAGCTCAGACCTCCCCAACTCATTGCACACAGGCCAGCAATTCCAGCCAGCCCCTCGGCAGGGCTTGAATCAGCACCTAGAGGTGACGTCGTCCCATCGTCCACTCCTGGCTTCGAGCCACTCCATCCCCCCAGAGTGGACCACGGATACATCTCAAGCTCCCACATGGCAGAGGATGGTAGAGGTGACAGGTGCTCAAGGCAGGGGATTCCCAGTGTGCAGTGGAAGACAGATGGGCGGGTGGGAAGGGAGGGAGCACCTCTAGTTTTCTTCCATCCTCTTCTTCTCCCCCTCAAAGGCCTCATGTAGCAAGCTTTCTTCCAGCCAAGGGCCAGTCAGAGCCCCCTGTACAGTCAGTCATTATTGGACACTAACGACTGACGCGGAATGTGCCCTTCCTCAGCACTGAGCCGGCCTGAGGGATGCCACCAATAGGCTCCATTCCTTTCTGTGCAGCAGGGCACCCTGGGAGAGTGGTCACAGCCTGGGAGCTGCACCTTTGAGTCTCAGGACCAAGTTCAAGCCTGGTGTAAGCCAGGGCAGATGGCACTGACTTCAGCAGGAGTTGGACTCACTTACATCAGGGATGAATTGGCCCCAGGGTCTCTAATCCTGAATTAAAAGGCTGTCCTGAGCTCTGAATTCCCCTCCCTACAGCTCCGGCCTTTGAATGGCATGTACGTGAACGATGCCCATCAGGCCTTCAAAAGGAATTGCAATCCTGGGCCCGCCCTTTTGGGGGCACCAGGGCTGGCGCTGCCATGTGGGCTGTTTCAGCTGCAGTGATTCCTGGGCAAAGCATTCCCCAGCAGCAGCAGCAGGCGGCAGATCGGTCTCTGGCACTGGCACAGTGCCTTGGTGCTGTTAGTAGTACTCACGTTACTGACCAGGTCTACCAGCTCCTGATAGCAGATCTGCCCTTCATCATTGCTCTGTGCCAGAGCCACCAGCATCTCCAGCTTGGCGGGATCCAGGGGCAGCTCATGGCTGTGCACCAGGCTGGCGAAGGTCTCCACGCCAATGAAACCCGTGTTTTCTGGATCAAGCTGCAAAAGAAGCCGGAGACAGAGAACCAAGGCCGTGGGGTGTCAGCTCCAGGCAACGGCTCGCTGCAGGCACCGGGAAGATGGCTAGTGGGGCTGAAGGAGTTGAGCGCTTCCCTACGCCAGAGCTCTCAACTGCATTCCCTAAGGTGACTTCTAGGAGAGGCTGGGACTGGAGTCGCTGTCAGCTTGGGTACGCCATTCTCTGGGAGAGTGGAGGAGCTGGCACACATGGAGGGGGATTTTTAAAGCAAAGGATTTAAATGGTGGGTTTACCAACCCTGGAAACCCTCTGCCCAGCAGCTCTGTTTCTCCCACATGTGTGCAGAGAGTCTAGGACATGAATCAGGAGCTCCTGAGACTCAATTCAGCGTCTGAACCACAAAACCTTCCCACTCCATCCTTCCTGCACAGGTCCTAAACTGGGAAAGTGGCTCTTCTAAAGGCAGAAGAGAAGGCTCTGGGGTGACTTGATTACAATTTATGAATGCCAACACCTGGAAAATGGGGTGTGTATTGCGCCATCTCCCAGGGCACATTCATTAACATGTATGCGGCTCAGAGGCTCTGGCTATCGGAGCTCTAGAAGAACCAAGAGAGGTAAGCCATCGTGTGCAGGAATCCTCTCCCTAGCCTACCCCAGCCTAGCACCTTTGTTTATGACACTCCTGCCTCTTCCTCCTGCACCGACAAGCCCCCTGATTATTTTCAGATCAACTTCCAGAAAGCAGAAGCTGCACTTAAAATACAGGAGGAGCCTGGAAATTGAGCCAAGCTCACAGGCCTTCAAAAGGCTTAGGGCAGACGGTTCTATGTACTAATAACTAAGCTCTGACCTGAGTGAGAAGGAAACGACAGATGGACCCAAGCAGCATCGTTCAGTTCCGGATCTGAATGACATCCAGAGCCAGGCTTTTGGTACAGCCTAATTACAGCGACCAGGCCAACATCTGGACCGGGAGCCAGGGTTTCCTCTGAACACTGTGGCTTTGTGGGTATTTGTGGCCCGTGTGGCGTTTTGGACCCAAACAAAGACACAGAGGAAAAGGAGGTTGAGAGTCCAAAACTGAACCTGCTTTCCACCAGCTCTGGGGCTTGAGAGTCTCACTTGACCAAGAAGCCACAAACCTGCCGCGGTTCTGATGAGTCTGGGCCAGACTTGCTCAAAAGCTCAGTAAGCTCACGGAGCCACCAGCAAAGCTGGGCGCAGGACAGACTTTGCAACCCGTCCCTGACTTTTTCCCTACCCTTCAGCTAGCCTGCCTTTAGGATGTGATCTCTGGTGGAACAGGGACGGCTCACCTCTCTGGGTTTGTACAGCACCTCGCACAATGGGGGCCCTACTGTAATCTACATGGTTTAATAATAATTATCCAAGCAAGAGCACGGTTCGGGACAAAACAACTGCACAGCTTTACCCAGGCCAATGCCGTCCCTTCCCACTCACAGCAGCAGCGCCCTTCCATGCACAGACTTCGCACTGCACCCCCCTCTTGGTTCCACTTCAGCAAGTTCCCTGCTCCCTCGGGGCAGAGCTGGGACTTATCTTGCCATGCAGGATGCGGAGTGCCTCCCCTTGGAGTGACCTTGCTCTTCTGGTTTAGGATGCCCTTCTAGCTCCCCAAAGGCAAACGGTCCCCAGGCAGGCAACCCCTCCAACCCGCCCTTCATTCACTGGGACAGAATGGATGGAATGAATAATTGGTTGTGATTACAGAGTTCAGGGCCAAGGTGCCCGAACCCTAAATCCTTCCCAGAGTCACACCTAGACAACCCCAGCAATGCCAGCTGCAGTAGGAGCAGCGGATCAACTCGGAAGACCTTGAAGCTGAACCAGGACAGGCAGCCCAATGTTGCCCCCTTTCCCAACTTCTTCTCAGCTTCCCGTCCAGTTTCAACGCGTCCACGGTCATGCCCTCCTCTCAGCTCCAAACCCTTCCAGATGCAATGCACCTTCTGTATGTAAGTGGAGGGATAGGCCAGCTGGTGATTCTGACTGGCTGACCAGCAGTCCTCTTTTGCAATTCCCCCCTTTTCACTCACATTCCCATTACGCAGACAGCACTTTCCTGCTCCCCCTTGAGCTGTCCGGGCATCCAAACAGGGAGCCAAACTCACACCAACTCAGGTGAACATGACCCCATAAAATCACCCCAGCGCAACCTTCAGCTGTTCCAACAGTGTCACATCCTCACCCACCCAAAGCAAAACCACAGCGAGTGAGGCAGAGGTTCCAGCCATGCTGGATGTACCAGGAAGGTTTGTAGCCTATTTCCTCCTTTAAAACCACTTTGAATAATGTGGGGGAGGGACTAGTCTTAAAAAAAACCCACACCCGGGAAGGACAACAAGAAAAGTCAGGGTGTGTTTAAGGGCCCTGCCCGAGGCACGACAGAGACTGTCTCCTGTCACTGTGAGGCAAAGTCAGCAAAACAGAATTATTCTGCAAATAGCGTTGTCTTTGTCACCTTATTCTCTGGGAACAAGATGCAAAACACAGCGCTCACGGGCAATGTCCTTGTGGGACGGGCAGGGACAGAGAACGCTTTGGGACACAGACATGCACGCACTATTCTAGTTTGAGCGGAGGGAGAGTACGGCCCCTCAGCCCCAAAGAATCTGCTGCTCCTAAGGCTACTGACAGATCTAGTGGAGACTTCACATCTCAGCCTGACAGGTACAGCAGGTGCAGCGAGGGCCCAATCCAGCGCAGGAGAAGGGGACTTCTTCCTTTTGGGGGGAGGGGGGAGGGCCTGCAAGAGCATCCCTGGGAAAAAAGGAGCAGCATATGGCAAAACTAACCCTAGGGAGGCCGTGTAGATCACAGCACGTAGATCTTGCTATAGACAGGGAAAGCAAGTTCCAACCGTAGCACTCTAAGGGAGACTCCCTCTCCATAGCGTTTGCTCCTGATCATTCCTGTGGCCAGAGTTCCAGCGCCCGGCCTACCTAGTGCAGCTCTGCTGTAGGAGAAGTGGGGCTGTACTCTAGGAAGCAGTCACAGTGGCTGGGGGCGGGGGCAGTGCAGGATATTTGTCCCCACACAGTAAACCCCAAGTAGGGTGCTGATTACACCTTTATTTTCTCCTTGGAGCCCCCAGTTCCCTGCATGCTGGGCCTAGCAAGGGCTGGTCAAGAGGAAGCAGTGACACCCGTGTTCATGGAACAGCCGCTCAGGTAGGCAACCTCCTGACATAAGCCAGCCACATCCAAGCAGGGTCTAGTGGATAAGTAGCTACAGTGCTGGACTGGGACTCAGGAAACTTGGGCTCTATTCCCAGCTCCGCCACAGACCAGATGCCCTGCCCAAGTCTCTTCACCACTCAGTGCCTCCATGTCCCTCCCCTTCTTCGTCTCTAGATTGTAAGCTCTGCAGGGCAGCACCTGTCTTTTACTATTGCACGTGCAGCGCTGAGCACACAGGGGCGCCGATCACAGCTGTGGCCTCTAGGTGTGACTGTAACACACATAACAGTAATAACAATCCCTAAGGTAAATTCCAGTACCCCTGGGTTTGACGTTTAGTTAAGGACCCACTTCCACAAGGCAGCCACATGTCACCTCTCTCAGGGTATGATAGCAGGGCCTCCATTTAAGTCAATAGATTTGAGAACTATTCCCTTGCGCTTACTGTTGCCAATACCATTGCTGCCCCCAAGCTCCAGCATGTTCTCACTCAACACACACCCCCTCACCCATGCACTCCACACACAACTGCAGACACAATCACACACAATCCCCATCTGCATGCAGCCCCCCCCACACCTGCTGAATATGAACACAAGTGCATGCCCCTGTGTGAATGTACACCCACCCACATGCATATGTACACACTAGGTACACACTTAGGATCACACATGCTCTCGTTCTGCATATGCACACGAACACCTGGAGATGCACATATACAATACATGCATATCTCATGTGTACACACGTCCACACTCACGTACACATGCAGATGCACACAACACACAACATACACCTACACACACACACCACCACACATGACAAATATGTATGCCTGCACACACACCCCACACAGGCATGTAGGCACATCGCAAACTCAAGCCCATACAAGTACATATAGGCACACACCCCACGTGAAAGCACTCCCAGCTCCCTGCATATGCACATAGGTGCATCACACATACAGTATGCACTTAGATCCACACACGTACTCACACAGGAGCATATGCACTTGCTCCATGCTTGCACTCTGCACACATGGAGATGCACACACACCATATGTGCACAAAGTGTTAACAAGCACACAAATACACACTTACACAAATGGTCTCTCTCCTTGTGCATTTCAGTGGAAACTGGCCAGGCCATAACAGACCAAAGCAGCAGCAGCAAAGTCATTCTCGCCTCTGGGGCCTGCAGAGACCCCACCTCCGCCCACAGTCCGGTGCCTGCAGCTTGCACCCTCCCAGATCAAACTGTCACCAGCAAAGCGCACGTCCCCTGCGCCTGAAGCTACAGTGCCACAGCTCCCATGGGCAAGAGGGCTGGGAAGTTTATTATCCCTCTAGCTGCTGTGACATGTTGGATGTAGAGATGGCAGGATGGAGCTGAAACCAATGTCTCCCCCCCGATGCTCTCTACCCTTTGGCCAATCATCTGGACTGAGTGGCATCACAGTCCCTCTTTCCCCAGGCGTGTAACAGGCCCCAGCTCTCATCCTCATGGCAACCCCTCCTTACAGAGATGCTTGCACACATCCAAACTCCTCTGCAGCAGGAGGTTCCGCTCAGATCCCACATCCAATTGCCAGTGAGACACCAGGCGTTTTTAAACCCGGCCTGTCCTCAGTCCGAGGGAGGTCATGGGACTTTCCCAAGGTCACATCACGAGTCAGATGGAGTCTTATAGAAAGGGAAACTTGGGGTCTAAACTCCTGAACGAAATGAACAACCCATCGGTCCCCTGCGCGGCCAGGGATTCTGGCGTGGGGCAGATTAAAGAGCACTGAATCTGGCTGCCAGAGCAGATGAAGGGGTCCTGGCCTGGAATCAATCAGAGCAGAGCACTCAGTGCCATGCACCAGGGCCCAATCCTGCACACAGGGCTCAGGGGCACCATGTGTTAATTAATTAGGGCTCAGTTCTTACAGGTGCTGAACACCCCTTCCCCTGCTGCTCAGCACCTCACAGGATCAGGTCCTTAGCCTAGACGCTCAGGGCTGGAATGACTGAGGAGATCAGAAGTGAGAGGAGCCGCATGGCCTCTGAGACTGGCGGTGACACCCTGTATTTGCCCATTGACTGTTAGAGCAGGTGCCCCCATCCAGCCCTCTTGGCAGCCTGTGGTGGAGGAGGTGCCCTTGGAGCTGGAATAGCCGGGTCACCGCAGGCCAGCTTTGAAGTGCCGTTGACAGAGCTGTGTGTGGGATGCCTGGGTTCCCGCTAGTGCAAGCCGCCCTCTCTCTGCCAGCAGGCACCGCAGCCGGCTCACAATCACATCCGTTCGATTTCAGAGGCGAGACAGAGATGGTGACGCTGGGAACCCCGGGGCTCCACGGGTGAGTGAGCGGAGCACCCCTCCTGGATGCCACCCCGCGGGGGCTACAGACCCCAGAGGCGCATGTGGCCCGGTCTGCACGGTGCCACGGCACGGCTGGTGTGAAGCCACACACTGGCCGACGGCTGGCACGGGATGGGGAGAAACCACCAGGGAGATACCACGGGGATGGGCACAGGGCACTGAGCCAGGGTGGCATGCGAGCAGAGCTTCTGTTCCGTGACCCCCACCCGGAAACCTAGCCTCCTCCCCAGCCGGCAGGCTAGACCTGGGCCAGCATCCCCCCCTCCCCGCCACCCACCCACGCAGCCGCTGCCTTGGAAACCAGCGCTCACCTGCTCCTGGATGAGCTGCAGCAAGGAGCTTCTCTCCATATACCTGCCGGGGCTGGCTGGCTGCAGGGGCGGCCGGCTGCGGGGCTCATCGGGCGGGTTTTCTGCTGGAGTCGCCACCCACGGGGCCGGGGGGGGGGGGAGCGGCAGGGAGGCGCCCGGGCTGCAGCTGCCGAGCCAAGCCCGCGATCGGCCGGAGAGCGGGCGCGCGGCACTCCCGCAGCAGCCGGGCTCCGGGGGCGGGGGGCGGCGAGCGGGGCTGGGGGAGACGCGGGGCCGGGAGCCAATGGCAGCCCAGCGGGGGGAGGCGGGGCCCAGCGGAACCAGCAGCGACGCTGCAGCCGCCTCTGGAGCGGGCGAGGCGGCACCTGCGGCTCGGCCGCCGAGGAGCGCACGGGGCGAGGGCGCAGCAAAGGCGCGGCGGCCGCCGGGATGCTCTTCGCGCACCCCCCCTCCCCCCCGCAGTCTGGTACCCGGGTACAGCGCCCCCCCGCGTCCAGATACCCGGGCACAGCCCCCTCCCCCCCGCAGCCAGATACCCGGGCACAGCCCCCCCGCCCCCGCGCACCCGGGCACAGCCCCCTCCCCCCCGCAGCCAGATACCCGGGCACAGCCCCCTGCCCCTCCCTGCAGCCCGCTACCTGGGCACAGCGCCCCCCGCATCCCCATCCCCAGGCACAGAGCCCCTTGCCACGCACCTGGTACCTGAGCACAGCACACCCAGCCCTCCACCCCACCACCTGGTACGCAGGCACAGCAACCCCGGCCCCCTCCACAGCCAGGTACCCAGGCACAGCACACCCAGCCCTGGTGTCCCCCCTGCCCCCCTCCCCCCCCCCGCAGCATGGTAACAGTGCACCCAGCCCTGCCCCCCCCTCCTCATAGCATGGTATCCGAGCACAGCGCACCCAGTCCACCCATCCCTGCAACCAGGGTGGTACCCGGGCACAGTACGCCCTGCCACCACCACCCCTGTACGTACAGCATGATACCCAGTCATGGCGCAGGGCACCCTGACTACCCAGCATTTGGCATGACATCCAGGCCAGAGCACACTTTTCCAGGCAGAGGGTTTCAGGGAACTGCTTCTCTCAAGGGCACTCCGCCCACAGGCCAGTGTTTGGGCACAGAGCCCCCTGCAGCCCTTCCTTGGGCTTCACCAGTGAAATGCTCAGTCCATTTGCCTTCTGTTCATGCCCAGCTGGCTGGTCTCCGCTGTGCTCTGTTAGGTGGCTGGGGCTGGCTTTGGAGATCCACTGAGCCAGGATCTGCCTCTCCACGGGTCGCCCCCCCAGGCCAGATCAAATCGGTCCCCCTGCTGGTGCCTCAAGAGAGCCGTAAGCTCTGGCCCTCCCTGCAGATGTGGGCATAGGGGGTACAGGTTGCACGGCTCTCTGGGGGTGGATGAGCCCCATCCATGGGAGGGTGGGGTAGGCAGGGTTTTTGATGCAGTTTCGTTGCGACAGCTGCCTGAATTTGAGTTCCTGGCTTTCTGGATCTTCCTTCCCCAGCAGGCTCTGGTGACTGGCGCACATGGTGTATCATGCTCAGCACTGAGAACCCTCCGTAACCAGGGCTGCCATTGATCTGCACGGCGCAGATAGGGGATCTGGCAACACGGGGGCAGGTTAATAAACTGTGGACTCCTCAGAGCCTGGTGCTGTGAATATTCATCACCTTCCCCTGCAACCCAATGCCTTGCAGAGGGTGAGCAACGGGAGGCAAGATGCCAGCTCCGCTCCGGCCCTGCAAGAGAGGGGGCAACGCAGGGGACTCCACGTGGCCTCCGCCTGCTAGATCCCAATGCTGAGGAAGGGATGGAGGGGCATCACCTGGGGCAGGGGAAGGATATCCAGGCAGCGAGTTCCTTTGGGGCTGAGCTACCCCAGCCGATGCCAACCGTGACTGGGGAGGATCGCTGTTCCCGGGTGGCCACATGTGGGACACTGCTGCCAGGGGGGAACAGAGGCGGCCCTGCCACTTGGCTGGGCCTGGGGACGCATTTGCACTCGTGCTCTCATGCCTTGCTAGCTCTGATGCAGTTCGGGTACAGCAGCAACAGCGAGCTGAGGAGCTGGCCTGCTTGCCTGCCAAGGTTGCCTTGTCCTGAGTCCCTGCCTGTGGCCTGATAGAAGGGTGACTGGGCCGCACACACTCACCTCTGGGGGGCAGTGTTGTCCCCATGACTGACTCCTCTGACATGGATTCCAGTGCCGTTAATATCCAGCCTCGCGCTTCTGTTCGCATGTGGCTGCACTCTGCCCTTGGGCAGCGACGTCAAGTGTAGATCTGCCTTAGAGAACGTTGCACACCCGAGACGAGCACCACATTGGCATTGTGCTTGCCTCCTCGGCTGGAGACTTCCGCCACACACAGCTCACCCCCCCTTCCCTGGGGCTCCCCACCTCTAGTCTGTACCATGCCCGTCACCTTGGCATCGGGGCACCTTCCACGATTAACCAAGGAGACTAGCGACCTAAGGGTTACTCTTGACACCACATGACGCCTCCGTCACCAGGCTCTGGGTCCAGGGGATGACCTTTCCCCACTCACCCACCACAGCCTGGGAGATGCTGCCACTGCCCTCTAGTGCGGGGAAGCAGAACTGCTCAGCCGTGTGTCATAGTTCCCCTACTACTAACACCTGAAGAGCATTCTCCTTTAGCTCAAATGGCAGGGATCACTCCTTTCTCCCCCTCCACAGCCCAGTTTACTCCTCTCCCTCCCCGCAGCTCTCACTCTCAGATAAGTGGGCTGCTCTGGTTTCTAGCCACTATCCGTTTCTCTTGGGGGGGGGCTCAGCAGTTTTAAAGTGCAATTACAGTCTGTAAAGGGCCACTTTTTCCTGCTGCCCCTGCTCTATTTGTGCTTCCCACTTCCTCATTTTCTAGGTCAAGCTCCACATCCCGCGAACCGGGCCTGCTATCACAGAGGCGGCTGTGTACTGGCTGCTCCGAGCTGAGCTGCCTGGGCCCCTGGTGATGCACAAGACAGGGCACAGCTCCAGCGGCTCTGCACAACTGCTGTCAGCTGGAGGATCTGGCTTTGGTCAGCGAGCAGAGCAGCTGGGGCCCCGAGTGCACAGGGAGCATGGCTGGGCAGGCTCAAGGGACGGGGACTCACCTCCCTCCCAGTATCTCCAGCCCTTTGCTCTAACCAGCTCCTGATCCCACATGAAGCTGCAGTTCAGCTTTCCTTGCTACACCCATCCTCACAATCTGCGAGCCAATTTCCCTCCCTAGGGGATGATGCTTGGAATTTCTCAGGGATCCCAGCAATAAAGCGGGGTAGCTAGAGGTCTCCCTCTGTGGGAGTGCTGCATTCTTTGCCCTAGAGAGCACCCTTCAGCTGTTTTCTAACCATCACAGCACCCCCTGGAGAAGGCAACTTTGCACTTGAATCTATTTGGGTTTGGAAACTGCTTGCGTATCCTTGGTGCAAGCAAGGTGGCAATCCCTCACCTCTTCGAGCTACGCATGCCCCACACTGCTTGCTAAGGCAGGGCCTTGTGAGAGACAGAACTCATCCAGCCTAGATAATTAAAGCCTCCTGCACCTTATCTGCAAAGGGCAGGACTTCCCCGGCAGCTGGTTCTTTCACGCATCCTACTCTCGGGTGGCTGAACTGGAAACTCCTCCCTCCCCAGCCCGCATCAGAGGGGCACACTGGAGCCGCATGGGGCGGGGTTGCTGCCACCTGATGCTGCCCTTGACCCTCCCAACACCAGGTGCTGACCATGTCAATCAAAGGCTATTCCCCACATACACACCTGGACCTGCTAGTCCTACAGCCCCAGACTGACGGCTCTTCCTCATCCAGAGACAGCCCAAGGCCCCCTGGCCCCTCCAGAATAGCTGGTCCTAGGCCATATGAGTCCAGGTCCATGCTAAGGAGGATCAGGGACCCCTTTGGAGCCTGCAGATGCCCTAGTTAGGGGCTGGGGTAGTGAGGAGTAGCACACACCATTTCCTGCCTTCCAGGCCCACAGCCCTTCCAGCCGGGAGAGCAAGACCCGGGGCTGGGGAATTTAACTCACGTCTAGGCAAGGCAAAGTGCCATGCCAGGCTGAAGCCTGCATGCGCCAGCTCGATGCCCATGTGGACGGTGCCTCCCTGGACTGGGGTGAACTCTTCCGCGTGTCTCGGCCCTGGAGGGTGGGGGCTGGGACTCTAGGGCACTGCAGGGGGCGCCACGGAGCCTCCGCTGGCTGGGCTTCCTCGCGGCCATTCCCTGGAGTGGAGATGGGATGCTTGTTGCTCGCGGTACAGGGGAAGGGGTGGGTCAGCCTCTCCCGCACCCCAGCTCACAGAGGAAGAGGTGCCCTGCCCAGCCTGCTGCTGTTCGGAGTAAAGGGCAGATGTGCCCAGCTCTAGGGAGAGCGTGAGAAACACTTGGGGGCGGGGGGCTGCTCTGCTCATTGAAGGTTGGCGCGTTTTCCCTCCCCATTTTCGGCTAGGAGGGTGAGAACCCACTTGCCCAAGGCTCCCAGCACAAGCCGGGCTTGCCGGCTTCCGCTCAGGAGGGCAGGCGGTTGGATGCCCCAGGAGTCCAGGCCCGAGCAGCTGGACAGTATCTGCTGAGTCCTGGACATCGTGGTGTTTCCATGCCCTGCCTCAGCTCCAGCAGACCCAGGGGCCCAGCTCAAACGGCCACCAAGCCAGCGGCAAACCAGTTCCTAAGCAGCAGTGAGAGGTGGCCGCCCTGCTGCGCTTCTCACCTGCTCTGCTCCAGCCTGCAATCAAACCAGGCAGCTCCTGCTGGGTGCAAGGACCTTGGGCTGTCCTCTGTACCTAGCTCAGCTACAAGAGAGAGGGAGGAGACTCCAAGAGTGGCAACTGAATGCTCCGGGGCCTGCCACTCCCGGCCCGAGAGGGACTGGGGCAAGAGCTCTAGCTAAGCGGGGAGTTTCAGCTACTGCAGGGTCTGCTGGCCAGGCTGAGGGCGGCAGGCTGGATCTAGGGGGAGATCACAGCTGCTGCAGGGCCTAGCACTGCCAGCAGGAGGTGCTCCAGAGTCTGTGCTGTCTCCCCTCGGAGCCAGCGTTCACTCTGCACAGGCTCCTCTCCCCCTAGAGGCGCCAAGAGCCCCTGTTAAAGGGGAGGCCATAAAAGCCCATGTGATGGCATCCTTGGGGAACCATGGCTCAGCAGAGGGGCTAAGAGGTAGATGGAGCCGGCAGAGTAATTCTCAGCAGAGAGGGGCCCCTAGGGAGAGGAGACAGGCTCTCCCTTCCCCCCTACGTCACATCATGGAAAGGCCAGAGGCTGTGTTGGTGCCACTCCATTGGGGGCCCTGAGCAGGAATATTCCCCCCTCAACACTAAACCTGGTCTTATTATAAAAAGCAAATGGGGGCCCCCTTGAGCCAGTGTTTAATTTGTAATGAAAGAGGTGCCGGGGTTCAAGCACCAGCCCCCCGGAACCGACAGCAACCTGTTAGCTCCTCCCTGTCTCCGTAGCCGCACAGGAGTGAGCCAGGCGGGGGTGCACAGGGGGATCAGAAGAGCAATGGAATCAGAGTCAAGCAGCAGCAGGGCCTTCTCCCTCCTCCAGCACCTCTCCGCGGGAGCTGCTTTTCCTGGGAGCCACCCCGCAATCAGCCCAGGCGGGAAGCCCAGGCTGAGGGGGCGGCTGGCGAGAGTCACGCTTCATCAAGGATTATTTTTATGGCAGTGACATTTAGAGACCCCAGCCGAGGTCAGGGCTCTGTTGTGCCAGGTGCTGTTCATGCACATAGAAGACGACGGCCCAGGCCCCAACTGAAGTAGACGACAGAGAGAGAGGGCGGGAGGAAGCCGCATTAGGCCCCTTGGGCAGCTGAGGAGACGAAGCGACTCCCCCAGGAGACTGTGACAGAGCCGGGAACTGAACCTAGGACTCCTGAGTCCCAGGCAAGCACCTTAACCACAAGATCAAGCAGCGCAGAGATTAAACCTGAACCCAACTGGCTGGCTGGCGCCACCCTCTCCCCACCACCATTTGAGTGTCATTTGGCTTCTGAGCCAGCGCTGTGTCCACCTCTGTGTGTTCAGCCCCTAACCGAACCAACCCTTCCCCTGCCATGATCTAGGCCTCTGGGAACCGCATCATGAACACAAGTGAAACAGAGAGTTTACTTTAAGCCCTAGTGAAATGCAACCATCACTGGGGTGGTGCGCACCGTCTCTGGCACAGCAGTTTTAGGCCCTGTGTCTGGTTGACGCAGTCAGGGATTTTCCTAGGCAGACAGACTAAGCACCTTGGCATTTGGCATGAACACCACACTTGGTGCCCCAGCACTCACACAAAGCACCGGCGGAGCTGTAATCGCTGCACACGGGCAGGGCGGGGCCTTGGCCCTACAGCTCATGCAAAGTGCTTTGAGGCAGGGGCTTCAGCTCAGCACGGACTCAGAGGGGAATGCATCCCCTATGCAATCACCAGTCCTCCCCAGCCAGCCGCACCCCCCCCCCCCCCCCAGCACCATGCGGGAGCATCCGCTTTGCACTGTCTCTTCCCCCCTACAGACACCCCCACTCTCCCAGAGCCCCGGAGCTCCCCACTGAGTGCCCGTCTGCAGCTGGGCCCCCAGCAGAGCCAGCCTGGCACACAAGGAACCTGCTGAGCCCTCGTTAGGGTGACCAGAATCCCCCCATGCCAAGCTCAGGGGGGCCCTGGAGAAAGCACATTGCCCAGCTGTGACTCAGGTTCCCTTGGCAGCCCTGCCCCGCGCCGCACGCTCCTGCTGACCCGGCAGAGACAGAACTAGCTGGGGAAATGCAGCATGAGGGAAAAACTGAGCAGAAAGGGAGCAAAGCAGCAGAATGAAGGAGAGAAGGGGGGGGATGGGTGCATAGAGGAAACCCTGTGATGGGTGGTGAGGAAGAGGGGCAGGCAGCAGAGTGGGGTCCGCGAAGGCAGCATGTACCTTCAGTCAGCGAAAATTATGTGCAACTGCAACAGTTCGGAGCTGAGCCCCAACCCCTCGCCCTCCCGCCCCGTACAGCTCCTTGGCTGCCTGCACCCCCCGCCCCATCCAGCCGGCTGCTCACATGTGCGGGACTTGGCTGACACGCCTAACGCTAAGCGTCTGCTTAAATACCTGGCTGACGGGGATGGGGGGTGTCTTGGGGCTCCTGAGCACCCACCACATCCATTGGCTTCTTGACTCACTGTCATTATTATTCCGGTTCCTTCCGCATCAGGTTCTTTGAAACGCTTCCTCCAGCTTTCACCTTTCTTAGCATGACGCTGCTCAGGAGCGCCCTTCCCCCTTCCCCCCCGGTGCTAGGTGCTGTACCTCCCCGATGCCATTCGCAGCCCCTCCAAAACGCGCCCTGGCTAAGCCAACTGCAGAGGGTGGGAGGCTGGGGTGGGGAGGGAGACACAAGAAACAAATCCCCATGGGGATCCCCTGGACCTCCTGCTCATTGGCACCCCCTGGGGGTTGTGTGTGTGTCACACCCCAACCAAACCCTGCTCTGCCTCACTGCAGGTCAGGTGCGTGGGTAAGGGCCTGGGCAGTGGCATACCAAGGAAGGGCTGGGGAGGGGGAGGCGGCCCCCGCGTGCCAGCCTGCGAGAGGCGCTGGGCTGGCCCTTCACGACAGGCGGGGGGTGCAGGAGGCTGAGGGGCAGCTGCTTTTGCTCCTGCACCCCCATCACGAAGGGCCGTTCCCCCCCTCCCAGGCAGATGGGTGCACCCCATCCTCTGCTGGGAGGCGCAGGGCAGAGTAGTTTCTTCCACGCGCCTGGAGCTTGCTGGTGAGAGGCGTGTTGGGGAAGCTGGGACTTGCCTCCCCTACTGGCTGCATCTGGGGAGCTAAGCACCACGGGTCATTCCTGGGCACGGTTGCTGGACACCCTTATGAGTTCAGGTGAGCTGTTGTCAGCTTTTCCCACCCTGGTCGGCAGCCCCTAGGCTCTTCGCTGTACCGGCACTGCATGCCCGTACGCCATGCTAGCCCCATCATACTCTGGCCCCACTGGGGAGGGGGGACAAGATGAAAAGGGGGGGGAGTAATCCCAGTCTTTCCTCTCTAGCCTGGCCACCGAGTGGGGATGGGCAGGGATAAAACCTGGCTTCAGACACCTTGCATGAAAATGGTGCATCCCTCACCTCCTAACACAGCACAGAACTGCGCCTGGAAGGCAGGGTGCAAGAGCCTGTTAACGGCGCGCTTCTCCTCTGTCCTTCGCCAGCTGCATTCACAAGCTCTGGCTGCTGCATTTTTCCTAGGCCTTTGTCACGTGACAGGAGTACAACAGAGACAGCTTTATTGCTTTATGGTTTACGGCGTGCAGCAATGGGCAGATGCTGCTCCCCCTACAACCCTTGCACAGGGAGCTGGGCCCAGGCCAGGCAAACATCTCAGGCTGCTGTGTAGACCCACCTCTGCCTCGATCCCCCACACATGCCTGCCAGCAACTAGGGGTGCTGGAACTGCTGAGGCGTGGGAAGGCCACAGCCCTGTCTATGTTGCCCACTCCTCTCTGATACCCCAAAGACATCACAACGGTCACCGTGCTGCACCCCCACAGCCATGCAGAACTTCACAGCAATCACTGGGGCTAGGGGCAGACCCTCCTTCTTCTCCAGCCACTGGCACCTGAGGGAAAGGGGAATCTCCATTTGGGATTAGCAGCGGAGGGCCTATGACATGCAGCTGAGCAGTTCTGATCCTATCCAGTAGAGGGCAATGGTACACACACAGTAGTCCAAAGGCCAGCTGCTGCTGCAGTCTCTGAGTACCTCTCCTGTGTCAGGGAATTTATGCTCATTTCATAGGTACAAAAACAGATGCAGGGAGGTCCTAAGGGACTTGCCCAAGGTCACCCGGGCAGTTTGTGGCAGAGAAGGGAATTGACCCAGCTCACCAGAGTGCCAGCTCACTGCACTAACCCCTAGACCAGCCTGCCTCTACAGTCGTAGGCCGAGTGCCTGACACTTTCAAACCTGATCTTCTGGAATTGCCTTTAATTGTCCTTTACATGTTTCCCGCCTCCAGCCGTCCCCTGGCATTGCTTCAGCCTCCAGAGAGCCTACTGAGCGTGCTCTGCTCGCTGCGCTGCAGGACCAGGACTGAGCCCCGACTCCTGCAGGTGCAAAGAGCAGCAGGGATATCACCAGTGAGCCCCAGAGCCAGTCCCCTAGCACGGCAGAGCCTGGGTGAGCTTTGGGCCCTGACTGCTAGCACTGATAGGTAAGGGCAGCCCTGGTGCCAGGGACTCTAGCTAACCTGGGCACCGGGTGGGACACAGACAATCACCGACGTGCCACCCAGGGGTGGTTCCTTGCTCGACACGACCCCCTGGTTCTCCTGGGCTGCGCGCTCACTTGCTCCCTCACAGTTCGTTGGAGCACGCCCTTCCGCACGCTGGGGGGCTGCCGCACTGGTCAGGGAAGCCCAGGTGCCTCCTTGGGGCCCGGCTGCTGGTGTTGCTTTGAAAGCTGCACCCACTCTGTCTCCTGGAGCCGCAGAGGGGACAGCAGGACAGGACTGAGCAGCACTGGCAGAGCCACGCGGGCAGCCTGCATCGGGCCTGCCGATAGTTCTCTGACCCCCCCTTGATTTCCCCACCTGGAAGGGGCAGCCTGGCAACTGGGCTGAGCACAGGTGCCCTGACTGGACCTTGCAGCCTGGCCATGGAAACAGCTGTGGAGGGAGGTAGCAGGCCAGGTGCCAGCGGTGCCATCGCAGCCAGCAGCTGCCTGGCACGTCTGCAGGGAGAGCTGTAATGGACTCGGCCCTTATTGGCATCTGTTGTAGGTCTGGCAGCAGCGACGGTGGGAGAGGGGCAGGGCTGCCATCAGAGGGGGCAGATTGCTGGGAAACCTGCATAACCCGGCCAGCGAGACAGGAGAAGGTACACGCATCAGCAGGCCCATCTAATGGTCGCACTTCCCCCCCTCCGAGTGCACACACATTGAACGCTGCACTCCCCCCCATGCTGTGCACACAGGCTGCACGCTGCGCTCTACCCCGTGCTGGGTGCATGTGCCCGTCCTCTCCCTGCTGAGCTCGGTGTTCACGCAGCACAAGACAGAAACCTCACTCCCAGATTTCCCTAATCTCCCACTGTTGTGCTGGGGGCGGTGGGGTGGGCGGGAGGGGAAGGATTTCCCCAGCTGGTCTGCTGGAAGTCCAGGGGGAAATACACTGCGGGCCCTGCAATCCCGCCAAGCCCCTTGCATGAGGGGGGGAGGCAGCAGTGACCATCTGTCGCAGGGCCCTGGGTTCCTCCCCTCGAGACTGGATTCTGACATCTAGAGCAGATTCCTGGGCAAGGGCCCACAAAACACATCTCGAAGGGCCTAGCCAGGTTAGCCAGACACCTGGATCTGAGCACATCACAGCCAGCCCCTGGCAGCTCTACCGTGCTGGTCTCTGCTGAACACACACGCTGCCCAGGGAGCGGCAGGGAGCACAAAACCCCCAGCCTCCGGATGCTCAGACCTAGACAGTGGAGGAGCGAGCAGCGAGGGCAGCTGATCTGCCACCATGCTCACTGGCGGGGCCCAGCCTGCCCTCGACGGGCTCTGCCATCTGCACCAAGGCTGGCTGCTTTGGTGCCCTGAGGAAAGAGGACGATCATTGGCCACCAGCAGCTGTCCCCCAGCAGGCAGGCGCTGAGGTGTCGTGCAGCCAGCCGGCCTCCTGGTCACCCACACAGCAACCCTGCTGGCGACACAGCGGCTCAGCAAGAACCAGGCGAGCAGGAGCAGCTCAGGGTGACAGAACGGGGTTTCCTTCTCCAGCATCTCTAGGGGCCACCCCGACTGATAAGCCACCAAAGCAGCCAGGCTCAGCAAAACCAGGCGCCCCCGCTCAGCTCATCTTCTGCACCCACAAAGCCGGCTGCTAGCAGATCTGATACGTGCGGCTCGAGGTGCAGCAGCAAATGGAGTGACAGCCACTTACAGGAAGTCAGCATTTGCCCCATCCACCAGGTGAGTCAAGCCCACTAGCCTCATTTTACACAAGGGTAAACTGAGGCACAGAGAGATTAAATGACTTGCCTGAGGTGTCACTGCACAGCAGTGGCAGAGTTGGGACCCCCCGGTCTGCACCCTGCACTGACCACTAGACCACGCTCTCGCTCTCATCAAACTGTGAGAAACCCTTCTGACGTGGCTGCAACAGAACCGACAGACTCCCGCGGCTCCCTGCTCCTGGCCGTGCCGGTCTTCACCGCTGTCATGCCAGCTGCTAATATTAATAGCAATTAGTCCTATTGATTGTGATAAGTGGAGAGAGACAACAAGGTCAGTCAAGGAGCAGCGACTGGAAGCTGAAGCCAGACTAATTTGACTGGGAAATAAGGCACGGGGCGGGACAGTGATTAACCACTGGCACAAACTACCCCAGAGGGCGAGGTCTTCAAATCAAGAGCAGAGGCCCTTCTGCAGCTACATCATGAGGCTCACCGTGAAGGTCACTGCGGGAAACGGAGCAGCCCGGTTACGCAGGAGGTCGGACTAGGGGATCTCTTTGGCCTTAAACGCCTGGGCTGCAGGAATCCTGAGCGGCACAGACACGAGCTGCCTTGGGCCAACCACCCACCTACAGCCCGGCATCACATGAAGCGTTCACGTCACCAGAGCTCACACCATCCCTAGGGGGGGTTGAACGGTAACCGCCTTATTGACTCTCAGTCCCCCCCAGGGAGGTTCCCCATGCAACGCACCCATTTGTCAGTCCACAAGCGCTCCCGAGGCTTTGTTACATTGGAAGGGGAAAGGGATTTTCTTCTGTCTTCATTCCCTCTCTCTCGTCTCACCCTCTTCAGTGCTGCACGGCCCCCGCCCCCACTCTCACCCACCGACCCAGATCGCTGCTCCAGCCCGGACACAGAGCGTCCATCTGAGGGACTTGTCAGGTCCCCATTGCCCCAGCATGTGAGCACCTCACAACCTTCGGTGTATTTATCCTCACAGCACCCCTGGGAAGCAGGGCAGGACCATTCTCCCCATTGCACGGATGGGGAAACTGAGGCATAGGAGAGAGGCAAAAGCCTAGAGTTTCAGACCAGAAGGGACCATCCAGTCTGACCCCCTGTATAGCACAGGCCCAGCACCAGCCCACTAACCCAGCAACAGAAACAAGAGCAAAGCAAACGGGACCCACAGGAGACGGGACAATTACGGACGACAGGCAGAGAATAGCCACTTGCCCACGGTCACCCAGCAAGGCTCAGGCAGAGCAGAGAATTCTCCAGAGTCCCACGTTAGCATCCTAAGCCCTGGGCCGTCCTTCCTGCTGGGAACACAGCAGGAGGGCATCTCTGCAAAGGGTGGCCTGGACCGTGGCTGCGCTGACTGCAGTGGGGGGAAGAGAACGCTGGGGTTTGGTCATTCAGCAGCACCACGCAGAACCAGTGGGGTCCACAGGCCCCGAGAAACATGGCCTGCTGGGGCTGCAGGTCCGTCGATCCTCACCTAATCCCGGGATGGACTCAGACCAGCAAGGGAACCACAAGCCGGGAGAGAGGACCCAACAGGCAGAGGAGAGAGGGAAAAGCCACAGGGAGGCTCAGAAGGTGGAGCAAGAAGGGGGAGGAGTCACTGGATGTGGGGGAGAGGACACAGTCCCAGAAGCCCGGTTACCCTGCACCATTGCACCGGGGTGCGTGACTGGCCCAGAGCAAGCTGCCATGACGCAGAGCACCCATGCGGGCCAGCCAGTTTCAGGTGCATACAGCAACTACCCGTGGCCCCCAGCCTCCTCGCCCCACACGGACCTGGGATGCTGTTTGCACCAGTTCACCTTTGCTCTGTTCCAATGGATGCACCAAGGGTCCTACACGGCCTGAGACTCCGCCCACAAAGGGAGGAGCTTGTAAGCAGTGCTGAGCCTGGGGGCACGTGGCAGTGGCAGCCCCTATGCTCTGCTGGCCACTGCTGCTGGGGGAGGGGAGCAGAGAGGGAGCACCCCACCTGCAGCATGCAGTGTCACCGTGCTGCTTCGGGCTGCCACGTGCCTGGCCAGCACCCCCAACCAGGAGCTGGGCAGCGTTTCCCCCTGCAGCCAGCGTGTGGAGGTCCAGAGGAAACATCCCTTTCCTTCCTCTCTGCAGGGCCCTCAGCGAGGCAGTGGCTGGAGACATCCCAGGGCAGGGACCAGACACGCCATTTCCATCTTGATGGAAAAGTCTTAGAATAGGACATGGAATTGAGAGTCAGGACTGAGGGGCAGCGGCAGAGCCGGTGGGCGGGGCGGGGGGCAGCACTGGAACCACAGGGGGGCTGCAGGTCAGTTTCGACATGGGCAGGACGCCTGCCGGGGCCCTGCACCCTGGCTCCAGCCCGCCGCACTCTGAAGTGCTACGCTCTGATCAAGCTGAGAGGCAAAAACTCTTTTCCCTGCTGAAGGCAGCTCCCAGCGATGCTCCCCCAGGGGGCTGGGCAGGGGTCCTCACAACTCCACCGGGCTTGCCTGATGGGTCCCAGTCTCACACGGGGCAGCAAACAGTCAGGCTGATGGGGAGCAGATGGGCTAGAATCACCACCACACTACAGGCGACCCCCCTCGGCACTGGCTGTGCATTAGCCCTAGGTCTTTGCAGCAGAGCAGTGGTGTCCTTCTGCTCCTTTTAGGGATGGGGAAACTATGGCACAGAGGGAAGTGACTTACCCCAGGTCACATGGCAAGGGGACGGCAGAGACAGAAGTGGAGCTGAGGTGTCCCGACGTCCAGCCTGTGTCCCGTCTGCCAGGCTGTTGTAGGCCCAAAGCTTAATTCTGTTATATTGATTCAATGTAAAATATCCTTATTCTGTTCGTATGACACAAACCACCACAGCAGTTTCTGTAAGACTTTGTATTTTGAGTATGCAGCGTGATCTGTTCACTATTAAATACGTTTGTTTAAAACCACCATTTGTTTGTCCAAAACTAATATCTGGTCATTAATTATCCTGTTTATAAAGTTCCCAAAAATCATTCTGTAAAACTGTTGCTATTATTAAAGTACACGTTTTAATATCACTGCTTAATGTGACATCAACAAATGTTCTACAACAAAATTCAATATTAAATATTTTTTAATAATGTTTTAAATAAAAAATGTTATTGTTTCTAAAGAACACTGATGTCTTCCAATTACAAATTTTAAATAAATATTAAACAAATAAAACAAATAAATAAGTAAGTAATATGTATCTGTAAACTCAAACACTAATAAAAAAGGCACCAGCCTCAACGTTCAAAAACATAAAAATAACGTTTACGACCCAAATGGCCAAAAACTGCCCCGCCCCAGATTCACCTCAAAAAACAAAATAAACCAGAAAAAATAATGGTCATGCTTGCAAAACATAAGTAATTAATAATCACCCCAGAATACAAATGCAGCATAACAAAACAAAACCCATAAAATAGCATAAAAACTTACCCCTATTAAAAAAATAAATAAATAAAAACTTGGAGTTTGGTTCTACAGTGATCCTCCAGAAGCATCGGTGTGCACCGACCGACTAACCGACCCACCCCTGCTCCCTCCTTGTGCTTAGCCACCTGGCCAGTGGACTAACACAAGCAACTAAGGCTAGTAACTATACTTCATCTTTGTAGAACCCCAGTGCGCACAGCTGTGGTGTCTTTGTTTCTCCATGCTATTAGGGTAGCTTTTTTCTAAGTTCCCAACAGCCTCGTTCCACCTGATCAGTGCCTCAGGCTTGGGCTGAGTGGCTGTGCCCAGGAAAGGGCGCGATTCCTACCTACAGGCTTTGCCACCTTTGCCTTTTCTTCTGACGCCAGCTGGGCCCTTCCCCCAGCACCTGCAATAAACTGTATTATTCGCCAAGCTGCTAGTGGAAGAAAGAAGGGGCCGATGGCTGGGGACTAGCTTGTAACCATATCCCAGACAGACCAGACACTCGCTACCAAGACACATACCCACCCACCCTGATCCATGTGCAAATCAGAGGCTGCTCTGTTATCATCACATGGCTGGTCCAAGGGAGCTTCCTAGGGGGAGCAGCTCAGCCCCCTGACCTGTGCCCCGTACAACCCATTTAAATCATTTCAGATCCAGGGGGCACAAGCAATGAGTCGGACAGAGCTCCGACACCCATGTGCAGGAAAAGCCACTGGCACCCCCACTGGCCCCTGGGCAGCCGGGACACTCTGCCATCTCTGGAGAAGGGTAGCCAAGTGCTCTCTGCAGCGGGGAGAAGGTTGAGCATCTCACCCACATTCCTGCTCTTGACGTTGCTCATTGGGCTCCACGGGACCAGAAATCCAGACCCGCTCACCCACATCTGCTTCCTCCTGTGCAGGGGGCCTTCGGGGAGCCTCCTGCAAGGCTCCCAGGGAGAAGCGAGGGTGCTCCTTCCAGGCTGGAGGGGAAGCAGCTGAACCACAGCCCTGCAGGCTGGAGCAGACATGCGCTGGTTTGGGGTCATGCCAATCCACGATGCTGCATTCTGCTGGCAACTATCCTGCTGGGACCCTGGCCTCTAGGTTTCCCCTCCCCAGCCCCGCTGTCTGCAACGCCAATGGAGAGAGGAGGGGGCTGGGGGCCAATTTGCCCTAGCAGCCTGTGGCGGATGATGATTGTGACAGAAGCCAAAAGGTTGCCATGGCAACCACAGCTGAGGGATGCTCCTGAATCCGTAACCTCCGGTCGGAGAGCTGTAATGGAGCAATTACTCTTGGCAACCCAGGCCTCCGGAGAACGCCCGAGGGCTGGAAACACCAAGCCGGCTCCAGAAATAGGCTCTGGGAAGGAGCACTGCTCTAGCAGAGAGCTGCCCAGGAGCCGAAGCACAAGAGAACTGGAGCAGGGAGGAGAGTTTTTCCCTATGCTGCGCCTTCACGGCCTTCCCATGCTGAGCCGAAGGCGGGGGAGTGAAGGAACGGCTGAGCCCTGCGCTGGGCTGCACCCTGCAGCTCCCAGGGAAAGGTTCATTGGAGTAGCCCTTGTCCAGCCCCAACGAGAGCACGTACTGCGGAGCTGAAAGGAGAATTCAGGCACCGGGGTGGAATCCTGGCCCTACTGAAGTCATGGGAGTTTTGGTTTTAGCTCCTGTCCTCTCTTCCCAGCAATGGCTGCCAGCCATCCTCGTGGCAGGCTCCATGCAACACTGCACTGGATTCTGGGCAACTCGGCCTGGCTGCCTCTCACACACAGATACAAGCACACTCGCCGATTCTATGAATGAAATTTCGCCGCACCCAATGCCACAAGCTAGTCCGAATTTTTTTCTCAAGGTACCGGCTTGTGGCCCTCTGGCTGCGCCCAGTAAAGGATTCCTATTTTCCTCCCTTTACTTAGGACCTGCCTCCTGGAAGGATGGCTTGGAGGTCCTTGCCCCCAGAAGTCAAGATGACAATGCACACAGGGAAAGGGAGATCCTGATGGTCACTCATCTGCCAGGCTCCCAAGATCGTCTTTGAGTCTGTGGATGCACACGTACCTCCCTGTGTGATCTGCTGCTGGGCCCTCACCCATCCTCACCCTACATTTGTTCCTCCCACTTGCTGTGGCAGGGCTCAGGTTAGAGTCTAAGTTCCTTGGGGCAGGAGCCACAGATTCCTCTTTGTCCTGTGAGGTGCTGAGTGCACAGTGGATGCTATAAACACACAGTGCAATGGTTCAAGTACTCTGTTTGCCTTGCACTGGCGGGGGATGACAACACTGAGGCAGTCTGTGACCAAATCCACATGCTTTGCCTCTCTCTATTCATTATCAGACTCGTCTTGGCTACTATTCACTGAATAATTGTGGAAGACATTCTTGGATTTTAGCCTATTCGTGTAATCAATATATGAGCTATATTGGACACAGGGTACATAATAAACTCCTGTTCCTGGATTGGACGAGCATAACTCCACCCACAATTGTGTGTCTGGTGCAAAGACTTGATTGGAGAGTTCAAAATTGGCTGTGGCCAAGTGTAAGCCAACAGTCACTTCATGCTCCTTGCTCCCAAGGACAGTCCTGCTGATGGAAACCGCAGACGCAGGAGGAGGTGCAGCAATTTGGCTTATTCATAAAAAAATCTTCTGCGCATGGAGAGGAGTGAGGTGAGGAAAGGGGGCCACTTCAGTATTGCTCCATTTTTTTTTTTAAAGACTTATTTCAGATCTTGGTCCTTGTCCATTGTAAATTGCTCAGAGATGGACGCCACCACAGCAGTGGAGATAAATCATACTGTACAGTTTGACAAATTGCTGATTTTCTATCACTGTTGGTTTTTCTCCCCTTTGATTGTAATCTCTATGGGGCAGGGACCTATCTTCTATTCTGCTTGTACTGCAGCTAGCACGCTGAGGCCAAAATATATATACTGCTACCCCCAAGTCTTCAGCTTTGATACGTCTAGCAGAAGGTCAAGGTGGTTTCATCTGCATGAAACATAACAGAGGAAGAATCACCCTCCCCAATAAGAAAATCAGTCAAAGAATTTGCAGCCAGAAGGTGCATAAAAATTTATTTTTTTTACAGAATTCATCTGATAAAATCATATGGCTTTATAGGATTCAGACTGTCATTGGAACACAGTGTCAAGGGCAGGAGGCCCTTCATTAGTGTTTCTCATATAGAAGATGCCACATTTGGGTCTTAGCTGTGACAGGATGACATCAGATAGACTCAAACAAGAACTGGGGAACAACCAGAGAAATGGGAAACTTGACGTGGACCCGGGCCCCACAGCACAGCAAACATGGCTTCTGGGGGCCTCAAATATAATCCAGGCAGAAGATTGTGCAGATTCCACTGTGTGGCGTGCCCAACATTACTTCCACCAGCAATGAGGGGTGGGCAAGGGAACAAGGGGAAAGAACACCACAAAACAATACTGTCAATTTCAAGCCATCAGCCAAGACGGCAGCTCTGTCATGAGAGTGACTCCTAGGGAAAGCTCAACTCACAGATCACCTGTGGGCTGACAGCACCTCTCATGAACAGTAACAAACTAGGCCTGCTGAGGCTGCAGAGTCCACCCGTCGTCAGCCACAGTAAGCCTTGAAGACAGAGGCAGCTGGGCACTGCTAGGTGAATTCTGAAATCCTTCTGCTCCAGGCCGTCATGGGTCATCTTGGAGCTGGACAGCAGGACCCTTTGGCAAAGGCTGGGCCTCATGCGAACATTAAAAATTCACTGAAACACGGCTCGATTAAAACCAGAAACGCTCTTGAGCCCTGCAGCACTTTTGCCTGGATGTAGCGAATGTCCCATCAAATGGCTCGAGGGAGGGCACTGCCAGTCAACTCTGTGCTGAAGCCATAGAAGCACGGCAACTCACCTATCTCTACAACTGCACCTTGCACAGATGTCTGCGAGATTCTGGTAGCTGGTCAGTGCTCTTCCTCCAACCCCGCTGCGAGAAGACCCTGGACTGCAGCCAAGGGCTCCACACAGCAAAGCCAACGCCACAAGTTAAAGATCACCCCCACCCAAGCCTTCTCTGCCTCAGTTCATAGAGAAACTCAGCAGCAGGAGCCACTTTGACAAGCATATGTATGTCACCTACCACCAAGAATCAGCAAAGACAGGGGCCCTGCTGAAACAATCAGCTCCCTGAGCTCCTTCAGCAGGACACTGGAACACGCCCCCCAGACTGGGGACCCACACCCCATCCCCATCCCAGTTAAGGAGGAAGATGCTGTACTCAGTTGCCAGAGGAACCCCTACACATGAAGATTTAAACACAAGATAAACACACCCTCCTGCTACGAACCCAGCATTCAGACTGCTGCCGTAAGCTTTTGAACCATAGACAAGAATATAGGGAAACAGGTAGATTTTCCATCCAATCATCCCACAAGCATACTGTACACAGGCCTGCCCTGAGCGCACTCGAAAGGCTGAAGTGCTAGTGGCGTTTCCTGAATCAATCGTTTATATGTTTTTTCCAGCTCTCCAGCAACAGGCATAAACAGAGCGGAAAATTTGTGCAGATGGGAGGTGAAGAAAGCAGAGACAGGCCCGGATTGGCTGGTGAAGACAGTCTTTGCCCCTGGGAATCCCAGAGTCGGTCTTCGGCAAGTCTCCTTGGGCTTTGTGCCGGGCCGATGAAATGAGAGCTGGTATCTGTGCCCGAGAGAACCAACAAGGGGCTGGCAGTCCCCATGTCTGCCAGTTAAACACTTTGGATCAGAAAAAGCCAGGGTGTCAGTGGAAGCGGGTGTCCAGCAAAACTTCCAGTTCAACCAGGAGACTCAACATTCAAAGCTACGTATACAAAGTATTCTGTGCCCGTAGAGCCCCGCACAGACCACTGGCCATGCAGCATGGACACTGGCTACTTAGCTGCACAACACCTGCTCACCAGTGGCACAAATTCCATTAGGAACTGCGGCTGACACACAGTAACATGACAGTATCGGTTTGACACCGTGCATCGCTGATATATGTGGGCAGTCTAGACACCCCACATCTCTAACAGTGACGTCAGGCACAGCACTCTTTTGCTTAATCAGATGGCATGTCACGCTGCCAAACACGCCATCATTGCTCAGGTTTTCACATCTCCCTTGATGTCTATTAATACTGGCAACCCAAGCAGGGTGGGGTAGGAAAGGGGGAAATGGCCTTGTGAAGGGAGGGATGGGACAGGCTGGAGAAGGATCTGCCAGGCAGCAAGCCCCACTACCGGGGCATGGTGGGGCTAGCTAAAAACCTTTTAATAGAGGGGGAAAAAAAGGAGCCACTAGGAAACTATGGTGAGCTGGCGGGGGATTAGCACCTGGAAATCACTTTCTCATGACTGCCTTTGATTGCCATTGGAGTGCTGTCAAAATGCTGGGCCTTTTACAGGGACACTGGTAGTTAGGCCCAAATGGAGATTTAAAAAAAAATCTGATAAAGCAGATTATTAAAAAGTCATTTCATGACACTGAACATAAAAGTCACAGGAAACCCGCAGGGAGCTTCCAATCCAAACCCCTCTGCCCCTGCGGTTTGCAACCCCAAAACTGCAGAAAAGCCAGAAAGGGAAAGTAACTAAGCTATTTCCACTGCCCAAAGCCACGTGAAGTGCAGGAATATTTAAGTAGTAGGTTTTTTAAAGGCTCCCTTTTAATAATCTAAGGGGTTATTGGTGACAACTGTAAAGACTTCACATGTTAACTTTAACCTGATGTTATCCCTGGACACATGGAAAGGGCAGAAAGTCCCTGGAATATCTTGTATGTGACAATGCTTTGAGGAGCGCAGCATTGCTAAACTCCAGCGGCTTGGAGATTCACAATGCCACTAAGATCAGTAGGTATTCATGCCAACTACCCACTGTAGTGTTTGGCCAGCGTTCAATAGAAGGATATGCAAATAAATACCAGGCGACATTAGATGACTACTAGACAGAGGAACGCAACGATTAAACCACCCACCCTCCAGGCAGCACCATTTACAAGACATTCTTTAAGAAGCCTAGGCTTCCTAAATCCCAGTTTGTCCATTGCTTCCTGATAGAGCTTGTGCTATAGGACGGGTCACAAGCCCACTGGACAACTCCATCCCAGAGGAGAGAAAACACAAGTTGCCACCAACTATGTTGCTTTCAAAGTCCCAGCAGGCTCCAGGAAGTCCCTGTGAACCACACTGTGATATAAAATGATACCTTCCCTGGAGAATAAAAGACTGGACAGGGGTGATTGCTGCCGCCCCTTGTTTGAAAGATATGTACAGCTTTCCCAGGGTGCTGTTTGTTTCAAGTCTGAGCCGGTCTTAAAAACTATATTAAAAGAGACACAAGTGACCTCCTCAGTACTCTGAGGAGACTGGACTCCAGGCTCTGGAGATGCCCAGACATGGCAAGGGGAGGCCATGAAATTCACACTGCCGGAGTGGACTGTGGTAATGTTGAGCAATGGGGCATTCAGAGTCAAACCCCTCGTGATGGGTAGCTTGAAAGTGTAGAGAATTTCTCGGCCATGCTGGTTGGTGTCATTAGGTCCAGAGGATCCTGTTTGTGGGACTGTTTTGCTGGTGCTGTAATCAGGTTTGGGGGAGGAAGGAATTTCCTCCTGGAGGTTGCTTGATTTCTCCCACTTGGGTGCATTGTACTAGGAGAAGGAAGCTGGTGTCTGTGTTAGGTAAGCATGGGGGGAGGGCCAGTTCTCATCCTCATTTGCTCTTTGCCAGCGCTTTGTAAAGTGTGAATCCTACCACAGCAGTGATACTGGCTCCCAAGGCTACCCGGAGCCAGAAGGAAACAGCTCCCAGCTCAGTGTCGTTCAGATGACTGCAAAGAAACAGACAAGAAGCCATTCAGTGAACTGCACAGTCAAGGTCCTACAAGACAAGACAGACACATGCACAGACAAGGTCCTACATCCCACACAGATGTTAGAGAATCTGCTAGCCCAACAGGACAGGATGCACTTGGCCATGCAGTGGGCTCTCATGGCCAGCCACTGGGTTAAAGAGGGACTGTCACTGCCAGCAGTAATGTTGGAGTAAGTGCTCTGCACTGGCATGAAAACACAAGAAGCGCATGTAGCAGAGACCCGGAACTAGCTCCTTTCAGTCTGCAGCTGACAACAGAGGGTCAGCACTTCCACACAGGATCTTGAAGCTAGCCTCTGCTAGCCTGACCCCTTGAGTAGAGCAAACAAATTGAAAAGCAGAAGCACAATTGATGGAGAGGATGGGGGAGGGACAATTCCCCCCTTTTCTGAATTCTGAAAATTCAAAATTTAAAGAAAACACATGCCCAGGACTATAGTTGGCTAAAAAAGGGGAATGTGAGAATTGTATCAAAATTTTGCACTCAAAGCTTTCATGATTTCTAGGCAGAAGAGACGAGGAGAAGGGATGGGGAAGAGAACAGGAGGCATTCATTGTAAGGTTGGTCTTCACCATCATTTGTGCACTGATGACAAACAAGCCTCTTGGCAGCTAAACAGATCAGATTACAATGCAATAAAGCAATTCCTTTGCCCTTCTATGTGCATTTATGAACGGATGGAATAGATACAGGCTTTACTGTCATGCTTTTTTCTTAGCAAGGGTATAAATAGCACAGCAACATCTCAATAACTGGGGCAAACCAGGAGTTATACCTCTTCTTTTCTAGGCCAAGCTGCATTTATACCTTTCAATGCTGAGGAGATCAAAATACATCAAACCCTACACGATCAACACCACTAGTCGCCCACAGGACATTGTGATGGAGCCTGCACATCTGGAGTGCATTACAGTGCAGGCTGTTAAGCAGAACTAGACCAAGCCTCGCCATACAAGTCAGCCTCCTTAGCAAGCCTGTATTATCCAGTTTTGATAATCCAGGCACCTCCTCAATGAGGAGAGAAAAATCCATTATTCATATGCTGCTAAATCAAAGAACAGCCAATCCCAGGGCCTCCATTATATTTACTTATACTGAATTTCCTAGATATATTAGGAATTTTAAAATTTTAATACAGTGGAGGGAAAAATAGTGTCAGCGCTAAAATAAAAAATGTTTATTGAAGGGAGACTAAAGAAAAAAATCTCTTATCTGCTTAAAGTTCTTCTAGACTTAATCTAATTTGCTTCCCAGAATGAGTTTACTCCCTGCACCGAGCTAAACTGGTTTCCTTTTCCAGCTACACTCTACTAAAACAATGCTCTTAATGCAGGCAATGGTCGATTCGGGAACTTTTTTAGTAACTTTCTTTTACCACACCTAAATGTTGAACCTAAATCTGCTTCCCTGGGCAACCCGTTCAAAGCGAGCTTCTACTCCAGAAAGCAAATCTGTACAAATGGCCTCATGGGGCTCCGTTTGACCGACCTCGGTACAAAGCTGATCAGTTTAGGGGGAAAATACAAGACCAATGTCAGACCTGTAGGCTCAGCAACTGGGACTGGAAATTCCTGCTGGGTTCTTTCCCAGCTCAAGCATCAACACTAAAGATTCTGCAATGTGAATGTAGTTGACTATTCTGTTGGCAGTGCATGGACTGGAATAGAATCCAGCTTTCTCCTCCTGCGCTGAGCGAGGTGGGCAGGGCTAAAAGGTAACACAACCTTGTTTCAGTTTATAAGCAGGCCAGACCTGATGCCCACAAATGGCAGTCTACTGTGAGAGAAGGTGCTGTTTTTACACCCACTGTCTGCAGAGCCTAATCACACTAAAGGAGAAGAAGGACGATCCTGTGGCTAAGGCTGAGAATCAGGAGAGCTGGGATCTTCTCCAGGCTCTGCCACTGACTTCCTGCAAGTGCTCTCGGGCATGTCGTCCTATGCCTCACGATGGGGACTCTAATACTCCCCTACGTCCCAGTTATGCTATGAAGATACATTTAGGAATGTGCTCAGATCTTACAGCAATACAAGCCATCGTAAAGCTGATAAAATAAAAATGAACTGATGCATTTAAAGTGTTTTTGGCTTAAAAAGGATCCCATTCGTCACCATCTAAGTGCCATAACAAGGGTCTTGGCTCATAACATTTGCAGGCTGTGTTAATATGCACCCCTCAATCCCACATGCATTCTGCCTGCCCACGATCGGGCTGCATGCCTAAAAGAGTACTCTCAACTGGCTCAGAAAGAGTACTAACGGGAAGGCAGCCGCTGTGGCCAGTTTGGTATAGATGGTGGTCGTGGGCAGGCCTTGGCTGTTGCAGGTGAAGTAGCATGGGGGCGGCAGGCGATGCTTATAACAGAACTCAGCAGGCGAGAGTCCATGCTGCTGAGTCACTTCTGGCAGGTCTGACTTGGAGGCGACGAAGATGCAGGGAATCTGTCCATCCATGTATTGTTGCTGTGTAAGAGACGCACAAAAGTCACAAACAGGAAGATATAGGGAAGTGGTCACACCCCCACTACAAATTGAGGGGAAAGGGAGCAGGAGAATCCAAGGCGAGGATGTGGTGGGGTGGAGTAGCCTGGCCCCTGATGAAGGGCAGATCACCATGCAGGCAGGCAAGCGAGTTCTGCTGTGGAGGGGGCTCAACGGCAGGACCCGAGGCTGCACTGGCAGAACTTTGCTGCCACAACGCTAGCACTAACATATTGGAGTATGATGGGGTGCCTGGGGATCAGCAGAGCCATAAGCCCTGAAGCAAGAGCGGGAAAGGTAGTAGTGGGAGGGCCTGGGTCCCTCTCCTAGCCCCTGACTGCCATAACACTGGTGGCAGGACTGCAGGGGCCACTCTGGGAAGGGGCCAAGATACCTGCAGGAATACCTGAGGCAGTTGGTTGAAGAGCAGCACCATTTGCTCGAGATCCTCCAGGAGGTGGACAGGGGCCAGATGGCCTGGGACAAGAAGCGCAGCCCCAGGTCAAGAGGCCAGAAGCCTGGGCAGAGCAGTGTTATGCCTGCGGACTGAGGGGACGCTTGGAGAGAGCATGCTCCTATTGGGAAAGGAGGAAGTGTAGCCCCAAGGGAAAGAAGGCAGGAAAGCGCCAAAGTCCCCGACTTGTGAAGGGAACAGGAAGGAGGGACGCTTGTTTTGCCTGTGGGGAACCAGGGCATGTGAAGAGGCAGTGTCCTCAAAGGCAGAATAGGACCCAGGATCCTGACAGGGGATGAGAAAAGGGATCCAACTAAGGAAAAGGGCAAGGGATCCAGAAAGGACCAGAGGGAGGTGCTAAATACCCAAGAGTGGCTGCACCCAGGTGGTGGAGGAGAAGGCAAAAGGGGGCAAGCGGGTGAGACGTGAGAAACAGGAGAGAAGGAAGAGACCCTTAGACATCCAGCTGAAGAATGTGGGGCCTCATACAGACACCAATCAAAAGGAGCTGGGAACTCAGACCCGAGGGGAGGAGGTGGAGGGGGGGGCCTGCTGGGTGCACCAGCAGAGCCAGGGCCAGAGCTATGGGAAAAGCGCAAGAGGAGGCAGAGACACAGAGAGAGAAATACAGGGACACCAAGGAGGAAAAGGAGAAATTGCTACTCCTGGTGGATGACTTGAAGCAGGAGAGAGATCCCCTGCGGACCCAGCTGCGAAGGAAGCAGGGAGGTAATACCCTTCCTCGGGGCAGTCTGTCTTGAGGGGGAGGGTGTGTGATGGGGCGCCTGCCCCTCACTGCCAGGAAAGGGTTAAGAGGGCCTTTGGAAAGGCAGCGAATAGGAAGGAGCTGCGTGGTAGCCAATCAGGGCCCAGGCGGCCAGTATATAAGGCAGACAGAGCAGAGCAAGGACAGGGCCTCCCAGGAGCTGGAAGGGGAAAAACTGTCAGCACCCTGGACAGAGCAGTGGCTGGCTGCTGGGATTCAAACCCTGAAGTGAGGGCAGGGAAGGTCCTGGAGCTGCAGGGAAGTGGCCCAGGAAAAGCGGCCCAGGGAAAGCTACGGAGGAGTTGGGGGAGACACAGTGAAAGGCTGCCACACCTAAGGGCCCTGGGCCAGGACCGGAGTAGTGGGTGGGCCTGGGTCCCTCCCCCAGCCCGATTGCCATAGCACTGGTGGCAGGACTGCAGTGACCACCATGGGAAGGGGCTGCAGAATCCCCCGGAAGGGGGAAGCGCGGACTGTGACTTGAGCGGAGGACCGAGTCATGAGACCGAGACTGAGGGCTGAGCAGAGACAGGCACAAGACACTGCAGAAAGAGGTGTCTGCCTGACTGAGGGCTGATTCCCCAGATACCCAGCAGGAGGCACCAAGGCGGGGAGTCACACCATGCTACAGAGAGCGGAAGCAGGGACCCTCTGCAAGGTCTGGCCTGTCTCTCCCATTAGGAGGTGGCTTTGCTTCAGGGGGACTGGGGTTGCCGCTCAGAGGCGGACATGACACTTACCTTATAAATAGAGGCGCAGTAATTGAAAGATTTGGAATCGTTCACATTGTACATTAAGCAGGCCACATCACAGGCTGCATCCGACGCCTTCATGAACTCTGTGTCCACGTCGATCTCATACAGCTGGAGCAGTGGAAAGAAAAGGAAAGTGGTGCAAGAGAAGACAGCCAAGAGCACATGGAGCCAGGAGATCACACAGCGTCTGGAGACTGTGGTACCTTGTCCGTCAGTGCACAGGTGTCTGCCACAGGAACAGCATGTCGGGACAGACGCCCCCAAGGTCAGGACTGCAGGGTTCCCCTCCCAGTGACCGGCTCTATGACCCATGCGGAGTCACTAACCTTGCCACACCTCTATGTAGGTGCTGCATATGACACATCTCTAGAGAGCACCCAAAAGTGGCTGCCTAGCAGAGGTAGGCCTTCAACACAGGAAAAGCAAACTGTACTGGAAACCATGAAGATACTTTAGAGAATGGCTTCTAAAGACTGGGGGCTGCATACTGGGAGGCTCTTAAATGAAGCTTGCATCCTCCTCATGACCATTTCCATTGGGACATCTCCAAAATACCCAGGAAGCCCTGCTGCTCTCTCCCCATGGCAGAGAAAGCTGCTAGTCCATCCTCGAGAGCCCCCGTCTCCTGCTCCATGGGACTTACTATTAAATACTTTTCCTGGCCACTGACTTGTACCGTGTTGATTGCATAGAAGGACAGCTCTCCCGGGGACTCCTTGTGTGCCTGCAATGAAGCGGATAACAGCGGTACAGCCATGAGGAAAAGAGAATGTTTACCATGAATTGAGGTTTGTGAACTCTCTCCCAGGAGTCCCCAAGTGCTACAGCAACCCGTTACTGGACGCAAAACTACTCCAGGGGTGCGGATCCAGCTCACCTGTGTTTCTGGCACACACACACCAAGCCATTCACAGAGAGGATACAAACATACTGACAAAATGAGTAAGCAGCTATGAAGACTAGATGCTTCCTTGTCCATTCATCCCAGGGAATGGGAAATTCCTCCACAACACCAAAGCAGAGAGCAGGCCTGCTAGTGCAGAAGAAGTGTGAGGAAGGAACTTGTTGCTCTGCTCCATGAAATGAAGGAAAACTGAGGCTGAATATGAGAGGAAAACATGCTGTCAGTGAGATCTACCAGGTGGAACAGTCTGCCCACAAGAACTGGTGGAAATCTCATCATTTGGGACATTCAAACTAGTCAGAATAAAGTACGAGGGAATGTGCCGTAGGGAACAATCCTGCCCTGGCCAGAGGGATGAAGTAGATGACGTAATAGGTCTCCTCCCTGATACTACAGGCAGAGGGTCTCAGCCTCTAGTCAGTACTTGCCTGGGACAGCTTTACATATGCACAGCAACACAGGAGGAGCTTGGAAGCACTCATCTTTTCAAGCTCTAGGCCAGGCCAGAAACAAGGGGCTTTGGGGAGAGAAGAACGTGCATACTCACGGCCAGGTTCTTCCCAAGGAAGGCCTGTAGGAACGCAGACTTGCCCGTGCCCCTGGGGCCAATCACCTTACAGAGGAAGACATTTCTCTGGGTCTGACCCTTCTCTAGGTCGATTTTCTTCTCTCGGGTAACTGGAGCAAGGGACGCAGAGAGCTTGTGTTAGCACTAGGAGAGGTGGGCACCAAGGATACCAGAGGCAATGCTGGAGCCTCTGAGGGATGGCGTACCTGTGATGGCCTGTGTCTGAGAGTTGTGCTCAGAGAAGATGGGGTAGCCCAAGTAACCCAGGTACTCTAGGCAGTGATGGACATCCAGATAGGACACCAGCCTGGGGGATCCAAGCAAAGAGAACACTGCCAGTTATAGGGACCCCCGACAGAGCCAGGGATGTGCTAAGTGAATTGGGGTAAGGGGGATGGAGAAGGACTGCGCTTACGTCCATTGGCAGAGGAATCCATGCAGTGAAAGCAGGCCTTTATCAGTGGTGCATACCGTGTTGTAGAGTTCAGGGCCCCAGGGCACGTAGGGGAAGACGGTGAAGAAGCTCTGTAGTTCGACAGGTGAGAGGGCTCCATCTCCGTCCTGGGAACACAAAGGGTGGGTTGATGCTTCAAGCGGGAGCCCCAGAACATTATGGATACACTCTTGTGCGTAGTGATCCATGCCCACACACTGGCTAATTAGGCCTAAGTGATGTATTTATCTGGGCACAGACAGAGCCCCAGGTGCTCTGTGATTCTGGGACTGCACACCCTGCTGAAGAGGCCACTTGCTGCTGCAGAATTTTGCTCTGGATCAGCTAGTGTTGAAAAAAATATTTCTGATCCTCATAGTTGCAGAGACCCTGAACAAGGGGAGCCACATGTAAACAACGCAATGTTGTCTTCCTGAGGCTGCGGAAAGTCTGAATCAGTGTGAAACTGACATCATTCTTCACAAGAGTGCTAACCTGGACACCTAGAGGTGGTGACTTCAATGTCAACAGCTGTTTCACTGCTGCTCATTTCAGCAGAAACACACAACCCATGTGCTTACCCTATAATCCCATGCTTCCTTTCACACTTTCTCAGGGGCCAAAAGCTCTCACTGCCCATCACTCAGTGACCAGCTTTGCCCCAGACAGCTTCTATGATGCCATAACATGTGGGGAACAGAAAGTGCAGGAGCAGTGTAAAATGGAATTGAATATCCAAATAAAGAAGGCTACTGGAGCGACCGGGCTATCTGCCTTCAGACTGACCTCAATTCTGAGTTTGCCACCCTGGAGTGCTGGTCTGAGGCTTGGTCTGTTTCTGAGCACACAGGGGCTTGGGTATTTATATAGTGCACATCACTGTGGTCCCAGAGTGGCACACAGTTGGCTAGGCCCCAGCTGGGTGAGCTGCGCAGATCTGGCACTCTTCTCACTTCAAAGAAGCAGAAAAGAGCTTTGTTCCTTCTCCCATCTTTGGTCCTTGTGCTAGCTCCTGACGGCTGTCTGGTGCGTGGTCATTTAGAATCCCTACGCAGCTGCGGGCTGTCTCCAATTCCAGCTAGCCTCCCCTTTGTTACCAAGAGCCCGTTGTTTGAGGCTGGGCGCTACCATAGAAGGTTACGGTAATAGAGAGAGAGGCAGTCTCCATAACAGCCCAGCCCCAGCGAGCTCATCAAGACCCAGAATTTAACGGCTGCCCACTGAGCACCCCGTCAAGTTTAGGATGATCAGAGCATGTGAATTCTGTGCTCTTGACAAGCCGTGCTGGCCAGACAGCGCTGCCATGTTCTGCAACAGCTGGCATTTCCAAAGAGTCCGGTTTAATTCCAAGCTGCAGTGTGGTGCAAAATATCCTCTGTACCCAGAGGTCACAGGCATACGATGAAGATGCTCTCCCTGTGCGAGAGAGGAAGGCCTGGGCTGCCATACCCAGTCCCCTAAAGAAGGAGAATGCAAGGACAACAGAATAAGCAGATGGGACTGCATGCACAACAACTGCAAATATGCATCTACGAGCAAGAGCGTAGGGGCAGCTAAGCACATCTGCAGGATTGGACAGCCTGGCTGCCAAGCCCTGCTCACCTTGTCGTGCTTCTCAAACATCCGCTGCAGAAACTGGTATCCAAAGTGATTGAGCTCGGTGGAGCAGCCCTGGGGCACGCGAAACCTGGAGGGAGACAGTGCAACCTGTCAGCAAGGCACTCAGGGACCCACTAACTCCCATACTGGGGACATCTACTCAGACTTCTCCTCACGGTGCCTGGCGACTAGCACAGGAATTGTTATGGCTGCTTCATGCCATCCAACAGCCCACGGCATGAAACAATCCCATGAGAAGAGAGGATCGGACTCTGAACTGAGCCTGGAGCAATAGTTCTCACTGACTCTGAGGGCACAGGCTAGCCATCTGCACACAGCTCCAATGGGCAGCCAGAGGAGACCGGGGGTCCTTGGTGTCCAAACAGCCAACTTCCCAAACACAGAGAAGAGGGGAGGCCATCGTGCAGCTCCCGACCCCCTACAATGCTTTTATAGAGACTACAGCTCCCAGCTGACAATGCTTCATCTTGATCCCCGTAGCCTGGCTGCAACCTGCTCCATTTCAATGCAACTGGGCGCAGTCCCTGAGCTCCTGGCAAGTTGCTAATGCACCCTCAGCTGGTGATGTTTGGGTGCCCCTAATTTATAGGAATACAGGATTCTTCCAAGTGCCTGGATGCTTCTCTAAGTGGGGAGTAACTGCCACAGCCCTTCCTGTGTTGATTTTGCTCTGCCTTGAGCTCCAGGTGCAGTATCCACCAAAGAGATGGTCGTTACAGAATACAGCCGTGTTCACATCCTGCGCACTATTGCAAGAACTTTTGTACTAGAAATGCCTTGCAAGGTATCATTTGAAAACTCATTATTTGCTGGTCAGTATCGTCCTGTTAAAATAAGTGTGGCAATGTTGTATGTGAAGTTATAAGAGTTCCCTGTATGACATTATTAATACATATTCCAAACCCCACAGCCCTGCCCAAACCGTGGTTGGCAAACAAGTCTGTCCTAAACAAAGAAACGGGTGCTCTGCTTCATTTGCATCAAAGTAGGAAACAGAGTCATCAAGCAGGAAGGAAAACAAACAAAGCTCCAACTGGTGAGAAAAAGCCAGCAGGGAACATCTTTCCACCCAGACTCTGTCTCCTTGTGCCCAGCTGGAAATGTTTTTCAAGACAGGGACTGAAACTATAAAACTGCGGGACAAACACCCCCAGGAACTCCCCTCTCTCCCTGCCATCGCATTCACTGCACCTGAAGCGACAAAGGAGGCATTTGTTGGGCTCTGGGGGCGGGGTCCTGACCTACAAGGTTTGGTCAGTAAGGCTGCTGAAGGCATGGGCTGAGAAACTTGGCTTGAAGCTGATCTAGTTTAAGTCAGGTATTAATGAATGTCTTATCTTTACTTTTCTTGTAACCATTTCTGACTTTTAATGCCTCATTACCTGTACTCACTTAAAATCTCTCTTTGTAATTAATAAACTTGTTTTACTGTTTTATCTAATCCAATGTGTTCAAAGTGACATGCCTGAATAACTATTTGAGATAATCTGCTGGTATATTATTCCCTTTCAGGGAATGGGCTTAATGGATTTAAAATATTGTGCTCTGTCCAGGAGAGGGATGGGTAGTACAGGACACACATTTCTGGGGAGAAATCTGGGATGGGGGATGGTGGGCTAACCGTGTAGTGTAACGAAGGCTGCTGAGAGCCAAGGTGTTACCCCAGTGTCGCTGGCAGGCTGCAGTTACACACAGATACTCAGGGCATGGCTTGCATTCTGGCAGCAGCCCAGGTGGCAGCTACTTCAGCACGGAGTTGTAAGGCACCCGAGGTTACAGGGCAGGGGTGACACAGCCGCTCATTAGTCTGGGTCGTACCTGAGTATGTCACCTTGGTACTTTAATCACAGTAGTTCCCTTTCCGATGGCGAGAGCCCTGTTACACCCCCTGCTGCTCTGGCTCTAGGATTCTCTAGCTCAGTGTTTCTCAATGACCGGCCCGTGGACCGGCACCGATCCCTGAGATCTCCCTGACACAGTATAGGAATCCGGGCCCTGGTATCGAAAAGGTTGAGAAACACTGCTCTAGCTCACAAATAAATCCTTTCGTTAGTGATGGAACAACACATCTGGGGGCATGACAGGGATCAGAGAAGAGGCAGCAGCTGCAAAATCCCAGCTGAATACTGAGCTGACAGCTTATTGCTCCAAACAGCTTTTGTGAGAGGCAACGGACTTCAAAAGCCCCTTAATGATTTCACTGGAAAGTCACAGTCCCCGTTGGCTCCTCTCGGTGGGCACCAGTGGAATCAACAGCGTCTCTGGGTTTGTCGTCTCCCTGCCCCCATGTCCTGCCTTCCAAGACAGGCCACGGCAGGGGCAATGAGCGCAACTCCGTCTTTGCCAGTGAACTGGAATGGGTGTTGTGCGCTGGCATCAGGCTGGATTCCAGCTCCTGCATCTCCAGGCCAACAGGGCAGGGAGTGATGCAGACGCACTAGGACTAAAGGAGAACCTTACTGCTCAGAGACGCCGTATGGTTGGAGAAGGTCACTTAGGACAGGAGACCCCGAACCTCCTCACAAAGGAAGGATCATCGAGATAGCTCTGAGCCGTCTCCCTAGGGGACCCACCCCAGCCTGCCAACCTCTCCCCAGCATTGGAGAGGATGAGCCCATACGCACTGCGGGTGGAGATAGTCATCTGTCAGCTCCAGCTCATCAGCGTAGCCGAAGCGGCGCAGGATGGTCCAGGTGGTCTCGTGCCGCCCCCTCTGGATGAAAAGGGTGTTCAGGAAGAGGAAGCCTGTGAGCAGAGAGTAGGAAGAGCCTCAGCACAGACAATGCAGCCACTGCTATGGCGCAATGGCCCGGCAAGCTCCGCTCAGCCCAGCCAGCGAGACACTTCAGCGTAAGATCTGAACAGATGCTCCCTAAGGAAGCCATCCTTCCTCTGGGAAAGCGAGGCACCTGAACCCCACCTGGGTCAGCCACCAGATCACACCAAGAAGAGGCCCAATTAGCCTTTTCAGTATGGTTTGTGGGCCGGGATACAAAAACATGGCCCATGCTTCTGAAAATCTACTGTTTTTCCTTCTCTGCCCAGCACAGAGCTTATCTCCCAGGTGCCAGAGGGGCGTGTGACTGGGAACGGAGCAAGGAGACGGTGACAGCAACACAAAAGCACCCTGCTTCAGTTACCGTTTAATGTCAGGCCATTGTCCTGCACTCCATCCGTGGTGTTCTTCCACACCACCATCTTCACATCCTCCAGCGCCTGCGGTGCCAGGGGATTCCCGAAGCAGGACTTCTACCTCCGAGAGACACAAGGGCAATGTCAGAAAAGCCCCTTGCCAGCAGGCAGCCTCCCTGTCTCTTTCTAGCTCTCCAGAAGGGAGGGAAGGAATTAAAACCACTCCAGAGACCTCACCCTCATCTCCCCGAATCCTTGATTTACTCCATTTCTCTACTCCAGCTAGAAGGCTGCTTCCCAAGAGCTCCCAAACTCTTGATATACTATACTTAGGAAACACCCCCGGGTACTCCAAGCAAAACTTGCTACTGAATCAGAGGTAACCTTCTCCTAGAAGACAAACTCCACTCATCTCCTGGACTGCCAGCCCTGCTTTCTTCCTGATACACAAGTCCCTCAGCAGTCCAATGCAGCAGAACTCCTTCTTACTCTCTAGAGGTATCCTGCTTCACATGTCACAGAGCAAACCCTTGTAGAGCTCTCTGGAGCTGCAGCTTTGCTTGGCCTTGCTCAGAGTGTGTGGGCATGAAACCTTTCCATAGACAGACGATCAGCTACACAGATCTGTGTGTGCCAGAATATGAGCTGCTGGCACTACCGTTTGGCATCAAGGACCAGGAGTCCAAAGAGGCCTCAATGTGCCATGCAAGGGGCTCGCTCTTTACTCTGGAGTTAGAAGGAAGTCGGAATCGGAGAGGCTGGCCAGAGAACAGGCAGGTGGGGATGTGGGCAGCTGCAGAAAGCACAGCATACTCCTGCTGTAGGGACCCCATTGGAGGAACAGCAGCAGTGGTCACTGGTGATATCACAGCCCAGGGAGAGGGGAGCCTCTGGCAATACAAGCACTGGAGCAGTCTGGGCCTTGACCTGGCCATACCTGGAAGTAGTTGAGCTCATCGTCACTCAGGATCTGGTTGTTATCCTGATCTGAGATGTTGAAAATCCGTGTAAGCGCTCGTGCACATGCGGGTCTCAGCTGTGAGTATAAGACATAGTGAAAAGCACATGAAGAGGCTGTCTTCAGCTCAGTGCTCCCTCCTACCTCCAGAGGCATTCCTGTACTGGCTCAGGGCAACAGTCCACCCACTCCAGCACCCTATCTCTGACAATGGCCACTACCAGCAGCTGCAGAGGTAAGTGGTCAGCCCACATGGGAAGTTTTTTCCTAGCCCCTGTCAGAGACTGCTTATGTCCTGAAGTCTGAGGGCATACCTCCCTTCTATGCGACGCCCTGACATAACCGTGGGTGATCTTCTTATCCATATAAAAGTCCATTCCTTTTCAGAGGCCTCCGAAGCTCATGGCCTCAATGCCATCTAGTGGCAGAGAGTTCCACGGGCTAGCCATATGCTGCACAAAAAAGCATTTCCTTTTCTAAATGTTAAGATGATTTGCTGCCTTTCAGAGTCACTGGACAGCCCCTTATTATTGTGCCACTAGAACCACAGGGACAGAAGTGGTGGGTTTCCCTTCTCCAAGCCAGTCATTATTCTGGATACCTCCATCACATCCCCTCGCTAAACAGTCCCATGCTTTTCACACACACTTCCCCGGAGAAGCCTTCACAGGGTGCTAAATCACTCGCTCTGTCCCAACGGGGTCTGGTGATCTACCCATTGTGTCAGCGCAGCACGGCTCTGTTTGACAGCATGACGTGTGCAACAAGCACTTCTGGGCAAGAGACACCAGGGAAAAGGTGCACTTCAGCTCACCTAGAACAGATGCCCTAGCACCACTATGAACTGCACCTGCAGAGGGGTGCAGAGGGCACACAGCGAGTTCAGCTGCAGGGGGGGGATGCTTAATGGGCTAACTCTGCTGAACGGGAGGGACTGGCGATTGGCAGACAGAGGACAAGGAGAACCAGGCAGCATTTAAGAACATGAGGATTTACAATAGTGCCAGAGGATTGAGTGTGTACAGGCAGAACCTGGAAGGTTACTGGGAAGCGCATGGATGTTTGGGAGGGAGGAGAGGAAGGCTGACTGGGGTTCAGGGATGGCTTTGATTACCTGCTTCTCCTCTGGATCGTACAAGGGGGCGGTCGGGTGCAGAACTGCTTTCTGGGCATAGTAGAACAATTCCGAAATATTCTTTAAGTTCTTGGCCGAACACTAGTGCAACGACAGAGAAAGGGAGCATGAGTGGGCAAGGCCTAGGGCCCTTGGAGTCAGATGGAAGAGGGAGCTGAGAGCACAAGAGAGGAGTGAGGTCTCAGCTCCAGGCAGGCATTAGATCAAGGCATGGACTGAAGTCAATGAGAGTTAGTAGGAAACAAACGGAAAAGGAAAACTCCCTGTTCACATGTTGGTTTTACTAGGCTCATTTCCAGGGCTGGGGCTCTTTGAGGGATCCCCGTTGAGAAGGCAGATCTGAATCAGGGCAGAGAATGTTCCTCCTAGTTACCGTGGTCACAGTCCATGGAACCAGGAACAAGGTCTCTGGTTAGTAATTAACATAAGCCATTCATAGGGCTGGACATTCCCCTTTCACTGACCAAAGTGCAATAGACGTCCCTACTGTTTTCCCACCTCCACGCAGGTCTCTATCTCAGAAAACTGGTTCATGATGGGTAGGATGATCTCCATGGAGCTCCCAGACTGTAGGTCAGACTTGTTTCCCACTAGGATGATTGGGATTCTAGGAAGGAAGAGAAGAAGTGTCATGGAGAGAAAAGACAGAGGACAAGGCCTGACACTGTCTCCCTATCATGCAATTCCCACCTGGGCTCCCATATTCCACATGTGCTCTTAGGGCAGCTGGTCAGAAGAGCATTCAGAGGAACAGAACTGCCAGCACCCTGACCTCTCTTCCCCCTACAGCCACTGTAAACAGATATCTGCTCAGCAAGAACAAACCAGGCTGGGTGGTCCTGTGGATGTTTTCACCAGACCATCGGGCACGTGAGACGACCTTACATTCAAGTAACCCACAGTTCGCTTGTGCCTCTGTAGTCCTGCACTGACTCAGCAGCTCAGCTGCTCCCCTACATCTGGCATCAGGAGGTACCTCACCAGCAGGTCCTCTTGTCTCAGTGGCAGGAGGAAAAGCCTCCAGATTCTCCCCACCTCTCTCAGCTGGGGGACGCACGAGCTGGACGACTGCCCCCCAGTGCTGAGTGCTGCAATTGGCAGGAAGCTCTCAGGCAGTGCCAGGCTCTTTTCTCTGCAGGATCCCCCAGGTCCCAAATCCCTGTCACACAGCCAGCAATTCTCAGGCTGTGCTCAAGTGTTTGTGTGCATAGCCACCATACTGAGCTACAGGGCAGCAGAACCCAGAGCTGGTCCAGTGGGCCACTGGCATTCCCTCTTCCCTGCCAGCCTCCAGAAGAGCGGTCTTAGGCACAGTACCTGGAACCCTTTTCAACTCCCCCATTCACCAAGGGAATCCATTTGGTCCGGATCTGAAAGGCAAACAAGGAGACAGCCCTGCTAAAACAGACTGGTGACTGCAACGCATGGCTGGGAAGGTGGGGATGTGGCGTGTGCATTAACTGGAAGCCAGCAGGGGGCCACGGCAATACAACAACCCCATCAGCACAGCCCATCTGCTCCAGTGCAACCCCTAGTGAGCACAGATAATCAGAGTGCATGTGACAATAAACAGGTCCGAGGCTAATCCCAGGGCGGTGCGCTGGTGGTGACCCAGTCAGGGCTCCACCAGAGGTGGGCAGGAATTTCTCTGCCTCTGATCTGATGCAGTCCCATTGTGGCTGAAGAAATCTCCAGCACGCCACCCCCTGAATCCCTTTAGGAACTGCCTGTGACTGCTAATGACGAGGTGCTCAATGGTGGTTGTGAGCAAAAGTGGACTGGAAAATGACCTACACTGCAGTACATTCCCTTCACATACAGAGCTGGGGAGATGGGGCTGGATTGGATGGCATGTCTTGGAGACGACAACCAGCTAGTGGCTTCAGCAAGAAGCAGCAGCAAGCAAACAACTCCAGGAAGCCTCAGACTGTGGCTGAGAAGCAGGTAGTGCTCCAATGAGAACATTGAACAGGGCAGTCTTTGGGGTATTTGGGGGGTAGATCAGAGCGAGGCCACATGTGACATTGTGGGTCAGAAGCACACAAGTCTGGAGTTAGCCCGTTACCTTCTCAATGGTGGCCTCCACGGTGACATCGTACACCACACAGACAACGTTGGCCTGCAGGAGAGAAGAGCAGGATGAGGCTGTTGGGGACACTCCGCAATGCGTTGCACTCAGGTATTTTAGAGGCTGTTCTACGCAACAGCCACTGCGTGCTGCAGACCATGCTCCTCTCCCAGAGTGGAGAGGCAGGTCCCGTCCTGGGCGCAGTACAGCTCTATTGCAACGCAGGCTCACCAATGGCCCTGCACTTTGTACCAATGCCCGCTGCCGCTTCCCGCACACACACCCACGAGCCACACCTAGACTGAGACAGGCTGCTTGGCAGCCAGATGATTTGAACTGAACAGATGCTAGCTGTCATTCCAGCTGCCAAAATTCCCCCCACAGCCCAGGCCGGAGCTCCAATTTCATTACGTGTTAATCTTCAGTGAAACCGCTGCTGCTGAAAGGGAAGAGCCCTGCAGTCTGACACTCTGTGTCACTCTCAATGCAGCCCCACTTCTCCCGCGCCCACCCTCACAGTGAGCCTCAACTCCCCCCAGGAAAAGCACCTTCTAGGAGAGGCGCGCCTCTGCATGCTGCGAATCCCTCTGACGGCCCTCTCTGCTCAGCCTGCCAAACAGGCCAGCTAAGGCCAAGTGGAAGGGTGGATTTTGCAGTGTGGAAACTTGCTCACCGGGAGCTTCAGCGAGAGCCTGAAACAACCCAGCAAACAGCCGCCAGATAGCACGGCCAGGCTTGCTGTCTGTGTGGGCTGGCTCTGAACTGGGAAAAGACTCCATACCCCACTCTCAAGCCCCTGAGCCAGTTAGTTTCCTAACGTTGGGTTCTGAAGCATGAACAAATCCTTCCCCTCCATTCTCTGCCTTTACTGAGCATCCATTTCTTCCTGGGACGGATGAGTACTATTAACTGTCCATACCTACCCCAACGAGATCCAGCTGGGATCTCGGCATCCCAGCTCTGGCTCAGCACAGAGGTAAGCCTTGGAGCTGCCACAGTCGGGTGCTGGATCGTAGGATCACAGAGATAACCAACACCTTTCCCATGTGTGGCAGCTGTCAACACCCCTAGCCTTCACCCCCACCATATGTTACATCCCCCACTGCGCCTAGCCACAATCAGCTATTCCATCTGCTTGCTATGCTCTGACTGGGTCCCTGCCCTCCCCCTCCAATCCCCAGTTCAGATAGCACCAGCCCAAGTGCTTTTAAATAAGCAGATAGGCGGATCACTGCCCCTTTCAGGAGAGAGTTTATTGCTAATCCCAGAAATATGCAAGGGTTTAGGCAGGGTTTAATGTAACCACTTTAAGCCTCCTGTTTGCATACTTGCTCTGTGGGGGTAGAGTGAGCTGGTTCACACGGCCGCTCCAGTTCCTTTCCCATGGGATCCCAGGGTGGAGAGTGCAGAAAGCTTAGCTTAAACAAGGATTTCAGTTTGATTACCCATATCAACGGGACATCCCCCTCCTGCCCTCACTCAATCTGGTTAATCCTAGTGCTGCCAAGAACTGGGTATCAGCTCAGATTGCTCATCAGAAGGTTGCTATGATGATCAACCCATGAGCCCTTCCTCCCAACCTTACCAGCACCTGCAGTGCCCAGTCTTATACCTCTACTTAGAACCTCCTGGGCAATCGCTTCATAAAGCAAGAGCTCTGACCCTGAGCCAGCTCAGTGCCAGGGGAGATCTCACCCAGAGATCTGGGTGTATAAACTCATGGCTTGCTTGGGAAGCCCTGCTAGTCAGCAACTTCTCCCCTTCTTACCCCCCCACCTCAGGAGGCTTCCCAGGAAGCTGGGGCAAATCACACCCTGCAGCTTACAAAAAGGAAGAAGTTATTCAAGCTTCTAACAAAACAGACAACATTAATCCTGCGGTAGCTCTGCAGCCTGCCCATGTACACCACCTCAGAGAGCTGCCATAGGCTAAGACTCACACACCCTGACTTGCCATCTCAAACCCAGATGCCCCAGCCTCCCATCCCCACTCACCTTGGCAATCTCCTCCTGCAGCTCGTCCTCTGTTTGCTCGGCCTCTGAAAGGGAAAAAAGGCAGTCACTCAGCTGCTGCTGCCTGCCTCTCTAAAGCCCACCTGGGCTGGCAGCATGGCACAGCTGCGGGGCTTGTGCATGGTGTGGGTCTGCAGGCTGGGTTCTGGTGAGGAAGGAAGGAGTAGGAAAAGCCGGAGGTGCAGCAGTGAAGGTGCAATGGCATGCAGGAGGGAGAGGGGCCCTACCTGAGTAGTCCACGATGTGAGTGGGGACTTTCTCAGGTGTGACATCGGCTGGGATCGTGATCTCCTCTGCACGGGGGGGCACCTTCAAAATAAACAGACACGTTCAGCCTGGTAGCATGAGGAGGAACAAGCCCCGGGGCGGAGGGAAGAGATAGTTGCATTCAGCATAGATCTGCCTAAGAGGAGACACAGAGGACTTCCGTCACCTGAGAGACGCAAGAGCGGAGGGGTCAGGGACTATGTGAGCTTCTGTGGCTCAGCACCATCCCCGCTGGGGCCACAGCACATGCCTCAAAACAGCTACAACCCAGGAGTGGGAGACTCCGGGAGTCGGCCTTGCATCCCCTCCAGGAGATGTCCCCTACTGGGCAGAACTGGGACCCATCAGCACAGAGAGGTTCGGGGGAAGCCAGCCCAGGACTGAATGAACAGGGAGAGTGGGTTACTACCCAGCCTGTTGATTAGCTAGCAGGAAGGAGAAGGACCAATGCCTGATTGCTTCTTACTCAGGGCTACTCCAGCGCTCACATCTAAGCCCGAGTTCTGCTGTGGATCCGGTGCAGGGGCCAGCTGATGCTTTGGCACAACTATCGTCCTGCACTGTGCACCCCAGTGGCTTTGTATTCAAATAACCTCCAGCCTTGGAGTGCACCGTGCCCCAGGCACCGCACGACAGGGAGAGGCTGTACAGCACTACACTTAACTCAAGAGGAAACTCCACATGGGGCCATTCTACCTTCTCTTGCCCATGAGAAGATGGGATATGGAAGGTCAAACCTCCCCCTTTTTGGCCTGTAGATTAAACCTCTTAAGCATTCCCACAGCTCCTTAAACCTTACAGAAACACTGATCTGAAGCCCTGACCTCACTGCATCTTGGGAAGAGCGTTAATCTGATTATCTGGACTTTGCTAAGGAAATGGGGAAGGCGTTTAGAACTATCCCGCAAAGGGTCACGCTGCAGCAGGGCAAGTGTGTCAGAGGCCAGAAAGGGGCTCAGGGACTCTCACCATCTGCTCTATGGCCGGGGGAGATGCTGGCTCATGGTACTGGGGAAATACACAGTCATTTGGGTCCATAATGTTTTCTATTTCTAAAGCAGCCCATGCCCTGAAGCTGGGAGGTTTTCTATAGTGCATGAAGGCAGGCTGGCTGCTCTGTATTTCACACAGATGGCAGCAGCTCTGGGCTCCAGGCACATCTCTGCATGTACACAAAAAAGCAGAGATCACCAGGCAACCACTTCAAGGGACTTCCCCAACTGGGCCAGTGACAGCAGCCTGAATTGTCACGCTAGAGAGGACACCTTCCAGCTGGGAGAAGGAGGCTGGAACAGGGACACTGCTTTGGGAAGCTTCTAGTGGCCAATGCATGGAACAGAGCAGACAACTGTTCAGATGGGCTGCTCATTCCAAAGGCACAACAGCAGCCTGCTATAGAGAAAGAACCAGGCACGATTGCATGAGGGCAGGCTGCTCTCCAAAGTGGGCATGAGCAGTAAGGACTGTGGTAAGAAAACACAGGGGAAAGCCTGCCTGTCACACCCTCAAAAAGGCAGTAAAGGATTTGCTGCTCCAGGCTCAATCTACCCTGGATAGTAGAGCTGACGCTATTAACACTGGTCTCACATCTAGAGGCTCTGCTGGCCTCCGTCCCATGACAGACATTCACCCTCGCAGGAAGAGCAGGACGCATTAAAAACACCCAGGAAAGGCAAACGGCCTGTCGCTCACCTCCTCAGGGAACTCCTCGCCCACCAGAGCCATAATCAGCGATGTCTTCCCCACCTGGGCTATGGGAGAAAGAAAGGTTCAGATTGGACCTTTACAGGACTGGCATTTGGGAATGGAGGTAGCAGAGCCATCACATGCTCGGTGCTGAAATCTGTCCAGGTGGCAAAGTAGAGGAGTGGGGGTTGGAGCAGAGAGATGAAAGCAATTTCATTCCAAGTCCAGAGGCTAGAGGGTGAAATTTCCTACATCCACTGAAGGTCACAGGCTGTTGCTCCCTTGAACATTCACACCTGCCCTTAAACCTTAAGTCCCAACTGTTTTGTGAAGCAGAGGGGGATCAGTGCCACATCGAAGGTCACGTTACCACCAGGGCCCTGCACCAGTAAACACCATAGTTTACTATCAGTAGATGGTTAAGCATCTAACCTCACTTTCACACACTCCTAACTTCCCAGGACATTTGCTCTTTGGGGTGCAATTTTCTATGCTCAGGCTCAGCCTACAGGGAGATCCATTTGGAAAGCTTGAGGAAAACCCCACCAGCTATTTTCTCAGTTATGAAAGCATGAAAAAGATAGTTCCTTAACAAGAACAGGAATTGAGATGGCTGGAAAACACTATACCGGAGAGATCTTTATGAAGATGGGGGATTGCAAATGGGGTAACCAAGGCACAAAGAGGCAAAGTGACTTGCCTGACATTACACAGCAAGTTGGGGCAGGCAGGAATCAAACGTAGGTTTCTTGACTGCTATCTTTGTGCTCACGCCACAAGAACACAATTGCCTCCAGAACATGCTACTTTTTTAAAAACAAGTGCAAAATAAATAATAAAAACCAAACCAGAGCTCTGCACCTTGAAAGCTGACAAAGATGCAGCTCTCAATGAAGAACTAAGTATGAAAAAAAGAAAGCAAGTTATTAATATTTGAAAATGCCGCATGGAACCTGGGAAATGTCTTTAAATTGTAATTGCACAGGTCCCAGCTGAGACATTTGTGCACACAGCTCTAGGGGTTGGTCTACATGGGGAAGTTTACCAGCATAATTAGAGCACTACAGTTATACTGGTCTGTCTTCCCACATGGACATTCTTATTCTGAATTAAAGTCTTTTTCCAGATTAATTTATCTCGCTTTCAGAGTGACATGAGAAACTGGAAAAGGCACTCTAACTCTGGAAGAAGAGTGTCCTCATGGAGAGTGAGACTGGTATAATTATACCTGACTAGCGGTATAATTATACCAGTAAATTTTCAGACAAGCACTGAGATGCATCTCTGAAACCAAGGTTAAAAGATAGCAGTCAGGCTTAACCCAAAAGACATTATCTCTTTGCTCGAGCTCCCTCCTGGCCAGGCCCTCAAAGCCCCTTTGCCCCCCACCCCCCAGGTTGTATTTTTCAAATGGGTTTTTTTTGACCATTTAAAGTCTCCTGCCTGGTAGGTCTCTGCATCACAGAACGTGCTCACAGCTCAAGGGTTATGAGAAATAAATGGGAAAGGACTGAATCCTGCCATTCCTTTCCCTAGCCTAGCACTGGAACCCATGGCTGAATCCCTATAAGCAAGTCCTATTCTTGTTAATATTGCCCCGCGCCTCTATGAAGAGCATGTGTACAAGCGGAACACTGAGTACACACTTCAGAGATGCTTCAATTCTTTCTCCTGCTCCCTGCCCCAATTTTATAAAAAGGGAAATGTAATGTGAAAACCCATGTGAACATCACTGGGTTTTAAAACATTTTAAAAAAGGAAATGTAAGGTTCTTACAGTAATATCCATCCACCATACTTCACATATTAGAGATCTTGCCTGTCTTTAGATTAGTACAACAATAAAAAGGGGGCACCTGTGCAGGGCTATGGGTGCTGTTACCCTACATAAACAGCCAGCAGAAGACAAACCCCCCTTCCTCATGGGCAATCTAACAAGCCACCCAAAACCACCTTCCGCAGCACCCGCACAAAGAAAGAGGCCTTGCAAGATGCCCTCAACTTCTTCGGACCAGATGGGGGAGCTTGTTCCAGAGCTGAGGCCCTTCCCAGAGCATGCTCCTCTACCACCCACCTCCACTCTTTAAAAGGGGGGAGAAATCCCAGCTCGAGCACCTCTGCTGATCACAACTGTGCCGCATGTTACATGTAATTAGATATAATTATTATAGGGAAGGGGCACATTCAACAACATAAGCATTAATGGAAACCCCACTGTATGTGGGTGTCAGTTACTGTTAAAATGAGAACCCTAGGTCAGATCCCTAGCCAGTGTAAGTCTGTGTCTTACCACTGACTTCAATGACACAAGGTCAGTTTACGCCAACTCAGGATCTAGTCCCCCAACTTTTCCTGTTACCAAATTTGTACATGGTAAGCGTTTTCCCACTGAATCAGCCATCCAGATGCAGCACAGCTGGAGCCTGCTCCTTAGGGTTGGCCAGCGGGACATCCCTGACACTGGCAGTCCTGGATGGAGCAGGAGGGATGTCACTATGTTTCATGATGGGGCTAATTCTACAGATAATTCCGCTCATGGCAGGCCAGTCTCCTCTGCCCTAGTTCACAAAGCCATGGTGGGTTAATTCCTATCAGCAGATTGCTTCCAGATATAGGCCAAAGCAGGCAGAACCGTCTAGTGGTTACAACACAGGCTGGGGGTCAGGAAAGCCGGTCTCCAGTCCCAGCTGTGGGGTTGATGGGCTGCATGACCTTGGGTGAGCCTCTTCTCTGCCTCAGTTTTCCCAACAGGGACGACTCCTCCCCCTTCCCAATCTCAGGGGAAGTGTCCCCCAGTGTACAGAGGGGCTCGCTAGGGACAGCCACCTCACCCAGCTCCCCCCCTCCACGGAGTGGGGATCTTTTTCCCCACACAGGACATTTCTCTGTCTCCCCAGTCCCGTCCCCCGCCCCCGGGCAGGAGGCTGGAATTGAAGAAGAGACAGAACAGGAGATCGCCCTGCCCTGCCCCCACCCAGTCTGACCTGGAGGGGCCTGATGTCTGGGGGGGGGGGGGGGTTTGCCCCCATTACCCAGCGTGCCCCGGGGGGCTGATCTCTCTGCACGGGGCGGGGGTGTCTCCCCCCATTACCCAGGCTGGCCCTAAGGGGGAGCAGAGCAGAAACCCCTCCCTCCGCCCTCAGGGGCCCCCCATTACCCAGAGTGCCCCGGGGACGCCCCGGTAGCCAGGCCCCGGCTCTTACCCTCCCCCACCAGGAGAATGCGCACGTCTCGCTTCATCGCCGCCTCTAGTCCCGCGCCTGGGGCTGCCCCTCCCCCCTCAGCCTCAACCACTTCCGGCCTTCCTGCCTCAGCGTCACCACAGAGAGACCATGCGGGGAAGGACGTGGGGCACGAGCGTCGCTCGCGGAGCAACTCCGGGGGGCCAGGATCCGCCAGCGCCGCCGTGCGGCCAGTTGGGGCACGGCGGCACCTGCCCGCCCGGCTGGCCTCGGCGGACAGCGAGGGAGCGGTTCGGGGCGGGGCAGGCCCCTCCCTCGCTGCTTGTTCAAGGTACAGGGTGGGAAAATGTGAGTGTCCCCTGCCCCCCCTGGGCTGTCCCTAGGACAAAGAAATGGAGGCTGTGGGATACGGGTGGGGAGTCCAGAGCACAAATCCACTGCATTTACTCTGCCACACAACGGGACTTGACCCCTGGGTCCCAGCTTGACACACTCAGCCCATCCACTCTCATGGGCTACTGGGATCTGGACCCTAGAGCAGCATGATTTGGGGGTAGAGGGAAAGGCGCCCTGAGTTCAAACTCTGCGCTTAAGTTGAGGCTGAGGTTGAACGCTGGAATGAAGTTGCAGTGTAGAGATAGCCAAAGGATCTGAAACAGGCCCTGGGCCTGTCCTTTCCTTTGCTAGCAGTCCTAGTTATTCTGCACCTGACAGAATTACCCCCAGTGACTGGTAATGATTTTGACTGGGGTAAGTGGGGGAGAACAACATATTCATGCTGTAGCCAAACCAAGATGTCAAGACTCCAGTTAAAAATTACAGAGGCTTCCCCTACAGTGATTCAGCACCACACTTAGAGCACTGCAAAACACACCCCTGAAAAGAGCTGGATCTAACTTTATATAAAGCTTTGAGTAGTGTTGCTGCAGAAGAACAGCTGCCTTTTTTGAAGAACATATTGATACGGACAAATTGAGACAGCTATTGAGAGCAACTATTTCCAGCATGTGCAATTCCAAAAAAAAAACCCAGCACCATCTCCTCTTTCATACACAACCTGACCAGCATGCTTCTGTCCCACCCCCTCGATACAGCTCTCAGTAGACGATGCTCTGTCCTGATCCAAACACTTGGGTGCAGATACCAGAACCATAGGTTCCTGCATACAAGGGCTTCCTCTATGCAGATAGGGACAGCACATTGCAAACTAAAACATGCGTGATACTACAGTTCAACCACTGAGTGCATAATGGGACCAATGCAAATTAGGGACAACTCTGAGAAGCCTGGAAGTTGCCAATATGGTCCCCTCAGTGTTGCACAACTGCTAATATTTGAGTTTGTTTGGCAATCACAAATTGATGAACTCCACCATCCCATATGCCCCAAACCCCATCACCCACCATCTATTTGTCCCAGATGCCTGTTTTACAGTCCAAGCTGCAGAAAGGAGAATACACACCCACAATTGGTTTAACTACTTTAGAATTTCTGCAGTTAAAACATGCAGCACCTAAACAGAGTGTCACTCTCTCACAGAGATAATGGTTTTTCCTGGTAGGCCAACCTGGCCCCTTAGAATAGTTGCTTGGTTTTAACACCACTATTTCCTTTGCTAGTAAACACACAGTGTCAGATGATTGTTCCTTCTCATTGTCAGATTATGACAAAGCTATGTTTGCCTCTTGTTCAGGTACGTAAGATTTGCCATACGGCAACAAACCAGCAGTTTTTCTAGTCAAACATCCCCTGACAGCATCCAGTGTTGGGTGTGAACTCCACATTCACCCGCTAAATACACTTACCTGTGCATGATTCAAATATGGTAGGTGGCAGGGGTGCTCTTGATCATGGCCGTTGATCAACGTGTAGCCTGAAGCATTAAGCTTGATAAAGACTAGGTGCCAAGAAATACATACCATGTTGTGCAGTCAGAAGACAGCCTTCTAATTTCCATCCTGACATCACACAGCAGGATATCAGCTTCTCCCTTGAAATCAAGCAGGGTCATTATGTAACTAAGAGTTTCAGGCAGCACGTCTCATTAGATGTGCTTAAGTGCCAGAACAGTCCCTTGATGTGCTCATCATGCTACTTTCTACCTCCTAGCTGCTCCTGCTGCCTTTCTAACACACCCATTTTCCAAATTACACCGCAGAAGTGTTTGAAGCTGGTACTATTTTTTTGTCATGCATGTATAGTTTATAGCAGCAGGATGATCTCCTCAAAGACTGCAACACCAGTATCACTGATCCATAATGATTAAGGAGGCTCAATTCTGTATCTGCCCCATGCTCAAAACTCCCTTTGCCTTCAATGGGAGTTGCACTATAGAATCTGCCCCAAGTGAACAAGTGCAGAGAAAAGTACGATGGAACACGGAAGAGGAACACTCACAAAGCAGAGTATTACTGTCTAGTGTTCTCAATTCTCCTCAGTCACCACTTATATAATTTAAAAACAGCTCAGCCAGCTAAACACTTGGGCCAGATTCTGATTACAGATACACCAGTGTAAAACCAGAGACAATAAAGTTACTCTGTATTAACTCTGGTGAAACAGAGGAGAATTGTAATGCAGAATTACAGCTCTTTCAGCTGATTTCTTCAGGTAAGTGACACACTTGTATCTCCTGTCAATACACAGAGCAACAGAATTTAGACTTCATATCCAAGTCTGCCGCTGCAAAGGAGCAGTGAGAGAGAATGACAGAGGCCCTACTTCATTAAATTTGAATCTGGGAAAGAGTCCCCCTAGTTCAGCTCCTAGCTGTGATGTGAAAGGCAGACTGAGCAGGCATCTTTTTTGGAATAAGCAGCGGTGGGAGAGGGGGTGGGAACAGCTCTACGTTGTCACACGCAGGTCCCACTAGAAACGCTATAGGCAATTAAAGAAAACAGGGGGAACCAACCAGACAGAAAATCAACCCAACACCTTTATTTAAGAACTATACAGCTTATAAAAACCAATACAAAACTCTTCCCAATAAAAATCGATTCCATGTTACATACAAAATGACACGCGGAGCCATTGGGTCCTGATCATTTACAAATAAAAATGCCATGTATCTGCATCAGGTGGGGCAAGCCAGACTTCTGCACACAAAGAGCCTAGGAATGAAAACCCTGAAGGAACATGAGAACAGAGAGAGGCCAGGTTACAGCCATGTCTTTCGTTAGCGTGTGGGGTGTTTTCTTTTGCAAGATATGTTAGATGCTTGACAGCCCTGGAGATTGTCCTCTATTTAACCATAGAACACAGCACAGGCAGTGGCGGCAAAAGCTTCCCTTCCCTGACATCGCAGTGTGTCTTAGTGCTGATCTGGTGGACCACTCTTAGTGGGAGAGAGGGGAATCCAGTCTTCTTGGCTCATTCAATTCTTGGCCTCTGCTTAGCCTGCCAAGAAGGTATCAACTGTGATGGTGCCTTTCTGATTCGGACACTGTCCACTAAGACCCCAAATTCATTTCACATCCTGTAAGTCAGGTTGTGTGTGAAAGCAGAATTAGATTTATGATTAAATACTGGCCGCTCCCAATTTCTGGTTAGTTTGGGCGTCTATGCCTTGTGAACTGGAACAAAATGGCTGGCACAGACTCTGAAATGCCATTAATACCCAGAAGTGACTGAAGATTGCAAGGGTCTGGATTGGATTTATTCAGTTGCTAACACCTGAGAGAGATGGAAACATTTCTCTTCTCACATTATCTGCCTTGATTCATGCTAGAGTAAAACTGTTGTTTTGAAAACCTCTCTCGACTCTGGTAGGAGCCAAACTTGCTCAGTTCATCTGTTCGTTATCTCCCACACCAGGATTTCATTGTAGGAAGCCGTGAAGAGGCGTTTGCCGGAAGGGGTGAATCTGCAGAGGTGAATGGAGTCATCGTGTCCCACAAAGTCTTGTTCTGTTCTCGTCATGCAGTCAATCAGCCTCAGCACACGCTCTGTGGAACAAACACAGCCGCATATCAGACACAAAACTGACCCACTCCCCTGGCCATATAGAAAAGCCCGCATTTCTGGGATGCTAAATGGTATATCAGAGTCCCTTTGCAGATCCTCTCCAGTTCTAAAAATAAAACACATTCAGTTTTGTGAAGGGTGTGACAGAAATGCAAGTGGAGGTGAGGAAGCCTGCAGTAATTAAGAGTTAACAGCAGTTTCTTTGTACATGAGGCCCTATGATAAAGCAAAAGCTCCCACCCTCGCCTGTTTTATTCTGTTTAGTTCTGTTTGCTGATAATTACCATCTTGCCCTGAGTTTGTAGAAAACCTTCCCCCACACATTGAAACTGCTCCTTGATTAGCTAAGAGATGTGGAGGGGTTTCTACAGAAACAGGCAGGTAATTAGTGGCTGGTAATCAGGATGAGTGGGTGTGACAATGGCAGTGCCATGCTGTATGTCAGACTGTCAGTCCATAGAACGTACACTGCAGAACATGCGTGCAGAAATACTGCATCATTTAGAGCTTTCCTGGCAAACTTATAGACAAGGAGACAATTTAATGAACTGTTCTCAGAAAGGCGGAGGACTTAGCTGCATGCGTTTTAAAGCCAGAAGAGACCAATATGCTCATCTAGTCTAAGTTCCTGCATAAGACAGGCCAGAAAACCTCAGCCAGTGATTCCTGCATCTAGCCCCAACTTCTGTTTGAGCTAGAACATCTCTTTCACAAAGACACCCAGCCTTGAGTTAAAGAGATGGAGAATCCACCACATCCTTAGGTAAGTGGTTAATTACCTGCATTGTAAACAAAATCATGCCTTCTAGTCTGAATTTGTCTAGCTTCAGCTTTCAACCATACTCATGATGGGATCTCATGATGCCTTTTTCTGCTGGATTAAAAGCACATACTGCTCATGGAGATGGAGGAAACTCCCTGCATCCCACAGGCAATACCTCCACATAAAGAAGGGGTATGCTGGAAGGACTTTTTTGGTCACTAACAAAGAAGAAAGACGAGGTTGTTGATGCAGAGATGGGGAATGGGAGACACTTCATAATCACAGGTGAACTGTTGCTCCTAGTGCAACCACCACTAGCAGCATGCCAGAAAAGAGGGGGTCCTCTGACTTCAGCATGTCTTCTGGACACTTACCATTAAAGCCCACAGCCAGGAAGCGCGCTGCTGGAGACAGGCTCAGTGACGTGGCGAAATGCGACAAGGGGATCTTCTCGACTACCTGCATGAAAGCAAGAGAAACATGACACCTGCACCTGGAAATTAACATGCAGCAGCAAAGAGCCAGGAACTGACACTCTGTGGGAGGCCAGCTGACAGACGGTCACCAATGTTGACAGCTGAACAGCACCCTCTGAGCTCAGGAAGCTGCTAAGTTCTTCGTTTCCAGAGCAGTCTTAAGAATTTCAACCTTGTCTCTTTCATCAAAAGAAATGGGTCCAATGAAAGGTAAAAACATTAATGTTCATGAAAGCAAAAAAACAGCAGTGGCAGCAGTCAGGTGCTTTGCAAGCTTTACCGCATGCAGCTCAAACTTGAGCCACAGCACTCCTTGCTATTCATCGGTGATCCAAGTCAGACCTAAAGAGGTTTCTGGAAATGAAAAGCTGGTACCATTAACTGTCTGTTAGGCAGAGTCTACAATGCCCCATCCCACCACATATATGCACCATGTTTCATTCTATGTCAACTGCTTGATGGCTGGTCCACATTAGTTATACTGGGTGCTGCTCTTTATACCAGGTGTCAAGAGGATACTGACACTCCAGCACCATGGCTATCTTTCACTGCAGCATTCCCACGCTACATCTGTTTGGCTTCGAGGTTTCCAAAGCCATGGCAGAGGAGCACCACATTATCCTCTATATTATTTTTGTCGGTGTCTTTCGCGGTGAGCTAAGGCTGGACTCAGAGTCCAGGACGAACTCCACGGTTTTCCAATATGCACACAGAGGAGTTTGTAGCAATTTGTAACATCTCGTGAACTTGCCCCATACAGGAGGGCAGGTTGGAGAGGGAAGACACTGCTGCGTACCTGTTTCTGGCGCAGACTGTAAAAAAGGATCTCCTTTTGCATCCCAAAGCCTACGTACACCAAAGTACCATTGTCCCAAGGGCAGAAAGCCGCCAGGCTAGGAGGGAGGCTGCTAGGAGCCTAGGAAGTGAAACAAAAAAGGAGCAGAATTAGCTCTAACTTCTCCCCACTTATTTCAGCAAGGCCAGACATGCAGGGGAAAGAAAGGAGAGTGCTTAGGTGTGTCAGCATTTCTTCTTTAGATCTGTCAGCAGTAGAAGCCTGTGACCCCCTGTATTATGGAATTAGTAGCGTGCAGGAACTTTCCTTGTTCTTATGATGCACTCCCAAACAGATGTGCTCACTAACAAACGAAGAACAAATGTATATTGACCTGGGCACATAAGATGAGTCTCTGCTGTATATTGTAGTGGGATCATATGACATAAGCAAGATCGAACATGCTAAATACCACCCAACTTCATTTACACCACTAGGCTCAAATATTGGAGTAGTTCCTGGATATGGACGGGCTTGTTAATTTCTCAGGGAGCGAAAACAGTTTAAAAAAGATCAGATCCCTGGTAGTGGATGCTAATCCAATTGAAACAATAAAACTCATACCAAATCATTATGGTGAGAACACAGCCCACTGACTGTGATTCCCTTCTTTAACATTTGAGGACAAACAGAAAAAAACTTCAAATGGCATCACTGGACTTGTTGCTGTGTCTGCCAGTGCCGTATCTAGGACTGATTAAGCTTGAAGGTGGATAGTCTGATGAGCCACTGCTGTACATCAGAAGAGTGACCTACCACTTACATTCTGCCACATTCCATAGGCACAGCCTGCGCAGTAAGGCTCCTCCTTCTCTTCCCCCAAACCCACTTCTTTCCCAAAGCTTTCTTATATCAATCTCCTCTTTTTCTCATGTCTCAACTCTTGTACTAAGTCTTGTATCTAATTTGGGGCAAAAGTTCTGGTCAGGGACCCTGCCTACGTGTTCTGTGAAGTGCCATACCTTTTTGACGTTCTGTACATAAGGCAGAATTGGAACAGATGTATCTGGGCTATATTAACCTACGTAACCATGAAGCTACTAGCTCAGAGCATTAATGCTATTACTGAGCAGCCAAGTTAGCAGAAAAAACCTTCTGTAACTTTTGTTCTTCGAGATGTGTTGCTCATGTCCATTCCAAGTAGGTGTATGTGCGCCACATGCATAGTCTCCAGAAGGTTTTTCCCCTAGTGGTAACCTTAGCTTTGGCTCTGGTGCTCTCTGGAGTTGTGTCCTCAAGGTGCTGTGTATAGGGCTCTGCTGACCCCCTGCCTCTTCCGTTCCTTCTTGCTGGCACAGAGGTAGATGGGTGGGTCTTGGAATGGACATGAGCAACACATCTCAAAAAACAACAGTTACAGAAGGAGAGTAACCTTTTTTTCTTCTTCGAGTGCTTGCTCATATTGATTCCATGTAGGTGACTCCCAAGCTGATCCATTGGAGGAGAGGTCGGAGTTCAAAGACCCACAGATTGTAGTACTGCTCTGCCAAAAGCATCATCATCTTTGGTGTGCTGTGTAATAGCATAGTGTGCTGTGAAGGTGTGAATAGATAACCATGTTGCTGCTCTACGAACGTCCTGGATGGGGACTTGGGCAAGGAATACTGTTGAAGATGCCTGTGCCCTTGTGGAATGAGCTCTCAATGCTGGGGCAAGCACCCTCACCAAGTTGTAACACATCCAGCTACACAATGTGATCTATGAAGAAATTCTTTGAGAAGAGACAGGGAGACCATTCATCCTATCTGCTATTGCTATGAAGAGCGGTGTTGTTTCCTGAATGGTTTTGTCCTCTTAATATAGAAGGTCCACCAGGCATCCAGAGAATGCAGCCTGCGCTCCAAACTGTTGGTGTGTGGTTTCAGATAGAAGACCAGGAGGAATATGTCCTGGTTTGTATGGAATTGGGAAACCACCTTTGGAAGGAAGGCTGGGTGAGGATGAAGTTGAACCTTATTCTTGAAGAATGTTGTGTAAGGAGGCTCTAACATGAGAGCTTGAGTTCAGACACCCTCCTGGCTGATATGGCCACCATAAAAGCTACTTTCCAGGACAGATAGAGGAGCAAGCATGATGTTAGGGGCTCAAAGGGCAGTCCCATCAGCCTTGACAGCATGAGGTTAAGGTCCCATTGGGGAATCAGCTGACACATATGACGGTATAGCCTGTCTAGGCCCTTAAGGAAATGCCTGACCATGAGATTAACAAAGACCAAATGGCCTGCAACCCATAGGTGAAAAGCTGAGATGGTGTTCAAGTGGACCTGAATTGAGGACACTGGCAGGTCCTGTTGCTTCCAGTATAACAAATAGTCCAAGACAGAGGGTACTGAAGACAGCTTAGGTGGGATGCCCTTCTGAGCTGCCCAAATAGAAAATCTCTTTCACTTAGCTAGGTAAGTGGCCCTCCTGGAAGGCTTTCTGCTGCCCAAGGAGGACCTCTCTAACTGATTCCGAGCACGCTATTTCCAGAGGGTTCAGCCATGTCGCTTCCATGCTGTGAGTTGAAAAGACTCAAGGTTGGTGTGCTGAATGCTGCCATGGTGCTGGATGATCAGGTCCAGAACTAGAGGCAGAGTGATTGGGGCTTCCACAGAGAGGTTGAGAAGTGTGGTATACCAGATGTTGACGTGGCCAGGCTGGGGCTATCAGAATCACGGAGGATCCTTCTTTCCTGATCTTCAGCAGAACCTTGTGAACAAGCAGGATAGGCAGGAACGTGTAGAACAGCTGACCCGTTCACAGGATGAGAAACACATGCACAATTGATCCCAGACTGTGATTCAGGACAGAACTGCAGGCAGAACTTAGGCACATCCAGCTGAGCCTTGTTGTGAACAAATCTATGTGGTGAACTCCCAACATCTTCCAACCGTGGATCACCACATTCGGGTGAATAGACCACTCATGACTAAGAAAGGATTTGCTGAGGCTGTCCATCAACTCGTTCTGAGCTCCAGGAAGGTAGAATGCCTCCAGGTGTATTGATCAAGCAATGCAAAAGTCCCATAATCTGAGGGCTTCCAGGCACAGGGAAGAGGAGTGTGCTCCACCCTATCTGTTTATATAAAATATTGCTGTTGTATTGTCTGCCAGGACCAATACAGACTTGCCTTCCAGATGGACATGGAAGGCTTGACAGGCCAGGTGTACTGCTCTCTCTCACTTCTTTTACACAGATGTGGAGTAAGAGTTGTGTGTGATACCAAAGACCTTGGTCCTGAGCTCCCCAGCCCATCGCCGAGGCGTCCGTCACTAGGCACAGTGAGGGGTGAGATGCGGAGAAAGATACTCCTGCGCATACGCTGTGCAGGTTGAGCCACCAATCTAGGCTCTCAATCACTGAGGGCGGAAGTGAGATTACTCTGTCTATGTGGTCCTGAGCTGGATGGTACACTGAGGCTAGTTACATCTGAAGTAGCCTGAGGCGTATTCTCGCATGCTGAACTGCGTATATGCATGCCGCCATGTGCATGCCACAACAGCTTCAGACAATTTTGATCCATAGTGCTTTAAGTCCTTTATGATGCCACATAGGTACAGGAAACAAGATTCCAGGAGGAATGCCCTGGCCTGAACCAAGTCTAATACTGCCCCGATGAGTTCTATCCTCTGAGTGGGTGAGAGCTGACCTCTGCTCGTTGACCAAGAGCCCCAAACCGTCAAACCAAGAGCCCCAGACTGTATCAGGTTCACACCTGCCTCTACAGTGCCCTGGTGCATCCTTTGACTAGACAGTTGTCTTGTTAAGGATAGACTTGTACCTTCTGCTTCCTCAGGAGCGTGGCCACAACTGCCATAGAATTGGTGTATACACAAAGTGCTGCAGATAGGCCAAAAGGTAGGACCATGAACTGGTAGTGGGTCTGACTGACTACAAATCAGAGGAACCTCCTGTGACTTGGGAAGATGGCCATGTGGAAGCATGTGTCCTTCAAGTCGAAGGTGGCATAACAATACCCCAGATCCAGAGAGGGAATAATGGAGGCCAAAGAGACCATGCAGAATCTCAGCTTCTTCATGAATTTGTTGAGGTTTCACAGGTCAAGGATGGGCCTGAGCTCCCCTTTGACTTTTAGGATTAGGAAATATAGGGAATAAAATCCCTTGCTTCATAGCTCCCGAGGAACCTCTTCCACTGCTCCTATTCTTATAAGCTTGCACCTCTTGTAGTAGAAGTTGCTCATGAGGGGGTCCCTGAAGAGTAACGGGGAGGGTGGGGGTTCGGTAAGAGGGAGAGAAGAAAATGGGAGTGAAAAACCCAGTTGTACCATACGTAGCATCCAGCCGTCTGATGTGATCTGGGCCCTTGCTTGGTAGAAATGGGATAGGCAGTCCACAAATAAAAGGGGTGGTGGAGCCGAGTCTTTGACTGGTGCACTGTCCTCAGGGGCACCCTCAAAAAGTGTTGTTTGGGACTGGAGGGTTGTCTCGCGGGTCCAGGCCCTTGAATGGAGGAAGGCTGAGGAGGCCTCTTCCTGTAATTCCTGCCCCTCTTTTGATTATAGTCCTGCCTAGATTGATTTTGATAAAACTGAGGCAGGAGTTGAGGTTTGAAGTGCCTCCTTTGAGATACCAGGCTGTGAAGACCCAGGTACTTCAAGGTAGTCAGAGTACCGAAGGCTGTGAAGTTTGGAATCTGTCTGTTCAGAGAACTGAGCTGGTCCCTCAAAGGGGAGGTCTTCAAAAGATTTTGTTGGACCTCATGAGGTAGGCCCGAGGCTTGCAGCCAAGAGCTTCTTTGCATGGCTACACCAGATGTCATGGTACTAGCTGCTGTGTTGAGTGCTGCCTGGAGTGAGGCCTTTGCCACAGCCATATCCTCATCTACTAGGCCTGTGAATTCCAGCTTGGAGTCTGATGGTATTGACTCCGTGAACTTGGACATGGACCCCCCAAGAGTTAAAAGCATATCTGCTTAGGGTTCCTTGCTGGTTCGCAATGCAGAGTTGGAGTGCCTGATAGAGTACACCTTCCTACCAAAAAGGTCCAACCTCTTAAATGTCTTTGGCCTTGGGCGTGGGGCCCTGCTGACCCTGCCTCTCATGCTCATTAGCCACTGCCACTACAAGCGATCCTGGTGGAGGATGAGTGTAAAGGTACTCATGGTCCTTGAAAAGCACGAAATACTTTCTCATCACCCTCTTTACCATGGGAGGTAAACAGGCTGGAGTTTGCCATAGTGACTTCTGTGTGTCACGTATGGTCTTTATTAATGGCAAAGCGACTCTGGAGGGACCCACTGGAGCTAAAATGTCAACCATGGGGTGAGTCTGAACTCTCTGAGACCTCCTCTATTTGGAATCGCATGTTCTGTGCTACCCTGTAATTCCTGGGGAGCTCTGCTGTCATCCACAATAGGCACAGCTGCTGCTCCTGCCACTGCCTCGCCCAACGAAGAAATTCTTAGGGGCCTGGACCCCTGTTCTTGCTCTTCAGCACCCAAGGGCTCCCACGGTACCAGTTCCTCATCCTTAGTGCAGGGGTTGAGATCCTGCTCAGTGCCAGACTCAACACTAGGTTCAGGACTGGGCTTGGTGCACTGTCCGGTGCCACGTGGTATTTTCTCAACTGCATGAGTTGGTAGGGTTCTGCTCTCGGAAACAAGTGACAGCGACCGTCTGGAATGCAACCTCTGCACCTGGTGGAAAGCCCATGTGGTCCAGAAGGCCACTGAGCCAGCATCTGCCATTGGGCAGGCTAAGGTATGGAGAGAGGTTGTGCTGCCTCAACTCTCTGGTGCCATCTGCCTGAATGGTGCCGGCTTCTTCTTGAGTTGTATAACTCTGCCTTGGAGTCGGAGGTGTACTGTTCACTCCTAGGTAACCAGGGCACTGCGGTGCCAGACACAGCCGGGGAGCAGTACTATGGGGAGGGTGATTGCTGCATCATGGATGGCTTGCCCTAGACAGCACCAGGAGCTTTCTTGAAGCCGGTAGTCTGGGGTCCTGGTCTCAGTCCTGCCTCGGAAGGGGTGTCAGTGCCGTGCACTCTGTGAGCTCTCTCGCCACCTCAAAAGTCTCCAGCGTGGAGGGGAGCTGCAATTCTTCCGCATGACTCTCCCTGGGCAGGGAGTCAAAAGGCACTGGAGTCGATGGTACCATACTCTAGGGTCTGGGACAGGAGTGGCCTGACGAGGGTCGCACTCCGCTCAAGCCCTTACAACCAGATGTTTTTGGCGTCAGCAAGGGTCCCGTCTTCTTTTACTTTTTAGGTGGGATTGGGGATTGAGAGTGCTGCCGGGTCTCTCCTCATGAAGCATCCCTCGGTGCTGGTGATGCATGCTGGTAACGAGCATCTCTATGCATAGAGTCCTTCCTCAGCGCCATATCTCTTACCGATACTGGTGTGGCTCCACACTGAAGCCAAGGTGCTGGGTCTTGGCTCCACTGGACTTTGCTCCGGAGGTCGGAGAGCAGCCCCCATTAAATTTATCCTAAGTCTCTGGCTTCTTTCCTTTTTGATTCTGGGGTGGAAACCCTTGCAGATCTTGCAGCAATCCCTCTGATGGATCTCTCCCAGGCACTTGAGACCAGTTGAATGCGGATTGTTTCTTGGCATAGGTTTCTTACAGAGCCTGCACAGCTTAAAGCTAGGGGATTGAGGCATGCCCCAGCCCCAGGGACAGGGGAAAAGACCCTGATAAGCGGGATCCTAACTACTCTAATCTATGAACTATCACTACTAATGCTAAATCTTAACTATTTACAGGTGCGTATGAAAAGTCCACAGGGGAAGAGCTTGCTGAGCAGGGAAAGAGTGATGGTCCAGCAACTGTCACAGGGGGTAAGAAGGAACTGAAGAGGCAGAGGTTCAGTAGGGCCCTATATATGGTGCCATGAAGGCACGACTCCAGGGGGCACCAGAGCTGACTTTACAGATACTAGAGGAAAAGCCTTCCAGCATCTGTGCGTGTAGTGTGCATGCACACCTACTTGGAATTGACATGAGCAAGCACTCGAAGAACACCTGTGATTAGCTCGTCTTTGTATACTGATCTCAGAAAAATCCTATCCCTGTGTTTTGTATAGCAGAGGTACCAACTATTTGCAAATTTAATGTTTTGACTTGAAATACTTACAAAGCAAATACCCTCTCAGCAGTTATGCAGTGATGCAGTCACATTGCAAATCTACATCTTAAAGGAAGACTCAAAAACACACACTGTTCTCTTTATATACACGCACCCTGATTGTTAGCAGTTCCTAGGTAAACCTTTCGCAAGCAGAAATAGCTAGTAGTAGTGTAATTGTGTGGGAAGGATCTGCTCTACTCTTGGCCTTGGCTATAATGCTGAATGTATGTATCATATAGTCAGTAAGGTTTAATCTTACCTCAGAGCTTGCAGGAGCTGGGAAGCTTAGCCAATCGATGAGCTCACATTTATCCTTCAGCCAGGCAGAGACCCAGACACTGACACGTCGATCTGAACTTGCAGCCAACCAGAGTTCACCACCTTCAACCCCAAAGTCATGGAACTACAGAACATAAAAGCATAGTTATGATTGTACTGACATATCAAAGCAACAACACAGCAGAGCTTTCAAATAAGGCTGAAAACTAGTAGATTGATACAGGGCAAAAGTTTATCTGCACTAAAATTTTAGAGAGCAGGGGATTAAAGTGCTAGATTTTCCCATTTGGAGAATAGTGCTTAAATCTATTTTATCACAAGTGAAAGAGGCTTGGTGCCTCAGTCTGGTACTCAGTGGATGTCTATACACATCAGAAAAACACAGTAGTATGTGGCCTAATTCTCTCCACACTCAGAGTTGAAGGAACAAGATTGCTTCAGATTGTTCACTGGCAGAGAGTATGTGGCAAGAGATTGTAGCATTGAACCTCACTGTGCTGGCTCTAGTCAGTGCTAGCATGATCTCCTTTATATAAAAGCACCAAATTCCTTCCCCTACTCCACCTGCACAGTAAGTGGTGGCTACTTCCTAGTCTTGCAGCAGAACTCCTAGTGTTCTCTGGAACTTCAAGTGTTACTTTGGTAGCAAGGGAACAGCAGCAAGCGATTAGACATTCAGCTCCTGTGGGTAGTGGGAAACTGAGGACTTCCCATCCACTTTATATGTATCATACTATGACTGCACCCTACCATGCTTGACTTTACTCTATTGAAGATCCTCCTAAACGAACAGAACAAGATTCTGTGGCGGTGGCATGGGCTGGGGGGGTGGGAAATCGTAGAGGGACAATAAACTAAGCAGCACAGTTATTAATCTGTCCCCTGTCTATGCAGCTGTCTATGGCTGTGGAGTAACAATACAATGGAGACTGTGCTCTGGTACAAGAGTACTACGGCACCTGGGCTCAGGCCTCACCTGTTTCTTTGTGCACTGGATGACTGTGATGGGGGATCCTTTGTGGTCAATGAGGACACGAATGGTCATTCCAGTCCGAGGGCTGCTGACAGCCATCAGCCCATCCTTGCCTCCAGACAAGATGATTTCGCCTACAGATAGGGGAGAGGAGAGAGCTAATCAGCTTCCTGCAGATGAAGAAAAGACCAAATGGGGAAGCCTGCAGGAATGCCTGACTCAAGCTTTCTGAGCACTTGCCAGGGGCTGAAACAACCTGGTCCTAGGGATGAGAGAGGAGAGGTGAGATGAGAGGACACATTTACTTCACTTTAAAACACTGCTTCAGAAAAATAGCTGACATAAGTTTTAAGCAGACAAAAGCTTTATGTGCCAAGTCCCTGAGCTGTCCCAAGGCTACTGTCCCATGGGACACCCAGGATGACAAGGTGCCAGATACACAGCTGGTGTGAACTGGCATAGCTTTATTGACTTCAATTCTCCATCTTAGAATCTGACCTGGGGCCTTCGGAGGGTCACCAATATCTGTAGTGGCCGGAGAGTAGAGCTGTCTCCTCCAAGCACACAGAAGCTGAGCTGCATGACCAAACTATGCTCCTTGAAGCAACATCAATGTATTGGTTATGGGAAACAGCATGTGATCTCACCATCCACAGAGTAGGCAATTGCAGTCAGTGCAACAGAGTGAGGGTGCATTTTCAGTTCCATCTCTGTCCTTGAAATGCTGAACACACGGATGGTGCCATCGCTGTACCCTGCCACTACATGCTGACCCTCAGCCCCACCATGGGAGATGGGGCTAGGGCTCCAGGCCAGACACTGGCAGCTCTGCAAAGGAACAAGATTAGAGACATGGGAAGAAGGAGCATTATGTTCCAAAGAGGTGCATGTAGGTTATTCCTCAACCCCCACACAATGAAGACATGTGAATGATGCTAATCTACATAGATTTCATACCTAAACCCTTCAGTTACAAGCATTTCTCCCACCTCTAGTTCATTCAGTGAGGACAAAGAGGTTCTATCACAACAGACAGTGGCTGCTATCAAGACAACATAGGACATTAGAATGTATCAATGATTACCTGATTCAGCACTTGAAACTGTACCACCAGCTCCATGCTGGACAGAGACCAAACCCTCACACTGCCGTCCTCCCCGCATGTGGCACAGTGAGACTCATCAGGGCTGAATGTCACTTCATTCACCTGCAGCAACAAAGGGGACGGACACTCTACAAATGCCAAAGCAAGTTGCATATCTGCCCCATTCCTTACCCCTATTCCTATCCCTTTCCCCTATCCCCACCAAATTCTCCTCTGGTAGGAGACAGCACACAGGACATTTCAGAGGGAAAGGAAGATTTTTTTAAAGAAAGCTGAGGGATGATGGTAATTAAAATTAGTTGGGCCTATAATGGAAACTTAGAACCGTAACTGCAAAGTTCTGACTGGTTGCTCCATAATGAAGGTCTCAGAAGGGAAGTCTGCAAATCCCATTACCAATCTAGTCACATGCGTTTCTTCCAGGCAAACCCTTATTCAGTAGCACAAATGCAGTGCAAATTAGCATCCAGACTGACACCCTTCAGACACATTTTCCAATATTCTGGACAAAAGACCTCTTTATCCATTAGAGAAGTCTAGCTAGTAAGTAACACTGCACTTCTAGAGTGTTTCATCCAAGAGCCCAATGTTCTAAATAAATTAAGCCTCAAAGGTTCTGTGAGATGCCTCAGGATTGTCCCCCTTTTACTACAGGAGACAGACACAGGGCAGTTAAATGACTTAACCAAGGTCACACAGGATATCTGTGGCAAAGCAGGAAAGAGAACTCAGATTTTCTGACTTTCAAGTCCTCTGCTTTAGCCACAAGACCATCTTTCTCTCTTGGATGAGAGAATATTACCTAGCCCTTCTATAGCACTTTTCATCCATACCTCTCAAAATGCTTTACAAAGGAGGTAGGTAACATCCTCCTTATTTTACAGACGGGGAAACTGAGGCACAGAAGTGAAGTGACTTATTCAGCAATCCATTGGCACAGCCTGGAATAGAACCCAGGTCTCTCAAATCATAGTCCAGTGCTCTATCCGCTAGGCCACATTGCCTAGGCAGCAGTGACAGATCTTTTACCAGTGCCCTGTCAATATTAGCCAAGGCACCAGCAGTGCAAATTCTCTCAGTTGGGCCTGGCCAGCCCTTCTGCAGCGTGAGCCTCCTCACACTGCATTGCGCCTCTGGCTCAGGTGGCACTTGAAACATGTGCTTCCTTCCAGCACAGAAACCCCCCCTTCCAATCCCGCTCACCTTATTCTTGTGTCCACTGATTAGTCGGATGCTGGTGCTCTCCGTCCAGTTTATGTACCACAATGTTCCTGCAGTGGTGCCCACGATTCCCATATCCAGAGAGTCATCAAAGGTTGCACCAACTATTGTCCCATCCAGGGTCATCTCATGTTCCAAAAGGACTGAGCTAGACCTGGGGGAAAGTGGAGTCCAGAGTGGAATATACAAAATAACTAGTTACATCCTTAAGCTGGTAGAGGACAGCCATTATCCTGCCTTCATGGGCAAACTGCCTGGGACTGCCTTAAGGATAATGTGGTTATCCTTAACTACATACATGGCACCTAGGTTCTACAGTGATGGGCTCATTAGACCTGCAGCCAGTGACTACCTTTAACCATATAGCGTAACCATCTTTCTGGGGGAAATAGGTAAGCTCTAAAAGGATTATTTTGATCATCCACTGTGCCTCCTTAATTTGATCCAAAATATTTCACATGTAAAAAAAAAGTCAGAAAAAGAGAAGAGCTGATATGTACAAAGATATTCCTCAAATGTTTGTGCTGTAAAAGGGCTAGCTATCTAAACAGTCTAGTTTAAACAAGACAGCTAAGGCCTACCGGGCTTTCCAACAAGGCAAAAGCACATACAAGAGTTCTGAATTGCAGAGCAGACACATTAGCTCAGTATTGCCTTGTTCAACCTAACATTTAAATGGAAGTGTAAAATAAGCAGCTTTACGTAAGGCTGGGACAAATCACTACATGAGGTAAGACTGACTGAATAGCAGGCTTTCTGTAGTGAGCTGGAGTTACAAGTCTTGATAGGAAATCTGGGGAAAGGAATTCAGGGAAGATTTCCTTCTCCTTGGAGTTTCAGAATTCGAGTGGGGCATCAAAGCTTGTATCCGTCAGCTGAGCCATTAGCAGTTCACATGGCATTTGAAGGCCACAACTAAGTTGAACAAAATAAAGCATATTGCAGCTGAGCTTGCCTTTAGGATGCTTAGATACCATGGTAACAGGTGCCTTATAAAAACTTAAGGCAAAGACAGAGGTACATCCCAAGGAGACCAGAAGGCTGCTCAGATCAGGATGGTGTATTGCATGCTAAGAGCTGTAGTCTCCACAGGCTGAACTCCTGTAGTAAAGATGATGGTGGTCCCACATCGTGCTGGGATAGACTTCGCTGAGAAGAGAGGGAGTCACAGTTGTTAAAGGGGCAGCAAGGGATGCAATATTCCAAGACAGAATAAGCACATTAAATTCTCTTTCCTGCTAATGGAGCTTTTACAAATCACCAAGCCAAAAGGTCAGGTGAGGTAAACTCAAACATTTTTAGTACCAAAAATGTCTATTAGTGACATGATCAGAAAGGAGATGGAACATTCTTTAAGCCTGCCCAGGATTAAATACCTACCTGGACATGCTAAAATACACCAATGAAGAAAATGCAAATTGTATCCGGTTCAAAAAGTTTGATACTCAGGCTTGTCACAGACATACACAAAGAGAACTGTAGGTGTTCTAGACCCCAACCCCTTTGGACAAGGATAAAAAAGGAACAGCCAGAAATTTCCACCTTGAATTCCAAGAGAATCCAGACTGAAGGAACCAGGAGTCTCAGGAATTTAGAGGAGAAGCTAAGAATTAAAGGACAAGGGGAAGCAATTGCATAGGCCAAACAAAAGCCAATGAAAAGATACCACCTACTACGTTCAGGGAGTACAAGAGGAAGGAGAAGGTATGTCTCGAGAATGACTAAATAGCTACGTATCTCAGCACAAACCTCTCTTTTCAGGTTTGTGAAACATGAGTTAGCCACTGCACACACAAGCCAGCTCACCTGGCACCAGAACCTTTCAGCCTCAGCTCCTGCACAGCTGCCACTGACCACAGTCGGATTCTCTTGGTGTTGCTGCCACTGACCAGTCTGTTGCCGCAACATAGAAGCACACCTAGGACACCAGAAAGAAAATGCTTAATGCGACATTAATACCTAGGCTTGTTGATCATTGTAAAGGGATTCATGGACTCTATCAGCTAGTTCACTGGTAAATGTTTGGGAAAAGGAGCAGTGGCTCCGATAGCAGGACTTTGAATCCAAAGCCTCTTGGTTGCTATCCAGAGTTTTCTAGAAGTTGGAGGTGGAACCCAGGCCTCTTAGCAATTGCACAGGAAGGGTGGGGACAGCACCAGCTGTGGCATGAATCTAGCCCCCTTCTATTCTAGCATCTGCCAGTGACTCAGCATTTGAGTGCTGGGAAAATGCTGGAATCAGGATCCAGCAGGGCCAAGATTCTTCTTTCCTCTCAAGTCTCTGTGGAATTTAAGACACAATCCCAGCAGAAGCCAGCAGTATCTGTACCTACCAATCTCACCCTCATCAGCCTCCCAAGTCATAAAACAGCGATTGGTTTGTGTGTCCCACACGCAGATCTGTCCTGTGTTGGTCCCACTATAGAGGAGGTGGTTGGTGCTGTAGCAGAGAGATGTCAGTTCCACCAGTCCTACCATATCAGGGAGGGGGGCTCTATGAACCTACCACATAACAAAAAGCAGCAGGGTCAAAGACATCTTGATAGTTTATGTTTAAAAACCACCCCCAAATTAAGTTAATTCAGCCAATACTTTAGCTCTAACTGAAAACCAGTCACCACCAGTAAGCGTTGCATCACTAAGAGAAGCCAATAGCTCCCACTGGCACAGATGAGTATGGCAGAGCCTTCCATATCCATTACTATGTGCGCTTTAAAAGAAGAGAAGGCAAAGTCTGACAAATAGAAAGGGGAAGTTCAGATGTTCAATTTGCAAACACCTAGAAGATCATAAGCAGATAAGTAACAGTCAGGGTTTGTCAAGAACAAATCATGTCACACCAATCTAATAGTTTTCTTTGACAAGGTAACAAGCCTTGTGGATGGGGGAAGTGGTAGATATGGTATAACTTGACTTTAGTAAGGCTTTTGATCCTGTCTCACTTGATCTTTTCACAAACAAAGTAGGGAAATACAAACCTAGATGGAGTTGCTATAAGGTGGGTGTATAACTGGTTGGAAAACTGTTCCCAGAGAGTAGTTATCAGTGCTCACAGTCAAGCTGGAAGGGCGTATCAACTGGGGTGCCACAGGGATCAGTTCTGGGTCTGGTTCTGTTCAATATCTTCATCAATGATTTGGACAATGGCACAGAGAGAACACTTGGATGATATCAAAGTGGGAGGGGTTGCAAGTGCTTTGAATGATAGGATTAAAATTCAAAATGATCTGGACAAACTAGGGAAATGGTCTGAAGTAAACAGGATGAATTTCAATAAGGACAAATGCAAAGTACTCCATTTAGGAAGGAACAATCAGTTGCACACATACAAAATGGGAAATGATGGCCTAGGAGGGAGTACTGTGGAAAGGGATCTGGGGGTTATAGCTAAATATGAATCAACAGTGTAACATTGTTGCAAAAAAAAAAAAAGCAAACATCATTCTGGGATGCATTAGCAGGAATGTTGCAATCAAGACAGGAGAAGTAATTTTTCCACTCTACTCCATGCTGATAAAGTCTCAGCTGGAGAACTATGTTCATTTCTGGGCGCCACATTACAGGAAAGATGTGGACAAACTGGAGAAAGTTCAGAACAGAGCAACAAAAATGATTCAAGGTCTAGAAAACACGATCTATGAGGAAAGACTGAAAAAAATTGGGTTTGTTTAGTCTGGAGAAGAGAAGGCTGATGGGGGGGGGAGGAACATGATAGCAGTTTTCAAGCACATAAAAGATTGTTACAAGTAGGAGAGTGAGAAATTGTTCTTGTTAGCCTCTAAGCATAAGACAAGAAGCAAAGGGCTTAATAGCAGCAAGAGAGATTTAGGTTGGACATTAGGAAAAATTTCCTAACTGACAGGGTAGTTAAGCACTGGAACAATTACCTAGGGAGGTTGTGGAATCTGTGTCATTGGAGGTTTTTAGGAACAAGTTAGACAAACACCTGGCAGGAATAGTCTAGTTATTACATAGACCAGGCTTGAGGGCAGGGTCTGGACTAGATGATCTCTCGAAGTCCCTTCCAGTCCTACATTTCTATGATTCTATATACCTTGAGGCTGATGTCAGCTCCCCGTTGCTCCATTAGCCAGAAAGTCACTGCTCCCTTTCCTACACAGGCAAGTTCACCAGCAGAAAGAGGGTTAAAGGCCACCTCATGGACTGGTTCTGAGAAATGGGTGGATGACATTAGGTCATAAGTATGGGTGTTCCACAGGGCAAGGGTGCGGTCACTGTAGTCCCCTAGGTATGATGTGAGAGACAGCAAGAACTTCAGCATATCACTTTAATTTGATACCAATATAGTACATTTCCATATTAAATTACTCAGAATTCCCCCAGTTTAACACAGACACAATTTAAACTTGAACTCTCTTTGCTTAAACATGTACTACCAACTTAGTGATGTTACACAAAACAGACACCACAAATGACCCTGTCATATTATGTGTACATTCTGGAGACATCCAGTGTCCCAAGTGACCATGTAACAGCAACTGGATATCCTAACTCTATGCCCCAAGTGACCCCATTATACCTAAGTATGTGTGGACACCACATCCTCAGTGACCTCTTTACACTGGCTGGCTGTCCTGGAGACATCCTACACACGCACATAGCTTTAAGCTTCAGATGACTGACCTAGTGTAACAAGGAGCCTATCGTCACGAGAGTATGCCATGGCCTGTACTTGGGTCTCATGATGGAAAATAACTTTTTGGCAAGTCCCATCCTGTATGTTCCAGATGCGGATCTGACAGCGCGAGTCTCCATTCCCCTGGCCAGAGGCAGAGGCGAGAACCTGGCAGAACAAACAATCCATCACCACTGGCAACTCAATAAGAAATTACATAAATAAACAAGCCCTGTGTAGCCATGAAACCAGGAGTGAAATCATACAGATGGCAAGAGGAAAGCTCCGAAGATTCATAAACAGGGGGACACCTGATGAAAAAAAACACACCGCAGGAGAAGAGTGAAAGCTTCATGGCCACATACCCACAGCATCAACGGCCAGCTAGTTGCAAACATGTGGCATGAGGATTAGAACATGCACGCTTTAGCTTCAAAACCCATAGTGTTTATGTAGTGGACTAGAGAAGGAGCTCAGGGAGCTCATTCAGCAAAGTCCATCCAGTCAAGGACAAATAGCACATTTATACAAACCAGAGCTTCTTCAGGACAGTAGACATCCATACCTGGGCATCATGGCTAACTGCTAAAGTAGAGATTTCTTCAGGGTGGCCAAGCCAATGTTGCTGTGATCCTGAGTGCAGGTCTTCAACCACAATCACACAGCCACAGGTATAGGCAAAGAAACCTAGCAGGTGCAGTGTGAAGGAGAGATATGATATCAGGAGAGGTCTGCACAGAGGTCTTGTGTACAGGCTTTTACATTGCTGTGTCTAACCTATACACCATAATTAAAGAAGTGAAGTTAACTCTTCTGTCCAGAGTGCTTTAGAGTTAACCACCTCTCCCTTATAGGCCATGGGATGTCCTTCCAAGCAGGGAATGAGTGGAGGTAGAAATCTACGTTCTTCCAAATTTGGTGAAGAAAACGTCTTCTGCTTCTTCAGCTCCATCTAACACATATTACTTGTTGGGTTCACAACAGCTCTGATACAAAAAGGTGAGACAGCCTATAGAACAACCAGCTCTCTTCCCTGCCACCATGTGAGCTGAACAACCAAAGGCTGGAAATTACTTTGCCACGTCTGTACCAGCATTTGGATACCACATAAAAAAGGTCCCTTATGGTGCAAAATAAACTCACTGCAGCAGAGTGATGCTCTCGTGTGCATGGCAACATGACTATTTAACTCATCTGACTAATGTCTGCACATTAAATGTGCCATTATAGAAGTGTGTACACACACACACACACACACACACACACACACACACACTTCCCCGAAGCCTCAGCTCCATGAGTACCTGTATCTGGATTCCAGACCATATTCCCCCTTCCATTCCCATTGTAGCCAATAACTGCCTTTAGTTTCAGTCCTTCATTACCAGCTGGAGGATACAAGACACTCTGCAAGGAAAACAGACACTGGTTCAAGACCACCTTTGACAGGATACTCCATTTCAGTTCTAAATACTCTCACAGGAACTACCACACAAACACATAAGGCTAAACGGATTCTGCTGACTCACTGATGGAGATGCTTATTTACCCCACTTGGAGATAAGGAAGATAAGGAGAAAAGGAGATACCCCACTTGGAGATAAGGGAAAAGCTCTGAGGGACAGGTGATCTAGGATGTGAGCTGAGCAGTCCTAAGGGAGAAAGTCTAGGAGCTATAAAACCTTGGAAGAAAGACGAAGCTGAAATTTATGTTCTCATTGATTTATTGGCTAATGAAGCTGGTCTCCAGGAAGGGGTAAGTTTGGAGTTCCTACACAGTGTGAATTATATTGGTACAGCAGACTGGGAAGGCAACTTGCTCTCAAACATGTGCATATAGACTCTGGAGCACTCTTGCACTCTCAATATCTTCTGAACAAAAATATGCAGATTGCAAAGAAAAATAATTGACCCAAAACTGCTTACGGAAAGATCATAGTCAACTCATCTGCCATCATAATAGAAAGTGAGATTAATGCTAAGGGTTTCTAAAACCATTTCACAAAATCCTTTCAACTGTTTGAGGTATTAAAAGGAAGCTATATTAGGAAAAAAACAAAACCAACCTTTCCTGCTCTTTACCTGGCCAGAATTTAGCACTGGGGCAATTCTTACCTGAGGGAGCACAGATGCTTTGAAGCGAGGAGTAAAGTGCCTGTAGGAATCTGGACGGATACAGTGCTGTGGTTCAGGACCTTTGGCCTCCTTTCTAGGTTCTAGCACAGAACATAAAATAAGTCTAACTTTGCTTATGGAAATGGTACATCTCGAGCAACTAGGCCAGTTAATGTTCTGGTTTATTAACCTTCTGAATATTGAGATGCGTACACATGGACACACACACAGAGGCTGGGTTCTCCATTGCCCTGCAGCTTGTGCAGTTATTTATACCAATACAAAGCAAGTATAAAATGACCCAATCAGAATGGTACATTCACACCCACTTTGCCCAGGTGCAAATGGTTGCACAAGGTGCAGGGCCACAGAGATTCATATACACATCTTCCTATACAATCTCCTATCTGGTTGGAAAATGTCAGCATAGCAGGTGTAAAGACAGACTATAATTTGATAACTTATTTCTGTCATCTTGCAGGGTGACAGATACTCCATAAATGCAAAGCACTACCACACTATGGGCATGAGTACTACAGGAGAATGAGCCAAGCAAATAGAAAACTACGACTTTAGATAGAGACAAAGCACATCCTTACTTTTAAATGGACGCTCTCTGACAAATCTTGCCTGAGGCTTTGTGCGCTGGCAGCTGCATGCCTCTGGCAACTAGCTGTGAGCTGCTGCAGCTTTGAAGTTGTATTTCTATTAATAGACACGTTGAGAGCTTTCACAGAAAGCATAACTTCAAAGCAGACAGGTTACATGGTGGAAAGGACTCCAGCGTGCTTAGAAGCAGCAGCAGAGATGAAGATGTATCTGTCTCCCTCCCTGGTCCAACAATTGGTCACAGAGACCAAAACAAATTTCCCTTACATTATTCCTGTGGCAAATGATAGCCAAAAGAAGGAAAATATCACCTGGAAATTCTAGGAACACATACTGCATATGATCTTGTGGCTTAAATCACATCCCTGCCAGAAGCCCATGGCAGGCTGTCAGTATTACTACAGGCACCATACAGAATGCAACATACACGTTCTACTTGTGTCTATATTTTCAGGGATCTTCCCTCATTTCTTTTATTGCTAGAAGCATACTGCCTTGCAGGCAAATGCACTATTTGCTCCCCTAGGAGCAAAGCTCTTCAAAGGCCCAGAACACCCCTTGATTTACCATTTCCTGAGTGACTGGGAGACCTCGAACAGTCCTGACTCACTTTGGGCCTCACAACAAGAGGCTCCTCATTCTCGATTGGATCCTCCATGACAAAGACGGAGTGATCTTTGGTTCCATCTGCAGCCCCTCTACTGCTGCCTTTCAGCCCTGCTTCTTCCCCTTCATCTGACTCAGAGAAAATATCTGAAAAGGAGAGTTGGTGGAAATGAGGGGAGAGTTATTCTGTGCTTCTCCAGGTCTGTTTTATGAGGCTGACCTGTCAATTACAGATAGCTTACCAAGCAAAGCAGGATTTTCCTGTTGCACATTGGGGAGAATGTGGTCAATCATCAAAGGGCCAGAGATCAGAGGTATTCACAGCACCCCCTGGAAATGTCTGGCCAGCGGTTTGATAGATTGAACCGGAGATAAGAGAAAAAGTGGCACCAAGAATTCCTAAACAGTATCGGCTGGCTATGTTTGATTTAGGGAACGGAAGGTGCAGAGCTGCTCATCTTAACCTAGAGGAAGGGGAGGAGGTGGAGAGAAGGAGTGCCATGGCAGCTGTTGAATTATAAAGGGAGCTTTCCCCAACAAACACTTAATTCCCCTTTTCTACAAGAGATTCCTCTTCTCACCATCATGTCCTGCTTGGTGGATGGAGCTGATGTCCAGACATGGTGGTGAGGCCAGAGAAGGAAGAGGAGCTGACAGACGGGGTATCTCATTGGCACTGGATGTAAAATCCTTTGGCTTCTCAGAGCTAGTGTCTGTGAACAGAAAAGGGGACTGGGTAATTCCCTCTGACATCCTCCTAAGACAAGCTGAGGCAATGGCAATACCAATATGCTCAGCTCTCCAGCTTTCTCATACCCAGATGAAGCTATTTACAGATGCCTTATCCTTTATCCCCTGAAGGAGAGAAAAGGGAGACAGGGAGAGGTGAGGAGAGATGAGAAGGAAGAGACAGTGAAGTGGGAGAAAAGCAGAAGAGGCTGAGGTAACAGAGGAGGAGGAGGAGAAGTAAGAGGTAGAAGAGATGAGGAAGACGTTTATCAGTTTTGCCCTTGCCCTCCCAGCAGTTATCTCTGTGACAAGGGGAAACACTTATCACCTGGAGATTTTAAACTTCAGATTAATCCCTAGCACTTAGAGGGAATTAGCTTTTAGTGTCCTGGTCAAGGAGCTAAAATCCCATTTATAACCCCTTCAAGGCTCTCCTGTCTGAAAACAACTTTGGAAAAACGTGTCTGAATGTGTAACAAGATGAAAGGGGTAAACTCACCAGCTCTGGGAGGCACAAGGGACTCAACAGCGGGATGAACACTGGAAAGGTAATGAGACCAGAATTACAACAATAGGGTTGAGAACAAAAGAGAGGGGAACACGGAACGCATTCCCAAGCCAACGGCTGTAGTGCTCTTACTCAGCCTTGGGTGATTCTGCTCTGGATATAGCTAGGAAGTCCCAGAGGAAGATGGCATCTCCAATGCTGATGACGTGCTGTTGGTCAGGGGTGAAGGCCACCTGTCGCACCGGTTCTGAGTGGCCAATATATACCTGGGAGAAAGTAAGAGTGGAAGGGCATGTCTTGTACTTCCAGTGCTCAACTGCTACACCTTTGCATGCTCTCTGGACCATTGATAGTGATGTGGTGAGGATTATTTAATGATAAAGTGCTACAGAAATACTAAGTATTATTAAGTGAAATGAGTTTGGGGTTCTCAATCCATGCCCCATTGGACAAGACTATCACAGTTATGGTTGGGAACCATGGCTCAATTCTGGACAAATCAAGGTTGAGGGCCATTGTCAAACCCATGTGGGGGAGGTTAGCTGCACTATTGCTTTCTGCTCAGAAGGGCTAAGTGGCATTCCAAGTGGAAAAGTCCAAGGCACCACTGATTTTTCCCTCGTGTGCAATACCTGAAAGTTGATGTCGAACCTCATTTGATAGTCCCACACTTTGACAACCCTGTCACCAGCAGTCAGCAGGTATCTGGCATCCTCGCTCAGTGCCAATGAAGAACAGGACAGCTTGTGCACATGGGACACCTGTGAACAAGACATCAATGATAGCTGAACCAGCTGTTTCCATCAGCAGACTTAATTGTTGCAAGAACAAACAGAAAGAACATAAGGCCAGATTGTCTAAGACAGGGGTGGCCAACCCGCAGCTCGCGAGCCGCATGCGGCTCTTTGCTCATACAAATGCGGCCAAAGAGCCGCATGCGGCTCTTTGCATGCGGCTCTTTGCTCTGTGCATTGTATGGGGCGCCAAAGTGAAACTGACAAGCTGCTGCAGAAATGGAAGGAGCAGCTGGAGTTTTCAGTGGAGAGTAAGAGACACTGAAAAGTGAAATTGACAAGCTGCCACCGAAATTGACGGATCATCCTGGTATCTATAGCTATTTTTTGGCTCTTCGTCTCTGACTGGTTGGCCACCCCTGGTCTAAGATGTCCAGTTGGAAATGGGTGGGGAAGGAGGTTTATATAAGGGAATACTTTTGCCCTCTTCTGATTAAAAAAAAGTTTCAAACGATAGGGGAAAGGGGACAGAGATGCCCAGCTATTCCAGACATAAAAGGTCTATGATTGCTTCCAATCCTACATCACTCTGTAACTATGCACAGACTGCTAAGTTTGTTAGACACAGGGAATCTGGATAAACATGCTATTTTTCAGTGGGGTAACAGGAGTATGAGGGAGCAAAGCAGGTGGGAACAGATTTAACCCCATCTGGGGAATAACCATGTTAGCTATCTACACTCAGGTGACTCCGTTTTTCTTAGAAACCTGTGACTGCCAGGACTTCATCACAAGAGTCCCATATCCACGTGTGTTAACTGTCAGAAGTCATGGAAGGTTTGGGATATCCCAGAGACCACAGAGCACCCACTTCACAAGTTCCTTACCTCTCGGACCAAGCGCCCAGTTTTGGCATCAAGCACAAGGATCTTGTTGGAGGAAGTGGACACCAAGAGGTGGCCAACAGGCATGGGAGCAAAGCAGAGTCTCAGAGCAGAGTCCAAGCTGGTGCTGTCCAAGTCCAGGATGCTGACGTCTATCCTCAATAGCTGTGAAACAAGAAGCTACTGAACACCAGCTTCCTGGAATGAACAGTTTCACATGAAGTGATCAGGAACTTCTACAATCTGTGGCTATTTTTAGACCATTTCTCCCACTGCTTTATTGTCTGAGTCTGCTAGAAGAGGAGGGAAAGGTATATCACTCTCTTTCCCTTTTAATCTTCTCAAACTCAAGCTACCTGATTAAGTGGTGGCTCGGGGAAGGCATTGTAAGTGTGCATTACTCAACAAGACATTTTCTAAAGACGGTACAGATGCTGCAAGATTCCCTACTGTTGTAAGACTCCCTATTGCTTTTCAGCAACTTCACCTCTCACTCCAGAAGGGTTGGATGTGATTGTGGAAGGAAGACACCCTGATTTGGTGTTTCCATCCCACAGCAACATCCAAAAAGAGGATATCAAAACCACATTCCAAGTGTTTTCCACATGGGGAAGGACAGGTAAAGGGGCCATGTCAGATCATATTTGGTGGAGTCTATGGGGTTCTCTATTTACCTGGGAGGAAATCTCTCTTCCCTGTCCTGCAAAGCATTCTGCAGTGTGTGACATTAGGAATGCCCTCCCTCCTACTCTATTCTCCCTTTGTATCAAGGCAACTTCCTTCCAGTTACCTCATCTAAAGAGTGAGCGTCCATAACAGTCACTGTGTACTTCGAGGGGCCCACAAAGGCAAGGAGACGTCCATCCCCATTAAGGGCCAAAGCGTTGGGACTATGCTCAGCATCTTGGGACACCACATTGCCTGGATACGACAAAACACAGGGTGAATAAGATAAATGGGGAAGGAGAGAAAGCCTAAAGGGAGAGTGACTGATTATATACTGCAGCTGAGATAAAATTCATTCTTTTAAGGTTTTAGGGGGTGTTCCTTTCTCTGAATCAGCAATGAACCAATGCCTCAGCATGGAGCTAGGGATCAATCTGTTTTATGGAAGGTGCCAGATTTGAACAGCTATTGTACACACATTAAAGACAGAACTGAATCAGAACATTCACAACAAGATCTGGAACAGCACAATTTGGGGAGGTCTGGAACTGGGGTTGGAATTTGAGCAAATGGATACTTGAGGCGCACACAGTACCACAGTGCAATATCAATGATGAAGTTTGGATTTTCTTGTAGCTTTGTTAACATAGGCAAGGGGTTGTGACAAGCAGTTACTGCACATGGATCTCAGTGAGGATTTAAAAAGCTGAAATTCCATAAGGAGATAAATGGCTGCAAAAAACTGCAGTACAGTGAAGTGATTTTTAGTTTGTAGATGTACTCGGAGAATGTCTTTTATCATAAAAATCAAGATAACTGGCCTATATTTAATCTGTTGCTGATTAATTATCTAGATTAACGATCATATGTTATTTCTGGGGGTGGGCAGGAAAAAAAGGGAGGCAGTATGATTTAGTGGCCAGGGCACTGGCTTCAGACCGGAGTCAAGAAGTCCTGGGTTCTAACCCCAGTTTTCACACTGACTTGTGTGACCCTGGGCAAGTCCCATCCTCTCTCTGTGCCTCTGCTTCCCCTCCCACCCTTTGTCTGTCTCACCTGTTTAGACAGGAGGCTCTCCAGGGCAGGGGCCATCTCTCACTGTTCGTATAGTACCTAACAGAATGGGGGGCCCCCAACTTCCGCTAAAGCCTCTATGTGCTACTGTAATTCTACTACTACTCATTTAAAAAGAAATGTGCATTAAATCTGAAACAGCATATACATGCAATTCAAGCAAATTAAAATACATCAACCCAGTTACACCCTTTGGAAACCAGAGTTACAAGGGAAGTGTTAACGGACGCTCAGTGAGAGCAGTGTTAACAGGCATGAAAGAAAGGCAGCTAACTGGTCTCAAAAGGACCATAGGATCCTCTCCAAAAACTTCTCTGTGGAATTTTGAGCCTGTACTAGACGACAGAGGGATGCAGAACCCTTACCTAGAACTCGGAGGACATGACTCTTCTGGCTCACAACATTATAAAGAGCCAGGGTCCCACGTGCGCAGGAACTGAACATCAAATTGCCATCTGGGGAGAAGGTCAGACCAGTGATTGCATCACGGTGCTGCCTACAGAACACAGAAAACATGGGAGACAGTGGGGGGAGAAAAAAGCAGAGCGGAGTGGTGTGAAGTGCAGTGAGATCAAAATCAATGTCCATGACAGTGAAAGCCCACCCTATTTTCCCTGTCATCGTATAAGACAGTTGATCATCTTTATTCCCAAGGTGCTGGGGGAGACTGATCAAGTGCAGTGCTCTTGCTGCTAACAGCTTCCAGGATGGCGTACCCACACACTGACATACACTTTTGATCATCCTCCACTCCCCAACAAAAATGTTCCCAAGCGCGTCCTGTCTGGTTGACCTCCAACACACTCGACTGCCTCTTCTAAGGCTGGGACATCACTATCTCCATTCCCTCCTCTTGGCCACCTCTCTCCAAGATGGAGAGTCCCAGCATTTAACTCTGTCAGTCCTGACTCTTAAAAAAAACCCAAAACCACATGCCCCACAGCCATGATCTCACTAGGCTTTTCTTCTCTGAAAACCAGCTGATTGTAACTCACTGAATGAGAAAGCTAAGTTCAAGGAATGTGTTCTTCCACTATGGCCCAACGCTCATGTTAGCGCCTGATGTTTCACCCATGTGGATGGATATCTTACTGACACTCATTGCCATGACTCCCATCATTTAGATTTGCACACATGAACAGACAATACCCATTTGTCACACGTACTTGTGTTCCATTAGTAGATCAGAGGCAGCCAGGCTGAAGGTTCTCACCACTCCACTGCTGAACCCACATGCAAAGATCTGTTGTGCAGGATGAAAGGCCACAGCACATGGAATCTCATCAGAGGCAGTGAAGTCATATAGCTGTGAGAAAGGGCACATAGAAACAACGCTTCGGCATAAGCAAAACCTGGCAGCAGTCTGTGGCAGAATGAGGTAACCCCATATACCAGTTCATTGTCACAAGCCTATAATTACAGTGAAACTGTGTAACCCCTTGGGGCCTGAACCAAAGCCCAGCGAAATCAATGGGCGTCTTTCTATGAACTTCAACAGGCATTGGAAGGGGCCTTTAGGGGATGCCTATGCTGCAGTAATACACTGGTGGCTGGCCCATGTCAGCAGACTCAGGCTCATGGGGCTTGGGCTACAGGGCTATAAAACTGTATTGCAGACATCTGGGCTTGGGCTGGAGCCCAGGCACTGGGACCTTCCTCCCTTGCTGGGTCTCAGAGCCTGGGTTACAGCCTAAGCCTGGATATTTACACTGCAATTTTACAGTCCCACAGCCCGAGTCTGAGTCAGTTGACATGGGCCGGCTGCAAGTGTTTTACTGCAGTGTAAACACACCCACAGAAACCTGATCATCATGGCCTAACGTTTTCCGTCTATTAAATATTGTAAGTTAATAAGTGATTTTAAATATTTGATGTTGGGAGCTAAAGTCAAACTACACTGAAAAATCTTGAACTTCATGCAGTAGTTCTGGAGGGATCTGGTGTTGTTTGGAGTAGATTTTTAAGTGATTTTAAAGTGAGATATTTTGCTAGCACCAGCTCCAGAAAGTTGGAACAAACAAAGATTGTGCAGATGTCCCTTTTACAGCTCTGCAAGCAAAGCTGAGTTTTGACTTCTGCTACCTCTATCTTCATTAGAAAGTGAGCTTACGCTACCTGATGCATAGACACAAGATCCCAGATCCGGATGGTGTTATCCTGGGACACCGTAGCCATCTGCTTCCGGAGCCCCTCCACAGAAAATGCCAGAACAGAGTCAGTGTGGGAGCGCATGAGGGTACTGTAGCCCCGGGATTGTGTATCCAGGTAACCCAAGTTCCCAGTGAAGGTGGTGCACAGAACTTTGAGACTATCTGGACTGATGCTGACAGCACTCATTGGACCTTCATGCTCTGGGGAAACAGATGTACCAGTTGATAAATTATCCCAGGACCCAAAACAGTGGTAGCTCTAGACCATAGCTAAGTGACCACCCTTTTATGAACCGTACTGAGCCATGTACTTTCATTTCTATGGGCTGCACTTTCCTGTGTACTTTGAGACTAACTGTTCTCATCTCAGGTTTTAGTCTAGCCACCTGATCCAGCCACTGCCATTTCTAAAAAGTTTTTATTTTTCAGTATCACTGATGGATGATGTACTCCTGTGCTTCTCCCATATATTTTCATTGGACAGATATGCAATAAAGCATTGAGGACTAATGTTTACCTTACTCAGAAAACGCCTGTCTTTCTCTAGAATTCCAGAAAAACAAGGACCATTCTTGAAGAGCGAATCCCCAAGATTAATTCAGTACAAACGTACCTAGTATTTCACTGCAGGTGTTGGCAGTTGCTCCACCTCAGGGAGCACCATAAGAGAAGTCCAAGAATGAATTTCCATCACTCTTCACCAGAGCTCAGGTTTGGGAATGGATTAGAAGAGCAGTTGAGTGGAACCCCAGGATTGCATTCTCTTTTTCCCCCAGGAAAGCTTTGGCCCTGGAGAGCTAGGCTGACATGAATGCAGAACTGAGTGGGGGAATGAGTGAGAGAGTGCCAAGGTATACTCACCTGCCTCCAAGAAGACTGCCGAGAAATCCAGTGGCCACAGCCGCAGGTAGCCATCCTCCGAGGCTGTGGCACAGAAAGTAGAGGAGACACTAATACTGTTTATAGCAATCCCAGGGCCTGAAAGTACAAACAGATTACCAATCGGCCCACTGTAAGGAAGCAAAAAATTACCAGACTGGATCAGACCAATGGTCTGTCTAATCCAATATTGAGTGATTCAGAGGAAGATGGAATAAACCCTGCAGTAGCAGTTTTGGGATAAGCTGCCCCCAGAAAACACCTCCTCCTAACCCCCAATTGGTAGATGACAGATCATGCCCCAAATCAGAAGAGTTTTTAGTACAACCAGAACTCTTGTTCATATTTAATATTACTATTATAACTGTGGATATCCTTGTTATCCATAGAAACGTCCAATCGTTTTTTCAAATGCTGCCATGCTCTTGGCCTTAATATCTTGTGGCAACGAGAGCCACAGGCTAATTGTGTATTGTGCAAAAAAAGTTTCCTTTATATTTTGTAATTGGTTCAGCTATGGAGGGAGAAACAAAAAGAAAGTAAAGAGAAAAAAGAGAGATGGAAAAGGGGGTGGGAATGTAGCAAATAAGACTGTGTGCATTAAGCAATGGCTAAGATATTCAATGCTTAAGACTATATCGACGAAGTCTAGTCTAATCAAAAGCACTGGAAGCCAGAAACTCTGACCCTAACACAACTTGTGACCTTGGTCAAGTGTTAAATTCTATGGCTCAGTTTCTCCATCTGTAAAATGGGAATATTTATCCTCCTCGAAGAGACACTGAGAAGCTTAATTAGTTTACAGTTATGAAGTGAAAATGGTAGGGGTCATAGATGGGGTGGGAGGTCTATTAGAGATCACCAAATCAGGAAGAGGAGGTGGATGAGGCATTTCTAGGACAAACAACAAATATCCAAACTACAAGACCTGGTATTAATGGGGGATTTTAACTACCCAGACATCTGTTGGAAAAGTAATACTCAAAAACACAAATTCTGGTGAGTTCATGGAATGTATTGGGACAACTTCTTGTTTCAGAAAGTGAAGGAAGTAACCAGGGGGACAGCCATTTTTGATTGATTCTGAACAAGAGGGAGTAATTGGTTGCAAATCTGAAGGTGGAATGCAATTTGGGTGAAAGTGACCATGAAATGATAGATTTCAATATTCTAAGTACAGGAAGGACAATGGACTTCAAAAAAGCAGACTTCAACAGCCTCGGAACTAGTAGGTAAGGTCCCACGGGAGGAAAATTTAAGGGATAAAGGAGTTCAGGAGTGCTGACAGTTTCTCAAGAAGACTGTATTAAAGGCACAACTGCAAAGAATCCCAAAGTGAAGGAAAGATAGGAACAATAGTAAGAGGCCAATATGGCTGCATCAGGAGCTATTTAATTAACTAAAAATTAAAAAGGAATCCTATAAAAAGTGGAAACATGGATGAACTGCTAAATCAGAGTACAAAAGAACAGTACAAGCATGTAGGGACTACACAGAAAGGCAACAGCACAAAATGAGTTACACCTAGCAAGGGACATAAAAGGCAAGAAGAAGAGATTGGGAGAATATGTTAGGAGCCTGTTTAATGCCTAATTTGCTTCAGTCTTCAGTAAAAAATTAATGATGACCAGATACTCAACACAATTAAAATTAACAAGGGGGAAGGAATGCATGACAAAATAAAGAAAGAATAGGTTAAGGAACATTTAGATAAGTTACATGTATTCAAGTCAGCAGTGCCTGTTGAAATTCACCTAGGTACTAAAGGAAATAGCTGAAACAATCTCGGAACCATTAGCAATTATCTTCAAACACTCCTGGAGGAACGGGTGAGGTCCCAGAGGAATGAAGAAAGGCCAACATAGTATTTATCTTTAAAAAAAGAGGAACAAAGTCAAAGAGGACCTGGGAAATTATAGACCAATAAGTCTAATTTTGATACATAGAAAGATACTGGAACAAATTATAAAACAATCAAGTTGTAACCACCTAGAGGATAACAGTGTTATGAAATAACATGGATGTCAAGAACAAAACATGCCAAACCAAACTAATTTCCTTCTTTGACAGAGTTACTTGGGTAGTGGATGGGGAGGAGGGAAGCAGTAGATGTGATCTATCTTGATTTTCTTGAGGCTTTTCATACAGTTCCACAGGACATTCTTATAAGCAAACTAGGGAAATGTAGTCTAGATGAAATTACTATAAAGGTGGGTGCACAACTGGTTGAAAGACTGTACTCAGAGTAGTTATCAATTGTTTGCTGTCAGATTGGGAGGATGTATCTAGTAGAATCCTGAAGGGGTCAGTCCTGAGTTGGGTATTATTCAATATTTTCATTAACAGTTTGGATAATGGAGTGAAGAGTATGCTTATAAAATGTGTGGATGACACCAAGATGGGAGGTGTTTGGAGGTCAGGATTAGAATTCAAAACTAACTTGACAAACTAGAGAATTGGTCTGAAACCAAGAAGATGAAATTCAATAAAGACAAGTGGGAAGGGAAAATCAAAAGCATTAATAAAAAGTGGGGAATAATTGGCTAGGTGATAGTACTGCTGAAAAGGATCTGGGGACTATAGTGGATCACAAATTGAATTTGAGTCAACAATGTGATGCAGTTGCAAAAGAGTCTAGTATCATTCTGGGATACATTAATAGATATTAGCCTTTATTGCAACTGCATCACAGGAATGTCATATGTAAGATATAGGAGGTAATTGTCCTGCTCTGCTTGGCATTGGTGAGGCCTCTCCTCAAGTACTTCATTCAATTCTGGGCGACACGCTTTAGGAAACACATGGATAAACTGAAGAGAGTTCAAAGGAGAGCAACAAAAATGATAAAAGATTTAGAAAACCTGATCATTGAGGAAAGGGTAAAAAAACAGGTTTAGTCTTGAGAAAAGATGACTGAGGGGAGAGCTGATAATAGTCTTCAGATAAGTTAAAGGCTATTATAAAGAAGAGGAGGATTAATTGTTCTCTATGTTCACTGAAGATAAGACAAGTAGTAATGGGCATAATCACCAGCATAAGGAGATTTAGGTTAGATATTAGGAAAACCTTTCTAACTATAAGGCTAGTTCAGCTCTAGACTCAGTTTTCAAGGGAAGTTGTGGAATTACCATCTTTAGAGGTTTTTGAGACCAGACTGGACAAACACCTGTCAGGGACGGCCTAGGTTTACTTGGTCCTGCCTCAGTGCAGGGAGCTGGACTTGATGACCTCTCAAGGTCACTTCTGGCCCTATTAGTCTATAATTCTATAAAAGAAAGCACAGTATATGCTATCTTATAATACTAGTAGCAGTAACACTTGAAAACAAATTCTAACTAATGTTATATCAGCAATACAAGACTTGCTGAAAGTCATAATAGTTGGACTTCTATAGCATTAAAGAATTCTAATTACTGTTGAGATCTTGCTGACCAATGAAATAACAGTATAGTTGTTTTTCTTTGTATATTTAGCTCTTTACATGATACTAGACACAGGATTCCTATTGGCTGATTAAAACATTGCTTTATGTCATTAAAAAAAGGTGTTTATTCTAAACATTCATCTATTAAAACATCAAAATTCTTCTTAAAATGGTAATTGGCCATGCCAGGTCAGACGATTTTTGGTAGGAAGTTTGTCACCACTGATCTGATCTAAACCAGTCATCTGTGTTAGGCAGAGTATTGCTTTATTTTCAATGAATTTGCTTAATTTCAACTTCAATCCGCCTAATAGATTTTACTTTAATTATTTAATGAGGCCACTCCACTCATGTTGTCCTCACAAGCAAAGCTTTTCCCTCCCAGCTGAATTGATTTACACTCATTGTTTTTAATTCAGCCCCTAGGGCCAAAGTTCCAAAGGCCTCCATTTGTCCTCCAAATCTGCACACCTACATTTCTACATGTATACTTTTTGGAGCATGAGGTTTTACATGCGCAAAATCTCAGCTGTGAATGTACATGAAAAATCATGTCGATATTCAACTGCTTGGTTTGCATACACAAGTACAGCTTGTGTATCCATGAGATTTTGCATATGCAAATATCTTTAGGATTCAAAACAATACATGTGCAAAAACTTATGCACACACATTAAGAGGTAGCTTCTGAAAATGTGCCCTTCTTGTCATTTCCCCTCATATTATAATCTTTAAATAGTTATACACAGATACAAACCCTTCCCCCAAATCCAGATTATTTAGATTCATAGATTAAGGTCAGGAGGGACTATCAGATCACTGAGTCTGACCTTCTGTATAACACGGCCAGTGAATTACATCCCGTTATGCCTGCACTGAGCCCAACAGGTTAGGGTTATGTAGGTTAATATGAATAGATGGGTAATAGTATTCAGGTTAAATATAGTCTCTCTCCCCCTTTATAGGAGATTTCTCTGGAGAAGAAATTGACTGAAGCCTCATTTGTGCTCCCCAAAACCTTACTGTTAGTGTGATTTCATCTTATTTCAGTCTACAGATGATCTCCTGCAATTCTGCCTATTTTGCACCTAATATTATGACTCTTGAGTCTTAGGTTTGCTTTTGTTTGGTGTTCCCTTAGCAGGGCTTTCCCTTCAAACTCAGGAGACAATTTAAGTAAAAACTTTTCTTGTGAAAGTTCATAATGCAGAATGTCCTACTTCCTCTTGGTAATCTATCCCCCACCAAAACCCATACCCGAGTTGAAAGTTTGCTTCTCCCGCCGATGAGAATGCTGAATCTGAGAAGGCAGGAGGCGCCGGACGTTTCTGATAATGACGTTCTTGTAGTCAATTTCCAAGATGTGGCCACTCCTGCTGCAAACAAAGCTGAAAGCAAAAGGGCATCACCATTAGACACCAGTGATAACAAAGGGGAACTTCAGAGACATTATTTAGCAGAAGAACTGTATTCTGCATTTTGTTTTGATGTTAACTTTACACCACACTTCTGTAAACAAGCTTGGAATCACTTTAAACATGCTGTGTCTAAACTTTAGCAATTCTAGTTTGTAATACATGATAGCTTGACTGGATGATAGGATTCAAGCATTTGACTTTCAGCAGGAGCTAACTTAGGAATCTGTAACTGGTAGATAGAATTAGATCTCTCCATCCTGCTTTTCCTTTTCCCTTTGAAAGAGCAATTTAGGGAAAGATCTCAAGAGTTAATTCAGCCAACATAAAATGACAGGGGAAAAAACAAAAGTAATGAGCTCTGAGTCTGTATGCATCAAGTCAGCCACAAAAATGATCTTCAGTTATACTGTATATCTATATAAACTAATTGTTCCCAATCTTTTTGGCTCGAGGGCCACAAATATAATTTTTAAAACCCTGAAGGGCCACCAGTCTCTAACAGCAGCCCCTCTACCCCCTCACTGCAGCCAGAGGGAAAGAGATCAGTGAGGAGGATCTCCTGTCCCCGACTGCAGCGGTGAAACGGTGTTCCCCTCCCTGCAGCCAATGGGAGGGGAGCCGTGTGCCACTCTGAAAGACCCTGCGGGCCACTTTCAGCCCATGGACCATGGGTTGGGAACCACTGATATAAGCTATAGCCTTCAGACTCGGCAGTCTGGAAACAACTGAAAATTTTAATCAAGATGTGGCTACTTCTTATTAAGAAATCATATCTTTTCCTTTGTGAAGAAATAAAAAGAAATACATTCTAATGGCCTGTTACGGAGGAATCATTAGAAAGATTTTTTACCCATCTTTTCTAATTTAGGAGGAAAAAAATAGAAGTAAAGAGGCAGAGACCAGCCTCCCAAAGCGTAGTAACACTTTAAAGAAAACATACAAGTGTTGGATTATTATTATTTCCATTATTGTAGGACACAGACACCTCTATCAAGGATCAGTAAGGAGGAGAGCTCACACTCAGGTATCCATCCCAAAACCACCTGGAGACTAAAAACGGAATTATTACTAACCTGTACCAGAAGGAAATTAGGATAAGTTCACAGAAACAAGATCTCTGGCAACTTCTGCCCAATACCTCTTTCACTAGCTCAATCTGTGGAATGGATGTAACCATAAGTCCATGACCGTATGGGAAATAATGGGGTCCCAGGTAAATTTGGCATAATTGCTAGCCTGAACTGAACTGGAATAAACAGAGCCAGAGAGGCTTCACAGAAATGAGCCCTGGAAATCAAAGCCACATTTTGCTTAAGTTTAATGGAAGTCACTGTTAAACTTTTGGAGGGGAATATTTCAGGAGAATTATTATAGCGTCAGATAAATTGTGCTGGAAAGGCAAAGATTTTCCCCATATAGGAGATCTTGATGTAAAATGTAAGAAGATGAAAGCATGATTTTGAGGAAGGCTTTTTCACTTCTGACTTTTGAACTTTTTGTTCACAGTTTTGGTAAATAGTTTAGTTGGTGAATAAATACATCACATTTTATTTATTTATACAATGTCTTTGATCCAAAGCACTGAATAAAATGTTAGGGGAAAGTGATTTTTGTCATGGTGCATCCATCAACCAGAAACAAGGCAATACTGGGCAATCTACAACAATAGTGCTCAGACCACAGAGCAAAGGTGAAAATTAACAGACCTGGCAAATTTTTGGAATATCGCTCTGGTAGCAGCAGTCTTGGTCTAGCGATTAACCTGAAGTATAAAAAAGTCACGGGGGATGATATTACCCCACACCCCTCCCACTGCCAAATGAACACTAATGGCAAAATCATTGGGAGATGGACATGACTGGAAAAATAAACCATCTCTTGTGCCACTCTACCAGGTATTTTAGCTTCTTTTAGGATCTGAAGTCCTAGAAAGGAGGAGAATAAAGAACAGGCTGGTTTTGTAGGGCACCTTTGTTTATGCAAACAGAATGCAGACCAAGAACTGTAGACTGCTCTTGTTAGAGACAGGGATGAGCAAATCAAAACCACAACTGTTCAGCCTTTTCTCTATTTTACTAATCAAAAGCTCACCATGCCAGTGCAGACAGCTCCCAGAGACAGAGGCAGACTGAGACATGTCCCTAAAGAATTAATTTAAGGAAAGTGATTAAAGGAAAGAAAGTGATTCCATCCTTACAGTGTCCGGTCCTCAGGTTCCCGCTCGGCGGAATGCCCCTCCTCAAAGGCCAGGTCAGTGAACTCCAAGGAATGGTATTCCCCCAAATTCACTGGGCACGAGCGCAGCGCTCCACTCCGCACTCGCCACAGCCTCACATTGTCTCTGCCGCACGACACCATCCTGTTACAAGAGAGACTGATGAGGTAACTGGGGAGAACTCACTCTATACTAACAAAAGACCTGCTCCCTGAAAGCAGCAGAAATGGATACGCCGACACCAAGGGAGACAAGAGGAAGGCTAACAGCAGCTTCCTCCCAGCAGTGCCCTGTGCTTGCAGGCTGGAACTCCAGCAATGCCTTAATCCAGGGGTAATCTATTTCTTGTCACAGTCCAAATTTCTTGGTCAGGGGATAGTCAAGGTCCAGGTTCCAGACAAAATAATTTTAAAAATAAACAAGAACAAAAAGATTTTGGGGTCCATTCAAAAGCATCTGATGGTCTGGATTTGGTTTGCAAGCCACCTATTGACTACCCTGCCTTAATCTTTGCTGTTATTTTACACTATTCTCACAGTCCCCTATTTGCACATTACCTGGTATCATCAAAAAAAGCAATCTTTAAAGTCTGGATGTCCACATCTGTGTGAGCCTTGGCCAGCACGACCACCTCTCCGCCGTGGTTCACCTGAGCAGTGTTCCACACCACCACCATCTGCAGTGATAGTACAGCAAGAGTAGAACTGCTGGAAATGTGACACCAAGGAGGGCTCAGACCACACAAGCCATGGAGAAGATTGCTAGCATTCCCACAGCAGGTGAAGTCCCAGATACTGCTCCCAATTCCCAGGACATTGGTAATGTGCACTGGGGCTTTTACCCACCTCGTTGTGAACAGAGTAGGGGAAAATCTCCAGGAGATTGCTGTGAATCAGAGTGGGAAACCCAAGAGAGCCTGGTGATATTCATTTTAATAGATTATTCTGCCTGATAATCAGTTTCCCTACCTGCAGGTTTGCCTGGGGCCAGGGCTTAAATCTGGAACTAAGATACAGTACTTGCAAACGGAGAAAGAATGGAAACCAATGTGTAACTAATTACAGGGGCTGTGCTAGAGCAGCAAAGCTGTATAAGAGTAGGAGCTAGAGTTCCCTCTAGATCAGGTCCATAGTTAGGGTCCAGCTGCATCGCTGCTCTGCCACATTATTTCTGATAACATTGTTACGTATTATAACCTTGACTTCTTCCCTGAACCATCTTCTACAAAGAAAAGTCAGATTTTTAAAGAAAATGACTGACATGGAACAAGTCCTATTTATTTATCTGAGTACATACATGAACCTCACCACAGTACATACCACCTCAAAGTGCTTATCTCAGCAGGTCTCAGACTAAGTATTGGATGGGACCCTCCAATAGAAACCCAGGGCGTTGCAGAAATGGCATTAGTGATTCAGTATTCCTCCTTTCAAGCTAGTATTGAAAGAATGACCCAGCATGGTGTTAAGTGGCAGAAGGCTGTTGGAGGTGCCATCTTTGGAAGCAGACATAAAAATGGATGGCCAGATCATTTGCAATCATTAATGTTTTCATGGCACTTTCTATAGTTACATCTTGTGCTTGGGGCCCAAGTGATTATATTCTGCTTATTTAAATTCCTCAGGCAGTTTCAGTTGTCTAGGAGTCTCACTTTGTGTGTAATGTGCTGTTCTGTGCTGTTAAAAAATAATTGCAATTCAGTGAATGTTTATATCTTTACTACGTAAAGTATGTAGTTAGCACAGTCAGTAGGTGAAGTGCTATTAGTTCTCAATAGGGGCCTACTTGGACGAAAGTTGCTATATTGGTATAAATGCAGCATCATCAGCATCATAAAACAGTCAAAAACTAACTTACTACATTTGGGATACAATTCAGAATACACATACACTAACTGCAGGCTAGTTATACTGCTTTAGAGCACAGTTCTTGTTTTTGGTGTGTTTAATTACTACTAATTGATATTACTGGAAGCTGTACTTAATACCTGCCGTATTGCATATATATTTTTTTTAAGTTGGGAAAATGGATTCTGGGTTTCTGCCCAAGACCTCCCACCAAATCTGAGGACTAGACTAACACTTAGCGGTGCAACATCCTAAACTTTACTTTTTGGTTTATCAATTTTTCCTGACAATTCAAAGTGGTGCAGCTTCAGGTAAAACATTATTGAAAGTGGAATGGCAACAGAAAAGGGCATATAGCTACCATAATACGCAGCTCAGTGAGATACTCTAGGTTCTGTTCTCAATCTCTCACTAAACGTTTTGGCATCCTTCTGCCTAAAGATGCTATACCATGTAAGTCACTGTTAAAGAGGCAGGGTGGGAGACCTGTAGAGGAATGTGCTGGGCCCCTTCAGAAGAATGCCTTGTGTCAACTTGTAGAGACCCCTGTAGGGTGTAAGTGGAACCAAAAGCACTCCAAAGGCAGTCCTACCCATTCATTAACTGAGAGGTTAGTTAATAAACAATGTGAAGCAGGGAAGTTCTCAAGGTTCAGCATGAACTGGTTCCATACCAACAAAAAGATGTGACTAGATACAGAACCAGAATTTACTCAGTAGAATTCAGGAAGGTGTGTGTTCCCAGATGTATGAACATCAAGTAAGGAGGCAAACAATCAAATATTTTCTAACCAGTCTGATGATAGGAGGATTTCTCATGATCTATAATGAATGGTATTTCCTAAGAATATTTAAGGAAACTAGCATTTAGCCACTGTGTCTTTAAAGGGGCGTATAATTGGTTCTATGTGCAGATTAACTGCATATTCAGGGAGAAGAACAAACATCATTTCACTTGTTTTTGTTCAAAGTCATGCAAGTGGAACCCAAATAGCCCAAGCACTTTATTACTCACTGTTTTACCATGTCCATCTTTCCCAATGCCGCAGAGAACAGCTCCACTGTAGGAAAGGCTGCAAGAGAAGAAAACTCAGGGTGAAATACAGTATTCTGTACCCTGCCTGGATCTCAATGGGAAAAATTATAAACCCACTCTCAACAACTCCCCCACGCAGAACATGCCTGTAACGTACCTGAGGGATGAGACTGAGTGGACGTGGGTTTTAAACATGGATAGGCATTTCCCCTTCTGAAAATCCCAGAGCCGCACCATGCTCAGATGACCCATCTGTGCAGAAGCTAGCAATGTGCTGTTTCCATTAAATGCCAAAGCTGACACCTGCAGAGAACATCATGTTAGTGAAAACAACCCACAGCTTCTGGGAGAGGCTGAAACTCTCACTGTTGTCGATCCAATATCATTTCTTAGAATGACTTCTGCTAGGAGCTGGAGTTCTTGTGATTTCCCGGTAGCCAGTGAGCTGATACTATTCCATAGAATGAACCATGCTTGGGACTGGACTGGTCTCATGTTCTCTCACCATCAAATATTTGCCATTGTAGCATATTCTCAGGGGGTGGTGAGGATGTTGTTATATCTGTTTTTGCAAAGAAATCCAGTTTTACCTTATCTGTATGTCCAATGAAGAATCTTTGCTCCCTAGTCTCAATCTGCATGGTTATTATAACAGCATGACAGGGGTAAACCACTGCAGAGCTGTTCTTCGTCCATAAGGCCTGCAGGACAAAGGCAAGAATGACAGCAAGGGCAGAAGAAAGGATACGACACTTGTCTACTAACTGAGAGAAGAGCCCACCTGTGCTTGCACAGATGGACATGCATAGAATTAAGACATGCAGATATTTGGAAATCTGGTGCAAATATGCAGGAGTGTGTTATTTAAGATGATTTCTGTTCCACACAAACAAATGCAAATTTATAACTGTCAAAAGAAAACTGAGTGGTCAGCTTACTTACATCCCAATTAATTCGGCTGATCTTTCATCCAAGTCATGTTTAATATTATATGTGCAAAATATAAAAAGGGAACAATCCTTTGTTCACAGGGAAATGGACTAGATGACCTAACAGGATTTTTTTTAACTCTAAAATAGATCATTAAGAGGACCGTTAGAAGGCAATATCCCAGGAGGACAAACTGACATACCAGGCTAAGGCACCAGTGCATTTTTGGATTCCAAAGAAATTCTAGAAATGTGATACACTGATCAGTTTAGAATCTGTAAGAAGATTTGGCAAGGGGCATGCATAATTTTGGAATTTTACTGGGGCAAATCCCATGTATGGAAATGAGCTTTTCACCATAAAAAGTCTGTAGTCAAAAGAGACCAGGTGGGACAGTGGGTAGGGAGTTCCAAAGACAAAGCACCTGACTCCCACTGAAAGTCAATAGGAGTTAGGCACCTAACTAACTGCCCTTTGAGCCTTTGAAAATCTCCCATGTCAATGTACTGCAACTACATTCTGAAAAGGTTCTTCATTACTGACCCATTTGGTGCTGCAACCCCCAAAGCCAATAATTGTCTTCAGCTTCAGGATTGGATCTGGTAGGAGGCTCTGAAAGAAGAAAATATTGTCAAAAGTACCAGCATGAATACAGCCCTAAACTGTACCAGCACCAACTGCAACTTACATCCCAGTGATCTACCATGCTCCCTCTGTCCCACGTTAATCTGTGTCCCTCTGGACCCATTTCATATTTCTCCCTGAGTGAAAGGCCTCTCTCCACCTCAACTTCTTCACATTAAGGGAACAGTTAAATCAGTAGGTAATTATCATTAAAGCAAATCCAAAAGGAAGCAAGAGCAGGAACTGACTGAAGTCTTGTTTTCAGGAGTTCCATCTCCTCCAGAAACAGAAGCATCGAAGCCCGTGGTTGACAGTGCTAAATGGAATGATCCTAACAATGTAATGACTCGGTTAATCTGAATCATCTTTCCAAGAGGACAGCCAACTCCTTTCCACGGTTACATACAAATGCCATGAAAATTCAAGGGAGCATCTGTAACGATGGAGAGGGGGGAATCTGTTTTCTTACCCGGCAGTGAGAGGCCTTCTTGCTGGAAAGCACCTCTGGTCCAGTCATCTTTGTGTACATAGTCTAGGGAAATCAATAAATAGGTGTTATTTGCTAAATGCCAACAGCATGATCATCTCTGTACATGACATATGGGCCCTGCCTAGAGAAGCTTAATATACAAGTGAAATAAAAGAAGATGATCAAGAGAGAATTGCAGGCTCTGGGCCTGCGGTGTGGGTCGGCGCTACGCCAAGCTCATGCGGCGCCTCATGGTCTCGGACTCCATCCGGTGGTCCAGGGACATCTACGTAGAGCACGTCACCGGCCACCGACAGTACCAGGAGGAGAGGGACGGAGCACCACCGCAGGACCCTCCTTCCGGACCGGCGGACCCAACCGACGACCACCACGACAGACGCGGCGGGGGAAGCACCGGCGGACGCGGCGGGGGACGCACCGGCGGACGCGGCGGCTGCTGATGCATCGGACTTAATGGGGGACACCCCACTTTGTATGGACTTATTTACTCCATTTGTTAAAACCCCCAAAAAGTAACCCATAAGCATACTTAGTGACGCTCCCCCATTCCCATATACTCCCTTGTACCTTTTAACGCCCACACCATCACACCCCCATCCAGGACCCCGCAGATTATCCGTCGTTATTCTCCCCAGACTTCCAGCCACTCCCCTCACCTCCCGATAACCTGCACATAGTCCCTGGATGTTATATAACTTCGCCCCTTTAAAAATCTATAGGTTACCTGTTTGTTATTTTTTCTGAAATATTTTCTCAATAAAAACTTTAACTAATCATCTCACCAAGCCCCAACCAGGAGTGGGCATTCCTGTTGCTCTTTCTTCTGAGTTACTGAGTATCAGCCCCAAACATTCCAGACCCATCCTTCCAGTTTGTTCCTAGTACACTGGAGTCCCTTACCTCTATATATCCTCTCTCATGGTCAACAAGAGTTTGAGCAAGAGGGCTGGGTTCAGGAGCTCTGTTTCCATATGAAGTCTTGGCCTAATGCTCTTTAACCTACTAGTCAGCCCCAAGAATCAAGACAATCATGTTTCTGTATCTCTGCACACCAGACAGCAGTGTGTGGGTCTGAAAGGGAACTGATCTGTTCTACCTAAATTCTTCCTTGAGAAGGTATTTACAGATGGAGGCTGGGGTAAATCAGCATTGTTGCACTGAAGTCAACAGAGCAACACCAATTACACCAGCTGAGGATCTGGTGTGGGGAACTTATGGGAATGGGGGAAAGGAAGCCTGAGCCATTGGGCTGGAGAGTACAGCGCAAAGCATACTTTTCTTTTAATGAAAGCATTGTGCATTTTCAGAGCAACCATGAAGGCAGATTTGAGGGAAGAGTTAGTAAGATTCCGTACAAGTTAGAGAGGGGATGTGGATCTACCCAGAGGATAGTTAGTGGGGTCAGACTGTCAAGGTCGTTGGGTGCTCTCTCACTTACCTCATCTGAGCCAACACTGACAGCATGGATGGCGGCATCACGCATTCTGTGAGCATACACATGAATACCACCATCAGTCGTTGCATGTAATGGTACAGTGGAATCTCCAGCAGCTTGTCGTCCCTCTCCCCTGCTGACTTCCTGATCCCCAGAGTACACCAGTTCCAGAGGCCCAGAGGTTGCTAAGTGAACCTCAGGGATGCTCTTTGTAACTAGGGGAGACCAGCGAGGCATCTGAGAAAGATTAAACAAATGAATACAGATCAGGCCTGCCCCAGAGTTCCCTATGATTGCTGTGATTGGAGAGAAAGGGAAAAACTAATTTTGCCTTGACTGAATCTTACTCAGCCATCTAAAACTCAAGAAACCCAACATGTCAAAAACATTTAGGTGTGCCAAGTGGTGCAGGAGAATAAAACAGAGTGCTCTGTGTGACTTTTGGATTTGGAATGGAAGAATTGCTGCTTTTACTTGGTTTCCAATGCAATTTCTCTCTCTCCACTGTATGACAGTCAAAAAAAATATCTGAAACACAGACCCTTCCCTCCTTCCCGTCCCACCCCATCAGAAACAGATCCATCACTCCCCTAGAAACTTCACTATTCTTCAGTGCCTCCGTTCCCCATCTGTAAAATGTAGACAATAACACTTCCCTATCTCTCAGGGGTGTCACAAGCAAAAATACACTAAAAGATTGTGAGATGTTCATATATAACAGTAACGGGGGCCGGATAAATATCTTTGATAGACGGACAAACCAACCCTCACAGTCATTAAACTGCAGAGTTTATTGACTGTATGACAGTGCACAGCCCAGGCCATATAAGACAAAAGATAGCCACTACAAAAACTGAAAATGTCCCAAACACAAAGTGAATGGGAGACAGGATACGTGGAAACCCTCTGGCCAGAGGTGGTACAGGAAGCTATGCTTACAGCCTGCGGGCATACTCACATCCTTGGGACTGGTTATCTGTTGGATGAGGGACACTCGGTCCCGAACAGCTTTGGTGAGAGTCACTGGCCGTGGAAGATGACGGATTGGGTCTTCTAGCACTTGAACACCTGGATTACAACAGCAAAGTGTTGGGCTCTTTCCTGCAATCTGCTTTCCCCCCTGCTGATCACATAGCTGAACAGCTACTTCACTCTACTACTTAATCCTTCCTTAAAGAACTCAAGGAACAATTTGGAAACACAGGCCATGTCACAACAGAGGGAAACAAAGGGTACATTATCTATTAGGCACACACTGCACAAGACCCAAAAGGGCTGGACTGGTGCTAGTCGCACAGGAGATCAGGTTCAAATCCTGTTCCTTTTGCCTGAGTCAACAGGAATTGGATGTGCTGCGGAAAAAGCATGCTGTGCTCAGGGGGAAGGAAGTGTTTTGTAATACTCAACAATAACCATTCTACCCTTTAAGAAGTGTTGTTAATTCCAGTGGGAGCTCCATCAGATCCCCTTGATTGGGGTAATGGCTGCAACAAGATATCATAACAGGTAAGCAACAGATGGGGAATCCTTCATGGTTCTGACAAAGATGTAGATGATTTTGAGCAGGGGAGAAGGGGAGAGTTCTCAGAAGGATCACTGCAGGGATGCTTGCTATATCACTGTGCTGCAGGAGGGCTCTGTGGAGCAGTTTCCTGAAGATGCTGATTGAAATTTACTTGCCCAGGAAGGTATTTATTATAGTGACCTTTTAAAAATTCAGCAGCACTTTAGAGATCCTGCATTTGTTCCTCAGCAACCCATTCACACTGATTTTTCCCTTGAGAAACTAACCAGTTCATTGGGGTAGCCCACAGCCTGCAGAAAATCAATTAGCCCTCCCAACTCAGGGTATCAACCACAAAAAAATTGGAACTTTCACAAGTTCTTCCTAATCCTTGGTAGATGCTCCACCTCAACTCCTTGGGCTGACTTCTTCCAATAAGGGCAAGAGGGGGGTATTAAAAAGTGGGCATTAATCACCCAATCCCCTACTGCTGCTCGAGTGATCTCTTACAGGACACAGCCAGAGACTGATAGCATATGCTAGGAGCAGAACTCTGATGCCAGGAAGATTAGTCAACAGTTGCTATCTTATCATATTGATCATAAGAGTGAATGGATGGATCTTCTACACCATGCTCTACTGAAGTTGTACTTTGAGTTGTATTTGGTTAACAGCAGTAGATGGTGCAGGTGGCTTTGTATCATGTCATACTTAGTTTCAGGTAGGACAATAATCTGGAAGCCAGTTTGGCACATTGCTCAGTCAGACACCAAGTGGGTACCACAGCTTGTGGTCATTCATCTCAGACTCCCTACCTGCTGCAGGACTGGAACAGCCTTTTTGAATTGAGTCATATGGCAGCTTGGACCCATCAGAGGGAAACCTGAACAACAAGATCAGAGGAAAGTCACCTAGTAAAAGGGTGGCAGGTTTTAGGACACTTCAACAAAATAGAGCCATGCATACCTGTGACTTACTATTGGTGCTAAAAGGCTTCATTCACAGAGAAGCAGAGTTATTTGGCTGATTCAACCTGATGTTAGCTCAGGTGAGTCCTATAAGCTCCAGCCCAGGATAAGGGTTGGAGTCTCTCTGTGGTCTGAAATACACTATGACATTTTTCTGTGTCTGAACGTTCATTAGCTGATGTAAATGCTGACCATAATCTAGCAGTCAATGTACACCAAGCCTCTAAGGCACAGGGAACTAAAGGCATGGTTACAGGACTCCTTAGGAATAACCAAGCTTGGGAGAAAGGTTCGTGTGTGCTTAAGTTAGCAATACAAGTAAACCCCAGCAAGGAGGGAAATTTGGACCATTTCCAGGGCATGGCTATAGTATTAGAAATACAGTGTGAACTATATCTGCTGTGACAAAGTTCCTCTACCTCAATGGGACCAGCACTTCCTTCTAGCGGTAGGCCAAGGAACTGATTCATCCTTAGTGTTCTTCCACCCTCTAGTTGTGGGGGAGGATAATACAGCCTTTCTAAGGTGGCTGCTCCCTGCTGGGTCCCAGCCCTGTCTCTGGTTCTCAGAGGCCCTTGCCTCTTTGCTGGGGCTCTTGCCCCTCCAGTGAATGGCTGGCAGGGGGTGGCCCGGTCCCACTTTCGACTCTGGGCCCCAACCCAGGGACCATACAAATAGCAGCCTTGTGCTGTGGCTTCAAGAAAGCTGCTAGCTTCCCTGAGTTACTTCCTTGTGCCCCTTGACGTAATGTCTGGACCCTGCTTGGACAGGGGCCCTTCCTGGCCTCCTTGCCAGGGGAGGCTCTTGACTTCTGACGGCCTACTAGGAATAGTACTGCCGTACCAGATGTCCAGTTCTATCTTCCTCTTCTGGCAGGGTCTTTTCCCTCAGGCCTCCATGCCTGGGAAAGGTCCTTTGCCCTCTTCGGGCAGGGATTTTCCCTCCCCCAGTCTTTGCACGTGCAGGGTTCTCTTCTGCCAGCATTCCGCTCCTTCTCCTAAACCCTCCTGGTTTCTGACAGCATCTTGCCTACTCACACACTCTCTTGTAGCTAAGCTCCTCTCACAACTCCAGCCACACCCTTTCTCTGGAGGGGAGGCTTTTAACAAGTCCTGGGAGGGAGGGGGCCTTGATTGGCTCCAGGTGTGTTAATTAACCTGGAATAACTCCTGCTCAGCTACCAGGGGAAAAGGGACTTGCTGAGCCTGGGGCTGATATATTGGCCTTCTAGCACTCTCTGGTAGCCATCTAGTCTGACCCTGTCACACTGCTTACTGACCTGTTGATCAGGAACTGGAAATTTTTGTGGTTGATACCTTAAACAGCCCATTACCTATCCAAAATATTAGTTGCCAACAATAAAGTGCTAAAGATGTGAGTTGGGCTACACTCGGGTCCCCATCATTACAGCCACAACATTAGTGACATGTAGAGTTAAGGTGGCCAAAATGTTTCCACTATAATCCTGGTTTTGTGCAAACTCTTGCATTTCCTGACTTCTGCATGCTTAACTCTGCAGCCTTCATACCCTCAGACTGAAGTGTTTTGATGAATTATGTTACATATACAAAATAATCAGACTAAGGAAGAAAAGCATTCAAAGTTTCATCCATGAAAAGCAGCATTTAGTAAATATACCTGATATAGTCGTAGCGGTCATGCCACTTCTCTCCCTTTGGCACAGGAAATGCCATTTCTCGTGGCATAGGGGAGACGCCATGAAATGCCAGTTTAGCTTGTCGGGCCTCAGAAAAGGTCACCCCTAAAAGCACAGAAGGACACAGATAAGGACACAAAGCACTCCTAGAATGAATGAATTTGTTTACGGAGGTGGCTGGAACCATGCACTCTTAACAGGTCACGTACAAACAAATATAGAAAACTCTAATATTAAAGTAAGTCTTGAAAACAAAGACAACAACATGGAAAAAGAACAAAGATTACTGTAGTAAGTGCATAAGCCTTTCTGTGGGAATATCCTTGAAACTCTCAGCTTCCAATAAAGCGTGGTAGTTTAGAGCTTTATTATGACAGATTAACTTTTTCTTCTTTAAAATGTTGCTTCAATGCTCTACAAGAGGATTTGGAACTTAATACTGATGATCCTTTCAGGTTGCTAGTGAATCAGTTGGTGATTCTTTTTGCAGTTCTATGTAATTGGTGTCAAGATATTTACAATGTCTAAGATTTCTTTCTTCTGACGGATTGTAGTTGGGCAGCTTTCAAACAAAGGATAATGTATTCATAACAAAGGTCTTGACTCAGTCTCTGCTGCACTGAGCAGTTAGATAAAAAACACTGGAGGAAATCTGGATTTCAGCATGACAAGAAAAAGAAGCTTTTAAGGAAGGATGGTCTGGTGGTTAAAGCACAGGACTGGGAGCCAGGAAATTTGGGGTCCATTCTCTCATCAGTCACTGATTTGATGTGTGACATTGGGTAAGTCACTTAATCTTTCTTTGTCTCTCAGTTTTTCCAGCTACAGTGGGAGAGGTTGTGAGGTTTGACATCCTCAGATGGAAGGCACCAGACAAGGGAAAATTACAGTAATTATTATTAGTGTTACTATTAAAGTAAGAATTTTGTTGACAGTGTCTTCTTCTTATTGGCTGAAAACACAGTGTCAAATAGTTATAAGCAGGAATATTTGTCCATGTTGGAATTATGTCTGGAAATGCAGTAGTAAGACTGGATTAGGCCCAGAGTTTCACATTCTAGCAGCCAGGTTTGATTTAAAAACCACAAAAGATGCTGCTCCCTACACAAACCTTCAGCTCCTTACCTGGCTCAAACAGTAAGTCACTGGTATAGAGGTTTTTCACTAGCAAGTTGGAGCAGAGTTTGATACTCTTCAGATGGCTGTAACGTCTATTCAGGTACATGGAGAGGATGTAGTGGAGGTCAAGCATCAGGCAGGTCCAGCGCACATTAGTTGGGGCTACACCCACCAAATCTGCAGAGCAGAAAAACCACTGTCAAAACCAACATTAAACACTGAGAAGCTGCTTTAAAAATAACACAAACCCAGCCTTACATATGGACTGAGATCCTTACAGAAAGGGAGGCATGAGATTGGTGTGTGTGTGTGCGCACAAATGTGCATGTGCTCATTTAGAGACAATTGCCACAGTATGCAAATGGATAGTTAGGTTTCTAATGATCATTTGAGTCTAAATGTTGATATGTAGCACAACTGTGGTAGCTGCATGTGAACAGAGATAATTAACTGCACATGCATTGTTATGCATGGATCTGTGGCCTTCATTCCTGAAAATGTAGACCTCAGAATCTAGTTAACTTTCCTCACATTTTACAACTTCCAAAGCAGATCAATTTTTTTCTCCAAACTGACCATCTTTTTAGGAACATACTTTCATTACAGACTAAAAGCCCATCTAATCCGGTATCTTGTGTCCAATGCCTGAGACTTTTGAATTTTGTGTCAAATAAGCACAATGCACCTAATTGTTTCATAGTACACAATGAGGGCACCAGCTGGTAGTTAACTGAGATTTCGATGTATGAGGCTTGATCGCCCTAGTAATTTTTATTCTAATTAGTGCAATTGCTCATTCTACTGTTATTCATATAAAGTGCTTAATCCTTTTTTAAACTCAGTCTCCTGAGCCTGTGAGTTCCACAGGTTAATTCTACATTGTGTAAAATGAAAAAACCCTGTAAAACCTAGTGTTAAAAATATTTAATAAAACATGGACTTAATAAACCACCCCGCATAGTTAGCCACCTGAAATAGATTAAATCTGTGATGGAAAACTCAGGTCACATTCTCTCTTGATTAAGGTATGTAGTGCTATTCCCACACTGAGGGATCAGCCACACTATTATTCAAATATGCTTTTCTTTACCTTGCTTTGAAGTTCTGGCTGTGCACTCATACACCGACCCTTTGGCTGCTCCACAGATGAAGGGGAACTGAAGCCAGGTGGCTGTGGACTTGAATTCCTTAAAAAGGTTGGAGAAGGAGATGCGCACAACCTGGTTATCCTGAGAACAAAGACACACAGAATGTTATCCACATGGCAGACCACTCAAGGAAAAGCTGCAAATAAGGGAGGATCTAGTTTCTTGATTGACACTCCTTGGTCCAGCTTGGATGCCACCCAAGTCTAAGAGACTACTGCCAGCTTGCCTTCCATGTGGCCTACCTCATACAATGTGGCCCTAGGTAGGAAGGAGTGAAGTCAGAAGAAAACATACAGTAAGGTAAAAGAAGTGTGGGCTTGATATTTTTACCTTGAGTCCACAGATGTTAGATCAGAATGTGAAATCATATGAGGTTCTGAGCAATCACCACTGATAATGCATCAAGCCTTCTAGTAAGTAAATGAAGAGCCAAGGAGGAATGACTGGAGCTCTCTGAATTCAAACTCTAAGAAATGAGGCAAAAGGTGATCAAGAAAGGTAGCAATCCTCTCTTTTAACTCCATTCTAACAGCTACTATAGCTGTCTACGGGACGTCAGCATGGGATATTTATGGCAGATGATTATCTTGCTCTAGAACACTCATGTGACACACAGTTCAGTTTTCTATGTTCAAACTCTTATGAAAGGCTACTGTATTTCAACCCCCACTCTTCTACTCATATTAGAACATCAGTTACACCAAGGGCTATGCAACAGACTCTCTCACACACCTCTGTGGTAACATCCAGATGCACAACGAAGTATTTGGCAGGCATGGGCTTGAACAGCAGGTAGAGGTAATGACCAGTGAGCCCCAATGACTGTGTGCTGGTTTTGGGAAGCTGGATGTAGTTACTGGCAGGAATGGAGCCACGGATGCGATATACTGTTCCCTTCAATGTCTTATCCTGAAAGAAAGAGAATATGCATAGATGCAAAGTTCTACCCTACTGTAAAGTAAGAGAGGCGATCCAGTTGTGGAAGTCTTACTACTTGTGTACTTGACACGTGCAATTACATATTCCAGCATTGGCTCAGAGTCAGGTGTATGCCAAGATTAATCTAATAAAGCTCTGCAAAATGAGGGGTAGAAAGTTCTGATGCCATAATCAGGGGTTCTCTAACATTTTCTGGGTGGATCACATCTTAACAGAGACATTGTCCTATGACCACCTGTCTTTCCATTTGTGATCACTTACATCTCGTGTGGCAATCACAATGATTGCCTAAATGGAAAGGTAACATTAGGGAAGTAAAGTATTTTTGAGCTGCCTTTAATATGATGCAGAAGTGAGAAATGACCGCCAGCACCATTTGGCCATATCTGTGCTCTGGGACCACCAGCAAGTGCTCTCGGGACCTCTTTAGGCACATCTGTTACAATAAGTAGAAGGCAGGATGGAAAGATGTCATCGTTTTCTCTCTTAATGAGACAAAGCAAGGGAATCTGAAATCTTCCTCTTTTTTGACATCACAAAGCAAGAGGGACAGGGAAATCCCGCTCTCTCAGCATCATAAAGTGCTTGTCTCTCTCTGCAGTACAGAGTGCAGTCCAATCAGGAAACATTTGGAGTACAATGTGTTACCATAAATGTTGTCACATCTCCCTCCTTAGTTGATCTTTTCCACTCCTCCACTTTAAAGTGCTTGAAGACATTCAGATATGGATGCTGCCACACTGCAGAGAATCAGAAGAGAGAAAAGATGCTAGGGTATCCATGACCATCAATGCACCCAGTTATACTGATTCATCAGTACACAGTAGGGAGTTAAAGCAACCAATTAGCACATTTGCCAGACTGTACTGACCCATGAGCCTGTTTCACTGGCACATGCACTATTGGTTCCATGAGATGAGGACAGAAACTCTTCTGAAATGCAGAAGCTGGTACCTGACAGCACAATGCGATGATGCCAGGCGCTCCTTTAATAATGCCACGGGGGCAGGTAAACCCCAGACCTCCAGCCAAGGGTCTTTCCACAAGCACTGCTGCTGGTGTGATTTTTGCCCCTTGCTCTAATGGGACATGGGGAGCAGACTAGTCGGTTTCACGGTGTTTATAATCAGCTCCCAAGGCCTTTCAGGCTCTCAGACCCTAGCAGGCTGCCATGGGAGGCAGGCTTGTGTCCTGTGGCAAAGGGGTTATCGAGAGAGACTCCTGCCCACAGGCAGGTGCCCCCAGCCCCACAGGGCCCCCTCTTCCGGGCCCTATCCCTCAGCCCCGCCTCACCACATCCCCCCCAGACTCCCCACCCAGGAGCCTGGCCCCTCAGCCCCGCCCCCCACAGGGAGTCCATTCCCCGCCAGCCCCGTGCCCCAAAGCCCCGGGTACCTTTGGCCATGGCTGCCCCGCTCCCCTGCCGTACAGTCCGCAACTCAACCGCCCCGCCCGCCCGGCCGCGCCGCCCGGCCCGCCAGTAACCATAGAGCTGCCTCCCTCCCTCGGTACTCAGCTAGCGCGGCAACGGCAAGGCCAAGCCCCAATGGGCCACGTGACCTATGCGCCGAGCGAGCGAGCGAGAGGCTGCCTCCAGGAGAGCTCGCGGAGCGCCCCTCAGGTGGCGAGCAGGGCGTCATGCCGAGGCCACCGTCGCTCCGCTCTGTCTCCGGCTACTGGACACTTCCGCCACGGTCGGTGTCATGGCCGCCCTGGGGCGCGCGGCGCAAGTTGCGGGTGCCTAGAATCAGCGCCTCCGTGCGTGGGTCCCGCCTCCCCCCAAGGCCACGGACCTGGCATCCTGCCTGCGCCGCGCGGAGTCGCCCCAGGGTCTCCCTGGGCCGGCCGCTCTGCCTTGTCCCCTTGCGGGCAGGGGGCATCCAGCTCGCTGCGCCCGCCTTGGCACGGGCTCGCCACCGTCTCAAGGATCCTTGCGACAAACGGGTCCGGCAGCACGTCAGCCTGGGGCAACCGTGGTGGGCCCGGCCTATCACCGGGCACGTGTGTGTGTGTCGGGGCACCAAGCACCCGAATGTCATCCGCAGGTGGGGCCAGAAATGTCAGTCCCGCACTCAGGAACCATCCCATTCAATCAGAGCCCGTCCCAGGGCACAGCTGCACACCCTGAATAACTCCGAGGGTGGGTGGATAATTACTCTCTAGGGATTTTCGGCCAGCGCCCCAGTATAACAACAACAACACAAACACACCTTCCATCCACGGACCTCAACGCACTTTGTGAACCTTAGTGAGTTAAGCCTCACTACATCGCTCCCCGTGAGAGATGGATTGTCTCCATTTCACTGGGGGAAGCTGCGAGATTAAGAGGCTTGCCTAAAGGCACACTGCAAACCTGTGGCATCAGCATAGGGCTGACATAAGAGATCTGCTTGTTTGCCAAGAAAGATAGGTCTTATTTACTCACAGAAGATTGAATAGTCCTGAAGGATCACTCTGCCATTATACAGAAGTGCTACTGCCTTCTAGTTTGAAGTGTATTTAATCGGAGAATGAGTCCATAGCAAAAGTGCTTAATCAAGAATAAGGTGACCAGATAGCAAATGTGAAAAATCGGGACGGGGGTAATAGGCACCAAAAAGCCCCAAATATCGGGACTATACCTATAAAATCAGGACATCTGGTCACCCTAATTAGGAATCTGCAAAATATGGATTCTTGGAGGAAAAAGCTTTCCCCCGTAGCCCAGTCACAGAACACATGGGATCAGTGCAGCTGGCCTGTTCAGTAATCAGCAGTTTTATACAGTCTTGTTCTCTCTGCGTTACAATTTCCCAGCATGATTCACTCCTCCATTATTTAACAAACAGTCCTGCCTATTCACTGCAGATTAAAACAAACCTCCTCCAAAACAGGCTTAATGTTGGGAGGAGGAGGTAAATCTTTAGTTCAATAGCTAATGCTGCTGTATGGGGAAGGTTGTGTGCTCTTCTAGGAAACAGTGCTGATGTTTCACTGACAATTAGCTGCACAGAAGGATTCAAAGAACTAGCAGACCACTTGCTTGGATCACATCTTTTCCATCTTTCACTCTTCCTTCCCTTCTCACCTAACAGCCAGTTTCTTGCCAAACCTCTCACACTAACATTTCTAAAATCTACTTTTTTCTCTCTGTTCCTACTGCCAAAATCTTGGTTCACACCATTGTTATATCTTGCCTGGATAACTAATCTCCTTCTTTCCACGTGTCCCTGAATTTCTCCTCTTCAACCTATTCACAACTCAGTAGCTCAAATATACTTGCTTTCCTACCTCTCTAGTAATGTCACCCCCAAAGTACCTTTGTCAAGTTCCTATCTCTTTGTGTCAAGATCAAAATCATCTTCACTTACTGTTCTGCACAGCTCTGCACCTTGCCCGTGTTTCATCTCTTGCCTCCTGTTGCTTCCCACCTTGCTCCTGCGTTCTGCCCACTCTTTTCATTTTGTTATTCCCTTTATCCTCCCATTTGATTTCATACCTTCCACTCTTACTACTCCCTACTTCTGGAATAGCATCCTTCTTTCTGTGTATCAAGCATCTTTGCCATCCTCCCTCCTCAAAACACATAGCATTTTCTTTGCTTTTTACCAGAGACTTCTGCTCCTGTGTTCTCTATTCTTCCCTTTGTACTGCATCACTCAAGCTCTACTTAAAAGTATCAGAATATATGAGATTCACTTGCTGTATAACGACTCACATTTTGCTTTAACCCTCATCTCTCCTTTCTCTAAACCCCTCTCTACTATCTAACTTCATGGTCTATGCTTGTCTAATTTAGATGGAAAATTATTTGTGGCAAAATTATGGCACTATATAAATGTTTATTAATCATAACAGTGCAAGAAGACAAATCTCTGGCAGTTTCAATCACTGTGGCATCTGTTCTAGTTTGCAAAGCCTTCTTCAGTTTGATAGGTGAACTATACCACCCAACCAGCTGACTTACAAAGCATCTCCAATTTTTGTGTTGATTTTATATCTTTCTTGGTAATTTTCTAGGTGAGGTGGACTCTTCTTAAATATAAATATTGAGGGCTGTTTTTATGTTGCTGTAACCATATGCAGGATTCATAACTACTGAACTGTTTTAAAAATCAAACAAAAATAAGTGGGAAAAATAAATAAACAAGTCTCTTTTGGGAAGTATCAATCTTTCATTTTAAATATTAATTAAACAGTATAAAAGCCCTGCATAGCTTAAGATAGCAATAATACAAAAAAAATTTAAAAATCAGTAATTAAATTGTAATCTCCGTGGGGCAGGGACCATCTTTTTATTCTGTGTTTTGTACAGCGCCTAGCACAATGGGGTCATGGTCCATGACTGGGCCCCAAGCGCTATGACAATAAAAATAATAATAATAATGTTTATTTACGAAGTGCCATCTCAACTTCTAGGCTGTAAAACTTAAGTACTGTACAACATAATACAAATAAATTAAAAAAGAATTAATTAAAACCAGCCCTCTTAAAAATCAAATATAAACAAGGGAGTAGATTTTTTTTAAAAGGGGAAGGGAGGGAAGGACAAGACATAAAGGGCTCATATCCTTTTGTCCACACAAATTCTTTGGGGAAAAGTTTTTTGGTGTTTTTAGATGTGTAAATGACTAAGATTAATTTTGGGTGCAAATGGAATCCCACCTTAGGGAAGGCCCAAAAGCACAGCCTCCTGCTGACATACATGTAAAGGCAGGTAGCATATGAGTGCAGAAGCCCATCAAGACAAAGCTTGAGGCTTTACAAACAAGAAGCATACAAAGATTGTTTCAAGTACAGAAACTTAATTTTATTAGGAATAAAGTTAACACAGCATTGTAATCTCTCCTAGCCTCCCTTCAATATGGTTGCCAAAACTGCTACAATTAAAACAAGACTGCAAATAAGGAAAAGATGTATAATATATTTTGAAAAGGTATAATCCTGATGAAACCAGGCTTCAGTTCTGAATGATGGAAATATTACTGGTTAACTGCTGATTTATGAGTAGTTTTCTTTTACCAACTCCACCCTAACAGAAAAATACGGTGGTCGGGTACCCAGTGGTCAGGTACTAGTATATTGTAATAAACCCACTCACAGACTTGCTTTTTGACTATAATAACTTCCTAAGATATCTTTCTGCTAATGTTCCTTAAAATATGGTTCTACTCTGAAAAAGTGACTGTAAAAATGATACCTTCTTACTCAATAGATCTGCTCACTGTAATTATTTCAAGTCATATCTGCTTACTGACAATAATACATTTTTACTATTTTATACACCTGCTGCCACGGCTTACATAACAGAACTATGGGAGAGAGAGCTCCCATGGAATCCATTCTGGCTCATGCACCATCGACCAAACTGTTAACTATATGTCAATTGCAGAAGCTTTAGTACTGGTGAAGATGTGTAACGCTGAAAGAACCCAGTTTGATTTTCAGATCTCAGTTGGAGTTTCAGAGCTGGCAGTTAGGGAAAAAAACCTATATTTTTACTCCTAAACTAAGCGAATGGGATCTGAAAAATCATTAACAAACTATCAACTAGAAATGCCCCGGTACCATTTTTAGAGTTACTTTTCAGAGTCTCACCCCAAGTTAATTGCTTCTGAGCTATTTTATTCTTGTTTTATACATGAGAGTTATTTGTCATAAAGCACATGAACTGGGCTGATGAATGTATTATATGTTACATCAAGGAACTGAACATAGCCAACACATCGTAAAAGGGGAATGAATTCCTAGGGCCTTCTATCTAGGGGTTCTCCCGTCACCCCAGTGCCACTGAGGGATTTAATTTCTCCAGACCTCTTTTTGATTCACTATGTCAGCGGGAGTATGGAAGTTTGGAATGTTTCATTACTGAATGAGGGCCAAGGCCATGATGTTCACCTATCCCCTGACTAAACAGAAGAGATCACAGATTGAAGAAGGGGAGGTGCTCAGAATGATGGATTGCCAAAGCCGACCATTTGCTGTACCTCGTGGATTTCCTGGAGCAGATCCTCATTCTTCAGCTCTAACTGTATGGAAAAGAGGAGGATCAAACATGGACACAAAAACACATCTTAAAGCACTTAAAAATACATCTGTCTAGAATACTTTGGGTCATGAAGAAGGGTTCAACCAACTAATCCCATTTAGAGACTATAAAGGAAATAGAAATAGCCTGTTTGTCATTGTGCCAAATATTCCCCTATTGCTGGTATGAGAAGTGATATCACATGTCAACAAGATGATAGCTGCTGACAGCAGAAACTTCAGAAATGTCAGCTTTAATTAAGTATATTATTTTAAAATATAATTCACACCTGAAAAAGGGCAAGTACTTCTCACCATAGGAGTATGTTGTATTGAGCAAAACAGGTGTCTTCCTTTTTAATTGACACCAGACCACGAGCCGACCTTTTCATCCTGCTTTCCTTCCCCAAACTAGAAGGGATGAGAAAAATACAAACCTTCATTGCATATTTGTAAGACTGCTCTGCCTCCAACTGCCTTCCTCCCTGAAAAACACCAGTAACCAGTGAGAAGCTTGTTTGACAGGACAAAATCAAGTGTTTCAGCTACTGTCAAGAGACACGTTTTAACAAGGCTGGGTGACAGGAACACCTCAGGTGCAGAATATTCTGTCACTGTATTCAATAAAAGAAAGGGTAATGACAAACAAGGGAGAAGATTGTTTCTTTTGGCACTAAAATGCTTCCAGTTTTGTGTTTTTTCAGAGAACAAACCCCGACCCTAGCTATTTTTACTAGTGGAGTCTATGGGGCACCTTTGCAACATTTAGACAGACACTGATGTAGATAAAGCAGAACATGTTTCACCACATTTGATGTTGAGGTAGCTGGTTGTCTGGACACTCACTTGCATGCAGACTAGGGCTAGATATGCCCACACTTCGGCATTGTTGTTATTCAGGGCATTGGCCTCAGAGAGGGCATCTTCTGCCTCCGTCATTTCTTTCAGCTTTACAGATAGAAAGAGAGAGATGAGCAAAAACTGAACAGCAGGTGAAGTACTGGCCAGAGTTTAACAAGCACCTGGTCTACGACAGCTGAAGAAATCAGTGTGACAAAAACCTTCAGAAATGATCCTCACTCTAGGCTCCTCTGAATTTTACAATAATAATGACACAGTGTAACAAATTTAGAGCAGAGAGAGACAACTTCAATGTCAGACTCTCCAGCTCTCCTGACACACTGCTGTCATAACCTGTATCTGAGAGGTGTCACGTAAGGTATCATATGCAAACTAATAACACGCTGGTCCCCAAAATCATTGTGTAGTGTATATATGGGGTGTATACAAAGAGTTATAGATGTGTGCTTTTCTTGATATGTTTGGGAGGCAGCACATAAGCCCAGTCTGCCCTAGACAAAGGAATGTGTACAGTATTTACTTGTCTGACCAGCTTGATCACAAGCAGAGGACAATGTAAATTTATTTACATATAAGATAAACAAAGCCATCAAGCTAACAACAAAGGGAGAAGACTTCTTAACAATCATGATGGGGGATGGAATCTGCATTCCAGGAAGTCTTCCTGGCTCCAGAAACAATGAACTTTGGGGAATATAAAGACAAGCAAAATGCCATTTTGGTTATCCATCACTGAGGGGGACTTAGTGTTCAGTGCCCTCCGAGCCTATGAAAGCTGGATTCTCTTGGCCTGAATTGCAAGAGTCGCTGGAAACTAATTTCAGGTGAGAAACCTGCTTAGACAAAGATAGTAACTTGCTGAAATTAAGTTTTAGTCACTAGAAAGTGTGCTGTATTTAGTTTTACTTGTAATCATACTTTTCTTTTGTTCTTATTAACATTTATATCTCTATTCTTTGTTCCTGTTTCACTACAAAACCATCTCAGTGCTGTGTATAACAGTGAAGTGTAAATCTTCAGATAACTTAACAGGATGGTGTGTGTTCTGCCTCTTTGGAGGCAGCAAACTTAATAACTTCTGTGAGTGTCCAGTGAGAAGGACTGGATGTCACAGAGAGACGTCTCTGGGGAACTTGGAAATTGGTGTTCATTGACTGTTACTTGCCAGGCAAAGTTTGGACTGGCAGAATCTTGGAGAGTTTGCAGACAAGACAGATGAGCTAGTGTCAGGGAGCTGACACCCAGCTTAGCAACAGCAAAGCTCTCACTTGCTGAGGCTGACAGGGATAACACAGTGGCTCACAGTTCTGGGTACCCCAAGCAGGATGTCACACCGAGAAAGGAGATTCTAGTCCCAGGAGGGGTTAATTGCTGTACAATGAATGTCTGTTCTACAGCTGGTTAGGGTAATTTTTCTCTCACAAACTTTCCATTCTAACATCAGTGAGTATTATGCTTGTAACTATGATGGCACTCAATGCGATGTGGCCTTTACGCTAAGAACAGCTTTAGAAAACTCTAATCCCCCAGATAGTTTGGATGAAAAGCTTTTACCTAAGGAAATGGGAAAGTGGAAAGTCAAGTGATAATATTAGTTTTCCAAGATCCATGCAGTTATCATAGACCGTCCAGGCATGGATGCTTTTCACCTTAAGACCCTAATTCTCTTACCCTGTAGCAGGCGATTCCTACTCCCAGCCACGTCAGGCAGGATGAGGACTTCTTACAGGCCAGCATGTAGGTTTGTTTTGCCTTGTCATACTGCCAAGAGAAGAGATTGGTAAGTTGCTCTCTCTAGTGTAACCATTCACTATGCACCATGGCTGCTTTTCCTCCACAGGAACTCTAAAACCACCATGTTTTCAACAGGACTCATATGAGAGGCGACACTACCATCCGACTGCTGTTGGATGTGTCTAAGAGCTTCCAGTAGCAGGCAGTTCTTCCTGTATAGCGCCTGAGAGCCTCAGACTAATAAGGCTAACAATAAATGTTTAGATCTCCATATCTAGTGCTAGAAAAATTATTGGGGTTATTATTACAGTAGCACCCAGAGATCCTGATCAGGATTGGAGCCCTGTTGGGCTAGGCACTGTACATACAAAGAAGTAAAGCAGATCCCTGCTCCAAAGAGTTGAGTTTGTTAAAAGGCTTAGTTGTATTGTCTGATCTGCAGCTATGAAGCTATAAAAGCTGCAATTCACATTATAACTGGGACCCAGAATAATTACTTTCCCTGCCTTGATTTAGTTCCCATTCTTAGATCCCATGTTCAGCTCCTCACCTCTTTCTCTTTCAGATAGATGGACCCCAATCGCAGGTAAACAAAGTGCATCTCAGAAGCATCTGTTACAAAGCTGATGGTTCTCTCATAGCATTCCTTTGCCTCACTAAAATTTCCACTCAGGTAGCACAGGTGCCCTTTCAGTGCCCAAACATTTGGATTCTATGCAAACAAACCCAGCAGTTAGACAAAGTGAGACAGGTTGGGCAAAGTGGGCAAGAGATGAACTGGATAGCACTCTAAGCTCAGAAGTAAGGGAGATGATGAAGGCTATTTGCTTACAGATATGGACTTACATACAGTATAACAATCAAGTGTGAGTTTGCAGGTGTAGTGACTGCACCTAACACAATGCGGGCCTAGTCCATGACAAATACAAATAATATAAAACATTTAGCGATATCAGTTCTGCTGATGTCTGCATGCTGTATTTAACCTGACAGTCTCAAAATATGTATCTCTCTTTCATCTGAATATCATGATTATATATGTATGAACTAGAGAAGTGCACATGCTCACAAAGGGAGAAAGGGACATATATATACTGAGGGGAAAGAAAGGCATGTATACACATGTACAAAGAGGAGTCCTCATCCTGATGTGCTGCCTCATGTAGAAGATCAATTAGTCTGCAAAATAATGAGCTAAATAAAGGGGGAGAGAAGTGCAACAGATCAAATCCTGATGTTCTTACTCAACTTTTATGTAGTCCTTGCTTAGGCAAACTCCTTTTGACTGCAATGGGAATTTGACTGAACAAATATCAAGTCTTGACCTCAGGATCTGACCCATTGGAGCAAACATAGCAGGGATATACTGTATTGTTCTGCAAAGCTCCTTGCGTTTTAAAAGGGCATGCTGACTGCTCAGAGCAGCATAGCGCTAAAAAGAGATAGTTACCAGATAGTCAATCTGGATAGCCTCTCGGAGACATTCTTCAGCCTTAGAGAAGTCCTTCTTCATCAAGTGTGTTTGTGCTAGCACTAGGTAATACTCACAGCTGGGTCCTTCTTGCAGGCACAATAGCTCATGTGCTAGTGCCCTGTGAACAAACTGAAAGAGAAAGCCACACATGGGCACTGTAGTGAAACGAACACCTGCCATGGACATCCCAACTACTGTTCTGCTGCCCATCATGGAGAAAAGGGATAACATGCAGCCTCCACTGTGACAGACAACCAGTACGCTCACCGTGCTCTGTACGTACAGGAACACAAGTAATGGCTCAGAATCCCTCAAGGCATCCTTTGATTTAATGACAGGGGCCTCATTAGCAGTTCAAACATGGGACAGATACACTTTTTTCCTTTGAAATTTTAGTTTAAGTTGCTTTTATTGTAGTTTTCTTTGTTTGCTTTTAACACTCAGCACATTTTCTATCCCTTCTCTGTCAAGTTAACGTCAGCTAGCACAATGTGGAAATCACTGCATTAGAGGAGGTCCCTGGCAATGCGGGCCAGGAGACAGTGGGGACAGAACTGAAAGACAAGTTGCCGGAAGAGAAGCTTGGGGCACTGCTATGAAGGCAGCTGTTCCCTCTCACCAACCTCCAGTGGTTGCGCAGAGAGTAGCTCTGGTCTGATGGACAAAGTTTGTCTGATGGACTGATACTGGTGGTGTTGGGCTTAACTTGAAGGGAGGAGGAATGTGGTGTGAGAGAGAAAGAGAACCTGGATGAGGGGATGTAGGGGGCACATACAAGTTGGCTTTGGGACTGAAGAGGAGATCTGAGCAGTGAGTCTCCTGGACTCACTGCACACCCCTTCCCAGGGCTGCTGTGTATACTGGTTTGTTAAGTTTGGAAAGTGCTTTGTGCTCCTTTGGGATATTATGATTGTATGGTTTTAATGCATGGGGAGATATGGTAAGGAAGCATTGAATTGGGTGCCAGAGAGAGGAAAGAGAAAATGAGGAAGGCAAAGGAAGTACTGGCAGAAGACAGTGACAGAGGATACTGAATGCACTGGCATCATCTCGGAGGAAATCCCACAAGTAGTGAGTGACCGTAATCAAAGGAGGAACTAGGCTGCCCAATGTGTCAGTGCTAGAGGAGAGCTGAGTTCGAAGGTGTATGCTTATATATTAGAATGACATGGACATGTGAAAGTCTGTGGAACAACATATGTGCCTGGAGTCCTCTTCACAACTCTTTTAGGGAGAAATCATTTTGTATGGCTAGGATTAAATGATGCACTGTAACTTAGTATGGTGGCTATTGTGAAATTCCAAGGTCACAGGGGGAGTTCCGTCCGATGAAACCCACAGGGAGCCATTGTTTTGGATGGGAAGCACGCCACATGTATATGAAAGGTTACTCTGATGCACACAGAAGTGCCTGGATGGCTATTCAGATCCAAGAAGTGACCACCTGGATCTGTAGGATGCATTAATACCACAGTTATTTCCTCTCAAAACTATCCTTGAACGAGGCCCTGTTATGGATAAATTTTTGGATTACTTTTCTTCCTACAACAAACAAATGGTGGGTTTGAACACTCCTATTATTTTGCCTATCTAAGGTTATTTTTGGTTATCTAAGGATCATTTCTGTTCTGAATGCTCTAAACAGCCATATCTTGGCAGCACTTGATAGTAACTGCTTCAGTCGGCTCTGATGTTTGGTGAGCTGTCTGCATGGCCCATTCTTTAAACCCACAAGAACATCTTTCTGGAAGCTGCCATGATCTCACTATTTTAATACCACAGAGAAGTAACTATCATCCATGAAAATGAGTTCAAAATCCTAAAGCCACCTTCTGTCCCCAGTTCATGCTGCACTGACCTGTAGAGCATTGACCTCCATCAAGAAGTGTATGGTCTCCATGAAGATTGTGAGGGAAGGCTGTGAAAGTCCAGAAATGGGGATAGGGGCCACCCCATGTGAAGGATCAAATCCTCCTGCACTAGTTTTCTTCATTACTGAAATAACAGCAAGAAAGAGAGTCTTGTGGACACTGAAAAGACCAGAGGTTCAAAATAACAGTGATAATTCAAAAACAAATCTTGCATTTGTCTATTATGTGGGCAGCATAGGCCTCAGGCTGAGCTTACCTCGTCATTTCATTTTTTCAGTGCTTAAGTTTTGATAAATGATGCAAAAAGAAGCTACACCATTGTCACAAAGATGATGTCTACACTATAATTAAAAACCAGGCTCCAGCCCAAGCCTGAACATCTACACCACAATTAAATAGCCCCTTAATCCGAGCCCCCGAGCCTGAGTCAGCTGTCATGGGCCAGCCACAGGTGTCTAATTGCAGTGTAGACATACTCTTAGTAACCTGTCAATTTAGCCAATCTAATTTTTAAATCAATTTTAGAGGTGGGATAACATAGGCATTCATAATAGAAGCTGGTCGGAACTTGAACTATAGATAGCTACTGCCACTTTAAGTAATCCAAGGGTGACATGTCATGAAAGATTTTAATATGTGGCACCATATGGCCATGCCATGATTATACCACCAGGAAGAAGATTGTGCATGACAAGAGGATAAAGGATCAGAAGATAAGAGACGCAGAGGATTATGCGGCATGTGATCAGAGGAAAATAACAGGTACAATATAAAAGGTGTATCATGAGGGGTTTATTAGAGAAAGTGATTGTGAATTATTTGATGTAGCAACATGTGTGGGAAGAGGAAAAGGATGCAGTAGGGATCCTGTGAAGAAGGAAGGACAGGAAGAGGAGGAGGAGCTGTGATGACTGAGAAGGATTACAGTGCTCAATGGAGGAGAAATAAAAACAGAAGATTCCAGGGTGATGAAAATTTTTCCTTCCTATTGATTTTCCTTAGTTGCTAATTAAATCAAAACCCACAAAAAAACCTCAATTTTCCTCCTCTTCTCAGGACCATGCTTCCAAGAACTATGTCCTTGCTCCATCTAGTCCCCACCCCACCCCCAAAAATTGCATGTTGGAGATAGCTCTGTGAGAAATCAAGAAAATCTACTTTGCTGAAAATTCCTAACTTGGTGCTGGAGAGCAAACCCTGCTGCCTTGTACCCCTTCCTGATTAACTGAATGGCAAGTCAGTTAGCTTTTTCTGACCATCTCCCGTATTATCTGTATTTAATCTCACCCCATCTTTCCCGCTGCTTACTGTGAAGTCCCAATCCTCCACCCCAGCACTGAAATCCCCCCTCTCTCTAAGCCACAGACCCACTTTCTAACCTTTCTGGGATGTCTCCTTGTTCTTACTGAGAGTGGGGGAAAGTTTCTTGGTCAGTTTCACTGCAGCATCCTCTTCTGGCAGCTGAATGGTCACAACGGGCTCTACAGAATCTGGCTGTACTTTTGAGGAGCCATCTGGAGCCTCATCTGGAACTAAACCCCATGAAAGATTAAGTGCAATAAAACGTTCTCCATAAATTGGTCAGTTCTTAACAAGACGCTGTATCTGACAGAAGTCAGACAATTGTAGAACTAGCACAGTCTTAGGACTGCTGGGAAAAAACTGCACTGAATGCAAATCCTTGAGAATGGATTTTTGGTTACATTAATACCTTGCAAAGTTATAATGAAGTATCAATAAGATAATGTTCCATTCCCTGAATCCTTGTATACACAGAGGGCAAAAAAAATGTGCCTGCCAAAATTTACTGCAGTGATGGTAAAGTAGAAAATAACATTGGCCAGAATCTACCATGCCCTGCCCAAGTATTTGTGATATAGGACAGAAAACATGTAAAGGTCTAGGAACAAAAAGCCACATGAAGGGACTTTTGATTCCAGACTGCCACTAAGCAGCAGGGGACTGGCAGTCATAAGATCTGGATCCTGCTCCTGCCTTTGCCACAGACTCCCTGTGTGACTTTAGAGCAAATCATGTAATATCTCTGTGTCTCAGTTTTCCCATCTGTAAAATGCAAAATCTATTTTTGTAAATTGTTGTGGGATTCCTGGATGAAAGATGCTATATAAAAATGCAAAGTATTCTAAACATATTCTCTATGTGATTCTGGGTTGCAAAGAAAGGTAATCTGTGGCTACCTCACACCACTTTTGGGGTCCTTTTAAAAAAAAATAATTCAGAAGACTGTAGCCCTTTTCTAGTCTCTGGGATAGGGTGAGGTTTGGGGCTATGCTATTTTGTGAGATCTCCTTTATTTTAAAAAGAGAGGACTATCACTCACTATTCTCCACACTTTCCAGCAAACTTTGATGATCTCTCTATCTTAGAGCCTATTTCATATCATTCTCTAATGTATTTTGTGTTGTTAATAGTTGGGTGAAACCTTGTTATGGGATTGTGATCTGATTCCCCAAACTTTCTATGCCATGACCCCCCTTACTCTGCCTGCATCTCTCTCCCCCCAGCCAGGGCCAGGAGCGAGGTCACTGGTGGGGCCGGAGCTGTGGCTGGGACCACGCTCGGGACAAGAGGTTGAAGCTGGGGCCAGAGCCATGGCTGGGAGCCAGGGGCGGGAGCCAGGGCTGAGGATGGGAATGGGGCTGTGGCCAGGCTGCGGAACTGTGCCGGGCCAGGCTGGGTGCAGAGCCCCGGCCAGGCCAGGAGCCAAGGGCCAAAGCCAGAGCTGCAGCTGGGGCTGAAGCTGGGACCAGAGCAGAGCTGAGGCCAGAGCGGTGCTGGGTAGTGCTCCCTGCCTGCACCACCTCCTGTGGGGGCTGCCCCAGCCCCTCTGTACCCCGCAATGTTCCTCCATGCTCTCCTAAGGGGGCGTGCCCCACAGTTTGGGGACCTCTGATTTAACACAACTGTAAGCATAAATCCCACCCAACACATCTCCTGAATGTGTGAACCCACCCAGGAGTTTTTGCTAAGTGTTTGGGGGGAAGGCAGAACAAAAGGAAACTGACAGTGACAAGAGACAAGAGTGGGAGAGAGAGCAGCCTAAAGGAGCAGCTGAAAGCAGGGCCCAAGCATAATTTTTTCGGGCCCAGTACAAACTTGTAACACTGGCCCCCTCCCACACACATACCACAATCTCTCATCCCATACATACAATCTCATGAGCCATGAAAAATGTTTTCCTCATAGTAATGGGGGTTGCAGCCTGGGCCAGGTCCTTCAGGGCCTCTGGGCCCCAGTAAAGTGTACCCTTTTCCCCCCCATGTGGGGGCCCTGGCTGAAAGCACAGTGTGACCCTGGAAAAATTTGAAGAGAGAGCTAGAGCTTTCAAGTCTGGTATTGGCAGGCTTGGGGGTGATAAGCTAAGAAATTGCTCCTTTTGTTCTTAGTTCCCTCTGCATTCAGAGAAACAGGACTTGGTATATTCTTTGTAAATAAACAAGATTACAATAAAGCACAGGTTCTCAAACTTATCTAATCACACACCCCTTCTTGGGTGCCACACAAGTACATATACACACATATGCGTCAGTGGTGCTTCACTTGAATCAGTTTCAGCTTCTTTGTTTTTCACTTGAGGGTTTTTTTTTTTGTTGCATGAATGAGCCAACGATCCATTGAAATAAGAGCAAAAGCAAAACTGTGATTGTGGTCCATGTTTACAATTAAATGTGCATGCTGCATTGTGGCAAACGGATTAGTGTACAGATGTCAACAACTTTGTATAATGCTATGCAAGCTTAACAGAAATCCATCAAAATGCACAATGCCGTCTGAGGACCTGATATGTCTGGAGGAATCAGCTTTGCTAATTATTCATTGCTGTGGGTAAAATGTGCGCAGTAAGTTTTTTATTCCTGAAAGCTTCTCACGTCACCCTGAAACACATTCCATGCCCCCCAAATTTGAAACCCTCTGCAATAAAGAATATACCAGATTCCATCAATTTCTACTTCCAACTGGGACATCCCAAGTGCCCTGACTTTGACTAGCTTCTCAGGTCAAAAGGGGCAATATTATTGTTCCTAGGATGTGTTTCACTGGGCATCATCCCTCCACATTAAATCTGAACACCCTCCTCACCAGTCTCTGACTGGCTGCTGGCTACATGCTGACTTACCTAGTATGGTGTCTTCCTGGGGAGAAGTGACAGGTCTTAGAACTGTGGCAGAGAGAGCGTGTAACTTTTTTCCTCCTCCTTCAGCAGCTTCAGTGATATTTTTCTCCTTGGCCAGTCGTGCCTTTAGTAGTTTGTTAGCCTCATGGAAGGCCATTTCCACCCGAATATCATTTTCCTGTATTTCATAGAACAAACCTGAGGGGAGACAAAAGAATTGCACAATGAGGAGTTGTGCAATTTCCCTCTGTTCTGCAGCGTTTCATACTCCTGCTCTTTCAGCACCAGAACTAGCAATGGGGATGAGGACCAAAATAAGGAGCAGAAACTAAAATCTACAGAGTTTATCAAAGATACATATTCAGTTGATCTCATACCTAAGAGAGTCCAGGACAGGATGCTGGATGGCTCCAAGCAGGTGGCATCCTCAAAGAAGATTTCAGCCTCTTCATAGTGCTCCATCATGACAGCTATGATACCACACAGCAGCAAGCTGGAGATGGTGTCAAACAGGTTACCCACAAACACCCACAACTGATTAAATCAATGACATTAAATACATTCCTCTCCCTGCCATCCCAGAATCAGCAGTACCTGTGCAGGTGACTTGGGTTCAGAGAAAGAGCTTCACGAAAACACTCCTGGGCTTTGATATTTTCCTCCATCAGGAGGCAGAATGCTCCATAATCTAGCCAGTGCTGGACAACCTGGCGGTCACGAGCCAGCCTCTAGGTACAAGATACCATTGCTAGTTAGGACTTCTGTGGTTTTATCTGATACAGAGGAAGTTTAGAATGAGGGTTACAGATTTATGGAAATCCCTCTTTCTGTACCTTCACTCAACATTTGGCTGTCAACTATCAGACTTTATTTGCTATGAGCTAGGGTTTCTCCCAAGTAGCAATCATGACCAGTATCAACCTTCTACCCATCTTCAGTCTTTTTACCTCCTTCACCTGGTAGTAAGGAGCAGAGAGTCCTCCATATTTAGCCAGTCTTGTTGCTTTTCCTTCTAGCCCTCTTTCCCCTGTTGTTAGATGACACAATCTTCCAGTTCTCACTCAGATCCTTTCTTTTCCTCTCCCCATCAGGCTGAAAGCCCACAATGACATGGACAGCCTTTGTCATGCCTTCAGCTTGGCATGAGCATTATTCTGACAAACATCTCACAATGGTAAGGGAGAAGCATACTGAGCTGCATCATCCTTCCTTCACTGTGCACAGCCTACAGTGGATTTACTGTAAGAAACTTGAGGTCTTTTTTGATTTCAGCCACACAGCCATCCCTATAGCACACTGTGTGCTGAAAAATGTGCCTGGAGAGACGGGAGGGGAGGGAAGGGAGACACTCCCTCACCTCCTGGTAGTAGACAGATGCCAGATCATAGTCCTCATTGACTTCGGCTTCATGAGCAAAGAGTCGGAGCTGCTCACAGCTTGTGAAGGTGGGTGAGGCAATGACAGTACTATCCTGTGATAATATCTGTAAAGAGACAAGGAAATACAGGAGACAAAAGGAAGTCAAATTAGCATGCAGAAGTTTGGCAAGGATGAACAAGGTTACTCTGTGGCTGGCATTGCTGTGCAAATGTAGGGTGATAAAAAACGCAATACATTGCAGGCTGGGTGACAAATTATAAATCATTCTGACTGGTGAGGCAAATGGAACTCATTCCTGCATCTCTCACTATCAGGTACATAAAATCACGTCAGACTTTGAGCTACCTTCATCACATAAGCAAGGTGTCTTCCCCAAGGTATTTACACCTGTGGCCTGTTGCTATCAGAAAGTCTCAATCTTAAAAACCAAAGAAACATCTAAAGACTTTCACCTGGATCAAGAATATTTCAAGCTTCCTACTCTACTAATTTGTGTAATGTCACCAGTGTGCGTCTTTGATACACAATGAAAGATCTGGATCATATATCTGAGTCTACTATCTGACATCTCATCATCCACCCCTAACATGCACCAACCTAAAGACTCCTCATATCGTGGAAGAACCCAAACTCAGGGGTCCTTACTAACATGTCCGTTGCCTAGCGGATGGTCCAGAATATGCCAAACAACAGATTAGCAAAGTCAGAGTTTATTCTTTACGTAAAGAAGGTAGTCCCTTCAGATGTAAGGGGAGACAACTTAATAAAAAAACCTAACAGCTTTTTATTGGCTCATACAAACAAGTCTTTATACATCACAGTTTCCATGGTCATACATACTAAAAAAATATTATCTAGGAATTTTCTAGCTGAGTATTTGCAACTTTCCTTATCTAAGTTACAAGGTCTTTCTCTGCATTCCATCCCTGCTGGCGTCTAGTCCTCTTAACTATTTTGTTAACCCTTAACATTCTAAGATTTAAACTTCTGCTAGAAAGGCACTTTCCATCTGAGGCTTTTACAGCCATTACTAAAAATCAGTTCTCAGCAGAAACAGAGACCCCATCTTCTTTTCCCTTCACAATATACATACATATGCTATAGCAATGGGACCATAAACGTACCGAGATATTGTAGATGAAAGATGTTTCTGAAAATGTCTTGGGGTCTTCATGTTAGGCTAATTGTAGTAATTGCATATTAAGTGTTTGATCCTGTTCCCATTGACTTTCAAGAAAGCAGTGTCAGGCCTTAGCTCCATAGTGAAACAAATACACTCCAAGTCACATAATTACAATGTTATTACTATGTCACTGGGTGTCTGCCTACCTGGTTTAAAGCAACGTGCATCTGATCCACCAGGTACACATACAGCTCACTCAGGAAAGTTTGTAGTTGCTCCAGGTTGTTGAATGCTGTTGTTCTCAAGTACTTCTCTCTTACAATCTTCACCACTGCATGCTGCAGAGAACATAAAATAACTACTTGACCATAGGGCCCCACCCTTCAACCTGCCACTTTCCTCTATGTCAGCAGCAGAGAGCCAAAAACACCAACTTCATTTAGCCTGAACCAGAAACTTGTATTTAAAGAAAGAACGTCATGTACAGCATTGGTTAAGGGGATGGGTGAATGCAGCTGAACTCCACTTTTACCCGGCAGACTATGGTCCCTCTTGGACAGACCCAAGTCCACTAATGGAGCAGTGTATGGGGGAGCATAGGATAAATACACCTGGAGACTAAATTCTGCTCTTACACCAAGAAAGGGCAGTTCCTCCAACGGGTGAGGTCAATTGTCAGAGTGGTACAATTGGCAGGACTAACTAAATAAAAAAAGTGAACTCTCTTTTCATCTTAGTAGGATGGTTTAGGTCCAGAATTGTACATGGAGGATTATTGCATGTGGAAAGGTGATTATCCATCCCTTCCTTTAGCTCGAAACTAAACTAAACCTGCCTAGAAATGTGGTGCGAGCACATGCCCTTTGCGACTGTGTGCTTGGAGCTATACAGAGCTGACAAAAAAAGATTCTCCTGACATGCAACCAAAGTTTGGCCAACTGCCTGCCCTGTTAGGTCATAATCCTGAGAATTTATGCCCCCGCTGGAACAGGCACTATTTGAAGGAGATTCCTCAGTTGCAGTAAGATGGCACCTGTCATTTTAAGTTCCTGTTAAAGTACAGAAGCTTTTTGCTGAAGAGATAGAGTCAGGAAGGAAATGACAAGGCAACCAAAGAGATACAAATGGAATATTTGCCTTCAGCTGTTCCTTAAAAGCAAAGTATTTTCCTGAGCTGTTGAGCTCATAGTTCAGCTGACACTTCTGTTCCTCCAGGGCGTGTTGATCTATCACACCACCATCAACCAACTGCTTCCCAAACAGCTCATGGTACTCATCCAGGATGGCTCCAGCAATGCTAGTGATCTGATTGTGGTAATCTTCCACAGCCTAGAAAACAGAGAACCCGGAGCTGAAACAGGAATCTGGCCCTGGGATTCAAACTTTAAAGGTTACTTCTAGTACGAAGCTTGAAATTGATTTATGTTACAGAGCCTACTCCTTCTGCTAAGTACATTTGACTCAGCCTCAATTAGCCTGTCATGTCCTTCCCATCAGTGATTGACAACTACTAAGTTATCTGTGTATAAATAGAAGCTTCCTTCTTTATAATTAGATATTGCTCCTGCTATATTTTATCTGCATACTTTAGTATTTCAGACATCATCATCTCTTCCATGGTAGCATAATAGGCTTTAAATAAAATATATTTAAATTTGTCAGGACCACTTTAAACTCATGGACCAACCCTCTGCAGCATAGTCTGTACATTCCATACTATAAGTGGCAGAAGCTTCCAACTACTGCTGTTATCAAAACATATCATTCTGTGTACTCCAGACACAACAGTACAAGTCAATTCAACAGCAGCACTTGGCATCAATTATTATCCACAGCTTTCACTACTAGGTCATGCATTCAAACTCAATCCTAGTGAATAGTGATCAAAAGCCATTTTTGTCTGAAGGTTGCTTGGTGGCCTATGGGAAATGAGTCAGTGGTCTCAGTCTAGTTTCTAGTGAACATGTGTCCACTCACATGCACACAAAACCCCACAAAAACTGGACTCATTGGCAATCTCAGAGAGGCCAAGGATTGAGTGGGTCACTGAAACTGAACTTGGCTCTCATTGGTAGAAGTGGGACCCTCCCAGTCTGAGCTGAGGCACACTGGTTTGTTGGAAAGGTGAAGCTGGCCCTGTCCTTCCCAGTCTGACTGTTCTGGGGATAAACAGAGAGCTTCAGTATCCTCTCAATTCGACACCTTTCACCAGCATTAAATTCACTTATAAATCTAACTTACTGCTGCTTCCTCCCTCTGATTTCCCATGAGTCTAGCTAACACAGAATAGGGGAGGAACTCCTTAAAGGTGTGATACAAGCGCCATATACAAAATACATCCCTAAACACTTTCTTCGTTCTGTTTGTCCTTTAGAAAGGAACGTGTACCCTGCAAATCTTATTTGCTCATTCTACTACTGACTTCTTGGTGGTGTTGATTTGAAAACAAGGATTTTTGAGTGCTACTAGACACCTCTGGAGAGGAAAACAGTTAGAGAGGACCTACCTTCTTAGCTCCTGCACTCCGGCGTGGTAGCTGGGGGCGTGGAGGAATCATCTCCTTAACTCTGTATGTGAGAGAGCAGAAGTAAGTTATTCAACCTGCAGTAAGCAGCCCTAATCTATCCTGGACTCAAGTAGTCTGTATTTCTAGGATGACAGGCCTGTCAGAATTCATTTGATAAGGCACAGAAACAATCAGATCATAAGAGAAATCATGAAGCCTCCCAGGGAATGTCCATACAGCAGCTGGAAGGGCAATTCGCAGCTCAGGTAAAACACATGCGCTCAAGCTATCACACTAAAAACAGGAGTGTGTTCGTGATGGCATGGGTGGTGGCTTGGACCAGTTGCCCAAGTACAATCCTGCCTGATCTCCTGGACAGCTAACCTGAGCTGCTGCCATGCCATCACAGCCACATTGCTATTTTCAGTGTGCCAGCTCAAGCAGAACTGGAAATCACCCTGCTAGCTGCAGTGTAGACATACCATTGACCGAGAACAACTCGGTGCAGACAAAAATCTCTAATTTCAGTATCTGTGGCTCATCATGACTTCTTAGATAACTAGTTGTTGCCTCACACCTCACTAAAGGCCCACGGCCTGATTTTCATTTACATTACAGGGTGTAAAGGAGGCTGAGTATGAATGCAAATAAAGTCCATAGGCTCTTTTCACAAACTTAACTATCCCGCACTATCTAGTCTAGTGTCTAGTACTTGTGCTGTGAGTCCACTGCTCTGGCCCTTGATATTCCTGCAATGTGCCCATTGATCTCTAGCATCTGCCCCTGCCCATTGCCATAGGCTGGTCTCTGAAAACGCGCAACACCGGTACAAATACATCCCAAAATATGTCCCCTAACTTACTTACCTACCCACCTGCTGCCACACTGAAACCACACATATCTCAGACCTTGGATGTTTGTCAACACATGACTCCATGACTACTGACAGGAACAAAAACTGTACAGCATTACCTACTTGATTATTAGAAAACGTTGTGAAAATATTGTTAAGGGTGAACGATCAGGCAAATAAAGCTGGAGATGCAAGGATAGATTATAGAGAACCCTAACTAAGTCCCCAGAAGCCGACTGTGAAATTCACCGTATTTTAAACACAAGACAAGTATTTTATACATGATTTCAAAAAAAAAAATTCAGTCTTGACACACACAGAAATAACATTTGCAATTACATGAGCACACTTCTGGATGTAACCTGATTACCAGCTAGGGCCAGAATAGATTCACAGATTCCAAACCCAGAATCCAGAGTCACAGATCTCAAGCCATCATGGTCACCTCGTATGATCTCCTGTAAAACACAGGCCAGAAGCCTTCCTGCCCAACATTCAGAACTGCACAACTGGCTGGCAATACTGAGCGTAATTCTGATCTCACTTACCACAGTATAACTCAGGACCATTTACATCAAATTCTGTGAAGTTACCCAGAAGTGGAACTGGTGTAAACAAAGTTACAATGAGGACTATTATAAGAGGGTTTCCAACTTCCTCTCATGCACCACACATAGGCCATTGTTAGAACATACTGGTTTATTAGGCCAATGACCTGTTGAAGTATGGCAATTCCTGCTTTGTTTCAGGGTCAGCAGAACTAGGGGAGGGGAGAGAGGCATGTAGTAGGGGCAGTGAGAGTGGTGAAAGCAAAAGTGAGACCCAGAAGGACTGAAGCAGCATGCAGTTCCCAGGTTCAGGCTGGAGAGCAGGTAGGAACTGCTGGGACCATCCTTCCCAGCCTGAAGTGGGCTGCCACCTCCTCAGCCGAGTGTCAGTAGCTCCCCATATACCCTCTTCTATCCCTTCGTCCCCCTGTGTTGTTTCCTTAGGTCTGTTGATTTAGTCGTGCATCGAGAGAGTTTGTGAGACCTTTCTTCTGCAATGCTGGATTTTATGCATTTTCTGTATTCTCTCTTTCCCAATTCAATAAATTATACATTCAAAAGAACCATAGTAGGCTGGGTGAAATGTGGATCTATCTTCCTGTCTTCCAAACCCACCCCAGCTTCCTGTTCTGAATGGGCTTGATCCAAAGGCCACTGAAGTCCAAGAAATTCTTTCTACTGATTTCAGTGGGCTTTGGATCAGACCCATTATTTTTTATACAGCCCCACGAGTGTGCGTGACATTTTACAGATACATTACAAAACAATCCCTGGCCTGAGGAGCTTACAGTCAAAACACTGACTCCAATGTTATAGTCTTGCCTTTACGCACCGACTAGCGAGCTCCTCTGGCAATCGTTTTGGTACCAAAGCCTTGGCCAGCTCTATTTCCATCACCAGGAATGTCCCTGCATCTACATATTGCTGTGAAGACAAACATTGCTCTCTCAGGATCACATTTTTCATTGTAATTACTGTCATGACTGAAGACTTAGCACACAGTTCCATATGTTTAACAAGGACCCTGCTGGAATCACAAAGTAACAGCTTCTTTTCTAACCTGCCCTCAAGATTTTATACCGCAGCAAAATCCAGCCAGAGAAATGAACAGGTCTGGAGAATCAACCTCCTCTGAGATTTAGTGTGTGCAACCAGTTTATTTTTCTGAGAAGGAAGCCAAAATATGGAAATTATTGAAGAGCCCTCCTCAATTCAGACCCAGATGTTTAAGGACATACCCCCACTCGACTGTTAAAGTGTGCACAGATGTCACTGGAGAGATTTCACTCTGGTATCTTCAAAAGAGGGGAAAGCCCCCAGTCCTCACCTCTCCCAGAAGAAGTCAATTAAGTAAATGGTGTTGGAGTGTGGGCTACAGGAATTTACACAATAATCTACAGATTCTTTCCATCTGTTTAAAGCATACAATTACCTGTCCTTCCAGGTTCTGACACACTGTTGCTTCAGTTTCTATAGCAGTCTCTGACGTCTGAGATTTTAGTGTAGTGGACAGCTAGCAAGAGAAAGAAAATGTACACTGTTCAATATTCAAAGAGCCTCACACTTCCCAGAATTAATCCAGTCCCTCTGACACCAAGAGGGCAGTAAAACAGCTGTAAACAAGAAATTATACGCTAGCAGAGGTTTATTACCTGCTTACAGTGCTACAGTTTTGAAAGCTATGAATATTAAATAGCCAAGCCATTCTCAATGTTAGATTTGGTTCATGCATCATGTATTAGAAAATTCCAAAGGGATGACTGTTTTTCAATCATGCAGGAAGAAGGCATACTAGTTGGCCCCCTGCCTCCCTTCTGTCCTAAAACATCCAACATTCACAAGCTTCTGAGCTCTTCAAACCTGCTTTCTCTTATACAAGCATGTCGAGACCCAAGAGCATTAGCACCACGTGTGAATCTCGCTCTAACCCGTACCTTTCTTAGAACATCCTTTTCTTTGGTCATTTTATCCTCTTTCTGGTTCCTACTAGGAACAGATTTTGAATGAGGGGAGCTGGCTGCTGGGATCACTGGCCCTAATTTGTTCAGATTGGCTTGATGCCCAAGATCACGTAAAATGCTGAACAGACACTTAGTCTGAAAAAGAGGGAAACAAAAGAAAATGATGAAATTGAGGCAAGAAAAGAAATGCAACTTGCAGCAAACTGGATATCACCTCCTTCTTGTCTTAACCCTTGAGCACAGCAATGAATCATTCAATTATCACTAAACATTTTTCAGAGATTGTCTCCTTAAATAACACTTTATCTCTGCATAGGAGGGTGGCATCACCTGCAATTTAGCCCCTATTTAAAAGCTATGGTTAGTGCAATAACTTAGGTTGGTTTGAATTAGCTACATCATCTGGACAACAGCTCTCATCAAGCATAAGGTCCAGCCCAAGGCATTAAGGAGACCAGGAAATGAGAATGTAAAAGAGACAGAGAGAGCATGTGTTGTTTTATTTGCAAGTTACAATGTATTTTTATAAATGTGACCCTCATATGGGAAAGAGGACATCACCAAAGCACTGCTGGGATATCGTGTAGCATAGATTAGAGGAAAACTGTCTGCCTAGATCTGCTTTTCAATAATCCATCTCCTAGAAGGACAAAGTTAGTGCGACTGACATGGGAAAGGGCTGGTGTTTTTGTCCAGGTCCAGGCTACTAGACTGCACCTGGGATATCTGTGATCCCCAGTCAACAGCTAAGGGGGACGAGGAGACCAATAAAACCAAATTGCTTTCCCTTGTGTGCATCTCTCCTGCTTTGAGACAAACACTGAAAGAAACTCAACATTCTATTATTACTGTAGGAAACATGAATGTTAATATCTGTCTAGAGTAACATGGTCAGGAGTGGGGAGGGAAGAGAAACTAAAATAGAAAAAACAATATGAATTACAACCCTAATATGGTCCTTTTAATTAATTAAACTCCTTTGAATATCCCTGGTAGTAACTACTATATTTTTCTAGGGAGAACCTGCCTCACTCACCAATATCAGGAACTGGTAGGGAAAATGCCTGACTGACTACTACCAGAGAAAAGAGTGCAGACAAGTCATGTCTTAAAAGTCCCTTTAATCCCCAAGTCCCATTGCTCAGGACGTCTGCCTCATACTGTGGCTTAGGAAATAAATCTGCTCCTTTATGAAACTACTCCAATAAGCTTGTCTTATTACTTCTCACTGGAGCACCTGAAAACCCAGTGAAGTCTTTGTTGTAAAGGCAAACCTAAAATACCATTCTTATAGCCCTGACTGCTCCCAAACATGTGATGCACGAATAAGGATGGACAAGGAGATTACAGCACAAGCCCTTTCTCACCTTCTCAAACACCTCACTGTCTTGGTAGGCAACAACACGGAAAGCCCCTCTTATCCGCTTCACACCAGGGTATAGTAAAGGCACCATGTTGACGTATGCCACACCGTGGAAGAAAATCTGTCCATCATCATCTCCCTGGAAATGCAGAACAAGACCAGGCATAAGTTATCTAAGAGACTGTTCTCAAGACTGTTCTTTGCAAGGTTTTAAGGCCATCACTGCAGGCTTCTGCATGTAGCACCAATTCCTAGTAAAGCAAAGGCCACCTAGCAAAGGTATAAGCTTAAACGGTCAATGGTATCCTGTCGCTGAAGTTTCCCCAGCTGGGGTAGAGCTGTGTCATCTTGAAAGAATATGCTGTAGTCCTTCCATACCCAATATCATCCCAATCTCTGCAGGTCAGGACCACATTTTCTTACTGCAGCCAAGTGCTCTGTTCCTATTGGGCTGTAGCCTGGCAGTCAGTTGCAAAGAGATAAGCCTCTAAAAGCACTCCCCATCTGACTAGGCAACAGAATGTCCTGCTAGAGTTGTGAGGAACTTAGTGTCCAGCATGGGGCCAAGGAGAACAAAGTTAGTCATCGCTGCAAAATCCCATGACCAGTTTGGGATCCCTGAATGTCTGAGAGGTGCTCAAGGAACACCTTGGCCAAAGGAAAGATCAGCCAATCACTTCCTCAAACAGTTACTTTCCCAAGTAATCCCTCTTCAGTTGCCCTGCTACTAAAGAACACTAACAAGGTATTTGTACACTGTAACTTGAAATACTGCTATTTGTTTGGCAGCTCTGGCACCAGCCAATTACTCTATTACCAAAGCCTCTACGTCTCCCTAGCTCACCTCTGCCATTTGGAAATTGTTCTTAGCTTAGCAAAGCCACTGCAGGAAAATGGCATAAAAATACAATCAATCGGACGCACACATACAAATCCCTAGGCATATTTACCTTGTCTAATTTGCTAGATTTCCCTTTAGTGGAAGTAACCATAGGGACCCTGGTGATCTCCACTGGCCAGTACCGGCATTCTGCAATGCGCTTCTGTAAACTGCAACACCAAAGGAAACAATTGAGAAATACAGAAAAACCTGTGCCATTTAGGGAAGGTGAGGCTATACATTTACAGTAAGATATAGGGGAAGAAATAAACTAGTAGAATGATTTTCTAAAAATAATCTACCAATGCCGTCTGTTAAATGTTCTTGTTTAACATTCAGTTTTTATTAGTAGGGACAACTGCAGTAAAACTGGAATGTTATTTCTTAAGAGTTCATCTGCTCCTATGGTTCATTCTGCATCGCAAGTCACAGTGCTTTGGCTGTGATATCACAGCATCCAACTGTGAAATCACAAAGGACAGAATCACAGAAATGTGGGGCTGGAAGGGACCTTGAAAGGTGACCTAGTCCCTCACCCCGTGCTGAGGCAGGATCAAGTATACCTATACCATCCTGAAAGGCATTTGTCTAACCTCTTCTTAAAAACCTCCAGTGACGGGGATTCCACAAACTCTGTTGGTAACCTGTTCCTGTACTTAACTATCCTTATAGTTGAAAGGTTTTGCTAATATCTAATATTAGTCTCATTTGCTGCTGATTAAGTCCATTACTTCTTGTCCTACCTTCAGTGGACATGGAGAACAATTGATCACCTTCCTCTTTACACCTGGCCTTAACATACTTGGAGACTTATCAGGCTCTCTCTCAGTCATCTTTTCTCAAGACTAAACATGTCCAGTGTTTTGTTCCTCATAAGTCAGGTTCTCTAAACCTTTTATCATTTTTGTTGCTGTTCTCTGGACTCTCTCCAACTTGTCCACAACCTTCTTAAAGTGTGATGCCCAGAACTGGCCACAATACTCCAGCTAAGGCCTCACCATTGCTAAGTAGAATGAAACAGTTACTTCTCAGGTCATACATATGACAGTCCGGTTAATACGCCCCAGGATATTAACTATTTTCATAACTGCATCTGTAGTTGGCTCACAATCAGTATGACCCAGTATAACCCTCAGATCCTTTTCAGCAGCAGTACTGCCTAGCCATTTATTCCCCATGTTATAGTTGTGTGTAAGTGTAGCACCTTGCACTTGTTTTTATTGAATTTCATCTTGTTGATTTCTAACCAATTCTCCAATATCTCAAGATCATTTTTAATTCTAATCCTGTCCTCCAAAGTGCTTGCAATTCCTGCCAGCTCAGTGTCATCCACAATTTTTATCAGCCTACTCTCCACTCCTTTATCCAAGTTATTAATGAAAATATTTAATAGTACACAACCCAGGACAGATCCCCGTGGGACCCCAGTAGATACATCCCTGCCCATTAAACAGTGAACCATTGATAACTACTCTCTGGAGTATGTTTTTTCAACTACATTCCCCTAATTTGTTTATGAGACTGTCATGTGGGACTGCATCAAAAACTTTATTAAAATCTTGATAAATCACATCTGTTGCTTCTCCTCTATCCAGTAGGCCAGTAACCCTATTGAAGGAGGAAATTAGGTTGGGTCCTTTTTATTCCCCTTTTTAAAGATAGGCACTATGTTTGCCCTTCTCCAGTCCCCTGGGACCTCAACCCATCCTCTATGAGTTCCTGAGGATATTTGCTAATGATTTTGAGACTACTTCACCTAGTTCCTTAAGTACCCTGGGGGTGCATTTTGTCAGGCCCAGACTATTTGAATACATCTAATTTACCTAAATAGTCTTTAATCTGTTCTTTCCCTATTCTGGCTTGTGTTCCTTCCCCCTTGTTGTTAATATTAATTGTATGAAGCATCTGGTTAAAATTAATGTTTTTAGTGAAGACTGAAGCAAAAAAACATTAAACACCTCAGCATTCTTAGTGTTGTCCATTATTAGCTCTCCTCCTCCACCAAATAGTGGACCTGCAATTTCCTTCACTCTCTCTTGCCTCCAATGTATTTATAGAACCTCTTCTTGCCTTTTATGAGTTAGGCATAACTCAATTTGTGCCTTAGTCTTTCTGATTTTGTCCCTCCATGCTTGTGCTATTCTTTTACACTCATCTTTAGCAATTTGTCTAGGTTTCCACTTTTTGTAGGATTCCTTTTAATTTTTCATGTCATTAAAGAATTCCCATGCAGCCATGTTGGCCTCTTAGTATTCTTCCTATCTTTGCATCAGGACAGTTTGCTGTTGATAGGATAGGATGATCTCTTAGGGCAGGGAAAGAGCTGGTCAGGTTTAAAGAGGAAATTTCAGTACAACAGACCACATCTCATGTCTTCTTTCACGCTACTTATGCCTAGAATAGCCATTTAATGTTAGCCAAGTCCTCCCTCTTTCTCAAAATACTCCTTCTTCTTGCAAAGCATCCAACTATAAAGACCAAACTCCACTCTGTTCGGTACCCTTTGCACTGGACTGAACAAACCACCCTGTGGCTTTAAAACATAAGCATTTTGGGGCTGGGACTCTTATTTGTTTGGTACATTTTAATCACTGTACATAGGGCCCAAGCATAATTTTTTTGGGCCCAGTACAAACTTGTAACACGGGCCCCCTCCCATACACATAATGGGGGTTGCAGCCTGGGCTGGGGCCCCAATAAAGTGTACCCTTCCCCCCCCATGTGGGGGCTCTGACTGTACATGCCATATGCATTCACGGTACATTAGATAGAGATCTATTATTAAATTGGCAAATCACTCTGAAACATGTTGGAGTTTTCTTTTCTTTTCTCCCCTTTACCTTAGAAAGGAGATGAATCAGAGTGGACATGACAAAAGTTTATAAATGAAGTTTATAAATGATAAAAGTTTATATATAGAGAAGATAAATTGGGAGTGTCCATTCTTCCTGTCTAAAATAGCTCAAAAACAAGGGGAACATTCAATGAAATTGAAAAGTAGCAAATTCAAAACTGATACAAGGAAATACTTCTACACACAGTGTATAATTAGACTGGAGAACTCATTGCCACAGAATGACATTGAGCTCAAGAATTTAGCAAGATTCAAAGAAGGACTGGACATTTATTTGAACAACAGGAATATCCAGACAGTTAATACTAAAAAAATACAAAGTATTAGAAGGGATATAAAACCTCATGCTTCAGAACTTAAAACAAGCTCTGTTACGGATTATGATGAAACCTTCATAGGGGCAGATTATCCCACATCTATGGTGGGGTCTAGTGCGCCTTCCTCAAGAGCACTTGGTGTTGGTCACTATCACAGGATACTGAATGAGGTGAATCATGGGGCTGATGCGGTCTGGAAATTGGTATGTTCCTCCCTATACCCAACGCTTTTTGCCCAGGGAATTTTCCTTTGTTTTCTTACCTGAGTACTGCTGGAGGGTCTAGGTAACAGCGCCTTTCCAAGTCCCAAACAATTCTCTTCTTTATGCTCTCTGCTTGAATTCTAAATTCCCTGTCCTAGGAAAATCAATGAGATGTTTATACACATCCTAAGACAGTATACTGCATTCCAACTGAAATGCTTATCACCTCCAAGGAGAGAACTTACTGCAGAATTTGATTCAACACAGAAACAATCAGCATCTGAACAAAATGAGTTAGTAACAGTTACTACAGTTCTGGGGCCAATTAGAGTTTGATTTACTTGTGTCACCAGCAGCCTGGCCTAGGATGGTGTTCAGAGGCGCATCAGGTCTCCTCCTCCTGACCTTATTTCCCATTCCTCCGGTTTTGCATCTTTGAAAGTAGGTCTTCAGTAACTAGCTTTGTATACACTCTGGCTCTCTCCCAGCTTCTTCAAAGTAATTTCTTCCTCACCTCTGTTTTGTTGAACTCTCCATCCTCATCCTCATAAGGGCCACCAACAATAAAAGAATCTGGAATGTTTTGAGCTCCTGGTGCCAGGATGTTGCTAATGGGCCATTTTTTTGGCCGGGGTATTGGCTCTTTTTCACCACCAAGCTTCAGGACCCCATTCTTGAACATCAAGGGGTACTCTTTCTAGAGAGGTATAAAGAAAAAGGATGTTCATTCAGAGGTCTGAGCAAAAGCAAGTAAACACTATAGTGAGGTTGACCAATAAGCAAAAAGCAGCATTATAGCAACACAGGTTGGAAAACATGCTCCAGCCCACACAGGTACAGAAACTACAGAATATAAACATCAAACTGCATGAACTGACAGAGACAGGAAAATCCCACCCATTCAGCACACATGCACCTGGGAGCTGCCATGCAGACACACAAACCAGGAAGCAACAAGCTTGATCCAAGTCACAGAAATATACTTTCACATACACAAACAGCTGAAAAATCATTGACAAATATCATTATAGTTATGTGGTGGCAGAAATGCTTGGACATACCCATATAATAGGCATAGGCATTCATTATTAATGAAGAAACCACAACCACAGAAGCAAAGACATATCTGGGACATGTACAAAGAATTCATTGACAGTTCCCTACCTCTCCAACAGTTGGTACTTGCAAGCAAACCATGTAGTTTTGCTGGGGTCCTGTGGGAACAAACACTTCAGGGACAGAATAAGCAGCTTCTAATGTAACCCTGACGAGGTTGCCACCTGAAAGTTGTGATACAGAAAGCAGGGGCTCTTGGATGGACACTGACACTTCAAGGCCACACTGCAAGACAAGAACAAACTGAAGTGACATTCCACTGGAAACAGCAAAGTTATTAAACAGTTACCAAGCATCTGTCTTTGCAGGGGATATGAGTAGAAGTCTGCCTAAATTGGGAATCTATAATAGTATTTTATTCATTGATTCAAATGAAGAAAACCGGGCGTTACTGTGTGCTAAATGAATCTTATGGTCATTTAATGATTTGTGTCCATATTGTAATGCTTCACTATTTAGAACAGAAGCTTCTCAGGGCAGGGACCATGTCTCACGCAGCCACTGCTTAACAAATCAATGAAAAATTAAATAAAAATTAGCTATGTTGAAAGAATATTAATGATTCAAAATGAAGCATTCAATATTCAGGAGATGCTAAAGTTAAGGTTGCACATGGAACCTAAACTGAACCCTTTATCGTATACGTTATTACCGAGTATTTAATCACACGATCGATGGATGGCATGCAATGAATGAAGTAGCTTTTGAATATTTATTATCTTCACTGTTCAGTGTGAGTGGATACTTGCCTCATTCATTACATACTAATTGAGCTATCTACTGACGATAGAAATATGCTTTCAGATATAGCAGTGTAAATTTAAAGTCCACTGATTTCAATGAATTGACACTAGTAATTGCAAACAGAATTTGGATTAAAATTAGACACATTTCCACATTCACTATGAATCATTGCTTCATTCACTGAACACTGTTCAACCAGTGTGCTGAATAAGGCAAGGATCCTGCAGTAAAAATAGTATGCGATAATGTAATAAAAGACCATGTAGTATTTTGTTTACACAAAGGCACAGAGTTTAAGGATACTTTTAATGATACCATTTCTGATTTTTCAATGCTTCACTATACAACATTAATGCTCTTTCAATGAAGTTTTTTGTACAGCATAGATTAGCATTTATGGACCCAATCCTGCTCCTATTGTAATCAACTGGAGAAGAACTGAGCCTCAAAATTTTATATGTATCACCATAACATATACATAATGTGCAATATGGTTGAGTCATAGTTCCTGAAAGATTCATAGCATTTGAATTAAACTGCAGCATGTAGCTGAATAGTTGAATTATTGAGTGAATGGCCCTGAGAAATTCCAAATACCTTGGCATCTGGGCGAAGGCTCTCTAGTGGAGAGCCAGGAACTGGATGCACTGGAACTGTTGCCCTAAATGAACACAATCCTGTGAAGAAACAAAGACAGACATAAAGTCTGAAGCCCTCCTGTAGTGAAATCACTCTCTGAATGGAAAAACTGCTGTCTGTCCCCCACATAATCCAACTTCCTGAAGACAGCACTAGGTATTATTTGTCAGTAGAAGTGAAGCTACAATGAAGAAGCTTTGTAAGAGCAAGAGGCAGATGTGGATGCAGTATGAATTCTACATTGCACCTTCCAGTAGAGGTAGTAGGTCCACAACAGCCTGACCAAGAGCCACGGTCTTCTCCTCCTTCTGCTTCTTCTCCTTTGGTAAAACTTCAGTCACTGTCACTGAGAAAAAAATACATAGAATCTGATGTTGTTTCTCAATCACCTATAAATAGCAGCTGATAGCAATGAGATCATTCAGGGTATTTAAAGAGTGAGGGGCTGTATTAGCTGCTAGCCAGCACTTCTACTTGATTCCCCAGTGACTGAAGGGAATAGAGTAGCAGAGCATTTCCCACAGCTAATGCTCAGACTTCCTTCTCAAGCAAATCCTGCTGGAAGAGGATGAAAATAGAGTAGCTGAGAATTCTCCACAGACACCACTTCTACTCTATTCTCTAATGAGTGACTCCTGCTGGGAGCAGATGAGGATGGTGTAGCCGAGAGCTCCCAAAGGCCAGAGCTCCTTTCAATTCTATAGTGATTCATATAGTTAGAGTGACAGTTGCTTACAGAATAAGGGTTTGTGTGCAATGTCATCTAGAGAGTTTGGTCCATCAAGGTTGTATTCAAAGCTAGTGGTGAAGTTATATTTCACTGTCCCATCTGAAGAAACATCAATTTTCGGGGAGTCACCCAGGATAACACTGTTATACTCTGCACGCACATAGGTCACTGGAGTGTCTCCTTTGACACCTTTCTGTAAAATGCAAACCAACAATAGGTTAATTATTTTATTCTACAGCAAAAGGCAGATTTCAAATTGCTCACAACCAGACCTGTCCACAGAAGGTGGTTGAGCTAAGGAATGCTTGTTTGGGAAAGAATACACTGAACAATTTGTTTCAGTTACAGTACATACAAGAATGGGTTTCTGATGAAAAAATCAGGTCTTACTGAGATTTCACCCTCTTTGAAGGCTTTTCTCCATTTTTACCCCTCTGCAGAGCCTCAGGGATCACTAGCACCCAGCTGTGAGAAGGGCATTCAGAGGTAATAATCTTAGCAACATGGAGGAGGACAGCAGCAAATGAAACTACACTGACTTTCATCCAAAGTGACAAAATCATAATAATTTCAAGAAAGGTTCTGATTTTTGTAAACAACTGAGAAGATAGCACACAAATGGCATGGCTGAGTTAATATGAAATTCTGGGATAATGTATGGCTAAAGAACTCCTTGAAATCTAGTGAATAGTTTATCAAGCTTTTTTAAAATATTTGGATTCTGTAGACTAATTAATTTTACACTAGTAGCTTTAAAGAAGAGTACAATTTTAACATGTTTTTGCCGGTGTTCTTAAACACTGGAACACAGGAAATTCTAAAGCAGATCAGACTAATCGTGTATCTAGCTCATCAGTCTTTCTCTGACAGTGGCCAAGAGCATATGCTTCTGAAGACAGTGCAAGAAATTATGAAATGGGCAATTATGGTATAACCTCAACACAGAGAAAAACTTCTTCCTAACCTTCTTGAGATAGAGGTTGGCTTATGCTCTGAAACACAAATGTCGATATCCCATCCAAACTTTTCTTTAATCTTTAGCCATACAAATAGCCAAATCTTTATTTGAATCCTGCTAAGCAGTTTTGCCTTAATGGTGCCTTGTGGTAACAAATTCCATGATTTTATTGTGCATTGTATAATCAGTATATCCTTTTATCAGTTTTAAATTTAAAAACAAGTTAACTGTACCTCTTCCTTAAAGTTACTAGTGTAAAGTTAATGAGTCTTCATTAAATGTCTCCTTGTTCTTTCATTTAAGAAAGGCTAAATAGAAGTTACCTTTTCTGTACCATTCATTATTCCTTTCTCATGTCCTCTCTTATTTATCGCTTCTCTAACTAAATATTTCCAGATTTCTTCTATGTACCTTCATCTGGAAGTTTTTACATATTTCTTATCAATTTTTTGCCCATCTCTTAGCCCTCTCTATTTTTGCTATTTTCTTTTTGAGAGGGAGAGACCAGAACTGAAGATAGTATTTAATTTCAGGTTGTACTATTGATTTATATAATAACATTATAATATTTTCAGTATTATTTCCCATCCCATTCCTTTTTATACTTCCCTAATGCACAAAGGAATAGTGGGGATAAATCTATTTATGTGTGAGAAGTATTTTGATACTATGGTATAAATGCCTAGATAGATAGCTAGATGCAGTCTAACATTTTATTTGCTTTTCTGACTGCTTCTATGTAACAAAAATCTCTGCTCATTAAGCAGTCCACTGTGGCACCGAGGTCTTTTTCTTGAGTTGTTACAATTACTCTAGAAGCCACTCAGGACGGCCAGGAATGTAATGTGGTACATGGACTTCATTAATAGCCAGATTTTGATCTTTAGTTAACTGGCACAAATTTCAGTGGAGTTATTTTAGATTTACATTGCTGAAACTGAGATCAGAATCTGCCCTTATATCAGGGAACAATGGAGGGGATTAAAAAAACCTCTTTTATGGGTATGTGTCTCTATATTATATTGGTGATGAAAGGAGGGTGTGTAATTAAAGAAAGAAAAGAACATGTTAGCAAAACAGGAGTATAATCTATATCATGCATTGCTTAGAAAACCTTGTGATAAAGAATTAATTAAAATACAATAGTAATGCAGGAGGAGGCATGGCAGGCCACATTTCAAATTAATATTCATGCAATGTAATATCCCTATCAGTGGGGATTGAACCCAAGATCTTTGGACCGAAAAACAAGAGCCTTTACTCTACATATGGACTAACCACTACAGGGGAAGAGAGAGTCATCCCGTGTAATTATGGGTTACATGGAGGTCCTGGTATCATTACAGATTGCTCATGACTGTTACATTCTCACACCAAGTTTGTGAAGGGTTTGCAATATGATGGTTCATGCCTGCCCCATTTACTAAACCAGATATATCTAATGCCAGAGAATCTGAGACATTTTCAGAAGACTTTACCAGGTCACGTCCCTCCAACACTGTGATCTGTACCGGTTTGATTGGGGACGGAGATGCCTCAGTGGGTATAACAGAAGGTGGCGCCAATGTAAGAGATCCTCTTTTACTAGCCTGCCCAGAAGAGAGAGCCATGTCTCTGCAGGAACAATGAATGAAAAAAAAAATCATACATAGCAATACTTTCTTATAGGCTCTGTTTTGCAGTAACTCAGCACAGCCTCTGGCTGTGCTCTCAGCAGCACTATTCCTGTGTAACTAGAGCTGGATGCTGAAACACCACAAAGTGCACATGGTTTTACCGGGCACACAAACACGTTTTAGAGCTCGGCTGAGTGTGAAGCTCAAAGTGAAAAATGTCTTATGGAAAGCACAAGCCCAGTATGGAGAGAGAGAGAGAGAGAGAGAGACAGTGAGTGTGTGTGTGGAGGGGGGGGCATCAAAAGTTTGTGTGACGCACCTAGCTATGGCGGTGGGGTGTGTGTGTGTGTGTGAAGGGATACCCACAGGGGGCCAGTTCCCAAGGGATAGCCGGCGGAGCAGTTTCCGAGGCGGGGGGAGGGGATACCGGTGGGGCAGTTCCCGGGGGTCCCCCCCGAGTCTACATGACGGGGACAGCCCCAGGGCAGGGCAGGGTAGGAGATCACCCCCCGCTCTCCCCCCGCCCCGGGTGTAGGGCTCCCCCCTCGGGGGAACATGAGAGGTTCCTGCGGGGGAGGGGATACTCACCGCTTACGAGCTGCCCTGCCCCTTAACGGCGCGTCCTCCGTAACCGTGGCAACCGCTCCTCCTCCCGCGCGTGCCTCGCCCGCCCCTACGCACGTGACGTGTTCTGAAGCCGACTATCTTGCCGCCCTGCCTGTTGAGGGCAGCGGGGGCGCGGGCGGGGGGATGCCTCGCCCCTGAACGGGAGCTGAGGCCCAGGCAGCCATTTTGGGTACTGGTGCAGGCGGGCTCGGCCCAGCTCCAGAGCCTGCCCGTGGGCAGACTGACCACGCATTGACTTAGATAGGAGCAGGACGTTGGTTCCCGCTGCCTGGGCCCCCACTGGGGTATATTCTCCTGCAGCCTAAGCTGCCATGGGATAGAACCGCTCTAACATGCCTGTATCCTCATGTGGCAGTGCCATGGGATCATGCCATGACCTCACACGGTGGGAACACGCTCTGAGCGCCCGTGGCTGTGCCATAGGGACACACCGTGACCTTGCATGGCTCACATAGCCACACAAGTTACTGCAAGGCTCCCCAGCAACCTGGGGCTTCTACAGCTCTGGCCTGAGTGTGGACCCTACCGTTTACTTTAAGGGCTTCCCTTACTTAGGGTCTAATGTCCTGTAGCTTATACCAGGTCACTATAGAATCATTATAGCCAACCCCAAGCCTTCAAAATGCATTAGGCCCTCAAAATCATGAAATTGCCTTAGCAGTCATGAGATTTTTTTTTATAGTAACACATTGGGAATTCTTTATATTTGACCTTTAGGGTCAAACTTTCAAGCTTTTCTCTTCAACCATGAGGGCTAAAAGCTTAATAGAAAGAACAAATGAAAGAAAGAAAGCTGAGATTCTCACATAATGAAATGATCTCATGGAACTATTATTGAGATTAGATAGATAGATAGATAGATAGCCTTTATTTCCATGACACAAAGGTGATTACCCTACCTGACTTGCAGGACATGGGACACAACAATGAGGAACTACAATCCTCAAAAGCAGGGTGGATAGCATCTTGTGAAGGGCAGTCTCACAAAACAGGGGAGGAGGAAATCTATGGCCCTGAATGCCTTCCTCGCCTATTTTGGTGTCCATATTGCACTGGAAACACAGTAGCAAACTGATAGGTACACACAGCTCCTGAGTCAAGGTACCCTACAAGTCAAATCCTCCGGCATGGAAGGGTGTGGGGATGAAGTGGGTGATGTACAGTAGATGATATGTGGGGGTAGATGATATGTGCTGTCCTCTGCCATAGGGGTGAGGTGGGACATACACAGATTCCAGGCATAGGGATGTAGTGGGATCAGCTAAGTGTTACTATCAACCAGCATGGGGATGGTGTGGGTGATTCATAGTATCCTCTGGCATGGGGTTAGTGGATAATACCATATCTTCCAGCAGGGGGCAGGTGAGACATTGCATCCTGGAGCTCCTGTGGTCAGGACCCGATAAGAATCTTGCACCTGTGCCGCCTAGGAACCAAACCTCAGTGTCTCAGCCACTCTCCCCAGTTAGACGCACTTCTTGACAGGGTCTGAGTAGGCAGAATATTCTTAGACCACAAGCTTCCTCCCAGCATTTCTTCAGTTAGAAGCAGAAAACGATCCAGGTTCTCAGGCAGCTGCAACTCTTAGATAAATCCATAGAAAAGGAGAGAGCAACAGAGTGGGGAAAAAGAAAAGAAAGAAAAAGCACCTAGAAGGTGAGTCTGTCTTGTAACCTGCTATGCCTTAATGCTTATCATTTCAGGGAATGGATGGTTTAACTTTCTGTAGCTCAGCGTTTACTTTGGTCCTTAGAGTCTCTTCCTTCATTGCTTTCTTCCTCTTCTCACCTCCATTTAACACTCTCTTACATTCCCCCTGCTGAAGCAGTTGTTAGACACATTAAATCTCTCCTGTTTTTTCCCTTCTGATCAATGGAGCTACAGATGAATCAAGGAGTGGGCTAAGAGGATTCAAAGGGGAAGCGAGGGGAGATAATCTTCTTTGAGCTCTATATTCAGGGACTGAGAACAAGTCTCTCCCCCCTTGGACACCTCAAACTTCTAGGGGGCATGGGGTGGACTGCCACTTGAGGAGGGGTTCAGTGAAATAAGCACTTTTATTGATCTGGGTTGGAAGAGTGCTTTGAGATTAACATACCCACCGATTTCCCAGGCAGAGCAGGGTCTTGGGACTAGCTTTGGCTAGCTTGAGGAGCTATGTTTGGGGAGCAGAATACGGACTGCGTAGAATAAAAAAGTTCCAGGGCAAACAGAGTTAATGGGAATTGCTCCTGCCTTTGGCTTGATTCCTAGGAGGTCTCAGACATGTCCTATAGATGATTGGCTAGCTCCACATGGTGACCCAGGACTGGAATAGCAACGCTATCAGATTTGTGTTGGTAGTGTTTGTGTTTTTTCATGGGTCTATCTTGCCCCCTGACATTTGAGCATGGCTGTCCCTTGGCTTTCCTCCTTTATTCCTCATCCCCCTACCTCCATACCTCCTGCAGTGTCTTTTCTTACTGTGGCCTGGAAAGGCAATCAGTCTGGTGCAGGAATAGATCAAGCAGCTGTCAGGCGGTTTGGGGGGCACTTGGTGATCCAGCTGGCAAACTTCCCCTGCATTCTCTCTCTCTCTCTCTCTCTCTCTCTCACACACACACACACACACACAGAGAGAGAGAGAGAGAGAGAGAGAGAGAGGGATTTGTATCATTCCACAGCCCCTGGCTTCAGCTGAGCTGCTCATTATATGTCACAAGGTTCAGGTCCCTGGAACTGGCACTGAAAACTACTGCTTTATAAACACTAGCAGCATGCACGTTTGCACACATGTACATACACACAGAGGCAGCAGCTACACCTCCTTTTTGGAAGTTCAACATGTGCTTCTTCATGGACTAGCTGGCGTTAGCAGAGAAAAGGGCTGAGATTATGGCTATAACCAACAGCCTTCTCTTCACAGTGTCTAGCACCATGAACTCCTATGTGCCCATGGAGTTCAAGTACCATCTGACTCTTCAGGAGCCAAACCAAACAACATGGTGGCATCAGTCTTTCCCCTCTGCATTTCCCAATTTGGCTGGTTGACTTCGTAAGAAAAAGGGGGTAGGTGCTCAGATACCATGGTGATGGGTAGAGCTTCGAGCCTGAATAAGAATAGGCTAGAATTTAATACTCATCCAGTGGAGTCCATGGGGTACCAGACTTTTTCCTTCTCTGGCTCTAGCCCATGATCAGGCCCTTATAAGGCTGACAGCAGGGCTTAGCTCTTTGCCACACAGGTCAGCTGGGTGGGCTGAAAGTGTTTTCCTGGGTTTCAACCAGCTTTGGAAGCGCGGCAGGCACCTTCCACCAAGGAGCTGTTCTCCCGTCAGCAGCTATTCCACTAGCCAGACCTCCGTGTACATCTGCAGGGCCTTCTGAGAAACTGCAATGAAATTGCTTATCATAAAGAAACAGGAGAAGCCAGCCCACTGTACAGCTCACCTTTTCATAGTGTATGCAAGCTCAGGGCTGGGAAAATGTGCCTGATCGCCAGCCCTGGAGTCAAAGTTCTCTCTCTACCAACAGAACAGGCCCCAAACTGGCAGCCAGAGGTTAAACTCTCTCACCGGTGTGCCCCAGTCTTGTTCTGCAGGGACCTGGCTCCAACACTGAGAGCTCACTTTCTTACTCATATTCAATCCTGGTCTTCTCTGCTGGGACTGCACACCAGGGGACAAATACAGTAAGTGCTAAGTATGGCAGGGTCTTGGGCACTAGGAGCTTTCCACTGACACTACCATCCGTTTCAGACAGACCACTCATTAGCTGGTAACGTTGGCATGAGTGACCTGGTCCAAGTGTGAACCTTTGATCTAGAGCTAATCCCGCACTGCTCTTTTCTGAGTTGAGGATCTCAAAACACCTTATAAATGTTAGCAAAATATTCTGAAAAACACTCGTAAGAGATGGATCATTACCACTCCCCCTGTTTTACAAATGGAGAAAGTGAAGCACAGAGAGGAGCTGTCACATGCTCAGTGAGTCTGTTATAGAGATGTGAAGAGAACCCAGGTCTCCTAACTCTTAACCGCCATGTTTTGACCACAAGCTTATCCTTCCCTGAACCTTTCAGATCACTAGACCATTAGCACAGGCTTCCTTCCAATAGTACCAACTAGAACGTGCCTGAGGACCTCCTACCCTGTGTCTTTCTCCACTTTCTTTGTCTCCTCTTGTGGAACCAATTCTTTACAGCAGGAGTCACCCCGCCCTGCCTCCATCTGCACACGCAGCATGCAGTTACGGTAATAACACTGCTGCATTGACCCCCGTGCCAGCTCAGAGAACGTTCGTTATGGTCCTGTGCCACTGTCTAGTCAAGGCACCTGCTGAGCTACCCCTTAGCACTGGTCAGAGACACACATGGATCTCATTGACTGCAAATGGAGTCTCCCATGCACAACCAAGAGCAGGATGTGGTGGTCTGCTGTTAAAGGACTAGGCACAAACAGAGGATGAAAGGTCCCTTCCTTCTCTCTCCTTCCGCAGCTGGTGTCCTCTTTGAAGAAGAGGTCACAGCAGCTGTGGGGGAGCAGGAGCGAGAGAGAGCCCCTGTCTGAGGGGCTGAATCAGTCAGCACTGGCAGCTTGTGCTAAGCGCTGACTGATGCACTGCCAGGCTGATTTCCGCCAGTGGCCAAGAAGCAAGCACCTCTACAGACCTGTGTCAAGGGAGCAGAATGGAAGGGCAAGATGGTAGAGGAGTGAGGGCAGCAGATCCTTTCACAAACGAAAACTTGGCTGAGTCATTACTGGAGCGGGAGATAACGAATACCAGTCAGGGCAAATGCCTGAGAGAGCGGATAGGCTCAGAAAGCCTGAAGTGTGAAAATACGCACATGGCAGCATGGCACCAGCAGGCCCCTTGGTGGCTGTCTCATGTGTCTACAAGTCAGCAAAACCTGCCTCTCTCACCTGTCGGCCACACATGTAGGGATAGGAGGCACAATATACAACATTACTTAACCCACTGGGATGCTTTTAGCTGTGAATGAAGCCAGGTTTTCTGGCTCTCAGCCAGGTGCCTCTCAGAGACCCCCAGCAACATGCTTTATATTCAAATGATTCCTCTGAACAGGTACGCCAGCAAAAAGGGCAGGGAGAGTCCATTTGTGGGGGGAGAATTTGCTGAACAATGGAGTCCTGGCCAGTCTTGGCCATTCCTGCTGGGCCATGGGGATGTTCCAGACCCAGTCAGGATAACGGAAACAAACTGGATCCAAATCACTACGGGCGAGGGGAGTTGGTGGAAGTCAGAGGAGGGCGGGGGAAAGAGAGAGGGGTGGTAGACAGCTCTTGCAGAGAGGAGAACAGAACTACCAAGTAGAAGTGGCTACTAATATTATGTACCTTCCATCTAGTTATGGGTCTGTGTCGGATCCCCCCCCAAATTCAGCATCTAGAGCTATATTCTGCATCTCAGGCTACCCCGCCGTTATTCTCCTTTTATTCGCTTTCCTTAGTTCCAGCTCGCTCAATTTCCAGCACGGACAGAGATGGCCCACAGCAGCCAGGGCGCGACTTCCAAGCCCAGCCACTCCAAGAAACCTATGGAGGAGCCAGTAATCACAGGCCCCAGCATTGACTCCCTGGGCTTCCAGGCTATGGACAGCAATGTCCCCGGTCTGTCACAGGTCATCCTGAAGAAGCTCAACATGAAGAGCTATGACGAATACAAGTGAGTAATGCCGGGCTGCCCATTGGCCTCTGCACAGGTGTGTGCTGCCTTCTGAACACCTGCATGGCACACAACCCTAGCACCTCTAGGACATGGTCTCCACCAGTCACTGGGAGCATTAGACTTCTGGCTGACCAGAGTGAAAGAGCAAAACAGACACTATGTCCTCTTTGGCTAGAGGGGACCTTGCTGGACTGATATGGCCACTTCCAGAGAAAAGAATGTTAAACTCCCTTGTCCCCAGTGAATCAGAACATCATGCCCTGTTTGTTCATACCCAGGTAGGGGTAAAGTTCTCTCTCCTAAGGGGTCACCAGATGAGGCCTGGCCCTGCCAATTCATATCAGTATGTGGCTATAACATCCCTTCAGTTCAGAAGAGTCCCTGATCATACCAAGCATGGATAAAGCTCCCCCTTCTAAAGGCATCTCCAATCAGGACAGTCTCCACTAGCTGCCCTCTGGAGACTGGTAACATTCTGGCCGGCCCCTAGAAAAACCCTCATCAAGCTTGCGGTAATGAATTCACGCTGCAGCAGTGATGAAGCCGCACACAGTACTCCTCTGCAAGCTGACCTGATGGTGCTAACACCTTCCATTACACAGCACTGGGGGCCAATTCTTGGTGCTATGAAAGGACCACACTTGGACAAGGCTGGGTTGTGCCCTGCTCGCCTCCCATCAACTTTGCTGCTCTGGCTGGTTTCCTGCAGGTCTGCAATGGATGGGAAAACACTAGGGATGGATTTCGGGATCCGGACTTATTTCGACATGTTTCAAAAACTGGAGGACACCTTCAAATTCTGTGCTGAGTGCAAGAAACTCCCCGCTGCCCTCCCTGACCCCAGAAGCCTCCGGCGATGCAAAAGGTACACAATAGCATTCAGTGTGTGGCTGGGGCCGGCTATAAAGGACTGAGCCACATTACCAGGCAAGTTCCTTCCCTTGTTCCCAGTGGAAACATTCACAGCATTTCCAGAATGTCCATGGGAATAGGACAATTCCCTCTAACATACTGAGGCTTAGCCAGGCTTCTGAATGTGGCCCCATCATAGATGTTACTCCTCTGAGTGGCAGCTGTGAGTGTGCAACTGGTTTCCTGTAATTCCTCAGGACCTGAGCCAAAGTCAATGGGAGTCTTTCCATTAACTTCTATGAGGCCAGGCCCTCAGCATCTAAAGCTCTGCACCCTCTGCCTATAATGCATGGAGAATGACATGTTGCAGGGGGTATAAATGAGGACAGGAGGTGCAGGACTTCCCACAACGCTGTCTGGTTGCCTCCGGCAAGAAAGTGGCAGTACCAGTGTAGTGGGCGACACCGGCTAAGCGAGGTGCTCTCTGCTCTGACCAGTCCATTTGAAAGCCCTAGCAACAGCAATGTGGCATAACTCATCCCTGGTGTAACCTCAGTGGATCAGCAAAGTCACCCTAGGAACGAGTTCATGTCTCACTCTTCCCATGCAGGGAGAGGTGAGGGCAAAAATGCTGTGCAGTCCAGAGGGGGCCCCAAATCAACTGATGCATGTCTCCTTGGGACAGCTCTCTCCGGCTCCCTTCTGACAGTTTCCTCCCATCAGCTGCTAGGATGTGCATTGAATTTGCTGCCAGGTGGACCACCCTCTCTTTCCTCCTCTCTCCTGCTCCCTCTAGGTGCCAGAACGTGTATTACTGCAGCTCAGAGTGCCAGCGGGCGGGCTGGCCTGTGCACAAAAAGTTGTGTAAGAAGCTGAAGTTGGTAGCTCTTGACCGGCTGGTAGAATGGCTCGTCTTCACAGGTAAGAAGACAGCCAACAGATGGGGACAAGGGCTCCTCTTTGACTGGGTCCGAGCCAGCTGGGCCATCAGCAGCCAGAGGCCATTTGACTGCCTTGGCGCAGCTTCATCTGCCGACTGCCTCATACGGGAAGCCAGGCTCCAAGAGTCTGTAAGAGGATTGCCCCAGAAGGCAATTGGGCCAGGGGTCTCATGGTGGATTCTATCCAGATCTGCTCACGTTCCCTCTCCAGCTCCCAGACCTTTGCGGCATGCCTGGGTTTCCATGATATCACTGACAAGCACTGAGGGCTGACTTTAAAGCCTGACAAAGCACTGTCATGCTGTGAAGCCAAGCAAGCTGGTGTCTGGATACCACTGAGCGTTACCATAGCTAGGGGAATCCAGGAATTGCACACACAGACTCATGGCAGGAGGGGCTTCCACTTTCCTCATTAGGCCTCATGCACTCAACTGTTCAGGGCATTTCTGGAGTCCACAGAGTGGGCGGTTCAGACTTCCTTTATACGGCCAGCTCCTCCATCTCCCTTCTGTTTCCCCTTCAGCAGTTGCCACACAACGTATCCTTGCTCACTGGCAAGGCTGCTTTGGGCTCAGCATCTCCCGTAAAGCTGAATGGCAGAGCTCCAAGCTCTGTCTTTGTACAGGCACGATACCTTTATCCTGGGAAAGAGATCAGCACAGCCTGACGGAGTCTGGGGCCCGCGGAGCTGAGAATTTCTGGGGTTCTCCTTCTAGGTGACATCCCTTTCCCCACACAGACCTGGACAAAGCACATACAGGAGGTGAAAGGCTGGGACGACTGGTTTTCCATGCAGGAGGACCTGGAAAAAAAGCTGGGCGCCATAGTGACTGGGCGTTATATGACCATCCTCTGGGCCAACGTGGGTAAGCCAAAGCCAGAGGAAGGAGAGCTGCTGGAGTCCGTCAAACGGCTGAACGCAGACTTCCAGTCCAGGCCGCTCACCCTCGGCTTGGCGCTGCACGCTTTCGGCATTGATCTCTATGCCAAGCCTGTCACAGTGCACATCGTGGGGGCTTCCCACATCGAGACCCTCAGCACACGGGTGACAGATTATGATGAGTTGACACGAGCATTTCCTGGGCACCAGGGCATCGAGGTAGTAATGGTGGGAGCCAATGTGGTAGATGGACCCATCATGAGGCCTCCACTGACAGCATTCGGGCCCAGAGGAAGAGTCTATCTCAGCAGCTACAAGGCCCTTTATCCTGACTTCTGGGAATCCCAGGTGGAGACTCAGCAGGCTGCCCGCCCAGATGTCGTGGTGGGTTTTCATCCAGGTGAGTGTTCAGTCAGAGGCTACCCAGTGGTCTCCAATGGTGCATCCCTCCCCACGGATGCTGCACATCCAGCCCCATCCTGAGCAGTGTTCTTCATGCCCCTCCGTCCAGGCCCAACTAACAGTGCCCCTCAGCTTTCCTGCTCTTTCCTGACTGGGCCCCCTCCGGCTCTATTGTGACTTGTTTCTGCAACCTCTTTCCTATCACCCCGCTTGGGTCACCTCCTGCTCTACCTTCTCCACTGCAGAGAGCAGGGGATGCTCAGGGTAACAAGGACTTGGGACAACATAACAAAGCAAAAAGAAGTTAGAAGCAACATCATCTTCCCCATGGTGATACCAAGGAGGCACTGGGGGTTAGAGGCCAGAACTACAGAGAATATGTCAACGGTGCCTTTCTGTCACGTTAGAAGAATTCCCGCCAGCCTTTGTGGACTGGGAATTGATGGCCCAGTCCAGCTTTGCATGGGTCATCTTGCATCCTGCAACCCCAGCTTAGCAGGACAGTCAGAGACTCGTGATGCAGGCCAGGTAAACCCAGACCAAGAGGTGGCTGCAGTGACTCATTGTCAGTGACATATTGAGGCTAACGTGGCATCATGATGATTCAGCAGCTAGGTGTCAGAATGTGCTGCGAGTGTCTTTGTGCCAAAGGACAGTACTACCAGGAAAGGACAGCCATGCTTCGGGTATCTTCCTCCTAGAGCGTGGCTTGCTTTTTCTTGTCACTGCTCCTAAGCATCGTGCCACAGGCTTTAGTGTTTAATGCACCGTAATCGCTGGAGCCTGGATGTATTTAACCATAATCAGAATATTTCATCACACTATTTTTATAAAGGCTTACGCTTAGAGTGGGCCTTGGATCTGATGATCTCAAAGCACTTTAAAAATGCAGGGATTTTACAGCTGGGGAAACTGAGGCACAGAATGGTTTATTTGACTTTCCTGAGGACACACAGCAAGACAGGAACAGAACTGGGAATGGAACCCTGGAGTCCTGACTCCCAGTGCCCTGCTCTACCCACTAGCTATTGTTGCCCTATTCCACACTACATGACTTTTAAGAGCCAGTGCTCTCGTTACCAACCAAGTTCCTTGTCTCACTTGCATATGCTTTCTGCTGGGACAATGACATGAACCAAGAGCTTGGAGACATTGCAGACACTGGCTGTGGTAGCCTATATCCTGGGAAAGGAGGAGGCCAACCCAGGCACTTTGTTAGCGCCTAGTCAGATTGCTTTAGAGCCTTGTGCCAGACACCATTAGAGACGGGCTGGCACAGGAAGTGCTACATAGCCAGGATGCCACGGGCCTAAGCCCACAGAACAGCAAGGCTATAAAGATTTCAGCCAGTGTCTCTGCTGCCCCCTAGCAAGCACAGCCAATACTGATGTGTGCTTTCCCCAAGCGCGTGTCATACCCGCTGTGTGCTTTTTAGATACCTTTGGAAGTCACCAATAACCCTGTCTCTTGGAAAGCAGAGAGACTTGAATCAGATCACCAGACTCACACTCCTCTCCTGCCGTGTATGCTGGGGATGTCTGCATCCCGCTCTGAATACTGTGGATCAGCCCAGCCTCTATATTGGGCCTGAACCGGATTGGAGAACCCAGACTCCCCCAGCCCAGGGGGAAGTTTGTAGATGTAGCCCTAGCACTAGCTGCAGTTTTGTGTAGTGTTAGTGCTGCCCTGGGGTGAGCGACACCCAGTGAGAGGGCAGCTTGGTTTCCTCTGGACAGGAGGCAGTTGGAAGGCAGTTAAAGGGAGAAGAAGGAGGGGGAAAAAAGGGGATTTGCCAAGGACCCAAGACATGAATGGCTGTGCAAGGAGCCCAGCCACGCAGGGCACAGGGCATGCTGAAGTTGTCCCTGGGACACTGAAAGAGGGCATGCAGGTTGGGCATGTGGGGAAGGGGCATGGCTCTCCAGGTGAGGCACTGTCACGTGTGGGTGAACCTGCTGGAAGGAGGTGCGGGCGTTGGCTCCAAGGAGGATCACAAGCCCAAGAAAGAGGCAAAGGCAGGACAGCCGGGTGAACCTAGACATTGCAGCCAGAAAGAGGAAAAGTGGAGTCCTTCCTGAGGGTGACAGCATGTTGTTGGCAAGTTTCTTTTACTGGAATGGTCATTTACTCATTTTCCTAAATGAGTATTTGATATTACTACACAATATTTATGTTTCTGGGGTCCCTTTACAAAGCCTAAGGTTATCTCCATTGGATCGGTTTGCCTCAGCCTTTCCTCACAGTAGGCATAGCCTAGCCTCGGCCGGCATTGCTGCAGTTGCCCATAGCGACTGGAAAAGGCGGGAAATACTCACAGCAAACATGCAGAAATGGCCAGAGGATCACAAGGGTTTGTAACAGATCAGCACTTTTATTTAAAAGAGAAAGAAAGGCCTAGAATACAAAAGCATAGACCTTGCAGAAGTGAGTGGTGCTAAGCTAAGCCCAAAGAGCAGAGAGATTCAGGCTAAATCAGGTGTAAATCAGCACAGCTCTGATTTACTGGAACTACACCAGCAGAGGATCTGGTCCTTTGATCTGCCGCTTTCCCTCTCACTGACTAGACATGACAAATAGCAGGGGGCTGTGGCAGATCAGCACCCAGTTTAGCTCAGGAAACGAGTTCTACATCGAGACGCGTGAGGTGATATGAAGAGACAGCTTCAGAAACCCTGTTAATAGAAAAGTGCATCTAAGATCATCACCAAACACATCTGAGCTATGGGAAATAGAATGCAGCTAGGGATGGGGGGGAAATCTCTCCCTTGTAGATGCTACCTAAAGTAAGCCAAAGAGCTTTATCTTTAGGAGCAAGGATGCAGGGACCAGCTGCAGGCAAATGGATGGTTTTAAGTCATTGTGGAGGTGTGGTCAGGACAGAGCAGCAGGCTGGGACTCTGATTCTAACTGAAGACAGGGCAGTGGCAGAGGGTGCCATAGGTTAAGGGAGCTGTGGATAGGATCTAATCAGCGACGGATGGTAACAAGTGAGGTAGCTGCAGCAGCACTGACAGACACTGTTCACAGGCAGTGGGCAGGAGAAGCCAGCAAGGTGTTTGGAGATAGGTGGGAGGGGTACCCAGGAGAGTGGGGGGGGGTCCCCAGAGGTCTCACATCACCCTGAGCTTGGCTCACCTGCCCATTCCGATGTCACAGGGGGCCCCCACCCACTGCTGGGTTGGCACCTCCTCGTGGTCGCTCAGGGGATTAGCTTGAGGCTGACACACCCTGTTTGTGGCTTGCAGTCACTCCTGTCCATCCACAGCCCCTCTTGCAGCCTCAGGGACACAGCATCCCTTCATGGTCTGTGTTCCCCGGGAGGTGGCAGGTTGGGGGAGGCGAGGGGTGTTAAGCTCCTCAATAGTCCTATGCACTCTTCCGGCTCACTGCCTCAATGCCATTCACCCAATGGCTGGTAAGGGAAGCCAGGCCCACCCTCTTCTTCGCTCTCTCTGGCCTCACTGCTCTGTCCCTGGGCTGTTTCCACTGGCTCCCCTAGCAGCTCCCAAAGCCTCTTCCCAGCCCACAGTCCCCACTCACTCCTCCCTTTTTTCCAGCATTTTCCTAGCAGTCTCTTCCCTGACCAGCTCCTGGGCTTTATAGGCCCTGCCTATTCCTGCCCAGTTGAGCTTCCTTAATTAGCTGCCTGATTGGTTAATTGGCCCATCTGGCCTGCATTAAACCCTGCAGGGTGAGCATGGGGTAGACACCCCATCACACCTAACCTACACGACGCTCTTATATGTTCCACCAAAGCAATGTGTTGCTCAACTGGAGCTATCACCAACCCACCCAAAACAAGCCAGGGAACCTTTAGTTACATCCTCTCCCTACTGCTGCCATCTGCAGCCATGTCCACGAGCCAGAAGCCTCTTCTCCGTACCACAACACAAAACGTGCAACCGTAACCCACTAGTTATGTGGTCACGCTGACCACAGCATCTGGATGCTTTATCCGCCCCACACTGCTGTGAGACAGGGCAGTGCCATGGCGACAGAAGCATTCCTCAGGCGACACAGCTGCAGCTATGCTGGGGGTTTGGTCAGCATAGCTATGGCAGTCAGGAGTGTGCTTTTCACACCCGGCTGATACAGTTCTGCAACATTTCAGGCTGGCCCAAATAAGCTACAGCTGTGTCTACACAAGGGCTTTTACGATAGGACTCACATAAATAAAATCAGACCCCTGACCAATATTACTATACCAGCTACATTTCCTGCATAGACCTGGTCTCATTCTCTGTGTGCCTCAGTTTCCCTCACAGATGTTAACATTTGTAACGTGCTTTGGGGCCCTGCAAGGAAAGATATATCAGTGCAAATGCTTCTTATTAGCCCTTTGCCAGCAGTCTGAGGCTACTGTGGATTGACTGACCCTCCATATCCTCCAGGACTGACTTGCTGGCATCATGTGGGAGGGTACAATGTCACTCTAGGAAGAAGACCCTCAGCATGCTGTTGTGCCGTGATGGCATTTTGCTGGCCATATGCTAGCACCAGGCGTAGTGCCTCCAGGAAACATGCTGGCTCTGCAGGGCATGGGACAGGGGGCGTGGCAGCACGTGTGTGCCTGAGCGTGAGAGCATGCTGCTTCAGCTCCTACCACAGCAGTGGCCCCCCAATCTGCTCCCAGTGAAACAACCGCTATTGGCTTCACTGGGGAAGGGATCAGGCTCCACAGCTTTCTGGTTGCATGCCAGTCTGACATGGTTTCTGGTTATATGTCAGGGTTACATGCCTGCCTGGATCTGATGGAAGGCTGGCTCCCCACGCTGCTGCTGCTGCGTGACTACAACATCCCTACCCTCTTCACTGTCTACAAGTAAGAAAGACCCTTCTCTCTGCCCCACGCCCTCCCACGGGGCACTGAGTACATGTGGGACCTCCACTGGGCTGTGTCCCAGAGTCCTCCAGCCAGTCATTTGCATTCAGTGTCTGCTTTCTGAACCAGTCCCGGGGCCAGCTAGCTTGTTGCAGGTCACCTTGTAGCAACACGCTGCATTTGGCTATTACAGCCTGACTCTGTTTTACACTGCGCTGGTTTTGGCAGCTGCCCTGTCAGAGCACTGCTGTGATGGCGGCGCAGCTGGAGTCCTGGCAAGCAGTGACAGGCACTGCTGGGGGGAAGCTCATGTGGCCAGCGCACTACTGTGGAGAAGCTCAGACTGCAAGTATCTTGGCTCACAGTGTCAGGGCACTGGTGTTTTAGTCCCGCAGGGGTCAAGTCCCAGGAGGTGTCTGAGGAAGTAGGGGGTGGGGTGAGGTTGGCACTCTGGTAACCTTGCTCCCCCTTCACTGACAGCGAGCAGGAGCTGAAGTCCTCCCTGAAAATCCTGATGGAGCTGGAGATCCAGATCACAGGCTACGGAGCCAATCCCTTCGCCTCCCTCAAGCCGGAGCAGGTCTATTCCAACCCCAGCAAGTCGCCCGTCTACTGCAGCGCCTACTACATCATGTGCCATGGGCTGGCTGGCGCCCCGGACGAGCCAGACATGGGAGGGCTGGAAGGGGATGAGGAGAGAGGGGAATAGAGAGGAGACGACGCCTTCGCTTCACACGCTGTCAGCTCAAAGCAAACCAGCTACCGCCACCTCCCCAGCCAGAGCGCAGGCCACTCCAAGCCTCTCCCGCACGGCTCCCGGGCTCACCTCGGCGCAGGGCTGATGTGCCCCCTTGGGAGGCTGCACTGAACAGGGACTCCTTGTGCGTAGTGGCTCTTCCTCAGCCCAGGCAGGGGAGCTGCTTGCTTGGGCTGTAATTACAGCTGGTCTCTCCATGCAGCGCAGGGGACCTGGGCAGTGCCTGGGCCTTTTCCAGGGGGCTGCAAGGGATACTCCAGCTGCTGCCCTCTGCTGGGCAGGGCTGTGTGTTAAAGTGAAGCACCATTGGCATGGACCAGGATCCTTCCTAGTGATAATAAACATCACTAAGGCCTTGCTCTCATGTAGCAGGGGCCAGCAGTACATCTCAAAGGAGGCTGGGATCATAAAGCATGTAGTTCCTGGCACAGTGTCCACAGTGACTCACTGCCAGTTCGAGGTTGGGGTTACACGTGCCTGGCATGGCCCCAGGGGCTACCTGGGAGAACACCCAGCTCAGCTCAGCTCAGTGGAGCTAGGGGGAAAGACTCCCAACCTGCCCCAGGCCCTTGCTCCCACTCAGTCAAGGGCAGGGGCCCCAGCTGAGAACCACCATCTCTAGGATCCAGGCCCAAGTTACAGCCCCACTGTGTTTATTCTGCCCATTCACTGCCAGGGGCTGCAGCAGCTCCTTGGAGCATAGGGAAGGTGTTATCCCCTTAAGCCAGGGGAGCAAGCACAGCTGGAGCAGAAGATATTCTCCCTCCTGTGCTTCATTCTGGAGAACATCTGGAACGTGGATGGGGAAGATGGTATCTCCCCTGGGCTGGGGGAGTGAGTACAGCTGGAATGAGCGACTGGAGGTGGCACTGCCCTGCAGTGAGCACAGCTGGGCTGGGGGTAGTAACCCCTGCAGCGAGATTGGTGATCTTGGCTTGCACATCCCTGAAAGGCAGATTTTTCATTAGCACATGCCTGTAACTATCCTTGAGCGCTGTTCAGTCTATCCCCCGGAGCCTGCCATTCTTGCTTTGGCGCCCACCTCATGTAATGCAGCTCACTATCCCGCACGGACCCCCTGCAGTGGGCAGCTTAGAGAAGCATCCTTCCTGGCCACGAAGGACCCATTTGCTCTTCCTTCAGGGTGGAAAGATTCTGGTGGTCGCCTTCCAGAGCCCATGCCAGCCCCGCTCCTGAGCCATTGTGCATGGTAGGGGAGGGGGCCACTGCCCAGGAGCAGTCACACAGCCGGCCACCCCTCTCTGCCACCCCTTTCCACACAGGCGACCCACAAACCCATGAGGGGCACAGAGCAGGGAGGGGAGAAGCAGCAGAAACAAAAGAAAACACCAGAGAGAAGCCAGCAGCAATGGCTTTATTTCTGAAAAGGGCTTCATTGTAACAAAGAAAGCTGATCCTGAGCCAGCCCCGGCCCCTGCTTTAGCTGACCCACACAGAAACGGCCTCCCACACGCAAGGAGCACGGGGCGGTAGGGACCGACAGACACACATTTCACATTGCCTGCCTAGAACAGACAGCAGGGGGCGCTGGTGTTACCAGGGCAACCCTGCTTCCCCTAGGCCCAGGCTGCTGTGCATCCAGAGCAGCGGGGGACCCCTGGAGCACTGCGGGGAATGCGGGGTGGGGGTGTCATCTTTTTGGAGTTGATCTAAGCCTCTCAGCTCGGAGCAGGGATGGTCTTTCACATCCCCCCACCTTTAGGCTCTGTTGAAAGGGAACTCCTACTGCTACCAGCTCACACACATGCTTGGCAACCTGCCCAGGGCTTCTGTCAGCCCACAGGTCACACACGCACAGAGCCCCCGGCTATCTGCCAGGGGTGGAGGCAGGATGCGTGGAAGAAGAAATAGTGAGGGTGTGAGGGAAGGAGGACGGGGAGGGGAGGGGGTGAGAATTGGGAGCTGGGTGGGGAGCAAGAAGAGGGGTGGGAAATGCTACATCATCTGATTCTTGCATGCAAGATACATTCCTGCCAATCCCCCCAGACCCCACTGGGATTCAGACCCTCCCCTCTCACATGCGGGTTTTGTCTTCACCAAATCTCTATTTACAGGCCCGCAGTTACAGCCCAGACCCCAGTGAAAGCAGTGGGGGAAGGGACGGGGAGGAGGAGGTTCTGCACAAACACAAGGGTATGGGCTCAGAGTGGGAATGGGGCGGCTCTGTTCGACAGATGCCCACTGCCAGGTGCTATTTACAAGAGAATGGTCCTTCAGCGCCAGCTCTGGCCTCTAGCCTCCATGCATGGTGGTTGGCACAAATCTAGAGCCAGTCTCCTGTGTGCTCCCTGCAGAGCCCCTGCCATTGCCAGCTACGGTACAATCTCCAAGATGGCACATCGGGAAGCCAACGCCCTGCGACACCCACGAGAGACAGAGACCCAGCCCAGGGCCTCAGGGGACCAAAACTGAAGCAGCCCAAACGCCTCCGCGTTGGCTGCAGCAGGAACACACACTCATGTCCATGTGAGGCTAGTGTTCCGCACACCCACATGCTCTCACACACACTTTCCAGGGGCACAAATACATGGCCCTGGAGTTTGGCACAAAGCGTGAACCTGTGTGGGCCCACAATTAAAGACACAAAGCAGAGAAGTCCAACTGGAATGTTGCATCTGCTACTGGCCTTCCGGGTGGGACACGGACCAAATCCCAGCCACACAAGGCCCTAAGACACAGGAAGCACAAGACACATTAAAAGGCTTAGCCCATTCTGCACAGAACTTGAGCGAGGTACATGAAAACCAGTGACACCAGAGGGGGCTTTGTAAAATCCACCCAATCCAGTGATATACACCAGGGATGGGCTCAGATCCTACAGGATGAGGCTCTGACTTGGAACTTGGTCTTCAGTGTAAATCCAAGAGTGCAAAATCTTGCCATGTGGCTTTGCTTGCGAGATTTCAACCCTGTCCGGGAAGCAGAAAATAGATCCCTCCCTATTCTGGATTTGATCCAGAATCCGAATCACACACACAGGATTCTAATCCAATTCCTTGCCCTTGGGAAGGGTTTGAACTGGAGCCTCTGGTTTTAGCCCATCTCTAATAGCCAATCGACTATATTATATATAAAAACATTTCCTTCCATTGCACATTCAGCGCTGCCATGCAGTGAATGGGTTTTCTGCACAACTGCATCAGCCCTTTGCACACCCTATGGGGCAGACAAACCAACCTAGATCAAATTAAAAACAAACCCAAACCTTCATCTCAAACTCAACCTGCCCAAGATCCAAAAATGCTTGGTTAATGTCCCCCATTTTCATGTGGCCTCCAGAGGTGACAAAATACCACAGGAGCCTGTTCCCTTCAAGTCCCAGCCCAGTTTTGCAGACTGGAGAGTTTGGGATAGTTTGTAGAAGGTTGGGGAAAACATCCAAACGTGGGGATGCGTCTTCAAACCCAGCCTCCTCCCAGCATGCCCCCGTGCTTCTCAGCAGGCAGCTATAGATGAATCCCAATCTTCCAATGTCCTCATATAACACACTAGAAGCTTGACCCTGCTAACTCAAGGGCTCTAACCCTCAATGGAAGGCACGCAGAGCTACAGAAGAGGTGCTCTCCTCCTCACAGCATCAGGGCCTTCTGTTCCTCAGGTCCCCCTTGGCTTAGCCCATCGCTATTGCTCTAGCAGGACTGCCTCCCACTTCGACCTATGGGGCTCCAGCAGCACCATGCACTATATTTCATTTCTGCTTCTCTGGGGCACAATCTGCAGCATGGATAATTACAAACCAAACACAGAGAGACCAGCAAGGAGGCCCGAGCAGACAGGAAGGAGTTGGGGAGATTCCTGCTTAGGAATAAGTGCAATTCAACGTGTGCTTAGTATGGGAGGTTCAAAACCAGCATTATGGCTGAGACCGTTACCTTGTCCCGGAGTCTGCACGTTTCCAGCACCCCTCTGCAGGGGCTGGGTTCCTGCATGGCAGCTCCTGGAGCTCAATGGCAAGATGCCCCCGCTCTAGCGGGGATCTGGATTAGCAAGAGGCAGGTTCGAGGCTGCTGAAGTCCGAGGTGACTGACACGCAGTCAGAACAGATGGTAACAAGGGGCGGGGGGGTGCACGCAGCCTTGCTGAGGGCCCAGAAAGGCACAGGGAAGCAAGCGTGGCGCCTCGCTGCAGCCACAGCTGTAGGCACCAATGGGGAGAACGCTGCTTGGCTGAGGGCGGGGTGTGACGGGCTCCATCCTCTCCAGTGGCACCAGAGGGGACTGGTGAAAGGAAAGGGCACCAGCCAGTCCCCCCCACCCCCTGGCAGGGGCTCATGGTCACAGGGAGAGCTCAGCTGGGATGGCAGAAGCAGCAATTCAGGCATCAGGGACCTGTCTACACTGGAGACAATGGCTGAAGATGCCCCCCCTCGCCCCCCATTCCTAACATTGAGTCATGCCCCCCACTTAGCAATGCTGGGCTTTGCCAAGCCAGCTCGCTGTCTGCCATTGCCAAGGTCCACCATGGCTGCTTTACACCATTGTAGAGCAGCCAGAGTGGTGCCCCGAGCTAGGCCCGTGTCATGTAACCCCCTACCTTGAGCAGGTCTAGCTACCCAGTATGATCTGGCAGGGCCTGTACCCTGGGGCTCCTAACACAGCTAGTGCCAGGGGATCGAGGCTAGAGCCAGGTTGAAGTTTGGAAACTGTCCCTAGTGCTGACAAGGCTCTGGCCCACCTGTTCACCAGGGCCCTGAGGAACCACATCGGGTCACAGGGGATTGCCCCCAAAGCCATCTGGATGGAGCGGACTGTAGGCAGCGCCTCCCTTCAGTCCAATATCTCAGCTCTCCTGCGTAGCATGGGACGGAAGCAGGCGCCCTCGCCAGCGCTTGGCAGCTGGGAAGAGACGGCACAGTGAGGTGAGGTGGGTGGTCAGGGCCACCGTTTTAAATGGAAGCCAGATGTGTAGCCAGAAATCACAAGGGGAGGAGGGGGCAGGGACGTCAGCTAAAAGTCCTGGCAGGCCTCATTGCCCGTGGGGACCAGGGGCGGCCAAGGGCTGGCAGCTTTTATTGATATGGTTGATTCCACTTACTAGCAATCCTGACATTAACAACTTCTGGTTACTGGCACTGTTTTGCCAGCTGTTCCTGCCCCTTTGACTGGAATGTTAATAGGATTTGCAACTGCCAATGGCATGCTGCTTATTGACAACTTTTTCTGGAAGGCCGCAGCTGCAGGCAACTTGGCAGGCTGCAGCCAGGGAAGGAAGCGCTGGGGTTGCAAGGCACCTTTCCCTGCGCTCTGCAGGCTGTGTCCTGCCCTGGCACCGAGGGCCCAGCTCAGGACACTTCTCTTCCTGGCAGCAACCCCAGGAACCTGCCTTCTGCTCATTGGTAACTTCTGGATAATGGCAAAGTTTTACTGGGAACCAGGAGGTTGCTAATAAGCAGAATCCACTGTTGTTTCAAAAGTGCTTCCAACTTCAGTAGGGAGAGGTTGGCACGTCAGCTTCCTTCTTCGGCTGCCCTGAGGAGCATCACCCACCAGGAGAGAGTTTTTCCATGGATGAGGGGTGGCTCAGAAGCGCCGCCGACATGATCCGGTGCAGTGCATCTCCCCCGAGAAGTGGCACCAGGGCGCTGGCTAGACCAGGAACCCTCCCTGAGTTGCTGGCTGGAAAAGCAGGGCACATGCCGGAAGGCTGAGGAGAGAGAGACCCCAGACAGCAGGGAGCCTGAGGCCATCTGTGACAGCAGGGAAGTCTGTAACCTCCCACTGGGGCTTCCGCCAGCTGGCTCTGGAAAGGATGTGGGGTCTCTTTTATTGGGGAGGGAGGGAATGACATTCTGAAGGACAGCGGTAGAGTTTAGGCTTCTCAAGGCAGGTTAGGTGGGTGGAGTTGGCCCCGGTTCTGGGGGGAAGGGGGGATCGGGTCTCAGCGTCTGTCTGATGGGCTTGCCCCAAGGGCAGCGATTACTCAGCATTGGCGCGCTCCCTCAGGGCCGGCAACGTCAGCATTTCCGGAGCGGACTTCTTCCGGGGCCTGTCCTTGGGTGCGCTGAGGAATTCCGGGGGGTCGCCGCTCAGTGGCGTGGAGGGGGCACTGGCAGGGGCGCTGTGAGTGGCAGAGGGCTGCCCAACCTCGCTGATGGAAATGGAGGGCGTTACCCGGCCGATGATCTCATTGGTGGCTTCCTGCGTTTCCCTCTCATACTGGCGCACCTCATCCATCGTCATCTCTGCCAAGAGCAAAGAGAAACAGAGTTCACAGACCCGGCCTGGAGACGGCAGAGCGGGTGGCACCTGCTCCCTTCGCTCTCCAAGCGCCTGGCAAAAGCCAGCTGCTGCCTCCACAACCAGAGTAACTTAGGGTGCCCTCTTCCTCATAGCCATCAACTCTACAGAGGCTGAACTGTCCCATAGACCTGAAGGCTGCCCCAGGTTCTCTTCAGCATCCATGGAGCGATCCTGCTCCGCTCCATCCTATCCCTCTGGGTGTTTACACAGGGCCCATCACTGCTGTAGCTAAACACAGACTGGAAGAGCTGTTAGAGTGGAAAATGATGGCCTAATAGGCTGAAAAAGGGAGCCCCAGGTGAGATAGTGTGCTTGAAACCCCATGTATTCCCCACCGGAGGGTGTCAGGAGGGCTCGCTTTTTCAACCCAAGGGAGACTAGTTTCCCATAGGTCTCGAACGCCTCCATCATATGGCCCTCACCTTAAGAGAAGTTGCCACACCAACACCTCCCCCCCCATGCAGGACCGCATGAAGCAGAGGGATGTGGGAGTGAGTCGATGCAGCCATGACCACCACAAGGCAGCTCTGGTACAGGGCTGGATCTACAGAGCAAGCAGGTCAACACACTCACTTCTTGCCTCTTGGGGAAGCCAGCTGTGTCAGGTCAAACAAAACAGCACAGGGGCTGCCTATGGGCCTCTGCCATGGGCTATGCCATGAGCCAGGGCCCAGGTTTCCATTCTGAGCTGTTATCTTGTGAGGGTCTAACTCTGGAATAGCAGGAGAGTGTAGGTGCATTGGCAGAGCTGTACCGGGGAAGCTGGCACAGCATCTACCCTGCCCACACTGCTGTCAGCCTCTGCCCCTTCCACAAGCACTAACTAAATACTCACCCGAAGGGCCAGAGTTAAGGGTTGGGCTGATGCAAACCTTCAGGAGGAGTGCATGGCACCTGTTTGGCACTGGGGAATCAGTGGCATTCACCAAGCGCTCCCGGAGCTTCTTGTGTTCATTGATAACATTTCGCCCAGGAAAGCAAGGCGAAAGGGGACCCAAGCAAGCAGCTCCAGCAAAGCAGGTGGCTGCACTGCACGCTCGTGATCCAGGACACGGGAAGGGAGACACCAATGGAAGAGACTGCATGAGCTGTGCACTGGAAACAGGAATCTCTGGTGCAGTTGTGAATGGATCCCAGCATCTGTCTAATCTCAGGGGCACCGGGATGTGCGTGTGTGCACAATCTGCATGCAGGTGAGCACATGGATGTGTTCAGTCTCCAGGGGGCTGGGATGTGGGAGGGTAACACCGTGCCTCGTTTCTCAGTGACGAGCCTCAGCAGGGTGGAAGGAAAGCCCCGGCACGATGAAGACATGGCAGCAGAACCAAACCACACAAGAGAGGAGGATAGGCTCACAGCCCCCAGCCGGCAGGTCTGAGCGCTCCCCGCCCACACATTTCTATGCTGACTTCATGATATTCGGAGCTAGAGAGAGCTAGCTCAGAGCCTGCCAAGCCGCCCATCTCCGGCTCCTCACCCCACGTTAGCAGTGGTAGCCCACAGTAACGGCACGTGCCCAACTGCTTTCCAGACCATGCACCTGGCTGTGCTGCTGCTGCTGATTGGCAGCTGCTTTCAGACCCCAGCTGCTCCCATGCTGGGCCCTACGTGCACAGAGGGGCAGGCTGGGGGGAAACCTGAACAACACAGGCTGCAAGAACTGGAGAAAGAGAGAAAACAAAAAGGAACATACATACAAAGAAAAGTCCCGGGCTGGGCGGGTGGGAAGCTAGGGGTCCTGGCTTCCAAACTTTTGGTTTGTGGCCACTTGCATCTGAGTCTCGAAGGCACGAACCATCTCCAGGGACATGTCTGTAACACGCAGAGACCCTCTCACTGCTCCGTTCCCAAGAAGAGCACCCCCGGGAGCTCCTCACACATCCAGGGCATGGCAATGGGCAAGCTGGCCCCACAGCCAAGGCACTTCTTGGGTCTCACTCTCACACACACACACGATCACTTGTGACTCCATTCTGGATGTACACTCCCACTCTGTGTCTCCATACTGGATGCCCCTTCCCCCATCCAATTCAGAAACTGCTATACACACCCCCTCCAGAAGATGCGTGCTCTCACCAGTGCAATATCCCCCTATATGAACACACACGCAAGCAAGCAATGATTCAGGTCAGGGTCTATTTGAAACAGACATAGCCAGACACCTTCTGCCTGTGCCCTGCCCCCTGTGCTCTGTACACACAGCTTCTAAAGCTTCGCTTGTAATTTGCTGGGACCCAGGGGATGGGGGGAGCAATGACGTCTCCCACCAACGCATCTGTCACACTGGGACTCCAGGGGAAGCCACGTCACCGTCCCTCCTACTAGCATCTCCATCTGGCTGGCCATCTGCTCAGGCCATGCTCCTCCTCAGCCAGTGCCTCCCTTGTCCTCCTCCAGTCTCTCAGGATCCTCTACCAGTAATTCAGGGGACACACACCGCGCGCGCACATACGACGCGCACACACGCACACACAGAGTCTCTCTCCGCCTGCTGCACACTCAAGCGTTCTCAGCCACGTGTCATGAGGCGGCATGACGCAGCGAACCCAACACAAAGCAAGTCACAGAAATAAATGTGCACGGATGGACAGACAGACATCTGGACAGGCTGCCACCAGGAAAGCAAGGGGGAGAAGACCCACCCCTTTAAGGCACCTGCTTCACAAGTGGACACCCCTGTGCTTCCAAAGGCCAGCCAATCCCCCCCACATGAGGGATGCAGCTCCAGGCCACATCACCCAGCAGCCCAGCTAAGCTTCTTTCCTGAACCTCAGGCTGACTCCACGAGCCGCCAAAGAGCCGCCAGCAGCCAGATGGATGGCAGTCCTCGATGGTGCACGGGTGCTGGTGCAATCACCCAGGCTGTGAGATGGTGCCCTGCAGTGCATCAGTGCAGTTCAGACCAAGCCGAGAGCAGCAGACATGCTCTGAGTTGTTAGTCCTGTTACCCAGAAGACAGATCGTTAAACCCAGCCCAGAAAGACTGAAGAAGAAGGAAAAGAACGCGCCAGCAAATTGCACAGCTGTTGTTTTTCAGATGAGACCTCTCTGCTGGGCAGAGACCTTGAATCACCAACTCTGGCCAGTTAAAGCATCACTTTCCAGCCCTGTGCAAACGCCAGCAACCTCCGAAGGGCCCAACGTATGCCCTTCCCTCTCTGTGCAGTGCTTGAAGGGTTCTCCAGTTCCAGCCTTGCCCAGCAGGAGGCACTGTAGAGACTGGTGTGGGAGCACTGGCTGTGGGAGAGCTCAGAGCACCCACTCCCTCTGGTCCCATGCTCTCCTAGCAGCAGTCACCACAGGCAACAGCACGGCCGCGCTGGCTGTGTGAGCTCACAGCTACGTCAGCCTCAGTCAGGGAATGGGCAAAGAGACCTCCCACCTCCTCCAGTCCTAGCATCTCTTCTGCTGGTGTCACAGCCACTTTTCCCTGCTTTGTGATCCCCTGGGTCACTGGCACGCAGATCACGCTGCTTCTGGGTTAGCCCTGCCCATCTCCTTACTGTGCGGAGTCTGCCCTCCTCTTCCCCACAGAGATCCCCTAGCTCCAGCTTTGGGCCCCCCCAGTGGTGACACAATTAATGCAGCAGCATCCTCCGTCGGCTCACCGAAGAGACCAGGTCCTTTCTGGAGCCCCCTATCTGGGTGCAGCCTGGATTTTGCCTAGCCTCCGGGCAGGCAGGGACTGTCTGTGGGACAGATGCCCCAAGGTTGCTGTGACAGGAACAGCTTCTTCTGTGAATTCCAAGAGGAGAGGGGCACAGGCAGGCCCAGCCAGGAGGGAAGAGCGGCTCACTGTGGGCCCATCTCTGGCAGAGGGATTCCCCAGGAGTTTCCAAGAGAGCTGGGGAGAGGGGCTGGCTCCGCTAACTCAGCTCCACTAGGTTGTTTCCCTTCTCAGTACCTCTTCCACCATGGAGCACCAGGGGGCAGTAGAGGCCAGCGCACAGCAGCCCAGCGCTCACAGATTTAGGTGCCTGATCAGACACAGCCTTCCTCTCGCTCCATCCCACTGACTGTTCTGCTGCCTGCACTCTGAGCTCGAATAACTTTCTGCTTCTGGCACTGCCTTGTCAGCCAGTGCGGGGAGGGCAGGCAGAGCCCCACACTGGGCATCAAAGCCCATCATGTTTTCAGCACCGGGCGCGGAACACAGTTCAGCCGCGTCGACACCGGCAGCAACACCTCATTCAGCCCCACCGAAGGGGAGCCCGCAGGTGTCAGCCCACAGCCCGAAACGCAGAGCAGCTTGCAGGCGGGAAACAGGCCCGGGGCTCTGGAGTCTTTTGGCTGGGAGCAGGGATTATTCTTCATCCGGTCTGGGCGAGTCTCATGCCATCCCACGCCAGGACCCCAACAAGTCACTGCCGACCCCAGGTTAGCCTCCCAGCATGGCACACAGTCAGCCCCCCGCCCGTGAGACATGCAGTGAAGGACACCGGGAGAGGGAGTGTGGGAGAAGTGCGGCTGTGCCGGCCAGAAAGGAAAAGGCTCGTGTGGGACTGGAGGGGAAATGGAGGGTGGGGTGCTCCGGTTGAGACAACAAAATGAAAAGCACCAGCCACAATGAGGTAAAGCCAGGAAATGGGGACATCAGCTGGGGAGGGGCGTTAGTGGGGTTAGCAAAGGGGACAGGAATCTCTGCCCCTTCGAGATGATCTCTAAAGCACATTCCTGTTCAACAGTCGCTGACACCCTGAGAGGGACAGGCCCCCCCGCAAGGGGGCAGTGCCTTGTCTCTGTGCTGCCGGCGGCACCACAAATATGGATTCCTGCCCCACAGCAGCTACGCCGCACAAGCGAGAGGGGCCAAGCTCAGCCCTGGAGGAAGTGCCAACCTTCCCGGGGGACCCCACTGCAAGGCGAGGCATGAGATGGGTCACATGCTTTTCTCTGTGGGAGGGGGGTGGCCCCACTGGGACTGGCCCCCAGCAGAGCGCTGGCATGGGCAGCTCTGCTCCCGGCACCAGGAGAACGGCCACCCTGGGGCTTTGCCTGCATTAGTTGGAGCCAGTAGGAGAGACAGAGGGCATCCTGTCAGGGCAGGAGTTGGCTCCCTGCCCCCCCGTTTGCCTTGGGGAGGGCAGGGAGTTCTGGTGGCTGGGCCCCATGTTCCAATGACAACTGCCCTTTTCCCTGGGGGAGGGAGAGAGGCTGCGGGGGAACCCCGGCATTGTCGCGCCGAGCAGACCCAGGGCAAGGACCAGGGCTGGGGGTGAGAGGGAGGGCGGTTCCTAGGGGTCAGGACAGGAGGATCACTCACCGCACCACTCGTCCAGCCAGGTGAAGGCCTGCCGGTGTCCTATCAACAGGATGTCCCGGATCACCTGCAACCACAAAACACTTACACCCAGCAGCCACTGCCAGGGTCCCCCCTCCCACCCGGATGTCTCTGCTCTGTCAAAGGCGGGCAGAGTGCTTTGAATTAGCCCTGCATGCTCCTCCCAGCAGAGAGCTGGTGGCTCCTCTGGAGAGATGCAACAGGGTCTGCCTGTGCCTCCCCTCAGTGTGCAGGAGTGGGGCAACAGCCGGCATCCGGATACAATATGATACGTGGTAAGAAATCTGTGGCAGTGCAGGGCTTCACAGCTGTCACTGTGCTGTGCAGCCCATGTCCACCTGGAGCATCATTGCAACTGTGGGGACAAGGCTCCCGCCCTCCTGCATCCAAAGCACAGGTGACTTGAGCTCAAGGAGAACCACCATTAAGGGATAGCAGTATGGGGGCTATGACACGCAATTGAGTTCCATTAAGTAGAGGGCAGTGGTACATCTGTATGCATGAGGCACACTCATTCTTTGAACCAGTTCATTGCAACATAGCACAGCAACACTTGATTTCAGCAGCCGCAGCCAGCGGGATCACCTTATAATCCCAGATCAGTGCTAACGATTGCAGGGTTCTCAAGTCTCCGCACAGGTTGGGCATGTGCCCATCTAGTTCTGGAGCTGGGGTGCTCTGGGGGTCTCTCCTGCCACCAGGCAATGAGCTGTGCGGGCCTGACCCCCCCTCGTCAGCCAGGGCCTCTGGCTGGAACATGGGAACGTCCCTGCCGCGATGGGGTCTTGCTGCCTCTCCCCCTGCAGGGCCTAGGGACCCAGAGGCCTTGCCTCATCGGAAGGGCAGAAGCGTCCCGCCCACTGTGCCTGCTCGCCACACACTCACCTTGTGGACAAACTGCTCCACTCGCGTTTGCAGCCCCCACACCTCAAACTTGACCGTGACCAGTTTATAGGAGCACATGATGGGCTTGGTGTGCTCCCGCCAGCCTTCTCGCAGAGGACCTCGGCCCGTCTTCACTGAGCTGAAGTGCTGTGGGTCCTGCCATGGAAAGGGACGGGGGTGAAGGGGGTGGCTCAGCCCAGGTGCCAACCACCCCTAGAAAGGAACTAGCCCAACCCCATGGCCTGGGGGCGCTTCAGTGCCCGATTTCGTTCCAGCCCCAGAGTTGGTCTCCTCACCGCTTAGAGCAGCCCACGGTTAATGGTGGTGGTCAGGAATGCGTGGCCCAGGCCTCGCTGATCCTGGACCTCCCAGCTGAGGGTGGGAGGATTCGAATGTATGAACGGGCAGGAGTGTGGAGGTGCGGATAGGCAGGGGTGGTCACAGGCCTGCGGGCGGGCTGCTGGGGCAAGAGTGGGCCAGACGTGGGTGCGGAGCATGGGCCAGGCCGGCAGCCCGAGGGGGATGGGGCAGAGCATGAGCCAGGCCTGCAGGCCAGACCAGCGGGCCAAAGGGGGGAGCCACGGGCCAGGGCGATGGACCAAGGGGGTGGGCACAGGGCCAGGCGGGTGTGGATGGGCCAGGGAGTCAAGTGCATGAGCAGGTTTGTGGAGAAACAGATGGGTAGATGCCTGGCTGGGCAGGTGGGCGTGGGCACAGGGGCAGGCTGGTGGGTCGGTGTGAGGCCCTGTCGGTGTGTGTTTGGAGCAGTGCTCAGGGTGGATGGGAGCGTATGGATGTGCTGGCAACACCTATACGCGGCCTGCTCGCTCTCTGTTCTCCCCGAGCTCGCAATAGAGCCCTAAATCTCTGCAGATATCTGCAGACGCACTTGCATTGTTTACCATTTTTGTGGCTCGTGGATGGGATGCGGATCCACATTTTTGTATCAGTGCAGGGCTCTAACAGTGAGATGGGGGCTGGTGTGGATGCGGTTACATACAGAAGACAGAATGCAGCTGATGGGTTGGATACAAGTTAATTATCGCGGATGCGGATTGGATGCAGATCCAGATTTTTGCATGTGCGCAGGACTCTATGCATTACCTCTGGGCTTCGGTAATAGCGCTCAGGAATCTCATCAAAGGCGATGTCCAGGAAGGCAACCTCGTGATCTCCCAGGATTTTGTCACTGTGGAAGATCTGGGGGTAGAAGGAAAAGGGTGGGAAACACACCTCTGCAGCTGGCACCAAGTACTCGGCCGCACCCACTCAGTGCGAACAGACATCAGCAGGGAAATGGGTTCTGGAAAGACCTCTGTGATGGGTAGGAGCCATTCCCAGCTGGGAGAGCTCCTGAATGCTCCTTGAAGGTGACTGGAGGACAGCTAATGTAACACCAAGTTTTAGAAAAGGCACCAGAAAAGTTTGGAAAAGAGACGACTACGGGCAATATGATAGAGGTCTATAAAATTGTGACTGGGGTGGAGAAAGTGAATAAGGAAGTGTTATTTACTCCTTCACATAACACAAGAACCAGGGGTCACTCAGTAAAATGAATAGGCCGCAGGTTTAAAACAAAAAAGAAGTGCTTCTTCACACAATGCACAGTCAATCTGTGGAACTTGTGAAGTCCAAAACTATAACTGGGGGTTCAAAAAAAGAACTACATATGTTCCAGGAGGACAAATCTATTCATGGCTGTTAGCCAAGATGGGCAGGGGTGCAAGCTCATGCTCTGAGTGTTCCTAGCCTCTGACTGCTGGAAGTTGGGAGTGGATGACAGGGCATGGATCACTCGATGATTGCCTGTCCTGTTCATTCCCTCTGAAGCACCTGGCATTGGCCACTGTCGGAAGACAGGATACTGGGCTAGATGGACCATTGGGCTGACCCAGTCTGGCTGTTCTTATGTCCACAGAGATGCTGCACTCATGTGTGGTGCACACACCCCGGCTCCAGACAGAGAGCCCTGCCTGGGCAACTGGACTGGAGTCTCTGGCCTCCTCTGGGGGATGCAACATGCCCCCCGGGCACACACGGGAGCCTACACACCCCTCGTGGAAGGGGTCACTGGAGTGGTGCAGGGCTGCAGACCATTGCCCTATCCCCTAGGGGAATGAAGCCCGAGGGCCTGTCCCTCGCCACGGCAACCCCTCCAGTCGGAGGCAGGGGGCGGGTCTGGGCTAGGAATGGCTGGTTGCAATGGAGTGCAGCAAACGTGGCAGAGGGTACCAGGATGGGGCGGGGGTGTCGGAAGTGTTGGCCAAAATCTTAATTTTAAAAAATACATGAAAGAACAGAGCCACAAACACCCCCCCCCCCCTGCTTCCTACCAAAAGGCACTTCAGCCTGACACACTGTAACTTTAATCAAGAGCTAAAACCTCAACTAACTCTTATTGTTTTACCCTTTTAAATGTTCACTTACTTTCTATAAGTCTATTTGTTTTAAAACCATTTTATCTGTTAATTTTTACTCACTTTCAATATACCTACCTAATTGTAAAAGACACTGTCAAAAATGAAATAAGGTTTGCTTTAAAAATAATATGTAAGTTCTTCAGCTAGGAGTTGGCCTTGAGTGATTGAAGTGTGAATGGCTGACCAATTGAGTTGGGTGTAGACAAAAAGAGTGATTGGTCTCAGTGAGGGATATCGAAACAGACGTGAAGAAAACATCAGCCTCACCTAAAACGCTTGAGGAAAATAAAAAAGGAGCGAAAATGATCAAATGGCCGAAGAGAAACCCACCCTGATGACTTTGGAGCCAGCCCATTTCAAAGGACAAAATCTGATCAGGCTTGCAAGAATGTGAGTGATTGAGGACCACACCAAAAATGCAGTTGCAGCATGACAGTGCAAAACCCATAGACTTACATGGGGTCCTTTCCCTATAAAATGGGACAAGAAGATGAAGGCTGGAGGTTCGGGTCTACAACATCATCACATCAGCCAGGAGTACAGATGTGCATCAGCAGAACCTTGCTCCTCATCCTCCTGCTATAGTCACCTGGCCAGTGACTATCATGAGCACCAAGAGGCTGGTAACTATATCTGGAAGATCCCTATGTATGTTTGTCTGTCTCCCTGTCTGTGTATGCCTGTCAGTGTGTGTGAGTGTGAATGAAAGCATCAGTTGAAACATGTGTATCTGTAATTGTAGTATTGATATAATGTTAATACTGTTTTCCTAGTGTCTACATTATTATTAATGCTATTTCACTAAGTAAAGCGCAATATTGATGTTGTTACAGTGTTGATACTTTTCTTTAATGCTATTTACTAAGTTTCTGTGTTCACAATAAACATGGCTTGTTGCCTAATCCCCTGAAAAGATCCTGTGATATTTGTTATTTGGGTAACAGAAGCACGTACCTTCTCGTTGTCTCCGCAGTTGTCCTCGTACTTGGTCTCTATGTAAATGGAGAACTTTGGCAGGAAGGAGCACTGCAGAGAGAGGGACAGGCCTTTGTGAGCCAGCCAGGAGAGCATCCCTGGCAGGGACTGGGAGGGGAAAAGCGAGAGGCTAGCAAGGCTGGAGCCGTGCCGAGTCCTCCTCCCTGGGGACGGCCCAGGTCAGACCCCACTGGTCGTCAGAGGCTCTTGTCAGGGGAATTCAGCTTGCCAGGCCAGGGGACTGAAGGCCCTCTCTGTCCAGGCATGGGCAGTGCCACTGCCCCGCTCATTTGCCCGCTTGTGCCCGCAGCAAGAAGAGGGCTAGTGCAGCCTCACAGCTACTCCTTGAGCCCTGGGAGGGAACGGCTCCCAGCCAGGCCAGCAGGGCAGCCGGAGTGCCACGCGGGCGATGGCAGTGGGGCGCAAAGGCAGGAGCTGCCAGCGAGTGGCATCTGATGACAGCGTCCAGGCCTCACCCGGCGTCTGGCAGGGCAGAGGTTAACCCTCTCCTGCAGGCTGGGGAGCCAGCTGTGGGGAAATCTACCCCAGGCTCTGGAGGGATGGGGGAAGGAAGCAGTGGGGGGTGAGTCCAGCAATACAACAGGGGTAAGTGCTTTGTCCTCTGATCTGCCAGTCAGTGAAATAAAGGAGTTGGGGGCTGCTGTGAATTCTCTCTCAAGCACACCCCTTTCCCCCCTCACGCCCTGCCCATGCCTAGGAGCGCGGCAAGCTCAGGCCGACCTGTGGCTCCAGCAGCGAGCCCAGCCGGGGTACGTCCTGGTTCTTACCGTGTACTCTGCGCCGACAGCACAGCAATCGCAGGGGCCGGCAGGGCAGGAAAGCAGGGCGCGGGGGAGAGAAACAATAAAGAGGTAAGAGCAAGGAAGAGTGGCTGGGTCTTTATGCCGCCAAATGTCTCTTTGTGTCTCAGTCCAGCCAGACGATGAGACGGTTCCAGGGCAGCTCCCCAGACGGGGATGGGTAGATCATCACCATGCTCCATGCCAGCAGAGTTACTGCAGGGAGGAGTGCCGTCTACGGGGGATCTGCCCAAGGGGACAGACAGGCTGTGCTAGAGCTGGAGATTTGAATGCGGAGCTCCTGGCTCCCAGCACCACGCTCAGACCAGTAGGAAACGCTACCTTGCTCAGTGACACAAGGCATGATGAGCCGATCCTCCCTAAGGGCTGTCTGACTACATCTGAACTGCACAGTGCAGGGAAGGGAAGGGGAGAAAAACATTTTTCTTCAGCCCTAGGAAAAAGAAAACAACCCACTCTCTATGGAGGGACCCCTAACCCTGCCGGAGAGACCCCCTGCTTTGGGGGCAGAGTCCATTGTCAAACCCACTAAAACCCCCAGGAAATGGACTTAAATCTCCTGAGATTCAGTAACAAAGGACACTATTAAGAGCATGATGAATGGTGTTGGGTTTTGGTGTGTCCCTTTTTGCCCCACCGTGGTGTGGGAACCACTCCTCCCCTCCAGCCATTTGAGAGATCACTGCTGGGTGAAAATACTGCCTCAAGGCTCACTCGACATGCCGCCTCGCCCTGTGTGGAGAGGGGAATTCAGGCCGGATGCCTGTGGGCAGAGGACACAGATGTTCCTGGCACTCAGCACTACTAGTGCCCTGACTGGCTGGATTCCCCTCCGTGCCATGCTATAGCAGATTATTGCCCAGCATTTCCAGTAAATAACGAGCCTGGATTTTGCTGAGGGAGGTATTTGAGGTGAACCTGGCTGGGCTAAGCAGGGGGCACCCCCACGGACGGGCAGTGCCACGCCCTGGATGGGTACCTGGCGCTGTCACACTGTGGAGATTCCCCATGGGTGGTGCACGGGTCGCCAGGAGTTCCCCAGGCACATGGCTCCAAGCTGCCCCGCTGCTGGAACGGCCCCATCCAAAGGTTGTGAGTGCAGGATCCTGCCTGAAACCCTAAGCCTCGTCCCTTTTGGCAGCAGAAAAGCACCCCCTGCAGAGGGCTCTGGTGGCTGCTGGCCCTGCATGAGGTCCCACATTCACTTGCTCGCTACACCCCAGGCTCTGCCTCTGGCTGTGGCCGTGGATCTGCAGCAGCAGGACTCTGTGCTGTGCTTTTCCCTGCTGGCGTCATGTGCCAGGGGAGCCTGTGGCAGCTCAGCCAGCCCAACTTGAGCCAGGTTTAGTCCTGCAGTGGAGATGGGACCAAAGCCCGGCTCATCAGATGGCAGAAGCTGTCGACTCTCTGGCTCAGGGGCACAGCTAACATGTGGTCCAGGCCTGTCCACACTGCATCCCATGCCCTGGGGCGTGTGTGGGACAGACTGCTGTGCTGGCTCCCAGACCCAGTATGAACAATCTGGAGGCCCTGCCTCGGGAGGGTAGAAAGTGCAGGGAGAATTGCTCTGTAGTGCTTAACATGCCCAAGGATGGAGGATCTGGGCTTGGTCCTGCTGTCCCCTAGGTCAGTGAGAGTCAGGAGTCACTCCGCTGATGTGACTCTGGTGTAAAACCAGTGCCAGTGGGAGGAGAAGCAGCTGTGGTGTGAAGGGGTGGGGGTGCTCTTCTGTGCCCAGAGAGCAGTGGCTGAGTGAGATGGCGCCGGGTGGGGGTAGGGGTCTCTTACCTGTAATGGTGTGTGGGTAATAGTTCCAGGCCTTCTCTGTGATGTAGAATATCCGGGGGGTCACCGCACGGGCCCAGCTAGGCAGCTTGCTGCAGGGGAAGAGCAGAGCAGGGTGGGGGGCTCTCGTTAGCGCCCAGAGCTCGGCTGGCTTTGGTCCCTCTGGTCTGACAGAACTGGGCTGGATCTCGTCCGCTCACCCCCGCAGCAATCCCTGCCGCTGAGCCAGAGGGGCGGCCCCTGGGGGGAGAGAGGGGCCTGCACCCGCCCTGGGAGGCCCAGCTAGCTCTCAGCTCATCGCTCTGGGCCCAGGCTTGAGCTCCTCACACCTTTCCGGCCCCCAGCCAGCCAGCGGCTTCCCCAAGCTAGACGACACCCGCACTTTGTCCCACACCCTCCCAGTGGGTCCAGCCAGCCTGCACCCTCCATGCTTCCTAGCCCCACGCCCCCCCAGGTCACCCACCTGGGCCCAGCCTCTCTGGCGTTCCTCACCCTCCAGGGAAGGCAGGGCTGGCGCCTGCTCCCACTAAAGGAAGGCAGCTGTGCCCCGGATTTCAAGGGGAGGCAGGTCAGGCCCCTGGATCCCACCAATTGCTTTTGCCTGGCTTCCAGGCTTTGCCCCAGGCACTAGAAGTGCAGTGTGTGCATGGGGGGCAGGTGGGGGGCTGCTGTCACTGGGCTGGGCCAGGAGCCTCTGAGTCCTGCCAGCTCCCAGCCAAGCAGCAGCAGCTGGGGGCTGCTGAAAATGAACAGTCAGCTCACGCCCGCTCTCCTCTTCCCCGTGACAGCCGCTCCTCGCCCATTGGAGGGGAATTGGAGGGGGGGTGAGCGGAGAGATGAGGCGCATTTTGATTAATTTTCAGCCTCTATAAATAGCATCCCCAAGAGGGGAATCGTGAGCGCCTCGGCTAAAAATACCCTGTCTAACACCGGCAGCTCCCTCTGCGGGCAAGCAGCCGATTCATGTGCTGTGAGGAGACGGAGCGACGCAGCCAGCGCTGTCTCACACAGCCCAGCTACCCAGCACCTCCCTGGCGCAGGCTCCCACGGAGCGGGCTGACGGACTAGCTAGGAAAGCGAGAGGAGTCTGCCACAGCAAATGGAAGAGAAAACCAAGGATGGGAAAGAGACACAAGCCGGGGACGGGGCAGTAAGAGAGAGTGCCAGTGAAACCCAGAGACAAAGGCCCTCTCAACCGGACCAGACTGCACAGCACTGTAGGACAGGCGGCAACCATCTGCGTCCTTCTAATGGGGTAGAGCCCCGGACGGTCCTGGATCTTGGTCAGAGACTCTGTGCGGGTCCTGTCTCCACTACAGCTTGCAGTGGTGATGTAATCGGGTTCTCCAACTCAGCTGCAGGGATCCCCCGAGCAAGACAGAGAATCCTGGACCAACCCTAAGAATCTGCGCCCATAAAATACTTTGATGACGCTGTGAGGCCCATTCCTGCAGTCCCTCTGCGGGTCCACAATGGCCATGGGAGTCAGCGCAAGCTCTGCACATGGGCAGATGGCAAGATCAGGCCGTGGGGCTTTAATAAGCCAGACACACAGCTCTTTGGGGTGTTTTATTGTCACTGGGTGGGAGGACAGGCTCTGTGTTCCTCTGCTGCATCAGCAGAGCCCATTTTTCTCTCCTGCTTACCCCCTTCCCCCTCACACCTTCATCAAACACCAAGAGGCTTGGGCCAACACTTTCAGAGTTGGGTGCATCAGATTCAGCTTCTAAATCCACATTCAGGCACCTAAATAAATGCCACCTGTTCAAAGGTGCCCAGCTGCTGCACCTTCCATTTCCCTGCCAGAGCTCCACGCCTCCGACCGTAAATCAGATCACTTACCTAGCTACCTACAGTCTGCCTGGGCACCTGCCATTGCCCGTGGGGAGTCTCACCAACTCCCATGGGATTGGAGGTGAGCCGAAAGATCTGGCTGGTGGCTCCTGTCGGCAGAATTAAGGCCTCTATGTGAATTTTGGGCCTAACTTTAGTTTGAAAATCTGGGACTAAGTGGCTAGCCCAAAGAGTGACACTGTGGCGGAGATGGGAAGAAAATTCAGCTGCTCCCCTGACCTCGACTCCCTCCCAGTTCCAAATGTTGTGGGTTGGGTTAAACTTTTAAATTGTTGGGTACTAATGTGACCTCCAGCCACCCCTCATTTAAGAGAGCTGTAAGAGACAGCTAAGCAGTCTCACCTAAGACAAAGAGGGTACCTGAGCCCAGCATAAAAGGAGGCGTGTGTGAGGCTGAGAGACATTAAGAAGGGGCAAAAGACACACCCAGCCTGAAGGAAAGTAGGGCTAAGCAAAGAAACCATCTTCTGGTCTTTTGGTTCCTCCTGCATTCAGGGAAACAGGACTTTCTATGTTCTTTAGAAACAAACCAGATTGCATTAACAGGACTAACTTGCATGCACCATCAATTTCTTTTCCCAACTGGAAAACCTACAAGACCCCAAATTTGGGCAGGACCTCAGGTCAAAAGAGGTAACACAAGCTTCCCCTCTTAGCCAAATGAGAACCTGAAAGTGAGACTGATGAGCTACAGAAGCAAAACCCACTAGCCAAGTTTCCCAGCTCACACAGAGCAGTGTGCAAAAAGTAAACAGCCAGTGATGCCAGGCAAAAGAGATTTTTAAAGTTCTTTCCCTTCAAATCAAAACTGTAACTAACTCAGTAAGGAGCTATTTTAAAATGTAAGTGGTGGCCCTTCAAATCTGCCCATTGTTACCGTAGATAAATAGTGACTGAGTTATTTCCTTGTAGTTCCCTATCCTAGTCACAGGGAATAGCTTGAATACTGCAAACACTGAGCTTATCTAACTGCAAATACTTATTTAGCTCTCCAAGGCAATTGGCAAGGTTCAGTGCAGCGCCACGGTAGGATTTTTAACCTGCTGGTGTGCTTTTAGTAACAGATATTTAGTGATCATCGTACTGAATTTGCTAGCAAGCTGTTTTCATTTTTCATCCTGGAGCGGCCCCCGAAGTCATATCCTATCTCTGCAATAAAGGCTCCAGGAGAGAAAGAAAATCCAACTCCAGTCCCTATGGAGCCACAGACAGACCGACACCCAACTAGAACGCAGTGGGGGAAACGGCAGCCCTCAGGGAGGTCTGTGACTAAATGCAGACTGCGGGAGAGCTAGGGGTGAGTAGGCCAGATGCCAACTGCTCCATCCTGCAGGCTCCGGTACCAAGGAGTGAGCTGATCATTATGCTGCTAGACAGCACGCATCCGGGAGGGGGGACGTGTTTGGATGTCATCTCTTGGCTACTGCCAGAAGTCAGACACCAGGTTAGATGAACCAACAGCAACAGTGCCTGGCCGGGATTTGAAATGGATTGCTGAACAGAAGGCAGACAGACTTCCCAGGGTAGGGCGTTTGCCTCCTGTCAGGTCTGTGGAGTGTCCTGCACACTGTTGGTGCACTCAGAACAGCATCCTCATCGCTGATCAATAACAACATGCTTTTGCAAACAGGACCGAGCCCATCACACTGGGGTGATCCCTGCACAAACCGCTCCTCACAAGCAATGGCCTCCCCTAAACGGCTCTGCTAGGCCCTGGAACCCCTCACCATCAGACTTGGGAGGAGATGAGAGGCCTGTAGTTTGACTTCCAAACTCTGACCAGGGTCTTCTCCCTAGCTCTCTAATATGGGGCATCAGCTGACTGACACGGTTGGTTTGCTTCTTGGGTGGGCCTGCTATATAGGGTCTTTGGTCCTCCAAATTCACTGGATCTTTGGGGCAAAGGTGTAAGGTGTTTGCGGGGAGAAAGCAGCCTGACTGCCATCTCCGCTATGGGAGTGTGGCACAGACATATCCGGGCAGGTACAATACCCCTTTGTCCAACCATCTTTTCCACATTTCATTGAAGGGGATCACGGATGGTCTCTGCCAAAATAGCCGATTGTCAGGCTTACTGCAAGGTGTTTGAACCGCCGCAATCAGGTTAAGAGATATGCAAAACAAAGAGACTAGATTGCTCAGGAGACAAGTTTCACTTAATAGGTTTGCAGAGGCGGGGTCTCAGGGCTAACTCGGTCAACACTGAGAACAATGAAAACAGCAGTGTGTTTGCTGTGGCCCAGGTGGAGACCTGGGCATTTACAAAAACAAAGGCAGTTCAGGAGGGTTCTCTGAAAAGGTGGGGCCCCTGGGCTAAGAGACAAGAGCCTGGAGCCATAGAGGAGCAGAAGAATTGGCCCGCAGAGTTGTTTATCCATTACAGAGGAGAAACTCTGCCAAAGGGAGTGTCTCATGAAAGGGGGATCCAACTTTCTGAACTGGAGAAGTGTCGCAAGGGCTAACCCCTGGGTGAAAAATACCTTCTTAGACTGGAAAGTAGCCTGTTAAGAAGTACAGGCTAGAGATTGCGGTTTATGTTTTTCTTTTACTTGTAATCTTGTTTCCAAACCCTTTGCCTTGCTGTTCTTTGAATCTCTATCTCAAGCGCTGCTAAATAAACTTCAGGTTTTGCTTTGGACTGACAACAGGAGCGCGCTGAACCAAGGAGAAACTCCTGAACGGGACCCCGCTAACCCGCAGCCAGCGGCTCGGTGTACATTGCGGGTTTCCCGAAGACAAGGCACTGGGCACCCGAGTGTAACACAGTGGGGTGTGCCGATCGCTAGCCGGCAGGAGGGGAGAGTTTCCCCTGGCGGGCACAGACAGGGCTCCCCCCGCTGTGAGCAGGTGGTAGCGATTCACTCTGGACCCCTCGGGTAGCCCGGAAATGCCCTCACCACTGCAGCCATAACTCGGGGGATGATCTCTGCTTCCTGCCCCACTCCTCCTTGAAGCCACTCGGGAGTTGGGAAGGCAGTGACCTATCCGGGGCCTCTGGAAAGAAGGAAGATGGGGTGAGCAGCCACCCAGCAGCCCCGGGGGCCTTGGAGAGGAGGGGCTGGGCGTGGCGGGGCTCCAGTCATCACCCTGGAAATAGTAAGGGCCGGTCTGAGTTTGGGGTGAGGAGATCAGCTGGAACAGACGGACTGGGGGCAGGGGGTGACATGACCATGGTGGGGAGCGGTTCTTAGATGGCTGAGTTCTGTGAATCCGCCCACTGCATGATCTCGTGCCGGGAGCTCGGACTTAGTCTTGGCCTATATTGCTCGCGCTGCCTCTGCCTCGCTGGGTAGCTTTGGGCAAGTCAGTGTCACTTCCCCGCTCGTGCACATGCAAGGTGGGGCCGATGATACCGACCCAGCCCTCGGGACGGCTGCGAGGCTCACTTCACGTTAGCAAAGCATCCCCTAGATGCTCAGCTCGTCCAGCAATGCCCACAGCTCCTCTTGGCTTCGCTGAGCCTTCTGGCTGCCCATCACAGCTCTCCTCGGGCTGCCCCCGCGCAGCTGCCTTCCCCTTCAGGAACTCACTGGGACTCAGACACCCGAAGGCCACTAAAAACAAGGTCCAGGGAGAGCCTTGGAACTGCTGGTGCCTCTCCTTTATCCAGGCAAAAAGCTGAAGTGGCTTTTTCTGGGCTCTGGGAAGATATTGACCTGTCGTGCTCAAGGATCACGCAAGAGGAGGCTCAGAAGGGGAGGTGCCGGCGGGATGGAATCAAAGCCAAGCAAAGGGGATGTTGACCTGAGATCCCTGCTGCTGGCGGGTGGAAACATTCAATCTGTGGCAGCTCCACGGCACCCAAGGGAGATGCCTGAGCAGTCCCAAGAGTTATTTCTGCAGCCACTAATGTCCTGTAAGTTACATTTGCAGAGGGTGGGGTTCCACAATCAGGACCACCCTGGGACAAATCCTAACCCAAGAGGGGAGCTTTGCCTGGAGGATATAATAAAACCTGGGAATGCAGTGGGGCAGGGGAAAGGACAAAGGGGCTGGGGAGAGGGACCTGTTTAGGAGGAACTTAAGGAGCTCTTGCAAGTCAGAAGTCAGCGTAATTGTAGCAGATGTGTCATGCTCCCTGGAGTAGGGGAAAGCAACTCCCCAAATGCAAACGATTGGCTAGAGTTGCATGATGGTTAGTGTGTTTGTTGAGGGGTGAGTCAGAGAAAGAAGTCACAGGGGGCGGGGAGGGGGTTTGGCAGTGGTGCTGGTGGTGGAGACAGCCCAGGCCTTTGTTTCCAAGGGATTTGAAAGAGAAGCCAACCCAGAGAACAGGCAGAATCCAGTGATGAGGTAATTGGAAAGCCCGGAAGGAGGGCTAGCTGCACAAAGCATGGAGAGAGAAGGGAGCTGGCACATATGGGACAGGAGAGCCAGGCTGCAGGTTCAAATCCCACCCACTGATGGGCAGTCATAGCTGTTTGGCGGCCCTGCGTAAAATCAGCTGGGGATCTCAGTCTTGTGTTTCATGGCTAAGTGTCCACATCAAAGCCCTCCATCACAACCGGCTCAAACGGGAACGGTCTCAGCAGAGGGCCAAGGACTGACTGGGTCCTGGAGGCTGCCCTGTCCTCTTGTCCTTAGCACTAGGGGGCTCTAGACCAGGTGGTCTCACGAAGGGGGCACGTGTACTGCATACATTCTAGAGACACAGCACCACATTGTTTGTGGTTAGGGGTGTGGTAGTGCCCAGGAGCCTGTTGTGCATTGTGCTAGGTGCTGTACAAATGCAGAACAAAAGGAGAGGTGCAGCCCCAGGGCTGCCAAGGGGGTTTAATAAAACGTCCCCCAAGATGTCAGTAAAGATGTAGGGAAGCCTTAACCGCTCAGCCCTCGAAGTGCTGGAGGGTACAGCCCACGCTTTGCGGATGATCATCCAGGGGAGGAAGCAGAGGAGAACTCTCACCTGGACAGGTGCACACGTTTCTCGGTGAACTGGCCGGGCCCGTGGACAGGGTCTTCATGAGGCTCATTCTTCACCACCTCCACACCCTCTCCTTTCTCGCTCTCCTGGTGACTGTGCTTACTGATCATGTACAGCTGGCCGACTCGGTACTGCAACAAGAGGAGATATGAACAGCGGGATTCCACACTGCGGAAAGGCACAGGCCAAGGGATAGAGGAGGCCAGGCGCTCATCTGGCCCTTCTTCTGCCCACCCGAGATTATTCCCGACTCTACAGTTAATAGCGTTCTGCCTGGCAGAGCTTCACATTCCCAAGGGACACCCCCCCTTCCTTGGGAGACCGCATAACAGACCCTCGCCATCAGGTTTCTCCCAGGGTCCTGCCTACATTTGCTCTCTCTTTCTCTGCTCCCATCACTCCGACTCCCAGCCTACCCCAAACGATTCCTCTCCCTCCTTCGCGTCTACCCCCATCACATATTTCTGGACCCGCCTTAGCCTCCTCCCTCTACACTTAACTTTCTCCCAATCGTTATTTTGCTGCTCTTCTCTGAAATGCTTCCAATTAGTCAGCCCCCCTCCAGTAACTAAGTGCCCAGAAACAAACACAATGGGCCCAGTTCTCCTTCGCCTAGCACCTCGTGCGCAGGGTCATTCACACCAGTACAAAAAGAGCGTAAAATGCTGCCGTCGCCTGAGGGAGCTTTGCACTCTCCCTGGGGTAGATGACTGGAGAATTCAGCCCAGTGCAGCACCCTATAGCCGGCCAGAGAGCCCGTCGCCACCTCACTCTGGAATTCTGCTGCATGTCACCCTAAATGATACCAGCCTTTGTTTTCCCTGCCATATCCCCGTACAAACGCCAATGCACTGGACACACTACCCGGCCACATGCCGGGCGGCCGAGGCTCATCCTGCCCCTTCCCCCCCCCACACACACAATGGCTGAGGTTTATTTTTCCTCCCTCCCTGCGTCACCAGTTTCCATTTTGCAAGCTGAGCCTTGGGTGGGTTCTCCTTTTCTCCGCATGTTCCTAGCCTTCCTTTGTATTCATACTCTGCCCTCACTGCTATTTGCAGCTCCTCCCAATTTAGAGTCATCAGGGAATTTCATTAACTTGTGTTTACTCTCCCGGACAGATCGTTAATGAGGATATTAAATAGGACTGGCCCCGACACAGCTGGCACCCTCTCCACAAGTCTCTGCGCGCCGCTGTCTTTCACACCCTTGGCGAGGGAGGCAAGCGCGAAGTGGAAGTCATCTGCATGTCTTGGAGCCTTGGACTGCATGAAGCTACATACATCATGCTTTTCCCCCAGTGTCCTCAATCTCTGGGGGTCGGGATCAGGCTCACATGGAGGGCAAAAAGAGGAACTAATGCATTCAGCCATGCTTCCCCAGCAGCAGATCCGTACTCCACCACTGCTGGGCTTCTCTGTCGCGGGGAGAGAGCAGTTCACTCACTCCCTCCACTGGGGCTGCTCTCCAGCTGCCACCGCCAGAGAAATCCCACCTGCACATTGCTTTATCCCCAGTATCCACCCTGTGCCCCAACCCTGACATCACCCTTCGCTTGGTGCACTGGAAACACAGGGCTCCGTCCATCATGGCGTAGCGCTGCGAGCCCTCAACGCCAACTGAAGCCATGAGTGTTGGAGGGCACTCACACCACTTGGCCTCCATGTAACGTGCGTTCGACCCCAGCCTTTCCCACCCTGCTCCAGTCTTGGCCTAGAAGGGTGGCATTCACCAGGGGCAACAGAAGGATTTCAGGATCTGCATTCAGCCCTGGGCATCTGCACCTGGCCCCAGCTCTGCACCTCCCATCAGCAGCCGCCGACAGCCTTGTTGTTTTGCACAGGAGACCATTGTTTTGGTAGGGAAAGCTTCTCCTTGCTGTCTGCCTAGCTGAGGAAGGCTGGACACATGCACTGAGTCCTGCACTTACCAGCAGGGGGCGCTGCAGAGAAAAGCAAGAGGCTCCATCCCCAAGGATGGGGATACGGCTGCACATCTGGCCCCGGCAGACCTGACCCAAGGCAGCTCCAGGTGAGCAGAGAGCAACGTCCGAGCGAGAGCCGCAGCCTGCGTGTCCGCATTACAGGGCTGCCTTGCAGAGCCTCTGGGGTTTCCTCGCGTCATTCACCCCCAGAACCAAGAGGCTCCGCCGCTCCCCCCCGCTTACCCCAGTGCCGCCTGTCCGGAGCCCAGTGTGTGAAACAGCTCCACGGCAAGAGGAACCGGCCACTGACCCAACCCCATCTCCCGGCCTTTGCATGCAGACACTGTGCACACCACAGCAGCAGAGAGGGGCTGCAGCCCCTGGAATCCCCCACCCCTCTGCACCTCCACAGGGAACGGCATCGGGCCTGCAGATGGCAATGACCCCTGTGCCCCCAGGAGTGGGGGGAGCCATATTTGCCCCTTCTCACTTCCCTCTCCCTCCGCCTTCCAAGCAGCTCATCAAATTCCACCACAAACACCCCAGCCACCCTCCTTCCCCCATGAGGGGGGGCACAAAGTGGGAGCTCAGAGGAATTCAATCAGCTCTAATTAGAGGCCTCTGGATTGTCTATCATTTCCAGAGGCTGAAAAGGGGGAGGGGGGGCGGATTAGTCTCAGACTCTCTGCCCCCCCATTGGCTTCCCTGTTCCCTGCACCTCCAGTAAGTGCCGTGCCTGCGTCCATATCAGACACCCCGATAGCGCCCTCCCTTCACCCCAAGCAGAACCACCCACCCCAGCAGAACACAGCTGGGCACAGGCAGAGGCCAGGAGGATCCCGCCTCATCCTGCTACCACGAGTCATGCTAGGGAGGTGGGGCAGCCCTGGGGGAGCTTCTCTAGCCCCCCCCAGCAGGAGTCACTTAAGGGAGCAGGGCAGGAGCACTGGTTGTAGCCGGGGAGCTCCCGACTGCTCCTGTCCAAGCCTCTCTCAGCAGAGGAACGAAGAAAGGTTGCTACCAATGAAGTCCTGCATTGGCTGAAAACAGCCCTGCTGCTAGCTCCCCCCAGTGGTGGGGCTGGAGTAGGGTTCTAGCTGCCCAGAAAGCGTCTCCACGGGCTGAGTCAGACTCCATTGTCAGCAGCAGATCAGCCTTCCCATCTATTGCCTGGCGCGGCTGCCTGTGTAAATATTAATAACGAGCGCGGCACATGGAAACGGGGCTGCGCAGATAAGCTATCAGCAGAGAGCATGTCCATTCATACCTGCCAGCCATTCCAGGAGCCCAGGCCGCAGCACCAACCCAGGGCTTTCACTTCCTCCCACCCCCTCCCCCAGGGCAGAGTGGAGACTGCAGACCGCGGGACATAGATCTCAGGCAGGCTGCGGAAAAGGCATTCTAGTCAGACTTCGTCAGACACCCATGCTGGGGCTGCGTGGACAGTCAGGCATTGCAAGCCTAACACATCCCAAGCCAAGGCGCAGTGCTCTCCCCCAATGTGGTGGGGGCCTTAGAGAAATAACGCTCCCTGTGTCCAGAGACACCTGTGGGAGGCATGGGGCCTTAGCAGAGGCAGTCTTGCCTAGTGGCTAGGGCACTGAGCTGGGACTCAGGAGACCTGTGTTCCATTCCCAGCTGTGCTACTGAACTGCAGCATGACCTTAGGCAAATCGTTTCACCTCCCGGTGCCTCAGTTTCCCCTCCAGCCCTTTGTCTGTTTAGCCAGTCAGCTCTCCGGCATGGCGCTCACTGGGGCTGCAGAGCCCCTAGCAGGAGGGAGCTCTGACCCTGGTCAGGGACTCTAGATACTGCCACAATACCAATAATAGTGAGCAAATGAAAGCTCTACCTCCACGCAGTGACCGTTAGGCCTGGCTCCCTGGCTAACTCTCCAGCTCCGCCAGGGACCATCTCCCGCTCTGCTGTGTATGCTCGGAACACAGTGGTGGCAGGAAGACAAACAAACAGTCAGGACTGACTGACTGCTCTGAGCTGGAAACCCTCCTTTGTGTGCAGGTCTGACAGCCCTCTGGGGCGAGCAGGGAGTATTGAGCCCATGGCATAGGGCTGAGGCCAGTTTATTTTTGTTCCTGGGTCTATGCCTCTCCCCCACCCTGATCTCATTTCAATGCCTCTAACCCGTCCCCATCTATCGCCCACAGTTAGTGAAGAGAACACACATTCCCTGCCCTAGGCTGCGGGACCAGAGGCGGCTGTCTGGCCTACTGGGAAGAGCATGAACCAGGTGCTGGCATAATGCTGGGTTCAGTGTTGATAACGCAATTGACTCCCTGGGAGGATGAGCGCACGAACCGACCTTTCTGCATGCTAGTCAATGGCAGCCTGGCCAGAGAAATCTCTCTGCAACTCAGGATGCGGCCCCTGGAGACCGGCTCACACAAACCTCCCTGCGAGTCCCAGATAGCGGGGCTGGTGCTGCCCCAGCTCAGCCTGGGGAACAAACCTGCACTGCCAGAAACTGTATCTGGAGCTGAGCCCAGAAACCTCACAGCAACAACTGCAATCCTAGGAAACCTCCCCATGGCCCTGCTCCTAGTCCAAGCTCTTCCCAGTAGGCCACACAGCCGCCTCCAATTCTGCAGCTAGAGCAGAGAGAGCATGTTCTGTTCTGTTCCCAAAGGCAAGTGTGGTAAGTCACTCCATGCAGCAGCCGGGCCATGGGGGAGGAGAGGAAGTTAGCACACTCCGACTCATTCAGACACACAGATGGAGTCAATGAAGCTGCTAATTCTTCCCCCTCATACTGAGTCTCCCTGTGTTAGCAAACACGGGGACACTGCAAACAGTCTGGCTGTTGATTCTGACACAGCATCCCAGAAAGGGCTAGTTTCTGCTGTGCAAACATGAATCCCTCCAAGGAGATCAGGTTCCAAGGGTTCCTCCACCAGCTGTCTGGGCTGTTTGCTTAGCCCCGTGGAAAACTTAACCTGATTTTACACAGGATGTTCTCCGGATGTCCCTGCTTGCTTGGAATGCCATGGCTCCAGACCACAATCTTGCCACATGTATCCTTTATAAACAGCTGTATTAGAGTAGCCCTATAGCTATAACTCCAGCTGAGATTAGGGTCCTGTTGTGCTAGGTACTGTACATACATCGTGAGAGACAGTCCCTGCCCCAGTGAGTTTACAATCTAAACAGATAAGGGCTCGAAGGGGAAACTGAGGCACAGAGGCACGACATGAGCTGCTCAAGGTCACACAGAAGGCCAGATCTCCTAAATCCCAGTCCAGGGCTCTAGCCAATGTACCATACTACCAGATCTCTCAACTGAAACCGGGGAATAGCAGGAGTGACAGCTCTAATCACAGCAACAGGGAGCCATCTTTGGCCTATCTGTTGTTTCCCTTTATAAAGTGGATCAGGGAGACAGTTCACCAGCTTTTCAAGCACAATAAACCTCTTCTGGAGGAGTCTGCTGAAAAGAAAATTGACTTTTTGTTCAATAAATAACGTGGGAGCAGAAAAAAAATATTTGATGACGCTTCTGCATAATAATTATTTTATTGTTCCACTGAAGATCCTATTCATCATTCTAATTGCCAGAGAGATCTTATCTCCACTTCACCTAATTGTAAATGTTCTCCAGATGTTAACACAAAATCTTTGCTCTCATAGCATATTAGAAATTGACAGCCCCGCAGTCTCCAGAATACATTTGGAAAAAGATGTTAGTGGGCACCCGGAATAAATTGCTTTGGTGCCCTTTCAGTCGGAGACTTTTACAAGCAACCTTTGTATACGGACGCTGGGGACCTGTGGTAATTACCAGGGTTTGCTGAAGGGAATTTATGCCTCTTCATAAACATGAACACTGGAGTTTACTACAGAGGGACTAGGCTATAACTCGGAAGAATCTTTCATAAGCACCAGTGCTGTAAGCAGATTAGCCCTAGCTCTTCATATACCTGGATATGACAGCACACTGATTCCAAGACAGATATACTTGGATGACTCAGCAAGCACAGTTATTTTAGGTTACTATCAATATGCTCAGTTTTAAAGCATGCTGCTACAGCTTCCGCTGTGTTACTAGTCTTGCTAGGTATGGGCATGGTAGCTTACTAGAGATAACTCCCAAGTCTCTACCACACACTGTAACTTACTACTGATCTATACACACAGCTCTCTGCAAGCATGGGCAGTGTACGGTATGCTACTGCTGATATACTGGTGGGAATCACTGCTAGCACTCTCCGACAGCAGTTAGCATGAGTAAGGTCAAGATCTCCTTCTAAAAGTAGCGGTCTGTAAATACACTGTAGATTGCTGTTAGTAAATACTTGTAGCCCTTCTGGAGCAGTGTATTATGCTCCTGGCATAGGCACAGCTAGCTGTAAGCAATGACAAGGCACAGCATTAGTCATGGAATAATTATTGACAACACAACAGAGCTCGGATCTCCTCCTTCTACAATGCCGCGTGCTAAAGGAGACTAATTTCTTGAGGAGCTCATGCTGTCTTGAATTATATCCCATCTGCAGCACGTCCCCAGCGCATGCATTGACATGGCCAACTTCCCCAGATCACCCCTGGGTCTCTAGCGACTGTTGTGCCACAGCCAGGAATACTCAAGCTGTTGTGTTTAATCAAATCATAAACCAATTGTTTTAGCCCTAGGGAAAAGTCGTCAGTTCATCTTGCAAGCTGTTAAAGATGCCATAGTTCTAATAGCGAATTCAGATCTGGGGCTTAGTCCCCAGGGCTCAGACCAACAGGGGTTGGGGCACTGATGAGGGGAAGCTAGCAGCTCCAGGGCTCTCTCCCCCTAGGTGTCCGTACAGCGCCTAGCACAGTGGGTCCTGGATCTCGGTGGGGGCTGCTTGGCGCTACAGCAATTCAAATAATAAATGGCAGCATGCAGAGGTCAGTTTTGAGCTTCTGCTGCAGTGGCCTGGCTGGCCCACGAGAAAGCCTGGGAACTCCTACGCTCTATCAGTGTCCAGACACAACAGAGGCCTGAGAACTAGGCAGCCTCTGAGGCTGCACAGAGCCTTGTTTTTCCAGGGCACCCCATGCACATGCATCCAATCACCTCTGGGTTCCCTTTGCACCGGTGCCCGCTGACCATGGCAGAGATTGCATCACCCGCTGCTCCCTCTGCTCAGCGACCCTGCAGACTCACCCAAAGGCAAGTGGGACCTGCCCCAACCTGAGGATGCATCCCATGGGGAAGCCGAGGGAAACGCCACGCTTGCCACTCTGCACAGGTCCCGTCCCACACCCCGACTTGGCAGAGGTGCCGAGTGCCCACAGAGCCTGCCAAAGTCAACGGGAACAGAGGTGTGCACACCTCGGAAAATCATGCCAGCCTCAGGGAGGACTTGCCCTGGGCAGAGGCGCTAGACCAGCTAACACTAACCAGGGCAGTCAAATCTCAGGCTTAATCTGTGTGTGAGTGGGGGTGGGGGGAACACACCCCTTCCTGGCAATGCTATCAGCCAGCTGCACCTTCCTCTGAAAAGTAGGGAAAATGCTGGCCAAGATGGGTTTGCTGAGACATGTCGATCTCCTACTATCCCTTCCCACTGCTCCAAAACCCAGCCTAGCCCCAGGAGGACAGGAAGTGTCACCCAGTGGTTACAGCAGGACTTCTGGGTTCTGTTCCAAGTGCTGCTGCTCCCTGAGTGAGGCTCAGTGCCTCAGTTTCCCCATAGGCAAAAAGCAGGCAATGCCCCGCATGCCCAGGTCACTCGCAGGGGTGGGGCATTAATTCGTGACTGTTTGCAGAGTGCTTTGAGCTCCTCAGACAGGAGGGGCGAGAGCAGGGCGGCTCTTACTGCAGGCGCCGGGCAGGCTGCTCCGCGCTCAGCATCTCAACATACCTTCGCTTCATGTTCTCAGAAGACCTGTCGATGAGGAAGTTTCCATGACGCACGCTGCCACGGTAACAGAGGCCTTTTGCGGGAGGCAGGAAGCTGCCTGCTTGTCACTTCCCGTGCAGGGGAGGCCTCACATGAAGCTGACCTTGGGCTCCCATGCTGAGCTCGGACCTACTATCAAACCACAGCCTCCCTTTGGGCCGGTTTTCATGCACACAGGGCCTCTTCAGCCTGCAGCCCTGCACGGCAGCTTGAAGCCTTCACACACACACCCCCAGCCCGCAAGCCCCACACAGCTGCTGTGCTTTGCCCTGTTGAACAGGAGACCAGTGCAGACCACGACTGCATTTCAGAGCCTGCCCAAGCTCTGTTCCCCGCCTCAAGCTTCCCGGCCAGCTTGGAAATCAGTGATCAGCTCCCGTGGGCGAATGCAGATCTGCAGGTGGGACTGGCTGGAGTTTGGGGCCAGCCCCATCTGTGCTAGAAGCTGAGCCTACCTGCATGGGTCCGGTCACTGCCCCCCAGACTAACTCACTGCTCTTCTCTTCCACCCCCAGCAACCCCTTCTGCATACAGGTCACTTCTCCCATCAGATACAGCTCTCTGCTTCCATCAACCCCTTCTCCACATAGCACTCTGCTCCCAGCACATGCACGTGCCTGCACCCATGCTCGCACATGCACACCCATACAGGTCACCCCTCGGTCTGCCTGGTGAGATAGAGCCTAAGGACTGGCCCCAGCTGCTCCTTCCCACTCACGTGCGGCTCTCAATCTGGCCCCAGCACCAGGTCCCTTTTCCCACAGTGAGTCCAGCTGCCCCCAGTACACCTGTGCCAAGTGGGTGGCACGACACCAGAAGGTCATGATTGGGGCCATGGGCAGATATGATGTGCCCATTACTTGCATGGCTAGCATCCAGACACGGAACATCTGGTGCCAGGAAAGTTGTGATTGTTGCAGGCCTGTGGCACGAGGCAGAAATGTGCCCTGCAGAGATAGTGATCTTACAATCACCACATGTGGCGTATTTCATCCAAACCATCCCAACATGTTTTACAACACACACAGGAACATCATCTCCCGCCACTAACATGCAGCCACCTCTGAAGTGGAACAGAACAGCTGTATTAACAGTGCACAGCAACACTGCGCAAGAGTTTAGGGCTGGGAGTGGAGGGAAAAATACTGCATCCAACTGATACTGCAGGGGGAATTTTTGATCGGTAGAGTGCAATGATCCCAAGTTGGAACATGGCCAGGACTATGCCTCTCTCAGAATGTGCTATGGCAGAGTTGATGCTCACAAGTTTCTTGGTTTCATGTTTCTTCCAAACAGCAACGAACCAAATTCTGCTCTCAGTTACAACAAACACTGTCAATCTAGAGTCCCGCCATTTGACTTCATAGCATTACTGAGCAAGGGTAGACTTGGATCCAGAAGCACAGCGGCTGTTAACATGTACCCATTGCTGTTTTCCCATTACACCCTGTGGCTTCCCATCCAAGCCTGCCCAACTCTGCTTCGCTTATTAGCCAAAATAACCGCGGCAGCATGCCTTCTAAAATGCCGACTGCAAGCCACTGGCCTTTTCTCCTGGTGGTGCACACTTGCCACCGCACGTGGAAACAGTCACACTTAGCACTCCCCGGCTCCTGCCTAGTGCTTTCATTTCACACACAGTAACAGCCCTGAGCGTCAGTTCCCCCGAGAACAGAAAGTTCTACACTCATCATCCCGCAGGCTAGTGTCAGCACAAAACAGAAGGCTCGCAAACTTTTCCATGGTGTGGGTCACACCGGAACCTTGTGGTTGTCCCCGCTCACCCGCCACCACCTGATCCCACCTCCCCATTGCTCAACACCCCCGCCACAACTCCAGCGATTGCTCGTACAGAAAGTGAACATCAGGAAAGCAATGTACGTATTAGCACTGGGATGTAATGCTGCCTGACAGCTGGAAACAGCAGTGTGTGCCCAGCCTGGTCTCTGTGGATGCTCCACGGACTGCAGCTTGAGTAGCTATGCTTCAGCAACAAAACGGGCAAAATTCAATGTTGATAAATGCAATGCAATGCACATTGGAAAGCATCAACCCATCTCTACCTATCAAATGATGGGGTCTAAAGTAGCTGTTACCACTCAAGAAAGATCTTGGAGTCATTGTGGAAATTTCTCTGAAAACATCCACTCAATGTGCAGCAGCAGTCAAAAAAGCTAACCAAATGTTAGGAATCATTAGGAAAGGGATAGATAATAAGGCAGAAAATATCATAATGCCTCTTTATAAATCCATGGTACACCCACATCTTGAATATTGTGTGCAGATCTGGTCACCCCATCTCAAAAAAGATATATTGGAAGTGGAAACGGTACAGAAAAGGGCAACAAAAATGATTAGGGGTATGGAAAGGCTTCCATATGAGGACAGATTATTAAGATAGGGACTTTTCAGCATGGAAAAGGGACGAGTAAGGGGGGATATGATAGAGGTCTATAAAATCATGACTTGTGTGGAGAAAGTAGATAAGGAAGTGTTATTTACTCCTTCTCATAACACAAAAACTAGGGGTTACCCAATTAAATGAATAGGCAGCAGGTTTAAAATGAACAAAGAGAAGTATTTCTTCACACAACACAGTCAATCTATGGAACTCCTTGCCAGAGGATGTTGTGAAGGCCAAGACTATAACGGGGTTCAAAAAAGAACTAGATAAGTTCATGGAGGATCGGTCCATCAACATTAGCCAGGGTAGGAAGGGATTGCTGTTTGCCAAAGGGAACGGATGACAGGATGGATCACTTGATGATTACCTGTTCTGTTCAGTCCCTCTGAAGCACCTGGCATTGGCCCCTGTCAGAAGACAGGATACTGGGCTAGATGGACCCAGCACGGCCATTCTTATGTTCTGATGGATTTTTTTTTAAATAAAAGTGCAGGGTCACTGTGCTCATTTTACAGATGGGGAAACTGAGGCAGGTGCCCACAGACACACAGAGACTCAGCAGCAGTCCTAGGATTAAAACCCAGATGTACCCCAGCTCCATGCCTGCTCGATCTTGCAGCACTGGATCCCTCCAGCACAGTGAGCCCTCAGCAACCGCACACTAAATGTGCCCCAAGAACTGCTCAATTGCACTGCTAACAGAACTGGGATCAGAAATCAGCCTCTTATAATCTAGTCCCCAACTCAGCCCTGGAAGGGAGGGAAGCAGAGCGCATGACTAGCTCGGTGCTGTAGACCGGCCAGAGGCTGACATGCCTGGGAGGTCCCACATCAGGTACAGAAGGCAGCATGCTCCTGCCCAGCTCCCTCCTCCCCATGTGATGCTGGAAGCCCAGACCTTCCCCAGTGAAGCAACCTTGGCGGGGCGCCAACAGCTCCCCCTCCCTCTGCCTTTCTCCGTGTGCATCCCCCACCCCAGGCTGGGGAGACTGAGACCCTGCTTCTGTTCTGAGCCGGCTGGATTGGGTTGGGCCGGAGCCAGAGACAGGCTCCCTGCTGCACAGGGCTGGGTTCCATCGGCCAGGGAGGGTGCCAGGCACTCAATGCAGGGAGAAGGAGAGGCACTGAGAGAGGAGACGGACAGGGGTGCTTGTGCCAGCTCTTTACCCATGCAGGGCTCCCCGCCGGGGCACCGTGGGGATTTACCCTCCTCTCCTGCTGTCAGCTCTTGCAGCCCCAGAGCCCTGGCTGCCCAGCTCCTTCCCAATCTAGGGGATACTCCACAAGCCAGCTGGACACACGTCACAGGGAGGAAGCTTTGCCCCCTCTCAGCTAGATCTGGCCAGCCCTGCCTCTAGGACTGACCCCCGCCACCCCATTCTCCTCCCCCCCCATCCCCTAGTGTGCCGAGCCAGATCCTCCCGTCTGGTACAGCTGGGCTAGATCTACGTTCCTGCACATCACAGCCCTCACCTTCTACAGCCATCCTACCCCACCCCCATCACAGACCCAAACCCCACCTTACCCCCCCACTGCCCCATCACAGCCCACCCCCCCCAACCTGTCTCCCACACACCTCCTGGGTTCTATTATACCCCATTATACTCCTCATCTTTACAGCCTGCTGCTATTCCACCTCCATCATTTCTCTCATCTCCCATTAGACCCCAAGCTGTACCTGTCCCCATCCCCCCCAACTGCTAGTCTGCTCCCTCTCATACCCCTCCTCCCTGTCAGACCCTCATCCCCCTCCCCTGCTGCTCTCCCACCCCCTGATGTGCCTCTCACTGACCAGGATCCCCTGCCTCGCCACTATCCCCTCCTCTATCCCCCAAGCATTTGGGCTCTGGCATGCAGCGGAGCAACTATGCTGCATCCCATCACCTGGGCAGTGCCTCCTGATAATCCCCTGGCTCACGGGAAGGGCAGATCTCCTCCTGGCTGGCCCCTCTGGGGCAGCAACGTCCCTGGCAGTGAACGGAGAGGGTTCTACCTCATCCTTTAGCCCACACCACCCCCTCCACCCGCAGCTCCCAGGACCAAGTCAGCAGTGAGCAGACAAGTGCTGACCTCTTCCGTGGTGAGCGGCATGCAGATCCGATACTCCTTTATCAGCATGGTGGTCCTGCTCTCTCCACTGGGATTCAGGTGCACGGGCAGCCCCTCTGGAAGGAAGCCAGGAGCTGGTGGCAAACGGGAGCGATGGATCAAGTGGAAACGTCGGTGTGGAGAAAGCAGAGTGGCACCCAAGCCTCTCTCAGAGAAGGACTCATTCTGCAGGGAGACAGAACCCGCTGGCCCGTGAGGAGAGGAGAGAGCAGAGCAACAGCTGGGATCCAGCCCGTACGATCCCTTCTTAGTCGGAGGAAAGGCTCCCCTCTCCTTCCTCCTCTGCTACAGGCACGGCTCTGCTTGTGACTTCATAATCCGTTGCCATGGCAGTGGTTGTGAGGTCACCAAACTAGAGTGTACCAAGGGACAGAGCTGGAAGATCCAGGATCTGGGTGAGGAGGGAGGCCACCCCCAGCTGTGTCACCTCCACAGATCGGCCACTGGGGAGGGGGGAATAGCCACACACAGGAGGGAGGGAGGTTAAACTGGGGTTTAATCCTTCCCCTGCTGAGGGAATGTCTGCACCTCTCAGCAGCTGCCCATGTCTGAGCGGGCACCTCTCCCCAGGGAGTCTCTGGATCACTCTAGCGCTGCTGTAAATGGGTGTGGGAGGGCGCAAGTTACACACACGGCTCAGAGAACAGGACTAAGTGACAGCGCAGGGTGTAACTAACCCGTCCGGGCTTCAGTGAGTGTGCAAACATCAAGGTGATTTACACACTGGGGGAGGAAGAGGAGGCCGCCGGGAGAGCATCTAGCGGGACAGTGTAAGCAGTTGCCTCCTCACACTTCTTGCTTCCACTCCTCCCAGTGGCTGGAGGCCCTGCCCCCTCGGCTTGTGCGTGACATTGACTCACACCCTACAGGCGCGGATCTGGGCTGCTCTGAAGCCAATGGGAATGTTGCTATTGACACCAATAGTACCTGCAGTCAGCCCCCACTCAACGGCCTGTCAGCGGTGGCTGCACAGCGGTGCCACTCCTTCCCCTGCCGCCTAACCCACTATGCCTGACCACTACTGAGGTCACTGCTGAGTTTGGCCCACATGGTGTGAATCCACTGGGTCCATTGGGCACCTTGGGCTCTCGCCAGCCTTGCCCAAGGACCAGGCAGCCTCAGGGGCACTTAGTATTAATGATGTAATAAGCACCATCACAGTGCTCAGTGCTGTACAAAACACAGCTAATCTCAGTTACACCAGGCCAGTCCCAGTGTCTCGGCCTCAGGGAGTTTTACAATTCCAGTGAGACAGACCCAGTCCAGACACACGATCCCTGAGATGCTGGCCTAACTGCCGGGGAGGGTGAGTTCTTTAATAGATTCTCTCCACCTTCCAACTCCCCTTTCTCAAGCATCCTTCCTCTCTTCTGCTCCTACAAACCCCGTCCTGTCCTTTGTGTTTGTCTATCTTAGGCAAGAGGCTCTTTGGAGCAAGGGAATAGATCTTACTGTGTAAACTGCCATGTAAATTTATACCCCTGCTAGAACAGGTTGGCAGTATTTGCCTGAAAGAGCCTGCCCTATAAGCAGGTGCTGAGCCTGCTAGCAAAGGGTTAAGTGGGCTCTGTTGACTTGTTATCCCATGTGACTATAAAGGAGGTGGGAGTGGCTTTACAGGGACAGAGGACCTTAAGAATGGGTTGAGCAGCCCTGAGGGAGGAACTCCAGACGCAGCCAAGCCTGTGGAGAAGGACTGACCTGAACTTTGTGTTGTCATATTGATAGTATTTTGGCTAACAAAGCCAATCCCCAGGATGGGGATGAGTTTGGGCTCTACAGTGCATGTGGACCGTGTCTGGGAAAGACACTTGCTCAGTTATTTACTGTCAATTATATCTATGCAGAATAAATGCCTGCTGTCGGGAGCGAACAGCTTTCTGGAAGGGATTTAAGTGAGCTGAAGTGAGGCTGGTTAACCAGTCCATGAGAAGCAGGAGACTTTTCCACAGATAAGGGCACCATGGAGGAACGCGCAGAGAGTGAGAGAAGAGAGCAGAAAAGGCTTTGAGGAGGGCAGGCTGAGCCAGTTGCAGACAGCAGGTGAGGGTGCAGGAGAGAAGAAGGGCAGAGATACAGGTCAGAGCAGGGAGAGGCTGACGGAGCTTTGACTGGAAGGATGAGACCTGATACATCGGTGACTTATGAAGAAGCCTTTTCTGGATGTTGCTCATACGTGGGGCTGCATGGGAGGAGTGATCCCCACAGGCCCTTGCAGGCTGGTCAGAGCGCTTGCAGCCTGGGCAGCGATGTGAGTGTAGTTTCTCCCCCTCCCAGGATAGTGCAGATAGCCCTTATCCCCATACTTCAGCAAGGGCTTGAGCTCTAGCCACACCCTGCGCTGCAGATATGGGAGTTGCTATTTCCAGGGATAGCAGGTATCCATCACGCATGCAGTGTCCATGAGGGCATGGACCTGGGCAGACATCCATGCCACTTATTGGGCTTCCTCGGGATCGTGTTCCCTAGCTCTCCCCCCCTCAGCACTCCCAGGGATGGGTGGGGTGGGGGGAATTAATGCTACTATTGCCATTCACTACTGAGCTGTCCCACCTTTCAGAGGCCAACCGCCCCCTCCCCTCCCACACACAGCATCCTCATTGCTCAGGAATGCATTAAGCCATCGGCCTTATCCGAGCACCCCAGCTGCCTGGTCAGCTTTCTTGAGTCCCACTTCTCCTCTTGAGATGCAAGGGTTGGAAGCAGGAGCAAGCGTTACAGAGGTGGTGATGTCTGCATGAGTCTGCAGTGAGCCAGAGACAGTTGCTCTGCGAAGAGGACACTGCCCCAAGCATCTCAGGGAGGTGGCAGCTCCTAGACTCACTGCTGGGGACTCGCTTGCTGCTTCTCCATTAAGATCGGCCAGGGGGAGGGATGAAAATGCAGGGAGAAATGCAGGTGGCTAGAGAAGGCGCTCTGAGAGGAAAGAGTAAGTAGAGCTAGAACAAATCAGGGACAGGAACTGGGGAGGGAAAGGGCTGGAGGAAAATCCGGGGACACGTTCCATGCTGCAAAAGTTGCACTTCTGCCTGGGATCCCAACTGGAGATGGAGCAGAGGACAAAGAGAAGAGAGGCAATCCATAGGCTTGGGCTGGGCAGGGTGCTAGCCCAGATCCAGCAGCAGATAAGTAGGCAGATGTAACTCCGAAGAAAGATGGGCATGCAGAGAGAGCATCCAGGTGGCCAGACAGGCATCGTGCACTCGTTGGGCAGAGAAAGAGAGCGCATGAGCCCATACCCGGCAGACAGACTGCATCCATGCCTGGTGGCCAGACAGAGAACCCATACCCCCTGGATGGCTGGGCAGACAGAGTGCTTAACGCACCATGGAAATCAGAGCTGGAGAAGCCCTGTCAGGTGCCCTCGTGCATATTCTGTTCGCAGGGCACGAGGTGCCAAGTCACTGCAGAATGGAAGAAGGCAGAATGGAGGAAACAGATGCAACATTCACATAGGGAGGGGCACTACAGCCAGGCCAGTAAGCTCAGGAGCCTGATCTGTGAGTTCTCTAGCTGGTTCACAGCAATCTTGGAGAGGGCACAGGGCGGGAGGGAGACACCTTGCAACAGGCGATCTCAGGTCCATTTGATTTATTTGTGACTTGGATTGTGGTAGCACCTAGAGGGCGTGGCCTCAGTGAGCAAAGCACTATACACTCTTCTAGCAAAGACATGCTCCCTGCCCCTAAGAGACTGCTCTGCAAGAGTGGAGACAACAGGTGGCTACCACAAACAGATGGCGGAGGAAGAAGGGACCAGTCAGACAAAACAAGACAAGAGACGCAACATGTGCTCTCATGCTATGGAGACACGGAGGAGGCTAATTGTTTCACCTCCAGTAAACACCTATTGATTTGTGAGCTGCCTTCAATGGAGATTCTGATCTCAGCTACTCTGAGTCAATGGACTCCCTGTGGCATTGCTCTAGATTTCCGCCAGTGTGAGAGCAGAACCTGGCCCTTTGAAAGAGCTGTGTATTTGTCACAGCTCCACACTGGGTCTATTGGGCATGCACAGGACCTGATCCGGCAGCATTTGTTCACGTGAGCAGCCCCATTGGTGTCAATGGGACCTCCGACATGGGTCCAGCGAGCAGGATTGGGCCCACTGTTAGGAAAATCAATTAGTATTTTACAGTGAGGCGCTTATTAAGCATAAGCAGACCAGTAATAACCACCTTATCAGCCATGCAATAATAATCTTATCAGATCCACAGTAAATTTTATTAGATGAGCGCTATCTAGCTAATGGAAACATTTAATACATCACTGGGGAGGGCCCAGAGGGAGTACATTGTGGATTATGGAAATAACTAGTTGGGAAGAGATAGACCAGAACCAAACTCAAATGGGACATTGGGATCTGCAGAATCCCATCCACAATGCTTGTTTGGAGGGGAGTGGGGGTGCAAACACCTCCCTTGATCCTTTGCCCAACCCCTAAGTGCAGGGGAGAGGTTCCATTCTGTTTGGATCCTTCCTCCTCCATGGTTGTGGCCTCTGATCAGCCGTGGGAGAGATGTAAACTCTGTGGAGATTTACTCTGTGGCTTGTGAAACACCCTGTATGGTGCCATGTAAGTAATGAAACCCTCTGGCTGAGTCCAGCTCCCTAGGCTAGGCCAGGCCAGGCCCCCTGCAGAAGAGCATCTGATAAACAGACACACACCTTGTCTTCACCCAAGGCCGAGGTATTTATAACGCTGCTGCTAATCCCCAACAAATGCTGGTTTTATAGCAAATGTGTTATTAAGGGAACCTCCAGCTGCCCGCTTAACCCTAAAGCAAACACGGATTCTCCTCTTGGACTCCAGGACTGCCCCTCCGGTCCTGGGCCAAGGTGCCAGGCTGGCCAAAGGGCAACAACAGCACGGGGGGCTGGCAAACAAAGAGAGCGAGGGCAGAGCAAGGGGGAGCTCCGTCAGGTCTCACTGCGCGCCCGGAGCAGCCCCGGCCGGGGGGCCTGGCACAGGAGCTGGCTGGGACCGGAGCTCTCAGGACAAAGAAAATCCCTCCTGAGAGCAGAGCGGGTCGGGTCGGGTCCCTCCCCCAGCCCCAGCCAGGGCTCGGAGCGGGGCAGCCATCGCCTGCCCCACACACGGAGATCAGGTGCTGCGGGCGGATAAGTTACCCATTAATGAAGCTCGGTTCACAGAGACTCGACCTGGCTGGGAGGGGGCCTGGGTCACGCAGGGGCCGGGAACTGCTGGAGGCATCTGGGGAAAGGAGACGCCGCTCGCTTCGCTCCCCCCCGCCGCTGGCGCCGGAGCCCGGAGGTGCCGCCCGCTGGGGCTGAAACTAACGCACCAGAGCAAGCGGAACCCCGCGGCTCCCCGCGTCCCACCCGCTCTCGCCCAGGTCCGCACTTGCCCGGCCGCGCCCCGGCACTTACCCGAGGAGGGCCCGAGGCGATGGGATGGGCACCCCAGAGTGAATAGCACACGCGGGCCGCCCGCACTGCAGGGCAGCAACTTCACAGCCACAGCCCGGCTGGCAAGCGGAGTCCTCTCCCCTGCCCCCCGGTGCCCCCAGCCTCCCGTCCGTACCCCCCAGCGCCCTCTCCTCTCTCCCCTGCCCCCGTTATCCCCCCCCGCCATTCTCCATCCGCCCCGCGCCCTCACTCACCCGCACCCCGGGAGCAGCGCGGCGCAGCGGCCAGATTCTCCTTCACACCGGTCGGTCCGCGCGGCGGCCGCTCCCCGGAGTTTGCCTCCAACTCCCGAGTCCGGTGCACAGTGGCCGAGCCAGCGCCTCCGCTGGGCCGAGCCGGACCGCCTGTGCCCCGGGAGCCTCGACCCGCGCTGCTGCTGCGCCGCTCGCTCACTCTGCTCCTGCCGCCGCGCCGAGGCTGCCCCTCACACCGACCTCTAGGGGAAAGCATCCGGCAGCGCAGCCCGCCCGCCCGGCCCTGGGGGAAGCCATGGAAATACCTACCTGCCCTGCCGCAGCCGCCAGGAGCAATCCTTATCCTAGCCGGCCGCAGCCACGGCGAGCTGGGAGCGACTCCGGAGCCAATCCGCGGCTGTGACTGGCTCGCCGAGGGGGTGGGGTGCCCGGCCCGGCCCGGCCCGGCCCTCGGGCGTGAGTGACTTGGAGCGAAGGGAGGGTCCCTCCCCTAACCGTCCCCCCCACCTAACCTTCCCCGCGTGCTTGTTGGGACTGGAGAGGGGCACCGCCAGGTTAAACGCGGGCGGACTGGAGGCTGACATTTGCAAACCTCCTGGCTAAGTCAGCCTCCATGCAGCTCAACAAAAGCCGGCTGGACTGGCTCAGGGGCTGCCCCTTATCACCTGGGAAAACCAGGCCTCTTCTCCTGAGGTGCCGGGTGGTTGGGTTAGGAGCCTAATTTTAGCACCAGCCTTTGCAAATTGTATCCCATCTCTTTAATCACACCCCCATTCCCCCAAAACCCCCACCTTAGTTCAGGAAAAACTTACAAGGCATCTTCCTTTTTATTAGCCCACTGACATCACTGTCCTATTTACACACAGCCTAAAGTTAAGCCCAGGAGTAAGTCCTTGCAGGTCTAGGCCCAGCATCTGCCATACCAACACCAGTACAGGTTACTAAATCTGAAATCACTGCGTTGTACAGCGACCCACCTGTGGAGCAAGCGGCTGCTCCAGGAAGCATGCCCACTAGATGAGACCTAAAGCACAAAAGGTCCAGGAATTTTTACAAATCAAAGTTACTTCCCCCTGCTCATGCTCACGCTCACCTCCTTCAAGACCCACTTACAACTCTGGCCTGCCCCTGGCTTTCCCTTCCCTGTGTCTCTGGCCTGTGGGTCCAGGTCTGCAATCAGATCCAGGCACACACATTCTAACACCCATGCACAGTCCCGTAACCTTCAGTGAAACCTCTGATAGGGACCCAGTTGCAGGATCAGAGCCTTAGATTGTAATAAACAGAGATTGTCTTTATCTATGTTTTGTACAGGTTATCAGCACAAAGCACTAATGATCATTACTAAGGTTATCAGCACTAATAATGATAATTAATAAACAAGTAAGATTTAATGGGCTTGTTTCCTCAATGTGCTGTCAGTCCCCCAGGTCATTAAACATAGATCAGTTTCTTTTACTTTTTGTTTCCAGTTAGTTTCTGGTGAGTTTCACTTGAGGGCTTTCATGCACTAACATGCCCTTGAAATACTTAGTTTGCAAACACTTTTGTTCATTTGATTTCTGCTAAATTTATTTTTGAATAAAAACATCCATATTAGTTTTACAGAACTTTAACGAACCCTCACTTTGGAGCCAGATCTGACCCAACAGCCTATGCTCCTTCTGATGTCAAAAGGAGTTGAGAGTATTGAGAGCAACCTCACAGAACTTGAGCCCATGTTTTCCAAACAGTATAACGTATAAGCCAGAACTTGCCTGGAGACAGTGCATGCCACAGTCTGTTTGCAAACACAGAAGTGCTGCCTAGTATCACTCTCCCTCACCTGATCCCTGACTGATCCCCTCGGAAAAGGAGGGAGAGTGAGTGGATGAGCTCTACTGGAAGTCATCAGGAAAACCTGCAAACAATCAGAGCCTCGGGGGCGGGGGGGGGGAGAACTCCAGCCCAACTGCAAGGGCAAACCTCCTGGGATCATTCATCACAAACAAGGGCAGTGTTTGTTTTCAGAAACAGCTGACTTCACAGTTCCAGGACCCCCTCTACTGATACCCTTGCTGAGACCAGATGAAGGGACATGGCCAGTAGAATGGCTCAGCCTTGTCGATTCGAGCTCTGCTCTATACAGGTGGATCTGGGCAACCTGTGAGTTAAATGCCATCGCCTAAGTTCTACAATGGGCTGTGATACACAAAGCATGGCCCTTGAGATTGTACAAATCCCACATGGAGCATGCAGTGCTCCATCTAGATGTATAAGGAAGGGTTGCTTGGATCAAGGTAGCACACTGCATGCCGGGACCTGTAGTCTCCAGGGGCCACATCATTTTATACAAAATTTACACAAATTAAAGTTGATCCCTTGGGCTTCTGGGGGTTGCTAATGTATGGCTCCAAGCTAGGCAAAGTTCGGGCATGCCCAGCATGGAAGATGGCTTCCTGAGCAGTGGTAGCATGGCGCCTGCTCTTGCCAAGCCAGTTGGAAGAGGTGGGCGCTGGGACTTCTGTAAAATTACAGGAATGGCCTTTACCTCTGTTGTGAGTAGGGGTCCATTGGTCTGGTTGCTCTCATGCTGCCTTGAATGCATCCAGGCAGGGAGGCAGAAAAGACGGTATCTAATCACAGTCCCTGATTTTTCCCTGTTAAAACCAGAGAAGTACACCTATTTTTGTATGGAGAAAATTCAGCAGCAGACCCACACCATCTTGTGGTGATGGGAACCACTGCATGTGAAATCCCTAAGAAAGGCCTTGGTGCATCATAGCGTTCAGCCTAGTATCCCATGTTTCTTTGGAAATCAGGCGTTAACAGCCATCCATTTCTGACCCTTGCAAGGGAGGAGAGGTGGGAAGATGGAAGTGTCAGGTCCCTTAGGGCTGTGAGACTGACTGATGTCGATTCAGGGGAGGCTCCTGACAAACCCATGTGGTGTCATTTATCTGCCTCTGAGGCATTTTTAGTGAGTCCATCATCAGGGTGTCTTGGCACAGGCTTCACAAATTTAAAAGCATGAATGAAGTGAGACACCCCAGGGGCAAGATAGGTTGCTCGTGTGACTGGCCCAAATCCACCGATTCACTCAAGATGCATTGTGCAGAGAGGTGGGAGGGCATGTGGACCAGGCAGCCACATATTTTGTACTCACGGTGGTGTATGCATCCTGCAGTCTGTGCCCCCTAGGTAACTGGGCCATGTGAGGGTTGGTCTACCCTAGATTCCATTGACCCAGTTACGCTCTCAGGGGTGTGAAAAATTCACACCCCTGAGCGACAGAGCCCCCCTGTAGACCATGCTAGGTTGACAGAAGAAATCTTCCCTCCCATCGGCATAGGTCATGTCCACACTGAAGTGCTACAGTTGCACATTGCACTAGCTGCACTGCTATAGAATTTCAAGTGTAGACAAGCCCTGAGTTTCCATCTGACTCCCAGTGAACCTGGCTGTGCCTGTGCAATGGCCTCTGTGTAAGTGAATTTGCCCCTGGCTTTGTTTGTGAATCTTGGGCATGTGAGATTCTCCGGCTCACCAATGTCAGCGTGTGTGACCGGGCTGGAGCGAGGAGCATTTTTCTCACCTTGCTTAGCCGATGAGGAGGGTGATAAATTTAGCCTTCGTCTTTCCAGGGAAGCAACACTGATGAATGGACAAGATGGATATCAGCTTTCCTTGCGGCGAACACATGCTATTAAAAATAGTGCCAAGGACACCAGGAGCAGGAGCTGATTTAGCAAAACAGGCCTGGGAAGGTGAGAGCTCAGCATCACAACAGCCTGCCAGCTAGGAATGAACTTGAGTAGCCCCGCTGCTGTCAGGGTGCAGGCCAGCAGAGGAGAAGAGCTTTGCAATATCTTATGCTCAAGTCAGATTCTTCTCAGCAACCCTCCTTGCAGCACGTCACCCCCCTCCCATGCCAGCAAGCCAGTCCCCCCATCTGCCCCAGGCACACTCCTATAATCCTCTCCCCATGGCTGGAAACCCTGACTTTATTCCCCCCCAACTGCTTTTCCCCATTGCTGATGGGCAAAGCACAATGCTCTCCCCTCGGCCGGAACGCCCCACCCCACAAACTGCTGCGCCTCATGCTAAATAAACACACCTGCACTTCCCTTGGTAGGAGAGAGGAGATTGAAGAGCAGAGCATGACAGACTGGCAGAGCTCCACCCCCATTTATTCCAGCGGGAGAGAAAGGACATTTAGTTTACCAAATGCAGAGGTCTCCAGATGACTGGAGAAGGGATGAATACTTAAATTTCCGCTAAAATATTCCATGGAGATTTGCAGCGGCCTAAAGAACATAAATTCTCTGGTCTGTGCTATGCAGGACATCAGATTAGATTATCAGAATGGTCCCTTCTGAGCTGAAAATCTATGGGTGAAATCCTGGCCCCCATGAAAAAACTCCCATTGATTTCAGTGGGGCCAGGATTTCACCCTATACATTCATGAAACAGCACTGACCCAGATGAATGGCACCAAGTAGCTTTTGCATGGAAGATTGGTATTGGAGCCATATTTAAAAAGGAGCATAACATAATCACATGGCCAGGGTCTTTACCCCTCTAGCCCACCTTGCCCTTTTGTGGCTTCTCCTGCCCCTCTTCATCTTGATGGACAAATTGGAGAACAATTGATGAAGACCCTACAATTGATCTACACTGGATAGGGTGGGGAATCCTCACTTACTGAAGCCCTCAGATCTTTCTGCACCAGGCCCGGGTAAATGGGATGACCTCTCCTGCTATCCCTTCATTAAACACATTGGATTTGTCCCACGAGCCATAGGACAGCGCTTTATGTCCCCACACTGATCTTCACCTGCTACTGGGTCCAATGTCTGGACTAGTGCCATGGCTCAAAACCCAGCCGCACCCAGGGAAGCTGAGGTTTTCAGAGGGAGAACTCCAAACCAGTTATGCTGCCCTCAAGCTCCCCAGATGCACTTGTACCACTTCTGAGGGCAGGGAGTGGCTTCTTTTCTCTCTGGACTACCACGGGCTGACATGCTAGATTAATTTCAGCTGGAAGGGAAGCACTCTCCCTTAGTCATAGACCTGATTCAGCAAAGTACTCAAGCCATTGACTTCAGTAGGATTACCGCCTGAATTTGGCCCAGAATCAGCGAGGGCCCGGTGAAGGGCAGTGTCAAGTGTAAGGTGAACACTCTCCAACCTCCCACAGAATGCCAGGCGCTGGGTTTGGGCAAGGAGCCCTGAGGCACTCAGTCCCCCACCCAGTGAGTCCAAGCAACCAGGGATCCTCTGGTTCTGCACCAAAACCAGGGAATAATTAGTCGCCAGGCAAAGGCCGCCTGGAATGTGCATCCTTTTGTTGCCACGGAGATGCCATGTGGAAATCTCTTAAGGTTCTGCAGCACCTTCCTGAAACTCTCTGAAATCACACGCGACATGTTAGGCCCTGGTGCTAGCAGGGCCTGACAGTGCCTGGGGCCAGCAATCCATCCTGGCTCTTCTCCACCACCCTAGCTCTGGACTGGCTCTTCCGCAGAGAGCATGAGGCCGTGTCCTTCTCCCACCTCCCCTCACGTAGCATTCTGCGCTGATTGCATGCTGGGTATTGCACTGCGGGCCTGGTTTGCAGAGGCACTGAGCACCCACATCTGGATGTCCCAAGCTGGGAACCTGAAGATGGAGATGTCCAGAATCAGAGGACATTTGTGAGAATTTAGGCCTAAATCTCTCTGAGGCCTGCTCCATTTCCTCTCTCCTGCTGGACTCCGACCTGCCCTTGGCCTCCATTGACTGACCCCGGCGTCACACCCTAACCCTGAACTTTCCTTCCCCTCCCAATTCTCCATCTCCCTCGCTCAACCACTGTCACGTTGACCCCAAATGTAGGTTGCATTATTCTCTCCATTCCTCGCCCTTGTGCTGCGAGTTAGAATTTAACTCCAGGGCTAGGTTGTTGCATGAGAAGAACTAAGCCCACCTTCCCTCCCAAAAGTTGCCCGCTCTTCTCTGTCACCACTGGCAATTCCACTACACCCCTGTCCATCTGGCTCACAACCTTGGTGTCATTTTTGACTTAGTTCCCCACCGCATTGATGTTTGTCACTAAACCATGCTGCTGTTTCCTCTGTAACATCTGCCTGTTCCTCTCCATTCCCACTGCCAATATACCCCCTCCCAGCCTTTTCTACAATATATCCTTTCCGACTATTTCTCATCTCAACCACTGCAGCTCCCTTCTCTGCGGTCCCCTGGATTCTCACCTCCATCCCCTCTTCAACTACTCCAGAATGTTATCTACCTGGCATGCTGCTCTGACTGTGTCCAGACCTTCCTCAGAGCTTTGCACTGGCTTTGCCTTCCTTCCTGCATCAAACGGAAGCGTCATGTCTTGTATTCAAACCTACCTTCTGTCTGCCTTCTTCTTGACTCATCTCACCTATCGATCCACAGGCAAACTCCTCTCTCCCTGCCACATCTTGGCCTGTGAGATGGCGGAAGGTTTTTATACTTGACTTCTGCTCTAGCCTCAAGGTGCTAAGAATCACACTGAACATTTCCACTATACAGTGGTGCTGTGGCCACTGAGATCTGTTCACTTCATTGTGTGCTGCTCCCCCAATTCCCCTGGAAAACCTCCTCCACCTCAGCATTTGATGGATATCTGTGCCTTGGGGATTCTTTCCTCAGGTACAATCTGCGCCTGCTCCCACCCATGTCAATGAGTTGTTGCCACAGATCCCCCCACCCCACAGGCGCAGGGTCAGTTCCATTGAGTGCTGCTGGGGAAGTCACCTCGGACCGTTTGTAGGCAGTGCTGCAAAGACACCTACAAATCAGCCATGATGCCAGCCACGGAGTCACCCTTCCTCCCCCACCTGTCTGCACCTGAGTCCAGTGATTCCCATCCCTGAGCCCCGCCCCATGTCTCTGCCCCTGAGTCCAGTGATTCCCCTCTCTCCCTGCAGACAAAGGCAGAGAATCACCCATGTTGACATGGCATGGCACACACAGGGGGCGAATCAGACATGCACCCGTGGATGCACCCTCACTCTGAGTTGCCCTCACAACTCATGCCCAGCACAAGGGATGGCAGAGGTTCACAGATCCACCTTTGCCGAGGTCCCACCCGAGCACTCACAAATACACCTTCACAGTGAGACGCACCCAAAAGCAAATTCACCCAGCGATACACACATCACAGACTGAAGAAGAAATTCACGTGCTCCCTCCCACAAAGCAGACTTACACTGTGCTACATGTGACAGCTGAGACATATACACCCCACACAATCACACTGCCCCAGCTGAGCTGCACAGACGCTCGTGCTGAGACACTCACACACACACACACACACTGAAGCACTGCTGGATTAAGAGTCAGCGAGCGTTCGACTTGCTAAACGGAGCCCAAAATAGAGCAGCTGAAGGAGAGCGGGTTGCTTTTTATAGCAACGTATCAATCCTGGGAGGCAGAGGTTCTATGGAGCGTGGCTCCTTGTAGATACAATTAGAGCAGCTCCCTGGCGCGGTGCTTGCGTCAACGGGAGGCACGTCTCCCCTTGAGGCCAGCATCCTCTTGTCTGCGGCCTTGGCACCATTCTTCAAGTCCCAGCCCCAAGCCGTGTCAGTGTGAAGGGCAGAGCCGATCCCTGCATCTCTGAGTGCCCTGGGGTTTTCAGCCAGTCGCTCAGTCACTGCTCTAGTTTGGGATAGCTGGTGAATGACCACCGTATGGCAGGGCATGCCACTCTGCCAGGACGCAGTGCAGGGCCTTCTGCAGGGGGGCATGGCAACCCCTCTTTGTAGTTCTCTTAGCCAAGCAGCTCAAGTGCCTATAACAGGGGCAAAGTGGCTTGTCCAGTTCACCTCCTCGCCAGCCAGCTGCTGCCCCCAGGAGACATAGGCAGTGGATGGCTAGGGCTGGAGGGGGGCTCAGTCCCCCTCCCCACATCTGCCTACCAGCTCTCTGGCCAACAGCCAAAGCCAGCAGCCCAGCCATGAAAAGGCCAGGAACTGAGGAGCCAGCCCCAGAGGAGGAGGAGAGCGAGCGTGAGCTGCAGCGACCCTGCGTGGCACTGGGCGTGGCAGGTCCGGCACCGGGTGCAGCACCTAGGCAGCCCCCAGCTGGACAGGCGGCTGGCTCCCTGCAGGAGGGGAAGGCGGCATGGGAGGCCATAATGGAGGAGGAGAGGGAGGCCGGGGATAGAGCCCCTGCTGAGGTTCACAGCCTGTGCCCAGGCGGGTGGTGGCCTCCTGCGCTCCACCCGGGCGACCTGTCCTCCAAACAGGGCCCTCCCCTGCTGCAGGACTTCTCCCACTTCCCCCAGGGTGTGGTAGGGTTGCAGCTTTCTTCCCCAAGGCCCTGCCCCCACTCGCTCCTCTCCCCGCTCCATCGCTCACTCTGCCAGCCCTGGAAGCTGGGGCGATTGAGCAAGATGGTGCTGATTCATGAGCCTTAGAACAGCATGAGAGGTTTACAAGAAGTGTTTGTTCTTTGTCTTTTGGGGAAAAAAAATTCTCACACTTGATTCCTTTCTACAACAAAATTCTCCACAGGAAAAATCACGTAGAAAACACCTCTAGCCTTAGGAGCGTTCATTAAACGTCTCCCCGTTCTGTAGATAGGCTTTCCCCACACACCTTCTCAGGGACTTTTTTCATTTTTACAAGAGAACACGGACTGCATGCGCCAATGAAGCAAACAATGAGCAGATTCAATGTGGCATTATACAAATATATATTGACATTTGGCCCACTGCATCTAATTGCAATTGTGTCCTTCTTCTTACTGTATGCGCAGCATACCTCAAGTGGCACGTGAGCAGGATTCATCACCGAATTAGGTCTGTTGGTTGGGTCAATAGCTTCCCTGGCATGGGCCGGGTACTGACGGGGAGTGCAATGTGAACACTGAGCCATGCCCCCCACTTGTGCCCTAAGACTTGGGGCTTGTCTATATTAGAAAAGTTGTACAGGCTTAACTAAATTAATTTGAAGTTTGTGCAGTTAAATAGGTGCTACCCCCTGTAGATGCACTTAAACCCATTTAATCCTTGTTTAGCATGTACTAGTAAATTACTAAATTAAACTAAACTGATTTAAGTGCATCTACTTTAAGTGAGAGGTGCCACCACCACTAATATCCCAAACCAAAGTTTAAAAATGTTCCTGTAACTTGGTTAAAAGCTCCTCTTGCCTCTTTTCTATGTGGTGTTAGGTACCAAACAGTACAGGAATGTGAGTTTTCTTGGGGGGAGGGTGAATGAGACGTTCCACAAATTTTGAAAAGGAAAGTTTGAGCTATACAAACAAGAATGCCTTGCTGAAACATAACAGCCCAAGATACCGCCAAACAAACCTGGCAGCATATGTAATTCTGCTATAAATTCAGCAACCCGTTTGCCAGGCTGCTGCTAGCGACCCAGCCCTTTCCCATGGCCCCCAGTTGTCTTGTTTCTGTTTTAGAATCTCTAAATTTGGTACACATGTTACGGCTTCTGGCATATTACACAGTAAGATTTGTTTTGTAAAAATTAAGGCTTTTTAGGTGTCTAAAAAGTTATTTGAAAAACTGGCAAGTGATTTTTGGATGTTTAAGGAAGGAACTATTGTATTTTAAAGCAAACATTTTGAAAACTGGCGCTAGAATAAGCATCTCAGACTATCACTATCGTTTGCAGAGAAATGTATTAACCCACACTCTGGATAACTCACAAAAAAAGTAGCTTGGCCCTACTTCCCGAAGATTGGGGGGGGAGGAAAGGGGGAGGAGAGTAATTGGCAGTGAGGGGTGCTGGGATTGTAGGGGCACTAACTGGCACTGAGGGGGTGCCCTGTGTGTGGGGTCACTAGAATCTGGGGGGGAGCAGTGTCATTGAGGGGTGCTGGGGGTGTGGAGGGAGCAGCAACTGGCATTGATGGGATGTGGGGGAAAGACTAACTGGAAGTGATGGAGCACGCCGTAGGTGGGGGCACTAACTGGCAGAGAGCAGGTGCTGGAGTTGGTGGATCGCTAACTGGCAAAGGGTGTGTGTGTGTGTGTGTGGTGGAGATATGCAATAAAGGGCAGTGATGGGGGCATGCTATGTGTGTGGGGGATGCAGTAAGGGACAGCGGGGATGTGTGCTGTGTGCAGTGAGGGGGGTGTCAGCGAGGGGCCGGGGTGGGGAAATCGGGGTGAAGCAGGATGGTCCCTGGAGTGAGGGGCCAGGGAAATCAGGGCACAGCAGGGTGGAGGCGGGGGCGGGCTGGATTGCGCCTCCCCCTCCCCCAGGCAGCACTGGTACCTACCTTTCTTCTGGCGAGGCTGGAGCTGGGTCCAGGAGCCAGGCAGCTGCTCATCCCACCCTGTTTGCAGAAAGGCTGATCATGGTCACTCTGGTAACTCGACGTTTAGTGTCCGGTCAGAACCAGGTCACCTTCCGGACTGTCCGGTCACAATCTGGACACCTGGCAACCCTGGGCAGAGCCGACTGGGCAGGGGCAGGGAGTGACCCTCCTTGCCTGACATGCCAGTCCCCCAAGGCTGGGCACACTGCCCCCGCTTCTCCAGGAACCGGCGTGAGGGAGGCAGCAGCACGTGCGTGCGTGTGTGGGTGGGAGCACAGGGGCTTGGGACCTTGAACTGGACTTTTCGATGTTTGTACTGCGTGGCCATGAGGGGAGGGAAGGGCCTGGCTGGGTGCCCACGCTGGGCGGTGCCTGTCCTGCTGCTTTTCTGGGGGGCTGCCTGTGTGCCTGGCTGCAGGAGGGAGGGGGGTGAGTGGGAGCTGCTTCAGTCCACCCACATCCCCACGCCTCCCAGTTTCCTTCTGCTGGACATAGAGCAGGGCCCCACCTATTGCTGGGGGCTCTGTGACTCCAGGGGGCAAGATCCTTGTCTCCCATCCCCCGGCCTGGCCTGGGTGCCCTGTGCATCCCTGCTTGAAACCGCAGCTTCTGGTCCCCTCTGGCGCTCTAGATGCTGTGCAGCCACTATGTGCTGGCTCCGGCATCGGGAGGCGGCTGATCTCTAACTGTTACGTTACTCAGCTCACCTCCCTGCCCCCAAGAATATTTTCATCTGCTGCCTATGCCAGGAGATCAGTTGGCATTTGGCCAGCATTGCAGGCTGAGTCCTAGTGGGTGGAGGGTGGCTTCCAGTGTCCAGTTCCTATCCCCCCAGCTTGTCTAGGCTTGTCACACCAGGAACCAGCTCAACACAGTTCCAGCCTGGAGCAAGGATGCAGTCTCGGGCCTGATCCAGAACTGGATCCATTCTGGTCTGCACTACAGGCAGAGCCAGGTTAGAGCAGGGTGAGGGCAGGATCCCGGCAGGGCTGTTATTTGTAGTGTGGCTAGATCCCTGGCAGAGACCCCGTCTGCGCTACTGCCACCACCAACGCCCCTATCCGACTGCCTCTCCCTGTGACCACATGGGGCTCTCTGCGCAGAACCAGAGCACGTGGGGGGCCTGCCAGGGGCTGTGACCCCCAGAACACAGCCAGCCAGAGCCAACAGGGAACTGCTCTGCCATGGTTTCCTGCTGTATGTCGGCCTGACGTGGAGCCGGTGTTTTCTGTCTGAAATTTGTCCCCGTGCCTCTCCCACGGTGCAGAAGAGGAACTCACCACTGGCGTGCACCCTCCTGGCCGAGCATGGCATAGCGGAGTCTTCTCCGTGGGCACCCCTTGCTGGCGGCTGCTCCTGCCCTGCAGTCGTCCACTTCTTGTGACAGAGTGCTGAGTAATGCATGGTCCCACCGCTCCAGCAGTAACCTAGGTCCAGCTCAACAGCCGCCTCCTGGCTTTTCGCTGGGCCTTCAGCCTCACCTCAGGCTTCACAGGCCCCCTTGTCCCTGGGGGCCTTCATGCCACCTTTCGCTGGGGCCAGCTGGGTGCCCAGGCCCGCCGTTTCAGCAGCCTGTAGCAAGCAGCTCAGCTCCAGCTATTCAGACCCATTGCATCCTCCTGGGCTGCTTCCTCCCTCAGCCCATCTCCAGGCCCCTTTCGCAGCCCTTCCAGGCCTCACTCCTCCGCAGCTCCCGGGATAAGTCACAGGGGACAAAGCGAATGGGAGGGGCCCATGCCAGGCCCACCTGCCCCAAGGAGGCCCTGGCAGTCTCAGGATTGGGCCCGGCCTTCATCCCATAGATCCAGCCCTTCCCCCCAGTCAGCCACCACCAGGCTGGGCCTTTCCTCTTTAACTCGCTCACAGGTGTGACTGCCAGGTGCGTGGATTGAGCCCCAGGCTCTCACAAACCCCTTCCTCCCTGAGGAGAGTGTCTGGGAGGGGTCAGGCAGGAAGGCGGCTCAAGATGGCCGCCAGTCAGCTTCCACCTCAGGGGCAGTGCTGGGACCGAGTTCTGAGGTCTCTGGCTTCATTGACTGCAGAGCCCGAAGCCCCATCTGCCCTGCAGCCTGACAGGCTCCTGCTCTCAGAGAGTTCCCTGAGCCTGCTCTGAGGCCGGAGGCCTGGTCCTGGAGGCGTGTGTTCTTGGGGCAGAGAGGGGTAGCGGTGCTGCTGGCCCTGTAACCCTGACAGACTGGGGACATGTGAGGTACCTGCATTCCTTCCCTCTGGGAACCTGTGACCAGGAACACGGAGCTGCTGCACACAGGAGGGATCTGATAGTAGGAACAAAGCACTAGCGAAAACAGGCTCTGAGAACTAGCATATGTGCATGTGTGTCAGACCTAGAGTCCTACCATTCTCAGCCAGGGGTGAGCTAGCCTGCCCAGCTTCTCCAGCCTGCCCTCCCCCAGGTTCCTGTGTCTGTCTGTCTGTCTTTTCCATCTGCCTTCCCCCTCCCCCGGCACTGTCCTGAGAGCAGCTTTTAAATCCCACCAAGTTCTTTGTTAGTCTCAGCACTGCAGGCTTTGTCCTGCTGGTCAAATCAGTTTTGTAGGCTCAGCAGGTGATCGAGCCAGAGTCCCTAGAACTGAGGCTTTGTCTACACCAGAGACCTTACCGCAGCGCAGCTGTACCGCTGCAAGGTCTCCCACGTAGCTGCTCTATGCCAACGGGAGAGCGCTCTCTCACTGGCATAATTAAACCACTCCCAATGAGTGGCGTTAGCCATGTCAGCGGGAGAGTGTCTCCCACCGATATAGCGCTGTCCACACCCGTGCTTCTGTCAGTGAAACGTATGTCAGTCGGGGGTATTATTTTCACACCCTGACCGACAAAAGTTTTACCAATAGAAGTGCTAGTGTAGACAAAGCCTAAGCAGCATAACTCCTGTCCCACCATCTTGAGCCATCTCCTCCGTCCTGCCTAACAGCTCCCTTAAGAAGAGGCACTGAAGCCAAAATATTCCTATAGAAAACATCAAGCCGACATACAGTGGTAACAGATTATTACAGAGCAGCTCTGTATTCCTCATTCTCCTCTTCCCTTTCCAGCGTACAGGGCCTAGGCAGGTCTCTCTGCCCAGAGGAAGATTTCACTCTTTGTGCTGCTGAGAATACAACTGTGGTGAAGAGATGTCCCTATTTTATAGGGACAGTCTGATATTCAGGGCTTTTTCTTATAAGGCATTTATTACCCCCCCACCTCCTATCCCCATTTTACACACTTGCTACCTGGTCACCCTGGGGGAATATAAACATTTATCCATAGGACAGGTCCAGTGCAGGCTGGGCAAGTTTCCCCACGTGGCGTAGGTGAGCCCTCTGCAGAGCTAGTCTGCCCATGGGTCAGTTCAGATTGGTCAATGTAGCCAATTCTCCACTAGGAACTGGACTGACATCCCCCGATACAAAACCCCCCTCATTTCTACAGACCAGCCAGCAGTTCACGCTGACCCAAGTTGGATCTGATCTAGTGTTCACAATTAAAATGCCTCCTTGCTCCATCTTCCATGCTGTACCACCACCACCATGCCCAGAACAGGCCGGGCTGGGACAGATTAGAAACCAGATACTCCCAGGGTCAAGCCAGGACCAGAGAAATGGTGACATTTTTGGACTGGTCTGTACAGACGGTGGTAATATCCCCAATTTTACCACTAGATGGCAGCTCAAGAAATGTTATTCTTTGTTTTACTAGATGCCACCAATAAATTAGGACACTGTTGTGCTAGGCGCTGTACATACAGTAAAAAACACTCTCTGCCCCAAAGCTCTTACCAGCTAAGTCCAAATGCAAGGGCTGGCCAAACTGCAGCTGACAGAATTCTGCAGTGTACCCTGCAAGAGCTTGGAGCCACATGGAGCACTGCATTCTGGGACTTGTAGTCTTCACAGGCCACACCTTCATAGTAAGGGTGATATTCATACATCCTTAAACAACATCCTCTATTTCATGTGAACTCAGTGTGAACTTGGAAAACTGCCAACGCACAGTGTACTCAGTATTCACTTCCTCTCGCATTGTAATTGAGAGATCTTTAAGAAACTCCAGCCCACACCAGTTCCTGGTTCCTCCTGCCTTTGATTGGTATCTCTTTGCACTTTGCCACATGCTCCCCTTTTAATGTACTGGCAGCACTTTGCTTTGCCAACACTGATGACGAGAGCTGGGTTCTGGAAAGCCTAGAGCTTTTATTACTGGTGTTTGTATCTACTTGGGTAGAGCAAGGACCCCCTCACCGTGCAACTTTGCCACTAGCACTCATCTAGATCTTAGGCAGGTCATGTCATTCCTCTGTGCCTCAGTTTCCCCAGTTGGTCAATGGGAATTATGCTTCATACTGAGGGCCTGAGAGTAACGTGCTTAGAGATCCATGGATGGCTGTACAGAAATGCAAAGGAAGATCAGTTAGTACTGTACCAGATGCCTACCATTTCAAGGGCACCATTAAGGAGTCCCCATCCCTGCCAGAGACACCTACCGGACCTACTTAAGCCTTCCTCCCTGCTGGACCCTCCCAACCAGACATTTGGGAAGCCCCCGTCCCTGCCAGACACAGTATCTCACCATTAACATGCTGTGTGCTCTGGGGACTGATAAGGCCCAACTGGTCAACTTCCAGTATCTGCCATGACGTAGGATTAGAAGCCTCTTCCTGACCCATTGCTTCAGCTCCTGCTCCCTGCTACTCCCAAGGATTGGCACTGCCCCAGAAGGTGAAGACGTTCCACTTCACTGCCCCAGACACTGGGGGCAGGTGACTCCTTGGGGCCAGACTACCACACTGGAGTCCAGGTCACGGGTAATTCAAGGGAGAGTCCAGTGTGACCTCCAGTCTATCACAGGCCACCAACCACAACTCAGCAACCAATGGGAACGTGTGACAGCAGTGGAGGGGAGAGGGTCTGCAGTTTGGCAGCCAGCCTTGCTGCCCCTGTTTCCCTGAATCAGTCTCCTTTGGGAATGAACAGAAATCCCTGTGTGCTGAGCTTCATCTCCAGAGATAATTTACAGCTTAGCCCCCACTGAACCCACCACCTCTGCTCAGCCAGATTTCAATGTTAGACTGTCCATTAGTAGTGACTGATGGCCTTAGAGAAACAGGGAGTTTCAGTCTTACAGCCTTGTTCCAGACACACTCCCAAGGTAATAGTTATTATAGATTTAAAGTAGCACCTAGAGGCCTCAGCCAAGAGCAGGATATCTTTGTGCTAGGTGCTGCATGTACACATAGTGAGAGACAAGCCCTTCCCCACAGGCCTTACGCTGTGAATAAAAGAGACAAACAGAAGGCAGGAGAAAACTGATATTATCTCTGCTTTACAGCTGGTGAACCGAGGCACAGAGAGGTTAAATGACTTGCCCAAGGTCACCCACGAGGTCTGTAGAGAGCCAGGAATTGAACTCAGCCCTCCACTCGAGTGCCTTAAGCACACCACTATCCTTCCTCTTTAGTATGTGTAAAGTGCTGTGGGAATTCAGGGACTCCGTAATACGTGGTCAGACAAAAACCAAAGCAAGACATTACTAGCACAGATTGACAGTTTTAAACTTTATTTACAGTGTGCACCTGACCCCAGAAACAATGACCACACACAAGTGATGTACATGGTCAGGGCTGTGACCAGGTCGGGATGAATGGGACAGCCGCCCCAGGCACAAAGCCACAAGGTGGAAAAATGACAAGGGGAAAAAAAAAAACCCCAATGGTAAGAGGCACAAATACGGTTGCTTGTTCCAGGCACTAAAATGCCTAGTTATGGCTCCGTACACGGTAAGCGTCCAGGTGAGACTGAGCCCTTCCTGCACAGTCTGGGATCGCTGGGTTAGTCCAAGGCTCGGGATTGTACCTGCACCTGGAGAATGCTGCAGCTAGGGAAGGGTTTCCATCCAGGGGTTTGCATTCTTCATGATCTCACTCCATTAGGCTTGGACAGATACAAAATCAAATGCGTTGGAGTTGCTTTTGCCTTAGATATCCCCAGACTTGCTCTGTAACACACCAGGCTCCAGGTTTAATACCGTGACCCCTAAGCCTCCAGAGTGGATCAGAATCAGTTTAATCAATATAGGCGGGATACTCTTTCCTGGGGAAACTTCTGTAACCCTTTCACTCAGAAAAAACCCTGCTTCATCTGGTGCTACCATCCAAAGGAGGAATCATGGATGGAGACTCTCCCAACCCCTCTCCAGGCCACAAGCCTTAAAGGTGACATGCAAATAGGCTCTGTGTCCTTTTACTGCTTCTTTATGCTAGAGAAGCAATGTTTGAAAGGGTTTGCCATTTAACATTTTTTTTCTGCTTGTTTTTCACTTTAGAAATTCGAGTCCTGTCTAAGCTGGAAAGACTCGATGGTGACAGGAGAACTTGCGAAATGATGAGATCAAAAAAGCCAAGAGTGTGAAAGGTGAGTAACTGACAGGGTGAGACGGAGGAATTTCTAATCAGACTGTTTTAAACACTTTGTGTGTTTTTTTGCAGGGAAAGGTGGAGGAAAGAGGGAGGTTTTCAGGCATATTTAACTCCAATTGCAAATTAACATTGTGGAGAAAGGATGCCTTTGCTAAAGATCAACAAACCCAGCCCTTCGCCTCTGCTGTGAGAGCTCACAATATATCCTTGAGACCCCTCAACAAAACCAGGGAGACCAGACTTGACATTCCTGATATTTCTAAGGTACAAAACAAGTAGGAAAAACTCTCACACTCTTTTTGCAACCATAAAGAAGCAAAAAAAAAGCAAAAGCCCCATTTTAAAAAATTCTGTTGCAAGTCACCTTTAAGCGTCTGCCCCGGGGAATGAGGGCAGATCTCCCAGGTGTCAGGAAAACTATTAAGCTGGCGCATGGAAGCATCACTTTGCCAGGGGACACGCATACTGCATGTATGAGGCACTTTTTGCTTCCTGAAAGGGACTGGAAAGAAATACGTGTGCGCATTCACATAGACTTGTGCATAGACACGTGCACATACACACCCACAGAGCTTAAAGCCAGGCCCATTGCCAGCTCCCCTGATTTTACTGCAAGTCTTGCAGTGTTATATACACACATGAAAGGGTTCACAGGAATTTCGGGTCATTTTTGCCTTCCACCTAAGAGTTTAGCCCTTGTTCCAAATGGTGGCCATCTGCCATCACTGTCAGCAGGACCGAAGCCACAGGCTGCCCTCACCAAGATGGCTGCCATGTCCCTTTGCTATGGCAGGTGAAAGGGTGGCTTCCCCCACCACCTCCCAGTGGCCCCAGTGGGGCGGAAGCCAGGCTGCCCTCAGGGGGTGGGGGTGGGAGAATGTGGAGACCCAGGAATGGGGTTGTGGGGACAAAAAAGGGGACAGGGAGGGACTGGTGAGGTGCCAGGGACTGGGGGGGGGGGGTAGACTGGGAGGGCTCAGGGGAATGTGGGGAAGAAGAGGGGAGCATGCAGAGGTGCACAAATGGGGCAGCTGCCTATTCTGCCTAGGGAGGGAGGGAGCTGGAAGGGCAGCTCCCCACGCCCCAGGGATCAGGAGGGGAAGTGGAGGCCCATCTGAGCAGTGAAGGGTCTTTTGGGGCATGGGTTGGAGTTTGGCCCTAATGGGGTGTCTTAAAGGTGAGAAAACCAGATAGTAGGTGTAAAGTTTAGCCCCACATCCCTTTGCAGTCAGGCACTCCTGCTCCCCATGCCCTGCCTGCTGCAGCTCCCTGGCAGGCTCCCCCGCCCCAACTGTTTGCATAGCCACAGCCCTTGAACTCTCACTTCCTGGAGGGAGGAGGCGGGAGCCCTGGGCTCTGTTTACCCGCCTTCTCTCCAGTGCAGAGTCTGTGGCACAGGGAAGTCTCTCTAAGTCACTCATCACAATGCTCACAACAGCCTAATTAGCCAGGACTCAGTAACCTCCCCTCCCCCAATGCTATTCGGGCTTCCAGGCCCCCTCCAACATATGCTGAAATGAAAAGACGCCCATTGACTTCAGTGGGCTTTGGGTTGGGGTCCCAATCTGGAACCCATCACCTCCTGCCCCTCTGCAGCTCACTCACAGGCTGCTGTGCACACAGGCAGCAGGAAGCATATTTTGTCAGCGTCCCTCCCCGCCCGTCCCATCCGATTCCTCCATGTTCTGCAGGAACGCCCTGATTCCTTGCAGCATGCACCCGACCTGCTCCCGGTGTGCTGGGGCAGCAACCAAATCAAACACACATATAACCTCCCCCCACTCCCCGGGTGCATGGACATGCCAAGAAGGAAAGGGGGGAGGGAAGAAATGCAAAACCACTGAGGCCAAAGCAGTTCTCCCTGAGCGATGGGCAGTCCCCGTCCCTTCCCACCACTTCAGTACTGGTACCTCCCCCGTGCGGCCGCTCACACTTGGCTAGGTTGGCCTGGTCACAAAGACCATCTTGGAGGAGTACACCAGGTCGATGATGTAGGCGATGAGGTTAAAGAAGGTGAGGAAGGTCATGCCCAGCTGTCTGTCCCACATGCAGTTGCTGCCACATGAACTGGGTCTGGGGTTGTCTCTGAAGCTGTAGATGGGCCAGATGATGGCAGCCGTCAGGTACATGAGCGCAGCCAAGAAGTTGTAACCAACCAGGGCTTTCTCCAAAGGGAAAGGTATGTAGGTGAGACACCGGCCGATGGTGAGGATGATGATGAGCAGTGTGACAATGAAGCAGATGCAGTAGACGGCTATGCACCATTGCAGGCCGGGTTTATTATATGTGATGTTACTCACCAAGGAGAAGATAAGACAAGCCACGTAGGCTTCAAACACCTTCAGGAGGCCAGGGACAGTGGCCAGGAAGCTGCTGATATCTCCAGGCTTGGCTCGGGTCAGTCCCACCTCGATGGCGTAGGCCACGAAGCACAGGCAGGACATGGCCGTAGCTGCTGCCTGATGAGCACATTTGCTGCCAGAGCAAGTGCCGGAGATGAAGACAGAAGGGTACACAATGGAGGAGGTGAAGATCATGAGCGTCGCCAGCATGGAGAAGGCGCTGGTGAAGTCATCCCAGGACAACGGCAGCTTCTGGTGCAAGCCAGTCAGCTCCAGCAGCACGATCAGAACGGACACCGTGAAGCAGAAGCACCAGGTGAACATACACCAGGCCCCAGCGGGGGCCCCGTAGGCGAAGACGGCAGCCACCAGACTGAAGGCCGTGCAGGACAGGAAGATCTCAAAGAACCGGACAATCCCCAGGGGGGTGATCAAGGAGCGGGCATTCAGCTCGATGACTGGCATGGTGCCCTTGGCAGGAGAGAATCCCTGCAGCCGGTACCAATTGCAGCAGCGGCTGCCCAGGTGGGAAGGCAAGGGATTGGGGCACCCTCACCTAGAAAGCCAGGCCCAGGCTGCACCCTGTGGCACGCGCTGGGCGTGAAGGGCTGGCACCGGTCTGAGAGGCTGTATTGTCAGTCACAGAGTGTGCAGTGCCACTCTTGGGCGCAGGCTATATGCCTGGCTAGCAGCACCGCCCAAGCCCAACTCCAGGGTGAGCTGGCGATTGGCGTTTGCTCTTATCTGGACAAAGGGGGTGGGACCCTGGCCCAGGGAGACGAAGCTAGGAGGAAACACCTGATACAGTGACTAATTATCCTGGGCTCTGCCTTAGCCCAACCTGGAATGAGCAGGAGGGTCACACCCACAGCCCCGCTCTCCACCTGGCACACAGTCCCCAGACAGGGCCCGCCTGCCGACAGCTCAGCATGGGGCTGGGGGGTGAAGGGGGCCCTTCACAAACAGGGCTTCTGGGGCATCCAGGGGGGACAGCTGCCTGGCTCACTCCTGGAGCTGAATCTAGCCTCTCCTCTGGGCTCAGGGCGGGGCCGCTCAGCCGCAGCCAAGTAGATCATTAACGGGGGCTGGTTAAAGAGCAACTCAGGCAGCCATGGGAAACTCCATGTAACTAATCCTCCTGCCCCCACACCGGGTGGGGAGCTGCTATGTGGAACTGGGAAAGCCAGCTCAAAAGCTTCTGTCCACACAGACTCACTCCTCACCGAGCCTGCCTGCCCCAGGGGGTCCTTCACACCTGGGCGAAGTGTGTGTGGGGCATGGGGCTGGTTTTAGTTTCACCCACGCTGGTGTAAATCAGGAGGAACTGCAACGAAGTCACTAGGGCTACACCACTGCAAAGCTGGGGTCAGTGAGAATCAGGCCCTCGCTGGTAGCACCTGGTGCAGGTGTAAATGGTGCAAGGCAGAGGAGGATTAGGTGCCATGAACTCTCAACGGCTACTCACTTGAGTCCATCCCTTGAGCTGGGCTAGCAACCAGTAGCCCATGTGCTGTGAGGCCCGCAGAGAAGTGGCAGAGCCGTCGAGGAATGTGAAGCCGGATGTGTGTGAGGCTAGAGCCATGCCCTGACACAGGTGCAAGGCGTGGGGCCCGGCTGTGTGTGGCAGGAGGCTGGTTGATACAGTCGCTGCTGTTCCAGGGGAGCCCCCAGGAGGTTCAGAAGGAGAAGTGACCATAGGGGATTCAGCTGGTTCTGACTGGCTACAGTTCTTGGCTCTCTTCCCCCTGCACTTTCACTGTAGGGCTAGTCCAGGGCTTGGGGTACTTATTGAGCAGCAAGAACAAGTAACCCCTTCCCCCCTGCTGCCTGGAGGGTCTGAACTCCCAATTACTGAGAAATAGCAGGATGGGGCCTGTTGCCTGAGCTACCTGGACAGAGGCCACGAGTCGCTGAAGATGCCATTAATCCTTCGGCAGCAGCTTGGGCAGGTGACGTGAAAGGAGCCCTGGCCTCTGCCGAGCTGGAAACGGCTCTTTGCTTAACTTAGTGCTGCCTGCGCATCACGCTCTGGGCCTGCTCGTGACTCTCAGGCACGTTTAAAGCACGTCTCCTAGGCTGAGATCCTGACACTCCAGGCCCTCGCGGGGAAACAGCGGCACGATAGAGCAGGCGAGGTTCTTGTGTTTGGGTTCCCAGGGGTGGGGCTGGTGAAGGGAGGCAGAAGAGGAGAGACATGTAAAATGGCTGCTGATCCTGGGGATTCAGTGCCTGGGGACCTCTGGGGCCTGATTTCCAGAGGGGGCCGCGTGGCTGTGGCTCACCTTGCCATTGGGCTGGTGCTTTCTGACTGCCCCCTGCTGGCAGGGTGTAGGGAGTGACCCAAAGGGACGGACTGCAAGGGTTGGGGTCGGGTCGGCTCGTCCTGTCCGTGTCCCATGCCCACCACCTCATGCGCTGGGTGCCCCGCGGCGTGTGTGCTGACGAGGCCACAGCACCCACAGCGCAGCAGTGGGCAGGAGTGGGGCACGCTGAGGTGGCCAGAGATGGTTCATGGGTGTGGGGAGTCCCCGGGCTAATCCCAAGCACAAGGGGACAGAGGCGGCGCTGCGACAGGGTCAGGGCTGGCCGTGAAAGGCCTCTCAGGCTGGGTTGGGGCAGTTGTGCCCATCTCCGGGACCGGCTTTAAAATCAGGCCCGAGCAGCCCTGTCGTGGGAGGGGAGAGGGAGCAGGCTCTTACTGCCGGGGCCTTGCGGAGAAGGGGACTGGCAGGGGGGGCTGCTCCAGGCTGCCCAGGACACAGCTCCAGCTGAACACTGCTGCCTCCTCCAGCCCTGTGAAGGGGGGCTGCAGCCTTCGCTTCTCAGTCCCTGGTGGGCTCGAGGCTCAGTCTCCAGACGCTTGGCTGACGCCCCAGGCAGCGCACAGCCGTGGGGGGCAGCCTGTCCAGGGGCTTAGTGGCAGTGACCTCGAGGGACATGTCCCGAGCACGGAGGGAAACGGATGCCCTGGCTGGAAGGAGCCTCAAACCCTCTCACTGCCTCCTTCCCTGTGGGGGGATGAACAGCCACCAGGACAAGGGCTGCAGGGGGATCTTTAATGGGTGACCAGAGCCTACAGCGAGAGAAGTCACCCCAGCCCCACAGCCGAGTGTAAATGACAAGCACCGCACTGGGGGCAGTGGGAGCAGCTCCTGGCGGACCGCCCCATGCCCCCCCTTGCTCCTCCCGCTGCCTGGCACTCAGCACCATGGCAGAGTCGCCCCAGCCCTAGCCTGCCCACGAAATGCCACTCTCCTGCCTGGGGCAGCCTGCATCATGCCCCCACACTGGCCTTTCCCAGTCCACTTGTGGGTCAGACACACAGTGCTGATGAATCTGCAACCGGGCAGCCGGTTGAGCCTCCGTCCCCCTCTGCTATCCCCAAAACCTTAGCAGTGCCCATCCCAACTCTTCCCTCCCCCTCTGGGGCAGCAACAGGCTCTAGTCCTGTAGGATGGGTCCAAACCCCTAGAGGAATTCCATGGGGCTGCCCCTAAGGGCATGGGAGAGGCTGGCTTGGTACCACTACCTCCCAGAGCTTCCCTCATCCTCCAGCAGGAAGGGCTAGCTCTGCCCCTCCCCACCCCACCTCAGGGCTCCCCTTACACCACAGCAGGAAGGAGCGTCTCTGCCCCTCTCACCCCCTTTGCCCCTCGCTGGGTCTCCTGAAGGAGCTGGAGACTCAGGACAGCTGCCCAGGTGGGGCAGATTGGAGTGAGGCTGTTAGCAGCAGCTGCCCCAGTCCCAAGGACATGGTGTGGGCCACCATGGCACTGAGTGGGAAAGGCCGGTGCCTCCACACCTACCACTGGGTGCTGCTCGGGTCTCAGGGGGGTCAGGCCCACTGGCCCCAGAGACGCACTGGGCCCTGATGGTAACTGGGGAGGGCTGGTCAGGGAGCAGAAGTGCAGGGGGAGCATATGCTAGGGGCCTCCGAGTCCCATGCAGTCGCCAAGTGGGAGTGCAGCTCTGAACAGCTGGGGGGCCCAGGCGTGGGGGAAGCAGGAGGCGTGGAGGGCGAGTAGTGGGGGCCCTGGAGGCAACGCCTGGCCCGTCCCCCTGGGAGTTGCTCCTTGCTTGAGGCTGTTGCATGGCAGGAAGGTGTTGGTGCAGCGGCACAGACAGTGTCCAGCCCAGCATTAGGGCATGTGGATAGGGCAGTGAGAAGGAGGGGCTCTGTCCAGGGGGTGGGGTCTTAGCAGGGCTCCTCCCCCCTCAGCCAGTCCATGGGCGCTGTCCGGGAGGCGGATGCCTTGCTCCCCCAGCTCAGAGGTTGCTCTCCACCTCGTCTTTCCCCAGCAGCCCCTTGGCGGGGCTCAGCGCCAGCCGGTTGCTCTCGCTGAGCCGCTGTACGCGGTAGCTGTCGTAATGCACGTTGTGGGTGATGTCCTTGAGATCCTGCAGGTGGGACCTGGGGAGGGGGAGCGAGAGGCAGGGGTAATGGGGCAGGAAGAGCAGCTGCGGCCAGAGCCCCGTGCAGGCGAAGCTGTGCTGGGAAGAGCCGTCCTATAGCCACAATGAGGGGCAGGGCCTTTTACACTGCCATCTGACATGGAGCGCCGTGCCAGCCTCCCCCCTCCAGCAGCGTCATCCTCTCTGCCAATCCTGCAAGGGCTGCCCTCGCTGTCCAATGGCCCCAGTCCATCCCACACTCCCCCGCAGCTTTCACTGGGAGTGGAGGGTGCCAAGGGTGGCTCACAGTGGGTGCCAGTCTCCCCCTCCCCCCAGTGTGGGTAGGGAAGGTGGACCCGGCCGGGCGTCTTACCGGATGAGCAGGTCTCGCAGCAGGGGGAATTCGCAGTGTGCCGGGTTCTCCACTGAAAAACAAGATGCAGAGACAGGCTGGGACCCCAGAGTAGGTGGAGCCCTGCAGCCCCTGGATGAGAACAGGAGGGATTCAGGAATGCATTCAAAGCCACCCTGCTCAGAGCAGCACCCCGTGCCCCGCCACCGTCTCATCCTCTGCCTTGCCCTTCGACTGCATCTGTGCTGCTCTGTCCTTTCCTTTCCCGAGAGACTAGATCCTGCCCTACCCCAGGACTGGACTGCACAAGCCAGGTGGCCTTAACTCCCACTGGGGAGCTGCAAGGAGGCAGGTAGTCACTAGGGGGCAGCAGGTGTCCATGCATGTGCACTGGTAAACAGATGCAGACAGCTGCAATCTCAACAGAGCAGCAGCATCCCTGCGTTCAAAAGCGCAGCTCCAACTCCAGGACGACGCGTCCAGGAAGTGGCCAGAGCGCGGTGCTTCCCAAGAGCTGCACGGATGGACACACAGCACCGGAGCCTCAGCATGTGCGGCCAGGAGACCCAGGAACCCCGGTTACCAGGGATGGCCCTGTGAGTACATCTCTGTTGGGGATACAGGCGGGTCTGAGGGTTTGCACGTGTGGCCATAGGTGTGCGCATGGGAGCTGCTCGTGGGGGTCACCATGTGCCTGTGTAGGAAAGCTGTGTGTGTGGCTGCACGGGGATGGCATGTCATCGGTGTGAACCAGAGGCTTTGCACACGCGTGGATGGGAGGGCACGTGGGAGTCTGGACGTGTCAGCGGAAGGAAGGTCTCATCTCGCCGGGTGTGCTGCGAACGCGGTGGGGACAGAGGCTATGCACACAGCAGCACACGTGGGTGCTGCGAACAAGGGTGGGGCTAGAAGATCACCCTACAGAATACCAAGAACTAGTAGGCATGCATTAGCACACATCTGATGGCTGCACATGCGTCTACAGGTGTCCAAGGGAGATTGTGGCCTCCCCATCATTGGAGATTTTTTGGAATCGGTTGGACAAAGAGCTGTCAGGGATGATCTAGGTTTGCTTGGTCCTGCCTTAGCACAGGGGCTGGCTTAGATGACCTCTGGAGATCCCTTCTGGCCCCACCTCGGTGTTGTTATACACGTGTCCCTGCGCAGTCCCACAGCCTACTGGGAGGCTCAGCATGTGCCTGGGCGCTCGCGTGTGTCAGCTGACTCTGCATGGGTGTGTAAGTGCCATGACAGCTCCAGCAGCTCCCCCGGCAGCTGTGCCAGTCCCCGCCACGCACGGCGAGATCTCCCTCTGGCACAGAACACAGACAGACAGCAGCTGGGAGCCTTCAGCCAGAGTTCGAACAATTTCCCTGGCAGCAGCTTGGCCGCACAGTTCCAACGGCCTTCAATAAATGAAGAGGCCCTTGGTAACACTCTCCAAAGAGGCTCTTCCCAAGCCCCAGCTGACCCACAGCAGCCACTAGGCGCAGGTGCAAGGAATCACTGGGGGAAAGGGCTTGTGGCTACAGCAACGGCTTGGGGTGTGGAGGGAGGGAGGATGGATGTTCCCATTGCTCGGACGATTGCAGGAGCACCTGCATGGCACCGACCCAGCAGCGTCCCTGCCTGGGGTGTGGTCCATGGGATCAATGCACACCCTGGAGTTTGGGACGCAGCGATCTCCAGATGGGAGTCACGCTGGTGACGGGGAAGCTGGGGTCCAGCCTGGCAGAGTTCATGGGCCAAGCTCAATGATAGCGTCATTCCAGTGAGTTCAGGAGGCTGACACTGGGGCTGAAGCGAGTCCAGTGTGTGCCCCAGTCTCTGGAGTGCGAGGGACTGGCTTGGAGCTACACAACACGCATCACCCCAGCTCTGCCATTGGGCTCTCAGCAGAGCCTGTGTCCCACGGCGCTCGGAGCAGCACAGATTGAGTGGTGCAAGCACAGCCCAGCCAGACCCCAGCTCCCCACTGGGCCCCTCTGCGCGCCGGGGATCTCTCTTGGGGAGGAGTTCCCTGGGGCACTTGCTGTATTGGTGCTCAAGGGAAAGCTTGGCTCAGGAGGACGCCTGCCTGCTGCACTTCCTTGGGTGCGGGCAGAGGCCCCGAGTGTCACAAGCGTTCCCTGCTCCAGGCCCTAGGGTAAGCAGGGAGTGTCTGAGCTCTGGGGATGGTCCCTGCCGCCTGGCACCCTGCCCACTGCCCTGACACACTCACATAGGCCCAGGACAGAGGTTGAAGGGCCCAACCAGGGACGGGCCAGTCTGAACTTTTGCCCCATGTTCTGGGGTCTAATATGTTTGGGCAACTTTCCTTAACCCTCTGCCCTCCTTACACCCAAAGCCAGCCCCACTTGCTCTCAGGTCAGGACAGGACTAGAACCCCCCCAATACCAAGAGCCAGGCTTTTTGCTGCTGAGTTGCCCCCACCATGACCTCTAGCTCACTGCTGGGCTGCAGCTCATTTCTCAGGGTCAAAGGAAACCTTCCCTCCTGGAGGGTGGCTGGGCTGGAGATGCGTCCTGCCCAGCGGGCCTAGGAAGGCGTTGGGAGGACACCTGGAGCGGGCTTTGGACAGAAGGGACCTGTTTCCATTGGGCACCCAGGGGTGCTGGGCTGCCCCAAACAGCAAGGACTGGGAGCGCTCGGCTTCCCCTGCTCCAAGGCAAACCCTCCGTCCGTTAGCAGGGGTCCAGCGGGAGCCAGCAGTCGGGGGACAGGATCGACCTCAATGCTTAGAGGAGGAGTCCGGAGCCACGCCCCACCCATGGCAGAGCCACATCCGAGATGCCCATTACCTTCAATGATCCCCCACTTGGTCTTGCGGCCCAGGACCCTCTTCCCGTTCACCTGATGCTCCTTGTCCGCTCCCACCACCGCAAAGGGGATTTTGTCCTGCACGGGAAGAGGGGGCAGGGTCACTGTAGAACCGGGGCACCACCCCGCACGGGCAGGCTCCGCCTCCCCCTCATCGCTGCTGCCGCTGCCCAGCACAGCTGCCCGTCGGCCTGCACCAGCCAGCGACTTGTTGCAGCCCAGAGAGGGGTCCAGGGCATGGCCACGGCAGGCACCCACAGGCAAGCGGCCCCACTCAGCTTTCCCCCCGTACACCCACCTCCCAGCACTCACTCGAATCTTATTGTTCAATATCCTGTCGTCTGGGTTGTCATCAAAATCCTCCTGGGGATAGACACTGATGCCGTGAGCCTTCAAGTCCTTCTGGATCTGCAGGAGACAGCACCTGTGAAATTGCTCTGTGCTAGCAATGGGGATGGCTACCATTCGCCCCAAAGTCCTTGAGATTGTATCATCTCTCCTACCGCTGAAATGTGGCCATGTCTGGGGTGGAGCGGGGTGCTTATTAAACAGCACACAGCAACACTACCTATGTGCTGAGAACCCTGTATCCAATTGACCGGCATAGGAGGATTTCAGGAGGGGTGGGGACGGTGTCATTGCAGGGGCTGCTATTTGGCCGGTGAAAGATGCCATGGATCTTTCCAGGACCATAAGATGCTGCCTCCTGCTTTCCTCTGTCCCTGATGTGTCTCTGCTCAGCTGGGAGGAGAGGAGACACTTAGTCGCCTCTGTCTTAATGCAAGAGACCCATGGACTGTTGGGTTGCTCTGGTCAATTGTCAGGGATGGGTGGAGACCACCGAGCGGTTTGGGGCAATCTTACACAGACCAGCCCTTGGTGCTGGGACTGCACCCGGTCCCTTTAATGTCGTTCATCCCCCAATGATGAGAGGCACCTCAAGCCATGCTGCCTACGCCCAGCTGTGCCCCAAGGGCGCTGGGTTCCCATGCTGAGCTGCCCTAGAGAGCTCCACCTCTCCCCCTGTGAGGCCCCTCACCCTTTGCTTGAACTCGGCCCGTTCCTCTAGGGTCAGGGTGTCCGCCTTGGCGATCACCGGCACCACGTTGACGATCTTATTCAGCCGCCTCAGGAACTCCAGATCCAAGGGACGCAGCCTGCCAGGGAAACACCCCACCCCACCACAGCGATTCAGAATGACCAGAGGGGGGCGCTGGCGCAGTGAGATGGGGCCCCTCCATCCTCACACCACTTTCCCTGCCTCCCCCACGACACAGGCCCCTCCACGGCCCATACGCTTGCTGGCAAACTGGGGCAGAGATGGCCAGCGCCAGCTTCAGAGCAGTGGCACCTCCAGGCATCCTGACCAGCGAGGCCAAAGGGAACGGCCGGCCAAGTCCTCAAGCAACTAAAAAGCGGCAGCAGCTAGGCGAGCTTTGCCCCCGGAGTGGGGCTGACCCAGAGGGGCGCCGTGTCAGTCTGTGGCCTCTCTGCTGAAACGGGCAGCAAGGGGCCCGAGGGATGTGGATGCTCGTTCACTAGGACCTGGCCCAAGAAATATTCACACGTGGCACACAGGCCCCCAGCCAGCTCAGCTGGTCACTGCTGTCAGCTGTCACTGCCCGGGCCGGAGGCAAGCTGGCGACCCAGAGAGGCTGCCCCATTCCATTAGCAGCTCCATGAGCCAGCCATCCCAGGACTGACTTCAGAGGAATAGCTTAGATCAGAGGGGCAGATTCTGCCCAGCTACTCTGGAGTAAGCGAGGTTGGCTGGGGATAACCAAGGGCAGGGTTTGGTCCACTCTGCTCATCTTCGCTAGCTGGTGATGGGGCCATGCAAACTGCTTCTAAGTAAAGGCCAGGTGGGCCAAGGATGCCTAATAGCCGTGGGAAGCGGATGTGGGTGGACAGCAGGAAACCCTGCCCCACGGTGGGTCCTGTGTGAAATGGCCCTTTTGGGTTGCTGGAATGAACGGCCAGCCATCTCTCCCCAGCCCCTCCTGTGTGTACCGCTGGGGCAGCTACACCAGGGAGTGGCAGAGGGTTTCCAACCCAGTAGCCCCCAGTTTGATGTTCACCAGGAATGGCCTGGAAAATGCAGCAAGGCAGTGTGCCCCAGCCCGGCTCCTTCACTCCAGGCATCCCCTGCCCTCCCATCTGCACTCCTCCACACCCCTCCCCCCGGCTTTGATAAAATCCACCCAGCCAGTGTGTTTCAGAGGCCAGCAGTGACCCTTCCAGAGCACATCACATGCTGCTGTGGCCCTGGAAGCTGCCTCTCCCCTGTGTGGAGGGAGGGGGACTGAGGGAGAGTTCAGATCAGCAAGGCATTTGGGGTATTGGGCCAGACTTCCCCCGAGGGTGCCAGGCAGGGCCCTGAGCGCTCAGGGGCTGGCAGAGCCCGATCCCAACTCACCAGTGGCCTGTAGGTGGCACGAAGTACACACAGCTGTGGACCCTGGTGTCCGGGATTTTCCGTTTGCGGCTGATGAGGATCTCCTCCCTCAGGTACTTCTCATATTGCTCATTGATGTACTTGATGATGGGATCCCAGCTGGGTGATGGGAGAGAAGGGGTGAGACTGATCCACCACATCCCCGAGGTGCCCTAGGCACCATGTGCACCGCACACAGAGCAACTGTCCCACCCACCACTGAAAGGCAGCCACCTCTGGGGTGGAGACGAGCAGCCAGAAGCACCAGCAGAAGGTGCTCAGATAGGGCAGCGATGAGCATGGTATAAACCCTCCGGGGAGGTGGGGCTGGGGGATTTAACCAAATCCCTAACTCTTACTGAAGTGACTCAAGCTTTGGTGTCCCCACAGAGCAGAGAAGAGCTGGGATTTAAGGTCTCCTCTGAAAGCGTCCCCCTGGTAACTGCCTGGAGCCCAATGGATCTAGCTCACACAGCTGAAAGGCACAGTCCACACTGCCAGCGCATGAACCTCTGGATCCAGGGTGTCAGTTATTAACAAACAGCTGCTCAGCCTAAGCCCCACCTCCGGTAAGTAACCCTGGTGCCCCCTCCCACAGGCCCCACCTCCTTCGATGGCCTGCCCCCAGCCAGCCATGCTGGGCTCCCTCCTGCCCTGCTAGATTTCCCTGGGGATCCCCAGAACCGGGGAGCCCGGTGAGAACCTACCAGTTTTCATTGTTAATCTGGTCGCCAAACCCCGGCGTGTCCGTCACAGTCAGCTTCATCTTCACGCCCTTCTCTTCGATAACTAGCAGGGACGGAGGGTGCAAGGTCACCAGGCATCTCCAGGAGTCCCCTGACCCCCACTCTGGCTGAATCCTGCTGGGCCCCTTTCCCCTCCCCAGCTCCTGCTGGCTTCCCACTGGTCTCTGGGCACACGCCCATCCGGGCACATGCAGCGAGCGGCCCAGGCCCGGAACTAGCAGCCGTGGGAGCTGGGGAGGCACGCTGGAGATCGGCAATCTGGCTAGCACCTGGGGCACAGCGTGGGGAATCCCTGTCCAGTAGGCTCACCCAGGCCAGGGGGCAGCAACAACTGTCCGGCTGGAGCCCCGGCAGGCTGGGCTGGGAGGATGGGGATGATGGGGCTGGAGCCTGTTCCCAGTGAGGTCAATAGGAGCTCCGCCATGGCCAGGGAATTGCCACCATGCCCTCTGAGACCTCACTCGCCTCCCTGGGGCAGAGGGGCAGGAGCCAGGGGCAGGCAGGTGTTCCCCTCAGGGGGTCGCTCTCAGGATGGGGGCAGCTGAGCCAGAGCCTTTGTTTCCCAGGGCAGCACGCACTTCTGAGATTGTAGGGTGTGGGGCGAGGGAGGGCCCTTGCTGGGCCTCACAGAGTCCATTCTGCGGCTCACGGGGAGAAGGATCCAAGGCTACGCCAGGACTTCCAGAAGGATGGGAGAGGGGGCCATGGTGGGGCAGTCTGCCAGGGCTCCCGGAGAGATGGATGGGGGGGGCTGCACCAGGGCTGCTGGAAGAATAGACAAATGGGGGGAGAGGAAGGGTCCTTCCCGGGGTTCCTGCAGCAGGGCCTTACCGTGGGTGACAGAGCGCAGCTGCACCGTCTGTGGGATGCACTCCTCGTAGCCAGGGCCTGTGGGTTTCCGGCTCACCTTCGACTTGAAGAGGGTGTTCACCATTGTCGACTTCCCCAGGCCGCTTTGCCCTGCGCGGGGCCAGAGAGGGGGAGTGCCGTGTGAGCCTGCGGACGGGCACGTGGGATCCAGGACATGCTCCCCTGCCTAGCCAAACCAGCCACTCCTCCTCCCCCATCCCCGTCTCCGCTGAGCTCCTGCGCCCTGCTGGCAGCGCATTGCCGACTGGCAGAGCAGGCAGCATACGGGGGACAGGAGGAGATGGAGGGGCCCGTGGTCCCCAGACATGGGGTGCAGGATGGACAGGGCACAAGCTTGGTTCACTCACTAAAGTGGAGACACTGGGCGTGCCCCCATCCCCTCCCCAGGTCCAGGTTAGAAAAGCTCTGCCCATTGCTCAGTTCTCTTCCTCTCTTCACTTGCCTTGGCTTTCTGCTGCAGCCCTTCAGCAATTAACTTAGCAGCACCCCTGCCACTCCCAGGCACCCCAAGATGTCCTGGTGTCCTAAGTGAGCCCAGCCCCCAATTCCTTAGAAAGCCCCACACGCCCCCAGGCATCCAAAAATCCTCAGATACCCCACATGCCCCAGCACATGTGTGTGGGACTAGGGGGTTTATTACTCTCTCCTTGGACTCCCCCGGTGTTAGCAAATGCAGATGGTAGGTGTGCCACCCCCCGTCACTGTGGTCTATGATCTCTTCCCTGCTGGAAACCCAAAGGGGTGACTCCATCTATCCCTGTATGCCACTGCAGGCTGGAAAGCCAACCCAGGGAAGTAGCTAGCATGGGAGGCTGGGCTGGTGAAGCCGCAGTGTCTGGATCATGCTGCTCGCGAGGTTACAGGTGGTTTAAAGAACATTTTTCCTGGAGTGTTAGTGATAAAAAGCAAGAGGGAGCAGGACGGGAAATTCATACTCCGGAGATCGCACTGGAGGTAAGGGCTGTCAGCTGCACCATGGGAAGGAGAAGTGAAAGCGACCAGGATACAGAAGGGGAGTCATTGCAAGAGTCCTTCCAGCCCCCAATACTGTATCGATCTCCCGCTCTTCTGCTTTTGCAGCTGGTGTCCCAAGAGCAGACAGGAGCTGGTGTTTCCCAATGACACCCACCTGCCCTCCTCGACTTTTGGCCCCATTGTATGTTCCTCCAAAGGCTTGGGACAGCCTGGCACGTGTCCAGTCCCCATCCTACTCTCCACCCCTGCCTCCCCCTGCAGGATCCTTTGAGCAGCCCTACTGACCCCCTCCTTGCCTGGCTACAGCTTTCCCCCAGGCTACGGATCTTGTCTTTGTGACCCTTCCAGGGCTGGCGCCCACATGACTGCCCAGAACAGGAGGGGGCTGGAGTCAGTCACCTGTGTCCAGGGAGGGAGGTGGGTGCCCCTTGGTGCTCGAGCGGCTGGTGGATTGCAGGTGCAGAGACAGGAGAAGGGAGAGGAATTAATATGAAGGGACTGAGGTCCCACGAGTCGTGGGGCTGCTTCTTCCAGGGCCGGTCGTTCACCAGAAGTAAAAAGCACTGGCCTGTGAGATCAGTGTGCCAGGGCTAGCGCTGAAGGAGGGAAACAGCCTCACGCCTGCTGAACACACCCCCAGCCCTGCTGTCCCGAGCCTGGGAGCGCAGCATTTCCATGGCATGATTCTCTTCCTTGGAACCAGCTGAGAGCACCTCGCAGGTGCAGAGACAAAGGCTCTGCAGGGAGCAAACGGGCTTCCTCCACTGCCTCTGCCAAAGCCCCTCTAATCCTGATCTGCAGCCCCCAGTTATCCCAGCCCTAGGGAACCCCCAGCTCTGCCAACACGCCCCAGCCTCGTCCAGCAACCCGCTGCTAGCCCAGCCCTAGGGCCCCCCAGCTCTGCCAATGCACCCCAGTCTTGTCCAGCAGCCCTCTGCTAGCCCAGCTCTGCCCACATGTCCCAGCCTTCTCCAGCAGCCCACTGCTAGCCCAGCCCCAGGGCCCCCCAGCTTTGCCAACACATCAAGACCTGCGACTCCCCTTGCTTCTCCAGCCTTGAGTTACTGCCATGTACACAGTGTGCACTGCTAATCAGTCTGCAAGCCAGTTTCAGGCTGGTACCATAGCAAGCTGACCAGGACTTGAGCTGATTAACTGACAGCTAGTAGCCCAAAGACAAAGCCGAGTAGCCAGGGTGAAACAGGGGCACTCTCCGCTCTGCCCAAGCCACACCTGCCCCGTGTGCTGCACTGCGCTGGCAGTGGGCTAGAGAAATCTGAAGTGTTAACATTGCACTGACTTTGATTCTCCTGGCAGCAAGCCCTGCTTCTGCTGAGCGAAGCGAGCACACCCTCTAGTACCCACCCCCCCCGAGAGAAGGCAGCATTAACACACCTGACCGAGTGTGATAAAGCTGCTGCAGCACCATGCCAGGGGAGAGGTTGAGAGAGCAAACTCAGGGACGCCCACAGGTTTGGTTTGCTCGTGTCTGCCACACGGTGCCTCCTACAGGCCACCAAACGTATGGGCTGCATCACATAGCTTGGCCAACACTGCAGGGGCAGCCTCAGCTCGGGGCAGGTCTTGAGTTTGGAGGGTCCTGGCTAGCATTGACATGGAGGCTTATTTGCAAAGTCAACACCTCTGGCCTGGCAACTTGCCAGTTCCCTGAACTGGCTGCACCTGGTTTGTGCAGCTCACAACAGGATGGGGACACGGGGGAAACTTCAAACCCAGTTGAGCCACGAGAAGGAAGGGCGTGATCTTGAAGAAGGATGCACAGTACTGAGTCATATACCTAGGCAAAGTCTCGGCTGCATGAGAACACTGAACTCCCCACCTGGCCACAAGTGGGGCAGTTTGGTAAGGTGGAATCGCCACCCCATTCTGTATAGTGCCATGATCTGAGCTCTCTCCGCAATAAGGCAGCTCCACCGCCGCAGGCAAACGGGGGGCATGTTTGCAATGAAACTCCTGTCTCCGCTCTGGTGTCCTGAGGCACTTCTGGCTGGAGAATGCTTTGAGCTCTGCTTCCCATCCCCAGATCTGTGCTAGGAGGAGATCATCTTTCTCCAGGCAGGCCACCTCTTGATCTCTGACCTGTGAGGTCGCAGCAGCAGCACTGGGGAGGTGCCGCTCCCGGGTGGGGATCAAAGCTCACAAAGCAGGGGGGAAGAGGGCAGTTTTCCATCACCGCGCACTAGAAGGAAATTCAGCCTCAAGCTCTGAGAGCGAGATGGGTATCCCCTTCCCTCTGCAGGAGGCAGCGCGCTGATCGCTCCAGTGCAGGATTCCCAGATCTGGAACAAAGCAGTCCTTCTTCTCACACCCACGGCTTCCTCTCGGTGGGCGGCCAGTGTCTCCGCTCGCTTCCGCCGGGGGGCGCCAGTAGGTGGTGGCAGCACCAAAGACTTACGCGTGTGGCCGTACTGTGCCCGGGTGCAATGCCTCTGGCAAAGGTGGCCCCTGCCCACCAAGGTGCCTATGTCACTGGCACCCAAGTTACTAACGCCTACCCCACGCATGTGTTCTTCTGCCCAGGCTCCCCAGATCCCCGCCTGAGCTAGCCGCGCACGGGCAGAGTCGCTGCGCTAAATCTGGCTCTGAGAAAGCGAAGGCAGAAGGGTATCTCTGGTGGAATATGAGGTAGGGGCGGGAGGAACAACCCTGCCTAAGTCCAGTCCTAGGCATTGCAGCCTTGCAGCAAGCGCCCCGGTGAGTGGCCGCCCGCGGGAATGGGAGGTGGGATCTCCAGGCAATCAGTGTCATTCTCCAGCAGTCAGATCAGGAGCTGGACTGCGCCCGGACCCCTCACAGCAGCGTGTGGCCCTGCTGACAGGGCAGGGCCCGATGTGAAACACGCAGTGACGCACTGGCAGCGTCAGAGTGCATGGGGCTCGCGCTTGTGACGGCATCAGCTTCCCTCGCTGTAACGAGACTCCCGCTAAGGAAAGGGCGGCAGCAGAGCTGTGCAGGGAGGCCAGTGTGGGGTCTGCCTTGGAGAGGAATGTCCACCTGCGGAGCGGGGATTGGCAGGCAGGAGGGCGGCTGCAATATATGACCTTCCCCTGGCTTCTGTGGAGAGAGGGAGCCAGGATGGGACAGGGATGGCAGAGCAATCCCCAGGCAGAGAGGAGAGCTGCTGGGAGCCAGGGAAGCCTCGAGTCTGCGCCCCACACAGGTTTTGTAGTGGCACAGCTGACAGTTCGGAGGGCGATTTTATGCCGGTACAGCCACAAGTGTGCATGCAGCGGTGAGAGATGCCTTACACCCAGAGGGCTTCTTCCCCTCCTGTTTGGGGAATAAGCACCTTTATCCAATAACTGCGTCCACACTGGCAGGTGACCCCACTTTCCTGAGACCGGTGTAGTCACAGAGCCAAGGCCAGAAATGGCCACCAGGTCATCTAGTCTGACCTCCTGTCTACCAGCGGCCACCCCCCCCCAGCACCCGCACACCAAACCCATCCTGAAATCAGAGCCAGGCACTAAGAGCCTGCAAAGGGCAAACGATTACCTGCTGCAGGCAGAGAACAGCAGGGACCAAGGGGCACATGTGCCTGCAGCCCTGCAATGGCAGGGAATTGACTGAGCGAGTTATGCCCAGATAATCCTGGCAAGTGACCTGCCCCTGCACTGCAGAGGAAGGCAAAAAAGCCCCAGCGTTACTGCCAATCCGAGCTGTGGCAAAACTCCTTTCTGGCCTCATAGGGTGACCAGTTAGACCTGAGCATGTGCACAAGAACCAGCCATGCACCTGAGAGAGAATTGTCAGTTCCACCTCACTGCTCCAGTCCACCTTGTCCAGCTGTGGCGATCTCTGATGCTTCAGAGGAAGGAGTTAAAAGCCACCACCAAGAACCAGATAGAACAAGGGGGCAAGGTCCCTTCCTGACCCCTACAGGTGGCCAGCTGAAGCCCTGAAGTATGAGACTTTAGGAAGATTAGACATGAACCGGAAGGGACACTCTGGGCTGCCAAGCCCAGGCCCTCCCCACCCCCAGCAACCCTGTCGTGCAATTCCACTCATCAATTTGTCCAGCTGTCTCAAAACGAAGTTGTTTGCCCCCATGATTCCCCATGGGAGGCTGGACCGGAAAACCAGTTTAAGTGGCACAACTGTTGTGTGTAGTCAGCGTCACTGTGTGGGCAAGAACAGTGACGTATTCGACCCCAGTAGACAGAGTGGAACAAACCATTGATTGCGCAGAAAGCCTGTGGCTGATAGGAGGCCCCCAGCCAGATGCAAAGAGGCAGACAGGGAGCCCAGCCGGGCCATCGGACTCTGGGCATCATAGAAAGCCCTTTAATTAAATGCCCAGGAACTTGGAGGTGCCTGTTTACTGGAGGAGGTTGAGAGGGTCTGCAGATAGTCAAGGCTGGAAGCTGGCCAGCTGAAAATGCCCCTTCCTTTGTTATGGGGAGGCAGCAGCCTGCAGGTAACTGGGCAAGGAGAAGCAGGCATTGAGCCACCCTTGCTGTGCAGTGGCTCTGTGGTCATGGGACAGCCGCGGAGCCTGGATAACGGAGACATCCCCCCCGCTTCCCTGGGACGTCTGCTAGTTCAACATGTGCTCTCCCGTGATAAGGTTTATCTGGCTGCAGAGAGTTTCCTCTCCCTGTCCCAGGCAGCTCCAATCACCCTCCCTCTCCCTTTTAAGTCAAAATGTCAAATTAGTCCATATGAAAAATTCCCCAGGCTGATGAGAAGCAGATGTGCAGCGCCCCGGCACACAGCTGGAAGCCCTTAGTTTTTCTGTTCCCGTTTGCAATTGGCTGGCCTGGCCTGGCCTCCTGGGTCCCTCCACACACCCTGCTGGACCCCGATGCTGCCGCCCTCCTGGGCAAGCTGAGCAGATGTACAATGGCTGCGGGCCACCGAGCCCTCGCGGTTAGAGGTCTGGGGACAACTCTGTCCCTAGGAGAGGGGGCAGGTTGCTCCCTCTTCTGGCACCTCCGATAGCCCTGGGGCTCCTGGGCGGGGGCGGGTGGCTAAGAGCAGGGGCTGTTTGATGTGCAGGAGAGTGCAAACCTGCCTTTCCTCTGGCCGGGGCTGCCCCACCCCCCTTTCCACTCACTGCTCCGATTTCACTCTCTAGCTCCTTTGGGATCTGCCCTCTGCATCTGCTTCCACCCTCCTCTGCCTCCCCGCTGAGCCAAGCCGAACAAGGCCCCGGGCCTGCAGAAGGAGGGGTCTCTGCAGATGCATGGGATTCGATGCCGAGATGGGCTCCATGGGCCCCCTTCCCCACCCCCTCCCAGGTATCAGATGAAGCCCAGCAAACCAGTGCCGGGGATGCAGAGATCCTATGGCAGCATGTCCCTCTCTCGCTCCTTCTGCCCGGCCCAGAGGTCACTGCGTAGGCGTCTGACAGCCAGGCTGAAGGGCCCAGGGGAACCCACTCTGGGCACAGGGAGAGCCAGCGACTGCAGGACTGCAGCGGCTCCCTTACTCCTATGCCCTTTGCTGAGAGGCTGCCACGCCACAGTGCCATGGGTATCCCCGCCGGCAGCTGCTCTGACCCATGGCCCAGGCCTGCCTCTGTGCTGCTTGGTGCTGCACAAGGGCCAGCACGAGCCCATGTAGCCGTGGAGTTTGAACGTGCAATGCGGGGGCCCTGGCGGGCGTGGGTTCACATGGTAATATCGTGGAACCCACCCCCACGACTAGAACAAGGGAGCAGGGGGAGGGTTGAAAGGCTCCAGTCCATGTTCATTTCATTCTGGGAACCCCACAGGGCTCCAGTAATGCAGCCTGCGCTTCACCTGAAAGTGCCACCATCTCCCAGAGGAGCCTGGGCTATTTAGAGGTTGCACGTCAGCTGATTGCCACACAGCTGCCTACACTGAGGATGCCCTTGCTTTCCTGCTTCTGGAGTGGCACAGATGATCAGCACGTGTCCTTCTCCCGAGGTGAAGAACCTATTTACTGTGGTTCTGAATAGCCTCTCCCTTCAGGGATGGGTCGATCCAAGTCCCATGGCTCGGGCCCGTCTCTTTTGCTAAAAAGTAAATTGCCAGCCCGTCTTGCCTGTTCAATTCTCCTGAAGTTATCACTGTCTCCTTCACCTGCCTCCAGGCTCCTCATGGGCTTGGAGGAATCCTTAATGATTTATCTGACTCCCTCTCTGCTTTTCTTATCATTGCTTAGCTCTCTTAAAAATGTTATCCCATAATCTCCCCATCCTCCACTCTCGCTGATGTTTTATGCTCCACACAACCATCTCTCTTACCCTGGATTACTTTCTGACATCTCCAAGTTGGCTTGTTTCTCTTGATCTGGGAGTATTTACTGCCGGACAGAGCACACACCCAAGGCTCTCCACACAGTTTTGGCTGGCTACAGTGCCAAGTTGGGGCCAAAGAGAAGAGATTCTAGGTATGTTGGGGGCAGGAATGGGCATGATGCTCTGCAAAGTGTTGGCAGCGCTGGACATGAGCAAAGCAAAACTCCCCATCCAAACGCCTCGGAGCTTTGGGGGAGTTTGGATCTAGATCTGGAATTGGTCCAAAACTGTGCCATTGGGGGAAAACCATCAGTGAAATATGGTGCAGAAATGAAAGTGCTAATAGAGCTGATGGTAAGGTTTAAAGTTAGATGAATTTGACTAACTTTAGCCCACCAATAGAGGTTGCTTTAAATTAAAAGGCTGGCGCAGTGTGAACAGATTTTCAGAACTCTAACTCCAATGAAAATAGATATTTTGGGCCAGCTCAGCAGATGATTTAAGCTAGTGTAGCTTCACTAAAGTCAACGGAGCGCTGGTGCTTTACACTGGCGGGGGCTCCGGCCCTGTTAATTTAAGGGACATTCAGGTCAACAGTTAGGTTTTGTAAAAACAAGGTGGTATAAAATCTTAACTGCTTCGTGCCTGTTACATTTTCATTAAACACTAGGGCTGGATTTACACAGGCATTATAGAGACTCTGCAGCATTCCACTGCATTCCCCACTGCCTGAGAGTGAAATGGATCAATTTGATTTGGCAGAGATAAGTAGACACCAGGAAGGAAAGTACATGAAGAATGAAGAGTATCTAGGGGTTTATAAATTGCTGCCTTTAGAATCATCTAAGGCATTAATAGTAACAGAGTGAAGAGGTTTTGTTTTAAAGTATGGTCAGTTTAATGTTCTTTCCCCTTGAAATACAGATTTCACAAGCTGTCTAACAACTGTCCCATGTGCTAAACTCTAGAATCTTAAAGCATATCATGGAGTGACAGACTGTATCTGAACCCAGTTCTCTGGCCCCATCTCCCCTACCTCCTCCTCAGTCTCTTGCTTTATCCAGTTTGATTTCACTCTGCATTTCCCTGCATTCATCCAAAACCGGTTCTGCTGAAACCTAACCTTATACCCCCTTTACTGGTCTCACTTGGGTGCTGAGTACACACTTCGGTGGATTATGGTCACTTTTGCCTCCTACCAGGTCTCAGAAACCAACAGCCCTGACCCTGTGTTGCCAGTACTCATGATTTTATCACAAGTATCCTTTTTCTTAAAGCTCCCGCGTCTGGAGGCATGTGATCACACCGGAAATCCAAGTTGCCAGGGCGGCAGAGAAAAGCTTGAAAAAGTGACCCCTCCTAAACACTCAAAAGCCCTCCTTAAATGCATTATTTTTAAAATCTCATGAGTTTTGAGGCCCGACTCATGATTTTGGCGTGTGGGGTTGCCCTCTCTCTGTCACAGGGCATGCAGAAAGAAGCCAGAGCATTTCCGTCCCAGGTCCTGGAACACAGCCCCAGTCTGGGGCATCGGACTGGTAGCACAATACAAATATTAAGCAGTAACAGTCTATCGTCTGGGCCGACCCTACCACAGCGATATGCCGAATGCCCTCGCTAATGGCAGGGGGAGGAAGGGTGCTCAGCACCTGGCAGGGAAGCCTTGTAGTCCTCCCACAAGACAACTTTCACCCAGCCGAGGGACACATGACACCTTGTGGGGGGCTGTGCCTTATTCTCATGCGTGGCCTGCCCAGACTGAAAATTAGCATACAGCGCAGCCTGGTGGGTTGAGGAAGCCAGCGCGTGCGCCAGGTGTGTGCGGTCCAGTACTCTCCATAGGCCTCAACTCTGGATTAAAGACAAGCAGTGCTGGCTGCAGTTAGCCTGCAGCTGGACTTTCTAGAGCCACCCCTGACGCAGAGTGTCCCAGGCTGAGGGCCCATTCTGGGATCTGAGTCTCCCACTGCTCGCTCTTTTCACAGCCCCTTCTTCTCATTTCCCGTCTCCCTAGCCAGACGGTCACACTTCCCACAACTCCAGCTATTAGGATTCATTGCCGAGCTGTAACGATCCCTCCCCCTGCCCGGAGAGCGCTGTTCTGGCTCCCAGCCTGCTCATCCAGACCTGCTTGTAAAGTGCAGCCCTCTGAGTCCGGATTAAGCCCATGACATCTGAATGCTTCTGGCTTCCCCTCTGGCCCCTGGCCATTTCTCTCAGAGTTCACAGGCACCCCAGGAATTCCACACAAGTGCCCTTCTTTCCCGGAGAAAAGATCCACATGGAATTTGTAGCTTTGAGAACGCTTTGAACTATTTTTCGGGTTCCCATTGGTAGCTCAGGTTCACAACCCGTCCCCCCCCCATCCCACAGCGCACACACACTTTCGTTATCTAACCAATCCCAGGCCTTTTCCTGGCCGAGTCTCTTGACATGTTTTTTTTCCAGCTGCAGAGCGCACCCCCCCAGGGTTTTCATAAGGGAGAGAGGGCAAGACCCTCAGCTGGGGTAAGGCGGCAGTGACATGCTGAAATCAACGGAGACACCACAAATCAAGTAAAAGATACACTGAAATCAGTGGAGCGACCAGGATCTGGGCCAGAAGCTCTCAAAAGCTGAGCTGGCCCAAGTGGGTGCGCTGCACTCTATTAATTTGTACTGCGCTAGGATCCAGAGGGCCCGGTCAGGATCAGGGCCTTCTGTGCTAGGTGCTGCACACACACACCGGCCATGAGTTTACAGTGCATGAAAGGGGATGGATACGATCAGGCCACCTCTCCCACCCTTGTATTCGGTTTCACTCTGCCCATTCTCGGTTCACTTTTTCATGGCTTGTCGTAGACAGAAAGCAAACCCCGAGACAGCAAAGCCGACCAGGCTAAGCCAGCAGTACTCATGTTGGTTTTGAAGCCATGGAGCAGGATGTCATCCACTCCTTTCATTCGGACACCACCACGTGACTGTCCCTGAGTTCACGACTTCCCACTCACTGTGCCACCACTGTGGGGCAATGGGGCAGCCCCCCGTATCAGACTGCACAGGATTTACTAGGCATGCACAATGGCTGGCGTGGCTGCAGCTCACAGCACATGCACAGTCATGACTCCCCAGTTGAGACAGGAAGTGGATGATCCCAGCTCGTTTCCTCTCGGTTCCCTGTCTGCAAGCCAGGCTTTCAGGAAGCAGGTGGCAGGCTGAGTAAAAGCGAGCATCTCACACCGTTGCACACCCCCCCATGGTCACCTTCCCCAAAGCGCTCCCCCCCAACCCAGCCCCACTCCGTATTAAGGAAACAAGATGTAAATACAAATTGCTGTCCTAGGAAGGCTGCTGTGACCCGGTTACCACCACCCTGCCCCAGAGTCCAGGTTTCTCTCTCCTCCCAGCCCCCTGTGCTCGAGTTCCCTGCATCAATGCAGATCTGCCTTCTCTGAGGCCTTGGCTCCCCTTCTAATTCGGATGCAAGCACAAATAAGACCACATGAACAAAGCCCAGCTGACACTGAGACAACAGCTGAGCCGGGCCTGGCCCAGTGCTGCCTGTTTTTATCAGCCTAGTGTGTCCAGAAAAGGCTCAGGGAACCATGAAGTCCTGGACTGGGGTAGGAGCTAGTAGGAAATGTCCCTGCTAGGTGGACAGGGACAGGGAATGCCATGCTGTGATGGAAGCAGCTGTGAAGCACAGTGTGAGCACAGCTGACCCATGCAGAAGGGACATCGGGAGAAGGACTCACACAGACAGTGGCATGAGGGACTTACACCTCCCAGCAGAGAGAGGATAGCAAGCGCCCTTCCACGTGCCAAGCTGCAGCCTTCAGTCCAGGAGGAAGCGCTTTTATTTACCAAGAAGGCGCTAACACCACATCCCAGGCATCTGCTCTGCCCTTTGCCCAGCTTCGCAGGATCATCAGAACTGCTGCCCTACCCTGGGAGCTGCGTGGCACCATTTGACATGGGCCAGGAATGCCCGGCAGCTGCCTGCGCCTCTCTCCCTCCATAGGCACCTGGTAGCAGGGACTGATGTGTCCAACGTGAGACCAGAGCCGTGGTTCATGTAGGGTCTCAGGATGCCTGGAGCACTGTGCAATGGAGATAGATCCTGGCTGGGCACTGGGTGACAGCACCACCTGGGGCTCCAGCAGTGCAGGTTTCCCATCAGCAAAGCCCAGGGAACGGGGGAGCAGTCTGTAATGGGGGCTAAACCCCACCAAGGAAACTCGCGCTCACCTACAACCATGATGTTGAATTCGAAGCCTGTTTTCATGGTCTTGATCCTCATCTGATCCAGCACCGCCTCGATGCCCACGTAGCCAAAGAGCTCCGGACCCACGGTGCCTGGGTTAGCATCGGGGGGCCTCTCCTCGGGCGCTGGCTGCCCCTCCATGCTGATACACCCTGGCTCTGGGCTACTCCCTGAAAGGGAAGGAGATTCCTGAGTTAGATACTTGGCGGCTGCACCAAGTGATAAAAACAAACACACACATGGTTGACCTTAGGGATCATCTGAAAATCATTAGAGCCAACCCCAGCTCCCGAAAATAAATCCATTCATACGGATACTAGAGCATGTTCTGCTGCAAATGCATTTCAGTTCCCTAAATAAAGCTGTCTGGGGAGCCCACAGCCACAGCCATTCTCCTGGGTTGTGAAATTCACCCTGGTCTAGCACCACCGGAAAAGGAAATTCCATGGGCATCTCCATAGGCGGATCCTCCTTGTCCCATGCACCTGGGATGCCCTGCTTGAATAAATGGGGCATCACAAAGTAGCTGTCAGCGCAGAGAGTCGGAGACATGCCCCGTTTCAGGCCCAGGACTCTGGGACAGCTCGCAGCTCAGGAGTCTGAAAACATTAATTTTGCAAAAAATCGTTGAGGAAGTGAAACTCCACCAGCATCGTTTATGCTTTCTGCAGGGCCTGGCTGTTTGGAGACAGTCTCTGGGGGCCAGCATGTATTTCCATATCTGCAGCTTATGGAGGGTGGGGTAGCAGGTAAATCTAGAGATGGAGTGGGGGGACTGAGGCTAGGGCTGAGGAGAACTGGGTCAAATCTCTGCTTCTGTCACCACGCAAAATATGCCCGCCATAAAGCTTTTCCATTGTGTACAGATCCCACAGTAGATGGGAGAACCTTGGATCATTCTCCCCTCAGTAATGTACTAGCACTGTGCTCAGTCTCCTTCCAACGGTCCCACCACAGGATGCATCCCAAAGCCCTTGGACCTGAGGCTGTTGAAGACATTACAAGATCCTTCTAACAGGCGGGCATAGGGGATGCTGGAATTTGGCTGGATTATCCTGATAAACTCCAGCGGCTGCGTAAGACAGAAGGAATCCACTTTGCAACTCGGTGCTAAGGGGGTATCAGCAGGGGAACCCTTCTGACTCCTGCTGGCCATCATTACTATGAGGGTGGAAGAGGCACTGGAGGAAGCCTGGGAGGATCCCATCACAGAATGCCCTGACATCGAGATGGCAGACTAGTATTCTCATTGGGGCCTTCCGTTACTACCGGGTAGCAAGCACAACTGGACTCATTTATTACATGCATTATGCTAGCACACAGGGACTGCCAACCAAGATCGGAGCCCTTTGGCGCTAGGTGCTGTACAAACACAAGGAATTCAGGAGCTGAATTAGTTTGCCCTGCCAGGGCACATGGCCAGCTGGCCACATAGGAACCGCTGCATTCACAGATTGAGGATTACAACCACATTAAACAATGGTAACACATACAAAGGGGGGAGGGGGAATATCCCAGAAACTACCACCAAGTCCAAGAAGAAACAGAGGCGCAGGCAGCATTGAGTTCCTCTGGGCCAGAGGGCAGAGACTCTTGTTCCTGCCATGCTGTGGCATCTTTCCTCTCCTTTGACACATCCCATCCCTCCCTCAGCTGTGTGCTGACACCTCCCAGGAGTATCCATCACCTTGGCATCCCAGTGCCAACATCACGCCCTGCTAAGTGCCAGAGGGCAGATTAGAGAGCACACCTGCCCCTGCCCCCGCCCCAATCTCACACTCCCATGGCTCTGTGGCCAGCAGCAGGGCTGTGATAATTGCTGGCAGGGCCAATAAAAGCTTCCCATCAATAGCAAACAGGAATATGCCTGTCAAATCAAATGAACCTTTCCAATATGTTACCATTGAATTCAGGAGCAGCTTATATTACTTATATTACAGTAATACCTAGAAGCCTCCAATATGATCGCATTGTGCTAGGTGCTGTATCTGCCTACCTTAGGCACTGATGTGCCCTCCATCTCCACAGTATCTGAGCACCTCACAATCTTTAACATACTCACTCTCATGACATCTCTGTGAGTAGGGCACTGCTATTATCCCCACTGGACAGAGGAGGAAATTGAATCACAGAGAGGCCAAGGGACTTGCCCAAGGTCACACAGGGAGCCTGTGGCAAAACAGGAAATTGAATCCCAGTCTTCCAAGTGCTGGGGTAGTACCCTAACCACTGGGCCATCCTTCCCCTCCCCACTTTGCACACTCAAAGAGACAGTCCCTGTTTTCGCTGAGTTAGAAGCTTTAATTTCCAGGATGCCATGCTGTAGCAAGCGAACATGTTACTCTCTGCTTGGCAGAGAGACAGAGTACAACTAGGAATCAGATCCTGCCCATACGCCATGCGCTCTGGGGCAGATAACTGTAGCCCCCGCGTGTGCTTTGGCCAGGTGAGGTCACAGGGTACCACGGAAACAGGTGTGATGCTAGGACACAAACACCTGAGCACTGAAGTCTCCAGCTCTGGAGCTGAGATTTTTGTAAGTCACCAGAGACGGGATGAGGTGAGACTGCAGGAGTGGAGATTCATTGGCTTCTGTCCTCCAGCGCTGCTGAAAGCCTTCGGGGCCAGCCTCTGCCTGACCAACCAGCGGATCTCTTTGGCAGGATATTTCCTTGTTGTTGCACAGCACAGATGATTGACACTCACTCCTAGAGCTACTAGGAGGGTCTGAAAGATAATCACTGGCACATAGGCATAACACCTGGTACCTGGGTGCTCTCCTGTCTCCTTTCCGTGCCTCCTGGTTTGGACTATCTTCTTGGTAGCCCTTAGATCTAGCTTGTGCTTCTCACTCCCTTCTATCTACCATGCTGCATGGGTCATCATACAGAATAGACAGGGAAGCAGCAGCCACGGCACAAATGTGGCACCAACACTGGCTGCACAGCAAAGGGATGCGGTGGTCCCAGTTACTTTGCACAGTTTATGCGGTTTGCTGCAGCAGCGGGGGAGAGAAAAGGGGTTGATCGAGCAGCAATGGGAGTTCTACTTCTGTTACCCCATGGTAGCGTGGGATCTGGCTCCCCTGCTCCGATGGATTGTACACACAGAGAATGGCAGAGGGGATGTGGACAGAGACGTGCCTCTTCCCAGCTTCCCTGGCAACCTCTCAAACACAGCCAAGGCTGGGACAATGGCTCAGAGTTCATCAACACATGCTGCTTGAGTAATGATAGGCGAACCTCGCAAGGTCTATCTAGGAGTTTGGGAGTGTGCCCAAGAGTTTGGAAGCTTAGCCAAGGCACTCTGGTACAGGAGTCAGGAGATATTTCATGCAATCAGGCAGGCTCAGGATCTTCTAAACAGCTTGGTTCAGGCTCAGACAAATGCTGCGTGACAAACTCTGGACTGGGTCTCAGAGTCAGACTGAAACCAGAAGGCTGGCACATGGAAAAGGGAAACACATAGGAATCTCCAAACTTCTAAGAAGTTGGCATGGAGTATTTGGAGCTCCATGAAACATGCTAAATTAACAGCTCTGAACACATCGATAACCTTCAGAAAAGGTGGAGCATGGACAAAGTCAGCGCAAGCTGCCCTCCACCATCTCATTGATGGGCCTCAACCCTGGGCCAACAAGGGCCACTTAGTGCCACCCTTGATGGTGAGTTTTGCATTGGGAACATTCACCTGCCAGAGAATTAAGATCTCTGAATGCCTGACCTACATACTGGGTGCCACACAATACAAAATGCCGCTGGCCAGACATACGCAGCCATGAATCTCTCCAACTCGCTGCCCGTGCCCTCCCTAAAAGTTGAAGACAAAATGAAGAGGCTGGACAACGTGCCTCGGATTTAGATCCCGGCTCTGGCAGATCAAAGGAGCAAATTCCAAACCTGAGGACACCTCTTGGCTAACATCCTATTGGTAGTTCTCTCACTGAGATTGGGGGTGTGCAAACACCACGGCTGATCTCAGCTGAGGCGTGCTTTCCAGGCCCTAGACCATATAAGTTAAACCTAATCCCTTGAATTCCACCTGGAAACCAGCACACATCCCAGAGCACTGACTTAATGCATCTTCAATGTGCAGCTAAGAAGCAGAGTGCAGGATTCTGCACTAACTTCATGTTCTGAATCGTCTCAGAGGGGAGCCCCATGCAGAGCACATTACAGCAGTCTAACCTGAGGTGACAAGAGCGTGGATATTGTGGCAAGATCCCTGCTTCAGAGACAACAAATTGCATTCACTTAGCCAGGCACTGATGAAAATAATAGAGCTCTTGGCCACAGGCACGTCCAGGCCCAGTATCTAACACCACCCCTAACTCAGGCACCTGTTTGACAGACACGGTCCTTCACTCAGGCCACCCTTCTCTTATCCAGACTGCGTCACAGCCAGTAAGCTCTCATCGAAGGCCTGGCCTACAGAAGAGTTTCTCTGGTTTAACTAGAGTGCTACGTTCAATGGGTACATCGCTGTGTGTGGACACTCATGTTAGTCTACACCTGGTTTGCATTGGATTAGCTGCACCTATACGTTTAACTAACTCAGTTTATCATCACAACTTTAGTTTAAGCCAGAGCAACTTCTGTATTTAGAGAAGCTCTATGCCCCAAGCTCGTTGGGTATCTCATTCTGCTGAGATGAGTGATGCAGAGCAATCCAAGGGCACCACAGTCTATGCCTCTTCATTAATTCTCCTGGCAGCCTCATATACAAGGAGCAGAAGCAGTGACAACACTGGTCACCAGGGTCTGCAAGTATGTCAACAGAAACCTCACTATCAAAAGCATCAAAGGCTGACGACAAATCTGAGAGAACAGGCCTGGACAAGCTGTCTTCCTCTATCGCTAGGAGGAGATCATCAATTAATTCGACAAGTGCAGTTCCTATCCCATACCTCGATTAACTGAGGCCAGGGAATCTGAGATGTCAAGAAGCCACCAGAGTTGCCCCAGCACACCTGCTCTGTCATCTTGTCTAAAAAAAGGAGATGTGCCAGCCAGATTGTCAGTCTCAGGAGTTGGTTTCCTGTGCATGGGCTGTACAGGAAATTCCTTAAGAGCTACTGGCACTTGTTGACAGCCTTGACCCTAGCCTGCACCAGCAGGAAGGAAAAGGCTCCAGCTCACAGCTGGTAATACTAGCACCTTCATAACCTCAGTGAGTGACACAAGCTGCGGAAGATGATGCACTTTTCGTCCCCTCAACACACAGCTCTGGTCCCATGGCAGCAGACAGCTTGGTCCAAACAACTATGTCTGCAAAGCAACATGAAAATTCTTCACGGTGAGAAAACTCGCCTGGGTAACCCAGGGGCACAGCGAGGATTCGCCAAGCTGTCTGCCACTCTGCACAGGTGCGAGGATGCTACGATGGCGGTGAAGAAGCCTCTGCTTCCTGTACAGCCATAGGGCACATGCTCAACCAGACAGCAAAGGATTGCTGCCACCAGCACGCTAGTCGTCTCCCCTCTTGAAGGTCATCTGTAAACCATAGTGACTGTGAGGGCAAGGCCAGCTCAGAGGGTGTTTCAGGGCCACTGTAGCAATGAGAGAAGAAAGGAAAGACAGTTGATGAAATCCCAAACCATCAGCAGAGTGGCCTGATAAAACAGTCTTATCTCTGAAGGTTGCCTGCAACTCAGTGGTGTCATCAACCCCTCAAGGTGGGCCATCAAAAACAGGCCCTTGCCTTTTAAGGAGTGGTGCCCCAACCTCAAAACCAAGAGACCATGAATGGTCCATGCCTCTAAAATGCACTCATCAATCCAAACACACGACCAGTCTTTCAAAGGAGCCAGCAGCCACTAACAGCCACCCAGGGCAGTCCAGTTGCCATCCTGGCAGTCATGGAATTCTGAACCATGCCCGGGGTGTCATCTGCCTGGACGTTACAATCATCCAGCACTGCTAGCCCTCGGTTATTCCATCGCTACCGTAGTAGCCAGCCAGAGTCTAGCACCCCAACAAGATGTCTGCAGGGCCACCTTGGTTATGCACACAAAGACGGGCCTCATCCTCTATCGAATCAAGGGTGGTGTTAACTGTACCAGCCAGCAACTGCATTCAACAGCACGAACAACGAACCAGAGCCTTGTTCGCCAGTGCCTGGCTCTCCTGAGAACGGATGCCCCAAAGGAATTGAGTCCAAACGTCTTGCCTTTGATTTGCACCTCTTGCACTGACAAGTGTGATGGTTTCTTCCTGCCTCCTCTCCCCTGCACACCGCAGGAGTGAGGGGCACAAGCCCTCACCCCAACTGTTCCCTTGGGTCCTCCCACCCCCCACAACACTCTGAGGTCAGCCCAACAGCTCTGTGAGAGGGGCTACCCAAGAGGTTGCTAGGTTTTGGGTTAAGTCCCAGTCGGCAATAAGGACCAGGCCAGGCCACAATGCCTGGTGGTCCGTAGTCCCAGGATGGCAGATATCAGTCTAGGTGGGAATTCCAGCCCTTGGCCTGTGTTTCTTGCTCTACCTAAACACGCTGCCCCCTGCCCTCCTTTTAACTCCAAGCATCCAACTCAGTGTATAGTCACTAGGATGCCAGGTGGCTGTGCGGAGAGTACAGAATGCTCCATTCAATTGCGAAGCAGCACTGGGAACAAGCAGGTCAGGCAGGACTTGTTCTGCCTATTCACCCGTGGTGGATCTTCAGGCAGTAGAAGGATGGATGGGCATTTACAGCAATAAGGACCGGGCTGTGGAACCATCTTAAAGGAGCATCTCCAAAGAGCAAGAGGCCAGCGTTCCAGGCCCTGGGGGAGGCTGGGACCCACTCTGCAGCCGGATTGGGCAGAAACGTTCCCTGCACCCTGGGATTCAGAGACCTGACAGCCCCAAGGGGACATGCAATAACCAGCAGCGAGCTGGGGACGCCGGATGGCAGGCACCGGCAGCAAGGGGCTAAGAAGAGCCCCTGCTCGGCTCCTCTGCAGTTCCAAGACCTGCCGGGAGAGCCTCCCCAGCAGCGTAATCAGGCACCTGCACACGATGCACACCCCGCATGGGCACCTGTCTGGGCATGCACATGGAGGCACAGCTTTCCATACCCCTCTGAACTGTGACTCCAGGGTACCAGCATGCGGGAGATTGCGGTTCCAGAGCTTTTCGAGGGCCCCCCGTTAGACCCCATCACCCCCTGGAGCAGGGCTGACCCTTGTCACAGCAGGGACGGGCCAGGAGCCCTGCCTGCTTGGAGGCAGACTCAAAGGGGCACTGGGCAAGAGGCAGTGCGGAGGGAGAATTCACCATCTTTCTTCCTCCCTGAGCTCTTTGTCCACCAGCTTCTGAAACCCTCCATCGCCCCCTTGTCTGGGTCCTACCTTGTCTGTGAGGGGAGAGATCCCCAGCTCCAGGCAGCCAGTGCAGGGCTCTCTCCACTCCACAGCCCCAAGGGCGCATGGAGCATGGGCAGCCCCTCTCCTGGGGGTTCAGCTTCCAGGACAGGAGTCAAGTGCTGCAGGGCTCAGTGTCCTCCCCTCCCATCTGCCAGCTCCCCTCCAGGGATCAGGGCTGTCACACGCGACCTGAATGGTAATAAGCCTCACTCCCCGCCCCCTTCTCTGGGATTCCCTCAATCAGGAACAAGAAGTTTGCCCAACTGTGCGGGCATGTTCAGCATCCCTGAGCCGGCCTGGAACGCTCTCTTATATGGGCTGTCACAGGCCTGTCTCACCCACGGGGAGCTTTGGCTGAGAAAACAGCCCCTGTGCTGCCCTGTGGTTTTGGCGCCACAACAGAGAAGCACAGGGACTAGTCCGTCTCAGCGTGGAGCTCAGAACGCAGCACACTTCAACGGCCAGCTCCTCACTTGCTCAAGGGTCCTGCACCGGGCAGCTGGGGAAAGTCAGAGTTCTGCTCTCGCTCTTCCCTGGCGCATCGGCTCCCACCCAACCCAGGTTCTCTGATCCCTTTTAATGAGGATGCACGAGGCTCATCGTTAGCATCCCAGGAGCAGCTGTCAGCCCCAAACACAGCGAGCAAGCTGCCTTTATCCCAGCCTCTCTCGCCGCACTGGCAGTGCCCTGGGGGTGGGGAGTGTGTGCCCAGCCGCAGATGTTAAGGAGCCTCTGTCTTCGGTCGGTTCCAACAGCATGAACCTTCTGTATAACCAACAACTCCCCCAGCCCAGTCTCAGAAATACAGGGCATGAGTAGGATGTGCTAGAGGGATTCGGTTGCAGGAGGCAAGACGGACGAGACCAGACACACCGGAGAAGTGACACTGGGGAAAGAGTTAAGCCCCCCTGAAGAACAAAGAAACCACACCTGCCTGAGAGTCTCCTGGCCTCCCCGCAAGCAGCACCACACAACGGGGCTGGCCTGGCAGTGGGAGCCTGGAGACTCAAAGGCTCAGCTGCTCTCTGCTGACTCGAGGCAACAGGAAGCCCTAGCCAGTGCCACCTTCAAGCCTAACTGGCCTGTGTTTGACCCTCACGGCTGGTCCTCCACCACCCCTGCTACCTCCAGACAGTTCTAGGTTGCCACTTACCCTGCTGCTCTGCAAGTGGCTGCAGAGTTTCACTGGTGTGCAGGCAATGTGGGGACATACCTGCTACATCTAAAGCCTGGCCGGCATGTTGCATCGGGGTGTACTGTATCTCCCTCTGCACAGCAGGCTCATGGCACTTGCACGTACCCAGTAAGGCACATCTGGCTGCAAGACCACAGTGAAACCCGAATGCCCGGGTGCAGAGCAGACGCAGACAGTAACTGCCCGGGCCCCAGAGGAGAACGAAGGAATGGGCTCATGGCTAGGTTACCTACGCAGTCCTATAGGGATCTCAGACCACACTGAAATCGCACTGCATGCACCATCCAGGGCTGCAGGTAGCGAGCATCAACAGCAGCTGATGGGCCTGTTCGCGGACTGGGCTTCATGCATCAAAGCCTTCTTTACTGTGGTGGAATAGACCACGTTTTCAGCTTGCCACCGCCCGAGGGACAAATACCAGAGCCATTCTGAAGCCCCAGACATCAGGGGCGCGATGGAGCTCCACGCCGTTCATCCCAAGTCCAGTTTCACACGGTCCAGAACCGCCTCCGCCCCTACTGCCCCCCCTCCCCACTCCCGGAAGCGCAGTTACCTCCTAGACAGACCAGGGCCGTCTCTCCAGACCCCTACGCATGTGTGGGCTGCACGTGTGGGCAGATCGGTCCGTTGCTGGCGCATCTGACGCTCAGGCCAGAGGGGGTGTTGGTGAAACCAATGCTGTGCTTCCTGCTCTGCGGTTTCTGCTTCCGATCAAGAGTGCTGAGCTGTACCGAGCTCGTTGCCATGGGAACGAGAACCTAGGGTGGAGGGGAGCGTAACTGGCACCAAGAAGGGCTCCAAGCTGGCACCAGCAAAGAGGGCTGGTGAAGGGTGGAAGCGGCAGGATGGGGCAGGGAGGGGTGCAATGATGAGAGCCCAGAGCCGAGCCTGCATCTGACCACGGTGCTGCCGAGATCATGGCTCCTGAAGCCTCTTCACCAGCCTGAAGAGCCTGGCTTTGCAGGGTGGCGCTTGGCACGCCGACGGGTCATGGCAGCTGCCTTTGGAAGCCAGTTGGAAACAGCTGAGCTGTTGCCAGGACAAGCTCCTGGGGGAAGACAGCATGCTCTGCAGAAGGAAAGCTCTCTCCAAGTCAGACACTATGCCTTTCCCAGCTGCTCTGCCTGACTCCTGAGGCCCTTTCCTTCCCACGACAGCAACGGCAGACCCTGGGATTGGTCCCTGCGCAGGAAGCTTTCTTTAGGGTGTGTTTATGGCACGAAATCTGCCAGGCTGGGCTTGGACTCTGTGACTTTTCAGCCACCGCTAAAACACTAAAACCCCAAACATTCAGAAACCCTGCAGCTGCAGCCCACATCATGCTGCCTCTGAACCTCTAACCACAGCTCACTCCCTCCCCCCCCTCCCCCCGTCACTCCCCAGCCCCCTCCACACACCTTCGTATAGGCTGGTGAAGGGAGGGTGCGTGCAGAAGGGCTTTATGGGAGGGGTAAGGAAAGAAAAGAGCAAGAAAAAGGTTTAAAGAAAGAGAATCAGCGATGCGGATGAGAAGAGGAGCTGGAGAGTGAGTGGCAGGCAAGTTCAGCCACCCTTTGGCATTTCCTGGGTCTCCTGGAGTGGAAGGAACAACAGAGGAATGGACTGCATTCCCACCTCTGTGCCACAGGAGCGGAGAGACCCTGCCCCCAGGAGGGGAATTCCACCTCCTCCAAGGGCCTGTTTGCTCAGGGCTCCCAGTTCTCCACTTTCTCACAGCTCCACAGCCCCGGCACATAAAGCAGGGAAAGCTCATTGCAGAGCACGTTAGACGGGGCATCATGTGATCAGAATTCCCTCTGGGCTGGGGTGTTGTCCCACATCCCCCAGTCCTCACCCGCCCCCTCACACAGGCCATCTCCTGGAGATTCAGGTACCGTTTTCCTCATGACACTCTTAGAAAAGCAGTAAGAGCAGCGGGAGCAGTGCAAGACTTGATACCGCCTGCCACGTGAGTAGAGCCAATTTTGTATGCAGTGAGCCAGCCAACAAGCTAGAGATGGGGTGCTGCAGAGCATGGTCAGTGGATAGGCTCAGCATGTGTGCATGGAGTAGTGCTGTGCGAGGTTTTCACTGTCGGAGGCTGGGTCAGTGTTCACGCAATTACCACAAACTGGAGGGAGGGAAGGGGATTTTGCACCAACATGTGCAAAGACACAAACATTCCTGCATTTCGATGCAGACAGGAATCTTTGGGCAAGTGTCATTACGACTGTTAACATTCAAAGATGAAGATCTTTTCCTCTCCAAGACAAGACAATGGTGGAGTGGGAAACATGTTCAGCCGTCGCTCAGAGGAAGGGGTTTTCCCCCTCAGAATCAGGACTGCGTTACAGACAAACGGGCCATTTTTCACAAACTGGTAGCCAACTGGAATGCTGTTGTGAGTATTTCCCACACTTCCTAGTGTGCTGCACATGTGCACGCAGGATACATCCAGCAAGCCTGTGCCACATGCATCCCATGTGCCCTCCGTCTTGTGGATGGGATAAGGTGGCATTTCTAGGAAGTGTTGAAACATCCCGATGCTTTCTGTCAATAACTGCTACCAGCTGTGACAACACCGAAGGAGAGCGGGACTGTCTAACCCTCGCTCCCCTACCCACTTCCTCTCCATCAGTACAGAAACCATCATGTGCAGAGTGAACCATACCAGGAGGCAGATAGGGGAGGAATGAGGGCAGAGGAGTGACGCTGCTGGTGCAACGTAGATGGAAACTGGAAGGAATACCAAGGACAATCTATAATGGGTGCTGGACACGGGCAGAACTCCGCGTAGTTCTCCTAGACTCCCCAGCTACGCCACTGCCTACCACACAGATTTCCGAGTCCTGGTATGGACTGGCTGATCACAAGGAGAGACAGTCAGGGGTGGCGGATGATGAGAGAGATAATGGCACAGAAATCGGGTGATGAGAGATGGCACAGAAATCAGAGGTGGGAGGGGGTAAAGGATGGGGGAAGATGATGAAGGGAGAAAGATACTGAGCCCCACCACTCCCATTCGCTCAAGCCCATGGAGCAGTTCACCCGAGGAGCTCCGCAGATTGTAGCACCTGTGCACGCTGCAACACCCTTTGCCCCCAACAGCCGATCGCTGCTGGCAACAAAACAACCCAGCTCCAGATTCCAGAGGTGTCAGCAATAAGAGGGTGGGTGAGGGAGAAACCAGGCCAAAGGGCAGCTCCCAGTCTCACCTAGCGAACGAGGAGGGGGGAGGGTGGAGCTCAAGGTCACGGCAAGCCCCGAGCGCATTAGTAACATCCTTTCCGAACGCACCATCCCTAGTAAGGGGCTTGATTAGCTCCTTAGGTCTGCTGGAGTCATGGGTGCGGGACACGACTCCTCCGCTGCAGTGAGACACCCCAAGCCACCAGCAGGGAAGGGGAGTCAACTTCTGGGCTGTGACCTTAGAGGAGGCAGGTGTGGGGATGGGAAGGGTTGTCCCCCCCACTCGCTCAGTCCCAGAGATGCGCTAATCACTGACGGCTGTGCAAACGGAATGACTGGGAAGTGGGGCGAGGCCGGCTCCAAACACCTGCAGCCGCAATGGGGATCCCTGCAGGTGAGTGGGCGGGTGATCTCCGGGCTGGATCCCCCAAGGCCCCTTCACCACCCTTGGGAGGGGCAACCTGTTTCTAATCCCCAGGGAGCCCCTCGTAATCACACCAGGGGCAGATCATCCCTCAGCGTGCCCCCCCTCCTGTAGGCCCCCTCCGCCCCCAGCTGGGAGAGGTGCCCGTGCCCTCTTTCTCCCCCATATCCCTCTGCCCCCAGCTGGGAGGGGTGCCCATGCCCTCTCTCACCCCTCTCTGTCCCCAGCCTGGGGGCGGGTGTCCCTGCCCCTCTCCCCCCCAGGACCCCTCTGCCCCACGCTCACTCCCAGGACACGGAGCTGCTCTCCCACCCACTCTCTTACGTTGTGGTCACAAGCCAGGCGTGGCACCACGTCTTTGCCCAAACAGCCATGGAACCCCGGGCCCAGCTGGTGCTAACTGAACTCAGGGAGGCTGGAGATGGGGCGGGGGTGGGCCCAGAGCCCAGGTGATGCAAGGGTTGCTAAGATGCAGTAAAGTCACACCGGCCGCTCTTAAAGGGATACCGCCAACCGAGAGCACAACAGTCCCACGTGCAATGCTTTGTATGGCAAATGCCACCGGACCGCCTCTCTCTCTCCCTCCCTCCCTCCAGTACCCAGGCTGCATACCTGTGCTGTAAGGTGACATAACCACGCTCAGGGGAAGGGCAAAGGCATTAAAAAACTTGTGGGGTTGGCTGAGAAGGAAAAATGCAGGAGTCCTGCAGCTATGGGATAATGAAAAGCAGGGGGCGTGTGGCGGGTGTGTGAAATATCCACCTTCCCTTTCCCTGCCAGTGTAGTCATGCCTCTATTTTGTTTCCATTTCAGGTTTCAAATGTCCGGGGCCGCTAGCTGCAAAGGGACTGTGAGCAGGGTAAAGATCAGCTTCATGTAACTGTGTCACTGTCAGTGGTTCTTGCTTCTGGCCATGGGGTGAGTGCATTTTGGTGGGCGCGTGATGCCATGTTGGCATCAGGAATCTGGCACCCTACTTGCAGTTCCGTCGCCATGTCGAGCACATATTGGCTGAGTATTGATTGCAGGTATCGGAGGGCTGCTACGCCAGCAGGACGTGCTCTGGCAAGCCCCTTTATCTGAACGAGGGCCGAGTAAACAGCAATTCTCTCTCAAGCTGGTCGGTGTCTTTCTATTCCAATCTGTTTAGAAAGGGGAAACATTTGGCCACCTGCCCAGCCTCTCCCTGACAAAAGGAGTGGCTAAGCCTACTGGGGGTAGCACGGCTTAGTGGTTAATAACACGCTAATACAGGGCTGGAAGGTAGGAGACATGGGATTTCAGCCCAGCCACTTGCTTTGTGACCGTAGGCAAGTCGGATGTGGCCACTGATCTTGGGTGCCCAACTTGAGACAACCTGAAATCTTTACATTCACCTCTTTGCTCGGTTTTCTAGAGCCATGGTTCTCACTATTCTGGGCTCAGGATCCACTTGTAAATGTTTATGGCCTGTCACAACCCAGTAAATAGTCTGGGTGTAGAGGCCCTGGTGTGGTTTTGGTAGGGTCCTGCCCCCGTGGGGGTTTAGGTCCTGCCCAACACTTCCCCGAAGTGGCAGCTCCTGTGCTGTGGGGCTGGCTGGGCTTGGCTTTCCTCTCCATGCATTGCAACCTCCGGGGTTGCAGTGCTGCTCAGGTTTGGCCCTGCCCCCCCCAACTAGGCCAAATCTGTGTGAGTGTGGTTGTGACCTGGGCTCATGGGATGGCAGTGCCACTCACTCAAATCTGGCCTACATGGACACCCATCATCATGATGGTTGGGCCAAACCTGAGTGGGGCTGGGACCCCAGAGGCTGCAGTGCCTGGAGCAGGGAGGCGAGTCCAGCCAGCACCGTGGGGCAGGAGCCAGGGGAGCTGCCACGCCACCCTTGGAAAGTGGTGACCCAGTTTTGGGTCCCAACCCATGGGGTGAGGCCCATACACAGGAATGTAGCAATTACCATATCAGCTCAGACTAGCCACTTAGTCCGTACCGTCTCTACCAATGGTCAATGGCAGAAACCTGAGAGGAAGCAGCTTCTGAGTTTCTAGAGATTCTCTTCTCAAACTGGGGCAATTCAGGAGTGACTCCATTGCAGACAATGGAACGACACAGGTCTAAAGGTGACGTGCGATGCTGGCACATTACCCCTCCAAGGGAGATCACCCTTGGGGTGGGGTGGGGTGGGGTGGATCGTCTCCGACTCATCCAGCTCCCCTAGTGGGGGAAAGGTGCCCATTCAGGATCACCCCTGGTAACTGGGTGCTGGGCTCTGAAGCTGGCGTATGGAGGTGTTTTAGGGCAAGGTCTCAGGCGATGGAAGGAGCCGGAGGCTGTGTATGTTTGTGGTTGGCACAGGTGTGTCTCGTTCTTCATTTCAGGCCTCTGACTCACTCACCCAGCATCCCTGTTCCCATTCAACGCTATTCATGGCTCTAAATGCTCCAACCCAGCTTCCTCTGGTCAGGTATATCCCAGCACAGAAATACCCTCCTGCCGATCCCACGTGAGAAGGGAACTAGCCAGAGGGGATGTTGCGCTGGTGAGCGACATTATTACATTCCTCCACCGCTCCTAGGATGGGAGGGGAAATGAGGCCCTGGCCTTCCCCATCTTACCCAACCAGCAGCTTTCGAGCCTGGCCCATAGGGACCACTCTGTGCTGGGATGAGAGCCCGCAAGCCTTCTTGGAGTATGTGTAGGAGACAAACTCCACCAGTCACTCTCCTCCTTGCCGGACTGGCCACCCAGACCACCCCATTCCCTACGGGCCCACATTAGCATCTGTCACCCCTCCAAAGTGTTATTCAAACATAACAGTTCAGTCTCCTGCGGGCTGGAATATTTTGGGCTAAGTCTGCTGGCTGGGCATGGTGTGTGGGTGCTGGGGGAGGGCTAGAGGCCTGTGATACACAGCTCAGACTAGATGATGGCCTTGAACTCTATGCCTATAACTCTACCAAGCAAGGGGTGTGACACTTCCTGAGGATTCCTGGCTGAGGAGGACGGGGGAAGGAGGTTGTGGCTCAGGGATGGTAGGGAGGGGGAAAGCCCAGAGCGTTCTGGCGGTCACACTCAGATCTTTTGATGTGCATTAATTGATTAATCCCCCAGCTCCCATGTGAGCCTCCTGTCATCCCCATTTTACAGCTGGGGAAACCGAGGCACGGAGCAATTAAGCCCAACATTTTCAAGAGAGGCCACTGACTGGCTGTTTGAACTGAGACACCGTGAGCCTGATTTTCAGAAGTGCAGAGCTCCACAAAACGGAGGTCCCCAGAAAGGTTTGTGACTGGTCCAATGTCAGCGGTGGAGCTGGGAATGGAACCCAGGAGTTCTGGCATGTGACTTCTTGCTAAAAGGCTTTCTCGATCCTCCTGAAAACAGGTCGCTTGGGAAAAGAAATCCCAGGACTGGCTGGGAGGCTCCTTGGCCAATCATATGGCAGTCTCGAAATGGAGAAGAGTGTCCCTGTTGTCGGTGTGACAGGTGGGAAGCCACGGGCACATGAGGCAGCGCCTGTACCCGATATGGCTCATCCCCTTCCTGCGGCAGGGCCTGTGGGGAAGGCTGAGCCATGGAGGAGAGGAGAGGAGAGCTGGTTTGTAGGAGGGCACGTGTTGGAGAACAGATGGACTGTTCTCGTCCCAGTTGTCTGTGGTGTGACCCTTCTGGAGCAGCGGAGCTCCGGCCAGGCCTTCTTGAGAGAGCAAGCAACGGCCATGGGGCTCAGAACGAAGGTGGCCATGGGGCTGAGTCTGGTGCTGCATGTTTTCCGTTGTCCCCGCCCCGCTGGGTGTTTTAAGCAAACTGATGGGCGAGTTGCCAGGTTGGGGCAAGTGGCAGCCGCGGCTGAGAGGGGAACATGGGACGCCAGAGCTGATCACAGCCGCAGTCCCAGACTGTCCCCCTGCTGCTGGGAGGTTAGTTAGCTCTCCCGGTAAAGCCCCTAGGAACTGAAGCGAGGGGAGTTGAGGTGCCCAGGGCAGATGGCGCACAGGCAGTTTGGAGAGGGCAATGGCTGCTTTGCCATGAGTGAGGCACTCAGGTGCTCAGCCCTCTGACCTAGTCACGCTGAGCTGCGCTCCCCACGGCCAAGTTTTCAAGGGCTCAGCACACTCCCATTCAGGCATCTGCATAAAGGCCAGCTTTCCACAAGTGCTGAGTACCTGGCAGCTCCAATGCTGCTGGCCAGATTTTCAAGGGGGCGCGGCCCTATGGGGACACATGGGGTGCTGAGCTCTTTGGGAAATCCTGCCCTTTGCCTGGGCAGGAGGCAGAACGGCACTCCGGCTTGGTGCCTACGTCAGTCCCTATGCGGCTGGGAAGCACTGAGCATCTTGCTTCGTAAGTTGTGAAGCGGCTCCGAGGCAAATCCTGTTGCCGTTGAAAACAGCGGAAGAACTCCTGCTGGCTTTTGGGGGTGTAAGATTGGGCCCTGCCTCCCCATTTATCACCAGCTACTCTCTTTCCCTCCTTGTAGCTAGTCCCACCTACGTGCTCCTGCTTCTGCTTCTGCCCAGCCCAGCTCGAAACACATGGTTAATTATTCCACCATAGCTGACCTCTCCACTCACTCTCCTGCTGGCTCTGAGAGTCACTGCATGGAAAACAAACCCCCGACTGATTATTACAAGCACAATGACTGAGGAGTAACAGCTGTGGAACACATGCAAATCCATTAAAAAGTTGCTCATTAAGAGATAATGTCACAAAATAATGGTTCCCTGTGGACAAGCCCATTCAGGGACTAATTTGAGCTGTTTTATTTTCCAAGCAGGAGGTGAGTAATCCCAGGTCTATGTTCTCTTACAATGATTTAATTACTGACCAAGGTTTAATCAGCATGTGATCTATGGAAGCCCTAAGCTGATGGGGAAACAATTGGGTGCTTAGCCTAGCCAGCCTTATCGCTGCTCCGTATCTGGTGTCCTAGCAACATAAGGAAGCATAGTCTAATGGTCAGAGCACAAGACAGGGAGCCAGGAGAGCTGGATCACTTTGGGTGATCTTCACCAAGGGCCTGACAAAGTGCAAGGCATCCAGAGCACCAATTAAAGTCAATATATGCTGCAGGGACTCAGCTCCTCTGCCAATCGGCCCCTTAGATTCATTCTCTGTCAAATGAGAAGACTCCTTCCCCATAGACACCATGCGGCCTGACTGCTCCATGCAGCACATTGAGGAGCTCCCCGTAAGCATCCACAGAGCTCCCTCTGTCCTCCTGCAAATCCCTTCTTAAAACTCTCCTTCGCCACGACGCCAACACAAAACTGGACAATGCTTATGCACCAATACCGCTGCCTGTCATGCTGACCAGTGTTGTCTCATTGTCTCCTTGTGCTCCCCCGACTGTGTCTATCTGTTGTCTCACGTCTTAGATTGTAAGGTCTTGGGGCGAGGGACTGTTTGTACAGCACCTAGGACAATGGGGTCCTGGTCCAGGACAGGCAAGGTGCTACTGCAAGACTACTAATAAACAACAACAACAGTTGAGATGCTCAGCTGGAAGGTGCAAAATATGATCACAGCAATTAAGCTGCTTTCCAATTAACAGAAGTCTCTTTTCTTCTCATTGTATTATCATTTGATGTTTGTAAACCGCTCTGAAAAGGTGAGAGGCTTTGCACATGATTTATATAGGATCTGTACATCAGAATTCAGCCACCCTGCACTGCCTGGTACAGTTGCCAAGCTTCCCATGCAGCCTGGCACAGAATCCAGCCACCCCATATGGCCTGGTACAGAACCCAGGAGGCAGCAGCCCAGTGTTTTCAGAAGGGTTTGCCCAGATCCATAAGTGAGCCCAGTGGAAGGCAAGAAGACAAAAGGGGGAGCAGAGAGGCAAGGACGAGACAGAAGAAAAGAAATTCTAAAGTAGCTAAGATTTAGGGTTGCCAACCTTGCATTTTAGTTTTTACTGACATGAAGATCTGAAGTTGATTTTTTTTACTGACACAGTAAGCTTTTTACTGACATCACTAAAAATACCATAAACAATACAACAATGCCACAAAAGTGTGTACTTGCTCGCAGTATTCTGTACACAGGAATTTGGAATTATGCAATTGTTTTACTTGCAGTTAATTGATCAATCGGGTTCTTTGGGCATGTGCAATAATAGAGAACACGAAATTGATAAAGTCATGATCAGTGTAGTTTTATGATACAAGAAGTGATTCCAAACTATGACAATCAATGTCAAAATACAGTATGTTTTATTTCTACCCAATTTTACGGACATTTTCATTTATTTATAGATTTCCTGACACTGTTAAAATTGTACATTTTTTTACTGACTATCAGTAAATTTACAGATGGTTGGCAACCCTGAAAAAAAAAGTACACTTCTCTTCTGAGGGTCCACTTCCTCCTCGGTGCCTCTAAGGAGCAGGAAGAAAATGAATTCTTAAACTGTTTCATTCAAGCCTAAGTAAACTGAGAGGAGGGGTCCCTTCACACACCACTCTATTACAGATCGCAGGGCGTGATCTGTGATAAATCTAGCACCAGCCACCTCCCCCTATCCTCCACTCACACTGGGGCAGGGACTGTGCCATGCCTGCCCATCTGTTCTAGGCTATTGTCACGCTGCTTTGAACACCACGGCATCAGTTTGTGTTGATGCCATTTCTGCACTTGAGTATCCGGACAAAGCCACTCTCATCAGCCCAGGAATATTTGGGCCTTTCCCGGTGTTGTAACCCGAGCCGGGGAAAGTCGTTGACAACTCCCATATGTTTAGAAGGAAAACAGTGAAGGGTTCAGCATTTTGGCACGAGAAGAAGATGTTTTGGTAGTGCAGAGACAACGAAGGGGAATTTAGCTGAGGGCCCACACACTGGAATCATACAGAGACATTAGAGCAACGGTTCTCTGCATGCGGTGGGAGAAACCAAGAACTCTTGAGAGGTTTGATAAAGCTTTTAGCTCACCCCCCACCCCACCCCACCCCTTTTCACAATTGAGCAACTCTGCTCTTTGAAGTGCTGGATGGAGGCAGAAGCAGAAGTGAAAACTGCCATAAAAAAATCCAACTCTTGAAGCCACGCTGGCCTGGCAGGAGCATGAGAAAGCTCATGGGAGTCAAATAGCATGCTGCTATACTGTCCCATTGCTTGCCCTGAGATTTCCACCCTTCCAAGAGGATAGCTACCTCAGAGGGCCAGGAGAAACTTCAGCTTAATGGGATGCAACCTATCAGCAACCCACTTCCAGTCCCTGCTGTCAGTGGGGATAGATGGAAGATCAGAGGTTGGAATCAGTACTGGAGATCCAAGACACGACATATAAATATCCCTTTGGTCCCATCCTCATCTTCTTATAGCCTCCCTCCAAGAACATGACCCCTGTCCTCCCTGCTCAGCATGACTCCTACCTCACTGCAGAAGTAGGCATTGTCCTCTGCCTCGGACCGCTCATGAGCTCCGAGCCCAGCACTTAGGGCTTTTATGGCAACTGGGTATAATGGAGGCTTTGGCCAACAGGATGTTTCCCCAAGATGGGAGGGGAAATTCCAGCCCTGCGCTACTTATTCTCCTCCCCTGCTGCTGCTTGAGCCCCAGGATCATCGTGGGCAAAATCTGGAAGTGAAATGTAATCTGTTGCGCTGTTGCTTAGTGTGTTAGCTTCCTGGGTAGATGAGCAGGCCCAAGCCTGCATGCTGGGGAGCTTTCTAGTGCCTAGACCTTGGATGCTGGGAAACCAAATTCCTTCAGATGTCTCAGGGGAACTGAAAGGCCCAGGATATGTGAGTGGCCAGGGCTCAGACTGGGCTGCAGAGCCTCTCTCGTCTAGTATGCTAGCTTGACATGGTAGCCAGTGGAATAGTCATGGACAGTTGCTACCATCTGGTGGCGGTTTGGTGGCCTGTATGACATGAGCTTGTTTGCCTCCTTCCATTTCTCAGCAGACAAGTGTCCACATGACAAAAACCATCATCACTGTCACTATTTGGGCCCCTCATGGATAGCCTCAGCAAAGAGGCTAAGGGTGGGATGGGCCATGGACACCACACTATCCTCTTTCTTGTAGAGGAGGTCCCTCTGGGTTAGGTTTGAGGCACCTTGGAAAGGAAGGGTAAGGAGCTTACAATGCCAGTGTTCCCTGGCCGGAGGACAGAAGGAAATTGTGATTCATCGACAGTTGATCAAAGAAAACCAACAGCATCCCTGAGACACATTAGCAGCAATGGGTATGTCAATCAGCCATCACAAAGGACAATGGTCACCAGGGCAGGAAATCCCACACCTTGATCAAGCAGAGTGGACACACTTCCAGCCCCACACATTCCCAGACAGCTGGGCCAAAGAACAAATCTCTTTTTGGCAAAAAAAAAAAAAAACCAGATTCAGTGACACCAAAACATTTTGAAATTCATGTTTTCGCCAAATAGTTTCAGCCAAAAAAACACAAAAAAACCAAAACCAAAACCTAAAAGAATTAAAAAAAAAAAGAACCATTTCATTTTGACAGTTTCAAAACTAAACATTTCAGTTTTTTGGTTCAAAATGACTTTTCATTTTGAAATTTCCTTTAATTTTATTCAACAATAAATCAAAACCTCTTTTAAGTGCTCAAAATAGAAACAAAACATCTTTTGGCTTGAACTAACTAAATGTTTCATTTTGGGTCAAAAAACTAAATGTTTTTTGATTTGCCAAAAATTAAATGCCAGCAAGCTAAAAAAATCCTTTTAGTCCTGAGAAAAGACAACTCGGGGAGGACCTGATAGGAGTCTTCAAATATGTTAAGGGCTGTTATAAAGAGGATGGTGATCAATTGTTCTCGGTGTCCACTGAAGCTAGGACAAGAGGTAATGGGCTTCTTGCAAGGGAGATTTAGGTTAGATATTTGGAAAAACTTCCTAATGATCAGGGTTGTTAAATTCTGGATTAGGCTTCCAAGGGAGGCTGTGAATCCCAGTCGCTGGAGGTTTTCAAATACAGGTTGGACAGTGATGGTTGGTCTAGGTTTACTCAGTGCTGCCTTAGTGCAGGGGGCTGGACTTGATGACTTCCTGAGATCCCTTCCAGCCCTATATGTCTATGATTATTCATCCAGCTCTACACACCAGGGCAAGGTTAACATGTTTAAAACAAGCTGTTGTTGAGCTAACCATGTATAATATATTATGCTGGACAATTCCATGTACCTGGCATGTACTCCTACTTCACACTGAAATCCCCACAAAACATCTCAGCCTCCCCAAAAACTCGCTGTGACTGGGAAATTACAGCCACGTGGGCCTTTTCCCCCTCTCGTGCCTGAAGGTGTGTATGTGTTCCACTTCTCACCCTAACTAAAGCAGCACTTGTCTACAGCCCAAAGAGTTTAAAAAGTCTCTATTGAGGCTCCACAAATGTAGTGGTCCCTCACTCTCAAGTGGTAGGCAGGGAGGCCACTCCACCTCACCACAAGCAGGCAGCTCTGGCCCTCTGGGCGGGGCAGAGCACAAACAGTCTTTAGCCCATGGCTCCTGGCTGGGGCAGACAGTAATTAACAGTCTCTATGATGAGACGCTCTGGCCTCGAGTGAGTGGGCTGCCAACCCTAGACATGGAGCTTGGGGCAGGGGATAGGGTGACCCGGGCCCACCATACCCCACTCAGGGCTCTAACACGGCAGGTTGGTCCCGCCCTGGGGTCAGCAGGGAAACTACTGAAATACGCTGCCTCACAGCACGACCAGACCAAGGTCTGTTTCCTCTAGGCTACGTCTAACCCTACTCGGGTGGTGTTTTGTTGACACTGAGCCCGGTGGTACGTCAACACCTTGGGCAGCATCCTCTCCTGGGCCTTCCGTTTCTGCCATCAGCAGCGCACTGCTTTACTCGGGGGCTGGTCCGGGATCCTGCACACTAGAAGAGATGCCGGCTCCCTCCAGTGGTCCAGCACCAACTGAGCTCCAGCGTTCTCCTTTTATACTTCCCGTCCTGTCCTGGTGCTTCTGGCGAAGGGGGTGGGGTGGATTTGGCTCCTCCAACTGGGGATAGTGTAGTGGTCCCTCGCTCTCGAGCCTGGAAGGAGGCCACTCTGCCTCACTGCAACAAGTCTGTTTTAAAATGTGTCTTTTCTGTCTGGGTGTTAAACCTCAAACCCAACCTTGCTTTGAGCTTGGAGCATGGCTGTCTTTTTAATTTCCTCTGGTGCTCTACATTTTCTGAGGAGAACTCTTGAAATGCCAGCAGAGAGGCTGCTCTGTCCTAACAGCCTTGCTAGCCTCAGGGGCACCCCTCCTCTTTTGTGAGGTTTCTATCTCAATCCCACCTTTGGGAAGCCGGGATCTCCCCCATTGCTCCCTCTTCATCAGCGCACACTTTTTGTGTGTGTGTGTGTGTGCGTGTGTGTATGTGTGTGAATTTAGTGCTGGTGAAAGGAGTTGCACTAAAAGCCTCAGGAGACTGGAGTCTACCCACAGGACAGGTGCTACATAGACAGCAACAGTACAAGCTTCCTCCACTGTCACAGCAATTCTGGCAGAAAGACCAGTGGGAGGGGAATGGCCTCTCTATGGCCCATTTAGTCCTTGGCCTCTCAGCTCAGAGGGACCAATCAGCAGTGGATACCCAGTTAAAATACAATATCTGGCATGGGACTGATCTGGCAAACCCGAACGCATGGGAGCAACAGACTGACGGTACCCAGCGATATCTTGGACAAAACTTATGGAATTCAGATAAACTTTACTGAATTAAGTTAAACCTTACTGAATTCGTTTTAATGCCCTCAGAGTCCACTGTGTTAAAAATGCAATTGTGTAGGTGTTACTGTGGAATTGCATGTGACTCCTCTATGAGAAGAAGGATGCCAACGTAATCAGCCCTTTTGAAGCCATCCCCCGGAGAGGTGCACATCTACTAATTCAAACTGGATTCTCCAGGGACCAACAGACAAAGAAAGGATTTTTGGATAAACTGCCTGGTTTTAATCTGGCTGAAGGCCTTCTTCCTGATCCAGCAAAGGGCAAGACTCCTGGTCCAGGGAGGACCTCAATCTTTAGGGAAAGGTTTGAAGGACTGGGCCTGCTGAGGCTCCGTAAGACTGTGTGCTTGTTTTAAGCTGAAGTTGCGATGAACTTGAACCCACCAGGAAACCCTTGAATGGGGCGATCTCTGCTCAGCATGCATGTAGGTTCTTTTATTGTTTTAAATATGTTTTCTTTTCAATGCTTTTCACCTGAAGAATAACATAGTCTTGCTTAGAAGGAGCGACGTGGCAAAATGTGGGCAATCACGCTGCTAAGCCCTCTCTGAAGAGACAGCAAGCAGGCCTGCGTGGGCAGCCTGCCTCCGTGGGAACAATACAGTAAAGGCTGGGGCCTGTTTGGCCTGGAAATACCCTGCTCAGAAGGGAGAGAAGCCCAAGAGAGGTAACGGCTGTGGGGTCGGAAGCCTGAGATCGGGTGCCCTTCTGGGACCAGAGGCGGGGAACACAGGTGCAGTTCCCCTGAACTGTGACAGTCTCACTGGAGCTATGGACTATGCCCAGGCATACGGGCTGCAGGGTTGAAGTTGCTGAGAGGTTTTGGTTGAATGGGCAGTGACTGGTGTTTTGGACACTGGATGTCTTTCGCAGTGATCTTGGTGCTTCGATACAACGGGGATGGTTTACCAAGACCTAAGCTAGACAGATGGAGGTTCCCTGTGCATGCAAAGAAGGGCTATGGTTCCTGCCACAGCTCAAAGCCGGCACCACTAGGGTTTGTTCCAGTCCCAGAGGAATTGGGAAGAGGCAGTCCCAAAGTATCCACTGAGGAGGAAGCCATGTGCATTTACCATGCCTGGAGGCTCTCCCTCTGCATAGTCCTGTGGGATCCCTGGGCATAGGAGCGGGCAGGAACAGGCATACAAGGTAAGCAGGCAGGCTGGAGAAGGAGGAACAAGCTTATTTCTAATTTGAACCGGACCTAGTTATGGGCCTAAGTCTTCTGCTGTAGAGCCAATGCAGCCCACATGTCATTGTCCAGGTTTGTTTATCTCCAGGGTTCAGCCTGCTGAGATTTGCCTTTCTTCAAAATCAGGGCTTGGCTCTTATCAGGAGTTTATTTAAAGAGTTTCACAGACTCCAGAGGGGCGAAGGGAACTGCTGCCTTTGAATCAACTGTTCAAAGAACCCCAAGTGAGCGCTGAAAGCTTTCGTGGAATCTTCAGGACAAAAAAGGCAGGACAATGGCCCCGTGATTCAGCAAAGCACTTAAACGCCCACTAACGTTAATCCCGTGAGCGGGTCTGCCAAAGTCAGCGAGGAATCAGTGTTGCAATCAGTGGCACTGCACATGACTTACGCACCTTGCTGAATCAGGGTCTTTTCCCAGGGGCCAAACATTTGTCCAGAAGGAAATAAACTGGGGAATGGCGGGAACTGGGGTCTGTGATTGAATCTTCACTTTCCAAAGTGTGGGCTAAAGAACTGATTTTATACAAAGGCAACCAGCCAGGACCGCTCATCAGCCTCAGCTAGTTCCCCCAGAAACTACGGCTTTGCTTATGCTCGGGTGTGAGCCTGGCTCATCACATAGCCCTGTTGCTTTCAGTAAATGCCTTGGTGAGTAATGTCTATGCGTGCGCGAGTACAGGCTGAAGCATCGTGCCCCAGACGGGCGTCCTGGGCTCAGCCTTACAGCGAGAATCCCTAGAAGACCGTCTGTTATGCTGAAAACCAGCAGAAGGGATGAGCAGGATGCCCTGCAAACTTGCTCACAGTGCACGCTGCTGTGTCTGCATCTGGGAGGCGGGATCCTTCAGCCACGGTCCCCGGGGCTCTGACAAGAGTGTTGCCTTTACGTGGCATATCTTCAGTGCTGAGGAGCGCGTGGATTGCTCTGAAGTGGCTCAGGGATAAGTTCCATGCAAATGCAAATGTTTCTGACCATGTCTTCCCTGCTCCAGTCTGCCCTGAGTTCCTGATTCCAGAAACCAATCTTATCTGAGCAATTGCAGCTGCTTCGCCTGACAAATCCTTATCAGGGCAGAGCAGTCATTTATCTCAAATACCCAGTGTTGGCTGAGATGTTGGCAGCGCGAGCTTCCCACAGGACTGCCCCAGTGCCAGCTGGGACACCAGCAGCACGAGCTTCCCCACAGAAGTGCGCTGGGATACCCGCAGGACTCTTCCTCAGACCCATGGCGTAGCCATGAGAGCTCAGACTCAGAGGTGTGCAGTGCCTGTCCCCGCAAACAGCCAGGACTCAGCCTGTACACATTCCTCCCGTACCTTGTTCCTAGAGGGAACTTTCCCAGGGCATGCAGGCTTGCATCTGAGCTCCTGGACCCACCTATTTCTCGCACTTAGCAAATCCAGCACTCTCACAGAAGCATGTTTTCCTTGTACTAAATTCCCCCTAGTCCATTACTGCTGCCCACAGGGAGGGGAGGGGGCAGACTCCATTTCCAGTGGGGACACAGGGGCCCTTCTTGGAACCACGGGGCTTTTGTTGGGTTGATTTTCTCAGGACTTTGTCCCAGCAGAGCCAGAGCCGAGCACTCCAGTGGGACTGATAAGAGAGTGGCAGTGTTACTAACAGTGATAAGCAAAGGGAGCGGAAGGTTACAGGTAACGGAGAACTCTGACCCTAATGGTGAAGAGGGTGTGGGCTGTGCTTTGCCAGTTCTTTTAAACCCCAGTCTGGTTCCCATCGCTGGTCTTGCTTGGAACACGTCACGGGGGTCTTGGCTTGAAAGCCGCCGGGGCTGCAGGGATGGCACATTTAAAAGCTTTCTCTGTGGGGGGCAGGAGGTATCCTTGGGTTATGCTCTTACAGCTCGGGCACCAGGTCTAGAGGAGACAATAGGACCATGCTGAGAGGAAGGGGGTCTTTGCAGTGTGGGCACCAAACAGAGACTCAGGAGAACTCAGCTCAGTTCCCGGCTCTGCCACACACTCTTTGCGTGACCTTGGGCGAGTCACTTAGGCTCCAATCCTCAAAGGTATTTAGGTGCCTAACTTCCATTGAAACCCAGGGGTTTCATACTAACACTGCGCTGTCTTTCAGGGGTGTTGGATACCTTATGTGACTGGCAGGCACTCCGACTCTAGGGGTCAGACAGCCCTTGAGATGGATCACCTAGATGGATCGATATGTCACTACAGGATGGAAAGACAGATTCCGACTGTCAACTGCAGAATAGATACTTACTGTCAAACAGGGCCCCAAAACGCTTTCCCAGCAAACTTACTAGCTTGCAAGTTTGCAGTGCAAGGTGCAGTACAAACCTTGGGCAAGTGGGATCACCAGAAGAGGTGGGCAGGACTACTGAGCCAATGGCACTGCAGAGTGGGTCGGTGTCTACGGATGGATGGCCGGCCGATATAGGGAGCCATCTTCACTGAGGGTCCCCCTTCAGGAATCTGTTTGAAGGAGACTATTGCCATGAGAACTGATCGGCCCCAGCTCCCCGCACCCCCACCAGCTGCTCCCGGTTGCTCAGGGAGGTGTGAAACACATCAATGCACAGTTTGGCCACTTGCCATCTTCTCCAGCCTCTGGGTCGAGGAGGAAAATGAGGCAACAATGCTGAAGGCATTAGTCCCTGTCCTTGTGCCAAGGAAAGGGGGGGAGGGAGGGAGATGCTGGCCTTGGTACACGTTCCTTGCATCCCATTACAAATATGGCCCTGGCTTTGGTTCTCCCAGAGGTAAAGCACGTGTCCTGACCTGTCTTCTCAGTAAGCGTGACACAGTTACAATAAAGACTCCTGTGAAACGTATCAGCAGCCACTGCCCCAGCCACTGTTGGCTGAGCGGAAGCCAAGACACAGCCAGCTCTGCACACTGCAGCCCAAGGAGTGGCAGGAGGCAGGTCAGCCCCGCTGGGCAGGGGCAATCACAATCATGTTTTTAGCAGCAGAAATGGCACGAGGAGGAGACCTGCCCATCACCAGGGGGCAGAGAGATGGGAAAGGGGGGACAGAGGAGAGGTAGGTGCAAGCTGGGATGTTTGTAACCAGATCAAGGCAGACCAGACCAACACAGCCCAAAAGGAGCTCTCGGTCTTTCCCCTCCCCTTTCCCCAACACTTATTCTAATCACAACGGTCTTGTGGTTGCCTTGTCCTCCCCACACCCAGCCCGGGCCCTCCCCACCCATGTTTCTCCCCCGGCTGCTCCGTTCAACTTACAGGGTTTGTGATTCATGACGAGGACCCAGCTGGCAGTGCTGGAGCTGTCACAACAGGAGAAAAGCCCAGTCGGCCAATCAGAATGTGGCTGTGACCCATCATTGTGTGCGGCCATATTCTAGGCCACACCTCCTCCTAGTTCTGCAGGGGGTATGTGCAAGAGAACATGCCTCTGTATTCACACCCCACACACTAGTGTAATAATCTTGGTGCAAAATATGCCTTGTGAGGTATCATGTGAAAACTAACAACTCATGGGCCAATAATATCACGGTGAAATGTACATAACAACATTGTATGGAAAGTTATGACCATAAGCTGAAATTATGACTGAAGTGTGTTTACCAGACAACTTTGATGGGAAATCATCTATCAAGTGGTCATTCTTTGCCAAGGAACAAACCGATCTGTATCTTCAAAAACAATTTGGCAAACCTCTCCCCACACAGACTCCATGTCTCCTTGCTCTCAGTTGGAAAGAACTTTATCTACGGGTCACTCTGAGGGAAATGCATTTCAAAGGGTGGCTGAACTATAACAGTGAGGGGCAAAAACACCCCAAGTTCTCTCTCCCTGGCCATTTCTCTCTTTTCCACCTAAGACGACAAAAGAAACAGCCTATGGACTCTGGAGGCAGATCCTGACCTGAAAATTGGTCAGCAATGATACTGGGAACCTGGGGAAAGAACTTCACCTTAAACCAAGTCTAGTTTGTTAAGTTTAGAAAGTGTTTTATCATTATTTTTCTTGTAACCATTTCTAATGTTAATGCTTTACTACTTGTACTCGCTTGAAATCTCTCTCTCTGTAGTTAAATAAACTGTTTCTTTGTCCTTTAATCAAAATTAATTCAGTGTTGTGACCTGTGTGGCTAACTCCATTTAAGGTGGCAAGTTGTTCTATATCGTTCCTTTATAGGGAAAACGGGTCTTTGTTATTTGACCTGTCCAGGAAAGGGCTGCACAGTGCAGTACAGAATACACATTTTGGGGGAGAGCTCCAGGATTGGGAGTGTGTTGGGGTCACCCTGCATGTGGTAACCAAGGCTGGCGGATGCCAGCATGTGACTGGCATGTAGTTGTCAAGCCGCAGCCATGCACAGACATTCAGGGCGTGACTTGCATTCTGGCTGGCTGTTTGTAAACAGCCCATGTGGAAGCTACCACAGCAAGGCTTTGTGCGGTCCCCAGGATGCAGTATAGGGGCAACACAGCCTCTCACTGGCCTGGATTGCATCCCAGAATGTGACTATAAATTACACCCATTCAGACTCCCCACTCATCCATGTTTAACCCCCTCAGCGCCCCTTCATCTGGCCCCACATCTACCAGAGACTTGAGCAGTGTGAAACGAGATGGAACTGGCCCCCCAAAGCGAGAGGAACAGCTGATCCAGGGAAGAGAGGACTGGCTCGGAAAGCACATTAGCACCAGAACGGAAAATACCTAGGCAACATCTCATTCCTTGGCTGAGGCCCATCTCGTGCCTGCTAACTAACTCCGAGCATGGAGGCTCCCAACAGCTGGAGATAGCAGGATAGCAGGGAAAGAGAGGGAACACTGTTTGAGACTGGCGAACCTGGCATCGTCACAGAGGGAGCATGCCAGCTTCGGATCCCAGCTCATGCCATGTCAGAGTCTTTTACCAACACCTCCAGAGCAAGGAGAAGAGACATCTGACAGGGCAGCCTTGAACAAACAGGCCAATTCTAGGCCCTGGAAGCTCATGCTCAGCTCTCATTGACCTCAAGATGTGTTGGGTAGAATACAGCCAGTGAGACGAGAGAGAGAGAGAGAGAGAGAGAGAGAGAAGTCCTACCTTCCTGTGTCTTCTCTTGGCCGTGCATCTCCTCGCTCAGAGAAGAGACACCTGGAGACACTGTCAGGCCCACGTAGGGAGCGTCCCCTGGGTAGAAGCTGGGAGCAGGACCCTGGAGGCCTGAGATCTCGAGGCTGGAGGAGTTGACTCTTTCAATCATGGGTCTGACATGTTCCCTTGGGTTGGGCGCTGCTGGGGCCCACTGTGGTGGAATCAGCATTGGGCCCCCAAGGAAGGAGGGTTGAGAAGTCACTTGCACTGTCTGAGGCTGAAACATGAGCCTGAAGGGAACAGCTTGAGCAGGGTATAGAGACGGTGGCCCAGGGCTCTCATTGACCTGGGTACCTGGGAACCTCCCTGGAGCGGGTGCTGTGGAGACACCACTCACAACGGCTGCGGCTGCATCCTCCTTGGCCGTCCACGGGGGTTGCCGGGACAGGCTGGGGCTGGTGCTGAGGCTGACCTTGAGCTGTGTCCTTGGCGGTGGTCTGGACGCAGACTCAGCATTCGGTGCTGGATCTGAGTCATTCAGAGGCTTCCCCACCAAACCATCCAGGCTGATGGGGAATTTCTGCAGCTTCGTTGGCTGCCTGGAGGGTGGAGGAGCGGGGCTAGGCGTGGGCCGCTGGGCTGCATCAGCGAGCGGGGAGGAGGAGGAAGAGGAAGAGAAGGAGGAGGAAGAAGAGAAGGAAGGCTCCCTGCTGATGGGCCTGCTGTTCTCTCCTTGGAGCAGGGCACAATTCTGGCTGCCCGAGCTCCAGGCTGCAGCTGACTGAAAAGCCGGGGCAGGGCCAAGTGGGATAGGGGGGCCCTGATCTTCGGCAATGTGCAGGTCCAGAGAGGGCATCGAGCCGTGGTTTACGCTGGCCTTGGAGACCAGCCGGCCGGGCCGCTCCACCTCAGAATGGAAGACGCTCCCATGGGAAGAGAATTTCTTCAGTGCCGGGCTGGTGCCCAGGGCGGTCCTGAGCCCCCGAGGCTCCGGCTGCCTGGCAGCGCTCTGGGGCACACCGGGGGGCGGCGGACACTCCAGGCTGGAGGAGGAGCTGTGGAGGCTCTCGCTGCCCGGGCCCAAGGAGGAGGAGGAGCCGTTGGGATCGAGCCTGGCCTGGAAAGAGGCGACGCGGGTTAGGTTGGCGCCCACGGCACCGTTGGCCTTGGCCAGCTGGACGGTGCCTCTGTTGAAGGAGAGGCTGCTGCTGATCCTGGTCTTCAGCACAGGGCTGTGGGCAGGGCTGGAGCTCGAACTGAGGCTGCTGTGTGATTGATAGGTGGGCTGCAGGGCGCTGGCCAGCCGGCTGCTCTCCAGGTTGCCCATGGCCAGGGTGGCTGCCGGGGGGCTGGGGTCAAACGGGGAGGAAGGCGGAACTTCTTCAGCATCCTCCATCTCGAATGACCTCTTCAGTGCTGCCGGGAGAGAGAGAAGAGGGGTGGGAGAGTTAGAGCAGGCACCCCCCATGCGCACTGCACCGGGCAAACCCAGCACGGGGCTCTCAAAGGAACCCTCCTCATGGGCTGACACCTGCCCCTGACGACGGCCAGGCAGCCCACCCACGGGCCCTCCTTTCGCAGGATCTAGAGCTGTGCAAAAAAATTGCAGTGAAGGGCCCAGACGCCTCCTCTGGGGCCCAAACCCTCCCCTGAACTTTGGGGGCCTCGGGATTCAGATCAGGTGAGAGCCCATCTCCGCGTTACAACGAGAGCCGGAAGCACAGGAACCTCGCCTGGGGAAATATGGTAGATTCAAAGCCCAGATCCAGTGTGGAAAGCAGAGAGTCTGAAACCCACATGGACCCAAACAGGGGGAAGCTTGGCATGACCCCCATTCTGGTAAATCTCTCTCTCCCAGCATCCTCGCTAGCTACATGGTGCCTTTCCCTGCGCTGCCTTTCAAACCCTCTCCCAAGCCCAGTAGTCTCCGCCCAGCAAGCCCTGCCCCCCAAAGCTCTCCCCAGCTGCGCATTGAGTGGGGTGGAAGGGGCTAGGCCAGGGCACGGGAGACAGACAGTCGGCCGGGTTCCCCCTTTGCAGCCTGCATGGAACAGAGGTTTTTGTTAGCAGATCCCTAATGAGAAACCGGAGCCGTGCTCTTGGCTCCCCTCCTGAGGTCGATAATCTCCCACATCTAACTGTTTTCGGTGTTTTATCTCTTTGCTGCATCGTATCAATGTCACTCGCTTCAAACACTTCCCTCGGGGGCAGCACACTAACCGCTTTATTCACAGCACATGTAAAGGATCCTGCCTGGGGCATCCTGGGTAATCGGATCTGCGGGCCCCCACTTCCCGCACCTTTGCTTCAACGTGTGGGCCACTGCATGGAGAATGCAGGGCATCGCCTGCCCTCGCACAGTCACCCGGCCCAAATCACATATTGCAAAGGCAGTTCAGGGCTGGATTTGCCTCCAGTTCCGTGGCTGCTGGCACATGCCCTACAGCCCCCCCTGCTGGGAGAGGCTGGGTCCAGGGTATCCAAGAGCTCCCCAACAGCCAGCGCTCCTACCCCTTTCCTTACAGCCCCCCCTGCTGAGAGAGGCGGGGTCTGGAGCCCCAGACAGGCTGATGCCAGGGTCCTGTAGGGGACCTGAGGTTGCTCCAGCCATCAGTCACCACCATTGACAGCTTGTGAAATGTGAGGCCCTCACTGCTGGGCTGGTTGAAGTCCCAGCTGGAGGAGGAGCTGGTGGGGGGCGGGCTGCAGCTGTCTGAGGCAGGAGGCAGTGATCGCTCTGCCTAAATAATGGCTGAAGAGGACAAAGATCTCCATACAGCAAAGTTACCCCTCAAGGTCTGGCAGGACATGTTCCCGAGGGGCTGAGACGGAGGAAGCCGGGACGCTCTCAGCTGGAAGGTACTTCCACTGCTTGAGCGTGAAAGAGACAGGCTGGTGCGAGAATGCCACAAAGTTCTGAGGTGCTTGTGTTTCGGGGGGCGGGGAGGTTGGCCTGGTCTGTCTCGAAGAAGAGCATGAGTAAGCCAACAAATACGCAAACACCACAGCCACAACGGGCCAGATTCTCTCCCTTCTTTTGCCAGCACCAGTGAATTTCCACCAAGCAGGAATACAGTCCATGGCACATGGTAAATGTTTTCAGGAGAAGCAATCGACAACAGGGAACTGGGTAGGTTTGAACACTGCAGTATGGAATATTATTTATATTTCTCTTATGGAAATATGCAGCTGCCCCAGTCAGAATCAGCTCCTGTTGTTCTAGGTGCTGTTACAAACACACAGAAAGACACACCTCAGCAAGACGCTCTGGATTCTGCAACTCCACAGAATTTTCCCCTTCCCCCACATCTAAGCTTTCCTTTAAAGAAATGTTTCCAACCCTCATGGATGTGAAGACAAGTTTGAAAAGATGACCTGAATGTAACTAATGCAGCAATGTCTGCCTGAGTCTGTAGAAAGCCTGAAACAATAGCTTCGAGAGATGTTAACTGCCCCATTCGTATTATTGGGCTGTTAATTCTGAAACCTACAGATGACAGTGCAGGGTCAATATGTTAAATAACTTTGCAGATCATTCCAGCAGAAATATTGTTTGTATGACAGTGGCACCACAGGCCCCAGTCAGTACTGGAGACCCATTTATGCTAGGCACCCTACAAATACATAGTAAGAGACAATCCTTGCCCCAAAGAGCTTGGCATCGAATTTAAGAGGAAATACAAGCAGGTTAACAAATGGCCGGATAGGAAGATGACTCCTCAGCAAAGTCTAGGAAAGGGGCGTGAGGGGCATATCTACACAACTGATCTCAGCTCTATGCCCATCCATCACAGAGGAGCCCCATAACTAGACCCACCACTTCCTTAGTGATGGCCCAGAATGTTTTCTCCAGTGAGCCATTAAAGTGATCCGCATTGCTAGTGGCAGCGAAAGACGCCCTGCTTGATCTCCTTCTCTCCTTGATGCCCAAGAAGGCTGGTGTGGGCTAACAGCCACAGACCTATAGCCACATGGGGACTCTGCCTAGTCATGTCCCTAAAAGCCGTGTGGTCTGGGAGCAACTCAGCAGGTATGGGTAAGATGTCCTGTTCCTCCCAGGAGCAATTGGACTGTAACTGACACAAGGTCCAGTAAGGGCGGGGTACTTCTCCCACGGCACGGCTTACTATTCCCTCTTGGAGGGTGGGTAGAGTGGAAGTAGGGCACTGAGGGGGCACCATGGCAGAGGAATCTGGCTAGGATAGCTGACAGAGGAGATGCTGGAGGTTGCTGTATGAAGAGCAAAGTCAGGAGATGTTGTGACCAGAGCTGAGCGAAATATTTCCAGAGACAGTGAATTCTGACAAAAAAAGCAGCATTTCAAAGAATGTTTTGTGAAAACATTTAGATTTCTTTGCGATTCTCATTTTCCTCAACAAAAAATGGAAAAATAAAAACCCACTTGCTCTCTCACCTTTGAAAAAAGTTCCTTGTGATTTTAAAACTGTCAACACTTTCATGTCCACAGTATTTGACTGGAAACATTCTGAAATTTTGTTGCAGGAACAGTGTTGAACTCATGCCATTTCATTCTGTTTTGGAATGAAAACAATTGCAACAATTTCTTTTTTGTGAAATTAGTATTTGGTTTTTCCGCCCGTTCCAAACGAAACGTAGAAGTTCTCCATTCTGAAAAAACAATGCTATTTGTTGTCTAGATCTGGTCATCTGTGTTGTCTTTCAGACAGTAACTTTTTCGAGGCAGGGACTGTCTTCTATTGTGTGTGTTGTACAGTGCCTAGCAAAAAATTGGTGTGATCCTAGTTGAGAGCTTTACGTACTACTAGAATACAAAATGATAATAATAATAATAAGCACATGCTTTTATTGAGTCCCCGAGGCTGCTCCGCTGTTGAGACACACACAGTTATTTTCCTAAAATTATCTCACTCTTTCACAGGTGAGACATCATTTTACTTCCTCTCCGATTGCCACAGTGAACCTGCAGTTCATGTTTAATCCTTTGAGTGTTGTAAAAATTGAAGTATCATTTAGCAGGTAAGTCTCTTCCCTTCCCAAAGAACATTCTCTCTTGCCGGAGGGCTAGAGAAAACATCCTGATTATTTAACAGCTTGTCACTGAAGGTGCTGAGATGCTGGAGATTTGGAAGGGCTGTAAGAGGCCTGTAAACTACTTGTAAAAATAGTTACTAGGGAGAGGTTATTTGCAGTCATTGCACTCACCGGAAAAACAGGACAGATGGACAATGACACTGAATTCCACTCTCAAGCAGAAGAGGGTGATTCCCCCTTCTTAAAAATCAGGTAAAGAGCAGGGTGCTTGGGTAAACGATGAAGAGCGTGGTTGTTGGCCCAATCTTGTTTTTGAGAAATACATGAAAGAGCGGAGCCACAACCCCCCCTTCCTACCAAAAGGCACATCAGCCTGACACACTGTAACTTTAATCAAGAGCTAAAACCTCAACTAACTCTTATTGTTTTACCCTTTTAAATGTTCACTTACTTTCTATAAGTCTATTTGTTTTAAAACCATTTTATCTGTTAATTTTTACTCACTTTCAATATATTTGTAAGTATAAAAAGCCACACTGTGAAATGTAATATATCTACTTTCAACTGTAAAAGACACTGTCAAAAATGAAATAAGGTTTGCTTTAAAAATAATATGTAAGTTCTTCAGCTAGGAGTTGGCCCTGAGTGATTGAAGTGTGAATGGCTGAGGAACTGAATTGTGTGTAGACAGAAAGGGTGATTGAACAATTGGTCTCAGTAAGGGATATCAAAACAGACGTGAAGAAAACACCAGCCTCACCTAAAATGCTTGAGGAAAGAAGAAAGGAGCAAAGATGATCAAATGGCCGAAGAGGAACCCACCCTGATAACTTTGGAGCCAACACATTTCAAAGGACATAATCTGATCAGGCTTGCAAGAATGTGGGTGATTGAGAATCACACCAAGAATGCAGTTGCAGCATGACAATGCAAAACCCATAGACTTACATGGGGTCCTTTTCCTATAAAATAGGACAAGAAGATGAAGGCTGGAGGTTCGGGTCTACAACATCATCACATCAGCCAGGAGTACCGATGAGCATCAGCAGAACCTTGCTCCTCATCCTCCTGCTATAGTCACCTGGCCAGTGACTATCATGGGCACCAAGAGGCTGGTAACTATAATATCTGGAAGATCCCTATGTATGTTTGTCTGTCTCCCTGTCTGTGTATGCCTGTCAGTGTGTGTGAGTGTGAATGAAAGCATCAATTAAAACATGTGTCTCTGTAATTGTAGTATTGATATAGTGTTAATACTGTTTTCCTAGTGTCTACATTATTATTAATGCTATTTCACTATGTAAAGCGCAATATTGATGTTGTTACAGTGTTGATACTTTTCTTTTCTTTGATGCTATTTACCAAGTTTCCGTGTTCACAATAAATGTGGCTTGTTGCCTTATCCCCTGAAAAGATCCTGTGATATTTGTTATTTGGGTAACATGGTAATCAGCACAGGGCCCTGGAGGAGGGGATCCTGGTCAGAGGGCGTCTCTATCTTGGCAGGCTACTGCTGTGGCATGTCTCCCTGAGCACGCACAGCTGGAACCCCTTCATAAACACATCTGGTCAGGAAACATATTATCCAAGCATCAGCTTCCCGCTATGTCAAATGGAACTGCTCAGAGGGGGCCTCCCAGCCCCCAGCACACACGTTCCACTGAACACAGATCCATTTGGTGCTGCAATCTCAGCAGGCCACAGTGTGATGCCTGCCATTTGCTATTTCCCCATCCCTCCCCCCACAACTTCCGGGGTGTTGAGCTGAGGTTTCTGGGGTTAGGTTGAAGGGATCCTTGCCCCTCGTTTATCCCTTCACACAGAACTGCCAATATCCCTGTCTCCCCAGAGCTGAGCGGGTGGACCCCATTCTCAGATGAGGTAGCGCAGACTAAGCGACTGACCCTCGGAAGGACTAGACGGCTCTGCTGGCTGGTGTTAGTGACTATCCGTATTCCTGCATCAAACCATGTGCTGGGCAGCTCGAGGGTTTAACGCTGGCTGTGCTCACGTGGCAGGGTTCCCGTCCTGTTAAAGCTGATGGCTAAACTCCCCAACTTAAAATATTTCAAAGTGCTGAGGCCTGAGCCTCCTTCCTTTGAAGGTCCAAGCTGCAGGAGGCCTGTGCTCAAGCCCCGCAAGGGAAGGCTGGACCGGTGGGCAAGTGTGGGGCCGTGCGCCTGGCCCCGCCCTCTGACTCGGTGCATTGGCTCTGGGGCGGTGCTTTTAGAGGTTTCACTGTAGCGCTGGGTTTCTCACTCCTCCCAGGATCTCTCCCAGCGCTCAGCCCAAGGCCCAGGCACTGGTACATGCTGGGTGAGTGTGACCTGCTCCGGCCCCATAATGGAGAATGCAGAGCAGGGAATCATGGGACAGAAGCATGGTTCCATGGGTTACGCCGGAGATCCAACCTGTTCCCCAGTGGGACAGTGTGGATGCCCTTTCTACAGTCTGTGAAGATCTTTGCAAACCACAATCCCATGGGCACAGTGAGGTTGTATCCCAGGATTCCCAGCTGGGCATGTCCCAGAGCTGGGCACAAGGGGCAGGCACACTGCCAGCCCCTATCTGGGCGTTGCACTATGCACCCGCTAGGAGCAAAGAGACAGAGCGCCCCTGGCCAAGACCTGCCCAAGTTCAATGCTGGGTGATGGCTCATGCTAGCTGCCGAATGACGGTCCCAGAGATGCAGACAGGTGTGGGTAAAGGGGTTCACCCTTCACCTCCCCAGCCCATGTCTCTCAGAGCATCCCATGGAACAAGAGGAGACTAAACCCAGAAGGATGGAGGGGAGAGGGGTTTCCCGTTGAAACCACCCAGGCATGAGAACCTGCCTCGCCAAGGCCACTACCCTCCCAGTTCCAGCTAGGACCAGCAGCAGAAGGAAAGCTCTTCACATGGGGTGAAATCCTGGCCGCTGGGAAGTCAATGGGAGTTTTGCTGTTGATTTCAATGGGGCAGGATTATATCTGTGGTGCAGGGAGCAAGCAGTAGCAGGAAGCCTGTGTTTCTGAAACTGACAGCTCAGTGCTGCAGACTCACATGGGTCAGCAAATCGTTTCAATTGGCTTCCAAGCCTTTGCTTCTTTCACCCTTCACCCATGATTGGGCAACTGCTGCTTTATTTTTGGGGCTGGTCCCACTGGCTGAGATTTTACAATGAAGCTTCCTCTGCCTACCCTGCAGGAATCCAGATGTCACAAGCTCCCAAAGCATGGAGAGATGCAGGGCAATCTCCTTACCCTGACGGTGCCCTGCCAATGAGCCTCAGGTCTGATCTGGTGGCCACATGTGCAGGCACAGAGAAGGGTGCCAGGAATTATCGTGGTTGTCATGATGTGGCCACCTTTTCACTAGGAACTGGCCTGACCCACCAGTTAATTTCACACAGGCCACAGAAGAAGCACGGGCCAGTAATTCCCCTTACTGCTAATCTATGGCAGGGCTGATCAGTGACTCGGGAGATGAACAGCTCCAGCTAATATAAACACATATTGTAGTCAGCCAAGCCCCACCAGAACATCTCCTCCTACCCAGGGCTGTGGGCCAGCAGATGCTGAACACAGCAGAGCTGCCCTGGCTGCCTATGTGGCTCCACACCCTCTGCCCCACTCTCAGACACAGGGCTCCCGTAAAACACTTTGGGTTATCTGGAGGGTAAGTGGTGCTAGAGAACCACTACGGCGTTCTAATCAGCTCTTCCCCATGAGGGTCTGGGAGGGCAGGATTGGTTCATTGAGCCCCTCATTGCTTGGACACAGACCATAACCCTGGCTTGAAGGACCATGCATTCTTGGGGGAAAAGAGAAATTAGACTCATCTCTTCTTCTTCCATCTGAGCTGCTCTTTGAAGCACTAGGACAGCTCTCCCGCCATCGGTGGTCCCACAGCGTGGTGGCCCCATGGCTACTCCTTGAGATGGCCAGAGAGTGTGGAAGTAATGATCTGAGATGTTTCCAGACAGCAGGAAGACCTGCCTGAGGATGATAATAGCTCTGAAGTGCACAGGCTCTTGAAGCTGTGTGCTCCTGGTTAGAATATTTATTCTGGCTGCAGAATAAGAGAGGAGAGAGATTTTGGGGATCCCAACAGAGGGACCAACTTAAAGCCACTGTCATGGCCGAGGAAGCACATCTACAACCTCTACTGCTGAGTCAGAAGCAAACAGCATTTCCATGGGAAGCCGAGGGAGGGCTGCTGTGGCATAGAAGAGATGCAGCTATGCCCCAGCATGGAGGACACTGTACTGGGATAGATGGGAGGGCAGGCAGAAGCAGGGAGATTCCCCAGGTGCAAATGGCTCCTGCCTGCTATGGCAGAGACGATGCAGCCATGTCTTGGCGATGGGTCATAGGGAAGGCGAAGAGGCACTTGCATTTCAGGCTGGCAGGCCCTGAGTGCACAGAGTATATCCGAGGGGATGCCGTGGCAGCAGAATGCCAGAATTGCTCTAAGAGGAGATGATACAATTGTGCCTCAGGGTCAGAGGATCTCCCAGCCGGTGCTGTAACATAGCAAACGTCACTCACCGGGTCTTGTTCGTGGAGGTTCCTGGCTGCTGTGCTGCCCCAGCGTGAGCTGATGCAACCCTAGAGTGCCTCCTTCTCCACCCCTCCTTGCAGACCCCCCCATTCTCCTCCTCCTCCCTCTGCCCAGTCACACCTGCTGCTGGCTCCCTCATTTACAGACCCACATTCACACCTCTCCACACCTTTTCTGCTATTTCACAGCCTCTGAAGTGTGCTGTGGTAACCGTGCTGCCAGTGCACGCTCCTGGCCACTGCCTGGAGGCTGGACTGGTGTTTCACTGCACGGCCCTGCCATGCCGCATCTGAGCTCTTTGGCCTTTTCCCCTCTGGCCCAGCTGGGTGCAAGAGCATCTAGAGCTGCCCCACGGCTCTGGGTGGAGGGACTTAGCAGCACTACTACCACAGCACCCCCTGCTGGCCAGCTGTGGTAAGAACAAGGACAGCAGAGAGACGCTGCATATCGGCTACAGAGATGCTCCTCTTGGAGCAGCAGTACTGGGGGAGGGGGAATGTGCTAAAGCCATATGGTTAACTCTGGGGTCCACCTTTGCCTAGGTCACGTCCAATCCTGGCCAGCCCTAAAGAGTCAAACTGGTAGGGAGCATACACCAGGAGGAAGCTCACCAGCAGCGGGACAGGGTTGGAGGCAGGAGATGTGCTCAGCCCAGAAGTGGGCACCTGTCATTAATTCCCTTGTCGTGGTCACTCTTTGCTTGCTGGAGAGCCTGGTCTGTAAATGTCCCTTAGCTCTGCCCCATGCACAACTGAGATCAGGGGTCTGCAGGCCCAGACTCATTTATTACAAGCTCTCTGGCAGGGCAGGAATTTACTGTCACTCAGGGTTAGCAGATGGTTGGCTTGCCCCTTTGCTGAGCATCCTAGGGGATTCTGCAGCTTCACAGACTCAGGGCATGGGGCACTCACATATCTCCTTCAGTTCTTCATGGTTAGCAATTCATTGGGGGCACACAGCAGCCTCAGGGCGGGCTTTAGTACCCCCAGATCCAAAGATCCACAAGAGCTAGAACCAGAAACTCCCCAGGCAACTAAGGACATGAAGTATGAATGTTTTGCTCCTGTAGACACCTTTCAGCAGAGGCGCGCAAAGCCCTGCACTGAAGGTGGGAAACCTTCGTCATTCACGTCTGCCAAATGGTGCAACAGCAACACTGGGGGTAAAGGGACTCACCCAAGATCACAGAGCTGGTAAGTGGCAGGGTGAGAAAGAGAACTCAGTTCTCCCAGCTCTGCCCTTTGCTCAGCACACTAGGCCATGTTGCCTTCTTCAAAAAGGCCTGAGTGCACTGAAGGCTTTTGGTACCGTGACACACGAGGATCGTGTCAGTACTTGCTGAGGCTGCATCCTGTGAGGAATAAATGTGGAGGGGATGGGGTGGGTTTGGGGCACCTTCCAACAGAACTTCAGGGAGTACGGGAGAGGGGAGCCTATGGGATAAAACCAGCTTCAAGTACCGGTGTGTACACACGGTCCAGTGGTGATCACAATGGGTTGGCTAGCACCAGGAGCTCTCCCTGTCTCAGACTCATGGTGTGATCTTTGGCCTCTCTCTACCTCACTTTTGCCATGTGTGAAGTAGGGACACAGCTACTTTCTCCTCCCAGAGGGCTAGCAGGAGACCTTGCCTGTGTGTGCACAGTGCTTGGAGAGCTGCTGACAGAAGGTGCTATGGGTCTAAGCAATGCCCCTGCAGACAGGTCACCAGGAGGCAGCTGTGAGCCCACACCCTCCGCAGACTGGCAGGTAACATTGCACATGTGGGGACAGAGGGGATCAGAGTCCCAGAGCAATTAGCGAGAGGGCTGGGGGAAGGGCCAACATGGCATCTTGGCAGGGGGAGTGAGGTGAACTGGACAGCAAAAAGCAAGGGTCAAAGGTTATGGACCCAGGTGGGGAGCATGAGGTCAATGGCCAGAACGAGAAGGTTGGAGAGGAAAGGGGTGAGGAATGGGGGTGAAGACATTGAGGTAAGGCAGAGGGGGAGAGAGAAGGAGGGGGTGGAGGGTGGCAGGAGAAGGTGCCAGGAGAGGAAGGCATGGGGAGAGAAGAAAGAGCTTGCAACCCGGGGTCTGCCTCTGAGCACTGCTTACTTTGCATTACTAGCAGAGATTTGACCAACCCTGCCCCCCTGAGCTGGTATCGTCTGTGCCCATTATCTTGCTCTCTGACGATGGGGGCTCTCTGGGAGCAGAAGGGTTAACACAGGCCGTGGTAGGTATGCACATTCTTTTCCAGGCAATAACAGGCTGCAGCTTTCCAGGAGCCCGGCATCAGGTTACTCTGTGATCCTACCTGCCCTGCCCCTCTCCCAAGCCACCTCAGTCCACAATCCCAGCGGCCACTGGCTTCAGGAAAGAGCTTCAGATAATTAGAGGGGCGAAAATCCTTCCCCTCCCCCCAAGGACTCCCCTCCCACCCACTGGCTGCCTGCAGGGGCCAAGCAGTTACAATCCCTCCAGCCTGATGCTCCATTTCCACTTTCAGCAAGGATAGGTCATGTGATCCCCACCTGGGGAGGAAGGGGGGAATCAAGCTGATCTCTGGGAACTGAACTCAAGGGGCTTTGGGGTCCCAAGGGGGAGAGGCACTGACCACCCCCTTTACTGCCTAGGGACCTCACTTTCTGTCAGCCCCATAGATGCCAGCATCCAACTCACCCCTTGGAGCCCCTGGTGCCCTCCTCTCCCTACAGACTCTGCTATTTGCTCTTCGCTTTTCTCTATCCAGAAGGGTCAGAAACAGACTTTAAAGAAACAGAAGCTGAGAGTCCACCGCTCCATATTAACCTAACTCCGGGAGCTGGGGCTTTGAATCACACCAATATCACAGGACTCACGCTGGAAATTGCGAACTGACAACACCGACTGTAAATTGTCACTCAGAATGTCCCCAGCATCTGCTAATCCAGCAACAACCCTCTGCGAGAAAGCGAGACCCTGGGGGAAAGCGTGGCGCTGCTTTTGGGCTTCCCACATGAAGATCTCACAGCACTTTACAAATATCAGTGCCCCCGGGAGGTAGGTAAATCAGCACCATTATCCCCATTTTACAGATAGGGAAGGGCTTGTCCACACTGGGAAACTGCCCAGAAAAGCTCTCCTGGAATAGCTGCCCATGGGGACGCGCTGTTCCAAGATACACATGATTTTGTTCCAAACGAATTACTCCACTTCGGAAGCGCACTAATTATTCTGGAGCACAGTGACCTTTATTTAGGGACTGTGTCCCCATGGGGAGCAGTTCTGAAATAGCCACTTCAGTCACTTGCCCATGTAAAGAAGCCCTAAGTGGGTTGCCCAGGGTCATCCCCTGAGTCAATGACAGAGCCCAGGGCTCCTAATTCTCCGGTTCCCTCACCACTCTGAGGAGAGCAGGGGACTGTCAAATCTTAGCGACAAGCCCCCCACACTCCCCTTACCAAGGCAGAACCAAAGGGAAGGAGGAAGCTTTCCTCTGATCTCCCTGTCTCCTCCTGTTCACAAGGGAGCCTGTGGACTAGCGATGCTGCTCCATGAACTCAGTTCCTGGCTCATCCCTCAGCAGCCCTGCCTCAGATCCCTCTTCTCTTGCAGAGGAGCCCATGGGTGCTGCAGAGTGATGGCCAGACGGGGCAGAGGTGTAAAACCCTCCACGCCCCTGAGGCGCTCAGGACAGGTCCCACTTTCTACCCCACCTCCTGCATCCTCAGCCATGCTCAGAATTTCCATGCTATAGAGAACTAGTAAGAAGGGGGCAGTTGCAGTTTCTTGAGGAGGCAGGGCACCGGTGGGAGTCCTGGGCCCTGTTTTTTCTCCTCCCTGGGTATTCTCTGTGGGGTTGGTGTTCCCCTGGCCCGGCTGCCCTTACCTTCTGCATCTACCACTGGCCCAATCTCTTCCCCTAGGAGGCTGCAGCAAAAACCGAGATGAGGAAAGTGCGAGGGATGGTCCTGACCAGTGCTGCATTCCAGTGATTCGCACCGACTTTGCTTAGAGCTTGTCTACATGGGAGATTTTTCCAGTCATCCCAGTATCACTGAACCACTCCAGTTCTACCAGAATAACCCCCCACGGGGACATCTGTTCCAGACTAAGAATGGCTTTTTGCAGCTTAGTTTAAACCACTTCCAAAGGGACACAAGCTCCACCAAAAAGGCTCTCCTAGACCAGGAGGAGCCAGGTCTCCACTAGGAGGAAAGGAACTACGCTGCTATCCTGGCACAGCGAGTCAGCGATCCTGGTACGCACACAGCTGAAGAGGGCAGCATTGCCAATACAGCTGTGCCTATGCTCAGGGCTTTTGCTGGGACAGCTCTGTTGGTCAGAATCACACCTCTTCGCCCTACTACTACACAGCTGTGCTGGCAGAGGTCTGTGCCATAGCTTGTCTAAGAGTGTACACATGGGGTGGTGGTGGGGACAGGCTATACTGATATAACTATCTGGTTTAAATTCACATCCTATCTTATACCAATATAACTTTCCCATGTAGAAAAGCCCTTAGGAGCTAACTGGTTCCCATTTACTAGGAGATCCCAGCTCTGCCATAGATGCCTTGACCCTTAGGGATCAGTCTCTCTGTGCCTCAGTTTCCCCATCTGCAAAACAGGGGATAATAGTCCTTCCTTTCTCCCATAATTTGTCTCTCGTCTGTTTAGATAGCAGGCTCTTTGGGACATGTGTTGTATGGCACCTAGAGCAATGGGCCCCACGAGTACTACCAGAATACAAATAAGAAAGTCAAGCAAGCTCTTATTTGACCCTTTTCACCTCTTTCCTCCCCCTCCATCCGTCTCAGAGACCTCTGCCAGCTACAAGATGGCTCTTCGCCACAGCATGCAAAAGTCCCCCACATTAAACCCTTACAAGATGTGCCCAGAGCATTGAGCGAGCCCTCTGCACGGGAGCCGCATCACCCTGAGAGTTGCAAAAGCATACGGCCATGGTGCTCCAAAACTCGGGGCAAGTTTTTCCAATCCCACAATGCACTGGCCTTTCTCCGCCCCCTCAAACAGAAACTATACACACAGCGCCTGGATAGCCTGGGCCCCAATCCCAGCCCCTGGGTTTGCTCTCAAAGGGGAATTGTTCTCCAGCTTGCTGGGCTGCACATTTGACTTGTAATCTAAACAAGGAGAAGAGCCCTGCCTTGGAGGCACTCTCTGCAGGCTGGACTGAGCCCTTCCTTAACTGCAATCTGTGAAATGCTGAAATGGAGTCAGTGCCACAGCAACAGCTGGTAATTGGAAGCGTCTTTCCCTCTCCCCTTCCTGTTTCACAGACACAAGCTGGTTATTGTAGCCGCCCTCCAACCCCGCCTCACTTTCTTTTCCCCCAAGCCCCAGAGTTTTTCCAGGATCAAGTTGGATCTAAACACTACTGCGGGTTGGGTTTAATTACCTGCATTCAGTCCAATGCATGAGCCAGTCTGCGCTCAGAGCTCTCCCCAGCCAGCCAGTCTAGCCCCAGATCTCTCCCCACAGCACAACCTCAAATCCCAAACTGAGTCCTCCTGCCATCCACCTCCCCCATACACAGCTGCGCTACACACACCAGATCGACACACACTCCCTGGCAAAAGTGCATTACACCACATGCACTGCTGCACACACATTATATTCTACGCGCACAACGCCCCTGCACAACTCCAGGACAGCAGAGAGGATATCCACTCCATTTACATTTGTTACGAGTTTTTCCTCTTTATGCCGAGTCCCAGAGAAAAGCAGCAAAGAAAGCGAGAGCCAGCGCTCCGGATTTAGGTTCCTTCTAGAAGGGGCAGCCAGGGTCAGAGTGGCCCTTTTCCCCACTCCTCTGACTATTGTTTTATGTCACACTTCAGGAGTTACTTCTCCTGGGCTCTCTGTTTCCTGCTTTCAGTGCATAATTTGTGCCAGGGCGTGGCATTTCATAGCCCCGGCACTTCTGGTCTTGGCGCACGGGTTACAAAAGTAAGAGATAAATTCCTTGGGCCCGGGCCCCTCTTCCATTACAAATTAAGCACTGCCTGGTTTCCATAAGTGGTTGGGCAGAGACCTAGGGTCGAGGTCCCCACTGATGGGAGTAGGGAAGCTCAGCAGAGCTGCGTCTGCTTATGCCAACAGGGTGGTTAGCCCCACGGAACATGGAACATGTATCTCCCGGCGCTGGGCGGATAAATGGCAGGCAAGAGAGTGATGCGGAGTAGCCAGTGCTGCATGGGACGTGTTGCCCAGCCTGGACAAAGCAGGAGCTCGCTGTCGAGAACCCGGGTGCCCCGTCCCCACCCTACCTTCGAAGTCGGAGAGGATCCCCTCCAGGTGGTCTTTGACGGACAGCTGGGACATCCTGACTCACTTCCCACGGCTTCACCCCAACAGCAGCGCAGGATGCCCCTCCAAGTCTTCTAGCGTGGGCAGAACTTCGCCCTGACAGAGGGAGAGGGCAGACTATGGGGAAGGGAAAAGGGGGGAGTGTGAGCTCCCCCACCCAGAAACAGCTGCCTTCCACATCCAAGCCAGCCAGCCCCCGCCAGAACCCGAGGGCTTCTGCTCTATGGGACGAGAGTGGCGGAGGAGAGCAAAGGGGAAGAGAGAAGATCCCCTCCCCCCTGCCCAGAGAAAGAATGACAGACCCCCCCTACACACTGTATAGCCCACCCCCAGCTAAGCCCTTGCTGGGATCACATTGGCTGCACTGGATTGCCTGTGCAGGGAGAGGAGGAGAAAGCTGGAGAAAGGGGGAGGGAGGTGGGGAACTTGGGCCCAGAGTCAGAGCAGCTCTTGGCACAGAGAAGTGAGAGAGGGAGAAGGGGCGGGGGAGGTGCACTCCAGCAGCACTCCAACTAGACCCACGGCTGCCCCTAGCCCAGCAGGACCAGAGGGGCTGGTAGTGCCCCCACTCCCTCCCCGGGAGGGTCTGCCATCTCCAGGGTCTCCCCGTGTCCCAGGCCGGCCCAGCTGTTCAGCCCGGGAGGCTGCCAACAATGCGCTGATCGGGAGCTGCACTCCCACCTGAGCCGTATCAAGCAGGCTGCCCTGTGTCTGAGGCCAATCGGCCACCACGGCGCACTGGCCCCGAGGGGTTCCCACGAGCACAGATCAGGCCCGATGGGGAGAACCAGGGTGGGCTCAGCCCTGCAAGGCAGGCATTTCCCCAGCTCCATTCACAGGCTCCACAGGGCAAAGATCACCTAGAGCTCCTCAACCTCCTCCAACCCCCTCAGGGAGGGACCCGTGCAGCCAGACTGGCGGAGGACTTACAGGCCTGATGCGGGGTCAGCCGTCTCCGCTCCGCTTTGTGGAAGCCCTCAGGCGGGTTTTGGGGTAAGCCAGCAGTTTGGGAATCCCCTCCCAGAACAGCTCCTGCAGCAAACCAGCAGCAAGAGATCTCAGGGCGACAAGCCTTTGCCAGGCTCCAGGGATCTACAACACGCACTAGCCTCTCACTGCACCAAGCACGGGGCCCCGTGGGGTGGGGAAAGCAGGCATTCTTCCATGCTCCCCCAACTAGGAAAGCTCCCCCCACAGTAGAGTGGGAAGATGTTCAAAATGGGGTTGAGGGTCCTCTGCTAGGCTCCCTGGGCCCAGCTGCCCTTTGGGGTGGGGGTGGGGGGCTCCTGGGGCTCTGCTTTTCCTGGGTGGGCCTCAGCGATGTGCATCCCAGCAGGGTGCCTAGCAGAGAAGTTTGATTCTTTTGCCCGGACAGCCACAACACCTGCGGTTTAGGGCAGTTCAGGAGAATTACTGGCTCAAGGAGGCCACGCTAGCACAGGCCTCACTGCCCATCATCTCCTTCTCTTTCGGAAGCCTTGGCCCGGAGACTTTTCTCCCTCAGAGCCCCGGTGGGGCTACTTCTCCCTTTCATTAGCCAAAGGAATATCTTCATCTACCAGGAAAAGCTGCGGAAGAATTTGGCATGAGGGGATTAAAATGGCAGGTCTCACGGGGGGCCATTGCAGGGGACATGCCCTCAGAAAAGCAGCCCTTGCCACAAGAATCTCCTTTCTTAGTAGGATCCTTCTAGCCCCAGGTTCAGAGGGTACCGTGCACCTCCAAATCCTGGCCAGGTCAGGAGCACACCACTCCACACGAGACGGCCCACGCTAAGCTAACTCCTGCAAGCAGGAATCAGTGCCTGTCTCCTGCGCTCCGCCAGGCTAACGCAAAGGCACAAGGAATGGCTGAAGGGAGCTATTCCGGCAGGGAAAGGGTCAGCTCTCCTGCTGGCTTGTGTAGTGTGTGTCAGTGAGGGGATTCACCGCAGACGTGGGAGGAGAGGGGTAGAGAAGCCCCTTCTCCAAACACAGCACCCCCCTGCAGCGGCTTTCCCAAAACTACCCAGCTTGACACCATTTAACCTAGCGGCTCAGCTGAAAGTAAACACCAAATGGCTTAAATGCATTCCTGGGCCCCCTCCTGCCTGGGGGCGGGGTGGTGGGGGCTCCAATCCACATGGAGCAGAGCTGTGGGGAGGGCAGCATTCAGCAGGGAGTGGGGCACACAGGGAGATTTCATCATCCAAATCACCACCGCCACTTTCAGGGCCTGCCTGGTGAACGTCCCCTTCGCACGTTGTCTCGGCCCCTCATGCCACGGTCCGGGCTGCATCCATGACACTGCATTAGAGCTAGCTGGGGAGTTTCAACAAACCTCACCCATTTGTTAAATCCAAAACTCTTGGCAGGAAAGGGACGCTTTCGACACACAGCTTGACTCAGAACAGTTGGGGAAGGGGGTTCAGAATTGTCCAAATAGACACATCTGTTAACAAACAATTCTGGTTTTCCAGTTTAAAGTGACTTTTTGTTTCACAATTTCAAACTGTCTGGTCCACAAAGTAGAAGGAGGCCTCCTTCCAGAGAGCAATGCCCAACTCCGCCTCTGAGTGGCGGCGGTGAGCGCTCCCCCTAAGGACTGCTGGCTGGGCCGTCTTCTCTCTGAACGCATCCCCCTTCAGAGCCCAGCTCAGCAAACACACTGAGTCACTCAGTTGTGATGAATCCTGCTTGCTCCTCGGACAGAGTGAAGGTCCAGATACCCAGCAGGACTTCAGCGAACCTCTTATTAACTCCTGATATGTCTAAGCCTCGAGGCTCTTCATGGCACTCTTGTCATGAGCAGCCAGTTCTCAACAGCGCACTCTGCTGGCTGGGGGCTCCCAGGTTATCCCTTGGGCCTCGTCTCCTGCTAGTTCAAGAGATATTAAACATCTTGATTTTTTCTTGCCTGAAAAGAATGGAGCATATGACTGTGAGAACACAGCCAAAGCCCTGGGGAGGGGCGAGGGGACAGGTGGGGAGGGCCCCAGCCAGCTGTGCATTGACGAAGTAACAGGGACTCAAAGGACACCCAGGGCAGGCTCCAGATGGATGGTGCCACCATGGATCAGTACCACAATCACAGCCACAGTGCTCCCAGAAACGAGGCCTCCCACCAGCTGCAGGTTTCCTTTTGCTGTGGCTGACCATAGCTGTTTATTATTTGTTAAGCACCAGCAGCATGCTTGGCCCTGTATGTATGATAAAGACAGTCTCTGCCCCAAGGCGCTTACATGGGAATGCATGATCTTAGTGGGACCTAAGAGATGGATGCCGAGGGACCATGAAGCACCAGGAGGATGAATGACTTGGAGCTCGTTTGGTTTTGTTCGAGCTCACGAGACTCGCTCCTGGTGGCAGAGGCAGAAGCATCGAGTTCTTAGGAGGTTGGCTTGGTGGGCAAGGAGAGCAGAGACTCTGCAACTGTCTGAGGTCTCAGCATGAAGCAGTGCGGAACAAGGGGGGGTAAAAAAGGGGAGATGGGTCCATGAGGTTTCTCTCTTACAAGCTAACGGGTCGAAGTAAGTTCTGGAGGTTGTAGGCTGTAGGTTTTGCTAGGCACTGATGTGCACCATATCCCCTCTCTGAGTGGTTTCTGTCCCAAAGGTGCTATTTACATCCAGTACGTCTCACTGCAATGGTGCCTGTCGCGCTACTCCCTCCTGGTGGTCTCTGTAGAGGACATTTATCGTGTTTGAAGAGCCCATAATCAACAGGAAAGTGTAGATCAGGATTTAAGTCTCCAATCTCCTTCATGAGCATAGGGTCTGCCCAGCCCTGGATGACCAGGGCCACTGTTGCAAGGGACTGCCTGTCTTTGGCCCCATTGCTGTCTGGTCTCTGTGTCTTTTGTTGGTAGGAACAAAGCAGCCCATTCTTTCAGCACAGGTGCCACTTCCTCACCTGAGCTGGGGGAAGGTAGCAGAGCAGATGTCACCCGAGGGCGTGTAGGAGAGGACTATAGACACTTGCCATGGAGCATGACCACCACCTTTCCTCTCTCCAGGTCATGCTCTGAAGTAGCTCTGCCTGGTAACATGGCCTCTGCTGCCCGCTCAGCAAGAACTGCAGCTCGTCGGGCAAAATTCTGAACTAGCACTAGTAATGCCAGCTGAGAGCAGAATTTGGACTGGTGTGTTTAGGATGGGCAGGGAGTAGCTTTGATTTTAGTTCCCAGAAGACGGGGCCTCTCTTCAAGTCATGATGGAAGAGCAGTCTGGGGAAACCACGCTAGGTGTTGTTCCCTGTCAGGCAGATTGGGGTGGTTGGTATATCAGGTATCAGTCCAATATACCCTTTTCTTTTATGGGGTGCCAGGACTTCCTGTCTTTAAACATTTCCCATGAATATCCATTCTAATCCAAAGACCTTACCGCTGGCTTTGGCTGGAAGCACAGCTACGTTTGCATTTGCTTCCTGCCAGCTTTCTAGCAAACCAGCTAGTTTGGCAGAAATGCCACAGAAACATCGGCACACAGTTCCAGACAGTTGATTTCGGACTCCAGTGTGAGTATCAGCACCAGAGATCAGGGAGAAAGCAGCGCACCACATGACCTACGAGTCCAAGCAAAACAGCTCACGTATCGGCTGCTTGCATGCCACTTCTAGACAGACACTCAACAGTCTCCAGTGACTGATATTATTGGGTGGATAATTCTCAGGGACAAATAGGTTAGAGACAGTCCTAAACTGATGGGAGACCGTTTGGAAAGAGAGTGGAGCAAAAGAACAGACTTGGAGAGGAGGGGGAATGCAGCTCAGCTGTCCCACCAATCAGGAGGAGTGTTAATGGGACAAAGTCTGAAGGCCAGGATGAGTAAATTCCCTCAATCCTGCCCCCACTTTTTGCACCAGTATTACAGCTCTAGCAGATGCCTGCTGCCTTCTGTTGGGAGGGCAGCCGTGGTCAGGTGGCGTTTGGCCTTTACTCTTCTTACACCGATCCCTGGTTGTTTTCAAGGCCTGTCTGCTTATTTCCTAACTAAACCATGGCTACTCCTGCTAGCCCTGCCAAGCCAGTAGCACGCTGGGTCCTTACTCAGTCTTGGGCATTTTCCACAAAATTCTTTGCAGACACTTTGCTACTGGCCATGATACAAGAGGCAGAAACACGGCCTGACTTTTCCATCCCAGGTGGAGTTGGCAGTGTCTTTTGCTTTGGAAGCGGCAGCCCATTGTCTGAGCCTCACCGAGGGAGGAAAGAATCTTGCAAAGTCTTTTTAACGAGCTACTTTCTCCGACTGCTTTGATTTTCAGCCCTGTTTTGTCCTTCCATGGCCCATCACCAAATACCTTTCAGCCTGGGAAGATTTGTCCTCTTTACCAACAGTGTTTCATTCCCAATTCCTCTGCTTTACACTCCCGCGTGATCACCTGTTCAAAGCAGTAAGACTCTGCATCAAGGCCAGGAAGGATTGTCTTGAGCAACACAACCCCAGCATAACTGTCTGCCCAGAGGGAGCATTCCAAATGGCCAAACAAATGAGACAGTCTCAGACTGATGTGTGTCTCCTCCAGCTGCCAGCACAGGCCAGCCAGGAATTTCCTAGCTATATAGCTTCTGCCACTCAAAGAACAGAAGGGGCAATTTGGGGCTCACTGGCTAAAGATCTCCTTCCCCTTCTGTCCCTATCAATAGCAGAGGATTTCTTTAGCAAGCCAGTTACCCATCGATACCAAAACCATCCCTGATGTTAACGACTGAAATTTTGCACAAGGGGTAGGCTGACAAGCATGGATCAATAAGAGCCATTTGCAAGCTTTGGCCAAAGCTAGAGACTTGAGAGATGTTCTGGGGCAAGGCACAAATGAAGTGGGAGAGGTGAGGGACCAGCCTTTTATCTGGATTCATTCCACTTGACAACTCCACTGAAGCTACCATGGTCTGCAATGGCTTCCACCCCAGACCATAAGTGCATACGCCCAGCTTCTCAAATCAGTGGGAGTTAGGCACCTAAATACCTTTGAGGATTTGGGCCTTCACCCCATTGGTAGGTCTCCAAGATGGGCACGTATTATTACCCTCACTTTACAGTTACAGGAACCGAGGCACAAGGAGGGGAAGTAATTTGGGAAGGTCACTGGCAGAGATGGGGCTAGAGCCCAGGTCTTCTGGATCCCAGCCCACTGGATCACATTGGCTCAGAACCTGACCTTTGTGCAGCTTTATAACCAACTCCAGCGCCAGGCCACACTTGCCCGGATTCAGGGGTGCTAGTAGGCTCAACACAGCTTAACCCAACCACTTTCTTTTTACCATGTCTACCCTCCTTTGCAGGTCGTACAAATACATCCCCACCCTCAGCACAGAAGAAAACTACCAGCACGCTTCCATTCCATGCAGGTTGGCGGAGCATCAGTGGGCACATCCACACAGCCGGGAGAGGAAGAGCCCAGCACATCTGCAAGCATTTGATGCCATTCCAGCCTTCCTCGTCTCTTGTTCCCGCAACAGCAGAGACCAAGAGCAGAGGGAAGCATTGCGCTCAGAGCGGGAGGAGCAGCTCGGACCCAGCATCAGGGTGATCGGAAGGCTGTACGCTCCCGTTTGGATAGGAAGAGTCTGCTGAATTCATCATCCCATTGGCAGGAGAGTCCCAGGTTAGCTGCAGGCTAGGATCAGAGGCTGACGAGGAGGAAGGCTCTGTCAATGTGAGCAAGGAGGAGACAGAGCAGCATTATGAAGACTGTTATGGAGAGCACCATGCCTGGGCCCCAAATGCTAACTGAGCCCCGACATGGTCTGGAAAATCTTGGAGGGCCTCCCGGAGCTGTTCTCTGGTCTTTCTCCCCCTTCTTCCCCCCTGTCCCCCAACGTTAAGGGGGAAAAACCCTGGTGTTGACTCCCTGCTGTGGGAAGAGGCCTGCCTGACAGCCCTGGAGCACGCATGGCCCCACTAACTCACAGAACGAGTGCCCCACCAGACCAATGCACAGTGCCTCTGAAGCCCTTCCCCACGCCAGCCCCAGTCTTAACCGTGCATGGTAAGCCCAGCTCCATGGGCCCCGCAAGCCCCACCAGGCTTTGCTCTAAGCGTTCCCCTCCTTGCACTGCCCCCAGGCTGGACCTGAGGGTGAAGGAATTAAGCCAGGTCTCTCCCTTGGTATCTGTGAACGTGTCCCCAGTGCCCAGCGCCAGGGGATTGGATCTGTACCCGCTGTGGGAAGCCAGAGGACAGCAGGGCAAATGGCTCCTTAGCTCACACTGGCTCCTGTTGGCAGACGGGAGAAGGACCATCTCAGCCACTTCTGCTAGGAGGCTCATCCAGGGCCTGGCCAGGGCGGATGGCCCAGACGCTGCCCAGCAGTGCTCTGTGCTAGGGACATGTTCCCCAGGAGAGGCCTCAGCTGCCCATCCTGCTCGCGGCTAGGAACGCCAAGGCCGGGCTCACGCAGATGGGGACTCTCGTGAAGTTGGCACCAGCCAAGACCCCTGCTCTTTAAGAGCTGATGCCTGAGTCGGCTTTGTCCTGCGCTCCTGAAAGTGCTACCCCAGAGAGGGAAGTTGGGAAGCAGCATGGAAAGAGGGCTTGGGATCCCCCTCATTCCAGGGGGAGCTGTGAGCCTGAAAGCCCTCGCTCAACTGTCAGCGCTCCTTCCCCCTCCAACCTGGAGCAGGAGGCATGTAGCCATCTCACGGGATTAGTGCACAGGCCCAGGAGATGGATGGCAGAGACACTCAGGTCAGCTGAGCCTAGCTCCCACCCTGAATCTAGCGATGGGACATCTGCTGGCATAAGCATAAGCAGACTCCCCACCCTCCCTGGTCAACTCCCCTGACATCAAAGCCTGTGCCCTTACGCTGGGACATCACTGCATTGCAGCTCCTGTGGCCTTGTCCTAAAGCCAGCAGGGATCTCCCGGAGGATGGCAAGGAGAGAGTGCAGAAGCAGAGCTGCACGGAAGGTTTCAGGCTGCGGCTGCTGGGGCGGAGCCAGGCTGCCCACGGACGGGTTCAGCAAGACAATGGAGCTGTGCTGGCTTAGACTACCTCTCAGGACACAGAACGGTTCCCATCCAGGGCATCCGTCTGCCTCCCACTCACCCCACCTGTGCCAGAACCGGCTGCAGGCTCCACAGAGCCCCACCAGCCCCTTGGGGTTTGAGGGAGGAGTCTCAATGTCGGTCTCTGAGGGGGCTCAGTCCAGCTTCAGAGGAGAGGCCTCCATGTTCCTGTTCTCCCCTTCCCAGCGGCCAAGGACCGAATGGGCCATGAGGCCTGAACAATCATCCCTCCGGCAGGCAGGGGCAGGTAGCAGTTCTGAGGGCAGCTAGGCGGCTCCGGGCTCCATGCTGGCGCCTTCGCACAGGATCTACCCCTTGACAAATAAAATCCACGTTCACCCAATGAAGAGGAGCGGGCCCCGTCCGCTGAATCATTTCAGGAGGCAGGAAGCTTTTCCACAGCCTGGCAGCCACTCCCAGGGAAGCCAGCGTGCGCTACCCCTCCAGGGACTGGGCTTGGGGGGCTTGGATGTCTCCTGAGGGGCACCCCGGCCTCACATGCCCTACCTCGCCATCCTGCAGGCCCCCGGCCAGCTCTCCAGCGGGCTAGAGCAGCATCCCACACCCTAGCGCCAGGGGTGCTCCTGCCAGTGCTGTGTCACTACCCACAAACTGACGCAGACAGCCACACTCGGCAACCCTTGGCTCCGCAGCCACAGGCTCTCTCCAGGGCACGCCGCTGGCCCCAGCGCAGCCTCTGAGCGCTGACCCCGCTCCACACAGTCGTAGGCACACACACAGCCACCAGAACATCACAGTTTGCCATCACGAGGCTGCACCCTGACCTGGCTGGGCTATGGACACAGCCATCAATGGGCGCAGAGACAGCTGGTAACAACCCTCCCTAGAGCCTGTCTGTCAGCCATGCCATAAACGCGGGGCTCGCTCCCAGGCACACGTCACTGAGGGGCACAGAGGGGAAGGATCAGGACCTGGATCTCCCCTCAGCACCCCCCTGTAGTTCCCAGGGAAGTCAGGAGGTGGCACTGAAAGACAGCTGACTGGCTGGGGAGGCACTGAAGCGAATTATAACCACTGAGAACCCCGGCCATCAGTGCTGTGTTGGGTCTGACTCCTGCTCCCTTCAGCAGAGTCCCCTGGACTCCCCACCGCTCCTGCGGGATGGCGAGTTTGGGAAGCCCAGCTGAGGCCAAACTCCAGCAGCACGGATGGGATGGGGAAGCCAGGTTCCCGATGGGCTCCGAGGGTGGTGGAGGGGCGGGGCTGGGCTGAGGCAGCTGCTCCAGGCAGGCCCTGGGGATACTGAGTCATGGTACTAGACACAGGCAGCCTCAGGAGCAGAGAGAGGCATTGCTGCCAGGCCTGCTCCATATCATCGGGCAGATGGGCACCCATTATTGCTTCCAGCACAGCCACCGTGCGTGAAGCTTTACCCAAAGCCTGGCTGGCAGATGACACCCCTGCAATGCACCTAGCTCCTCTGGCCAGACAGACTAAGGAGACACCAGTGCCTCTTAGCACAGCAACAGCGAGCGCCGCTGGACAGAGGCACTCGCAGCACTCCCTGCCCCCAGCCAGCCCCCTCCCCTGGCTGAGGGGGGCCTTCCCTGGGACAGGCCAAAGGGAATCTCAGCCTGGATTACTGGGTTCGCTCCAGTCAGCGTGTGCAGAGATGCAGGCGCCTGGGACTCTGTCCCAGCCAGACTGTAGGGTGGCACAGCGGCTCCTCTGCTGGTTTTGGGGACCATGCTCTCAGGCAAGGGCGCGTGGGGGTTTCTGCTCAGGCACAAACTGGGAACCGCAGCAAACCGCACCCAGTTTCCTTCGACACCTGCTCCATGAAGCACTGGTGCAAGAGCCACGCCAGCAACCAGGCCTGGCACTGTCAGCGAGCTGAAGGGTGGCAGAGAGCAGCAGTCTGAAAGCAGGTAGTCCATACAGGCTGCCAGTCCGTACACTGCTTAGCAGCAGTCTGTACAGCAGCTTCCCTTCCGTCTCCAGTGCACACTGGATGGACATCACTGCCTGGCGCAGGAGGAGGGGATTGGCAGCAGACAAAGGCCCATCATCCCCTTGCCTTCAAACCAGCCCCCGCAGGAGAGAGAGCGCCTCAGGAGAGCAGACACCCCCCCATAGAGGGGCCTTCACAAACCATTTAGCTGGGAGCAGGGGAAGGGATGCGGGGAGTGATCTTGCCCCGATCAGCTCCGCCCGCCTGTTCCAACTGATCCCAAATCCCCACTTGTCCTGCCCCACCGGCAGGGCTGTGCCACGTTGGCATGACAGCTGCAGAGCAGGGGAAGTGGTGGAGAAACCACCTCCCCCTGTGAGAGCTGGGGCTGCCTGCCCCTGGCAACCTGGCCTGGTCTCTGCCTCCCACCCAGGTGAGGTGCTCTGCAGAGAAGCAGCTGCCTCTGGAGAGTATGGAAGCCTGCCCCCGCCCCACATCTCTTCAGGCCTCTCCAAGCCGCCTCTGGGAGCAGGCCAGCAGCCTCTGGGATGAGCAGGACTGGAGCGATCTCTCCCACCCGTCAGTAGCAAACAGCTCACGGGGGCGTCTCTGCAGGGCAAAGGGCATGCCCCGCTCAAAGGGCCATGCTGGCCCAGGAGCCAACAGCAGCCAGGCTCCTGTATCATGGGAAGAATTAGAAGTTGACCCAATACAATTTTCAGGGTGCATACATGTGCCACGGGAGCAGGGGCGGCTGCAGGGTAAGAGGGAGGGGTGCTGCAGATCAGGACTGAAGGGCACTAGCAGGGCTGGGGGGAGTGGGCAGGACCGGGGTGGGAGAGGCTCTAGGTAAAGACACTGGGCTGGGAAGCAGAAGCAGGGGCCGTGGTGATTCACAAGGGCACAGTTGGACAGAGAGTGTGGACGGGGGTTGGGGCAGAGGCAGGAGCAGAGAAAGCACAGATGTGAGCAGACAAGCTCTGCCTTGCATTGGCACATTTGCGACTCAAAGGCTCAGACCCTGCTTTGCCCCCTAGGAGCAGTGACATGTGCCACCCACCAAAGCACCCGGGACCTGCCTTCAAAGCAAAGCAATCCCAGCCCGCATGCACTGGTGCCGACTGTGCAAAAGCTAGAGATTACGCTTCCTCCTCTCCGGCCAGTTCTCTTGGGGAACAGCCTCTGGCTAAGCTCTCCATTCTGCCCAAGCTCTGCTCAGTACAGTGGGCCGGGCAGCCAGTTACCGCTCTGTGATCCTGAAGGCCTGTCTGGGCTGGCCCCAGTTCAGGCACAAGCCACAAAAGCCTAGGGACTGCTCTGATTTATGCCACTCCTAATTCAAGAGATTAGTGGAGGATCAGCATAGCACAGCTCGGACACGCCTCTCCACACCAGTGTGGATATGGGGCAGATGGCACAGTGGGTAGCTCTGTGAGCTTGATGTAGAGAGAGTTCCCCCTCCACCAGGGCAGTTGACAGCTGGCTATTTGCAGCCAGAACCCACCCACTTTGCATCCCCTGAGCAGTGCAAAGGGGCCAGATCACAATGGAAAATCTGGACTCTTGGTGAGAGCAAAAAGAAAAAGCAGCTACAGGCAGAGAGTTAAACAAACACCTAGAAACTGAGTCATCTCCAAAGGGAGGGAGGGATCTGTCCTTGCAGGTGATGCTGAAGTGCTCTCCGCTCCCTGCAACAGTCAGAAAGCTAACTCTGCTTCTCCATCTGAGCGTTTCCAGGCTCCACGGAGCACTGAGAAACGAGCCTGACCCTCAAGACTGCTGGGTGGAGAAAATAAGCTGCTTTGAAAATCTCTACAAGACACACACGATACTGAATGCACTAGGGGCACCCAGCAGGGAAAGGAGGGCCTCCCAAGTCTCTTCTGCTGAAGAACAAACAGTGAAAAGTGGGGCAGAAGGCAGTGCTATAAACCATCTCACAGCATGGCTGAGAATCCAGGCTGGGACTTTGGAGCAACCATGCCCCATCAAACAAAAAGTCTGGTGCAAGCTTAAGTGTGAAGGTAAGTGGAGCGCGTGCTGCAGGTAGGCTGCTGTCAGAAATGTGACATTCCCTGGTGTAGCAGACAGACAAGCACTTGATGGTTTGTCTCAGTTACAGGAGAGGCCAGAAAATAAAATTAGAGGGCTAGATCCTGGTGCAAAACAGCACTGCTCCATTGAAGTCCCATAAGGTAGATTGTTATATCAAATGTACATTCCCGAGGCTTTTCTATGAAGAAAAGCAACCTAAATCCCTCCAGTCAGGCTGAAAGAGACCATCCATAAGCCAGAGAACAGGTACAGATCAGTGAATATTTAGCAATCCCAAACAGGTCTTTAGCCTAATACAAGAACAACTGAGGGAGAAGTTCCAGCATGGTGAGTGTCACTGCTCGCAGGAAGCAAGGGAGCTCAGGTGTGCTCCAGTCTGCCCCATGGGGTGCTGCCGTGTCCATCCCGCTCACTGGCCAAACAGGGCTTTGTTCATCCGAGGATGCCGAGCATTCTGCCAAGCAGCCCATTTCTTGCCATCTGGGGCAGCTCCCGGCGGGAGTTAAGTGGAGTCTGCTGTATGCTGGGGGTTTGGGAGAAGTGGGAACTCTGGGGCATGAAAGAGGGCCTTGCTGTCAGCTCGCAACTGTGGGTACTGAAGGATGGGTGAACTCTCCCTCCCTCCCTGGGGGCCAGCAGGATCGTGGATGGGGCATGCTGGAGGAGAGGGCTCGATCAGTGAAGAGCCATTCCCCAACCACTGGAGATGCTGATGCCCTCTCCCCAACATGAGATACCGAGACTTGCCCAGAGACAGATTCCCCCAGAATTACAGCCAGCCAAGCCCTTTCTCTGCTTTGAGACACCTGACTCCATGTGCTTCCTGTATTAACCTCCCATATTGTTAACTATTGAGAAGAATTACAATTGCCCCAACGTAATGGGCACTTCACATACAGCCAGCGAAACATGGGTCCTGCCCTGGACAGCTTATGTCCTAGCTAGCCAAGGCCAAGTTCCCCTCCGCCACTGGGGAACTTAGAGACCAAAAGTGACTTGGCCAAAGTCACACAGGGAGTCTGTGACAGAGCCAGGAACTGAATCCAGAGCTCCTGACCTTCGCCTTAGCTTGCCGGCACTTTGTAGAGAACCAGAGTGCTCTCCTCCTAGCCCTGCCTTTCGCCCTTACCAGCAGGCTGAGCACACTGCTGAAACAGATCCTTTAAAATTAAAGCAAGGGGCGACCCTTCCCCAGCAAGAGTGTGAGCATGTTTCCAGCAAAGACAGGAGGGCTCAGACTCCTCGGCTTTTAGTTTAGGCCTTTTTATCTCAAGGGCCGCTTTGCTTCAACTGGTGGCAGCAGGCCATCGGCTAGGAACATTCAGTACAAATAGCCATGGAACAGCCATTGCAAGCCTGCGCCGAAAAGGAGTAAAACCCACTAGTGCCCACCTCCCTGGACAACAGTCTGACCAACAGAGAGGGACAGTTTTTATTCCCATGTCCCATCCCTGGGATCAGCTCTGACCTTCACACACATTGTGGAGGAGGGGAGGGACGAAGGGTTACTTCTTAATGTGTTTTTCTCTGAAGATCAGTTCAGGTGGGAGTGACACAATCTTCACTGGCTCTTATGGGGATGCTTCAGAATTCCTCCTCTGCCCAAGGGTCTGTCTGTGTTGGGGAGACTGGATTGGTCCTGGAAGGGGGGTGCCAAAGAGGGAGAGAGAGGAGGGATGGCCTTGCAATGAAGGCATTGGCCTGAGATCTAGGTTCAGTTGCAGCTCTGCCACAGACTCCTTGCGCTACCCTGGCAAAGTCACTTAGGGACAGATTCACACTGTACTTTGGCATTGCAACCCTTACAGGGGAATTCTCTGCCTCAAGTTAAGTGCCCCAAACACTGCCTGAGGAGAGTTAAGTGCCTAAGAATGGGATCCTCAGAAGCCAGCAAGCTGACAGCTTGCCTGCGCTGCCCCGCCATCTCTCAGTGACCAGTATCGGGAGCAGACAGGTCTAGGCGTGCTCAGAGCACGTCTATAGGATCAGGCCCCACTGATGAGCCAGACTATGACCACAGTATTTGAAAATCCCACACTGGGGCTGCAGCTTGTGCAAGAGTGCTAAGCCACTCATTAGTGGTGGTGCTAGGATTTGGGCAGCCTTGTGCTTGCCTGCACGCCTTGGCTGCCTCCAGGGTCAGACACTGGCTGAGCATGGGGTTTTGAGGATTTCAGAAGTGCCTAAATGTCAGGCATTAGGCATCAAAGTATCTTTGTAAATCTAGCCCTTAGTCTCCATGCCTCAGTTTCCCTTCCCTTTCTGCCATTTGTCGGCCTTGTCTATTGCAAACTCTACGTCTCTTACTATATGTATGTACAGCACCTAGCACCATGGAACCTGAGTGTAGATTTACTGACCTACCTCCCTGAAGAGCTCGTGTCCTCTGAGGTGGTATAAATATAGATGGCTGCCCCGCCTTGAGTCAGGCCTGCCATCCCAGAGGGTCTGGATTTTGGACATATGGGCACAGTGCTTTCCTCTCCGCCTTCTAGGACTGCACACAACAGGCCCAGCGGCAGCACTGCCTCGGGGGGGTGGCGGCAGGGAATTAGCTATGGGATTTCACAAGACTCTGTGTAGAAGACAATCTTCCATAGCCACGTGTAGCCACTTGAAGAGCTCCAGGCTGGCAGCTAACAGAAAGCCAACCTGTTTAGCTAGGCTTTGATTGGCCAGGTGCCTCCCTCCAACCACAGGTGAATTTGGGAGCAGCCCCCTAGCATCCTTCCTTCCCCAGCCCAGTCAGTACCCACAGCCTTCTGTGACCCCTCTCAGCCCAAGCCCAGAGAAGAGAAAGCAGGACAGGGCTCCATAAGAAAAGCTGCCAGATCTAAAGCTTTAACTCACAGCTTCCTGCAGCCAACTCAGCGCCAGCTGCTGCTCTAGATCCCTTACTCCCACTCCTACCTGTGAGAGAGATGTTGCTTCTTGCCCCCAGCCTGCCCCTTACTCCTCTGGCCAGCCTAGCAAGCCCCGCCTAGAAGACTCACCCTCCCTATTTTCTCCAGGCCAGGTGCTCTCCCTAGTTTTGCAGCTGTTAACCCCTTCCCCACCTGGCTCAGTGTGGTGCACCATCATCCCACCACCCTTCCCCTTAGGCCTGGGCTACACTACAAAATGTTACCAGCGGAGCTTGCCTTGCCAGACAGCCTTGCGTGCATCCACTCTCAATTACAAGTCCTACCGATAAAACCCTGCACTTCTGCTGGTGAATTTAGACCCATTCCCCCAACCAATATAAACCTTGTACGGGTACCGTTCTACCGGCACAATGCCTGTGTGGACCCAGAAATACAAATACCAGTATAAGCAGTCCTCCCGCAACAATCCTACAGTGCTGTTGTCTCCATTGCTGGGACCATACTGGTCAAATGTTTGAACTCAGCTGCTCAGGGATTACAGATCCCACCTCCCCACTTTAAAATCCCCAGTGTGGGTTGGGAACACCCCTTTTCCTGCTAGCCCACCTTTACAACTGCACAGATAGGCTCCAGGCAAAGCTCCTGCTAAACCTCATGCTGCTGTCTAGTGCAGAGAAGCAGCCCTGGATTTTTTCAGCCTGTGGGGGGAAGAAGCAGTGCAGACCTAGCTGCGGGAGTCCCGCAGGAATAAAGATGCCTATTGCAATATTGCAAAGGAGATGCAGATGCAGGAATTTCAGGATATCAGGCTTATCAAAGGGCAAAGGACAGCAACAAAAAGCTTGGTACTGTCTCCCAGACCTTCTGCTGTTATGTGGAGCTCAATGCCATGCTGAGGGAGGATCCCTCCACCAGACGTAGTGCAAAACACAACATGCAGAAGTAACAACAGGAATATTTGGCTCATTGAGATCCAGCCTACTCATAAGGCATCGCCACTGGGCCTACAGGCTGCCAAAGGCACTCGCCACACTCACCCTGCCCCTGCTCTGGTGATAGTTACATCCTTCCTCATGGCTGTCCAGGTGCCCGGTGGATGGCTTTATGAGCCAGGGAAGCAAAGGGTAGGCGGGGTCCCTGGGAATCACAATAGGCATTGAAACCCCACCAGCCCCGATCTGGGAAGAATGGCTTGTCAAAAAGTCCCGTGTTCCTAAATACCTAAAGGTCCTGGACCTTTCCTGACCACCCAATGCAAACATCAGTGAAATGGCCCCGGTGATCCACCAACACTTACATAAAAAGGGAGAAGGCTCCGCTTCCATTTATGTGCTCAGAGGCAAGGTGGGAGGTGTCCCATCTGTTGCCTTATCGGTTTTCAGGAAGCACATTTCAGTGACTCCATCTATTATCTCCTGTACATTGCCCAGAGTCACAGTCCTGTGCAGCAAAAAATGCGCAATGCCCTTGTACACCTGGATGATGACTGCCTCCACTGTAGTCTTTCCAATACCAAATGTGTTGCCCACTGACCAATAGAACATGGGGTTGCCAGCTTCCAGAGCGCAAGGGCCACCTATTCAGTCAGAACAGCTCCCATTCTGGTGTCTCTGCACTGCACACAGTACCAGGAATGTGGCCACCGTAGCCAAAACTTCCACTGATCAACCCTGATTTCCCTAATGATCCAGTACCGCCACACTGTGCTCATTTTGTGGGCCCAAACCATCACTCCATTGTGTGCAGCTGCTCAGTGAATGCCTGCAGCAACTGGACAATTTCATTCGCTGCCCGTAACATTCACATCTCCTCGCCATTCGCTATTTCCCTGCTGCCTGGGTGGCCACGCTGGTAGCTGTTGTGGTTCTGCCCTTTCTCTAAAACAGACAAGAGAGCTCCACTGATCTGCTCGGCACCCATGTTTCCAGTGGCAAGATGGTGAAGAGATTGCAAAATGGAGTGGAAAAGAGTAGCTTATGGGATTGACCAGAGAGAACTGCAGGAATTGGAGAGCAGCGCTCATCTCCCACAATACATGGCAAAAAATCTCCCAAAGGCAATGCACCGGAGAGTGGTGTGGGGGACACTGGGATGCCTATCCACCATGCCACACATCTTTTGTCAGTGCAGCCTGATGCTGCAAGGATGCGTTACCCCGCCAAAGGCAGCCAGACGTGAATGCCCTCTGCCAAAAGACCTGTGTCAGTAGCCGTATGCTAGCAGAACTTGTGCCAGTGAAATGTCTTAGCGTAGACAAGCCCTTAAGTGAGCACACAGGGCCTGGCTTTCAGTAACTGTACTGGGGGCAGCAACTAGGGGGCAACCTTTAAGCCACCTTTGTGCTTCTTATATCCTGGGGCCACACAGAGCCCGTTCCAGGCTCCAGCGTAAGTAAGGGTCACCTCAGATCTGCTCTAATTCACACTCTGCTGCTTGTGGTCCCCTGCAGCGCCTGGGGAGCAGAGAATAGCTGTAGTGCAGCATATTCTGAGGTGTTCCAGGGCCTGGCAGATGGGCTTGGGAGGCCTTCTGCATATGAGTATTCTCAGGGTGCCATCTCCCTCTTACTCTGAGGCCCCTTTATGTTGCCAAGGTGGGGTAAAGGGGCCTTGGCAGAACTGAGAATCCAGCCCTCGCAGCTTAGGGGTAGGGGAACAGAGAGAAACCGGCCTGGAAACAGTCATTCCAGCCCCCCGGTTGTGACAGAGAGTTCATTCGTGGCTGCCAGAGGAAGCATGCTCCATTTGTGCCCAACACAATTCTGTCTGGATAGAAACATACAAAAGCAGCCCTGAGCTCCTTTGTTGGCGTGTGGCTTTATGAACTAAATAGATCATGTTATTTATGATCATGTTATACTCTGGGAACTGCGAACCAAGAGGCTGCACATTATCACTGGCCGCTTTCAACCGAACGTGAGCGTCGTAAATCTAACCAGCTTATGGGATAACAAGGATATAACTTCTGGACGTGGGTGCATTGCCAGGGTGTCTTCTGTCAGCCCCACACTACACAAGATGCTGTGTTGCACAAGAGAGAAGCAGAAATGCAGCCAGTGAAATACAGCAGCATATGTGTACTGTGGATGTCTCTGGCTTTGACAGGAGGTAACAACATGATAAACATCATAGGCCTGATTCTCCTTTCACTTACCGGGGTGTAAGTCAGGAGTGACTCCACCAAAGTCAACTGAGTTACAGGAGAATCAGGCCCTTAGAGTGCAGTGGAGTCATTCCTGATTTACGCCAGTGCAAACAAGTGGAGAATCAGGTCTAAAATCTTCCATGTTGTGTGGTCTCTCGGTCTTGTTCCTGATGTAAAGATGCCCAAATCACAACCAACTAGCACCTTTGTTGGCAGCCTCATCACAGAGGACAAAGACTGGGGTAAAGCCCAGTCCCCCAACTCCTGTGCACCCGTGCCACAGGCAGCCAGAATGTTTGTGCTTGTACCCTTTAAGTGCAAGGTGCAGAGAAGTCACAGTGCTGCCTGTGGCACTACACACTCAAAAGAAAACCCGGTGATCGCCTTACACACTCACGGTCCTTGGGACAAGTGCAGGCAGCTCTTCCAAAGAGCAGTTAGAGCTGTTCTCAGCCTCCCTGCCTCCTTGGTACACAGGCACCAACCATGACTGCAGCCACTGCTCCTGGAGCAGCGCACCCCCACCGTACACGGCAGCCACTCACGGAGCCCTGGGCTGGCACGTTTTGTTCTGAGTTCTTTGGCAGCACAAACTGCCACCTGCTTCCAAGGGGAAAGGAGTCTGATGTCTTAGGCACAGGCAGATTTCCCTGCTAAATGGCAATTATTAAAACAGCCAGAAAATATTACAGCCGAGAGACCTTCCTGCACGGTGCTAGACAGGGACGAGCAAGGCAGGGCATTGGCACAGTCTGAACCGTGCAGGGGGAATATAGTCCCAATGGACCATGTCATTCAGTCCAGTGTTTTTAAATGGTAGGTGGAGCTGGTGCATTAATAAGACGCTCCCAGCGTGCCCCGCACCAGGTATGTTAACATGACCTGTCTGCCACTTGTTTCAATGGGAGGTGGGGCCAGGTTCAGACACCGCAGTGACATTCCTTTGCTCACACTTCCTAGGTAACTAACCCTTGGCCCAAGCTCGCACCCGACAGACGTTTGCTTCCAAGGTCTAGGACCTAGGACATACAATGAAAGATCCTGGCTTCCCAAATTGATGCATCCTTCTCCCGGAGGACTGTATCAAGAGCCAAGCTCTTAAATGTAGAACAGCTGCACACTCCACAGCTTTAATGTGTTTGTCCCCACAACATCCCTGTGAACTAGAGAAGGGTCATTTTCTCCAGTTTAGAGAATTGCAGCCTAGATCCCTAAAGGTATTTAATCACTTAAAACCCTTTGTGGATATGGGCCTATGCAACAAGGTGCATAGCAGAGCTGGTAACTGAGCCCAGATCTCCCAAATCCTGGACTAGCACCTTAACTGCTGGGCCAGCCAGTCTCACTGTCTCACAGACGTGTGTAAAGTAGGGCAGAGCAAAATTTGCCATTTCCACCCCGGGGACATTGCTACATGTCACTGTTTGTTTTGGGCCCATTCTGGGATGAAAAAGTTGAAATTTCAAATTTTTGAGGAATTAAATTTCCAATAAATTTTGATTCAGAAATGTCCAAATGTTTATTGAACTGACCCAAAATGCATCAGTTCATTGTCCCATAGTGGGGCATTGCATCACGGGAGGTGTAGTTTGGGAGCCTGATGCCCCATTTCCTTCCTATGTGCTGGCTTCCTCACCAGACTACCTCTCCCATAATGAACCCAGTGTAATGGGACTCCCATGGTACACCACACAGCTCAGGCAGAAGGAAATCCCCATTGCATTATGGAAAGTTGTGTTCCTCCAGGAAGCCCAGAGAGGATCAGGAGGCACACAGGAGAGGATGGGAGACCAATCAACAAGTCCTACAATGCAATGCATTCAGAGAGAGATGAAGTGTAACGTTTTGTTGAACTTATTCGGAACAAAACGTTTCAGGTCAGCTCCGTAACCAAAATAGTCTGATTTGCATGAAGTCAACTCAAAATGATGAGTTGTTTAGAGGGATTCGCTACCATTGAGGCGGGCATGGACCGCGGCGTGCACACTCCTTCTGTAGCTCCTTTAGAGTCCCCGTTGAGACGACTGAAGCCAAGGTTGGCATACAAAATAACGTTTTCAGCAAATTGCTTACATCAAAGTGGGCTGCAGACTTACACACTCTGCAATCCACAGCACTGGCGCTTTGCTACTTCTCTGCTGAATACGCTTGTGCAACATGGGCATGGTCCCCTCACACAGGGGAGAAAAACCCTGCGCTTAACATCACCTGTTGCTACATTATAGGATGTCCTAAGCTTACCCATGTCAACAGCTTCTACAGTCTTGCAGGAGTAGCTATTCCTGCATAACGTCAGCTGTAGGCAAGCCCTAAGTGACTTGGTCAGGGACCCAGGCAGAGCAGGGAATTGAACCCAGCGCTGTCACAACCTAGCTTAGCCCCCAACCACTGGCCCAATCTTCTTCCTTCATAGGAGCAGACAGAGGAGTTACACTGATCACCAAAAACAACGAGAGTTCTGTAGCACTTTAAAAACTAACAAATTTAATTTCTGCAGGCATAAGCTTTCATGGGCTGCCACAAAAGCTTATGCCTGCATAAATTAAATTTGTTAGTTTTTAAAGTGCTACAGAACTCTCGTTGTTTTTGCTGTATACAGACTAACATGGCTATCCCTCTGGAACTGATCACCACGCACAGCAAGATAACAGCACTCACCATTTACAAATATCTTGAGGAAGGTTAGGGCTGGGAATTTCAAAGCCTCCAAAGGAAATTTGGTGCACATCTCCTATAGAAATTTCAATGGGACTTGTGTGCTTTTTGAAAATCCCAGCCTACGGTGTCAAAGTCAAACTGCTTTGAGGATCTTTTCTTCCCCTGTGTTTATGAATGCATACAGTGCTGTTGAGCAGTGCTAGTTCTTAGGGATTTGAATCCTCTCTCTGGCCTGAGCTGTTATGTCTCGTGCCATACAAACAGAGAAGTTAGGTGAAGATTTAAAATGCTCTTGCTGGAAGATTGCAGTGCAAGACAACTTTATTTCTTAGACTTCAGAGTGGTAATGCACAAGACCCCCAGAGCAGAGCAAGACAAAGCAGCTGGCTCCCGAAAGCAGCCAGCACAACTCACCCCACCTTTCTATAGGCTGGGGTTTTGCAGGCTGATCACAGGCTTCCCTACAGAGCCCTCTCGCCTGCAAGCAGGATGGAGAAGCCCCTGAGCATTGAAAGCAACAGCTCTACAATTTTCATTCAGTTTTCCATGCCCCATGAGAACTAGCACAGCACAGGGTATGGCAGCCGCTTCTAGCTCCTCCACTCTGACCTAGAGGGGCCTGTTCTAGGGGTGAGAGAGGAGCTCTTCTCTGTAGTCCACTAAGTCCAGGGACTCTCTCCCGAGACTACCTCCATGGGGGCCAGTTAGTGCCACCAGTCTGAAGTGGACACCAGGTCACCTACCGGGAATGGAGAGCTCAGCAGGCCCATTCCTCCCAGGCCACTGAATAGCTGCTAGATAAGAACAACTTTTGGATCTGGGCTGGCCTTGGATTGGTCCCCTAAATGTGCAAGACATGGCTGTAACCTGTACCAGTCCCCCAGGACAAGACATCCCTAAACACAGTATTTCACCACAGCGATGAAACCCACAGCTAGAGGCTGGCTGTTGATGACATGATGAGGTCTGTAAGTGCTAGTTTCAGGGAAAGGACTCGCTAGGAGAAAAGGAGATGGAGCTAAAGGGAACCCTGCTATGGGTGGGAGATTGAGGAACTAGGGAGATAAGTAGCAGACACAGCTTTTCTGCAACTCTGTCAATCAAGATTAACTCCAGGATGTCAGTGCAATTACAGAGGTGGGAGACCTGAATCAGGCCCTCCACCTGTTCCAAAGACACAGAACTGTGCAAACTTCCATTCTACTGAAACGGGTCCACTCCAGCCTCCGACGTCAGAATGCATGTTGTGTGTTGTGCGGCCATTCCATAGCTCCTCTTATCAGGGACGGCACCACTATCTATAGTGAGTTATGAAACATCCTTGTGTGTTTTTGTGCAGCATGCTGGTGCCCAAGTCTCAGGAGTTATGCAAGGGCCTTTGCTTGGAGAATTACATCCCTCTTCTCACTGAGAAATAAAAGCAGGATGAGACTGAGAGGACAGAATAAAGTTGTTCAGAGGCGAGACTCCTGGAGAGGTGATTGTCAGCTGTGGACACTTACAGGAGAGGCAGGTGTTGGTGGTGCAGGTAAATTCTGCTATGACACACTGGAAAGAGGAAGCAAACAGATGCAGAGTAAAAGCAGACAGACAGGGCAGTACTTACCTGTACTAACCCTTACATTTATACAGTGCTTTTGAGAGCAAAAGCTCCCACATCACTTTACAGTTGCTGGGCCAAAACCACTGTTCCATTGCTGTAAATCTGGAGGAATTGCACAGACTTCAGTGGAATTACTCTAGATTCACAGTGGTAGAACATGTAGATTCGTAGATTCTAAGGCCAAAAGGACCATTATGATCATCTAAGTCTGATCTCCTGTATAACACAGGCTGTACAGCTTCCCCAAAAGAATAATTCCAAGAGCAGATCTTTCAAAAAAGCATCCAATCTCGATGTAAAAATTGTCAGTGATGGAGAATCCACTATGACTCTTGGTAAGTCGTTCCAGTGCTTAATTATTCTCATTGTTAAAAAGGCACACCTTATTTCCATAAGGCAGCATCTGGCCCATCGCACAGGCAAAGAGCACTACATCTCTTACTGAAATGTTGCCTGCTGCTATGCTCCCCCCCAGAAGTGGTTAGCATACTATACAGAAGTCTCAGGCGGGAAGTGAAAATAAGCAGTCTCTCACAGAAGCTGCCAGGGGGACATGGGTACAGAGAATGAAATCACTGAGGTGGAATTTGGCCAGCAAAATGGTGTTAACGACACCACTAGACGTGAAAAAAACCATCATTCAATCATTAAACAAGAGTAATGACCTCAAGTCCTGAAGCATCACTCTAGTAAGATGTGGTGTTCTGGAGCAGTGCTGGAGAACATGATAGGGTTATTTTGTTCAGGAACAACGGGGCATTGGTTCCGTTGAAATGAGTGAGTTGTATTGGCTTTTCGGTGGTGCTCATGACCATAGTATTTCAGCACCTCTCAATCACGCATTTGGCCTCACAACACACTCATGAATAGGGAAATATTATCCCCATGTTACAAATGGGAAACCAGCCCAAAGAGATGAAGGGCCCAATTCTACTATCAATGGAATCATTAGGCGATTAGTTGCAATTGACTTCAAAAAGATCAAAATTGTATTTCCAGGGATTTACTGCAGCTGGGAATAGAACTTAGCCCCCTAATTGTCAGTCTAGCACCTTTAGAAGAAGGCTAACGCACCAGACCCTGGTTTACTTATGAAATCTGACATCACAACATAGGAGGGTACAATGTTGAAACTGTACAGTGCAAAAATAACAGCATTGAACGCATCAATCCTATTCCTCTGCATAGCGTTTTGCAAATCAGTCTGGGTTTGTTTCTCCCATGCTCCCCCAAACACTGTTTTGAATTTAGATAGCAGATGTCACACGGATTTAAAAAAATCAGTTTGGTCCTTTCAAAGACACAGCAACTTACTTTACCCTAATTACCAACCTCTGTGAATGGAGAGACAACATCAGCCAAGGATGTGCTGAGTCAATACACACAATTAGAACCTGAGAAAGCCATTCCCGAAGGAGTGTTTCATGAGAAATACACCATTCTACAGAGACTGGAAGGAATCTCAGCCCTTGCACTCGTGTATGGAGAGTGAAGGTAACAAGTTTTCTGGGAATTAAAATAAGAATAGTGAGAGGACTTTCGTCTGGGCAGGTTCCTTCAAAAATTAAACACAGCAAGCATTATTTAAATTTAACTTATAAAAGGAATCTCTCTGCAAACAATAAACCACATGGAGGATACCGAAGTGGGATACCAAAGACACTTCAGGTTCTCACAAGCGGTTTGCATTTTGGAAATGGGCAATTTCCTTTTCATTTGTATTGGGGATGGCTGGTGTAAGCCTCAGCTGGTGTAAATTGGCAGAACTCCACTGACATCAGTAGCTCCGCTGACTTCAACAGAACTATGCCATCTGGGGATCTGTCCAATGTCCACAGCACAACTACTGAGAACTCACATGGCTGTACTGCAAAGTCAAAGGTTAGGGAAGGTTAAGAAGAAGATCCCTGGGTGAAATTCACTCCTGCGTAGAGGACCAATACAAGGAGGACCTGGGGAACTACCAACCAATCAGCCTCACCTCAGTCCCCGGAAAAATCATGGAGCAGGACCTCAAGGAACCCATTTTGAAGCACTTGGAGGAGAGGAAGTTGACCAGGAACAGTCAGCATGGATTCACCAAGGGCAAGTCATGCATGACTAACCTGATTGCCTTCTATGATGAGATGACTGGCTCTGTGGGGAAAGTGGTGGACGTGATAGACCATGACTTTAGCAAAGCTTTTGATACGGTCTCCCACAGTATTTTTGCCAGGAAGTAAAAGAAATAGGGGTTGAATGAATGGACTATAAGATGGATAGAAAGCTGGCTAGATCATTGGGCTCAATGGGTAGTGATCAATGGCTTGATGTCTAGTTGGCAGCCAGTATCAAGCAGAGTGCCCCATGGGTCGTTCCTGGGGCCGGTTTTGTTCAAAATCTTCATTAATGATCTGGAGGATGGGGTGGATTGCATCCTCAGCAAGTTCGCAGATGACACTGAGATGGGGGAAGTGGTAGATATGCTGGAGGGTAGGGATAGGATACAGAGTGACCTAGACAAATTGGAGGATTGGGTCAAAAGATATCTGATGAGGTTCAACAAGGACAAGTGCAGAGTCCTGCCCTTAGGACGGAAGAATCCCGTGCACTGCTACAGACTGGGGACTGACTGGCTAAGCTGCAGTTCAGCAGAAAAGGACCTGAGGGTTACAGTGGACAAAAAGCTGGATATGAGTCAACAGTGTGCCCTTGTTGCCAAGAAAGCTAATAGCATATTGGGCTGCATTAGTAGGAGCATTGCCAGCAGATGGAGGGAAGTGATTATTCCCTTCTATTGGGCACTGGTGAGGCCTCATTTGGAGTATTGTGTCCAGTTTTGGGCCTCCCATTGCAGAAAGGATGTGGACAAATTGGAAAGAGTCCAGCAGAGGACAACAAAAATTATTAGGGAGCTGGAGCACATGACTTATGAGGAGAGGCTGAGGGAACTGGGCTTATTTAGTTTGCAGAAGAGAAGAGTGAGGGGGGATTTGACAAGAGGCGCGTCTTGACAAAGCCCTGGCTGGGATGATTTAGTTGGGGCTGGTCCTGCTTTGAGCAGTGGATTGGACTAGATGATCTCCTGAGATTCCTTCTTACCCTAATTTTCTATGACTCTACAAGCACTGAAGTCAAAGCACACAATGAAAAAGTGGCAGGCTGCTACTTCTCCCACATGAAGCTATGGAGTGTTTTACTCCCACCGCTCCCCTCTGACCACCCTCCCTATTATTTTGGTAGGGACAGTGCTGCTACTGTGTTAATTACATTTCCATCTCTATGTTCCTCTCTGATGCATGTGAAGGTGACAAACTTCAAGATATTAGGATATAGTGGGCTCAGAGCAAGTGGAGAACTGGGGAGGCAGGAGGCGAATCATGACAAGTTTCAAGATTGGAATTTTTTTTTTAAATGACATTTTCATTTAATTTTTTGACAAACAATTTTTCACAAATTCTTTACTGTAACACATTGAATTTCTAACTTCATGGTTATCATTTTCCGTTTCTGACAAATTATTTTTTTTTAAATTCCACTAGGTGAGTAAGATGTAGCCAAAAAATTAATTAAAAAAAATAATTTCAACATTTAAAAGGTTTTTGAAGCTATCTTGTTTTAAAAATGGAAAAACAAAGGAACATTTTTTATCATTTCAATCAAAGTGTTGTGGGGAAAAACAAACAAACTAGGCACTTTTCAACAAAAATACTTTTTGTCCAAAAAAAAAAAAAAAAAGTTGCCTAGTGTTAATTAGGCCCAAATCATGACGGGCCTGGACCTTGTGTGGTCTCAGATGGTGTACTGTGTCCAGTTCTGAATGCAACATTTCTTCATAGAGAAATAGATATTCAGAGCATAAAGAATGTCATGTATATAAGCAATAAGTAAATTTGTCTTCACTAGCAAATGAGGCACTGTTAAAACATGACTTAAGGAGTCATGTTAGCTAACATGATCGTTAAACAATGTGCAGTCAGTGTGGACAAGCATAGGGTATATTTAACATGGTGTCTGCAGCCCACGGTTAATTCCTGCTGGATCCATAGGTTTAATTTACAACCAGCTGTTATGATGTTAAACACAACTTGGCCCTGTCTGTGCTTGACTGCAAAGCCATGTTTAACATGTTAACTAACTCGGCTGCTCAAGGACCTGTGTTAATATGACCTAATTGTCAAATGCAGACATTTGTCCCACAACAGTTGAAATACCATACTCGAGTAGTTATCAGTAATTCGCTCTCAAACAGCAGGTGTATTTAATGGGGTCCGAGGGAGGGGGGACAAGTTCCTGGGCATTGGCTTGTGGGGGGCACCAGACAGGCCCTCGGAGGAGGAGCCGCCCCCCTGCTGCCGGGCAGCCCCCTCATACTTACATTTGCGCCTTCCCCATTAGTGGCAGCAGTGTCCCACGGGGGGTTGTCTGCAGGCTCATTTCCTGCTCTCCCCCATTCCTACTCCCTGCCGCCCCACAGAGGGGGAGGAATGGGGGAGAGCAGGAAATGGGCCTACAGACACTCCCCCCTTGGGGCACTGCCACCGATGGGGGGGCACAAATGTAAATATTGGCCCCTGTGTGCCAGAGACTCACAGTACAACACTGCCTGCAGGGGTCAGTCCTGGGGCTGGTTCTAGTCACTATTTTCATTAATGACTTGGATAACAGAGTGGAAAGCATGCTTATAATGTTTGCGGATGACACCAAGCTATGAGGGATTACAAGCAGTTTGGAGGACAGGATTAGAATTCAAAATGACCTTGACAAATTAGGAGATTGATCTGAAATCAACAAGATGAAATTCAATATAGACAAGACAAGACTTCCCAAGACTACTCTTGGGAGAAAAAGCATCTAGGGGTTATAGTGGATCACAAATTGAATATATGAGTCAACAATGTGATGCAGCTACTAGAAAGGCTAATATCATTCTGGGGTGCAACAAGAGGAGCATCATATGTAAGACATGAGAGGTAATTGTCCCACTCTGCTTGGCACCGGTGAGGCCTCAGCTGGAGTACTGCGTCCAGCTCTGGATGCCACACTTTAGGGAAGATGTGGACAAACTGGAGAGAGTCCAGAGCAGAGCAACAGAAATGATAAAAGGTTTTAGCAAACCTAACCTATGGGGAAAGGTTAAAAAACAGGCACTTAGTGTTGAGAAAAGAAGACTGAGGGGGGACCTGGTCACAGCCTTCAAATAAGTGAAGGTATAAAGACAACTGTGATCAATTATTCTCCATGTCCACTGAAGGTAGGACCAGTAGTAATGGGCTTAATCTGCTGCAAGGGAGATTTAGGATAGCTATTAGGAAAAGCTTTCTAACTCTGTAGTAGTTAAGCTCTGGAATGGGCATCCAAGGGAGGTTGTAGAAACTCTGTCACTGGAGGTTTTTAAGAACAGATTGGACAGACCCGTCAGGATGATCTAGGTTTACTTGGTCCTGATCAGCACAGGGGACTGGATTAGATGCCTTTTTGAGGTCTGTTCCAGCCTTATGTGTCTATGAATAGATAGGGGGTGAAATCCTGGCCCCACTGAAGTCAGCGGAGTGTAGTGTGTATGGAGTGTTGTCTAGTAGCTGGGGGGTGGTGGGACTGGGAATCAGGACATCCTGGATTCATTTCCAGCCGTGCACTGACTTGCAGTGTGACACCAGTTCCAAACTGCGTGGGATCATTCTCACTTCCCTGGGCTGACCGGAAAATAATTTGGGGTTGGCAAAACATCCTTCAGGGTGATTCTCACCACATGAAGATGAGGTGCTTACCTAGGAAGATCAGCTTCCCACTCGCCCTCTGCCTCCAGCACTGAGCCAGGCAAGAGAAAAAGCACGTCTCCTCTGGCAGAGAAGGAAGTTAAAGATGAGAGCTATTGCCACGGTAAGTGAGACAGTCCTGAGAGGACAGTGAAGCAACTGGTAATGAAATTCCCACCCAGACTGCATCACTATAATCACTCTGCAGACAAACAGCTCCAAGGCTTTAATTTTTTGTTCCCAGCAATTGCCCTTGCAGTGAAAATACTAAAACAAAATAATTCTTCATCTCATCTAAATTACAGGAAGCAGAGACTCCAGCGGGGTGGGGAGAGAATGCAATCTCAAAATGACAGCAGCCAAAATACCATTCTGCTTACATTTTAAATCACCTCTGATCAGCACACTCAGATCTGGGGTGTGTGCGCTATAAGTAAATACAAAAATATCAGTAAAGCATATGAAGGGGAAGGGGAATAAGCCAGGTTGGGGAAGGCTGGGCAGACTGACTGGGAACACATAGGGGCCTGTAGGAGCCTGAAAGGTGAGACTGTGGCTTGAGTTACAGCCAACTAAGGCCACTTGGCTTCTAAATGAGAGCATCCACACAACAAGCTTCATGTGTTTTAACTAATGTATATTAATTTCACTCCTCACAGCAGATGAAGGGTAGGGGATAGGGATATATAACATACGAGCAAATGAAGATAGCGAAGGATTGGCACAGCTCGGTTGGTTACGTGTTACTGTTGGAGTCAATATTGCAGCTACAGTGTTTGAAGAAATCATGAGGCAGCCCACCCTCCTCTCTCTCCACAAAAAAAAGATGATTTTTAAGCCAGAGATTTAAAAATACACTTTTCCTTCTGGTGTCTGAGCTGTTACAGTACACTAGGGTCACAATTTCCAGCTTTTTTCCCCACAACCATGATGGCTAGAAACTTACCTTTTATTTAAGGAAAGCTGAGAGCCTCATGCAATGTCTTGCTTCCATGAGCTTTAAGAAAAAAGTTGGCAACATTGAATTTTTAACTGGGCGGGATGCATCAGCAAGAGAAAGAGTGGGAATAAGGAGAAAGAGGAAGCTCTTCACCGACCAGACCATGAGGGTTTGGTAGCCCCCAACAGGTAGAGCAGATTCGTAAGGAGATTAACTCCAAGAGCTGGTCAGAACATTTCCCCACAAAAGATTTCAATTATTTCCCCCTCCCATTTTCTTTGACTTCTTGGGGGGGAGGAGTGGGTGTCACTGAAAAACCAAAAGGTAAAAAAGCTTTGATTTCCAGCAACCAAAAGTTATAAATGTAAACTGAAGAATTTGGTTTCTCAGTTGCTGAACACACAAAAGGTTGGGTGGCAGGGAGGGGGTTCAAAGTTTCTATGAAAACCTGAACATTTGCAACAAAAGGCCAATTTTTCAATCAAAATTTTCTCTTTGTGCCAAAAGCCATTTTAATTAAAGAAACAAACCCAGAGCATGTAATTATTAGCTTAAACAAAAAAGCAGCCAAAACTCACAAACAAACATTCACTAGAAATTATTTGAGTAGCTCTAGCAGAAGCTGAATTCCAGCACTCAGTCCCCAGAGACTCAATTACCCAGAACCCAACACGCAGTCACTATTTTATTGTCTGGGGAAATGGTTAGGTGGCAATTGGAACTGTTAAAGAAGAGGCTGGAAATGTGACTGCTCCAGTCCCTGCTTTTACTCACTCTTCATTAAAACAATTCAGCACAAACTTTGCAGCAAGCGGTTAAACCTCCACTTAGTGCTTGTGCAGACAATGGAAAGCCATGTTCCAGATGGGATTCCCTGTCAGTGCCAGATGTCCTAGGGAAGCAATGGCATGAGGTCACACATCCAAGGTGTTCTCCAGATGCAAACGCAAGAGAATAATACTGGGAGTGCCACCAGAAAGAGAGTCTTCCAACTGCAAGAGGATTACACAGACTGGAAGCCGTTAGGAGGCTGAATGGCAATAATGAAGAAGGAACAGAGCTGTAAAGAGACTCTCGCACAATGGCAAAGCATGGGTAAATGCAGCGGTGTATAAGCTGAGTGATGTTAACAAGGGGAAGGCACATGAGTTTAGCACAGCATGGAGTCCATTTACGGCTTGTATGAAATGTCTAGCTAAGGAATTAGCTCTGCTTTTCCTTCAGCTCCCATGGGGAATACAGAGGCCATATGGATATATTTAAAAAAAACACCATGGACAAAAAGCAAAACACTCACTCACCCATAGCACAGAGCTTAATGTAAGCAAGTGCTTGCTGCTTGGTTAGGGTTTGCTCTCTATTTCTCATTATCTCAGGCATCAATGAACCACATCCAGGTTCATCTAATGATTTTGATTATCAAGTAGTTTGTCTAAAACACATGTCTTATTGAACTATGGCTTTAACACATCTGGTGAAGGGCGGCGGGAGAGACTAGAAATAGGGGGTGGAAACTCTTAATTAGTATTTCCAAGAGTACAGGATCATTGTGATATAATCAGCCTCTGTCAAGCACACAGTTAAGATTGTTTCAGTTACATGATAACAGGAACTAAGGTCACACTCAATCCTGTTTGCAAGCTTACAGGCTCATGTGCTTGTACAATAGAGCTTCCCAGCTGGTTCCCCAAAAAAGCAGTCACTCCCAGGAGGATTGTTCATGGCCTGCAGAGAGTTCTTGTCTTGCTTACACTAGTTCTACACGACCGGCTTCAATGGAGTTACGTGAGTTATGCCACTGTGAAAGGAGACTCAGGCCCAGAAATTCCAAGCATCTCTAATGGGGCCTGGATGTGACAATCACAAAAAAGGAGGCCAGCCAGTTACAAACGGAAAGCAGCGGATCAAATGCCAGTCGCTTGCCCCTTGCATCCCCAGTGAATCCAGTCCTTGAACTGAGAGCACTATGGCCTGCTGTCTCTGGTGCTGAAGTCCCACTGCACTGCTCTCCTCTAAGTTTCTTGTCCCCCACCATGGCCAGTAACTCAGGTCACAGCAGACATGCGGGGCCAGCTGCTTAGCTGTGATGTGGTCCTGGTCCATGACCAGGGCTCCCAGGAACTACGGCAGTATAAATAAATAAGGACAGGTTTGGGCCATTCCCGAAGTACGCAGTGGCCCGAAAACCAGCTCAGCAGGCCATGGGAAGAATGCTGTATCAGATATGGTACAGCCATTTTAAGGGCTTCTCTGTTACATCCGTCACTGTGGTCAGTTGGGGGGGTGACTTGGGAAAAGGGCTGTGTCTGGGGCAGTGATCGCTGGCGCTGCAATGGCAGCTTGGGGATCTTGGCAGCTGGCACAAGTTAGAGCTCCCTTTGGGTGACTTTCATTTGCCTGGGGGCTGGGCCTGGCCTGGTGCAGATTGGGCCACAGTCATAGGAGAGTAAGAGAAGATCCCCTCATTAAAATTTGCAGGGTCAAATTTTGTTGGAAAAAAACACCCCACCCCCCATTTCAGTTTTTGATGGGGAAAAAAACTGAGGAAACTAGACCCTGCCCCTGGAGAGTTTCACTTCATCAAGCCCCTGCCCAGCACCCCAATTTTCCACAGGATGGCTGTTTCAACAGAAACATTTCCACCAGCCTTAATGACAGGCGTCTGTCACTTCTGTTTGGGTTCGGAGCTGCTGCTGGCTTCTCCCTGGCTTTCAGATGCACCTGTGACTTCTGCTGCTGGGCAGCCTGGATTGAACGCATCACTTCAGCAAAGGGTGCAGATTGGCTTGTTTCTCCTGCAGGAAGCACGCGGAGATCTCTCGGCAGGCAATCTCCAGCGCCTTTCTCAGGCTCTCACAAAGGAAAGGTCATGCTGGCAAGTGGCACGACAGCCCTGGAGTCCCCAGCATGAGTGAAGCCTGGGCATGGCCAGCTTCCCAGCGCCACCCCAGTGCTAAGTGTGAGGTCAGAGCCTCCCTTAGCCCAGGCAGCCTTTGGGATATCTCCTGAGTGCCTAGAGCAGTGCCAGTTAGTGCCCATCACCTTGGTGCTTTTTATGGTGTAGAAACGTGCACTCTAGGAATTGAGCTGAGTCTTCATCAGATACTGAGCAGTCTCCAGATGGCAAGAGCTTTGTCATGTGAGTTAAAAAGGAATGCCTTTGTGTCCCGATCCCTGCCACAGCCAGCACTCTAGATTTGCTTGCAGTCTCCTTGTTTCCCTATTCCCTATACCCTTGCACTGGAAAGCTGCCACAAGGGCTTTATAATTGCTGGTATCCTTAACATGCTCTCTGTGCAGTGTGTGTATAATGCATGGGACTCATTTCCAGCAGGATTCCTTAGCTACACGTGCGAACACCTCCACACAATGCTTCAAGCTTCAATATATGAGAACACATTCAGCATGTGTTACGATGCTGCACTCATCCAGTTCTCTGGCTGGCTTAATGTGTGACACACGCCCACCAGATCCAGCTCCCTGACACAACTTCACACATTTGTAACTGTCAGCATGTTCAAGGCTGTTAACCATTTGACATGTCCTTCACACCCGTAGGCACATGGAAACACTGTCAGAGCCCATCCTATTAGCAGGGTGTTAACACATGTCAAAGGCTTGTCTTTTCCCCATTATTTTATAGGAATAGCTACTAAAAATGCCCTTTGGGGTTCACACAAGGGAGGCCGCAGGACAGAGCATGGCTGAGATTTACCGCTGGGCTCTAGGAGGTACACTAATTGCAACCTTAAGAGTTTGGGATGGGGGCAGGAGCTGTGGCAAGACAGCAGTACGAGGGGGGTAACAAAAGTGCCAAGGAAAGAGCATTCGTTCTATTGCTGGTTTTATATTGTACAGAGATACTGCTACCATTTGAGATGGGAGCAGAGTGGACCCACCCTCACTCTGAAGCCCCCTGTGAAGTAAGGCCCCAACTCAGCAGTCTCTCTCTACTCAGAAAGGCAGTGCTATGCTTAAGTGTTTTGCTTTATAGAGGTGAATTTAAGCGTGTGCTTAAATGCTTTGCTGAGGTTGGAGCTAGGAGAGCTCAGATTGGGAGTAGAGGGGGATATCATGTTCGTGGCATACAGAGAGAAGTTAGCTTTAAAAAACCATAAGACACCCTTCCTGGAACAATGTGACACTACTTCATTTCTTAGAATGCACCAGAGCCCAAAACAGAGCGACACAAAACAGGCTGCTCTATAAAACAAAGTGCCTCTGATCATGCACTTCCTTACAGAGCCCCCTGCTTCCAAAGCAGGGCCAGGAAAAAATAATCCTGCAATTTAAGTACAGAAATTCTTAAACAGACAAGTCTGCTGGGGACTGACAAAACTGTTGCATTCTGGGATAAATTCCTGGGCCTGGATTCAAATTATGTGACACGAAGATCTCTCTAGAACAAGTGGAACCAGAACACTTAATCCAAACAGCCTCGGCCTTTCAGGTACTTCTAATCAGATTTCAGAGAATTCTGCTGGAGCAGCCAAGAAACAAAAACATTCATAACTCAGAATACGGAGCACTCCTGGTGTGTTCACATGTATACACACTGGGCCCTATTCTGGGGCTGTACAGATGCAAATGAGAACAGAATTTGGCCCACTAATTAGAAAAATATATCATTAAAATCTCCAGATTATAAGTGAAATATGCCACTGTTTCATGCCCACTAATTTCATGTGACAGTGATAAGACTCACAGAAAGAGGCACTATGAACACCGCACAAGGAACTATGGGCCAGACCCTCAGCACTGTTAATGGAGCTGCATTGATTCACACCAGTCGATAGATTTAGCTGGGTTTATTAGTAGTATCCTGATAGCTATTCTGTCCCTCTGTTTCACTGTGGAGGGTTTGCCTAGAATCTCTGCAGCCCGGCTTCCTGACACAGTTTTAAAGAAACAGGACACACATCCTGAGAGGTGCCTCTGTTTATGACCGAGAGCTTTTAGCTATCTGAAGTTGGGCAGCCAAAACCAGGAGCAATGCAAAATCAGCGTCCCTATCTCTAATCTGGACACTCTAACACTCCCTGCCTCCCCGCTGGTTTGTGAAGCTGACTCCACTGAAGTGCTGGAGGTCGGCAGGTGGAGGGTGTGAGAGAAGGGGAAAATGCAGCATTAATGGCCTCACAGAGTGGACAGGAGCTTGCTTTGGGGCAGAGGGTGCCACTAAGTCATGGCTCCGCATTGGGGCAATGCAGCAACAGGGCAGGACAATGCTTCCTGAGTTCCCCAGAACACGGGCTGGCTGCATCACCCCTCAGGAGGCTGCAGTATACAACCACTCAACGGCCATCCAGCCTCTCTGGGAAGGAGAGGGATAGGGCCAGCATTGGGGAAGGAAAGGCCTGGCCCTGGAAAAGGATGTGGTGGGGGAAAGGCAACTTGTGCCCTCCCACCGCTCAGCCTGGCCTTTGAGAGGTCTCCCAGGGCACATCACATGATGCCAGCCATCCCATAATACGCCACGCACGGAGACGGTTGCCGGGACGGAGTCATTTCAGAGCGACATGGACATGGCAAGAACTCGGGCGAGCCAGGCTTCTCTCCCACCTTCTCCTCCCTCCTCCTCCCAGGAGAGCTCTCAGGTTCCCACAGCTCACACAAAGCATCAGCTCCCCAGTGCTGGGAGAAATGATGGCGGGTGCCTGGCTTGTCATGCTATCGTCGGACAAATTGCCTAGTATAGGAGTGGGACTCACTAGCCAACATCTTCGCTGCTGGCTGGGCATGGCATAGCTCATGGCTCTCCTCACTGGCAACCCTGCCAACAGCTGCGCCAACCCTCCGATGGTCTTGTGACTCAGCCCTCCGGCCAGCCCAGTCAGAAGCCTCTCCCCATCCAGAGTATCAGTGTCTCACACAAAGCATCTCACACACCTCTAACTGTCAACACGGCACCTTCTGCCCACCCTGGGCTCCTTCGCAATCTGGACTTCACCCTCTGAGCCTAAGCACCAGAGCCGTTGGGAACTGGGCCCAACTCCAAGCCACGCTCACCTTGCATTGGTTTCTAATCCATTTCAACAAAGAGTTCATCAAAGGTCACAAACCCAGAGCAAGTCTGGGTGGTGTCTGGCCAGCATACGGGCTTGGAGAGACCCAAAAGGGGCAGAAACCTGACTTGCCTCATGCAGTCATTGACACTAGTGCAAAATGCTAGTATTTGGAGCAGGCAACAATACATCTGTTTTGCACAGGTGTGAATGGACAGCACAAGGGGCGAGCGACAGGGAAGGAGCAGAGCCCTAAGGTGCAATTTTCAAAGCTGATGCAGGGACTTGGTGCCAAATTTTCAAAGGTATTTAGGCTCCTAAATACCTATGAAAACTGCCCCTTGATGACTTGGTTCCCACAGGTTTTAATTCAGTGCACGCGAGCTGTCTGCCACATTAAAAGGCAAATTAGAGACAAAGGCTGATATTGTGATTGAGGCTCTGGAGACCTACGTTCAATTCTGGGCTCTGTCACAAAATCTGGGGCTGATTTTCAAAGGCATAAATGGGAGCTAGGATGGCAGTCCAGAGGGAGTCGGTGCCTTGGCGTCTTTGAAAATCCCTCTCTATTATTACAGCCATGTCTACTCTAGCGGACACAGTCAGGAACCAACACCCCACTGTGCAAGGTGCTGTACACACACGAAGAAAAGACAAGTTTCTAAACAAGGGAGTCTCACAATCAAAACTTCTTGTGCAACCTTGGTCAAATAATCTATTGTGGGATAGTCACAGCAGCCTAAGGGAGTTAGGTGCAAGTCCACTGAGATGTAATGAGAGTTGGATATCTACAGGTACATCCACATGGCAGCTGGGTGTGTGCTTCCCAGAGCAGGGAGACAGTCACACGCTAGCTCTGCTCGAGTTAGTGCATTAACAATAGCAGCGCGGCTTCAGCGGCACAGGCTGGTGACTGGGGCTAGGCACCCTAGTACATACCCCAGGGGTCAGGCAGTTTGTACACGGGTGGCTAGCCCAAGCCACGCCCCACACTTTCGCAGCCACAGTGCTATTCTGAGTGTGCTGACTCCTTTAGGTTCCTCAGAAAATTCCAGCCTCAATCTCTGCTGCTCAGTTCCCCATCTGTCAGCACAGGGATCACACGCTTTCCTTGCCCCCACCCTCTGTCTGTCGTGTCTCTTTGGACTTGAAGCTCTTTGTGGTCTGGACTGTCCATACAGCACCTAGCACCATGGGGCACTGATCTCAGCTGGGGCCTGTGGCTGCTCCCGTCCTACAAACGGGAATGATCAGGAGATTTACATGTGGTGAGAGAGTTTTACAAACAGCAGAAGGGAAAAATAAATAAGAAAAGAAAATGAAGCCCCAGGGGAAAATCTATCAGAGCTGCCAAGCAGCCCTTGAAATGTGATGTGAACTCCAGCACTGCTCATTACACGGAAAACCAGAGGCACACAGCACTGTTTGCTCAAAAGATGAAGAGAATGACAGGCGGCTCCGGGAAGATGAAAGGAGCGGACAAGAAACGTTGGCTATACCCCGCTGCAGCCTGTGGATGGTTGCAGGAGAGGGGGGTGCCAGGGAACAGCTCTACACCCACCAGCTCATACACAAACCAGCATTATCCAAAACCCTCTGTAGTCAGGGCAGCACCTGGGCTAGGGTCTTAGACCAACAGGAATTGTCACTGGGGCTATGGACGCTGCTGACTTATGCAGCCCAAAGCGGGCCTGATCACAGGGAGGCATCTCCGAAGGCCAGGAGCAGCCATGTGTGACACTGTACAGGGATAAGGGAGGTGCTTGGGCTGAGCTGTGAGTGAGCGAAAGAGAGAGGGGAGAAAAATAGTTATCCTAAATCCCTTAGGCACTTCTCAAAATCCACCTCAGTCCCCTCCAGTGATCCAAACTCCTTCCCAGTTACAGCCCTGAGTGAGAATGCAGCCGTGGCCGGTCGCTGGAGCGTCACGTGCTGCACTCAGGCACTGCCATCCGGGCGCTACAGGAATATCTGAAACAGACGGACTAGCCTGGGTTCGAGTGGAGCCGGAGGAGGCATTTTGATCAGTTAGCATGGTCAAGCTGCTATAACAGAGTAGCTGGTGCTGTAGGTACATTCTATGACAGCCTGACGCTGCATGAAAGGCTCTGGCCTCAGGCCTCCTTTCTCTTTCTCTCATGAGGCCATATTACATTTTCTAATGAATGGCATGGCTTCTGCCACCAACTTCCCGCTCCAAATAGCTGGTCCCGCCACCTGCCGCAACTTCTGTCAGTCCCCAGCAAGATGTGTCTTCAGGGGCTGGCTCAGCTAAGCGGGAAAACAGCTGATCACCACCATTGCACAGAGCCAGAGAGCTTGGAAAAACTGGACTGGAAGAGAAAAGGGAAGGAGAAAAGAGGAACAAGGCTGGGAAGGTAAACGAGGATTAGAGAAAAGAGACGGGGAGGAATAGGAAGTTGATGGGCCTTGGGCAGTTGGGCACGTCTGAGTAGAGCCCTGCAAATCCACGGGTATCTGCTTTATATCCACATGTACTATTTCTAACCTGGTGCTCAGACCCCAGATGGTTACACCCAGGGTCACGGAGGAACCCTTTCTCCGAATACAAGCCCCAAGAGGCAGCCACTGAAATAGAAAGGCAACACATACATAGCGGATAACCTGTGGAACTCACTGCCACAAAACAGAACACAGGCTAAGATTTTAGCAGGATGTGAAATAGGGTTAGACATTTATATGGCTAATGTGAATCCCCCCCTCACCTCCATTACCTTAGATAAGGAAAAGGAGGCTATAGACTTTGCTGCTTTGGAGCATGAGCTACCTGATGGGGAGATAGGAAGAAAACACCCCATTCCATAACTGTCACTGCAGGGTTTTACCTCTTCCTCTGACGCAGCTGGTGCTGGCCCCTCTCACAGAGAGGACACAGGATTAGATGGACCTCAGGTCTGATCCAGTCTGGCAGCTCCTATGTTTCTCTGAGCCTGGCACAAGGGAGAGTCCTGGCTTCATGTCTTGATGGGGAAGGGTGCGGTGGCTGAGACGCCATTACTCTGCATTGGAAAGCAAATACATGTTGCAGGGAGCATCCCCAGCAACCCTAAAAGAACACCCTTTCCCCCAATGACCCCAAACTCCTGTCTGAGGGAGAGATGAGACGGTGATGGGGACAGCATCAGAGCTCACGGCTCTCCAGGTCCCAGATTCCTCCTGCCCTCCCTCCCCAACCAGGTGCTGCTCCCACCCTCCTCTGCACTGGCCTAGCCTTTACTCTCCAAACACAAGAGGAGGCTTTACATGCCCAGTTACCCTGCCTGTATTTTGCAGCCCTTCCAAAGGACGTTGCCTCCAGTCTCAGGTTGGGGAGGATCCTGGTGCCAGATGACAGTGGCTGTGCAGGCTGGGGATTGTTAGCAGAGGGAGGGGCTGCTGGCAGAGAGCATGTCTGGGGCAGTACAGATCCCATCTGGGGTGTAATCTGCTGCCAACACCTGGAAGCTGAATCGGGCATCTGGGGCCAGATTTGTAGCTCTCCCTCCCCTTTGCTCTGGCTGTGCATAGCAGTGAATAGCACCAGCACAGAGACCCTCTTACACTATGTGCAGAACCCACTCTGCCAGTCTCAGGTTCCCCTGCTGGGTACAAGGGACGCCTGGAGCGAGGAGGCCCTGTGGGGTGGGCTGGGGTGGCCCAGCATCCTGCCAGTTCTCCGGCTGCCGCAACCCCCATGGTCGGGGCGCTGGCCTGGAGAGTGGGCAGGGGATGCCAGCCCTGCGCCACCCCAGAAGCTGCCTGTGCCCCGCCCCGCAGTCCGCACTCTCGGAGAGACAGAGAGGGAGATTCTGGTCTCAGCCCCCCTGGCGTAAATCCGGGGTGACTCCGCCGAAGTGAACGGGGTTCACACGGGGGCCGCCCCACACCACACAGGCTAAGGGCAGGGCGGGGTGCCTGCGCCGAGCCAGGAGTGCCCGTGCCAGCCGGGCGGGCAGCGGCGCCTCCCAGGGGCCAGGGGGCAGCAGGGGGGGCGGAGCGTGAGGCCGGGGCTGGGCAGGGCGGAGCGGGGCGGGCAGCGGCGAGTGGCGGGGAGCAGCAGCGCGGCGCAGTGCCAGGGATGGTGCCAGGCGCGGAGGCAGCGCGCTGAGCGGCCGGAGGTAAGAGCGGGGTCTGGGCCGAGCCCGGAGCCCGGCGGGGCGAGCGGGGTCTGGGCTGGGGGCAGGCGGGGAGAGCGGGGCCGGGCGCCGGGCTGTGCCAAGGCGGGGCTGTGCCCTCGCCTCCCCGGACCGCTCCGGGACGGGGCGGGCAGCTGCCCTCCTTCGGGCTCCGCCTTCAGCCCTCGGCCCCTGGCTCCAGCACGCGGGGCTGCCCATCGCGGGCCCCCCCGCTTTGCATCAGCCGCCGGCCGGGCTGCCCAGCGGGGAGCGATCCCGGCGGGGAAGGGCTCTGGGGTGTATCCCCGGGCTGGCAGCGCTGCCCCGGGACGGCACGGGAGCGGGGGCCGGGGCTGGTGCCCCAGCGGCTGTCACAGCGCTAAGCCCAGTGCTGTGCAAGGCTGGGACGAGGGGGGCTAAAGGGCAGCATAGATAGATCCAGCCCCCACCTCCGCTAGCACCCATCCCCTGGCTGAGGCGTTACAGCCGAGCTGACTTGTGCCAGCCCTACCTAGCCCAGAGGCTTCCCCCTGCTGTTTGGTCCCCCTTGGGTCCCCCGCGGATGGGTTATTGGCACAACACCCCCCTTCCACTCCCTGCGAGATGTGACACCACCAGCAGCATGATGACACATGGGGCCAGGGGATGGACTGGTGCTGGGACCGCTGGCCAGCCTGATCCGCTCCCAAGAGACAGGCAGAGGGAGGCTGGGTGGAATAGACCGAGAGGTTTGCAAGCTCTTTAATACTGGGGGAAGAAGAGACAGAAGAGGCCACAGGGTGCCACTGAGCGGGGCTGACCAGCCAAGTGACTGGCCAAGGTCTCCACTGAGGGATGTGTTCACAGGCAGTGGGAGAAAGAGACAGATACCCAGACAGGCAGGGGGTGGGACTGGGGGATCTGGACTCACTGCTCCTATGGTGTAGGACAAAGGCTGGGTGTCACAGGGTGCCCTAACCCTTTAGGAGTCAGGGGCAGAAGACCCCAGTCCAGTGACTTGGAATGAACAAAGGCCTAGGAAATGCCTGCTCGCAGAAAAAGGAAGTGGTCCCTGGGAACTAGCAGTTGGCTGGGTTGGGGGAGCCCAAGGACCCTGCCTGTTTAAGGGCCAGGGACCAGTTCCTCTGTTCTACTACCAGGCCATTTCCTGGGCCTTTTTTTCAATCCAGTTATTTGGAATGGGGTCTTCTGCCCCCTCTACTCTTCAGAGGTCAGTGTGCCCCCTTATTAAACTGGGTCATGTAGGGACATGGCTGTATCTTTAACAGTCTGGGCTAGGGTGCAATTGCCATTACAAATAGCACCATGCTGCTGCTAAAGCAGGAGAAAGAGCCCTGGATCTGTCAGGGGCTTGAAAGGAGGGATCAGGGTACTTGGTATCCTTAGGGGGCAGAAAGCTCTGCAAAGGTGGGAGAGGAGGGCATGCTCCTTCAGTTTAAGATAGCCAGGGTTTTATTTGCCACCCAGTCATGAGAGGGGCATTGTGGGAGGTGGGTGTTTGAGTCAATACCTCCTTCCCTCTCCCCACTAATAAAATACACCTGCCCCCTCCTCTCCTTTTCCAACTCTCCCTGCCTCTGATCCTCTCTCCCCCTTCCTCTGTATGCCTCACTCACCTCTGCCCCTGCTGGTTCTGATGCGCCTGCCTCGGTGCTGATCCTGCCCCACTCTCACTGATCCACCTGGCCCCTTGCCCAGCCTGCTGCTGCATGCCCCTCTCCTGAACCAGTAACAGGCTGAACTGGCTCCAGAGTGGCCTGTCCAATGACCTTGGTGCTGCCCTGTGCCAGATCTGGAGAGGTCTCTGACTGCAGCCAGCTGTGGCAGCACCACCCTTTGCAGCTACATCCTGCTGCATCTCAGAGCAGACTGTATCCAGTCTGAAGGCTTTCCCCTGATCGCTCTCGCCCTGGGCTCTGCTGGGGCCCAGGGATTCATGCTGGGAGGAAGGGTGCCTACTGCTGCAGAGAGCAGGACTGTGCACCCTTCATGCCCTGTTCCCTGCTGTAGGAAAGGGCCTGGTTTGGTTCATCCCTGCACTTTTCTCCTGCCTGTTAGACGCCCATTAGCTGGTGTGGGAAGATCAGGGATCATTTCCCTCACTGCCCTGTCTCTCTATTGGTCCCTCAGGACTCCTGGGTTCTGTTCTTAACTTTGCCATTTACTCCGTGGGCAGCCTTGGGCAAGTCACTTCACCCCTCAGTGCCTCCATCACCACACTTCTAAAATGGGAAGAACGGTGCCTCCAGGAGGTTCAGGTACCAGGGTAAGGTACACAGGCGGCTTAGGTAGGCAGAACAGTATCCCCTTTGGATACAGGGTGTGCCTGTAGCTCCGGTCCCTCTTCTCTCTGTTCATTTCTCTCCCGTCCCTCCCACTTCTCTGTTCAGCCGCAGTTGTGCTTGCTGTCAGAACTAAGTGCAGGTAATGCGACACCCAATTTAATAAAGCCATTAGGAGGACACGTCTACACTAGAGAGCTTACAGCGGCAGATTTGGACTGATGCAGCGGCGCTGCTGTAAGATCGCTCCTGTAGCTGTTCTGTGCCGATGGGAGAATGCTCCCGTTGGCATATTAAAAGCACCTCCATGAGCAGCGGTAGCTATGTCGGCAGGTGAAGCTCTCCCACCGACATATTGCTGTCCACACCGATGCTTCCCCCCGTGTAACTTATATCTGGGGGGGGTTGGGGGGGTTCACACCCTTGAGCAACATAAGTTATACCGACAAATTTGCTGAATTGTTTGGGCCCCCCCAAAAACCAAAACCCCATAAGAGAGTCTAAACATTTCAGTTTCTCAATTCAAAACAACTTTGTTTTGAATTTTACTTCGAATTTGGGTGGTTGTTTTTTTAAGTTAAAAAAACCCTCAAAAACTAAATGAAACATTTTTTGTTGTGGGCTGAATGAAATGTTTTGTTTGACCCAAAACAAATGTTTTCTCAGTGGTTTTGGTGCGGCCACTGAACTGAAAAAATCCGTTATTGGCGTCGCTCTAGATTAGTACCAACTGACACTTCAGAAGAACATCTGCACAGGCACAGGAGTGTAGCACAAGGGAGAAGCTCCAGGACCTCTAGCACTAAAACCATGAGCCTCTATCATGCGAGCTAAAAGAATAGCTCCTTTAGTGACTACCTATCTTAGGCTTTTATCCTTTGTACACCAGCCACTAGTACAGGACTCACCACACACACTGAAGAGCAAGTTATATATGTCTGCCACAAACAAACATGGAATTCTGTCATCTTCATCTCTAGTCCTCAGGGAGATTTGTACCAGCGTAGCTACTTCAGTGATGCATTCCTGCAAACTCACAGTGTAAGCGTGCTGTGCTGATGTGAAATGGGGCTTACTTTGGTTTCAAACAGCTTCATTGGCATGACTACACTTGTACAATTATCCACAGTATAGACCAGTGTTTCTCAATTGGTGTTCCGCGGAACCCCAGGGTTCCGCGGGAACACTGTTAGGGTTCCGCGAGCAGCTCTTCGCGCTGCTGATCAGCTGTTCTCCGTGCCACCGATCAGCTGTTCTCCGCGCCGCCGATCAGCTGTTCTCTGCAGCGCCGAGAGCAGCTGTTCTTCGCGCTGCCGAAAAAAGGAAGATGTCCTGGATTTTTCGACAGAGGGTATCGAGTGTAAGTGTAATTTAAGTGTAATTTAATTGAGAAATGCTGACCTACTTGTTTGTATATAATTTGCTTATTTCAACATTTTTTTTGGCCCCATATGTAAAAATACTGTTAAGAGTTTGGGGGGTTCCGTAATTATTTATCGAGTTCAAAAGGGTTCCGTGGCCAAATTTAATTGAGAAACACTGGTATAGACAAAGCCACATCTGCCTTTCCTTCAACATACATGGTCAGGCAGAGCTGCTTTTCTGTGCTGGTGCCATTCCCTAGGTGAAGGCAGCAACACTTCAGATAGTCCCATTTCTACTCGCTAGCGCCTTTCCCATGACGAAACCTTGGCTGCTCATCAATTCCCTGAGTGAGTGAGAGAGAAATCTTGACTCTGCAGATGTTGACAGACACCCCAACACACCTGTTGGGAATGGGATAAAGGTGGGAGACATGCTATGCTGCACACTGCAGACAAGTGTACTGGTACAAATGTTTGCAGAAAGGAGATAAAGGGAGGTTGTGGGTTTGAAATAAGGATTACTGTTTGCAAAGTATATTGATGCAGGCTTCCCCCAGCTCCAGCGAGGAAGGATAAGCAGCTGCTTTCTGCCCAGAAATGTATCCCACTTTACTATATTTATTAATGTGTATAGGAGATCAGCTTGTGATCCCAATGTGCTAGCCCTGATTCAACCTCAAGATCAAATGCCAAACCTTAATCCAGAAGCACATGTGCATGTTTCCAAGTACTATTGACACAGCACGGACACTTCATTCTCACCATCACTCCTCTGGGGTTTATTTTAATCTCAGATTAATCTCCCAGCCTTTATGGCTGTGGAGAAACCCTTCCAAATGAGCTGGATACAAGGCTGTGCAGCCAGACAACCTCACAGGTGTGAGCTGCCCTCTTCAGCACAGCAGTTAACACTGAAGCCTAATGATTACTTTAAATAGCAACATGGTTAACTGCTTCATTATCAATCCCCTTAGCAGAAACATCCCGCTACTCTGGGATAGGGTAGAGTGCCACCATTTCCCCCCACTTCCACCCACAGCCATCAGCTCTCTTAGGGGAATCAATCCTGGGCCCTTAACCCTTTCAGTCAGATTTTCTAATTTCCACGCACAATGTTATGCTTTCTGTCTGAGCAACCTATTTTAGAGGCAGGGAAGCCAGTGACCACATAAAACACAAACAAAAAAAGGAAAGTTGCCGTGTGTGAGAGCGCGAGCACAGCCGGTAGATCTCCTCTAGAACATGCTGCATCTGCTCTGAGTTGCCCCTATGGACAGGCCAACTCCTTTATGTGCGCTGTTGGAGAGCGGCATTTATAGCCCTGCGTTTAGTAGCGCTACAGTTAATTTGGTGGAGCAGGGCGGAGGAACGCACTGTATATTTAGACAGTGTAATAAAACTCCCTGGCTTTGCAAGAGTGTTGATTTACCACGGGAGCCTCATTGTTGGAGTGGGAATGCTGCTCCCGTGCTGCAATCAGTCAGGCTGTCTGGGAGGCAGAGACGCTGCAAAGGCCAGTGTGCGTAGATCCCAGCTACAGGGGAGCTCTGCTTTATCTGTGCTGGAGGCAGGCAGGGCTCCCCAAGGAGATATCGCTAGGGGAGCACAGCGGGATGCATACAGCTTGATCCCGGGTTCAGGGGCGGGGGGGAGGAATTGCCAAGGAGGGAGTGGAAGCTCGTAGACACTGGCTTTGTTAAGACAGACCCTGTCTCCTACTGTGTGTTCCCTGAGCCAATAGTAACTAGCAGGTAGTGCTGAAGAGCACTTGGCCACAGAGCTGCTAACGGTGTCTGACCCTCCCACTCATCCATCTCCTCTCTTCCTCAGTAAGATCTCTCACCTCTCTCGAACCCTCCAGGTTTCCTGCATCTCCCCTGAAGGCAGGATGACAGAGCACGAGGACTTTGCCAGCCTGGCTGGGTACTGGAACTCCTCGGACAGCTATCAGTTCAGCCCCGCCAGTGTCATCGTCCCAGTGGTCTTCTCCCTCATCTTCCTCTTGGGAACGGTAGGCAACAGTTTGGTGCTGGCGGTGCTGCTGCGCAACGGCCAGATGGGTCATAACACCACCAACCTCTTCATCCTCAACCTCAGCCTGGCCGACTTCTTCTTCATCATCTTCTGCGTCCCCTTCCAGGCCACCATCTACTCTCTGGAGGGCTGGGTCTTCGGCTCCTTCACGTGCAAGGCCGTCCACTTCTTCATCTACCTCACCATGTATGCCAGCAGCTTCACGCTGGCTGCCGTCTCAGTGGACAGGTAAACAAGGCCGAAACCTGCCTCGGGGCTGTTGGGCCATACCAGATGCCCTGTGCCTGGCCTCTGGAGCTGGATGGCTCAGGGTATGGGGAAAACGGGGCTCATCCCCACCAAGTCAAATCCAGCCTGCATCAGTAAGGACCTAAAGCCGTTCCTCTGCGGTCTGTGCCAAAAGGGTTGGAGGGACTTTGTACAGTTCCTCTTAGACAGGTGTCCCTTTCTTCCAGGCCAAGGAGATGTAGCCTCTGCACTCTCCAGCCTAGAAGTAGCCCCACCAGTGCAGCTGGTGCTGCCTTTCTAAAGGAAGGATGGTCCAGTGGTTAGAACATTAGCCTAGAATGTGGAGACCTAGGTTCAATTCCCTGCTCTGCTAGAGACTCCCTGGGTGACCTTGAACAAATCACTTTGCAGCTCTGTGCCTCAGTCCCCCTCTCTGTACAATGGGATAATAGTAGTGCCCTCTTTCACAGGGCTGTTGTGAGGATAAATACGTTAAAGCTTGTGAGGTGCTCAGATAACATGGTATTAGTGGCCAGATAGACGTGCCTAAGCTAGATAGAGTCTAACTCTGTGGGTAAAGAGAGGACTTGCCTTTTCACAGCTGTCAGACCATCACTAAAACACATGGACAAATGATCAGTTTAGAAGCCACAACATCTGTGCCAATAATACATTGACTGCACCTGGTGCATTCAAACTGGGAGCCAAACTCAAGTCCTGGTGTAATCAGTGAGGAGTCAGTTGTCTCCAGTACAGGTGTGCCTGCTTAAAGCCGGGCTGAATCTGGCCCTAGATCTATGGAACAATGGACCCAGTTTCATATCACAAAACTATTAAGCCTGATCCTCAGCTGGTGTAAGTCAGCAGGTCTCTGCTGCCTTTAGTAAAGCTGTGCGGCTGACACTTGCCGGTGCTCTGCCTGAAATGCAGCTCAGAGTGTGCGTTCAAGGCAGAGTTCTGAAAGTATGCTTTGGTTCATGCTGTGTATTGGGCCCTGATTCTGACTTCACATGGCTGTACAGCAATGTAACTCTATTGATTGCAGCTGACCTATTCCTGATGTACAGCAGTGTGGCAGATCAGAATCAGTCCATTTGGTTTCTGATAGGACATCTGCCCAGTCTTGGCTATGCTGCCCCGACTTCACCCTTCAGTGCAATAGAGTGGGAAGTATATGTTCTTTCCCTGGACCATGCGCTTGGCGTGGTTGGGCCACCTCCCTTTTCCTGTTTGTTACATTCACTGCTGGTGGGAGTAAGGATGAGACATTACCCCTGTGATTGAGAGACCCACATTGACATCAGGGACTGAAGATAGAAAGATGTCAAGAGTCCTGCAGATACTACATGGATTGGTTCTGTCTAAATATTTACAGATAGATTGAGCTAATCTGTGCCTATCTGTAAAATGGAAATAATGATACTGAATTTCTTTGTAAAGCACTTTGAGATCTACTGATGAAGTGTACTATATAAAAGCTATATTCTATATACAGGTAATTAATGACTATTGCTATCTTACCTTACATATTACCTCTCTTTCTGAACGATCCTAAAGTGCTTCTCAAACTATATAGGAAGCACTATTACCAATATATTAGAATTCTTTGAGGGGGGTCAACAAACATATGAACAAGGGTAATCCAGTGGATATAGTGTACTTGGACTTTCAGAAAGCCTTTGACAAGGTCCCTCACCAAAGGTTCTTAAGCAAAGTAGGCAGTCATTGGATAAGAGGGAAGTGCCCCATGGATATGTATTGGGCCCCGTGCTGTTCAATGTATTCATAAATGACCTAGGAAAAGGAGTGAACAATGAGGTGACCAAATTTGCAGATGATACAAATTTACTCAAGATAGTTAAGTCCAAAGAAGACTGCGAAGAGTTACAAAGGGATCTTACGAAACTGGGTGACTGGGCAACATAATGGCAGATGAAATTCAATGTTGATAAATGCAAAGTAGTGCGCACTAGAAAATGTAATTCCAACTATACATACAAAATGATGGGGGTCTAAATTAGCTGTTACCACTCAAGAAAGAGATCTTGGACTCACTGTGGATAGTTTTCTGAAAACATCCACTCAATGTGCAGCAACAGTCAAAAAAACTAACCGAATGTTAGAAACTTTAGGAAAAGGATAGATAATAAGACAGAAAATATCATAATCCCACTATATAAATCCATGGTACAGCCACACCTTGAATACTGCACGCAGTTCTAGTTGTCCCATCTCAAAAAAGATATATTAGAATCGGAAAAAGTACAGAGAAGGGCAACAAAAGTGATGGGGGTATGGAACGGTTTCCATATGAGAAGAGATTAAAAAGACTGGGACTGTTAAGCTTAGAAAAGAGATGACTAACGGGGGACCATGTAAGGTCTATGAAGTCATGAATGGTGCAGAGAAAACGTGTTATTTGCCCCTTCACATAACATAAGAACCAGCGGTCACCCAATGAAATTGATAGTCAGGAGGTTTAAAACAAAGATAAGGAAGTGCTTCACACAGTGCACAGTCAACTTGTGGGACCTGTTGCCATGGAAGGTGGTGAAGGCCACAAGAATAACTGGGTTCAAAAAAGAATTAGATAAATTCATGGATGATAGGTCCGTCAATGGCTAGTAGATAAGATGGTGAAGGACAGAACCCCATGCTCTGGGTATCCCTAAGCCTCTGACTGCCAGAAGCAGAGACTGGACAACCGGGGATGGATCACTTGATAATTGCCCTGTTCAGTCCATTCCCTCAGAAGCATCTGGGAGGCCACTGTCAGAAAACAGGATCCTAGGCTAGATGGACCATTGGTCTGACCCGTGTGGCCATCCTTATGTTCACCACTGAAATGCAGCCCCTTCTATAGGAATGCCCCAGCAGTTATTTGTTATTGATATTACTGCAGTGCCAGGAACCCAGTCAGGGACCAGGATCCCAGTGTGCTAGGTGTTGGTTGGGGTAAGAAGAGAAGAACAGCATCCGCAAATGAAAAGGCAGGGGGCATTAAGATAGACCAGAACTGGACCAGGACTTCAGGGCACAGCCCCAGGACTCCTGAAAAAGATGCTGTGAGATCACACAACGATCACACGTGCTCAGGTGCTTAGATTTATATCGCAATGGAAGCAGCGATTTATGAGTCACTACTAGCACTTACTGTAAGCAATCTCTGGAGGTCTCCAACCCAAGTACTGGCTTAAAGCTGACCCCAGGTAGCTTGTGAGTGTGGACTGACTCCTAACATGAGGGAATGTGGCTCATGGTGCCTGAGATTCTTCACTGCAGGCGGAAAGTCCAAGTTCAAAGTTGCCATGGGAGATGGAAGCTGCATCTCTGCAGCTAACTCAGAATCAGGGACGGTCTCTGAAAACGCCTACAACTCCCTAGCACCGCATTCTGCCCACATGCTTTCAGGCTATTCTCCACCTCTCCTGCTGTGTAGCGTTGCTGCTGCAGAATGTTGCTGTGCTCCACCCTAGAGATGGCTGCACTTCAGCACAGGATGAAGCCATCCCCGTGCCTAGTCTGGGAAGCGCTTTGGGAGCTTTCTAGATGGACGGCACTGCAGAGACAAGCTAGGATACTGATTGGGGTGACCCTTTGTGCTGGCTGACTTATTTTCCTGTGCTGTTGGCTGTGCTCTGTTGCCAGAGGCACAGGACGTGGCAGCTGAGCATCGCTCCCTGCTTGACGAGGACAGGCTTAGACTGTAGCAGTGAAGAGCTTGTGCCTGCATTGACAGCTACTTCCCCCTCCCCGCAGCCTCCTGTCCACAAGTCAGCTAGGGTCCCAGCTGTCTCCCTTCCTAACTGTCACCCACAGCAGGGATCCTGCAGAGACTGTCACAATAAACATGTTTCAGCTCTCCTGGGGTGCTGCAGACAGATGTTCTCATCAGCCACTCATCCTCTCTCCCTGCTGATGCATGCCAGGGAGCTGAACACAGCGCTCTTCCACCTGCAAGCTGCACTGCTCTCTCAGCCTCCCGGTGCTTGATCAGCTCCTGGCCTCATTCTCAGCCAGGCAGAGGCACAGTCTCTTCCTTTTGGCAGAGGAAGGATCCCGTGTCCATGTGGGCTGGCCAGTGTTTGGTCCTTCCCCTCCTGCTCCAGCCAGGCTTGGGAGAGCCATGGAGGGAACGCACTCCATCCCTGGGTAGTGGACGTATCACGTGTTACACATGAGAAGCTTCCCCAACCTCACCGCTCCGGCCAGTGTTCAGGGAAATGGGCCCAGTCCTCTTTGTTTGGAGGGAGGGGATGGGGCTGGGTTAGAAAATTTTGGGTGTCCAGGAAGAATCCCACTAGGAAGAAAAACGGTGCCCTACGCAGGGCCGTATTCTGAAGAGGCAGGGTTAGGAGGGTGAGGCCCCTTCCTTAGTGATGTTGTGCCCATTTGCTGAGACTGGATGTAAGCAGAAGGGGAGAGAGGTAACCACTACCATGGGACAGCAAAAATCCCACAGCGATTGTGTGTCCAAGACAGAGTCCTCCGTCCCCCTAACCACTGCCTGTTTGGTTTCATCTCCAGGTACCTGGCCATCCGCTACCCGCTGAGTTCCCGGGAACTGCGGACCCCCTGCAATGCGGTGGCCACCATGGCTGTGATCTGGGGCCTCTCTGTGGTCTTTGCTGGTCCATACCTGAGCTACTACGACCTGATCGAGTGGGAGTCCAGCTACATCTGCATGCCCGGCTGGGAGGAATGGAAGCGCAGGATTATGGACACCAGCACGTTTGCCTTTGGCTACGTGATCCCTGTGCTGATCGTCAGCCTCTCCTACACTAGGACCATCAAGTACCTGTGGACGGCCGTGGACCCCCTGGAGGATATGTCAGAGTCCAAAAAGGCCAAGCGGAAGGTGACCAAGATGATCATCATCGTGACCATCCTCTTCTGCCTCTGTTGGCTGCCCTATCATGTGGTGATCCTGCGCTACCTCTATGGGGACTTCCCCTTCAACCAGGCCACCTACGCCTTCCGGCTGCTCTCCCACTGCATGGCCTACGCCAACTCCTGCCTCAACCCCATCGTCTATGCCCTGGTCTCCAAGCACTTCCGCAAGGGCTTCAAGAAGGTCTTCAGCTGCCTCCTGAGGAAGAAGGCCCGCAACAAGGTCCACGTGGTGCACGCTGCCCACATGGTGCCTGGCTTCGAGGCAGACTCCACTGAAGTATCCCGGATGAATGAGGAGATCAACGGACGGCAGAACGGGTGCGAGCTGGATGCAGGATCCCTCATGGTCCAGTCAGGCTCCTCCAGGCCCCTTCACATCTCCTAGAAACAAGGCTCCATCCTCTTGGACAGCTGTGCCATGTTGCCAGTGGCAGGGAGAGGCCTCCCCTTCTGCTGGATGATGGAGAGGACATGAGGGAAATCCCCAGAGACTCCCACTCCTACCCTTGGACTTTACATTTTTCCTGTGATGCCGCAGGCCTAGTGCTCTCCAAAGCACTGCAGCTGCGCCCTCTAGGCAGTGTGCCAGAGTGGGCCTGCCCCTGGGAGGGAACAGATCTGGTTTCACACTGAAGCCCCAATCCTGTTGGACTAAAGCTCTTTGGGCCCCATCTTTGTGAACAGAGCAGAGACCGGCAGCACCGGCCCAGCTCCTTTAATTGCACCCGGGTTGGCCTTGCTCTAGTTGAGTCCCAGCTAGGCAGACCTGCTTTTTGCCTCACTTCTCTGGCTTCTTGTGCTGCAAACATCCCCATCCCCCAGCCCCTCCCATCTCCTGCTCATGAAAGTCTGGCTGGAGGCAGATTCTCACCCCTCTGCTCCTTCTAACATAGGAGACGGGGCATCACTCAGAGCAGAGAGCACAGAAATTCAGCAGGCAAAGCTGCCTGAGGCTGCTCTAGTCGTGCTTTCAAACACTCCCTGGGGAACATACAGTGCCAGCCTGTCCCTCAGCCTCTGCTTGGGGCACCTGTTGTGTACCACGCCATTTGCCACGTGCATTTGCAGCTGCCCTGCAGATTCTGTTGTGCTGGCCAGGTGCTTGTCACTACGAACCCATGACCTTGGCCACGTGCTCAGCTTTTGACCTATGCTCCAGCCCTGTGAGGTCAGGTTCCTACTTCTCCCAGCCCGGGCTGCCCACCCAGCTGTACCTGCCACAAGCTCACCACTTGACGCTGGCCCAGCTGTAGGCATGGGGACCATCACCACAGCACAGCCTGTATGTGTGAGCTGCCCGCTTCCCCGGCACTCACTGTGCAACTTCATCGGCACTTGTGCTCTGCACAGCAGGTGAGGCCATAGAGCGCAGGCAGTGCAACCTATGAGGCAGGTGACTGGAGGCTGCTGGGACAGCTTGTCTGAATCTGTACCAATTTATCGACTATAAATATAGCTGAGATTGGTCCTGCTTTGAGCAGGGGGTTGGACTAGATGACCTTCTGAGGTCCCTTCCAACTCTAATATTCTATGATTCTATGCCATGGTCAAGCCAGTCACTATAACCCGGGTGCCACTAAAGCAAGTTGTGTTCATAGCATGGGTATACGGCAGCCTGTGTGTGTCTGCTTCGGTGCTCTCCTTCGCATGTGGCATGCTGGGGTCTGCGTGAGTGGGACGGGGCTGTACATACCGTGGAGGTGTCTTTCTAACCCACAGCAAATAAACGTGGTTTCCTAATTTGGGCAGCGAAGGGGCCTTTGTCGATATTCTTTGTGCTAGGAGCAGGGATGGGCCCCAGCTGCAAAATTCAAACCTGGGTTTGGATCCCAAAGGAAAGCAGGAAACGGCCCTGTGAGTGCCAGAGCAGCCTCTTCCTCTCCCAGCCCATTCCTCTCCCCCCAGCCCCTGGGAGCATGGGATCTCTGGGCAGGCAACCCAGGGGAGTAGGGAACAAGTGGCACTGGTACTGCTTTGTGAGAGCCCTGTGCTTGGGCCCATCCACATTGTGTGGATCGACCCTGCACTGGCAAAGCCCCTTCTTCAGATCAAGGACTTTTCAGTCTCCTGCCAGCCTTCACCTGGGCAAAGCGCGGAGTGCACCAGCTAGCAGACTCCTGGAAGGCCGCTTCGTCACCCGGCGTAAATCTGCAGAGCTCCACTGAAATCAGAGCTCTGCTAGTGTGCACCGGCAGAGGACCTGGCCTACTGGCTCTGCTGTCCACCCAGCCCTTCCTACGAGGACCACAGCTCACTTGCCTTCCTGACATAAGTGCAGTGAGCTGACTGAACCAGGCAAGCTCCCCACGCCCGCCTAGAACTCATGGCAGCCAGGGAAAGCAGCTCTCAAGCCCGGGAAGGGCCGGGCAGCTTCCGAGCACTAGGATGGAGGAGCCCCGGGCTGAGGGGTACGCGCATAACCCTGGCTGGGCAGGCTGTGACCAAGGTGGGATTAGAACCAGGTCTCTGAACTCTTAGGGCAATGCCCTGCCCACTGCAGCCCAGTCCCGTGCTAACCCAGGTGCCGATCAGAGCCATGAGGGGACCATCTCCCTCGACTCATCCACCGTTTCCACTGCCAGACCATTCACCCCCTCTCCCAGCAAGACAGGGCGCCTGATGCCTATGAAGGCAGAGAAGAAAGCTCCAGATGAATGAGGCCAGCCGACGGAGAGAGGGGCTACGTGCCCTGGAAGGCACATGCTGGCAGGCACTTGGGAAAGGAGAGTAGAGAGAAAGGCAGGGTGGGGGCAGTAATTACTCCAATTGGCTGATACTGTCACGCAGGCCCCGCGCCAGACATTTACCAGCAGCACCCACTCCTCACTCAGCCCCAGTCAAGGAGGGAGCAGCTGAGGAGTCACAGTAATTGGGTCAGCGGCTGTGAGAGACAAAGGGCCTCTGCTCAGCATGAGGCCGGAGCTGCTGGCAGTGTGCACCTGCCTCTCGCCCTTAATTCGCCATCCAATTCAGACAGCCAAGCACGGCGCAGTTTGGAAAGCAGCCTCGCCCCATTGCAAAGCCCAGCTCGCTCCTGCTGGACCCAACGGGCAACCGGGCTGTGGAACGGAGCCACCAGCCTAGCACCATGCTGGGTCTGTCAACTGAGCCCAGCAGCAACCAATGGGGGCTCCTGGCATTTCAACTGAGGCCGTCACGGCGCCGCTGTCCTTCAATAGCCCACGTCCCCGCCTTGCAGCCAGACTGTCACAAGCCCTGCACCGCCCACGACACACTGAACCGCGCACAGAGCGCAGGGGTGTATCGGGAGGTGGGAGGGGGATCGTGCCATCCCCCCGCTCACATCCCAGCGGCCGTGCTGACCAAGTGCAGTGCCAAAAACTCTGACTGGCAGAGTTTGTGACCGACCCCTCCGCCTCCCGTCTTCTCCGCCCCCGTGCTGGGTGCAATGAGGGAGCCGCGGGCCAGGTCGGCGCGGCTGCCGGGGATGTCAGCAGTGGGACAGCTCAGCCGGCGTCCCCCCAGGCTAGCGCCTGGGTGCATGGACCCTTCCATATGCCTCTGCCGCCGCACCTGCCGCCCCCACAGCAGGGGGAAGAGGAGGAATGTGGGGGAGAGCGGGAAACGGGCCCAGAGATCCCTCCCCCACAAGGGGCGCTGCCACCGACGGGCGCAAATACATGTATTGGCCCCAGGGCACCGGAGATGCACGGCACGCCACTGACAAGCGTGTGTGCATGTACACAGGGCCCCCTTCAGCCAGACGTGTACAATACATCTCTGCCCCCGGCTCTCAAACCATCAAGCTGCACCTCCTTCACATGGGAGGGAGCCGGGCCTGACAACACACACACTGTGATATCACACATACACATCCCCCCCAATGGACAATAAATACAGACACTGCACACACCCATTCATGCACCGACACCATGACGTACGGACACAGGCAATCTCCCTTCACCTCTGCAAAGAGTATGCAACACGCACTGAAAAACTGCCCAAGAAAAGAGGGACACCTGCCAACACACAGACGCCGCTTGGAAACACACATGCGCACGCTCCCCCACCCTTCTCACACAACTCTGAGACCCAGCAACAGTGATCTAGGTGGCAGTACTTCTAGCTAGTCACCCCTCCGCCCCGGCATACAGGGAAGCACCCACCACCAGTCTGCTCCTTATACACATGCATGTGGTTTCAGGATGAAAAGCATAGAGCGAAGCATGCAGGAAAAGGCTGTCAGAGCTCAGTGCAGATCTCAGCATCTTTCCTTGCAACATTCATGGGTGCCGCAATGCTGCCTCATTGCTTCAGCGCCACCCAAAAAGATTCTCCCACCCTTGCCTGCTCTGTCTGATCAGCATCTATCTCTTGGCTGTCCTGCCTCTTTTGCCTCCTCTTCAAAACCCCCAGCTGATTTTACTCCAGTCTCTCACAAACACAGATCCTGACATTTAAACCCCAGTTCTTTTCACCATGGGCAAAATCCTCCTTTCATTTCCCCCACCCATCTTGCCTGCCCTTTGCAGGCGTTGTCAAAGCCACTTTGAGGGTCAAACAGAAGAGGGCGCTCAAGAGCAATGGGCGCTGCTAGTGCGCTCTCCCTATGAGATTCACCCCGCACAAGGCCTGTGAGTGACCACAGGACTCCAGTGGTGTGCTGGGCCTCTGCATAGGGAAGAATTTCTCTCTCCCAGGATATGATCAATGTCGACTGTGTGGCAGGCCTGGCCCCACTGAGCCAGGCTATCAAATGTGCTGAAAGCTCTCAGCACCCCCATGCTGTACAGGTCGGATATTGTGAGCACAAGCTGAAACTCAGCACTATTTCCACCTGCCTCTGCCTGGCAGGAGGCACCAGGAATGTTGCAGACATACAGACGTTATGGTTTGTCTTGGCAGAAAGGGTAATGAACATAAATATTAATGGCTGCAGGTTCCCAGAGAGGGTCCAAGAGATTTATTATGAGGCAGCTGCTTTCTGGATTGCAAATAAGATGTAGATGGCATGGCTCCGGAACAAAGAGCTGCCTGCATGGTGACCTCTCCAGAGCCCTGGTTTTTTTTTTTGGTTTTTTTTTTGCGAAGTGCCCCGGCCCCCCAGGCAGAGATGTCTCAGCAACAAACTGCACAATCAAGTAGCTTTAATTAACTGATCAGCAGTTTTTAGAGACAACCCAGAGCTTCCGGGAAAAGAGAAGGAGCAGTGATTCAGGAGGCAGTTTATTACAAAGCCACTCAGAAGCACCTTAGTTAAGGCTGAAACCTGCTCCAAGCCCTACATAGCCAATTCCCCTTTTGCCTGGTGGGGAAATGAAAAACTCCCTCCTTTGAACCTGATAAGTGTTCTGGCTTACTCCCACGCCATTGGACTATTGCTGCGCAGAGACAGGACAAGGTTACTCCAGAGGCAAGTGACTGTAACCCTTCTGCCAGGTGGAGCTGGCAGCAACAAAGGCCAGGTTCAATTTCTAGGGGTTCCTTTTGACAACACAACACAGAACTGGCTCAAACCCCCACCCAGCAATCTGGGGAAACTATACACCACCGCTGGGCGCCTCTAAGAGGCAATACTTCCCCTCTTGCAAAGACTGAGTCTATGTATGGAAAAGAAAACTTATTAAAAAGTGGGACTGGAACATGGCTTTAATTTGAGAAAATACCACAAGCATGATTTGAAAATGTGACCATGAGCAAAACACCCACCCCAGAGTACTTTGGGCAGTGTCCTCTTCCTTAGTCACTTACCTTGTGGTGTGAAAGTCCGACAAACAAATGTCCCTTTAACATGGCACTCCCCACTCCTTCCCACTCACAGTGGTCATCCAGGGTCAGCGACAGAGGTGCATTCATATGAGTTCACCTCCCACCCCAGGGGGTGGGGAAAGGTGTTAAGCAATGCCTCAGTTGCTACTGCCGCACTATTCACTGTGTCGGCTGCTCCTCCTTCATTCACTCCACCGCCAGCCACTCCGCTGTCAGCATCTCTGCATCATTCACTCCACCACTGCCCTCTCTACTGCAGCCACTAGGATGTCTTGAGTCTCATCACTTAACACAGCTCTCAGTAATGTCAGCTGTTAGTAGGGGAGCCTCACTGCTAGTGCAGGCTGGGCAGCCTCTTTCACCAGAGACACTGTCCCATAAGCAGATCTAAGACTTAGCACTTAGACCTCATTATCAGTGATTTCAGCTCTTGTGATCCACAACAAAAGACTCTTAATTGAGTCTTAATCAGCTCTGTCCTTAAACAGTGGAGAGGGGGATGGTGAAATGATGTCTAGGGCTCTGAGGCAGAGCACACACCACCAGGCAAAATACCTCTCCCCACCCTCTCTCATCCCCACTGGGCTTTGGCACCCCTGCCTCTTGCTTAGCGAGTGCAGTTCAGTTGAGTGTGAACCCCTCAGGCACAGCACGCCAAGCACAGTTCTGCTATGGATGAAACTTCATTGCCCCTGCACTCAAAAACGAAGTGACCGGCAATCCAACTGCAGCCAAAGCAGCTCCGTCATGCTGTGCACCTAGGCAGAGTGGGTGTGGCTATGCAAATAAGGTCGGTTCCTGAAGTCTTCTTCCCCAGCTTGTGATTGTGTGTCAGAGGAGAGCTCATTCAGACGCTGCTCACATGACTATTTGACATGAGTCTTTTTGTGCCAGAACTCAGAAATGATTTGGTTTGAAAACTGGAAACTTCTAACATGGTCAGAGCTGTCTAAGATCTGCCCCATGGAGTGGTTTCTGAAAGTTACAGTCAATAAATAGTGTTATTCTCAGTTTCAGCTGCTACTTACTAGTTATGCATGAAACTTTCCTACTGAAACTGAATCTGCACAAGTGATCCAACACCATGCGTTACTCATTTCCTAACCTTCCATGGGGGATGCTGGATGCACCTGGGAGAGGGAACCCAGCTGCATTGGTGAGCATTATAGATCCCTGGGGGACTAGGGAAGTGCCATGGCAGTGTACACCTAAACAGTGCCCCCTGCTTCAAGTGCTGGGCTCAGCAAAGCTCAATGACCACAAAGTTGAATCCAATATATTCTTCACACACTGTGACCTTCCAGGGTGCAATCCAGGCCAGTGAGATGCTGTGTCACCACCTGCCCTGCAACCTAGGGTGCCTCACAATACCTTGCTGTTGTAGCTCTCACCTGAGTTGCTCACAAAGAACCTGCCAGGCCAGCATGGAATTCACACCCCAAGTCTCTGTGTCCAGTCACAGCCCTGGTCCAGAGCCTCTGATCCCAATAGCCTGTCCACAAACACTAGCCACACCCTGGCTCTCACTGGCCTTGGTTACTATTGGCAGAATGATCCCAACACACTCCCAGGCCCAAATATCCCCCCCAAAACATATAATTTGCATTAGACAGCTCAGCTATATTAGGTCCAATGGCCCACTAAGGGTACAACACAACAGCTTACCCCCTTAAATGGAGTTACCCAAACAATGTAACAAACACGCCAGAGTTGATTAAACAACAAAACAAGTTTAGTAACAAAAGAAGATAGCATTTGAAGTGAATTCAAGTATAGGCGTTTACACTTAGAAATGTTTACAAGAAAAATAGAGAGAAAAACACTTTCTGATGCTAAAATTAAACTAGGCTTGATTTAAGGCAAAGTTCTTACTCACATGCTCCCATCAGCATTACTGACCAATCTTTTTGGTCAAGACCCATCCCCTCAAATCTAATGGCTGTTTCTTTCATTTTCTTAAGTGAAAAGAGAGATAGAGAGAGGGGTGCCTTGGGGTGTTTGCCCCTCACTTTTATAGTTCACTTTTCTCTTTGAAATGCAAGTTTGTGAGAGTGATTTCTAGGTAAAAGTTGTTTCCAGCTGAGAGCCAGACATCTTCTGGGGAAAAGTCCCATACTGTTTTTTCTCACCCGTTTGCTGAAATGCAAATCGCCTTTGTCCCCTGCCTTCCCCCTTTTGTTATCTGAGAACTCTGTTTACAATTTATATGTACATTGTCAGAGTACACACCCCTTTATTTAAGACCAGCTTGACTCATTTTGCCTAATTCTTGCTACAGGAGTTTGAACATGCCCCACCAATGTCATTCAGGGGAAATTCATAACTTTACATATAATGATGCCATTCACATTTCAGCATGATATTATTGACCAGTGAATTATGAGTTTTCAAATGATACTTTACAAGGCATGCTTTGTGCAAAGATGACTACAATAGGGTTTGAATACAGGGTGCATTCGGTCACACATACCTACTTCCAGTACCACCTGGCTGGTCCTCAGTCTTTTGTTCGTTATTATTTGTATTACTGTAGCACCTAGGAGCTCCCATCATGGACCCATTGTGCTAGCAGCTGTACAAACACAGATCAAGGAAGGTCCTAAAGAATTTACAATGTAAGTATAAGACAAGTGATAACAGGTGGCTACAGAAGGACAGACAGGGGAGCACAAGGGAACAATGAGGCAGTACTGGGCAGCATGATTGATTGGGGTCTCAGCATACCAGTGGCCTAAACATCCTGACTTTAAATTCACAACATTGGAAGTGCACAGGATCTGGTCCAGGAGATGAATATAGCTGAACCGCTTGGTAATAGTGACAATAATATAATAAAATGTAATATCCCTGTGGGGGGATGGGGGAGAAGAGATTACCAAAGTAGCCCACCATGGTAGCATTTAATTTCAGAAAGGAGAACTACACAAAAATGAACAAGTTAGTTAAACAGAAATTATAAGGTACAGTGCCAAAAGTGAAATCCCTGCAAGCTGCATGGAAACTTTTTAAAGACACCATAATAGGCTATGTGAAGAAACTAAATAAATTCTTTGCATCAGTCTTCACGGCTGAGGATGTGACGGAGATTCCCAAACCTGAGACATTCTTTTTAAGTGACAAATCTGAGGAACTGTCCTAGGTTGAGGTGTCATTAGAGGAGGTTATGGAACAAATTGATAAATTAAACAGTAAGAGGTCATCAGGACCAGACTGTATCCACCCAAGAGTTCTGAAGGAACTCAAATGTGAAATTGCAGAACTACTAACTGTGGTATGTAACCTATCATTTAAATCAGCCTCTGTACCAGGTGACTGGAGGATAGATAGTGTGATACCAATTTTTAAAAAAGGCTCCAGAGGCGATCCCGGAAATTACTGGCTGGTAAGCCTAACTTCAGTACTAGGCAAATTGGTTGAAACTACAGTAAAGAACAGAATTATCAGACACATAGATGAATATGATTTGTTGGGAAAAGACTCAACATGGTTTTTGTAAAGGGAAATCATGCCTCACCAATCTATAGAATTCTTTGAGGAGGTCAACAAGCATGTGGACAAGGGTGATCCAGAGGATATAGTGTACTTGGATTTTCAGAAAGCCTTTAACAAAGTCCCTTTCCAAAGGCTCTTAAGCAAAGTAAGCGGTTATGGGATAAGAGGGAATGTCTTCTCCTGGATCAGTAACTGGTTAAAAGATAGGAAATAAAGGGTAGGAATAAATGGTCAGTTTTCAGAATGGAGAGAGGTAAATAGGGGTGTCCCCCAGAGGTCTGTACTGGGACCAGTACTGTTCAACATATTCATAAATGATCTGGAAAAAGGGATAAACGGTGACATGGCAAAATTTGCAGATGATACAAATTTACTCAAGATAGTTAAGTCCAAAGCAGACTGTGAAGAGTTACAAAGGGATCTCACAACACTGGGCAACAAAATGGCAGATGAAATTCAATGTTGATAAATGCAAAGTAATGTACCTCAGAATGCACTATAAATATAAAATGATGGTGTCTAAATTAGCTGTTAGCACTCAAGAAAGGTCTTGCAGGTTTATGCTGTTTACCCTGAGCTCAGCAAGGGCTGACATTTTCCAGTTCACAAGTCCCTGGGTTTACTGCCTGCAGATGATCCACTTGGGAGTGTTCCTGCAGATGCAGAGGGACAGAGTCAATCTCTTTGCTGCATTTGGGTCTGGGTCAGGGAAGTCCCTGCCCTGGAGGCATCACAAGCTCTGACTCCGTGTCAGAAACATGATCCTGCTGAGAAGGATTTTCCTCCCCTGTTGAGCATGTTCCCTGCAGCACTTACTCAGTGCAGGGAGCATAAACTCATGTCCTGCACAAGCCAACAACGAATCTTCCCCGGGGGCTTTGGGTTCCCATTTCCCAAATGCAGAAAATCAATTCAGCTACAAGTAAGGGCTAGTCTACACAGCAGCTGCTACAGCGCCTCATTGTGCCAGTGTAGCACCGTAAGATAGAGGCAGCACACAGCTACTGAAGGGATTTTCCTGGTAATGTCGTTAATCCATCTCTCCAAGAGGTGGGAGCTAGGTCAATAGAAGAATCCTTCCCATCCTAGCTGTGGTGTGATGTTTTTCACAGCTGTGAGGGAGGTAGCTAGCTCCATCTAATTTTTAAGTCTATGCAATGAGGTCTGGAAAGCTACTTGCTCATTCTCCCAGCTGAGAGAGCTCCCAGCCAGATGCTCATTAACAGCTATTAACCAAGAGTGCTTTAGCATAACTCAGGTTCCTTTCCCACTGCACCAACCCAATAACTCTTAACAAGAATGAACAAAAATAGTCATTGAAGCCACTGTATGGAAAAATCTCCCAAGATCCAACACCCCGTGAGAGGGACACCCTCATGTTTGGATCAAGAGGTGGCAAACACACACACCACATCAGAACTGTAATTCGTTGAGTCAGTGTGTGATTTCTTTGGAGCAGTTGAGTTAATAAGTTGTGATGTGTTTGTGTGCCTTCAGAGGAACAAAGAACCCTAATTATTTCTCTGAACCATCCAGGAGAGGGCTGAAGGTTGCAGAGCCCAGGGTTTGGGGAAATTAGGGACTGGGAGTGCATTGGGGTCACCTTGCTGGCTGTAACCAAGGCTGGTGGAAGCCAGACAATGGCTCTAGGGTAAGAGCTGTTGAACCAGGGCTGTCAAAGCACAGACACTCAGCACATGACCTACACACTCGAGGGCTGGTTGTGAGCATCCCAGGTTGGAAGCGAGAGCAGCAAGGCATTGTAAGGTGCTCAGGGTTACAGGGCAGGCTATCGCAACCCTCACTGGGTTGGATCATACCCCAAACCACTTGACTCCTTGTCCTCTCGGGCCAGGCTACGCTGCCTGAAGCCTGGCTGGGCAGTTTCTGCATGGAGCAGGGAGCAGCTTGGGATGTGGTATTTCCCTAACCAGCTTGCAGCTCCCAGTCTAGACACTGCCAAAGAGGGGTGCCGCATCTCCCTACTCTCTAAAACACAAAACCCCTCTAGTGGCTGGTTTATATATGACGTTTGAGTCTGTCCCTGCTTCCCACTAATAGACCTGAGTTTAGGGCCTTTAACGATAGCCGCTCATGCTTCCAGCACGGCAGCTCCTGTGTTTAAATCCTGCTGTTAGCTCCAGCTTGGTCACAGTTACAAGATGCTCATCGTTCTGGTGAAGTCACAGAGCAGAGTGAGCTAGGACCGGGTTCTGCCCTCTCTTTCTACGTGATAGGGGGAGAGGTTCCCAGAATGTTTCTGTTGTAACATGGGGTCACAGTCTGGAGGAGGCAGAGCGCGTTCCAATGAAGAGACTATGGCAAGCTCTTCAAATCTCACTAGCTGGCCTCAGTCTTGTTACATCAACTGTGTTCATGCAACACCAGGCAGAGTGGCAGCTGAGTGAGCAGGTAAGTGACGCACAGCTGCTAGCAATTAAGCCCCTGTCCTTTCCTTGCTTTATTCAGCTTTAATACATTCAATTACTGTTTCAGAGCAATTCAATGCAGTCAGGCCCCATAATTACCAAATTACTAAAAGGGAGAGTTAGATGTTAGCTCAGCAATGAAGAACAAATCATCCATTGAGCAGAGTGAGGGTAAGAGGGGGAAAACAACTGTATGAACTTGCTTTATTCTACTTCGAGTGATTGCTCATATCCCTTCCAAGATAGGTGAGCACGCGCCCCGTGCACTGGTTCCCGGAACTTTTTTCCCCTTAGCAGGCCCTGTAGGGTCGGCTTAGGCGCCCCCTGGAGTACCATGCTCATGTTGCGGTACATAGGGCATCGCTGACCCCACGGGCCCCCAGTTCCTTCTTTCCGCCTGTGACGGATCCTGGAACATTTGCCCTTGCTAACTAGCAAGTTGCATCCCCTTCGCATAGCATTCTGTTAGATAAGTGACTGTTAATTAGTTGTTAAGTAGTATAGTTGTTAGCATTAAGTGTTGGTTAGATAGATAAGATAGATAGTCCTTAGGGGCTTAAGGTTGGGCCATGCCTGGTTCAACCGGCTTCAAAGCCTGCGCAGCTTGTGGCAAGGCTTTTCCCATGAGTGACCCTCACGACCGCTGCCTCGGAGAGCAGCACAGAAAAGACAGATGCAAGATCTGTAAGGCCTTCAAGCCATGCACCCAAAAGGAGAGGGATGCGCGTTTAAAGGCCATACTTATGGAGTCTGCGCTTCGGCCAGACTCTGAACTGGCGCGTTCTCCTGCGGCACCGAGTGTCTCCTCAGTGAGGAGCGCTCCACTGGCACCTACGTCGACTCGCCTGGTGCCGAAAAGGAAGAAGCAACAGGACACGACGTGCCAGGACTCCCGCGCACTGCCTGCCTGGCCTGGCGGGAGTCAGGAGATGCACCAGCCATGTGCCGTGGAGATTACTCCGGCACCTGCATCTCTCTGCAGGGGAGCCTCCCCCGACTCCTGGGGGTGGGGGAGTGCACCTGCAAGGGCCATTGACGCCGGAGACGTTTGCAGCGGCACGCGCCCTCATGGGCCTGCCCACGCCTCAACCCCCCCTCGGCCGAGGGCGCAGGGGCCAGCATCTCGGGATAAACCCGTGCTGGGTGGCCCCGGTGGGTGGCAGAGACAGGAGTCAAAGTCTCCCCCCAGACGGTCACGGAGGGTAGAGAGTGTGAGCTCCCCTCCCAGCTCCGACACCGAGTCATCAAGCTCCTCGACACCACGGCACCGAGGGCGGTCGAGAGGTTCAAGCGCGAGGCGACGCCAATACAGTCCCGCCTTGCACAGGGGTCACAGTTCCAGCTCTAGCACCCCAGCACTGAGCCCAGCTCGGCACCGGTCCAGATCTCCGGCACGCAGCCCGGCGCGGATCCCGGCACCCGAAGAGACTGAGCACGCTTGGCACCGGTCCAGATTCCTGGCACGCAGCCCGGCGTGGATCCTGATGCCCGAGTCCCAATGTGCTCCGCACCGCTCCAGATCCCCAGCACCGGTGGGGACTACGGCACCGGAACAGATACAATGGCACTGGTCTCAATCCCCGGACCGTAGTCCGGTGAGGATCCCGGTGCCAAAGGACTTGGCACTGATGGCGGCAACAGCACCGCACCACCGATCATGGTCTTTGGAGTCGGAGACGGCACCGAGACAACACCACTGGCACCGCTCCCAGTCCACGAGAGGGAAGCGCCGCCACAAGACCTTGGTGCAGAGGCAGCGGTCGTCATCCAGCTTCTCCAGCCGCTCACCCCCCTGCCGGCACCGTAAGCATCGGCACTGACGATCCTCCACCTCGTCATCGTCTCGGGGCCGATTGACATCTAAGGCGGGCAAAGGCCGTAGATATAAGAGATCCAGCGACTCAGGGTCCCGTGCCCATCATCAGGAGGTATCCCAGTCGGCACCGATACCGGCACCGGCGTGGCCACATGGACCCTGGCAGTGGCCATACTGGGGGTCTTGGGGGACCCAGATGGGCCAAGGTACGGTGTCGGTCCACTCCTCCGTAGCCCAACCAGCACCCCCCGCTCCGAGCCCGCCAGACAAGGGCCATTCCTCGGAGGAGGAATTGGACCCTGGGGAGGGTCCCTCCACGGAGCCCCTCCCACAATCCTCCTCCTCCTCCCGATGATGTGGCTGCCAGGAACCATAGGGCGCCAGTTCCTGACTTTAGGGCTTACCAGGAACTGCTAAGGAGGGTGGCCAATAATTTGAACCTTGAGCTCAAGGAATTGTCTGAGGAGGAGGACCTCCTGTTTGGTGTCTCCAGATCAGCAGGGCCCTCTAGAGTTGCTCTGCCAGTGCATAAGAGGGTCTTGAAGCTGGCCAAGGCCCTCTGGCAAACCCCCGCATCAGTTGCCCCTACGTGCAAGGGCGCCGAAAAGAAATACTATGTTTCCGCGGAGGGGTTCAACTATCTGTACACCCACCCCACTCTGGGAACTCTCGTTGTTGATGCTGCCAATCAACGAGAGAGGCAGGGGTCCCAGGGCAATACCCCTAAGAATAAGGATCACAAAAAACTGGACCTTTTCGGCCACAAGGTCTATTCTACGGGGGCCCTGCAGCTAAGGATCGCCAATCATCAGGCACTCCTTGGCAGATACAACCTGAACCTCTGGTCCTCCTTGCAGAGGTTCGTGCAGGCGTTACTGCAGGACCAGGCAGGGGACTTCACTATGGTGATTGAGGAGGCTGCTGCAGTAGCAGGGGCGGCTCTGTAGTCGACCAGTGACATAGCAGACGCTGCTAGCAGAGCGATGGCGTCGGGCATCGTGATGCGCAGGTTTGCTTGGCTACAGTCTTCCGGCCTGTCACAAGAGGCCCAGCAGTCCATCCAGGACCTACCCTTTGATGGCACTGGCCTCTTTTCAGAAAAAGCAGATGTCAAACTGCATGCCCTCAAAGACTCTAGGGCTACTCTGAGGTCCCTAGGGCTTTACACACCACAGGCCTCAAGATGCCACTCTCGGCCTCAAACCCAGCGCCAGCCCCAGCCTGCCCCAAGGCCGCCACCCAGACCCACTCAACCCAGGAGGGATCGAGACAGATACAGGCCACCCCACTGCCGCAACCACCAGGGCTCCTCGGCGGACCCCCAGCAAGGCCCAGCCAAGGGGAATAACAACAAGTGGCAGTTTTGAGGGTGCGCCCGAGGGTGGCACTTCTCCTGTCTCTCTGGATCGAACCCTGCTCTTTGTCTACAGACTCCTGCCGTTCTATGCCGAGTGGCGGAACATTACATTGGACCACTGGGTCCTCGGTGTAGTTCGCTGGGGCTACGCCCCCCAGCTTATGGCCTTCCTCCCAGACTCTTCCCCTACCCCGTCCCTCTTCAGGGACTCCTCTCATGTGCAACTCCTTACACAGGAGGTGGATTCCCTCCTCCACCTTGGAACAGTGGAAGAGGTTCCTCCACGGGAAAGGGGAAAAGGGTTTTACTCATGTTATTTTCTCATTCCCAAGGCAAAGGGGGGGCCTGAGACCCATATTAGACCTCCGCCATCTGAACAAGTTCATCAGATGCCTCAGGTTCCACATGGTTTCCCTAGCTGCCATTATTCCGGCTCTAGATCCAGGGGACTGGTACGCTGCCCTCGACTTAAGGGACGCTTATTTCCATATTACTATTCTGCCCAGTCACAGACGGTTCCTCAGGTTTGTTATAGCTGGCTCTCACTACCAGTTCTCGGCCCTGCCCTTTGGCCTCTCGTCCGCACCCAGGGTCTTCACAAAATGCATGGCAGTGGTAGCAGCCCACCTGCGCCGCAAAGGGGTCCAGATTTTCCCCTACCTGGACGATTGGCTGATCCGGGGCAAGTCCAGGGCCCATGTGAGGAACAGCCTAGCACTTATCTGCGCGACGTGCACCAGACTGGGCCTGCTCATAAACAAGCAGAAGTCCACCCTCACCCTGGTGCAGCGCATAGAATTCATCGGGGCCACCCTGGATGCCCCGCAGGCCAGAGCCTTCCTCCCACAACCTCGCTTCGAGGCCATGGCTGCCATAATCAGCGATCTCCACAGGTCCCCCATGACAACAGCCAGGCACTGCCTTCAGTTGTTGGAACATATGGCGGCCTGTATGTATGTGGTGAGGCTGGCTCGCCTCAAGCTCAGGCCTCTCCAGGTGTGGCTGGCCTCTGTGTATGCACCAGCCAGGCACTCATTGAACAGAGTGGTCACAGTTCCCCCTCTGGTACTGACCTCCCTGGATTGGTGGAGGGACCCATGGGAGGTTCTGAGGGGTGTTCCCTTCAGGGACTTGGCACCATCCACGACTCTTATCATGGATGCCTCGGATGTGGGCTGGAGGGCCCACATCAGCAGCGACCGCAGCACCCAGGGGCTCTGGTCGGCATGAGAGAGGGGCCTCCACATCAACATCCGGGAGCTCAAGGCAATCCAGCTGGCTTGCGAGGTGTTCCTCAGATTCCTGAGGGGCTGGATGGTGCAGGTCCTTACGGACAATACAGCGGCCATGTTCTATATGAACAGGAGGCCATCCAACTTTGGGACTTTGCGGTGAGGCACGACTTCCACATATCTGCCTCTCACCTCCCGGGGGTCAGGAACGACGAGGCAGACCACCTCAGCAGGTCGTTTCTACCCTGACACAACTGTCACTACACCCGGAGGTGATAAGTTTTATCTTCCGTAAGTGGGGTGTTTAGCCTGGGGGAAATTTCTTCCCGACCCCAGATCTGGATATCAGCTGGACCTTGGATCCAGTCCACACTGGTAATTCCTGTGTGTTTTAAATACAAATCCACAGGACGTGAGTTATGCCAGTCACTTCAGCAGATGGTTAGTGGGAGAGGCTGACGGCTCATTAGAGAAGCAGGTGGCTGCGTTGCAGTGGATTGTCCGCACTGCAATGGTTAGTTACATTTGTTCCATTTTCCACACATCACTAACTGCATTTAGATTCAAGCTTCATGAAATTCAATGGGGGGCTGGCTTGGAGGTTGCATTCTGCCCACCTTCGAAGTACAATTTCCGATTTCAAACTGAGGAGGGGTGTATAATTGGCTGCATTCCCACAACATCTAGGAGGCCCTAAATGAGCATGAGCTTGAAGAACTCAGGATAGTGGTTGTGCGAGTGCTTGTCTACTACAGGCGCTGCAGCAGCACAGCCCTGGCACCATAGCTATGGGCCTGTGGCACCGTAGGCTAGATGCTTCATGCAGTGACGGAAGGAGTATTTTCATTGCTGTAGGTTAATCCACCTGCCCATGCAGGGGTAGGTGGGCTGATGAAAGCCTTCTTCCATTGACCTGTGTCCACACTGGGGTTAGCTTGGCATTGTTATGGTGCTCCAGGGTGTGAATTTCTCACATCCATGAGGGAGGTACCTAGGTCAATCTAAATTGTAAGTGTAGACACAGTCTAATTGCTGGAATAACCCTGCACTGTGGAGTAGGAAGAGATCCTCTTTCTCTTTGCTGGGCACATGCAACCTTTTCCTGTGAGGGAGACGTACCAGCTGTCAGTCAATTTCTCTCAGCAAGGTACTCACTCATCAGATGCCAAACCCATAGCCTATCTCACCCTTCTAGACAACTTCACACAAAACCGCAATGAGAAAGTGTGCTGCTGGGCTTGTCACCTAGACCCAGCACTTAGTTTTGGTCCTGATTAAACTAAGAGTCAAGACAAGGGTTCATCTCCTGAGAGACCTACAGGCTGAATTGCTCTCTGCAAAACTACATGCTTCCCATATGGATGCTTGTGAGTGTTACTCAAACGCTCTCTCCTATATATCATTTGAAGGTCAAACATCTCAGCACATGAAGATTACCGTTTATCAGATCAATCCTTTGTTCCTTAAGAGTCCCCTTGCATTGATTAAGCTCTACCCCACAGCAGCTGTGAAGGGAGTGTTGAGATTTCTTCTCTGTTGTTCAACAGCATGCATCTTTCTGGACCTCACTATCACTTCACTGGATGAGGAAGGCAAGAATTTTAATGCTTTCTCCCCAGAATTGATCCGAGGTGGCAGGATATTCTCTCTCAAGGTCACAGGTTACAAGCAATGCACTACACATGACTGGGGAGGCATGTGCTGGTCTGAGCTGAGTACTTGTACATCTCCCTCCTTGCCAACTTAGCACTGGTAGGGGAGTCCAGGTGCACATGGGGGGATTCCACAGCCTTCGTTCAGAGGGATCCAGACCACAGCATGCTCGTGCCCGAGTTCACACAACCCAGGAGGATAGCAGGATACCCACACCACTGAACGAGCGCTGGCATTCACAGGCACAGTGTTTGAATGCATGATACTCCAGCGCTGGGCGTCACCCTTGCAGCCAGGATGTAAGGAGATCCACATACCAATGAGCTAGTGCCAGACTTCAGCCTCGCAGCGACTGCCAGCCCCACACAAACACAGGCCAGCAGGGCTAAATCCACGCTCCTTTTGATTGTGGTAGGATGCACATGCCCCGTGTACAGAGACAAAGATAAAGAGTGCCATATAGCTAGTATTCCACTGGTTATCCCTGGAAAGGGCCAAGACCCACCCCCATCACCCTTCTGCATTCAGATGCTGGTTGCAGCCCTCCTAGCTGCACGCCAACAGTTCTCCAGTGCTAAGCCGTTCAGGGTACGTCTACACTGCAACAAAAAACCTGCAGCTGGCCCGTGCCAGCTGGCTCAGGCTTGCAGGGCTCGGGCAACAGGGCTGTTTAATTGCAGTGTAGATATTTGGGCTTGGGCTGGAGCCAGGGATTTAGGACCTTGGGAGGGTTCCAGAGCTCAAGCTGCAGCTCAAGCGTCTACGGCAATGAAACAGCCCCACAGCCTGAGCCGAGGCAGCTGCTGGTTCACTGTAGACATCCCCTCAGTGGCTAACTTCACTTCCTCTCCAGTGGTTTCCCAGGGCCTCTGAGTTAAGGTGCCAGGAGGTAACTGCTATGAGTAGCTGCAGAAGGAGAACAGTTTTGCTGGTGTAAAATTGTCAAAGAAGGTGGCTCTGCCTGAAGAGGCAGCTTGTCTTCCTGCGTTAGCACAGGAGAGCAGGTCGCATCGGGATGCTGTCATCGCATTTCACACTGGGCGCTAGTCACATGGAAACATCCTCTGTTCCAACCCTGGGTCAGCCAGAGCCGGCGGGAGACTTTGAGGCTTGGTGCAGGGGAGAGTCAGAGACAGAAAAGCCCAGCTGCGGCAGGAAGTCAGAGAGAGAAAAGGGCCACGAGTGAGAGAAGAAGGGCAAGAGGAGGGAGAAAGAAACGTGAGGCCTGGTGAGGAGGAAACCGAGGGAGAGCGGAGCAGAAGCAGCGAAGGTGAAGTGGGGCAGAGTGAGAGAGCAGAGGAAAAGAATGAGGCAGAGGAGGGACAACAGCACTGACCTACCCCGTGAGCCTGCTGCATGGTAGAGGATGGGCTGCACTCGTATTGAAGCCCCGAAGCCACCAACAGAAGTGGCCACGCTTGTGGGGGTCTTCGGCAGAGTGAGAGGCACAGGGCTCCCCCCAGGGCCTCCAGCTGCGCCACGCACATCACACTCCCACCTCCTGGCTGAACACTGGGGTACCAGATGGCCAGGCTCCAAGGAGCACAAGTGGGGATGGGCAGGGGCAGGAAGAGATCTGTGGTACAGCTCGTTGGTAACACACGTAGGAGGGTAGAGGGAAGGAACTGGGAACAGAGGCTGAGCAGGGAGGTGCTGGCGATCATGGAGTGGGTACTTCATCAGCCGGAACTGGCCTCTCTTTGGAGACAGTGGGTTCTGGGGTCCCAGGTGGTCCTATTGATATCAGAGACCATAGAGCAATAGGTCAGGAGAGGACTGAGACAGGTGGACCCATTGCTGTCCCATTTCTCACCAGCACTGATAAAGGGGCTCAGTCTGCATGACACCGTCTCCTGCATCTTTCCTTGGTGCCTGGTAGCACCTGCTCCGCGGCTGTTCGCTGTGGGGTGCAGGCACATGCATTCTCTACCCCGCGCTCCCCTTGAAGTTCTCCAGGCTGCACCCAGCGTTGTGACAGCTTCTGTTCTCTTGAGCAGATGGATTGAAATTATATATATATATTTTCCCATGTGAATTACAGCTTGGTCCAGGCGGGGTAGTTGATTGTTTATAATTCTGTTAATTACATGCTGCTCCACTAACAACAAACTGTGTGAATGCAGAGGGCTAATTAGGTTAGATTTGCATGAAACCAAGCTATAGTTTAAAAAGGTCTCAGGTCTGCATTTGATGTGATCCGGTTGAACTTCCGCAGATAATAGCGAGTACGCAGCTTTGCAGACAAGCAAGGGCAGTGGTAGCTAGAAGAGCAACACGTTCCCCAAGTTCCATTCCACCATGAGGGCAGCTGCGGTGAACACAGCTCTGAGCTCCTCACACGTTCAGCAAAACCCCTGCAGTCATATGCCAAGTCTGGAGAAGTGGCAAGTTGCCCCATAGCCACCAGTCTCTTATGGGACACCTGCACCCAACCAGCAGGAGTCCATAACAAGAGCAAGTCATTTCTAAGAGCAGGGGTGGTGCTGTTTTGCCCGTGTGTGATTATTGCAGCCCTGAGCTCAGCTCTCCAGCTGACAACTGTAGGTATTGCTGAGATTCCCCCATGAAAGGCCCATTGTGAACCAAGAGCAAAGCAGTTGAACAAGGACCTGATCACCAGGCCTTCAAATGAAAGACCTGATGTTCTGCCAATCAAGTTACCCCATTCAGATTAGCTTTATCATCAACACATGGGGCCAAGGACCCTGCAGGCTCAAAGCATATCTCCCTGCCAAGCCTGGGGAGGGAGGCCGGGAGTGTACTGAACGAGGACATTAGGTGCTTTGTCCGTGACTTTTAACGGATAACCCGGGGGGGGGGGGGGGGGGGGGGGGGGGCCTCCTTCCATCAAGAAAATGTATTCACGGTGGCAAGGGATGGGCAGGGTCATCTCTTGAACACCAAGTCCATCTATTGGAAAAGCTGGGCTGCATTCACTAGACTCCCTCCTCACATGATGAGGAGAGAGAAGAAAAATGTAAAATACATAGCTAGGTACAGATTCACCTCATGCTCCTCTGAAAATGGTTCACTTGAGACTCAGAGCACGGCAAAGGGGTGAAAACGGCACATCAAGGGGCTCTCATTATGACCCATCCAACAAATCCCTTAGAAGTGACAATTTTTGAAGCAGCCAGGAATAGCCCCACTGCTCTTACATCAAGTTCCATCCTTAACCAGCACACATGCTGGCCAGGGTCTCAGACAGGGCTTTGCATTCAGATTTCAGAGGAAGCTGATATTTGGATGAATCTTGATAGTCACACCTAATACATCAGTCCGTGGATGGCTGCTTGGGGACACCCGGGCTGTCATTCAGTGTCACACTTCTGAACTTGTACGTAATGCCTCTAGGATGCTGCCCTGATCCTCCGTGTCACTTTATTGTGTAGACTCCATGCTGGGACTGCTACACACACGAGCTGTGGCGGACAGGGAGCGGGGGCAGGAAGTGGAAGCTGCAATTTCTGCTTACAGGTGATCAGAAAGGGACTCCCAGAGTCCTGCTAATGACTTTGTTGTTGTCCTAACGTCATTAAGGGACTGGTCCAAAGCTGACTGGAGGTAACGAAAGACTCCCATTGACTGGCATGGGCTTTGGAACAGATCCTAAGTTCATCAAAGACAGGCTGGAAACAAGAGACCCTTTCACCATGGTGGGAGGAATGTGCTGGATGAGAAGGAAGCATTGCAAGAGACTTCCGGGGTTGAGAAGAAGTCCTGGCATCCCTCCGGCACTGAACAACTATGTCCTCTGCTCCACCTCATCCTCTTCGTCCATGACCTCGTCCTCGGGGAACTCCCCAGTCCAGAGGGAATTTCTGGCAGATGGGGTGACAGCTTTTGAGCCACAAGTCAAATGAAAGGCTTTAGAAAACTGACTCAGGGGGCAGAGGGAGGTGGGGGAGGATCTCAGAGCCGCAAAGGCTTCAGCAGTCAGTCAGAGTGAGAATATGTGGCCCCTCTGGGAAAGATGCTGGAGGAAGCTGGCTGCAGTCAATGGGTGCACGGGGGAAGCCTGAACACTTGAGGGCATCACCGCTGCAATGTGTGTTTATGTTTTCATGGGCACTTTTCATGCCTCACAGAGAGAGCCAAAGGCCACAAGATCTGGTCGCCTCCTAGAACTGCCCCATCTGAGAACTGAGACACCTGGAGGAATTTTAATCTCACTCGGCACTGATTGAGCATAAAGAGCAGGCCAAGGCACCGTACCGGCCTGTGAGAAGTAAACCTATCTGCAATGGGCAGTGTTAGCCCTGGAGCTGGCATGTGAGAGTTTGACTTCTCCGAGTTACATCTCCCACATCCACACATGTGCCCCCACCCTTCACAGCACACGATCCATCTCCTAGCATTCCAGGAGGCTGGCTAAGCCAGTTGAGGTTTCTCTCCCACCTCTCTGGGGTGTCACTAGCATCGGCTGATGGCCACACCAGTGTTGTTTTGCAGGTGCCAGTTCTAGTTTACTCTTAAGGTGCCAATGTGAGCCGAATCCTGACAGTAAAGGAAAGCAGTTGCCTGGACCAAAGCAGGAGGCAGGACTCAGACTGCACAGATGTACCCAGCTGCAGGAGAAGGGAAGGGGAAACTCGAGCAGAGCTAGGGTCCAGAGATCTTTGCCATGGAAGTACCATCAGCCCCAACTCTTCCATACCTCTACCCCTGCTCACAGACAGCCCCAAGACCCTCACAACCTCCCCCCAACACCATTCCCTCTGCCCTCCTCCCCTGCCTTCAATAGCCTCTTCCCGCCTCGGGCTGCGTATGTATGTTTATACCAACTTTACTGACTGCACAATGTTTTTAAGTCTCCAGCTATTCTTGGTATAGGTTGTGGGGTTTGCCGTGTGGGGTTTGCTACACTGCAACCTGTGTGCCTGTTCTTGACATCTAATGATGCTTTCCCCAACCCTTTCTTTTAAACAAATTATACTGCATTGCATTACTTATTCTGAAACTAGTGATTTGATTTATTTAAATTTGCTAAATTATAGCCCCCTGCCTAGGCTGCACACCTTTTTCACTGTAACCGGCTAGCCATGGGACTGGATCGATTTGCCTCTTGCTTTATATCTGAGCAGAACAGGAACAAAAAACAACACACACAAACCTCCGGGCTGTCCGTGTGTGAACACCTGAGCCCAGGGACCACAGCTGGATCTGTACATCAGTATCATTCGAGTCAGTGGAGCGACACCAGTTTACACCAGCCATGGAGCTAGCCCAAATGTCTGTCTCACACGTTCCTGCTGCAAAGCATGTGCAAGTAGAGAACCTGCCTCAGCAATGTCCCCACGTCTCCCCAGTCTCTCAGCACACGTAGCATGATATTAAGATCGCCCATCCAGAAACTCAGGTCCCTGTCATGGGTCTGCCCCACCTAGCCAGCCTTCCACACATCCAAAGCGCTCCAAAGTGACACCCCATGCTTTGGGTTGCATGGCAGGGTCATGCCCCACAAAGAAATGAAGGGAGCAGAGTCTAGTGGTCTGAGCAGGGGACTGGACATCAGGAGACCCGAGATCGACACCCTGCTCTGTGCTGACTCACTGAGGCCTTAGAAGCGTTTGTTACCTTCTCCGTACCTCATCCCCCCATTCCCTCCTCCCTCTGCAGAATGGGGCTCACATTAATCTGGGGGGGGCAGTGGGAAATCTGTTCATTGTTTTTAAAGTGCTTTGAGTTCTTTGGCTGGAAGGTGCAATAGGAACACAAAGAATTATTGTATTCCACAGAGCCCCTTCTCCAGCCACTACCTTCCCCCCACCCACTAAATAAGCAGAGCTGCAGCTCCGGCCAGGATCACTGGCCTGCATGGATGCTGGCATTATATAATGTACAGCTCTCACATGACCCCTTCTCCCTTCACAATCCCACTAGCTCTCTCCAGTCATGCTGAGACACACATGCCAGGTGTTTCTTCCTCTCTCGTAGCACCAAAAAGGAGCAAGAAAAGCTGAGAAAAAGAGTGCGCTAGTGCCAGGATTCACACTATAAGGCGAGGAAGTGGGGACGTGCCTGGGATGCATTCATAGAGCCAAGCTTCCATGTGCCACATATATCACAATATACAGTTCTATTTTCCTAAGGATTTTTGTTGTTACGGTGACTGGCAGGTTTGGCGTTAAGCAACTACACCTTCTAGCTCAGAAGAGACTGTATTTCAGTGGTGGGTGAGAAGATGACTTTATTCATAGCATCTTTCAGGAGAAAAGACTCCAAACTACATATACTAATCACTTCACTCATGACTGGACCACAGCCACCTCTGGGGTGGAAGGTGGCAGCTGCTAACGTTCATTCAAACCCCCAAGTCCTGTCAGTCATCATAAGTATGGATACTCTTGGCTTGTCTACACTTGAAGCGCTACAGCGGCACAGTCACCGCGCTGCAGCTGCACTGCTGTAGTGTTTCAAGTGTAGACACTACCTCTGCCGACAGGATGGGTTTTCCTGTCGGTGTCGGTAATCCACCTCCCCTAAGAGGCAGTAGCAAGAGCGATGGAAGAATTCTTCCACTGACCAAGCACTGTCCACACTGGGGGTAAGTTTGCCTTAATTACATCACTCAGGGGTGTGGATTTTTTACTCTCCTGAGCGATGTAACTGGGTCAACCTAGCTTTTTTGCTTAGGCCAGGCCTCATTCTCAATGGGAGCTGCAGACGGCAGAGCATTTTAGAAAGCTTGGATGCTTCATTTGCATGCCTAAATAGGAACAGAGCTCTTTGAAAATCCAGCCCTTAATATCCACGCAGACAAGATAACCTGTCTGGGAGTCTGACCAAAAGCCAATTGAAATCAATTGGAGCCTTAGATCAGGATCTAGAGCATAAAAATGAGCCAGCTATCCAGTCAAGCCAATCATCGGTTTCAGTTTGCCACAGTATTTGTCAACACAATCTGGAATTTTCTATGGAGGGAGTCAGCTTTCCTCAAGCTCAAGTGATCTGAGGCATTTTTCCTCCATCCCATACTCTGTTGTTCTTTTTAGCATAAGTCATTCCACACCATCTCCATTTCATGGGTTAACACTGGATCCAGCTCAAAGCCCACTAGAGTCCTTTGATTGACTTCAGCAGGGCTTTGGTTCAGGACCATGGCTGTGATAAAGACCGGCCAAGCAGGTTTACTGCAAATTCAAAACTCTGTTTGCTCCACCACATGCAATAAATATCCAAGGACCTGATCCAAAGCATTGAAGTCAATGGATGTCTTTCCACTCCCTTCAATAGGTTTTGGATCTGGCCCTGAAGCAGGAAATCAGGGATTTATGTGCAGTAGATTGTAAGTTGCTACATACCATTTGACATTAAAATGCTGCAGCTGTAATATATTTGTGCTAAAAGGCTTGGTGCACAGGGAAATATTTCCTTTAAGGAGAATTCTTCATTATCTGAGTTAACACTCCAGGGATTTTGTGACAGATATCCAGCAACATCCTTGAAAATCTTATGGTATTAAGTTTATGTAATATTGCCAGCCAGGACTGTATGTTCTCTCTCTAGAGGAGAGATGTGACACATATTGCAATGCCAGACAGTATTTTGGGGACCCATTGTTCCAAATGAATGGTTTTATAGGATTGTGTTCTGTTCCACAGGAGAAGCTACTGCAGCAGTGGGTGGTGATTGAGGTACCGCAAGAGGTACCACCCCCTGGGGCGGGTCATATATACTAATTCAAAATAGATTCTCCAGAGACCAATAGACAAAGAAAAGTCTTTTGGATACATTGATTGAGTTTAAACTGACTTAGGGCCTTCTTTCTGATCCAGCAAATGGACAGAACCTGTCGTCCCAGTGAGGCCCTCACAATCTTTGTTGAAGGGTTGGAAGGACTTGACCCACTGGAGCCCCATAAGATGCGTGACCTCTGGTGAGCTTTTAGCTTGTATTAAAAAAGAACCCACACACATTTTTGGTATAATGCTTTCACCTTAAGAATAGTGTGATTGCTTAGAAAGAGCAGTGCTGGCAATTGCATTGCTCACAGCCTTGAAAGGGAGCAAAGTGCAGACACCAGCCTGTTTAGGCAGTCTGGCTTGTCGGTGAAATCACAGTGTAGGCAGGGAATTGTGCAGCCAGCAAAAGCCCCAGCCAACAGGAGGAGTCTCTGGCTCTGTCAAGAGGTGGCAGCTGGGAGCTAAAGACCTTTAAGTGGATGCTCTTGAGGGACAATGGGGAGGAAAAACAGGTGCAGTTACCCTGAAACTGTGAAAGGTTCTGCCACACTTTGTTCTGCTCTATCACCACCCAAGCCCCAGTAAACACTTGTTATGCAATGTGACGTCAGTGCAGTCAGAGAAGCCTTAGCATTAAGTAGATTAGACCACCAGAAAGCTTGCCCAAAGCCTGAGGGATTCTTCACACAGGCGCATGCACATGCACGCTATTCACATGCCACTCATAATTAAATGCTCCTCCATCTTTTGTGGCAGTATTTCTGCCCAGCACCCAGCACCATAACAACTAATCACTTGCTTCACATTAATTGTAACAGAATTACAAGCAATATTTAGATTGTAAACTTTGGGACAGGGATTATCTCTTCCTATAAATTTGTACAGCGCCTAGCACAATGGAGCCCCGATCTCAGGTCACAATTCCTTGTCACCCCCAAAAATTTGTTTGAGTTTTTCAGCTAAATTTACATCAACTTGTGCCTCTTTTCTAGGAATATTTTAAAAAGTGAGCTTTACTGGCAAAAGGAAATTCAACTCAAATACTCAAGATTGCCAAAGAAATATTCCAAATAACTAAGCAGTGCGAGTTTCTAGTTGAAAAATTTTACACTGAAATTATGCAATGGGCATAATGCCGGTTAGATGTGATCCAGTCCAGGAACAGAAACAATACCACACCACAATCAGAATGCCACCTTTGAATATTTACAGCAAGCCATACAAACGATCTGCAGATCAGTTATTTGCTGAAGAAATTCAGAGATTACTCTGAACAAGTAATAGATCCCACAGGTTTACAATCCTCTCATGGACGATTCAGCAGGAAAACAGCATAATTTGTTAGGTAAAGCATTTCCTATGAAGCATTGATCCAGCGCTATTTATTCCCAGATCCTTTGATTGCTGTTAGAAAAACATCTATTACTGGCTTTAGTGCACAATTGCCTTTGAGGCTACAAGTGTCGTTTGAAGAAACGAGATTGATTTTGGCTCCTTGCTCTATGACTGGCTCATTCTCCCCTTTGCAATCTCAAGCACTGAACTGCACGCCAGCTTTTTATTTGCAGATTGGTTTATGATGGGCGACAGCACTCCCAGCCTCACAAAGGACTCTGGGATTATTATGACTTTTTCCAGAAGAGCGAGGAAAACGACTGCCAGGAGGCCAAAGAGCTCCTTGATAACATTTAAATCATTTATACCTATCAGCGATAGCACTACTTGAGTGGCTCTGCTGTGTCTATATTCTCACTGCAGGGTGCTGGGCAATCAGAGCGTTCATCAGCAGTCATTTCTGAAGAGTTAAATTGCAGCCCAGCTCAATAACTACCTTCTCTCTCCTACAGTCAGTGCTTTCTAGCTGGTGTGTTTTATTAGCTCTGGAGACACACAGTTTTCTAGGTTAATGTGTTACAGGCAGATTTAAAGACAAGGCTGGCTGGAAACAAGAGCTCTGTTTCACAAAAGTTGTAGAAGTTTCAGCATAGCATTTAGGCTCATACCACATCAGAATAAGACAGATTTCCAAAGTGGCTTTTCTTTTTTGTTTTTTTAAAAGAGGGGGGAGGGAGAGATCATCCCTCCCACCCACAACAGCCAACAGACTAGTGGACAGGACTCTCACCTGGGATGTGGGAGACCCAGCTTCAAGTCAGGCAACTTATGTCTCCCATCTCCCAGGTGAGCGTCCTATCCACTCCGCTATTGGCTCACTGGGGGATGGGATGGGATCTCTCTTATTTGGAGCAGATGTTCCACTCTGGACCCGACAAGCCTTCCCAGCAAAAGTTTCACGGAAGCCAACCCATTTTTGCAAGAGTACAATTTCAATGAATCAGAGAAAAAGAAAAAAGTGTCATCAGTAAGTTCCCAATCAGCTCTATTTAAGACATAATAAGCAAGAGAAATCTCACACAACCCTTGAATAGGTTTTTGGAAGGCTAAAGCGATAGGATGGGAACAATTATCTTACAGACCAATGAGGCCAAAAGGTGGAAGACATCTTAAGGCTCAAAGGCATCATTTCAGAGAATCGAGACCTTAGGTCACTTTGGGATCATAGGATAGGAGCCATCACCATTGGTTGTGGAGGCATCACACTGGGGGACTTGCTCTGCTTTGATTTTCTTAGGCCCAGCTCTGCTCTCAATGCCTGTTTGGTTTGGTATAGCCTATATCGAATCCTGGAGAGAGTTTGCCTAAGACTGTTAATTTATGCACGAGCCCATCTCTAGCATTCACTTGTCATCCGTTGGGTGTCAGCTTATTCACCTGTTGCCTAAATTCTAAACTGTGAACTCTCTGGGGCAGGGACTGTCTGTCATTTGTATATAGTGGTTAGTGCAGAAAGGTCTGGAAAAAGGATCGGGGCTTAGGCACTACTCCCACAGAAATAGCAGTGAACATGGAGAGCCTTCTTCTAATGGGCAATACTCAGGGTCAATGAGTGCTCTGGATGGAGTGCAGCCCAGATGGTGCAGAATTGCTTATCATGTTCCTGCCGGCGTGCTTAAAGGGCTGTGAGAGGAGGGCTCAGGAGACACTACTTCATGCAACATCTTAACGCTGAACCCTTCCCATAGAGCCGGCAACCCTCATCAGGCAGAAAGCCAGCACGGCAACAGTAAACGCATCCAGCTAGCTCTGAGCTCAGGCATGCAACATTACTGACCTCAATGTATGACGATAGCAGGATTGGGCCCTTTGCTAGCATCACCCTTAAGCCATCTTAATTAAGCAGCTCATGACTATGATAGAAGTGAGGTCTCTTTTCCAGGACACAAGAATTACACATGAAGTCAAGCAATGTGGAACACCAGATCTCTCTGCCCATAACCTACAGTGGATATGAACATTCGAGGTTTTGAGTTAAAATCTCACACAGGCACCTCCTGCTGGCAATGGCCACAGTCACTGCTATGAAGTCACTTCATCTGTAATGTTGCAGAGGGCAAACTATAGTACCACACTGCACTTCTGTATTGCTCTTCACCTTCAGAGCACGTCAGCTAAATACAGAGAGGGACGCCAGCATTTAACAGACTACTGCCGTGGTGAGGCAGTCAAAGAGCCCAGGGTTGGAGAGCTGAAAGTTTCAGGTCAGCAGAGCTACTAGTGTTACAGCAGGACTCAAGCCAATGGGCTCCCTTCTGCAGAGTGCAAGGACTATGCAGAAGCAGGATTTCAGTCAGTACAGCCTTGCGGGGTAGGGGGACATAACCAGAGGTCAGGAAAATCAAGGTTTACTTTACTGTTTCCCTGACTCTAAAGCTGGGGTAACCGGGCGCAGAGAAGTTTTAGTAACATACCTAAGGCCCTAAAGAGAGTCAATGCCAGAGCTTTGAAGAACTTTGGAGTTCCTTACTCCCAACTCCAGTGCATGGCATTAGACTGTGCCTCCCTCCAATCCCTGTCCTTAACACTCCTCTAACAAGCAGAAGGCAGCCACTACTGCTCAAACACGCAAGGCTTGCTGAATGCACAGACGTGATCAGGAACAACTCTGTGTGGACATTTGTTCTGGAATACGAGTGTCCGCGCATGGAGCTAACCAGGACCAGCTCCACAAGTCGACAAGCCAAGTGTGTGTTTAAAAATACACGACTAGGCCCAACTGACAATTACCTGGCCCTCAAAGGCCACTCAAGGCAGCCCTAGGCAACACTTCAGTGGGCCCCTCTCACACACTACTCAAAAGAGGGCCACCATGACTGAGGGGCAGCCAGGCCAACTCTGCCACCCTAGAGAGCTACACAGCTTGACCATAGCGAGAGCAGCCTCTGCCTGCCTCACTAACAACTGTGGCTTAGAATTCTCCTGAGCCTGGACATGCATCCAATGACCCTAAACCACGCCCGGGGATGCCAGGCAATTGGGTGAACAAGCACCTCGCTGAATGCATCAGACCCCATGACTCACCAGGTTCAGAAAGGAAAGTGATGCTCAGAGAAGAGGCACTCAGGACCATGCTCCAGTCCAACTCAGTCAGTGGCAAGCCAGTGTTGTGGCCTGTTATTCCTCCCCATCACCTGTAAGGCAAGGGAAAGAACCTCATTAATTATGTTCTGCACATGGGAGGTGATTAGCGGCTTGCCTTCTGGCCAGGCGAGGCAGAACTAGGCTGTAGAAGGAGAGAGGCGATCTCCCTAGGGAGGGCCTGGAGAAAGGTCCAGTACTTCAGGACTGACTGAGGCTAGAAGGCAGAGTTACAGGAGCAGGGTTAACTCCTGTGGTGGGGCTCTAGCATGGGGAGGAGCCGCAAGCTAGGGTCTGTGAGGACCAGGAATGAGATTGAAGCCTGGGGGAGTCTGAGAACCCTGTCAAGGGGCATGATGAGAAGTCAAACCAGGAGGGGCAAAGGTTTAGAGCTGAACCCGGGAGGGGACTGAACTGTTATGTGACTTGGCCGAAGGGCTGAGCTACAAAAGACCCAGGGAGAGAGTCCAGAGAGGAGACCAGCTGGGGCTGGTCACTGCGGCCAAAAAAGTAGCCAGCAGAGTGGTGTGAGAGTCAGAGTCCCCTGAAATGCCATGTCTGGGTGCGAGGGGTGCCCTAGAAGTGAGAAGACACATTGAGACGCCCCTTCTAACCCTCTTGTGTATGGACAAGGGCATCCATTCTCCAGGGCTGGTGAATCGTTTTACACTGGTAGCTTGCTGCTGAGTGATTCATTATTAAGGGCTCCTCTGCCTAGGGCTAGGGAGCTTCTAGTGCCTACTGACTGTCCAGCATTAACTTAGCAGCCCAGCCCTGTGTGTTTCCAGGAGGGTAAGATGCTGCGGAGCGGCCATCTCCCATGATTGCCCCGTCAGGGCCTGCCCCGTCACACATTGTGCAGCCCTGACCTTGCAGTACCCTCAGGGACAGGCTTTTGAAAGGCCAGGGGGCAAAGTGGATGTGACACTCCCCATTTCCATGCCTCCTCCTTGTTCCCTTCTCCCATGGGGACAGACTGTCGGCGTACAAGGACTGACAGCTGTGTCCTGGCAGAGTAGCAGTAACCCTGGGATACAGGACGGCATGCTGATGAACTTCAGAAGCTCCAATTTACACCCACCCGTTTGCAACCTGGGACAGAGATCCTGGACTAGGCATTACAGGCTGCAGACTGGAATGGCAGAGTGACTGTCACAGTGCAGAAATTTGGCTTAGCCCAATCTTCCTAGTCTGACTGTGGGGCAGCGATGCAGATGGTCAGACACATGGTGGAGGAGGGCACAGTCAGAAGGTTGGAGGATGGACTGCAACACATAGTTACCCTTGCTGATCCAGCAGTAGGTTGGCTGAATAATTTAGCTATCGGCTTGTGACACATACAAAAGGAGATGGGGACAGAGGAGATGATGAGGCTCAAAAAGAAGCTGAGGAGACTGCCCCAGGGCATTATCACATCAGGAACAGCTTTATCTACATAGCCTGGGGTGCTCACTGTCACTTTGCACACATGCAACAATCAGCCCTCTCATTCTCATTTATATTACTGTAATATCTAGAGGCTGCAATTGAGACCCTGACCCCCATGGTGCTAGGAGCTGTACATACACATTAAGTTCCCTTACCGTAAAAGTTTACAATCTAAATAGACAATAAAAAGGAAGAATCATCCCCATTTAGCAGAGGGAGACGTTAGACTGAGAAATTAAGTGACTTGCCCAAGGTCACCTGTGGCAGAGGCAAGAACTGAAGCCAGATCCATCAAATCCCAAGCCAGTGTACCAACTACAAATAAATATTTCCACTTTAAACACTAGACCGAAGTTCTCCATATATCCACAGAACAAGGACAGAGCTAGCTTTCCTATACCATCCTACCTGCACAACAAAACATCGCAGCAACAATGATGTCATCTGATGATATGACAGGGCGTTACAAAGGTAGTAAATAATATAAATACAACCTCATTTTATAGCTAGTGAAACTGAGGCCCAAAGTGGTCATGGCTCATCCATCTAACTAGCCATTCACTCGTGCAATTACTCAATTTATACCTAGACCGTAAGCAAATTTGCAGATTTGGCAAGCAATTGCCACATTTCAGGAAAGATGTGGACAAACTGGAGAAAGTACAGAGAAAAGCAACAAAAATGATTAAAGGTCTAGAAAACATGACCTATGAGGGAAGATTGAAAGAACCGGGTTTGTTTAGTCTGGAGAGGAGAAGGCTGAGGGAGGACACGATAACAATTTTCAAATACATAAAAGGTTGTTACAAGGCGGAGGGAGAAAAAAATTGTTCTCCTTAACCTCTGAGGATAGAACAAGAAGCAATGGGCTAAAATTGCAGCCAGGGCAGACTAGGTTGGACATAAGGACAAACTTCCTAACTGTCAGGGTATTTAAGCACTGGAATAAATTGCCTAGGGTGGTTGTGGAATCTCCATCACTGGAGACTTTTAAGAGCAGGTTACACAAATAGCTGTCAGGGATGGTCTAGACAATGCTTGGTCCTGCCATAAGTGCAGGGGAATGGACTAGACGACCTCTCAAGGTCCCTTCCAGTCCTACGATTCTATGATAATGTTTGTGTGTGCTTCATGGCCCGTGTCCCTGTTTAATACTCAAGCCCTAAATCTTTCACTGTGTTATAGTTTTGAGTTGATGTCTGCACTGTGCTTTGAAAAGGTAAAGCACTCCATTCCTTGCACCCAGTGACCTTCACATGTAGGTTCCTCTGCAAGCAACAAAAGCTCCCTGGAGAAGCAGGCATATGCTATCTGATTGTTGTTTGTTAGGAAAACTTAATACAGCAAAATATGACTCAAGGCTTGTCCACACAGCGAGTTAGTGCACGGTACACTAGGATGTGAATCTGCAGTGCACCTGCCGGACACTAACTTGCCATGTGGACCCGACTACAGCACAGTGAAAGTCCTGGAGTGCAGCTTATGACAATGGTCACCAGCTCAGGACCTGGCCCATAGACTGATTATCTTTGCCTTAGGACAGAGGCAAATCAAGCCTTTGATCTTAGCTAGCGGTTACAAAGGTGCCATTTCTCTCTGCAAAATGCACGATACATATTTACTTTCTATTACACATAAATTCACCTGTCATGGCATCTAGCTTCCTCTGTGCTTCGAACGGGAAGCGTCACCCTGCAGCCATGAACAAACGCATGGAGATAGCAATAGCAAACAGGGTTGCAATGCACCTGTTGCTTTCTGGTTGCTTTGTTCAGGCAATTGCACTGTCTGGCCCTCAGCCCAAGGTCTGTCCCTATGGCTGGTTACACAGGGAGTTTTCCCAGGGACACTGTTTCTGTTACACACACACCACCCAAGTTTAGATTGTCCTTTCCAGCCAAGTGGGAAATTCCCACTGGGAATAGGTTCAGTTGTAAGAGGCCAAGTGGCTAGAAGCCAGCATCCTCTCTGGCTCAGCAGTTTATAGGCTGTAGGCCCAGCTCTGCTCTGAGGGGTGTGCATTTAACCCCCAGAGATGTCAATGGCAGAAGGGCATGAGAGGGTGGGAGTGGGCTCATGGCTGCTTTCACATTCCACTCCACCCCTATTATAAGCTCTTCGGAGCAGGCAGTGCCTGGAGTTTGGTTGGGATTTTCAAAGGAGCTAGATGCCCAAACCTCACTGACTTCGGGCAGGAACTGGATGCCTAATCCCCTTTGGCTGCTTTGAAAACCCCAGCCTTTCTGTCTTGTTCAGTGCCTACCACATTGTCACATAAATTGTTCATTATAATAATTCCTGGCTCGTATCTAGCATGGTCCATCAGCAGATCTCAGAGCACTTTACAACGGAGGGCAGGATCGTTATCCCCATTGTACAGTTGGGGACACTGAGGCAGAGAGAGGCGAGATGACAGGCCAGTGGCACAGCTGGGAATAAAACCCCTGAGTCCCATTCCACTGCTATCTCCACTAGGCCACACTAAAGAAACACCTGAATTAGAGATGACCCCAATCTGCAAAATCCAAACCCAGATTCCAGCCCCGCAAAACTCTGAGGTGTTTGGATCTGTGGGTTTGTTCCAGGGCTCATATCTAAAATAAACATAACATTATAAGAATGGCCATAGTGGGTCAGACCAATGACCCATATAGTCCAGTATCCTGTCTTCCGACAGTGGTCAATGCCAGATCTTCGGAGGGAAGGAACAAAAGAGAGCAATTATCGAGTGAACCATCCCCCCTGCATCATCCAGTCCCAGCTTCTGGCAGTCAGAGATTTAGAGTTACTCAGAGCATGGGGTTGTGTCCGTGACCATCTTCGCTAATGGCCGTTGATGGACCTATCCTTCATGAACATATCTAATTTTTTTTTTAACTGGGTTATACTTTTGGCTTTCACAACATCCCCTGGCAATGAGTTCCACAGGTTGACTGTGCATTGTGTCAAGAAGTACTTCCTTTTGTTTGTTTTAAACCTGCTGCCTATTCATTTCATTGGGTGACCCCTAGTTGTTGTGTTATGTGAAGGGGTAAATAACATTTTCCTATTCACTTTCTCCACTCTTTTTACTTTTTTTTTTTTTTTTTTTTAACTTTTTTGACTGCTGCTGCACATTGAGTGGGATGTTTTTTTCAGAGAACTATTCACAAGGACTCCATGCTCTCTTTCCTGAGTGGTAACAGCGAATTTGGACCCCATCGTTTTGTACTGATAGTTGGGATTATGTTTTCCAATGTGCATTACTTTGAAATCCAGTGTTGATAAATGCATCTGCCATTCTGTCACCCAATTTATTAAGATTCCTTTATGACTCTTGGCAGTCAGCTTTGGACATAACTATCTTGAGAATTTTGTATGGTCTGCGAGTTTTGCTACCTCAGTGTTTGCCCTTTTTCCAGATCATTTATGAATATATTGAATAGCACTGGTCCTAGTACAGACTCCTGGGAACCCAGCTACTTACCGCTCTCCACTGTGAAAACGGACCACTTATTCCTACCCTTTGTTTCCTATCGGTCAACTAACGAACAATCCATGAACAGTTACTGAGCAGCCCTGGCCAGTCTGTGAACCCTCAGTCCCCTTCCCACACCCACCCAGAGCTTTCAAGCAATTAGATCACTGGACATCAAAAGCATTTGCACTGAAGATGGGCTGTCATTGCTAAGGCCAGGCTACAAAGTGTATCTAAGAGATTAGCTGAGTTACACAGCCAAACAACTGAGAGTCTGTTTGCCTAATTATTATCATTTGGATAATTATGTCTACATTAGGAAGGACTTGCTTCTCTTTCCTTTCTGATCATTAGATACTTATAAATTTCCTTTATTCTATAAAAACCTATCCACTCCTACAGCCATTTTAACTGACACAGGACTCTTCCATTGCCAGAGAACAAAACAGCACCACACAACATGTGACTAGTTCTCTTTAGCTGAACTTTTGGCTTCTGTCTTAACAGCTTTCAGGTATTTTCCCCCCACCAAACTTGAAGGTCTACATTTAGGTCCCTAAAAATGGCCTGAATTTCAGAGGCACTAAGTACCTGCAGCTCAAGTTCTGATTTCAGTTCGATATTGTGTGTCCAGTGCAATGATATGTTTACTGGCAATATATTGTTTAGCCATTAGGTTCCTGTGCTGTAAAGACTTCCAGACAAGAAGTGGTCCCTGGTAAACAAGAGACCTGCAGAAACATAAAACATAACAAGGGACATAAAACAAACAAAACATAACATAAAACAGGGAAGCCTGCATGTCTGTGATTATATACTTTAATAAACATCTCCTGTGGAAGACACATTTTGAAACTATATTTTCTGACATCAAGCACCTCTGAAAAGTCAGGCCACATTTTAGGTAGAGTTTGAAGTCTAACTTCCAGGTCTGAAAATTTCTTTCTTTCTTTCTCTCACTCACTCACACACACAGAGAGAGATCACTAAAGTAAAGAAGTTCCCAGTGCAGGAAACCCAGCTCTGCAGATAATTCATGGTGTCAAAGCACAGTGCATCGCAGTAGTCTGCCATGATACATGCTTATATGTGAGTGTTGCAGAACAGTATTTATAAGTCACGTAATAGATGTCACAGAGTTCTTTTCGCAACAAACAGAACTCGCTTCACCCCAACCCAGACCTGTATCCCTAACCAACAAGCTAAGAGATTACCTACGTCTGGCTTCTTGTGCAATGGAGTTTGCAATTTAGCCACCAAGAGCTTTTTGGGGCAAGTTAGACTTGCTACAGATTTCATCATATTACCAAGGCCTCTTTGGGATTTGAACCCAATTCCTCTAATCCTATAAGCCGGGCCCATGCTTAGGTCACCAGGCCACTTGCATCTTTGCCTCTTGTAGGAAGGAGTTTGCCAATTAGGTCTGAAAACTTATTTCAACAATTGAATCGTAGCACAAATGTCCTAGCTGTTATCCAGGTTTTCCTGGGAGCTTTCCTGCCCAAAGCCAGCACCTGCACATCACCCTGTTGTTCTCAATGCCAAGGGTTTGCAGATGGCACCCACAGTATCATCTCAGAATCTGACAGACATCTGTTCTCCCAGCCAAGCCAAGCACTGATGAGCACTCGGAGCTGACTGCACCCCGCCAATGCTAGATTCAGACCAGCAGACCAGGCTTTTTGCTGTGTTTGCTCCAAGCCTAGCACAGTGGGGTCCCAGCTCATGATGTGGCTGCTTCCGGCTGTCAAGATACCCAGCATGTGACAGTCACTGCCCCAGGGGTGACCATGTATCTTGCTGCTCCGACCATGCATCTCGTTTCTCAGCGAGCACCATGCTCTCATGGATGTGGGACAGAACAGCCCACTCCAGAAGCTGCCTGCCATGCTGTCTCCTGTAACCAGGCAGGACAACATAAGAAGGGGCCGGGGTTAATCCGAGCACATCACACCCTCTCCTGGTTCACATCCCTCACCTTGCAGGTGATTGGTAAGGCCGGCAGCTCTCTTCACGAACACTGAGGTGCTATGGCAACCTGTTCAAGCATCTGCTCCCCCAGCCCCAGTGAGTGCTGCACTCAAAGGCAAGGGATTTGCTGCTTCACTCGGATGTTAACCCAGCATTGAAGGCAAACAGGAGACAGAGCCGAGGGGCTGTCGGGGAAGTTCACAGTGAGGGACGGCCCCGTTGACCTGTCCCCTTCAAAACTCCCACCCCTACAGCACTAACGAGCCCCCTCCGCCTCTCACAAAGCTGCCCCCTACATGGAACCACACACCGAAGGGTGGTTATAACACAAGGGAAGCCACAGGGCTCAGGAAGGCAGAGACTCCATCCTGATTTCATCCCCTCTGTGCCTAGCCAGAGCATGAGCGGAGACCTTTGCAATAACCAGGCACAGCGAGGCAAATCCAAGCCAGACATTCATAACCCCACGTAAGGGTGCTGGCTGCATGACACCCCCATGGCAGCCAGTGAGTGGGGTGCAGCTGGACGATGTCAGGGGTTGCACTTTTCCTGGTATATCCCATTAACCACATTTCAGGAACGGGGTGGGGGCGCAGAGTTCAGGCTACAGACCTCCAGAGCTAGGGCTATGCAGGAGAATATCTCACCTGGGTTTCCACATAGTGTCACGTGACCTCACAGTGTCTCTACTGGTGGGTTAGCACAGCCAGGCAGAGTCCCGGGCACAATGACACAAGCACAAGCTCAGCAAACAGGACCACTTCCCTTGATAACCAGAGGCGGATGGGGTGACAGCTCCCTTCCTGCTGCTGGGATAAAAGGGCGCCCCTTTCTCCCAGTGGCAGGAAGCCACCCACCCTCAAACTTCTGCCAAATTATTTCCCAAGAGAGGAAGCCTGGCACATTGGGAAGAGCTACGTCCCTTCGGGGTTTTCTCAGGGCGTGCCCAGGAGCACCCACTCCCGCAACCAGCACATTATTGCACTCCCTAGGTACTTACAGGGCCCCATTAGTGCCTCACATAGCCACTAAAGAACTTTCAGCCCTGCCTCTCCTTTGCCAGACAATATGGGGGGTTCTTCCTTCTTTCTCCAGCCCCAGACACTCTTGCCAGGGCCCTGTTCACATGCAGTGGGAGATTCATTTTAGCCCGCGGCTCCAGTTCTTAGTTCCTAACTGTATCTCGGCTCTGCAGGGTCCACTGTGTCCACCACCCCTTCTCAGCACACACCAGAGCTCTCATAAGCTCCCCTCAGCAGCTGCTTTTTACTGTACCCTATTTCCATTCAATTTACTGAGACTCCACTCCCCAACCATGTGTGTTTGCAGTACACTCTAATCCCTGTTTATTCTCCAGTTGCTTCATCTCCATCTCTCCTCACGTCCTTTCACACCGTCTGTCCATTCATCTAATAAATCACATCATTTCATCACTGACCTATTCAGTAGCAGATCAAGTGTTCATGCCCTTAATCTAACCATCCATCCACTTAGCCATCACTTCAGTCAACCATCTTCATGAGTAAATCCATTCATCCATAGTTCATTCCTACCCTTTCCTCCTCCACTGATGTCACGCAAACTCATCTGCCCATCAGCACAGGATGTTAAGAGACAGGAGTGCAGCAGTGAGACATAAATATCATACTTCCATCATGCAGGCATGAATATGAAATCCCTCTCAGCTTTCCAAAGTGGAGCATTTAGCCTGTGGATAAGAAGCTGAGTGATAAGAGATTCATTTGCTCAAGTTAACTGCTGTATGGAGGCTTTTTTCGGGTGGGAGGGGGAACATTAGAATTCTGACAAACCTGTGGAGATGGTGTTATTTTCCTAATTAGATTCTGCTGCAAAAAAATAGGGACAGATCTTACTCATCATTGTACACCACAGTCCGGGATAGACAATGCTCCTTCCTGCCATATTTCTCCTTTTGGAGAGGTTAGCAGGCAATATACCAGATTCTTTCATACTTCAAATATACTCACTCATATGCTGATCCACACACACAGACACATGTACATGCACCATTGCATGCAAATTCACAGGAAGAGACAACCATTCGAGCACAAAGAACATGCACTAATGTAGAAACACATGCACACACACGCTTGTATCCATCTGTATACAAAGAGAAGCACTTATCTGTATGCATGCACACAGCCTTGGACACAGCCCTCACTGCACAGACACACACGATTGTGACAGAATGCACCTCTGTGTCCACACCCTGAGCACTGTTGTAATAATCCTTGTACAAAGTATGCCTTGTGTGGGATCATTTGAAAACTCATAATTTGCTGATCAGTATCATCCTGATAAAATATGTGTGGCAACATTGTATATGAAGTTATAAGATTCCACTGTATGGTGTTCTTTACACATGTTCCGAACTGAGGTTGGCAAATAGGTCTGTCTCAAACAAAGGAAGTGTGCTCTGCTTCATTTGCATTTAAGGAGTACATAGAGTTATTAAGCAGGAAGGGAAACAAAGGGCACTCAAACAGAGGAAAAAGCAGCAGGGAACATCCTTCCTTATAGACTCAATCTCAGCTGGAGATGTTTTCCATCGGGGGACTGACGCTATAAAAAGGAGGGACAAAGACCCCAAGGGACCCTCTCTTTCTCTCTCCCTGCCCATTGCATTCATGGCACCTGAAGCAACAAGACAAAGGAAGCATTTGTGGATTCTGGGGATAAGGGGTCCTGACCTAAGAAGCTTGGTCAGTAAGACTGCTGAAAGCATGTGGTGAGAAACTTTGCTTGCATCTGATAACCAGTAGTGATTTAACTTTATTTTCTTGTAACCATTTCTGACCTTTATGTCTCATTACCTGTACTCACTTAAAATCTCTCTTGCCATAATTAATAACATTATTTTACTGTTTTATCTAATCCAATATGTTTACACTGAAGTGTCTGGGCAACTCCATTTGGGATGGCAAGTTATGTACATATTTTTTCTATTCAAGTAATAATGGATTTTATATAAACTTGTATTGTCCAGGAGAGGGCTGGGCAGTACAGAGCATACTTTTCCGGGGGGAAATCTAATGATGGGAGTGTGTTGGGTCACCCTGCAGTATAATCAAGACTGGTAGGAGCCAAGGTGTGGCTGGCTGGCTGCAGCACACACAGGCATAGATGGGAGTGACTTATGTGCTGAAGGCTGTTTGTGAGCAGTCCATGCTGGAGGCTACAGTAGCAAAGCAGAGGTGACATAGCTACTCATTAGTCTGGACTGCACCCTGGTACGTCACAGCGACTGCACGCACACACATACACATGAGAGCTGGGAGGGAAATGGTTTTCCTATCTTGTGAATTTTTGAGATTTCAGACATTTTTTCTGTCCCAAATCTGGACAAAGAGTCAAAATTTCAGAAATTTGAACAAACCAAAAATCTGAACATCTTCAGTTCAGGTCACTTGAAAAGTTTCATTTTGATTTTCACTGTTTTTTTAAAATGTTATAATTAAATTTCAAAAAGAAAAGTCATTTCAAGCCAGAAAACTGCTGAGGAGATGGAAGGCCAAGACTCTCCTACTCAATTGGAAACAATGGTGGGACAAATACAGGGGAAAGGGAAAGATCTCCATTCCTTTATGGGGTGAAACTCACCCATGCACTGGCACCCACCCCCTATGCGGCCCTGGATTTTGTTCTCATCACACAAGATTCCTCCCCTTCGGGGAGGCACACTTAGGAAACCCCACAGGCATCCCCTTTCTGGAATCCAGCATCTGCGTACCAGACATGCCTCGGGCTTTGACTGCTAGCGCCAGCAGTGACCTTGCATTATGTTAATGGCCACGTCTGTGTTGCCCATTTACTCCTGGCCTGCAGGATTATTTATGGACGCCTGGTTTTGCCGCATTAAATAAAAATGACATTTACAAAACCCCATAAATGCTGCATCGTAATACCACTGGGGCCAACATAGTTGTTTGTTCAGACACGCAGCCCACACTTCCCTCCCACCCCCCTTCATATTGCTGGGATATCATAGCCCATCCCCTGAGCCAGATTCATCCCAGCCCTGGCACAGCTGCAGAACGAGAGAGATCTGAAACAACATCTCCCACGTGAGTGCCTTGATCACCAGGCTATAGATCATTTTTACTCCCTCTCCTCGGACCAATGAATATTTAAGCATCTATATAAAGCAGAACAGCTTCAACGGGGGAGACTGAAAGCAGAATAACCCATAGTCAGGCGGGTAAGGTGGAGTTCAAGCCCCTGCTTTAGAGTATGGATTCAAACCTGGGTCTCCCGCAACTCACACAAGTGCCCTGACCACTGGGCTAAAGGTTATACAGGGGGTGTGTGTGCATACACTCTCTCTCTCTCTCCTCTCCTCTCCCCCCACCCCCGCGCGGCCAGGGGAAAATGTTTTTCCCAGCCAATACTAACCAGGTCAGAGTCCCAAAGGGTTGTGGTTGACCAACACTGCAGTTTTTGGCAAATAAATTATTTGTCCCAAAGATTTCACCCCACTCTAGTACTGAGCTAGCACAGAGACCCCCTGTGCTAGGGGCATTTGCCCTGTGTGGCCCTTAGACCTGCACTCCAGCCCCTTTCCTGCTGGCGAATAGCACCAGCATAGACCCGCTGTCAAGGTTTTAGCCACTTCCCATCTAAGGCTGTAGTGGGGAAGTTCGAGATGCCTGGGCTTGGTCTGCACTAGCACCCAGCTATTGCTACCACCACAAACGCCATTGACTGCACCAGAGGTTACTGCTGTGTCATTTTACAGACTCAGATCCTCAGGGTTTGCTCCTGGGATCCTCATGCTGTGGGACTACTCGTGTGTGAGTAAGGATGACAAGATCAGGCCTTAGCTCCCCATAAGGGAAGTGGAAGAGGGGGGGAACAGCTGTCATCTGCTCCGGCACAATCACAGATTGCCTACATTAACATATTGAAAAACCCATGCCCATCTCCAGCTCCTGCAACAGAGAAAACCCTCACTCTCTTTCCTCACCTCCGCCATTAACTAAAGCTGAGAGACTGTATTGCTCCGGCAGGGTAAGAAGTTGCCAGTGCAGAACGAAGACGTGTGCAGCAGGATGAATTCATTAATATTTTACGCTGCAATGAGTGATCTTGCTCAGTTATTGCCTTCTCTTGCCCCGAGCATGAGATTGATGAGAGAAATTGACACCAAGGTGTACATGAGGGCCCGTGCAGGAGCCAGGATGAAGGGTGGGGGGAAAATTCACAAAGAGCAATTAAACGTTCAGCCAACTCTTTATATGGTATTTCTTGGTGGAAAGGCCCCAAGTACTCTCTGCTGAAACGTCTTGATTAATCCACACCGTGCCGCAGGCCTCAGACAAATCACACACAGTTGCTACTAATAGCCTCAGAGCAGAGCACAGTAACCTGACGTTCCCATTTAGCAGCATCCTAGTGCCTGTGAGTCCACAGAGCAATACATCGGTGCTTCAGGGAGGATGCTGGTTCAGCCACCCTCAAAGCAGTTGGGTCCACAAGCAGTGCACTAGTGCCAGTAACAGGGTGACCAGACATCCTGATATTATTGAGACCATCCTGATATTAGGGGCTTTGTCTTATATATGCAATTCTACCTCCCCATCCCCTACCCCCCAAAAAAAGAATCCTGATTTTTCACACTTGCTATCTGGTCACCCTACCCAGTAGATGCAGACCCAAGCCATTGAGTGCACAAGGGATTTGCATTCTCAGACTCTGAGTACAGCTGGATCCACACCAGTGCCAGAAGCCCCCCGCCCTGGGTCTATGTGTGTGTGCGATCACGCACAGGGGATGAGGAGCTAAATTAAACTCAAGTGCCTGTTGCATTCATTTGCATATGTCTCTGCTCATAGAATCATATAGAATCCTAGAATATTAGGGTTGGAAGGGACCTCAGGAGGTCATCTAGTCCAAACCCCTGCTCAAAGCAGGACTAACCTCAGCTAAATCATCCCAGCCAGGGCTTTGTCAAGCTGCAGCTTAAAAACCTCTAAAGATGGAGATTCCACCACCTCCCTAGGTAACCCATTCCAGTGCTTTACCACCCTCCTAGTGAAAAACGTTTTCCTAATATCCAAACTAGACCTCCCCCACTGCAACTTGAGACCATGGCTCCTTGTTCTGTCATCTACTACTCATGGACCTCCCAAGACACAGAAAGTATGAAATGGTGAGAGAAACAAGGATCTGCACGGGCATAACTGAAGAACTTCTGATCGCTTGGTCCTCCCCCACCCCCGCTTAATCTTTCGGCCCAGTTTCTCTATCTCCTGTGTAGTAGCAATAACTCTTGGCTGGTGGGTCGTATGATTGTCAGCAAGAAGACAGTTAACAAGCCATTACCAGCATGGACAGCTCACTGGACAGAGATGGGATCTGGATCCACAAGTCTGAGCCTGTCTGACAGCACTGCTCTACCCCTCCAACAACTTTGTCTCACTGTGCCTCAGTTTCCCCATCCATCAACTAGGAACAGTAACTTCCTACTTACCTTGCAGAAGTGTTCATAAAGATTCATTGATATTTATAAAGTGTTTTGGAGGTTGAAAGTGCTACTTATTCCTCTGAGCTGTGGCTTGTTCCTGAAACAGATATGCTTTATTTAATAGGAAAGAAGATGCCCATTTGGAAACCATCATGCCAACGCATTCATCCTTTAAATCCTATCAATATATTCTTCTCAGCAACATTACCACATCCAAACTTGCCCGGGGAGGGGGGCGGGGGGGAGGAGGGGAGATCTGATCGTTCACTAGCCACACAAAGTTAACACTCACAGAACCTGGGCAGAGGTTTGAATGCTGTTGGCAGGATTTATAGATGGCTCTCTCTTCTGACTGACTCTTTCCATTATTTAACTGGGAAAATCCTACCTGTTTATGATATTGTCATGCTTAAATGGCCTAGCTAAGTGCTAGGAGCTTTCCTCCCACAATGTGATATACTTTTAGAGTCCAATCCCACATTCATTACTCAGACCGTAACTCCCACCATCTCCTGAATAAAGAGTGCAACATCAAGTCTCTAAGAAACTAATCTTGGAATGTTGCACGAGCTGACAATAATTTGGACAACACAGCACCCCCTTCTGGAGTAACGAGGATGCCTTAGTCCATTCCCTCGAATCCTGGAGCTGTCAATCGTGCCCTAGTTCTCCAGAGACAGCAGAATGCACAGTTGCTAACCCACGGGAATCTGCCTGCAAAACTCAAACCATTGTTTGAATTCCATGCCTTGGTGGCGCTTGCTGACTGGCCAGTCATGCCGTGATGCCACCAATCTTTGCAGCTGACCAATCCTACAAGCAGGAAAAAGAAATCAGAGGCTGGGGGTGCTCCCTGGAATATTACAGGAAAACCAGTGGTGCGTCCAGGCCATGAGACACAAGCTGCGGGACCAGGAGGGCTGGAAAGAATGTAAAACCATGCGAAGAAAAAAAGTAGGCAAGTGGCCATTCTGCTATGCCAAGGGCTTTTGTTCATGATAGCCGCTGTCCCAGTCATATCACAGTGTGACCAGATGCTCAGAACACAGCTGAACACAGTGTTCTGGGGGCTGGCAGCAGAATTGAGCATGGGCAATGGGTTGGGTTGTAGGTTTCAAGCAGAAGCCAACTAAGCCGTTATCCATGTGTTTCTATCTCATCTAGGGATCTCTGTCATGCTGTTGCTGAGCATCATTTAGATACTGGACCCCAGGAAGGAGCATCTTTAATGATCTGCAGAAGATGCTCCCAATAGGGTATTGTTCGTGTGCATGGAATTCGAGGTTGCCCTGTCGCATTTGGACATAGTTTCTAGGCTTACACGAATGGGGGGGAAGCTGGAGTGTGAATCAGAATCCTAAGTGTGCTACAGCAACCTCAAAATGCCAGGACTCAAAATGACAACCCCACCCTGGTGCGCACCAGTGCTGGCTCTTCACCCTCTCCCTTTCCCACGGCTGGAGAGAATGCTCCTGCAGGGGGCAATACGATACTCTAGGCCTTGAAGCCGGAAGGCAGGAGAAAATAGCACAGCGGTGCCAGTCCAGCCTCGTCTACTTGAGATGCGAGAACCGCAGGTCTTGAGAAAATCACCTTCTAACCAGAAGCCTCCCTCCAGGTCACTGTGTAAATGCTGTGACATCTGGGGCTTTGCCTCACACCCGCTGATCAGCTTTGGGAATGGGATCAGACAGGTGTGAAACACCACTCAGATGGGACACTGAGGAGCAATAAACAGTCCGTCAGATCCTCTTATCTGCTGTCAGATCAGATAATCCCAGCACTGGCAGCCCTGAGACACATGCAAACAGAAAGCCTATCTCCAAGATCACATCCTTAGAGAGACAAGGCATTTGGTCCGGTCCCAACTCCAGCACAGCAGGATATGCTACATCTTTGGAGAAGTGGCCTGAATATAATGACTGCTTATGTTCTGGTCTGCAGCACACAGAAAGAGGCCCTAATGTGCTTCTCTTCTTCCAGATCACCAGCGCAAAGGGACGGATTTCATTCTAGAAACAGCGCATCAGACAGCATTCAGTGCAGGACAGTGTGTCAAAGCCTGCTTTCAGCGACACCGCTGTGAGCGCATGGACATGAACAGAACTTTCTGATCCCGAATGCAGAATTTAGCCCAACGCGTTCAGTGTGTGCCTGACACAAAACCCAGTCATGTCAAAGGGCTTTGGATCAGAGCTAAAGACTCCAGCACTATGACTTTTATTACTCTATCAGGAACAGATGGGCTATGAAGATGGAATAGATGTCTCATTGGTGTCACTGATCATTAAGCTACCTAGGGTCAAACTCTTGGGGCATGTGCTCACAAGATTTCAGTAGTATTGAATCAGAACCCAAACCCAAATCCTACCCCTAATGAAGCCTCAAATCTTGAGCCAGGCCCACTCATGTTGGAGCTGAAATGCCATACAGTGTCCCATGTCTGCATTAGCTCCTTTCCATATGGTACGCGGAAGTGAAACCAGGCTACATTCTCATCCCAGCAGCTCTGGTGCTTTAGAAATAGTTCTTACTGCATTTTTCTTCCTGCTGTACAATAATAAAAATGGCCACTCTGTATTTGTTTCTATGTTTACGTAGTCACATCCCCTTGGGAACACAGCATTTCTGAGTGACACACACCAGAAAAGGAGAGATTCTTTACCTGGGAGTGAGATCCAATTACCGTGTCCTGCATTTTAAACTTGCTTTTACACCTTTTAATGAAAAGCAGCATGGAACAGCACCAGAGGCAGAAGCCATTGTCAAGGGCAGGAGAAATGGAAAAAAAAAAAAAAAAAAAAAAAGACCAGTGGCTGCAGCTTTGAGCCCTCTAAATGCAGGCCAGACTTTGGCTGTAGGTCTCCATAGAGAATGTACAAGCAGGCTGTGTAAGGGTGTAAAGCAAGCCATATGTTTAAAAGCCCAGTCTATCTGTGGGTAGATTGTTTAATGCAGATTTCTGCATGAGAAAGCTGAAGTCCAGGGTCCAAAGAAGGATCTCATTTATAGCACCCCTTTCTCCCCCAAAGTGCTTTAGAGACATACAGGAGTTGCTTTAACCACCACATGGGTGAAACAAACACAATACAACACAACACAACTGCTTGGGCTGGAAGAGAAAAAGCCCTGGATCGGAGAGTGTTTTAGGCAGATGGGGTGCAGTGACCCATCTTGGAAGCTGTTCAGCACTTAAGGCCACTCACTGCTGCTCCTGTCAACATATCTCAAGAGTTTTAATGACCTTAAGGATCTAGGCGTTTCCGTTTAGTTCCACTGGAACGACAATACCTCCAGCAGCACAGTCACATATTTAGCATCAGCTCACAGGGAAGAGCACCACCACCATTGCAGGTCTCCCCTACAAGTTCTGACCCAGCTCACCTGAACTAGTGAGAATCACAGCCCATGGTGCAAGGACTACAAAGCCGCCATACTCCCTTACTACTGACCAGGAGATCCAGATGAAGAGATCTTGGTGCTATCCTGAATTGTGACTCTGTAACCATGCCATGGGGGGCCCAGTGGTTATCACCCTTCAGGGATTTCACATCACACAGGATCCATTTACAGATCAATGTATTTCCCTTTTAACTACAACCCAAGCCCAGGATCTGGGGGGCATACTGAGCCCTGCACAGCTTATGCAACAGCATCAATAATAAAGACTCTGTAGGCCAATTCCTGTCCTCACAACACCTGTGCAGCCTCATCAGCCCAGGGTAGCTAGCACAGCTGTAACCCACTGGAGCTTAATAAGCCGTTCTGATGCAGGTTACAGCCCAGTTGGCTCCCCCCAGCCTCCCCTCTGTGGGGCAAACCGGAAAGAAAACAAAAGGATATCCTTAGTTTTGTCTCTGCACCTGCCATCTGACACACACACACACACACACACACACACACACACACACAGCAGATGAGCTGAGTGAGAAGGTGCCATTGTTCCAAAGCCATTTCCCAGAGCAGAGCCAGGCTTTTCGGCGGCTAATGTTGTTGTGAACTCCTCTGCATTCAGTGTGCATATCCACTGCCAGCCATTCTCTCTGAGCAGACCTTCTCGCATTGTCCCCGGGCCAGATCCACAACTGGCAAAGCACCACTGGCTTCAAAGAAACTAGCAGATCTATACCAGCTGAGGATCTGGCCTCTAGGGCTTGTCTTCACTGCAGGGTTAGCTTGAGCTAAATGTGAGTGTTGCCCCTAATCCAACTTCCATCCACACACAAAAGTCTCTAGCTTGAGGTAAGTGGTGCTGTACCCAGCTAGCTGGCCTGGCAGGGGCGTGCATACTGATGCTTGAGATCTGCTGACACTGGAGCAAGCAGTGGGGTGGGAGGGTCCTAGAGACGGGTTTGGCCTAAGCTCCGAAGTCTACCCAGCAATGAAACAGCCCTGCAGCCAGAGCCCCCCGCAGCCGGGTTGGCTGGCATGGGCCAGCCACGGGTTTTTCTTTGTTGTGTAGATGGACCCACTGTGCTGCTGATCCATGCACTCTGTGCTGCTCGGCAGTGTGACCGCTCTCACTCGAACAGGGGTAACTCGAGAGGAGATAACTAGACCTAGCACTGCAGTGAAGGTTGGCCCTCAGTTGCCTGAGAATTAATTGGTTTCTTGGCAGGACTGTTTTCCAACCAGCAGTTTGCCTGCGGTCTCTAAGCCCATCACGTCACACTCTGCAATAAAAATCCCACAGTCTCAGAGTCTGGATCAATGGGGCTGCAAATAGCAGTGGAGACGTGTGGGCTTGGGCTGGAGACAAATGGGGACACCCTCAGAGCCTGGGCTCCAGCCCGAGCGGGAACATCTACGCTGCTATTTTCAGTCCTGCAGTCCGAGTCCAAGTCAATTGACCTGGCTCTGAGACTCAATGCCGTGGTAGACATACCCATGCTCCTGCTGACTGGAGACCCCACGGAAGAGGAATCAGGGCTGCTGGGGCTTGAATTGCTTTCTCAGACACATGCAGGTGTGGCACAGATTTTTGCAGCTGCACATGGCTCTCTCCCCACTCACTGTCCTCAGCAGGGACTAGAGTGACTTTGTTCCCCTTTTGATGCTGCTAATTGCAATATGCTCTCACTGCTTTCCGGTGCCTCACTCTGATCTCTGCTGCTTCCCCGTGTGGCTGCTGAGACAGAGTGAGGAGTGAATCATTCCCCCTTCATACATGTGCTGCAAACAAAGTGCCTTGTCCTTCCTACCTCTCTCTCCAGACAGGCAATCAGCCTGCCTTAGGCTGTTGTAATAAAGCTCTTTAAACCATGTCAGGCCATGTTTCACTGAAAACTCAAAGTCTAAGGTTTTCAGTGGGGCTGGTGGTCCCCCACAGATTTAAATGAAGGCCTCTCGCTATAAGTATGGTGGATGAAATGTATCCAACCAGGAATGGATTTTTGAATGGCCCTTTAAACCTAAGGGATGAAACAGTGCAGAGGATAGACTTCAAGCTGACAAGTTCCAGGCAGAGCAAGTGTGTTGCTACCATTTCTCTGGCCTCATGCTGACTGAGGGTGGTGTGACAAACTATTATAACCTTACACAGGCCACCTGGGGATCCAAATGATCTTTTCGCTGAAGATTTTATTAGGACCTAGTTGCTTTGTTCTGTCTAGCACCCAAAGGAGGAAATGGCTCAGGTAATTTTTCAAGAAGGCAGATGTCTTAGTGGTTAGTGCAGAGGACTTGCAGTCAGGAGATTTGGGTTTTAGTTCTGGCTCAGTTGCTAACTCACTCTGTGACTTTAGGCAAGATACTTTGGGTGCTTTGGGTTCCACAGCTGTAAAATGAGGAAAATCTTACCTGCCTCCCAGGGTGTGGTGAGGCTGAATTCTCTAATGGCTGCACAGTCCTTTGAGATCCTTGCACCGAAGACACTAGAGGGGCACTATACAGCTCCTGAGGAAGCTTGGGATACTGTAATGAAAAGGGAGAGATTCAGTGAGGTGAAGGAGGCAGAACAGAACCAGAGAGAGAAATCAGCAGCAGCCTCCGGAGAAGATCAGCTGCAGCCAGCACTTTCCTTCGTGGTTTATTCTGCGGGACTTTGGAGTCACAGAAATGGATCAGCCCTGCATTGTATTCAGATAATAGCACTGTATGTGAGGACAAGCTGCAATGCCTGATGGGAAATGCTGGTCCAAAGCATGACAGGGACCCCAAAGACACAAAGACGCTCTGCTGGCTTCAAGGAGATATGAGATATGCACAATCTAGCTGCAGAGGTAGGAGCTCCTTCTGCTTTCTATGCCTTGTGTCTGTTTGCTGCCTGGCCCGGCAGGCCAGAGGAGGCCCGGGAAGGGGGTGAGCAAGGTATTGTAGGTTAGAGCCCTACCTGTACACATCACCTGAGGCTGCGGTAAGATGTAGTGGACTAGAACAGGGAACTGGGCCCACCCCCATGGGGCAGGAGCCACTGCTGCACAGTGAGTGTAGAGTCAACTCATGCTCTAACCTCCCCCAGGAGCCTCTAACCCAGCCGGGAGCTGACATTTCCCCCATCACACCTTACGTCACACCTGCAACCCACCAGAGGGTTTTAATGGACCTATCTTAAAGGTGTCCATCCCTGCAATATAGAATAGACTTGGTGTCTCCTCACCTCCTGTGCTGCCTAACCATGCTCGTACCAGGGCATTGTGGGAAATCTGAGCAGCTCTCCCATAGTGCCCCAGGATGTGATAGAGTCTAGAGCAGCACTAGCAGCAGTGCATTGTGGGATGTCCTATTGCATTGTGAGCTGAGAGGGAGCAAGAGCAGCTGAACTGGTTGTGCTAGACTGATGAGAGGATCCAGGCCAGAGAGGAAATCAGGGTGTTAAACTGGTCACAGGCAGGCAGTCAGGCACCAAACTAGACCTCTCTCCAGAGGGAAACACCCCGAGCTGCTTTGGTTGCTAACCACGTTCAAACGCTGCTGCTGATGCTCCATGCGGTCGACTTGAGTCCCCCCAGCTGGGTCGTCCCCTGACACGGCACAGTACCACCATGTACGTATCAGAAACACGCGTTCCCTGCTCCAGACTTTGTTTTTACTATCAAATCACGACGACACCTAGCAGGCCTCGACTGAGAGCAGGGCCCCAGTGTGCTGGGCTGACCACACGCACAGCAGGAGCCAGTCCCTGCCCTGAAGAGTTTCCACCATTTGTCTTTTTAGTGTGTGTGGGGAAACAGAGGAGAAGGCACTTGCCCAAGGTCACAGCAGAGTCAGGAGCCAAGTCTCCTGAGGCCCAGCCGAGAGCCGTATCCCCTGGGACACAGAGACTCTCCAAACATACTGCGGCACTTGGTATCGCCTTAGTTTCAGCTGGCTTTACAGGCGTTGGATCCACGTGTCCCATTGTCCCGCCCTAGCACTGGCTGGACACAAGCCTCTCCATCCCGCACAGATTCAGCGTACCAGAGCTGAGACACGCGCAGTGAGAAGGTGACGTGCAAGTAACCGGCAAGTTCCCGCTCGGAAGGAAGGAAGAATTAGTGCCCGCAACAGGGGAGAGGTGAGAGGAGAGGGAAAAGGTGACAGGGCAGCGCTGACTGCTGAAGAGAGATGGCAAATCCATTTAGCCAGAGCAGAGAGGACGGTCAGGGCGAACCAGAGGATACAATGCCAGACACGCTGCCCAGCCGGCCAGGGTTGGTAAGTGTGGTGCAATGGAGCCATCTGCTGGAGACCAGGCTCTGGGATCCCACCTGTTATGGAGAACATCAGACGGCTCTCCAACAGCAGCAGGTTTACATCTCCCCCATCTAATACCGCACCAGAGGGAGTCAGGTGCCAGCAATCTGAACAGGGTTTCTTTGAGCGGGGGGCCAAGGCAGATCAATCACATGCCAGTCCCCGATACATCACCGGGTGAAGGATGAGAGCTCTCATCCCCACACCCTAGCTATCCTAAGCGCACCTGGGTGTGCTTGCACCACCGTACACAAAGCGTTCCCATGGTCGGCATGCATGAACTCCGGAGATAGCATCCTACCTTGTCTGCTCTGGGATGGCTCTGCTGGGAGGAAGCTCACCCTGCTAATGTCCCAGCTGGCAATAACGGGGTGCTGCTGTGAGGAAGCTGCTAGGCAGTGCTTCGAATAAACTTCTGTGAATAAAGCACGGCTCCCGTGAGAGCTGATCACTGATCTCTGTTGTTCAGTAGCTAATTCCTGTGTCTGCGTTAGGAAGGGCACGGGTCTACGTGTAGTAAATTAGCAGCCAGATGTGAGGACAGTAGATCTATACTGCCTGTTTGTTATGTGAAAACAGGAACTGCCGGATGGGAGTAGAACTGGGGTTCACCTTGCCCAGTATCCTGGCTCTGCAGTGACCATCACCAAATGATGCAGGGGAAGGTGCAATAAACCCTGCAGTAGTGGCTATGGGATAACTTACCCCCGGGAAAGTTCCCTCCTGATCCCCAATAGCTAGAGTGTGGAAAGTTTGTATCCTGTCCAGAACTCCTTATTTATGTTTAATATTTACTCTAGATGTCCACAGAAAAGTTCAATCCTTTTCTGAACCCTGCTAATCTCTTGGCCTCCCTGATATCTGGTGGCAGTGAGTTCCACAGGCCACCTTTGTGCCACATCAGAATTCATTTTGTTCTTTGCATTCAAAAATCCTTATAAAAATCCCTGGCCATCTGCAAACTGCTGTCCCCGTCATCAAGGCACTCCCACTCCAGGCTGTTTCTTTTCCATCTGTTGCTTCTCATTCTTTTCTCTCACTCTAGGAAGCCTATTATGCAGGAATAATCTCACTTAGCTTTTACTAGTCAGTGTGACATCCATAGTAGCTGATCACCCCAGTAGTCTGCGTACCTGAGAAATGCCTTTCCAAGGCAGCCTGTCCCACTCTACTAGTTCAATTTCCTCATGGCCTGCCTTCTAACCTCATGTCTGCAGGGTCGCCTGAGTTCCTGTGAGCTGCCAGGGGCAGGAATAAGTCTGAGCCGTGTGCCCCTCAGCCATGTGAAAGTGGGTCGTCAAACCATTCCTGTCACACTGCTTCTTCAGCATCTTCACTGCCACATGCGCCTACGTTCCAATTCAGCAGGAATAATCCTTGGAGCTGTGCAGCAATTACTGGGCAACGTAGACCAGAGAAGAATTTCCTGTTGCCAGCAAATGTAATGTAACTTCCTTCTGCAGGCTGTCCTCAGTTGCCCACCAGGAGCTGCCTCCTCAGTCAACTCCCCACAGCCAGCCCATTGCCAAATGCCAGCTGTGCTTCCTTTACAACACCAGCTTTCTAATCCACCCAGATTTCCTCTCCAACCACAGGCATTGCACCCCTCAGGCTGCCTGGCTTCAGCTCCCAGCAACCCTAGCTTTGCTGTGCCTGTTTCTGCAAAAGAGGGAAGGGTTAATAGGAACCTCCCTCACAAGGATGTGACGATCAACTCGTTAACATACGTGAGGGGGTCTACCTCTTGTACTGATTTGGCCCCCATCACCATAGCAACTGAGCACCTCATGATCTTTAATATCTGTATCCGGTGAGGTATGGCACTACTATTATCCCCCTTGTACAGATGGGGAAAACTGAGGCACAGAGCAATCAAGTGACTTGGCCAAGATCATACTGAGAGTCTGTGCCAAAGTAGGCTCTGGGTCTCCTATAGTCCGGAGGAGTGACCTAACCACGGGACCACTTGCACCCTACTTTAGGTGACAAACAGGGCAATATATTTCTGGGGTGATTTTTTTTTTCTAGAAGAATTTTAAAACTCAGTGAAAACTCTGCAATTGAGAAACATTTTCTCGACTGCCTGGGGGCCAGCTGGAACTCACAAGTAACATGACCCTGCCCTGCAAGCTGCAGCATGGAGAAGTCAGCTGTTATTTGCATCTCTGGGTGAATCTGCATTTTGGTTATTCAGCCAAGTCTGCTGGAGGCTCAGGACGACCCGTTCAGAACTTGGGGCTGGAAGATAGGCTGCTAAACCCACATTCTGGCCCCTGAATAAGAAGCCTGGTTGTCTGGTGTGACGGACGCCCTGTGTTCCCATGTGCCTCATTTGATTAGCTCGCTGTCGCACCCCCAAAGCTCAGCCCACGCCCCACAGCTGCCTCTGCTTGCTCTGCACCTATCTAACTGAGGGCCGGGTCCATGAACTTGGGCACAGCAATGTCACTTGGAGTGCTTCTCCAGTCTCATCATCCTGAGGAGCTGCCGCCTGTAAAGGATCTCCAGGGAACCTGCACGTCAGGGCATGCAGAGGGACAGAGAGTTGCTCAGTGGGGCGGTTCCTGTTAAGGGGGCAGAGGGTGCTCAAGAGCCAGACGTTGCTCCATCCCAGCCTTGCATCACTGCTTTCTTCCTCCTGCACCCGGGACGACGAGGGGGGTTCAGCTCTGTTGCTTCCTTTACTTCCTGTCTAGTAAGAGTGAGCCAGGGTGCAGCTCCCACACAAGCTGTTTTCTTTCCCTTTAATGGGTTTCTTCAGTGACTTTGATCCTGATGATACGTCCCTCTTGGACCCTCCCAGGCTGACTTCCACTCCCTCCATCCCACTCAGCCGGCTCCCCAAGGTCCTCAGTGACTGCTTCAGGGTGGCAGACCATCCTCATCTCCCTCTGCATCTGCCTGCTGATTGCTCCCTCCTCTGCTCACCTCCTGCCCTTCCTTTGTTTTGGTTGCCTCTCCCTGCCTCGCTTCTCAGATCACTCATCTAGCATCTCCTTTTGTCTCTTCTCTCACAGGCTCCTCTTTGTTGGTGTCTCTCAGGGCTGTGTTGCTGCCCTCTCACCTTCACCTCTCTGGCACTCCCTGTGAGCAGCATTTCAGATGTCCCTGGCTGGGGGCTATGCTCCAGGTCCAAGGGAAGAAACTGACTCAGAATCAAGTGCAGTTATGAGTAAGAATGTAGATTTCACTGAGCCAGGCCGGCAGTGGAGGGCCTCCATCCTGCAGCCTCATTAAACCTCGGCCACAATGTCATGCTTCTGCAACACTGCTTCAGCAGTGGAGCGATCTCTGGAAATCTAATTCCCCCCTCCTGCCCCCCACCCGTTGCCTGGCTGGGGCCATGGTACGCTATTGCAAGAAGCCATTGAATGGAGCTATGCATCGCCTTGTGTCCTCAGACAGCGCTGTTGCATGCATCCTACAAGCATCGGCTGTAAGGGTTGGTCACAGCCTCTGGGAGGAGGCCTTTAGCTCAGCTGATCCACTGCAATCTACAATGGATGGGAATCTACAAGTCCGGCACTCCCCAGTGCCTGGCGTTTTGAAACGACGCACAAGCCTTCCAAGTCCCCGGGACAACCACGGCTGCAAGGTGCAGAGGGGGGGGGATCTCCACAAAAGCTCTGCCACGTTCCAACCGCAGCCCACGGTGGGTGGCTGCTGCCTGCCAGGACGAAGCAAAACAAGCAGCCTTGCTACACCTGCAACCATTTCCTTCTCCAAAGGGGGAGGAGGCTGGGGGTGTGTCTGCCTCTCCTTGGACTCAGGTACATGCCAATCAACATCCTTGTGTGGCTGGCACTAGAAGGAACCAGGAAGTGGAGGAGGCCAAGGAGCGCAGCTCACTGCGGAGAAGGCTGGGAGGTCGGCTGGAGACGAAGAGGGCCCCAGGGTAAATACTCCCCTCAGGAGGCTGCCCTCGCCCAGGGGGTTATTTGCCCGCGGGGCGGTGTTGTGCTGCTCAGCCAGGGCTGATGCTCTGGGTCTGTCTCAGAGGCAAGTTTGGGGAACTCGAGTTACTTCCTCTTTCTGGGAGTTCTCCTCTTAGCAGGAGCCAGCTCACACAGCCCGCTCTGGGGTTGCGGATCCTTGGGGGTAAGAGCCAGGGCCAGCCAAGAGGCTGCCGTGTCGTGCGCAGGGACAAGTCAAGGTTGGTATGAGGGCAGCAGGGGAGAGGGCTGGGGGCACAGCTGGGGCTAATAAAGGAAAATCCTGACACTGTGAAGGAGAGGAAATGATTGAACCTCCTCCAGGAGGTTCACTCTGTGGGAGAGATGGCAGGGCCCCGGGGGGCTGTACTGGCACCAGAGCATGGTAGGGCGCTCCATAGTTGGACAGCGTTCTGTCCCTGGGGAGTTAGGAACCCCTAATGGATTTCACAGCCCCAAGGAGGTTCTGCTGGCATTGCTGGGAATGCGCAGGCCCTCCGCGTCTCAACTCAACCGACCCTGAGGTGCCCGCCAGCAGGGGCCACTTCCGAAAACATGCCAGGATGTAAAGCTGGGTGCCGTAAGCAGAGTCACTCAAATCCTCCTGGTCCGTCCTCCCACCCCCGTCTCAGGGCCTTTTGCCCAACTCTGCTTCCTGCAGGGAGCTGGCTCCCTGCCCTGGCAGCTAGGCCTGACAGCAGTGGTTGTGGCAGGCAGGCCACCCCGTGGCCGGGCGGGAAGTACGTCCCCTCTCGTGGGAGGCGTGGTGGTTTGGCTGGTTAGGGAACCAGTGCTCTTTTGGCAGGCCAGGTCTCCCCTGACCGCTGTCTCTTGACAGCAGGAGCAGGGCTTCAGGCTCCTTCCTCATTCTGGCTCAAAACACCCCAGCCTGGCAGCGTGGGGAGACTTTGGTGAAAAGAAAGGTGGGCGGCAGTGTCTGCAAAAGGGGGACAGGCTTTGACGGGGAGAGAGGTGGGCAGCGGTGCCTGTAGGCCGGGGGCAGGCTCCGGTGAGGGGAGAGGTGGGCGGTGGTGCCTGAGGACAGGGTAAGGCTCCGGTGGCAGTGCCTGCAAGATTCCCAGCTGCAGCAGCTCAAACTCAGCCCCTGCTGGAGTGGCCCTGGGAAGGGAGCTGGGAGAGCTCCGTAGGGTGTCCCTTACGCACTGCCAGTGATGCTGGCTGGGGACGAAGTAGGGGCGGGCCCCTGCGGTCACAGTGGTGATGCAGCTCAACTTGAACAGCAGCCGCTTTGTCTCAGCCTCCCAGAGGTCTGGAAATGCTACTAAGCAGGGCTGGGCTGGCATATTTGCCTGGGCCTGAGACACAACTACCTCCCTGCCTCCAAACGTGGTTCTGGGGGGACCACTCCAAACTGTGTGTGTATATGGGGGATATTTCGATTCTCCCACTCCTCTTTGCTCAGCTGCTGGCTGCAAAAACAGAGCCCACCTGCTGTTTACTTTCTGCCATCACAGTCAGTCCCATTTTCAAGGATCCTCCCAAGGAAAAAGGGCTAGAGACTGAATTATTTGTACCTGAAAGCTGAGATTCTCCTTCATGGAACCAGAGGCTGGGCCTGCTAACAGGCGGCTTGTGCAACTCCTTCAGGCTCATCAAAGATATTGGCATACAGAGAGAGAGCAGTCTCTTCCCCTGTGCTGAAATGCAGCCTCCTCTGGAGTGGAGCTCTGGATTGCTCCCATGTGCAACAGTGTTACAAGGGGAAGCAAGTGCTACCCAGCAGGCTTTCAGCAGGGAGGATATAACCACACTTGTTGAGCATTGGCTAGGCACACCCCTCTGTTTGTACTCTGAACCTCACAGCAGCTGGGCAATGCCAGAAGCGGTTTCACTTGGAGCAGGCATGTTTTTGTCACCGACACGTAGGGCTTCTAGCTTTCAGCAGCTGCACGTGATCCTGAATGCACTTTGTTCCTGAATGCACTTCGTTCTGGGTATATTTCTGGTTCCTCTTAGAACCATCGCTATCTGAAAGTGACTAGGGCAGTGACTTTAAACTCACAGGCCACAGCTGGCCTCTTGGCTGTGTCCATGGGGCATATTCCAGATTGAGCTTCCATTTATATACGAATAAAAGATATTCTAGCCCTGCTGATTGTAAAGTTCACCCTGCAGACGAGATGCAGTGGTGAACTGATGCAGTGCTGTCTTCCTGAGTCTGTAGACAGCCTGAAGCAATGTCTCAGTTTCACCTGAAGCAGAACTGTGTTTTTGTCATCAGCAGGTATGGTGTTAGCTCTGAAGCCTAATGACGGCACTTTAAATGTCAGCATTTGTCATTTCACTGCTGATCACTGTAGCAGCTGGAAAAGAGGAAGAAGTGGGAGGGGAGCCCATGGGATTGGGGGGAATTGGATGTTACTGCTGGACGATGAATGCAGAGGAGGAGAAACACAAAGACAGGGAAGTGGGAGAGAAAGGGGAAGGGAAGAGAAACAAAGGGCAGAAATAACAGTGGTCCCAGTGGCGGTCGTATTCCCCACTTAGTGAGGGGCAGTTTAGTTACTACCTGTCTGCGCTCTTTGTGCACCCTCCCTTCATTATTGGTGGATGCTCTGCTGTGGATTGAGGGGTGGTATGGAGTCCTAGACAATCCTGGATGAGGAGTGACAAAACCTGTGAGTCTGTTTTCAATCAAGGCTAGCATTGCAGGGGAAAGGGCTAGGTGTGGAGAGCCCATGGCCAGCAGCTCTCAGGAGCTGTAGGAAATTGGCCATTGCTGCTCATTTGGAGAAATGTTTGCAGTCAGGTCCTGTATCAGGCTGTTCGCTTTGAACTGGAAGCAGAGAGCCAGGCTCCAGGGGGTTTGCTGCCATAGGCATACTAGGAAATAACCTTCCTTCCCTGCCATTGACATTCTGCTACCTTAAGGTGTCTCCCTGGGATGGGAGAGCTGCCATTTTCCTCAGCCATGTCTATGCACTTAATCCGCATGGCTCTAACACAGAGTCTGACTGGGGCCAGAGAGGAAACATTAATTCATTCATTCATATGCACTTATCTAGATACACACCCACATCCCCCTACTATCTGAACACCTCACATCATCCTTGGGTGATAGGTCAGTATTGACTTCTGTTTACAAGTGGGGAAACTAAGGCACAGATAGATCTAGTAACTTGCCCAAGGTTACACAAGGAGTCTGTGGCAGAATCTCAGCCCAGTGTTTTTATTACTAGGCCAGCACTGTTCTTCTGCTCTCCAGCCTTCCCCTCTATCATCCATAGTTTCCAGAGGGCACCGTATCACTTTAAGCTTTGTCATCTATGGATTCTTCCCTCTAGCTCAGGACAGATCCCTACTAATTCCAAAATGCTGTTGCAGTGGATAGAGCAGGAACCTTTCATGAGCTGGAATTGGTGTGAAAATCACGTGTGTCCCCACAGTTCACTATAGTTCAGTCACTGAACGTAACAGGGGCCAGCGTGGCCCATGAGGAGTGGTTTGCTATTTGGTGCTGGTGTTTCTAACAGGTCGTGCCCCACACTAGAGAATGCAGCCCTGGTGTCAGGCACCTTGGGAACCACAGGACCTTGTTTGAGAGTCGCTGGGCATATTCCTAAAAAACCAGTGCAGGTTTCCCAAATTGCATCATGTGGCTTTTTCAGCACTTCTTCCTGCATGGTGATGGCTGGGCTTGTTGGCCCTGTGAAACACATTACAGGGGTCCTCTCAGTCATGGAGAGCAGAGCAGAGAAGGATTCCTTGCTTCTATCCCTCACATCCCAAGAGTAATAACACCACAGGTGCTGCAGGGGATCGGACCAGCTATGGAATCGATAGTATTTGTTTCCGAATAGGCGCAGCTTCCAAGATGCATAAGATCCTGATTTTTGGTTCAGCTAGGGAAATATGAATAAGTGCGTATTTGTTTCTCACGCTGCAGGCTGCCTTGATCTAACCAGCACTGTGCTCCCATACTGCTGCAAACATTATAATGGAGTGTGTGTGAGAAAATCCCTCCAGGTGGCTTAGCCTACTTGCAGCCAAAGGAGAGACAAGTCTATGGGGCAGGCTCCGGCTGGGTTTAGCTTTACTCAGGTCTTGCAACGTTCAAATAGTTTGTTTGCTTTAGCGGAGCTGCTCCTGCACCTTCAACTGGCCCAAGGTATATTGTTTGAAAGGGTGGTGTGCTCCTAGCCCTGGCTGGCTGGAGGGAACCAGCAGGCTTTTGGTAACCAGTGCTGAAGAGCGTCTCCAGGCTGTTCCATACAGCTTCTTATAACACGTCCATCACTGTGGCATCTGAGTCTTACAGAGCAACCTGGTCTACAGATGGGGAAACTGAGGCACAGAAAGACAAGTGACTTGTCTAAAATCACACAGCAAGTTCATAGCAGAGCTGGGACGAGAACCAAGCTCTCCTGAAGCCCCTGGGGTACTCTATCCCACTGAAGCTACATGGATGGCGAGGCACTGTTAAACTGCTACAGGAGTGTCCTCAACCAGAGGCAGCGAAGTGTGTGGCAGAGGGTGGAGGGGTCACATCAACTTGACAATCTGTTTCTAGGCGAGGTTACAGAGCAACAACTTTCTTGTGTGGCCAAAGCCTGAGACACTCCCTAGCTCCTGCTGTAATGTGTTACGGTTAACCCTTGAGCCCTGGCTAACTCCCTGCAGGCTGGGTCAGCTCTCCTCTCCCCCCTCTGGGGCTGGACTTTCACAAGCAGAACACAATAGGGGAGCCCTGGTACCAGCCCCTTCTTGCACTAGGATACTGCATAGGATCAGTGGCCTATGGGGCGGGGAAGCAAGCCTGACTTGTGGCAGTCATCTTGTACGCAACACCTATGTCCCTCGTTCCCTTTTGATACACAGCAGACAACATGGGTAAAGGCCAGCACAGCCAGAACTAGGGATAAGGTGATCGGGTCTCTGTTAATGATATTGCAGCATCTGGGGAGGTCATTCAGTTGGGGGGGTTAAGCGGTTAATAGCAGTACCAATACTCCCTCCCTCTCTCTCTCTTTGTACATCAGACCTCCAGAGAAACTCTGAAAGGAACCAAAAATGGGATCTGAAGGCCAAAACCTTGGGGAGGAATTGAGCAACCAGATCAATGATGCCCTGAGCAGACTAGCGACCAAACAGATGTTCCAGTCAGACTGGGACATTGCTGCCTTCGTCATCTTCTTCATCTTCATTGGTAAGTGTGGGGTTAGGCAACAGGTGCGGAATGACGAGCCCCTGCCAAGGGACTGCTCTCTATTTCCAGACTGGGGATACGATCTGCTTGTGTGCTACAAACTCAGCACCACCATCCAACCCTCATCTGTGCAGCGGTTGTAGAGCATGTGTACAGCACCTAGCACACCAGGGCGAGGGGCCGCTAGGGCTACCACCATACAAACAGTAACACAATTAATCGATTTTAAGGCCAGACGGAATCACTCGATCACACAGTCTGACCTCCTATAGGTTACAGCTCAGAGAGCTTTACTGCTGTTTAGCCAGAGAGATCTTTTAGAAAGACACCCACTGTTGATGTAAAGACTTCACATCCATCACACCCCTGGGTAAATTGTTCCAATGATTCATCATCCTCCTGGTTGAAAATCTGCACCTTATTTCTAGTCTGAATTTGTCTCACATTAGCTTCCAGCCATTGGGTTGCCCTCTGCCTATCTCCACCAAAGGAAGCGCTGTGTCTGGAGATCCGGCCACCGGCCTGATTTAAAACGTGTTCTGTGCTAGGGAGTGGACAGGAGCGAACCAGCTTTTAAAACACTGATCAAACTGTGCTGCTGTAACCTCTGGTGAGTGTTTGTCACAGGTCCCCAGTTGGGTCAGTCTGCACAGGAGGTGAGGCAGCTTTAACTCAAGGTGCAGCAGCTCATATGTTTAGTGCTGAACATCAACCATTCAGTCCCTGGTGCATTGGCCAAGATAGCAGCCAACAGGCTACAGTCCAGGCAAGTCCATCACCGTAGCAGCATTCAGGAACACCGTTAGAACAAGCGTTGATCCCAAGTCCAAACTGTATTTTAGCCATGTCAGAAGATGGCTGTTACATTCAGGTCCCAGCGGGGCACTTTCTAGTACAGAGAGGACCGATGTGATGCCACAAGCTTCAGTGTGTATGTGACAGTGTAGCAATGTGTACAGCTATGTACCCTCTGTTGACAGCTGCAGTACTCCTAGGTACTGATGAACCGTTCAGTGTGAGAAAGGTGAGGAGTGGCAGGAGGGAGACAGCAGTGGAGGTGCTCCAGCTGACCACTCTGCCAGCCATACCTCTGTCTAAACCTATTGCTCCTAGGATGATTTTTTCCTTTTCCAGTGTAGACAGAAATTCCCCTCCAGCCCATAGATCCATGGTGTGAAAGCCATCACAGGGAAGGGTTATTGCATGATTCTCAGCAAAACTAAAAGGCCTGAGGCTAGCCAGGGAAACTCTGCTAGGGATTATTCTGCTTATGGCTGTTGCTTGCATGGTTTTAACAGAGAGAGGATGAGGCTAAGGGGCAGGGCTCATAGAGGGACAGTGCTGTTATTAAGAATGCATTAAATCTCCATGCATCATTTCCTTAAATGTCATTTCCCTCTGAGCAATAATGCTTGGAAATCCGTCCTTGTAACGGAGCGATTCACCAGGAGTCCATGACAGATGCCATTGGCAGAGCAGAGGAACCCAGTGCATGGCATGCACCCACATCTTCAATAAGACAGGCTGTGCCTTGTGCAGCGAGACAGCTGGACAAGTGTGAAGGATGTAGAATCCAGACAAACACAATCCAGGCTTGGGGACACAGCAATCAGAAGCTTGAAATAGGAAACAAGTCGACACAAACCTGAGGGAGAGGTGCGAGGCAGCTGGTATCCCAGCCTCCTCTGGGCAGCACGCTGAATCCAGCTGACTCCCTACGAGCACCAGGATCAGAACATTGGTTTGCAAAGGGCTGCACAAATGTCTGCTTAGGAGGAAGGGGTGGGAATTATTGCCTGAGTGTCTAACCTCACAGAACTTGTTTATATGAACATTTGTATCAGTTTAAACTTTTAGATGCCAGTTTAAACCAGTTTAATTAAATAGGTGTAAAAGGCTGGATGGACACTCTTAATTTGGTTTAAACCAGGCTTAGTTCAGGTTAGGTTACATCAATTAGGAACTGGTTGAAGGTAAACTGAAACAAGCCACATCCTGACCACAGTCAGAATGCCCACAAAGGAGGTTAAACGAAACTGGTGTTGATGTGTGCGTAGGCCAGGCTGTACCTGACTCCTTGAGAGGCTGGATTCGCACTTGGTCTTATCTGCCAATGGCTCTTTTTCTGGTGTTCCAATCACTTACTGTGGAGAGATGAGGTTGATGAACCCAGGGTTGAGGAACCCTGGAGATGACGACTGCCTTGGTTAATGATCTATAGTCCAAGGATTCCACACCTCTTCTCTCTCTCTCTAGCAATGTGCAGTGGCTTTAACCATACATAGGGCTCACAATTCAGCAGATGCTCTGCACAGGGCAGGTTGCCAGCTGGGTGACTCAGCAGCACTAGGGAGTATGCAAGGGTCAGAGAGCTGACAACGCTAAGAGGAGGCATTCGAGCAACTGCTCCAAGTACTGCAACAGTCCAAGAAGGGCACCTGCAGTGCATATGTACATTTGATGGTGCTAGAGACTTGGAGAGGGACTATGAGGGACAGGTCTGATTGACTCTCTAGTGGGTGCAGTCACTGCTGGTGCCCTGACAGATGTGCTAGCAGCATGGGGAGACCTTAAATTGATGGGATTGCTTGGTTGTCCCCCAGGAACTGTGCTCCTGCTGGTTCTCCTGGCTCTGATCCGTTGCTGCTGCTGCTGCTGCTGCGACTCACGTGGATCACACAAGGTAAAAAAAAAAAAAAGTTTGTCTCTAGCTGAGGCTGATCCCATGCCCGGCATTCTGGGGCAGGCATCCTGCAGCCAGCTGTCCCACGGCTTTCAGTAGAGAGACAGGGCTACGCTCCTGACAAGCCTCCTTGGCTCGCCTGGATTTAAAGTGTTGCACATTCAATTAGCCTTCCCCGCAGCAAAACCCAGAGTCCGGGGAGGAGCTGGTCCCCCCACGGTTAAACCACAGCTTGGTCCTGAGGCACAGACAGGACTGAGTCATGCTACAGCCTGGATTGTGGTACCTGGTTGACTTGGCTTGTAAAGGGGCTCATGGGTTTTCTCCACACTTTGGCTGGGCAAAAGCTGTGTGTAATCATGGCGGTTGCTGGCACTGTTCCTGCAGGCTCCCCTGGCTGGGTGGAAAGGAATTTCTTTCAGTGACCTGCGCTTTTCCCAATGCAGTGTGGGCAGAAGGGAGGGTGGCCTTCTTCTTAAAGGATAGATGTGGGATACAAGTTCCATTCCTGGGCAAGTCACTTGGTCCCTATGCCTCAGTTCCCCCTTGCAAAATGGGCATACTTCCCTACACTCCCCACGCAGGGGAGTTGTAATGCATTAAGGACTAGGAGGTAGTCAGAGGTGATAAGGTGATGTTGGGCCATAAATGACTGAGCGGATGCCACCTCCCATTAAATGGTTCTCACACAAGAAATCCCTGTCCGTGAGGATCAGAGTTTCTAGACCCAAGCAAGCAAACCTGTGTTCAGCCAGTAGTGCAGGCTTCGCCTTGGAGATGAACCTTGCTCCCATCACTTGGTAATTAGTACACAGTGAACTCCGTTCAGTCATACTAGAATGTGGACATGTTCTTCCTTTTCACTTCTTGTTGTTTTTTCTTTTTTTTTAAAAAACACAATTAGGCCCCCAGAAAGAAAGTGGGCATTGATAACACAGCCATGGAGCCATAGCCCCACCTCCTCCCTTGGACAGACCGATCATGGAGCCAATGGGAAAAAGACTCTTCTTTGCTAGCTTCTTTCTGCTACACAGCAATCAACTGCAGATCGGACTCTTTGCATTAATCTTGAGCGCTGGCCTGCCAGGCTTGGTGGGGCCCTGGCCTCCCACAGCTGCACTGCACTGGTTCCAGCACTTGTTCTTCCTTCTCTCGGTACAAAGGGTGAGGATTACAAGGAATTCCTATGCCACTGAATAAGGATAGCATCTACAGCGATCCTGCTTTGTACAATTAGAGCCATTAGTCCCCCAGGCTCAGGGCAGAAGTTGCTCATGAGCCCAGGGTGAGCAGAGGAAATCTGCCCCCTTGTGTAGAATATTGTACATTACAGGGATTTTACACCTTCCAAGGCCACCACTGGCATCAAGGATCTATCTCACCACTGGAAGGGCCATTGGGCCAGTCCTGAAAGGCAGCTCCTGTGTGTGGTCACCGATTAAAACAATGCTCCCAGAGACTCTTCCAGGTCCCTGAAAACATCCCTTGGTTTGTCCCTTGCTGGCACCCATCTTCTGACACTCCCACTCTGGAAAGGAACATGCCCCAGACCAGAACTGACCACAATGGAAGCAACGTCACCTGACAGCCCACTCCTACTTAGCTGGAGACAGCGTAGGCGAATGTCTTGGCAGCACTTTCCTATAGAGTCCCCATTCACAGACTTCTGGGTCCTTTTGGCAGCAGCCAAGGGGTTAAATTACTACCTGCACAGTCCCTGATATCCAAGAGAACTGTCCATGTTACCAGTTGCATGTGTGTGAAGGAGAATAGGCTGCATAGGCGGAGGGGGAGAGTGTTAGTTGCAAGTCTTGTGCACTGACTTATGGCTGTCTCCAGCAATCCAACAGGAAGGCCAACAGAGCTCTGGAGAACACCCCCATGCCAGGCTAGCGCCAGCACAGGCTAGACACTCCGAGAGCCCAGCCCAGCTCACTGTTTCTAGAATGGTGAGGCCGGTTCCCCAGACAGAGGTACAGGGCTCTAGGGCAGGAGGCTCAGAAAAGCCCGTAGAGTCAAATTTCTTTCCTGCTGAGCTGGTTTTACCTAGAACTCGGTGGAGGTACTGCATCTTCCTAAACTCCATGTCTGGGGCCTTCTGCTGAGTCCTAAGGAGCCAGAAACCCCTTAGCCAGTGACCCTGTCCAGCTCTCTGAGACACTACCACAAACATTGCTTTCTTCAGGGGCTAGGAGTGGAGTTAGGCGAATGCTCCACCATCTTTGTTTGGGGAAATGCACCTCAAGGCTGGGTTAAGTCAACCTTTCCCAGCACTGCCTGAGAAACTGACTCACCATTCGAGCTTAACTTCCAGCAGGTCAAGGCAAATAAAAGTGTACTGTCAATGGCTTGGAAGAGATGGAAAGCGAGGCGGCCTGAACGCTCCAGCTCCAAACAAAGGCCCCTCAATCCACGGCCTCTGCCACCCATACCCCTCTCCTCTCTGGTACTCGGGAACATGTCATTAGTAAACAGACCTCACTTATCCACTCGCCTAAGTTTAGACAGGAGCTTGCCTGGCAATGCAAAGGGAATCCAGTCACACAGCCAGCCTTACTCTGGGCGGGAGAGCTGCTACTGAAGCCTACATGAGGCCCTTTAAATGAGCAGTATTCAGAGAGAACACTGGATTTCAAAGGAACCTGTGTTTCCATTCACTGTGCATAAAATGTTCTCCCTCATCACAGTATAGTCTTTATGTACCCATACCCTGTCCTGTGAACACCCCCTGCCAAGCCTTATTCCACAGAGTATAATCTCTGCAGTGCATAGGGTGTACGACTAGTAAAGTAGGCCCATAGCATGCTATGGTTTCAGCTTTCCCCAGTCTCCTTTCACACTCTCTTTGGCTTGGAGATGAGTGACACACACAGCAGAAGAAAGGCCTCTTCCCTCTTTCAGCTCGATCCTGTGCTCAGTGAGACCACTGGCTTCCTTTCTGCCCACTAAGCCCAGCAGGTTTGCTGTCAAACCAGGCTAGCAGCAGGGCATGCTGGAAATACAGGCGGCCCTTGGGTTGGAATATTTATGTTTCAGCAGCTCTTCTGTCCACTCCCTCCCTGCTGACTGGTGCTTTATAACCCTTGTTTTGTGTGCTGATTAGAGTCATCCTCAGGGAGTATCACACCCTTCCCATTGGTTAGCTACTCCTGTGCTTGTGACTGCTCTCTCCCACACAGCTCTCAGTTTATTCACTAGGGGGTCTGAGGGAACCAGACTGGAGAGTGCTGGGTTCACTTCAATTAAGATTCCAACCACTATCCTAGGTGGGTTTCCCCCTGACTTGAACAAGCTGGGTTGTATGATATAAAACTGTCTAATTTCATCTCTGAATGCAGGAATACTGATGATTATAAATAAAAAGCACGTGATAGCACTCAGTTAGCCTGGTGTTTCTGTACATTAAACTCCTCAGCTGCTGTAGGTAAGCATGCACATATGTATCCACATAGAATGGGTCGCAGGGTATTCAGTTGGCTGGCAGTCTGTCCCTGTTCAATGGGTGATTCTGGACTAATTGCTGAGCCTGAGATGCACACAATATATGCATCAAATGAACACCTGTCTCTGCTTTACTTTCCTCTGCTTGGTGATCATCAGTCCATGGTGCTGCTCTGTGCACTCCTACTACGTCCATGGTGCATGCTAGTGCCAGCTAGACTCCACTGGTGGAGCTTCCTCAGAGAAGTACCTTCCCCCACTAGCTAAGACTGACCAGCATCTTTCCCAAGGTCATTTAGAAAGGTAGCAGCTTGCTCAGTGCCCAGGGAGACTGTAACCTTGCAAGTTTCCACACAGCAAGGACCTGGCTACGAGGATTGTAATATTTAGAGCTATCTAGCAGAGCACCAGAATTGCATGATTCTGAGACCTTGACCTCTTTCCTGCTCAGACACTGAGGAAGAACTGGAGGTGCCCTCCTAGGAGAAAGAATGAGCGCACAGGGCAAGGGTACTGATGGAAGATGTTTTACAGGTGACACAGACAGCCTCCTGCAGGGCTTGGTAATGGGTTAGGAGAAACACAAATAGGAGAAGGTAACCTACATTTAACTCTAACCATGTAACTGGGTTATTTAATCAAATGCTCTGCCTGAAAGGAAACTCAAAAGCAAGACAGTCAAAGTGCTGTAGAACTAGGCATTCATCTAGTCAGAACACCCTGTTCTCCTTGTACTTGTGGCACCATAGAAAAGGATGCTTTCCTACAGCCTGGCAGTGGTCTTGGTGTATTTAGCAGCCAGAAAGGTTCCAGTATTTCCTCATGCAGAAGGTTTATATATATTTGGGCATGATCACAAATGAACACCTTTGAGCAGGTACGCAGAATGCAAACACAGAAAAATAGCATTTAGTAGGCAGTTGTGCCTTAGGTAACGCTTTCATCTACATTTCCAGTTTAAGCTGAAGATGAGGAACTAGGAGATTGTGTCTATTTATCCACACTGTGGACAGCTGGTGAGAGATTTATTGTCTCTCTCAAACCAAAGAACTTTGGAGACCATCCAGGGTTTTGTGGGAACAGGCATGTTATACAGTACTCTCCATTTAGACAGTGCTATAGCTAAAGCCATGTTACAGACCATCACTCGTCCAGGGAGCCAGACTGCAGCTCCTGTCACCGCTTTCTGTCAAGGTTCCCCTAACACTTAGGATGGCTATTTCCCGTACCTGTGTTAACAAAACTGAAGGAGGCTGTTTCCACCAACAGGAAATAACATATCCTTGGTTGCATGCTATGGGAATAAACTTCCTTGACAAGCTGGCAGCCAACATCTGGGTTTGATAGCATTTGACAACCACTATTAGATCATATGCATTAGTTTGAATCCAAAGGAAAGTCACCCACCCACCGAGAGTTAAAGATCAGGGATCTTCAAAATATGGATTGGAAACTCCATTAACTATATAAATCCTTTACTATCATTTGAGAAGCAGTTACCTGTGAGAAATGATGCATGTGCCATAGTCTAGTTCTCAGCAGAGAAAGCAGGCCAGTAACAGGCGTGGAGCAGGGTGCTGGTTATGCATACACAGAATCAAGAGCACTGGTGGCCATAAAGGTTATTGATGAGAGCCTGTAATGAGTTTGTTATCGTCATTTCTATGGCTGCATGGATGCATAGCAAATCTTTGCTGAAGTGTTCCCCCTCCACCCACACATTCAGACTAAAGAATGAGGGCCTCCAGCTTTCATCATCCACTAATAAACCAGTATTTATTTACCCAACATGACACACATTGCAGGCAAAAGAGAAAGCAACTGTCTGCATCCCTCACTGCTCTCTTGAGGCATGTATGCATTAGATGTAGAGGAAGCACAAAGTTGGCCTTTTGATTCCTCAAACAAGGAGGCTGGGGCAATTCTGGGGCTATTGTGGTTACTGTCTCCACTTTATGTTTTGGTGAGCCTCACAAGAGGATGGCATAAAAGGCCTCTGTCTCCCACTGGAGATGCCTGCAGAACTCCCAAGTCAGCACAGACAGAGACACTTCTGCTTCTCCCTCCCAAAAACAGAAGACCCTGGATGCCAGGTTCAGTTTCCCCAAGAAGGATCACTGTTAAGAGTCCCCACCTACGTGGATCATATCATGGGATTTCAGGCTGGCATCATACTCCAGAGACCTTTAACTCAGGAGTGTGCGATGTTGCTTTGGGAAGGAAGCAGAGCCCCACATATCTGTTCTTGGACATGAGGATAGAAAACCCTGCATCCTGGCTGTAAGTTAAGCCTGGACCACCTGGAGGAACCCTTAGTTAATGCATATAGAGAGTGACAGCTGCCTTAACTTGGGAAAGGGGCCTACTGAAGCTGAGCACAAGCAAAAGAAGGGAGGAGTCATCTTCACCACCAGCAACCCCCCTCCCAGCAGAATCCACTCAGAGCATCCAAAAACTAGCTTTGCATTTTTGCAATAGCCCCAACCCTTACGGATGGTACAATGTGGGTAGGGGACAGAGTGGTCTTCGGTGGATTTTAGGTCCTGCGTGGAAAGAGGTTGAGCACCTCTGCTCTACAGCACTTGACTTACAACTACGTATGTCCACACTCTTACCATGGTCTACATCAGGGTTAACTTCCTCATCCCAACCTGCAAGCACCTGCACGAGTCTATCCACACCTCTATTCCTGCTCTCATTTCATCCTGCACTGCACCCCATATATCCCCCTCTGCTCCGCCCAAGCCTTGCTTTAGCTGTTACTCTGCAGTCATCCTCCCTACACCCCTTCTCATCTGAGCAGTAATCCAGACTATTCTAGCTGAGTCAGACTAAGCACCTCCAGAAGGTATCTTGGCTTATAGTTAGGAAATCATGGACACTTGTGATACTAATAATTCTCAGCAGCTTCCTAGCAGTGAACAATGCCTGTAACAGCCACACAGCAGTGTTTGGTCAGAGGAACTTTATTTCACAAATATTAATTGGTTATGGAGGTAATTCATATACCATAGCATCAATAAATTAGGCAGCTAATAACAACCATCCTTCCACAGGAACATGGTCCTATCCACAGATTTGTGTTTAGCATCACCCTGTGGCAGATCATAGAGACTGTACAACACAAGACCTGGCATAGACGGCAGATAGAGGCTCTGCCCATTCATGTGCTAGGTAGAGAGAGGTTTATGTGCAAATGGTGAGTAGAAGATACATTCTAGCAGACAGAAATGACTGGCTCACCTGGGGTTCAGAAACAAGGAGTAACACGCAGTCACATTGGTGCCAGGGAGAAGGAAGTTACAGCTGCAAATAAGAACATCTGAAAATGTATTCCAAGAAACATCTGGATAGATGCTAGGGAAGGTGTGTGACAGGAGGAATGAGTCTTGGATTGGGGCCATTCAAAAACCCTGCTGGACCATTCTAGGTCACCGCACGCTATTTCAATGCATGAGACAGCATCCCCTTGATCCATTAGATGCTGCATGTTGACAAGCATTCAGCATGTCCCAATTAGTGTTTGTCTGTCTCTGTCCCTCCCTAGCCCTGCTCATGGTCCAGCAATCCCTATGGTATGTGCAAATTAGATTAGCTTTACTGGCTCATGGTCTTCCCTCACCCCAACCCCTCGTACATGGACCACGTAACTCATTATGGGCTTGAAAGGTGCAAATAAGTAACATTCTACACATGAATATGCAGTTATGAGCAAGCTTACAGTCCACATCACAGCTCTGCTAGGGGTCTGCTCTGTGCTGCCATGTGTTGAACCTTGAGGTCCGAAGCACAAGCAGCTCCTACAGGTGGTGTCTCTGGAGGGCACTGACCCGTTTCTATGGCAAGACACGGGCCAGTGACATGGCACTCCTCATGTTTAGACACAGCTGGTACACAGGGGTTTCCTCCTAAGAGGAGCAGGACAGTAGTGGTCAGGGTTGCGTAGGGTCAAACTCTCCAGGAAGTATTAGTATAGCTTGTAGTTCCAGTAACTGGAAAACACAGAGATCTGGAAAACAAGGGATAAAGCAGTTAGGCTCTTGGGTTCTCTAGATCCTTGTTAAATATCAGTCTGAGATTAAAGCTGTTTCTTTCTGTTAAAGGACGGCTCTCTTCCCCAAATAATCCCTCCTCCCACCCTGTCTCACCGGCCAGACCTTCAAGCAGCTCTGGGGGGGAAAGAGAAGCTGGAAGGAGGCCATGATTCTTTTAGATCTGGGCCCGCACGTGGAGTCAGTAATTCTCCAAGTCTCTCTTTAGCCATACCCCTCCCAAATCCCAAGGAGCCACCTCCATTTTCTTTTACATCCCTACCTTCTAACTGAGAACAATGGCTGCTCCCAGCTCAAGGGGTCAGACACTGCACATCCTCAACCAAAGAGCTTGTGTCAGCCAGCAGGATTTCTGGAGAGTGACATTCCCTTCATACTTCCCCAGGGCACACACAGTCCATGCCAAACCAGGAGCAAAGGACTACGCTTGAATCCTAGGGACCAAATATGTCTCTCCCGGTAGTGAGACAACGCTATCAATAATCTACTGGTTCCTGAAGGGTTTTTACTGATCCTGCCAGAGTGTTCTAACCCTGACTATGTAATGAGTGCATCCTGTTTCCAAGTTCAAGAGCAGTTACAATGGCCCAATGATTATTTTTTACATTGGTCTCCAGAGCCATAATTGTGCACGATGTTTTACAGAGAAAGAGAGAGTCCCTGCCCCAGGTATCATATAATGTCCTGCAAATATGATACCACATCACCACGTTCTTACATAGCACTCTCATCCAAGGAGCTCAAAGCACTCTGCAAAGGAAGGTAAATATTATCCCCATTTTACAGATGGGGAAAGCGAAGCAGTGTGACGAGGTGATTTGCACAAGGTCAGTGGCAGAGCTGAGAACAGATATCAAAGCCTCCTGAATCCTAGTCTGAAATCCTAACCACTGGACCATACTGCCTCTCCAGTGGCTCTGAACCTCTGGCTCGTCTTGATTTCTCAGTGTACGACCATCTCCTTAGCCCAGGAATACACTGAAACAGCATAACCAGTCCCTTGTATGACCCTGTGAATGGGTTCCCCTTTCTGCTCCTGGAAACCCTGGCTGGCAAGTCCTCTGGATGAATTACACAGCATACACAATCCACCAAGGCACCTTCACCAAGTGTCTTTATTATAGTTTTTCCTCTTGTGCTCCAGGTACAACACAAACAGGGCAGCAGTTACAGGGAGCCCGCTTCCTGCTCCCTTGCCCAGCCTTTTATACAATTTGCCTTCTCCCTGGTATTCAGCTAGTGAGTCAATTACTTCATTAGCTCATCAGATTCTCTATGGGTACAAGTGACACTTCTAACCATCCAAACCCCCTCCTACTCTAACCACACCAGTAGCCTGGAGGTTCAAAGTGACCAGGCTGCTGGATTCCAAAAGACTCTGTCTGCAGCTGCTAAGAGAACCCTGTCACAGCCCTATACCTCTAAATATATCCCAGTTATTCAGAATTTTAACTAGCCTCCTGCTGCATAGCACCAATGGTTTGTCAGCTCCATAGCAACAGGTTTCATTATTTCCCTGAACATCTTGTGCCACCAATACATAAAACTAAGTCGTACTGCACACTGATCTCTGTGCCAAGCATTCATGGTCAAATCCATTCTAGCTGAGGAAAGCACGTAGGTAATTAATTGTAACAGATCTGAAACCCTTTTGAAGCAAAGGGAGCACCCTGCTAACAGAACTCCTGCCCTTGTGCCTACCTTGTCCTTCAGCTGCTGGCAGAGCTGCAGAGAAACCGTGAAGAAGACAAGGGCATCATTTAGCCAAGGTACCACACACTCCACTTTATGGACATGGCTGACTTCGTATCGTTGGCTGCCACACTCACTGCAAAGAGAACACACCACAGCTTCTCACATGGACTTTGATGTACTAAGGGGATAAATTAGCTAAATCAGAGTTCACTATCCATCCAGCACTATAGGTGGAAACAGTGCCAGTAACCAACATTGCTTAGATTAATCTGTTCTTGACATCAGAGGGGCTGAGCCTCGCTCCAAGTACAGTCCGTTCTGGTGGGGTGGGGGGTCTCACTTTCATACTGGACTGTAAATTATAGGTGCATTTAGTGCTCGTGAGAGAGAGGCTCTGTGCTAAGTTAGCAGACATATGCTATGCAGCTTTCTCTCCACAGCTCTGCCAAAGCACCTGCCCCCAACAGTCCAGTCCTATATTAAGCCATACAGATGGCAGATGGGGTGGCTACCTACCCTGGATAGGTTTCATCCAGTAGACATTTAACTCCATTATACCTGTAGTCAAATTGAATTGAACCCAGGCCTCTAAATGGGGAGGTTGATGCATTTAGCTCACTGCACTACCTATTTCACAGCTTAAGTGAATTGTGAATTTCGGTTACAATGCTGCCACCACCAGGTGCTGAGCAGCTGTATGAATCACAGAACTCTCCATCCTTTCCCCCTCTTATGAAAGAAACTATCAGGATTTCTGTCAGAAGCACATGGTCAAACCAGACACCTGCCAGACATGCTGAATATGAAACTGTTTCGGCCCATCTCAGACAAGGTGCAGGGTGCCAAGCATAGGCTAAGCAGGGCATACGCAGGGACAGAAGCACAATGAATGAAACACTGATTGAAGTGGTGGGAGGTTAATGTTCTCTTTTGTGACAGGTCTGAACTCCCTGCCAGCCCTTTCCTCGATAAATGAGGGCTGTATTTTGAACAGCCATGTTCCTCTGTACCAGGGAATGAGTCATTAAAGGGATCTTGCTATTCTCCAGCTGCTGAAAGCAGCAGATGCTTGGCAGGTACAACCTCAGCACTGGCTCACTGGAGCTGCCCACCTAAGGGCTTGTCTACACTTACTGAATGTGCTGCAATGGTGCTGCTGTAGCGCTTAGTGAAGACATTACCTATGTCGAGGGGACAGCTTCTCCCATCGGTGTAGATATACCACCTCCCTGACAGGCAGTAGCGATGTCAACAGGAGAAGCCCTCCTGTCGATACAGTGCTGTCTACACCAGGGTTAGGTCGGTATAACTATGTTGGTCAAGGGTGTGAATTTTCTGTTATACCGATGTAAGCCTACAGTGTAGACCTAACCTAACAGATGCTCTCCTTGGCCAAAAGTTCAAAGCTACTCATAAGCAGAGCTAATGTCAGCGACTATGATCTGGCCATAAGTCAGTCCTCCCTCGTCAGGGTGGGACATCACCCTCTCCTAACACATGCTATACAACCTTCTGAAGACAGTACTTACAACATGGCCCCAGGGTTATGCAGAATAGATCCTCCGGTAGGCCTGAAGTTCTACAAAAAGGATGCAAAAGAGAAATTAAGTCACTTGAAATCTGACATAAGGAAAAAAATATGATCAAATAATTTTTCAGGATGCACTGACAAAATGCAGCTTGGACTCACATTTACTGCTATATACAGTGAGACATCAGTTACATGCATAAGAATTCAGAGTGAACAATGACTAAAAAGCAGTGATAAAGAGCCTCTTGCATTTGATCCCTCCCTGCTCCTTAGGAGGATATGAATTGTTTGTCAGGTCCAGTTTGGCCAACAGTTTAAGTTTGACCTAGATCAGCTCAAACTGAAGATCCAGAGAAATAGTTCCAGATATGTATTTTATTTTTTGAAAACAAAAATCCATTGCCATATGTGGTTTGCATCCCAAAACATTGCAACACTGAGAATCTGAGAGTGAAACTCACTAGAAACTGGTTATAAACCAAATAAAACAGACTAGCCTTATTTTCACTGTCCAAGCTGAGAAATGCAAGAAGTGGCCAAGCAGCATTGTGAAAATTAAATTAATTCTTTAAAATTCCTTTGGTTTAAATAATCTAAGATGTATTTGCAACACAAATAAGAGATTTGTATTAGAAAAACATCGATTAATTTGACTGTGTCTGTTTAACACTATAAAAGAATTGGCCCAAACATATTTTTTAAAATAAAATGTCACGTGGGTAAATTTAGTGATGACTCTGTCTGAGGCTCACTCAGATAGCTAATCCATCTTTGCTAACCCATCATGTCCAAACTTAAGTTTACGCTTCTAAGAGGACCAGGTATTCTGTCTCACCCTGACCTAAACCCATATACCTAACCCTAAACACACTCATCTCATACTCTGGAGATCTCACAACATCACATAATATCTCCCCTGACTGAGAAAGCTGAAGAAAGGAGACTACCTTGGTGGAATTGGGCTGCAGTGCATGGAGCTGATAGACAGTCAAACAAAGCTTATTCAGGTTGATGTAGAAATTCACAAGGATGTCCGACGGCAGAGCAGGAGTGAACATTTTCTAAGAGAGAAGGAAATGATTTCTGGATCAGTGAGAGAATCCTGTTTCTAAAGGCAGGGGAATACTACCGTACAGTCCCTTCCATTAAAAAAAAAAGAGGCAGAGAAACATTAACAGCTTTAGGCAAAGAAGAAAAGCTATGTTGATAGAGACTGGAACAGGGACGTGGCAATACGTGATGGCTATTTCTCTGGTTGCACCTGACCTCTGGTCAGCTCTTGTACCAACACTAGTGTGTAAAGAGGAGACGGGGGTTAGGCTCCATAGTTTGTTTCCCTACAGAGACCATGAGGTTTACTCTGGAGAAGCCCAGTTGACAAGCTATGATCTTTCTCTTGCCTGTGGGCTCTTTAAGCCCACGTCTACTGCTCCCTGCAGAAGAGAGAGGCAGACCGATCACCAGTGCTGAGCACAGGGTCTACAACTGCTTCCATATGACGGAAATTATCCAAGACTAAAAACGGGATTCTCTTTCACTGTGTGCAAAGAAGGTAGACCAGAATACAGCAAACCACATCCCCATCATAGAGGGGCATGATACCCCTCACTAGTGGGTGAAGAAAGGGAACAGACAGTATAGGTCAAGACTGATATAAGCTTACCGTAAGGCCACTGGAAGCAATTTCTGGAAGGGTCAAGGTAGCTGGAGTAGTGAGTCGATTTCGAGCTCGTGTCAGCTGTAACATGACCGCATCCATCAGCTAGGAAAGAAAACACACATTCCTGTCTGAAGGTCCTGATGCAGCTTTGGAGGGTGAGCTGAAGAGCCTGGGTAACAGTCATAAGTTGGTACAGGGAAAACTGCATCAAGGAGTTGGACTGATTCAGGGCAGGGCATCAACTCTAAACACACTCTCCCTCCCAAGTCTCAAAGAGAAGCAAGTAGCTCTTTCAAGACCATTGGAGAGCAAGCGCCTCTTCAGATGAAGTCCAGCTAGAATCGCACTCTACTTGGTCAGGTTGCCCACAGGGAGGCATGTTCTGTCAATTGCGTCTCCCTGCTGCTATTTCCAACAAAACCACATCAGTCTCACTGGCATTACTCCAAGGCTCCGCCAGCGACTTACTGTCATCGGGAGAAGCTTCCGATTCAGAGAGTGCTGACATTTCATACAAGAGCCTCTGCTTTTCTACAAGTTCTGCCACTGCAAGAGCCTGGAGTTCCAAATATTTTGCTGCTCTGAATCCTAACCAAGGAGAGAGTCATTCATGCTACAGACCTCTCCCTGCATCCTTACAACTAGTATAAGCATCACAATCTGCTCTGCAAAATCTTCTAAACAACAGAAGGTATTTGTATCCGACTACCTCCCTTCCCCGACCTATGGGATCCCACTGTGAAATCTTCATGCTAAATTTACACCCTCCTTCGCAACAGGGTTAGAAACAAAATGAACCTGCTCCAGCTGGGCAGGGTGTGAGACTATACAGATAGCTCTCTAAGAAAAGAGGAGTGGGAATTCAGAGACTTACTGGGAAAGAAAATTGCTGCTGTATAAGTGTAATTTTGCTGGTAAAGATGTACCGCTGTCATGCAGCCTTACATAAGGAGGACAAGAATGTTTTCAGACGTGTCAGCCACATTTCCCTCCATCCCACTTCAGTGTAAGTCACTTCAAACTCCAGTTACATAAAGCACAATTGGCATTTCTTTTAAGAAACAGCAGAGAAAACAATGTAAAGCTTTTAAGTGCTGACAGTCATAGAGGGGATCTAAAGACACTAAAAGCTCTTCTGGAAGCTTTACATACAAAAGAAGAGAAAAATGTTGCCTAATTGCTCTAATGGGCTCCAATCCTTTATGTGCAGAACTTTAGTCATATGAGTCGTCACATGGATGTCAATGAGACTACTCATGTGAATCAAGTTAGGCACACTCTTGAGTATTTGTGGACTGGGGCCTTAAATGAGCAAGCTCTTTCCTATGACAGTGGTGGCTTTTTCACCTGGCAGGAATATTATATCTTGAAGATGGATTTCCTCAGATACAGTCCCTATTTTGGGAGGACTGCCCAGCCAGCATTCTCGGGGAACTGCTACAGAGTTCATGACTACTAGAACTTTAAGTCACTCTGTATTATGACTCATCTTCTCCATCCTTCCCTGCCGAGGGAGCATAAGGGGTGGTAGTCTTATTTGCTGATCTTTTCCTGTTTGATCGCCTTTGCCCAAGTAAAAAATGAACAGGCTTTTCTTTCTCACACTTAATGTGAGAAGTTACTGTCCAGGGATTAGGGCACTAGCCAAAAACCTGGGTTCAAGTCCTTGATCTATCAAAGACTCCCCGTGAGACCAGCCTCTGCAGATTTCAACTCAGTACAAGAGAATCCAACACACTGCAGCTGCATTAAAAAGAGAGATATGTGGAATTAAGAGATTCTGCCCTCTTATCCCACCTCCCATAGAGTGTTCTACTCACCTTGAGGACCTCAGAGCCTGTTTTGAACTGGTAGTTTACATCTCGGTTTGTGAGCAGGTAAATTGCTTGGTTAACGTGGTTTCTAGCATCCTGGATCTGCAAAGGTATAAAATGCAGTCCTGTCGAAGCAGTTCCCTCTGAAGTAACGCTAGAAAGTAGATGATCCCACTGTTGTCTCCTAGGATCCATCCCTTATTGCTGCACAGACACCATGTGACATGCTGACCAGCCCATACTACTAAAGGCATTTTCCCCTGGGTACACAGCATTCAACACTGAAGCAAGCAGTTATCTCAGCCACTCAGACCATAAAATTAATGGTCTATCACACCAGACATTTTAAGAAACATGGTCTGAACTCTGGGGCCTGCTATTTTATGTCCTGGACCATCAAAATAGCACAGCTGGTCTGATGGAGCAGAGACATCAGGTGGTCAGATCTTATGAGAAATCAAGGCCAGAAACAAAAGAGATACATTGCTATATAGGTAGGCATATCCACTGTTCAAGATACAGGGCATTTAGAGCAAATCCTGGTTACTGTCTTTGCCCAGTCTCTCCAGCTCCAGCTGTGACCTGATTGCAATGGCTGCTCTTAAGAATCATTGCCACAGAGCTGAAACCAATACAATATCTGAATACTTTAAAAGAGCCAGAAGCATTGATTTCTAACTTTAAGATTCATGGGAATATTTATCAACTCCTCTGAATCAGGTTCATTGCTGTAGCATTTGGGTGAGGAGAAATACACTACTGGGGCTTGCCTCTTAAGCAACCTTTGACAGAATAGACTGGAGGCACATCTAGCAGGAACTTCTGTGAACCAAGAGAGAATGCAGCATACTGTCCGTTAACAGAGCAATGCTGCCAGAGCTGCCCCATAACACATGTGTGAGGAAAAGCAAATCAAAGAGAGCATCCACTAGCAGAGGAGAAACTCCAAGTGGGAGTGAGACTCAGCATCAGAGACTGGTGTGGGAGCTGGAACAGAGGAAGGGATTAATGAACGGGGAGGTGTCAACACACAAGTCACTGTAAGAGGCAGTCGCTGTGTACAGAAAAGCACTTGATTGAGTTTAGAGCAGTACACTGTGAAGGACATGTTTCGCTGGCATTTTCAGACAAATTCTACATGGCAGTTGCAAATGTAACACTGACACACACAACTCTGGACGTTATTCATGGGAAATTTGTAGTCTGAAGCTTCCTTTCTCCCTCAAATCTTGGCCCAACCCTCCAGAGTGCTGAACTGAACCTCACCTAGTGCAGGTCCTGGACAGATTTACAAAAAAGCCTTTGTATGACTTGCACTTGCTTTCCCAGGGCACACAGCTCAGAAGTCCCAGCAGAAGTCTTGGGACTCGGAAGAGGGCGTCTGTAGACGGAGGAAACATGTCCAGTGCGAAACCCCTATTATGCTGCATGCAGCTGGCAACTCAGATACTGTTGGCACTCGTGACATGGCATCACAGGATACTACCCTCCAGATCCCCCACCTCCAGGAATATTCCAGAGCAAGAGACTCGGGAGCAACTTAGGCCACTAGGCTCTACAGTGATGCACATTGTCATCTTTGTCAATACAAGGACTCCCCTCTTCCCTGCTTCCTCTTCCAGCCCTGCTCCCCTTCTCCCTTCCACTTCCCAGCCTTTTCCCTGTCCAAGAAACAACTTCCATCCCCTTCTGGTTCTCCTCCACACAGACTCACAGCGCTTCCTCTGATTGACAAGGCCCACTCATGATATTTTATCACAGGCAGCTTGTTCTGACTCAAATGGAAACGGGAGAAAGGTCTCCCCATAATCTCATTAAATACTATTATTCTAACTCTTTTAGGCTCTCGCATTCCCTGTCTGAATAACATTAAGACACAAGTCCTTCCAAAGTAAATGAAGGAAGGAGCTGTGCTTAAGAGATGGTGGAAGAATATCAATAGAGCAGCAATACAAGAGAGTCACTATATATAGGCAGCACTGCTGAGTGCATCACAAAAGCTCCTTTGTTTGCAAAGCACAAACAACTCAACCCAGCCATAAGTTTCAGTGGTTCAAAGCCCAGATCAACCCAGGGCTTGTTTCATCTACCACGGAGTCTAAACATGGCAATTAGCTAAATTTTTTTTAAAATGCCATTAATTTACAGCTCTCAATCTGCTGTAGATTGAAGTGTCACAAAAGTCACTATCGAAGTCCAAATACACTTGTTTAAAAAAAAAAAAAAAATCCAACACAACATATAAGGAAGGGCCTACATAGCATAGAACCCAAGAGTCAGTTTTTAAACTTCACAGCAACGGTGAAAAACTTCAGTTCCATGAAACTGGGCACTGGATTTCCAGAAACCAGATCTATTCCAGCAATGGAAATGGCAAGCAATACCAGTATGAAGAAGAGACTCAGAGTTTTTCCCATTTGCATTCAGTGGTGTTATCTGGTTTTATTCCAACTGAAGAATCCAGTTATAACTAGAGTATGAGGCACTGGCATATGCTGTTAGTGAGGAGAATGGAGAAGAAATGATCTCATGCAGCAGACTTCTGAGCCAGCTCAGAGACTGATGAGCTGCTCCCTGTTCAGCCAAGATTCAGCAGGCATTCAGACAGACAGCTACATCCTGGGTGCTCTCAGTACTCGCTCCTTTCACAGGCTCATCACTCCAACCCAGAGATCCTGTTTCTCACTGCTGTCTCAGGAACTAGTAGCATCCACCTATTTTTCTTCTAAAACCCTAATCCCAACCAGTTCACACCTCTGCTCCCCTCCTTTGTCACACTCCAACACACAAAGAAAGGTGGGTCCTGGGATCTGGAGAATCCCAATTAAGACAGTTCATTCCTTTCCTCTTTGAAGGGGAAGGCCTATGCAGGCTGCCGGGAGGGCACATGCTCAGCACAGGGAAGACGCATGATAACAATACCTGCTGCAATTTCCACTGCTTGTCCTCACGGAATGTGAAGTGCAGAAGCTGGTTATTTCTGGGCATTTTCAAATTAATATCCTTAAAGAGAGAGAGAGAGAAAAAAAGCAGAGATGAGAGGAGCTCTCCCACAAAACTCAGAGATGGCTTCCACTGAACAAAAAGTGCTGGTCATACCCTTTCAAAGCCTCGCACCAATCTCTCAAAGATCCATCGACACGGTCTACGGAGTGGGGGTATTTTAAGCAGTACTATTTGAGCCAATTCTTTGCCTTATTCTTATTTCTAAGGGAGATAGACGCAAGGCATAAATCATAGAATCATAGAATCATAGAATATTAGAGTTGGAAGGGACCTCAGGAGGTCATCTAGTCCAACCCCCTGCTCAAAGCAGGACTAACCTCCTATATCATCCCAGCCAGGGCTTTGTCAAGCCGCCTTAAAAACCTCTAAGGATGGAGATTCCACCACCTCCCTAGGTAACCCATTCCAATGCTTCACCACCCTCCTAGTAAAAAACTTTTTCCTAATGTCCAACCTAGACCTCCCCCCTGCAACTTGAGACCGTTGCTCCTTGTTCTGTCATCTCTCAAAGATCCATCGACTAACGGCCCTCCGCTGCACTCTCTCCAAATTGTCCACGGAGACCTGCTGGCAATGCCCCTCCTAATGCCCAATATTCCATTAGCCTTCTTGACAACCAGGGCACACTGCTGTACCCCCATTTTAAGCTCGTCGGCAGTACTATTTCTTTTGGCCCAATCCTCCAGTTTGTTTTGAGCCAATCCTTCATTTGCCTTATTCTTATTTCGGGAGATAGTCCATTCATCCAACCCATACTTTAACTTGCTGACATAAGATCATATAAAGGTATATCACATGACAACCCCTTTATTGAATTGGGCCCCCGTTCATTTCAGGAGGTGTTGAAGGAACTCTGACAAAATCACCTCAGTTTGTTTAGTCAGGAAAAGAGAAGACTTAGGGGAACATGATAACAGTTTTCAAGTACATAAAAGGTTGTTACAAGCTGGAGGGAGAAAAATTGTTCTCCTTAACCTCAGAGGATAGGACAAGAAGCAATGGAATTAGAATGCAGCAAGGGTGGTTTAGGTTGGACATTAGAAAAAATGTCCCAACTATCAGGGTTGTTAAGCACTGGAATGAATTGGCTAGGGAGATTGTGTAACTTGCTCTTAAAAATCTCCAGTCATGGAGATTCCTCAAACACCTGTCAGGGATTGTCTAGATAATGCTTAGTCCTGCCAAAACTGCAGGGGACTTGACTTGATGACTTCTCAAGGTCCCTTCCAGTCTTACGATTCTGATAGAAATAAGGGGCAAGAAATAGTTGATGGTTTTCTCACCTAAGAAGGTTCTATTACAGTACACATGGTAATTAAGCCCTTCATCTATCTACCCTCAAGATTATAATATTGCAAACACTAATGATATTTCACTTGATCATCATAAATAATTGTCCCAGATGAGTGAGTGACAACTGTGCAAACTGAGTTGAAACAGACCTAAGTTATACACCATGTAGATTAAGAGTGGACTGCAGCTAACCAAGGTGCCACTCCCTAACTGGGAGAAAACAACCCCTGCAGGCTAGCACATGCCTGTAAGGACAGAATCTACCTCCTCCTCATCCCCGCACTCAGATTTTCCTAGATACAGATTTCTACCCCTGGCATCATGTGTCCAAGCAGCATGTCAGCTACACAAGAATTGCCCTTGTTCAGGCCACAGACTTAGATGCATCTTCATTTAGTTGCCTGGCACGTTCAGCTGGCATCACAATCTATTACAAAACCAACCAAAGCAATGGCAAGATGCAATCACTGTGGTATTTAAGTGTCATCACTAGACAGCAACCAGCCAATCACCACCATAGAGGGCAGCTCCATCTCCAGTGAGCTTGACAAACCACACTGCTTGTTGACATCCAAAAGGATAAGGTCTGGCAGGAGAAGAAAGGTAAAGAGTATGATTCACCACTGATCAGAAAAGAGAAGAATAAAGGTATCCACCACTCCCTCAACCCCCAGTGCTAGCACAAAATGATTGGTGTGGACTGGTACTCACAGCTTGGCATAGGGCATCTCCTTGAAGCATCAACACTCCTTTCACCTGGTCTGTGCTGGAATGACAAAACAGTTTTAAGACAGAGAGAGTCACAGGAGGCAGCCTACCAAGACCCATACAGAAGCAGTCAAACCCATACCCAACAAAAACAGGTGGCCAACCTCCACCCTTACCACCCAAAAAGCAACATAGCAGGGGGCAGCAAGGACCTTCCCCACTCTCAGGTGGGCCCAGTGGAACTCTCTAGTGCTGGTCCTAGTGTGTCCTGTGGACAGCTGAGCTGGAGAGAGACATTCTTACCACTGCTCTTAGATCAAGCCTCCTGTCAGTGTGACTATCCTATTGCTTGAGAGATGCTCTCCTGCATAAGTGACCTGCTTAGAGCACCAAGGTACCAACCTAAACTAGTATTAGTATCCCATCCCTGTATTAACAATCAACACTTTGTTCACTGTTTAAACATTAACACTTTTGTTTAAACATTAAAGTTCTGGCTCTAACAGCACAGACACAAAACACAAACTGGGTTATAATCTGATCTGTTATAATCTGATTGTTTGCTGATTACGCTATAGAGGAAGTTGAAGGGTGGTACTGGATAATTGGTCACCTTCTTCAAAGGTCCCACCTTCTCCTCAATCTTGTTACAGGTTTACATGAAACAATGATAGAAGAGTAAAATATTCGGGCTTTAAAGACTCTACTTTATGATCCCATCTCATTTAACACAGACACTATGATCTCAATGGTCTCCCAGCATCTGACAGAGACAAACCTGTTGCAGTTCAACCCAAAGTAGACTGAAGCGATAGTTGACAGAAAGAAACATCTGGAGGAATGACAGAGACACTCTCTGCATACTCTATAAATGCCCACAGATTTTCCCCCTTGGATACCAGAATCCTTTGATTCAGAGCTGCGCTGAGAACTTTCTTGGAAGCATGTTTCACTGTCAACTGTGTAACTCTACAGAAGTAGAGCTGGATTGCAGGCTCAGAAATGGTGACTATTTCAGACATAGTTTAGTAGTAACTGCACTCCTATAGCACCTTTCACCCAGGTCTCAAACTGCATGGTGAGTTGAGTAAATGTTTTTCCTATTTTACATTTGGGGAGACTAAGACACAGAGGTTAAGGGACTTGCCCAAAGTCACACAGCGAGTCAGCAGCAGAGCCAAGAACAGACTTCAGATTCCCTGAGTCCAGGTCTCCAGATGTAAGCACTAAACAGAGATTCCTCATTATTCACACTTTGAGCACGGTGAGAATTGATCTAACTATTCTGCAGTGAAGTAACAAATCAGAATATGGCCAGGAAAACCACCTGGTGATTCCAGTACAGACTCAAACAGGAAATTGGTAAAACCTGAAATGTGATTCATTTAAAAATTATTTTAATCTGATGGCAAGCATCTAATTTTACTTAAACCTACCACAGGAGTGATTTTTTTTGAGTGCACTATTCTTATGGGATCAAAGACATGAACTTCCCATCCTGTATGTACACTACCAAAGATGCTAATGCATATACAAAGAGTAAACAAGGACAGGTATGTATATTTTAGCAGGCAAACACAATCGATGTTTGATAAAATGGCAAGAAAGCAAAACAGATGGGAAAATCAAGTGTTCATTCTTTAAAAGGTTATTAAACAATGATTAAATGAGTACATGATAACCACCTGTTAAAATACAAACAACAAAATAGCATCAGATTTTCCCCACAGTGACAGTCTCTTTTTGAAAGGGCTGGAAATCTGCAGCAGTAAAGACTCAAATAATGAAATTATGTCTGAATATTTCAACATCTATCTAGAAGCAGTTATTCAGCTATCGACCCAACCACTCAGCTGTGGGAGTAATATAGTACAACAACTAAAGTGGGATTTACAGAGCACCAAGTGGGTAGCTTCCAGCTACAGGTGTTGGATGGGGCTCTTATTTTAGCCCTGAACTGCTGCTTTTTGAGATGCCACTACATTCAGCTTTCCACATTATCTAACAAAGCAGATGAAATGAGGGAGGGAGGAGGATGTGACATGCAAACGAGTAAAGTAAATGAGGAGAGCAGCAAGTGAGAAGAGACAAATATTGCCAAACTGTCACAGACATTGTAGGAAAGAAGGAAAAATTGTGCATCGATGTAAATCAGCTTCTGAACTCTGCAAGCCAGGTGCCTGGGTCACTAGAAGATGAATGTGCTCAACTATGAATGTCTTCTAGTGTCTTCAGATGTTAAATGGAGCATAGCAACGACAGGAGAATCTGTGTAAAATGGGAGTGAATTGTCTCAATCCTCAACATCCCTCCCCCTCCTTTCTTTCACAAGAACGATCCCAAGACCAAACATGTACATGGAAAGGACTGTGGATTACAGGATCCAGCATCCCAGAACTCACTTCATCTTAGCATTCACATTTGGTGAGCAAAACCAAATGTATCTCCTAGATATAAGCGGATTTAAACAGACAGTAGTACAGCCTCAAATACCAGGATACCCAACTTGCAAACACTTACCTTGAAGTGCCCAGCATGAAGTTCTCCTGTTTGACTGTTCCTTCTGTGCCACCAACAGGCAAAGAAAACCTGTGAGAAGCCTCCTGTGCAAGAGCAAAGGGGAGCTGACACTGACAGACTGACAATATTCTGCAATATCCTGGACAAACCTTATGGTTTAATACCTTTGCAGCCCACTGTATTAAACATTGTATGTAATTCCTCTAGGAGAGGGATGCTAATGTAATTCCTTTAGTTATCAGCCTTTTGAAGCCATTCCCCTGGAAAGGTGCACATATACTAATTCAAACTGGATTCTCCAAAGACCAACAGACAAAGAAAGGATTTTTGGATAAATAGCCTGGTTTTAAACTGGCTCAGGCCTTCTTCCTGACCAAATAAACAGACAGGAACCCTAGTCCAGGGAAGGCCCCAATCCTTAGGGAAGGGTTGGAAGGATTCGGCCTACCGAGGCCCCATAAGACTGTGTGCTTGTTCTGGGGTGAAGCTGTGATGAACTTGAAACCACAAGGAAATCCCTGGGGTGGGGTTTTAAAGGATTGCTCCTGCCAGAGCCCATGTTAGGGTTGGGGGGGGGGGTGTTGGGGGGGTGTTCTCTAGTTAGCTTATTAGCATGTGTGTAGTTTCTTTTATTGTTTTTAATATATTTTCTCTGTAATGGTTTTACCTTAAGAATAAAATAGGCTTGCTTAGGAAATGCTGCGTGGTAATTGCTACAGCTACAAGGTATACCAGTTATCAGTCTCTGAAGAGAACGTAAGAAGGTCTGTTTAGGCCGACTGTCTTTGCTGGGAATAACACAATGGAAGCAGGGAACTCTTTGGCCTAGAAATACCCCAATCAGAAGGATGAGAGATGGGTCTCACCCAAGAGAGGTAAGTAACAGCTAGGGAACCAAAAGCCTGCAAGTGGGTGTCCTTGTGAGACCACAGAGGGGAATACAGGTGCAGTTGCCTTGAACTGGGCAGACAATAGAAGAGTTACAGTCCCAATTTCCTATCTTCTCTCAAAGAGCTGAACATTAAGGGTTAGACAGTATGGTTGTACCAGAATCTGGGGGCTGGTCTAATGTGGCACAATTGCTTTTGGTAGCCTCAGCAGAGCTGCACCAGGGACAGAGAGTAATAGTGGAGAATGCCCTAAATTTTTACTGTAGATAAGCATGGTGTGTACACAGTAGTAAGCAAACAAACCCTACCTAAGTGGCACACATAAAGAGCTTGTTCGGAGCCAAAGGAAAAACTGCTACAGCTAGATCCTCTGTAACCAAGAACATTAGCGCACACACTAACAAGGAGGAGCATACATTGCTAGTGGAATTCCTGAACTTCCAACAGCATGGCATCTGCATGGCCTTTAGATAGATGATGCCCTGAGAAACCTCCCATGATGTCACTGAAACAACTAGACTAGCTACTCAGTGCAACAGCAATCAGGCTTTTATAGCCATGCTTTGTTTGGAAAAGCCCCCATTATAGGATAAGGCTCTGGGAGCAGACAAACATGTTTCCAAAAGATGCTAGGGTCCAGATTCCCAAGATGTATCAACATCACAGAAAGATATAATTAGAACCCCAGTGATAGCGTCTCAGCAGAGAGGCCAATGACTGAATGGGACATGGAGACTGAACTCCCCTTCTCATTGAGAGGTGGGGTGGGCCCTCCAAGTCAGAGCAGAGACAAACTAACAAGAGAGCAACAGAGAAATGTGACCTAATGCTGCCTTGCTATACTTGGTGTGGGGATAAAGAGAGGTCTTTTCTCTCCAGGGCTGTCATCCCAGTACCTTTCCTCAGTACTGTGTTCACACAGAACACCGCAATCAGACAAAAGCAACTGAAAAGGCAAATTCACCATGCATGGGTGGAACTGAGTCGTTACCTTCAGAATATCCTGCAGCTGTCTCAGGACACCATGAACCTCCTCTTGCAAAAGCCACTTAAACTCTTCTTCCTACAGCCATAGAAAGACAAAACAGGAATCATCAATGAGTTTCTCTTGGGGTTTCTTACAGGATGCTTGGTCTCAATTTCTTTCAGAGGCACAGAGAAACATACACCATGGAGAACAAATTTACTGGTACATGCAGGTGGAAATGTAACAAGAGTAAAGGCAGGCAGGTTGTGATTGAATTGTTCAAAGGGTTATTTTCTTGATCTCTCCATTCTACCTATGTCCCTTTCAAAATATCTTGCCTTGACTCCACTGAGCAAATGGTTGTTTTTTTAGAGCATTATATGAACAAGAATGGTGTTAGGTGTCTCTATGCTTTTGGAGATATCAGTTTCAGATGAAGCTTAAAGCCCAGATCCTTCTTCCTTGAAAACTCTGAAGCTGTTCTAGCCATGTTCTTATAATGCGCTCAGCCACGTGATTTACCACACAGAGCAGCTTAATTAGGAAAGAACCTGAAATAAAAAGTCAGCTGAGGGGACTGAAGTGTTTGCACAAATTCAGTAATAAACAAGTTCAGATCTGGTGGAACAACCGACTTCACAGCCAGCTGTCTGCTATGGAAAAAACCTATGAAAGCCAGTTCCTGAATATGAAGCTGCAAAACTGAAGTATTAATATAAAAATACCCTTGGTCAGAAGAACACTAAAGGTAGTATGTGTGCATGCGTTGAGGGAGGATTACTTTCACGACTTAGTAAGGAAGGACAATCCCCACTTTTCAGATGGGAACAATGGCACAGGGTAAATTAAGTGTCTTTCCCAAGGTGTGACAGGCAGTCTGTGGCTGAGTCAGAAATTGAACCAGGTCTCTCAAATCCCCGTCTAGGCCAGTGGCCTCACCACATGACTATACCATTCCTACTAATGTGTACTAGGGGAAGTATTAGAGTCTGTGGACTTCCACATAGCTCTTTTCACTTGACATGAAACTGTCCTGCTAGCAAATACATTTTGAATGAGTGCTAGAGCAAAGATTTTGGTTATAACACTCATTAACCTGCCAGATGTGCCTGTTGGATGCACAACACCTGGATAAAATTGCACTTCATAAAATACCTGTTAACCACTAAGTATCAATGAAAGCTTGAGATACTTTATAGCAGGAATCTGGAAGGAAAAAATGAGAGGTTTGATCCTTTGGTGGAATCAGGTTTGGGAATCTGCTAGACAGAGGTAGCTTACAGCAAGTCAAACAATATAAATCCAATCCAGAGAATCAGACAATCCCTCTCTGAGTACCTCTTCTTAGAACGAGTCTTCACAAAACCACACTGAACACATTAAATGTTTAAAAGAAAAACCTTTCAGTTCTTAAGAACTGTCACTTTTGGGGTGATAAATTCAATTTGGAGGGAGAGCAGGAAAACAGATTCACTGCAAAGTGAAGGACTTGCCCCAAAGCCTAGAGGATGACAGTCTCCTTTCATTTGGTGCTCCCTCACTCGCACACTCCCTCTCCCCAATATCTTCAGCTATTAAAAAAAAAAAAAACCAGTTACTAAGCTTTCTTAACTGCTGTTCTTTGAGATGTGCTGCACATGTCCATTCTACTGTAGGTGTGCATGAGCCTGGTGCAGTCACCAGAAATTTTCCCCTCAGTGGTACCTGTCAGGACTGCTCGAGTGGCCCCTGCTGCTGCGCGCCGTCAGTACCAGAATAAAGCACCCAGTTGACCCCACACTCCCTCCTCAGTTCCTTCTTTCCAGAAAACTTTGATGTAAAGGGGTAGGAGGTCAAGTCAAGGAATGGACGAGCAACACATCTCAAACAGTTACAAAAGGTTAGTAACTGTTTTTCCTTCGAGTGATTGCACATGCGCTTTCTACTCTAAGTGTGACTCCCAAGCAGTTAAATAGGCAGAGAGATCCTAGTTCACATAAACACAGACTGCAGTACAGCTCGACCAAGTTTGGCATCATCTCTCGAGTGCTGAGAAATGGTGTAACTGGAGGAGAACATGCGCATCGATGACCAGATTGCTGTTTTATAATCTGCACTAAAAATGCTGCTGAGGATGCTTGCAACCTTGTGGAATGAACAGTCAGGTTAGTTGGCAGCGAAACATCTGCCTGATCATAACAAGTGCGAATACATGAAGTTATACTGTATGAAGTTATCTGTTAAGAGACTGGGAGACCTTTCATCCTGTCTGCTACAGCCACCAGACCACCAGAATGGTTTAGTTCTTTCTCTGTGGAAAGTTAGAGTCTGTCTAACATCCAATGAGTGAAGACATTGTTCATTGTTATTTGCATGAGGCTTCAGGTAAAAGACAGGTAGGTAAATTGTCTGATTGCTATGAAATTGTGAAATCACTTTCGGGAAGAAACTGGGATGAGCATGTAAATACACCTTATTTTTAAAGAAGATTGTGTATGGGGGCTCCGATACAAGGGCATGGAGTTCAGAGATTCTTTGGGCCAAAGTAATGGCAATCAAGAAAACCACCTTCCAGCCGAGATATAATAAGGAGCACGTTGCTAGAGGCTCAAACAGTGGTCCCACAGGTTTTAACAAGACTAGCTTCAGGTGCCAAGAGGGAACTGGCTCCCTTACTTGAGAGTATAATCTTTCTAGGCCTTGGAGGAATCTGACTGTCATGTCATTTGGTGGATAACTAGTCTGTTTTTTCAAAGGATGGAAAGCTAATATTGCTCCCAGGTGTACCTTGATAGAAGAATGTGCTAAGCTTTGCTGTTTCAGGGGTATGTTTTGGAGGGATGAACACATGGGAAAGACTCTACACTGGGACACCAGACTGAGAACCACTTCCATTTCAAGACATGAGTAGCCCTGGTGAAGAGGCCGCTACTACCTAGTAGGACCTGATGAACATGCTCTGAGCAAGCCTGCTCTCTGGGCTTTAGCCATGGAGCTTCCAGGCCCTTAAATTAAGGGAGCTCAGATTTGGTGGGAGCAACCAACCATGATCTTGAGAAGTCACATCCAGGAACAATGGGAATGGGACTAGAGTCACCACTGAGAGGTCTAGCAGAGTGAAAAACCAGTGTTGGTAGGGCCATGCTGGGGCTATCAGAATAACTTGGGCCCGGTCCTTCTTGATCTTTAGCAACACTCTGTGTAAGAGTGGGATTGGGGGAAAAGTATACTAAAGATGTCCTGTCCAAGGTAGCAGGAAGGCGTCGGTGATGGAACCTGGACTGTGGCCTTGTAAGAAGCAGAGTTGGTGACACCTTCTGTTGTACTTGTGTGCAAAATGATCTATTCAGGGAGTCCCCGATGGGTGGGAAATGTCTCTCACCACATCCAGAGGAACAGACCACTCATGGTGACTGAAGAAAGACCTGCTGAGGTGAGTTTCTGCCACGTTTCTGCCCCTGATGTGGAGCAGGAAAGCCTGAGGGGTCAGGCAAACTACTCTGAGTTCCCTGACATTGATATGAAGGGAAAGTTCCACCAAAGACCACAGATTCTGAATTTTGAGGGGCTGCAAACTCATGCTGATGCGTCTGAGACCAGTCATTGACGGTAGAGGGTATATAAAGGGAACACCAGCACAAATGGTGAGAGGATCAAACCACCAATTTAGAGAGATGAGAACCCATGGAGAAACCGTAAATAGTGTCCAGATGGCGAAGGCTTCGCAAGTACACTGAGGCCAGCCACTTCGGGAGGGATCTGGGGTGTAGTCTTGTGTGTTGCACCACATATGTGCACCAGGCCACGTGGTCTAGGAGCCTCATACAATTTCAGGTTGTTGTGATGGATAACATTTGAGGTATGTTACCAGGGATCAGACTGATTGGAATCGTAACTCTGGGAGACAGATGCTAGCCTGGGTAAAGTCTATTTGTCTGCATTGATCAGAAGGCCTAGGGCCTTGAACATCAACAGGATGAGTCAAACGTTGAACACTACCTGAGCTCTGGACCAGCCATTGACTAGCCAGTTATCTACATAATGGCATACCTGCACCCCTGACCTCCTCAGGAAAGGTAGCATGACCAGTTCACTACAAATCTGAGGAACCTTCTGTGTCCTTTGTATATTGACACATGAAAGAAGGCATCTCTTAAATCAAGGGCAGTGTATCAGTCTCCGGGATTTAGGGAGGGGATAATGGATGCCAGGGGACCATGCAGAACTTTATCTTTTTGAGTTACTTACTGAGTTGACAAAGGTCAAAAATAAGTCTGAGACCTCCCTTGGCTTTCAGGATTGGGAAAAGACAGGAGAAGAAACCCTTCCCTATTATATTCTGCAGAACCTCTTCTACAGCTCCCACATGAAAAAGAGACTGAACTTCTTAGACCGAAAGTTCTTCATGAGAGGGGTTCCTGAAGAGGGCTGGATAGAAATAAATTGCAGGGTGTACCCCACTTCTACAGGATTCAACACCCAACGGTCCATGGTGACACAGGAGCAATCACTGAGGAACTGGGAAAAGCGGTTAGCAAACAAGGGAAAAATGGGGTCGGGCATCATGGGAACTGGTATGGCATCCCCAAACATCCCATCAAAACACCTGCTTAGAACCCTCTGGATATCTGGGTGGGGCAGACATTGATGCAAAAGTAGAAGGGGAGGTGGTCTCCGCCTATAAAGCCTATTTCTTTTTCTCTGCAGATCCTGACAGACAGCCAAGGCAGAGTACCAGAGTACCAAAAAGGCCACTGAACCGGTGTAGGTCCCCAATGACCTCATGGCCAACCACTCGATGGTACTCCTGTGCTTGGATCCACAGAAAGGTGGAAATGCCTGGAGGAGTAGCAAGAGCGGCTTCAAAGATGGGAAGGGCAAGACCTGATTTCCAATTCAGAAGAGGTCAAGTCTCTCTCTAGTGACTGTGGGGTGCCATTCCCAATGGTGTCAGAGATTGGTACCAATGGTGGAGAGGTCCGCACTGAGGCAAGCACTGTAAGTTTCTCTTTTGACGGTACTGCGCCCTTCACATTGAAACAACCAAGCTGGTTCACTGCTGTCCACCTGCACCAATAACTGCGACTTTGTACTGCCAGGGATACTGGTACCAAGAGCGAAAGAAGGTCCCTGGCAGCCGTAAATGCTGCCAGTGTGGTAGGTACCGAGAAAGTCTCTTCTGGTACCAGACTCGATGGTGCCTGTGTAGGTCCTGGAGTCAACGGTGCCAGCTTCTATACCACCGAGTCAGAGGAGTGCTATGGTTTAGATCATACTCTACACTGATCCCCATGCCTGGCAGCCTTCGATGCTGGGGATTGCCCCCCTTTCAACAGGCTGTTTCTCATGTCTTTTTCTAGGCACTGGGGATGGTGATCGGTAGAGTAGGAGGAGCACTTCTTACCAGTGATGAGGCACTCAGTGCCGAGTCTGATCAGCCTGGGTCAGATGGAGGTCTCAGTGCCGCCTCCATGAGCAGGAATGTCAGCCTGGCCTCCAGATCCTCCTTCATGCGAGACAAAGTCCTTGCAGATCTGGCGACAGTCCCCAATATGAGCTTCCTCCAGACACTTCAAGCAGCTTGAGTGCTGGTCGCTCAGGAGCATAGTCTTGTAGCAGGAGATGCTGGGCTTGAAGCCCAGTGACTGAGGCATCCCTCTGTACTGGGGATCGGATGAAAAACCTTGATAAACACAATAACTAATTTACTAAACTTCACTAAAACTATGTACAATAAACAGAGAAAGTCCACTGAGAGAACTTGTGAATACAAAGTGAACAGTTCCAGGTGGTAAGAAGGAATTGAGGGACCACGGGGTCAGCTAGACGCTTTATACCAGCACAAACAGTGCACAGCAGTAAAGGGTGCTCAAGCCACCCCAAAGGGTACCACTGAGGGAAAAATTTCCAGTGACTGTGCACTGGGCGCATGCATATCTAGAGTAGAATGCACATGTGCAATCACTTGAAGAAGAACACCACCATAATAAACAGTTTAAACTACTTTTAAGATTCCAAATTTCATCCATTTTCAGGGCACACAGACTGTTTGCTGGCTTGGTCCCCATCTTTTGTTGCTCAGTCCAGAACAGACAGTGTATTGACCTTCAGGGCATGCTGTTTTTGCAGATGTTTGAGGACAGCTGAGGTACTTGGAGAGGGTGGGGCATATTTACATTCACACAAGCGTTGTTTGTTTATTTTGTTACTTAAGCTGGAACTGTGTTAACTGTATTTGGAATAAGTACTTCTGTGAACTTGTTAAAAATCTACAGCTCAGAATAGGCACCTTTGTTTAGAAGTCCCAAATCTCAATATGTAGAATTTGGGGCAATTTACTCATCCATGCATGAGTTTAAACCAAATGGCATGTAGCACCTGCCACGTAACAGACTGACACATCCAAGGTGACTTCCTTTGCTTTTTTGTTTGTTTTGCTTAATATCCTACAGCACCCGGGACCTTTTTCTGCAGCAGTTAAAAGTACATCATAACACATCCCCTGCCCAAGGTCATTTTAACTCAGAAAGCACAGAGATTTTAATAATTAACCTGTTTCTGTTTCCATGATGGTACATCCCTTTATGAAAGAGGCGGCATAGGCAGGATAGAGTGGGAGAAAAAGATCAGGATGTGCACAGGCTCTAGTATTTATCTTTGTTTTTTCTTGAGCTTTTCAAATACCTCAGGGGAGCTACTTTTGGCACCCATGTAAATTCTGGTCTTCCATGAGTTGCTGGATAGCTGGACATCAAAAGACTAATCTCAGATATTATGAATTCATACATGTGATGTGAGACCATAAGAAATAAACAAAAAGACATATCCAAAGTTCTCTGGCTTTGTTTGAGATAATCCAAGTGCTACTATTTGGGGGTTTCCTGGAACTCCTGCAGAACCTGATTCACTGCCCTAATCAAAATTAATCTGAGGAATTATTAGGGAATGACAGAAGGGAGCATAAATCAAACAAGCCTGATTAGAGAAGAAGAGCTGAGCAGCTTGGGATGACTGAGATTCTTTGAGAAGATGGGGTATGTCTATATTCCTGCAGATCTTGATGGGTTGGTTATTTTGTTACACAAGCCTGGTCTACACTACACATTTAATAAGCTGCCTTACATTGACCTAAATATGTCAGTGTGCTCACTACAACCTTGTCCCACCAATGTAAGTGCCCTACAGTAGTGCTCTCAACCTTTCCAGACTACTGTACCCCTTTCATGAGCCTGATTTGCCTTGAGTAACCCCAAGTTTCACCTCACTTAAAATCTACTTGCTTACAAACATCAGACCTAAAAATACAAGTGTCACAACATACTATCACTGAAAAATTGCTTACTTTCTCATTTTCCTCATATAATTATGAAATCAATTGGAATATAAATATTGTATTTACATTTCAGCATATAATATAGAGAGCAGTATAAAACAAGTCATTGTCTGTATGAAATTTTAGTTTGTATTGACTTTACTAATGTTTTTTATGTAGCTTGTTGTAGAACTAGGCAAATATCTAGATGAGTTGATGTACCCCCGGAAGACCTCTGCGTGCCCCCAGGGGCACATGTACCTCTGGTTGAAAGCCACTGCCCTACTATACTGACATAACTCCACCTCCACAAGAGGCGTAGAGCTTATGTTGGTGTAGATAGGGTTGACGAAATGTCTGCATAGACACTGCATTACTTACATCAGCTGTCAAGAAAGCTGGGCAGCTAGAGGTGGGGAACAGGGAGCCCTGTCCCTAGGGGGCTGCTGAGCTACTGGAGGGGAGCTGCACAAAGCTGAGGGCCCTGGCTTTCAGCCCCCTACATTGCCACCTTAAGTCCATGGAAGCGCTCCTGATAAGGATGTGCACCACTGACAGAAGGAGGGTGTTGTGGACAGTAGCCACCACAGTAATTACTTCAGTGGCTGTAAATCAACCTAACACAGGTTGACTTAAGTCTGTAGTGTAGACATGCCCTTAGGCTGGGGATGTTTTAACTGCTATTCCACCCATCTATTGATTACAATAAGGTCTCAATTAGAATAGTTGCAGGTAGATCTATTAATTAAGTTCTTGATGGACAACCCCTGCACATCTTGGTCATAAAAATGTCCTTTAGTACTGATGTTTAATTTCAGTTAACCAAGGCCAAAGGCCTCTTGGGTACCTTAGAAATAGCTAAAAATATCAGACAGCATCTGTAAAATTTCCTCCAGCCAGTGAGTTACTATCCTGACCCTAAAACGATGAGTAAAATGCTAGAGACATGATCTGCAAGGTGTCACAGACGACGTACTAGAGAGTACGGAGATAGAAAGCATCCCGGGACCCGATAAGGCTTCCCAGCCTCAAGATCGTATCTTGGGGATGGACCAGTGGCTTCTTCAAAGGACACAGGGCAGCAGACAGTTGCTAAGAGGCACTGACCATATGAGTGAACGCTTTGAATACTAAGAACAAGAGACTAATACACTGGACGACAGGTAAGCAGTCACGGCAGTAGATAGAGCCTCCTCTAATAGGTGTGCCCCCCAAGCAGTATTTAAGGGAGGCCAAGGAAGTGTGCCAGAGCCCCCAGGTCCGGAGAGGGTGGAGCAGCACGGCCAGGTTTTCATCTGAAAGAAGAGCTCAGGGATGGCAATTGCCTCTTGGCTGCTACGCCAACTTCAGCTTCTCTGCTTAGATCAGTCAACGGAGAGCCCATGCCACGACCCCAGGCGAGACGTCTCCATGCCACCCACACCGCCCTGTCTGCGACGGCGGAGAGGGGCGGGGGGCAGCGACGGGAGCACTGCCCGGCAGGGAAGAAAGGCCTCAGCCCCCGCCTCCCGCCCTCTCCGGGGCACCCGGGGAGGGGTCCCACAGCGGCAGGGGTCCCACAGCGGCGGGGGTCCCCCCCACCGCCAGACGGACCCTCACCCGCCGGCTCGGGGAGGGCGGCAACGGGCGCTGCTGTAATGGCCGGGCTGGACCCACCCAACCACGGGGGTGGGGGCGTGAGGACAGGCCCGAGACACAGAAGGGCGGAGCCCCGGGAAGCGGGCGGGACGGACCCAGCTCCTTGACAGGGTGACCTCTCGCTCGGGGCCAGCCGGGCGACAGACGAACGGGGGCAGGGGACCCCGGACTCACCAGCACTGCCTGCTCCGCCACGCTCGCCATTGCGGCCGCCATCCCCCAGTTCGAGGCTTGCCTCAGTCACTAGCTGCCTCAGCGCCCTGCTTCAGATGGCCGAGCCAGGCTGGCGCCCGCTCCGCTTGGCGCCTGCCCACTCACTCCTGATTGGCCAGGTACCAGCACCGCCGGCTTTGGGATTGGTTACTTCCCTCGCCGAGGGCCTGCACTACTCCGCCTCCTCCCACCACGGCCCAGGCTCTACTCTGCCTAGCAACGCGGCGCGGGAAGTGGGTGAGTGGCTGAAATGATCTCCGTCCCCACCCCCCACCTCTGAGCAAAGACGCGCGGGATTGGGGATGACGCCATGAAGCTGATGTGACGTCACAAGTGTATGTGCCTATGTCACAGGCTGCGCAAATCGGGGTTGGGATGATGGGGCCTGAGGCTGAATGTTGGTGAAGGGCGTGGTTGGGAATCCAGCAGGAAGAGGCAGGCTCCAGGGTTGTGCTCTAGCCTCCAGCCCAGGCACACCTTGAAAGCCCCTCATATAGATGAGCCAACAGGCCGCAGCTGGTAATTTACCTGTATTAGATCAAGTCCCAGGCCACGCCCTTCTCCCCCCTCCCCGCTGACCGTGTGCTATTTGGAACTAAATCACAGCAAACCAGGCCGGTGGATGTGTGCAGCTGCACTGGTAGGAGAAGAGACACGAGGTGGACAGGGTCTATGTAACGGAGGCATTATAGCATTGGTGTTCTTTAGCAGCAGAGCAGTGAACAAGAGCTACTACTGGAGCAATCCTGCAACAGTTTCTGGTTACAACTGACCCTGGCCAGATTCAGCCTCAAGCCGTAGAAATAAAAGGGGCTACCTGTCACATTATCGATCACCCAAGCCATGCCCTTAGCACTGTACATTTTCTTAAAAGGGCCAGGGCAAATCTAATTCACTGAAGTACCTAGCTCTTACCCTGCTTCCAAGATGTGTTTTTGTTCTGTTCTTCTTGCATGGGCTTTTGTTCCAACTGCAGTAGAGGACAATCTGATTTTGCATGGCAGATGTCTCCAGCTTCAGGATCAGGAAAGGGGGAGAAGAGCTTTGTTCAGAGACATTTCTTCCAACAGGCTTAGATTAATACTAACTTTGCTTCCAAGTGGAATGCCCAGAGAAAGTATTTACATACAAATACTCAGAGCTAGCCACATACAGAAAAGAATATCACTCTAATAAAATATTCAGTGACTATTGTTATGGAGCTAATCTAATACCACAAAAAGTAATTGAAATAAATTATTCAGTGAAAACAAGTATAAGACAACATATTCAGAAGAGATTATCTGGCCAGGTTTGTTTAGAATACTGCTGCATAACATTCCTGGTGTCTTAGCTTCCCAAACAGCTGGAAAGATTTGGGGTGAGCTTATATAAACTGTCAGTTCTCTGCTGCATGCTGTTTAAAAAAAAAAAAAGTTGGCCTAGCTTTGATTTTGGATGCTACCTCTAGCTGTTAGTACAGTAGTATTCCTGGGCCTTGTTTGGTTTAAGTGGATTTATTCCCCATTTGCATCAGTGTAAGAATTTAGCCCAAAGGATTAATATCCACTCATTACTTTTAAGAAGCTGATCTGCAAATCACTGGAAGAGGGGGAGAAAAAAAAAGATGTTCATGTTTGAAGATGTGAAATGAGCCAGGTTATTACTGCTGGATTGTTCTGGAAGAGATTTGGACATAGCTTCAAAAGCAGAAAAAGTTCTGGGCTGTTGCAACTGCTTGCTCTGTTTTGTGGATTAATTCCTCTCTATTAGATACTTATAAAGAAGTCTACTTTCTGGGGGATTGATACTATTAACCTGTTTTCTATTGGACTTTCACTAAGGCAGTGGTCCCCAAACTTCTCACGTTCCCCCACCTTTAATAGAATGTATCTGTAACCCCCTGGGCTGAGAGTGGAGTTGTAGTTGGGAGTGGAGGCCGGGGGCTGCGAGCAGGGGCTCACGGCTGAGAACAGAACTGCAGTTGTGGTTGGGGCCGAGGCCAGAGCGGGGCTGGGTGGCACTCCCTCCCCTCATGGGGGCTGGCCCAGGTCCTGGCGTGCCCTCCTGGCCATTCCTCTGCACCCCATCCCAGGTGGGTGTGCCCCACAGTTTGGGGACCACTGAACTAAAGAGATGAGAATACATCTGCAAGGAAAGAGATTCCAAGAGACTGAGAGAGGTCCTCTTTAGTTAAATGGTGACTGTGTTTGACCCTATAAGAAGCTCCTCACAGACCAGGACATACTAACTTAGTGGCACCATACCCTCCCAAAACAACAGATGCAAAACCTGCAGACCTAGCTCCACTGCTATGATGTTCGATACCTCCACACAACACACCTTTCAAGATCTTTGGGCCCTACACATGCCTCTCACAACATGTGGTTCACCTCAGCCAGTGCACTAAATGCCCCAACAACTATTTGCACATGAACTCAGAGGAAAATGTTAAAATACAAAGCACCCTATTACCTGTAGGTGAACACGTTTCACAAAGTGATTGTTCTCTATCTGACCTATCAGTCCTCATCCTCAAAGGAAATCTGCATAACATTTTCAAAAGACACGTTTGTGAGCTTAAATTCATAACTTTGCTAGACAGTAAAAATTATCATCTTAATAAAGACACTGGATTTATGGCTTATTACAACATGTAACCCACTAACCCCACTTTTTGTTTTAGGAGTACAGGGTTGTGAATGGACCACTTCACGTTGAATGGTCCCTTAGAATATGTGCTAACTCCTTATGCTAAACCATCTGTTCAATCTTGTATTTAGCTGTGACACTTCTAAGTACCTTTCCCAAACCTGAGGAAGAGCTCTGTGCAGCTCAAAAGCTTGTTTCTTTCACCAAGAGAAGTTGGTCCAATAAAAGATATTACCTCACTCACCTTGTCTCACTATTACATTTAACATGCCAGGTATTTGGACATTTTAAAAAGGAGCGTAATAATAGATTGGGCTGCACAATATGTGCTGGAAGAGTGCATTATCACTGCTCCCACAGAGCGTGGCTTAATATCCCTTGTCTTACTGTGTGTGGGGTTTAATAGTTTTTCCTGGGGCATCCTCTCTTGGACAAGCTCAGGTCCTTAGTTCTCAACTTATATAGACACCATAACATTTAAAAACAGCCTTGTGCGAATGCAAAGTGTAATAAGCTAGTTACAGGCAGAAAGTCTTCCAGGCATGGGCAAGATTTGTTAGGATAAACCTTCCTCTGTCCTCTTCTATATCCTGAACTCTCTAGTTAAGAGCTTTGATCCTGATTTAACTCATCAGTCTTCATTGACCTGACTAAGATGCGCGCACACACATCCCTGCAGAGAACAAATATTCTTTCTTACTTGATCACTTGAGCTTTAACAGTCAGAATTAGTGTTACTTCAGAGATCCATCATACTGGGTTTCCACTTTCTTGGAATTCCTACCAAGCAGAGAGCAGTTTTAAAGATTAATTCAGGCTAGTGTTTGAATTGTGGTATGAGGAGGGGGAGGGGGGGGAAACGACACGGGACGATGGACGGACGGACAGAAGTAAGTTCCTAATGAACATGGTTATGAGGGTGCACTATCTTCCCTTGGGAAAGTTTCTAAAAATTCATTTAAACTAAAAGCAGTTTCTTAGAGATATTAGAAGTGAAGGAATTTTAAGAGACATTGATTGGCTTGTCACATTCTGCTGTTTGTTTACCATTTTGCATTTCTTTCAGCTTCCACAGTAACTGAGGTGACATTCATTGCACTTGATTTGCAGCCACTTTCACATTCTGGCTGATTGTTGCACTGTTTAGGTTTCAAACTTTGCAGGGGAACATTTGTTTAAAAGCAACTGTTGACACTGGATGTTTATTATTATTGGCTTGAGCAGCTTAGGACATGTTTTGCCATTCTGCCCGTTTATTGATCTTATGATCAAGCAAGGCTGAACTTTCTGAGAACTGCCACCACTCAACTATTTTGTCTGACTTGTTGCCATCGCTACTAGCTAAAAGGTAGCATCTCAGAAGTCTAGGTTGTTCCTGTTTTATAATACAGCCAAGGACTGTACTGTAAAACCCTACAGAAATCTTACTGAGCTGTTGCTATAAGATATACCATAGAACTAATATAAGAATCCTGAAGCATGGGCACAACTATAAGATCCTAAAGAAGTCAAGTCAGTTTAATTTCATGAATCAGTCTTCAAAATTTAAATGAACTCACACTTACTGAGGGCTTGTCTACACTTGACACACTACAGCAGTGCCACTGTAGCTCTTCAGTGTAGACATTGCCAATGGGAGGGGTTCTCCCGTTGACATAGGTAATCCACCTCCCTGAGAGTACATAGCTAGGTTGACAGAAGAATTCTCCCATTGACCTAGCATTTTCTACATTGGGACTTAGATTGACTTAACTACACTGCTTAGGAGTGTGGGTTTTTCACAACCCTGAGCAACAAAATTAAGCAGACCTAACTTCTTAGTGTAGATTAGGCCTGATACTCTGATTTATATGGCAACAAAAGAGTTCTAATATTGGATACCCTCACTGCTCATGCAGATGATCAGAGATGGGATGTGAAATTCTACTCCTTCTATTCCCTCTGCCCCTGAAACAGTATTATAAGGGTCAGAAAGCCTCCTAACCTGATTGGATATTGTCAGAAGCTCTCTAGAGACATTATAAGTTCAGAAGAGTGTTGATTGTATTTCTGTGAGCTGCTTCTCCGCTGCTTTCGTGAGCACACCAACCACAGTGGTTACTTTTCAGCAGGACACTTCACCAGAGTGGTAAACACACAGCACTTTGAGAGCTCAGAACTTATGCATTATGGTTGCTTTGAAGGTTGGCTGCTTTTCTGCTCTGAGGAAGCTCTTGTTATCTCATTTATTTATGTCTATTGTTCCTGATTGTTCCCAGGCTGTGAAATCGCTAAAGTAAACTTATCATCGGATACATTTTTTGTGTGAGCTTTAGTGCTGGTAAGAGGTGCCAGATGGACAGCTCTTTCTCGCCTCTACCATCCAAGCAACTTGAGATCCTGGAAACTACAGCATTATTTAGCCAAAGAACAGGTACAGTGTGGTCATCGGCACAAGATTTTCCACACTGTCAATCTCAACCCTGAGCTGGAGGCACCATCTCTGGGCAAAAAAAAAAAAAGTGTAGTTCAGACTCCATGAGTCATTCAGGCCTTTGGTTTCACTGCCAAAACTGCTATCAAGGGGCTCAGTTAGTGTCACCTATGGTGGTAGTTTTCAGATGTTGGGTCTTGTCCATTGGCAACTGCAATTCATTTCAAATAGACAACCCCACTGATCAGCCACCAGTTGCAGTCTCTTAAATTCCTTCACCATCCTGCATTTGAGGTGAAAGGCTCAGCATGTTACATTACCAATTCCTTGAGCTATCTAAGATTCAAGAAATGTAACTGGATATTACTTTGAAACCTGTTATGCCTGCACAGTCAGCTTGAAGCAATGTTAGCAGCTACAAGCAGGGTTGAGGGCTCTTTTTGGTCAGAATGTCACTAGGTTGAATCATCACGGGGATTCAGTCAGTTACCATATACTTTAAGTTCTCAGCCATTTTGACTTTCCAAATTACACCCATGCAGCATGTAAGGCATGTTTCTATGCCATGCCAAGAGTCCCAGACCATTGTGATATCAGAGGTAACTCAACCAATCACCACCCTTATTCTAGAGCTAATTTGCATGCAGCAATTTCACTGGTTGTATGGAGGAGACTGCACAGGTGGATTACCTTGCCCAACTGGCGCTCTCACAAATCAATACAAATCTCTCAGCCCAGCCCCCAGGCACAAATTAACACAACCCCATACACAATTGTCAATAATCCCAAACACACACAGCTCCTCAGCACAGAACACACCCCTCATTTGCCACCTTCTTCTTCTTCCTATGGCTGCAACTACAATTTCATCTAAAGGTGATTGAGCCAGATAGCAGAATTTATTGTAGTGATGCCTCTTTCGTATTTATAAATTGGGCAAAAGGTGTTATGTTTGATGGTCTGTCATGGAGAGCCAAACTTGCACGCCGGGGAGTCCTTGATTTTCCATTTGTGCATTAAATGTCCACATCTGCATGTTCAGATTCAGTTCAGAGTTGACCAAGAAGTCCATGGGAGGTCAAACCCAGGAACCTTTTGTGTGGGATCTGGCACAAGGTGCCTTTTTTTTTTTTTTTTTTTTAAAAAAGGTCTTGTTTAGCCCAATCTGTTTTCCAAGCCTCCTTATGATCATAGCCTGATAGCCTCATGCAAAGTGAATATTCCCAGAAAGGCTTGTGGGACTTAAGACATTGGGGAGAGGGCGTTCTCGAGGTCTTAGTGGATAGGAATACAATTTGTTTTCCTGGTCTTGCTGAGCTTCGTGGAGCGTCACAGAAGTTCAGCGTATCGATGGGGAAGCAGTGTTAGACAGAACAGGTAGCTATGCTGCTGGAGTGAACTTGAGGGTTCCAGTGATGCACCACATCACTGTATTCAGCTGGGCATAAACAAGTTGCATGTGGCTGCATCTGCTCCATACTGTTGCACAATAGTCAGCTACTGAATATACAAGTGCCATTGTAGATGTTCACAACACTCCTGCCAATGTACTTCAAATTGTACCTGCTAGTTTCTGAATTATGTTAGCTCTCATTTTTGTCTTTGCAGCTATCTTCTCAAAGTAGTCATGGAAGGGAAGGGTGCGATCAAGTTTCACTCCGAGATATGATGGGGGTGTAATCATGTCACATTTTCCCACAGAAAACTAGTGTGTGTGTTTTTGGCACTCCTATTATCAAGGTGGAATGATCTGATTATTGTTTTTCCAGGGTTTGGTTTGAACCTCCATTTCTGGAAATATTGTTCCATGATTCGGAGGTCCTCAGTTAATGCTTCCTCCATGTCATGGACATCTGGTGCTTGGATTGTCATAACAAGATCCAAATTGCACAGCCAAATTTTTGTGATTTAGTTGGAGGCATGTCACAGAGCCTTGTGGTAGCCGGTTATGGATGGTACCGGGTGAGCTGGTCTTTTTGAACTTATTATCATGAGCTGGCATAGGCATACATCCACATCATAGTCCACAGCAGGCGAAGTGTTTTAGCAAGGTATAATTTTTGTAAGTTTCAACATCGGGCCCTTAATCCATGGTGTTCATACACAAATGGCAGGTCAGTAAGTACCGCCCTAGTCTTTATTTTTTTTTTGATAGCCAGCCTCAGTGTGAGTTGATTGCCAGAACTTGATCGCAACAGCTACGTTTTGGCTGAAAGCTTGCCTGTTTGACAGGGATAAAAGGCTCAGTAAATGGCATTCTTTTCAGGATGATACGTTCATGAAGTTTATGGGGTGGGGATAATAAAGAAATCTGCCTATAGCTTCCTGCTTCATCAGTGGGCTTTCCAGGCTTTGTAATAGCAATTACCATTACCTCATGCATTATTTCGGGAATCTGTACAGTCCTTAAGGCAGCAGAGTACAATGATGCTAGCCATTGGAGTCCTTTGGGGGCAGAGATGGAGAAGTTCTGATGAAATACCATCAGGGCTTGCAGACCTTTTTTCATCGTGACAAGTCCTTCTACTTCCTCAATACTGACAGCAACATGATTTGCCACCCACATGAATCAACATCTCTCAGCACAAAACCACCCACACACAAAACACCATAACTACCCCAAACATACATAGCTTCACTTCAGCATACACCCCTCATTCATCACCTGCATAAATCCACACAACTCTCCCTAACACAAAATTACTCACAAATCAGCACAACCACCTAACCAGCACACATAATAACCCCAGACCTCACCCTGAATCCTAGAACGTCTGCTGAGTCGGTGTGAAATGATGAAAGCAGCTACTAGCATGATTGAAAGCCCTTTTTGTTTAGAATATCACCATTTTCAGACATCACTGGAATTCACAGTCTTGTTACCATCCAATGTTTAAGTTCTCTCTTTTTTTTTTTAAGCATATGAATTTATTAATTACACCCATACAATAGCACAGGCTTCCAGCTATTAATTTAGCGATAAGGAATGGTGGCAATGTCAGATTTCAAAGGGTTACAGTGCTTTCCTGCTTCCTCTCTAGGTTGTAAGCTCTTCAGTTAAAGGATCTTATCTTCACAGCTCGCCTGGAAAGCCCCTCACCATTTATGCCATACAAATAATAAATGTGATTTAATAATAAAAGCATATTCTGGATGAAGGAAATTCTAGATGGCTGGGAACAGTTGCACTGCCAGCCTCTCAAGGGTCTGCAGAAGCTGCGTATTTGGTAGTCACTAGAAAAATAATTGTTGCACCAAGACAGTTTAGTATTTATTATTTCCTATTCTAAGCCTCGATCCCACAATTAGCTCCACGTGGGCAGACCTTTGCACTTGCATAGAGCCCGAGTGGGTTCCACAAAGGTCAACTCATTGCAGGATCAGGGTTTTAAATGACAATTGTGCCAGCTGAGGTTCAGGACAGCTTGTTACAATCTGTGGAGTGGAGAATGTCCCCTAGCATCACAGGATGGACTTGAGACAGCCTTAGAAACAGCCACAAGAACAGTGTGTTACCAAGAAAGGTTTTATTCTTTTGCCAGTAGCTTTGTTAATTGCACAATTTTTTTTTGTTTTGCCATTTAAACATTATCACACATCCTATTCTGAATGACAAACGTTAATTAAAAACAAGGCAAAAAATAAAAATTCACAATCTTAATTACCTATAGGATCTGTCATTGAGGAAAAAAGGAAACTGCTTTTCTTACAAGCTGTTCACAAGTGTCACATTTTCTCTTTAAAAAAGGAGGGAGTCAAAAAATAAAGCAAATTGCTAAAACAGAAATCCTCATAAAAAGGAACTTTACAGAATTGCCAACAATATTAAGACAACATTGACTAGCCAGTTTCATTATAGCATCTCTCAATCCACAGTTTCCCCACAGCACGTCTCAGGCCTGCAAACAAAATGGGCTTCATGTTCAGAGACTACAGACATAGATAAATACAAGAACCAAGTGAAACCGACTCCTGGACCAGAACCGGAAGTGGCATCTGAAACAGTCCAGTTTTTGCCATTTCCTCCCCTCCCCCATGTTTCATGTCTATTTCAGAGTGCTTTCTCTGCTCCCTTGTGTATCAATAATTGCACAGTCCTACCAGAAACACCACACCCTTCAGCAGATCTGTATCCTTCTAGCTACAGAGCTATAGTTTGACTTTTACAGGATAAATTACAGTGTTTTACTGCTCTGCTCTGCCACTCCCATGTACATTCTACTCTTCAGTTTGAGAACATTAATGTTTTTGGCAAAACAAACCTGCAGCAGTGCAGTGACCTGGGAACTATTTTCCCTACCTATAATTCTTTGAATTCACTATAAAACAGATCACAAGATTTAAGAGCTCCCTTCTCCCCAGGTGATTCCAGAAGCCCCCCAGAGTATAATGCAGGGAGATCCTTGACTGCACTGGCTCAGACTCATTCATCCTAAATTTATTCCAAGAGGTTTCTGCAAGGCCAATTAAGGGCCCTCTCCACTGCACTGGCTCAGATCCCAAGTATCCCTACAGATACACCCTGGAGTATAAATTCTCAGATTAATTTCTCCTGCACGCTGAAGGAGTAAGTAACTTTTCCTACATACCTTAAACTTACATAAACTGTGAATCATCTTACAACAACTGTGACGTGTTTAAGAAGTACTTTGACTGTGGATTATTGTGGTTGTGAAGTGTGCATACAAGATGTCAAAAGCAGACTGATAGGTACTAGCAGGTAAGGTTACATGTACATTTAACGTAGGATACCTAGGTGCAGGATGACTGGTTCTCATGAGTAGACCTGTATATATAACATAGGATTGTGCATAAACACAATGGGTAATCAAGCAAAGTGATGTCTAACAGGATCTCTTACTGCAAGGAGATGCTTCCCATAGGAGGGGATGTGTACTACAGTGTTAGCTCACAAACAGTAATGGGTCAACAGAGGAGGTGAAGTATTTAAAACATAAGTAACATCTATAACTTTAGAGAGGAGTTGGATGTTATATTCCATAATGAATACCTGACACTTTCCCATTTCTTAATGAACCAGACCCACATCTTTATCGATCCCACTGCAGGCAAGGCATCTGCTTCAAGTAAAGAAATCCCGAGCCACAGGATTATCTGTGGGTTTCCCTAAACAACACTGCAGCCCCTAAGCAGCAATTAACAAAGAAGGGGGCAACAATACCAAGGTGGACTCCAATGGCTGTTTGTTCTTACTTAGTCAATACAACAAAAGGACCTGGTGGTAGAAGGACAAACAGCCCCTAAGGGCTTAACGGAACATGGCCTGCTCTGCATTTGCTTTCTGTTCCACTTCAGAATTCCAGCCTAAAGGAGTTAACAGTGATACCCAATCTAAGGAGGTGGGGAATGATCTCAGCCAATAAAGCTGATTCCTGGAGTTTTACTAACCTTTTCATTCTCTGAGTCTAAAACCCTCCTTAAAGGCTAATACTGAGAGAATTAAAATGACTAAATTCTATGTTTTAGACTCAGGCATCATTTGGACTTAGGCTTTCTCCACCTTCGGCACTAACAACTTTTCTGCATTCTCACCATTTCACTTTCGTCCTTCAGCTCTAACACTTCTAGGTTCAAATTCAGCAGCACTTTAGGCCCCCATTTTATTTACAAAGCCTTTCTTAAACTTGGGATCCAGCCAAGCAGAGTCCCAACTGCAGCAAAAGAGATATTATGCTATGCTAGTGTGGTGCCCATAATAGCAACACTTAGCACTTGTACACTAAATTTTACATGTTTGAAGTTCACTAATCAATCCTCACAACATCCCCATGAGATAGGTTAATATCAATCCCATTTTTACAGATGAGGAAACTGAGGCCAAGAGCTAAAATGACCACCTGAAGGCCACAGAGGGAAGAGCATGGACTGGAACTGTGATTGTTCCTCTAGCCCTGTCTGTCAGATTCATGACTCTACTTGTGAAATTTAGTCCAGAACCCAAGAAGCCTTTGTAAATAACTGTTAGTAAAAAGCAGAGGTTGCAGGCCATTTTTTAAAAATCCACAAAAAATAAGGGTAGGAAGGACCTCAAGATTTGTTTCTTCACTGAGAAAAAAATTCTGGCTCAATTTAATCTTTGAATTTTTACTTATGATTTTTTAAGCAATCACCTATAAATCTCGAACACTGTTCACAGGGATGTTCTGCTGTGATTAGCCTTTTAGAAGGCTGTGTTTGTATCAGGGTCTCTCATCCTGACTGTCCTCTCTCATCCACCATGGTCTGTGGTCCCTAAGTTAGAGTTATCTGTAGAGGGGAAGACATGATACAGCTTGCTTCTCCCATCAGTATGAGGACCTCCTCCATCAAGGTGCTGAGGGGGTATCATGCCATTGTTGCATGCAGCCCACATACAGCACCATCAGCTTGCAGAACTGCCCTTCTCCTCCATTGGAGGTGATTTGTTCCATAGCAGTGGGTGATGAGCAGGAGCAATTCTCACCCCCCAAATGAGACCTAGGGTTCTACTGATATTCACAGAGAGATGGGATGTATTACAACTGTCCCTTGATGCAGAGAGGCCAACGCGCATGTTACCCATGGGAAAGGAAAGAAGTAATTGTTAGAAACAGCATCTTGGACAAGCGTACAAAGGAGAAAATAAAAAGCCAAGCAGCAGATTTCTGGCTGAATTGCCTCAGAGCTTCTGAACCAGTCGTCATCATTCTGTTCCGTGACTGTCAGTGCATGGCATGGATTTTCTAATCAAATTGCAACAATCCGAGCCCCCTCCTCCCCCTTGTGCCACCAGGGGAAGGCTCACTGCAGCAGCTGCCCTTGTGGCAGATCTCAACAAAGTTTGTGTATAAAAGGAAATGGAGAGACAGAGATGGACTGGTCCAGAGTTAAAACCCAGTATCATCATAATATTAATTAATAATCATGGTATTAACAGTAAGAATGGTGCAGCCTAGTGGATGTAGGCCCTGTACACAGCAGACATGTCGTTGTCTGATTGGTCCAATGCTTTTGCTCGTTTGTATACCTGGAGGAGAGAAAGGGGTAAAGGATCAGTTATGCTTCACCTTAGAAGTCTGCATCTAGCAGAACTACCCAGCAGCCATCACTAACCAGAGCACTACACACATTACACTGGGTAACTAGAACACACTGGGTAGAACAGAACACACAGATCTTGCACAAGCATTTCAAGTCTATTCTATTCTATGGGCACAAAAGACCCATAGAATTCCCATCAAACCCATCTCCCTTCTCCCAAAGTCTCCATCCCGCCCATCAGACGACAAGGAGAGGTTATACCTCAATCCTTGTTACCTTGTCTCAAGACAGCCTTCCCGCCTAGATTTTCCCCCTTGTTGAGAATGGCTGCTCTCCACGCAACCCAAGACTGGTCTCTGGCAGGCCAGGTCCACACTCTCAGTTGAGATGCTAAGTGTCTTACCTCATTGGCTGCAGCTGCCATGGGAGTTGGGTGGTTGACGGAATCACCTAGTGCAATGGCTAATCTAAGATCCTTCTGAATGTATTTCAGGTAGAAGTCAGGTTTAAAGTTTCCTTGCAAGATGTCTGTAAAGAGAAGCCAAAATCAGACTATAAATCAACCTTAAAAAATACCTCAATGACATGCAACTGAACATACATTTTCACTTCCCATTCTCATCTCCCAAGATACTCCTTTCCTATTTCCCACCTTTACCTTCTCCCAGTCACAACACAACAATTTCACTATCGTGATTGTCAAACTGAGCCCAGACTTCCAAAGAGTTCGTAGGGCAGATTTCCATCCATTTAATTTGTCACCTTGCTCAATGAACTCCTTAATACCAGTCTTCAGGAGACACTGACTGCAAGTGATACAAAGTTGGTGCTGTGTCCTCTGAAGCCTTTGCTATGCAGGGAGACAGAGAATTCAACTTTTCATGTCAAGTCTGATGTAAAGGGGCCAGCGAGAGAAATTTCCCAGCACCCCAGGATGACAGCAAATGGGATGTTTTACATGCCTACAGCTGCTAGATTAAGGCAACAAACATGTCCTATGACAAAACAAGAGGGAAATTTACTTTGGCACTTCTGGTCCAGGAAAATGCTGGCGAGTTGTCCCTGATTGAGGATATCCAGAAGAGTTTGCTGGGACTGACCAGTCACCTGAGCCAGGGTCAGTCCTTCTGCTATTGTTGCCATGAAGCTCCCTTGGACCATGTTCACAATCAGCATCATCTTGGCAGCATTGCCTACTTCACCTGTGGAAGAGACATACCATTGGACATTCCTCTATAGCACCACAGGTTCCCCATACACATGACATTAGCAACGTAGCCTCTCCACAAGACCCACCCCCCACACTAGTAGATCTCCCTTCCCCAGTCTTACAGACTGCTGACCTTTAGTGCCACTCTCTTGGGGGAGAAGGGAGAAACTTACCATGATGAAAAGTATAGTTTGGGGGGAGGAAGAAGAGGAGGGAGGAGGAGGAAAGCTTCATAGATCCCTTGTTATAAACCACATTCTAAACACATAGCTCCCATTCCAGTGTTTGAACAGGAGCTTCAATTTCAGAACCACCAACCCAATTCTACACAGACCAAGTACCTGTCCAGTTTCCTGTACTACCTCATGAGAGAGAGAGGAGACAACCAGCTGATTTGCTCAACCTCTTGCCAGTGGTCTGCAAAGAGGATACATGTCCCCCTCAGACTCCTTGCTGGAAATCCTGCTCCTTGCATTGACTGAGAAACTGCAAGGCTCTGGTATTTCAATTACCTAGAAAAAAAGAGGTCTTCCCCATTGCTTGGAAACAGCTACTGCAGTCCTCATATAAACCCCTATCTCCAGCTGCTAAGATCACCAGCATCCCATCATTAGACAACTGTTGATTTCCTGAGACTGGTGCTTCCAAGAAGCGACCACCCCTGGATACTATCACCTGGAAAGAAAGAGGACATCCTCTGGTTAGCTATGCATAAACAGAACATAAACAGCTGTGTAAGCAGCAGGGCAAACAAGAACACCATACAGGGTGCTTCTAGCACGAGGAACAGAAGCATAAAGCAAAGTAAACAGTCTATATACACAGACAAGATGAAGAAGGGAAATGCTGCAGAACACAATGTAGCATATAAACACAGAGCACTGCAAAAGGTGCCCCAGCCCAGGAACTTGCCTTAGCCATGTACTCATACCTCTGTTCATGTTCCCCTGCTCTACAAAGTTGGCTAGAGAACTATACATTTCAGCATCTGAAAAACATGTGACTATGCCGCATGCCGCTGGAAAAGTCTAAGAAACTTGGGACAACACTGTAAGTACATTATATGGGTGGGGATGGGGAGCAGAGGTGCTAGAAAGGAGGTTAAGTAGAAAACTATTCCATGGACTCAGACTCTGATCAAGAGAACTATTATTTGCAGATGTGTTTATTTCACAAGTACCATCCTAAATTAGGAGAGGCACAAGAAGAGGGGCTTGGAAGTTGAAAGGATGGAACTATCGTGGCATACAGTTTTTTACATTTTACTTTTGCTGCCCATGAAAATGAGAGACAGCAGGCCTGGGACCACAAGCCTTTGACAGATCTTCTAATGACTTCCTAGACCTTAGTTCCTGACAGGAGCATATTAGTTCATAGCACATCTGCAATCTGAAGTTTACATTACGCTTCACCAACAGACACGGCCTTACATTTCACCAATTTAAATTTTATGCACTACTGTACCGCCCAGTCCTTCTGCTTTTAGGCCTAGACCAAAGCCAGTTTCAGGACAGAGGCATATGGAGTTGAGAGGTCAAGGTAGGAAACCTGAATTTCTACTAGAAGTGGTAATAACCTTTCATCCCTCAGATACAGGGAAATACCTGAGCCTCCCTTGATGTAAATATTTTTAAGAACAGGCACATGAAGCTTTCTTCCAATGCCCTGGAGTATTTAAACACAAAGAAATAGCCAGATTGTGTATTTTTAACAAATTGAGGAAAACTTATTAACCACCAATAAGACTCCCAACCCTCTTCTTTCCCATTCCTCCAAGCTCCTACTGCAAAAATTAATATGAAGGATAGGAACTCTCAGGAACTGGAGCGTGGCCAGCTGTTAAAACAGGTAGCAGTTGACAGCACAAAGCATAAACTGTAGATTTTGGCTATGTCTACACTGCCAGCAGTGCAAGATCAATTTTGTGGGTTTGACTGAGTGGCAGTGAAGACTCACTCAACTGAACCAAGAAGTCGATTCTGTAAATCCACCCCAGCAAGAAGCATAGCGCTGTGTCGACGGGAGGGCATTTCCCGTTGGCACTGTACAGTGGAAAAGCCACAGTAAGTAAATGTTAGGAAGTCGACGGGAGATATGCAAGTTAATGCATATAGCTTGCAAATATCCCGTCGACTGCCGCCGAAATCCGCAGCCAGTGTAGACCAGGCCTTTGTTATACATCACTATTTGAGCAAACCGGTTCCGATTTTGTTAACCGGACACCATTTGACAAGTTGTTTTGTTTCAGTCTCTCTGGGCTTGCACTTACCCTAGAAGAGACCAGATATCTCCCAATACTGCAACAAACTAGAGTTAACCTCCTCCCTGAAACAATAAGAATTTCACCGAGGTGATTGTGAGATGTTTAGTCCAAGGCTATTACCTGGGCCAGTTCTGTGACCGTATCTGCATCCACTGTCGACATATCCACATAGCACTTCCCTGGACGTATACCCTGCAACACCCCACTTGGACCAAGTACCAGCTGTGGGAATAGATAAGGGGTAAAGCAATAGGGTGTCTGCAAAGAAACTCAAATCCTTCAATATCAGCAGTTAAAATAAACCTGACTTTACAGTGCTAGTCTACTGGAAGGGTTCCAGAAGTGTTCATGCTCTCAGTGTAATTTTAAATAAATATACAGGATACAGCAATATTTTTGTTTGAAAAATTACTACTGTGCTGTGTAGCATCTGGAATGGTCCGGATGAATGTGTTCAGTGGAACTGGGAATCTGTACCTGTGACTGTCCAAAGGGCTTGGGTAGGACAGGGCAAGTCAGGACTCTAAGCTGCAGTCCAGTTAGGAAAAAAAAGAGATAATCCTTACATCCTTTGCTGCCTTTGGATCTGATACGCAGGCGAAGGTGATGTCACAAGTCGAGACCACCTCAGCGGGGGTTCTTCCCAGCCGTGCCCCCTCCTGGATGAACAAATCACACTGCAAAAGTCACAGATCCAAACGTAAGGAGCAGGAAGCACAAAGCAATAGGTCCTCTAAGCCCCTGCCGTAACACTAACGTGCTCTAACCATCATGCTGAGACTGACGCAAGACAGGTCTGGCACATTAGCAGAAGGACAGACCACTACATAGACTCTGACACACAAGGTGCCTCCTGCACAATTCCTGAAGCCCAGGAAGCAGGGACAGAGTATAAGAGAAGGAAAACATTGGGGGCAGAGAGGGAGCAGGGGAGAAGAGCAGGTTTTGTGAGAAATTATAGACGATCTGGATACTCCAAAATTTGACGGAAGGGGAGAAAATCCTGGAAGATGACTGTCAAATGGAACCTCCTGTTTTGTCAGCAGGAACATTCACAGTGCTGAGAATTACTTGGGGTTTATTTGTTAGACTGGCTGCTTCTCCTGCTGGCCAGCCTTCTCCCATTGTCTGTGTTTAGGGGGAGTCTCCTGATCCATATAAAAAATGGTGTGTGTGTGTGTATCTCATGAAACATACACACCCCAACATTCTTCCACCCCCCTTCTGTCACACAAAATGAAAAAAGGGAAACCTCAATATTCATAAACACTTTAAGGAATCTAAATCCTAGCCTGGAACTCTTTTGTCAGCTTGCTAGGGCATTATGAACTGTGCTGAACATCAAATGACTTGTTGCCAAAGATAGTAATTTCTCTCACCTCACAGGATGTGTCACACGGATGCAGTTGTTCTTTTGGGGTCAAAATATTGTGTCGTGTTTTTTCCTCACCAGTCACCAAAAGAGGAGGAGGAGGGAGAAAGGGAAATGGTACACTGGATACTATGAACTAACATCATATAGCAAGTGGCTGTTCTTGAATTAGTTTCTCGTGATGAAACCCTGAAAAACTACCTCAGCCTCACTGTAGTAGTTCAGGTTCTCATTATGAAGCAGTTATTCCAGCTTGAATAGCACGACAGGGTGCCAGGGTGAAGAGTCGCATCCAAATGGCACATCTCCTACAAAGTGAACTTGCCTAAAGCCTTCTTTGCTGTCCTGCTCCACACCATGGTCAGTGTGGCTGTTCCAGCTGAATACAATGACACTATGCATTCCATTCCTACAAGCAGGTGCACACACATTTCTTGAAGGTAGGGCACTAAAACAGGTCCCACTGTGAGACTCCATCCCACACTTTCTCGTGGATACACTTACCTTCTCAGCAGTCCGGTTCCATACCGTGACTGTGTGACCCATTTTTAGTAAGTTGGAGACAATGCCACTTCCCATCAGGCCGAGACCCAGAAATCCTATCCTAGAAAAAAAGACACATACATCAGTGAAGAAAAGGGAATGCACAGAGACAACAGATACCTTTTGTCAGACTTTGATGCCTCTGAAAATACTGTAGAGCACACGATGGAGGTCCTACACAACAGGAACTTGTGCCATTGCACTCACAGGTAGAATAAAAGCATTTTTAAGAAGCCACCTGTTTCCAAAGGCAGCATTCAGCTTATTTGAAGAGCAAGCTGGAACTCAAGGGAGCACAAGGAAACAATGAGACAATATTGGCAGTGATCTCAGAACACCAGCTGCCTAATGGTTGTCAAGATTTTTATAGTCATCATGGCAAATGGTTCCTTCCCTATTACTCCACAATAGGAATTACTTTGCAGCTGTGGCTCCAGGGATCCTGTATACATCATGCCAGTTTGCAGCAAAATGACAGATGCTAGTAGGAGACCCTGAAATATTAAGTAAGAACAGATTTAAATTACATTGCAGAGTTTACACACTGAGAACTGCTTCTACTTCCCCCATGATATAGCATTTCTGAATGCTAAACTGAACAAAGCCACTGCAGAGGCATTTCAGCTTCAGCGTTACATCTGCCCTACAGTTCACAGCTGCTTGTACTTGCTGCTTTTGAAGTAAACCAATTCTGAGGGTCAAAATGAGTCACCCTCGTCCCTTCAGCAGCAGGGTTTGCCTATTTCCATTTCTTACAGCTGAAGACACGTCCTCCCCCCCCCCTCCCTCGACCCCTGTTCTTCAGGGAAAAGGTTTTACCTGAATAACTTCATCTTTACTTTGTGTTCCCTTGAGTAAGGCTGAAAACTGACATCCCCAAAGACAGAACCAATCTAACAGCAAACAACAGACAAGGGCCTGAGCTGCATTTGAACAGGACAGAAGTCACAGAGTGAAACAGGAAGCTCAGCTGTGGCTCCTGTCACTCTAGAAAGGAGAAGGGAAACATTAAGAAACCAGAAGGCTCACGTGCTTCTGTGAGGTGGGAGAAAGTACCGCCCTCTTCCTCTTGCCTTCTAGCTGCTTGAGCTAGTGATCAAACAAACCCAGTCATCTGACAGACCGTAGTGGAGAGTGACACCATTTTACCTTTGCGCCCCACAGTGCATTCAGAAGTGCAGCTCTGTGTAATGTTCTGTTATGTCATGTCACACACTGCAAATGTGTGTGTCAGACTCAGACAAAACCCAATGCCCTATGAGCATCCTGAAGGCCTCTTGCTGAGCTATTCCATGGTCCAGCATCCCCACCCTCAGATGTGGCTGTTTCCCATAAATGACTCTCTCCCACAGTATGTGGTGGACAGTATTTGGTGCAGAAACAGTGGAGGAAGGAATGGACAGGTTTATTTATTCTAACTAAGTGATAGGATGGTCAACTGCTGTTTGTTGTGTAGTTGTAGCTTCATTGGCCCCAGAATATCAGAGAGAAGGTGGGTGAGGTAATAACTTTTACTGAACCAACTTTGCTGGTGGAAGGGTCAAGCTCTCAAGTTACAAAGAGCTCTTCTTCAGGTCTGGGGAGGGTAACTCTGAAGCCTGAAAGCTTGTCCCTCCTTCCACTAACACAAGTTGGTCCAATAAAAAATATTACCTCACCCACCATGTCTCTCTCAGTGTGGCCAATGGTACTTCCCCAGCTCCATCTGAAAGAGATGGAGGAAGAGAAACAGAACAGAGTGGCAGAAGGGGAGAGAAGGTAGATCCTTAGAACAGATGGGGACCTTACTTTTTGTCAGTAGGCGTGATGCTGCCATTGATTGCTGTGCTGTCTGCTGCCTGGATGGAGGTGGATCCTGTTTCCTGTGAAGACAAGCCACAAGATATTCTTACTTTAGTGGAACTGCCAGACCTCAACACAAGAAGAATAAGACAACAGGAAGGTTAGCCCTACCTCTTCACACACCTTCAGCTTCTTAGTGATTGCCTGATAGCAGACAGCTGGCTGTATTAAGAGGAGAGGAAAAAAACATTTAGGGAAAGGCTGGTGCTCTTTTGCTTTATCCTGCCCTCTACAGAACAAACTGACCATATCCTTGGCACAAAGGAAAAAGGGGCAACTCATCTGCACACCATCATCTGCAAAGCATGAAGAGACCCCTATCTTTGTACCCATGAGAGAAAAATACAGCCCACAACTTTCCGGCAATGCGGGGTACCAAAATCCCTAATGCTCTTACTTGGGCTGCTCACCCTCTCTTCTAATGTAGGTACTACACACTCCTATGCAACAATCCACACCAATGAATGGTGCAGGCCCAGTGTGGAGGGGACCTATCTATTCATACATTTGACGCTGCAGAAGATGGAGTCCCCTAAACCCTTCTCCCTTAGATGATGCAGACTAGCATCTTGCAGAACACCCTGCCTCACACCTACAGTCAGTGTGTCACTGATGACTGGAAAAGCAGAATCCTTATTAGGAAGAGACACTGTGGGAGATTTAACAAATGAAGCGTGCTAAAGGCTTTGCTTCCCTGTGCTGTTCTTTGTGAGCTCATCTAGATTAAAGCTAACAACCTGTTAGAATCTGCAGCTATCTGCTCTTAATCCTGCTGTCTCTGTCCAGATTCCTACCTGGATACAAACCCATTTCCTTTATTTGATCTTCTCTTTAATCCCAGTCTTCACTACCCGATGATAAAAAACCCACATGACAATCTGACTTTTTACATTAATCGACTGCATTTCCCAGGGACAAGAAGTTTCAATGTAATGCTCTCTCACCTATTCCACTCATTTATTCAGGATCTGAATCAACAAGCTCAACCCAGATGAAAGAATTAGCAGATCAACTGTCCCATAAGACAAGAACAATGGGTTAGGAAATACCACCTCTCACACAATATGGTCAACCTGGGGAATTCATTGCAGCAGGTGGTCAAAGTCAAATCCTGTGGCTGGATAATTTTCAATGTCTATAAAATGTTTAGTTACAAATGCTAAAATAAAGTTCACTTAAGTCCAAAGGTTAGGGGCTGAGAGGACCACTGCAGGGAGTGCAAAGGAATGTCATAGTTGTAGCTCCAAATGCACAGCACTGGACAACTGGCTATTGTGCATTCTGTCTGAAGCATCAGACATTAGACCCTGCAGAAGGCAGGATGCCAAGCTAGATGGACCAGCTGTTTGATCCAGTCTGCCAAAACTTATGTTACTATGGCTCACCTTTTCTGTCTGGCTGAGCAGGAAGTGATGGAAATGTGGGTCACCATCTTTCACAGGCTGCAATCAGAAAAGCACAGGCTAAGAAACATCACCAGAGAGTAACCGAACAACCTCAGCACCAACTCCCCTGTTCTCCCAGATGGACAACACCATTTTCCATTTGAGAAACCTGAGAAATTGCTTCCCTTTCTCTGCCTGCCTACTTTATGTCCCTGACAGAGTAATCCCAACTGAGGGAAAGTGTGGGAAAGAGGGAGGGGAATGGGATATTGGGAATCTGGATGAATTATATTAAGAACGATGTGGCATACCAGCCAGTCTAGAGTCTTGGTCAGAAGAGATACTCAAGTGCTATTTGTTTAAAGCATGTAAAATTAGAAAGACGATGATGACTCCATTTTTGAGACTACTCCCAGCAGATGAACTTCCATAGCATATGTTCTACAACATCTAAGCCCAATGGGGTGCAATCATGCAACTTCCTAGCATGTCCCAATTTAAACTGAAGTTTTATCAACAACAGGTTTGGTGCTTTAAGGCAAAAAAAAAAAAATCATTAAAAAGATAACTGCTTGTGCTGCTAATGATAGCAGAGATTATTAAAGCTAAAAGGATTTAAACCTGAAATGTTGACATATTGTGTGATTGCTGACAAATAACCATATAGCAAATATGCAGACAAGATACACAGACCCAGAGGGAAGTGAATTGGCTGACGAACTAAGCTTGCTCATCTATACATCAGCCTCCCCTGCACACTTAGTAGTTGAGGCAGTTACATTTCAGTAGCATGAGGAAAGGTCTACAAAGATTATTAGAGCCTAGGAAACAGAGACTCAAATGAGCTGTACCCAGCATATCCACTCCTATAAGAGTCACTCTAGCTCTTAAGTCACTTCTGAAGCAAAGAAAGCTAAGAGTTTAATTACCTCACTTACACCTGGAGGCCACTTAAATCCAGCGACTGTTCCAGTCATCACTCTCTTCACTGTACTGGACTCAGGGATCGTGAGGTCCTGAGGAGAGACAAGGAGGATGGTAGAGTCTGATAGAGTCCCAAAGGTTGATCATGTTCTGTTGGTGTTTATGACATGCCAACAAGACTTTTTTTCCAAGAGAATCATGAAAAACTTTCCATTTCAAAGGCCTTTGGAAATCCCTCCCCAAAGATCACACTGAACCATGTGTTGCATCATCAGTGTAAGACTAGTCCAGCAGTGGGCAAGATGAAGGAAAGTAGGAATCACTGACATTGGGAATTTAAACACAATTAAATCAAGCCCAGTGTACCCAGGAGGAATTCGTATACTTACACAAATGCAAAACAAACTTTAGAAGAACTAAACACCTCCTACTCCAGCATTTCCCCAAATGTGGGGCACATCCCTCTGGGTGTGGGTGTAAAGAACTAATCAGGGCAGGAGGATGTCATCACAAAAAGACTTCTTAATTGTTCTCCAGATTCTCAGCTTTCATTTTAAAAAAAATTAATTAGTCTCTGAGGTAATGGTGAGGAAACTGTCCCAACATGGAGCAAGCATAACCAAAGCAGCAATGTCTGTCTCAGTTTGCAGAGCATCTGATACAGTCGCTCAGGTGTTGTTTACTACTTTCATTTCAATAGGCACTAACTCCAATGACAACAATAATACTTAGCATGTCAATATTTTAAATGTTTCACTACTCAACAAAGCATGTAAGAAAGAGGAAGTATATTATGAATTTCTATAACAGTAATTCCCATGTGTGGTGTACAGAAAATGTATAAGTTAAGCTGTATAGGCCCCCTATGACACCACATAGCAGGATTCACAGGAGGGAAATGGGGACATGACTGGTTTCATTTTCCTGGAGGGGGATTCTCAGCTGTCAAGAAATGGATGAACATGATCCTCTCCCTCTCCAGATCTACTTCCTGGACGAGCACACTACAGTCCAACACCGGCAGCTTCACTTGGAGAACAAAGCAGCAGTTTGCATTACTTGGAACAAAGATGGCCAAATTATGGCTCCTAGACCTAATCTGGCTTGTTGCTGCCATCTTTTTAAAACAGAAGTGCGCTCTGGACATTACAGACCCCAGCATGGAATGTTCCATCTAAGTCCAGGAGACCTTCCTCTCAGATCAAGATGAAGCACTGCACATTGCAATTTGTAGTTATTGGAATTCATACCTCTATTTGGATCGTCAAGGGTGGCTACAATCTGCTTTGTTATATTCAAGTTAGTGGCCCTTAGGCTCCTGACAAGTTACAGATGTCCAGATTTTGCCTAACTTCAAAATATTCTTTGCTTTAGTTTAAAATTGAGCATATTTTAAAGGAGAGTGCAGCCATTCATATCAATGATCATTTGTTGTGGTTGTGTACTTCTTGGCACTTCAGGAATGTCACCTCTCATCAGAGAGTAGTGTAGCTATCTTTATCCCGTTTTTTCACAATAAGGATAAATAAAGAGATTCTCTGTTATGAAACAGAACTTTCATGATCATACAAGCCAACATTTCATGTCACTCTACACACAGTTTCTACTTGCATAGGTTAAGTATTTCTTCTTTTGCCTAGAAAAGTAAAATATTAGATTTTTAATTGCTATTTTCACAATATATGTAACAGCAGAACTTATGCCTGGGCTGGTAAGTTTTCATGACAGCATTAATAGACAATATATTATTCTTTGGAGGCCCATATTATCAACATCATGTATTAGTTAGCCCGTTTTCTCATTTTCTCTGGCCAGACATTTGCTAGCCAGTTGATTAGGCTCAATGTCATAAGAACAGCTTTCCATGCACTCTACTGAGGTTTGCCAATAAAATACTTATAAATCCTTCCCAACTCATTTGTGGCAGCTGGCATGACTCCTGCAGCAACATCTCAGCATGTGACAAATGCCACATGCCAAAGTGACTGATCTTCACTGGCCTGAAGACTTGTCAAACTCATGACTGGCAACTGATCTCACAAATACAACCTTCAGCAATATGCATCCTCCAAGACTGAAAACATGCTCTGATCCAAGAAAGCATCTTTCATCCCCATAAGATTCTGAAGGTCCATTTTAATCCATATATTTATACCTGAACTTTTAAGATATGTCTATCCAGGAGCACTCGGAACATGTACAGTAAGTTAGCCAATAAAAAGTTATTCTGCCTTCAGGAGCATCAATACCCACCAAAACCCACCATCAAAACCCACCAATACCCAACCACCTCCTCCTCTCAGAAGAAAGGAGAAACATATCCTTCAGGTCATGCTGCAAGGCCTAACAGACTCTGGAATTCTCTTCCTGATCATCCTCCTCAGTCTGACAAAGGGAGAGCCAATAGCCCATCCCTAAACCTGCTTTGCCAGCAGAACCCTCACATCTCATAGTTGGTATTAGCTGGAACTTAACTACAGAGTTATAAAGAAGAAAGACTGCTGCTCAGACAGCCAGCGCCCAATCCTCTTAGACCTTTAGAAATCAAGACTGACATCTTGAATTGCACCACAAAGTGCACTGAAAGCCAGCAAAGAACATGAGCCCCAGGTACAAAGCGATCCCTCTGAAGCACCACTGAGCAAGCAGGCTACTACGATGCACACTGACTAAAGTTTCTCAGTGGTCTTCAGTAGTAGTTCCCTGTTGAGCATGTGCATCACAGTAACCTGTTTTGGAGGTGACAAAGACATAGATCACTGCAGTGAGATCCACAATCAAAATAAAAAATTGCCACCTTCTAGCTGAGGACAGATACAAAAATACACTTGGCTGCTCTTGCAGAGACATCCAGAAACAACTGAGAATACAAAACCTGGGGTCTCATTGTATGTCTGTAACGGACTGCCGGAATACGTCCACAATCACAAAAGCTAAAATAAGCCTCCCTAACACTTCTGATATGCTTGTGTGCTTGGGGGAAGCTTTTTTCAGTGATTCTCAGTCAGGTGCCCTGGCCCAAAAGCCCAATCTCTGTTAGCACTGGGAGTAAGGGAGGAAAGAGTATCAGTCATTCAACCACACAAACAAGAACAGATGAGATAGAAGATGCACATCAGGATATCACCTCAGGCACTACAGCTCATGTCTCCTTACTAATCTTCCTAATAGCTCTCATGCATAAACTGAACAGGCAGGGTAGCAAGATGGAACCATGTGGAACCAACATGAGACAGCCCTCAAAGCTCTCTCAGAAAGAAATGAATGGAAACCGTCAAGAAAGACTATACAATTGTGCTCAAAATCCACAGAAGAGAGTCAACAATAACCTAGTCAAGGGAATCGGTCAGTTAATAAAGTCAGAAGAATCAACATGAACAACTTGACAAATGGTACAAAAGTGAACTCTTCCTTTTGGCCTGCAACCATCCCTAGAGTCCATCTGCAAAGTTCACACGTCATTGCAGGATGTGTACAATACAAACCTTCTCGTCTTTAGGGGGCCGTCCCCGCTTCCGGGGGCTCTGATCTAGTGCTCTTTTCAGGGGTGATTTTGAACCTCGCTCTGATGAGACAGACGATGCTCGCTTCTTTCCTTCTCCTGTGCTCCTCTTCAACTTCCCTTCAGACAAACCAGCTTTGCGTTTCTCTTCGCCAGCAGACTGCTTGCCTCTCTCCTCACTGGAATTACGTCGATTCTTCTCTTCAGTAGAATTATGGGAAGACGCCTGAGAGATTATACAACAGAAGATTGTGAGGAAGGAAGAGATAAATTTGAGTGATTTTCATAGAAGCCCAGGGATACCGAGAATCCAATGTTGATTATTATCAGGCCAACTAATGGCACAAAATAACATTACAGCACTGGGTTCAATGAAAATACAGAGATTTGTTAGCTCTTTGCAGCTGTTGAGTTTGAAGTTATTGAAGTTAGCATTCATGTCAAATGTATCAATTTCAAACAACTGGTTAATAGAACAGGACAGGTGAAGGACTGCTGGGAATCATGCAGTCTAAAACAAACATTTAGGAGAAAGTGAATTTTAACCCCAGATTTAGCACTGATGTACTGTGTAGTCAATTAGCCTCTCTGCTTCAATTTCCCCATCAGTAAAAAAAAAAAAAAAAGGATAATGCTTACCTACTTCACAATGGGATTGGGAAAATTAATGTTTGATTAAGTACTCTGAAGACAGAAAGTACCATGTGAGTGCCAGCTAGCATCATGGCCACCTTGACCACTGTTCTACGGAAAGTTTAAAGCCAGAGACCACCAGCGTAAATAAAGGTAAAATAAAAGCTTGATTACTGACCACGTCAAGCCCTGCTTTGGCACACAAAGCAAAGCTAATACCACTCACCTGGTCTTTGCCTTTGGCTTTCTTAAGGAACTCCTCCACAGCATCCACTGCCTGCTGGAAGCGCTTTCCCTTGTTAATCTTGATCATTTCCTCTTTGTGGGCGTGATAAGGTTTCAGCTGTTCCACTTTGATCCAAGCACTGACAATAAATGTCAGAAATGTACTATTGATACATTTTCCAAACTAAATACACATCAACTTCCTCACCCAACCCCACCATATAGAGGTTAAACTGCCATATACAATAGTATGGCCACATTGGACTGACCATACCAACAAACACACTTCTGTTTCCTCTTCCCTGATAGCTCCAACTCCTTTATTCACTGAAGTCTTTCTTTAGCATGCAGCCTTGTACATTCAGCCTCCCCAACAAGTAGCAAACCCACAAGTGCAAATGAAACTTGCTCTAGGCACCATTCATATGCTCTGCCAATGCACCCATATCTGAGCACACACATTCATAAGCTCAAGACTGATCGTTCTTGTATTGGTGTGGGGAACACCCATGCATCCAGTGTGTGGTTTTATTCCTAGGACTGTTGTAACAGGAGACCACTTAACAGTTCTGACAAAACAACCTTTTGGTCAGACACGGGATTATTCTTGTTTAGTACTATGTGTATATATAAATCCCCATAAGGGCTGGAAGAATAGACAATATTTTTCAACATTAGATTTTGTAACACATGGGTGACCACTACAATAAAAGGAGCACACACCATAGCTCACTACACATGGCACTTTCAACATGCACAGGATCAAATGCCTTTTAAGAAACTGACATTTTTCACTTTTGATGAAAAAAGCATTTATCCTCAATTGCTGGCAGTGTGCTTAAGAGAGGTTTCCACACTGTGTTTTGTAATTTAATAAAATCAGAGCAGAGCTCTCTTCTGCTTTGTGAAGAAACTCCTAAATTTTCTCCCTGCAGGAGTTGCTGCTGTACTGGTTTTCCTTGACATTTCTGAAATGGGTAGGCTCTTATACAGAACGATCACCTTCTTTCACGTTGTGCACCTCACCTACCAATTCAAATTTTTCATTCTGGACTGTAGCTCCACAAAGTGTCTCTCCACCTATCTCCAACAACCTCAAAGAGTTAAGACCAGCTTCATCATCATCAAAATCTGACATGGGCACTTCAGCTGATCTGCTACTGATCAGTTAAGTGGCTTCAGTGCTATTTCCCCATTACTATGGGGGAGAGCAGAGTTCTGCACACTATTTATTGGAAACCTTTCTGAACAGGCACAGCCATCAGCATTTTTCAGGAGGCAGCAGCTCAGTATACAGCATTAATCAAGTAGATGAATTTTAAAAATGGGCATCATTAAAAAACAAAAGATGTTCAATGTCAGTGGTAGAAGGTTTAAACATTTTGATTACCCTCAGCATTGATTATCTCCTCCAGATAGGTGCTGTTGTTTACAGCAGTGTTTCTCAACCTTTTTGATACCAGGGACCGGCTTGCTGCCTTCCTAAGCTGTGTGTAAGCTGTGTCAGGGAGATCTCAGGGACCGGCACTGGTCTAGGGACTGGTCGTTGAGAAACACTGGTTTATAGGAAGCCTTTTCAAATTCATATTTTCAAGAATCATATCTACATAGCTATACAGCTATGCTGTTGCTTGGAAGTTGCTCTTAGTACAGGTTTCACTGTGAAGGAAGGGTGCTTGCATACTTTCCACTTACTGCAAGCAGCTTCTTGTTCTAGAGTTTCCACTGTAGCCCTGAAGGTGGAAGAGCCCGTAATGCTTTCCATTCTGTGCACCAAACAGAATCCTTTCCCTGGTCCTACAGCCCCCTTCATACCCACCTTTGAGTTAGCACAATATAATGGGTGAAGTCAGTGCTTCTCCGACGACAGTCTATAGTCCAGAAATTATCCAGGGGATCTTTCTTAGGTGCTTAGACAGTAAGATGATGGGCAGCATAAAACCCTTCATCCTAGGATCCTCATTATGACAAGAGGTAAATTGCTTTGCTCACCCATTCTCACCTCCTACTCAATGACTGTCATGAGACCTCAAGTACCCGGCCTTCATCCACCTCCCCCATTGTTCTCTATGCACTTGTATATGTATATGATGATCCTATGTTTCTCATTTCCACCTCTGCATCTGACGAAGTGAGCTGAGCCTCACAAAAGCTTATGCCTGCTAAAATTAAATGTGTTAGTCTTTAAAGTGCCACAGAACTCTCGTTGTTTTTGCTGTATACAGACTAACACAGCTACCCCTCTGGAACTCATCATTATGACAATGAATCACTGGGGAGCTGGGTAGTGCTGATTTATGAACAGCTAGCTAGCTAGCTCGCTCGCTCTCACACACGTACACATGTAATAAGAACGTTGGGAAACAAGTCAATTAAGTCATTTAAGAAGCATTTTCCCCAACTTCCTTCCAGATTTGGCCCCCCTCAATGAAATCACTTCATTTCCACTAGTCCTGTCCTCAAAAACTTATTAGAGGGGGATTAGGGGGGAAGGCACTGCATTCTCTCTTCCTAATTGCCTCTGGTCTCTGTACCTGCCCACTCCTCACCTCCTTCCCCATGCGTATGTACACCAGCTCTCTGCTCACTACTCTTTGGGTAATGGAGGAGCAAATCAAGATACCAGGCTGGGTCTAGGGAACACACAGACACTTTGGACAGTTGGAGACAATATCTATCTAAAAGGGATAAGGGCAAGCAGGCGAGGGATTAGAAAGGTCACAGACACACAATAAGAAAATAATTTCTGCAACCCTCTCCATAGTTTGTCCCTGGTCTACATGTCATTGATTGTCCAATCTCTCCAGGACAGGGACCTATCCTCTTACATGTTTGTAAAGCAACCAGTGCTGTAAGGCACTGTAAAAATAAAGCCATACCACAGAACAAAGCCATTCATATCTACACGTGTATGCCTGCCTCAAAAGCCAATGACCTAGCAAGTCCTCTCAAATATGACATATTAAGCTGTGATCTCTTAGCTAAGGAAGCCATCATCCACATAAGACTTTTCTGAGGCATAACATAAAATAAGTGCTAACCCCAGCTCCAAGCACCCAATCCAAGAGAAGCCTAACCCTAGGTTCAAGGTCTCTACCCCCATGAACCCTAATCCAAGAGTAGGGAACCCTAACCATAGCTCCAAGTACCCTAGGCACTGCAATGCTAACACAAGGGTGGGGAGCTCAACATATAGGAACCCTAACCCTAGCTCCATGGACCCTGCCCACAGGAACCATAACCCTATCTCTGAGCACTATATCCAAAGGAACCTTAACCCTAGATCCATGTCACCTACACATAGGACCTCTAACCCTACCTTCAGATACCTTACCCGTAGGAATCCAATCCCTAGTTCCAAGCACCTTACACACAGGACCCTATCCTTAGAGCGGGGAGACCTACTCATAAGAACCCTAATCCTAGCTCTAAGTACCCTACCCATGAGAATCCTAATCAGAGATCCAAATACCTTACTCAAAGGAACCTAAATCATAGCTATAAGTACACTACACATAGGAACCCTAGCCCTAGTTCCAAGTACCCTACCCACAGAAATCCTAATCCCAGTCCCAAGGACCCTATTCATAGAAACCCTAACCCAAGCTCCAAGTACCCTACAGAAAAGAACCCTAACTTGAGCTCCAAGTACCCTACCCATAGAAACCATAACCTGAGCTCCAAGGACCCAACCCGTGGGAATGCTAATCCTAGTTCTAAGTACGCTACTTATAAGAACCCTAACCACAGCTGTAAGTACCCTACCAATAGGAACTGTAACCCTAGCTTTAAGTACACTACAGGTAGGAATCTAACCCTAGTTCCAAGTAACATACCCATAGGAAGCCTACCCCTACCTCCAAGTACCCTAGCCACAGGATCCCTAACCTGAGCGCCAAGTACCCTAGCCACAGGAACTTTAAACCTATGTCCAATAACCCTACTCATGGGAACCCTAACCCTACCTCCAAGCACCCTTCCCATAGGAACGCAAAAACCTCCAGGTACCCGTACCTTAGGAACAAAAACGCTACGATTGGGTTCCATACCCACAGGAACCCTAATCATAGCTCCAGGATCCTACCACTAGGAACCCTAACCCAAGATTGGGGAGCCCAACTCATAGGAACCCTAAACGTAGCTCCTACCACCCTACCCATAGGAACCGAACCTTACCTGCAAATACTCTGCCCATAGGACCCCTAAACCCAAGCTCCCTGCTCTAGTGTTAGGGTTAGTTACCTATTGGTATGGTTCTTTGAGCAAGGATTAGGGTTGCTATGGAAAGCATACTTGAAGCTAGAGTTATGGTTCCTTTGGTAGGGTACTTACAGCTATGACTAGGTTCCTATGACTAGAATTCTGAGGGAATTCTGCACCAAAAAAAATAAAATTCTGTGCACAATATTTTAAAATTCTACAAAATTCTGTAAATTTTATTTCTCAAACAAATGTGGAGACTGCAGCATGGCAGTTGGGAGCACAGGCCATAGGCTGCACGGAGGTGGGAGATCACCCTGCAGCCCCTCCCTCCCTCCCTCTCCCTCCCCCTCCTCCCCCCCCCCCCCCCACCTCTCCTGGCTGCATAGAAGATAAGGGATTTCTTTTTTTTTTGCTAACAGTGTACTGCTTGGTAATTTTTCTCAAAAGCCACCCAAACATTTATAAGAGCTTCTTTCACTAGAAGATTCCAGTACTAATTGCACACAATAATTAAGCTTCCCAACATATCTGAAAGGTAAGCAAGTATTAGTATCCCCCATTTTAGGAAAGGAAAACTGACACACAGAATCAAAATAGCTTGCCCAAGCGCTCAAAGTGGCTTTGGGGCACAGCCAAAAGGACCCAAGAATCCTGATGTGTAGTTATGTGGTTCCCATCAACAGACAAGGCAACTCCACACAAACAGTAGAAAACAGAGACTTCCACAATTAGCACTCTCTTGTATCAAGCCTTATAGTTAAGGTTGCAAAATGGTTTCTACTGTGTCTGTATTTTTACTAGCCTATGAACTTTTGAAAAAACATTCTAAGTTTAGATGTTCACAGTATTTTAGATGCTTCGACTCAGCCCCCGTGTGACTTATTTTGGAAAGCTAGAAGAAAAGTCACTTCATTAATTTTGGAGTTGAGTATTTTTGGAAGTGTGGTGGGGAAACCAAAAACTTTTGCCACAATGAAAAGTGATCACCACAATGTCCTTGGTCAGATGACTCAACTACCTGATCTTTGGAGCTTGACACTTAAATGGTCCTCACTTAAGAATATTTGCAGGACTAAGTTCAAAATAACTGATCAGTTAAAGGTATGAACATTTTAAAGTTGTGTTCTAAGTCCATGAATTGGGAAGATTCACAAAGGCAGGGTTCGCACTTCTTAAGAGACCATTAGCAAAGGTGCAGGGTTTTACAAACAGATCAATTTTCTACATATGTTTAGAGACACCAGTCACCCTTAGAGCACTGTTCTGTAAAGTGACTGGAAATAGCATCTTCCTACTTGGCAGATCCAGCTGTGTGCATATTCAGAGTGATAGCTGCTGATTTACAAGATAAAAGTATGTTTTTACTGCTTTTACACTTGTTAGCCCTGAAGAAAGGATATATATAAGAGGGGGCAAACTGGATTCGGTTTCTTCCTGAGCATCAACACAATTACTTACTATGTTCTGATCTGTTACTTCTCTGAAAACCCACTGATGGCAGGGGGCTTTAGAGTGTCAGTCTAGCCTGTGTTAAGTTTAGCCTAGGTTCGCTGCTCCCTGATCAGACCCTTGAGCCCCACATTCACCACTAAGACAACTCCAAATTAGCGTTTTCTGAAAGCAGGATCAGTGGGGGCACATTCCAAAAGGCTGCAGCAGAAAGCTCTACTCTCCCATGAGGGAGTGCAATCCAGGAAAGAGCAGTGGTAGAAGACAGAATTTAAGCTTTGGCATCACAGAAGGATATGGGGGTAGGTGAAGCTACTAACAGGGTTTTACTAAGGCCATCATTTTTGTATTTTGCAAATAGTCTTCATATTATACTTTTATCTTGAATTACAAGATTCCTCTCTGATTTTGCTTCGGATAGGTCAGCCCAGATGTCCCTATATTTGGTGAGGTTATTTAGTTTGTACACTAGTGCTTCAGAAAGATGCGATGGGTTGCTCCTGCACGTTAACAAGAAGATTTTGACACACACACTGTAATAGCGAAGAATCTTTTTCAAGGTATAAAGCTTGTGAGTTAAGTGAAAGAGCACAGTAGCATTTATCAGAGAGCAAGGTATTGATGGCTACAGTGTACTTTCCAATATTTCACTGAAATGGCTCCATGTCTGTAGGGAGTGGCACTGTCATAGCACATAGCTAATGTCTGTTTGCCTGTGATCATGGAGACCACGAATTCCATGATCAGAGACTTCCATGACATTTTCTTCAGTTTCAGCCCTGAGCTACTGCAGGTGGCGGGAGCTGCAGGAGCTCAGAGCCCCCCACCACTGTCAGTCACCATGGACCTCGGGAGCTCTGAGCTGCTGCAAGCGATAGGGGCCCAGCAGCTGTCAGGCGGGGGCTGGAGCTTTCATTCCCCTCCCACCATTATTTTTAGTAAAAGTCACAGATAGGTTGCAGGCTTCCATGAATTTTTGTTTATTGTCCGTGACCTGTCCATTATTTTATTAAAGATAACCGTGACAAAATCTTAACCTTACTCATGATACTGCCAATGCTAACTGCAGATAAGTCAAGTTCCACTAGTTGAGCAGCAGACCACTGCATGCAGGACTATTTTGAATTGGATGAATCACATGTTGGATCGCTCTGAGTGATTTTTGTGGGATTCAGTGCTGTCATTTGTCTGAAAAAAGTGATGTTAGGGTACTCCTGGCTCACCTTATTTTGTGTTATGTTGTGGGGATGCACAAAGCCTTCCTATGACAAAACTGTAGGTTTGGGAAATAAGATAGGCTGTGATGGTATGCCTAGGAACACAGTTTATATAGGATGGATGAGGGAGCATATCTATACCAATATTTGGAGAGAGTCCTGCTTAATATTGTTTATATTCCAGTAGGGCCTAGAGACTCCAACCTACGTACAATGTTGCCATTGCTGAGAAGGGCATATAGGTCGTTACATGAGATTTGGGAGAAAGCACGGAAAGACATTTCAGTGTGTTATTCCTATGCAGAATTAGAGCAATAGCTAATAATCTCCCAATTTCCAAAATGACCTCCAAGGCAATTTGGAAACATCCCTCTTTCATGGAACCAGTGAGTAAGCTATATAGCCAATAGTATGCGTATCGTAAGTACTGGAACTACTTCAGAGCAAGATGCAAGTACTATATTACTTCTACAGTCACTGATAAAGCCCCCATCACTATAGTGTGTGGGTGTACTTAATGTGCCTTAAGTTAAAATGCAAAAACATTTCTACATATTAGGAACAGACACCTACCAAGATCCCTATTACTTTTAAGGCAGAGATAATGGAAACTTTATCAAGAGGCTAAATGCAAGAAGTAATGTAATCAGCAGGAAGTCTGCGAAAAGCTGAATATCTGAATGTGGCCAGGCTCAGTTTTATACATCTTTGGCCAAAGCCAATTCTGCTATCTTCAACACCGTATCCTTGCTCACTGTAGCCTCGCCCTTGGGGCAGTTAGCTTTATCATTGCACATGAACACAAGCTTTATGGTGAGCAAGGAACGAAGAAGCGGTCTTTTCTGAGCTGGACCCTAAGCCATTTAGGACTTTGGAGAACCTTGAATTTCACCTGCAAGTTGACCAACAAGCACTGCAGAATGCAAGTTACAGGTGTAACATGTTCCCACTTACTCACTCTGCTCAAACAGTGGGCAGTCACATTCTGCGTCAGCATTTGTTTTTGAACTGAACAGCCTTCATGCTTAATCCTAGGGAGGGCACAATGCAGCCTCAAGATAACAAAGGCATAGAGTGGACAAGACTGCAGTCTTTCAGCTAGCATATGATGAAAAGGTGGCATTTCTGGCCACTGTTGCCATCTGGGAATCTTGAGTAGAAAGGAGTCCATCAATGGCCTGAGATTGTGAACCTTTTTGCCAAGGGATAGGCAAATATCCTCAACTGAGAGCAGTCAGACTTCAACAGTTCCTCATAATGCTTTCCCCTGCCAGCCAGCATCTCTTCCATTGTATATATACACCAAACATTAGCCAAAATGGCTTTTGTCCAGATCCCCATCTCTGCCAAACAAAGATGACAATATAAGCTATAGAGCCAAGTATCATTAGCATATGGATGATACTATAGCCAAAGCCACCTCAAAAACTTAACGAGCAGGGAAAACTGAGAGTGAAGTATACTAGAATAGTCCAGTAGTAGGTCTCTGTATCCGTGCACATAGTTTGATGGATACTGATTGGGAAAGGGAGGAGGGGGGAGAAGGGAGGTGACGGGTGTACTGTTTTCAGCTGACTTACTAATATTTTTCAGTTTTATTTTCTTCAGCCAGGGCACCTATCTCCACCTAGATACATCCCTTTTTACTTCTGTATACTAATGTAAATAACTAAACAAGATAAAGGTCAATTCTGGAATAAATTACTTTATTTCTGCAACCATGAAATTTCTCCTTCCCAGGTTGCTGGAGTTTAAGGCAACTGGTTTAAGAGCCTAATTTCAAATTTAGTTTTCTGATGAGAAAATTATCCCATTTTTTGGCATAATCAAACAGATCTTAACATATGCATTTTCTACAAGGTCCAGTATGGGACAGAACAGAGCCATAGGAGGCATCCATTTCTTCTGTTAATCAGTGGTATTTATAAGCAAATTGAGGTGGAAGGACAGTATTAATTTTCTGTTCTAACTTCAGTTGGGAAACACCCAACGTTAGAGTAACTAGGATTTTTAAATCCTGTGATTATCCACCAGGAAATGATTAAATTTCACAAGCTGGGGTTTTGGCTGTTCCAGTTTGCCAGATGATAGGATTTTTCCTAACCTGTACTCCAGAACCATGTGATAAACCACATTTATTTTGTAGCTTTAGACCTCCTCACCTGCAATTTGTCCACTAATCTCAAGTGGGACATTCCAGACATACGACTAGTTTTTCAAAAGCTATCAATCGGACAAAAACACCCTAAAAACTACAACACAATGTTCTCCTATGTTCAAAAAAAAAAAAAAAAAGTCAGGTATAATCAAGAACTATAGTGATCCAAAGGCAGGAATTAAAGTATCTAGTCTTTGACTACTGATAACTTTAGGCCTGATTACCCATGACTACTTGTGAGCTAAAGACACCAACTTTACATTATTTGAAAGAGAGTAGCCCCCGTTTTATTGGTACACAGCTTCCATTTCTAGTCCTCGCTGGTTACATGACCTTAGTCCTTAAAGGGACAGTAGAGCTTTGACACCATGCTTTGACAATTAAAAAATAAAAGGTCCATTTCCTGCTAGAGCAGCCTTTTAATGCTTACCTCCTCATTTTTGTTTAATTCCTTAAAAAAATTAAAGGGTTTTTCTACTTATTGGTGTTCATAATAAGGTTTTTTTCAATTGGTCATTTTCTCCCTTGCCAAATGACTATACAGCGAAACAACAAAACTGACTAAAATTGATGTCCAATGCAAAAAATAAACAAAACAGCAGGGTTGGGTTTTTTGCTAACATTTCAATTCCAGGAATTGTAAGTTATCTGTAGTAATAACAAGTATGTAATTGTCAGACAAGTGTGATTTTTTTCATGTTGGCATGTGCTTTTATCACAAAACTCTCTAGAAAAATTGTTTTACAGTAGCTTCACCACCCATGTGTTGCACAGTCTTCCCAAATACATAACAAGCAAAATTTGATGCCATCAGATATCATAATATGTTCTCTTTATGAGCAACTGGAATAAAACCATTTTATATTTATGGCAGAAGGAACAAGAGAGACCACAAACTATACTTAAAAAATGGTGACAGTTAACACTAACATTAACTTAGGCAAACCTACATCCACGCAAGTCGTCAGCTACCCAGACCTCCCTTCACAGCAGCACCTAAAATCAAAGCATGCTTGAGTATGTCTTTGCTGCCCTCATACACCCACATGAGAAGCTATATCACAGAATAATAGTTATAAGGCAATCTTTCTCAGAGCTACACCTTATTGTGCTAGCATAAAACTTCCAGGAAAGCCCTGTGATTTAAAGGCCAATTTTTGTCATCAGATGAAGAGAGAATGGGTACATACTGATCTTCTGTCCCAAAAAACTTCACAAAGAAGCACTTCTTTCCACGAGGCTTCTTCAGGTCTTTAGGTGGATTAACGATCTGAGGGGCAAAGAGAGGAGACAGTATTGGTTAGAGAGGCAACAGCAGAATTCTGTGGCTTTTTAAAGTTTTCAGTATATGCCTGCAAGAAATCTATTTAGTGGTTCTTTCCTAAATATTTTCAAAGCAAAACGTTGGGGTGGGGGGAGGGTCTTGTATTTGTGGCAAAGATCTTTCACCCACCTCACAATCCATATATTTCTAATTTATGTTACTCACAGCACTATACCCAGGGTTAGCATCAATCACCCTATCACATTATAGACTTAGGCTGCTGCTCAGGAGATAAGATTGGACTTATGTCGCAGCTGTTGTGAATTCCATGATTTTCATGGGTTTTTTGTTTTAAATAATCACAACTCTGGATGTTGTGGGGCTGTTGGACCTAAGAGAGAGGGCAGATGTGAGTAAAGAAGAGCAAATTTCACTGTAAGCTACAACGTTATACCTGTGTTGCATGAGCTCACACATTACAACATTACCTAGGCACACCAGTGGAATTTTAGTGAGATTTTATTGTTCCAAAAGATCAGCAACATGAGATTCTCCCTAACCTCTACAAGTAAAGTATCTTTTTTTAAAATTTGGAAAGCCAAGATGGGTTTATAGAGCTTTACTCCAGTAAGGCAACTATCACCAAAGACCTAGTCTTCAGTATAAAAAAGGGTGCATTTCTCAGAGTTAAAATACGACTGAAAACAAGGCAGTTGTAGTTTTAACACAATTTACCAGTACAAGTTAAACCCTGGATTTTCAAAGTCTTCATACAAGTTAGCAGGTCAAGTTAAAATCTACAAATTGCCTTGTCTTCATTTGAATTTTAACTCTAAAAGTTAAGAGCACACTTTTTTTTGTCATGAAGACAAGGCTTCTATTGCTAGGTCAGTACATGCACAGTTCTTGTACCTACACTAAAAAAAATAAAACATAACACTTTTTTGCAGTATAAGAACAATGCTTGCAATTTAACTTTAAAAACAAAACCATCTTCTTTCCAAATATTGGACTTTTATCCAATGTCTTCTCCCAAAGAACATGACAAAACAGTAACTTTAAGTATTCATTTGGGAAACTAGACTCATCTCCTGTTTACTACTTAAGACGATACATATAGCCAATTTATTGTGGGAGAAGAGAAACCTGTCTTGGCAGAAAGTGATAGGGATTAAATTGGGGGAAATTATCAGTTCCAGATTCTGACAAATTGGTTTGTACTGCTTTTCATTCCAACTGAACTAATAGTTGCTAATGACAGACTGAACTTCTGAATCAAGTAAAATCTCTGATGCATAGTCTGGTTCACAATTAAGGCCAATGAACTTCTTAGCTAAAAATCTAAGAAGAAAACTATAAGAATCTCATATCTTCACTGGAATTAGTTTCATGACTGCTCCCTTCAGAATGGAAACAGACTCACCTTTCCTGGCCAAGGAGGATACCGGCCCAGCTTCCCCCTAAGGAAAAATGAAGAGATCAGCCACTAGCATCAGAAAAGCTTGTTGCTCCACTTCTACCTGCTTCCACTACTATTTATTTTCAAAAAAGTCAGAGCTTACACAATATAACGACGAACCCTACCAAGAGAGAAAGACCTTTTCAGCTTGGAAGAGCACTCACCAAGGCTCCAATCCCTCAACAAATGCCATGTGAACAGACTCCTGTGGTCATGTTGAGCCCCAATGAAGTCTGCATGAGCACAGGGGACCACTCACACGGAACTCACTACAGGATCAGGGCCTGAGTCATTAAGAATAGAAGTGGTAAAGCTAGCACCTGAAAGATCAGTACTACAGCTCTTAGTACTTTGGTAAGACTGGATGACATTTGTTTCCTTCCTTACAAATGAGTAGTTTAACTGCCTGCATCAATACAAAATTCAGAGTTTGGATTGATAACTTTAAACTCTTCAGGACAGAATAGTCTACAAAGAACAATAGCTATATGTTTCTAATTCAAGTAGTTGTGATTCCTAAAATTTACTATTTTATAAGAGGACAATAATTTCTATATCAAAGATTGTAGTTACTTCCTTTATCAATCTTTTTTCAGCCGCTCACCATGCTACTAAGATTTATGAAACATACTGCAGGCCCACAAGAAACGCAGAAATGTTGATTTCCTGCCCTTGCAAGTTTCATCACAAAGTCTAAGCCAAACCATTTCCTCACAGAAGAGGGGGGAAAAAAAATCTGTATCATCATGAAAGCATGGTAGCCTTATAGTCATCCTACCCTTGTCATTCACGCAGGCTACAAATGTTCACAAAACCTTATCTGGCATCAGTCACTGCCTTGCATGAGACTGGCAAAGAATCCTTAGTGCCTGCCAGTTCCTGAACTAAAATTCTCAGCAAGTGGCATGTCAACATCCCTGAGGTAAGGACTCCACAGAGAGGACAAGCTTGTGATGGCAGAAACACTGCTTAGAAAGACACTAACCATGACCATGACTTTCTTTTATTGTTGCATTGATCAGTTCTCCTTTTATCAAGGGTTTTTCTTCTTTCCCATCTCCCTCCAAGTCTGATGGCTACAGTTCTTTTTGGATGGGCCTAGCGGCTGTGCCTTGACTACATGACCAAATATGAAACTCAAGCTAGATAATCTGCATTCAGAAACATCACTAACAGCAGTGCACTCCCCAAACACTTATTTGAAACAAGTTCAGCTAAAGGAATCAACCTTTACTTACTTTGCTATATAAATTAGACAACTTCACACCACTGTCAATGTTTCGGATGAGAAACTGCAGTTGTCACAGCCTGGACCACGCACTTCTTTTTATCTGGGATATAAATATAAATGCATACACTTGCGTGTTGGGGATTAGCTATTTGTTGCAGGCCCTAGTGTGATGTCTAACCCGTCATTCAATGCAATCTAGAAGCACAGTGAAGTCTCTGCACTTCAGGAGCAGTGCTAACAAGCTTTGAAGGAGTCCCCATCAGTCCTCCTGGGCTGGAAATATAGAGGCCATGACTCCTCAACTGTGTTTGGGGATAAAGCACGGATAGCAGGGAAAGTTGCTCCTGTGAGCGCCAACAAGGACATCCCAACCTGGAAAAAAAATCCCACTCCTATATTGTGATGCTTAGCATATAAATCATTCCCCATAAGCAGCACCCAGATCTTAACCATCACCCCTTCTTTGTCAGCTTCCCCTGCTCACAACCCCCAGCTAACTCCCATATTTCAATGCCATCCTCCAAGCAATCATCATGTTACCCCTCTGTTTACTAGCCCATTCCTCTACTTTTGCTGTTCTCTAGATGGTTGCCTCACAGGCCTCTTGTTCCAATACCGCTAAGGCAATTATTCGCTATCCCTTTCTTTACTCCTAAAGACTCCCACATGACAGCACATTACCCACCCTGCGTGCAACACCTGCCCCACATTTCATCCTGAAAGACAGACTAATTGCTCTATACCCCCACCCTGTCCTCTATCCAATTCCTTCAGGCCAACCAAGGCCCTGCTGACCCCATTCTCACCCCTGCCAACAAAGAATCCCTCAAACCCCTATAACTCCCCGCATCAGCTCTGTACCCCCACTGATGTGTAGGCAACAGACCAGTGCCTGGCACCTTCCCGTTACTGACACCCCTCCAGCCCAATTACCTTATTCAGTCCTGCCCTGTCCGGAATAACAGCGCGGGCCCCTGCACGGGGGAAGGCGGGGTCTGCTGCCAACCTCTACGTCAACGCTTCAGGGTGAGAGAGCCCGGCTTACCCCACCCCGGCTACCTACCCACCCCCCTTCGGCGGGTACCACCTATACCCCCGCCTCCTAACCCCACTCTCAGCCTCAGCCCTACGTCCGCCCGCTAACGCTGCCCGCTCCCCAGTACCATCCCTGCCCTTACCCGTGCCCTGGCACCACCGAGGCCCCCACCCCCTAACCCTGTCCCCGGCCTCCGCTCTCTGCCTCCACCACTGTACCACCCAGGCCAGCGCCTCTTACAGAGCAACAGCCTGCCCGACCCCGCCCCTCTGCGCCCGGTGCCCCGGCCTTACCGTCCCGCTCCCGGCCCCCACACTCACCACACCAAGTCTCCGAGCCGCAGACTCACAGCCGCCATCTTACCGACTCAGCCAGCAGCAGCGCCGCGCAGGGGCTGCCGGGACGGACCGGGCACCGCCCACCCGCGGCTAGCCGGACTGAGCGGAGGGGGGCGGTGCCGCCGGGATAGGGCAGGCCGCGCCACGTGATCCGGGCGCGCTGTCACCACGGCGTTTCCTCCGCGCGTGACCGCCCTCTCCTCGCCCATTGGGCTCGGGGTCTCACGTGCCCCAGCCTGACCGCTTCAGCGCGGAGTAGCGCCTCCGGCACGTGACGTATACGGGAGCAGCCGGGGAACGGAATCGGATGCGGCCCGGGCGCGAGCGGAGGCGGCTAAGCCAGGAGTGCTGGTGATTCCGAGTCCGGGTGGGGGCAGAGCCTGGCGCTCAGGCTCCTCCTCGGGTGGTGGGGTGGCTCAGCCCAGCCTCGTGCGTTTCCCACCGGGGCCCGCACGGGGCGCCCGCCCCGGTACCTGTTCTGCCCGCCCTCTGGATCCGCACGGGCAGCCGGCCTGAGGGAGCCGTTGGCCCCGCTTCCTCGTGCCCTGCCATCTCGGGCTCACCGGCTGGAGGGGACCCCAGTGCTTCCCCTATGGCTCGCCGCCCCCCGCTGCCTTTTCTTAGGCGCTATGGAGGTATCTAGCCTGAAAGGCCCTCCCTTCCCCGAGGCAATCCGGGGTCTCCTTCCCTTGGGCTTGGAGCAGGTACTCGGCCTGAGAGTGTCCCCCCTTCCCTGGGGCTGGGAGGAGCGTGTGAGGCAGCGACTGGTCCCCTGCCGCCCCGGGGGAGAGTTGTGTGGTTATATGGGTCCAGGGGGCCTCTGTGGCACACTGAGTTCTCTGGGGATCACCTAGTGAGCCGGGCACCTGCTGTCACCAAGCTGTTTTTTTGAGGCTTCTTCCTGAGCCTGTGTGTTGTTTTAAACCTCGCTTATCTGAGCTGGATTGGGGGGGAGGGTTCTCCCCCTCAAAAAACAATACTATTGTTTTTAAGATGGATCTTCGTTTTCCTTTCCAGTCAGAAATGTGGAGAAGTTCCTTTGGGAGGCAATCTCTGGAGTGCTGATGGTTGGGCATGGACCAGAGATCGGACAGTAGCAAGAATGGGTCCGTGCCCAGGGCGGAGCAGGAGCAGGTGTATTGGGCTCTCCTTGCATCTTGATAACTGCCAGCGAGGGCAAAGCTCTAATGCAGCGTGGCACAGCCCAGACCGACGTTTGTGACAAAGGGAGTGTTCAGTGATATTAAAACTGGTTTTTTGGTGATTGCTCCTCGTACCACATTATTGTTTTCCTTATTCTCCACCCTATAGAAATGGAGTTGTGCAGCCTTAAGGCTGTAATGTTACAGATGGACAGACATTGAAATATAGGGGAATTCAAACTTCAGCGGTATTTCTGCTCTGAGGATCAGCCTCTTTCTGATGAATGCAACAAGCTGTGAGAGTGCCAGCCTTTGCCATTCCTTAAAGAAACATCCAACTCCAATAATCTTTTCTGCTTCCAATGTGCTACTGTGTCCTTAAACATCTGTGTTTGTCCTTGCCATTGAAATCCCCATGTATGCACATGTACAAGGTTTCACTAGAACTTCTCTGAACTAATGGAAGCCATGCCATGAGACCTGCTAAGACTTGGTAATAGCCATGACGGAACCCCACAGGGTTCAGTTCACTTCTTTGCCAGGTCCACTAAGCAACACTTTCTTGAAGAAGCCTCGTAAAGAGGACCCTGCAGGAGCAGAGCAGCCCCAGGACTCAGAACCAGCTGCAGCAGCAGTTCGCATCACACTCACCCTCTTTGAGCCAGATCACAAACGTTGTCCAGAGTTCTTCTACCCAGAGCTTCTGAAGAATACCCGAGGGAAAGTGAAAGGTGTTTCCTCAGGAGACAAGGTAAGCATCATTTTTTGGTCTCTGATAATGTACTCTTTTCAGCTAAAGATTTCAGAGAGCTACAGTTCTTCGTAAAGTGACCTAAAGAAACATTGACTTTCTCCAGTCTGCAATGGATGGCTCCAGTGCTACTGCTGGTAACGTAATTATGATGTTCACTTTCCCTAGCAACAAGTTCTAGTCAGTTTCATGACTGCTGTCAAGAACCATCTGGGTAGTCAACTGATGGTTTCATGTGACTGCTTGAGAAATCTTTGAGAAGCAGCAGTGGCAGGCACTGGAGCTATTTACATGGGAGGATAACCTAAACAACAGAAGCTATGGTGAGTCAGTATTAAGGAACATATGCTTCTGTGTGGGTTGCAGCCAGGGGTCTCTGGGATGTAACGAGTTGAAGAAGAGAAGAAAAGCAAGTTTCTTCTCCTTTCTAGCAGCTGGAGAGAGAAAAGAGAGATGAGTATTCAGATTGATTAGTCAACTGCTAGCTAGCAGTAGTACAGAAGATGAAATCCATAAGCAGAATCCTGAGATAGCACATTGAAATGAATCTCAGCACCCTCTCTCCCCTTTTTCTCGGTAACTGTCCATGGAGGCTTGGATTTCTCATGAGGTGTGATGGAAGGCTTGCTTCACCTTTTTGACCTCCCTCTGGCTAATAAGTTTGGTTTCTGGACCAGTAGATGTCTGGTTAAATTTTCAATCGTTGTGTATTCTCTATTGTTAGGACAAGTGGCTTGTTGTTCCTTGCACCCTGAGAACCCCTAATGTGATGCTCTCAATGTGCAAAGAGTGGCAGTAGTCCACCCACTGAAAATATCTCTTCAGCAAATTGAAGATGGTTTGTCTAAGCTTCTTTCCAAAGGCTCTGCACGTGGTGGAATTAGCAGATTCAGTGTGGGACTTCGCAGTGAGACAATGTTATGGAGGTGATTCTGATATATTTGCCTCTGCTAATTTTCACAGAAGAAAGATCTTGGTGATCCCTTCAATGATGAGGAAAAGGAAAGACACAAAGTGGAAGCTCTTGCCAGGAAGTTTGAAGAGAAATACGTATGTGTTTTATCCTCCTACTACGCTCTTATCTTTCAGAATTAATAATTCTGTTAGCTTTGTTTCAACTCCATCCTCTTGTCTCTCCACTAATCCTATTTTATTAGGAATAAAGGCCAATGGTTCTTATGCCCCATTTCTGATGAGATCCTTTATCCAGATGGAAAATAACTTTGTCTCTGTTTGTCCCAGTCCTATCATCCATTAGTAAAGAAAATCCAGGCCAATAAGTTTAGACGTCTCATTTTTGCTTGTTAGTGATGTGCCATCAACTAATGCAAAGTGTAACCTACCTTTTTCTTAAAGGAAAAATAAGCATCCAGCCTTTATGATTGTGAATATAACCTTCCTAATCTGAAGTGAGTGTGAAATAATGTAGTGCTATCTATTAAGTCTGTGCACATACATCTCTGGCACCTCTGCTGCCATACAAGACTTTGCCAAACTGCAGCCAGAATGTAGTCAGTCTTCACTGCTGTTCTACTGAATCCTGTGGACAACAGTGAACCTGACAAGAATTGGGTCAATTCATTGTGGTGTTCCTTGAGGGGAAGCTAATGGTTCTCCTCTTGAGGATTTTTTTGTGGGGGTAAGGCTTCAAATTTATCAGGCACTTATTAGTTAGAGGCTAATGTGAAAGACAAAGCCTCCAAATAAAGTCCAGGGACATCAGTTCAATAGGGATCTCAGTGCTATCTCCTTTTCTCTCACCTGGACTCTCACCTGGGCATTGCCTCTGTACAGTATACAGTTCTCATGCAGTCAGAAACTTGAATCCTCTGGCTATTGGGTACCTGGTTGTGGATATATATAGGGATGTGAGTGGGTAGGCATCAGGAAGGGAGGAAGAGATTGATGAGAAGTTCCAAAAGAAGAATATGGTATTAGAGAGATTTAGGGGAAAGAATTGGGGATAAGAAGGGAGGGAGAAAATATGGGAGAAGCAGAGATGACATATTTACCAGACATCGTTTTTATCAGGTAAAATTGTGGTTTTTACTGGCTTGGGAAAAACTAGTTAGTGCCAGTTTAAGGCATTTTCTATTTTATAAATGGTTTTGTTAATGACACCACATTACACTTAGTTTGAATTACATATTCAGATTGTGGTTACGTAAGGCAGTAGAATCAGAGGTTAATTTAAGGTTGTACAAATACGAAGTGAAATTGCAGTGGGCATAATATTAATATATGTAATTATAATAATGAACATCATAACATCTCTGTACTTGTGGGTTTGGTATTTTCTCAAGAAGTTATACGTGTTATAACTCATTTCAGTTTTCAATGTTATAGAAACAAAAGTTGAAAACATTTGATTACATTACAGATGTAGGCTTGAAACATTAAGCAACCAAAAGTATACAGAGTTTCAGGCCATTTGGGGACACACCATCCTGTAGCAAAAGACCAGCTTTGATATATAGTGGATAGACCAAGTCTATTCAGTTTTGAATGGATGTATCCAAAGTTTGAAAAGATTCATTCTGTGTTTGCTGAACCCTGATGCAATTATTTTTCTGAGTTTCCTGGTTTAAACTGGGTTTAAGCCTGGTATTTAACAGCTCCCTGTCCTAAACTAGCTTTTCCTGGGAAATTGCCAACCCTGGGGACAGGAGGTAGACACCCCAATAACATGAGAAGGAAGAGAGGGAGGAAAAAATGAGGATAGGGAAGCAAGAGAAAGTAAAGAGAGACTGAAGACCATACAAGAAAAAATACAGAGCAATCTGTCATAAAAAAAGAATGAAAGAATGTTTAACAAAAGCAGGGACCATCAGTAAGTAGGGATGGCCAGATTGTGTCACAGTTTTAGGGCAGCTGCACTTGTATTTCCCCTCAGTGGTCCAGCAAGGGCACCCACTCTTGGCTTCCAGCTCCCCAACCATTTCCTTTCTTGGAGGAGATTCATGTATCTCTCCTTTCTGACTGGGGTATTTCCAGGCTGTGCATTTCCCTGCATCCACTGTGTGTTTCCCAGCACAGACAGGTTGTACAAGGACACCAGTTTGCTTTCTTTTCAGAGAGAGTTAACGGTGTAATTGCTAGTTACGGTACCACACAGCACTTCCTATGCAAGCCCCCTTTATTCGTAAGGTAAAAGCATTACAGAGAAAGCATGTTAAAAACAATAAAAGAACCTATATGTCAGCTAATAAGCTTATCAGAATTAACCCCAACCCTAACATGGCTTCTGGCAGGAACAGTCCTTCCAACCAATCCAGGGAGGATTCCTTGTGATGACCAGTTTGTCACAGCTTCAGCTCAGAACAAACATGCTCATAGCATGTTTAGTTCCTCCTTTATACAGTTCCAGGGGTCTTTGATCTGGAGTTTCCAAAAGCAAGTCATTAGCACACAGTGGGTTTCTCTCTCAGTAGGTATCTTCAAAAGGTTGGCTTGGAGCGGAGAATTTACATTCCCCTTGCCCTACTGGTCATCTTAGGAAATCCACTTCACATGTATTGTTCCAAAAAGACCTTTGAAGTTCCTAGTACCTTCCAGAGATTGCTTTAATCTTTTCTTGCAAAAGCAGTTCCATACAATCTCACAATAGTATATAAACATTTTCATTTCTAATATCCCACAGTTTGTGAAAACCCATGATCTGGGCTGACCTGCATAACAAGGCCAAAGAATTTCACCCTGGAATTCCTGTATCAGGCTCTCTAATTCCTGATTGAACTAGAGAAGATCTTTTAGAAAGACATCTCATCTTGGTGTGAAGACATGTTGTGGTGGAAAATCCCACCATTTCCTTTAGTACCGTGTTCCAATGGTTAATCTATTCTCTCAATAAAGTGCAAGGGTGTGGCTTTAGGGACAAGACCTGGGGAGGAGGTGTGACAGTGCAGGATTTTTATCACTTTGCGTTGGGCTCATAGGCAGTGGGTGCCTTTTTAAAGCCTGGTACTAAGGTCTGTCTGCCTTTCTTATATTGCTGTTTCACTGATGGCAATGGAGGAGTACTCCATTGTGTTACTCTTTTTACATGATCATAGAGTAGTGCCTGTTCCTGCTGGAGCAGATCCGTACTCATGTGAGATAAGCTTGGGATCTAGCCTCAGCACTCACCCATCCAGGCTCCTTCCTGATGGAGTGAAGAGTGAAAAGAGGGAGCGCTATCTCGGTCTAGACTGGGAAGAAGTGTCAGCCTCCTTTGTCAGGACTGGTCCGTGCAATAGACTGAGAAGAGGGGGATGTCATCGATCTCTATCATTTCAGGGTGGCAAGAAACGCAGGAAGGACCGTATTCAGGACTTGATTGATATGGGGTATGGGTACGACGAATCAGATTCCTTCATTGATAATTCTGAAGCGGTGAGTAACGAATGAAGGGTGTAAACTCATCCGCCTCTAGGGCTGCAGGTGGGCATGTGGGAGAGTGTTAGTGCAGTGCAGTGCAGTGCAGGGAAGGAGCATGCCGGCGCAGTGTAGTGACAGCTCCAGGGGATCTGCCTGGTGGGAGAATGCCTAGTTCCCAGATATGCTGTCCCACAAGGAGACTTGTTAATGGGGAGTGGGAGCGTGCAGTCTCGCTACTGTGTAAAATGGGAACAGAATAACTTATACCATTGATAGATGGTTCTTTCTTTCGTTCCCAGTACGATGAGCTTGTTCCAGCTTCTCTAACTACAAAGTATGGAGGGTTTTACATCAACTCGGGAACACTGCAGTTCCGACAGGCGTCCGAATCAGAGGATGACTTTATCAAAGAGAAAAAGAAGAAATCTCCCAAGGTCAGAGATTCTGCCATTAGGGAATGTTTTCTGTCATTAAATTTCAGTGAACAGGTTGGATTTGGTGCAAGGAAATTATGTTTTGAAAGTTTGGATTGGGTTTCTGGCTGGTTTGAGGGGCTTGGTTATGATGATATTAGGAGCTTTTACCTCTAGATCACTGGTTCAAATCCTATCCTGTTTGGTAGTAACCCACAGAAAGTTGTCTGGCCTGTGTAGAACGAATAGGTCATCTCCACTGGTTCCTAGAGGAGAAATGTCATCACAGGTATCACCCTTGGGAATTAATTAATCTTAGCAGGGAAGCCAAGGACTGAATGGAAATAACCTCCCCTCTTGTCCAAAAGGTGAGCCCTTCACGTTAGGGGAGAGGTGTGTTGGGAAGGGAGGGCTTTGCTGGGGAAGCTTTCACTATTGCACTGTGGTACCGGCTGTTTGAAGGGTTTAACCCTCCATGGTTATCAAACAGGCACATTTCACCAGCACTAAACTGACCTGCACAAAAGGAAGGCAGGAAATTCATTTGTCTTTGTTCATGAGGTGCTTGGCTTAGCTAGAGAGATCCTAGAGTAGATGAAGATAGTGTATGCTAGAGGAGGCATTAGCCACTGCGCTATGTGTGCACAGTATAAGTTAGTATCCAGTGTGGATTGATTTGAAACATTCAAAGGCTGTTTGTAGGGGCTAAAAGAGCCTTCTAGGCACAAGAGGTCAGTGTTGTACAGCCCACCCCTCAGCCAAGGAGCCCTCTGACAGTTTCTGTTTAATCCCCAGAAACGGAAGTTGAAAGAAGGAGGTGAGAAGATGAAGAAGAAGAAGAAAGATGACTCCTACGACAAGGAAAAGAAGTCAAAAAAATCCAAGTTTCCCAAAGCCGGGTGAGAGGGAGCCCTTTGTATGCATGGGGGTGATGGAAGTGCTGGCTGCCACTCTGCCCCTGCCTCTCAGAGGACATATTGCAGTACAAATTTATGCAATAGGACAGGGCTCGACAAACCCTGACGCCAGGTCGCCATGGTGCCTAGGAATTTAATTCTAGGGCCTAGTATTTCTCCCAGTGAAAGACTGGGTCCTGTGGGGAGTGGCCGCCATGCTCCAGCCAGTGGTGGCGGGGCCGGGAGGGGAGAGCGGCCGCTGTGCTCCAGCCAAGGTACCACTGCATCCATGTGGCGGGACCGGGAGGTGAGAGCGGTTGTTGTGCTGTGGTGGGGTGCGCCGCTGGGCCCACGTCTGGTTCCTTAATTTTTGGGCTAGCTCCTAGCTACGATGCAAATTTGTTGAGCCCCGCAATAGTGCCCAAAAGCCCTAGTCAGGGTGGGGGCCTGTTGTGATGGGCACTGAATAAGCTTCTAGGAAGATGCTTCCCTGCTCCAAAGAGTTTACAGTCTAGACGGGTGAAAATCCAGATGCAGGTATAGGGGAAAAGGGCACATCTTCCAAGCGAAGGGATGGGGGCAGTGAGGTGACACCTGGTTTGTTAGCGGCATTTCTTTTTGATCGTTCTCTTTATTGGCTGCGAGGACAGAGATGGATGAGGGAGTGAGTGTGGAGGAGGTAGAAAAGGAGGATAACGGCTATAGAGAGGAGAGCTGGGGAGGGTGGAAAGGAGCATGGAGGGAAGGGAGTGTTAGGCTAGCACGGAGAAAGCTGTTAGGAGGCTGGGGCAAAGGGTCAGAGCTGAAGTGCGAAGCAGTGTGCTGATGCCATCCTTGGGCAAATGTCTGACCCCTTGCCAAAGGCATTTCTGGTTTTAAGTGCTTGGCTCTCTTCAGTCTCTCTTCTTTGAAAATGGCTTGTCATTGTTGGACTACAACCAGTTACTTTTGCCACTATCAGTGTTCTAATGCTTCCTAACAGCCGCAGTTTTTACTTGCTTTGATTTCTGTATCTGCTTTCTTTGCCTTCCTGGCTCTTTCCCTTACTGTCTTTCCCCCAATCACCTCTCTTATCTCTGCTCTCTGGATAGCTCGATGCTGAGGGTTTAGGTTTCTGTTCGTGCATTCCTAGTGCATCCGTTGCTGTGGAATCTGGACTGCGTGCACCTGATTAAATAAAAGCGTACCTTGATGGAGCAGGAGATTTAAGCTCCACCATACCAGGTCCCATCAGCAAGAGAGGACTTGTGCATGAGCTAGGTCTTGCACAGCGTTAGGCCCTATCTTTGGCATAAGGAATTCCATATCTGCCCTGCACCAAGAATCTTCTGCCCTCTAAGACAAAGCTCATAAGAGTTTCACTTGGGATGCTCCTGGTGAGTGGGCCATAGATGGGGAGGTGAGTTCTAAGAGAGCTACATTGTAGTGCTTGAAGAATCTTAACATGAGGACCAAGATCTCAGAGTGGTGTTGGAATCAAACATGGAGCAAGTGAAGAGCCTCCAGCAGTCCTGTGATGGGCATTCTCAGCTCTTCTTTTCTGAAGATGACTGAAATGAGCATCCATCATTTCCAATGGCCTGTCAGCTGTTTCCTCTGTGATATAATGTTATATGTAATATAACATATAATATATGTTGCATGTAATATACATGTTTGAGGGTAGTTGGGTTAAACATCTTCACTCCCCACTTAACTAATGTTCCATGGGAAATAAATACATGAAGTGTGACATAAAAATGATGGGACAAATACATACAAGAAATATAATGGATTGTAAAATGGGAGGTGATCTTGTTGCATGATAGAACTAGAAGGGAGAACATTTAGTAGCCAGGTAAATCTAAAAAATATAATAAAAAGTATGTTGAACAAGAATACCCCCGAGTCATTGTCAGCACTTGATGCTGTATAAAGTTGTACATTTTCAGTGACACAGTACTATATTCCTAGCAATGGCCTTGAGAGGCCATAGCTCCCTGTTCTAGGGGAGCTAGGGGTAGGGCAGAGCAGGTCTTAGCTAAGTTTCACCTGGAGATCAGCATGTGTGGTTGATGCTCTGAGCTGGTATGAAGTTATTTCCTCTCTCCTGCCCTCTACTTGCAACAATCACTTCCCTTGTGGGGCTTATTGTCATAAGAATGTTCTTGTTTTTCCCTGGCTTACAGTTTCACAGCACTGAATGCCAGTAAGGAGAAGAAGAAGAAGAAATATTCTGGTGCTCTGAGTGTCAAAGAAATGCTGAAGAAATTCCAGAAGGAGAAGGAAGCTCAGAAGAAGAGAGATGAGGAGCAGAAGATGGTGGCACCCTCACCAGCAGAAGCTCCAGCCCCGCGGGAAGTGGAGACTATGTCCGATCCTTTGCTATCTCTCTTTGGCCATGCCAGTGACAGTGACCTGCTTCAGGCTGCCACTGCTATGGACTCTCTGACCGATCTAGACCTGGAGCGTCTCTTCAACGAATCTCCAGAAGGGAGTCCTTTCCATGACATGGAAGATGGGAGTGACCCTCTTGGGATGGGCTTGGAACAGGAGTTCAAACAGCCACCCTCCCTCCCAGAAGGAGTGCCAGCCACACTGGAGAAACGCATCAAAGAGCTGACTCAGGTATTGCGGCTAGATTGGGCGTGGGGTGTACGCCCAGAGGGTGGTGGATGGATTGGGTGAGGAGGACAAGCCTGTTCTGTTTCATACATGGGTGGGTCTGCAGCTCCACCTGCTGGTGGGATCTCTGTCAAATGGAGGATTGGCTTCTCTTCACATAGTTTTCCCCCTCTTACGGAAATGAGGGACTGTGTGTGGAGCCAGGTGTAGTTTAAATAAGTGTCACTCAAATTTTTGCTTAATGTAGCCCACTTCTCCTGCACTCGGTGCTTTGAGATGGCATTAAAATGCTACTTTGGTCTTGCAGCTTAGCTCAAGTGTACTACATTCAGTAGCTGGTAAGTATAACCATTATTCTTGCCATGGAGAGGTAGAAACTTGGTGAACAATAGGTCTGTTCCAGCTCTTATTTCCCATGGCTAATTTAACCTGAGCGGACTTATAATAGGATGTAATGAAGCTGGAAGCCAAGTTACAGTTTAATAGCCTTAACAGCAGTGATGGGGATAAAAATGACTGTGAAGTGACACTACATTCAGCCTCCTGTACAACAAAACAAGCATGATGGCCAGTTACTCCTGAGTTAGAGTGTGGTCATGGTGGAACATTTCACAGTGTAGGAGAAAAGCAGGGTCGCGGCTGTGATATGTTTCTAGGGGGCAAGAAACAAAGTTGCATTTTCAAACTTGCATTTCCTAAGTCCCATTGGTCAGACTGGACCCTGGACAACAGAACCTTGTTAGCAGGTGAAGGTGAGTGAACGCCACACTTCTGGTTGCACACACCCTAAAAGAGGGCCAGTTTTCTGCCCATATCAGCAGGTGGGAGTAGCCCTCTGTCTAAATTAAGCTTTCAGATATTCTCTCTTCTCTTCCTTCCCTTCCCCCCCTTTAGGTTTTTTGTTTTAACCCTTTCCTCCCTCATAGGATTTTCTGAATGTGGCTTCTCTTTTTAAAAAAAAAAAGGGGGGGGGGGTTGTTTTCCATCTGTGTATTATCTGTTCGGTGTTGCCTGCTGCCTATCTGTCTGCTGCTGCTATCAGAGATGGGGATCACTTTGGGAATGTATGACCCCTCGTTGCTCATTCATCCCTTACCAGCCTGGAGCGTGAAGCATCAGTTTGAGGGATTTCAAAGCCATCTCTGCTTGCTAGGACTGGCTAACGCAGCGTGTGTAATTCATGGCTAATGCCAGCCTCTGCTTATTGGTATTCTTCTATTCACCAGCACAGAAATGGTACTAGACAGCCTCAGCCACAATATATAATTTCTTGGTAGCCTTCATCCAGTTGTTTGAGTTATTTTTACCATTATCCTGCATTCTTATTGCTCTAATTTTTAGGAGGGTTTTTGTGTGCAATTTTTATTACTCGGGGAAACTTCCTGTACAGGGTTCCTTGGCTGGAACTGACCCTTTTGTATGCATTGACACAGCACATTTGGCTGGCCCTCTGCTGGTAGGAAGTCCTACTGCCGAGTGTCCAGACTGGCCTAGTAGGGACTAGGAGAAACCAAATTCAGGGTAAGGAAGAGCTCCCCCCTTCCCCCCTCCTTCCCAGGGGCAGTCCTTCTCACACAGACTGCATATGTTACCCGAACTGCAAGCATGTGTCTGACTACTCCAGCATGAAGTGAAACATTGTACCCTGGAGCTGTCTTGTGCTGTGGTGCAAAGAGCTGCACCTTGTACCCAGAGGAAGGCTGCTGTTGAAACATGCTAGTTGCTAAGGAATCCTCTCCTTGGGCACAAGGGAGGGAGAGTGCTTCTCTCAATTTCACAGGTGCATTGAAATGAGAACTATCATTGGCTATTCTAGTATCTAGAGCTGAAGGGTTTTCTGGGGCAGAGTACAGTCCTGCCAGATTGGGGCAGGGGGAAACAGACTTGAGAAGTGAGGGCATGGGAGGATGAACAGAGGGCAAGGCTCCTTATATTGTCTGCTTCTGGCTTGATGGGATCATATTTACAGTCCTGCCATTTTATCCTTCCTGCAGCCCCACATTTGTGAATTCACACTGTATCGCATTGAGGCTTGGCAGTAGGGAGGGACTCCCATCGCTAGGTGTTTGTTTTTGTTGACATCGTTAAGGTTACACACACAAGGAAGGCAAGCTGGGACCTGCTGAGAAGCTGCAAAGAAATGTGATCAGCAAGTAAGGCCCTAAGTCTCCTCTCCCCACTCTGACCTCAACCAAGAAATTGTGCAATTGTTCAGAGTAAAAGAAAGGAGAATTGTTAAAACTAGAGCTGGATCAGATCTACAGGGTGATAGTCCATGTCCTGGCTAGTGCAAGGGATCTTGTCTCCAGAAAGGAAGGCCAGAGGGTTGAACTCCCCAGACTCCCTGCTGCTCATCAGAAAGAAACTGGAACTTGGTAGGAACTAGATTTTCCATTTTGCAGGAATTTCTTGGATTTTTAAAAAATATTGTTCCACTCCAAAACAGAATGAAAACAATTTTGAAACTTCTCATGAAACAAAATTCTGTGGGGAAAAAATGGTTTTGTGGTAATTTAAAGATTTAATTCTGATATAATGTAAAATAAAACAATTGAAATGAAAAGTCGATTTGAAACAGAATATCAATGTGTTCCATTCCAAAGAGGTTGAAGTGGAACATTTTGTCCTCATCTAAAACACGTTTCCCCCCCAAATTTTGTTCTAAATGAAATTTCTGCAAAATCAACATACTTTCATGAAACATCTTGCTTTGCTATGAATGACTAGATGAAGTCATTGAGAGAGGGAACTCTAGCACGCACTTGGTTTTCCTGGATGGTTATTTAATGATAGACTATCTGCATTGCGTGTGTGTGGCTGTGAGACAAGAATACAGCAAATCTGGGGCTTGTGCAGCAGAGGAAGTGGTGCCTTACCCAGCACATTGTACTTGCCTGCATTGCTTTCAGTGCTGGTGGGTGCTGCTCAGTCACTGCGTGCTTCCTGTTGTATCATGGTGCTTCAAGCTGGGTTTGTTAATCAACAGTTTTGGTTCCATTTCCCTTCAGTTTCTATAACACTCCTCTGCTGGCATTGGCAGACATCTTGCAGTGCATGCAATCCAGTGAAGGCAATGACTGGGTGGCCCAGAAATGCAGGGCTGCCCTGGAGTAGTGTATTTTTCAGATGTTCCTTGGAATGCTGCCCAGCACGCTGGTACTCTAAAGCACCTCTCAGGAGAGCCACGTGCTTTCATTATGGAGGTGAGAGTAGGCAGTGTTGCACTGGGAGGTTAGAGTGAGAGGCCAGAGCACCCCCTTCCTAAGGCCGAGAGACTCAGGGTGGCGTGGGGGAAAGCAGACCATATTTTACGTTGGTGGGATTTACTTGGAGTATATTCCAGTGAAATAAAGCCACACTCAGTCCCCGTCTGGAGCTGGTGCTTGAATCCCAATTGTGAATGTCACTATGTAGAGTTAATGGTGAAGCTTCAGCTAGAAGGGCCCTAGCCCATGTCTGTGCATGTTAAACAGCATGTTGGCATCACTGCCTAACAGCTAGCTGATTGGCTGGAGATTTGGGGCAGTCCTGCCAGGTCCTAACAAGTGGGATGTGATCTGAGCTGGTTCATGGAAGAGCATTCCATGCAGAGTAGGTGTTACTGCCACTTGGGGCCATGGTACATAACGGGATGCAGTCTACCTGGCATGAAGTTGCTGATAGAGTTTTATTATAGTATCCCGGAGGCTGCTTTGAAAACCATTTGATTACTTTGTATCTGTGTGAGAGCTAACAGCTTGTATTGTCTGCTGTGAACCAGGCCGCCAGAGCTGCAGAAGGAGAAGGCAAACAGAGGTTCTTTACCCAGGATATCAATAACATCATACTGGAGTAAGTACCCTCATCATCTCTTACCTGCCATTTAATGTAAAGGAATGGGACCCAACTCTGGGGAACGGAGAAAGTTGTATAGAACATACTCCATTGGTAAATCTAGAGTGAGGAGATATCCTGGCGCTAGTGTTGAGGGTTGTGGGTGGGGAGTTGCCCTATGTCAGCTACTCCTAGGTGAGTTGGGACTAACCCTGATGTCCTCCATAACTGGACTTAAATTGGAGTACACCAAATATTTGGAGTGGTTGGAGGGGAGAGTTAAGAGGTGTGTACAGTCATCCTGTTTCCATATCCATCTAGTGTTTGAGATAAGATGTTGAAATGTGCTGTGCTTGATCAATTGAATCAAATCCTGATTCTATAACTGGAAATAAAGTGGCCTCTTCTAATAACAGTAGCCTTTTCCCCATGAGGGCTTTTAGTGGTGATATTCCTTGCCATACTATCCATGACAGTATACGGAGTGTCCCCTTGTTAGAACAGGGGACTAGAAGCTGGAGCTGCTGGGTTCAATTCTTGACTATGCCACTGACTTGTTCTGTGACTTGGAGCGATTCCCATAACCTCCCTGTATTTTAGGTTTACCAATCTGTAAAATAGGGAGAATATTCACATGCCTCATCCAGCGTAATTTTCTCAAAGTGCTTTGAGAGCTTTGGAGGAAGGGTGCTATACAAAGTGAAAAGGATGTTCTCTTTGGTTTAGGCTGAAGTGTTTCCAGTGTGACCTGTTGTGACTAGGGTACCACGCTCCTCAGGGAATATCCCTTTCTTGTTTCATTGCTTAAAGCTCCGCTGGCCATCATGGTCCTGACTGCCTTGAAAAACGTATGGAGGAAATGAGACTCTTGACCTATATTGGCTGTAATATGCTTGTTACGTGCTCGGTTACTATGTTGGTGGGCATGTACTGAGTGGAAAAGTCTAGCCTGTGTGATTTCTGGAGTCAGCTCACCACATCCCTAGTATTATACGGCTCTTTCTCTGTGAGTGTCGGAACATTTGTGTTGCTTTGAGAAGCCGTGTTGAAGTCACAGTCAATGGTCTGTCTATCCTATTCTTCAGCATAGAGCTGCAGACCCGTGAGCTGAATAGCCAGATTCGATCCGGGGTATATGCTCACCTGGCCTCCTTCCTTCCTTGCAGCAAAGATACACTGGTCAAGCGTGCCCGCAAGCTTTATCTCTACGAACAGGTGGGTGATCTTAGAAGCGCCATGATATCCTTTAATTTGCACTTAATTCCTGATCTCCAGAGTGTGGTCATTCTTCTTTATACAAGGCACTCTGGGTCTCTGCTGAGCTATAGTGGCCACCATGTCTACAGTTACAACACTATTATTGTCTCTGAACTATGAGATCTTTTGAATGAAAAGTTCTGTGTGAAACCTCACTGTGTCTTGTGATGCCCCCTGCAGGGTGGCCGTTTGAAGGAGCCTCTCCAGAAGCTAAAGGAAGCCATTGGCCGGGCAATGCCAGAGCAGATGGCTAAATACCAGGAGGAGTGCCAAGCACATACCCAGGCTAAATTTGCTAAGTAAGCTTTTCCTTTTCTTCTCGTTAGCCACCTGTATCTCTTCTCAGCAAGTTCCCCTCCACCTGCAGGTTGCTCTTGTGACCTTTCCCTTCTATTCTGTCTTTTGTTTGTGTGTTTAAGCCTAGATTGAGAATTGCTGAAGGACACAAGGGTGGTCAAGCTGTGTCCTTGCCCCTTGTGCAATGGTCTTACTGTAGCATCACTGTAGAGTACCAGAGGTTAGGGAGTCCTGCTGTAGCAGCACCAGATGCTTCACAGGAAGGTACAAGCACCCTCCTAATATCTAGTTGTTAGCGATTGTCTTAAGATCTGAAGCATGAGGTTTAATATTTCTTCCATAGCTTATGTTTGCATTAACTGTTATAACGCTGGATGTTCTTGTTACCCATATCCACGTCCAGTCGTTTTCTGAAGCATGCTATGTTTTCAACTCCATGACATCTGTGGCAGTGAGTTGCACAGTTTACTGATTCCATTCTCTTCTCAGGATGCTGGAAGAGGAAAAGGACAAGGAGCAGAGAGACCGGGTTTGCTCTGATGAGGAAGATGATGAAGAGAAGGGAGGGAAGCGGATCATGGGACCTCGGAAGAAATTTCAGTGGAATGATGAAATCAGGTTTGGATAAATGGAGTCTTTGACGGAGTCTTTTCTTTTAGTTCTGTTCCAGGCCCCTGAGCTTGAGGGAGTTGAGAGCACACAGTGTGAATTTATTTTATCTCTGGCTTTCTGAATGTGTCTGACCCTAAATACTGAATCCATTCAGAGTCCACTCAGAGGCTTGGTGTTGCAATCTTTTAAGAGACCAGTGTAACATTTGTTAGACTCAGACCCTGCAAGTGTTTTAAAATGCTTCTGCTTTCAGGCATGGTGCTGGCTTTGCCGGAGACAGTAAGGGGCTTCAATCAGTAGATGCCAAGATACTGGCTAGATGAGGGATTAAAGTTTATTAGACATTAGGGAGCTTTTCTGGGAAAGAAGGAGCTACACCGAGGGCACTGGGGTCCTACAAACTCTAAAGGGACCAGATTACTTGTAATTAAAATTGCAAGAGCTGGTAAAACTGCAGGAGCTGGGATTCTAGAGTCTGGCAAAGAATCATATGGGTAGGGTGGCATGATTGAAGGGGAAAATGCTAAAGGGCATAGAGAAAACTGATCAACCCCTCCCTGTCTCTTTGTTCCATAACAAGGGAACAACATTAAATTAAGGGCTGATTCCTTTAAAACATAAAGGAAACTTCACTTCACATAGCATCCAGTCACTTTCCAGAACAAACTGATGCAGTTTGTTATCAAGATAAACAGGTTTAATTTCATGCCTTTAATAACAGCTGAAATTATGGGTAACCACATCTTCTGCCTCAGGGTATTAAGATGTGGAAACTGGAAAGTATTGACTCACTCACCCACTCTGCCCAGTTGGCTGGGTGCATTACTGTGGATGTGTCACTCTTCTGTGAGTGACATGTTGGGAACTTCTGGGCTTGGGATCCTGGATCTGGTTCATGGTCTGACCCAAAGTGGCAAATCCTAATGCTAGGAGACTGATTCAGGCCAGTCTTAAAATATTCACCCACCTCTGGGTTAACAGAGTGCACTTTGGGGGGAAATGGTTGTGGGTAAGCTGGTCTAAAGTCTGCCCATCCCTCAGGGAGCTGCTTTGCCATGTGGTGAAGATTAAACTGGATGGCTACGAGCTGGAAAAGAATAAGGCTCAGTCTCTGGAGGATTATGTGAAGACCTTTCTCGACGCAGAAGTCAAACCCCTCTGGCCAAAGGGCTGGATGCAGGCCAGGTGAGTGAGAGTGAAGCAGGCAGTTACTTTGGACTCCTCTTGTTCCTTATTTCAGAGGATCTTGAAGCATGTCAGACATGAATGAGGTCTCTTGTCTCAGTAGCGTCCCCATCTCCCAGAGGGGAAGAAGCATCAGAATGTGGTTAAGTGACTGGCCCAACGTGTGTCAGTGAGTTAGTTCCAGAAGTGGGAATTGAACCTGAGCACTTCACTCTTAACTGCTGGTTCATGTTTCCTCATTACATATTCCAATGAGGAAGGCTGCACGAGTGGGAAGTGAAGTCACGTTGGTGCGACTGCCGTCTGTTGTCTTGATTGTTTGTTCAGTAGTTTAAAAGAAGGGCAAAGGTAAACTTCTGCTATAGGGATTCTTCATCTCCTTGTCTGAAGTGAGCTGGTCTATAGGGGAACAGTAGGTCCCAGCTTTTTATAACCATCAGTGATGAGTCTAACTGGACACCTACATGCCTAATTACTGCAGTTGTACGTGGAAATGAAGTTCACAAATGTGTGAACATTTGTAATGTGCGTTCAAAGAATGTGAGCTGGGCAGTGGGATTAGAAGATGGGTAAGGAGGATTCTGTACTTTAGAAGGATGCTGCTGGACTTGGACACAACTTGAGGTTTGTAAAACATCAACTTTTATGTGCAAATAATAGAAGTATTTCCATTGATGTGTTCTGAATTCCAAATAAACATTTAAAACGATGGACATTTCCAGCACTAGTAGTAAGGTAACCATTGCAATGTCCTACTGACTGCAAGAGAACTTGGACGTGAAATTGACTAGACAATGACTATGAACCAAAATTGCTTTCCAACCGCTCAAGCAAGACCATCCCTGCTCTTCAGAGTTCGCAGGCTAAGGGCAGACAGGCAGATAGAAGGCAGGGGAAAAGGAATGGGAACATCAGGCAGTTTATAAAGAAGACAACTCAATTCACTGTAAACAAGAAGGCAGAACTTAGCTAGACTGCTGGTGTGCTGAGACCACTGCTTATCATGCTGATAAATTTTGTCTTGTTTCCTTGTATTCCCCAGCGTGTCAGTATCCACCCATTGTCTCCTGTCTTATTCTTAGATCGTAAGCTCTTTGGAACACGGGACTGTCTTGCTTCTGTGTTTGTACAGCACCTAGCACAGTGGGGCTCTGAGGTGCTGTGAAAATACAAATGATATATAATGATGGTGATCTTGAAGAGGAACTTAAATGTGGATAGGATAGAGGTTTGTGGAGGAGTTCCGAGAGGCAGTTCATGTGCAATGTATTTTATGATCTGAGCTGAGAGAGACAGTTTGTGAAAGTAAGCTGGTGGGTTTTTTTTAAAAGTTTGTTTTAACAATCAAAGACATTAATAACCAAGGAGAAGGTGTATTAAAAAAAATGTAAACCCTGGCTGTATGTTTGAGCTTTTTACCCAGGCATCTGGAGAAGCAGCTGCAGTTATCCCTCTGTTAGCTGAACTGGGGTTGGTATTGCCATGCCAGTTTGTTTAGCCAGTATCAGTAGCAGAGGGCTTGCTGGGAAGTTGTAATAATTAATAGACTTGGAACCTGTGATGAGAATAGCCCTCCCTCCCCACTCCCAAGAAGGACTTGAATGGGGAGATTTTATTGCAGTAGGAGAGGGGCTTCCTGAAAAGAATTGGGGTGTCTAGTTATCAGCTTTCCCTGCCTTTGGCAGTTGGCTCATCTCAGCATGCATCATGGGATAGCAGAGCTTCATCTCCAGTGATCCTTGTCATTCTTGTGAGCAGAGCTGGCTAGAACTGCTCACTGGTCTCTTTGCTTTTCAGGACTCTGTTCAAGGAGACCAGGCGTGTGCATGGACACCTGACATCAATCCTGTGAGTATCTAGCAGCACTTGCCCTCCTCCTTGGTTACTGTTATTCAGTGCAAGGTTGGCTGCTAGCAAATAAAGTTCTCACCATTCATGCTTTGCCCCTACGTGAGGCCTCCAGTCTTGCTTCTGTGGATAGAGGCCTGGATGGATCATAGAGCAGAACCTCTACTTGTTCAGTTCTCTCCAGATGTAACTTGGCTTTGCACGAGCTGAGAGCGCCTCTTGGAAGTAGCGCAGCTGTTGTTTGCATATGACTTCACCTCCAACAATAGGTTTGCTGGCACATGCTCACCTTAAGATTCCACCAGATAAGAACTCTAACCTGGGCTGGGCTTTCCCACAGAGTTTAATTATTAAAGAGATGGGGCCATGTGTATGCTATGCCCTTGGATGAAGCATGGAGACCGTTTGTGCTTAGTTCCATCAGGAAGCAGATGGCACCCAGCTCTGTCATCTTTCTTAAACTTGGACTCTTTCTTATGGTCTGTCTGAAGGGGAGTCTGGGCCAAGCAAAGTAGCTAAGGCTCATTGTATGCAAGAAGGAGGGATACCAGTTTGCCAGGAGAACTGTGTAGAGTCCAGCTGGGATGGTGCCTGCCTTAATGACTGAGAGGAACCTTACTGTCAGAGTTTATCTAAGGATGCTTCTGGATCCATGATTTATCCTGGCATCCCAGATAGCATTTGTGGCTCGCTTGAGCACAATGATTGTGCCAGTTTCTCTCTGTGGCCTCTTGTTATAGTTATCTGTTCCTTTGTGACTTCTGGAATGCGTTATTGCAGTGCGCTCATTTCAACTCTGAAGCGACAGCTGGTGCAGGACATGCAGGCCAGTTGCTTTCGCTGGCAGTTGAAAGCGTCTTTCACCATGCTCCATCAACACTTCTGTCTCCTCCCCCACTTCTTAGTCCTCCTGGATGGAAGTCAGCTCTTTCTAGAGCAATAGCAAACCTCATGTGGTTTGCGTCCTAGCAACCTGAGAAGCTGCCTCTCTTCCTATGAATCTCAGTGGAGATCAGCTGGTGCACTCCTGCTAACAGCCCCTAGTGTATCCCTTAATTGGATTGTTCCCCAGGGAAGTTCAATGAGCCCTTACGTCTTTTGTCTCTCTCCAAACAGGGCGAAGAAGAAAGTTATGGCTCCTCCAAAAGTGAAGGTGAAGGTGAGTTTTGTTGTCTCCCTGCCTCTCGGTGGCTGTGCTTATCTGTCTTAGGTTGGGGAGGGATACTGTTGTACTGAGATGTCCCCACGTCAGGTGGTTGTACCAGAGAGAGAGGATGTTTCCTAGTCGCCACAGGTCAGATGCTGTCTTTGAGAATGGATGGGGTGGAGGTAAGCTCCAGCTGGTTCAAGGGTATTTGGATACTAGCATGCCTGTGTTTGATGCAGAGACATAACAAGCTCTGCAGACAGCACAGCAACAGAACAGGTATAAAGGATCTTGCTTTAGAACCACTGTGGAACACAAATATACAAACTTGCTAAGTTTCCGCCATACCACTCTTCTCTAAGGCAGTGGAGCATTCAGCGGTGCTCATAATGTGGGGAGAATTGAGTTTGTTTAGCTAAAACAGGGCAAATCTTCCTCCATCCAACTAGATTCCCCCGTGTCAGTTGGCCCCTGAAGTCTGTAGATTTGTCTTACACATTAACAGGACTCCTCAATTCCTGGTCTCCCCTGAAATCCAGCGGCTGTCAAGTCACTTGCCAGCAGTTACCTCTGTCTGCTGTATCCTTTGAGCAGGAGTTGCCTGCAGTAATGGCTGGCAAATATTGACTTTCTAAAGGCAGTCTCTTTACCCCCAAGAGGCTTCTTGTGGGATATTTCCAACCCAGCTGAGAGCAGAAAGGAACTGGAAACTGAGAATCTGTTCTGACAAAAGTTCCCTTCTAGCTTTGTCTGTTGTCTGTGTGAGATGGGTATGGGATGGTTGTTCTCTGGGTTGGCACCGACATGAGTAGTTTGCAGCAGGGCTGTGTGAGTAACTTGAATAAATTGTGCAAGTGGAAAAAAAGAGCAACCAGCTTTCCAGTGCTGTACAGCTGCAGGAGTTGCTCATGGAGTCTGCAGGCAAAGCAAGTGCCCAAGCTGTGCCTTTCCCAGCTTCTGCCACCTGAATGAATGGAATAGACAGCCTGGCAGGTTGCCTTTCATTCATTTTCAGCAGTAAACTTAAACTCTGTCTAGTCTGGAGTCTCACTCCTTGTGACTTTCTTGCAGGAATTCTCCAGCAAGCCAGATAAAAAGATGCCAGTTTCTGTTCCATTGATCCACTCAAGTGGCACAGTTTCTCTGTCTTCAGAGCCCCAGGGAGTGGCCATTGGCATCAGCTCCCAGACCAGAGAGCTGTTGTGTCTCAGCGCTGCCCAAGCACCTAGCAGCACTACCACCCCTGCCGCCTTCAGCATGGACGACTCCCTAGATGAGGATTTAATTCGTAACCCAACCTCCTCGCTGGAAGCTGTGTCCAAGGAATTGGCTGTGCTTAACAGCAGAGCCAGTGGGAGTCCTGATTTCACCCTTCCTGGACCCCCAAAGCCTCCTTCAGAGAAGATCACAAGTCTTGCAACTTCAGACGAGAAGCGGAACTTTTCAAAGTCCAATTCTTCTCCTACCCCATCCCCAGCTGGTTCTGTACAATCACCTCTCAATTTCTTGGCCGAGCAGGCCCTGGCATTGGGACAGTCCTCTCAAGACAAAAAGGCAGAGAGTTCTGGTTATAAAGAGCTGGCTTGCCAAGTCTCCCCCAGTAAAATCCTCCCCGATGCACACCAGCCCAAACAGAAGCACCACAGCCTGCAGCGAACAAGTCACGGGCCCCAGACGTCCACACCCTTGCCAGTTGCACAAGTGAAAGTCTTTCACTCGAGTGGCCAGCAGCAGAAAAGCTTCACATCCCCAGCTCCATTTGTCAAACTGCAAAGCCCCAAGTCTGTCTCCCCTGTGCCCCAGCGCTCCCTCCTCCAGACATCCAAGCCATCGACCAAAGCTCAGGGCTTCCATTCCTCGGCTTTATCTTCTGCAGGCAGCACACCAGCTTCTAGTAGCTCCCACAAGAGCCCTGGCTCCTCTACAGCATCCCTAAGCTATGCAGGAAAGCACTCGACCAGCTCCAGCTCTTCAGGGCAGTCCTACAAATCGCCCTTCATTTCCAGCTCCCTCTCCAAGCATGGAGCTTCTTCCAGCAGCTCCACGTCTGGAGTGTCTGCACATCAGAGCTCCTCCTCGGGCGGCTTGCTGTCGGGTGTGCAGACTCCCTCTCCAGGGCAGGTTTCCAGCCGTTCATCCCCAAGCTCCATGGTCAAGAAAACCCCCGTCTCTCAGAAGCTGACTCTAGTAGCGCCACCTGGTGGTCCAAATGGAGATTCTAGCGGAGGGACTCAGGGGGTAGCCAAGTTATTAACCTCCTCCCTAAAGCCAGCTGTGGTTAGTAGCACTGCGTCTTCTACCTCTCTGCCGGTAAGTACACTGCTGGGATATCATGAGAAATGGCATTGCTGTATCAAGCAATGTCTTGCTAAGATCTGCCTTAACGTGAAAGCTTCAAAAGTATTTCAGGTATTTCTTAAACTTATTATTTATTTATATTACTGTAGCATCTAGGAGACCTTGTTATGGACCCATTGTGCTAATACTGGACAAAGACTGCCCTGCCCCAAGCTGTCTGTTTAGATCCAGGACACTGTGTACTCAGATTCCATGGTTGTGGATTTGCTGCAAAATCCACCCTTTGCTACAAGTTTGGTTCTCTAGAATTAAAACTTTTGTTCTTTTTTAAAAAGAACCAAAATTCTTAGCCCTTTATGAGTTATGAAGAAAACCTTCTGAATTGTGACATGTGTAATATGTGCAGTGCATAACCTGTATTTGCAGGTAGCTTGAAACAATAGCTCAAAAAAATGTCCATTTCTGCTGCCCATTCAGTTCAATAGGATGTAAACTCTGAAATCAAGCGAGACAAGTTTCCATGGTGGATAAAAGTCATAATTTTTTTTTTTTTTAAATCAACATTATAAAATAAGATCTAAATCAGATTTCTCTTTTTTTTTATTGCTGATACTTTACTTTCTTCCCCTTTCTTCCCATGGTTTTAAATGGCCAAATTGAATATTTTATACTTGCTTCTTGAATTAACTTCTTGTTAGATTTTCAGATTTTACATAGAAATTTTTTTCTTCTAATAAGTTTCACATGACTGATGCTTGTCTGTGCCAAAAAAGACAAGTCCATTAAAGTTCATTAAAATCCTTACTGTGAGAACAAAACTAACTCAGACACAAAATGGATAAAAAAAATTTGCATGTTTGATTTATAAACATCACCACTTTCCAATACGTTGAACTTGTAGAAGTCAAGGAAGCTGTAAAGCTTCAAGCAGACTATAAGTCCTCCACAAGGGTTTACAGTTTGGAGTCAAATGGGATTGGTGCTAATAAATCATCCAGTTGTTTTTCAAAACACCACCTGTAGGTGCCTAAATATGAGTTTAGGAGCCTAACTTTAGGTATCTATTCCTAAAGATGTTGGCCTGTGTGTATATAAGAAAACGAGTTTTTAATGCATTTTAATACAGAATAACTTACTATTAATATTGAATAAAACATTGTTTTGAAGAGTCAAAGATGTATGCCACTGAGGCATTTTTTGCTACAATTTTTTGTTACAATTTTTTGCTGACACAGCTCTGTTGGCCAGGGATCACACCCTTTCAAACCCTGCCTGACACAGCTGTGCCGGAAAAAAGTCCCCAGTGTAGACATAGTAACACCTGTAAAACTGTGCTTTTACTGATATAGTTTATTTTATTCAGGGGGCCTAGAATAAGCTATGCCAGAAAAAGCACAGTTTTGCAAATATAAACTGCTTCCACACTTAACTGGCAAAACAGTCCTGTATACTAGTATATCTCGACTGGCAAAACACTTGTAGAGTAGACCTAAGAGAATTTTTTAAAATAAAAATGCAATTTTAGCCCCAGATGCTACTAATACATATGCACATATGTAACTTTAAGTATGTAGGTAGTTTCACTGAAGTCAATGGGATTACTTGAGAGTAAATTTACCTACCTGCTTAAGTGTTTGCAGGATTAGGGCCTTAATTTTCAAAAAATGTTTCCTGTAGCAATTATATCAAATTCAAGCAAGATACCCTCCCCATAGTGGCATTTAAACGTTACAGCATTTATAATTGAATTTAGTATCCACTTTAATCTAAAGTTTCAATAAAGCAAATGTAGTTGTCCAAACTTCAACCTGATTGAAATTCTCCTGCTCTAGAGATTTCAGTATTAACATTTACTTCATTGCTGGACACTAAAATGTGTGTGTTCAACACACTCAAAATGCCTCCCACCTCTTCCCAGAGGCTAAAATCCTCAGTTGTCTCTTACCCAGCTACCACAACCTCCTGCTCCTCCCTGACCACTCCCAGAATCCAATTCAGCCTGTTCTGCGCAGAACTTGGTGGTACACTGACAATTCAGGGGCTGCATAAAATCAATCGAATGTAGGATCTTATTAAATAAGATGGGGATTACTTACTTATATACTCACTTTTATACTTAATGCAGTGAACCCCTCTGTTTTCACCCCTACCCCCCACCAGAAAGCTTATCAATTCTAGGTGCCTTGATGTAATGATGGACTGTCAAGTCAGCCATTCATATCTACCCTTTTTTCATAATAAAAGAAGGGGGTGGGTTGAGAGGGGGTCACCATGCAGTTAAAAGGAAGCACATTTAAAATGGATTGAAAAATGTGTGTTTTACATCATTTCTAATTAAGCTGTAGAACTCTGTACCATGAATGTTACTGAGACCAAGAGCTTAGTAGGTTTCATCAAAGAACTAGGCATCTGAGTGAAGAATATTCTCAGTTGCACTGATAGAATAAGGATACAGGGTTATTGGAAATGAGCCCTGGTGCTTCAGGACATAAGCCAACAAACGGCCTGGTGTTAGTAAGAAACTTCCCATGTAGCAATGTTCATGTGTGATTGTCCATCATGGAAGTGTTAGACCTGCTTCTGAAGGATCCTTTCATTGTTGGAGACAGGATTCCAGACTAGATGGACCACTGGTCTGGTCCAGTGTGCTTGTTCTTGAGTTCCCCAAAACAGCACATCGCGACACTGGATTGTTTGCATTATGGATCTGGTCTTCTGGTATCTGGCAGGCATTCTGGAAGTGTATGTGGGAGGGTACTTTGGGTACGGAGGGAATTAGCATCAACTCTCCTGTGTAAACCCTCCTTGTTGAATGTGAAGGCTGATGAGGTGCCATTGTGTTTCCATTTTGACTGACTCTTGCTGTTTCATTCCCAGAAAGGAACCAGTGGAGCTGTGCTGCTAACCAGCTCTCCTTCTTTAAGTGTACTGTCTCCATCCTACAAGTCCAGCAGTCCAAAGCTGCCAGGTGCCCTGAGCTCCGCCCCGCTGGGGATTCTCTCTCCCATCCATTCCTTCCCTCTTCATGTCATCTCCTTCAGCTCGGACTCCTCCCCCAAGGCAGGGGTATCAAAGGATGCGATTGTCACGGGACCTGCACCAGGAACTTTCCACCATGGCCTCAGTCACAGTGAGTGCTTTCCCCTGTGTTTCTCATGCCTATGCTGTAGAATTGCAGGACCACCAGGACAATACTTTTAGACCATGCACATAGGCCCATCTCTCATGTTGTTGCTTTGTGCTTGTAGTTCATGCATTTGTGTCTTAAGCCAGTGGTTTTGGAAGACCTTGGGCATGTATCTGTAGTTAGCCCAGAAGTCCCGGCCATCCCTGTCTACCATTGTTCAGCAGAACTAGTACTGGAGGCTAAGCTATAGGCTCTAACTGCCGCAGCTCCTCCGCTTGTTTCTGTCCTCAATGTGCATTTGTTCTTTTTTTCCACCCCCCCCTCCTATCTTTGTTTTTCTCTCTAGGTCTTCTGGCTGGCTTGCACTCCAGCCCGCACCATGCAGCACCACTCCCACACTCTGCCCTGTCCACCCATTTACCGCAAAGTTTGCCAGGTAACTTGTCAGATGGTCTTGTTTGTCTTGTGCCTTGTGAGTCGTCATCTGCCTCGACGAATGCCTCATCTTGGGGTGAAAGCACCACTGCCTTCAATGTTGTCTTCACTGGTGTAGTCTTTGCTGATGCTCCATTTCACCAGCCTCGTGAGGTTTAGGATCCTTAATGTCCTTTGCTTTTGCTGACTAGATAGTAGAAATCTTCCATTCCGGAAAGACACTTACTCCCCCCAGATTCCCTTTGGAATTTCTCAGTGTCTTAAGTGGTTTGGCTCTTTGTTCTTGGTGCATGGTACAGGGCCATGCCACCAGGGTTAAGAGCTTTATGTGGTTTTGCACAACTTGCCAGTACTGCCTAGGATTGAATGTGCTAGTTGCATAAAGGATTGTCACCTACTACCCTAGATAAAGGGTGTTGAGCTATCTCCAGGAGGAGACACTGCTGCCAGCCCCAGCTTTACCTGATGTTGATCACGTGACTTTTTTGTGTGAAAGTTTGTTGTGACCCCCGTTCGGTACCTTCAGAACCAGCACACAGTGCGAGATCTGTGAGGAGCTGGTGGCTTTACTTCTCTGTTTGGTTCTAATTAGAACAATTGCTGCTGTGGCTTGTGTGGCACATGGCAAAGCTGCATAACGATAGTAGCCTTTTATGGGTCTGGGAGCAGGGGGGAACAGGGATACAGTTGGTGCTCATGGAATCAAGATCCAAGAGTAGAGTGCTGTGCAAACTTGCCCATGCAGTGCTGCAAGTGCAGCTCAGTCCTGATCGATGGCTTTTCCTGCCGTCTTAATCATGGCCAATGCATCATATAGCTGTATTAATGCAAGTCAGTCCTGACATACAGTACTTCCTGCTGCTGTGTTTCACACTTGAACAACGTGTCATTTATCTGGGTGAGTGAGGCAGCTTATTTTTGCTGTGGCAAGGTCACTGGGAGTGGGTGACCCTCTAATTAATCTAGCCTAGTAATGTAGTGTAGTACCCTGTGTGATCTATTGTCAAGACATGTTCCTCTGCTGAGCAAAGATATGGACACCGTGCATTAATGAGAACCCACAGCATTCCTCTTCCCCATTCCATCACCCAAGTCCTGACTGAGGAACAGTTTCTCTCCACTAAATACGCAATAGAGTTATGGATGTGGAGGAGCAGAGAACAGGGCCCACCTGTAGTGACTAGATGGGTGAAATCAGTAAGCTGTATCTGTGACATAGATATGGAGGAGATGAAAAACTTTTGCTTTACATTATGTGGATAAAACTACTTTCTCTAGGGAGCAAGATGGTTCTTATTTTTTTAATTAAACAAGTCTTACGAAATGTATTCTGTGTGCTACTAAGAAGAATCTCCTTTCTCTTTATCAAAGGAGAATTGGTGACTTGATCATGGTCTACAAGTACCTACATGAGGAGAAGATTTCTGATAGTTGACAGATGATCATGATGCTCCCTTCTGACCTTAAAGTCTATGAGCTCTTTAGTAGAAAGGCACATGAAATTGCAAGCCCATTAGCAAGGATTTTTAATGAATCTGTAAACTCAGGCAGTACTGTATGGCTGGAAAGTTGCTAACATGGTTCCTATTTTTAAGAAAGGGAGGGGGGAAGTTATCTGGGTAACTACAGGCCTGTTAATTTGACCTCAGGAGTATGCAAGGTCTTGGAAAAATTTTTGAAAGAGACAGTAGTTAAGGACATAGAGGTTTATGGTAAATGGGATAAAATACAACATGGCTTTGCTAAAGGTAGATCTCTTTTTTTTGAGAAAATAAGTTTTTTTTTAGATGAAGGGAATGCAGTGGATCTAATTTACCTAGATTTCAGTGAGGCATTTGATATGGTTCCACATGGGGAATTACTAGTTAAATTGGAAAAGATAGGAATTAATATGAAAATGGAAAGGTGGATAAAGAACTGGTTAAAGGGGAGACTACAGTGGGTCAGACTGGAAGGTGAACTGTCAAGCTGGAGGGAGGTTATTAGTGGAGTTCCTCAAGGATTGGTCTTGGGACCAATTTTATTTAACCTTTTTATTACTGACCTTGGCACAAAAAGTGGGAATGTGCTAATAAAGTTTGTGGATGATACAAAGTTGGGAGGCATTGCCAATACTGAGAAGGATCGGAATATCATACAGGAAAATCTGGATGACTTGTAAGTTGGAGTAATAGAAATAGGATGAAATTTAATAGTGGAAAGTGCAAGGTCATGCATTTTGGGACTAATAACAAGAATTTCTGCTATCAGTTGGAAGTGACAGAGGTTGAGGAGAGATATGATTGCTCTCTATAAATACATCAGAGGGATAAATACCAGGGCAGGAGAGGAATTATTTAAATTCAGTGCCAATGTGGATACAAGAACTAATGGATTTAAACTGGAAGTTTAGGAAGTTTAGACTTGAAATTAGATGCAGGTCTCTAACCATCAGAGGAGTGAAGTTCTGGAATAGCCTTCAAAGGGGAGCAGTGGGGGTAAAAAACCTAGCTGGCTTCAAAACTGAGCTTGATAAATTTATGGAGGGGATGGTATGATGGGACAGTCTAGTTTAATAATTGACTGATCTTTGACTATTGGTAATAGATATGCCAATGGCCTGTGAAGGGATGTTAGATGGGGTGGGTTCTGAGTTATTACAGAGAATTCTTTCTTGGGTGTCTGGCTGATGAGTCTTGCCCACATGCTCAGGGTTCAACTGATTGCTGTATTTGGGGTCAGGAAGGAATTTTCCCCCAGAGCAGATTAGCCAATGCTCTGGGAGTTTTTTGCCTTCTTCTGTAGCATGGGGCACGGCTCACTTGCTGGTGGATTTTCTGTACCTTAAAGTCTTTAAACCCTGATTTGAGGACTTTAATAACTCAGTCTTGGGTTAGAGGTTTATTACAGGAGTGGGTGGGTGAGGTTCTGTGGCCTGCATTGTGCAGGAGGTCAGACTAGATGATCATATTGGTCCCTTCTGACCTTAGAGTCTATGAGTCTATAATGAGATCCAGTGGCCAGAAGCTGAAACTAGATAAATACAGACTAACAATAAAATGCACATTTTTTAACTGTGAGGAATTAACCACTGTAACAATTTACCAAGGGTGGATTCTTTATCACTTGATGTCTTTAAATAAACATACGCTTTAGCTTAACCAGAAGTTGTGGTCTTGATGCGGAAATCTCTCAGTAAAATTCTATTGCCTGTGTTATGCATGCGGTCAGACTAGATGATCATAATGGTTCCTTCTGGCCTTAAAAATCTATGAATCTATGTGGAGGAATAAACTATGGCTGTCTCTAAATAGAAATCTCCTTGCTGCTGGGGAAGAACACGTCCCAAGATTGTGTTTCAGAATAATGGAGATGTAGCCGTCTGAAAACTGTGTTGCCTGCAATGTGTTGGGGATGTCCCTGCCAATGCTGGGAAATGATGGTATCTTAAATTAAAGCATGTGTAACTAACAGCTGTCAAAAAGCATTTGAACAAATGGCATGCAGTGTGTCTTTGCCATGCTGCAGTCAATGTTTGTTGGTGGAAATGCACATGTATTTTGCTCCCAGTGGTTGTTCTAACTTTACTTGCTTTTTGTTTTGAAAGAATCTGTCATGAGTCAGTTCTAGAACTAGCCAAACCGTCTTTGCCTTGGAGTGGCTAGTAGAAAGTAAATTGTTCTTCCCCCACACCCAGTACCATTTCTGCCAAGCTATGCATTTCAAATACATCAGTTCACGCATTATAGTTTGATGCTAGTTTAATTGCAATTGGAACCTATCTGCTTTCTTCAACTCTCCAGCTCTGTCTTGTCACTTCTTCTCTGTGATGTCCCTTTTTTTTTGCTTTACTTCCTCCTACTCTTCTTCTCCCTTACCTCTGGTGTTTAGATTCCTACTCCTTGTGGTGCAATGAGTTTCTTTGGGTGTGAGGGAAGTCCAAAAAGTTTCTCTACAACTGTAGAAATCCACTAATTGCCATCAACTAAAGAGCTGTTTGAACTCATCTTCAAACTCTCAGTAACTTTCCTGGTTCTCTGGGTAATCAATAAAATCAAGTATTTGTTCGCCATTGATAAGGGCACTTGCTAGTTTGAACTGATGGGAGAATAGCTTGCCGGACTAGCTGGTCAACAGCTCCCTCCTCCCAGGTCTTCTGTTTCCTGAGACCATGTAATATACATGCACTATGAAGACCATTCCCGGTTACTCCGTGTCAATGAAAATCTCTATCTTCCCCCAGTATCTTTTAGTCTGAATCCTTGGTGACTCAGTAGCTTTTACATGTGATGGGATCTTGGTGCCTCCGAGCTGTTCACAGAATCCTATTGCTAACATTAAAACCCCTTCCTTTTTCTGTTTCATTCTCTTTTAGATGCATCTCAGCTTCATGGCAAAGGTTCCAATGTGCAGCAGCGAAAATTGTGACATCTGTACAAGGGGAAACTAATGCAAGCCCAGGGCAAACCAAGAGGAGTCAGCTGTGAAGACTGGAGGCTGATGGCCCGCTTTCCACCTGCCTTTGTTTTCTTTTCCTGACAGCAGCTGGAGAAACTGAGCTGAGTGAAGGGCTCATTGGCACTTTTGATCAGTGGAGTCCAGAGAGGAGCTCTGCAGGAAGCAATCCACCTTGCACCACACCCCGGTGAGAGAAGCACTTAGATCATTGTTCCACTGCTGCAAATCCTCACACAACATTGGCACTGGCAAGCGCTAGAACTTGTGGGGAAACACTTGTGGGGCATCTTTCTTTCAAAAAGTCAAGCCCCTTGGTGGATTCTCCCCACCTGTGTCTAAATTTGCCAAGTACCTCTGAGTTCAGTTACCTCCTTGGTTCCCCAGGAAAGTACATGAAAGGTGCTTATTCCTGCTTTGGATTTACTGGGATAATTCAAGCACTGCTAGTGCTTTTGGAAGACATTGACTCTGTCCTAATTTTTCAATTGTACTATAAAGCTGTGCTCAAGTTGGTTGGAGGACTTAGCAGTTCCTCTATGGTGACTATAATGAATCACCTGATATTAGCCTCTGGAGGAGAATGAAGACTCTTTAGACATTTCTAGATGCACTCACGAACATTGAAATGATTCTACATTTGTTTTGTCCTCTCAAGGGATTTCTTTTTTGTGCTCAGTTTTATCATTACCATTGAATGCATTGGATCGATTGGAACACTTCTCAGCATGTCATGTGTATAGGAAGACATAATTCCAGTGCCTTTTATGGTGGAGCAAGAATGGACTAATAACACACATTTCAGCCCTTTTTTGTGTGCTCCTCAATTCTTTTTTTAATCACTCTGTATTTAAGATGTATTGTTTTATTTAATAGAGCTTTTTATGGTTGCACATCAAAAGCTGCACTGTCTGGATTTGAATGGTGACTTGGTTACTGTGAATCCAGTACCAAATCCAGCAAGAGCACCAGTTCTTATCTGAGTTTGTGCAAGTGGGTTCCAGACCCTCCCCTAAAGCCATTCTTTACTAGGGTCTTCAATAATGATCTCTCTGGTGATCTAGATTAACAAAGATCACTGATAATCCAGTGAATTCCAATGAATATTGCTCCCCTTGATGACTTCTGCACTAAAATCATTTACTTGTCAGAGCTGCAGCTATGGGGATCTACTAGGATTTGAGTGTGTATTTTTAGCTTTAGCACTGTAAACTGATCTCAGTCTGTCTGCGCATCCCCTTTGATTTGCGTGCATAGATTGAGGGAAGTCTGCAGTTCTCAGATCATAAGACCCATTGATTTGTAGTTGTGGTGTTGTGATCTCCCTTCTTTCAGGTCACTTTTTAACCAGGTTTAATTTATCTGGGCTTCAGAGATAGTAGCACTGCTCCATAAGTTACTCATTGGTATTTCAAGTAAAAGCTTACAGAATTCCTTCCCGGGCTCTGGGTGGGGAACTGAAATCAAGTATACCAGCAAATAGTTGCTCTAATTTTCGCTATTTTTAGTAAGACTCAAGACACATGTTTGTAAGTGGAACTGATAAAGGACTTCCCAAAATCACGTCACTGCTTTTTAAATGCAGCTCAGAATTCAAATTTGTTTACAAAAAAAAAAATATTTCTAAGTTGTAGCAAAAGAGCCAAAGACAGGATTTGTGTTACTGAGACAAAGTACAGCAGTTATCGATGGATTCTGAGCAGCGGATGTTGCGTGTTTCCCATTTAGGACCTAATCCTGAAAGGTGCTGTGCACCTTCAACTCCCACTGAAGCCAGTGGCAGCTGAAAGGGCATTCAACCCTTGGCAGGATCCCGGCTCTTAATGAGCTACCCCAGGTACTGGTTCCACTCCCTGTCTTTGCTTTCACTTTGGTCTTTCTGCTGGGATGCACATTTGCGTGTCGCAGCTGGAGCAGAATGCCCTTGTTTTAGGAATTTAGCGAAGCCTCTTGCCTCAGGGAAATGTTTATTCGGTGGAAATTCTGTGGGATTTTTTTTCTTTACATGCTGTAATGAATGAGTGAATGAATTAAACAGCCGTGGCAAGGCAGAACTATGGAAGAGATCGCAAGCCCTGGGGAGCAGAGCATCTGGGATCTCTGCCTTGACTAGGCAATGTTAGCTGGTTTTTTTTATTTTATGGCGGGGGGGTGAGCCTCGTGATGGCACTTACTTAGTACGGCAGTTTCTTTTGTGTGTAAGAGCTGCGATTTACTTTATTTTTGTTGTGTGTGTTGGGACTGTCTAGATGACAACAGTGGGGGTGGTGTGAAAACTCTCAATCTTGTACAGAAAACTGAATAAATTGTTTCAAAGTTTCCAAAATGCTCTTTTCAGTCTCTTGTCTTCATTTCCAATGTAATTTTATTGGAGGCTCATCTTTGTGACTGTATTGCTGCCTCTAACCACTCATTGAGTGACTAATTATTTGTTTGCATTTTGGCCGATGCTTTGTAAATGACCAAATTCTTTTGAAGTACAGTTCTAACTCTTAAATTGTTATTGCAGTAGAATGACACCTTCTTACTCAAAAGACACAATCCTGTGTGTATTGGATCTGTTAGGAGGGACCCATCTTTTTAGTTAAATAACAGTGACCTAAGACCCAATCTAGCTTCTGTCAATGTCAATGGCAAAACTATCTAATTGACTTCAGTGGGAACAGGGTTGAGTATATTAACCTTTTCCTGCTCTTAGCCCTGCAGAGTAGAGTCAGCAGAACACCAGGAAAGTGAGCAGAACTGTGTAAGAGGTTCCAGTCAGTTACACCTGTGTAAGCTTCGTAAAGGCAATGGGATTGCACAAGTGGCACTCGACATTATTAAGATCAGATCTGTGAGGGGTAAGTGTTGGGTGAAACTTCGGTTGCTTTCCTTTAAGGCACAAGATCAAAAGGCAGACATCAATTTAAAAAGGGAAAAGAAACTCCTAATTTAAACCACCGCATTTTTATTTTGTACTATAAATAGAATTTCCCCATATTTCCCATTCCCTTACACAAATAAATGATACATATAGCTGAATATAGCTTTAGTCAGTAAAATATTAGTACGAGTGGCTTTTAACCATGAGGTAAGCATGACCGTTCAGAAGGCACCTCTGCATTAGGTTACAGTAGCATGCTTTACTATGTAATATAGACATCTCTTTACGTATTTCTGATGATCTCTATCATATGAAAATACCTCCTATAATCTAGGGTTTACTGCATCAAATTACAGTTCTTTTTGTTCTCCCTTCCCCCTGGCATTAGAGGCACTGAGGCGACAAAGTATGTCTGAAACAGCTTTGATTAGATGTTGGTATCATGACTGTGAATAAAGATGTAAATTTCATTTTTGTGCACTTAGCTGCCTTTCTCAGATGATACCATTATTCATTCATGCAAGTACATTACGAAAGTGTGTCTCTAGATTTTCATATAGGTGGGTGGTTTAATAGGCTCCCTCTGCTGTTCTGAGTCGTCTTGACCTTTTGTCTCTTTCCATTGTGCTATTTATATAGCTTTTTACATGACTGTGCAGTATCCTGCAGAGAGATGTGCAGGTTTGACATAAAAACAGGAAAGGAATGTGCTGAGATATGCAGCCTCTTTTCAATTGCTAAATTTGAGAGCACATACTAATAAACAACTTCAGACATGAAGATTTTGTTCGTTTTCTGTTGGTGTGAATATCTAGGTAAGGTTGTAGAGGGGAAGAAAGGTTGTGATGTTGGCAAATGTATTTCCCACCTCTGGCATGGCAGTGTTCTTATGCAATGGATACAGTAAGCAGCATGACTTCATGGCAGCCTCATGTTGGACCATGCAAAGGCTATATATAGCATTTCAGAAGACACAAAGGAAGCAATGATTTGCAGCAATCTGGAATTGTAACAAGTGGTGCAGCTCTGACCAAGCCGCTGTAAGACAAGTTTCAATTTAAAGTGGAGGGAACATTGTAACTACTTCTTTCCAGACACCAGTACCGCCAGCTCCTGGATGGACATCTCCTTGTTGAGGTAACGATCATACTCAGCCATGGTTAATTTTCCACTCTTTAAGGCATCCTCAATGGAGAACTTTTTGCCAGACTTCCTGTCAAGGATCACGGAGGACTCCCCATTAGGCCCCTTTATTGAGATCTCTTCCCAGTCACATTCCTGGCTCTTCAACTTAACAAACAATCTCCATTCGATGAGGCCAAGTTTGTGAGCTTCCTCTGGAGACATCTCCTTGCCATTGTCGGGGTCTATGACTACAATGGAGCGCCGCAAGTGGTTCTCTCTCTGCTCTCTCTTGATGGCCACTGTCTTGAGGCGATTATGAAGTTGCTCAATCTCTGCATCTTTTTCTCTGGATAATTTCTTTAGATCTTCCAGCTCTCTCTCCAAGACCTGGAATCTGGAGTCCAGATTCACCCCACTGTCAATCTGGGTCATGTTCCGTAAATCCCGAGCTTCCGTTGCTGTGAGCTCAATCTCAGACTGCAGCCTCCTTGTTTCCAGTAGAAGATTCTGCTTTTCTAGGTGGAGCTTGTGATTTTCCTCCCTCAAGAAATCTAGCTCTTTGGAGGACTTGGAATTGTTGAACTCCACCTCAGATAGCCTGGACTCGAGCCGGTTGATATCTGCATCCAGCTCCCTCTTACGCTGACTCTCCTCCTCTAGGTTGCTCTTCAGCTTTTGAATCTCATATTCAGTGTCCCCTTTATCCACTTGGATGCTCTCTGAAAAGACCACTTTCTCCTTGACCTCCATCTTCTCCAGTGCGAGGAGCTTCTTCCTCAGGGCTTCTAGCTCAGCCTGCAGGACTTGCCTTCGGTGCTTCTCTTCCTCTAGCTCCAGTTTGAGGAAAGAGTGTTCTTTCTCTTGCTGAGGATCTTGCTGGAGGATTACTTTCTGTTTCACAGTCACTCTCTCCGTTGTCTCCCTCTCCTGCTGTTCCAGCTCATTCAGCCTTATCTTCAGCCTCTGCACCTCAAGTTCGGCCTCTCTGCGGGCTTGCCTCTCTTTCTCGAGTTCCTCCAGCTGGCGTTCCAGCTCAGATCTCCTCCGTTGCAGCTTGCGCAGCTCTTCCCGCAGGGAGTCTATCTGCTTCAGCTCACTCTCAATGCTCTGTGAGAAGGAGTTGATTTCTGCTTTCAAGACAGGATCTTGCTCAAACTTCACCACCTCTTGCTGGACCACTTTCTCCTTCACCTGTGAGAGTTCCTCCTCTTTCTGTCTGATCTTTTTTTCCTGGAGCAGCCTTTCCCTCTCCAGGTCGACGTGCTTCTTTTGTTCCTCTGCTAGCTGAGCTCTCAGGGACTCCACTTCCTCCCTGGTCTTGGGGTCTTCTTGGTACTGCACTATCTCTTGGACGACTTCCTTCATCTGGACTTGAGGCTTGGTGTCTTTCAAGGTCTGAATCTCTTGCTTCAGCTGGTAGATCTTCAGATCAGCTCTCTCAATCACTCGGGTTCTTTCTACAATTTCCTCCCGGAGTCTCTGCAATTCCTTCTCGGTCTCAGGATCGGTCTTATATTTAATGACCTCCTTGATGATTTCTTTCACCTCCACCTGGCCACCTCTGTTCCTCAGATAAGCCTGTTCATTCTGGCAGCTCTTCAGCTGCTCTTCCCCACCTCGGTACCGCCTCTCCTGCTCCACCAGCTCCAGGCGAAGGTTGGCTACTTCATTTTCAGCCTTGGGATCTGGGCGCACTATCTCTCGTACTTTTTCCTGGACAACCACTTTAGCATTCTCCTCCTCCAGGACCTTGATCTTCCTGAGCAGCTCAGCCTTCTCCCTCTCATTGGAACGGCCCTTGGCCTTCTCGTCTTCATACTGTCGTCGAAGTTCAATCACCTCCCTCTCTGTTGCCAGGTCTTTCTCCACCTTCAGCACCTCCCTGACTGTGATCTTGCCCTCTGCAATGGCCCGTTCCTTCTCCAGCCGTTTCATCTTGTCCTGCAGGAAGCTGAACTCCTCCTCTTGTTTCTGCCTTAGAGTGCTCTCCCTTTCCTTGTTCTCCTGCAGCATTCGGAATTCAGTCTCCAGCTGAGGGTCATTTTGCAGCTTCACCACCTCCTTCTCAGTAACCACCTCCTGCTCTTTGTTCTTCTCATCAGACAGCACGGTGATTTGGTGGTGCAGGAGGGTGACCTCATTTTCTCTGGCTCCTTCCTGCCTCCTGAGGTCTTCCAGTTCTTCTTTCAACTTCAGGATTTCATCCGCTTGTGCCTTGTCCTGCTCAATACGCAGGACTTCCTTAACGATATACTCCTGGCCCCCTTCCTTCCTCTCATGCTCTAGAGCTCGAAGCTTCAGTTTTAGGGCCTCCAGCTCCTCCTGTAGCACCTGGTTCTTGCGTTGCTCTTCTGCCAGGCTTTGCTGCATTTTGTGGACGTTCTCATCCAGCTTAGGGTCAGGCACTTTCTTCAGCAGTTCCTTCTTCAGCACAGTTTCCTGGGGCTTCTGGTTCTGTAGATGGAGGATGTCGTTCTGGATAGTTTTGATCTCTCCCTCTAGCTGCTGTCGGCGCTGACTCTCGTCATCCAGCTCTTTCATTATTTTCCAGGCTTCCTCCTGAGGCCTCTCCAACTTGCTAGTCTGGACAGACTCCTGCATCACGTGTACCTCTGGCTGCTGTCAGTGGAACAAAGAGCACAGGGTAAGGACAACCTTACTCATTAGCAGTCACTGTTTGGTGAGAGGGCACTGGAAGGGGAGGTCAGGGAGGCTGTGCCCCACCTTTTTTTAACAGGGGCATAGTAGCCTCAGGCAGGCGTGGCAGCCTGTCAGCAGCGCCAGCCTCCTCCTGATGGGGGGGCTGAGGTGGGTCTTAGTCCCCCTCACTATGGAGCCCTGCCCCCTGTTCCTCCTCTTCCCCCTGAGGGCCCTGCTCCTTGTCCAGGCTGGAAGCCAGAGCCGGGACACGATAAGAGCTGCCAAGGGAGCCCTGGACCCCCACCTGCCCTAGGTGGCATGCCCCGGGGGGCAGGAACATGGGCTGAGGACTGTTCTCAGGCACCCTGGTCGCTTGCCCAGGGCAGGTGGAGGGTCCTAGGGCTCCCCACAGAGGTGAGGGCTCCCTGCGCAGTTCTTGCCACTGCCTGGCTCCAGCTTCAACCCTTGCCAGGGGACAAGGTCTTGAGGGTGGGGGTGGGAGGAGGGAAGCGGAGGAGCAAGGGGCAGTGCTCCAGTGTCGATGGCCTCCCATTTCTACACAGGTTCCAGCATTCCTGCTTGGTGTTCCTATCTTCAATACTCACGGGAGAACTTCCAACTCTAATAGAGCCACTGGAAATGATTGAATATGTCCCTCTTTTGAACAAGTGCTTGGGTTCTTAACCACGGGGTCATGACCACCCCATCCTTCTCCTACTAATCCATGACAGATGCCTGGCTATGTGGGAAGGGGATCTGCAAGTGGCCCTCATGAAAAAAGTTGAAAACCATTCAGCTAGTGCATCCTAAGACTTACATAACACTCCGATGCACCAAATGGGGAGTGTGATGAGATAATTGGATGGGCTAGATTGTTCTTGATAGGTGGGCTCAAATTAGGCTCCTTCTGCATGATTTCCAAGATGTAATATAATAGCTAGATCTATTTCTAGTTGGTGTACACATGTGTGTGCAATTCTGCTTTAAATATTCTTCTAGAATAAAATTGCTTAGCATAACGTTAATTTGCTTTAACTAATGTATGCATAAACCTCAAAAATCCTTTACTGTGGTGCAGCAGATGTGACCATGCGAAGTCGCCCAGCAACTGTAACTTTAACTGTAACATAGTGCATGTTTTGGAAGGCCAAGCTCTTAGTTTCATCTCTATCTAAATCGATTCCTGCTATTCATCAGTTACCTGCCTCAGGAGATTCTGGGCAAATTCCAGGTTCTGCAGCTTCTGTTTATTGACAGCATTAACTTCAGTGAATTTAGCAGCCAGAATTGCTTCCTGTGAAATAGAAAGGCATTCAAAGAAGGAAGTGGAACCAGATTTGTTAATCAAGACATTCTGAATAGAAATTAAACAAATGGGCCACATGCAGAATAGGTTGGGAAGCATGGCACGATGCAACTGGATATTCTTCAAAACCTTCCCTCTACTGTGATCTTATTGCATTGTGGGTAACCAAATGTTCTTTGAGATATGTGGTCCTTATGTGTATTCCATATGGGTGTGAGTGTAGAATTTCTTGGGAGCAGTGTCTGTTGGCCTGCTTATGTGCCGTAGCTCTCCTCATGCTCCCAACCGAGGGCATAATGGGCAGTGTAGGCCAACGCCTCTCCAGTTTCCTAGTCTTAGCTAGTGTAACGAAATCACTGGTGAGTGGGTAGTGGATACATATAGGGACCTTGCATCGTAAAGAGCCCCCAGTTACAGACAGGGACCATCACCTAAAGAAGAAATGGGAGGTTACTTATGTGTATTCCACAGATGGGAGATTAACAAACAGTGGTCAAACAACTGGTAGCGGACTCTAGTATTGCTGTCCCCCACAGCCATTTCTGCAGTTGATGACTGTTCCAGGGCATGATGTCTCAGGAAGGTATGCAAAGAGCTCCAAGTGACTGCCCTACATATCTCTAGTGTGGGTATGTCTCTGAGAGGCAGCTGAAGTAGTTTGTCCCCTGGTGGAATGAGCCTTTACCCCATCGGGGGAGGAGAGGGAAGGGGAATACCAGCTAGTTGGTAACAAAGAATAAATCTAAATGGATCGCAGGTTGTAAGTCTCTGCACCAATATAGGTTAATCTCTTGATCATTATGGAAACAAATAGTTTAGATATCTTTCTGATGTCCTCTGTTCTTTGCAGATAAAATGCCAAAGCCCTCTGGCGATCCAGAGAATGCAGTCTTTTCTCTCCTCTTCCAAGGCATGTAGTTTAGGGGAAAAAATACAGGTAAGTAGATGACCTGACTCAAACTCAGAAACTACCTTGGGTAGGACTGGGGGCATAGAAAGCCCTTTTCTTTATAGAAGGTAGCATATGGTGGACTCACCATAAGCATTCTGTTTTCTGACTCTTCTGGCTGACAGTATAGCTATAAGAAAGGCCACTGTCATGGATGGATGGGTCACAGCATGTGGCCAGCAGCTCAAAGGGAATCTTAGTGAGAGATGATAAAAACAAAATTGAGGTCTCATGGAGGGGCAAACTTCACCATTGGTGGAAAGGATCTGAAAAACCTCTTAAAAATCTAGTTGTGTTGGGGGTGTAAAGATTGTATCATTATCCATTGGAGGATGGAAAGTGCTGATTGCTGCTAAATGTACCTCCAGGGAACCGAATGAAAGATCTGAAGACTTCAGGGTAAGTAGATACACTAAGATATCAGGGATTCTGGCAGAGTCCGGAGACAAATTGCACTGATGAACCCAAGCAGAAAAACACTTCCATTTAGCTGAGTAACAGCTTCTTATAGAATTTTTTCTACTTTGGTTAAGGATAGATTGCACCCTCTGGGAAGATGAGCTTTCTATCTTCAATGCCCATCCAAATACCAGGCTCTGCGTTGCAGCGGCTCCTGATTCAGGTGTATAAAATTGCCCCTATGTTGCATTAGAAGATCCAGCACCATGGAATGTTTATGGGTGGTCTCACTGAGAGCTCAGCAGATCCATGAACCAGAACTATTTCAGCCAGTTGGGCGCGATGAAGATGACTCAGTCTCTGTCTTGGCAGATCTTCCGTAAAAAGGTATCAAAGGAATTGGAGAGAAAGCATGTCCCAGGCGACTCTTCCATGACATCAAGATGGCATCTCCCAATAAGTCTTTTCCCAGCACTGCTCTGCAGCAGTACTGAGGAAGCTACCTGTTTGCCTGTGAGGTGAAAAGGTCCCAAGCTGGCATTCCCCATTGAGCAAAGACGTCTCTGAGACCAAACTGTCACTCTCCCATTAATGGTTTGCAGAAAAGTGTCTGCTTAGACAGTCTGGTAGGGAGTTTTGCACCCGGGTCAGTATGGTGAAGCCGCTGATAGGGTTATGTGATGTTTGATGCACCAATTCTAGTGGGTGAATGCCTCTATGCACAAAGAGAGAGATCTCATTTCCTCTTGCTTGTTTATATAAAATACTGTTGTCACATTGTCTCATATTTGGATTGGGTGAGTGGGAGAAAGGCATTACAAGCTAGACAGACCAACATAAGTTCTAGTAAGTTATGTGCATTCTGGACTCCCAGGGGATCCAGATGCCCTGAGCCACATGATTGTCCATGTTCACATGTCCATCCCCCTCTATGTGGTATCTGCTGCATCCAATCTAGTTTGGAGTGAAGTTCTGCCCACCAATTTGCCCTCATTCACTAAGGCCTGGAAGCAGGCTCTATTCTCCTCAGGGAGCTTGTCTTTAAACTCTAGAAATCTAGCATAACTGATAAAATCATATTTGGCCAAGAGGGCCTGGTGATTAGAGATCCTGAACTGGAAGGAGGTGGAAGAGAAGATCTTTCTTCCCAAAAGGTTGAGTCTCCTGTGCCCCTGATCAGAGGGAGTAGCCTTTGGGTGCTGTTGCTTGGACCGGTCTATAGCCACCAGCACCACCAAAGAAGAACAAGAACTTTCCGCCCTTGGATGGGACAAAGCAGCACTTCTCAGCCTTTTTAGATGTGGGAGCACAAGAAGCAGGAGTGTGCCAAACCATCTTTGCTCGATCTGTGATGGCCTTGTTGATGGGGAGGGGCACTCTAGTGGGACTGGGGAGCTGCAGAATACCTAGTAAGCTGTGCTGAGGCTCCTGAATTTCTTCCAGCTGGGTCTGTTGCTCTTGGTATTGTTTAAAGTCACCCAGCGGAGACCGAGAAGATGGAGTAACCACCTCATCTGGTGATGATGACAAGATTGCTCCCAGAACCATCGGATCCTGCTCACCTTCCTCCTCCGAATACTCTGACAGGGCCAGTTGCGTGTGGCCAGGCAATGGCAAGTAGAACTCATGCACCGATCCTGGGTGTCTAGGGTAGGGCTCCCACAATCCCTAATATGGCCAATAAGATGGATCCACCAGTGGAGCGGGGATCCCATGGCCAATTATGTCAGGTTGGATGTTGGAACTCTGACCTTCTAGGGCTTCTGTCTGGGGCTGCCTCTCTTTGGTGCCGCAGAGACTCCTGCAGCGCCTCCAACTCATTGGAAAAGAAGGCTGTGTCCCTGATCACTGGTGGGACCACTGGTACCAATGGCCGTGCTTCAAGTCTGATGGGTGGAATGGGGGAACAACTCCCTCTCCTTGTGATAGGTTCCTCCTCTGGTGTAAAAGTATCCTGGAATATAGATGGACCCCATAGGAGCAGTGAACTTGGGTGAGGGAGAGCAAAGATATCTTCCAGGGAGATGTACATCTCCAACCATCCTGGAGTATGAGGATAGTCCATTCCTGGAGCTGGCAGAGCCGGAGCTTCTCTGGTCACTGGGCTGTTGGCTCCCTTTGGGGACACATTGCTATCAATACTGCCTCAGTTCCAGAAGGGAATGGAAGCACCAGGAGCTATCTATACCTTGTCTTCACCGCCAGAGTCAGAACTATCGGCAGAACTTGCGTGCCTCCTCTTTTTGAAAAGATTAAGTTGGACCTAAGACCATAGCACCCATGTCCATTGGCTCTCCTGCCTTTGATCTGGTCAGAGAAAGATCCCTTCTTTTTGGGACATAGAGGACTTGTCCTTATATCTATGAGAGTGCCCCGTAATTTCCTGTGGAGCCTTTTCTTTAGGCTTAACAGACATAGCTTCCATGTCCAAGCTTGTGCTAAGAGGGGTGTTGCCCACTTATTGAGGCTGAGTGTGGGGGGTGAGGTATCTGGCTCAGAGCTGATTTGGGGCTTCATTGCCTTCTCCGTGAGGTGTTTAATGACTCTCATGAGTTCTGGGGGGAAAAGAGAGGCAGATGCTGCACTTGTCAGAAATATGAGCCTCATCCAAGCAGTGTTGATGTTTGTCACTTACAGAAGAGGAACAAGAGCAGGAAATAGTTTTTGAACCCTAGGACCCTGGGCATAATTGCAAACTTCTTGGGGGGGGGGGGGGGAGAATCTCTGGGCAGGGGAGAAAAACGCTATCTTACGCTATGCTATGCTGTACTATAAAAACTACTAAAAATGAACTGTATACAATTCTTACAGGAATGATGCAGAAAAAAGGATCTGAGTACTCAGACAATGCAGCGGTAAGAAGGAAGTGGTGAGGTGTCAGTCCACACTGCTTGTTATGCCCTTGCTTGGGAGCAGGAGGAGAGCAACAGCGAATGTGCAGGCCAATGGAAGCCCATTGCGTATCCTGTGTGTGGAGTACAGATATGGGCCATCACTCAAAGAAAAACAATAGTTTCTCTTCCTGAACCTATTCCTTTCCCTACCAAATGCATGTAACAAGTGGGACCATCAGGGAAGAGCCCAATCTTGACTCATTTACTCATGGGCTGCATGGTGCAATATATGATGAAGGATGAGCAAAGATAGCCAAACAATGGGTTATACGTGTGTAAAGTACCTCAAAAACTTGCATGGTCTTCGTGTAGTATCTGTAGCTTACACAAAATATTTTAGCTCCTAAAACCTGCCTCTCCACCTGAAAGTCTTTGTTAAGGGGGAGATTTTGTTGGGAACCAAATGCAAGCTCAGATACTTTTCCTAAAAATGCTGGGATGCTAGATAATTGATCAGCTAATGGTGCTGAAGAATTCCCAACCCCGACTGAGGCTGAGGTCACAGATGTAAAAATCATTGTCTGTGCAATTACTGATGGCACCTCAAAGCTGTCACCCAGCCCTAGCCCCTTGCGACCTTGTCACAGCTTTACCTCTTCTTTCACTTTTGTGGCTGGAGACTGGAGTCTGGGTCTCTTGCTCGTGTAGCCATTCCGTCCATTTTCCAGGGCGAGAATGGATCGTAACTTCTCTGCTTCCAATTCATAGTCCTGCAGCAGAGTGGTGACATTCGAAGGTGAGAACACAGATGAGAACTCCTGGCCTGTGTGCCCCTCTGCTAGTGCCTTAAGCCAAGTTTTCACCTGTCCTCACACCACCCTTGGTCTTCTGTGAAGTAGCTAATTTAGGATGATGGGAGCTACAGCAACAGCAGGGAAACCTTTTTATCTCATTGAGAGGTTCAGTTCGGGCTCTGCCTGTCATATCTGTCCTGCTAATGCACCTGCCTGGTTGTATTGTGACATTCATATTAAGTGCTTTAAAGCCACTTGTCTGCAGGACAGGAGAATTAACCCCTTTACATATAGGGAAACTGAGGCAGACATACTAACTGATTGGACAAAGGCACAGAGGGAGTTGTTGTGAGAGCAGGGGTTGGGACTAAGCTGTCCTTACCACCCCAGTCCTTTTCACTCAATCACCGGGCCACAGTGGTTTCCTTTTGGCAGCCATTGCTATCCTGTCCCCTGTTTGGGGTCAGGAAAGAATTTTTCCCTGGGTCACATTGGCAGAGACCCTGTCCCTGAAGGTTTTTCACCTTCCTCTGCAGCCTGGGCCATGGGTCATTTGTGGGTTTAAACTAGTGTAAATGGGGACTTCTCAGGAACTTGAAGTCTTTAAACCATGATTTGAGGACTTCAGTAACTCAGCCAGAGGTTAGGGGTCTATTACAGGAGAGGGTGGATGAGGTTCTGTGACCGGCTAATCTGACTTCCTGCACGTTGCAGATCACAATGGTCCCTTCTGACCTTAAAGTCTACGAGTCTATTAAAAACACCTCTAGTGACAGAATTACACTCCTTACCTTCACTGCTTGCTGGTACTGCTGGGCACTGGCAGAGACTTTCTGTACCTCCTGCTCCTTTCCTGCAATATCGCCCAGCAGCGTCTGTAAACAAACAAATGGCACAGGAAAAGCACCAAGCAGTATGGCATTTTTGAGGGCTCCAATTAAAACTACACCCAGGAGTGTTTGTTTTAATGTCCTCTCTCTCTATAGCACACACATACCATAAGCACTAGCCTCCAATTCACAAAAGGAACATGAGAGCTTGTGGTTGCAAATAACCTGTTGTTTTCTGTGTGTCACCCTGATAGGGGACGGTCAGAATTCTTTCTTTTGTTTCCTGAATTCTTTTAACATGATTTGAATGGGTGCAGCTGCCCTTCATCTACTGTCTGGCTCATCGGAGGGTCTCCTCCCACGTGGACATATGTCCTCATAGGGTAGTACTCATGGGCAAAGTGGAGTAGCACTGAACAGTTCTGTATTAAGGACAGATTGATTTCAGATTGAAGTGCATTGCCAGTGCCCTACCTTTGCATTAGCTAGCAGGAACTCTTCATCAAATGAACATGGGCATATTTCCCCACCATATCCTTAACTTTTTTTTGTAGCAGCTGCTGGCATTGTCCCATACAGCAGTCCTGATCAGTATTGGGGACTGTGAAGTGTGGGCAAGATGTTGAGAGGGTCCCTGCAGCATATGGCTTAGAGGAGAAGGAATTACCATTTGGTTCTTCATCTTAGTTTCCACTTGTTGGATGTTGTCTGTTTCCTGTGGCTCATAGTTCGGTATGTTACAAAGGAACTGGTTGACTTCATTGTAGCCAGTGCGATAGGTGGAATAGGATGATTTTGCTTTCTGCAGGGTCTGAGATCTGCAAGGGGGATATGAGATGCAATACTTCCTAAGCTATTGCAGTTTCTGCAAATGTCTCTCGCCCCACACTCCCAAAGACATAAACTTGGGTCTGAGTTTTTCCTCTGCTGCAGGATCCTACATAGTAGTTCCTAGGAAGTCTTTTCTTCAGTCCATGTTAAAACATGGCGTGGTTTTATACTCCTTCTACTTGCAGGTCTAAACAATGGTACATCCTAGGTCAGGGAGGAGGGTTGTGAAAGTCATCTCTGCTGTGTCTAACAAAGCACTCCATACAGCACCCATCTCTTCCAAGCCTGTAAAGGACTCCAAGCACCAGTAGTTTGTCAAACCACACTATGGTTAACCTTGAGGATGCAGTGGAATCCACGATGACAGTGGAATATAATTATCAATGGGCATGGCAGCGTACAATGTGCCAGCCCAAAAAGTGTCTGTGCCCTGAGACATCCAAAGATGTGCATGCAATACAACATAAAACCGGCCAAGTCAAAGCAAGGAGAGTGGGGCTGGCATCAACAGTGCCACTGCCTAGTTGAGTATTAAGGGGATGACTGGGTGGTGAAGAGGAAGGGTACGTGGCAAGTAAGTGCTTGGAGGTTATGTCAGGCATCTGGCACAGTGTGAAGGCAGATGGAAAGTGGAGAGTGGGTGAAAGAGGAAAAGAGTGCAAGTGGAGTGTAGGTAGAGGAGGTAGGAGGCGAGTAAGGACAAATGAGTGCAAAGCCCTGAAGGTGCTAGATCTTGCTGTGGAAAGGAAATGAAGGCTGGTGAAGGGGGAAGACCCAATCAGAGGCAGGAGAGGAGGCTGTGTTGGAAGGGAATTCAGTCACCTTTTCTTCAGCCCTTGTGGGCAAATTGGTCACCCTTGTAACAACTCCAGTCTCCATTACAAAAGCACTTAGTGCCAAAGGTCACCCAGATCTGCCCAGCCAATACATGATGAAGAACCATTCATTTCTCCTTCCCTAGACCTTTAATGCTAAACTCCCATCAGCTCTGTATACACCCATGTTGCTCAACAGGGATCATACTGCAATTCCTCCAGATTTGATTCCATTCATGTCAGTAGTGTTCTGTTGTAAAAACCCATGTGCTAGGAGATGAGGGATGCTCTCTCCTAGCCTGTATCTCCAGTGCTCAACCAACAGCCCACCCTGGAGCCTCACCTGTGGTCAATTTGCTTGCTGAGGTTGTTGAAACGCTGGTTGAGTTTGTGGAGTTCAGCTTCCTGGCGTTCGGTGTTGGGGCAGTGCTCCTGAAAGCGGCTGGCCATGGCACTGGAGCACATCTTTGTTTTTTGCAAGTTCTGCTCTGCCTCATTAAGCAGAGACCTCTTGGACTGCAGCTCCACGCCCATGGCCTGGGATGGGAGTAGGAGAACGATAGGGCTGTTAAACCGACGTTAGGCTTTCACCAAGTATCTCTCTGCCATAACTTGCCTATGGGTCTAGTTTTAAAGAAAGACATTCACTGGGCATTTCTGTGCATAACAGCTGGCTCCTCTAACCCTATCACCCTGAATTCTTTGCCACCCGAAGTAATTGCATCCCGACTATGACTCATAGGGTGAGGGAAAGGGTAAATATTCCTTCAGCTGCAAGGCATGTGGCTAAACCAGTTCAGAAAGGTTTGGCTCAGTGGAAGACTTCAGCAGTACGCAGGATCCTTCTTCTGATCTACGTGATGCACTGTTGCCCAGCCTATGAAGACCATGGATACAAAGCAAGAAGACCGCTCAGCCTGCTTCCAGTGAAATGGGTGTGGTGCTCTGCCTCATAGCGCCCTTCTGTGCCATCAGCACCCGACATTGGCAGTGCGAGGATGTTACATGATGGCCAGGCTTGTGTTAATGCTACAGAGGCTGTTGGGGTCCCTGGCTGTGAAAGGGCGGCACTAAGGCACCAGGCCTGGGGATTCTAGAGAAAGGCTAAGAGCCACCCGGGAGATTTGTTGGGGGAGAAAACCACCTCTCTCTCACCCTGACTCCCTGCTGTTCTTCATTATTTAAGGTAACAGTGTTTGTTTGTGAAAAGTGCTGAAGATTTAAGTCCTTTATCCCCATCACTGCAGTAACTCAAGAGGCAGTTGCAAAAGCTTTGGTTTCTTTGCCTTCCCTCTGTTCCTGAGAGACAGTCTCTAGAGGCTAATGTCCGGCACTGACCCATTGAGTTCTTGGCCTTTCTATCAAGCTTATCCACAAGGATCTGATTGTGATAAGTGACTTTTCTGACAGATACCCATTGATGAGGACCTAGAGGCCACCACTCAGATACATAGTCCCTGAGCCATTCTGTCATCCCAATTCCAGTTGTAGCCCTATACTGCCTGCCAACCACTAGAATTTTGGTTTGGTGAGTTAGGGGCCCTCATTTAAGGGAGGTGTCTTGGTGGCAATGAGTCAGGGACCAGCCCCTAGCATGAGCACCTTGTGCTGAGAATTCCTAGTGCTGCTCCGGACAGAGTCCACCCCGTCAAGCAACCTCCTGTCTCAGGACTGCAGACACCTTGATGAAAATGGAATGAGTATGAGGATCTTTGTGGAAGATCATCTCTGCTAACCAGCTGCAGTTTGGTTGGTTCCTGGAGCATACTTGGGCCAGGTTTTCTAGTAGATATCTGTTTATTAAATGCGTTGCTAGGTTAGAGAACTGGCTGAAGAAACCACTTACTAAGAGCTCCTCTTTCTTATGATCCAGAGCCCGCAAGTCCTCCGGCACAGTATCCTCTATAACCAGTTTGTTTTCATATGCAGACAGCAGGTCTCTGCCTTGCTGAAGGCTCTTCTCAAGGCAATTGGCCACATCAACCCTGTAAATGCAGGAAGAGCGTTACTACACACACACGCCATTGCTGAAAAGTCTAAATTAAGCTTGGCAGAAGCCATAACATACTTTTCCTGGGCAGCACTGAGCAGCTGTACCACGTGGTCGTACTTCTTGTTAGTGTCCTCTACCTTGTTCCGCACCAAGGTGGCACTGCCTGAGTTGGGCACTGTGTCAATGAAGGCCTCACACTCCTGGATTTTCCTGGCTTTCTCAGGCTCAATGCAGCGGACTTCATTGGAGATATTCTGCAGTGAGAAGAAAGTCCTTACAGCCACTGAACGGGCCTCTAGCAACCAGATGACAAATAAGGCAGCAGCTCCTGGCTGCCTGGGGCCAGCAGAGAGGTTTGCACTGAGGCAGGCCCCCTGTTCCAAGTATGGTGGGAGGATTTTGTGCCAGATGGTCTCAGCCTATTGGGACAAGGTGATGTTTCTTGAGGCCATTCAGGGACAAATAGCATGTTGCTACAGGATGGCATTTCTTTGTAACATCATGCCATTGTGACACAGGGCGAGAACTGCAAACTGTGTGTTAAGGGTTTTGGATCCGCACATCCGATATTCCCTTATCCATCCTGTTTTAATGTCCATGGCGGCATCCCCTCCATTCACCCTATCCCTCACACTAGTATTATGTCCTTACACTCATCTGTGCCTGAGGCCCTTAAAGAATAGCCCCTAGCTGTGTTATGACCACTTCATTTTACTGGGTGTCTTTCTGATACCATCGCGGTGGGAATAGAGATCTGAATTTCCTGCCAAGACAATGGCAGGGGTCTCGTCACTCACAGAGCAAGAACCTTTGGTTGGTTGGTATATTCAATGGATATGCCTGGGGTGTTAGTGGAAAAGGTGCAGCCATCTCATTCCATGCAAGCAGGGATGCTTTTTGGAGTTGGTGCTGAGTTCTGCACAAGAAGCAATTGTAACTAAGAATAGTGGTGTTTTTGTACCTTTCCCTTTTATTTCCTAATAGAAGGAAGAGGGGTTTTGTGGGGTTTAGGCCTGCAGCTGTGCATTGGCAGCCATGAGGTTGGTAGATGAATAAACAGACATTCAAATGACCTCTTTCTAGTCTCAGGGCGATTCCCTAGCTGGCTTTTCTGGTGCTGTTTCCTGTGCCAAGGTTGCTTTCATGGCTCTTGCTACAGTAATTGGCCTAGCAGGTGGACAAACCACCTCCCCTACTTTCTCCTCCATGACTCTTACCTTAAGGTTCTTTGCGCGCTCAGCACTGTCCTGCACTGCCCGGCTTTGCTCTAGTGGGGGGCGTAGATTTGCTGTTATTGCCTTCTCCTCCTTGTCTAGGTCGCTGTTCACTTTCTCCAGTCCTGCTAGCAGCTGGCGCACCTGGCTGGATGCAGCATCTAGATAAGCAGAGGGTGCTGGGTTAGATGCTAAGGAAGTAGGGCTAGACCTAGACACAGAGAGAGAGAGAGATGGGTGCAAACCAAATCCCAGCTCCCACAACCACAATCCTGCACCCAACCCCTGAACCCTGGGGCTATTAGAAATCTGTATTGTAGCCGACTGGCTCCAGTTCATTTCTTGATGCTGCTCCATGGGCTTCCACTCTGTGACCTTACAGCACTTAACAGGCCATTGTGGGTGGGCGCTCCACCACACCCAGCTGGGATTCATGATACAACTGAGGGACAGAGACTTAAGTGACCTGCCTGATTCCCTGTTCCAACAACTCAACCCCCTTCTTCCCCTCAGAGAAGAAAATAAGCTTAGTACTTGTGGTTGCTGCGGTAAAGAGAACAGAATTGCTGGGAGCTGTCAGGTGTCCCTGGAGCTGCAGCTAAGGAAGCAGCTGACTGCAGAGCCAACTATCTTCCTGCAGGAGGAAAAGGAGAAATCTCTTGCAGTTCCTTGCCAAGAACATACAGGGGCCCACATTACTCAAGAATGGAAGCCAGAACCCACTGCCACCAGTTCAAACTGAGCTACAAGGCTACCTCCTCCTCCCTTTATGCTTTGGTGTTCCTGAGCCTAAGATTCTGCAAAGGCTTTGTCAAAAGGATCCTGGCATGAAGACCCACCTCCCATGCTGTCAGCCTTCTGCCCTTCATAGCGTTGCTGCAGCACGTTCTTGCTGCTGGCTGTTTTCTGCTTCACGCTCTGATATTGACCGGCAATGCTACACAGGGAGACAGTGTGTGAACTGAGGTTAGAGCCTGTTCCTTCGCCCCTTTAAGTGCTGTATGCATCTAGTTGGATAGTAAAATGAGGACTGTCACCTATGTGCTGGTTAAGCTATTGCCCCTGCCCTAAGGGAGAGTATTTCACTGTCACCAAGGGGCTTTCTCCTAGTCCCAGGGGTGCATCTCCCTCTCTGGCACAAAACACAGGGTACTCGTAGTGTGACCGAACCCTTGAATGCAGCTGTCATTCAGCTGCACTCAGCCTTTAAGAATGAGCAAATGTGTCCTCTCCGGTCCCCCTGCAGAGGAAGCGGGCTGCCTCGAATTGCTCTCTGGCAACACAGCTGTGGTGGTGTTGGATGGGCAGAACCACTTCCTCCTCACCTGGAAGTAGTGTGGTTGCCATAAAGTGGAGACTCTGCGGCCTGTGAGGGAAATATAGAATAGTCCCTCTAACCCCTGCTGTGTCAACACAACTCCCGAATCTGCCCCACTGTTGTCTGTGTTCTTAGCACTAAGTGTGAACGCTCACAGACCGCGTCTCAGCTGAAGCTCCCAGTGTTTCATCAAGGAAGGTCAGCATCATTATCTCCATTTTCCACAGGAGGGGACAGAGAGCAGCCAGAGAGCAGCCTTGCCCACTAAGGAGCTATGTATATTTAACCGCTTCCTTCTGCATGTATCTCTTGGGACAGGAGGGGTTTGGGTTTTAGAAGAAGTAGGAAGACAAACTGCCTTGGCTCCTGGCCTGATAAAGTTGGACCGTCTCCGTGAAGCATGTTCCAGCCCCCTGGGTTCATTTCCACGTTTGAGGCCCTAGGGGGTAGTGTTGCTTGGGTTCAGAAAGCAGCCCTCGCAAGGCCCACCCCCAGCGTGTCTTAGGCTCAGCAGGAAGGAGAAGGTCCAGTCACGCTGCAGCTCACACTACAGTGAAAAGGGGCCTGGCAGCACGTACTTGTCAGTGAGAGCTAACGCTTCGGGGTCTGTGGGGGGAATCATGAAGCAGACCCCTGGGACGCTGATCTTGGTTCCTGAATTGTCCATTACATCCCAGAAGTCACCATTGTTCTTATTCAGGGTGTAGCGGGCTCCACGGGTAACCTGGCCCTAGGGCAGAAACCAGTCACAACTGCCAGTTAATAATCTAACACCACCCGGGTCTAGTACACACATACCTGGGACACAGGCCCTGGTGGGGCCCTGTCTGACCCTCATGGCTAATGCACAGCCATACAGCTTTTCCCAGGAAGGCATGTATTCCCACCTGCCCCACCAGTTTGGTAGCAGGGTTCTTAGAAAAATGCAGCTGTTGTTCCCTTTGTGGGGTGGTTCTGTCTCTCTGACTCACTTGCCTGCTTGCAATGTACATGCTCATGCACCTAGAGAGCTGCTAGGAACGTTCCCTACAAACAGCCACACCACTGCCATCCGTGCAATCTTCAGGGTGCCTCTGCACAGCAGAAGTGTGTTGAGCATCCTTCAACAAACTGAATGACCTCAGAGAGTGTCAGGTCCCTGCCCTTCCCTGGTTACTTCTCTGCTTGTTTGCAGGAGAAACCACCCTAGAGTTGAGCTGCTAATCTCACCCCGACGTGGGATGAGGTAGATGCAGACTGCGTATCTTCAAACGCTGTGTGGACCACTTAAGCCTTTTAGGGATACCCCCCCCCCTTAATCCTCCCAGTCCTGCTCCCTCCTGCTTGCAGCAATTTACAATGGCTGGTTAAGCCAAGGAACCTCCGATGAGGACGGGCTGGAGGAGGCACAATGCAAATAAGCTCCTTTGAACGTTAGCTAGTTGGAGCTGGCAGGCTCCATCTCTGCCTTTTGTATCGGAGCTGTTCGTTTCATTTCCTAGGTTGGAGGCTTGTGGCTACTCTCTGGGTGATCTCTCTCCCCGTTCTCGCCTGTCTGGGTTGCTTTGCTTCTGTCGTACTGTGAGCTAGCTCCTCCAGCACTGCTGTCATGTGGTGGCACTCAACCAGGAGCATGTGCAAAGGATCAGGGTTGAATTTACATTAGCAAAACGAGTGGCATAGGGAGACATGACATAGCCTAAGGGGAGCCAGAGAGGTGGTTGGGGGTTGAATTTAATCGGTCACAACGGTGCCTGCACCCTGTTATTATCCTGGACTAGGCTTCAACCATCAGGAAGCTGCACAGTTCTGAGTGTGACAGAAGCAGCCAACCTGGGAATGCTCCACAGGCTACAGGCCAAGGAGGCTGTAGCTTCAAGAGACTTCTTATACAATATAGTGTCTTATATGAACCCCCTAGAATCTCTGTTGTTTCTCCTACTAGCTAGCTGTGTCTGGGTGCTGTCACAAGTCACTGTTCTCCATGGCTGTCTCCCCTCTTTTTTCAAGGCAGTGTCAAGGCCTTGGTCAGAATAAGTTATATTTTAACACGTAGGCTCCAGGAAAACTTCCATTCTTAACCAGGTTCCCATCTAGTCCCCCATCCGTGGCGAGGCGTGGAAGTGGTGAGCCGTTTTCCCTGCAGCACCCCCGGTAACCCCAGGATACAGTTGTCAGAGGGAAGGTTTACCTTCTCGCCTTCATAGTCACACAGAGCCTCCACGGGGATGGGCTTGAGCGGGGTTTCCCGGCGGTACTTCAGAGGAAGCACCTGCTGGCTGTGTGTCTGCAGGGACTTCACCACTGCCTCGTACTTGTCCAAGGCCTTCTCTTGGTCCTAAGAGGAAATGAAAAGCTGTGACTAGGTGGGAGGTTTAAAAATGTGCCACTGCAACCTATGGACCACAAGCACCAGAGGGATTTGCAGGTGGTGTGTTGGCCATGGAAAGGAGACCTTTAGAGCCTGTATGTGCCATGGAGACAGCTGCTAGGATGGAATGAAATGCTCCGTCTGGCCCTGACTGGCAGAGCAGATTGTAAAGCCTGGGCATCATCTCATCTACTGTGGCCTTTATGAAAGAGCTTTTTGATAGTGAATATTCACAATGTAAAATGTCAAGAAATATTAATGCATTCTCAGCTGTGATTCCTTCCTCCAGCAGCAGAGGCTGAGAGGCCATTAGAGACCCTGATTCCTGCTGGCATTTCCTATTTCCACAGGCCAGAGGTGCTACAGGTACCCCCAGGATGGAGGATGTGAGCAAATTGAAGGGGAAAATGCACTTGTCTGCTCTTTCCTCCCTTTAACTGGTTTGTGCCATTGCCGTGTCAGATGTGGAAAGAGGAAGTGCTTGTGATGTCAGCAGTGGGAGAGGAGGGATAAATATGAACTTGTCCTTGCATAGGCATGCGCAGCACATTTCATTAGGGTGTGCACCCAGGGACTTTTCATGTTCTTTATCAGGGGTGTCAAACTCAATTCCACCGACGGGCCACATTTGAATTACCCGCCAGCAGAATTCTCGCCGCGTCCTAGTCTCCACTGCAAAATCTCACAGCGCCTTCTTTTTCAGTGGCAGCTCACTGTGTCTTGTTGTCCGCCGAAAAATCGCGCACCCTCCACTCTTTTGGTGGCAGCTCTACCCTCCAGCGAGATGGCGCCGTGGGCCACATCAGAAAGGTTCATGAGCCGGATATTTGACACCCCTAAATTAGGGTATGCCTGGGCACACCTGGCGCACCCCGTACGCATGCCTGTGTGTCTTTGTTATTTAGCATTCACTAGTAACACAAACATTAAGGGAATGTGTAATAAGTGAGATGACAGCCAGGTGCCCAGTGCTCTGGGATGTGGCCAGCCAGGGAGACATTGGAGAGCAGTACAAGTGCTGCCAGAACCAGAAAACTTCTCTAAGGACAGGTCCTTGACCAATGATCAGAAGAAGTTTCCTCGCTGGTCCAAGACCTTTCCCGCCCAAGATCACCCATCTTCAGCACCAAACCCCAACACCCGGGCCCAGCATTGAACCAAGGGCTGGAGGGTTGTGGGGGGCTGTCTGATTTGGGGACATGGAGAAGGAGGAAGGTGGCTGGCTGCCTGCACTGGGGTGAAGGCATGTCCGTTACTGCCGGTGTTTGCTCTGGCCTGGGAGCAGTCCCTCTGGGCTGGCTGGCCTTTCCCTGAAGGGGTGGCTCTGTGGACTGACTCTTCCCTTGTGGGTGGTTCAGCTGAGTCCTGTGACAGTCTAATGATGCTCTCAACCCGAGCAAGTACTAGTGTGATGGGAGAAACATGACACTCCAGCCTGGTGATCCCTCTTCTCAGCGTGAAAGTTGTAATGGCAGGCCCAAGGGGAAGAGAGGGTGTGGCCGGCACAGCAGACCGAACAGGTGAATGCAGGGGGATAGAAGAGTCTGGGCCCCAGCACCTGCCCTGGGCAGAGACTGGGCAGCCCCCTGGCGCGTCTGCAGAGTTCAAGGCAACACCTGCTCTGATGCCATTACCGATGCCGATGTCATGCTCTTCCATTAGCGTGCTGCTACTCACGTCCAGCTCCCTGAGAAGAGACTCGATCTGGTATCTGTCCTTGAAGTCAGGGGTGTATTTCTGGTCCAGGTCTGTGTCCACCTTCTTCAGCAGCTCCTGAGCATCCTTAGCATCCTTCTGAAACTGCAGAAAGGCCAAGCAATGCTCGTGTTTAAAAGAGAGTTTGGCAGCTGGCAAAGAGATCAGTACAGGTGGGTGCTGTGTCCTGGGTGAGCGGGGGGGGGGGGGGCCTGGCCTGCGAGGCGGGACCAGTGCAGAATGAGCCTCAGGACAGCAGGGTGCTTGGGGGTGGGGTGGTTCCTATGCAGCCCTCTCCCTCCCCAGCCCTGCCTGCCTCTGCTCTGCTCAGTGCTTGGTGGCGGCGGTTGAGAATCTGGCCCTGTCTTTTTCCATTTCCCCTGGTCTCATTTAAGGATGCCAGTGCTGGGCTGATGCCCTCTGGCGCTAGGCTGGAGAACTCTTGCAGAAAGTGTCCCCAGTGCCCCTGTGGAAACTGAGCAGGAGAAGTAGCTCAGCTCTCTTCTGGCTCAGCTCGGCTCCCCTGCTGCAGTAGGTTCCAGGCGCCAAGTGCCGCCACTGCCCTTGCAAACGATCTTTTGCCTGTGACCACAGCACAGACCAGGAGAGGCTCAGCTTTGTGTCTTCCCTCTCCCCGCAGGCTGCTGCCAGTGAGGGGGAGGGGAGGCTGCTGAGCTGCCCCAGCAACGTATCCCGAACACAACCCATCCTGTCAGGCAGTTTGTTCTGTAAACGTTAACGGGGCTGCCTGGAAGGGAACTGCGTGGGCTGGGTGCTGGGGGGTTATTTTTCCCAGTGAAATGAAAATGCTCCAGGGAGCTTGTGGGGGAACAATCTCACCCAACCTGATTCTCTCACTCAGGGCAGAGCCTGCCTTGCTGTCAAACGTAATTTATCAAGCTGGCGAATGACTGCAGAGGTGGATCTAACAGACACATCCCCCTGCCCACTCCCCACCCCAGGGGGAAGACACACCAGCATCCCTCCTGTGTGGATCATACAGCACGGATCGGATCGTTCCTCCAGGTGTTAGCACACCTACTCCCCTGCTCTCGCTTGGCCAGTCCCCCTGCTCAGAGCATCTGTATGGCTCCGCCAGGCCGTTCTCTGGCAGGGAAGCAGTGAGGGCCTGAGTCAGCCCCTGCCCTGTCTCTCTGGAAGCAGATCCCAGTGGGATTCCTCCAGCACTGACCTGCCCCACCCTAGGGAGGTGAGGGTTGGCTTGATTGCTGAGAGGCAGGACAGCCGAGGACTCACCAGGAGCTGTCAGTGGCCAGCCCCAAACCTGCATGGCAGTGATCACGCGGCGTGGGGAAGGTGCTGCAATGTACCTGTCTGAGAGAGACCCTTAGGAACTGATACCATCGCCCCCCATTTCCCATCTGCACTTGCTCTGGCCCCTTCCTCCCTCAGCTGCTTCTCATCTCAGTGCCCTTCGGAAATGTGTTCCTCCCCCATCCCAGTTAAGCCAGGAGCTCCTGGTCACAAGGGCGTGGAGCGCTTTGCGGCCTGACCTGGCCCCTGTGTGGAAAAGGGAAGGCGGTCAAAGGGGAAGGGGCTGGGGGGGTCCATGCTTGCAGATTTCATAGCAGAAGCGCTGCTCTCTGGAAGTCTTACTACGGGGTTATTGTACTTGTCTGGCCACCAGCACTAGAGTGTCTGAGTGCCTCACAGTCACCAGTATATTTATCCTTTTGAGGCAGGGAGGTAGTTCCCCTTAGTACTGGAGGGGTACTGAGGCCAGATCCTCACAGGCGATGTTGGTTTCAATGACAGTTAGGAACTTAAATACCTTTCAGGATGTGGGCCTATGTGACTTGTCCAAGGTCACACAGGAAGCCTCTGGCAGGCAGGAATTAAACCCAGCTTGCCTTGCCCAAGGCCCACTCCTGAACCACAAAACCAACCTTCTCCTCAGGAGTGGATTCTCTACCTCTTGATGTCTCCAGATCAAGGCTGAGGGCCTCTCTGGCTGATGTGCTTTAATCAAACACACGTTACGAGGCTCAGTATGGGGTAACGGGGTGAAGTTCTCTGGCCTGTGCTATGCAGTCAGACTGGATGATCACAACAATCCCTTTGGGCCTTGAAATCTGTGAAATTCTGAGTCTAGCATCCCAGCTTTTAGTGTTGGCAGATAGACACTGGAGCACAGGGTGCCTGTTCCCAACATTAGGAGATCACTCAGAACACAGCCCCTGCTTTCCCAGGGCCTTCCTAGCCCAGGGAGCCTTCCTAGCCCAAGAGGCCTGGTACCTGGTGATAGTCCTCCATGAATTTCAGATGGCTCTCCTCACAGATCAGTAAGTTGAGATACTCCTTCCAGTCAGCATGGACGGCCTCCATGTGAGCCTACGACACAACAGCTACATCAGAACTAGGGGCACAGGAGCAGTGGGGATGTTACGGAGGCTGGTGGACTGCCTCAGTGTCTTTATATCAGCTCAGGAGAAGAATCCCAGGGAGGCATTTACTCGGTGACACAATCGTGAATGGGGTTTGAGCCCAATAATAGTAGCAGTGGGTAGCAGAAGCAGCATATTAGCCAGTTTTCCTCTGGGAACTGAAGGTTTGGAAGCAACTCACCGGATGGCTATTGGGCCAAACTCTTGGCGTAAATGCCACCAGAGTCAATGGAGTTACCCAGGAATGAACCTGACCCAACATGCTTGCTACCCAAGGGGAAGTGCCACCTTCCATCCCCACTGAACGAATCCCCATGGGCAGCCTACAGCCAGAGCCGGAAATCTCCATGTCAGCAGAGTGGGCCAGAACCTGGGATGCATTTTGGGGGACAATTGTGAAAAAAATGTGTCCTGTTTTCCAGCAAATGTTGATTTTTTTTCTTTGTTTTTTTTACCAGGTCTGCTTGTCGGGGCAGGAGCAAGATAACAGGCTGGCAGAGGTGAGATGGAATAGTTGGATCTCCGTTTGTCACTGTACCCAGTTTATACACTTGGAGGAGATGGGAGCCTTTGTGTTGGCATTTGGTAGCTCAGGAAGAAAGCTGAGGAGCCATTATAGGCTGAGTGCCGATATAGGACAAAGCGCACGGGAGTTATCTCAGCGGAGTGTCACCTCACGGTGCTGGGGTCAGGGTCAAGCAGGAGTTTCCTGGATGGTGTTTGCTCTAGGGTATAGGGGGGAAAGAAATACACGGTAGCATTCTCTGGGGGACTCACCTCAATGGGGTTCTTCCCAGGGTGGTTTTGGGCCAGGAGCTGGTCTCCATCCTCGTGAAGTTTGTTGACAGCCTCCTCTTTCTCTTCTAGGTTGCGATTGATGAAGTTCTAGACAGAGATAGGGAGGGTGTCAGGCTCAGAAGGGAATGCGCGGAGGTGGCCTCTTGCTAATAGATGGGAGAACAGGAGCCCAGGCAACAACAGGGGAAGGGCCCCTTGCTTACACCCTAGATTTTACCTACCTTAAAATGAAGGTGCATTCAAAACAGAGACTCCCTTAAGGCCAGGCAGCCCCAACCCAGCCCTGCTGCACCTTCACTTCCTCCTTTCCTTATAGCTGCTTGTAAAGTCTCTGGGCTGGATTCTCTCCATGCTACCACAAGACAGATAATTTCATTCTCCTTTTTCGCTTTAGGGCCTGGGTCTGTTTGTACATGTGATAACATCAGTACCCAGCTCTTTTACATAGCACTTTTCATCAGCAGATCTCAAAAGGAGGTCAGTGCCATTGTCCCCATTTTACAGAGGGGGAAACTGAGGTACAGCGCAGGGATGTGAAGTCACCCCGCTGGCCAGTGACAAAGCTAGTATTAGAACCCAGCTCTCCCGAGCCCCTGTGCAGTGTTCTCTCTCCCTTAGGCAACACTGCCTCTGCCTATTGGGGTAAAGCACACAGCCTATAATGCTGGTAGAAGACAGCTGGAGAGGTAGGCAGGCTTTGTGTGTGGAGGAGAGCAGGGGCAGGGGAAGGAAGGGGTATACCCAGACCTCGTACTGGCGACGCCGGCTGGGGTAGTCCAGGTTGCGGTCACTCCAGTCGTAATGCATTCGGTCCTTTGCCTGCTGGTCCAGCCAGTAGAGCTTGTTTGTGCAGCGTTGCATGTAATCCTGAAGGGAGTTCAAATCCTGCTGGCGCTGCTGGGATCCCGACTGTCAAAGGAGAGATTACCGAGGGTCAAAGCTTGCCTCCATTCATGGAGCTGGGGGAGCAGCCCAAGGAGGCTGCCTGCTGAGAAGCATTTACGATTTTTCCTCAAGGTGGATTTGGGAGGGTTCTGCACTCCCACCCCACCATCAACGAGCGTCTCTGGGCAGCGCCTCTCCCTGCTAAACTTCCTTCACACGCACACAGGCCCTCACACCCTTGCCCCAGCTCTCTGCTGCTTATCCACCAATGTCAGGTCTTCTCAGGGCTGAAGGAGGTTCTTACCAGCAGCTTCTGGTATTTCACCTGGAGGCTGCTCATATATTCCTGAAAACAAAGGAGAGAAAAGCCGAGCGTTAAAAGCAGAGAAGGGCCCAAGAGCACAGTGGGAGCGACTCAAAGTATGTAGGGCAAAGGGGGCTGGATCTAGGAGGGAGCAGGTCAGGGGGCTGCCATTGTAAAGTTAGGGTCCATGTGTGAAATTCAGCTCTGGATACAGGTGTGGCTTTAGGACACCCTGCAACTGGGGGCGTTTGGATACAGAGTTTGTTTCATCTCACTGCAAGCAGCTTTGGGTGTGGCTCTTCCCGCATTACTGGACACCTGTCCTTCCCCCAGTGTATGTCTCCCCCAGCCTGGCCTTGCAGTCTCATTCTTTGTTAGTCTAAAAGCCCGTGCTGTGCTCTGTAATCCCCTGGTTGGGGTAGAAAGACAGGAGGCTGGTATGTGCTACAGAGAGACAACGGGTGTGTGAATCACCAGCGAGTGAGGCAGAGAGAGAAGAGCCCTACCTTGTCCCTTTCCTTGCTGATGTGGGGCCCAATGGCCATCACCTCGTTGTGGAAGATGTTGTGCTCTTCCACTTGACTGTTGACTAGTGGCAGATCAGTCCCAAAGCCTTGGCTGTTCAACATTTCCTGGTGCACAGAGAGATTAAGGTTAGTGACAGGAGTACCAGGAAACACCCTCCATCTCTGCTGCCAGCTGTCCGCCTGGCCGTCTCTGACAGGAGCTAAGGCAGAGAGACTCCCAGCTTGGGGTGCCCCCTTCTGCTTCCGTGCAGGGGGGAATGGGATGGGTTTGAGACGTCTCGTGGGATTCTCTGCTGCCTAAAGACCTGGAAAGATCCTTGGCTGAGGCATTCAGTTATGGATGGTTATGGAGCCGTTCCTCCTCTCTCATCCCACCGTGTCACATCAGAGCAAGGGGCACTCAGTGAAAGGAGAAGAACAGCACATCTAGCATGAGCTTCCTCTCATAGTGCAGGGGCAGCCTGTGGGCCTCGCGGCTGCCGCAGACCTTCAAGGTCAGATGTGAACATGGCCCGCTTGCAGCTATGCAAGGGTAACTCATTCCTGGGCTTCAGAGCTGGTGGCCTGTGCCAGGAAGGGCTCCTCCCCCACCCCACCCATTTACAGCATTGCACAATTGACAAGCTGTGTCTTAGAAGGTGCTGGGGGCTGCCAGCGGGTAGGCACCTTCAATAGAACAGTCTCCAGGCTCTGAGGGGGCAGCCCCAGATTGCACAGTGAAAAGCCTCTTTTCCAGAGGTTGAGATGGGCCTGTTGGGAGTTTGGCTATCAGCATCAGTGGGAGAAAAAGGAGCAGCCCAAGAATGCAAGGTGCTGGGGACGAGATGGGTGGCAGACCCCACCCGGGATGGGAATGCTAATAATCAGTGCTGGGCATTTCCCAAGTAGTGTACAAACCTCTGTCATTGCAAGGGCCACCTTCTCCCCTGCTAATGAGACCGTTCCCCTTTGGAGGCTGTGGAGCCGGAGCAACGGACAGAACTGCAAGGACAGCACAGCCTTCCCAATGCAAAGTGCTAATTAAACAAGCTGAATTGCACCCCCCAGGTCAGGCTGGCTTTGGGGATTTGCAATGTGTAGCTGACACGGCAGTTTGAATAGCACAGTGTGGAGAGACTAGTCGTCTCTTTTATTTTGGTGGATCTGGCTAATGAATACAGCAGGCATCGGAGGCCAGCCCTTGATGGGAGTGAAATTGTCCGTTCGTTCATAAGAACTGACCCAAAGTCCCGTGATTGTCTGAATAAAATGCAATTCCATCCCCAGTCACTGAACAGCCACGCAGGGTGGTTAGAAAGTGTCAGGGGCGGCTGCCACACACTGCTGCAGCATCCATTTGTGCAAGACCCTCAGCTGGTGTGACTGGACTTCAATGGATCTGTGCTGATTTACACCAGTTGAGGATCTGGTCCTTTGTTGTTCATGCTAGATGGATAGAGAAGTCTAGTGCATTGAAGAAAATGAGAAAGACCAAAGCTACAACAAGGCAATAATACCTAACTCTCGTACAGTGCTTTTCATCCGTAGATCTCAAAGCACTTGACAATGGAGGGCAGTGTCATTATCACCATTTTACAGATGGGGAAAGTGAGGCATAGAGTTATGAAGAACCTTGCCTAAGGTCAGCCAGCAGGGCAGTGACAGAGGTGAGTGTAGGACCAGGTCTCCTGAATCCCAATCAAGTGCTTTATCCACTAGGCTGCATTGCCTCTGAAGGAGGCCTGGGAAATTTTTGGTCCAATTTCAGGCATCGGTAGATGGCCACCAGCATCACAACTTAAGCAGTCAGGGTAAAGTGCTATCAGCCTTGATTAGCAATGGGGCAACTTACCCAGGTTTCAAGCAGGTACAAGCTATGCTGGTGAAATGGTGGTTTACCATAGGAAGCTCCATTACAGCTTCCCCCAATGGCTGGCCACTGATGGCTGTTACCAGAGCAGATCCCCAGCATAGCTAAAGTCTCTGTTAAGACAGCTACCCGCCCATCCTGTGGTCCTTTTTATCCCATTCTAAAACCATTGGTGTCCTTGATTCCACTCTGATATTCCAAGCCACCCGCATCTGCCCCATTCTGCAGTGCTGTATGCGCTATGCACTGTTAAGCTGCCTTGATGGTTTTAGTGAGAGCTCCTTGGTGTGTTCTTCCATGGGAAAAGGATTCCAGCACTTATATGACAAACTTTTGGCGCAAGCTCCGGTCTCCAAAGCTGCCCTGAAGGTCGCTGCAGGAAGGCACAGGTGTCGCAGGGGCATCTGCTGGGATCACTGTACCTGCTTCTCCTCTATCACCTTGGACCAGTTGACCTGCGGCTCGACCTCTTGCGGAGTGAAGTTGTAGATCTGGTCGTGTTTTGCACGCAGGTTTGCCACACGCTCCTTCAGCTGTCGGATGCTGAAGAAAGGGGGAAGACAAGCAATGTAAGGGCATCAAGGATGTGGTAGGTGGGCTGGTTTAGCTCAGTCCCTGGGCTGGCACAGAGCTGGCAGCATCAGCTGAGGGTAAGTGCCCCCTCCTCCCCCAAATCCCCTGGCATCTTGGGAGAAGGGTTCGTGGTCAGACTGCTCTGCCATGAGACCTTTACTGACCGCTCAGGAACGTGATTTTGCATCTTACCAGAGAGTCAGCATCTGCCGCAGCACAGTGCTGAGTCACTAGGTACAGAACTGACCCAGAGGGAAGAGCAGCACTAGCCCCCTTTTTTTTTTTTTACCTTGTGTGGCCTCCCATCTGAGTGCTGTCCAAGGCTGATGCTGCTTAGCTTGAGAGTCCCATCTGAGGTGACATAACTAAAGGCACACAAACCCCCATCCTGCATAAGGCTCTGCTGTATCTGCACTATAATTAGAGCTGTGTGACTAACTGATTTTTCAGCTCGGTGGCTGAACTAGGAAAAAAAAATCGTTTTGGGTTGGCTAGGAACAAACGTTTTCCAAAATTTTCAGCAAACTGAATGTTTTCAAACAAAACATTTTGTTCAACCCTAAATGAAACGTTTCATTTTCTTTTCAGGTTTTTTAACCTTTTTTAAAAAAAAAATAAATAAAATTACAGTAAAATTCAAAATGAAATAGATTTTGAATTGAAAAATCAAAATGTTTCATTTTTAAAATGTCAAAACAAACTATTTCAATTCTTTTCAGATTTTTTTTTACCTGAAATAATTAGCTAAATTCTACCACATTCATGAAATGTTTCCATTGACCTGAATCTGCATTTTTGGACCCAAAAAATTTTTCAGATGAAAAACGTTGCCCCGCTCTAGCTATAACACACATCTTATAAGGAGTTATAGAAATGCCTACTGACTCTAAGAAGGGTTTGACAAGTGCCTCTCTGTAGTGGGGTCTGGCTATCCAAGCAACATGCATACAGTTAAGGATCCACAGGATAAAGTTTCTCCCCACTGGACTCACTCTTCCGTGATCATGTCACCCTGTGGGTGTTTCATGTGCCTGGCAACTGCTGCATCCCCATCCAAGACGTAGAGGAGTTTATCCGACTCGGTCAGTTTACTTGCTGTGTGGTCCTTGTATTGAGCAGGTTGGCCGGCCTTGATCTTGTGTAAGTCCTGTGGATGCAACAAGAAAAAGACAATGAAATGGCAGAAACAGTTGAAATGGACAGCACCTGAATGATTGGAAAAAAAATACAGTATAAACCTGCCTAACTCATGGAGTTATTAAATAAGGTCTGGTCGTACAGGCTGTGTTATGGGGTGCAGTATGTAAGGAGGAGGGGAACCTGTGACCAGGACGTTAACCTCCACACAATGCCCTCCTTCTCATCCACAGATGCTCAGGGGTGGGACTATAGGCTGCCTGCTTGGGAGGCCAGGGATAGAACACCTCTGGGCAGCTGGAACACTGTGGCTGGGTTCATCAGATGGAGCTGAACCCCAAGCTGGAGTTGTCTATTTCCTTTTCCACTCCTGACCATGTATTTTGCTTTCTCATGATCACAGACTATGGTGGACTGTGACTAGATCTCCTTCTGATGAATTGTCTCACTAGTTGATAAGGAAATACCAGGAAGCCTTGTAATCTAGTCCACTCCACAGCAGGCCTCCTTTGAGAACCGTTATCCAAGTCCCAAGTAATTAGGATCTGAGGGTTTAACCTCCTCCCTTCATGAGACTCCATTTCCCCGTCTTTACGTCCCTCTCATCTAGCCACGCACACTGGTGTTAGAAGGCCAGTCCTGTAACATATTCCCCAGGATAGATCTTAAAAGCAGCCAGGCATCCTATCACATAAGCAGCTCTGCTCTTGCTGAATACGTGGGACACTGTCCAATAGGGTAGGCCTCAAATTTATGATATGTAATCTAATTTTTAATAAAATCAAATAGGACTAGAAATATATTTAGGACTATTAGTTTAAATGAAAATGTTGGGGGTTTTCGGGGGGAGAGGGGAACTAAGGGGTTAAACCTTCCTCTTCAGTCTAGGGAATCTCCCGCCCATCAGCATTGTGATGGTTGATAAGAACTGGGAAATGAAACTGACTGTAAATGGAAAGTGAAACTGACCAGCTTAATTTCAGGATCCCATGGGAGTGAAATTCTAATGGAAACCAAACTGCATGGAACAGCCTGAAGGCAGCAACATTCTGAAAACCTTTTCAGCGTTAGTGACCTAAGGTGTTCTCAGTCACACAAGCGGGGGAGGCAGCAGGTGCACGTGAGGGGAAGATGGATGCAAAGCGGATCCTCCAGGAGAAGGACTGGGTTGCAGGCTTGGTGTGGACCAGCAAGCAAAGGGCTAAATGCAAGGGAAGGAAAGCTCCCTCACTAAGGTAACTGCAGTTGAGGTCAGGATGGGTAGGAGGATGGGTGTGAATGCAGGGAGAAGTGGGTAGATGTGCATGGAGGGAGAAGGTGCGGTGGAAGAGGTGCATGCATGGGCTGGATGTATAGGTATGGCGTGCTTATAAGAGGTGAGCAATGCATGGGTACATAAAGAGAGGCCGTATAGGGCCGGGACGTTTGTAGGGGGCAATGCATATAGGGAGAGTGGGCAGTGTACAGGGAATAGGTGCATACAGAGGAATGGGGGTGCATGGGAAGGAGGGTGGCCAAGTGCGGTGGGGTTCTAGCACAGGGGCAGCTGTTACTCACACTCTGCATTCGGGAGTCGGCTTCTACGATGTTCTTTTCCACTTGGTCAGCATTTTTCTGCAGCTGCTCAATGAGCTCTGACAGCTCCTTGCTGGAGATGCTGTGGGGAGAGGAGAGCAGAGGAACTGTTGCTGGTGACCATGGGGGAGACCCACGTGCTGAACTGCTGCCAGACTCCTGAGTCCCTGGAAGTGCCCCGCCCTGGTGATGGTGAGCCAGCCCTGCTCTCTGCGTACAAAGGCCCTGACCCCATCCGAGGGGCGGGAGAGGATGCCGCTAAGCTCAGCTTGCCTGCCAGGTGCTGCAGCTGCACATGACTCACTGGTGCCTTTCTAACAGCTTCCAGAATGCTCGGCTGTCCTGCCAGGAGGGGCCTGCGGAGGGGCCAGATAGATATTTCGCATGCAGCGGGATGGGAACACCTTGCCCTTCCCCACTACAGCCAGGCCAAGCCCTGCCTCAGGAACGAGGGGCATGACCTCAGGCACTGGCAAGGGGGAATGGGACAGCTCCATAGTGGGGAAAAGGGACTCTAGGTGGGGCTCAATGACTGATCATTGTGTGCGCACCCCATCTCTTGGTGCAGGGAGGATCCACCCCATGGGGATGAAGGCAAGCCTGCTTGGTTATTGAGGCTGCTGGACGCCTCCGTCAGTCCCCCAGGCTTTCTAGCTCCCAAATACAGCCTGTGATGAACAGTCACCACCAGCCAGGGTGTCCCTTACATTCTGGCCCACACTGCAGTCAGAGGTGGGCTGCTGGCTGCATGATGGCCCCCGTCAAGCCAGCACCTGCTCCATGCAGCGCAGATATGGGAGCATCACCTCCTTGCTCCAGCCTCGCAGATACTGGCAGCTGCTGTATACAAAGCTGCTCCATGCGTTCAGCAGAGATTAGGTGGCAGCTAACCCCAGGTGGTGCAGGTCATCCCCCATCAATAGCAACAAGTGAGAGGGAGTGATCCTGGCCATTCAGATCCTGGCCCTGAAACCACCATTTGAGGTCGGGGAGCAGGGATTCTCCCATGTTTGCTGGGCAAGGGGCAAAGGACTACAATTAATTTTGATGGGGAGGGGTGGGGAGTGGGACAGAGCGTGGCTGAATATCTGCTGCAGAACCAGCTGACAAGCGCCATGGCCAGGAAAGAGAATGCAGCAGAGCAGGACGGGCACACGCACACTTACAGCTGGCTGTGTGAGCACACACCTGAGGCCACAGCCTCCTGTAGCTACACCACTGCCTTCCCACTGGAGTCAAGGGGAGGCGCTGGTGTAGCTCGAAGTCAAAGCTGAGCTGTGCTTGTTAATCAGGAGCCCTCCCGAACCCTGAAGGCAAGATGTATATGGATGGGCCATGTGGGTAGTCAGGGGGCTCCAGATCTGCAGGAGTGAGCAGGTCAGAGCCTCAGCTGCAGTGTGCTGGCATGGCTCCATTAACCATCCAGCGTACATCAGCTGAGGATCTGACCCCTTGTGTGAACTGAAGGATTCCCTCCAGCTGGTGGCTGGTCACTACAGCTGGCTTAACCCCCCACCGTAGTCCCTGAGCAGCTGGCCTGCAAGTCATCACAAGTGAGGTTCCCACCTGGACGCTGCTGGGCACAGGCAGCCCTTTGCCAGGTGAGCTGAAAGGGAGCTCCTGCTCCTGCTCCAGCTGGGCCAGTGAGAGCCCTGCTCAGTGAGTCTCTCCTGGAAGTTGCCCGCCCCTGGGCACATCTCACACCCCAGCCCTGGGAGTCTTGTGCTTGAGACTGTTTGAGAGGCACGTCTGGAACGTGATGCGATCCGTGGCCTGAAAGAGCTGTGAGGTGTCCAGAAGAGTCTCAAGTGCCTCAGGATCTATCAAATCCAGTAGCCACCATCTCGGTAAACACAAAGTCTCCTGGTGTGGTCAGACTCCATGAACAGCATTCTACGTTTCCACTGTTCATTTTAAATGCAATGTACGAGCTGCAGGACGCTGTTCTTGGCAGTCAGGGCTCCTCCTTCCGCAGTAATCCTGACTTCCCAGGTGAAGGGCATCCACTCTGTAAGGAAAGCGGCTTGCTATCTAAACCAAACGAAGGGGGATGGGCCCACCCAGCTCAGCTTTGTCCATGTGGATGGCTGCCCAAGGAGCACTCCTTGAGAGAAGGACAGTTTGTCCCTGCAGGGCAGCGCAGCTGGGAGTGCCTTACCCACAGAGGCGCTTGCTGACATCAGGGGCACAACCACATGAGTAAGACCAACGTGCCTGGGTACGAGTTGGTAGGATCAGGCCCCAGCTGACTTTGCACTTGTGATTTATAACTTGATGAGAGGCTCCAAATCCCAGTGCTTCGGCCAGGGGCCAGAGCTGCAATTCACAGGGATCCTGGTCATCTAGTTAAGGCTCCTGGTTTCTTGCTAGTGAACGCTCATCTTCCCCGCAGGGAGGGAGCTGGTTCATACACAGCTGTGGTTTCCATGCCACTCCGCAGCATTCTGCCACGGGAAGTGCCTGGCCCAGTAGGAAAGCTGCCATTCTGATTGGATAGCTTTCACCCTCGCTTTACACAGGTGTGGGTGGCTGCCCAATGTGCAGAGCAATGGTGGCTCAGGGCCCAGAGTCTCGTCTTGCTTTACAGTCCCTGGCGTGCAGCGGTGGAGTGAGAGGAGAGCGTGCCCCTTGCAATGCTCAGACACAAGGAGAGCCCTTCAGAATATTTATCATCTTGTTCCACTGAACTGCCTTGACTGCTGATGGAGCAAGTCTTAGAAAACCTATCAGGCCTCGTGAGCCCTACTGCAGGAGTCGGATGCCTTTAGCTGGTGGTGCACGAACCAGTAAGCTCCTAAGAGCAGCCATGTGACGATGGAACTGTGCACCTGCTGCAAGCTAGCATTTACGCCTCAATCTGTGCCTGGGTTGGGCTGGCTGGGCTTGCCTCCACTGCAAGGGAGACGCCGCATCTCCCTGATCCTGAGAGTGCCAGCGGCAGGTTTACCTTTTGACACAAGTTCCAACTTGCACCCCTAGCTGCAACAGCCTCTGGAAGAGTAACTCGGGCAGTGGAACGCCCTAGTCACACCCTCTGTGCCTGTGGAGGGTGGCATCAAGCTGGCTATACCGGCTCCGTACCTGCCAGGGAAATAGCTGTGGGTATTAGTGGGAGTGGGGAGGGGCAGACTTTTTGGCCGCTTTGCAGACATGCTGCATCAGCGTAGCCAGTGTGAAGTGAATTCAAGAGTGAATTTCCCCCCTCAGGGTATGGAAGAGTCAGTGATAGCTTAGGATAGCTACATCTTCTGTCCGTTTTATCAGTTTGCAGGTGCGAAATTGGCATTATCAGCTGCCCCTTATAATGGTGGCTGGGGAACCTTTGGTTTCTAAACTAAGCGCTCATTTCCTAGCAATGAGTAGGGCGATCCCCATCTGTCATTATTGCCTGGCTTACCGGAGGGTCCCCAGGTGCTTCACAAATTATGGACAGAAACCACCCTGCTCAGCCCTGACATGGCAACAGCAGCAACGCTGCACATCAGCGTCAGTCAGGAACATGGCATCCGGTTGGAGCTGGCAGGGTAATTGAGTGAGGCAGGGTGTAATTAGCTGAGTTGGCACATGGCCAAGACACCAGCTGTGGCGCTTCTACTCTTGAAAAAAATGCCAGGGGATGTTGAGTAATCACAGCCAGTTTTACAAGAACCAGCAATGTCCACTGGCCAGAATACAAGATTGGCAGCCAGGAAGTCCTGAGTTCAAGTCCTTGCTCTGAAATCAGTTTGTTTTGTGGCCTTAAGCAAGACACTTAAACTTCTTGGTGACAGATAGTTTCCCATCTATAAAATGGGAATAAAGGGTGGTGGTAGGATTAACCTCGGTGTGCTTGGAATATATTAATGGCTCATAATTACTATTGGTCAAGATCAGGGTTTCATATTTCCTCTAAAGGATGGCAGCCGGAGCAGCATAAAGTAACTGCGCAGCGTACCAGGACACTGGTCAGTGCCAGCTCAGATGGAAGAGCACCAGTCCCATAACCCCACTTCTTCCAGCACCTGCCTCAACTCAGTAACGTGCAATATGACAAGACCAGAGCCTCAGGCAAATACAGCCTGGGATATGATGAACCAGGAAGGTATCGTAGTGGAACATGGGCTAAGCCTCTCTTACTTCAGAACCAGAGTCTCATCAGTCCAAACTGTCCAAGGCACTAAGCTCAGATGTGTGATTGAGCAATGCCCATTTGCTCAAAGCTGAGGAGAGGATTTTAATGAGCTGTCTGATTCCACAGATCAGGTCCAAACTCTCACCAGACTTTGCACAGATATAGGGCCATGCCATGCCCTTCTTCTGCAGGCAGTCTCCCCAGAGCACCAATGGTTGGCCGACAGGAGGTGGTCTTGATGCTCTCTACAGCTGTGTGATTTCAGCTGCAACGAGATCAAACCTTGGTGCACAAGAGCGGCATGCATCTCAACTCTCAGTTCGTTCACCATGGGCCACCAAGGACATGAGCTCTGCCATCTTGGGATGTGGCCAGCCACCTAGCCAGGTGGATGTGGTGCCCTTTTCAAAAGAGCAGAAAAATTAACCCCACTTCCCATCCCCCATCAGGTTCCCCCCTGGAATCCTGTCCCAGGCAGCAGGATACTTGCAGCACAAGTCTACATTGCTTTGGGGAAAGTGCTTAAGGGTGAGGAGTGAGCCATGGGGAAAGGATGATGTTCATTTGCATCTCACTTAAGTGGTGTGCGGTTTTCCGCTGCAAGTGCAGGTTTGTTTGTGTGTATCCATCTAGCAGACTAGGGAAAACCCCTACTTCATATTGGTTTTAGAAGCAGTTTCTTCTAACCCGCCTACAGTATTGCCTTCATGTCCATGGAGCCCCCGCAGTGCAAGGAGTTGGTAAGATTAAGGGAGGATTATGAGGCTCCGTGTTCCTAGTGAACTAAAGCAACATGCAGTGCATACCCTCCCCAATATTTCTGCACGGCCCCGTTCAATTTGATGCACTGGGTGCTCAAAAGGTGATTAAAAATGTCGATCTACAGTCTCTTTCGTTGTATTTGACTCCTAGCAAAAATACCAGTGTGTCCTGTTTTAACGTACTAGGGCAAGAGGCTGGATTTTAAATGCCTCTATAGGACCAGTGTTAACAGCACTGCAACATTCCAGGAGTTAAAGATGGGCACTGGGAATCAGGACTCCTAGACCTGCCACTGAGTCTCTGAGAGACCTTAGGCATGTCACTTGGGCCAGATCCCCTGTTAGGGCTCCTTACTATGGTTACTCCATAGCAGTTCCAGTGGGCCTGATTCTCCACTTGCCTCTGTCAGTGAAAACCCAGAATAACTCCAGTGAAATCACGGGCATGATACTGATATAAAACCAGTACGAGAGAGTGAAGAATCAGCCCACTAGACTTTGCTGGGAGCTTCTGTGGAGCAAAGTTACTGTTCAATATGGGCAAGCAGATCAGAATCTGGTCCTATGTCTCTGTGGGCTCCAGCTGGGCAATGAGGCTAAAACATCTTCCCCACCACAGAGGGGCATTTCTGAGGGCTCATTAATTAATTATGGCTGTTAAAAATAATAATAATAATTAATAACTCCTAGTTCTTATAGATGGAGCACTTCTTATCTGTAGCTGTGCTTTGAGATGCTAGGAGAAAGAGAAGAGCTAATTATCATTTTATGATCTTGTAATTCTACGCTTTGAGCACAAAAGGCTTGTTAGAAGAGTTAGCATGCATGGTGATTTGGTTGAATGGTATATTGCACAGTCTTGCCTGCTGGATGTCTAGATTTTCTAACTAGTCCCAGTTATGGGTCTGACTAAGAGGTTTTAAGCAATGTCTCCACCGTCTCTTCCCCTGTCTGACTCCTCTCCCTGGCAGCAGCATGCTCTGTTCTTTCAGATCATTCAACTTGGGAAAGGGTTCTGAAAATCCCTCTGCAGTGACAAGGGAAGTGGCGAGTCTTATTGGCTGGCTGTGACTGCTAAGATCCTGGAACAGGAGATGACCACAAAAGAACATGTATTAATGCAATTCCAAATAGGATGGACCAGATCCTGAGTGGGTGTAAATCAGCCTAGCCTCATTGAATTACACTGATTTGCACCTGCTGAGGATCTGGCCCTGTGGGCCCCTATATGGCACATAAGGTGAGAGAGAGAGAAGGTACACGCAGCCCTTTCCTCTTGCACATGCAGATTCCTGGCATTTGAGCTCCTGGAGCCTGATTCTCCACTACACCTTGAATAGTAATTTACACTTGTGCAAAATAAGCATAAGCTGCTACATTTTGGATTGGCAAGATTTTATATCCTCTCTGCCCAGGCATACGTGAAAGCGCAAGGTGCAAGGCAGTTGAGAATCGCTGCCATCACATAAAAGGGATGTGATCATGTGGATTGGGGTGTTGCCAAACATCTTTCTAGTGACTTGGGGCAGCGGTGAGCATGCACTGCAAACTTTTCAAACCTGTGGTAGCTGCCACTCCTTTGCCTGCGCTCCTCTAGTAGCCCTGGGGTCATTCCCTCCCTGTCCTCCGCAAGAAGAGTGCCTTGAGCAACTGCCATCTTGGGCACAACTCCAAAGTCTCTCCAAGCCATTGGAGAGATCTTTGGTGCAATAATACTGAGCAGCATCAGCCTGATCATCAGAAGGGCTTGGTGGCCAGTGAAATTTTCTGGCTTGTGTCACAGACCATTCGCCAAACTCCTGAGGATGCTCTGGATTTGCCATGTTGTGAAACCTGCAGAGAAATCTTTCTGTGCCTCCTGAAGAGCAGCACTCAGGACTCATCTCTAACCACAGACCCTTTGTGAAATGTGGTGAGTCTTGGAGCTGATCTGCTCTCTACTGGAAATGCTGCGGCTTGTTTCATAACCACAGCTGGAACAAGAAATGGCTGCGATGATAATGAAAACCAGATGTGGCACGTGGTCACCCTGAACAATGGGACTGTGCTTGCTTGCTTGCTTGGCTTGTATTTTTTTTTATTAAATTGGAGGCTGGATTGCTTCCCATTGGGGCTCTGGGCGCCTCTTTGGGAGTGGAGAAGAGGTTGTTGCTTTATTGGCTAGAACCATGGTAAAGGAAAAGATCACAGCCCTTTTGCTTGGCGTTACACTGTTTTAAACAATCAAGATAAGGGATGCACTGATGTGGCTTTCTGAAGCTGCAGTCACAGAGGGCTTAGACTAGAGATACTCTGCATGGCTCCCCTGTGCTGTCTACTTAAAGGAATGAGTTTGAACAGTGAAACTAAACCCTATCCACAGCTCAGATGTCCAGTCCGATTAGAGAACAGCCTCCCCTTTGTCTCATGGAACAGTGCGTACAGCGCATGGGCCAAGGATTGTGCCCCTTGCTGGGTTGTTACTCAGCTCTTGGCTTCCCTGGGAGTTTGTCTAAAAGGGAGTGCCAGAGAGCTGTCTCCTGCTTTAAAACCACCAGGAGAGGGCTCAGGTCCCTGACTGACTTGTTCGGGAAAGGGTTTGCACCCTCGCCCCATGGAATGATCTGCAGGGCCCTTCTCAAAATCCTATTGATCCCCCAATATGTGCCATCCCCAATCTGGTACCTCTTCACTTGCTCTGTGCCCCAGCGTTGGCCCCTGCTTCCTGTCAGCATGGCTCCAATGGAGTTCCCAGGGACATCACCTAGCCTTTGCTGTCTGCAGACCCCCTCTTAATGGGGTCCCCACTTCAGAGGGAACTCCATGGGTCAGAGAATACAGCCTCCATAGGCCAGCATGCCTCCCTTTCCCCTCACGGCCATCTTCTTCTAAGCCTGGGCTGCCCATTCCCTACTCCTCTATTAGAGAGCCTGTTGTGGGGTCTTGGGAAGTAGGGAGGCATGGTGCTGTGATGCAGTTTGTTCCCCATCCACGTGGATGAGGGGAGATGTGGGCACAGAGGGATGCCTTCCCATTTGGCCATGGGGATACAATCTGACCCTGAATAAGGACTTTCCTATGTAGGGAATGGCATTGAGTCTGGAATTCACCACTCACTGGAACAGAAAGAGAGCTGAACAATATGCGCACACACTGCTGCTGTACAATGGAGAGGAAAGCTTACAATACAAGCCAATGAGTGGAGACTTCACAAGGAGGATACACAAGTTTTAACTAAGGAGCTGAGATACAAGGGACAGAAATGGATCCATTGGGGAGGACCTGAACCATCATGGGGCCAAATTCTCCTCGTAGTTGGCCACTAAAGTCAGTGCAATTGAGAGGACAATTTGTCTGGTAACTTGTAAACTTTTTATTAGCCTTACAGGTGCTTTATTAGAGAGAATTAACTAGCAAAAGGCAAATATAGGAAGACTTTGTGAATCTGGTTTGGAGCAGGTGAGAACACGTTTCCATGTATTATTGGCAGCTCTTTGCCACTCAGTTCTCTGCTTCCCTGAACCAAGCATCTTAGCAATACAATGAGTATTTGCAGACTGCAATTTAAACTAGAAACCAGATCCTTAGCTTCAGTGGAGTTGCACTGATTTATACTAGTTGAGGATCTGACCCAGGGAAATCTAACAAAACCTTCCACTGTTTGTAAGGTGAGTTTTATGATTGATCTGACTCTAAAATCTTCCCACCCCATTCTTGCAACACAATATATTACAGGACAACAAATGGGAAAACCACCTGAATTTTAATTAAACTTTATATCTAACCTTTGACCTAGTGTAAATAATTTCATCTTATTATTTCTATACTTCTTAATAAACACACCTACCCAGGTAGCTAAATATTTCTAAAGAAGTGTCAGTCATGTTTATAATTTACAGTAGATCCATTTCACAAATATCTTGGTCTTACTTAAGAATAAAACATGACAACAGAATGCTTTGGAAGGAGGTGAAGACTTGTTAAACATTATCTCTGAATCTTGCTTGCTCATAATGAGTCAAATATGTATCTTTAGAGACTCAGAGCAGAAGATGTGACCTGATCGGTTGCTGGTTCCTGTATCATGGATTTATACAAGCATATGATTTTCTTGTCCTATCCTCAGAGGTTAAAGATAACAATTTTTCTCCCTTCCTCCTTGTAACAACCTTTTATGTAGTTTCTTTAACCTCTGAGGATAGGACAAGAAGCAATGGGCTTAAATTGCAACAAGGGCAATTTAGGTAGGACATTAGGAAAAACTTCCTAACTGTCAGGGTATTTAAGTACTGGAATAAATTGCCTCGGGAAGTTGTGGAATCTGCATCATTGAAGATTTTTAAGAGCAGGTTAGACAAACACCTGTCAGGGATGGTCTAGTTAATACTTAGTCCTGCCATAAATGCAGGGGACTGGACTAGATGACCTCTCGAGGTCCCTTCCAGTCCTATGATTCTGTGATCAGTGCAAGCACTGGGATACGTATCATTGTTATTATTGTAAGATAGATCCTGAGAAGCCAATTTTCTTTACCCTATATTCTTTCCACACTTCATCAGTAAGGTGGTTCTCTTGCTTGGAGGAATGACCTCCCAGAAGAGTTTACATGTGCTGTAATGGAGTAAAGTATTCACTGGAGAGTTCCAAAAGATTAAAGGAACTGTTTAGTGAAACTAGAGCTGGTTGGAAAAAGTTTGTTCACTTCATGGAAACTTCAGACAAAAACAAAGGACCTTTTGTTTTTGTTGAAAACTGAACACATTTTGGATGAAAACTGAAAAATTTAGGGTTTTCCATTTTCTGCCAGAACATGGAATAATTTCAAGGCAAGTATACACTTTCCATGAAAATGTTCATTTGAAAAAAATCCAATTTTCCATTGGGAGAAATAAAAAGTTTTGATGGAAAATTTGTTGATGAGCCCAAAGTGGGGGTTTGTGTGTCTGAATGGAATGGCAGGAGGGGACATAAGATCCCTCTATGTACACAAGATATCGGTAAGTGGGGGAGCTGGGGGATTTAAAGGTAAACAGGGAGAACACCCAGCGTTACCAAACTAATGATTTTGAAATAAAGTTTGAAATAGCTATTAAGCCCATCTGCTCTACAGCATAAGGCAATTAATGGAGGGGTCTAGGAAGAAGCTTGTCCTATGGGCAGATGGTTACATAATTGCTAATGGCAGGTTATTTGTGCATTTTCCTCAGAAGAATATGGTTGTGACCAGTGTTGGAGACAAACTGGACTGTGTGGCTTGCTGGTCTGATCCAGTCTGGCAATAGTTATGTTCCTGCAGCTGGGTCTTTTGGATATATGAGATTAGGATCATTTAGAGCTAGTCGATATTTTTCAATGTTCTTTTTTTTCATTGGAAAATGGCCTTTGTTTAGAAGGTGCAGGCTATCTCCTCTGAGAAGGAGTCCGAGAAGTTGGTGGACACTGCCCCGAGGAATTCTGCCCGGACACATGAGCCGGCAAGGGACTGGAAAAGGATGAAGCCCATCACTGCACAGAACTCCTTTCCCTTCCTTGATCATCTTGCTCCTCAACTCTGGAAACTGATGTCTTCTATCTGCCCTGGGCAGTAGCAACAAGAAGTTAACCCACGTTGCTGCACCAATGCACCTCTGCCCTAGTCGGGAGGGATCACTTGAAGGCGAAAAGGGAGCTCTGTTTCCAGGGTTCATTCAGCTTGTGGCATTTCTTCTAAGACTGGCGAGAGGCAGACAAACTAGTGCCAGACAATGTGGTGGTTGTTATGACATGAACAATTTACCTGTTAGGAACTGGACTCCTTTCACATGGCCACTCGCCCTTGTAGGGTAACCATTTTGAATCACTAGTATCTTGGCTGGATTAAATCTGGGAAAATCTCCCTATCTCATTACCTGTCCCCTGAGCCTTCCAGCCTACTTTGAGATTTAAACCTAATATGCCCTTTACTACCATTTTATAACATGAAAGGTCACTGGAATGTTCTCCTTTCAGGGCTCCTAATTTGATCTCCTCACCCAATAACTTTGCTGTCACTTTGAGAGGGTCACAGGTGCCATATTTGTCTGACAAAGGATTCCAGCACTTTTGGCTTTTGAAATTAATGGGACAATGCAAAAGATTATGTATGTGCTTAAACCTTTGTGGGGTCAGGGCCTGAATCTGAAACATGCTATTTTGCATCAAATCAGTTCTTAATACTTTGCATTCCCTTTAAGCCATTTTGGCTTGCCTCCTGAGTTGATAAGAATTCTTTCTGCTGTTAGTTCCTTTGTCTACTAGCACAGGATTTGACTGATGAAATGCCTGAAGTGCAAAGGTCAGGTATTTCTGGAATGCGCACATGTTCACACACTCAGATAGGATCCTGCACTCCAGCTTCATACCTGATGATAGGTACTAGGAAATCCCTTCAGGGGCTTTCATTTTCTTCTTGAGTTTCTCTTTTTGAATAATGAAGGAAGCAGTCTCATAGTGGAATGTTCACATGAATGATCCCACAGGTTGCTTTTGACCATAAGTCAGCTCTGGGCTACAACTGAATGCAATCCAACAGAAATCTGAGCAGGCTGGTCCAGGAAAGTCTCCCAATGGGAACTGGGTCAGACTTCATAGGGGATTTGTCCAAAAATCAAAAGGTTCTGGCTTTTGATGGGAAGACACATTAATTCAGTTTTAAATGGCTCTGTATGATCCCCCTATACTAACTTCGATGGGTATTGACAATCACTCCTGCAATCTTGAGGTGTTACTATGTCTTCTCTTGTTGTTATTAGCTCAGCTGCTAGGATTACTACTGCTGCCCTGTGGGGAAAAACCCTCCCTTGACTGATGGCCCACAAAAACTTGGGAAGTTTTAGCCATGGAAAAATTAGTAGCCTTAAGAATGATTTATATGCCTGATATCTCAACACGTAGCTATTTTTCATCACTCAGGCTGAAGCTAGAAGCTGTGTTAAAGAGCACACGTTCCATTGGAAGTGTAAAGGTCAAATTCAGCCCAAGGACAAGTGACAGCCTCTCTATTGACTTCAGTGGAATTACATTCTTGGCTCTATCTTTATCTACAAGAAGCAGAGAATATTAGCATTTACTACAATGCTTTTTGATTTGGTTTCTATCCAGGCTATGATCCCATCCACACCTATGCATGCGAGTAACTCTTTGGTGAGATTAAAATCTAGCACTGAGCCCCCCTCTCCACTCACGAGGCTTCAGAGCCAAGCTCCAGACTGAGCTGCATGGCTGGTTTATACTGCAGAGTTTTGTCAACAAAAGTCAGTTTTTCTTGACAAAACAGTGGAGGTGTACACACCAAAATACTCCTCCCACCAACGTAACTCCCCTGCTATGCCAACATAATGAAACCACCTCAACAAGAGGTGTAGGGCTTATGTCGACGTAGATAGGGTGATGCAATGTCAGTGCAGACACTGCTTTCCTTACATGGGCAGTTGGCTGTTGGGAACTATGAAATTGACAAGAAAACCCGGCAGAGCCCGGCAGGGAACAGGGAGGAGGGGGCGGGCAGCCCACCGGGAGCCCGGAAGTCTGTGGGGCAGTCAGGCTTCTGGCAGGGAGCTGCCAGCAGAGTTGAGAGACTGGGCTCCCAGCTCCCCACACTGCCTCTCTTAGGTCGTTGGAAGTGCTCTTGGTGAGAACGCACACCAGCGACCCAAGGAGGGTTGTGTGGACATCTGCCATTGCAGTAATCATTGCAGTAATCAATATAAGTCAAACTAACATAGGTCGACTTATCTTTGTAGTGTAGACAAGGCCGCAGTCTTTACACAGCTCCTTTTAGCACCATGGAGCGAGCATGGCAAACTCAAGTCTATCAAGCCAGCTGCAGAGATGTGCTGTTGCTCACTGGGGCAAAGCTAAAGTGAATCTTAGCCTAGTGCCTTAATCACAAGACCATCTCTCCTCTCTGGGTCTCACTGCAGATATCATACAGGAGGCTAGGGTTTGGCAAGGAATCCCATTAGGTATTTACTCGCCCAACTTTTGCATGAGATGGGGAGGGGAGGAATATTTCCAAGGGAAGTAATGGAGAAAATATTTTTCTTGTTCCTATCTAAAAGCCTAACAAAGTAAAATACAACAGGTAACACATCAGCCTCTTTCTTGGGAGGGACGCTCCCATGGATGATCAGGACTAAAGTGATAGCAAACTCCTGCATGTGGGTGTGAAGCTGGTGTCCAGTGCTTAGATAATTATTGTTGTTGTGTTTACAGAGTCAAGTAGTTAGAAGCCTGCTGGGAAGGACAAGGAGATGATGGTCAAGGAGTGGAAGGAATGATGCACCAGGAAGGTCAGGTGTTTGGACTCTCAGAGGGTCAGTGTGGGTTTCCTCTAGCCAGAGACAGGCATGCTGCTAAATGTCTTGCTGTGAGAACGGAGTCTTTCTGCATCTGTGAATGGACACACTGCAATGAGCAAGGGTATTTCGTTCATTTCCTGCTCAGGGAATGGAGGTTAAATAAACATGGCTTCACAGGACTTGATGATGCTTCTGCTTTTTCCATTGAGCTGCCCCATTAGAACTTCAAAGCAAAGAGAATGACTCATCCTAATATCAACATAGAGCAGATAAGGTTTGAAACATGGACTTGGTGACAGTAAGTGGCTTCTTTCTTATTTTGTGAAGGATTCATTCATCATGAAGCTTCCTCCAAAGCCCAGGTGTGTTGTATCTGGACCTTCTTCCCCACCGACAGGGGAGGTTGGCAGAACTAGCCACACTTTCAGTAACTTCAGATGGAGTATCCGTGCCCTTTTGGAGCACGTCAGCTGTACCTCCACTGCTGGAACTTGAGCCATCCCATTGTGCTGATACCTCTCACCATGGCTGGAACAAGCACCAGAAGGCTCTATGTTATTGTAACACTCATCCATCCGATACCAATAGCACCCTTTGCATTTGAGTTTCTTCCTCAGAGATCACAACAACCATTCACTTAAGCAACTCTCTTCCTAGCCAGCTGTCCCTTAGCTTCTTGCTCTGCAATACCATCTCCACTTCTATGTTGAAACCTCTAGTATTATGGGGTATGGAGTCTAATGCATGCTGTCCACCCTACTCCACTTACAACTCCTTTGGATCCTCAGCACTGCAGAAGCTGCAGCTTAAAATCGTTATTAGTCAGTGCACAGTGGGCTATTTACTTCACATATTTGATATCATCAGGCCTGATTCTCTTCTCATATTGGTGGAAATAGGAAGTAACTATCAATGAAAATAGTCACTGGAATTCTCCGGGCATAAAAGTAGTGTAAGTGAGAGGAGAATCAGTCCCCTTCTGGTGAGTCTTTCAGTATTTGGGGTTTTGCTATAGCTCTGCATGGTTTTATCACCTGATCAGGCGAAAGGATTTCACTATGAAAACATCCAGGGTCAAATTCTCTGGCATAACTTCACTGAAGTCAGTGCATAAGATTCAGCCCATATCCACAAAGGCAGTACACATCTGTCCTGACAGATGTTGTTTCTGAGCAGGCTTCACTGTATTGGATAAAACGGGCTAAATTCTGCACTGACTTATATCTCCCACAAACCTCACTGGAGTCAATGGTCAGATTCTCCTCTCACTTGCACCAGTGTGATTGTGGTGTAACACCACTGATTTCATTGGAATTCCTCCTGATTTACACAAGTGTGAGTGAGAGAAGACTCAGGCCCCTTGATTTCAATGGGATTTGTACAGGGAGTAACTCGGTGCAGACTTTAGCTCAAGATCTATAGTGCTGACACTCTCAAATGGGCATTTATTTAGATCTTGACTTCATTAATTGCCAGGATCTTTTTCTTTCAGGTGTAGGCTTCATCATCCTCAATGAGTGCAGAATTCTTCAGCAAAAGAAGGTATTTATCAAGTCCAAATAGGCTGTTCACAGGAGGACACTTTACATGACAAATGTGGTGCCATTACCTTTAGTTCTCTATTCAAGCTCTAAAGGAATAAGTCAAAGGAACAGAATTGCACTGAAAATGAAATGGGAAATATTTGACATCCATAAGCAAGATCTTTTCTACCAACTGGAAGGACTAAGGGCCTCCCAGGAACCTTTCCCTTGTCTTCAATGGGCAGGCACTCAAGGCCAAGGAGTTGCACTAATGTAAGAACAGAATCTAAATGTGAACATTCCTTATAAGAGTCCAGGTAGGTAGCTATAGGCCAGTGTAACTCACTGGCCAGTGTCCCCCTGTGCCTGAGCCACAGATGATACCAGTCTCTTCCCACCACAGCTACAAAGCCTGGCTCTTTAACTCAAGCTGTAAAAACACATGCGCTCATCTCTAGAGATCCCAAAATGGAGGTTATCACTCCAAAAGGTGCCAAGTTGCCAGTGGATCACTCTTCTGGATAGTTTTTATCTGCAGGAAATGCTCAGAATGGCATTGGTTACTTATTGAATCTGTGTTTAGTTATTTATTACTTGTACTACAGTCATGCCTGAAAGCCTCCGGCAGTGGTGGTGGGGGTGTCATTAAAATGAAGATTGGGACCCTATTATGCTAGGATTTGTGCTATTATTTAATACCCAACCCTTTAAATTTACCAAACTCCAAAATAAAAGCAGCTTGAAACAGAGTGATGGGGCTAGACTCTGATCTTATTTTCACTGCTACAAATGCAGAGTAGTTCAAGTGAGCGCAGAAGAATTACTCTACATTTACACCAGGGTAACTGAAATGGGAACCAGCCCCATAGACTAACACAGGACTGGGAGTTAGGAACTCCTAGATGCTGTCTTTAGTTCTAATAGTGACTCCCATTATGACCTTGAACAAGTCATTTAATCTGTCCTGCCTTGGTTTCCCCATCTCTGTCATGGGGATGACAATATTTCCCCAACTTGGAAGCATTCTGAGGATTAATTACTTAGATGGTGTTTGTCAGTTGTTACCTATACATACTACAAAACAGTGTTTGGTCCACATTTCAGCCTAATAACGACAGCGCTCCTCTAGGCAAGTAAACACACTTGAATGTCCAGCTCCTGCTCCGAGCATGTTCTCCAGAATGCAGTACAGACAGAGCCCTGTGTCTATTGTGATTTTGTGGTCACATAATTTCCTTTGTCTTTGAACTTGGATAATTGATCAATAGAATCTAAGGTTTCATTTTAAAAAACTAGTGTCTACCCTTTGTGGGTGTAAAGATAATCTTCCAAGTGTAAAGCAATGCGCTGGCATCTACCTGAGTCTGTAGACAGCTTGAAACAATAATTCTGAACGAGGGGATTGCTGCTCCCATTCATCCCGATGTGCGGTTAACTCTGAAGCCTAATGGTGACTGTAAATGTCAGTATCATTCAGCAGGCTCAGCAGGCTGATGCACATTACTGTTGCATTTAGTGGCAGGTACTGGGACGGGGGGCAGCAGGCAGCTAGCTTCTCTCAAGATTTGCAAAACAGAGGAACAAAGAATTCAAACTTTCCCTTCTCTCCCCCATTTCAAGTCACCTCCACCCTCCCTAGTGCCAACAGCCTCAACTTCCTCCCAGGGGCCAAAATCAAACATTGGGTTCTGAAGTCCCAACTGTCCCCTATCCTCCTTGCCAAAACTTCCAGTCCCCCCCGCCCCCCAACACACCCACACACTTGTCCCATACAGTTCTGTCTCAGCACATTAGCCGTGGCACAGAGTAAAATGAATTAAATAAAAAAATAAAGGGCAAGGAATATTGCCTCAATTGCACCGGGCAGAGGGAGTGGAAGGGGGATGGTGTATAATTCAGGGGTCTCTCTTTGCAGGCTAGGGTGCACAGAACATAGGGCCTTTCATAAAGAGAAGATCCAGTGGGTTAAAGTTTGATCCAATGCCCAGTGTAGTCAATGGGAGTCTTTCTAATAACTTAATTGAGTATTGGATTGGACTCTGTAATCTGTCCTATTAAACGCATGCAATGTCATTGATTTCAATAGGGCTGCACCCAGGCAGCAGAGCAGGGTTTAGCCTCGTGAGTGTAACCAGCTCAGTTCTGGTTTCCCTTCATTTTTTTACCATGAGAAACCCTGCTTTGAACAACAAACTATTCTTGTGTACACATCACATCACCATGCACTCAGGTGCCTAAATCAGACCTAGTTTATACTGAGGTCATCTGCAATGTGCATTAGAAATGGAGCACAACTGCTGTTCCTGCCAGCGAAGCGCTGTGCAGAGAGACGTGTGTAACAATGAACAATTACCGCAAACAGCTTCATTCAGGAACTTATCGCAATTTAAAATCATGATCTACCAGAGGGGCAGTGCCCATTCTCCTCCGCCTCCTAATGGGGCCAAAGCAGGGCTGAGGCAGATTGGCAACGCAGCGTGAGGAAGGCTGCACTGTGTGAGCCTGGTTATACCTGTTCATTGGATATAGTAGAGCCAGATCCTGGCACAACTTCACTGGTACTCTGCTGATTTACCGCAGCTGAGGATCTGGACTGGTCATCTCTAGGGCTATCAGCTTACCAGTAAACCTCACTTAACCAAACAGCAATCACTGTATTTGGAGTAAGCCAGTTCAATATTGTCCCCCTCTCCCCCAATAATGAATTTGGTTAAAATCATGAGATTTTTAAACAGTTTGGAGTCCTTTTTATTTGGCTTCTGAGCCTCTAGGGCACGCTCAGGTCACGGTGTTAAAACCCTGCGAGTAGGTATGTTACACCTGTGCCTCACGCGCAGAGCCCCCCAGGCTGTTTAGCCTCTCCCACCTTTCCTTCTGCTGTGTGTGGCTGTCCAGAGTATTCCCAGCAAGACATCAAGGCAGACAATTCAGCATCCCTCTTTCTGGGTCCAGGCCCTGCACTCCCAGTGACCTCAAGGAGAAGTAGGATGCTCCACAGATCACAGGAGGCAGCTTTCAGAATCAGGCCCTATATTCAGCTATACATAATATTCGAGGGGTCATGCATGCAGGGCTAAATGTCTGTTTTCAGTCCTGGGTTACATTAGTGAGAGATGCAGAGGTCTGTCTTGTTTTGAATTGCCTGAATGCTAAGTTAGCTAATGTCTAGGTGTCTGTAAAGCCACATTTGTGATGTTTGACCGTGGGAGAGAGCATGGAAGCTCACCCACAAATATGTATAGGTATTTTTGGCTCCGCCACAAAGTCCTGCTGCCACTCTGCCCCGCTGGTGTTCCTAGGGGGAAGTGCAAGCCAAAAAGAGCCTGTGCGGGTGGAGGTTAATTCCCAGGCAGGGTTGGGAGATGGCTCATGGAGGCACTCCCAGCAGGCAGTTAATTGTGCAACTGAGCCTATTTAAGCATAACACTTTAAAGACAAAGAGTACTACTCTGAAATGAGATTAAGGTAAGGGCTGCTGATCACAGGGCACAGTGGTCTGGAGAGACCTAAGAACTACCCTGTATTGGTTTGTACCCTTTGGTTTTCCAGTTTGCAGCACTGCCTGGAATGAATGTTCAGCTAGGGACTTTTACCAAGGGGGTGTCAGTTTGGATTAAACCAGAGTCCTTGCATTATAGCCTATCTGAAGAGAGGATGGTTTAGGTTCAAACCTGAGTCTCTTAACTCATGCCATTGACTGCCCAATCCCACTGGCCTTGCAAGGGATAATAGCTAGCTATTGATACTTGTTGTTAACTCCCAATAATAGTGCTAACAGGGGCAGTGCTTTCCTTTTATTAGTGGGAGACATTTCTGGATTTCATCATCTCTAGCACTTGCTCATGGGCTGAAGAGAGACAGAATCTTTGGGTTTTCCTTTACCCAAGGAAGAACTCTTTGTGTGAAGCAGCAATGAGTAAGTGAGCTGGGTGAATTCAGTGGGTAGCAGTTAGATACAAGCTGCAGGCCTGGGCAGGTAGCTCAACAATCAAAATCTCAACCTGGGAAAAAAGGCAGAGTGTGCTGCCAGCTAATGTGACTGGGTAATGGTGAGCCAGGAAGGAAGGCCAGGTGAGGGGGATGTTCTGTAACCAGGGATAAAATCAGAACTGATCAGAAATCTTCCCCTATAACTTGAACTGAACTTTCAAGAGTTTGAAAAAGTCTAATTTAGCTTCTATCCTCCACCTCTTCCCCCCAAAAATCATTTTCCTGACTCTTCACTTTATACCTTTGATCTAGATCAGCACTGGAAGCCTCAAAATACAGCAAGAGAGCCTGTTTCTCCCTAACTTCCTGGCTGATGGGGAGTACCAAAACCACTGATTCTCGTAAGACAACTTCAAATCTGGCCTGGAAGTCTCCAGAGGATGCCTACCCATGGGATCTAGCTATTTTGGAGAAGCTGCAGCACAGCACTCAAACTTCTCTGCTTTGCTGAATCAATCATAACTTCCAAACCTCCTGAAAATCAGCCATCCCTAGTTCTAATTTGCAAACACAGATTGTGTTTGGAGGCTGGAGAGATTCCAGGTTTCCTCCTCCTTGCTACAGTGAATCATTCAGCCTTCATGGCAGCCTAGCTTTTTCTCTTGGGAATTTTAGTATCATTTCCATTGTTCCAGTGTTCCTCCATGCATTGTATTTAACCCTGCTTCCTTCAGCCTTCTACCACTTTAACACATTTGCTTGTTTATAATCTGAGAGTGGAAAAATCCTGAAGCCATTATTCAGGCAAAATTGACTTTGTAGTCCATGGATTTTGAAGGATTTAAAGACACTTTAGGATCTAGCCTTTATAATATTTTTGTACATGGCAAGACAACTTAACTTGCTGCATACTGACTCTATTGCTGAGCTAAAAGCAGAAGTATTCTGTCAAGCGCAGGGTTAATTGCAGTAGAAAAGGATAAAATGTCACCTTTCCTCCCTCCACCATGGAAGCAGCAAGCAGCCTAAGAAAGCTTGAGAGGAATTTAATAGCCATTGTTGGTTAGCTAACTGACCGTGAGCTTCAGTATCTTATCTCTCTAAACAACACTCTCTCTCTGTTTAAATCCATCTCCAGTTCCTTCCTTTCAGCCAGGTCTTCTTCTCCCTTATAGATCCACTCTGCCTAGCTGAGCAATGTAACGTGCTCTTTTGTGGCATACTCAATACTTCACATGAGTAGAATCTTCCCCTCTGAGGTTGTATAATAAATTCAAGAGAAAAATAAAATCAGCAGAGAGAGGTTGTATTTAATTTGAAGTTCCAACACTGCATCACTTCTCTTGCAGTAGCTAATATCTCTGCTGTTCTCTCTCACCTAAGGACCTGTTATCAAAACAGTCAGTTCCTTTCTGTGAGTGCAATTTCCACACACATTTCTGTACCCCTAGTTCAGCTATGGGTGCAAATCTGGTTCCTTCCACCTCTCAATTATGTGCCTGTGGGTCAGGTGCAAATCAGGATAATAACTCTGATTTGCACCTGTAATTCATTTTTGCTGGTGTAACCCCCCCAGAGGCTCTTTGGAAATGTTAAACCTTAGCACCCCATTCTCTTGCTTGACTCTGGCTTGATTCCTTTTTTCATCAGGATATTATAACTTAACACCTGCCTAGCAGTGGCCTTCTGGCATAGCAAGCCTCCAGGGGTAAGGTGTAATTCAAGCTGTCAAGTGTGTTTTCTGCTGGTTCCTTCCCATTCATTTTGAAGTGGGTATGTTTGATTGAATTAATGAATGAGGCTGAGTATAACACAAACTTGAGGGCTGATCCAAGTCTCCACCCTAGTTGTGTCTCCATAACAGATCCTTTTAAAAAGAAATCAACCCACCGATGACATGGTGGTTGGATCTCACCAGGCTTCCATCAAAGGAGAGCATCAGGGGAACCCTTAACAATTCCAAGAACAGTCACTTTTCTGAAGAGCAGCAGAACAAAAGTGTTTCCATTTGACTTTGCAGAGGAATCAGGCCAACTTCACTTTCTGTTTTCTCTGGGGGTTTGTCAGGAGTGATCAGGAACTTTATCCTCTGCCAGTATGGAAATTCTGAACATGCCCAGGGATGCAGGAAGGGGGAGAGAAAGAGAGTCTGCTCTGAGCTCCTGGAGGAGCTGGAGATTAGAGGGAGGGTGTATATGGAGAAAAGAGAGAGATCAGTGTTAGCAATGAGGGGGACAATGGGAGAGAAGGTACTGGAGGCTGAAGCAGAGGGTAGGGCTGATTGTGGCAGGATCCTACAGCAGGAAATATTAGAGTGTGGGGGGAAATCCTAGCTGGGGAAGGAGTGGACTGGTAGAGTGGAGGTGGGGTTAGGTCTTGGCAGATGGAATTCATTTGTTGCTCCCAAATCAACATTGCCGAAGAGGCTAGCCCCACAGCAGTGGGCCTGATAGTCACAGAGGACAGGACAACCCCTGTAACTGCTGGGGCTCATGTCATAAGGGCTGGGAACCAGACAAAAAGGATGGAGAGGGGGCTAGATTAGCTAACAAGACTTCATGGAAGAAAGAGCCCAAGCAAGCCTCACTCTAATGGTGTGGCAGGCATTTTGTGCCATCCATTCTCATGGATAAACTGTTTCCACCACTGGCACAGCTGGGTCCATCACTGATGATGGCTGTCAGCACCAGGTTGGCTCTACCCTAGACAGAGCTTTGCTCTCCAAGGGTACCTTTGCCTGCTTCCTGTAGATACTGGATGTCCCACATGGTCCCAGTACATACTAACCCAGACACAGGTCATTGCTAATAGGTGCTTTTAGCCAGACTCTTTGCCAAGGAATTAGGGCCTGATCCTGTGAAGGGCTGAACAACTTCAGCTCCTATTGAAGTCAGTGGGAGTTTGAGGACTGTCAGCCCCTCACAGGACGGGGTCCTTTAAACTTCACCACTGGGGTCACCTAATGATTCAGCACTTGCCCCAGTAGCACTGTGCAGCATTCTAATAGCCCTGCCTCTTGATTTCCCTCGCCCTCTGGTCAGAGCTGGCACAGAGCCCCAGTGGGCGTCTCCTTTTGGCATTGCTCCTGTCTGCATGGAATACATTAATTCTTGTTTATCAAATCAGTGTGGGTTGATGTTTGAATCTGGACACATCGAGACATGTTGTTCTGCTTTGGAATGGGCCCTTTAAATGAGATGTAAATAAGGTGCATGGCGGCTAGGGGGGGAAGAGGGGAGTGTTGTAGCCACACCCTTGAGAGATTAAATTCTGGAATGTGCCAACAATCCAAACTAGCAAAATTTTGAAAAGCAGGGAAGCCAAAGGAAACAGCAGTATCAGTTCTACCGTCCTAACCCTGTGCAATATCAGAAAAGCTTCAAGCAACATAATATGCTGTCGCTGCTGTGCTTCTGTGTTCTTTGTGCCTCTCAGATGCTCTGCTAGCACCTGTTCTCCGGGCCCTTGCTCTGAAATATGGCTACAGATTTGCTGGGTTGTACTCACTCCAAAGGACACCTAGGAATTGCTAATCGTTACCTTTTCACTTTATAATCTGCATCTTCCCAGCCCAGGGAGAGTCTGAAATCCACAGGCTGAAATGGCTGGCAGTGCCAGTAGCCTCGTATGAAGGAACACAGAGTACTCACCTCTTCTTCTGTACCGTGGGGCTGTATTTCCCTTTGTTTCTTTTCCTGAAGAGAGAATTCATCATGATTTCCCTGGTGTAAGCAGCTGCCTCAGTGCAAAATGCTGGCTGGCAGCTCCTTCCCCAGCTGGCAAAAGGAGCTCGCTGCTAGTTCCTTCAGGTATGGTGCACTTCTTGAGAAGGCGGGGACAGGAAAACTTGCAGCTGCCTCCACTCTTACTCTCTGTCCCTACTCCAGGAGTGTGAGTTCTCCCACTAAACTGGGTAGGGCTCTCCCAGAGAAGGTGGTGCTTACCTAACACCCATGTCACTGGCACAGGCGGAGCCACATGCATGCAGTTCTCCAGTCTGCTTTTGCCTGGAGTAGAGGTTACTAAGTGACGATGAGCAATATAAATCTGTGTGTGTGTGTGAGTGAAGATCAGAGCTTAACACAGCCACTAGGAGGAATTAAGCATCCCAGTCTACTACCATATTGTTGTTAACAGAGGCAGAGAATGACTTTAGATCAAATACCCAGAATGTGCCTTGCAAAACAAGTGGAGATTAGAACCGTCTGACAAGTTATTTTTCAGTTCCCTGTCAATTCTGAAAATTTGGGGAAAGAAATTAGCTGTAGGTTAATCGCAGTGTTTCACTCATCCCAAAACTAAACATTTCATTCTAAGGAAACGTCAAAACGGCAAGTTGTTTTGAAGGGAAAAATGGAAACTGTTTGAAAAAGTCTGAAGAAAACCTTTGAAATTTTTTTTAAATGAATTTTAAGTTTTTGGACCAAAATAATTCAGTGACTTCATGGAATGGTTTGGGTGACCACAAACTGCATTTGTTTGTCTCCTCTCCTCCCCCTAAAAAAAGTTTTGGTAGAAAAATGTCACCCACCTCTAGTCAGGATGAACAAAAGCGATGGGATGGGATGGGATGGGATGGGATGTGTGCCCCTCTGTTGTCTGTGGCTGATCTCCTGAGAGATAGGTAGCTGCTGTTGCTCCTGGTCATTTAGCTGAAGTGGCAGAGGGCTGTGCTGCAGGAGTGAAAGTCCTCGCTTCAGGCACGCTGGGGGCTGTTAACTGGCAGAACCAGTGAAGGTCAGAAAGGGGGAGTGTGTGGGCGCAGAGGGTGGTGATGAGAGGAGGCCTGAGTGTTATAGCAATAGACAGGGGCGGCTCCTGACCAAATGACACCTCAGGCGAGGAGCGTCCTCAGCACCCCCGTCCATGTTGGCACCCCCTCTTCTTTGCCCCCCCCCCCCCACGTGCACTTTCATAATTCCACTATGAAACAAGGTTCACAGTATTGCAGCTGGCCTGTCCCTTCACTTCCTTCTTATTTCTCACTCAGTGGTGTACCATGGGGCTCCAGTGCCCAGGGGCCAATGCTTGCATTTGTGGCCCCCCCCCCGGCTTCATGTGCCCCTCGCGCAGGGCAGGAGGGATCCTTGGCTCCTGCCCCGGGGTGGGGGAGGAACACGCCACTTTCCTCCTCCTGTGCCCTGGGGACTTTCCGGCACTTGTGGCAGCAGCTACCCCGGCTCCACCACCGCAGCCCCCTCCCCCACACTTATGCACTGAGCAGCGCCTGCCACTCCCACTCCAGCCCAATCACATGTGGGGCCGGCTCCCCCTACTGGGTGGGGCAGGACAGAGGGGGGAGTTCCTCCGCCTGGTCACCCACAGCTCCCTGCCTGCTCCTGGGCTCCATCCAGCCACCCCTCAGAGCCTCCTGTGCCCCCCACCCCCTGCACATTGTGAAGGGCTGGGCTGGCGGCCCTCCCTATTTCCCCCCCCCCCCCCCCCCCCCCGCGAGGCCAGTGCCCGGAGGCCTAGCCTCCTCCCCTGTTGGTCCGCCACTGATCTCACTGACTGCCCGGGGATGCACCCTCCCCCCACGAGGGCCTGGCTGACAACAGTGGAGGAGGTTGGAGGAAAACGTAGTTCTCAGAAAGCCTGGAAGGTTCCACGAGATGCTAGAAAGGGCCAGAAGGTTCTAGATTAGTGACAAACGAGCCCCCGTACGGCACACCCGCCACAGTTTACTGCACACATTCCATTTGCCCTTTTGTTGCTAGCCACAAAAACAGCCCCCAGGGCCCCGCACCCTCCAAGCCGTCGCCTGGGTCGCCTGTCCCTAAATCCGGCCCTGGTGATAGGCCTTCATGGTTACTCAGTGAGGCACCTGAGTGCCGCTGTTAATGTGTTTTCTTCCCTTTCCAGGTCCCCCATCCTTGCAGGCCATTGCTTCTCAAACTGGGGTCATGAGCTGCTGGCCAGGCAGGGACTGTGAGCCTCCCTGCTTCCTCCAGCGTGAGGAACATGAGGTGGAGGGGAGTGATCAGTGACATAGATACCGCTCACCCCCCCACCCATCTTCCTCCTTGCCCCTCTAGGGAGCTGGAGGGAGGGAAGCAAGGAGCAAGGCTGGGGCTCCCTGCCATCCGGTCACAGTCCCACCTGGGCTGTGCGGTGAGGTGAGCATCAGGAGCCGCTGCGCTTTGCCCAAGCAGGAAAAGTGACCTGGATGCAGGGAGCCCTGACATTGCTCCTCGCTCCCCCCACCTCACAGCCCCCTAGAGGTGTGGGGAGGAGCAGCATTCGAGGGGGGAGCAAGGAGCAATACCAGCCCCTCTGTGCATGTGGGTCAGTTTTCCTGGGTGGGTTCAGGAGGGGGAGTGGAGGGCACCCCTGGGGGCCGGGGCAATGAAGGGGGACGGCTAGGGGGTCTCACTCAGAGCTTGCTGTATGAAAGGGGTCACCGATACAAAAAGTTTGAGAACCACTGTTCTAGGCAAATTGGCAGCAATAATTTTTTAGGAGGCGTTTGAAGGGGGTGGCTCAGAAAACAGGTTTGGGACATAACAAGCATCAGCTTGATAAACCCAATGATAAAGATGAATGCTTAGCCCTTTTCATCCCTAAATCTGCAGGCACTTTCTAAAGGAGCAGTGGTACCATCATCTTCGTTGTTCCAGAGGAGGAAACAGAAACTCTGAGAGGTGAGGTGATTAGCCCAAGGTCACACAGTGAGTCAGTGGCAAAGCTAGGAATAGAACCCAGGAGTCTTGACTTCCAGCCTTATATCCTAGCCACTGGATCAGACTGCCCCCTCACATGGGTCACCGTGTCCCTAAGTGAAGCCCGAGAAAGGGCTGCTCTAAACAAATAGACAATGCCATTGAAAACTATCCACATGAGGCAACCATTTCAAATGCTATAATAAAACCTGTAAGCAATCCCTGCTTCTGTCAACAGCCCCATTCCTGGTAGCCTTTGTGTGCTCTCGTCTATCCTTACATAGGAGAGATGTGGGGTAGGAGAGGAATGGAAATAATCCCCCTCCCCATCCAGCATAGCCAGAAATTGATAATGGGGTCTTGCTTACACAACATGTAGCGTGTGTATAATTCAGCAGTTGGGAGCAGCTCTTTTGTCTGGATTTTGCTGTCGTGTGAGATTAAACAAATGAATACAGGATTGTTTAGCTCTAACCAGGACCAAATCCAGCACTGGTTACATCCTGAGGGCAAGCCAGTGCAGGTTTTGACCTGCTGATCCTGATTCTCCACCTGCACTGTAACTCCACTGATAGCAGTGGAGTTCATCCTGACATGCACCAGTGCACAGAAGATCAAAATTAGGCCCATTCCCTATGCGCTCTGTGGGATGCATCGATTCAAACTGTTCAGGAAGTTTGCTTGGTAGGCAGAGCAGTGTAGTGGTGAGAGCAGGGGATGGGGCCTGCTCTCAGCTGTCACTCATTTGATGCAGGATGTGACTGGGGGCAGATCGGTAATGGATATTGCCAAAGAGGCAAGAGATTTTTGGCTGCCTCTGTTCTTGGGTGTGAGACACAGACAGCTTCTGACAGGTGTTGGGCAGTCACAGTGCCCATTGAATTCAATTGGAGTTGCGGATGCTTAGGTCCTCTGAAAATCAGGCCAAAGGGGTAGCAAGTTGAGCACCCAACGTGAATAGCTTGTTTGAGAATTCTGTCTTTCCCTTGTCTGTCCCTCAAGACCTGTCTGTGGAGGGGAACGCTGATCCCAGCCTACCTCGCCGAAAAGCTGTGGGGCTTCATTCACTAAGGGTACATCTACACAGCCAACAACCAACCCAACCAACCAAGCCATGGCAGTGAATCTCAGAGCCTGGCTTGTGGGGCTCACACTTGGGCACTAAAAATAGCCGGGTAGACACTCGGGCTCTGGAGCCCAGCGTGTGGGTTTCAGAGTCCAAGTTCCAGCCTGAACTGGAATGTCTGTGTGGCTATTTTTAGTGCCATAGCATGAGCCTGAGTATGCAGACCCAGGCTTCAAGACTTTATGCGGTTGATTTTGTTTTTGCTGTGTAGACGTACTTAAAGGGCCTGATTATGATTCACATTCAGACCCCTTTACACCAATTGGGCAGTGCAAAGGTGGGGGGTGGGTAATAGAAATGAGACTCTGGCCCTAATGTTTGCAATTCTGTTCTATTCAGGTTCTCCTACCACCCTTACCCTAGCACCCAAGTGCGTGTAAAGGGCTGCGAGCCCCGTGGCTGAAAGCTGCTACAGAAGTTCAAAGCAGCAGCCCTAGTGTCAGATTCCTAATAGATCTTTCAAGGGGATTCTTCTAAGAGTTGAAATAGTCTGCTCCTTCTCCCCAACATTGCCAATTATTTATGGCTAGAGAGCTGCCAAGTGCAGCCCAGGCATTCTCCCCCCATCGGTTTGGTCCTGGAGTATGCCTTCTTAGGGAGAGATGGGATAATGAATGACTCTAACAGGCCAAAGGACACTGTTGTTTAGCTAAAGGCTCACTTGTCTGCAGGAAAACATGTGTGCCAAAGTGCTGCCTGTTGATTTGAATTTAATTCTAAGCCTTTTAAGAGAGCCCTGCAGTTCCTCTAGGGTGCGTGTGTGCTGATGGGTGAAAATATGCTGTTGTTATGTCCTCTTTTAACACTCCTATTAATTAATCATTTCAAACCAGCTTGGCTGTGAGCCTAAAACCCACAGCTGATCCCTAATCCAGCACTTGATGTTGTGTGCGCAACCGTGGCATCTCTGCGATGCCCAAAGCTGGAAAAACGCAGCCCTTGGCAGCCTAAGGACTATCCCATGGTTGCCCTCTTCATGTATGAGGTGAAGGACTGCCCCACAGGACTGTCTCTGTTTATCACACTTATCTGAACCCCGCCATTGTATATCTCACGGTCTTTCACGTATTCATGCCCTTGTGTGATATTATCCATGTAGTACAGATGGGGAGCTGTAGCACAGAAAAACTAGGTGACTTGCCCAAGGTCACAGATCAACTCTGTGGCGGAGCAGGGACTCAAACCCATGCCTCCCACATCTTAGGCTAGTGCCCTAAACATTGGATCTCTTGCCTCTGTATGCACAGATCTCTCCACTCTCACATGAAAGGGAGCATCAGTGAATTCCCCTGCACCATTTCCCCTTCCTCTCCAGAGCTCAGAGAGCCCTGGGATCTGCATGGGGGCGTGTCTGGGCAAGGGCAAAGGGGTGTATACAGGAGGTGCGTGTAAGTCCCCTAGTCTGCTGTGAAAATCTCAACCAAGGTATTTCCTGCATTATTGCAAACTGCTGCATTCTGGGATTATTCCACAGTAACCACATGCTAAACCCAGTGGCAACTACAGTAACTAGTATCACACGGTAACATGCCTCTGTCCTGGTCCTATGAAAAGTGACTTGTGCCACCACCCGGGAGGCAGTTGGCTTATGAATGACCACAAGCAGTGGACACAGGTAGGTACCTGTGACAATGCTAGTGTGGAAGGGATTGGGAAACCTATTCAGTTAGCTCTATTGAACAGCTAACTAGGACTTCAGCATACTGCATGGGGATGCTCCAATGTACCTGTTCTGTGTGCGTAAGTCTTTAGTGCCACATCTGGCGTCACCAGCAATATACATATGCAAATTGGGTTAACAGCATATGAGCAGGTCTCTTAAAGACAGGTTCATGTGGGTATGCTTCTAATAAACAATATGTTGTATTCCTACAGTATCTTCTACCTGAGGAGCGGGGAACACTTCCAAGAGAGATCTTAGCCTCCCTACACTCCTGTGAAGTAAGAAAATATTACTTCCCCTTTCCAGATGGGGAAATTGAGTCACTGAGCAATAATGGGCCCAATCCTCGTCTTTTGCTGATTTCAGTGGAATTTAGGAGCCTAAATATCTTTGAGGATCTGGGCCTAAGTCACTTGATCATGGCCTCCCAGGCAGTCTGTGGGAGAGGTGGGAATGCAGATGTCCTGCCTGTGCTTTAACCCCCAGTTTATCCTTCTTCCCCTTAACGTTAACACAGAGATGAGAAAGAACAGTGGGAAAAGCTGAAACTGGGGCCTGTGGCAATTTACCCCAGATGAGGATCTGTCTCTCCATCTTTCCCCCTTTAATACATAGCACTGACCCCATGGCTAGTGCTCAGTAAACACATCACTAACATGACAGCAATACTGACAGATGAAATGAGCGTACTAGAAGCTGATTGAATGAATACAGAGCTCCTGCTCATTTGTTCCTTGTACAGGTCCTTTCCAGTGCCACAGTCTATGATCTGTGGTGTATCTATCCCATTCCTCACTGGCTGCCAGTGACACAGTGCAGCTGGCAGATGTTACTAGCTAGTGAGAGAACTATTTCATTAGCCAGCATTTTGCAATGAAAGGGGGGATTTGAGGTGCTAACGGGAGGTGACATCACTCCCTACCTGGAGGAGAACAGAACAAATAGTGAGAGGTGCTGTCAAACTAGCGATGGGAAAGAAAAGAAATCATCCCTGGGCTGGTGGAGGAGGAAGAGGAAACTAGAGCCAAGCAATGTGGAATGCAGAGAATGAAACTAACTGAAGAGAAAAAGGCATTTGCATAACACACTATAGACCTTTGCACCTAATCCACAGAGGTGCTGAGTGATGGCTATAAGGAGAGCTGAGGGTGCTCAGCAAATTGCGGCATCAGGCCCCGTGTGGGGAGGGAGCAAACCTAACCAGCCAGACCTACCTCAGGAAAATGATCCATTTGGACTGGACCAGGCAATATGCAGTATATGGGAATCCCCTCTCAGCAAGGTGGACCTAGCTTAGGGAGCATCTTCTTCTTCTGGCAGAGCAGATCAAACAAGAGAGCACAGGCCTGAAGAGAGAGAAGCATGAAGGCAGAACAAACAAGGGATATTTCCTGGGTCCACAGAGTTGATTGCCCGAGTTAATCTTACTTGCCATCTTTCACACCTGAAAACGACAGAATTGATTTTTCTCTAGCTTCCAGGCTGCAGGGGACCATCATGACAGTTAATGTTTTACTGCCTTGTAAATTTAATAATGCTTTGCCTTCCTGTAGCACCTTCCATCCAAAGATCTGAAAACCCTTTGCGGACAGTAATGAATCAAACCCCGCAATCGTCTCAAGTGTCCAGGCCTGCACCTTAACTGCTAAGCCCAATGTAGAAACAGTTGCTGTAGGGCAGGCTGAGCATTTCCAGTGTGGATATGCAGATCAAAAGTTCTATTTGTAAGAAGGCCACAAACCTACGCCCTCAGGGGCAGCACGCTAACATATGAGCAGGTGGACTGAGAGTAAGAGCTCGAAACGGGGCTTGTTCCTTTCAGGTGGCCTGGTTTGTGCAATAGGAGATGGTACCAGGGATGGCCTTACCACACGTGAGACCCCAGGCTGTTGGAGGGATGGTCAGTCTTTGGATGGCATTCCATGACTGGCCAAGTTAATGCAACCTCTGCGGCTTTCAAAGGCACAGGGCTCCAAGCAACAACTTGTGTTGTTTGTGTTAAAGCTGAATCTGCATGGTCCACTGGAGTTTGGGAATAGCATCAGGTCTCCTGCATCACCCACATAAGTGATGTGTTACACTTACATTAGGACCCTTCACTCCATGGGCCAGTGGCTTAGTACCAGTGTTATGGCATATAGGTGGACAGGAGTCAGGAGATGCTTTTATTCCTCAGTCTGTGGGCTAAGACACACTAGGGATGTGAGCTAATAGGGATTCTGGAGTTGCCACAGATCCCTGAGGCCTATGGATTGGTGGCAGTCAGTGACATGCACACAAGAGCCTTGGGGATCTGACTCCTGGCCTACTGGAACTCCAAAATGCTGTGAAGATCATGCTCTTGGGTTTTCATCAGTGTTTCATGCATGCAAGCATCTGAGGGTCAATAGTGATGCCAACCTTAGGGATGGCTTCTCTCCCCCTCCCCATTGCTGGATCAGCCCCATGTTCCCAGGCACATGGGATCAGGGGTTCAGAATTAAAATGGTGGGCTGTAGGATGGAGAGGAAGGGGATTGTCAGGCTCAGAAGTGGTGAAAGAAATTCTGAGGCCTGGGTGCAGATGTTGGGGAAACTCCTGAGTAAGAGAGTATCATTGCAAATCACATGATGCTGCCCTGACTTGAAGGCTGAGTCAAAGCAGACCATGATGTCTAATTTTACATGGGTCAGGCTCATACCAGGCATACCTGACATCAATAAATTTACACCAGGGATGAATTTCATCCAGAGGGCCAGGGATTACACTGTGTCAATAGTCACTCTGAGTTCACAGTGTGTAAATGAGATCAGAATCTGGCTTGGACTGTTTAGTCATTGAAGCTCAGGAAAGTCTCACAAATCCAGGTGTGGTTTAGCTTCATTGGATCTATCCCTTCTGTACTGGCTCCACAATACCCGCTGTGCTGATGTTCTGACTTTCCTTCACTGCCCGTTGCTTCACCTTCTTTGAGCTGTTGCTGGGTTATCCAGAGGGAAAACTCTTCATCATTAAGGTGCTGGTTTCTCAGTCCACATGGTCAATGCTAATTTCTGGTAGACTTTTATCCAGCAGTCTGGGTGAGATCTGCCGCTGGTGTAAATGAGTGCAGCTGAGCAGCAGTCATTGAAGGAGCTACAATGACGTACGTCAGCTAAACCTGGGCCCCATTGTACAAACATATAATAAACGGCAGTCCCTGCCCCACACTGACCATCTGCATTCTATACATTCATTTCCACTGCTGCCTCTCGCTCCTGGACCAACCACAGGAGTCTTAAGAAATGAGCTCTGATTCCTAGATTGTCATTTCAGCAGTGACAACTCTGGCTTAATCCAGACCGAGGTCACAGATTTACCTTTCAGGCTACCAGCTTCAATTTTTATTCTAAATGGATTTAGTTGTAGACAATCCTCTCAGTAATAATTCTTCATCCAATCATCCCAGCACTGTTAAATCTCTACTGACTCCTCTTGCTATGCTTCCAACCTCAATGCAGAGGTCACAGTTTGTCCCTCCTCCTTTAAAACTTCAGCTGATGAGCACTCGGCTCATTCCCCTCAGCCAGCTTGATGTAGCATTTCCATGGCTTTCTGGACTTCCCCAGCTAAAGTCAAAGGGCTGTGAGATCAAAAAGAGGCGGAGACTCAGAAGAAGTCCAAGGGATGACGTTCTAATCATTTTGCAAGAAGGTAAGATGAAAAATAGACTAGTTTTACAATGGGATGTCAGCATAGGGATGAGGAGCACAGGTTGGGCACCTGTGACAGGGATAACGTGTAAAGGGATAGCTGCAAAACCTGCCCTTTTTATGCCAGAGAGAGGATAGCTGGTGAAAATGGTCCTTGGGGAATTCCCTCTGCACAGGAGGCCTCTCAAGTCAGCATAGAGATGGCACAACAGCTCTACACCAATCCCCCATGCAGTCTCTAGCATAGGGGCATGGCTGGGGGAGGGAGTTGACCAAAGCATTCTGGCTAGTCTGGACTAGTGCAGCAGGGCACAAAGGGCCATTCAAAACTGGCATAAATTAGAGGAAGTCCCAGGGACTGCTCTCACTTGTACAGGGGACCAGGCCAAGCCTGGAATTAGGAAGACAAAAAGCTGTCCTGAAGACACCGTAGCCCTCTCTTTTCACCTTCTTGGGCTGTCTCCCGCAAGGAACACAGCTGGGCCTTTGCAGAAGCTCTGTAGACACACTGAGCCCAGACAGGAGACAGGTGCTTGGGGATGCGATAGTGAGGTAGCGGAAGGAATGAGCCTGTTATGGACAGCGGGGGTCTAGGATGCACTACCGTTTGGGTCTGTGGTGCATGTTATTGCAATGGAGCTACAAGATCTCTCTGTTTTGACTCCCAGGAAGCAATGATTATAGCGTGATGTATTTATAGCCTACAAGCAGATTTGACGGGGAGATCTATTATTGGTCCAAACTTCTACATCACTAATATATCTATTAGATTTTCTTGTTAGTCCTGTTTCTCACGTGTAACTAAAATAAAATGTTCCTTAGAGTCACAGATGTGTAGGACAGACCTTGGGAGCTCATCTAGTCCATCTCCTGTGCTCAGGCAGGATCAATTATACATAGATCATCCCTGACAGGTGTTTGTACAACCTGTTCTTAAAAACATCCAGTGATGGGGATTGCACAACCTCCCTTGGAAGTCTAGTCTAGAGCTTAACTATCCTTAGAGTTAGAAAGTTTTTGTTACTATCTAACCTAAATCTCCCTTGCTTCAGATTAAACCCATTACTTCTTGTACCCCCCTCAGTCGTCTTTTCTCAAGACTAAATGTGCCCAGTTTTTTTAACCTTTCCTCCTAGGTCAGGTTTTCTAAACTTTTTATCGTTTTTGTTGCTCTCCTCTGGACTCACCAGTTTGTTCATGTCCTCCTTAAAGTGTGGCATCCAGAACTGGACACAGTACTTCAGATGAGGCCTCACCAATGTGGAGTAGAGCAGGTCAATAACCTCCCGTGTCTTACATATGACTCTCCTGTTAATGATATTAGCCATTTTAGCAGCTGCATCACATTGTTGACTCATATTCAATTTGTGACCCACTGTAATCACTCAGATCCTTTTCAGCAATACTACTGCCTGGCCAGTTATTCCCCATTTTGTAATTGTGCATTTGATTTTCCCTTCCTAAGTGAAGTAGTTTGCACTTGTCTTTATTGAATTTCACCTTGTTGATTTCAGACCAAATTCTCCAATTTATCAAGGTCATTTTGAATTCTGAGTGCTTTCCTCAGAACTCTTATGCAGCCGAATATGATCTCTCCCATTTCAAACCATTTTATTCTTGCCCTGTAAGCAGAGGAGTAGTGCAACATGCCTGTTCCTTTGGGGGGAGCCTTGAGATGAATGAGTGTCTCCCTCTCTGACCATCCTGCTCCCACACTGCCTTCTTTCAGGTATTAGTTATTGTGCAGTGTTATCTGCTTGCTTGTTAAGTTGGGGCAGATTCTCTGCTTGTGTGTAATAGCCTACCTCCATGCAAGTCAAGTCCCACCAGCTGAGGAGCTGGCCCGATGACTAGTGCTTAAGGAAGCAGTGTGTGAACAAAGTGCATAGCATCTCTTCTCAGTGGCTTACAGAGATGGATGTCCAAGCTGACTGGTGGCTGTGTGCACCACAGTATCGGGATCACAGTTCCGTCACCTCAGGAAGAAGAATCTAGTGAAACACTTCGCTTATTGCTGTGACTCATTAAGAAGGAAGGTGTCAGGAAATGCCTCTACTTACCCAGCCTCAGCAGATGTGGTAATCACTACAGAGAGCCCGCATGGAGCCAAGTGCTCAATGGAGGAGGGGAGACATTATCAAGACCAAGAGATACAGCCCAGGATTATTTACAAAACCTACGTGAAGGTCACAGCTACCTCTGCAGTGCAATGCTACTAGTGTTGCTATGGACGTGCTAGGTGCATGCCTCAGACACTAAGAATCTAGACAGGGCAGGGCAATAGCTTCACTAGCTACCTGTTACCTTGTTTTGTAGTCCATTGTATACATTTCCAAATAGGAAGAGCCTCCACGCTTAACTGAACTTAGGGACTGTGGTGGCAGAGGCCAGACGTCTGGGACACCTGTCTACCTCTGTGCATGTGTGTGACCGGAAGGTTGCATTGTGGTGGGAGTTCCTTCCATGGCCCAGTATGGAGAGTCTTCTGTGTAGGTGTTAAAAATGTCTGGGGCTGTGAGGGCCTTTATCAGATGAGGTACAGGAAAGCAGAGGCTTTAGGCCGGTTTGACTCCAGGGCTCTACAGCATGCAAGCAGGTATAGATCCCGGTGTGGGCTCACCTATGATGGAAAATCCAGTGGGGCTGGAATGGGGAGGGCTGGGCTGGACTGGTGCAAAGCTGCTGCAACTTCTCCTCCACAAAGAGGCCCACGGGCAGCCAGCAGGGCCTCAAGAGCATGTGGCCGTGGCCAGGGACGGCAACTGGGGATGGATAGACTCAGTGCTTCCTCACAGCAGAGCTGTTGGCAGAACATAAAGCTGCCCAAGCCCAACGGCATCTCATAGAGGGTGAACTCCCAACCCCAGACTCTCTCTTTGCTGAGCAAGGGCCCTCTTTCTCTCTCTCCCCACCCCAGCGAGCAGCAGCCCTTCCTGGCCTGGAGATCTGCATCTCCCTGGGCCAGCAAGGGTGAATCTGAGCTGTTGCATTTGTTGGCAAAAAAGGACAGAGTGTTAATCCTCTGTGTGTTGGGAATGCCCACGTAGGCACAATGCAACGATGTCTGTGCAGAGATGATGAACATATGCACTTCAAAATATTTTTGATGAAAAATGGGGTTTTGTGCCCAAATGGAAATTTTTATGGAAAATGTCTAATTTTGACCAAAATTCAGGGACCGGGGGCAAACAAAACAAATGAAAAATGTTGACTGAAAATCAAAAAATGTTCAGCTTTTGTTTTTTTGATGAAAACTTTCTGGGAACCAAAACCACTTCCCAACCCGCTCTAGTGATGATCCAGGTACCTAGGACCTTACTGAAGCCAAACTCTCCCTATGATCTGCGGAACGATTTGTGCATTTGGCCCCAGCTTATTACAAAGGGAACCCTAGGGAAAATTCCTGTCCTGCCCTACCATTGTCATGCAAAAGATGAGGAAAGAAGGCCTGAAAATCATCAGCCTACTCTACAAAGGAGACTGTCACAGGGTGGCCTGCCAGCCCCTTGCAAGGAAGTCAGGCTACCTTACAGTTTCTTTAAGGGGAGACAGCTCACCTTGGCTCATCTGGAAGTAATTAACTGCCCAGGTGGCTAATTGGCTAATGAGCAGCTGGATCTGATAAAAGGCCACTAGGGACTTAATTTGGGAAGGTTGCTCCTAAAAGGAAGGCAACTTCTGGGGTGAATGTTCTGATAGACAAGTCTGCTAGTTGGCTGTAGGAGCCAAGCCTGCAAGGAGCATATGCTGCTGTGGAGCCTGTATTAGTGCTAGACTGGTAGGATGTGGCATTAGGAGCCAGAGCCTCTGGGGCGAAAGGAGTTGCTCTGCAAAAAAAGGCTTGGAGGCAGAGGGAGGCAGGAGGTGGCTGAGGGGAACTAGTGGTGAGTCTGAGGGAGCAGAGGGTCCCTGCTTGGGAACCCAGAGTGGTGGGAAGTCTTGGGTTCCCTGTCTGACCCCCAAGAAAGGGAATATAAAGTTCTCCTGGGACAAGGATTATAGAGCCTCAGCTGGAGCTGAAGACCTGTTATAAGATCATTGGACTATTTGTTCATGGGGGTTTTATTATCTTACTAGGGGTGGGGCTATAAGTGACCTGGCCAGGGGCTGAGTTGTTGGGGGTTTTTGATAGGGGGTGTCAGTATCCACAACACTGTTACACTATGCCTGCTATGGGGGGCACTGACTGTTGAGAGCCCCCTACAGAGACCTTTGCTTGAGAAGGGGAGCTTGGCTCAATCCTGACTTATAGAAGAATTTCTGCATAAGTCTTTTGATTAATGTATGATGTGGTATTAGAAGCCAATTCACTGCCAGCTGTTGTTATGTGGAGTGAGACTTTTCTTCTCCTGTAATAATACTTAGCTAGCTATTAATGTTTCTCTTCCAAGGATCTCAAAGCACTTTATCAAGGAAGGTTAAATATCTTTAAATGCTCTGAGATCTACAGACAGCAGCTGAGTGGCAAAAGCTGTCCTAGAATCCAGCTGTCCAGTATCCTGGCCTCTGGGTCATATTGCCTTTCCTCAGATCTAGCCTGAGATCAGGGGCTTTGTGGAGTAACAGCTGTGATATAGTTGTATCTTGATGATGTCTGCTTCTCTGGTTCTGTAGTTCACTTCTGTGGCTGTTCGGTGTCTGTTCCCATCTGACTGTATGTGGTATATGAACATTTCCATCTAGTCTGATAATCCTGTGTCTACCAGTGCCAGGTGCTTCAGAGGGAGTGCTAAAGTCTGAAAATAGACAATTGGGCAATAACGTGCCCGAAAGGGAAGCTTCCTCTTTGCCTCAGGCCGCTAGTGGCTTACATCCAAAAGCAAGCGGGGCTTATGCCTGTGTGTGTTCTGTCAAATGTAATGCTGCACATTCTTCTTCACTGTAAAATGTCAAGTCCTTTTTAAAAATCCTACTGTTTTATGGCAATGAGTTCCACAGACTGGCTTTTGCATTGTGTGAAAGGTATTTCCTTTATCAGTCTTAAATCTGTTGCCTTAATTTCATCAGGTGTCCCTTTGTTCTTAAATTATCAGAATGGCTCAGTAAGAATAACAAAATGACCTTTTGTAGTGTGTGGGTATGTTTTATTTATTTATTCCCCGTTTATTCCATCTGTTTCTCTTCTACTCACCTGCCTGATCTGTCTGCTATAGAGGGAGACACTCAAAAGATTAATCTCTTAACCCTTTCTGTTTCTCCCACAGTGTGTTCTTTGTTTCTTTTGCCTCTTGAGTTTTGCTAAGTTGCGACTGTCAAACTTCAAGCAGTGAGAAACTGCATCTGAGTGGAAGCTCATTTGTGCCTTGCCCCAGTATTTTGCTCTGTACTTCCTTTGGATCAAAGGTGCTGTATAAATGAAATATCACGCACTATTTACTACTCCTTGGAAGAATTTTTAATCCCACCCTGACTGTAGAATCTGCAACTGTTGCTCACGCTGACTTTAGCCAGGGCACTTGCAGTTGGTCACATACTAATTTGTGATGGATTAAATCCCTTAAACCTGAGCCAGTCAAGGGGCCTTTGAAAGGAGGGTGTGGCACACGTGTAGCTCCCAAGGATTTTGACTGAAATTGTGGGTGTCCTCGGGGCTTCTGGTAACCAGGCTCCTAAAACTCAGAGGCCACTTCTGGAATTTTAGCCTCTCCTGAGATCACATGGCAAGTCCATAGTACAGCTGTGAGTAGAATCCAGGGCACCTGTCTCTCCAGTCCCTACTTTAACTTCTAGACCATGGGGTCTCATAGGCCTGCACATGGGACCAGATGTATCCTCCTATAAGCAGTTCCAGCCATCATCCTCAGGGAAATTCCCTCTGGTGCAGGACTTGCTTAGGGTCGATGTGTCCCCACATAATCCCCATCACAACTGCTAGACTGGGGAATGCTGGGGGCATGTTGGGGACATGAAGGTTTGTAACAATAGTGCAGTGCACTACCGAGATTCTGAGCTGCTCTAAATTATGCTGGGCATTGTACAGTCCCACGTAGCAGCTCAAATCGAGGGGAAGCCAAGGTGGGATGAAACTATCTTTTTGTCCCTACTCTCCTTCTCTGGTCAACATCTCCTGACTAGGGTGATCAGATAGTAAGTGTGAAAAATCAGAATGGGTGTGGGAGGCAATAGGTGCCCATGTAAGAAAAAACTGCAAATATCGGGCCTGTCCCTATAAACTTGGGACATCTGTTTGCCCTACTCCTAACATGTGACACTCAAGATGCATCTTAGAATTTGGGCTGCAGTACTTGGCTGGTAAAATCTGGCATTTGCCAGCCTTGAGGGTGGCCCTTTCAGCTGTCTGAACTGATGCAGAGGTTACTTTCAGATCTTGCCAGATTGTTCTGATATCTGGAAAGATCCTGCCAGGCTAACAGATAAACACATCTAGATCCTCTCTGGCTCCCATATGCAAATCCTGTCTGAAGAGTGGGGTGTGTGTTTTCAGTGCCCACATGGGACACTACTGCACAGCAAGCTGGTCTGCTGTAGATGCGCACCCTGGCTGTCTACACAGCAACTTGCCCTGTGGACAAGCCCTTACTTACAAATGCTTTTGCATGGATTCAGGTAGCTTGGGGTGAGCCGGGTGAACTTGCAGGTGCTTACACAAACTGGACCTCCTAATCTTTGTTAATCATTAGAACACCATGTTGAGTGAAACCGGCTTTGTTCAGGGGAAACTCTGGGTAAACTGGTGCCCTAAGTGAAGAATTTTTATTTGGTGCCATTCCTTCCCCATCCCCACTTCTCAGCTATCAAAGTATGACCATTCCATCCCCCCACTCTTTGCCTGGGTCACCTCTCTTCCTATCCTCCTCATTTCTCTCCAGCTCCCCTGCAGGACTTGTTTCTGATCAGCTCCTTTGGCTGTTGGAATGCAGGGGGTCTTCTGGCCAGATAGCTTCTGCCTGCAGTAGAACATCACTTTCTTCCCCATGAAATATGGTTCTCTAGGCAGCCATTAGTCTATGCTGTCTAGGGCCACCCCTTTGTTTGTTTCAGGGAGGGTAATGTTCTGATGCTCTGACTACTGCTTCTTGATGGGGTGGATTTAAAAACTCCTCTAGTAGCTATACAAGTGAATACTTTGGTACTGACAGTACTGTGGCAATGTTGATCTAGCCTGGATAAGGAATGCTTGTGCCATTGCTGTTGAAGGGAAGGAGTAGGGAGGGGGAAAGGACATTTTATGCAATGATATTGTTTGTTTCTCTTGGCAACTTCTTCCATGTATTCCACACCCTGCATAGCCAGTGCTGCTCCACCCTGAGTTCCTCCTACCTTTCAGCTCTGTCTGTAAATACTATCTCTATGGGGTGCTGTCTCTAGGAGTTCCAACACACCGTGATATCACACAGCTGCCTCTAAGGACGTAGTCTCCTTTCTCTTAGCACTATATCACATACCTCTACCCCCCACCCAGTAAAACTGAGGTTGTGGGTTCATGGCAGAGCCCTGGCTTGCAGTGCTAGAGGTAACTCCAGTGATGTGAGTCAGCTATTCTGGGCAGCAGTACTAATTCTATTGGTTTTTTCCTTGTTTTTTCCAGCACATCTGGGGAAGTGAAAAGCAAATGCTTTAAATATAGCTAGATCACTTTGGAGTCAGGAGGATCCTAGCTTTCTTATTCCTCCAGCCTGAGGTTTGCACATACTTCTTGAACAATCTTTTTAGCGCTGCACACACTGGATCCAAGCCGGCCTTCCCCGCACAAACGTGAACTTTGGAGGCCGTTCAGAGTCAGATCAGAACTTTGTGCTTCAAGCCTCTCGTGAACCGAACTGGAACACCAAAATCCAAATCCATGTGAGCACTGGAGGCATTTGGATTTGTATGGCCATCTAGAATCAAACTTCACAGCTTAGGGCCACCTGATTAGTAAGAAGCCTGATCTAAATGAAGGGCTGGTTTCTGATACCTTTTAGTTACATTGAGCAGGGTTGTACTTTGTTAGTAGTCCCATTGTCTTCACTGAGAATATCCTGTGTGACAGAATAGGGTGCTATTCAATGTAAAAGTAAGGCTTTCAAAATCTAGCCCATAGAAAGTGAACTCTGGTCAGATATTCCAAATGTAGAGTATGAGGTTGGGAATGGCTTGGAATTTTTTCCTTCATGAAAATTTTGACTGTGCATAAAAATATTTCAAATTTTTTTTTAAGGTAGCTCAGTCATGGGTGTCTAGCTGTGGTGCATCAAGGCAGGTGTAGCCTGGGGCATCTGACACATGGAGGAGAATGGCACCATGAGGCAACCAAACTGAACCTCTCAGGAGCCACTGCAGTGGCACATCCATACTGAGACACTTGAGTTTTTGGCTAAGACTCTAGGCCTTTTTTTTAGGTGAAAACCACTTTGTCAGATTTTGGGCACTTTCTTTCAACAAAATTGAAATTTTCTGAGGCAAGCAGGTGCTTCTTATTAAAATTTGTTTTTTGGTCAAACTCTACTCTCCCCCCCCCCCCCCCCATCAGAACTGGTTTGACAGAACTTTCAACCCACCCTAAGTGGGGTTTAACTGAGCAGTCAGTCTGCAGCCATGGGTTCCTCAGGTTGGATACTGGTTTTGGACTGAATGTTTTGAGGGGAACACCTCTTCCTGCCTAGTATATGAAAATAGGAGCCCAGAAATGCCTGTGGGGCCGCATCCTCCATTTGATCATTTCCCAAACTTGCAGGAATGTGGCGATTCTCATTCCAAACTCGTTCTTCATGTGGAAACTGAGTTCCATTCAAGGCTTTTTCTCTGGGGCGAGTTGTGGGTGGGTGGAGAGGAGAGGAGAGGGGATGGGGAGGGGAGAATAGCTTACTGATTATCAAGAAAATCTAGGCATGTATGTCAATGGAGAAGGCAAAGCTGTGCAGTATGGGAACCAAACACCTGCATGGGGGGCCCTGGGACCTGATCCCACAACCTTTGCATAAATAAGTGAAATCTCCATGAATGAGCCGTGTGGGCAGGATCAGGCTCCTGGATTTCTCAGGGCTCCTGTTTAAAAAAAGTTTCCTTCAGTGTAGCTGAGATTAAAAAAAGTGGCAGCTATTTGTACTGTCAGATTGCACATGTTAATGACTGTCCATGCAGCCCCCACTTGCTGGAAGGAAAATGGGGAATGGTAATGTCACCAATGGGGTTAAATATTAAACAAACTAATCAAAAGCAAATGCTCATTCAAGCAGAACAACCCAGAGCTAGTTTGCTTGTGTGTGAGGCAGACCAGGGGTGAGTCATCTGGCATGAAAAAGCATCATGGAATAAATTGTATTCTATGCTCTGTCCACAGTCACGGAGCTTTACACAGGAAAGGATAGCTGCCCTATTGTATTTGGCACTTGATTAATGACCCTCAACTGCAGTGCTGTTCTCATCTGCTTCCCCTGTAGGGGGCCAGGAAATATGGATGGAAAGCCAAAGGAGGCGATATCGGCCTGGCCAATGGGGAAGAGCAGCATGTAGCTGGAAATGTGCAGGGACTAGACAATCCTTCCTCAGCTGTGTATAAATGAAGGCCACAAGTTGTTACATTGGTGGTAGGTCTGCCCATCACCGCTGCCTGTGCTGCAATCCTCATCCCTGCCTTTGTTTCTTCTTCCCATGACTAGGGTCTCCCCTGGTGTGTAGCCTCCAGCACTCGACTGTGGCTACTTCTTGTTGCCCTCTGATAAAGAAATGCACCAAAAAACCCATCCTCAGCTCCCCTGAGCTCCCAGTTGTTTCTGAAACTGGTTCCTCTTACACCATGGACTTGTTTTAAACTAACCTCATGAACTAACCCCCCCCCCCCTGCACTCCCCTAGGTACTACTCCTGGTCATCTAGCCCCTTGGTCTCTTATGTCCATTTGCACACCATCTCTGTTGGTGCAAGAGCCTTTGCTGAAGCTCCAACTGTCTGGGGCAGACTTCCTCTTGCACAGTTCCTCAATCTTAATCTGCTCTGAAATCTCCACTTTTCTCCCTCTGCTACTATTTATCATTTGGGACCCGGAGTCTGACTTGAGTTGCACTGGTATAAATTCAGACATTCTATTGGCTCCCTCAGTTGCTACTACACTAGTTATATCTTGTGTCATTCCTCAAGCATTTTGGAATGGCATGTGTGGAAGATGCTATGCAAAATAAAACTTTTCTCTGCAAATGGCCTGAAGATAGCCCTCAGGATGGAAATAGCTGGGATGCTGACATGACCTGTTGTGATGGGAAGTAAACATGTACATTTCTGGTTACACTGCATGTAAAGCCAGATTATTACATTTCAGGGTTCAGACTGACTCTTTTAAATTCCTTTCCACCTGCTCAAAACCAAGTTGGCAACTATTGTTCTCAGCTCTGAGAATATCAAATGTCAGCTCTTGCCACCAAAGGAAAGAAATGAAATGAGTGGGTAAGCAGAAAACTCCACTTGTGACTACCTCTCTCATGCCTCACCTCGGCCTGGAACAACATAAACAAGAAGTCCATGTGAGCTGTCTTTCATACCAGTTGATTACTAGCTGATTGTGGGGGGGAGCTATTTTTGAGATGTGCTGAACATAAGATTGGCCATACTGGGTCAGACCAGTACCCCATCTTCTGACAAGGGCTAGTGCTAGGTGCTTCAGAAGTAATTAACAGAATTGGGCAATTATCAAGTGATCCTATCCCAGCATCTGGCAATTTAGAGACATCCAGAGCATGGGGATGCATCCCTAATCATCTTGGCTAATAGGCATTGATGGCCGTATCCTCCATTAACATATCTAACTGGGTTCAAAAAAATTATACTTTTGGCCTTCAAACGTACCCTGGCAATGAGTTCCACAGATTGACACTGCACTATGTGAAGAAGTACTTCCTTTAGTTAAGCCTGCTGCCTATAAATTTCATTGGGTGCTCCCTGGTTCTTGTGTTACATGAAAAGGTCAATAACATTTCCTTATTCACTTTCTCAAAGCCATTCATAATTTTATAAACTTCTATCATAGCCCCCTGAGTCATCTCTTTTCTAAGTGGGAACAGTCCCAGTCTTTTTAATATCTCTTAATACAGCTGCTGTTCCATACCCTGTAATCACTTGTATTGCTCTCTTCTGTAACTTTTTCCTAATTCTAATATCTTTCTTTCTGACATGCAAGCAATATTCCAGGTGCAAGCATACCATGAATTTATTTAGTGGTATTATATTTTCTGTTGGTCCATTTCCTAATGGTTCCTAACATTGTTAACCATTTTGACTGTTGCTGCACATTCAGCAGGTGGTGGTTTGTTTTTGGGGTGTGGTTACTTTAAAAAAAAAAAAAAAAAAAAAAAAAAAAAAAAAGTACAATGACCCTAGATCTTTCTTGAGTGGTAACAGCTACTTTAGATCCCATCGTATTGTGTGTATGGCTGGGCTTGTTTTCCAGTGTGCATTGCTTGGCATTTACCAACCTTGAATATAATGAACATTGAATTGGTGTCTGGTATTTCAAGGCCCTTTGTTCATTAACATTAGTGTTCCTCTAAATCATAGGATTAGGAATTTTATTATAAGGATTAGTCAGACATGTCCTCATTTATAAAGAAAGCAGTGAGAAGGTCCATTGATCTCCTCTAAGAAGGCATTGCCCCTCAGAGTTTTACTTCAGGTGTGGAGAAACAAATTTGCGGTTGCAACACCAATATTTCTAAACCAACTTGGACAGATGTTGGGCTGCCCATTCCAAGCAGGGTTGGGGTGGTATCCTATGGAGACAATAGGCAAAAATCCCCTTCAAGTCAATGGCAAAGCCCTCACTGAGGATACGTCTGTACAGCAAGCAGCAGTGAATCTCCATGCCTGGGCCTACAGACTTGGACTCACATTTCATGCCATAGCGTAACTGTGTCGAGGTTGTAGCGCTGGCTCTGATGCCTCAAGGGGATGGTTGTCACAGCCCAAGCTTCAGCCTGAGCCACGGTATCCACAACTGTTACTTTTATGCCATAGCACCCCAAGTGTGTCAACTCAACCACAGAGACTTGCGGCCGTGGGCTGCCATTCATTGCAGTGACTTACCCTGATTTGGAGGAGAGCAGGATCAGGCCTTTAATAAATAAGACTCGCTTGTTGGAAACAATCCAGCAGAGCTATTTAGGGATCGCAAAGGCTGTAGTCCTTGTAGGTGAATTTCTGTTTATCTCACTCCCTGACTGAGATCTTCAATTCCTGCACTGAGCTGAACTCGCTGTGTGAGACTCTGCCTCTCCATTATACCCATGATACCCTACAGACCTCACTGGAGTTGTAGTAATGTGTTTGGCCCTTAGAGGTTGAACAAAAGCCAACCAGAGTTGATGAAAAGACAGACTTTCATTTGACTGGAGGGGGCTTATGCTGAAATGTAACATTTCTTTTACAAAGTGCTGGAGGGATGTTGCCATAATAAAACTCCATCACCCAATCAACTTCCTGCCCTGATGGAGCCTCAGCGCCCCTCCTCCCCCCTTCTGCTAGACTTCTGTGGGGCTCATAGGCTTCTGGCCCTCTCCCACATAAACTCTTTCAAGCTGAACTCTGCTGTCCATTCAATGTGATTTTTTTTCAGGAGCAAGTTAGAAGTGTTGCCAGCCAAGAGAAGCTTGATGCTGGTTCTATGGCTCCCTATTTGGTTCGGGGTCTGAGCAAGTGGGGTGGGGTCAGTAGAAAAATAAATTAGACTACTTCTTTCTCCCCCAGCAACAGAGTGAGGGGCCATGGGGCAGCCCCTTGTGATAATACTGACAGCTCCGCCTGGCATGGGCTGGTCCTCATTCCTGCACAGCCTGAAGTGGACAAAAGTTGTTGTTTGCCCAGCAGGTTGCTGCTTGCTGTGACAATTTGCAGGCTGCTATTTGCAGTGGGTAATTATAGCTCTTGTTTGCAGGTGGAGCGGTGAGTATAGGATTTGTTGCCTGTTTCCAATCCACCTGTTTGTCAGGTGCAGCCTGGGCCCCTGGCAGGCCCATGCACGGAAGGTCACGTTGATTCCCATAATGCGGTAGTGGGAAGGGGGTGACGTGCTACTTTGAGGGAACCACAATCCTCCTGGGGCTCTCAGGGATGTGGGTGGGGGAGGGAAGGGGAGTCACACCCAATGCCCTGCCCCTGGGGAGGATGCAGTATGTGCTGGAGTACTCGGGCGTGGCACAGACAGCAGGATATACTCCTCTGAAGGATAAACCGGCTGAACGTGCTCCTGTGACTTCAGAGCTGGGTGCCCCTTGATACTAAATCTCAATAGCCTTGGATGCAAATGGAAAGCTCTTGCCCACATAACTGCAGTGCCTGAAGAGTGACTCATTCCACAGGGCTGTGAAGTGGTGGGTGAAGTGGAATGCACATGCCTGTCCTTAAAACAAGCAGCACACTCTGTGTAAAGGGACATAACCTGCCTTGCTTGGGGACTGGTCTCCCACTCCTCCCTTTGTGCAACAGAACAGGTGGCTTCATGGGCATGAGATGTGTGTCATCTCTGTGACCTGTAGGAGCCAAGAGGAGAGTTGGGAGAATTCGTCATTTGACAAAATATGTTCTTAATTAACTTGGCAGGATATTTCAGAGGGAGTTGCCTCCCTTCAGCCAGCCAGACCTGGCTCTCACTAAGGAATTTCACTAGGCCCTGCTGTATCTTTAATCGCTGAGCCAAAATCTGCTCTAGCATACAGTCAAGGGGGTGTGGGTGTATGTAACCCCGAGTAAAATCTCCCCACTTTAGCAGAGGCTCAGTTCTAGGTGTTGTCTGAACAGAGTAAATAAGAGGCTCAGCAGAGGACTGAGAAAAATCCAGAGTGCTCATGGCAACTGGAAAATGAAGTGCCTAACACTACAGATGATAAGGCCAGAAGCGGACCAGTAAGGTCATCTAATCCTGACCTCCTGCATAACACAGGCCAGAGCATTCCACTTAGAGTCCTGCCAGGCTGGGAATTTTTCTTCCCTACTATGTAAATGACACTATTGAGCCCAATAATTTGTAGTTGAATTGGGGACCTCTTTTACAGCACTGAGGAGCTGGCCTTTTAAATCAGTGGAGCTCTACCAAAATCCATGCAGCTTTGCTGACTGACACCAGCTGAAGTTTGGGCCCAACGACTTCAGTGATGTTGAATTTACTATGTCTGCAGCAATCCTGAAATCTCTGAAAGTCTCTGGATCTACCAGTCCAAAACTAGGCATAGTATCCAATCTGGGGGAGGGAGGGGAAGATGTGCTGATTCTTATCCATGTATTCTGCAGCAATGTACTACAGGGAATCACCCATTGCATTTTAAGTATAAAATAGAGCCCCAAGTACTTCCCTTATAACAACATAACATGGCGTTTTCTCATTTTGCAGATAGGGAAACTGAGGCACAGAGGTGAAATAGTCAATAAGCTGACCCTAGGCCTCCTGAATACCCAGTCCAGTGCCCTGTTCACTTCACTACAGCATTCCACCTTTAGTGGAGTTCACTGTGACATCTTGATGCTGACGCAAATACTACTGCCAGTCCTACAATATCTTGCTCATTGGGTGGTGCCCTCTCCCAAAGAATGTAGTTTTAAAGCTGGTAACCCTGGACATGTCCATTGTACTGCTAGGTGTGCCAGCCTTAAAAAAAACCAAAAAAAAAACCAAACCCAAATGTTTAGCTGAACTAAAATTTGTATTCATGCTGTCCATAACTGAAATATTCCTGAGTCCAAGATCTACAGGCACAAAGAGGCAGATTCTCAGGTGATGTAAACAGATGTAGCTCCACTAAGAAGTTGATGGAGTTACACTAAGCAAGTGTGTGTGTATCTGGCCTGGATCTTCAGGTGGTGTAACAACTAACTGGCCAGTTTCTTTACTAACTCTCCAGTCTAAATTTTAGAGCAGGTCAGAAACTGGGATTTCTGTTTTGCAAGAGTCTGATTGTCAAATTGTTTTCATTCCAAATTGGAGCGAAAGGCCAAAACTTCCTATGAAATGAAAATTCTAAAAAATGTGGATTTTCATTAGTTCCAAATCTGTTTGGATGTCAAATCATTCCTTCTGATAAGGTATAAATGTTTTTGTTTTGACATCAGCAATACTATGAATGTAATGTGTAAACATATTAAAATCCATATTAGTACAATATAAGCTGAAACAAAATGAATTGCCATTAAAGTCAAAAGGGAAGGCTTCTACCTTTATCGACGTGTTTTGACATTTCAATGAGAGTCAAAATGATTGATGTAAGCAAAAAGGGAATTTGGGCTCTGTGTATTCGATAGGTCATCTCAGCTGAAGGCCAGTTAGTGCCAAATGTAGTGGAAGCATTTGATACAAATTGGCCCCATACCTGGCAATATCAGCCAGGAATCAAGCCCTGAATGGGCTCTTGGGACTGACAAGCACTCTGACTTTTAGGGCTGGGCTTTCCTGGTCAGAGTTGAAATATTTGCAAGGGTAGCATAGGGGAAGCTTGCCCAGCTACTGCACATACTGTGCACAGAACAATTATACAGATCCCTTCAATTTCGGACTTCTCACAGTAGTCGGTACCTCAGTAGAATTGTCCTTATAATTGTGGTGTTTTAAAAAAACAAAAAAAAACAATGGCATATATTAGATGCCACTAGAAGCAGTCTTCTGCCATATCTGTGACTGCTGTTTGTCTGAATATATTGCAGTTGCAAGTCAGATATTTGTTCGTTTTATTGCTTTCTGTACCTTTGTTTTTAAACCTCTGTTATATTGTCTGTATTGCATTTTGTCAACTTATGCCTCTGAAAAGGATTTTAGTATTTAATGGTACAAAAAATTTTTAAATGGGGCGACTGAGCTGTTAAATATTTTCCTCATTAGATTCTGAAACATAACTGATTGCTTGAATGGATTTGGAACCCCCATACAGTGCATGCTAGGCCTATGAGTAAACGATTTGTGTGTTTAAATCCCTTCACCTCTTCTATACAAAGCACCCACTAAATTTCAGTTGCTTGGAGATTTTTATTTTATTTTTATTTTGTTCTGTTTTGTGTGTTAGAGGGGGAAAAAGATCTGAGTTGAGCAAAAAAGCCAGATGTTTCTAGCTTTTTGACTGCAAAGAAAGTCCTCCTAATGTAAACAGTGGTACTGTTGCCCTCTGCATTCTGCACTTCACCAAACTGTCAAAAGCAGGCTGGGGAACAGACGGTCCTGTGGTCAGGGCATTCAACTACAGCTTGGTAGACACGTTCAAGTCGTAAATTTTTGCCACAGACTTCCTGTGTGGTCTTGGGTGAGTCACTTAGTTTCCCTGACTGTCAGTCCCCATCTGCATAGGGGTGTTGCGTTGATAGGTAGGTGAAGGATTGTGAGTAGAGCTGGCTGGAAAAATTCCAGCAAAACATTTTCTCATCAGAATTTCCTGATTGTTTTTACTGAATTTTAACTTTCAACCAATGAGAGTCCTGTAGCACTTTAAAGACTAACAAATTTAATTTCTGCAGGCATAAGCTTTCATGGACTGTAACCCACTTCGTCAGATGTAAGAAATAGAAATCAGATAGGGGGTGTGTATATATATATATCTAAGGGTAAGGAACAACAATGGGGAAGTTAAGTATAAGCAAAGTCCATTCAGTAAGAGTAGTTGAGGCCTATTCACAACCATTGATTAGAAGGTGAGAATGTGTGAACAGTAACAATTACTTCTTATAATGAGATTCCCTATTCAGACCTAGTTTGATTGTGTCAAATTTGCAGATGAGTTCCAGCTCTGCAGTTTCTCACTGAAGTCTGTTTTTGAAGTTTTTTTTTGTAGAAGTATGGCAACTTTCAAGTCAGCTACAGAGTGTCCTGGGAGACTGAAGTCCTCTCCGACTGGTTTATGGATGTTACCATTTTTATGTCTGATTTGTGTCCATTTATTATTTTGCATAGTGACAGTCCGGTTTGGCCAATGTACATGGAAGAGGGGTATTGCTGGCACATGTTGGCATATATTACATTAGTAGATGTGCAGGTGAATGAGCTCCTTATGGTGTGGCTGATGTGGTTAGGACCAATGATGGTGTCACTAGAGTTGATGTGTGGGCAGAGCTGGCAACAGGGTTTGTTGCAGGGGTATGTTCCTGGGTTAGTGTTCTTGTATGGTGTACGGTTGCTGGTGACTATATTTGCTTTAGGAGGGGGGCTGTCTGTAAGCAAGGATAGGTCTGCCTCCCACAGCTTTAGCGAGTGAGGGATCATCTGCTAGGATAGGTTGTAGATCCTTGATGTGCTGGAGAGATTTTAGTTGGGGGTTGTAGGTGACATGGCTAGTGGCGGTCTGTTTTCTTTGTTGGATATGTCCTGTAGTAGGTGACTTCTGGGTACCCGTCTGGCTCTGTCAATTTGTTTCTTCACTTCTCCAGGTGGGTATTGTAGTTTTAAGAATGTTTTATGGAAATCCTGTAGGTGTTTGTCTCTGTCTGAGGGATCGGAGCAAATCCAGTTGTATCTTAAGGCTTGACTGTAGACAATGGATCGTGTAATGTGTCCAAGGTGGAAGCTGGAGGCATGAAGATATGTATTGCGGTCAGTTGATTTTTGGTACAGGGTGATATTAATATGACCATCCTTTATTTGTATTGTAGTGTCCAAGAAGTGAATTTCTGGTGTGGACATGCCTGGTTTCTTGGAGCTTGCTAGCCCTAGTGCTTCTAGCAACTGTGGCCACAGGGTAGCCCACCAACTGGAGTGTCCTGAGTCAGAGATTCTGCTACACCAGGTGGACTATCCTGAGCTGGTTCTCCATTCCTTTTGCAGAGAGCTTCAACAGTTTTGGGTTTTGTTCTGAATCGAAACCAAATTTCAAAACCTCAATCCTTCCCAAAACAGAACTACTTTTCTTCACCCAGCTTAGGATCTGAGCTCCTCATAACTAATGGTAATGGAACAATATAAGACAGATATGTTCCTGAGACAAGCCTTTTATTGAGAATGCCCTGCCACCAGTTCTAGTGAGTTCTACAGCTGGATCCACCTATAACCCAGTGGATCATAGTCACTCCAAGTGGGTCATGTGGAGGGACACACAGGATCTTATCTTGCACCATGCTACAGTCTATTTGCACCTCTCTGTTACAAAGGGTCTAATCCCCCTGACCTAAGGATTGTCTTGAGGGTGTGACATGGGAGAATCTGACCAGAGTACTTAGAAGCTGTGCATGGAGGGAGCTTTGGGTGCAACATCCCCTTGAAGGGATGCTACAAGCTAACATCATTGTTACATAACTGCTGTTCTCAGTGGTGGCAGATGACAGAACAAGGAGCAATGGTCTCAAATTGCAGTGGGGGAGGTCTAGGTTGGATATTAGGAAAATTTTTCCCTAGGAGGGTGGTGGAATCTCCATCTTTAGAGGTTTTTAAGCTGCAGCTTGACAAAACCCTCGCTGGGATTATTTAGCTGAGGTTAGTCCTGCTTTGAGAAGGTGATTGGACTAGATGACCTCCTGAGGTCCCTTCCAACTGTATGATTCCAGGGCTGGTTACCAGCTCTAAAATGTACATGAGGGGAGGGGGAACGAGCTTGCAGAGCAGTTGTTGGCCCCTACTGTAAATGTGTTCTCAGTGTACAGCGTACACCTGTATGTATGTAACTGTGCATACACAAGCACACTTGAAAATTTCACTGAACCTGACAGGTATTTTCTGGTGGGTGAGAGCTAGTCATCAATTTCCGTTGTGGCCAAAGGGAGAAGCAAGCAGATTTTGTTGCTGGGCCTCCAGATTTTCATGACCAACGTTTCAAGGCTGATCTTACAGGCCTGATTCTGTCAGCTTTCCTCACAAAGAGTACTACTCTGCAAGTACTTCTGCTGAAGTCAGTGTGATTACGTGTGGAATAATCCTGCTCCACACAGTCCCTGGTCCTCTGACTGTCTGCATGCCAGCACAGCTCTATGCTTGTGTGGAGCCCCACGGAAGTCAATGGGGATCTGTGGGAGTGCAGGGGTTCATCCAGGTAGTCAATTGCAGCATTGGGGTCCTGTGTAAGACTACCAGAATCAGGGTCTTTCTAGCTCAGTTCCTGCAGTAAATGAATATATAGCTCTCTTACTGTGGTAAATGGGAAATACGAAGACTGAATAGTGGAGAATGATGGAAAAAGTCTGTCGGATGGAAAACTCTGAAGCCAAACAATAGTCTTTGGGAGTTAATTTCTCACATGCTAACTGTGCCCTGTTTGTTGCTCCTGCTGGGTGTGAAACTGAGCTGCAAGGCTGCACCTGCTTGGAGCGCACACGAAACTGCCATCAGGTGCAGTGGGTGAGAGCACAGAGATCACAAGTTTCTCATCCTCTGCTCTTGTCAGGGCCACTCCCCTGATGAACAATCTCCTGGCTCCGAGGAACCAGTTCTGCCTGCTTTTTGTTGTCAAACCTCCCTCATTTGGCTTTTCTTAAAGAGAGAAAGAAAAGGGTTCCACCCTCTGCAGACAGGGAGCTGTAGGGGCAGATTTTGCTGCTTCTGAGCCTGTTCTGGAAATGAGGCTCTAACTGGAGGTGAAAGCTGGGCATGGGTGGCATTCTCTGTGTGGAAACATGGAGAAGAAACAGGTCTGAACCCTTCATACTTACAAAGGGTCTGCATCTACATCTCTGCATTTAGAAAAAGGCACAGTTCCTTTTCTATGGCAAAGCCTAATCCTGAACTCGCTCACTCCTCATTTACACTGGGGTAAGAGCATTGAAGTCAACGGTCCTGGTTGCCATCTCGCTAAACAATTGGTATGTGCAGACAGGATAGGTGGAAAGGTAGCTCTACATGGATGCATGCAGAGAAATAGACCACATCCTCCCCCTGAAGTCAAAGGGCAGAACGTAGCCAGGATACTTTTTGCAGAGCCTGCTCCTGAGATGTACTGAGCTTTTTACTACCAATGGAGTCTACTAGATTCTAGAAGAGGGCATTCAGCACCTTGCAGCAGAAGAGCTGTAACTAGCAATGACGTGATAGTGAATTTTGCTGCAGAAACATTCCAGCTAGCTTTGTAATTTTACTATTCTCCCTTACCTGCCCCTCATCTTGTAAATCTAAAACAAGGGACAAAGCTGGTGCAGATTTCCTGCTCACCTATGAAACTGACTAAATTTTAATGACCTAGAAGGCAAGTTGCATGGCTGGGAGAAAAGTGGTACCGTCTTTAGGTTTTACTACGGTAATAGCTGCCTCACCCAAACCTCAGCAGGCCTGCAGGACCAGTAAAAAAAGAGCCCTTTCTGCAGAGAGTCAGCATGGGTTGGAGCTCGGAGCAGTTTCGGCAAACCCTCCTTCCTTCAACCCATCCTCTGCTGATGATGAAAACCAGATTGCATTTTTTTTGCAACAAGAAGAGAATTTCAAACAGCAACTCCCAGTATGTAGTGTGACATGATGCCTACTCCAAACTGAACAAAGGGACGTGGGCTGGGCCAAAGGAAGAGGCCAAAGGGAGCAGGGATGTGTGTGGGGGACGGGGGGGGGAAGAAGGGGTTGTGCCTCAAGGCATCTTCCTGTCTGGCATCCATGCTCTTCCTGTTTTTGCCTCTTACCAACTTCAGTATGAGTGCAGCAGTAAGATGGCAGGTCCCAAGGAGATCAAATGTCTCATTCCCATCCCTAGGACAGGACACAGTGTCTTTTTATTGTAATGCATTATGAGCCAAATTCTAGCGCAGCTCCACTGGAGTCAATTGAATGATGCCAACTAGCACTGGCTGAGGGTCTGGGCCTTTTTGCAGATGCAAAGGGATGTCTGGCATTTCAAGGCCTGCCAAAGTAAGTGGTGGCACTAGGGTATCCCAATGGGATGAGAAACCTTCTGCTTCAGTGGGAGGAAGCACTCTAGGAAGGGGGTTTAGAGTGAGGCTGGTCATGGGGCTACTCCAGGCTGAGAAGAGGCGTTAAGAGAAGTAGCAGGAGCTAGACCATCAGTTTCCATCTAAATCTGCCATCTAGTCTCTCCTGGGACTAAGCTTGTATCTCAAACAATCGACTCTGAGAAGGAAACAAATTGCTTCATGCTGGGTATGTTGGGTTCCCTCCGAGACCTTTGCCACTGGGTTTATCCAGAACCCCTTGCCCAGTTTGGGAAGAACATTTTATTTTTTTGGATCCAGTTTGGTGGGATCTGAAAAAATCTGGAGTCGAACTGAGTTTGTCAGGTTCCTTTACTGGGCGTATGGGAAAGCTATGCTGAGTTGATCAGACTAAAGTGCAGGGGGTGGGTATAGGGTGTACCACAATCCAAACTTAAAAAGAAACCGTCTTCCTTCATATGCACTTACTGTGTAACTGTACATTACATCACACTTTTGTATTGGCTTGATCACTTGTACGGAACCAGTCCCTGAGCATCACGTTCTGTCCATGCCTGACCTTTTTGCTACATTCCTAACTTATCTTGTCCAATATTAGTAAATGGTTCCCTGGGTGATCTCCCTTTGATCTTAGCTGGCCCAGACATTGTCTTTCAACTGAATGTTCTGTTTACCTCTCTAATTCTAGCTTCAAAGAAATGAGCCCTCCCTTCAGGTCTTAATTACTCATGTAAGGCAAGGCCTCCATTACAGGGTAATAGCTGCCAGTCCTCATGGACATTAGAGTGGGAAGGGGCCTTATCCAGGGCATTCTCCTGCTAACACCCCTTCGTCTCAATGTAAGCTTTGCTGCTAGAAGACTCCCTTTATTGGATTGCATAGGGAGTATGGACCAGAGCACAGCAGGGAAGCAGTTAACGGTCCCCCTCTGGCTGGAGGAAGGAAATTGGTTGCTTGGCCACAGAGCTGGGATTGGGGATGGGCAGGTGGTGGGGTTAGTTATGGACAGTCAATGAATCCTTCTACCTGCTGACTTGAATAGGGGTGGGTCGGGGAGAAGGGGATGAGTCTAGCAGTGGGTAGGGTGGGACTGGATTTGGCTGAAATGAGCCTCACAGTATCTCTTGGATTTGTCTGAGGGGAGCCCTGTTGTATTGGCCCTTTAAGGAACAGCATGGCTTACATTTACTCTTGTCTTATTGATTGATGGTATAGAACACCTTTTAGTTCGCTCTCCTCTGGACTCTCTCCAGTTTGTCCACATCTTTTCCAAAGTGCAGTGTCCACAACTGGACACAATACTCCAGCTGAGGCCTTATCAGTGCCGAGTGGAAGAACTTTTTGTCTTGTTAACAGGAGTGTTGTAAGCATGTATTTATGTCCTAAAGATTCCCAAGTTGTTTTAATAACTAGTTCTCTTCCTCACTCATAACTAGATGCCAATGGAATAATTATCCCATATAATCCATTTTGAAGCACTTGGAGGAGAGGAAGTGATAGGATACAGAGTGGCATAGACCAGATTTCTTTTGCCCCAATCCTTCAATTGATGAGGTTCAACAAGGACAAGTGCAGAGTCCTGCACTTAGGATGGAAGAATCCCATGCATGCTACAGATGGGGACTGACTGGCTAAGCTGCAGTTCTGCAGAAAAGGACCTGGGGGTTACAGTGGAAAAGAAGCTGGATATGAGTCAGTGTACCCTTGTTGCCAAGAAGGCTAATGGCATATTCGGACTGCATTAGTAGGAGCACTGCCAGCAGATTGAGGGAAGTGATTATTCTCCTCTATTTGGCACTGGTGAGGCCACGTCTGGAATATTGTGTCCACTTTTGGTCCCCCCCACTACAGAAAGGATGTGGACAAATTGGAGAGAGTCCAGCAGAGGGCAACGAAAATGATTAGGGGGCTGGGGCACATGACTTATGAGGAGAGGCTGTGGGAACTGGGCTTATTTAATCTTCAGAAGAGTGAGGGGGGATTTGATAGCCTTCAACTAGCTGAAAGGGGTGGGGGGTTCCAAAGATGTTGGAACTAGGCTGTTTTCAGTGGCAGCAGATGACAGAACAAGGAGCAATGATCTCAAGTTGCAGTCGGGGAGGTCTAGGTTGGATATTAGGAAATCTCTTTCAGTAGGAGGGTGGTAAAGCACTGGAATGGGTTACCTAGGGAGGTGGTGGAATCTCCATACTTAGAGGTTTTTAAGGTGCGGCTTGACAAAGCCCTGCCTGGGATGATTTAGTTGGGGTTGGCCCTGCTTTGAGCAGGGGGCTGGACTAGATGACCTCCTGAGGTCCCTTCCAACCCTAATCTATGATGAGTCACATCCTCTGACACCATGCATGATAGTCCTACTTTGGAAGGAGGGGACTGTTTGAGATGTTGGGGTGTGAGTGCCTCTTATCCCCCAGTCAATTAGGAGGGACTGTATTATGCTCATCAATCAGCCCATGAGGTGAGAAATCCAGTTGTTACATTGCAAACTCTTTCATCACACTGCCTGCCTACAAACTCAGTCTCTGGGTTGCCAAGTGCACCCAGAGGGCTAGGGCTTGTCTAGATGGAGAAACTGACCACAGTAGCTATTGCTGAATCAACTCATCTGGACTAGCTATTCCGGAATGACTTCCTGGATTGGTTCTCTTCTTCTGGAATAGCTACAGTACTTTAAATTCACACCCTACTTCATTCCGAAATAACGTTCCTGTGTAGGCAAGTCCTTAGTGTAACTTCTCCAGCTGCCCAGGGTGGGGGCACATGCAGAGTTGCAGTTCCTCCCTTGCTCTGTGTATGGGAGCCTGGCCAGTATCTCTGGTTGGTGCATAGGTCAAGTGGAGGCCCTTCCTCTTCCCCTTCTCCCCTCCCCCCTTTTGCTTGCAGTGAGGCATCTCAGTGAGCAGTTCAGATTCACAATTTGAGCAGGGGCTTAAGGGGAAGAGGGTTACTGCCTTGCTTGGCTGAGCAAGGCCTGTAATGATCCAGCCTGAGGCCTCTGGCTAGTCCAGGCTAAATGACTAGAGCAAGTTCCCATAACCAGCCCTGGCCTTGAAGAATGGAGTACCCTTTATGAGCCTAGTCTGTAGAAAGCACCTCTCCTGCATGATGCTGCCACCATTTGTTTCCGATATCCTCAAGACTGCTCTGCTCCTCAGCTGGGTGATTGGTACAGTGCCCCATCTGGGTGATGGTCTCCTGCCAGGGGCTCTCGCTTGAGAGAACTCTGCTTCTGCTGCTGTGTTCTTCTGTCTCCCCCTATTTGTTTACAAGGGGGTGGGGTGAAAGAGGTGCTTTAGCACCTGTGGCTGGTGTCAGTGGGCGGTGCTGGCATTCAGGCTCTGGCCTCACGATATTAGCAAGATGACAAGGTCTCGTTATTTCACTGGAGATGTAGACAGAGGATCTCTTCCTTATGCGCTTGCTTTCTGCTTAGTCCTGAGCATCAGAAACGATGAGGCCAGATTCCCAGGGGCTGCAAATCAGCACAGCTCCACTGACTTCTGACCCGTAATCCCCTGTGATAATAAAGCTGTTCAGGGTGGAGATGGTTGCTGTCACAAACAGGATTATGTCTAAGCATGACCAGTATGTGACAGCAGCAGGAGCCCATGTGCAGGAAAGATCCTGGTTCCTTGGCAGGAAAGGAAGCTGAGAAATGAGGCACTGGAGAACTGTCAAGCTGAATCCATCAGACTTCAGTAAGTGCTACATAGGGGAGGAAAGATTTTAACTTTGTGTATGTATATCTTATCAAGGCACTGGAATAACTCCCTAATTCAGTGCATTTTTCCATGCAGCCTTCACTTCACAATCTGTCCAGAAATCTATCCTGTCCATCACCAGTGTCACAGCACTTCCCATGTACATTAAATCTGCATTATGAAATGTCCTGCTCCTCTCTGCTCCCTGATTACATGATGCTCTGTGAGCTAAATACCTTACATTTAGGATAAATAGACAGAGATCAGTGACTCTTTAGCAATGCATTTTCCTCCCACGTGCAGTTCTTCCCTCTTTCCACCAGAGGGAGCATAAGTCACATTTGCTCTAGTGTCTCCCCTTATCTATTCTGTACCTAAAGGATGTTGAGTTAAAGCAGGGGCACAAAGCATTGCTGTAGCAACTAAAATACTAGTGCTGGATGTGAGTTGTTCCTGGAACTGTAATAACCTGGAGAGAGGCAAGGAGGTCTAGAGGTTAGAGGACAGAAGCTCTCCTGAATTCTAATCCTGGCTTTGACACGAACTGCTAACTTGTGTGGTCAACAGTAAACACACAGTCTGCATTTTAGGTGTGTCAGAGGGTAGCAGTAATACATACCCACATCTGTGCAATAGGTATGGCAATGTTACCACTTACCCCCCTCTTCTGGGAATTTGCTTGCTGGTCCATCGAGCCACTTCCCTCTCTTCCTCCAGTCTTTGCTCAAACTCCACCTCTTTCTAACAGTGCTTTTCAGCAGTGGATCACAATCTGTTGACACAGCCCCTCTGAGGTAGGGAAGCATTATTATCCTCATGTGCCAGTGGGGAACTGAGAAACGAAGTGATTTGCTCAAGGTGACAGAGTCCATTGTGGAGAAGGGAATGGAACCCAGGTCTCCCCCATCCAAAGCCAGTGCTTTAAACATTGGATAATCCTTTCCCATCAGTGATGGGGCTTTTGTAGAAACATCTGATTCACCTAGGTTTAGAAAAAAACCTTTCAGGCAAAACTTAAATCCTTCAGCATTTCCCTGCATGTGGTTTCATCCGTGAGCAGGGGAGACCAAATGAATTCCCTTTAACCCATCTCTTCACAATGCTGCTCCTATTCACCGTTCCTCTGGTGTTTTTTCTCTGGATTTTCCACAACTAGAAGCTTCCAAATCTTTTTTAATATGTCAGCCTGAAGGTAAATTCTGCTTTTTATGGCCCTTGATGGCAATGCTGGGCTTTCTTTGTCCACCTCCAAAATTCAGCCTCCTACTACCTGACTCTGAGATGAATTAGAAAGCTGAATTAAGCACCACCGAAGCCAGTCTTCATCTCCATCTACATGTAACCATTTGCTCACCTGAGCACCTGCTCAGTGACGTCGCATGTTAGGAGTGGGTTTGGAATGAACATTGCTGTTAGCTTTAGTTTCTCAAGAACTTTGACGTGTGGTCAGTGCTTAGTACATGCCTCTGTCTACCATGCCTCTGAGCCTTTGTTGTGGTCACATTCTCTGCTTTGTGCCTCTCCAAGCACAAGTAGTGTGATGTTTTCTTTCCTGATTAAGCTATGGATACACCCAGCTGCTCTCTGAATGAATTCATCAGGGGCTAACTCTTCAATGGCACTCCAACAATTGTCACTAGCTGAGGATGCTTTGGCCTAGTGGATGGTTCCACCCTCCCCCTCACTTCTCCATGGCTCTTGAGTGAGTTACTCGAGCTTCTTAGAGTTCGTCAGTGTAGTGTAGAAATTGGGGAATATTCCTTTCAAGAGTTTGGAGTCTGCTTGTAGGCCTCCTTGTCATCTCTTGCAAAAGCCATCAGAACCCTGCCACGGCAGCAGTGTATATAGGTAGCTGAGTTTTGTCTAATTAACAAATCTGGTTATTTGGAATCCATCTGGGGCAGTGTTCTTAGTATTCTTAGCACTGTGTCGACAGCAGCCATGCATGAAGAGTCAAGCATCCATGTTTTGACTGGACGCCACGATGTGCTGTCTATCTTTGACCACAAGAATACTGATGGTGGGTAAAAGATGGGGGGGCAAGAGGAGAGGGGAAACCTCTTCAAAGCTCAACCTTTGCTCAGGCGGCTCCCTTGAGCTATCTGCATCTGTTGCAGGGAGCTCATCAGGCAGGCTTGGACACAGGCTGTGCAGACGGCCTAATCCAAGTGGAGTTAGAGTCCTGACCTCTAAGCCCAGGACATGTGCCACGTTGATCATTCTCTCACATGGTGCTCATCAATGACAAGCCATGCAACTTTGGATCCCATCACAGCCAGTGCTCCATCTGCTACAGGAACCAGCCTATGGTCACTGCTTTCTGGCTGTTAACCTGTTGCCTGAATTGGTTAGTAAACAGCCTCCCCGCCTAAGTACTTACTTCTGTCACCCCCTTCCCCCATGTCTTTGAAAATAAGTTTCCTGTTTCTTCTTTAAACTGTCACTTACGCCCTTTTCCCTAGTGCCTGCTTCCCTCCTGGTTGCTCTCCTCTAGTTAGACAGTTTTTCTTTGTGCTCTCTTCTGCCTAGCACCCTTCATGAGGAAGGAGGTGCTGCTGTATAGGAAGGCTGGCCTAACAGCTAGGGCACAATACTGGGCCTGGAGACCTGCATTCAGCTGGCTTGGTTTCAGACCTGCTGTGTGACCTTGGCCAAGTTGCTTAATCTACCGTGTCTCCATTTCCTGGATGGAGAATGGGGGTAATATTGACTGTGATGGTTCTCCGGGTACCCAGGACTGTAAGTTATCTTGTCTCACACTCTGAGGGAGCCTTGCTTGTGCTTAGCGGGGTGTCCGCTCCCTAGCAGCACCAGTCTGTTAGCCACTCAAGCACTCTGCTCTGGGCTATGCCAGCAACCTTTGGCTTGCTGGATAACAATGTCTGCCCCAGTCTGAATCCCTTTGAAAAGTTCCCCTGTTCATATCCAGCTCTGACTGGCTACTCATGGAACTGAGTCAGCTCAGGATCAACACTCTTGCTTAACATCGCAGCACTTAAATATATCCATAGTGTAAAAACAAGAATAAATTGATTTTATCAAAGATTCAAGTGCTAGTAAGAATACTGGAAACGGCTGGTTCCATATAAAACAAGATCATAAGTTCAGCCTCCAGGGGGCTATTAACCAACAGGTTAACTTGTCTAAAGAAACTTCTTACCCACAGTCCTCTGCAGCATTTTCAACCAAGGTAGCTGAGATTCCCAGTGTCATGAATGCAGACATACTGACTTCCTAGGTGCAGGATGAAGGGTTGTCTTTGCCATCTAGAAATACCCAGAAGGTTCATGGTCTTTACTCAGACAGATAACCTTTCTTCCAAGGTTGGTTGGTGTGTTTTCTTTTCCTGTGCTCCTTTCCTGTTGACTTAATGTCTCTGATTAATGTTTGACTTACTATGTAAATGGGCATCCACTCTGCTAGCTTCTATCCTGACAGATGTACAGTTCCTTTCCTTCTGCCTGGAAGAGAACCTTGGGTGCACAACTCCTTACATACTGCCTGTGCACCCCCTGGTCATTAGTGCCACTCTGAGTTGTGACACCAGCTTTCCTGTGAGACCTCATGTGACTGACGTTAGGGAAACTAGAATGTACACACCAGCTTCAGGAGATTTCTGTATTCCCCCCCTTTACTTTCCTTGTCAGTTGCCAGTAAGAGATCCTAGGGTGACCCTGACCTACTTTAGAGGGGTGTAGTGAGGACTCAAATCCACAGATGAGTGCTCTAGCACTACTCAGCTGCAGTTCAATTCTCCTTCCTGGTCTCCAACTCTAAACAGGTGGTTCCTATATCCTACTTCCTACCTTCAGAAAAAGAGAGGTGATCAAAGGACTAGGGAGGGACAGAGGTTGGGAAATCTTCAAGATGGAGGGTTGGTGTCCGTCCTTCCTCCTCCTCACCCCAGCCTCATTAGGGGCAGAGAGATTTCTTTGCTGCACCACCACCTGTTGCCACAGAGTATAATGAAAAGGACCTGGTGTGCTACCTGACACTTCAGCTCCTCATCCCGTGGTCAATCTTCATGCTGGAAGCCCCTGTCCTAGGATGTGCTCCCTCGTGATAGATGCCATTAACTACAGTGACATCTATTAACAGGGGCAGAGCTTTTCTGGAGCTTTATACGACTAATACCATTGCTTGCCATGAACTCCAGCAAGAGGCACTTGCCAAAGGGTAACACCTCCCTGCTTACCCGCCTACACTGACACCGATTATCCACATAGACTTGCACTCTCGGGTAATGATACCAGTTGTCCATGAGCAGCCGCCCACTTGCACTGCAGCTGTAGCCTTGCAAACATGCTCAGGTATCCAGGCAAGCACTAGAGTCCACAGATGTTCCAAAACAGTACTGGGCCCTGCGTCACCACCTGCAAAAATGCACACGTAGGTCCACTGGCTCGATACAGCAGTCTGTCTGAACTCAAATTGCATCAGCAGGGGGTATATACCAATGTTAGACAGGGACACTGATATGAGCTGCTTTGGGGTGAATGAGTGCTTGCCTTTTTGATGATAGTGTGCAGTAATCCTGGTATTCAGTATGTGTCATTGGTCCTATCTTATATACCTGTTCTGAATTGTTGGAAATAGTGTGGAAATATACAAACATCCATCTCCTTATAGGACAGTAGGAGCACTAAATTTGCATGGAGCTTGCATTGTGGAAAACAGATCAACCATCTTTTCTAATAGGTGCTACTAGTGTCCGTCTGTTGTATTTCTTATCCAGTCTCCTCTGTATCCATGCACTCCATCATTTGTTGCCCTCACGCTCTCAAACACACACATGCTCATTCTTTACAATATGGGCTTGAGTTAGCAGCCCTTCCTTGGGCTAAACTCCTACTGATGTCAAGGGGGATTCTCACCCGTACAAGCAGAGGGGAGCTCAGCTGCAGCTCAGCATTGGTTTCTGCTCAGGGCTTGCTACAGAGGCAGCATTTCTTCCAGAATGCCGAAGGGCACACATCTCCCTTGCGATTGTCCTGCTTGGCAGACCCATGCTGAGGGGTATGCTGTAGAGCTATGGGTAAGGGCACCTTCAAGAACACAGGAAAGTAGCAGATTCCTTCTCCTCTCCTGTGGGCAGGTGCTGCAGTTGGAACCGGCTCCATGTCTTCCCCTAGACCTCTGTCTAAACGTCTAGCAGGAGCTGGCTGGGTAACACCTGCAGCGTGGGGCCCTTGCCAAATTTTCTCCCTGCCCTCCCCCTTTTCAGTATATTAATTTCATCTAGGTTAAAAACCTCTAAATGGCTCCCTAGTGGATTATATACCCTCAGGCTAGGGCCTGACTTGCATCTGCTTGTAAAGCACTAGGCATGCCTATGGCACTGGATAAACAGCAAAAAGAAAAAGCACTCTCAAAGGATGTGCTCCATTAGCTATTCGCTCACTCTGGGTGAATTAATTGAACAGTGCTGCCAACTTTCCTGTGTCTCAGGAGAGCTGGTGTGTGTGGTGCTTCCTTCCTCTAACCCCCATGTTCCCAGTGTAACTGAAGAACATCCGCAGGCTCGAGGCTTCTTGATATCTGGTAGAGTATCCGCTGGCCTGACCAGTTCACTCTACCCTAGTTCATACATGTGATGAATTGTATGTGAGATGTGTCATATGAGGTGTCATTGAAAAACTCAGAACATACTGAGCTGGAGTATTTGTGTGCGGCAGCTGTACAGGAAATGCCCAAGGAACTAAACGTACATGAGGGGAAATGTGGCACTAAAATGTGTTGATCAGACAAGGGGGAAAACAGGTTTCTCTCAGACACAGGACAAAAATGCTTCCAGCCAGGTGTCAGAATTGACTGATAATTGTATGTCAAGTGCCCATTCATTTGCATGAGAGGGGGTAGGAACAGATCAATTAGTATTATAGCAAACACCAGTGGGGGAAGAAACCAGCATGGATCTTCCTTCCCCACCAGACTCCATATCACCTTCTCACAGGTCTCATGAACTCTACCGTGACGGGTAACATTCAGAAAAATCCATTTCAAAGGCAGACTAGGCTACAAAAGGGGGGCAAAGAAACTCTCGTTATCTTTTCACCGAAGAAGTGCCACAGAACTCTTGTTGTCTAAGAAGACAAAGAAACTGAGCCTTTTGCTTTGGGGAGAGATCCTGACCAGCGCTGTGGTTAGCCCTCTTCCTGGAAGAAGGGTGTGTTAAGACTCTTATCCGATACCTAGACAATAACTTGTTAAAGTCTTAGAAGTGAAAAACTTTCTAATGCTATTTCTTCATAACCATTTCAATCTTTATACCCTCTATGTGATCTTACTCAAAACCGGTGTAATTAACTACACTTGTTTTAAACTGAAATCGCCCTCCCCCCACCCCATGGAATTTGAATGGAAGGGATTGCTCACTCCAATTAGTGCAAAGAGAGGAAATGCACAGACGTAGAGGAGCAAATGAACCTTGTTATTGTGCTGAAGAGTGCAGGAAAGGGCTGGATAGTACAGAGCACAGGGTTTGGGGAAAATTCAGGACAGGGATGTGTTGGGATCATCTTGCCAGCTGTAAATGAAGCTGCTGGAAACTAGCAAGTGATTGTGTTGCTGCAAGAGGCAAACTCATGTCCCAGCAGCAGCTGAGGGCTGCACAGCACATAGAGGCAGAGTGCATGCTGCTGACTGAGAAACAGCAGAGACCTGTTGCAAAGGAGCATTTAAAGCAGTGGGGATTACAGTGCAACTGGTGAGACAATGCCTCACGGGTCTGGATTGCACCCTAGAATGTGACACCCAGCTCCCAGAGTGAGGAGAGTAGGTGGGGATCTCAGATTTACTACTTTTTTTTTTTAAACCAAGTTCCTCACCTCTAGGTGCCAAATGTGACCAAAAGGCTCAAAGGCCAGAAGTGAAATAAAAATAACCCAAAACATATTCCTAGGGCATTATTTCTAAGTAACTTGTAATTTTTGAAGGTTTGGGGTTAGTAATGTAAGTAGGTTTCCTGTTCCTGAGGGGGTGGGGCAGCAGTAAGTACAGTTACTATCTATATTTTTAACTTCCCTGACTGGTAAGATGGCATTTGCTCACCTAAGCAAAGCAGCCATAGGTTTTAAAGGACTGAAGACCCGTCAATTTCAAAGGGCATTAGTACATCTAATACTCATTTAGTGTGCTTTTTACTCCTGGACCACTTCTTCTAAAACCCCACCACCCCTACTGTGACCCTAATCATAAATCCTGCTTTCCTTTTTCTCCAGTATCACCCTGTCTTGCTCCAGTTCTGAAGTAGCCAGGCTGTAGTTGATGAAGTCTGGAGGGGGAGGGTTGCCGCTGTAGCACTGAGGCATGTTGCCCATGGAGGTGTGAGGCCCGATTTGTGGGACGGGCCGTGTGTATGCGCCCCGCACACGTGCGCCAGGCTTTCAGTGTGGCGCCGGGGAGGGACGGAGCGCGTTTGCACCGGGCTGGGCTCGAGCAAAGCCCCAGGGAGCGCGCGGACCTGCTTCAAAGGGGCGGGGGGTTAGAAATAGGGTGGCGAGAAGAAGAGACGCGGGCGCTCCAGTCTGGGCAGCCCTAGAGAAGCAGGCGCCCGTCCAGCCCGGCCCGGCCCTGCCATTTAGGATTAAGCCAAAAGCCGCCGTAGCATCTGTCCCTGCCTGCCGTGTGTGTGCGGGTCGGCGGCGGGGCCAGGCCCCGGGAGGACCCCGACCCGAGCCAGGGCGCTGCAAGCCCGCGGCGCGGAGACAATCACATGGCCGGGCCGGCTGGGATTAGAGGCAGCGCGTCGCAGTGAAAAGCCGCGCTGATTATCCGGCCCGGGGGCGGGGAAGCAGAGCGACCGCGGCCGGCCGGCCACAGAGAGCCCCTCGCTGCCCCATGGCCGCGGAGCGCGGGAGCGGGCGCCTCGCCCCACCTCAGGCGCCGCCGGCCGGGAGCTGCGCCGAGGGCGAGTGAGAATGTCCTACCTCCGCCCCGCGGGCCGGGACCTCGAGCGCTTCGACGGCCTCTCGCTCATTTACTGGTAAGGGGGCTAAGGGGGGCGGCCGCTTGCTGCCCCGGCCGGCTGGACAACGGGCCGGGGGTGCGGGGGCCGCTGCTGCCTCCTGGCTAAGGCCGGCGGGCCCCTGGCATCAGGACAGAGAGCCGCGCTGTGTATTTCTGGCGGGCCGGGGCACAGCCCGGCCATGAACCCTGCCGCAGGACAGGGAGTTCCTTGGGCTAGGACCGCCACTGGAGGAAGTAGCTTTGCCCGTCCGGAGAGCCGCTGCCTTCCTGTAACCCCTTTCTGGCTTTGGGAGCCTTTCCTCAGGTTTGGTTGTTTAAACCTCACCTCTGGGAGCCCGGTAATTGGTGTTATCTTTCCTTTAGAGATGGGGAACTGAAGTACAGAGAGGTGACAAGACTTACCAAGGCTCCCACAAATCCCAGCGTTCAAACCCCTCGTTCTGATCTGTCTGTGAGGCAGTATTATTACAAAATATTTAGCAAGGGATATTGTCCCCAATGGCTCGGGTAGAGTGGCAGCAGCAGAACTGAATTGCTTCCCTGCTCCTACACTCTTACGCTGGAACAGAGTTTAAAAGATGAATTTGCCAATGCAGTTCCATGTTTGATGCCAGCTGAGAATATCTAGGCTATCTGGGAAATGCTAATCTATAGCTTGGACCAGGGGTGCTGGAACAATTTGTGTAGTGTGTGTGCTGAGAGCCACTGAACCAAACGAAACCCTGTATATGATGGAAACCACTTCAAGCCGGCGGTGCGACAGCACCCCTAGTTCCAGCATCTAGGCTTGGGACCATAGAAAGAAAGGGCACTACTAGCACTGGAGCTCAGTGCTATTCTAGTAACCTGCAGCATCACACTCGCCAATTACATCCGCTCAGTTTGACAAGTGGAGAGCCACCCCATGGAAGAATAAATGTAACTAAAAATGAATCTTAAAATAAACCAGCAGCCAGTGGTGAGGAAAGGAAGAGGGTTTGATAGGCTCTGGAGCTGAGCTGCTGCTTTTTCCTTATTCTAGGACACTAACGGGCAGAAATGGATAAGGTTCCAGTGGTCTCTTCTGCTTGCGGAGTCATTTGTCCTCCTGCTCCCATTCAGATCTGGTAGCATTTCACACCCATTTTGCCCAGGTGTAAATAGCGGAATGAGGCGCAGGCTAAGGGGATCAGGCCCCTTGAGTCTGCTGCACAAGTCCAGTCTGAGACCGTAAATGAGATGAGTGGTGATATGTGGTCAAAGGCAGATGCACACCTCACAACGAAGTGCAACTGCAGTGTCTCGCTGTGGGTCTGATCCAAAGCCCAGTGAAGTGAAAGGAAGGCTGTTTTGGATTGGGCCCTAGGAGGGGGGACAAGGTAGCCTGGATGCCCAATTCTCTCTCATTCCTTTAACTTCCACCTGAGGATGAGTTAACTAGTTAATTTCCCAAATGGGGCAGCTTGAAGGAAGCCTGCCTGGTACTATGCATGACTCCTGCATTCCATATGTATATACTGTCGCCATCATCAAAGGAGAATGTGCTGGAAAACTAGTGCTTTACATAGGGGGCCAGCTGGTGTCCTTCCAAGTCGGTCCATTGTCCTCAAAGAAGCTGTGCCAACTTGCCACCAGCTTAAAATCAGTCCCAATATCTAATTTAATCCTCACAGACTGGTAAGTAGTAATAATCCAACTGTAGAGGAGCAGAAAGGTTAAAGACTTGGCCACAGCCCCAGAATCAGTGTCAGAACCGGACTTGAACCCAGGAATTCTTGAGTTGCACCCTGGTGCTCAAACCCTGTACACAAAGACACATGCAGTTTTGGTTTTGACAGGACTTTTGATAGTGTAAGTGTAGGCAAGTAATTATTCTTTGATTAAACTGGCATTTAATATACAATTATGTTTAAAACCTCAGAAAGGGAGAACATGATGTTACTGAAACCAATCAGAAATAAATGACAAGAGACATCCCTCAAGTGGTGAGTGTGGTCAAGAACATCTCTGGCTTTCTAAGCTACATGCTTCCAGTAAGCAGAAAATCTGGGTAGAGGAAAGAAGGCTAATATCTAATTGTAAATATGACTTGTATGTAGGATCTGCTCCAGTATGCATTGAAGCCAATGGGAGTATTCCGATTGATTTGAATGGACCCAGTCTGGGCCCATAGTGTGACCGACTTCACTGGCTGATGAATTATGGATTCAGTGGGCTAGAACCTCAGCCGGTGTGAATTACTGCAGATCTATTGACTTCAGTAGAGTTATGCAGGTTTTCACCCAGCTGAGGCTCTGGCCCTGTTATTTCTAGTGACGTGAGATGGTGATTTATGTTCAGGGTGTTTTGTGTTTAAAAGCAATCTTGAGCTTTCTGAAAGGGGCTTTTTCTTCCCTTTGCTAGAAATAAGATTCACTTTTATATGTCCCCATAATTAAATATTTTATAAGGAAGAACCTAGAAAGGGGAGACTAAACTCTTCAAATGTCTCCAAGACATTTGTTTTCTGTGTTGATTTAACACTTGAATGTTGAACTAAAAGTAACTGAGATTTGTATAGCTTCCACTGTAATTCATTAGCAGGAGTGATAGAGAATGTTATAAGCAAAGAATATCTTCGCTCTGCTCAGTGGCTTTTTCAACTGCAGGAAAAATTGATCTTCTGTAACAACTTAAAATCTTAGAGATGCTTCCACAAGGAGGGTGAAGTCTGGACTTAAATCCAGATTTCCTGTTTCCAGCACGTCACTGTGCATACAGAAATGTGTGAGGTGTCTCCAGGAATAAGCAAGCAGATTGTGCTTTCCCCAGAGACCTTTGTCGTTCCTTTTTAAAGCAGGTGCAGTGTTATCTTCCACCCCTGAATTTGGCAGCCTCATGATTCTCCCTGAAGCACCTAATACTTTTAGTGACACTCAAGTGTATCCACTGTTGAGTATGCTGACTTTAGTTCTGTTCCTCTGATTTTATGCCAGTGTGGAGGAGAGCGGGATTTAGCCCAGCATTGGTAAAAATACTTGGCGCATATGGAGGTCTCTAGATTACTGTGTGGTAGGTAAGAAGGTGTGTGGGATGGCTTCCAGGCCCTATTTCCTCCTCTTAGGCCTTCTCTACTAGAGCAAACTTGGTAGCAGCAATTGGCCATAGGCAGAGCTTTGGAACAGTGGTGGAAGCTGTAGTGCAAACAGGATTCAGAGTTTATCAGCCTTTCCTCATGGAAGAAAGGATGATCTCTAGTGAATAGGGTGCTAAGCTGGGCCCCCAGAGACCTAGGTTCAATTTGTGGCTTAGTCACAGATTTCCTGTGTGACCTTGGGCAAGCCTTTAATTTATTCAGTGCCTCAGTTTCCTGTGTGCACAATAGGGGCTCACACTTTCCTGCCCCATATGGATCTGGTGAAGGTAAATCCACTCCTGATTGTGAGGCGCTCAGGCTCTATGACAGTTAAAGAGGAAGGATGGTCCAGTAGTTCGGGTGCTAACTGGAGAGATGGGTTCAACTCCCTGCTCTGCCTCAGACTTCATGCATGACCCTGGGCAGTCACTTAGCCTCTCCGGGCTTCAGTTCTTCATATGTAAAATGGGGATAATAGCCTTGCCCTTCCTCCCTGGATGTTGTGAGGATAAATATGAAGATATTAGGGATTGTGAGATGCTCAGATACTATGGGAATGAAGGCCATCTAAATACATAATGTAGATAGAGGGCTATACAAGTACCTAGACAGACATCTGTTAGACAATCACAATCTGCCTAAATGCTTTAAAAAACACCTATAGCAAAACCCATCCCATTCGTGTATCTCCAAATTCTGTGGGCATGGCTCTGAAGTCTCTCAGATCCCATCTGACTTCATTTTCATGGGATTGCAAATCATGTGGATGAAAACCTTCCTCTCCCCAGAAGTTTGCTCTCCTTTCCGGTACACAATTTTGGACCCAACCCTAACCTGTTTTTTGTATCCAGAAAAGCTCTGTTGGATTTAGCTGCCTGCAGTTGGGACACAGATGGAGAAAGCCCTCTTTTCCAGAAGGGCGGGCTGAGGGGAAGAGTTTGTGCAGCAATCTGCCTAGCAGAAGCTGCTCTATTTCTGCTACGGTATGTGTGTGACTAGTCTGGTTGATGCACTGGGAAAATTGTCCGCTCAGGGGAAAGCCAAGCTCCCTCCAGGACCCCCACTGTGGGAAAAGTGCCAGATGGGCTGAGTGGTGGTCTGCTGTCATTACACATCTATTAGGATTTTGTCCAGGAAGCAAGCTCTTCAGGGCAGCAAACAGATGGCAAGTGAGATAACGTTGCCCCATCACTTCGATAAATATGGCCCAACTCTGCCACTGATTAAAAGATTAATTTGTTAGAGTGTCTGGAATGAATGAATGAATAGATAAACTAAACTGACTCACCCTGGTACTCTTTGTACAGTCACACTTACTGGGAATTGACATTCGGGCAACCTTTCTTCTGCATTAATGAGTGAACAGATAAAATTCTAAAATCTGTGTTCTAGGCAGTGATTAGTGTGTGGGGACTGGGAGGCAGCCCTCTTAGGTTCAGTTTCTGGCTCTGTTTTGTGACCTTGGACATCTCACGTCTCTTCTCCATGACTCAGTTTCCCCCATCTGTAAAATGGGCACAATACTGCTGGCCTACGTGGGGGCATTGAGCCTGATCAAATGCCCACTGAAGTCTGTTGATGGGATTTGGATCAGGCTCACTGTAAGGCTTAATTCATTAATGCTTATAAAGTACTTTGAGATCCTCCAGTGGAAGGGTGCTATAGAAGCAAAGTCAGCTTTGGAAATTGTCATGAAATGTACAGCTTAGATGCAAATATCTTCCCACCCATCCTCTCCAACAGTGCGGATAAAACAAACGCGAATTTACATGTCCATCAAATGTGATGATGTGCTGTGGCTGGACTGATTTTTTATTTTTTTTTGCAAGGCTCTGTCTTGCTATGTTGTTTGTATTATGCTAGAATCTCAGGCCAGGCCCCCATTGTGCTGGGTGCTGTACAAACACAGACCAGAAAGACCATCCCTACCCAGGGAGCTCACAACCTAAGTATCAGACGAGACAATGGGTGGATTCAGACAACTGGGTGCACAAAGAAACAATGAGGTGATACTGCTCAGCATGAACAGGCAGTGATCTCAGCATGCCAGATGCTGACCATTGATTGCAGCATTTGTCACAGCAGTGGAGAGTTTGAAGGCGGTCAATGAAATGGCTTTGTGGATACAGATTTCCCTCACATGGGAGGAAGCACAAAGGTGCGATCTGTGTTTACCTCTCTTCCCTGTTTACCTTAATAAGCTGATCCTGCAACAAAATCTGAGAGTGGCCCCTTACACCTGGGCTGAGCCCCACTGCACTCAGCAAAGTTTGGGGCCAGGGCAAACATTCATCTGCATGGAGCTTAGTGCGGGATCGGGGCCCTAGACTGCTCTCCCCAGACTCATACTGGGAGATGCAAGAGGTTGAATCCAGATCCACACCCCAAGCAATCCTTAGAGGATGTCTGAAAAGTGCCGTCTAACTGTGCAGGAAGAGAGACGGCTCGACAGTCTAGTCGTCACTAAACTGTAATACTGCACTGGAATGTCTCTGCGTGAGGAAGTGCTTTAGAGATGGGTTGGTTTAGCCTTTGGGTATAGAGGGCGTTGCTTGTGTTTCCCATTAGTGACATCCCAAGGGGGCAATGCAGGTGGGCACCCGGGGGCGGGGGGTGAGGGGAGAGCTTTTGCCAAAAGCTGATGGCTTGTTAAGTGGGGGAGGAAATTGATTGATTGGTGCTTAGTGCTCTGGCAAAGGAGTTGAGAGCTTCCCTCCACCTCTTGGGATAAAGGAAAGAAAGAACTTCCTTGGCACCTGGAACTTCCTGAATCTGATCCTCTATAGAGCTCACTCCCGATCACCCTCCTAAGGAAATCTATGAGGTTTGTCCCACTAAATCAAATGGCACTAGGATTTGGTCCGGAGAACTTTATTTTAACATCCCTGTTTCTTTCCTTAGGCAGCTTCTTCTCCTCCCCTGCTGCTTCTCTTCCTTGTACAGTGAATTTTTCAGTGTGCTTTGGATTCACTGGGACTTATCTCCCTTTGGTTTCCTGCTGTCCCTGTTTTCCCCAATTAATTTGCTGCCCACCAGGGGACCCAGACAGCTTAACCCAGAGGGCAGAAAGTATTTGCAGGCTGGCAGACAGAGTCTAGACTGGATGCCTGGGGAGAGAAGGGATCTAAGCTTTCAATTCTTCCAGTCTGGAAGGAACCACCTGCTTCTGTTAATAAGTTTATAACCAGTGAAATCCTGTGGCTGTGGGGATTCAGAAACCTAGGGGACTTTGTAATCCTGTTAAATCTTAATACATCTGATTTGCTGACCAAGTAAGAGCTGATTGATTTTAGCTGGGGTGTTTTCTTTTTCTTAATATTATTTGTATGCGCCTGTGTGTGTGTGTGTGTGTAAACCTGTTTACTTGAATGAATACAATATTTGGAGATACAGCTGTAGATTCTGCTGCATTTAAAATCGGTTTCTTCATAATTTAGGACAAGAAATAATGTGTGGGTGTGTATATATAAATCAGGATGTGTTTGTGTGTACACACACACACACACACACACACACTTACATGTAGACATGTCCACTGGATTGGAGTCCAAATGAGATCTATAGTGCTCAAAGAATCTCTACTCTCTTACTTCATTGATTTCAGTGGGGTTACATCAGTGTAACAAAGTGGAGAATTGGGCACATTGTGTTTATTTCACTCCACAAAATATGTGGTATAGGCAACTCAGTGTGACAGGACTGCGGCAAATGGCTTAAAAAGAGTAAAAGAAAAGATGTATGAATAATAATAATAGGATCAACATTGCAAAGGCTATTAGTCCTCACACTTCAAGGTATAAACTGATCATGAACTAGTGTTAAAAAAAATTTCCCAACCCATTGGCATGTTATTGCACTGTTTAATGTGCCATGGGGATTATATTATCCTCTGATGCATTTGGCTTTGGCCATTGTCAGACAGGACAGTAGGCTAGATGGACCCTCGGTGTGATTTAGATTGGCAGTTTGTATGTCTCTGCAGTCCTAACAAAACTGCTATGTTAATGTCTTGGCAGCACTGTGGTGCAGGAGATCCAGGCTTAGGTGTCTGCTCACTGAAGGTCAGGTAAATAGTTGCACAAATTCTGACACCCACCCTTACTCCACTGGAGTACTACCTTGCTCCACGAGTAGTCTCACTGGGGGCAGTGGGAGCATTTGTGGATGTGTTACTATGCAGCCAGGATTGGGTGTATCAGACAGTGGTGGGTTTTAGAGGAAGGTGAGAGAAGAAAAGAAAATGCTAGCCATTTGAAGTGTGGGGGACACTCTGGATCATCTCTGCACTGACCTCTGATCATGGCTGGGATGTGGTATGGGTGAAGCCTTTGGGAAGGAGTACTTCAGAGGGCTGCAGTGCACGTTTCCTTCTTTGGAAAAGCATGAGATAAACTGACATTATTGTCCCCCAAACCTTAAAAGGTGGTAGGAGTGCTGGGCAGGATAAAATGTAAGGTGCTCTAGAGAGCTGAGGGCAGATTTGGGTCAATAGGATGGAGGGGGAGCGATGGCTGTAAAATTAAACCATCAATTCTACCTCAGAAACTGTTCAAGGAAGGAGATTAGAACCTTTGTTTGTCCACAATAGCCACTTAAACTAAGCAGATCCATTTCTAAACTGCTGAGAGATTATACTCCAATTATAGAAAGACAGAGTTTCCGACTCTTCCCCAAATTACAGCAAGCTAGAAAAGCAGATTAACCTTTTGCTTTGTGAGAGAAGGTGGTGAGCAGCAGAGCCAGGGTCCCAAATGTGAGGGAAATCCCAGTCAAACTGGATTGGGGGAGTCTTCATCAGAAAGTGAGGCCTAATGAGGAACACGCTGCAATAACTCGAGTGGCTTTGAAAGAAAAAAGCTTGTTAAAGCTTCCAAAAACGATATATATACATTCAGTTAATCTTGGGCTCAAGTCAACACATCCGGCGATTTGGACTGAACCAGATGTTGATGCATACAGTACTTAGAGAACGTTTATCTCTCTTGGATACAGGGGTACTACATAAACAACCTTCTTACAGAGCTGCCGGTAGCTTGTTTGACCTCCCTCCACACTTTGTAAGAGAAATGCTCTTCCAACTGAAATTTCCTATTTCCCTTTATCTGTTGCCAGGGGATGTTGTGAAGGCCAAAACTAAAACTGGGTTAAAAAATGAATTCAATAAATTCATGGAGGAAAAGTCCATCAATAACTGTTAGCCAAGATATCTAAGCCTCTGACTGTTGACTGCTGGGACTGGACAACTGGGGATGGATCACTGGATAATTGCCCTGTTCTGCTCATTCCCTCTGAAGCACCTGGCATTGGCTACTGTCGGAGGACAGGATACTAGGTTAGATGGGCCACTGGTCTGACCAAGCATGGCTGTTCTTATGTCCTTAGAGGATATTTGGGGGATAGGGAGGGAAGTTAACCAGATGAAGCATTTTTTATGTGTGGAAATATTGAACTTTGAAGGTGCATGTGAAGATGTGTGTTTTACTTAAGGGGAAAGTCTAATCATTTTGATAGTCATCTCTCAAACTGCTTTGTTCTATAAACCCACATTTGTTTGAGATTATTTAGTCCCCAAAGAGAAGGATTGCACAGGACTTTCTCTTTACAAAATTGGGATGAATACTTTTGATTTATGCCTTCTGAAAACCACTATATTCACTAGCTTAATAGTTAGTAAAATTTGAAAACTCTGTTGAGATAATTGCTGCATAAGAGGTTCTGTGACTTTTTTTTTTTTAACTTATTCAAATAATCTACACAATCTAAATATAGACAAAAAAATTGTCAAGGGGCTCGATCCTGAAATCTTTGCTCATTCTGTCACCCATGTTGTCTGAGTAGTGATTGAATAAAAACTGAACAAAAACCGAGGCCTTGTCTACACTACAGAGTTTTGTCGATGCAAGTTACGCTGACGATCAAGAAGCACTATAATTATATCGCTTGTGCACGTTCACACAACTCTCCTATTAGTGGAGTGTGTCCACAGTTGGTGCTCTAGCATGACAGTGAGAGCAGTGCACTGTGAGTAGCTATCCCACTGTGCGCCTTGCCACCTTCTGCAGCTAGGAGTTTTGGGAAGGTGGAGTGGATCATACCGCATCACGGGTGTGGGCTCAATGCGTTCGGAAACCCATTGAATGAGAAGATGGAAAAAATTGCATTTTGCAGCATTTTTCAACGGCCCCTGTTTACTGTGCACCCACCATCTCTATCTGAAAGAATGGAGCCTGCATTGCTCTCCACCATTGTGATCACTGTTATGAACACATTGCAGATGGTCATGCAATACATCATGAACTCCCAATCTGATCAGGAATCAGAGGTGCCTGACCTGCTGTGTGCCATGGAAAGAAACAACACCAGTTTACTTTTCACATTCACAGAGCAGCTGCTCATGGTGGACTGTTGCTTTTGGGCTCAGGAAACAAGCACTAGGTGGGATCGCATCGTTATGCAGGTCTGGGATGAAGAGCAGTGACTGCAGTATTTTCGGATGTGGAAAGCCACCTTCCTGGAACTGTGTACAAAGCTTGCACCAGGTGTGCGGTGCAAGGACACCAGAATAGGAGCTGCCTTCTCAGTTGAGAAGCGTGTAGTGATTGCCATGTGGAAGCTGGCAACTCCAGACTGCCACCGGTCGGTCGCAAATCAGTTTGGAGTCGGGAAGTCCACTGTTGGGGCTGCGTTAACGCCAGTGTGCAGGGCTATTAATCCCATTCTGCTACGAAGAACTGTGACTCTTGGAAATGTGTGTGAAATAGTGGATGGCTTTGCAGCAATGGGATTTCCTAACTCTGCTGGGGTGATAGATGGCACACACATCCCAATATTGGCCCCGGACCATCTTGTGACAGAGTACATCAGTAGAAAGAGCTACTTCTCTATGGTACTGCAGGCACTTGTGGATCATTGTGGGCATTTCACTGAATCAACAAGGAGTGGTAAGGGAAGGTTATTTATTTTAGAGTCACAAGTGATCCAGGGAAATGTGGGAGAAGGTAAAATACTGCCTATATCCAGAATTCAAAACCATGCTGATTTAGCTTTGTCCTTAGAAGGTTTTGCAAGAACCCAACCCCAGTTGATTTGCCCTGTCAGTAACTTATAGCTGCACATCCCCCACACTCCTTTGCCTGGCATGGATCCCCTGGCTGATCTGGAGGGGGCCCACTTGGGACTGAGAGATCTGTTTCCACATTGGCTGAATCCTGGCTTTCCACAGAGCCGCTTTCCAATAGCTGTGAATTTTTACTCTGAGGCTTTACCCTGCAGTCCTGAGAGTCGCCAGGAGCCTTGTCTGCCTGTGTTAAGGACTGCAGGATCAGGCCTTGAATTAGCTCTCTTCTGAAGCAGAAGTTGGCTTTCGCAGTCATGTCACTGACCAAGTTGTAATATGACAATACTTCAGCTCTTCTGCCGACTGTGCTGCTGTACTGCTGGCCAGCAGGAGATGGAGGAAGCTGGAGTGTTGCTAGAGAAAGCAGGGTAGGCCATTCAAAGTCACGGTTTCTGGTCTCTTTAGAGAACACAGGGTTATTTATCCTCTGTAGTGCATAAATCCTGGATTTCCCTGCACAGCTTCATCAGTGAACTGAAATCGCCTGGCCAGTTCCTAATTACTAATATGGTAAAAAGCCATGAAGAGTGCTGCTAGTCCGAACCTGAATGAGGTTGCTAGACTGTTATCAATGACACAGACTAAACTTACACCACTTTGGCAGCGTAAAGGGGCCTTAAAGATTATGTGTACCTTACTGTAAATTTCCAGAGGGGGAGCCATGTTAGTCTGTATACAGCAAAAACAACGAACGTAGCACTTTAAAAACTAACAAATTTAATTTCTGCAGGCATAAGCTTTCGTGGGCTGCAATCCACTTCATCAGATGCAAGAAATAGAAATCACATAGGGGGAATATGTATACATCCAAGGGTAAGGAACAACGATGGGGAGGGTAGGTGTTAGCAAAGTCCATTCAGTTAGAGTAGATAAGGCCTATTCACAATCATTGATTAGAAGGTGAGAATGTGTGAACAGTGACAATTACTTCTTGTAATGAGAGAAGCATTCCAAGTCCCTCTTCAGACCCATTTTGATTGTGTCAAGTTTGCATATGAGTTCCAGCTCTGCAGTTTCTCCCTGAAATCTGTTTTTGAAGTTTTTTTTTGTAGAAGTATGGCAACTTTCAAGTCAGCTACAGTGTGTCCTGGGAGATTGAAGTGCTCTCCGACTGGTTTATGGATGTTACCATTTTTTATGTCTGATTTGTGTCTTATTCTTTTGCGTAGTGACAGTCCAGTTTGGCCAATGTACATGGCAGAGGGGCATTGCTGGCACATGATGGCATATATTACGTTACTAGATGTGCAGGTGAATGAGCTCCTTATGGTGTGGCTGATGTGGTTAAGACCTGTGATGGTGTCACTAGAGTCGATGTGCGGGCAGAGCTGGCAACGGGGTTTGTTGCAGGGGTTGATTCCTGGGTTAGTGTGCCTGCAGAAATTAAATTAGTTAGTCTTTAAAGTGCTACGTTCGTTGTTATTACTGTAAATGAGAATCAAGTCCATGGGGAGCAAGTGTCTTCATTAGAAAATACTCCTCCTCACCCTTGAGCAGCTTCAGTAGAAAGGCTATGGCTGTCTGAGGGTCTGAGGCCTTGCTGTTCTCTGCAGTCCAGCACTCCCAGTGAGCTCTGCAGGGTAGAGATGAGGCAGAATGGGGGAGCTGGCTTTAACTTGTTTAACTTGTTTAAATATGTGTAAGAGTACACAGCAGAGAATAACTGCCAATTATCAGGCGTGCTGGGCAGCATAGACGTTTTCAGATGTATCTGCCTTCTCATTCTACACTGAAAGTGTTGGTGTGTAACCGTCGGTCAGCCCCCACCAACTTTCTTGCTGCTTTGAAGCAGAACACTAGTGTGATGGTTCTTAAATTTGGTACCAAACTTACGGCAAGCTCCTCCATGCTGTAACTCCATTGATGTCAGTGAATTTACACTACAGAGGAATTTGGCCCACACTCTACACAGCCTTCCCACTAAATAGGGTTGGTCTTTGTCTCTCGCTAGTTTTATAGAGTGGTGTGGATTAACTTCCGTGGAGTCACTCCTCATTTACACCACTGAGGAGAATCTGCTCCACAGACTCTGTCCTCTGTGTGTGGGGAGTTGGGGGAGCCAAGTAGAAAAAGATCAAAACTGCCAATATGCAGCGTGCAACAGAGAATAGCCAAGATGAATAAAATGCTGCCTCTGCAAAAGTCATGTGCGTTTCCTTCAAATGGTTAATGTTGGAATTCTGGGGCCATGACTAGCCATGTCATTGTGTCCTGCTGACTGTGCCACCTAATCTGATAACAGATTGGGTGATTAGAGAGCTGGATGATGCAAATAGCTGTAGCTATGGCAACAGGAAGAAAGGCCACAACCCTTATTGGAGGTGTTTATAGCAGCAACATTGCTAGAGCTTTATGATTGAGATCTCTGGATAATAAGTGCTCTGTAGATGAAATTAATAACTGGCAATTATAATTAGTCATTATTTTATTCCATCAGAATATGTTGCAGCTTTCCATCCTGCTGTGTTGCAATACTCCTGTCACACATGCTGATGCTGTATTTAGAAGTTGGTGTTTTAATTCTGATCAGCTAAAATCTTCAGCTGTTTTCAGTTAACAGAATATTTCCACAAGGCTTTGTAAGTTTAAAAGTCAGGACTTCGTTACTTTGTAATGAACTAGTGTCTGTCTGTCTCGCAACTGCTCAGCTGGGTGTCAGAAGCCCTGTACTGCTATTAGTTATTGGAGATCCTTCATTGGTTAAAGTAGTAGGGACCTATTCTTTTGGCATTCTAACTCTGCTGTTTCTGTGAAGTTTCTAATGACCCTGCTGTGTCACAGTGACAATAGACAAATCATGGGTAGCCAAAGGTTTGTTACATTTGAATCAGATTAAACTTTTCACTTTGAACAATTTAATCACATATTCAGCTAATTTTTTAACATTAATTTATCTGAAATTGTTCAATGAATAATATTTATGGAAATATTTCAGCCTATAGATAGCTTGCAATATTTTTTCACCCACTCACCAACTGGTTGTGTGTGTGTGTGTGTGTGTGTGTGTGTGTGTAATTTGTTACTGAAACTTTGTGACTGGTCACCTAAGTCACATGTTTATTTTTTGTTTCTTGATTGGCTGCATTAATCTTTGTTCAAACTACTTCTGCTTCAGCCCTAAATTAATACTGTTTTATCACAGAACAAATTTAGGACCTCCATTAAAAGAATCTTGCTCTGACTCAATAGTTGCTTTCCATAGGCATTTGTGCAAACAACTTTGGTCATACCATTGTTCACAAACAGCGAATGTTAAGAGTATGAGCAGGTGACACAGCTTCTAATTCGGTGAGTGGCTTATGAGCAGGGTTTGACACGGTTAATCAAATTCAGCCACAACATATTGGGGAAAATAGATTTTTAAAATTCCTTCACTGGAAGGCATAGCTCTCAAACAGACCTCATTACTGCTCAGGTGCATCATTCATTTCAGACCCCTATTGACGTCCATCCCACACAAATCTGCTCTGATTCCACTTTCATTATTGTTGATCATTGACACAGACTCCCAGTGGGAGTTGTGCTGTTCACTTGAATGGAAGCAGGATCTGGATCTAAGAATGCTGAATAACAAAACCCCTGGCTAATTCTTGTCTCATTACATCTATGTAGCATGTCTCTGAATTAAAGACCACTGTTATACTTCTCCAAAAGAAAGTACATAGCGCAGCACCGAGCAGGGGAATGAATTCAATAATGACTCCATGGGAAGAGTGTATTTTATTGTATCACCATCATCACTGCCTCCTGCAGCATCTGGGGTCTTTCCTTGAGAGTCTCTTAGCCCTTATGGAAAATCTATGTAGAATATTAACAGGATGTAAAGGTATTTCTCTAAAACCCTTATGTTTAATAGAGAACTGTGCCATTTCTACAGAATATTTTTGAACCATCCTACAGAATACTATAGGAGGGATCCAGGCCCTTTGAGAAAACATGGTGCCCCCAAACATCATGTTTGCTGCACCCCCCATTTCACCCCAGTTATAGATGTTTTGGGCACAGTTGTCCCCCTTGTTAGCCCAGAAGGGATCTAACTTTCTAGTATATTCTATATGCTGATTCAAGCAACTGTAAAAAGGTGATCACTTTCTATTACTTTTCCATTTGTGCATCCTAGAGTGAACCAGACTCATCCCCTTTCTCCTGTAGGAGAGCCGACGAAGTCAGAGACTTAGCTGATAGAGCTCTACAAAGTTTAAGACAATGGGGAGAACTGTGGTGCCGCTCCCTACAAATGTTGTTGAGATGGAAAGAAGGCGATTATACTTACTAGATTGTGGCAGAATGGGCTGGTGACTTTTGTGGTAACCTTCCCCCAGGAGTGTTGGGGTGATACCACCTATTTTTGTGTGTGTTGGGAGGAGTTTCTTTATATTTGAATAACTCTAAGAAAAGATCCCAGCCTGTGGGATTTAGAGCTTTTGTAGTAAATGGGCCAACAAATTTACTTTGATAGTAAGTTTAAGTGTAAAAAGTGAGTGTAAATTCATAAAATAACTTATAAACAGTGTTAAAAGGGATAAGGTACAAAGGGAGACAAAAAAAACCCCCAACCCCCCACCTGAATTAGTCCCCCCCCCCCCCCAACAAAAAAGGGGGGGGCGGGTCTCCTGGTGCAACTCAAAGACTGTGTGAAGATCATGCCTGGTAAACAAGAATATGTGTAACCAAAAATCTGTTAACCAAAATTGGTGTGTCAAAAGCTAGGCCTCATTGGTGGACGAAAAGGTAATGGATTATTCCATGCATCACTTCCTTTGAGTCCCTAAAGAAAGACTAGAGTGAGATTCACCCATGGTTGCCATCCCACCATCTCCTGTGACCCTGCGACTTTGTCATCGTGATCCTGAGAGATGCTTTGATCACACCAGTCCAGAGTGGGACCCAGATGATACCTTTGCCACTATCGGCTCCAGCTGAATCTCAGACACCATCTAGGATGCAATGGGTTTGGACTTTAACAACAATAGTAGCCCCAGCTCATCTCAACTAATTTCTTCTCTTTTCCCTTAAAAGGCAGTTATTACCATCTAAGAGACAGTCAAATGAGGTGGATTTTTTTTTCTTTCTTAAAAACTCTCTCCAGCTCAAGGGAAAAGGAGCAAGGGATGTTGTTAAAATGAAAGTCTTATTTAACACTTTTTTCAAATGCTTTAACTATTTTTCCTTCTTTTCTTTATCTTTAATAAAAGGTTAAAGGAGTTTTAATAGAGTTTGCCATGGTACTAAGCAGACTTAAATTTCTGTATATCAAACGTGGTTTAACATTAAACAGTGACTGGGTTAATTATTATAAATTAATATAACATTTCTGTCACCCAGTGTGAGGCCTGAAAGACTAACACCTTGGCAAATAAACAATTGTTTTTAAAACTAGTTTTAAACCAAAATTTTGTGTTAAATCCTTAAATATGTTGGTTTTGTTTGAACTAAGAATGCAAAGCAAACTGTTTGGGGTTTTTTTGTTTCTAAAAAATAAGTGTCAACAATTGGTTTAACGCTAACTTTTTAACAAAGGCTTTGTTTTTTTTCTTTTTCCTTTATTTTAGAATTTGTAGTGTCTATAAATAGTAAAAATTAAAATTTAGTAAAGGTATTTTTAGGAAAAAGCAAAAGTAGTGAAAATTAAGCAGCAAAAAAGGGGAAAGCTTTTTTCCCATCTTTACCCATTCTGAGCATACAACCAAAGACATAAACATCTTGGAAACATATAACACCAGGAGTTTTAAGTTTTGTTTTAGCTACCAATAAAGTGAAATATAATTTCTTACATTTTTTTAAGTGCTGAAGCTTAGCTGTAACTTTTATAATATTTAATCAAGTAAAACATATAAATCCCAATTTTAAAATAAATGTACAGATCTTAAAATATAACTACCTTTTTCTTTTCCTCTAAATGACTAAATTAAAAAATATTTTTTTCTTTGTAACTGTAATTTTATGAATAAATATCAATCCTAGGTGGAATTGGCTCATAGGAGGAATTATGTTGTAATAATTTGGCCTACAAATTTATCCTAATTGTAAATTCAACTGTAAAAAGGGATTGTGACCTCATAAAATGTCACAATAATGACAAGTGTTAAAGCCAAGGTTAAGGGAACAAAAGGGAGACAAAAAAAACCTGGAATTAGTCCAAGCAAAAAGGCCTATTAATATAACATTACGGAATGTGTTAAAATCATGCTAAGAAAACAAAGTATAAAATATAAACAAAAAATAGTATATAAAAATGCAAGCCTAATTAGTAAACAAAATAAAAGAATGGGCTATTCCTCCCCCCGCCTTGTAAGTCCTTAATTTAAAAAAAAAAAAAAAAAAAAAAAAATCTTTAACTATTAAAGCAAACTTCACCATCATGGCTGCCACTCACCCCATATGCGAAAAACCCAGGCCTTCATTAGTCAGATCTTAAAAATGTCCTAACCAAACTGGGCCAAAGAAGAGAGAGACTCAGATAACAGTGCCAACTCTTCCAGCTCCAGCTGAATTCAATACACCGTCTGAAATAAAATCAATAGCAGCACCAGCTCATCTCCACTAACTTCCGTTTTTTCCTCCAAAGACAGTTATTGCAATCTTTAATACCATCTAAAAATGGTCAAACAAGAACATTTTTCCTTCTAAAAACTCTCTCCAGCTAAACATCCCCCCCACCTTATTTTATACTTTGCATTGCAAATACTTGAACTGGTTTTCCATTCTTTATCTTTATTAAAAATTGTTTTAATTTTGTATTAGTGTTAGCCATAATATTAAACAACCTAAAATCTCTATATTCCAAACCTTGTTTAATATTAATCAGTAACCAAATTATATTAACACCTTTAGCCTATTTATTTCATCTACACTAATACAACAAGCCCCATGGCACATGCTGATAAAGTATTTTACGGAGTGCCACTAGCATGGTGACAAATCTGGAGAATCAGAGGCGGGAGGGAGGCAGGTCAGCCAGTGAACGGGCTGCACAGCTAGAAGACCAGGCTGCAAGGTCATGCACTGAGTGAGTAAGCAAGACGGCTGGCTCTGAAGCAACTGTCTGATGGGTGGGGCTGGGGGCATGTGGGCAAGCAAGCCTGAGCCTCAGACTAAATAGTCACTTGAGGGCAAGGCATGTCAGGCCACAGACTGGCTGAAGCCCTCTATTGGTTCTGGCAGGGTTTCTTCCTTGTCGGCTTCTCTGTGTCTCTTTCTTTTCCCTGGGTCTGACTGTCATGTCTATCCTGTGTCGTTTCCTAGGGCATGTCTCTCTCTCTCTCTCTCTCTCTCTCTCTCTCTCTCTCTCTCTCTCCCCCATCTCATGCTCATCTCTGCCCCTGTCCTTGCCGCTGTGTCTGAGTGTTTTCTATTTCCTCTGTCTGTCATGTGCTTCCCCCATCCTACAACCAGTCAGCACTGAGAGCAGGATGCAGTCACCTGCCCGGGAGCAAGAAGACCAAATGCACCCATTCCCCAAGTAGGTAAATAAAACGAAGCAATTCAGCCTTTTGTGGCCTCATGCTGTCGGTACTGATCCAGTGCCCTCACTTGATGTGCCTTTTTCTCTTCCTGATGCTCACTCCTTAGAAGCAGGGAAAAAAGGAAGATGGAAGATGAACAGAAAAGAAGAGGTAAGCGTAGAAGAGAGTCTCAGCCACCCACAGCCTCAACACTATGTTAGATACAGAAGAAGCTTCATTTGAGACATGGCAGTATCCTCAAACTTCCTTTCTTCAGTTCTGCTCGTGTTCTCATACACTCCATCTGCTGTATAGGCATCCAAAGAGGGACCACTGACCTGACCCCTGGAAGAGGTTTTTTTATCATCATGAAGGAGATGGCAGTAGCACATACAGGTGAGGTCCTGGTTTAAAAAGAACATCCTCCCCTCGTATGAGAAGTGCCCAGTGACTAGGGCATTTGATGGGGACTCCAGATGACTTGGGTTCTAGTCCCAGCTCTGGTACTAGTCTGCTGTGTGACCTTGGGCATTTCACTTTTGTGTGCCTCTGTCTCTCTATCTAATAACCACTGGGAATGCTACTTCCCTCCTTTGTAAAGTGCATGGCGATCTGAAGATGAAAAGAGCTGTTTATTGTTATGGTAAAACCATGACTTCTGTGCACAAAGTATGCTTCTGGGTGCCCTAGAGCCTTTGTTCCCTCATTGGACTTCCAGGATGTACACTTACTGTATATGGGGGAGTCCTTATGTCTATCTGTGCATTTTCCTTAAAGCAAGGGACTGCCAACTCTGGATTCTGTCCTTAGGATTAACTCCAGGAACTAGACTCTTGACTGATAACAGTCTGTATCAAGAAGAGTGCATATTTTATCCTGAACCGGACAATCTCTCTCTTCCAGCAGTCTTCCTGCCAGTCTAGTAAGAGACTGGGATAGAGTGTTACCGTCAACTGAGCATGACAATGTCCGACTATGACTTCTTACCACAGAGAGGAATTCTCCCCTATTGCAATCTTGCCTAACACCCTAAATCTTTGGACCCTGGGAATCTGATTGTGCATGCCAGACTAGGAAAGCTAAATCTCCCTTGCCCTGGAGAGTGAAGGATACACTTCTTAAGGCAGAATCTCAGATGGAAAGAGCGCATGACTTGACTAGGAGCAAGAAGAATTGCATGACTGATATGTACGAGACAATCCCAGAGAACTTTTAAAAAATGTGCTTCCAAAAGGAGAAATGGCAGAGAGGGAAGTGTTCTTGACAGCATCTCAGCCTATTGATTTTGGGTGGGGTTCAAGAAGGGATTTAAATTTAGCACCTCGAATGTCCAGGTTCTGACATTATCCACTGGACCCTACTCTCTTTAGCCCATCATCTGTTCCAGCACAGCCGGCCACTTCCACTCTGTGCTGCTTAGCTACAGAATGGGGAGGAGGGGGTGATGGAGAGATGTATGACAAGGAAGAATAACTTATTGTTCATTGTACTTGTCATAGTGATCCTCTTCCCACTCCCTCTGTCCAGTTTGTTTGTGGAGCATAGGATTTGCCACACTGGAGGAAGCCATCTTGTCCACACTACTGCTTTTGTCAGTGATCAAAATTTGATGGTTTCAGAGAAAGGTGAAAAGCCTTCCACTGTGTACTTAATCAGCTGTGCAGTGTGAACCATGGAGGATAAGCTCTTTCCCTCAGAAGTGCCCAAAAATTCAAGAAAGAGGTAAGGAAGGAGTGTGGCTATGGACTGTATTTACCTTAAATGACAGTCTTTTTTGCCTCCTTGCTTCTTGGGAGGAAGAGAGAATTCTACTGACTGGCTGTAGGATGGGGGAAGAGAACAACTAGAACAAATGCAATTACCAATAGGTAACTCTTTCTGCTGTGTTTTCCTCCCTAGTTTTCTGTCTCCTACATTCACCCCTTTGTTTCTGGCCTTCATTTTTTTTTTTTTTTTTTTTTTTTTTGAAAGTTTTTCATTGGGAAACAAACAAATGACCTATGTTTTGGAAGTGGCATGTTGAAGTGACCTCTGCTCCTGAAAAAAAATTCAGTGAGACAGGCCCAAAACCCAGGTTTCAAAGACCCCTGGACCTTTGGTACCTCGATCAGGCTAGGCAGTAATTTCAGGGCTTGGATCCATCTCTTTAAAAGAACAAAACAAAAAAACCTGAACCAACCAAGCACAATCATATCCCTCCCCTTCCCCCAACCCAAATACCATGCTGTATGGATTTCAGTGGACGCTGAAAACATTCCTTCTCCACCATGCTTTAAGGCCTTTTAACCATCAAGTGAAAGAACAGGAGCCTGTTTTAACTGTATGTATTTTCAGTCATTCTTTAAGGGCCTGATTCCAGAGAGCACTTAAGCACATGCTTAAGTCCCCCCCCTGCCTAGAGCGAGGACTTAGACCTGATTATATATAATATTACCATTTGGTGACTCCCCAAAATGTGACATTTGGGTTATAAAGTGTTGATGAATTTGATACCTTATTTCAAAATAATTGCAAAAAATAACAAACCAGTTGAAAGCTATTTTGTTGTAATTGGAGCCTGATTCTTCTCTAATTTGTGGAGGTGTAAATGTAGAGTAATTCCATCCAATTCATGTACATGGGAGTGGAATCAGGGCCCAGTGTCTTTACAGAATGTTGGCAGATAAATTAATACACCAGGTCCATCCAATAGATGGCTGCAGTCATATTGTTTTTTATTTACTCCTTTAGCATCTAGAAGGCAAATGATAATTTGTTGCTGTGTGGCATGTGCAGTCTGAATTTTAACCCATTGGAAATGAGGGTGCTAGAGACAGACAAAGAAAAATTTCCAACTAAACAGTTTTCTGTTGGAAAATGCCATTTCTATGGATTGGTCATTTTTTGTGAAATTGTATTAATTTTGAGAATTTCCCACAGGGGGTAAAAATTGAAACTAACATTTTAATTTTGGAATTTCTTTTTGAGAAATTCAAAATTTCATTTCAAGTTTATTTTTTGTTTCATTTTGACTAATTTATGTTACTTCCCGACATGTTAATAGCAGCACATAATATGACGTCGTCACGCAAAGACGTCATATTATCCACTACGACTTCTGACATATTATCATGTGTATTAATTAGAGGAGGAGCTGTTTTCAGTATGTTAAAATGATTCCAGGCTAAATCAAGGATAGTACGCAGAGTCCTTGTCTTGTTGAAAATGTCAAACTGTTGCATTACAGTACAGTCAGCAGACACATTCAACAAGATAATAATATAAGGATGTTTCAATCTCGACTAACGGGTTGCCTTTAATGTTTTAAAAAAAAAAGAATATAAAATAGAATACTTTGACTGTCATAATGACATGTCAATAGTAGGTCATACTATGACTTCTCATGTGCTTTTAACATGATTTGGCAGCCTATGACGTCATGGAAAGCATGTCCGTACTAGTGAAAAATAATATTAAAAAGAACTAAAATAAAATGAATTTCAAAACAAAAATTTTTGTTTTGAAACAATTTTTTTCTAAATTTCTATATGAAATTTCTATATGTAATTTTCTGTATGAAATTTTTGGGAAATTCTATTCCATGGGGAAATGTGAAAATATTTGCTTTTGTTCCAATCCAGAATAAAAATAGATTTCAAAATATTGAAATTTCCTGTGAAATGGAAATTGAGTTTTGACCACATTTAGTCAGCTTCAATCTCTCCAGCAACGCCAGCGTTTGACCCTACTAGCAACACCAGGGTTTGTAGGACCATGCTCAGCTTACTCTTTGGCAGCTGTGATGTGCTTAGCACTGAGACCCTGGTCCATGGAAAGCAGTGAAGCATGTTCTTACCTTAAATGTGTGAGTAATCCTGTTGACTTCAGTGACTCTCTCATGTTTAGGTTACACACATGCTTAAGTACGTTGCTGAATCAAAGCCAGAGTGCTCAGCACCTTGCAGGATCGAGCCCATCGTGAATAGCATGTGTGAGTGAGTGAGTGAGGGATGGGGGGTTTGCCTTAGCTAAGAACTCTGGGTCAGATTGGTTCCATTGACTCCAATAGTAGTACATATCCACTGACTTCACCCGAGCTTGCCAAAATATTCCAGCTGAGAATCTGGCCCGTGAGCCACTAAAGGTTAATTTTGTGACTCATTTTATTAGCAATGTTTTAGGGGCTGCCTGTTATTGTGTAAAACAAGTCATGCAATGAATCTTAGCAGCAGGATAGAAATACTCTGTTGTAATTTTGGAGGATTATTCGTGCATTAGTGGATTTGGAATATGATTGTTATAATAACCAACAGGCGCATGAAAGGTTAAAATATCCATTTACAAATGAGTTGCTGCAGTAAGTCTGCCTGACACAGCCTCCACCATACATGTGTTTTGCTGTCTGGTGAGGGAGAGCATTTTTGGAAGAGTTGGACACAGACTGCAGAAAAGTAGAGGTCCAGTGGTTAGGGTGCTTGTCTAGTACTTTGGGGATCTGGGTTCAAATCTCTGCTCTGCCACAACACCACCTGTGTCACCTAGGGCTTGTCTTCACTACACCGCTCGGTCGATGTAAGGGTACGTTAGTTATGTTACTTAAGTAACGTAACTTAAGTCGATGTACTTTACATTGACTTGCCGTGGTATCTTCACTATGCTATGTCGACAGGAAACGCTCTCCCATCGACATAGCTTCCGCTTCTCGTTCAGTGGATTACAGGAATCGATGGGAGAGCGCTCTTCCATCGACTGAGTGTGTCTTCACCAGACCCACTAAATCAGTGCTGCTGCATCCATGGCTGTGGCGCCAATTTAGCGCCGTAGTGAAGACAAGCCCTTAGTCTCTGTGTTTCAGTTCCCCATCTCTAAAAGGGGAATAACAGCACTGCCTTACCTCACAGAGGTGTTGTGGTGATAAAATACACTGAAGATTGTGAGGCACTCAGATATTTTAGTAATGGGGGACCTAAAATATTTAGATAGCTAGAAACGTTATTTCAAATAGTCATCCCTCACCCCCAGATTTGAATTGACTACTCAAGCAAATATGCATTCACTACAGCTGGTCAATATTTTTTAGTTTTCATCTTTTGACGAAACTTTTCATAAAACATACTCTTTTCATTAATAAACTCACATTTTTGGAAGAGGGTTTCAACTAGCTAGAGAGCTGGTTGGAGCTTTTTATTTTTAAATAGTCATCATTTTAAAAAAAAAAATCTTTTTTGAAACAGCAGTAAAAATTTTTGAAAAAAAATTCACATTTGTTACCAGGTTTTTCTAACCAGATCTAGTATTCACACCAGAAGTGTTCACTGGCCATCTTGAAAGTTCTTTGTGGATATAGGAATCCTACAGAGAGCCCAGGACTCGTGCTTCCTCCCACCCCACTCCCTCGAATTCTCAGCATGGCCTATTTGTTGTTTATTCACTGTTCGTATTATTATAGTGCCTACAGGCCCAAGCTGAGATCTCAGTACCGTAGTGCTAGGTGCTGTACATGCACATAGTGGGAGATGGGCCCTTCTCCAAAGAGCTTTCACTCTGAACAGATGAGACAAAAAAGGCTGAGAGGGATGAGGTGACTTGCTCAAGGTCTCACAGCAGGCTACAAAACCACTGAGTACTGTTCTTCTCGACTGTTTGTCCTGACTGCAATTAGGAACAGTTGTTGGCCAAAAAAGATCTTGGCTAAATATGAAATAGTCAGATTATGGGCCAAATTAAGCCCTGGTGGGAGTAGCCATGACTCCAATTTTTTCAATGCACTTGAAACAAAGGCTGAATTTGGCCCCAGGTCTTTCACACTTCTTGGCTATCAGAGCAGAGTTCTGGAGAACCAGAGCCACAAAGGGAAAGTACCTCACAAATGGAACCCAGCAATATACATTTGTCTCTCTAGGAGTTACTACTCATTTCCAACATTGACCAGTAGGAGTTCAGTCCTGCACCAAATGAGATTCATTTTCCCACTGAGTTTAAAGCAAAATTCCCATTGATTTTTAACATGAGCAGGGTCAGGACCTGAGGATGGTCTAGTGGAAAAGAGCATGGTCTATTTGTTCGAGTAAAGGATTTGGCATCAGATCAACTATTCCAAACTCTGCCACTAACTCATTATATGACCTTGGGCTAGTCACGGTAAGCTTTGTGCCTCAATTTCCCCATCTGTAAATTGGGGATCATAATACTGCCCTACCTTTGCAGATTGCTTTGAGATCCTTGGACGAAAGAGACTATTTAAGGGCAAATTATTCTTGTAAACTCTCAGCAGATATTAGCACAGCCAAAATTGATTTACTTGGTATTACCTGGACAATGCTATGGAGCAAATAAGATATTTAAGAGGGAAAAAATGTAAACGGTGCAGTGTGTTATTACTTTCAAAGCTTTGTTACAGATTTAAAGCCTTCAGGGACATTAGCAAAATGTCCTGGCTTCAACGCTGAAGGGCACTGTTCATGCATTGGTTATTCAGAGGATATTCCAAAAGATGAACAATAAAAAACATCAAATAATTACGCCACTGCACTATTTTTGTATGAGCAGCACTGCTTCGAGGAGGGGAAGGGGAGAGGCTGAGGGTATATATAGATGTCTTTGCTGCTTGTTCAGAAAGGCACTTGCGATAGGCCATGCTGGTTTTGTTTGGATTACATAAGCTTTAATCTAAAGTTAGAGATGTTTTTAGTTGATCTGTGTTAATGTTGGGTGGGAATTAACATGCATGTGAACTCTCCCCCTTTTTCACTGCTTTATCGGATTCCTGCCAAAGCAGAGTAGCTAGAGGCTGGCTGGGTTGGGCTGGGCTGGAATCACACAACTCAAGATGCCAGCGATCTCAGTCCTTTACAAAGGTGCCGTCATTATTAGCAGGTAATACCTCTGAGCAGTGAAACCAGCTTGTCAGAAGAAGGAAAGACTGCGTGGTTGGGTTGGACAATTTTATGGAGGGTGGGTTGGGGTGTTTAAAAGACTCCCTGGGGAAATACAAAATTCCTGTGTATGCTGTAGATATGCAATGTCTAGTCTCCTATCAGCTGAGCAATGGAATCACCCAATGGTTAGAGGAACGGAGGATTCCTTTGGTTTTCATAGAAAAGTGATTCAGTAGGGGCAGATTGTATGCCTGCTGCAGAAAGGGCTGAGGCAGTGATGCAGGCTGAGAAAATCAAAAGTGCTTCCCTTAGGATATGGGGGAAGACTTGCCTTGTCCTGTCCCTGAAGTATCTCCTGGCCCATGTACCTTTCCAGGCTTTTGGCTCCTTCTCTCTGAGCTAAACCAGGGGAGGGAGTGTGAGTGACTGTGCTCATGGTGGAGTAAGATATAAGGGGCAGTAAGTGAAAGGGCAAATAGTTATTATGTTGGAATGAGCACAAAAGCTTTCAATGAAATGATATTCTGAATAATGAGCTCTTTTATTTGACTGCTTGCTCTCTTGTGGAAGGTTTTCCTTCCTATTTCTGAATTCCCAGCGCTGGTGGGAAGTGATTAAGAACAGATAATTTTTTTTTTGAAGTCCTGCACACCTAGTGTGAGACTCTGTGCTCAGGGTTATTTGCTCCAAAATCAGCCCTCTCTGCTCCTTTGTTATGTGTTTGCATCGTCAGAAACCTTGTTCCCTTTAACATCAAAACTGTGTTTGCTTGGGTTTTGTTAATTTATTCCTTTGTTTGGGAGTTAGATTTAGGGAAAATTTGGGGGTAATCACCTAGTCACCTGTTTTGTGAAACTCCTAGCCTAACATTACATTTGAGTTCAGCTTAAAAGTCAGTTTTCTGTTTGGTAATAACACAGTTTCTTCAGGCATTTATCCAAACAACTCTGCAAAATTTGCATAGTAACTTTAATTTGCTTAATTAGAGCCTCATATTCTGCTGAAGTAAATTGGTGTAGCTCCATTGTGCCTTGAATGTGTAAAATGTTATTTTATAAATATTACTTATGATTAATATTAAACTGAAATAGGAGGCAAGAATGTTTTTTGATTGGAAGGTACGATTTAATTAAAGACTGTCTTGATGTTATAGTCTGTGAGGTGTCGTTTTGAGCTGCGTGAAGGTACTTAGTTAGGATTTAAATCTTGGATGACCCTATAGGCTCATCTGGAAAAATGCAGGGTTATTCCTCCCATAACCTGTTGGGTTTAGATCTGCTTAACAAGCTCTGCTGTATGCACTTTCCTGTCTTTGCTGAGACCAGCCCTAGTCAGGTCTCATGCTGAATCATGAAACTCTCATTTTTCCTCCAAGGTGAACTTTGGGAACAAGAGAATGCATGGAGAGAGGCTGAGTTAGAGAGGACCTCAGTTTTGGGTCGTCCTCTAGAATATATGGACACTTTTGGCTTGTTAGGTTAAAGTCCACCCGCTCCCATGTAACACTGCTGCAGTGAAAGTATCTCAAGGAGCCATGAGATGATTAGAGACCATACTTTAAATTAATTCTAAGCAGGGCTTTAGTGATCCAAATTAAAAACCTGTATTTCTGGGGCAAGTTGAATCTAATACTGAGGCACTCTGCAGTCCCAAGTGGGCTTTAAATAAATAATTAAAGAGCAGGAATTTCAAAAGTCTTCAGCATTGGCCTAACTCTGCTCCTACTGAATGTCTCTCAAAAAACCTTGATGGTGGAAGCTTGAGCTAGGTGGTACCTCGGGATGGGAATTTGTCTATCCTAATCTCTTGTAGTGCAGTCGCATTGTCAGTGTCAGGGGACTGGATGATGGTATGTTGATGTGACCTTATTTATATCAATGCTGAAATATCAGAAAGGCTGGAACTCTACCTAAGAGCCTGGGAGGAAGTCAGAGGCACCTATGGAATGTACAAGGCCTTTTGACCCTTCCAAAGTGTTTTGAAGTTACCTTGTTAATATGCTTTGTTTTTATTTAATATTGGATTTTACTTATTTGCTTTGGTGTCTGAGAGCGGGAGTCCCAGACTTTGGAGGTCTAGAGCATCTATTTTTTGACTAGAGATGGTTAGAATGTTTTTCGCTAAAATGAAATTTCAGCAAAATATGCCGTTTGATCCAAGCCAAAACATTTTGCTGATTTGGTTTCCATGAAACGCTTTTTTGGAAGGTTTTGGGGTTAGAGAAAGATGCATAGACTATAAGGTCCGAAGGGATCATCACGATCAGCTAGTCTGACCTTCTGCACATTGAGGTAATGAACTTCCGTCTGCACTTCTACTGGAGGAGTGTGGCAAACACAAAAGACTCTCTAGCTTGGTGGGTAGGGCACTGACCTGGGATGTGGGAGACTAGGTTCAAGTTCCTGCTCTGGCTGATTTGGGGTACTCTGGGCTGAAGTACTCTACATGAGGCGGAGCTGAGCTTGGATCTCTCAGGCCAGTGCCCTACCCGCCTCGCTATAAAATGGGCTGTGCCTCCCCAATGCAGTCCCGTCTGGTGATAAAGTTTCAACAAAAATGTCAAAAGTTGCCATAAAATGGAATTGTCGTCTCCCAGTCAACTCTGATTTGATCAGTGCTCATTTGTGTTAATTTGGTATGTGTTTTAAAATTTAGAAGCTGAAATCTCATCCAACTCTAACTAAATTCCTTCATTACAGAATGAGGTTGGTTTAAACTGTTTTGACAGTAAACTTGTTGGACTATTGGTCCAGGTTCAGATCTAATTTGTGTACAGATGTATGTCTGGAATAAATCCATTAGCCAAAGTGATGTGATTCCACATGGAGACTGGTGTCATTGAAAACACAAACTGGACCTCGTATGTATGTGTGCATATGTATCTTTCTGTCCGTCCATCCATGTCTGGGTATGTATATGTTAGCTTATGTCTGTAATTTTGTGAGGGTTTATTTTTGCCCTCTGCCAACATGCACCTCATGCACTGGTTTGTGTCTTTTGAAATAGTGCTTTTTTGTATGGTTTTGTGGGCAAAGATTGTATGGGCTCTGTCTGTGGTTGTATATATCTCATTAGTTTTAGCCTCTTCAAACTGTATCTGGTCTCTCTTCCAGGACACTGATGGGACCACATGGAATGGATCGAACAGTGCATTGTATGGATTTCTATGACTGTGTGAATGGATTGGGTGAGTACTTTGTGTATGTGCAAACATCACCCTGGGGTACTGGAGAAAATGCAACCTTAAATTGAGCTTCGGCCATCTTTAGTGGCTATCTCCTCATCCAGGTACAATATAGAAGGCTGTGTCTTCTTTTGAACAGCTTCTGGAGTGGGTAAGGGAACTGTACCCTTAAGATAGTGCTGGTTGTGTGGTGATAAGAAGTGGGTGATAAGACCTGGGTTCTGTTCCTAGTTCTGTCACAAACTTCCCAGGTCACCTTGCACAAATCACTTAGACCCCAATTTTCTAAAATGTCCACTGACTATATTGTAGACCTCCATTTTTAAGTGGCCAGCCAGAAACACCTTGATGTCCTAAGCGGGGCACCCAAACTCATTTTTGTAAAACGTCACTCTTTTTTTTTTTTTTTTTTTGTCCGTGCCTCAGTGTTTCCACTTGTATAACGGGGACAGAAATATTTCTCCACTGTTGTAAAGCATGCTGAGATCTCTTGGACTAAAATAATTTTATATGTTTATTTTTTATTGTATTATAACATCCAGTGACTGGAAATTGAAGCTAGACAAATTCAGACTGGAAATAAAGTGCAAATATTTACCAGAGAGGATAATTTAACCACTGGAACAACTTATGGGATGTGATGGATTCTTCATCACATGGAGACTTTAAATCAAGAAGGGATGTCTCTCCAAAAGATACACCCTATTTCAACCAGTACTCATGAGCTTGGGTGAGCACCTCAGATCTGGGCTATGCAAGAGGTCTGCTTAGGTGATCATAATGGACCCTTCTAGACTTAAAATACATGAATCTATGGATATTCTCTTTCTGAAAACAACCAGGATTTGTTTGGCATTTAGTGAATCAAAACATGGGTTCAATACCTTCCTAAGAATGACTGGCTATGTCTACACTGCAAATTCGCTGCTGTCAGATTGATTTATCTGGTTTGATTGAGTGGCAGTGAAGACCCGCTTAATTGATCCAGAAGTCGAGCTAATAAAACCACCTCCCCAAAAAGCGTAACGCTGCGTCGACGGGTATGCATTTCCTGCGTAAGTTATGAAGTCCCATCTGGTGAAAACCGATTTCACCAGCAGTGCAGACCAGGCCTATGTTTCACAAAGGCAAAATTTCAAGATGGTGAAGCGCCAATGCCTGCCCGCCCGCCCCCGCCCCCCCCCCCCAAAAACAAACAAACAAACAAACAAACAAAAAATTAAGACAAACAAAAACCCAAAGCAGTCCTGAACACACAACTGTTGCTCAGACAGATGCTCCGCTTCACTTCAGTGGGAGCAGGGAGACCAGCATTGACTGCTTTTGAAAATCCCAATCTGTTTGAACACTTTTCTGGCAATGGGACTGTCACCATGCTATAGCCCATCGAGACATGCCCCCTCTTTGGCAGTTAGCTGGCACCCTCTTTTCCACTCTTCAGTGCCTACGGCCAAACTACCATGCAGTAGGCAGACGGGATGCTGGGAGCTCTGCTCCTCGTAGTGTGCTCACGTAGTGCCAGCCATAATTTGACCCATTGTCCCCATTTGTTAGATTGAATTTGGACCTTCACATGAGGTGTGGATTGGACGTCCTGTTTCCGGTGCCTGACCAATTGCAGATTAACTGTCCCATGGCACCTTTCACTGAGAGATGGATAAAGTAACCTCATAGTCCCGCCCTCTTATCATAAGCAGTACCTGCAGTGCTGCACAGGAGCGCAGAATGGCTACTCTAGCTTCCTACACAGACATGACCTTAGCACCATATATTTCATGCCTTTGAAATGCTTTGTGCTTACTACACTTTGGAAGGTCGGACAGAAACCCAAATTCTAGTCTAATCTCTCTTTCAGCTCATTATTTTCTGAGATTGAAATAATAGTCTGGAATGCTACCTTCAACTGAGGAGAACCACTCTATTTGTTGAACTGGGGTGTGTGTGAGTGTGAGAGAGAGAGATGCTGCATAAGAGCTTAATATCATATAGACAGATCTCAGCTGGTGTAAAGCAGTGTAGCTTGGAGCTACCATGACCATCTTTTTTCTTGCCAAAAAAAATTTGACTAAATTTAAAATGTTTTGGTCCAATTTCCATGGAAAATTGAGGGTCTTTCGGGTAAACTCCCAGCCTCCCAAATCAAAGTATTTCAGCCAAAAACTGAAATATTTTGATTCTGAAATGTTGCTGTGGTCCCTCCTGGGAGTTGTAGCTCTGGTGCCTCATGCCCCCATTCTTCTCTGGACTGGGCTTCCTGGTCAGACTACATCTCCCTTGATGCACCAGACACCTCTTGGTGAGAGGAGGCAGTGCCTTGTGGCTGTGGTATGTCATGACAGATGGGATTTGGCTGAGGAGCCTGACCTGTGGAAGGGAATGGGAGCATGAATCATTGGAATTATAATTCCCATGAGGCACCACAACAGCATTTCAGAATCAAAATATTTTGGGTTTTGGCCAGTTTTCAGTTCCATTTTTCAACATCATAGAAATTTATACTTTTGGTGAAAATTTTTAGTCAAAAACCAAATTTTCTGTTGCAAAACAGCTCCCATGGAAAAATTTCAGCCAGCCCTTATCTGATGTATATGGGTTTTTTATTTATTTATTTTGAAAGCATAAAGCTGTTGGCAAGGTTTGTACACTGTTTCACCAGGTGGCACAGCACAGAAGATACAACCTAAGGAGTGGAGTGGGGACCAGAGTTGGCCACTAGCATAAAGTTGACCTACTTTGTAGCTCAGAGCAGCTGCAAAGCCTCATAAATAGAGTATGGGAACCAGAGTCCCACACATTATATTCTGTGTGGTGCATATGTTTTTTATTTAAAAAAAAAAAAAAAAAAGATGAAATGACACATCCATCTGAATTAACAAGGAGAAATAATCACTGAGGTTCTTTAACAACCTTAGTCAAAGGGAATGAGGTGCTAAGAATTTCAGTTCAGCAAATGACTTAGATCACACAGAAAGTGGAATTTCAGTTCTCCTGATACACTAGTGCACTGCTGTTTGGTAGCTGTCTATTTTCAGCTTTCTGAGTGAATTGGTTGACGGTTGTGATGTCATCACCACTGAAGGAATAGCTCTGCTTCCATGGGGCTTCCACTTTGTAGCTGGGTTAGTCTGTGCAATGACAGGGAGCTCATAGGATTTCCATTATTCCGTGGCTAGGAAATTTCAGCTTCATAGATGAACAACCTTGGTTCAGTTGATGGGATTGCAGCTCTGGGAATGGACTAGCTTGGTCAGTGACTCAGTAGAGTGGCTAGCATGCACCAGCCTTTCATATGCTCCTAAATTATATAGTGTACCCATATGTTGCTGTATCACTTTCTAACACTATTCCTCCACCAAGTTCTACCCAGTAAGGGCCAGAGAGGCCTCTGTAAGGTGTGTTGCATTGCAATAAGATGTAGCAGGCAGTACTGAAGTCTGGTGATTCAGTTTCTAGTGCAGTCTTTCAGCTTTCCTTCCTATTCTGTTGTGGGACAAGCCATGATTTGGAGCCAGGTAAACTCATTCATAGTAAGCAACAAGTCTCTGAAAATCACTCTTTCTTCCCAGAAACTAAAGCAGTATAGTAATTGCCAGAGTACAATGTACTGTGCTATGTCTGCTGCTAAAGCCAGCTCTTAGCTAGAGCTGCAGAGCTCAGAATATGTTTTGGAAAAGAAAGAAGCACCTGTGAATCATAGCATTAACGCCTACGCTATTAATGGGCCAAATTTTGACCCTGGTGTAATTCTAGAGTAATTACATGGATTTAAGTGTTAGTCACTTACGCAAGTGTGACAGATCAGAGTTAAGCATTAGATCTGTTCTGTGGCTTTAACTTGAATCTCACACAATCCCAAATGAAAGTCCAAACAGGCTACTTAGTGGCTCCTAAAATCTTAACTTCTAATTAAGAATAGTTATCTGAGGCAGGTGCCAGTTAAGCAGCGTTTCTCAGAAAAGCAGAGATCCAATTATCCTCACCTTCATCTTCTTAGAACTGAGCGGCGTGTGGTTCCTCTGCAGCCTCTTTCATCCCAGACAGAAAAGAAGCCAGAGACTGCAAGAGCAACAGAGGGAGTCAGAGAAACATCGCCGTACATTGTTGGCTTGGAAGCTGCTCCACAGTGTCTGAGAAGAGGAATAAAGGTCTCAGTCCTGAGGAGCCTGGTGCCTGGGATGGAAGCTAGGCATTAATAGGCGGAAAGCACTCAGCTTTGAGCAGCTGATGACAATCTGGGCAACAACAATAGTTAGCCCTTACATAGTGCAGTTCATCTGCAAAGCTGGGTACCCATTACCATTTCTAGTTTACAAATGGGAGAACTGGAGCACAATGACTCACTTTGCCTAAGATCACAGAGCAAGTGTTGCAGGGCAGGAGCTGGTACTCAAGTCTGTTGGTTCTATTTGGTACCTGATCCACAAGACCTCAGTGTCTATTTGGCACCTAGCTGTTGAGCATCACTGAAAGCCACGAAGGATCATGACAGCTAGACTAAACAAACAGGGAGCCAGGGGGCCCCTTGACTCATAGTGGAGTTGGAGATCCAGGAGCACTGTGAGATTATGGGCCTGAGAATTTTTGCCAATGGCACTGGAGGGAACAGGGTTAGATGCAAAAGAGCAACTCCAAGGTCTGAATTTTGTAATGTACCATAAAGCACCTCACACATTCGCTGTCTGGGTGATTCTAAGGTATACCCTGACCTGAAATTTCCTTCATACACCTTTGCACTGCAAAAGAGAAACCATTGAGGACACCAGTCCCAAGTCCAGGACCTTTGCCAGAAAAGAAAGATTAAAGAAGTCCAAAATAGGCTAGATTATCTGGCCCTAAGTATGACTTAATAAGCATTATACTGGTACACCGATGCCATCACAATTAAAGGGGCACTGTCAATTTGATTTTGGTCCCAAATATAAATTGGGTTAAAATAAGTCTTTCTAAAATCTTAAAGGATAATATAAATGTCTCCACAAATTACAAAAAATGCCCTCTAAGGTACACAGTTGGCTTTTAAATTAATGTTCCTCTGTAGCATTTTGCACCCAAATATTGCTGCATTAAGAACTTGAAAATGAAATGGATAGTAAATAAAAGGGAAATCATCTTCATTGACTATCCTTGTTACAATTCAAAGGAACTGCAAAATTAACAACGCTCATATACAGTGATGTGTGAAGCAGAATTTAAAAATGCTTTTCCTTCTAGAAGATATTCATAACAGGTTGTAGGTCAAACAAACATTTGTTCACAATTTATGATTTTTAAATTGACAGTATCCCTTTAAGGTTTTAGTTTCAGTTCCATACAAATACCTATTTGCAAGAAGATTTACGAGCATGCTTAACTTGATGCACTAGTTACATAATCACTATTGCCAGCCACATGCATTCAGAAATCATGACTTAAGCCCCCCAAAATCATGAAATTGGCTTAAAAATCATGATTTAAATAATAATAAACATCAGCATATGTTTTTCTGGTTTCAGAACCATAGAGTTCATTTGCTTCAGGTTCTCAAGATTCCCTCTGCAGCCACGAGGACTAGATATTTACTGTTGTTTCAAATGAGAGCTGAGATTCTCGTGCAGTCACTCAACTCCAGGAGCTGGGGCTTTAAGAAAATCACCAAGTATCATGAGATTTGCGATTAAAATCCCCAGAGCAGGCACAGTGCTTTGAGGTCAAGTGAGTGAAGCTTTACCCATCACTAACTAACACAGTTCTTCTTGCTCTGGAGAGCAAGTTCTTTGTTTAAGTGCCATTCTGGTGGTTGTCCCTTTTCTTTTACCTGAGTGTCTTCTGCTTGAAACAAAACCTGTAGCCTTCTATTAATGGTTTACTCATGATTCATATTTTGGCAGAGTTTTTTACCCTCACCTTTTCTCTTTATAGCTGAGACATTAAACTATGAGCCAGCACTTTTGTGTTAACACACTGACTCATTTCCAAAGAACTCACATAATGGTTTGTGCCACCATCTTGGCCCCATAGACGAGGCAGGGACTGTCTATTTTTCTTGGTTGGTTCTAGGTGCTACTGTAATGATAAATATGATTAGTAGATGCTGACCGCTTGGAGTGAGATGTGATTGACTGGCCAGTGAAAGTTTTCAGAATGCTTATACACATGCTCACGTCAGTGCCGTCCGTTTGGGTTAGGACCTGTGTTTAAAGTGCTGATGCTCATTCAGTTGCTGGGTTGGAGTGACTTTGAGGAAGCTATTCTGATTTATTGGGGAAAATTCAGAGAAGAAACCTAAATAACCCATCTTTTTATTATTTATTTGTATTGCAATAGTGCTTAGTAGCCAGGGCCAGGACTCTGTTGTGCTATGGACTGTACAAACATAGAACTAAAAGATAGTCCCTGCCTTAAAGAGCTGACCGTGTAAAATTCAAGTTCTAATTATGAAGTGTATTCCCTGTTCAACCCTGTTCAACATGTTTGACATGATGTAGCCCTGAAGAGTGGAACCTCTTCATGCCCAGCCATTGAGCTAAAGGCTTTGGGGAGCCTCTAGTGGGTACTGTGGCAAGGAGGAGATGCAGTTCCGTGAGAGAGGCCAGGTTTGGAATCAGTCCTGGATCTGCCTCTGGTGTTGGGTACTGCCTTCTCACGGCTCTCTCTCGCTGTGCTCTAGCCTCCTTTCCACTGGGTCTTGTGTCTTTCCGCCTGCTGGGGGGCTGAATGCAACTGCAGAAACTGTGGGGTAGGTGGGGAAAGGCTGGCATGGACCCCAGATGGGCTCTGCACTGGGGGTGAGTGGTGGTGGGCTGCCAGCCTTGATGGGTGGGCAACCCTCATCCAGTGCTGAGCAAGGAGATCAGAGAAGGGCTTAAGCTGGTGGGCAGCACCTTGTGCATCTGAGAGGGAGTCTTGGGAGCTGTGGTGAGAAAGAGGAAGGAGATGGGAGCTGACTCAGTCTCTGTGTCTGTTTAGAATCCTAGGGGTACGAACTCCCCCCTTAGGGTTTGTGTGCAGTCTCCTCCCCACCCACCTCTCTGTAGTCTGGCTTTATCCCCCTCCCCATCTGGGCTATGTCCCACTCCAATTTCTGGTATTCGGGGCCTGCTTCCTCTGAAATCAGGGGCACTCTGTTGCCATTTTTCAGTTGATCACTTACAAAGCCCTGAAGTGTTCCTAGCCTCTGTTTGCCAGAAGCTGGGCATGGGTGGCGGGATGGATCACTCAATGATTACCTGTTCTGTTCATTTCCTCTGAAGCACCTGGCATTGGCCAATGTCAGAAGACAGGATACTGGGCTAGATGGACCATTGGTCTGACCTAGAATGGCCGTTCTTACATCCACTTCTTTGCCATTGAAAAATGAAATCACTGGCAAAACTCCTACTTATTATTAATCGGGGCAAGTTCGGGACCACAGTCCTTCGTCTTTGTGGCTAACTCCCCTCTCTGTGTATATAACTGTCCAGCTCAGCCAATCACCCAAGACATCTGCTGACTCTCCAGAAGTTCCTCCATACTGCTCCTTACTGTGCTCAGCAACTCAGATGGTTTCTTGCTTGTCCCATCTTGTCAGATTTCCCAACTGCCCGTTCTCTCCTGGTCACATTCAGCCCAGTAATTTCCATTCCATCCCATGTGCCTCATCCTTTGCACCTGCTCCCACAAAGGGGACACTAGTGTAGGTGAACAATTGAACAGCCTGACTATTAAACAGTGCCAGTGCAAAAGGATTCTCTTGTTGTAAAATGCTTATCTGAGAGTAGAAATAGGGCTTGAGCTGTGTCACAATTTGGCACTTAAGGCTTGTTTCTGTAGGTAGCACGAGACTCTTCTCCATTGGTTTTCTGAGTCTGAAGTTGATGCAATTTCTGCTGCATTAGGAGTACCTGCATATTGCTATGGAAAAGTCTTCAGTCTTTTATTACCCAAATTAAAGACCATGTGCAGGGACTAGACCTTTCAAGTGTGAGAGTAATATGGCCCTTTGCACTGCTTCAGATGTTTGGTTCTGATTCTAAAGTGTGTGGGGGGGGGGGGGGGGGGGGTGTTTTTTTTGCCAATAATGGAGGTAAAGTCAATGTTTTTCCCTATCAAGTTTGAACGTGTCTGAGACTAATACTGTGAGTAATCACTGATTTTAATAACCAGATCGGATTTTCTGCTGACATTTTGGAGGATAAAAGAGGATTTGTAGATACTCTGGCTATATTAAACCATTATTACAATTGATTCATGGACACAAAGGAGAAATGAATGATTACAGGTTTATTTTTTCAGTACCTAAACAGAAGAACAGCTAGAAGCTGCAGTCCTCAAATACACCTGTGTGTACATTGTGTGCGTGTTGCACTCTAGTTGTAATTCTCTGCGAATATATCATATTACATTATTTCTGTCCCATATTTTGCATTGTTTCTCCTTGTTGTCTTTCTAGCCGCTATTGTGTAGAAAGATGCATGGGTGACTGTTGGAGTCATCATAAGTATAAGTCTAACTGCCACATAAGACCATGGAGCACTAGATACTTAGAGGAGAGAGAATTGTCCTCTCTGAGCCTGTTAATCACAGCACTTGGTCTTGGTAGAAAAGAAATTGTGTCCCCTTAGATGTTCCGGGGAAATGTTTGCAAGACCTGAAGGAGGCTACCCAGGGCTGTCAGCATAGTATAACCATAGTTGAAGAATCCTAAGCCTGCCCCACAAGCATGATACTGGCTTAAAAATAATGAGGCTATCAACATTATTTTTATTCACTTTTTTTTTTTTGTGTATGAACCTTTTGGGTTTCATCTTTTAAATTTTTCTGCACAGTTGTGAGGGCTAGAAACTTTCATTTAAAAGCTGAGATTCTCCTGTAATTGTTTGACTGTAGAAGATAGGCTCTTGTGAAAAAAACCTATTATCAAGAGGGACACAATAAAATGGCTGGAGTTACCAATACTGTTTTCATAGACAGGCTAACTAGTTAAAATCTATGTACTTTTTTAAAGAGCAAATGTACCCAGATTATTGAAATGGAAAAAATTTCCAATATTCAGTTCATATTTCTTGCTGCTTGTTTTTTGTTTTTGCTCTTTGCTCAGTTTGGATAAACTGAACGTGCTAGTTAGTTCCACTTAGTGTCTAGCCGATTTCACTTTCAGGCTCCCATGCATTAGCCCAGGCAAAAGGCTGCAATGTTGGGGTTACAAACGCTGTAAGCAATGTTTGTGTGTACTAAAAAAAAATCCACTAGAATTTTGTAAATCATGGAAATATTTGCACTGCTCTTATGTTTTGTAAAGAACAGGCTTTACAAAAATATAAAGTTGTGCCGAATGACTGGCTGTGTCCCTTTAAACAGGTATATGTGACAGGAGTGTGTCTAGGGTTAAAAGAGGCTGTGGGCCGAGCTCTTTAATGGAGGCTGTGAAATGCAAATAAGAAAAAAGGAATTTGAACCTTCTCTCTCTCTCGTACCTTCTTCATAATGCACTATTAATTCCGATGCCTCCTGGAAACTCGTGTTTTCTATCCTGCCAATGCTAACCCAGAACAGAGGAAAAAAACATTAAAAATATGCCTCCATCTCTCCCCCATTGCTCTGTCTTGCATAGTGTTCAGCACTCTGTTAATGCTTAACAAATAATAATAAAAGAAACCTAAGTCTTCCAGTTTTCTTACTAATTAGAAAGAGATAGAAGCCACGACACCCTTTCCCCAGAAATGGGATTTGTCAGCATTTCTAACCATGCTCTCTAAATGCCCACCGACTGTGGTGGGAGGGTCACATCCTTCATAGAAACGTAATGAGACGTTGAAGTGGGTCACGAGGCCCGAAAATGAAATAACTTTTGCGCACACGTGCACACACACCCGTGTGCACTTTTGCCCTTGGGTGGATTCACTGTGTATGGGCAGCGCTCGGAGGCCTGAATCCTGCTTGGGATGCGTGTCTGCGGCCCCTGGAGAAGTCGGTGCGTGTTGACCTAAGGCCAGTCTTTTGGCTGTCATCAGCCCTGGCCCACCTGGGTTTCTGCCAGCACAACCCATATCTGTGGGCCCCCTGGCAGTGCGAAGTCCACCAAGTAGGGCACCCTCTAACCTCCACACCACAAGGGCCCCCCAGTTGACGATTGTCTCTCCAAAAGTGGGCACCAGTGGCCTCTGAAGAAGAGTGGACAAAGATCCTAGAAGATGTATAGACTCGGCACATTTTTTAGACATCTTCCATTGGCGGGACTCCTATGGAGCCCCACCTGCTCTCTCTTGGCTGAGCCTCTGGGGGATGATGGTGGCACAGACATCTCCTGCCATCCCTCTGGGCGTGTTCCCCTGGCGTACAGCTGTACCCAGCTGTGTACAATGGTATGTGTGCACACTGCATCCACTGTGCCAGGACAGTGAGTCAAACCCATGGTGTTCATCCAGCCCTGGAGCTCTCCACTTTGCCGCCATAGCTCCATCTCAGCAATATGGCTCAGACTGATACATATGTCCTTCACTGTAGCTTTCTAAATCTGGTTCTCTCTTGGAACTTTTAAAATACTCTTGGACATCTCACTGGGCAAAGCAAAGAGATAAGCGATTTAAAATAATCTCTGGGCTAGGGCAGATAATCTCTAATTAATTAATTAGAGGTGTTATTTACAAATGCCTCCTTTAGAAAGATGGTAAGGCAGCTAGTTCAGAATTTATGCTTTTTTTGTTTTGCTGGTGTCTCAAGTTAGGGGCAACTAACCCATTATCCCGCTCCAAAATCATGATGATTCTTTTCCAAATGTGGCAGATAAGTAACATTATATCTCTGTCCTTGAACTTCAGTGGTTGAGATTAGATTGTTTTATGGTGCTCTCGACCAGGGGTTCTCAAACTTTTTTTTCTGGGACCCCCCTTTGAAAATATTTCAGGCTATGACGACTCCCTCCATGCCATGCCACTCCCCCCCTGCCATGCCACCCTTACTTCTGCGTGACTGTTGGGGGCAGTGCTGCCTTCAGAGCACCTAGCTAGCAGCTGCTGCTGTTCGGCCATGCAGCTCTGAAGGGCTCTAGCTGGTCAGCCATGCGTGGGGCTGACAGTTGCAGCCGCGACATGCATGGGAGTTGACAGCTCACAATCCCACATAATAACCTCATAACCCCTTGCAGGGTCCCGACCCCCAGTTTGAGAGCCCCTGCTTTAAACTGAGTGTGCTATGGAGCATGATACACACAAAGACATAATCCATACCTTAAGGAAGCTTACAACTAATGTCAGACGTGATGTCAGGAGAGAAGGGTAATATGATGTTAGCAATGAGTACACTGAAGGAAAGACAGTGTAACATTAGAGCTGGTTGAAATTTTTAGATTTCAATGAAATTTTCACCATTTTTTCTTATTTTTGAGAGAACTGGTACATGCTTTAAACTTCAAAATTTGAAAAATGGGGGGAAATTAACAAAGCATTTTAAGAAAGTTTCTTCTGCTCTGGTGTCTCTAAGTAACATCAATAGAATGACAAAGTCACTCGGGGGTCACTGTGTAGCATGATGAACTATGGAGTTCAATGGTGAACTATACATAAATGTTTTAGCTGGCTGACTTCCTGTCGGTGGCATGGCAGGAAGTGGGTTTTCAGGGGAGGCTGGTTGCCTTGTCTCACGCTGCCAGAAGGACATTGTATGCACAAACAACTGATAAAATGACACCTGGATCTGGACCATCCTTGCTGTTGAGTTTGATTGTGCAAAATCAAACTGTAACTGATGAGCTTTTACAAAACCCAGATCCAGCTCTCTGTGAGATTTTAAATGAAAGCCAAGATCATGCTGACCATTAATATTGTTGTGAAATGCATGTCCAGGTGCTATGTAAAATGTTATATATGGATAATTAAAATAGGTTCTGAAAACCTGGCTCAAGGCAGGTTGACAGACAGGTTTTGGCCAGACAAAGGATGTATGTTCTCCTGGCCACCTCAGTTCACATGAAGCATTGTAAGCCAACACAGTTGAAGCTCTGTTTGCATATGAAGTCAACATGAGGATGTGAAGTCAGCACACCAGGGAATTAACCTTTGGGGTCATCCTGACTCTGGGGACTAACAGTGAGTTTTGGGGGATGTAAGGGGAATGCAAAAGGACACATCATCCTGCACCTGAGAAAATGATTGGGCAGGGCGATTACAGTCATGAAAATGGGGTCCTGTGATGGGGTCCACTCACCACCGTGGTGCCTCATGATGGCTGTCCCAGGGATTAGCTCTGCCAACCAGTGCATCCTGTCCTGGTGGTGCCTCTTCCATCAACATCTCTGCCTCTTGTCCTGCCTCAGTCCAAGTACGCAGCATCCTCTTCATGACTCGGCCCTCCGGCTGTGTCACCATCCGTGTTTTCCCCTTTCTGGGGGTGAAGTATCACGGTTCATTAGTCTAGCCACTTTCCCAGTGTTGAGACGAGGGGGGGACTCAAACCCACCCACTACTCCAGGTTCTGACCCAGCAGATAGCAGCCGCCTGATGTGCCTCTTCGACCTCCGTCTCTGTTGCTTCAATTCCCTGGGTGACTTCCCAGCAGCCCCAGCACCTTTGCCCTCTTCTCAGGGCCCTATCCAAAGTACTTTCTTATTCTCTGAGCCTCTCAGGGACACAGTTCTCATTCCCTGAGAACCCAGCAGCCACTGACCCTGCTCTGCCCTGCAGCTCCCTTTTTATGTGAGCCCACTGGGCCCTGATTGACTGCTCTGTGCAGCTTCCCTCCAATTGGCTGCTTCCTGCACAGCCTCCCTAGCCTGCTTTGAGGACTCATTTCCACCACCCTTTTCTGGGACAGGGTTGGCAGGCCCACGAGGCCTCCATTAACTCCTTCCTTTCCGGTGTGGGGTGGGCACCCCATCACCACTATACATATATGACAGCGCAGTGGTGTTCTTTAGGAGCTGATTCTCAGTTGAATCAGACAAGTTAGTGTATACACTGACCCTTTGGATGTAGTGTAAGGTGCTGGTCGTAACTAGAGTTAGTTGAAAAATGCAAGTTATTTTTCATGGGAAACTTTTTGAAAAAAATAATAAAAAAAAAAATACTCATGAATTTTCATCATTTTTAATGGTGGAATAAAGAAGAAAACAAACGTTTTTGGTTTTCAAAAACCTTTCATTTAAAAAAAAGTTGATTTTTTGAGAACTGAAATATGTTCCTAAAAGGTTTTGGCTTTTCAAGGAAAACTTCTGCCAAAATGAACATTCTTTGCAAAGATTTTTGTTCTGGTCAGACAGCTACTTTTCATTCTACATCTGTATGGAAAAGATTCTGGCTGGCTCTAGTTCTAAACTGTGAAGCCAGAGTTTTAACCTTTGATGATCTGCCTGCTTCGGAGACTGTCTCTGTCTCTCTGCCATGAAGCCACAGGTGAGCCCAATGGAGGCGCTCAGACTATAAACAAGAAGAAATAATTATCCAGTCCTTCTCTGTGAGAGCCCCTTGCCTTTAAACTCCCTCTTCCCTGGGTCCAGAATAGCTCACATCCAATGACCATCAGCTCATCTAGTCACCTGATCATTTGAAAAAGGGAGAGACTGCTAAGGGTGATTAATGGGTGAAGGAGAATTGTCTCTGGCTTGCTGGCTGGAAGTCTTATGGGATGGGTGCAATGACTGCAGTTTAGCTCTAGTGAGGGGAATTGGATGTCATGGACATCCTGAGAGATTGGGCAAGTGTGCTTATAAATCTAGATGAGGCCATGGTGTGGCTGAGATGTCCATTGCTGACCAGCAAATTCAGCCACATGACTCCGATTAACTTTAGTCAAGGGAAGTCATGTTGCTAAATCCCTTAGTTGACTTTGAAACCTCAATCTAGATCCCTTAGCATAGCATTAAGGTCACTGTTCTCCCCCAGAGCTGCCTCACTAAAAATATTTATTGATTTTTAATAGATTTTTAATGTCCTGTTGATTAGGATTTTTCAGAGCTGTTACAGGGGGAGGCCATTGGGCATAGAGGATCCCTGAGGTTGCTTTCCCAGTGGAACCACAGTGTCCCATGTTGGGGGGTGTGGGACTGAGCGTCCTGCCTTCTGAATACCACCATTCCTACCATGGATTCAGAGCGGTCAAATGGCTGATCAGTGGATCTCTGGGAAGATTTCTTAATTGAAGTCAGTCTTCTTAATCCCACAGTCCAGAGCTGTGGAATCAGGATTTAATGAGCCTGCAACAAATTGATCTCCTCTGCCTTTTCCTGCCAAGCAGCTTATGTAGTTCGGCATTTCCGTGGGTAAGCACCATAAAAACCCCCGCATTAAAATAACGTCCGCTATGTCACATTCAGAGGCAGAAATGGGTCGTGCTGGTCCCTGAGCAGAGGATGCTCTTATTCTGCACTTTATCTACAGAAATCTCTTGAATGCTATATAGAAATATTTGTCCCCAGTTCTGAGCTATGGTCTTGTTCCTGTTTATGACTCCAGTGGCATAAAGGGGCTGGAAACCAAATGGATTCCTTCCCCACCAAGAGATTCCCATGGTGGGTTGGAGGAACTTATTGATGAAGTTCATGCCGCTAAAAGCTCAGTTGGCACTTCAGGTTATGTGATCTTAGCTGGCATTCACAGGTTGTTGCAATGAGGAAAGTGAAGTGCCAATTGAAACTATTATTCCACTGCTTGAAACCACACTGCCTTGCAGTTCTCAGTGGCACTGCCAGGACACCAGCTTAAATCAATTAATATTGCTTGAGTCTTAAATGCAAGGTGACCCTCTCTTCAAAATGAAAATCTAGGGCTGTCTGTGGCAGTGTTTTTCATGATTGTGAAATACTCATGTGCTCTGCGTTCTGACTCCTATCTCTGATCTGCTTTGCCCAAGTCACGAAAGCTCCATTTAAAAGCAGGAACCTCTACTGCTTCCGCTAAAGGATTTTATCTCTGGAAGCAGTGGTAGCTTCATAAATCTCTGACTCAGCCACTACTAGGGGATGACCTGCAACATTTGCTGAACAGCATATGTTAACAGTGACATTTCTGTTCCCTGTGTTAAATCTAGTGGTTGATTGGACACTTTTTAGTTGTGGGAAGAGCTGAAGTTCTCTCTTTCTTGGGGGCTGCAGATGCTGCTGTCCACAATATGGCCCTATGTCGGAGCCTTTGTAGTCTGGTCAGAGACATTAGAGCTGTTAGTGATTTACCCAGCAGCAGAATTTGATTTGGATGTATTTGTCTATTTGAAATTATTTGATGGGGAGGTCTCTGGAGACATTCCTGAGCTACAGATTCCTTGGATACTCTGCTCCGTGACTATTGATTTGAGTACGCACTATTTATCAGTTGTTCATGCTGTCATTGGGCATCCAGGTCAAATAGTATTGTTTCTGCTTCTTGGCTGGATGACTCCCAAAGCCAGTTAGTACACAAGATGCGCCCACTAAAATTTCCACTGTGCAAACTACATGGTTGCAAGGTATTCTTTTTCCACAAACATTTCTACAAGCAAGACATTGCTCCCACACTGTTTTAGCTGGGAGAAGTGAATGAAAGGAATGGCGAATGCCATAGATTCATAGAAATGCAGAGCTTGTAGGGACTTTGAGAGGTGAAGTCCAGCCCCCATGTGCCAAGGTAGGACCAAGTAAACCTAGACCATCCCTGACAGGTGTTTGTCCAGCCTGTTTTTAATAACCTCAAGTGCCAGGAATTCCACAAGCTCCCTTAGTTGGAAGCCTGTTCCGGGTACTTAATTATCCTTATAGTTAAAATTTTTCCTAATATCGAACCAAAATCTCCATTGCTGCAGATTAAGCCCATTACTTCGTGTCCTTCCTTTAGTGTACATGGAGAACAATTGATGACAGTTCTCTTTGTAACAGCCCTTAATGTATTTGAAGACTGTTATCAGGTCCCCCCTCAGCCGTCTTTTCTCAAGACTAAACATGCCCGGTTTTCATTGGAGGTCAGGTTTTCTAAACCAGTTATCCTTGTTCGTTACTCTACTCTGGAGACTCTTCAATTTATCCACACCTTTCCTAAAGTATGGCATTAAATAAAGAGGCCTTGAGGAATTATAGACCAGTCAGCCTAACTTTGATACCTGGAAAGATACTGGAACAAATTATTAAACAAACAAACAATCAATCAATTTGTAAGCACCTTGAGGGTAACAGAGTTATAAGGAATCACCAGCACAGATCTGTCAAGAACAAATCATGCCAAGCTAATTTCCTTCTTTAACAGGGATGGGGAATGCCAGTAGATGTGATATATCTTGATTTTAGTAAGGCTTCTGACAGTGTCACATGACATTCTCATAAGCAAACTAGGGAAAAGAGGTCTAGCTGAAGTTACTATAAAGTGGGTGCACGACTCATTGAAAGGTCATACTCAAAGATAATTATCCATTCTTCACTATCAAACGGGGAGGGCATATCTAGTGGAGTGCCTGAGGGATCTGTCCTGGGTCGTTCACTGTTCAATATTTTCATTAATGACTTGGATAATGGAGTGAAGAGAAATGGCATCAAGCTGGGAGGGGTTGCAAGCATTTTGGAGGCCAGGATTAGAATTCAAAGTGACCTTGACACATTAAAGAATTGGCCTGAAATCAATAAGATGACATTCAATAAAGAAATGCACAACTACAAAATGAGAGAAGAACTGATTAGGTGGTAGTACTACTGAAGAGGATCAGGAGGTTACAGTGGATCACAAATTGAATGAGAGTTGACAATGTGATGTATTTGCAAAAAAGCTGATATCATTCTGGGGTGTATTAACAGGAGTGTTGTGTGTAAGACACAGAAGTAGCTGTCCTGCTCCGATGTGGCTCTGGTGAGGCCTCAGCTGGAGTACTCTGTGATGCCAATTAAGTCAAACTTTAGCTTACATACTAATACTTCTGGTTCTTCCTGTTTGTTCGGCGTACTCCTTGCATTTGTGTAGAGACACCTAGGCGGATTCCTCCATTGATTTCACTCTTGTTGCTCCTATGGCCCTATTGTAGTTTTTATCTTTCCTCCCCACACTCTCAACCTCTAGCCCGCTGTTAAGGTAGCCTTTTTTTATGCTTACCTGTGGGCTTTAGTCACCTGCCTCCTGTATACCTAGTTCAAAGCCCTCCTTACTAGGTTGGCATGTAGAAGTGCAAAGAAGCTCTGCCCCTTTTTGGTCATGGGTACCCTGCCTTTTCCCAGCAGTCCTCCTTCCAAGAACAGTATCTCATGGTTGAGGAAGTCAAAGGTCTCGCATAAGCACCATTGGCATTCATCTCCAGGATACCCGCGTTTCTGCTTAGGTCCTTACCCTCAACCAGAAGAATGGACAAGAACACAACCTGTGCCCCCAACTTCTTCACTTGCAGAGCTCTCTAGTTGTTGCTGATCTGCTCAGTGTCATACCTGGCTGTATCATTAGCGCCCACATGGATGAGCAGCATGGGGTAGTGGTCACAGGGATGGATGTGTCTTGGCAACCTTTCCGTAATGTCTCTGATGCATCTCCAGGAAGGTAGCACACCTCCCACGACATCATGTCAGGTCGGCAGATGCAAACCTTCATCCAGAAAGGGAGTCACCAAGCACTGGAACTCTACATCTCCCCGTCTTAAGTGCAGTGGCCATGAGCTTCCCAGCCTTGGGGACAGGTGTCTCCTCCTCCTCAGCCATTGAAATCTGCTCCTCACCTCCTACTGCCAGTTCAGCACACTAGTTCTTGACCACAGTGGATGGGGATCCTGAGTGGGGGTGGAGAACTGTCTGCTGCCCAATGTGGACAACAGCCAGTCTCCTCCCTGCAGAGCAGCTAGTTCTTCCTCCTCCTCTGGTGCTGCTATAGTCATCTGTAGATGGCTAACATCCTCCATTCCAGGTATTTCCACATGCATACTGTTAATGAAGCCATCTGTGTGAATTTGCTGTTCATACTTGAGTGAATGTTGGCAGTATTCTCCCATCATTAACTGGCATTGTTGAAACCCTGGGGAAGTAACATCCCATGAAGTATTAGTTCTTGTTAGGTGGGTTTGTGTTGGATTTGCCTTGTAAATCGAAGGCTTCTTCCCCCTGGTGAAATCAAGCTGAGGATGGAGGGGAGACTGTATTCATGACAAGGGGGTGACTGATGTTTGTATTTGGAACAGTCACTTTCCAGGACCCCCACGGTAGTGCTCTCCTGTGGAAGTTATGCCTGGTGCTAGCTGATGTGTAATCGAGTGACTTTTCTTCCTAGGTATTAAGGTAATCGGTGGCATCAAGGAGTTGACAAGAGAAGAATATGGAGTTTATGTAAAGAGGATCCTACCAGGGGGAGTGGCGTATGCTGATGGTGAGTTTGAAACCATGGGAAATAGAGAAAAAGTAAAAAACAGCCCAAGTTCAGAGTAATGATGTTCTATTTGAGGACAACTCACATCAAGCTGCTATACTGATCCTATTTTCTGAGGCTTCTTCCTAAACCTGCTTCTAGATCTTCTGGCAAACTATTTTCATGTCTAATGTCAAACCTGTCTCTAATTGTCTCTAAGATGTTTAGGTGATCAGTGCACCCCCTGCACTGAGACATCTATGTTACACAGCAGATTCTCTCCATTTTAGGGTTCTGCTTTTAAAATCAAATATCATTAGTCATGTGCTGCCTCCAGTCCACAAAGAGCTCCTGAGATGCTTTCTCAGTTTTGCTCACTCTTCACTCAGGCAAACCTCCCACTGAGTTTCTCCTGAGTAAGGAGGGAGTGGGAATTGGACAGAACTCTCAGGATTTGGCCATTTTGAACCAAAGCCAACATTGTTTTTTCCAAACATAATTGTGTCATTTGATCAGTTAATAAACATGTCCAACAATCCAAGCTAATATAAGCTGGCATCTCCAGATACAGGAGCAATTCTATATCGCTCCAAAACCTTCTGCATTTTGTGATTTGCCTTTATATCTTACAGGGAATTAAAACATAGCACAGGAAGGATTAACCGTCCTTTCAATGTCTCTTGGTTTATTTAGGACGCTTACAGCCAGGAGACCAGATCTTGGAGGTCAACGGAGATTCTCTGATTGGAGTCACGAGTGAGAGGTACTATATCCACATGCATTCATTTCAGTTCCATGAAGTTCTGTAATGTGTGATGGGGAACAGTTGGCATGAAAACTATTGCAGTGCTGCTGCTGTCCATATCCTGTACATAAACAATGAGCCTCTGGTTCCAGTGCTGTCCGTCCAACACTCCTTCCCTAGACCAGCATCCCTATAAACTCTTCCATTAAGAAAAGCTTCCTTGTAATAGAGCGAAGAATTCAAACTGATTGGAAGTGATTTTAACCTTTATCCAAAATGCAAACTCAACCTGAACCCACCCACCCTCTGAGGTCAGAAGACATGGAGATAACTTCATTGCCCCAGTATTTTTGACTTTTACATTCCGTGCAATAACAGTGCACCGGGCACTCTGCAAACACAGCAAAAGACAAAGGTCTAGATTCTGGGCTGCACCTCTCTTGTGGGAAGGTAAAGGCCCTTTATACCACCCTTGTGCCTCCAGGTTCTGGGTGCTCCATGGGTCGAAGTGGCCCTGGGCATAAGTTAGCGTAGCCCAGAGAGCCTTATATGGCTCACTATGAGCTGCTTTGCATCCCAGAAGTGCTACCGTGCAGACTGCTCTAGACATTTCTCCTCCTGCATACAATAGGCCCCCACCCTCAAGCCCCATTTCCCAGCATGTCCCTCTGCTGGCAGGCTATGTAGCACTGTGTACCAGGTCCCAATGCTGCTTCTGCACTGGGGGAATCCCCTGAGGGCTGCAATCTGACCCAGGACTCTGCTCCAAGGAGGTTACAGGATAACTGAGACACTAACAGTCTGTGAATGAGAGAAATTCAGATGTCTAAGAAGAAAGGTTGAAGGTTAAAACTTTCTGGGGTTCCTTTTGTTCTTTAAATAGTGTAGCAAATTTTGTAGTTGCCTTTGATGTTTTTCATTGTCACTGTGCTTCCCAAAACAGCTGCATGGAAAAAATAGCAGGCATAGTACCCTAATCTTCCTGCTCTTAAAGCACTGGTCCTTTTCACTTTAGGTGACAGAAAATCCCCATTAGATTTTAATACCTGAGTGACATAGGCCATACGCTAAGTCTCTCTCGATGTCCAACCAGTAGAGAGCAAACACACACACTGCAGGCTTTATTCATGACTGTGCGAGAGCTCTGTAGGTGTGGTGGTCTGAATCGGGCCTCATGTAAGGGAAGGAAGGTTTGCATTGTAGATGCTAGGTGAGGAAATGTTTGCTAATGGGTTGGCCTTATTATTTGAGGGTCCCCTGCTAGTGCAGCAGGAGGAAACTCAGGCTATGATTTACCTTCCCTCCATCTCTGCTGCCAGACAAGGGAATCGGGGCCACCTGAGAGATGTTCTGTCTATCAATGGCCCCCTGCAAAAATGCAGTCATTAAGGTTTGCCCAGTACATGGCTCACTGTTGTTTGAGATGCTGATGTGTGAGCCCTCTGACACACAACTGTGGCCCAGTGTTGACCTGTTGTCCTCTTTTTGCACCTGATACTCATTCTTATCTTCCCACAGAGCTGTGGATATTCTCAGGACAGCCTCCGCCACCAGCCACATGCGCCTTCTAATAGCTCGGGACGATGATGCCAGGTGAAGTTTCATTGTGTTCTACCAGGGGTAGGGGAACCCCCCTTCCAATGAACAGAAAACACCCACAGCTTAGTGGAAGTGACAGACATTCACCTGGAGCTTGTGCACATGATGCTTATCTGCCAGAAATGTTTCCCTCTTTGCCATTAGTGAAGCGGCAGGAGAGAGTTGGCTTGGTTTTGGATTGCCAAGGAGGTGGCTTTGTCGAAGTATTTTATTTCTGGATTGCAGTCTTTGACTCCCAGTTCATATCCTGGCTGAGGAATGCCTTGGACGCCAGTTCATTTTTCTTCCTGTTCCAGCAGTAAATTGCTATCCTGCCTTTCCCCTGGTCCTGGCTCAGTTACTCTGGCCAGTGAGAAGAGGGAAGCGGAGCCAAGCCTATGCTCCCTTCCAATCAGCTCCCTTCCTGGAGCAGGCAGGAAACAGGTGAACAGCCCTGATCACTCCTACGCACCCAGACCAAAGTCTAGGGGTGGGTGGTTCTCATTTGCCCCTCTAGGCTAGAGGCTAGCCCTAGGCAATTAGTCAGACTTGGGGAGTGGGGATAAAGATAACCTCTACACTGCATGGTGGAAACACCTGGCCAGGCGCCATAGGGCTCCTCACACTGTGTTCTGTATATGATGAACCCTATATCTGGACACGGCAGGGGATAACGTGGCTTGGCAACTCTGGGCAGGTTAGAAGCAGGTGTTGGTCATAGTTATTGTCACAATCAGTTTGTTTCTAAGCTGATGCCCCTGGAGGCAAGTAATCTGCCATTACCCTTGTTCGTCTGCTTCAAGCTGCTCAGACATGTTACTAATATCTTAAATTGCAGCAGATGTTTCTAAATATATACATATATATGAGTTTGCATGGCTTTGTCTGAAGCTACGGTTACTTCCCACATCTGTCAACAGTGCCTCCAACCACCCTGAGAAATAGATTGCTGTAAATTGATAGGACACAGGCAACCAAACTTTAAGCAATTTATTTGGTCTTCATTTGCTCTTGGTTATCTGCTAAATCTGCAAAAGGTTATCCAGAGGGAGAGTTGGGCAGTAATCAGTTTAATTTTTTTTTTTTTTAAAGATTTGCAGAGATTTCGCTTACATAATCGTCTCACAAAATGTTTAATACATGAATACATATCTCCAAGATTAAAGGGGGTGGAGGCCGGGGAAGGCTCTTTATGCTTGCTTATTTATTTATTTATTTTATCCCATATTATCTTTTAGCGATGTCCTTGAGCCCTGAGGAGTAATCATCCTTCTATCCACTTTACTGTCAGGAGCATTCATTGACGCAGATGCAGCCATGGTTGGTGGCACGCGCGTATTGCTGTCCCTTTTTATAGCAGCTGTCAGGCTCTAAGAATGACTCAGCCAATCGCTGGTGAACACAGGGAGCCTGAATCTTGTTTCCATCCAGGGCCCCCTTACACCACTCTGGCAGAGTAAGGGGGCCTTAGAGAAAATGAGAGTCAGGCTCAGAGTTCTTACCGCATGGAGGGCCCAAATGGGCATTGGCATCATACAGTCATGTGAGTGGAGTAGGAGGTGGTCTTGCGTTCAGGCTTCACTAATACAAGCAGGAGAGTGCAGGATCACTGACAGGACAGCTTACACTGTTGTTGCAATGGAAAATAAGCTTTGAGCATCTGATGCAATTATTTACTGTCCCGCTGGTGCCTTGAAACAGGGTGGTTTGCCCTGTCTGCTGGAGAGCCTAAGGCTGAGCCAGCCCTGATTACAGGATGAGCCCCACCTGAGTGGAATCAGGTGAGTCCAGTGTAAAAGGCAGCAGGAAGCTGTAGGAAGGGGTGTTAGCTGAGAGAGTAGCTGAGCATGCCTGAGGAGGCCTGGCAATAAACCGGGAAAGCTTAGGAGACTGTGGAGCTGGCGGAAGGAGAACTCAAGGAGCAGGCTTGGTTTCTGCAGAGCCCTGGCCAGATAAACCTGTGAATGCGAGTTAAAGAAAGGAGGATGAACTGAAAAACTCTGTGGTTGGTTTGGACTTTTGGGTGCTGTTTTTAACTGTTACCAGCCTGAGAAGAGCTGGAGACCGCATGCATTCTTAGAGGGGCCCAGACAAAGGGAAGTAGAGGCAGGATGCCACAGAGGTAACCTCAGCCACAAGGGGGAGCCCAGGAGGCAGTAAAAGGTCACCTGCTATTTGTCTCAAAGAAGGGCAGGAACAGAAGTGACATCCAGGAATTGATACAATTGTGTTAACAGCCCCACACTGTAAAATTCCAGGAGTAGGGACCATGTCTGTTTTCTTTGTGTGGGCTGAGCACCTAGCATGAAGGGTCCCTGATTTTACTTGAGGTGTCTGAGCATTCCCACAATATAAAACATTATTATTAATAATATCGTCTAGGTCACATGCTATTGTTTCTGCTTCCTGACTGGATGGCTGAAAAATTTTAAAACTGGTGAAAAATGAACTTGAGAATAGCTAGAAACTCCCTTCTTTACAAATGAAATTCTCATGACTCCAGGTGCTAGGGTTCTCAGAATAACACTAAATGTTACAGGACACACAGTAAAATCACAACAATTGGCAACATGGGGTAGCTGAAAATCAATGTATGCACTGATTGCTGCTTTAAGCACATATCAGACTTTCAGTGCTCTGAATGTCTAGTTCCTGTTGTGTCCATAGGCTTTATTTATAGAGACAAGTTAGGGTTTTATTTGGTGTCCCGATCTCTTTTTTTCCCATCTGTGTAATAGAGGGTGAAGTTTCCAGTCACTGTGCTCTCACGTAATCTTTGATGTAGGATTCACCCGTTCTTCTCCCCAGAGCACAAGGGCATCGCAAAAAGGTATTACGAGATAAAACAATATTCTGCAGAAAGATTGACCCCCTGCTGCTTAATCTGTAGTAAAATCAGCCTGCAGCTGGCTGCTGCTGTGCATCTCCACTGAGCTGACTCCACTCCATGGGTCTATACAAGTTTCAGAGCTCTGTGACAAATAAACTTCTGTTACCCTTGATTTCAGTATCCTTCCTCAGTGAAAAATAGTGGGGGTGGGAATAAGGGGGGATGGATTGGACTGGGGGCATGTTGTTAAGGGGAAGTCCCTCTATTTCAGCCCTGTATCAGTTAAATAAGGCTGGACATTTAAGTTCCACAGGAACCTGATCAGCTTATGTATTTTCATACTAGAGCTGGTCAAATAGTAAATAAAATTAAAATAATAAATAGTTTAAAAAATGGAAAATATAGATAAAAGTCCCATGATTTCAGGGATTTTTCGTAAAGACCTGACCATTTTCTCACAGTTGCAACAATGTTCCCCGAATCTAATGGGGAATTGCACTGAGCCAGCCTTATAGGGAATGCTCCTGGCTTGGCCAATTCCAAATAGCTGGCAATAGTTGGGTACAAGGTCACTGAGACCTGGCAGGGTACCTCCTCAGCTTACCAAACACTCCCTGCCATGCTCACCTAATAGACAAAACCAGCTCCTCAGATCACCCTTTGTTCAAGGGATTCCCGGCCTCCCCTCCCATGGGTCTCTGGTCATCCTGCTTCTTGCAGCTTTCTGGTTTCAGCCAGCTCCCTTCTCAGAGCCGGCTCTGCTCCCCTTCTGGAACCCCGGCCTGACAGCTGCTCCCTGAGCACCTGGCCCCTTGTTCCAGGGACCCACTACTGAACTGAGCTCCAGTCCTCTGTGGTTCCTCTCCCAAGACATAGTCTGCCCTCTGACAAGCCTTTTTAGCCCCAGGGGTAGCCCTGCCTCCTTTAATTGGGTCAGTTGGCCCATGGCTCTGACACAAGCGAGCTGGGCCTGCTGTACCCACAGGAGCAGCTCTCCTGTGACACCGCATTACTGCTGAGGTTGAGAGAGTTCAGAATGGGAGGGTTTTAAATGCAACAAACCAATCAGAGGAAACCCATGCTCTAGCTGCACTAGGCGGTGGGGTCGGGCATGTGATGGGAGAGCCAAAGGGTACGTCTACACAGCAAACCATGGTCTGATTGGAGCACAGGGAGACGTATCCAGGCTAGCTGAAACTTAGCTAGTGTGGGGACGAGCAGTGAAGATGTGGTGATATGGGCTTCAATGAGAGCTAGCTGCCCCAGTACAAGCCTGCTGGGGACCTGGGTACATACCGGGGCTGCTAGTCTGTGCAGTGAAGGAGAGAGCTAAAGGAGGAGTGTAGTGTTCCGCCCAGAAAAAGGAAGACAGTGAAAGGAAGGCTCATAGAGTCAGCTGCAGCCTGGCTTTCGTCACGGCGTAACTCAGCAGTGATATGGGATTATGAGTGAGTGACAGAACGATGGAGGGTTTTACTGGAAATGATATTAAAGTGAGATTTGTGGCAATATAGTTGATGGAAACTGATGCTCGCTCTAGCTGCTGTGTTGTAAAGAGCACAGCCTGAGAAACTGCTGTTCTCTCTTCACCTGCCATGTATCTTTCCTATCAGCCTGCCTTGACCCCTGCACTTGTCACCTCCGTGGGGGTGGCCTTGTGGAGCGCCTTGCCTTCCATGGGTTGGTATCTCAGTTCCCTGGCCAGTACTTACCAGGAGTATAGCCCGAGCTTCCAATTGCTCCATAACACCTGCTCTAGACAATGACTGGTGCCATTGATGGACTCAAAAGGGACTAGCCTGTGGTCCTTCTTGGGCAGCACTGTGGTGCCGCTAATGTGAGAGTGGGGAGTCAAATGCCAACTTACTTGATGGCAAGTATCCATGCCTGTCACACCTCAGCAGCAACGTAAATGCCAGATGATCACCAACAAACTCCTGTCTGAGCTGTGCAGGCTGATGGGATATCATAGTTGGAGAAAGGGGCAAGGAAAGGAGAATAACGGGGGCTCGCTCCCTTCTTTTCACCATTGTCTGCATTTATTTTCTTTAGAGGTGGGTACAAATCACAAGGTTGGATCCCCATCTGAACTGAAACTCCTCTAATGATTGGAGATATTTGAGTCCACTGTTTGGTCTAGGTCACCTCTGATTTTCTTACGTCTCCCATGCCTCACTTAACCCTATCCCCCTCCCCACCGTCTCTAATCCTGCCATTTAAAAACGGTCTCAATCTTAGTGCCATTTGTGGAATAGATTCTGGTTTCCCTCCCTGTTGCATTGGCCTTTTTGGCTAGTGAGCAAAGAGAGTAGCTTTAGGCAGCAAAATAGGGTGCGGGAGCAGACCAATAGCAGCAACTGCAATAGGAGAATTTTAAAAATAATGAATATTTTCTGATGCTTGATGAATGATAGGGCATTTTGGACTTGCAAGTTATCCCTTTAAGGCAGGAAGGAAAGGGGTGTTTCTGGTCCTGCTTTTAGGCCATGGGGCTTTGTAGGGAAGCACACAATCAATTGGTCAGCAGACAGCCATCTAGAATAAGGTGAGGTGAATGGCACCTCGCTGTTTTGGGGAGCAGCCTGCTTTGTTTCTCTCTGCTTTGGATTATCGTGCTGAATTCTAAGAAATAAAGTAGTTACTCTTGATAGAAATTTGCAGTTTATCTTGTTTATTACACTTCTCTGTTTGTATGCCATGAGCATAGCAAATAGGATTCACAATGTTTCTGACCATGAGCAGATAAAAAACTAGGGGCCTGAAGCTGAATGGAAGACCCTGACTCCATAGCATTTTGGCCTTTGACATTCTAATGCCCTGTCTACAATCCCTAAGTGTTACACATTGTCTGTATCATGCTCAGAACTTGTTCTCTTAATTTAAATTGTTGGCTTTAAGCTTTCTCCTCTCCTTGTATAAATTTACAGCAGGGTAGTTGGGGGGATGGTTTTAAAACATGTAATATAGCCACAATTCTGAAGATGATAATTTCAAAACCTGAGCTGGCGTATTTAATGGTTATTTGCATTTCTTTGATTATTATGAAAAGATCCACAAAGGTCCATTGTGTATTTTAAAAAACTTAGTTTTGCTTAGTTACAGATCCCCCTAATAGTCCATGTTCAACTTGTACGTCAACTTAGGCTCATGGCTGGAGATGAAGTTATCCTGGGCTAATCCACAAGAGGAATTCTGATCCATTGCCTAAAGCCAGGACTGAGTGTCAGGACTCTTGGGTTCTATCCTTATTCCTCACAATGGAAAAATGACTTAACTACTCTGTATTTCAATTTACCAGTCTGTGTTACTGGAAGAGTAATACCTGAGAGGAATGTCAGGAAGCTTAATTAACATTCATGAAGTGCTTGGAGCCTGTGAGATGAAAAGGGACATAGAAGTGTGGCACAGATGGGCCATAATTCAGCTGCAGATGCCAAGCAGAGAATTCCCCTGGTGTAGGGAATTCACTGCTAATGCATTTGCTCTGCAGCGGGCTTCTTCCTCCAACTGCCCAACACACATAGTGGGGCATGCAGAAGTTCTGTTTTGCCACAAGAATTTTTCTACTGGTGTGAGGTGGATTATGGACTCTAAATCAATGGCACAAGCTTGAGGTGCTTGGAAACAGCTCTGATTTACATTGGGACTGCCCGTGAGAATCAAGGAGCTGTATCTGGCTCCCTAATGCCTTGTCCTGCACCAAGCAGCGCTCCAGCGCAGGCAGGAATTAAGCCCACAAACTGGTTAGTATGTAATAAACGTTATAGGCATTGTTTGCATTATAAATCCATGCAGAATTGTACTGAGACTGAATCTGCTGCACCTTGTCTTTCAGGAGAGAGTTCTCTGAGCTGCTGGAAAAGTTTGGATCTCATAGCAACACAGAATCGGCACGGAGTTCTCCTGTTCTTCATGGCGGCAGTGAGTATTGACCCTCTGGGAGCTGAATACTTAACTGCATCTTGGCTGCAGAGGGACACAGTGCAGAAAATGTCAACCCAATTGTGGATACTGAAAAAGAGAGCAATTAAAAAAAAAAAAAAAAGAGAGAGAGAGACCCAACTTCTTTGTGCTGAAACAAGGGAGGATTAGTTGGTCTCTAACACTTCTCCAGCTCCCTCAACTCCACCTTCATTGTGCAACAGCTCAGGAAAATACTATGCTAGTAACTTATAATAATGTCTAGCTCTTCTAAAGCAATTTTCAACAGCAGACCTCAAAGTGTTTTAGAAAGGGGTGAGTATCACTGTCCCCATTTTACACATGGTGAAACTGAGGCAAGAGCCGTGAAGTAGCTTGTTCAATCCAGTGATCAGCACAAGTCGGTGGCAGAGGTAGGACTAGAACCCAGGTCTCCTGGCTACTAGTTTGGTAGTGTGCTCACTGGATTACCACCACGCTGCTTCTCTTTAGAAAGAAGCACGTGACACTGTGGGTATGTCTGTACTGATGGCGGCAAAGTTGCCGCAGCCAGATCGATCTTTCTGGATCGACTGAGCGGTCAGTGTAGACCTGCTCAATCAGTCAGGAAGTCGACACAGTAAATCCACCCCCTCAAGTGGCGTAGCACTGCGTTAATGGGAACACAGTTCCCGTCGGTGCAGTGCAGTGAAGACGCCGTGCAGAAGGGAAGCGCAGCAGTTGACGGGAGTTATGCAAGCTACTCTGCATAGTTTGCGTAACTCCTGTTGACTGCCGCCGAATCTCCAGGTAAGTGTAGACCAGGGCTGTAATGCTGTGGTATTTGTTGTTAATTACCACAGTCACAGGTTGGAATTTGTGATGAGAAGGTCAAACTTGGTTACCTAGTTTAGAAATTTACTGCTATCATTAACTTCAATGGTAGGTGTTTCGACCTCCAGGTAAGGAACCGTGAAAGCTGATTTAATTCTTGACTGTGGAACAGGGCCAGCTCTGTAGGAGTATGGGGGATATGCTTTCATTATCTGGGCTGACTTTTATTTTGTCCTGAAGGTAGATATTTGGAAAGTACGTCCTCGGGGTCTTCGTCACGTTCGCAGAGTCCTCTGCTGCTGAGCCCAGCAAATTCCCATGGCCCACTCATCGGAAACTCGGCACATTCCCCACACTCAAGCTCGCAGTATGTACCATATTATGCAACACTAGGGCTCCTTAGAGATTTTTAAACAAAACTTCCTTTCATCAAAAAATTCTCATTTGTTGACAGCAAAACTATTTGCACAACCAACAGATCTCACAAGCTGGGAAAATGTTGGGAAACTTTGAAATTTGTTGAAATGTTTTGTTTGGATATTTTCTAAATGAAAAGTTCTGTTTTCTAGTTCAAAATGACTTTCCGTTGTGAAATTTAAGTAACTTAGATTTAAAAAGTTTTTTTTAAAAGAAAAAAAGGTAGAAATCGAAATGAAGCATTTTGAAATTCTTGAAATTACATGTTTCAATTGACCCAAACCAAAAACTTTTTGGTACTTTGATTTATGATTTTTTTTTTAGATTTTTTGGCTTTGTGTCCCAATTTTTGGATGGTAAATTTCAAACTCTCAAAAATATTGATGGGATGGGAAAACCAGCTCTATGCAACACAGGCATCAACTCCTAAAGTCTACAGGCTGTCTGTGTGTTTCTAGAACATTATTTGTATTGCAATAGTGCTTATAGATACTCAGAGAGTCCCATTGCATTAGGCCAGTGGTTCTCAACCCATTTACCATTGTGGGCCGCAGCTCTCTATGTGTTATGTGGGCTGCATCCACACAATATATATGCTACCTGTATGGCCCTGAAGATGTCACATGGGCTGCAGCTGTGTGCTGATTGGGCTGTGGGTTGAGAACCACTACATTAGGCACTATGACCAAAAAAGTGTCAAAGGTGTCTATGCAGTGTAGTTGTAGCCAGGTGGCTCCCACGATATTAGAGAGACAAGATGGGTGAGGTAATTTTTTTTTTATTGGACTAACCTCTGTTGATGAACGAGACAAGCTTTTGAGCCACACAGACCTGAAGAAGAGCTCTGGGTGGCTTGAAAGCGTCTCTCTCTCACCAGCAGAAGTTGTTCCAATAAAAGATAGTACCTCACCCACCTTGTGTCTCAAAGGTATCTAGTGATTTTGGGTACACCACTTGAGACACCTAAAAGACTCTGATTTTCATAAAGTGCAGAACTGCCCTTTAAAAATCAGGCCTTTTTAAGAGGTCTCAGCTTGGGCTTCTCAAAATTGAAGAATCCCAAATCAATGTGTATATCTCCCTCTTTCTCATTAAAACTATCCTCTAATGTCCAGTGCTTGTCTACACTTGGAACGTTCCAATGGCACAGCTGCACCACTGCAGTCCTTTGGTGTAGATGCTACCTAGCTAGATGGGAAGGGTTTTCCCATTGGCATTGGTAACCCACCTCCCTGAGAGGCAGTAGCTAGGTTGATGGAAGAATTCTTCTGTCGACATGGCATTGTCTATACAGGGATTTAGGACAGTTTAACTACACTGCTCAGGGGTGTGGATTTTTCATACCACTGACCAACGTCGTTAAACCGACTTAATTTTCTAGTGCTGACCAGGACCCAGAGTTGTCTTTGGATACATTTACTGTATCTCCTCATGTGTTGGAGGATGGTTAAGCAGTCACTCAGTGTCTTTCAGACTGGGCCACTATGTGTTTTTTATATTATTCTTATTAATCACTTACATTATGGTAGCACCTAGGAACCCCAGTTATGGACCAGGACCCCATTGTGCTAGGAGCTATACAAACAGTGAGCACAGCCACCACCCCCAAGAACTCAGTCTACTGTGCTAGAGGCAACCATCCCTTTAAAGGGCAGGGAGAGCCCCAGGTTTACAGACATTTGAGAGGCCAACATGGTGCATCTTTTACAATCATGCCCTTGATGGAGACTTCCTGCAAGGCCACTGCTGTTTTCAAACTGCAGAGCATGGCCTTGTGATTCATTGCCCCATCCCCTCGTGCAGTCATTTCCACCAGTGCAAAGTCGATGGCAATGCTAGCCTTCTGACCTGGCAGCACTTCACACCCACTCTGCACCTGGGTGAGGGGTAGGAAATGGGTGCACATGGGGCTAGGTTATGGAGAACCAGGCCTTTTGTTTCTACGGAGTGTGGCACCTTCATGGTGTGCCTGTATGTTTTAGGTTCAAGCTTCCTATTTTGTAAAGTACAAAAGCCAGGATCCGCTGTGTGCAGAGAGCACTCTGCTGCCGGCTGCTGGTGGCTCCTCCAATAGGAGGGACTGGCACTGTTATGGTTTGCATTAACATTGGTACTGAGAGTGTGGCATCTCAGACCTGTAGAGCTCACTTCTTTTCTTCCTTGCACTAGTGTAAATCAGGGGTAATTCCTCTGAAGTCAATAGAGTGGCCACTCAGAGGGAGAACCAATCCCTTACTTCAGACACAGTAAATCCACTTAGCAGGTGAATTCCACAAATATCAGCCAAATATCAGCTCTTTTTTAGGGATTTCAGAGGACAAAGATTTGGCACAAAAGGCTTTAAGTGGCTTGCATAAATGGACTCATGCTTGGAGACACCCTTACAGAGGAGAGAACTGCTCATCTGTTTGGGAGCAATCCAGACCTCCCCACTCCACAATTAACCCTGTTTACTGCACAGCACAGACAGGAGATGACCTGGCTGGGTACCCATGTACATATGTGGTGGACGTGTCCAGTACAACAGTATCCAGTTACAAATAAAGCAAAAGTTCTGCTTGTCTCCACCTTGGGGATATAAAAAGGGGCAGATAGGCATTAAATAGCCAGCTTCTAGAAGCAATACCAGCATTCAGACATCTTGAAATCGCAGATCTTGGAGACTGAGTATGTGTGCAACTATGGTCTAATCTAGACGCTTACAAAATAGTGACTCGTACTCTGTACAGGTTCTTACCCTACACTCATCACTGTGGTATCTGAACACTTTCCAGTAGTTCCAGATGTTAGTCCAATGTGACTGACATCTGCTATGTGTGGTTTGTCTTCTTTACCTCTCCCTAGATAAACCAACTGCTATGCTTTTTTTTTTTTTTTTAACCACTACATTCTATCTTATTTCCTGAAAAGATTTATTTTAAAAGTTTTCTTTGTTGTAACAATATGGCTGTGTCTACACTGACGGCAGCAAAGTCGCCACTGTCAGATTGACTTCTCTGGATCGACTGAGCGGTCAGTGAAGACCTGCTCAGTCGATCCAGAAATCAAGAAATCAACGTATTAAGACCATCTTCTAAAGTGGGGTAGCGCTGCTTCGACGGGAACATGGTTCCTGTCGGCACAGTGCAGTGAAGACGGCGCGCAGAACAGAAGCAGAGAAGTTGACGGGAGTTATGCAAGTTTTCTGCGTAGCTTGCGTAACTCCGGTTGACTGCCGCCGAATCTCCGAGGTAAGTATAGACAAGCCCTATGACATGCATGCTCTATGCAATGTATGACAGTCACGACTTTAAAGAGATGGGGCCGTTTAGAAATATGGAGAAGTTCTCTTGTGATAATTGCATAATTCTGCAGATCACATAGCTCAAAATACAACATGATGATTATCAGGAAATTAAAAGATTAATTAAAGTGACAAATTGCTTACTGGTACTGGTTATTATATGGATGCAGTTAGAAGATTTTATCTTGGAAGAGAGAAATAACCAGTTAACTCCTTTATTTACTAAGGAGGACTGGCCTTACCAAGTGGTTGATGCCCATTATTGTTCTGCCAGTAATGGCAGCCTTTGTCACCCATTTGCCTGCTGCTCCAGCACCTCCATGCTTTGTCCCATGCTGCCCCGCAGGCATGGGGAAAACTCCCAGCAACATTTATCGATGTACTCATCTTATCCCCTTCTAAATCTCTCCTTCAAACCTGCCTCTGCTGTGATGCCTACAAATCATTCCCACCTGGCATTGGTTAGGCAAGTAACTGGCTATGACTTCTGCTTTTCAGCTGAACTCTGCTTTGTTACCCTACCCTCCCAACCCACTGCCACCCCACTGATCTGTTTCATCCTCCAGTTACGAGCTGCCTAACACAAAGATTGTAAGCTGTTTGGGGTAGGGGCTCTCTTCTTTGTTACTTTGTCTGTACAACGCTGATCACAGTGGGCCCTGATCCTCATGTAGGCTTCTTAAGTACTACCATAATGCCAAATAAACAGCAAAAATAATAGTAATAATATTTATCCCCAGATAAAAGTAGCATATACCCCCTTGCACCTATAAGCACATGAATCTTTACCCGTTTCTAGTCCTAAACTCAAATCAAACACATTCTTGAGGTTCACAAAGGTTTTGATAAGTGTTTACTTCACTCCCATTTTCAGAGAGAGAATCGTAGGACTGGAAGGGACCTTGTGAGGTCATCTAGTCCAGTTCCCTGCGCTTAGGCAGGACCATGCATGAAGAAGGCAGAGGGAGAAGAGGTTAGGGAAGGATAGGGAAATTGCAGAACTCAGGAACAAAACCAAATGCAGAACTTTTCATTCAGCACTGGTGGTGGCTTGCTAGAACACTGCTGTGTAATTACAGAGGTACTCGATGGCTCTATAGAATAAAACAGACAACTGTTGTGTCTTCTGCTAACACCTCTGTTCCTTGCAGCTACGCCCTTGAATCAGGGATTCAGAGCATCTCCATAGCAAAATCCTCTGGGTTGGGGTTGACGATTAGTGGCGGATCTAACAGACCAGAGGGTCCCATGATTTATGTTCAAGAGCTTACGCCAGACGGGGACTGTTACAGAGTAAGTCAACAACCTGTGAAAAAGGAGTCTTTCCTGAAAGCTCCAGCTGTTCTGAAGGAGCTCTTATTGGGATGGATGGACAATATAGGGTGGGGGGTAATCAGGATGCGTATTGCAGAAGAATACTTTGAGCAATGTGTCACTTTTTTTTTTTTTTAATGCACTAATCCTTGTGGATAAAGCTCGATATGACACAAGTGTCTCCCTCGTTGTTTAGGATGGGCGACTCCGGCCTGGTGATCAGCTGATCGCCATCAACAAAGACTCTTTAGTGGGCAGCACATATGAAGAAGCCAGAAAAATACTTGCAAAAACCAAATTCAGGTAGGCATTGCACCAGTAGCCCAAGGGAATAATTTCCTTGGGTACAAAAAGCATTTCCCAGTTATTGTCAGTAAAGGCCAGATCTTGTGATGCTGCTGAGTGTTAGGTAGGAGGCCTGCACATTGTTCTAAGCTTCATATGCAAGGAGAAACTCCCATATTGGAGACTTGCACGCTCAGGAGGTCTTGCATGCATGGAGCTTCTTGCATCATAATCAGGAATGGGAGGAGACCTTCCCAACCTGTCGGTCTTTGTGTTGCAATGAGCATGTTGCATCATGTAGACCTTCCGAAAGTTCTGCAACAGAACTTGGGCTCTCATAAAAGACCTGTCTGAGGAAGATAGCTCCAATATTGTTTCATGTTCCACAGGCGATCAATGAGCTTAGCTCAGAGGAAAGACCACAGGGCCATTACCACGAAAGTTCTGAAACTTAAGCGTGTATTTTTTAAAAACTTGGTTATTTTCAGACACGAGGGAAACACAGAAGTGGCCTTTATTCCTGGAAGGGGACGGTTACATCCTGGACTCTCGGTTCAGAGCACCATCCACTCGTCACCTCCTAAGGCCATGGGGAATGGTCTTAGCTCCTGCAGGTTGAAAGTCCATGTGCGGTCACCCGAGGTATGTTGAATTTCAGTATAAGACCACAGAGGCCAGCCCCATGATTTCCATTTCTGATCGGATTACTGTTTTTAGGGACTCCGTGATAATCTTTCTAGAATAGCTGTTTGGAAAGGCAGCAGCGTGGACTTGTATGGCTCTGTTTGCTCTCGTAGGGAGTTGGATATTTTAACTCTGAGATATTGTTTCCTCTGGTTTGGGATAGGAGGAATCAGTCAATTAAGTGATGTGTTTGAAGGTCACTCAGATGTGTTTTCATCTCCAGAGTTCTGGTTCAAACCTCTTTTCAGAAGTCACAAGTGAAAAAAGCATTTGATGATAGTAACTCAGTTGTATTGCCCATATTCAACAGCCAGCAAATTCAGCACTATCAGTATTCTTTCCTCATGAGGCCCAGAACTATACTGTGTTTCCAGAAGCCAGAGGTGATGGGAGATTTAGTTATGCAGCTCCCACCAAAATCAATGAGTCATGTGGCTCGATCCTCTAGTTGACTTTGCAAATCTCACCTAGAGTCCATGCATTTATCACTTGTCTCCTAGATTAATGAAATGCTCATTGTGACCTTCCATCCAACTCTTTTTGCAAATGGCACCCTACAGAAAAGACTGGTTGGAGGCTCCTTTCATACAATCAAGTGTGAACCACATGGCACTTTATTTCTGACCCTAAATTAGCATGCAAATTCAAGTCCTCTGTGCATACTGTGCTGGATGCACACATGCAACTCAGGATTGGCCCACACACTTCTAGATACTGTCATCCACAGCACGTGTGCGTGTGTAATGTGATGCCCCGGGTGGAGTGAACTCTGTGATTTCTGGATCTAAAAGTATGAGATTCTACTGCCGGTGCTGAAAGCACCAGCTCCAAGGACTGTAGCAGGTTCATAAGCCGATACATGGTCAAGCCACTAGAGGGGGACAGAGAGCCATGCTGTATAAACATGGATTGCACTTTCTGCATTGACATGGTGTCTTCTTTGCGTCAGCTGGTAGAGCAGCCTGGGTGCACCCAGAGGAGCAGTCCTGCATTGTCCTGAAGCAAGGTGTAGCCTAATTCCTCCTCTGCACCAGAGAACACGGGGAGAGACTAAGCCTCCCTGCAGCTCAATCCCTACCCACGTGTTCCCTTGGGAGTGTGTGGCTCTGTGGAATGTGGCATGCCTCACTCCGAGCTCTGCTTCGAAGGCACAGTTCAGCATTACTCTGGGAGTTCATGCCAAGTTCCTCAAGAAGTGCCACATCAATCATATTTGTGATTTCATTTGAGTGCGCTGGTTCTTTTAGTGTGTGCTTGGAACAGCGAGGGATATTGCAGGACTCAAATGCACTGACTGGCCTCAGGAATAGGGACTCTGCAGTCTGGGATAACTGTGCTGCAGCCTAATTAATCAATACATCAATCCATTAGTCTCTTATACCGTAGTGGTCAGGAAAGTTTCTGTCTCCTGAGGGCTTATTGCACCAGGAATATTATCATCAGTATCACTAGAATGAGAGACCCTAGAAGCACACGAGAAACAATTATAATTTATCACAAGTCTCTTTTTATTAACAAATACATTAAGCGGATAAACCATCCCACAAATGCCAAAATATGATCGCAGGGAGAGAAAAAATACAAAATGCTTAGCCCTGGGACTGGCATCACTCATCTCCTGGTGGGGCCCCCAAGTGTCAGACACTATCTTTCCCCCTTTCCCCCCCAGCACACAGGCTGGGCAGCACCTTTTATCCTGAGTTACGCTTACAGTCATGAAGTGTCATGCATATGCTAAGGGTGCCAAACCCCTTTTTCCTTTTCCATACTTCCATGCGCCACTAATTGAGGGGGGTGCCCCATTTTTCAAAAGCTCCCTCATTCGTTCCTTTTTAACTCATTAACCTTTACATTAAATCATTACCATAGCAACTTGTGGTCAAGTTAAAATTTCTCAAGCTGTTACTATCGGTCATCTTGTGATCGTAGCAGATACATTGCGGCATATTTTTTGAACCATCAGCAATTCATACAGATTTTGCTGTAATCTTGCAGTTTATGGATACATGGTCATTGCTCAGTGAGCTAGTCATGTGTGGCTAAGCTGACTATTTTACAGGCCTGTTGGCCCTGTGTTATAACATTAATTCTTATATTTCACCTCTGCATCCTAAATATACTTGATATCTTTTATTCTTGGCTACAGTGTGGTGGTGTTGAGCCCATCACTTGCTTTTTTTGCTTGTGATTGCTGAAAACAGACTTGAACCAAGGACTCTGGAGATGAAAACACTTCTCAGATACCTTGCACGGTACCTGTCTGCATTATCCTTGGGTTCAGTCAATAGCTTCCAGTCCCATGCTCTCGGGAATATTGTAACCTCACCACATGGGCCTGTCTCAAGCATTTCCTTTTGCCTCTCTCATCTTAATGCCTCCTGCTGAAGCCGTTTGCTTTTGGAATTCCCTCTACTGTTTGTGGAGCATCTGTGTGCACTTATTAAACTCATCTGTGTCAAAGAAATGTCGTCTTATAGTAAGAAACGTCTTCACTGCACATTCCACTCCTCTCTCCCCAAAGGGTTGCCAAATAAAAGAACCATTGCTTCTGTGATGGGAAGGAAACAAGGGAAGGCTGCTCCCCCCACCCTGCTGCCTAAATATGTAGCATGGCAGGTTACAATGAGGGCTAGCTCCAGTGTTATAGAAGGGGCTTGTAAACTGTCTTCACTGCGCATGACCCTTGATGTGCATGGGGCATGGTTCCATTGCCAATATCTTGGGTGTAACCTCCTAGCTTTGGTTGTGTTGTATTTCAGCAGTTCTCAGCCTTTTCCATACCACAGCCCTCTGCCCCTGCTCACCTGGGACCCAGCTGGGATCCCTCTCCCATTTAGTATTATGATTGCGATCCTCTGGCCTCAGGTTGAGAGATCCTGCTGCATTCGATCCCGGCATGCCTGGTGGATAGCTCTGCTTTCTGTCCATTGAGTAAAACTAGAGGTGCGTTTGAGGTGATCCAAAACTCCCTCAGAATTCATGGATGTCTTGGATATGTAGGGTTTGAAATAAACCCCTGTAGATAAAACACACTGGGCCATCTTTGGTGTGATTCCACTGCTCTCAGTAAAGTTACTTCAGTTTAGCCAACTGTCTACAATCATCCGAGATTCTTAGATCGCACAGGAATGAACATGGGAGTTAGGTACCTTAAACCCTTTGAGAATCTGGGCCCCTGGAACTGTCATTGAGACAACCCCCTTTTACTCCAAACCTGGACTCCTGTTTGGGCCATCATTATTGTTCATTCTCTCTCGCTAGTGCAATAGGTACACATGGTGCTTTCACGTAAGAGATGGTTCAACCTGATTTCTTAGAGAGCAGCTGGGATGGTTCCTTACTGAGCTCCTCCCTCTACTTTTGCTTTACACTGGCAGACTGGGCTCAGCATTTTTTTCTCTGTGCTATTTTGTCTTGTTTTTTAGACCAGACAAGAAAATCTCTTTCCTGTGCCTTCTCCATCACCGGACATTTGCCCCCCAGAGCTCACGATATCTGGTAAGAGGCATGCTTTACTTGCTTTCTGATCTATTTGTGTAGGTAGTGAAGGTATCTAGTCCACAGCTCCTCAGTATCAGAGGTAATGAAATGAAGCTTTAAGTACCTGCAGGTGGAGTTTCACAGTGTAATGATAGGGCCCAGTTCATTAGGATTGATTAAAGGTAGCCGTGCAGTTAATTTAGGGCTCTTTTCAGTAGGCATCAGATACACCCATGTGAGTTTGTCTATGGGAGCAGAAGTCTTTGCAGGGGTGACTGGGAGTCTCAAGGGATTAGCAATGGACTACAGAGCCTTTCAGCTGTAAGTCACTGATTCCGTATCACATTGGTAGTGATGGAACATCACTGCTATTATCCAAAGACGGTGTGAAATATCGTTTTGGTATCCGACGAGTGGCCAGGTATCCTTACTGCAATCAGCACTAACTGGAGCCTTGAGGGTGGCCCTTGGAAACGGAATTGCTATTAAAAACAAATAGATAAATCAGTGTTGCTGATAGAGCACAGGAGGGCCCAAACAGAAACATGATTCCATGATCATTGAGCCAAATTAGCTGCCTCCAACTATCCATGAAATGGTTTGTACATGTGGGATAGAATAATGGCTCACGGGGTTCGTAAGTCTCTGTCATTGTCTCAGCACCCGAGGCTCACAATGTACAGAGATGCGAATCTTTCAAGTTCTATTTTCCCCTGTGCTCAGAGGACACCACATACTTCCTGCTTTCACGTGAATTTTTTTATGCTTTGATTTGAACGGAAGACTCCCTCCTTGCAGGTTACTCTTCAGGTTGATGCACCCTGAGCTTGAGACGTAATACTCCAAGATAAGAGTTGGTCAGAAACATTTCCAATTTTGAAAAATTTCAGGGGAAAAGAATTTTGCATGTCTGCACCATGCACACAACAAACACATTTTTGTGCACGCATGCACATTTCTTATGTTTTGACTGGCTCCGCTTAAGATCCCACTTTGTGTAGTTCTGTATCCCAAAATGGCTCTGTTTACTGGCACAATGAACACTTTAGGGCAATTTTTCAAGCAAGCATAAAAATCAGGATACTCATCTTAAGCACCCAAATGACCCCAGACATGCATGCAAGTTGGGGTTTGCAAACGTGCATGTGCCCATTCCAGTCAGTGTGATGTCTGCATGCTTGTTTCAGATGCATGTGAAAATGCACGTGCTCTATTTTCTCCAGCAGAGATTGTGCATTAGTAGAAGATGTAGAAATTTTGGAGGAAGAAGAACTGAGCCTTCTGGTTGATCCTGAGGAATTTGTGGCTTAAATAATATGTTCCCAGCTCAATAAACTGTTTCTCCTTTAGGCATTTTGGGCCCATAGAATATACTCTATCTGGGATGTTTGCATTTGATAAATAAGAAAAAGCAGAGGAAAATGAATAATACCTATAGGAGCACATCTGATCTGCTGGGCTCTTGGTTCTGCTCTAGGGTGACTAGATAACAAATGTGAAAAATTGGGACAGAGGATGGTGGGGTAATAAGAAAAAGCCCTAAATATCGGGACTGTCCCTGTAAAATCAGGACATCTGGTCACCCTATTCAGCTCCCCCAAGGAGTAAATGTTTTATCTGCCATGCTGCCTGTCCTTGTCCATTTGTACGTCTGCACAATAGAGTTAATGTTGTTAGACTACTCTGCAATACACAAAGCTATTTTGAGACAAACGCATTCATATGGAGTAATGTTCCTTGGGAACTGAGGTCCTAATTACCATGATACCAAATTGATGCTATAGCGAAATAGTCTTAATCAGTATAAGTGTCTCTCTTCTCCTGACGTTTGGGCAGTTCATAGAAAAGAATCACTGCCCTCAGTGATGTGTTGGTAGGTAAAGTCACACTGGGATGAATTCTGGTCTGCACAATTCCTGTTGGAGACTGTGGAAACTGCAGAGATGCACACAATTCAGTGACCCAGTACATAATCTTTAGCATGATCCCATATGCTTTATTCTAACACTGTAGGTGCATCCTCTACAGGAATAAAGGTGGGGTGTTTACCCCATGTTAACTAACACATGGTAACTAATGTGTGTGTGGGCAAGGCAGTTTGTACAGGTTAGCAGGTTGAAGGGGAGGCTAGTTTATCAACCAACTAATGTGTGAAAGCTGCACTTGCCTTATCCATACGAGGCTTTCATTGTTGCCACACTTTAGTTACCATCTGGTAAAACCCCACCTTTCTCCTAGTGCAGACAGATTCTTTCCCACTCCCCAGCTGCATTCTGCATTGGCGCTCAAGAAGAGATCCCTTGATTGAAACGAGAGAGCTGCTTACTCTCTGTTAAAGGGCCCTGCACTCTGGAATATGTTTCCCCACACTGATGAGGCCCCCGGGCCTGCTTTGTTAGCCCTCGGTACACGCTGTCAAGTACAGATTTTCTCCTGAAGGTGAAGATCTGAAGAAGGAATGGACTAAGGCCAGCCGATGAGGGGCAATTGTTAGCTAGTCTATGTACACCGGAGACCTGAGAAGCAGTGTAGTCTGGTGGCTAGGATATTCGGCTGAAACTCAGGTAACCTGGGTTCTATTCCCAGCTCTGCTAATGATCTGCTGTGAGATCCTCTGCCAGTCACTTCTCTTTGGTGCCTTTGTTTCCCCTCCCATCTTTTGTCTGTTTAGACCATACGCTCTTTGGGACTCTTTTTCTGTACAACGACTCACATGCTGGGGCCCTGATCTCAGTCGGGCTGCTGGGTGGTACCATGGTACAAATAGTAACCATGTAGCCTGAGATTCCTCTCAGGCAGTTCATTACATGTCTGCTTTTATATCAGGTGTTCTAAGCACTGCGAAGGGCACAGAGTTCTGAACTGGTCCCATTACAAATTGGACTAAACAAATAGTTATGGGGAAAGAGGAGTTTAGTCTGAAATCTGAAGGAGTCACGGGGACCTATTAATTGTTCACTGGTACCTGGTGGCCTTTAGGGTCTCCTGGAATATCTGTGTCGAGATTTTCTGAACAAAGCCACATGGAGCTAATCCCGATTAGCAAGGAGTTCAAGGGGAATTGATCTGCCCTTGAACCTGCACAGCAGGGGGTTGGATGACCAATGCAGTGAACCCGTTTATTACCTCAGGCCCTGCTTCCCAGCTGCTGGCATTACCGAGACAGATGAATATCAGGATTAGGAGGATTATGCTTGTGACAGCACCTCTGCTGCTTTTTCCCACGTTTCCATAACATTTTATTCTCTTCACCTCAGAGCCACACTGAATGGCATTTTTCACAAGTGCCTGAGTGATTTAGGAGCATGTGTCCCACTGATTTTTTTCAACAGGACTTTTGCTCCTAAATCGCTCATGTGCTTTGGAAAATCCCACCCATTGATTCAAAACAGCAGGAGATTTCTTTAAGGTGATCTGGGATATCAGGTTCTTAGTTAACCTGTGCCCCAGTTCCCGGGAAGTTCAAAGATGAAAGAAAATGGCCTTTGGACCCTCTTTTATGGGCATGATCCAGAATTTTGACACTGACTGGTGTGAGCAGGATCAGGTTTTATAAGCCCCTTTTGTTATCAGATTCAAAGAGCATCATTAGCTGGGTCTTAAAAGCAGCAACGGCATTACACGTTTTTAGAGTCCATCTGGACATCCCTCTAAATGAGCAGCAGTTTCTGCAACCCTCTTCTGAAGGTGTCTGTTGGGAACTGCAGGAATTAACTGAATTGTAATATGCGGGATTTTCCTAAGAACAGCTCCCTTGAAAAGTCAACAGGACTTGTGCTCCTGAGTCATTTTGGCATTTTTGAAAATGCCACCTGCAATGAAGAGCAGACTGTCAGCTGCTGGGTCTCTCTCTCCATCCCTCAATCATTTTCTCTAACAGAGAGATTCTGCCATTTCCCTTCTTACAATACAGTGTCTTGTTGTCACGCAAGCACCCTGTAGCCTTCCACATTTACGTGCATGTGGCTCACCTTAAACGCACATCCTGAATATACAAGGCAACCTGCCCAGCCTAAGTGAAAGGGTGCTGCTTTTCATATCAGCACAGCATGGAGAAATTCTGTGATACGTTTTCTTGTGGTGTTTTTAACCTGTGAATTCTCTCTCTAATGGGAGTTGTAAACACTTCTCTGAGACCAGACTCAACTTAGCATTTACATAAAACATGTACACAAGCATTAATTTTAATCTGGTTATAACTCCTGGGCTAAGGACCCAGATGCGGATTTTTATAGAATTTCACTTGTTGGGTTTTGATTTTGTAAAACCAAAGCATAAATTGGGGTGGACAGGAACCAGGTTGAATTTTATCCAAAATCACTGAAGTTCAGGATCCCAGGCTTTGTATATAAACTTCTAGCCAAGATTTTCAGAAGTGACTTGTAATTTTAGTTGCCTCCATTTGTGATGCCCAAATGGAGACTTTAAAGCATCCTGATTTTCAGAAAGTGCTGAGTTACCCATCCTCTGAAAATCTTGGTCTCTGATTTTAGCCCATCTGTACTTGCAACGTATTTCATGCAGCGACAAAGCCCTGAGCTTAGTTTGGGATGCTCCTTGTCGATGTGTCCTCCTTCCCCCCCTCTCCCTCCTGGCTGGGTCCATGCTCTTCCACTAATGATTGCTTAATGTTATTTAGGTCCTGCTTCACCTTCTAGTCAGAGAGCAGCTTCGGGCAGCAAATCAAAAGTAGCGCTGGATCCCCATATTCGACTCAAGGATGGGAAACTAGAACTGGTAAGTTGAAATTCTTGCCTTGAAACTGAGATTTTGTGCTCAATAAAATGGTAGAGGCTCCCAGACTGCATCTGATTACATGGTACTGTTGGCTCCTCCTCTCCTTTCCAGTTGCTGAATCATTTTAAAATAAGCTAAAACTACATATGCACTTTCCTCATATTGTTTTTCGATGAAGGAAATTGCTGGAAGAAGGATCAGGTGATGGGAAATGAGAGAGGAAGTGGGGCCAGGTGGTGGTAGATGGGAGGGAAAGTCGGGTTGGGTATTAAAATGTGGTCCAGGCTATGAAAGCTTTGAGAACCCCATTAATATTAAGCTACTGTGGCAGTCCCAGGTCAAGCAAGATCAGGGATTGAAACAGGTGCTCTGTAGCTTAGAAAGGGCATTACTCATGGGTCTCTGCCTCAGGGATTATTGTGTTCGCCACAGTCTCATTCAGAATTCCCTGTTAATAGAGCAGCATCAGTGTCCTGCTTGGAGATGGCCGCTTTTCTGCGGGGATAGAGAGATGCCTTTGGAGATAATTGGCCAAAAGATGTTGAAGGCAGGAGGAAAACATAAACACAAAATAGAACAGCAAAAGAGAGAACACTTTCTGTGTCTTCAGATCTTATGGGCAGCAAATCAGGATGCAGGGGCAGACTCAGACCTGCTCTGAATGCTAGAGGTGGTTGAAATTTTTCAAAGAAAAAGTTTATCATTCAAAAATAGCCTTTTTTGATGTTTTTAGAAATATTTCAGCTTTTTAACAAAATCAGAAATGAAAAAATGAAAAAATTAAAATTAAAAACTTGGAACCCAAAATGGAAAAAAATTCTGATTAGTTTATTTTTTTGCAGCCTTGGTTTTTCGTTTTTTTCATCTGGCTCTGATGAGGAGGACAATTGTCTTCTATTGTCTTAGTGAGAATGTCATCTTGTTATGCACGTCTCAGTTGGGGCCATTGTCTTTGCCATAATATTGTTGGGTTAAAATTACCTCCCAGATAAATGACTGGATAAAACTGTATTCCATTTTTGTCCTTTGTTTGTACAGCACCTTGCAGAGTGGAGCCTTGGTGCAGGACTAGGGATCCTAGGTGCTACCATATACAAATAATAATAATGGCTGAGCTCCAAATCCCAGTGGTAAATGGTTTGATACAGACTTCATTACACTTGCGAATATAGAGTGTTTTATTGTATGGGTGAATGTGGTATCCCACAGGGCCAATAGGCAATAGATTATTCTGTGGGCTGCAGCCACAACCCATTAGTAACTGGCATTGGCAATAGTGTAAAGCACTCTAAAGAAGCCATGAGGCATAACTACCTAAAAATATTGCTGATCATTTTATTGCATGCAAAAAGCTAGTAAGCTGCCTTGCTATGTTTGTATAGCAAAGCGAAAGGTAATTATTTGCACCACCACAGAGCTCTTGACCATTGCCTTAGTGATCCATGCTGGGGGGGATGGAGGGATCTCCCCTATTGCTGGATCGCCAGATGTGTGAGTGGGTACCTCTTGAAGATGGGATGGGGGATTTTGGCACTCACCTCTAGTGGTGGCTAGGGTGCCTTTCATGGGAGTGCTGCATTTAGAAGTGGAGGTGGTGGTGCATGAAGCAGATTCACCAGATTCTCACGAGTGAGTGCCATGCCAGGTAGTGTGGGTACATCAAATTGCTGGGTGAGCAGCTGACTGATTGAACAAAAAAGTCTGTGCTCTTACAGACTTCCTCAAGGAGCCCGCCAACCAGAGTCTCTGGTGTAGTTTGCAGGGAACGAGGGGAGGTACTGCACTACTAAATATGGAGTCCTGAACCCAGGGAAACGGAACTCACAGGTGGAAAATGGGAGGAGTGTAACCCAGCAGCTACACCAGTCATATTAACATGAGTTGACTTTCATCTTCCTGTTGTCTTGATATGACTTGTCCATGGAATCAGGAGCACCCTGCTCTTTGGTGCATGAGTGTCCATCTCAGCCTGATCCATAGAGGCTATGACGCTACAGTTCCCACTAAGAGCTTACTCCTGTAACTTGAGCTGAGGGGGCTCATGTTTTTAGCTTTGGAGGGCACCCGGTGAATCCATGGTGATAACCAAGGTGATGGTCCGTAAGCAAGCACTTTTGGCAGCTGCAGGGCAGGTGAAGGATCAGGACTGGGAGGGCTAAGTGAGAGGATCTCAATCTTGGAGAATGATCCATGTGATGGAAAAGTTGGAGAGTGATTGATTGCAGTGGGGCTTTGTCCAAACCAGGGCATTGCCTTATTTATTTAGTTTTGTAATTTTCTGTCTTTGCTCAAGCCATCTAGAGGCATTTGGTGGAAAAAAAATTTTATAGGTTTTTTTAGCTGTTAAACTTTGGCAATATGCCATTTATTTTAAATGTGGAGGTATATTCTCAAATCAATGCACTCGACTGTACCTTGTATCTATGCACTGAGATCAGACGGAAACACACCTTGAGCTATGAACTAGGTTTCTCAGCTTGAATCTTTCCCAGTTCTGTTGCACAAACATTATGTTGAGGTTCATGATGACTGTCAGTGAAAGGCATTGGGGTCAGTGTGTCACTTGCTTGCAGGAGAGATTAAGAAACCACAAACCTAGTCTGAGAGAATCTTGATGCCTGCCTGTTTGCATAGAATAAATCTATAGCACTGGGTCATGTGACCTAATCCGCACACACGTCATCTCTTGGTGGATTTAGTCTGCTCTATCAGATCCCCTTTTATTCTAACCCAGAACCTGACCTGGGCAGATAGCCCTATTAATAGATGTGTGAGTCATGGTTCAGGTAATGGGGGATGCAGACACGGTGCTCAAAACATTGATTACATTATTAGGATCACAGGGCTCATCCAGTACAATTAGGTTCAAGTCCTAATCTGATTAATGAGATAAAGGGATAATAGGCTTCTACCAAACTCTATGAACAGGACTCCTGAAAAAATGACACCGTTGCACCAGATCTGTTTGTCTGTGGTCAAGAAGTATGCACGTCATTCCTCCAAAATTCTGCAATGCAGAGGATGCCAGACCTGAACCAGGGAAGACACAGCATGGCTGCATCACTTTGATTAGAACCTAACAGGCAGTTGCAGTCTCCTGGCTTGGCTTTATACCTTTCAAATTGTCCAAAGAGCCCCTAAAATCTCCCATGTTCTCCTATAGTAAGGTTATTGTTGTCACGAGTATATCTATATAGAGCTTTTGAATCAGAAGGACTCCCAAAGTGCTTTACTATCTATGGGTCCAATCCCGCTCTCATTGAAGTCAAGCACTTTTTGCCATGGTGGCCTGAATTCTCAGAGTGTAATTCTCATTACACTCCCCTACCCCCATTTCATGGCCCCTTTATACTGCTAGTTTGATGTAAGTGGGCCTTAGTGTAAGGATATATCTACACTTAAATTGCTACAGCGGCACTGCTGTAGCACTTCAGTGTAGACGGGAGGGGTTCATCTGTCGGACTAGGCAATCCACCTCTCCGAGAGGTGGTAACTAAGTCTATAGAAGAATTCTTCCATCAACCTAGCTCTGTCTGCATCGGGGATTAGGTTGGCATAGCAACATCTCTCCGGAGTGTGGATTTGTCACACCCGGGAGAGATGTAGATATGCCAGTGTAAGTTCCCAGTGTAGACCAGCCCTGAATCAGGCCCAATATAACAATGTGTCAAATTGTGCGGGATGTGCTGAGGAGCTAAAGGATGTTGTTTGTGGGTTTTTTCCTTTTTTTCTTAGCTAAAGTGTTTTGATTAACAAAACATTCAAGTTCTCTTCAAAGAATGGGGACTGGGTCATACTGGTGACCAAATGGTGAGGCCTAATTAACCTTGGGTTCCTTATTTTCAACCATTTTATATCAAATGTGCATGCCCCGTCCCACTCATTGATACTGTATTTTCTTGCAATGTGATGGATATAGTATAGAAATATACCACACACCCCAAGGATATCTCCTCACACAGGCTTTTGGATAGATTCAGCAGCTGTCACGAATATCTGATTATACTATTCCTTCTGGAGCTGATACAGCTTCCTGGGCAAAACATAGTTTGCTGCCGGCCTCATGGTAGATGAAGCAGTGCTTTTTCAGTTTGGAATCCCTGGAAAATCAGTAACATAGCATGTGGGCGGAAAGATTTCTGCTAGAAATGCATCATTCTTCTCAGTTAGAATTCAAGATTGCATTTTCTCATTGGTCTCTACTTATTCTGGCTTTAAAATAAAGTTGCCTTGTGTATAAAGAGCTTAGCACACTTTGCCTTGCACTTTAAAAGCTGTGCTTATGAATGACCTATTTCCCCCAAGAGAAGACTCTCCAAGGTTGTGGGCCAAGCTGGAGAAAATCTGGAATTTCCCACATGTTTACGGGAAGGAATGGTGTCTAGTGGTTAGAGAAGGGGACAATACATAGTCTCTGTCCTTCAGTCCTGTCATCTATAAAAGAGGAATAATATGGATTTAGTTTCCTCTGTGCAGCTGCTGTGAGGTTGGATTAATTAATGTTTGTGTCTTCTACATGGCCTGGGACTAAAGAAACAATAAATAATAATAATGTAGCTCTTTGGCTGAAAGGCAGGTGCTGTGGAAGCATAAAGCATTATTACAATGCCTCCGGGACTGCAGAAAAAAACAGCGAGACTTGTATTGTTTGCAGCCTCATTCTGGGGAGTGAGCGTGTGAGAGCAAATGGGAACCAGAAAGGAAGCTGAACTCTCAGTAGCACAGTCTCTGCTGGTGTCAATTGCCCATTGGTTTCAATGGTGCAATGACAGTTGACACCAGCTGAGGATCTGTCCCACACTCTGTAGAAAACGCTTGCAGGAAGAAATCAGGACTGATAGCCGGGAGAGGCAATGTGGGACCAAATCTGGGAGAGGGGAGATGACATGGAGACCTAGTTCAGACCTGCTCCACGAAAAGGCATGTCTGTGACCTGAATAATGATGAACTCGATGATAAATCCAGCTCAAACTGCCCCCCTCCCCCAACTCCTTCCAGAAGACTGGCATTCCTACGGGGGTTATTCTGTGGACTTGTGGTTTCTGTTTAAAGGTGCTGCAATATTTGGGTCTGGATGTGACCGAGGAGAAGAAGAGGCAATTACGGCAGAGTCTGATCACAGATTCGCAGGGAACAGTGGCCTACAGAGGTGAGCAGGGTGTTCTTATGTGCAGTATGAGACAGGGAGCATTTCATCCTGGATATAACTCCATTGACAGCCTTGGGATGTGAGACATGCCACCTGTGAGGGACAGCTAGAATAAAGAAATAGACTCAACAAATCCTGCATCTTGGCAGAGGGTTAGACTAGATGACTTGCAGTCCCTTATAACCCACAATTCTATGCCAGATGCAATTAATTCAATAGCAAGTCATGGAAGGAAAAAGGCCTCTGGTGGTCCACATGTAAAATGGGAGTAACAGAGAGAGTGCGCAGGCCCATTCTCCTCAGCCTGCTTGAGCCAACAATGGCAGAAGGAAACTGCAAAACCAGACTGACAAACCTGCTTTACGTGGGCTGGCAGGAAATTGGTGCCCCTTAAGGTTTGGTCATGTAACTCCTCTTTCTCTGCTCTGACATTCGGCATTGCTTCCAAGTGTCTCTGAAAATGCTAGTTTATTTGGTTTATTTAAAAATCCTAAGCAATGCTTTCTAGAAAATTGGAATAGAGGTCTCTAAACCATGGCTAACAAAAGTATACTGCATACTGACCCAGCATTCAACGTACAGAGATTTGGGATGGGACACAGAGCCTTTTCTCTCTACTGGAGGTGCTTGGGTTCACTATAATGTTTGTAGTGATGGAAATGAAATTTATATCTTCTCACGGATAATCAGTGGCCTCCATGAAATGAGTTGGCGGTGTAAACTCGGTTCCAGGCTCTCTCTCCTCATCCTGTGACTGGTTTCTCTTTTTTCCCCCCCCACAGATTTTCTTCAAGCACTCAGGGATGTGCTGCAGGATGAGCTGAAGGAGGCTGGCCTTGATGCCAACTCTGTGCTCTTCACTCAACATGAAGTGGCCAGTTTATTGGATACATCTGCTTTTCACTCTCTGGTCAGCCTTAGCCAAATACTATTGCTTGCTTTTCTTCCTAGCCTGCTGCAACCGGCCTTGGTTCCAAAGATCAAAGACCACCTGGGTCTTCCTGTGAGCTGATGTCAGAGAAAGGGGTATACTGTAAGATGATTTGGGACCAAGTAGCTCTGTGTCCCGGATTCTCGGTCTGGATGATGGCTGTAAACTGTGGAAGAAAATAGATATAGTATTATCTCTCTCCAAAAGGCAGAGAAAGCAAAAACTAATGGACCATCTTTCATTTATACTTTACTTATAGAAAACAGAGGTTAGAATTTCATCCCTTAATCACAAAGGTTATAGGAAATCCCATAAAAGACCTGACTTCGCAAGCTTAATGAATAAAAAAAACCCTATGTAATGGCTTGAAGGAAGCTGCTGATGTCAGTTTTCTAGCTATACAGAAGAAAAAATTACCCTAGTAAAGCCATTCTAACTGTTTCAGTGCCTAAAGAGGCCATCTTATGTCACTTTGATGGTGATACAGAAGGAAAATTAGCCTGGATGAATCCATTCCAGCTATTGTCACTTCAGTAACAAAGGTGAGAATTAACCATAGTTCCAGCTGTCTCATGGCTTGGAGACTAAATTCCTCTGGAATACAAAACCACAATTCGATGATTTATTGTGACACTTGATTCATTTTGTAAAAACTCAAAATGTCTTTGAAAATGTTTTTGAATAATCATTGTTTGGGGTATGTCAAAAGTATTTGTGCATTGTAACCACATGTTCCTGGTAAACGAGCTGAACTCACTCCCCATGTGCACCAATGTGTTCCAGACTTTTGACTCCATCAGCTGTACCGATGGTGAGGAACTGGAACAGCTTCAACTGGAAATGACAGATCTGCGGCAGGAAGTCCAGAGGCTGAAGGTGAGGTTTATCTTTCAAGCATATTTTTCTGTCCTGGGCGTTTCGCCATAACTCAGTGTTTCAATATTCAAATATAGTGGATGCAACAGTATGACAATTTAAGCAGTTATTTTGTGTGTATTGCAACTTTACATTTCTAGGCATTTGTTGGAGTCAGCCACCATTTTGCATTCCTTGTTACAGAAGAGAGAGACAGTACTGTGCCTCATGAGTCTCATGGAGACTTCATTTTTGTCCTTTCTTTGGTGTTTTCCTTAAAACAAAAGTTAAATGCGCTCAACGGGTGTGGCTACTCTTCTTTTATGGAAAACCATAAAAGAAAGTAAATATCCCAACCATAACCCAAATAATTCACATCTGATACTAAGCCTAAACTAAGCCTTCCAATCTAACCTAATAATCGCAGCTCAGCTGTTAGAAGCATGATGGTGACAAGGTGCATTTTTCAGATACATGAGCCGTACCCAATGAAAGACTGTTGTAGAGTAAGAGTGCATCTAAACATATGGCTGTTGTAGAGGAAAGCTACAAATCCATAGCTTCTTCTGATGAATTAATTCAAGGAAGTCCTGTGGTCTGTGTTACACAGGAGATGGGACTCGATGATCACAGTGGTCCCTTGTTGCCTTTTAATCTGAGTGAATGTGCTGTCAAACATGATGCCTGACTAAGTGAAAATCTTCCTCTTAGTCTCTTCTGAAGGAGGTGGAAAGCAACAAGAAATCAATGGAAGATGAACTTCAGAAACTGAACCAGGTTAGTTTAGAGATTATTTATGAATTGTCCAGCAGTGGCACTAGCAGGGGTCCACAGATGCAATTGTACTTTCAGAAATCAGGCCCGGATGTGCCCTTGCACAGGCAGGGCTGCTGGGGGTGGGGGCCAAATCACACTTCTCAAGTGTCCTGCATCTGGTCCGGATTTATAGAGTTGTCCCGCACTGCCATTTCAAAGTCCCAGCCCTGCCTGCTCTGCCTAGCAGTTCTCACCCGCCCATCAAAAATTCAGGCTGGCTGTGTGATCGAAAAACCCTCCTCTGCCAATTACAACACCAGAGAGAGTGGTTTCTCCTCCTGCCATTATGGAACATACAGCCAATCACACAAATACATCAATGTAAAAATCAGATGGGCAAAGCTCACCCTCATTGCTATCCAGCCTACCAATGGCTCACTAAGGGGCTAAGGCCCAGTAAAATCAGGACAAACCTAGCTAATGAAGAAGGGAGATAAGGTGATTGGCAGACCAATATTAACCCCTTGGGGAGGCCAGTGTTGCTGCCGGTTTAATCCTGCCTTTTCCCTGTGCTGACTCTTGGATCAAAGACAGATCCACAGAGCTGCAGTGAATGAGCCAGAGGGTCCCAGGGCTGGAGACAGGGTTTAGCCCCCTTTTTTCCCCAATCTATCTTGGTTCACTGGATTCTTCAGGGAGAGCAGCAGGTTTTGAGGGGTGGGGGTTAAACCCTCTGCCACAAACCTGGTCCAAGAGGCAGCTCCAGCTCCCTGTGCATGTGGCCAGAGGGAACTGCCACCTTTTTATTCTAACTCCTTCAGGGTCATCTGGATAACACCTCTCACCTTCTCCCCCAGTAGACCTTTGACCCACGCTTTCCCAGTTTAGAATTGGAAGAGAAGGCTCTCCTCGTTATTTCTGGCATCGTCATGTTCTCTGCCATTTCAGAAAGTCCCAAAGCTTCCAGGGGCCTAAGTGGCCCTGGGACCCCTGCTGAAAGTTGCTGTCCTCTGCCCCATTGAAATCTGACATGGTGTCCTGCCCAAACCCATGGAACTAGAGTGAGTGGGAGGAGCCAGGGTTCCCATTGAGCTGGGAGGCTGAATCCGCTCTGGGACTGTTACATTTTTCATGCGTTTAGCCCAGTGCCCTCAAATGCTCTCTCACGGCTACACGGTGCTGGGGCTTCCCTTTCAGTCACCACACACTCAAATCCGCTGGTGGGGCACGGCATTCATGGCACAATCACTGTCACCAATTAGTTCTCCTGCTGTGGTGCATAGAGGTACCAATCAAGGGTCAGAACCCCATCGCATCAGTCTTTGTGCACATGTAACCCACTGGTGAGTGTGTTCTAGGTCCCCCTTCGTGCTGATCTGCAGAAGATAGGAGTTGCTACAGCCCCCAGCTAGAGAGTCCTGGCTCTTTAGTTCAAGCTGGAGTAGCTCGTGCTGCTAGCTCTGGAGGCCCCAGATTCAATCCCCAGTGGGTCAACCAAGGGGACACTGGCGTGGATACAGAGTGAGGGAGAGACCGAGAGAGAGAGAGAGACACTGATTCCTTGCAATCTAAACAAGCAAACGAGTCCTGTTTCCCATGGATGGCAACTTCAATTCTCAGTGAAAACAAGGCTTAAAGTGGGTGTTTTTTCCATTATTTTAGCCAAAGTGCAAAAGGCAGGGTCTGTGTTAACGTTCTCTGAGGATACATCTACGTTGCAATAAAAACCCACGTCACTGAGTCTCAGCCTGGGTCAACTGACAGGCTCTCGGGGCTTGGGCTGAGGGCCTGAAAATTGCAGTGTCAACGTCTGGGCTGGAGCCTGGGCTCTCAGACCCACCCCCCTCGTGGGGTTTCAGAGCCCAGGCTCCTGCCCAAGTCCGAACGTCTACACTGCAATTTTTAGCCCTCCAGTCCAAGCCCCATGAGACTGAGCCGGATAACCTGGGCCAGCCACAGACATACTGCGGCTCTTGGATTGCAGTGTAGACATACCCTGGGAGATGCAGACGTGTCTGGGTTCCAACCCCTTGCCACAATTGCATGGAAGTTGCAGAGAAAAAATATTCCTAATGAAGGTTTTCTGCATGGGAAAAACAGCAGCAGCCCCCGGAACACTGAGTTGTCGATTATGCTATTGTGGCTGGCGGGGACGCTGTGTTAACCAACTCTCCCTGCTGATTCCAGCGGGCCCTGGACTTTTTGTCTGAGAACCAGACCCTGCATAGCAAGCTGCATGTAGCTGAGGTGGTGCAGCAGCAAGCCCACAGTGCAGAGCAGGACTATGAGGAAGTGATCCACCTGCTGGAGGCTGAAATCACTGAGCTGAAAACTCAGCTGGCAGGAAAGAAAACCAAGTATGTCTCCGAAGCAGAGGTAATGTATCCCCAGGGCCCAGGAGGGGCTGGATGGGAACTCGGTGGACTAGTGGGAAAAGCCTCTGGCTCTTATTTTTTAAGCAAAATTTAATTTATAGATTGATTATAATTTGTAAAACTGAGGCTAGCAGAGTCCCAAGGCTCATGTTCATATTTAATGATTTCCAGTGACCAGATCAAAAGAAAAGGCATCCTCTACAAAGATTAACACCCAGGCTAGCTCCTCTGCTAATCTCCATTGTTCCACTGGCACAGACGTTGCATGTGTGCCAGTTGAGAATCTCACCCCACGCTCCATCCCTAATCTCCCCACTCAGGCAAAAGCCTCAGAGGAGAGATGTCTTGTATCAGGCCCTGAAGGTCAATGACTAGGTTAGTGGGCTAGCATGGAGAGCAGATTGCAGAATTGGGGGCCTTCCATTGAGAATGCCCAGCCACCAGATGATTCAATCTGGGGACTGCTATCTTGAGCCACATGGGAGCCGGGTCTCAGACTGAGACCAGACTAGAACAGATTAAGGAGTCCCCCCAGTGGGCATGAGAAGTGTCTTTGCCAGCTGCTGCTACTTAGGAAGGATAGCCCTTGTATTTTAGCTAAATACTTTATTTCCACTGGCTCTGCCCCTGCAAAAAAGTCTCTCTCCTGGTCCAATGGAGTTTAAAGTGACACCATCCCTTTGCCCCCTAATTGGGCTCATTTTTCACAGCTGTGGGAGCCCAGAGTCTTTTTTCATTCAGCCCTGTGAGCAGTGCTAGTATAAATGTAGCCCCATGGCCACTCTGCCTGAGTCTGGGAAGTGCTATAATTACCGAGGACTCATCTGCTGTTCGCTTGTCTGTTAGCCTGTCATTAAATTGGTGTCTCTAAGAGTCTAAAATGGGCTGACATTATCTCCCTTCTCTTCCCACCTCATTCTTTCCACCTCAGGGAGACATTCTGGAGCTGAAAAGACGGTTGTCCCTGGCAGATGGCCAGTTGCGGAAATCTGAAGTCACACGGAAGCGCTTGGAAATCTGCAACAGGAAGCTGTTCCTGTTTGTGCAGGTGAAGTGTTGAAATGTGGCCACAGCTATGGGAGCTGTACTTAGCTGGTTACTCTGCCTTCCATTACCCTGGCAATCAAAATCACTTCCTGTTCCATATGCGAGTTCCTTTATTCTTCCATTGGATCCTAGAAAGATGCCCTCTGCTAGTGTCAGGAGAACCTCCTCAATACAAACCTCCCTAGAACTTACATGTGTGGGAGCTCTGTGTACACAAGGGACTAAAATCTGCCCTTGTTTACTCCTCCGCAACTCCCAAGAAGCCCAGGGACTAGGTTCAGAATTCTGATACACAGAAGTGGATACATTGTATGTTGTTCTTCAAGTGATGGTCTCTGTTGTAGTCCACTGCGGGTTTACACATCTGCACCATGCCCCCCAAGATGGAGAATTTGAAAGCAGTGCCCTTTGATCTATGCATGCGCCCTGGCTCACCTCATGGTTTCATCTGAGGTGATAATGGGCGGAGCGGACCGACTGTGTTGCCAGCTCCTTCTCACTGCCGCATGGTCCAGGTCAGGATTTTCAATGTCTTCATCTCTGATGCACTTTTAAATACATTGTTTTAAATAGTTTTTAGAATTTTAGAGTTGTATACTACTTTTTAGCTGTTTTATTATAGCTATCATAGTTTTAGTGATTAGGGTCAATAGATTGGGGGTTTGTTTCTCTACCCCCACCTGCCGGATTATGTCCAGGACCCCAGGCTTCAAACTCTGTGCGTCCACAAACACCAGTTGTATTCCAGCTGCTTGGAAGAAGCTCACATTGCATTCAAGTGTGGTATCTGCCAGTCCTTCCTCAGCCATACTCAATAAGGCTGGGCTCTCTGCCTCCAGAAGCACCTCATGGGAGTCGTCATAAGGCCTCCCTTGGACCTACGCCGGGGGACCCCTCCCCCGGTACATCAGTCTGAAACCAGCGGTATCCCCCACCATGGATCCTATGCCAGGACCTAGTTGGGAGGTAAGGAAGCATACCCGTAAACATAGGAATAAGTCTTCCTCAAAGACGAAGAAAGTGAATGCTCCTTCCATGAGTTCAAGCCGTGGAGTTGGAGTGCGCTCTAAACCACATAGATAAAACAAGAAGTCCCACAAGCAAGGTGATCTGGTGGTCCCAGATGCCAGACCACAGGCACCGTCAACATCAGCGCCCCATAAGATGCGGGATCTGCCTGCCCCCGGGAGGTCCACGGCACCACCACCAGATCTGAGTAAGAGGGGGTACCTCTAATACCAGGGAAATTGGGAACGGTGCTTGAGCCCCAGGATCTCTGCCATAATGGAACCAGGATCACCGCGCTTGTTGGGTCCCACTACCTCTAGGAAGACTATTTCACGCCCCTCATGATATGCCACCACTGCGAGACAGCTCGCCTTCCACTCTGACAGTCTACACACTTCCACTGGCCCTGACGGTACCACCAATGGAACTGGAGTCTGCATTCTCATTTTCTCATGAGTCAGGTGCCAGAGAAGCACCCTCAAGGCACCATCACCAAGACCCACTAGATCTTCTTGTCCGCATTCTGGCCCCCAGGGACATGGAACATGATTGCAGACTCACTCAGCAGGCATTTTGCAATCGACCACGAGTGGGAACTCCATGACTCATTAGTTCACAGCATCTTCAACCGATGGGGGATACCAACAGAGACCTCTTCGCCTCCCAAGTAAACAGCAAATGCAACAAGTCTCAGGATTCTCAGACTTTCTTGGTGAGACCAAATCATGTACGCCTTCCTTCCTCTACCACTCCTAGCTTGAGTACGTCACAAGATCAAATGAGACAGAGCAATAGTCATTCTGATTGCCTCCTGCTGGCCCAGACAATTCTGGTTTCCCAACCTCCTTTGGATGTCAGCCCATCCACCAATTCCAATCCCCACCTTCCCCAATCTGCTGACATAGTACAACAGTGAGATCTGACATCCCAGTCCACAGACATGCCACCTCATAGCATGGTAATTGGATGGGCATCTGATCTAGAATGGACCTGTTCTTCTGCCACGTAAGACATCCTCTTCAGCAGCAGGAAAGAATCCACTAGAAACTTACCGGGCAAAGTGGAAGTGCTTCACCTCCAGGGCCCAACAAAAGGGAATTTCATCAGAATCAGTGGGGATCCCCCTTTTCCTGGACTACTCCTGTCTTTCAAGGCATCGGGTCTCACCCTCAACTCTCTGAAAGTCCTCTTTGTGGCGATTAGCACATTCCACCCCCTATGGAAGGGCACTCTGTCTTTACAACCCACTAACTGTGAGGTTTTGGAAGGGCCTCATCAGAACCTTCCCACCCGTCCAACCCATCACTCACCTGTGGGACCTGAACCTAGTTCTATCCATACTAATGAAACCACCCTTCAGACGGTTGGCATTATGCTCTACATCCCTCCTTTCCATGAAAGTTGCCTTCCTTATTCCTATCATTGCTGTGAGAAGGGTCGGTGAACTCAGAACTGTGATGGTGGACCCCCCCCCCCCCCCTTCACAATTTTCCATAAAGACAGTGTCTCCTTGCACCTGCATCCCAAATTCTTGTCCAAGGTAATCGCCCCAATTTACATCAATCAGTCCATTCACTTACTTGTTTTCTTCCTGAAGCTGTGTGCTGGGTCTGGAATTTTGCCATTGGCCTGAGAATTAGTCTAGTCTGTGTGTAAGGTATTATTGTAATCTTATCTTTTGGTAACTGACTGTCATTTTTTTGACCGCACCTCAAATCTGAACTGGAAAATCAGTTTCATTCCCCCAACATTTTTCCATAAATCTGCTCCAGACTCATGCCTGAAATGTCTTTCTCTATACCATTTGTTCTTCCTCCACTTCAGCATCTGTACTGTCGTGGCACATAGCAATCTGACATGCTACATTTACATTGAAATGGCAATGTGATGTACTTGGCACACTGGCCAGCCCTGGGGGAGATGTCTTTGATTGAGCGTACCTGATATGGGCCTGTTCAAAGTCCATTGAAGTCACTGGGAATCCTTCTGTTTGAGGAAACCATAAGATGAAAGGAAGAGCAGATTCCATATCCATAGTATTGGAGAAAGAGAAAATTAGACGTCTATAGAGCTACAGAACTATAGAGCTACAACAATAGATAGTAGCTTATATATGGATTGATGCTAGATACTGAGTATATAAGTACTGATTTGACTCTGCCTCCTCCTTGGTTCTTGCTACTTGGACTGGCTTATCCCCTATTCTTGAATGGCTTGGGCCCTGGTTTCTTTTTTGTGATGCCTTGTGCCTTCAGCCAAGGTGACTCCTCGCTGTGTTTGAGACATGAGGGGTGTGCTGTTCTTTGGGAAAATCGAATAATGTTACCATTGCTGGCATGGAGTATAAAACCTAGTACGCAAGACACAAAGTACGTCAGCACAAACCCCAACAAAAAAATGACCCTCCAGCAATAACAGCATAACAAAAGGAGACTTCATTGGGAGCAGGAATATAAGACCTGGAAAGCAAAGAGGTAGGGTTAACCAATAAGTACTAACACATGAACAAATTGTCCAGCGTCCTCCCTGGCACCTTCCCAGGCATATGAGATGCCGTGGATGAGTCTGGAGACAAGTGCTGCAGCGCTTTGAACACTGATTGGCTTAAACAAAACAAGGGATTCTCTTACAGTGTCTTTGCCCCTCTCTTGGTTCCCTGGTCTGGAGTCCTGTGGAGGTCTTGGCTGGCTCTCGTGAGTCAGGCTCCCTGAGCTGTTCTGCTTCTTGCTTAGTTCCCAAGCCCAAGAATCAAAGCTCAAAACTGAAACTAAACTAGTTTTTGTGTGTCACTAAGTCAGACTGTCCCCATGACTGAGGGACTGAGCAGCCGCAGCGCACCACTGTCCCAGCAAAATGCTTGTCCAGATGCAAAAGCCTCCCTTTTGGCCTAGTCCATTCTGTCCCCACCCTGGACTTCAAGCTTGTTTGAGATGGAATCAGAGGCTACCAGAGGGTAGCCATGACTGTTGTCATCCAGAGGGTAATTAGTACCCCCAAGAGGCTCAGTCCAGAGTTCCAGGAGCTGGTGAACTCCAAGTGGGTGGGTTACACAAACATCACTGAACTTGGAGGAACATACCAGCAGACCAGAATGCCTTCCTCATATGCTGTTTGGGAATTCATCTGTCTGTTCACGTTAGCAGCTCTGTCCATTCAAGAGCAGGACCAAGGCACAGAGTATGAATAATGGGGATAACGAGCACTCTCTGAAGTATACTCTGAAAAACTATTCTTTAGAAGAGTGGGTTTTTTACCTTTCATCTGGTATATTTTAGTATCTGTATTAATTTACATAATGTCTGTGTATTTGCATCGGGTATGGGTTTTGCTTCTGTTGCAAAAGGCCTTGTGCTATTCGCTTCAATGGCAATGAATAAACTGAGGCTGATTACTGTCATACTAAATCTGATCCCCTGCAAATCCCATGGGGTTTGTTTTCTGGAATTTTTCAGTCCTGTAAATTTGAGATCTTCTCTCTCTGACCTCCTCTTTTTTTCCCCCCCCCCACAGAATGTTCACAAGGTCCTGAGCACGCCCAGCCAGTTACCAGATGAGAAAAGGTGGGGATGACTTTCTGGGAGTTGTGAATGTGTGCATAAAATGACCTTGTTTTGACCTTTATCTGGCTGATGTGTTTACAGGGTATCAGTTGCTGCTGTTGCTCCTCATCTAGGTAGCAAAGGTATTGTGCAAATACAGTAACTTTGCGAATGAAACAGATGGGATAGGTTGGTCTTGTGGCTAAAATACAAGACTGGGACTCAGAAGAGCTGGATTCTGCTTCACACTCTTTCCAAGTGACCTTGGTTATGTCATTTAGGCCAAAGCATGGTTGCCTGGGATTAGGTACCTAAATCAGTGATCTTATTTTCAGAGGTCGTGAGCGGATTAAGTCTAAGTTGCAGATTTTAGCTCTGCAAAACTTGCCTAACATTAGCCTGTGTTTGGTTTGGGGCCTGTCTCCATTTTTAACATCTGTTCCTGAAATTGGGAGTTATGCTGTCTCTTATTCATCTATGTTGATATGAGTGTGGCAAATGAACTGAGGTGTATCTCTAACTCTGAAAAGGTTATAGGGACATTGTCCAGGTTTGTAGCCCTACCCTACAAACCGAACCTATCTTTTTTTTTTAAATATCTGGTGGAAAAACCCGTATAATTCTTTGTGTTTATTTCCAAAACAAACACATCAGAAATCTGATTTTTTAAATAGTTAAAAAAAAAAAAAATCAGTAGTCCTGTGCTAATGAGCAGCTCTATAATAATACACCAGTATTTATGCATGATGGGGGGACTCTAGATTTCAGCTTCAAGTAATTCCAAGCCAACCATGCATACAAAATGATGGGCTCTAAATTACCTGTTACCACTCAGGAAAGAGATCTTGGCTAGTTCTCTGAAAACATCTGCTCGATGTGCAGCAGCAGTCAAAAGGTAGGTCTGCAGTGCCTTTAAAAACTTGCAGCTGGCATGTGCCAGCTGACTCAGGCTCACGGGGCTTGGGCTAAGGGTCTGATTAATTGCAGTGTAGATTTTCAGCCTTGGGCTGGAGCCTGGGCTCTGGGACCCAGCACTCAGACTGCAACCTGAGTCCAAATGTCCACACTGCAGTTAACCAGCCCCTTAGCCCAAGCCCTGCGAGCCGAGCTCAGCTGGCACGGGCCAGCCGCAAGCGTCTAATTGCAGTGTAGACGTTCCCAAGAAGGCTAACAACATTAGAAACCATTGGGAAAGGGATAGATAAAACCGAAAAGATCGTAATGCCACGTTATAAATCCATAGTACAGCTACTCCTTGAACACTGCGTGCAGTTCTGGTCACCCCATCTCAAAAAATAAATAAATTAATTAAAATAAAATAAAATAAAAATTGGAATTGGAAAAGGTACAGAGAAGCACAACAAAAGTGATTAGGGGCATGGAACAGCTTCCATGTGAGGAGAGAGTAAAAGGACTGAGACTCTTCAGCTTAGAAAAGAGATGACTAAGGGGGCATATGATACAAGCCTACAAAATCATGGATGGCATGGAGAAAGTGAATAGGGAAATGTTATTTACCTCTTCACATAACACAAGAACCAGGGGTCACCCAATGAAATTAATAGGCAGCAAGCTTAAAACAAACAGAAGGAAGTACTTTTTCACACAATGCACAGTCAACCTGTGGAACTCATTGCCATGGGTAGTTGTGAAGGCCAAAAGTACAACAGGGTTCAAAAAAGAAAATAAGTTCCTGGAGGACAGGTGGCATCAATGACTATTAGCCTAGATGGTCAGGGATGCAGCCCCATGTTGTGGATGTCCCGAAAGCTCTGACTACCAGAAGTTAGGACTGGATGTTGGGTGGATCACTCAATAATTGTCCCTTTCAGTTCATTCCCTCTCAAGCATCTGGCACTGGCTGCTGGCTGCCAGAATACTGAGCTAGAGGGACCATTGGTCTGATCCATTATGGTCAGTCTTATGTTTCCAAGGTGGTGATTTCCAATACACAGAGAATATCATTTGAAACTCTTGGCAATGGCCTTGCATGAACTATCTAATTATATCACCACGACACCAATACGTCTTAAAGAGAGAAACTCCTGTGTTTCTGGCAGCATGAGATGTAATGCACAGCATGTAATTTATTGGGTGTTTCTTTCATGAGTTGCTGGTCAGACTTTTTGTTGTGCTGCTTGTTTTATCATGGAAAGACTGATGCATCTGCTTTTATTTTTAAGAGTCAACAGTCAACAAGAGGATAAAACAGAAGCAATCTCGGATGCATCTCTTCCGTCACCAGATCTCATGGACCTGTTGCTATCAGAAGCTAAAGAACTGTTGGAGCCCATCCTCTCTAACACCATAAAGGATGGTAAGTTTTGTATAATCCTTCTCAGTGATGAGGCAGCTGTAAAGGCCCAAATTCAGAGGGGAGTCTGAAGCTAAGTCTAGAGGGTCTGATTGGTTGGTATAATTTACACTTTCACCTCATACCTGTTAAACAACTTTAGATTCTTGTAAACTTATGTAGATTCTCACCTCTTCACTGATGCGTAATTAATTTACACCCCACTCTCCATATGGATCATCTCTGAATTTGGCCTATGGAGTTGGAGTGGGAGGGAGTCTAGAGCATTGCAGACTGGTGTAACTCCTAACCAGGGGCCAGAAAAAAGGTTAGCAAGAAAAGCATCTAACAGAAAGGTGGAACGTGTCCTTGGCATATAAGTTGTATCAGCTTGGACTCCTTTATGCTCACCTGCTTTTGGGTAAGTGGATGTTTGTCAGTCTAGGGGATTTTAACTCAGTGTATGGGAACCTAAGTTAACTGTCTTACCTAGCAATTCTGAACTTAGCTGATGGTCCCTAAAGATTTCCAGTGAGCAGGGTAGGTATTTCCTTTATGGAGGTATTATGCTTCTAGTGCTGGTTGCAATGTACATTGCTGTTATGGAACAACAAGTAATGATGTTTTCTGACCTTGTGTCTTCAGCTTTGCCATACAACTGGGACGAGTGCCTGACTGGGGAGAGAAGCCTAAACTACAAGGAGTAAGTACCAGGTCTGCCTGGGCCTCTAATTTCTGTTTAGCTCTGCTGGAGGTATTCACACACGCCTCATCCTTCAGAAGGTCACAACCTACAGTTGTGATAGAGTGTTGATCATCTTTCTGATTAAAATGAGATTAAAAGGCAGCTTTTGAAAACATGGCTAAAATTAAACATAGCTCGTTATATATCCCTTTATCATTCTTATCCAAACAAGCAGCAACACCTCCTTCACCTTCCTGAAGCAGAATGTAATAGGCTCGCTCACTTATCCTGTGAAACGTATATCTGCTTCATCCAAATCTCTTCTCATCTCGTTCAGTCTGAAACACTAGATCGGCTTAATTACAATCCATTACAGCCTGTGCAGTAGTCAGCCTCCTGGATTTTATTTCCTATGTTTTGAGTATATTCCATATAAAAGTTATGTTCTAGGGAGCCAGTGGGCAGTGTAGCGATGTCAAGTCACTCGGCAAAGGGTGCTGGTATAGGGGTGGATGTAGTAAGTACGAGCAGAGAAACCATGCTCTAGAACAGGGATAGACATCAGGAGGTCCATGGACTGGTACAGATGTGGCAATAAAGAAAACACAGAAACAGCAGAGGTGAGAGGGGCCATATTTCTTCTTCCCTACTATAGAGACCCACACTTGAGAGAATGCTGATGTCACTGAAATGAGTTCCTTCTGAGGCAGCCCATTTGTCTTGCAGGAGAGTTCCTGACCAACAGGGCAAATTCTAGTGCCAGTTCCTGTTGTGTTTTTGTAGCCTGCCTTCCTTCAGGGCAGGTAGGATGTTCTGGCTCCAGGACTTGTCTGACATCTTCTAGGTTCTTCAAAATTAAAAGAGCTCTGCTGAGGGTGTGAATGTTACTTGCGCCAAGAACTACATATATAAACACACATCAAGTAATTCTGATGCACTCCGGCTATTGCTGAGCTGAGTATGATCAACATGGGTTGTATTTAGGTTCCGATTCCACAAATCACTTACACTCTTCAGTGGGAATATTCTCATGTTTAAAATTAAGCATGTGCTTATGAACTTTGCTGAATTAGGGCCTTATTTTTGAGACATTTATAATATGTGCTTCACTGTCTTAAGAGCTGGCCATCGTAATTGCATGCTAAAAATCTCTGAGCACATCTGTTCAGGGTGTGCAAAACAGATGCACTGGCAAATTTTACAGGGGAATTAAATAGCCATGCAGAACATGTGACCATTATATTTTTCATAAAACATCCTTTCTTTAATCCAGAATTCTGTTTTTATACTGTATAATACTGGTTTTGTACTCTTCTCCCCTCCCTTTGTAAAATCTGATTTCTATTTCCAGCCATCTTCACCAGAAAACTATGTGGCCCCCTCCACCGAGCCATAGCAAGAGTGATGAGCCACAGCCACGAAGCCCAACCAAGGAACTGCCTGAGAAGCCTACATAAATCTCCTGAGATGCACTCGTATGCATAAACCATGTATATTCATAATATAGCTGCTCTGCTGGGAGACGGACAGGATGCAAAATGGATGGTTCAATTTCCAGGAAGAACAGAGATCCATGAATTTTCTGCTGAGACACTGATTCTTCTGACTAGCCACCCAAGACTTAAGCAGCAAACCCACCCATGTGGCTACCTCTGAATTATTTTAGAAGGCTGTTCCTTCTTGGTTCTGCAGATTTATAGACAACAGGAAAGGTATCACTGAAGGGATTTGAATGCATGGACCCCACAGGCAGCCTTTACAGCTGGTGTTCTACACAGTAAGAGGAGCATGGACTAACCACTGAAGGACACGTGGACCCTGAAAGGATTCCTTTTGGGATTTCATATGGGAAAAACCAAAGTAAGCTTAGTGGACTGTAGTGAAACCAACATACTCTGTAGTGTCTATAGCTGTCTTGGGATACATATCGTGTGTTTTTGTAAAGCTTATCCCAGTTGCAATGCTTGAAGTGGAAAGAAGAAGCCCAGATAGTCATGTGGAGAAAAAGCCTGGAGACAGCCGTCCAGTGTCAGCTCACGGGCACTGCATTATTGTGCTAAGCACAGAAAGGACACCATGGATTATGCTTCAGTAAAGGTGTCATGTAACATTTGGAAACTAGACCCATGTGGCTCGAGATTTTATGTGGTTAGAAATGAACATGGTAGAGATCTGATAAGAAAACAGTCTGGCAAATAAAATGAAAACACTGCTTACAGGGCATTTGATTTCTGAGCTGGTAAAGTTTGGAGTTGGTTGGTTGTGAGTCTCTGGGATGAGTTTAATCTGCTTGGGCCAGCTGCTTCTTAGCCTATTTTTTCCCTTATGTATTACAGATGTTGGCAACTAGTAGCAAGTTGTACTGAGACATCACTTTATAAGGGGGCATGTTCTAGCTTTTATCCAGGAACTTTTGAGCATCGCTTCAAGCTTCCTCTTCAGGACTTGAAACCACACAGGCCCCACATGTTGTAAAAGGCAGTGCTGTGCATAATAACAACACCCTGTAGACACTTTTTGTGACTTTTTGTCCAAAAGGATCCTAAAGCACTTTACAAACAATATGCATACAGAAATTACTTCACCACTAAAATGCAGCCAGCTCAGGAGGGGAGGACAGCAGCCAAGTAAACAACCAGCATGCTGTAAGAGATGGGGGAATTTCGATTAAATGACCTATTAGATCCTTTCAATCTCTAGTACCTGGGATGCTCTCCCCATGGTAAGGTGAGTTTCATATTAATAAAAATGATGAATTGTACAAATATATCACACTGCATGATGACCTGGGCAAAGAAAACATGGCAAAGCAGAGTGGTGCATGAAAAGTATTGTGTGACCTAACCAAATAAGTGGAGAGGGAAGGAAATAGACACTAACTTTGTACAATTAATTTCCCCCACCCGTTATCCATAAAAATGTAAGACTATAGCTACAGCCCTCTGGCCATCCACTTTCTACAAGGAGAATAGTCTTTCAGTGAAGACTCTAGAGGATTCTATACTCTCAGCATTTCAGCAATCTGTTTGGGAAAAGAAATCCTCCAGGTTTCTGTACCCAGACACTCAGGAAGACTTACACGCTTTTCAAAAGAGTCCATTTTTTACCCTGACCCCATTGTTTTCTGACAGCATCTCATGGAACAAGTCATGTCCCTTTTGAGACTGCTTCAAGCAGTCTCCTATTAATAGCATTGTTACTAGTCACTACCCTTTGAGAGAAATGTTGAAAGCTAAGATCTGAGAAGGATAATGCTCCCCGAATTGATGTAGATTTTTGCTAGGATAACAAAATTGTTGTCGTGCCTTATTCTTAAGTATATGGTATTAGGTTGAAGGCAGAAAACAGAGCAGAAACACTGACATCTTTCCACAGCAACCAAGAGACACAATGGGGAAGGCAGAAACAAATAGCATGTGCATAGAAGCCAATTGAAAAGGCACCTACTGAAATGCATCTCATTTATACAGAGCCTATGCTCCCATAAAATGCCTAATTCTGCCTTCAGTTGCAATCGGTGTGACATTATTGTAGGTTTCTCTGTAAAACTTATTGTAATATCTAAATGATATATTAGTGTCAGTGAGTGTTACGTCCGTATAACTAGGGCCCCAAAATGTTCTAAGGGAAATGAGGAGGAGCATTTATGATAAAGATGAGGAAGCCCTATAATGCTTTAGACTACAGCCTGCAGTTACAATTAGTGAAAAATAACAAGGGTTAGATCCTCCACTATAGGGGAGCCCATAGAGTCCCATTAAAGTAATTAGTACATAATCCTAGACTGCATTCAGTGCACTGCGACCATATAAATTTGCAATCACACACACAAACAAAATCAAAATGGCTGGAGTTTGGTTTAGAAGGCTGTGGGTTTGACTCTCTGGTTTGGTGTTTTTACTCACTATATCTGTGCATTTTTCCTTAAGTGCAGAAAATTCAGTTCTTGCTACTTATTTGTTTTTGTTTTGTTTTTCCTAATGAACAAAACAAAAAATATGTGCCAAAATATTTAACAGCTTCAACAGAGGAGGCTGTACAGCCCCGTACCAATGGCAAAATCTTGAAGGGTCAATAGTGGTGTAGATGTGTGGTGAAGAACCACTGATACAATATTTTGTGATGGGTTAGGAAAAGCTGTTGCATGAGGGATAATGTGGGTGAGCAGCTGGTGCTTTGAGTAGTACATGGGGACTCGAAATCTGGGTTCTCTTCCCAGCTGTGTCACGGGCTCGCTCTTTTACCATGAGAAATTCACTTTACCCCTTTTTGCCTCAGTTTCTACATCTGTAAAATGGGGATAATTACGCTGACCTTGTTGTGAAGCTACATCATCAGCGTTTGCAAAGCGCAATAAGTGGGTTGGAGATTCTAGTGCAAGAGGCTCTAGAAAGGGGCATTATAATGATTATTTTATATTTTCTTTATAGGAATCCCCCAAAACAAATCATATCAGGCACATTCCTAATCAGGAAAGCTTTTGCATACCCCAAAGCCCAGTGAAGCTGATTGCTGCCTTTTGTTAAATGAAGCTAGATTAAAAATTAGAAAGTTTCATCCCCAAGCTAAAAACTGTCCCTGAAAGATACTTGGGAGTCAGTGGACATTTCTGAGCCTCATGGTGCTGGCTGATGTTGTGCTGTAAAGTGCTGGACACTGAGTGACATGGGCTGGATGGAAGCCCAGTACTGGAGAATGGAAACTCGTTTCCAACCTGCTTTAAATACGGCTTTAACAACTAGGTGAACTTTGCAGTTTAATATTTAAAGAGGCTCTTTAATGTTTAAACAGTAGTGATTTTCTCTGGATCATCATTAAACGCATGTGAAAGGAGGATGGAAAAGGGCTTAGTCTGACAATACCGATGACGTTGACACAGTGTTACTTCAGCAATCCTGGGACCAACTGACTTACACAGGACTCTGAAATGCAAAGTCTAACCAAAAACTTACAGGACAGGTTACAGAATTTCCATGCTGCTGCTTCTTTCTAGATACATCCTTGATGCTCTCTGTTTCCCTGAGTATCCCCTGGAACAGACACTTAGGATGTGTCCATACTACAGTTCACAACCCGTGGCTGGCCCAAGTCGGTCTGTGTCAGCTGACTTGGCTAAGGCTAATGGGCTGTTAGTTTTATTGCAGCAGAGACATTCTGCCTCAAGCTTGAAGTTTTGAACAATAGGGGAAAAAGGGTTGAATGGAAACTACAGGGCAGCATTAACTCCTGGTGAATGCTATAATAATATGATCTTCCATTACTAGACCCAGTCAGGACTTATTGCACTGACAAGCTGCTTTTGGGGGGACAGCAGCTTTTTTTGGATCACTCTTGTGAGCTGTGCAGCAGAGTTGCTATGTTACTGGGACAAGAGTCTAACTTCTGGTAAAACGATGGAGCTCTAGGAGTGGAAAAAAGTGATGCCCAGATTACATAACATGCAGGGTACGAGAGCCTGTCTTTTTCTACAGTTATTCAAATAGCAAGCAGAAAGTGTGAGGAGATGCCCTTTCAGCAGGAGTGGGGGCTGGAATCCAGCAGGTCCCATGAGAGCTGGGAATAATGGAGGCCCTGTGAGAGGAGAAGGAAGGGAATGCTGGAGTTAAGCGGTTTCATGGCAGATGGGAGTGACAGTCGGGAGGCCCCTTTACATGAAGAAGAACTAGAGCTGTGAGCACAGTAGATTTTTCAGTTGACTGGCAATTCCAAAAATGGAAGAAATAGTTTTAGGTTGACCCAAAGCAAAATGTTTCAGAGTTTTCAGTAACAAAAAAAAAAAAAAAAATTTTTTTTGAAGTTTTGGATCAAAAGAAATGTTTTTATTTCAATCCTTATTCCCAGTGCAAGGTCCCATACCCCAGTCCTCTCAGCCCCATGCAGCTCTGGGTGATGTTGATACTGGGTCCAGCTTCAGTTTCTCTTTCTCAGGTGATTCCTGGCTGGGGTGGCTCTGGTTGGCTGCTCTGTCATCCCAGGCTTTGGGCTGGTTCTCAGCTGCCTGCTCACTCATGGCTGGAGCTTTAGCCCCACACACATCCTGTCATTCTCCCTCACTCCACTCCCCTGGAGCAAACAGCACTTCCTCTGCCTCAGGACAAGGTTTGAATGGGGCCGTGCTGTCTAAACCCCAAGGGGGTTACATTTATTTCTCTCGTGTTTTCCCTTAGCAGTCTTACATATGTATATAAAAGATAATGCGGTAAGACCTAGGCCTGCAGATGTAGTCATACTTGCTGTTAGCGCCTGTACATACACTCCTCAGCCTTAGTAGCGGGTGCAGCATTAGGCCACAGGAGTCAAAACTTAATTCTGGAGGGAGTGGAGCTGTTAGGTGGGGCTGTAGGCTAGAGCAGGACTTCAGGCACTAGGGGCAGCTGTTTGGTGGAGCTTGATGAAGGTGAGGGGTTGTGTGGCACACAGGGGAGGAGGGTGGCAGTAGGGCTAGGGCTGCAGGTTTCTTACAGGGGGACAAAAGTCACGCATAGTGTGATTTTTCTATTTGTTGCGATGCTTTGTCCTGGCTGTGATTGTCCCATATAGTGGTTGGTGCGGCATCAGCCCAGTACAGAGGGGAGGAGATGGAGGGAAGCTGAAGAGCAAGCCTACCCGACCTCTGGGAGGAGGCCAGCTCCTAGGGGTAGGGGCTGGAGAACAAACCCCTGTTGCACTTACCCTGCAGTACAGGTCCTGTCCCATGGGGCTGGGCCCGGCACCCAGCTCCTAGCATGACAATCTGGTGTGCAGGGCTGCAGTACCGCACTGCTGCTCAGATTAGCCTTCCTCCTACCCACCTGTCATGGACAGAGCTGTAGGAGCCGCTGCTGCCTGAGGCGGATGCAAGGTGAGCTTGTCCTCCAGCCCCCCACTCACCCCTCCCATCTCACCGGCCAGGAATAGGGTTGTGGGGCTGGCATGGAGGATGCAGTTGCTGTGGGTGGGCAGTGCCTCTCTGCAGGGCCAGTGGGGGTGGTGGTTTTTATTTAAAAAAAAAAAAAAAAAAAAAAAAAGCAGGGAGCAATCATGGTACCGGTAGTAACCTTGCATCTCTGGTGCACTTACAGCTAGGTGCCTTATTATTGTTTTAAAAATGTGACAGATCTGCAGCCCTAACTACAGGGCTCTGGGTAATGGGTGGGGCTGTATGACAGTGGGCGGGGGCTTTGTGATGTAGTGGGCGGGGCTTTGTGACAGTGGGCGGGGCTTTGTGACAGTGGGCGGGTCACTGCAGTGAGGGGGGCTGTGTGGCAGTGGGCGGGGCTGTGTGCAGCGAGGGGGCCTGTGCGGCACAGCAGTGGGCGGGGCGCTGGCGGCGCGGCGATTGAAGGGCTGCTGGCGGCTGCCGCCGCGGAGCGGTGACCGGCCGGGAGAACAGCCGCGGGGCTGCAGGGGGCCGGGCCGGGCCGCTGCCACCGCCACCGCGATGGATCCGCTCCGGCTGTTCCGCGACGCTGTGTGACGGTGAGTGCTGCACAGCGGGGCCGCCCCCCGCAGCTCCCTCTGCCCGACCCCGGCCCGGCCCGGCGCATCCTCCGAGCCGCTTCCCCCGCTTTTCCCTCCCCGCCCTCTGGGCTTTGCCCGCGGGCCCGCCCCGGCTCTAGTGCACCCCGTGGGGACCACGGGGCTCCGCTTCCCTCCGTGCTTGGCTCTTTCTGCCCCGGGTCCCCTCCACCCTCGCTGCCTCGCTGCTGTGCCTCCGTCCTGACCCACCGCGCCCGCAGCCCCAATGGTGCCCCCCAGCCCTCCCCTGCGGCGCCCGGGGCCGCGAGCTGCCCCCCCCCCAGACCCCGGGAGCGGGGTGCACGCGGGATGGGGGGTCGGGCCGAGGCCGAGGGGCAGCGCGCTGCTGAGACACCCAGCTCCCGGTTCCTGCGCCAGGGAGAGGCGCTGGGTTGGGTTGGGGACGGTCTGGTCCCGTCCCGACTGGGCTGCTGCTGGCCCTAGACCATGCTGGCTCACCTCTGAACCGCCTCCAGCCTCCGCTTCCTGGGTGAGGGGCCAGGGGTGGGTGCCTTCCCCCAGGCAGCTCCAGTGCCAGCCTTCCTGGCTGCTCGGCGCTTTGCCCGGCAGAGGCACGGTATTGATTTGACTCTGGGCAATTTGGCTGCTGTCCGCAGGGCTCTAAACAGCCCTGGTAAAACTGGAGAGACAGGGCTGCTGCTGTAATAGCTTTTATTGGACCTTCCCTTGGCGAGAGAGACAAGCTTTGGAGCCACACACAACTCTCCCTTAGGTCCCTTAACTTAACCTAGCTGCTGCTCTCTGGTGAGCCCTGCGCAGCAGGTTTGACACTGGAGCAACCTGTCTGCAGCCTCAGGAAGACAGCACTTCTGTGGGTCCCACCAGGCAGCTTTTCTTTGCAACCATGAAGGCTGGAAACTTATTTTCCCCTGTGTTCAGTTATGGGCCTTCACACAGCTCTGCTGATACTCCTCAAGTTGGCCTGCAGCCCCGTGTACGAATCTTGATTTGGGCTCACACGTAACTCTGCTAATGTACCTGAATGCTGGCCTATATCACCTTTTCCACTCAACTCCTCTAGTGTGGGACTCCACACGGCCCTCCCACTGCACTTAGATCCTGAACTGTGACAATCCCTGCTGGTCCAGTGTTGTCCCACGCCCTTCCAGACCTGTAACACAGTGTTACCAAAAACCATGTCCTTTCCTTGGTGGAAACAATGGATGGGGGCAAACTGTTGTGTGATGTGGAAGAAGTTGATGGTCTATCCTCACTTGAACCAACTGGGATTTTTCTGCCAATTAGATGCTCAAAACTGTCACAGTAAGGCTGTGTCTACAGTAGAGTAGCTTAGAAGAAAATCCCCACTGCATCAGCTGCATGGTGGCAGCCCTATGACAAGACTCCCTGTGAGTGTTCCTGTTGGGTACTGCGACGGGTATAACTCACCGTCTGATAGGGCTCTCCTGATGCAGCTGAACAAGCAGTAGCACAAGTGAGATTTTTTTTCTTTAAACTTGCCTGGCACAGGCCCTACCTCTGTGGGTAGGAGAGTGGGCCTATGCTGATGAGTACAGCTCAGGGAAGGGGCTTGTGGGTGGAATGGAGGAGACATCATGAAATGTCAGTCATGCTGATGGGAGAAATTGGAGAAGAACTTAGTCAGGAGCCTCTGGGGAGCAGAGAGAGGAGTTAAGCTGTTGGAGTGGTGATGAGTAACTGACAAGCCTGAAAACTTCTCTTCTATCTTGCAGCAAACCACTTTACACTGTAAAATTCATTTAGAAAAAAACAGACTAAGTGCTTGTTGCCTTCCATTTCTGGTTCCCATATCAAACTTCTCTTGCCTTCTGGTTGTTCCTCTAAAAGCTTGAAAATAACTCTTTTCCCTTAGCAGTCTTATCCTTTCAAATTCTCTTCCCTTCTGCCTTCTCTTTAGCACTGATATCATTAAACCCTTTTCTATATAGGTTCTTATTCTGCGCTCATCACCACGGTATCTGAATATTTCCCACTAGTGTATTAAGCAACATGACTAACATCTTTCGCGTGGTGTTTGTGTTCTCATCCTCTTGCCATGTCCAATTGTATGTTTGTTCAGTGGTGTGTTTTGATAGGGTTTCTGTGATAGTCTGTAACCTTATCTTCACCCTTTTTACAAAATCCATTATATTTTTGTAAAAAAGGTATCATTGGAAAACTCATAATTTGCTGATCATTATTGTCCTGGTAAAATGTTTGTCAACATGTAAGATTCTGCTATGTGACATTACTGACACATGTTCCAAGTTTAGAAAAGCAGGCATAAACCAGCTCCTCAAAGACAAAAGGCAAACTGATGATGCCTCAGCCCAGGTATCAAGAAAATCAAATGGACTAGCTAGCATCTGGTTAAGCAGCCACTCTGGCAGCGAAAAGGGTGTGAGTGAGAAATTTACATCTTGGCATAGAAACAGCTGGAGGTTCCTCTCTCCACAGACTTTGTTTCCTGACCCTCAGCTGGAGATGATTTTCAAAGAAAAAGAGAACTATAAGAAAGGGGAACAGATGTCCCAAAATACTCTTCCCTTTCTCTCTACTCATGGCATCAATAACCCCTGCAGGACAAGGAAATTAACAATGAACAGGGGGAGGGGTCATGGCTGAAAGAATTCCAGGCAGTAAGACTGTGAAAGCATGTGGTGCGAGAGAGCTTTGCTTTGATTCATTTATCTTGTTAAATTAGATATTAATGGTCTTTTACCTTTTATTTTCTTCCAGTCAATTCTGACCCTTATGGTGCTTTACTTGTAATAACTTAATTTCTGTAGTTAGTAAACTTGTTTTACAGTTTTAACCAAACCAGTGTGTGTTTGGATCGATGTGTTTGGGATAACAGGATTGGTGCACATCATTTTCTATTAATGAAATGACTGACTTCTTTATATGTGCTTGTGTTGTTCAGGACCAGGAGAGTGCAGGGCAGTACAAGATGCACATTTCTGGGGGAAAGTCTGGGACTGGGACTTGGCTGGTGTTGCTCTGCGGTGCAATTCTTGGGCGGCTGGCAATTGCGCTCATACAGTATAGCTGGGAGTGATTTACACGCTGGAGGCTGTGTGTGGGCAATCGAGGAGTGGCTGTTGTCACAATGAAACAGTGTAAAAGGCACCCCAGGTTGGAGAATTGAGGGGGGACAGGCATTCGGCAGTCCAGCTTGTACCTTGAGTAATGTTGCAGTTTCTTTGGTTTGGGGGATTTTTTGTATTGTGTACATGTTGCACTGTGTTTTTATATTAGAGAAGGCAATACTGAAGACGTGTGCCTTGCATTTAAATGTAATATGGAATTCAGTGGATGGAATGCTAAGCTCTGGTTTTGTGTGGGTCTTACTAAATGGTCTTTTAAAATAGATCTCTTTAAACAAAGAACTCGATGTGGGCAGCCAGCACTTCTGAAACAACTCCATTTGATGTCACTGAGAAGTGTAGGTCACTGAAAGAAGTCCCAAATGTTTCTAACCTTAAAGGCTGGCCCCGGCAACATACTATAAACATACTAATGTACTTGGCTCGGCTTCTGTCTGAACCTTGACTGGCTTTAATGCAGGGTTAAATCAGGCCGGGGCTGTTCTCTGGGTCGGCATACTGCCTGTAACATGCTGGTAACATACATTATATCTATGACTTGTGAACCAATAGGAACATCTGTGTCTATCATGAAACCATTTGAAGATAATACAATGGTGAACCTTGCTCAAAGCTCAAATTCAGTCCCTGCTCCACCAATGCTGTGCCTTTGAATAGGAAGTGCTGGCATAACAGCCCTGCTGGTGTGGTAGTTCTTCTTAGTGCACCAGTTGCTGCCTATGTAGCCTGTCAGTTCCACTCTATGAACTCCACTACCCCAGGGCCAAGTTTGTTTGAAGCCACTTAGCTGTACAAATAGCACCACACGCCCCATGGCACTCAGTTGTCTCGTCTGGCCTGTGATCAACTTCATCTTCGTTCATCTGCTAGCATGTCTAGTATTTCCTAGAAGCCTGCTGCCAGCTGGCCTGAGGCTGATGTGCTGGTGGTCATCTGGGGAGATGAGAACCAGTGTAAGGAACACTCGGCTGTGTAAATGGGGATCCATGCAACTAGCAGAGAGAAGGCTTTACTCAGAACAGCAAGCAGTGCTGGGAAAAGATTGAATATTGGAACTGGAATTCCTTCCAGGAAAGCCGGGGACAACAAAAGTAAGTCCAGCTTTGTATATAAAATGTATGTTCTCTAAGCAGGACTGAATTGTTGGACCTTGCCCTTCCATGCAGCCTCCTGTGCTACTGGCTAACTTGGAGACTACTTGCAATGCAGTGCTTTGTGAATGCCACCTTTTGAACCAGGTGCAGAAGAATGGGGAGCTGGCGTGGGAGATGCCAGCCTGGGAGATATTGCCAGGATCTCTGTGGGAAATCCCACGATCCAGACACAGCCTGGAAATGGCAACCAAGTCAGTTACACAAGAGGAGAAACCTAGCCAGCTGTACAGCTTTGCCTTGTATTAGGTATCCACAGGGGCTGATCTTGAGGCCTTATGGAATTTTTTTCTCTGGGTTGTTATTAACGTGGCCCACTCCTCTTCTGATAACTGTTAAAGCTTCACAAGTGGCTGGAAGTGTTTGCTTCTCCCTTACTCTACTAGTTTCCACCACTCCACTTTTATTGCATCCCTTGGTATTCCACTGAATGAATGAGATATTGTTAGGTTAATAACCCTGCCGTTTATTTTTCATTGCAGTGGCCATATTGCTCAGTAGACATAGAGGCAGGTGGATAGGATCCACTGTGGTGGAATGATTGGTGGATCTGAGATCCTGGAAAAAGAGAGGCTGGGAAGTCCTATTGCTTGTCATCAAGAGAGATGGAAAAGGGGTTCTGATCAAATCTTCTGGTTTGAGATGAGGATGAGATTCACTTCTGGAGGACAGAAGAGCTTCAGGAGGAGATTCCAGAATCTCCAGAATGAGAGGAAGGAGATACTTAAGAACAGATGGTTCCAGTGAGCGAATTTGAGGTCAAGAAAACATGACAGCACAGTTGATCCAGCAACTGGCCCCTGCCCACTACAAAAGTGTTAATCGGGACAGCACTAGCATTGCTCTTCCAGCAACCTGCTCCAGCTCCCACACCTGTTTTCCAGACATTCCCCACTTCTGCATGAATGGGGCAAAGAAAGTGAGAACCGCAAATATGCATTTTTCTGTAAAATACTATTGTTTCAGTTACTGTAAATACTAGTCTGGTTTGATACTGCATTGCGTGTCTGCCTGTGTAATACAGTAAACTCCAGACAAAATCAGACTAGAATATCTTTAGTAGTACTCTTTAACAGCCATTGATCAACAGTTCTGTCCTCCAATGTTCCTCCAACTCTAATCCAAATTGCTGCTAAACAATGAGAAATTACACTTGGAATGGTTTTCTGCAGTTATCCTACCCCAGTACTTTTGAAATCCTACCCATAAGTAAGTGCTGCAGTAAAGTGCATAAGTGAGTTGGGAGACAAGTCCCATAAACTTCTTAGTTGCACTTATGCTCTTACATTATTGTGGTACTTGTGAAATCTCCATTCTCTACTTCCATACATCTGGCTACACTTCATTAAATCTTTTTACTTATACAACGATAAAAGAAAAAACCATCATGGGAATAATAAAAATGTGTAAGCTGGATGTTAGCATCTGATTTAGAATCAGACATACAGGTTCTTCCTCTTGTTCTCCCACCATCTATATAGCAATGAGTATGGAATATTTCTCATTTGAACAGCTTGCTGCCTGCAGGGGCAGGCTAGGCTAATCAGGGACAGCCCTAGGCGCAATAGCTTGCCGTTCTGTGCACAGGTGACTTCTTGCCCTGCTGCTTACTCACTTCCCTGCTTATTAAAGACCCCCTTTTCTTTTGGTGGTGGTGGTTCAAATTACAGCAGGCAGATCTACTTGCTGCATTAGTTACTAAACTGTTGTTGTGGGTTACAACCTCGCCATCTTCAGTCCAGCACCATGTTGTACACCCGGAATCTGTAGGTGATTCACCCCCTCTAGGGCAGTGGTTCTCAAACTTTTTTTGTATGGGTGACGCCTTTCACACAAGCAAGCTTCTGAGTGTGATCCCCCCTGATCCCTGTGGGTTCCCTACTTCCCCTTTATCCCTAACCCTTGCACCCCACTCCTGCACCCAGCCGGGAAAACTGACCTGCACGCACGGAGCAGCTGGTGTTGCTGCTTGCCCTCCCCTTGAACACTGCTTCTTAGGCTCTACGCACCCCTAGGGGGCTGTGAGGTGGGGAGAGCAAGAAGCAATACCAGGGCTTCTGCATCCAGGTCACTTTCCCTGCCTGGACTGCATAAGGGGGAACAGTATCTCTATCACCGCTCCTCCTTCCCCCCCATCTTCCTCTGACGGAAGGAAGCAGGGAGGCTCACAGTCCCCTCCTTGCTGGGGTTGGGGCTCACAGCTCGCAACCCTCACATAACCATGTTGTGACCCCCTGAGGTGACCCTGGGTTGAGAACCAGTGATTTAGGGTTTGTGTCATTTGGGAATGACTTCATGAGTCATGGCAAAAGCGGGTAGGCAGGCTGACCTAGAATCACATGAGAGATGGGGACTTGGTTAATGTTCCTCCGTGGGAATAGAGTCCCTTTTCCTCAGCCATGAATTTCTGATTACAAGTTGGCAGTGGGCACTTTACTGGGCCATTCTCTACACAGCTAGGCCCTTACCCTGGTGATCCATTAAGACTTGCACCACTACTGAGGAGTATCCACTGGTTAATATATGCCTAGCCTTGGAGAGGGGCCCAGAGTGGACCTCTGAGTTCCATCAATAGCTCCTGCACAGTTTGGGAAATCTGCTGCTGAAAAATTCCTCAATGATCTGTACTATACTGGTCTTCTCCATAACATACCCCTGCAATGCATTATGCAGTGTTCCTGCATGTGTACCTTCATGATGATATCTGCCACCGTGGATTTCTGAACTCTAAACTGGGCCAGCTGACCAGTAACTAGGCAGCTTAGGTTTATATAGGATGATCTCATGGTGTTTTTTCACTGGAAGCAGTGCTGTCATCTGCGTAGTTCAGGGGCTGCAATGTCTGTCCTGGCAGACCACAGAAGGACAGAAAAGTCGTCTTCTCTCTGAAGTCCTGCAGCCGCTGCTGCTTGTTCCAGGTCTGAAGAACAACTCTAACCCAGTAGTTTGTAGTCATGGTCTGTGCCCAGAACTGAAGCTTTGTCCAGTGAATGTAGCCCTCAAGTACTGCCCAGTGTGGGGAAGATGTTGGACTTCATGCTGCATCATACATACAATTGCTAGTCTCTATCTCAGGTACTCGGCAGGCACATTCCCCTGCTTTATCTTGCTTCCTCTGATGTCTCATGACTCCTCTTTAGAAGCTCCAGCAGAAGCCATTCTTGCTGTGTATAAACTGAGCATTCATCCTGAATTCCTAGAGCTTTTCTGAAAATGGAATTTGTGCCAGTACCTTTCCCTGGGAATTATGGGAATTTTCCAGGGCATTAGGAGTTTAATATTTTCTTCCATGGCCCCCCTTTGGCTCCTAGACCTTTCAAACTCTTTCTCAAGCTCCTGATACAGGGAATTTGGCTGGGAATTGTGGAATAGGCACCCAGAAGGGTAGTGACTCGGTGACCGTGCAGCACAAGTATGGACAAGGGACAAAACTGTACCTAAACCAGCATGGCTACTGTTGTTATGCTGCCCTGGTGGACCTTATGCGAGTGCCATTCCACTGGTTCAGTTAGCGATGGTTCATTTCTATATCGCCGATACAGATCAAGACTGACTGCTCTTTTCTGGGCTGCTGCTTTTTCCTTGAAGGACTCTTTGACTCCTCCGTAGAGAAGGGGCATGGATTTCATATTTGGGAGCAGGTCAGTGAGTGCTAACCAGATCATGGCTAAATCCCTTTGGCTGCTAGGATTCTTTCACTGTTAGCATTTACCCAGAAGTTCTACACACAAGCCAGGTATCACAGTTACATAATCAAATTACAGCCTTATTTTACAAGGTGCCCTGTACTCCTTTTGGCTCGTGTACCTGTTACGTGATACCAGTCTAGCTTTCTGGGTGCTCGCTTGCTCCCGCCTGGTTTGCTTTCTGCTGGTGTCGGATGCTCTGGGGATGGAGTCACTGTTTGTCCAGTCTCTAGTCGATTTCAGTGCTGATGCTGTTTCTCTAAGTTCTGTTGAGCCCTGAACCTGTCATATGGTCTTAAAGAATTAAGTGTCTCTCTCTGGATGAATGTGAGGCACTCCTGCTTTGAGCTATCCCCAAACTTCATACAGGTACTCTTTAAAGTCTCTGAACTGCGACAGATTGTCCCCTCTGCATCCTCCCCAGTTGCTTCCTCCGTAATACTGAGATGCTTAGACCTTCCCATGAGACGGTCAAGTGACTTTCTTGCAGAAATCTTTCTGAAGCTGATGGATGTATCGCTGCTTAGAGCCTTCTAACTCTGTTTCACCTCCAATCTTTGGCTCAAAGCCGGGATTAGTTGTTCTGTGTCCTAACTGTTGAGTTCAGCGCTGAGCAACAGCGCACTCAGTGTCTGCTCAGCACTGGAATTTGAGTGGGGTAGGATCCATGCAGATCTCAGACCCAGTGCCTAGCATTTGTATTCCTAGCATTCTCAGGCACTTGGTATTATTAGCAGGAGTAGCATATCTTAAAGAATTTACAGACAGCAACTTAACAAGCTTTTGCTAAGGGTTTATGTGTCCTCTCGAGATGCTGGTTACTGTCATGTGCTTGAGGGTTAAAACCCCAGTGAAGGAGGTGGAAGGAGGAATTCTGATGAGAGCAGTGAGAGGTGGCTGGGATAAATGAAGTGCTGAGGCCTGTTCTGTTTATAGTGGAGGCGGTTATTTTCCTTCATTCCCCTGTAAGCAGCTGGCATTGTCATTTGTCAGTGGGGTGTGATTCCCCATTAAGTAGTGGGTAGATTTTGTAAGCACTCCGCCTCCTTCAGCTTTCTTTATCGGGTGGGTTAAGAAGTATTTTAAATCCTAGGTGGCAGATGACAAGGAGATGCAGGGGAAACTGTTCCAGCGTTGTGGAATTGTGTGGAGGTATGAGACACTGGGTGGAAGACACAAGGAAAAGATCTTAAAATTCGGGCGTGATGAGCTGCCTATGGGTTTCCCTCTTCTAGGTACAGTCAAACAGCTCCTTGACTTAGAAGTTTATCTCCGGCGCTGAACTTGTGCTGCTTGTACATGACATTTGAGCTCTAGGTGGGATTCACAGCAGTGGTGCTGAGAAGCAGAATTGTGCAGTGCTTATATGCACAACAGTGTGTCTGAGTGGATACAGCGCTACACTGGGACTTGGGCAACCCAGGTTCAATTTCCAGCTGGTCTGCTGGGTGACCTTAGGCAAATCACTTTACCTCTCTGTGCCTCAGTTTCCCTATCTGGAAAATGGGATAATGATACTGACATTCTTTTGTGCAGCGCTTTGAGGTCTAGTGATTAAAAGTGCAATATAAGATGATTAGAGTTTAAGTGTTCAGTGTTTTAAAAAAAAATAAATCTAAAAGCTGCTATTCCCTTTCCATCGCAGGTGTGTGGTAACAATGGTGCAGAAGTATCAGTCCCCTGTTCGAGTCTACAAATGCCCTTTTGAGCTCGTCATGGCGGTGAGTGACATTGCACTTCTACCTCTCTTCCTTCTACAGCTGAGCTCTCGACAGCTACCTCTGGTTTGTGTGGGGTGAGAGGTGTTGGGTCTGCAGTGTGAGATCATGGGTAATTTAGAGCATGGGTGCCCAACCTGTGGCCCACGGGCCTCACACGGCCCCCCCAGAACATTTCATAAGGCCCACGGCCTGCTTCAAGACAATATACTAACAGCCGATTCAGTCATTTTAGTTTACACGTGTGTAAATAGACAATAATGTACCTAGGTTGTTTCTATCTGAATACATATGAAACATGCTGAACCTAAAATATAAATCCATACAGATGACTTTAAATCTTATTAAAATATGTAGAATCTGTTTGGCCCACCACAAGGTTGTGATTAGGTTTATCTGGCTTTCCTGTGTAATAAGGTTGAGCACCACTGATTTAGAGAAACTTTCTTCAGGATGAGTTCTGGACACAGACTTCTTCCTTCCATTTCTGTCTTCTACAGTCACGGCTGTACTCCAGAAATAATCAAAATCTGCTTCAGTCAGTTGAAGTATTTTTAATCTAGCAAAATTAGTTCATTAGATTATTTCTTGCCCATGGACATGAGAACAGTGTCAGAAGGAGAGGAAAAAACATGCCATCTGTGCTGGTGAGTTTTTACTCTGTTTGTTCCACTCAAGGGGCGTGGGTCACTGAGCAGCCATCTGTAATATGGAGCTGCATCCTTCACGCCTTCTTAAAGCCAGCAGGACTGTTTGTTGGTAAAGGCTATCAATGCCTCTGACAGGACAAGCAGCCAGCTGCGCTTAAACAGGTCCATGGTTAAGCCCTGGTTTAAGGAACCATCTTTGGATATTCCCAAGTTCCCCAATACCTCTTGCTTAGAAACTCCCATTTTGAGGGAATGTTGTTAATAAAGTGATAATGAGCTGATTCCAAGTCTATTTGGATTACATAGGGTTTCTCTTATCAATCTAGCGTGAAATCTGTGTATGGGACTGAAATTGTATAGATAAGTGTGATTTAGAGCTGCTTAAAGAATCCGGGGGGTGGAATCTCTGCAAAAACTATTCCCATTTTTTCCATTAAAATTTTGATACATTTTTCATCCAAAATGCTGTAGTTCAAAAAGGTCAATCAGCCTTAAGTGGTGCTTTCCTACTCATGGTGGATAAAGGCAAGGGAGTCTTGCTTATAGATAGGCAGTTTTTACTACTCCTCCTAACGTGATATTTTTGACTCAACTACCGATCTGTAAGAAGTGAGCTGAATGGCCCTTGGGTGAGCATCCTCCTTGCTCTGAGAGACTTGTGAGAAGGCGGCACTGGGCAGCTGGCCATTCAGCCCAGAGATCCATGTGTGGATTCATCTTGTCATGTCTTGTTCAGTGTCTGTGGAGCTGCTTAGAAGTCTGAGTCTTTTGGGTAAGAACATCCCCCGGGATGTTCCTTGTGCCCTTTCTACTGAACTAGGACTCTCACTTTTCCTAGTGACTGACAGAAATGGTGAATAAAGAGAGACTCTGTAGCCTTCATGGAGGGGGAAACATTTAAATGAATGTACGGGAGTATGTGTCATGGATGGAGGATGTATGCACTGTTCCCTAGAATAGTTTCCCACCTTGGATTCCAATTGGCCACACTGCCATCATGAAGGAATTCAGAAGTAGCAGCAGCCCCTGGTGCCTTTCCTAACATACAGCTGGTATATTAACATACGACTGGTCTCAGACCTGTTTACCTGAAACAGCCTCTCATCCTGCCTCTCATCAAAGTGGCTAAGGCTGGCTGGGAGGTTCTTGCAGTTGGCTCCTAAATTTTGAATGCAACATTGTGACTGTGGTGCTTTTTGAGCTGAGAGAGAGCTGATGCCACTGGAATCAAAGCCCCTGGAGACTTTGTCACAAGAAGTCTAGTGTGAAAGGCAAAACAGAAGATTTGCTCAGTGTTGGACTGACCTTCTTTTCGTTCGGTTTTTGTCCCGGCTAATTTGTGAACCAAACTGCCAGGGCAGTATGGGCTATGGAAATGGGTAAAACACGTCCAGGGCTAATGAAGCATGTTGCTTGCTCTAGCAAGAGCTTTTTGTGTCTTCCCCTCTCTGCTGTATTGTTTTAATGGGGGGCTATACGGCGCCAGCAATGTTCATTACAAAGATACATGCGAACGACGCAAACATGTCAGATGCGTGTGTGCTTCTCAGCACCGTCACAGTCTAACTTGGTAGGATCGCCCTGATGCCAGATGCTTGTCAATAGATTGCCTGCTAATACAGGACGGTTGCCTCTAGACAAATCCTTTGTAAGCTTGTTAGCAGAACTCCTGTAAGCCAGGGCTTGATGGGTTTATTTTCGAGTGGTTTAGTTCTGTTTGCTTTTGGTTTCAGGAGACTTTCTACATGACAGAACTGCCAGCTGCCTGGGGTTTGAAGACTTTGGGAACTAAAAGTGTTGACACTTGGTTTAATTAGACATATAATTATGGACTGTGCTGGGCATCATCTCTGCAAAGGTATTAGCTGCATTTTACAAATGGGAAAACTGAGGCACAGAACTGAAGTTACTTGTCCAAGGTCACGTGGCCTGTGTGAGGCCTTTACTCTGTGTGGCCTTGTCTACCACAGGGATTCTGTGGCAGAGCCAGGAGTGCAACCCAGGTTTCCTGAGGCCCAGTGTCTTACCTGCAAGGCATAATGTGCTGTTAGTGCGAAGGCTGGGCTGAAGTCACAAAGATTGTAGAGAAGCTGATGTTCTATCCTAGTGCCAGTTGATCAGTCTCAGTTATGTTATTTAAACGGGATGTTCCATTAGTGTGGGAGGCATTGAGCATTTCGCACGGATGGGGAGTGCTAAACTGTCACTGTGGGGAAAGTTACAACACATGGAGAGTGGGAGTAAAATAAAGAAAGCTTGCTCATCAGCAAATGGCTTTGCTGTCACTATGCTCATGCTTATGCATCATCATAAACCCGGCATTCCCATCCTCTGTGGTATCGGGATGCCCCAAAATGCTACGGGCAAGTTTCTGGAGTGCAGTGGTTCGATACAAAGGTTCACGGATCGGAAGGATTGTCTTGTGGTTGAAGCACTGGACTTGGAAGCAGAAGACCTGAGTTCGGCTGCTAATTCTATGGCAGATCCCCTGTGTGGCCTTGGGCTTTGCATCTCTCTGCCTCAGTTCCTCATCTGTAAAATGGGCATGATAATACTTTGTCTATTGAGACTACTGAGTGTTGTGGGGTAGGGATTGTGTGTACCACACTCTGCACAATAGGGCCCAGTAGCCAGGAGGGATGGTCCCCCTCGGAGAAGGACCCAGAGGGGGAGCCAAACCCACCCTGGCTGATAGAGCCCAGAAGAAAAACCCCGGTTCAGAAGCAGGAGGGCGGGCCCAGACCTTTAGAAGCCCAGGGAACACCAGCTGACCGGAAGCAGGTGGGCGGGCACAGGCTGTCAGAGACCCCATGGGCACCACCAGACCGGAAGCAGGGGGGTGGAACCAGGTCTTTAAAACCACGGCCTGCGGGCTCAGTCAGGTGGGGACGGCTGAGGGAGAAGGACGCCTCTCCCCTGAGGCTTCCAGCTAGAACCAGGCCAGAGGCCCACGTCGAGGGGGAGCAGCCAGTCTTACCCCCAGCCTGGGGACTGGCAGAGAGCCCACCTGAGTCACCTGCTGCCTGGGAGCTGGAGGAGGACAGACCTGAGCAGTACAGAGCCTGGGACCCAGAGAACCTACCGGCCCTACCTGTGGCCTGGAGGTTGGAGGAACTGCCCTCTGTGGAGGAACCCATGGAGTTGCCGGAGCTGCTGCCGGAGGACGAAGAGGGTCTCGTGGGACTACCACACCCCAGCGACCAGGAGGAGGCAGGTACCTGGGGATACAGGGAGGAAGCAGCCCAGGGACAGCCATAGACAGTGGCTGAGTCTGGAGCAACCCTGTCAGCGTGTTGCGGCGGGAGCCCCGCTGACTCAGTGGCCAATGCCTTGCCACTGATAGGGCCCTGGGCTGGGATGCAGTGGAGATGGGTGGGCCTGCGTCCCCCTCCCCCACTTTCCTAGCCACCCCGAGAGAGAGAGAGAGAGAGAGACCCCCTCCTTACCGCTCCGGGGAGCGGACCCGCTTACTTGCCCGTCCTGCCTAAGGTCCGGGGTGAAAAACTGCTTGCTTGCCTGGTTAAAGGGCTTGAGACTGCTTCCCAGCAGGGGATAGCTGCGAGGGGTGGTCCCCCTCGGAGAAGGACCCAGAGGGAGAACCCCAGACGCTGTCCCCCCTTCACAGGGGCTCCTCCGCAGGTGATGGAGAATGCAGGCACTACTTGCCCCTTGCTGACAAAGGGGCGACCCGCAAAGCTATTCCCCAGTACAGGCCAGCATGGACCTAGACCAGCTCCGGCAGTGGTAGGCCGAGATCCACCAGCAACAGCAGACGGCCCAGCAGCAGCAGCAGCTACTCCAGTCTTTAGGGGCCCAGCAGCAACAGTTCATCCAAGACTTGGGGGTGCAGCATCAGGAGCAGCAACGCCGGTGCCTCCAGCAGATGGCTGCCCTGCTCCCCGGTCCCAGCAGCATGGCTGGGGCAGGGATGGCAGGCCCGATGGGGACCCCGATGCCTCTACGTCTAATGAAGCTGGGACCGGAGGACGACCCGGAGGCCTTTCTCGTTACCTTTGAGAGGGTAGCGTCGGCGGCCGGCTGGGCCCCAACCCAATGGGCCACCCTGTTGGCCCCCTACCTGACAGGGGTGCTGCAGGCGGCTTATTGGGCTCTCTCTGAGACAGAGGCCCGAGAGTATACTGCAGTGAAGGCAGTGATATTAGATGCATTGGACATTAGCCTGGACACCTTCCAACGGCAGTTTCGGGAAAAGACTTACCCCACAGGTGCCCAGCCATGAGCAGTCGCCCAGGAACTGAAGGAAGCCTGTAGGCAATGGCTGCTACCCGTCCACCGGTCCGCTGCGGAGGTGGTGGACCAGGTCGTGAAGGAACAATTCCTCCAAATTCTGCCGCCGCGGGGATGGACCTGGGTAATGTGCCACCGCCCGGCCACGTTGAGCGACGCGGTGCGGCTAATGGAAGACTTCCTAGCGGCGGAGGACCCTCCAGTCCAAGGAACCCCCGCAGCCAGAGGAACCCAGATACGAGAATCCCTACCGCCCTCTCGGCGGCCCACTCTGATGAGCCCCGCCCTAGGCGGCAGGGCACCCCGACCAACCGCCCCACCGCCCCCGGCCGCCCCTCGAGAGCCGCCCAGCCATAGGCCAGACTGGGCCTTAGAACCATGGGGCGTGACCCCCAAGCCCGGAGTACCCAAGCCCGACCGGGACGCCCCGAGATCGGCCCCTGCTTCACCTCTGTCCAGTTAGGCCACTTGCAGCGAGACTGCCCCCGGATGGACTGTTCCTTGGGCCTGGTCTGCACTGGGGAAGGACAAGCACAGAGACGCCTCGGGCCCCCCGTGACGATCCCTGTAAGGCTCCCGGGAAGACAGACGCAGGCCCTTGTTGACTCTGGATGTGGGCAGATGCTGGTCCGCCCCGAGCTGATTCCCCCGGGCCAACAACTCCAAGGGCACGTCCACCTATGTTGTATTCATGGGGACTTGAGAGAATACCCCACTTGCTCATTCCAGCTCACCATTGCCGGGACGACCCAAGTGGTGCAAGTCGGGGTCGCTGCGGGGCTATCCTACTCCGTCATCCTCGGCCGGGACTGGCCCAGGTTCACCCGAGTTCTCCAGGTGGTCGCACACCAAGGGGACTCTGGACAACCAGCCCTCTTGGGGGGCCACGCCGCAAGGGGAACCCCCAGAGTCAGAGGGCCCAAGAACCCCGATGACACCAGGACCACCCAGCAACCCCCTCCCGACGGGACAGGAGGCTGACCGCACCCCAGGCAGGGAAGACCCGCTGGCAACCCCAGTGGGAGACTTTAGCCAGGACCAGCGAAACGACCCCACGCTCCTCCATACGTATGAGCAGCTCATCTACAAGGATGGGGTCGCCATTTGCCCTGACCAGACCGACCAGTGGCCTCACTTCGAGCAGCGGACGGGCCGGTTATATCATGTGGAGCGAGACCCCCGGACCCGGGAACCCCAAGCCCAACTTGTGGTACCCCGACTCCACCGGCAGGCCGGGCTCCAACTGGCCCATGATGTTCCTGCAGCCGGCCACCTGGTGCTGGACAAAACCCTTGCCCAGATCTTGGCCTGCTTCTATTGGCCTGGGATTAGGCAAGAGGTGAAGGACTATTGTGCCTCCTGCCCCGAGTGCCAACTGGCGGCTCTTCCGGGCATACCCAGGGCTTCCCTTGTACCCCTTCTCCTGGTCGGAACGCCCTTTGAGAGGGTTGCAATGGACCTTGTGGGACCCCTCCCCAGGAGTGCCGCAAGGTTCCGGTATATCCTGGTTGTAATGGATTACGCAACTCGCTTCCCGGAGGCCATCCTGCTCCGGAGCGCCACGGCACGGGCAGTGGCCGTGGAACTATTAAAGATCTTTGCTCGGGTGGGATTACCCCGAGAGATCCTCTCGGACCAAGGGACAAATTTTACCTCCCGTTTACTCCGAGAGGTGTGCGGTATCCTGGGGAAAAAGAAATTACAGACCTCGGTCTACCACCCCCAGACGGACGGCCTGGTGGAGAGATTTAACCAAATCCTCAAGGGGATGCTGTGCAAGTTTTCCGCGCACAAACTCTGCCGCTGGGACCAGCTGCTTTCCCCTCCCCTCCTGGCCATCCAAGAGGTGCCGCAGGCTTCTACTAACTTCTCCCCCTTTGAGCTACTATATGGGCGACAACCACGGGGCCTGCTCAACCTCGTAAGAGAAACCTGGGAACAAGCACCACCGCGGGACCAAGGGCTGCTCCAATATGTCATGACGCTGCGGGACCGGCTAGCCCAGGCTGGAGAGCTGGCTCAGGCGAATCTGAGGGTTGCCCAGCAGATGCAGGCACGCACCTACAACCGGGGTGCCCGCATCCGGACCTTCCAACCTGGGGATCGGGTTCTCATCCTCCTTCCCACAGAGGAATCCAAGCTCCTCGCACTCTGGCAGGGCCCCTTTGAGGTTATACGGCAAATGGGCCCTGTCAACTACGAGGTCCGCCAGCCCCACCGAAGGAAACCCCAGCAGATCTCCCGCTCACACCAGGGTTTCAGGAGGTTTACATGCTAGGCCTCATGATCGTGCCCTACCCCCCAGAACCGGAGTTGGGGCCGCAGCCCCCAGACCCGGGTGGCCAACGGGAGCCCACCCTGGGTGAGGACCTAACCGAAGGACAGCGGAAGCAAGCCCGGCACCTCCTGAAGGCCTTCTCCCGAACCTTTATGGCCAAGCCTGGCCAGACCACCCTGGTACAACATAGCATTCAGACGAGCCAAGGAGCGGTGGTCTGGGTGCCGACCAGGCCCTTCCCGCAACACTTGGGGGAGGCCATAGAAGAGGAAGTGAAGGAGATGCTGGAACTGGGCATGATTGAACCCTTGAAAACCGAGTGGTGAAGCCCCGTTGTCCTGGTCCCTAAGCCGGACAGATCCCGCCAGGTTTGTATCGATTTCCAAAAGGTCAACCTGATTTCTAGGTTTGACGCTTACCCCATGCCCCGAGTCGACGAGCTCCTCGAGCGGCTCGGTGAGGCCCAGTATATTTCAACCCTTGACTTAACGAAAGGATACTGGCAAATACCCATAGAGCCGGGGTCCAAAGAAAAAACAGCCTTTGCCACACCCCAGGGGCTGTATCAGTTTACGAAAATGCCCTTCGGTTTACATGAGGCCCCCACGACCTTCCAGAGACTGATGGACCGACTCCTGCAGCCCCACCTTGAGTATGCGGCCGCCTATCTGGATGACGTCGTAGTGTACAGCCGACGCTGGGAGGACCACCTCAACCACCTTGCGGCCATACTTAGGGCCCTTTGGGATGCGGGCCTGACGGCAAACCCAAAGAAGCACCACCTCGAGAAACTACCTACCTTGGGTACACCCTAGGACGAGGAGTGGTCCAACCACTAGTGGGGAAGGTACACGCAATCAGGGGGCAACGCGGCCCAACCACCAAGCAGCAGGTCCGACAGTTCCTGGGACTAGTGGGCTACTACCGACGATTTATCCCCGACTTTGGTCAATGGGGCTGCCATGGTGGCAATCTCCTGGCGAAGACCGAGCCGATACGCGTCCGCTGGACCCCACAGTGTGAGAGAGCGTTCCAGGCTATATAGCCCCAATTTTGAAAGGAGCTTCCTTGTACAGACAGACACATCAACGGTGGGACGGGGCATTGTCCTGGCCCAAGAGATCAACGGGGAAGAACACCCCATACTTTACATAAGCTGGAAGCTGTTCCCCCGAGAGCAACGGTACTCGGTGGTAGAAAAGGAAGCCCTGGCCGTAAAATGGGCAGTGGAGGCCCTCCGGTACTACCTGCTTGGTAGTACCTTTGTAGTAGTCACGGACCACGTGGCCTTGAAATGGTTACACCAAATGAAGGAGACTAACGCCCGCCTTATGCGCTGGTACCTGACCCTCCAGCCATTTGCCTTCACAGTACAGCATCAAGCGGGCCGGCAACATGCAAACACGGATGCGCTGTCCTGCTTAGGAACACTGGACATGACCAGTCCCGGAGACTGGGAACTGGACTTGGGGGGAGAGGGAGTGTAGCTGGGAGGGGTGGTCCCCCTCGGAAAAGGACCCAGAGGGGGAGCCAAACCCACCCTGGCTGATAGAGCCCAGAAGGAAAACCCTGGTCCAGAAGCAGGAGGGCGGGCCCAGGCCTTTAGAAGCCCAGGGAACACCAGCTGACCGGAAGCAGGTGAGCGGGCGCAGGCCGTCAGAAACCCCATGGGCACCACCTGACCGGAAGCAGGGGGTTGGAGCCAGGCCTTTAAAACCCCGGCCTGCGGGCTCAGTCAGATGGGGACGGCTGAGGGAGAAGGACGCCTCTCCCCTGAGGCTTCCAGCTAAAACCAGGCCAGAGGCCCACGTCGAGGGGGAGCAGCCAGTCTTACCCCCCAGCCTGGGAGCCGGAGGAGGGCCCACCTGAGCCGTCCACTGCCTGGGAGCCGGAGGAGGACAGACCTGAGCAGTACAGAGCCTGGGACCCGGAGAACCTACCGGCCCTACCCGTGGCCTGGAGGTTGGAGGAACTGCCCTCTGTGGAGGAACCCATGGAGTTGCCGGAGCTGCTGCCGGAGGACGAAGAGGGTTTCGTGGGACTACCACACCCCAGCGACCCGGAAGAGGCAGGTACCTGGGGATACGGGGAGGAAGCAGCCCAGGGACTGCCATAGACAGTGGCTGAGTCTGGAGCAACCCTGTCAGCGTGTTGCGGCGGGAGCCCCGCTGACTCAGTGGCCAATGCCTTGCCACTGATAGGGCCCTGGGCTGGGATGCAGTGGAGACGGGTGGGCCTGTGTCCCCCTCTCCCCCCTTTCCTAGCCACCCCGAGAGAGAGAGAGAGAGAGAGACCCCCTCCTTACCGCTCCAGGGAGCGGACCTGCTTACTCGCCCGTCCTGCCTAAGGGCCGGGGTGAAAGACTGCTTCCCAGCAGGGGATAGCCGCGAGGGGTGGTCCCCCTCAGAGAAGGACCCAGAGGGAGAACCCCGGACACTGCCCCCCCTTCACAGGGGCTCGTCCACAGGCCCCAATCCCAGCAGTGCCTAAAGGACTCCACCGGAGTAAAAAATAATAGTAATGGGATGTCTCTGGCTTTTATTTGTAACTCCTCAGTGCCGATGTGTCTTCTGTTGTGGAGCTTGGATTTTAAATAGCTTTATATGTGCTTCAGGTCACGTTTAAGGGAGGTATATTTTGGGGTGTAAACAGATTGAGTGTGTTTCTTTAAACTCGTCTGTATTATGCCTTCCTCGATCTCAGCTGTGGTTTTTGAGTAGTATGTACAGTCCTCTGTCTGATGGAATAACTCGTTTGTATTATGATGGAGCCTAAAGGCGCTGTGGTGCCAGGTGTTGTACAGATGCAGTTAGACAGTCTTAAGAGCTTACAATCTAACTAGGTAAAGATAAAGGGTGGGATAAAGAGCTGTGACATGCAAGATTGGTGATGACTGAAAGTAACGTGTTAGCTTTATGGGTTTGTTTGCAATAATAGAATGACAAGTTCAGTGCATCCATCCATAGGCCCATCTGGATAACACAATGGCAGATGTTTGCTCCATGACAAGACATGCAGCCAGGAAGGGTACTTAGGTGCACTGTAGTCCAATGTTTTCATAAAGTTTACAGTATATAGGTTGAGGCGTCTGTAACTGGTTAAATGTGTAATTCTAGATTTATATCCCAGACCAGCAGAATCGGAATTGTAACTATAAGGTACATGGTACACACAGATCTGCTTCTGCAGCCTTCGTTTTCCAGCTTGGCTCCTGTTTGCAGGAGAGTATTTCCCCTGCAGCAAGGAGAGCAATGTCTGTCTGAGCAGCTGGAATCCCTCTAACGCAGTTAGAATGCTGCAGCTGATGGTAGAGGTCTGAGCAAAGCAGCCGATGCGATCGGATGGTGCTCTGAAGTGCCAGAAAGGGGCTTGCCTGAAGGTGCATGTCACCCACTCTGTCCTTGGCTGTTCTGCAAATGACACACAACAGAACTTGGCAGCGAGCGGCCTATGTGCCAGCTGCCCAAGGCTCCTTAGGAGCTGCTGTGACGAAGATAGTGATGCAGTTTCCAGAGTGCATCTGAAATGGTATTTCTGGCCGATGCTAGCTTGGAGTATATGTGAGATGAGCAAGATGCATAAAAAAGGGTTTCAAAATGACTGTCCCTGTACATTGACGGGAGCTGAGCAACACATACGTGGCTCATGAAATTACCTAGTATAGATCAGTGCAGTGCTTAAGAAATGTGTGTTACTGTGGAAAACCAAGGCTTCAATGGAATAGTTAAAAATATAGAAATTGCCTTCTGAGTGCAGACCAAAGGTCTTTCTACTTGGATACTGGTATCCAACAATGGTCCATGCCAGATATTTTAGAGGAAGATGTCTCTTCTCTTCCACTCTCTAGCCTGTCCCTTTAGTTCCTCGATTATCCTTAACATGACTGGCAAGAGTTAACGGGTCTCAAAATACTTTTCAGAGCCCATAAAAGTCCTGATGTTTTATGACGTGATGCTTCAGCATGACATGACGCCTTGAGGCCATGTTACCATGTTGTGCTGATGCGGTACGAATAGAACGAGATAGCATGGAGACCTGCATGTTGTCAGTTTTTCTCCCAGGTGAAGGATTCTGTGTCTCTGTGCGCTCCAGGATATACCAGACCAGTCCTTTTGTCTTTATTCAGACACAGGACACCCCCTGCATTTTTTCACCCTGTAGATACTGCAGTCTCATCTTATGCACCTAGCTCAGTGTGCAATTAGGCATACAATACCCATCTCCTTGTCTGGCCATTGTGTATCAGTTACCTCCTGCGTGACAGGAACATTTCCAAGGTGTGTCACCTTCTGGTGGCCTGCCTTAACTCCAAGACCTTAAGACTATAACTTTCAGTATCGGTCCATAACTCCTTAAATATTATCCATATGTACATTTTCCAGTGGTTGTGACGAGCAGTGGGCGACTGGCTCTCGGTAGAGACCTCTCGTGCTGCCTTTTGGTGAACTATTATGCAAATATCTGACCCAGGGAATCCCTGTACAACCTTAGTTGCATCCCCTGTGATATCTGTTCATTGGCATCAAGCGGGGCCAGCCCTAGACCAAATGGCGTCCGAGGCGAAGAGCGTCTTTGGCGCCCCCATCTCCTCCATTTGTTAAACTTTTGAATACCTTGTTTTTATTGCAGTTGTAGCCCATTTCACAACTTTGATGCATGATTTGCATGCACGATTTAGCACTGTCATATCGGACGATACATTTGCACGCTAGGATCTGTAAATCTGTATTTATTCTACAAAGGTCCAGAACATTCTGGGAGGTTAGTGAAAAATGAATCTGCATACGGAACACCTGAAACATTTTACTTCACACATTCCATTTTCCCTTTTGTTGCTAACAACAAAAACAGCTGCCCAAGCCCGGCACTCCAGGCAGTCACCTGGATGACCTGTCCCTACATCCGGCCCTGGCATGAAGGGGTCCTTGGGCCACAACCTGCTCCTGCAGTAGGTTTGTAATTAGGCCTTTAGCAAATGAAGGCGATTCCTGCAGCAGAATAGCCTGACAGGAATGTTATTTCCTGGGAGATGGGACAGGTTGGTGATTTCCAGGATTAGCGGCTTCCAGCTACAGGGCACGTCATGGTCCTGGAAAGCCTGGTCTGTTGCACAGTTGTGGATGCATTGTAATAACCAGCTGGAGCTAACTGAATTGTTCCTTTCACCAAGTCTGAAGGAGTGAGGCAGATCATTGGCTCCCATCCAGAAGGAGCCAACACTAGATCAGTGTTGATAGCCAGAAGCCTGGAGTCTGTGCTGGAGCAGAAGTATTTGCTCAGGCACAGAAGACTCTCCCCTATCTTGGAGGGGTTTTTCCTCTGGCGGAGTTCTGACTACTCTGCACCTTCTCCCACCCCCCAGCGTCACCCACGTTTTCTCTGTGTGACCCTTGGGGTAGACAAGAGACAGAATTCTGTTACGATGAATATAATGGCGATTCTTTATTCCAGCTGCTGGACACATACTCAGCCTTTGTTGTTCTCTTCGGCTGATCAATAGAGCCTGAGCCGCCATGTGTTACCTCACAGGGTCTCCCTGAGTGTTGGCCTGGCTTAAGCAGACCTAGAAGAGAGAGCTGGCTAAAGTCCACTCTCTCGAGCTGTGTCCTGTGGTGACACAACATCTGAATCATAGAACCACAGGATAAGAAGGGACCGCAAGGGTCATCTAAGCTCACCCCCTGCCAAGATGGAGGATTTGTTGGGGCTAAACCATCCAAGACAGATGTCCGTCCATCCTCCTTTTGAAAACCTCCAGTGAAGAAAAGTCTGCGACCTCCCTAGGCCATCTGCTCCATGAGGGAGGGTCACAGCTCTCTCTAGAGTCAGTGAAAAATCCCCCCATTTCCCCCGCACCAGCTAGAAGTGGTGACTGAAGTGCAATTCAATATCCCTCCTCTCCTCTGGGTGGAGTGCTGCTTTGGAGCTTTTCAGCCCCAAACTTGACACGATACCTTCACTCCCCTCCCACCCTGACACAGTCGCCCTGTCTATAAGGCTCCTCTGTCCTGTGCAAGGACACAACCTTAGGGAGTCTTGGTATCGTGCACAATGATAAAGGTGACTCAGCGTAGAAAGGGACAGGTTGTATCTTGGCTCTTAGCTGGCCCTAGGGCGAACCTTACTGTTCATAACCCGGTCGCACGACCCTAAAAACGGCGGTCTCTGTCTGCACTGAGTGCTTAACATCACGTTAGCCACAGGGGCTCCTCCAGGTCAGGTTGTAATGCAAGGTCATTTTCCAATGTGGACTCACCTTTATGTGCTTGCTAGACCCTTAAAATACTGCACACAGAACCCAGTCGTCCTCCATTTCTCCCCATCTCTGTCTGTGCACTTGGGCCTGGTTCGAAGACCGCAGCTCTTTCAGGACACTCACTGTCTCCAGACAGCCCCACGATTGGACCCATGTGGCCACAGATGCCCTCTGGAGCATTCCTTGAAGCCCATGCCAGCTCTTGTTCAAAAATGACAGTGTGGGTGGGTGGGTGACTCCTTCAGCATGGCTCTGGAGGCAATGCAGACGGAGAACAAGTGTGAAGGTTGATGCCCAGCCTGCCAGAGGAGCTATCTCCTAACACAGTGGTTCTCAACCAATGGTATGTGTACCCCTGGGAGTACGCAGAGGTCTTCCAGGGGGTACATCAACTTATCTAGATATTTGCCTAGTTTTACAACAGGCTGCAGGAAAAGCACTAGTGACGTCAGTACAAACAAAAATTTCATACAGACAATTAATGTATTTATAATGCTGTATATACTAGATGCTGAAATGTAAGTACAATATTTATATTCCAATTGATTTATTTTATAAATGTGTGGTAAAAATGACAAAGTAAGCAATTTTTCAGTAACAGTGTGCTGTGACACTTTTGTGTTTTTATGTCTGATTTTTGTAAACAAGTAGTTTTTAAGTGAGGTGAAACTTGTGGGTAGGTAAGACAAATCCCACTCCTGAAAGGGGTACAGTAGTCTGGAAAGGTTGAGAGCCACTGTCCTAACATGCAATATCCAGACCAGTCCTCACTTCAGCAATAGTCTGTGCTGATGGGCAGTTTGTAAAGCCTATCTCTAGCCTTACAGAAGTGACTGGCACGGGGAGAAAGCCAGAGCTGCTGTCCTGGGAATGGTTATGCAATGCTGTGCTGACTTACTGTATAATCCCCCTTCAATTTCCTTTCGTGAGCGGAGAGGATAATGTTCCCCTCGAGGCTATCATGGTACGAGGCTAGATAACCTAATTCTGAGAGCTGCCTTCCCGGAGCATCCAGGATCCATTCAGGACTCGGCAGGTTCTGAGCCGAAATGTCTGTACATGTACAGCAGGTTACACTGGTGGTGGGGTTTTTTTTTATTTGGGGCTCGGGCATTCTTGCTGTAATGGACAGAAATATCCAAGCCCAAGCTCCTGAGGCACATCTGTTGTGTAATCTGCTTCAAGGTCACTTGTCTGAAGGGTTATTGAAACCCACAGAGGAGAAGTAGGAGGAGTCGGCTAAGGATCAGATGCTCTGGGCCTGTGCTCCCATTTTCTGGGGCATACCAGAAGGAAGGCAGGAATGCATTGTCTACTCCCTTATCCTGTAGAGAGGGGGCAGGTGAGAGGGAGGCTCCAGATGTGGGGAATTTGTATTGGGGCACAGGAAAAGGGTTGTGGGGAGGAGATGGAGGCTCGGGAGGAGGCGTGGGAACAGTCTAGCTTGGGGTTGTGGAAGGGATGGGGAATGCCCCCTCTCTTGCAGAGAGATTGAGGTTTTTAGATGGTGTAATTCCCTTTTACCCGAGAGAAATGTCTGTCTTGGGGCTCCCACCCAGATTCTCTCTGCACTGTGACTTGAACTGAGTTTGTAACCAGTGGTGGTATGGCTGGCTGTAAACATGGCAAACCCTCTGTTCGTAGCAGTGGGAACTAACCCTGTGTGTAGGTCCGGGACTGTAACCAGTTCCTAACACTGTTTGGTGGACCCCTTAACTGTGCTTTTGGAACCAGGCTGGCCACTCCCTTCCTCTGGACACGTGCCATAGGACATTGCAGGGCACATTGCTCCACCTGCTGCTGTGGTGTTTTATGTACGTTGTTACATGCTGAGGTGGTCTGGGATAGCAGCACAGATCATGCGGTAGCACACCGATATGTACGCAGGCAGTGTGGACTCACAACCAGGGCTGACATTTCACTGGGTTGTGTGGACATAACTCAACCGTATTTATTGTATCCGGTCCGAGGGTGTCTGAACTTGGTTCCAAAAACGTGGTAGTGCTTGCGCTCGGTGTGCCCGTTAGGATTTTGCTCGTATTTCCCCACTGTTGCTGCCACTAGTTGCAGCTCCGCTGATGATCAGGCTAGACAGGACTGCAGAGCCACAAGTGTGCTAAACTGCACTGAATTGTCTAACCCTGCTCAAATCAGGTCTACTTGGCTTAGACCAATGGTGGCCACTGATGCGTTGTCTCCATTGGTTCTGTCACACGTGCTACCATCAGTGGAGCTGTGCTGGTGGTATAACAGTGGGAAATGTGGTACGAAAACCCCGGAGGTAGACCAGGCCATAGAACAGATTAGGCCTGAGTTGGCAACCATTGGTTAGTCTAGAAATGTAGACAGATCTTTCAGGGGTAAGGGATCTGCGTGAAGCATAAGGAAAGATCATTTTGAGATCTGTTATGGTGAGATTACCCTCTTGGCTAATCGACTTTATTCAGTGGACTCCAAGTTGCCCAGGCAGCTGCTGCAGCTGTTCCAATTGGTTGCTCGGGGATTTTCTCCTGACCCGGTTGTAAGTCAGCACTGGAAAGTGACTGCAGCTGAAAGAATCAGTTTCACAGTCTGTGGCCTGGATTCTGATGTGGAGCATTGGCAGTTTGAGGCTGGAGGATTTGCAGGAAATGAAAGCTGGAGGTGAGCAAAGCTTTGGTTAGAGTCGCTTTGCTCAGTGGGTGTTTGTCCCAAGTGGGTCACCCTGGAAGGAGGGGGGGGGCAGGATCACTGAATCGCTCACTGCTATGTGCATTTGATTCTATTCAGCACTTGAATCGCTTTGGACTGCCGACAGATCCCAAAGAAATTTTGCAGGCACTGGACTAACAAAGAATCAAAGGGGCTTGTTCCTTGAAAAAACTCAGGGAAGAATTGCTGCAGCAAGGAGCTGGAAGGGCAAACGCAGGCAGGTTAGCTTGTTCTAATACTTTGGCTGGTAACATTAAGTCCTGTGCAGATTGAATTTGGCTGGGCTGTTTTCTGTTATGCATCTTAAACTCTGTGGAGTGATTGGGGGGTCGGAGGGAGGAAGTAGGAACTGCTAGTTCATGTCAAAACTCCTTCTCCTTTCCCTTTTTGGATTGTGATTGCTGCCTATTGGAGGAGAAATGTGCTGGTGAGTCTAGCTGCGGAGAGTGACAGCTCAGCCTCACACCTGGCATCTGGTTAGCAGCCCAGCCCTGTATCTCTCTCCAGGGATAAAAGGTAGAGTGGTTAATAGTGCTTTATGGGTGCAGCCAGATCACTGTGGTGCAACTCACCATGTCTCCCATGGTGCATCTCTCCATGTCTCCTCCACGTGACCTGACGGCAGTGCTGATGACCTACTGTATTTTTAGAGTTGCTGTGGGCGTGTAGAGAAGATTAGCAAAGAGCTTAGCATTGACATGTAGAAGAGGAATCCTTCCTCAAACCAGGAGATAAAGCTTATTTAGGATATGTGTTTGAGCTGTTATCTTAGTTACTCCACAGGGGCTGTGTGCCTACTTCTAACAGGAGTCAGTGACTCATTAGTGGCTGTTATTTCTGCTCTTGTCTTTACGAGAATAACCTATTCCGTCGTGGGGAGGACAGAGGTGAAGCAGTAGCGGTTTTTACCCCAGGTTGCAGAGTTGATTCCTGTTCCTAGATCTGTGCTCGAATTAAGGAAGTAATGTCTCTTCTCTGCTTTAAGATGTTTTCCGTACTGGATTTTATAGCGATTAAATCAACTTTTTCTTGTTAAAGAGGCGTTATTTAGACCAAATTTGACTTGATCTTTAGGCTTTGAAAATTAGTTTTTACTAAAATTCTGACCCAAGGAAAATGTTCACGTTGGCTTTGAAATTCCCGAAGAAACTGTTAGGCAGAGAATTGCTCCCCTGCAGCATTGCATAATGTACTAACGTATGAGAACTTGGAAGCAAAACTGCCTAGAAACTGGACCTAAACTGAATGAAGTTAGACTAGTCTAACTTCTGAAAGAATGAATGGAATTTATAGAGCAGCAATATGTGTAGCATCTAGGCCCTGAAGGAGATCCCTGTTATGTGAAGTACCAAAAATAAACAGCATCAGCATTGAAAAGTAAACGGAGTATCTTAAACAATGATCAGTTACAACGATCTGTATTGGTAACGTAGCTGGTGCCACTTTGATCTTTAGAGACTTAAATTGATAGTATCCTTTAAGTAAACAAACACTTCATTCCAATAGATGTGCTGTGAAGGTGTTTGTCATCCTGGTTCCTGAGAGAAGGCACATGTGCAAGGGGGTCTTTCATAGAAAGCAACTGGCACTGGGCAATGTTTTGTCCTCCAAGAGGTGGCAGGACCAAGAACACCTAGAGTGTCCCTGATTGGAGGTTTAGGAACAGGTTGGACAAACACCCATGATGGGGATTCCACTGCCTCCCTTGGAAGCCTAATTCAGAACTACCAGTGTAGTTAGAAAGTGTTTCCTAATATCTAACCTAAATCTCCCTTGTTGCAGATGAAACCAATTACTATTTGTCCTGCCTTTGGTGGATATGGAGAAGAATTGATCACAGTCCTCTGTATAACACACCTTAGCATATTTGAAGACTCTTATCAGGTCCCCCCTCTGTCGTCTTTTCTCAAGACTAAACATGCCCAGGGTTTTTAACTTTTTCTCATAAGTCAGGTTTTCAAAACCTTTTATCGTTTTTGTTGTTGTCATCTCGACTCCAACTTCTCCCTATCCTTCTGAAAGTGCAGCACCCAGAACTGGCCACAGTACTCCAGCTCGGGCCTCCCCATTGCCGAGTGGAGCAGGACCATTACTTCCCATGTTGTATATATGACAATCCTGCTAATACCCGCTGGAATGATATTAGCCTTCTCGCCCGTGCCCCCCCCCCCCAAATGCATCACATTGACTCATATTCAATTTGTGATCCACTATAATCCTCTGGTTCTTTTCAGCAGTTCTGCCACCTACCCAGTTGTTCCCCATTTGTTTTTTTCCTTCCTAAGTGTAGTACTTTGCACTTGTTTTTATTGAATTTCATCTTGTTCCCTAATGTATAGCTCTCTAAATAGCCTGCCTGATAAAGTAGCATTAAAGATATCTCCAGCTGGGACAGGTGTCGCTATTCTTCCTTAGTCCATCTTTGTTAAGCCAAAAGCCTTCAGCAAAACCCAGGGCTCCCCAAATTCTGTAGGAGTTTGCAGGCCTTTAAACTTACCATGTGACTGTGCAGCACAACGAAACCTGCACTGCAGCTGATATCTAGAGCAGGTCAGACCGTGTTCATCTGCCTTAAGGCATCAGGCAGCCAGGCCTACAGGCTCATCTAAGGCAAGGCTGGATTATTGACTTCTCTGTGTCCAGCTAGCTGCTGAAGTGTGGTAGAGGAATGCGTAATTTGAGCAAACAGAGCCACATGGGAGGGGGTGTGGGGGGCTGCGACACCGCTGGGGAGGGTTGTGGAAGAAGAGCCCAGTGATACTCAGACAACATTTGTCACTTGCAGCCACGCTTTGAACCATGCCAGTGCCAGCCTCAGACAGCACGAGGTGTCCTTGTCAGCACTCTGGGCTGCTTTCTAGCTACTGCGCTGGTTTCTGACCCCCTGTGGCCGTGCTCTGATTGGGGGAGGTGTTAGGTGATGGTAGGTTTTTGGGGGTTTTGCAGGAGTGTTAACAGCATGTGTAATGAATTATGCAAGTCAGAAATGAGGGCAGCTGCCAAGTAATACTGTAGTATCCTAGTGGTCTGAAAGGTAATTGGTTTTTTGTCTCTTTTGGGTTTTTTTGTTTGAGGTTTTTTCCCCTCCAAGGGACAAGAGGGTGAAACCAATGATCTTGGGATAGTGAAGGTCATGAATGAAGGTCAGGAAGCAGGGAATATTAACCCCATCCTCCTCTCCTGTAAGGGAGATTGGTGTGCTGACAACTGCAGGCTGCGTGGAGCAGGTAACTGGGCATGCATTCCTAACTCTGTGACCCTAGAACAAAGGAACCCGATACGTGGGGGCATCCTTTGGCATTGTCTGGCATTCATGAATATTCCAGTGAGCCTTGACAACCTGTAGCAAATCAAGCTGCTCCAGCAAGAGAATGCCTTTGGCCAGGGATTATCCCATTGGTGATTAGACAGTCGCTCTGGGAATCTTTTAATTTGCTTGAAAACTTCCTCTCCTCGAAAGAGAATGGTCTTAATTGGAAGCCTTACAGACCTGGGGAGATCTGCAGAGACTAATACAGTAAAGGGGACATGATTCGGTGAATCTGCTAATAACTGTTGAGGGTGAGTTAAGGACATAGGAGCTTTGAGGGCCAGAATTCCACGCAGGGGAGTCGCTCTTCCTACTCTGGATATTTGAGCTTTCTGCCCGCCTGAAATAGATGCCATTCCATTGAGAGATCTAAGAGCAGGAGAGCTGGAATGTGTTCTCAGAAGCCTCTGCTATTTTAAGGATGGGTGCTATTCTCAGCACCAGAACGCACACGCCTGTATGGTGGGAAGTCAACCTTTCAGACATTGGGGTTGTAGATAGGGATTTGGTAGTTGGGCGTACAATGGGATTGCCCCAAGATTGCAGGCTTCGTTGTGCAGGTAATGATGGCTGAGCCGATATCATGTATGGTAGAGTTACCTCCTTTCTGTGGCTGACTGGCTGAAAGGAAATGCTCTTGTGTGTGACACGGAAGACTCTTCCAAGTCCATTACATTTGCCCTATATTGATGGGGAGCTCCTGGCAACTTAACCCAGTTGCCCATGTCTAGCTGAGTCCAGCACCCATGTGAAACAATAGCAAAGAAGTCCTAAGAGGGATCCATGAGACTGCTGCAGGAAGAACCCTTTCCACCTTCCTCTCTGTGTCTGCCCTAGAGACCTCTGCAGTGGAGTCTAAGCGCCTGGTACAGTATGTGCTCCTGTTTAATTATTGATTTATAGTAGCATCCATGATGTACTAGTCACTTTCCAAAAACCTCAAGAAAGATGATCCACTCTCCAAGGAATTTGTAGGACAGAGATGAGTAGAGAGAAGTTAGGGGAAGGGGAGCAACTACAGGCAACTTGAATGCATGTCAGCTTGGTTCAGTCAGTAGCATGGCTGTGGGTTATTAGGAAGTACTCAGACATGGACAGAATGCGGGGCTTGCCAATAAGCTTGGGGTGGGGGTGTCCGATGCATAGGAGGCAAGGCCTAGAGGTGGTGGCATGTGAAGCATGGATGTGGTAAAACTTGACATGGTCAGATGTTTGTAAAGAAGCAAAATTTGTAGTGGGGGAATGGGTTTTACCCTGTTTATTATTCCATTCTCTTCACTTAATGCCTTCAGCAGAGGATCTCAAAGTGCTTCATAGAACTGAATAGGAACAGAAAAGTTTCCGTAAGGTTTATTTTAAAACAAACCAACAAAAACAACCAACCAACCCACCCAATGAAACAACTTCAAAAATGTTAAACTCCCCCCTGCAGTGTTGGAAATGCAAACTGCAGCACTGGGCTAGTTCCGAGCTGCGTGGTGGGGAGGAATTGCAACTGCCTAATCTAGCTTCACTGTCCAAGGGAAGTAAAAGTCCAGGAAACAATGTGCCTTGCTAGGGAAAGTTGTGCCTGGCAACGTGTAGCATTCACCGATGGCTTAAAAAACCCCTTCCTTATTGAGGCAATTTAATTTCATAGAATCATTGTGGCAGATCCTCAGCTAGTGGAAACTGGCATAGCGGTTCTGAAGTCAGCGGAGCTAGGTTGACTTAAACAAGCTGAGGTTCTGGCTTGTCATGTCCAGGTTTTCCATTACTTCCCCCCTTCCCTTCCACCCTTGAAATGAGAAATCCTGATGCAAAGGGCAAGTTTTGTTTGTGCGTCAGGGAGGGGAGAGATACTGAAACTCACACGCAGCTTGGTAATCAGGGGATTAGAATCCTAGAAATGTAGGGTCACCTAGTCCAGTCCCCTGCATGGAGGCAGGACCAAATATTATCTTGATCAGTGGCTCTCAACCTTTCCAGACTACTGGACCCCTTTCAAGAATCTGTTTTGTCTTGCCTACCCCAAGTTTCACCCCACTTAAAAACTACTTGCTTACAAAATCAGACCTAAAAAGACAAAAGTGTCACAGCACACTGTTACTGAAATTGCTTACGTTCCCATTTTTACCATACGAATATAAAATACACTGATTGGAATAGAAACGTACTTACATGTCAGTGTGATACTTGAGCCTGTTTTTCTCTTGTGAGCCTTGACTGACGCCCAAGCCCCCCCAGGCAGCTGGGCTGAAGCATTAGCTTTGGGGGCCCCCTGTGGTGTGGAACCCTGAACAGTTGCTCTCCTTGCCCCCCATTAATACCAGCTCTGTGCTTGTGACTGCCTCCCCCAGTCCTGTGACCCTCCCTCCCCGAAGGCTGTAACCCCCAGGTTGAGAAACACTGATCTAGACCGTCCCTGACAGGCGTTTGTCTAACCTGTTCTCGAAAACTTCCAATGACTGAGATTCCACCTCTCTAGGGATTAGTTAAGCTCTGCTGTATTAAAGATTGGTGTGTAGTTATGCACCGTGCTAGAACATTACCCCTCAGCATTAGCTCCTCTTTTCTGAGATGAAGGGGATTTCGTAGCTCTGTGGCCTGCCATGAGAGGTCTTTGTGAATGGCCTGGTGGCTGAGGCTTAGGTCTGGTCTATACTACAAGTTAGGTATCCACTCCCCTGAGAAATGTACTTAAGCTGATCTAAGCCCCAGCGTAAACACTGTTGACCTAGCTAGCACCTCTTGGAGAGGTGGATTTACGAAAGCGAAGGAAGAATCCCTTCTGTCACACTAGCAAGCGTCTACACTGCAGTGCTATGGCAGCACAGCTGAAGCACTTCTAGTGTAGACGTCACGTAGCCTTATTCTTCTTTGTGTCTCCTAGGCTTACGAAAAGCGCTTTCCCACATGCCCAGAGATCCCTGTCTTCCTGGGCAGTGAGATCCTTCAGGAATCCAAGAGTGATGACGGAGCCATTCATATCATTGAACGGAGCTGCAAACTGAACGTGGACGCTCCACGGCTGCTGAAGAAGGTGAAAGCTAATGTGCACAGCCTCTCTTGGCTTCCTTGTCTGCTGTTCTGTTCAGTAGAGGCTGGAGCCATGGTGACTTTGCTCCCGCGTCTCCTAACATCCAGTATGATTTTGTTCTCCTTCCTTCTCAGATTGCGGGGGTAGAGTACGTCTTCTTCATACAGAAAAACACCGTGAACTGGAAGGAGCGAACTCTGCTCATTGAGGCTCACAACGAGACCTTTGCCAATCGCGTTGTCGTCCTTGAGACGTGTAGCTACTCGGTAAGTGCCTTTCTTCCCGAGCAGTTTTCCTCTTTCTCTTGGCCATGTGGTGAGCAAGACCGTTGCAGCAGCCTTCCACCCTGGGCAAACAGCCAAGGGAGGGCGCTCTAAAGAGCTTGGATGCTGGGCCATAATCCAATGTGACTTGGAAGCCCGTTGACCTGGATTGTGGGCTCTGTTTTGACGAGCATCTGAAGGGACTCACAGAGGTGGCATGCTCAGCAGCTAGCTTGTCTAGGGGGAAGGAGTTACCATGCCTTGGTTGGAGCATTAGGTCCTCGAGTGAGATCAGAGAGCTGGGTGGGGTCTTGCTGGCCAGACATTCCCGTTCATTTTAATTCTGAGCAAAGAGAAGTAGGGGAACATTTTATGTCAGAGCTAGAGCCCCAGCATGATTCTAGCAGTTTAGGGAGGAGCCCCAGGTACTTATTGTGATGGGAAGTTGAACTGGGGGGTATGGGAGGCAGTTGTGGCAGCTGAATTCAGTTCCTGGCTTCCCTGTCGTGCACTCTCTCTGCCCACAGGACTTCCAGGTTGCTCCTGTGTTGATCATTTAGATAAAGCTCTTGTGAGGCTTATCTGTGGCCTGAGAAGATATCTTTGAGTGTGTTCCACTTGTTGAGGCTGTATGCCAGATCAGTGCATCCGGCCCATGGGAGTCAATTGCCATTAAAAATAGCATCTTCTATTTCTGGAAGCAATCCGATACCTTGCTATGTTCTCTAAACAAAAGTCCAGATCATGTTATGTACCTGCCCTGTTGACACTTGTACATTAGTGCGGCTTCTTGAAATCAAAGAATCTCTCAATGGCTGGTGCTTCTAGCAAAGCAAATAACTTAAAACCCCCCAAGCCCTCTAATTTCATTGGGCCCCCAAGGCCGGGACCACTGGAGCATGTTTGTGGTGTTCATGCAAATGATGATGCTGGATTAAGTTTTTTCCATCGCTGTCACCATGGCGTGCTCTCAGTTGCTGACGGTTGAGATGCCGCAGGGTCAACCCAGCAAAGATGCAGTATGTGTTGCATGCGCAGTGCCAGATTTCAGATTACTGGGATCTCTTGGACCCTAGTGTGTTACCTCCAGCTCACAACTTTTCCTCCAGAGTGGCTCAACAGCTGGGTTTCCAATATGTGGCTGTTTTTTTCTGGAAAGGAGGAATTAGTTTTCTGCCATTACCGTTTGGGGAGCCAAACTGCAGCGATGGGTGTAGCCTTGGTTCCCTTGGGTGGGGAGAATCCCACCTGAACAGCAGTTGTGCTCCAGATGTGTCCTTACGCTGCTGTCAGACTGAGTATTGCTCTGAAAGCTGTCCTGCTAGTGGCCAGGATGAATCAGATCACTAAGCTCTGACAGAGCTACGTCCTGCAGGAAGCCCCCTCTTCTGCAGCCTGGGGGAGTGAACAGCCAAATTACTGCCTGGCCTGCCTTGGTCTGCACTGCTCTGCGCTGTGACCCCTGTGCTTGTCTCTGTCTGAGTTTAGGTTCACCCTGAGAATGAAGAGTGGACGTGCTTTGAACAGTCTGCGTCTCTTGACATCAAGTCGTTCTTTGGCTTTGAGAGCACTGTGGAGAAAATTGCCATGAAGCAGTACACTGCCAACATCAAGCGGGTGAGTGATGGCTTTCCCCAGCTCCGAGAAGTGCAGCTCAAGTGTCCACAGCCCATTAAAAGTGGGGATGTAAACGGGCTGCTCTGATCCAAGGTTGCCAGGGCAATGAGCGTGAAGGGCCATGAGATGCAACATTCTCTAATGGTTAGAGCAAGGGAGTGGGAATGGGCAGGAGACCTAGGTTCTGCGACTGATTCTCCCTCGTGCCATTGCCTGGAATAGGTCACTTAGCCTCACTGTTGCCTGAGTTTCGTCTTCTGTTTAGAGAGACGACACAGCTCTAAGGAGCAGCTGGGCCCTGCTCTTGGTCCCTGTGTCTCTGCCACAGAGATGAAGCCAGCATCCAGCAAGCCAAACAATCTGTTCTTTAGGATATCTCCATGCAGGGGTTGGAAGGGAATTATTCTGGGTGAAGACTGCAGTCGCTGCGCAGTCCAAGCTCCTTGGAGTCTCTCTGACCAGTGTCCCCAGCCAGGAAGCTGCCTTCCCGATACATGCACAGGAAGGACAAGCCCTGGGGGACTGTTAGCTTCATGCCACTAACCACTCCGCTCTGATGTGATCTGGGCAGTGCAATGGGTCTGGCTTGGGGGAGATGTTAATTTGATTTGATGGCCCTTTCCCTGGGTTTAGGGTTGCAGGGGAGCAGTGCAGCAAATGGGGGAGATGTGTAGGGCTGGCTGACCCTGTTTCCTCCCCTCCCCTAAAACAATCCTGAACCAAAGTCTGTTCTTAACTCAGCACGTTTCCCTCTCTAGAGAGTGTCTTTCACACTCCGAGTACACCATTCACCACATGCTCCTGCCGTCAGTCCCTTCAGCTCCCTTCTGCCTTTCTCTAACACTGCTGCATGATGACATTCAACACGGGACTGTGCTCCTTCTTCCCTGGGCTAGGGAAACTCCCCCTTCCCACTTACGGCTGGGATGCTGATCTCTCTGAGCATTAGGAATCCTTTCCCACGTGGTTTCTCTCTCTAATTCAAGTCTTCACTTCCAGGGCAAGGAAGTGATCGAACATTACCTGAAGGAGCTGATCTCCCAGGGTATCACCTTCATCCCTCGATGGACACCTCCACCAATGAGCAGACAGAAGGACAGAAGGACCCTGGCTGTGGGGGACAACCCTGGTATTGTGCCAGCAGAGTCCTGCGCACACGGGATGACCAAAGAGCAGTCAGGCAGCTCTTGCCCTGCTGCAGAGACAGTTAGCCCTGACGGTATGTAATCCCCGAGCAGCAGCAGAGGTTAGCCGTGTAGACCTTCTGGGTTTCACGTTGGGATGTTTCTGCCACTTAACTCTTGAAGCTTTTGCAGCCTGATCTAAGAAGAGGCTCCAGCCCTGTATGAAAGCGTCTGCCTGAGCAGAAGGAAGTTGTGAGGTCATTGTATCATTGCAGTGACACCTATGACGCTGGGAGCTTTAACCCAGGATTCCTGGTCCCTGTGAAGGGGAGTATGTCTCCAGGAGCTTCAAGAACAGCTGCTCTATTAGTGTAGTTAGAGTAAGAAACTGAGATCTGGGACGCCTGGTTTCTATTCCTGCCTGGCCTTAGCCATGTAGCTTCTCTGTACCTTAGTCCACCCATCTGTAAAATGAGTTGAATACTTACCCACTGGATAAGGAAGCTGGAAGGGACAATTAATATTGGGAAAGTGCTTTGAGATAAAAAGCGCTATAGAAGCGGAGGACTCCACTTATGGGGGGGGGGGGCAGGGGGGGAATTATTGGTTTCCTTTTCTTCCCATGTCTCTGCTTTTGAACTGTATGACACTCCCAGCTGCCTTGTTTCCCTTCCATTATGTGTCTGCTCCCCAGCGTGTCCTGTAGGCATGTGGTCCCCTTTCTGTGGCACTGTTGCCTATTGTATCCAGGGTCATAAATATCCTGCCTGATGTGGAGCTATCCCAGAAGGGTCCCCTCTGCTGTCCTTTCCCTTCTGTCTCCGCATGCCTCCAGCACAGCTGCTAGCCTGTGACGCTACCCTTTCGGTACAGTGTTCCCTGTACTAGCATCCACGCGCGTGCCTCCAGCTGCACATCTGCCTTGACCTCCACACACTGGCAGACGTGATTCCCCTTGTCCTTTATCTCTCTCTGCTCTGGAGGGACCCTACACTGCTCTATTCACACAGGACAAATCATGGCAAAGATCATTCTTGTATACAGAGAGGAGCCCCATCAGTTATTCACGCTTTCCCCCTGCTGGCCGTCCATGGCATAGCATTTCAGCAGCTTCTGGCCTAGCTGCTCTCCCCTCTTGCTGTAGGAATATATTGGGGTAAGATTTTCAAAAGAGCCCAAGTTAGGTAGGTGCCTAGAGCCCATTGAAATCCAATGAGTTGGGTGCTTAACTCCCTGAAGCTCCTTTGAAAACCCCAGCCAGAGCCTACGGCAGCTTTGGGATGGAGGCAAGAATTAGTGAGCCTATTGGCACCATTGAGTACAGGGTGGGTGACCCTGCTGTGATGCCCTAGACATCCAGAGTTACTTCCTCAGTCCCCATGCCCTATTTGTAATCAAAATATCGCCCAGGGGCTCCTTAGGAAGCTTCCCACCCCTATCCAGACAAAAGCAGGGCAAACAGTTAATGAATGAGACTGAGAGTGTTTGAAAATTCCTAGCGCAAATTGCATGCGTGCTTTAGTGTATGGAAATAACTGCAATTCCCACATATGCTCCAGGGTGACTTCTCCCCTCAGCCGCTGTTCTCTTCCCTCTCCAGCTGACAAACTGGACACTGATTACATTGAGCGGTACCTGGGGCAGCTGACGCCGATGCAGGAAAGCTGCCTGATCCGACTCCGTCAATGGCTGCAAGAAATGCACAAGGGCAAGGTAGGCAGCCAGAGGCAGAGCTCCCTGCCTGGAGACCAGAGGGGAGCTCTCTAGAAAACGGATGGCCTCTTGGAAGCAGCTTTGCTTAGTGTCTTGATCATGTAACTGTGATCCAGGAAACCCCTGGGTTCGAATCTCAGCTCCGCTGCTGGCTGGCAGTGTGGTACTGGGCAGATGACTGCTCTGTGCCTCGATTTCCCCCATGCAAAAATGGGATTGTGAATAACTCATGTGCTGAGGCTTGATTGATTGTGTAGTGCTATGTAAAGACAGTTATTCCCTGATAAGCTTTGAAGTCTGAGGCCAAGGTGAAGATGATATGGGGTCCCTATCCTCATGGCACTTCACCACAGGTTGGTCTGATGAGGCATGTCTGCCCTACCAAACTGACCACATTTACAACATAGCTGTTTGACCCATTCAGTCTCATCATCAGAGGAGGGGCCAGACCGTGGTCCCTGAGTCTGTTAAAGCACGGTGGCTTTACACCTGATTTAGAGTAGACTGACCCATGGATTGGTGTCCAGAACAGCTTACATGGCTATTTGGATGGGTTGCATTTAGGGCTCTACCAAATTTGTGGCTGTGAAAATAGCGTCACAGACTGTGAAATATTGTCTCCCCTGTGAAACCTGGTCACCCAGCTCTGAAGATAGCGCAGCTGGCAGCAGCATGGAAGTAAAGGTGGCAATACTGCAACCCCCTCATAGGCTTGCGACCCCCGCCCCCCCAATCCCCCTGCTTTTGGATCAGGACCCCCAGTTTAAGAAACGCTGCACACACTTTTCGTGGGTTGGTCTTGGCATAAATTTGTGGATGTGTAACATTTCTCTACCATTTAAGTAGATCCCAAGTTACATTTAGCCGGTGGCCTTGGTTCCCTTCAAAGCCTAGCTTGCTGCATCTGTGCGGGAAGAGGGAGAGACTCTGATAGTCACACTGTAGACTATTTTAAAACCTACTTGCATCTCAAGGCTTTTGGCAGACCCTGCTCGCTAGTCAGGTGGGTAATCATGCCTAGCTTTTATCTAGCCCTTTTCTGGTGGGCTTTGTAAGCCAACTTTCCTAGGGGCTGCCTTAATGTTAGGAAGAATTTTATTTAAATCTGTTTTTATGAAAATTCTGTATTTCAAACTTGATGCAGAAACTTTCGTATTGAGGAGCAGGGTCTGTCTGCCTGCCTGCCTGCCTCAACTCAACTCGTGGGAGTAAATCACACTCGAACTGAAGAGTAACTGCCTGAACTCAGGGAACCCAGAAGCTCCAGTATGGGGCAAAAGTAGAGTGATTTGCAAGTGAAGCCAGAGTTGACAGCAGCAGGGGGATGTTGAGCCTGGGTTGTGTTTGACTCCCATCAGGAGATATTGGAGATTGTGGGCCAAATGTGTCCCTGGCACTACTCCATTGATCCGAGCACAGTTCCGCTGGGGATGAATTTAGCCTTGTGTTTACTGGGAAGCTACGGAGAGCTGTGGGGAGCGTGGAAGGCTGGGGAGGGCGCATGGTTTGTTTTCTTCCCTCTTCCCTTCCAGACAAACACTGAAGAGCCGAGCCTGTTGGTGTTTTGGTGGAGATGCCCACCCAAGGCTCTGCTGTGCGGTGTCAGGCGCTCGTGCTTGACATTAGCAGTGCTGAATTCCTGATCAGGTCTAACGCACAAACCAAAAAACTCTTGCCACTAGAACCAATATCTAGGCTCAGCACTGTGAAATGCAAGCATGGGAGGGACGCGTTCAAAGCTTATTACTCCGGTTCTGGGTTCCTCCCCACCCTCGTTACTGGGGATTTAGGGGCTGGAGAATAGTGTGCCCTGCTCTGGGGGAGCAGGGAGGCAGGGTAGCCTTGAGTTACTCATTGCAGCCCTTGATTTGGCTTCTTCGGAGCAGGACTAAGTTTTGAACAGAGCTGCCTGTTTTGCCCCTCCTCGCCCACAGCCAATCATCTCATTAGGTCTACGGGATGGGTTATGAGAGTGGGCAGGGAACGAACAAAAAGCCGGAAGGTCCCCAGATAGGATCCAGCCTCCTCTCCTCCTTCTCATTCCCTTATCCCGCTTAACTAGTCGTCACCATTCATGCTTGGAGCAGGGGAGAGGGAGTGTGTGCAGTAGTAAGGAGAGCTGTGGCGGTAGGTGGGATGGGAGCCCATTAAAATGAGGGGTCTGAGGTAATGGCTGCCCGCTCCATTGGTAAGTACTTCTGAGAGGCAGGGAGACCCGGTAAAGAGAGATGTACTGACCTTCCAAAAGAAAACCAGGTTTGCATATGATGCCACAGCTGGCTTCTGCACATCCTGCTTTCCAGCAGTCGCAGCTGGGAGTGGGAGGTTGGCCTGCGTCAGACGTACAAATGTGCTCAGGGATATTGTAACTGCTTTGGCTTGTCCGGCCTTGCAGTCCATTCAGCAATACCGCATTGACTCCTGTATGTAATGTGCCAGCTGTCAGACATACTGCCCCAGCCACCCTGGGAGCCACATTTGGGATCTGCCAGGACCCGGGTTTTGAGCTGAAAAGCACAGTGTAAATGTCTGTTTTTATTTTTGTTTTGTTTTTCTCATAGTCTGAGGCTGGGGAATGGAAGCCAGAAAAGGTAAAATTTGGAGCATGTGAGCAATGTGAAAGAGTTGCCTCTAGGGTTGGTCTAACCCGTGTGCACACGCTCTTCCTGGCAGCTCTTTGCTGTGCTGGATCCAATGATGGGGTGAAACTGACTCTGCATTAGTGACAGCCTTGTGCATGTCTCATGGGTTTTGTGTATTCGCCATGCCCTGGGAGATGCTTTGTAAGCAGAATGGATGGTACTGGCTATTCAGACATCATCCTAAACCCCATTGATTGCTCCCTTATCTGCTTCTGTAGAAGCACAAATGGCTTGTCAGACTTGTACAGAGTCAGAAGCTTGCCTCAGACCATTCAAACTCTCTCTGAGGAGGCTGATCTCTTGCTCTGATCTCTGCTTTTTAGTTCAAGGGTAAATACGTCCCTGTCAACTCATTGCAGATCTCCATTTCTGGGAGCTTGCCCCTTTGGATGTTTGTTTTTTAAATGAAACACTCCTGTTGTCCAAATCGCACTATCCATTCTCTGCTCCTTCCACAGCAGTAGCCAATATTTTATTCAACAAAGTCCATCTACCCTAGCTTGAAGGCCAGCCAGAGAGAGAACTGGAGACTGTAAATGATGTGAAAACTGCAGACTCTGACACAAAGCTGTAAGCAGTGCTGCTGTTAAAACAGCAGGTATTGATGCACCAGTAATAAGAACTACAGGAATGTCTCTATTTTCCTGCCTATGGAAATTACTGCAGCTGGAATTTTCTCAATGATCTAGCCAAATGCAGTCCCCTGTGCCAGAAATCCTTTTGTCTAAGTTAGCCTTTAAACTTGATTCTCTGTATAACAATACCTCTCAAAGCTCTGCCTCTGACCCGAATGTAAGCACTCACTCATCCCTGTGCATTGCTGTATTAAGAACTGTACCGCTGCCCATACCTAGGCTTTCTGGTTATTGCTATGACAGACTTCCCCCTGACATAGTAAGTAAGCTCTTGATTTATCTATGTAACAAGTAGGCACTTGATTTTATCTATATAATCAGACATGAAGAGTTCGGTGTAACCTGGGGCCAACATCACACTTGAAAGTAGCAAAACCTTTTATGTAATAACCACAGCCTATTTGATTCTCTTGATGGGGGTATGGGCTCCTCCGAATGTTGTTTTTTGATTATTTCTGTAAGAGTTTGAACCAATCTGAGTAGCCCTGTGGATAGCGGCTTCCTCTCAGCACCGAAGTTGGGCATTCAAACCCTGCTGTAAAAGATCAGCTGTTTCTATCTTAGTGTGATGCAGACAAGTTCTTGCCAGCATTTATTAAATACATTTTGAGATCTGACCTGGAACCATGAGGCACCTATCCACTCCAAATGCGATGTTTACGATGGATTAGAAACAATTTGTCCCATGTGGGCATCTAAACTGCCTTCGAACTTACCTGCTCTCAACCCCTTTCTCTCCACTTAATCCGTTCTTGGGGCTTGTCTACACGGTGCATTAATGCACACTAGAGGGGTGTAAATTCTAATGTGCACCAGCGTGTCGTACGCTAACTGGCCCGTGTGGATTCTGTTAAAAGTCCTTCATTGCACATTGTGTAGGACTGTTTGAAATGGAACTATGTTCAGAGGTGCAGTGTGCATTAAAATTAACACCTCTCTAGTGCAGACTATCGCACTGTGTAGACAAGCCCTAAGTATGTCAATTGTAGCTTCAGATCAGTTTGTGTAACTGAGATTGCTTCAGGCCTGGAATTCCTAACTACTTTGCTTCCAGCCCTTCTTTCTATTTCCATTAGCATGTCAGTAAGCCCCGAGCACGTGTATTGTTTGTGTTTGTGTTGCAGTAATGCCGGGTGGCCCAGCTAGGATTGGGGCCCTATTACACTGAAAGCTGTAACAATGCATAGGAAGAGACTGTTCTTGCTTTGAAGAGTTTAAGGTCTGATTAGATGAGATGCAACAAGCGAGATGAAACTGAGGAAATGGGGCTAGGAGGAGGGGAGAAGAGGGGATTAGAAGAATGGTTGCAGATTAGCTGTATGCACAACTTGCAGTTTCAAGTCAAATATAGTTTTTGTTTGGGATTTATTAATGATGATTGATGCTGGCCAACTGCCCAGCCAGTAATATCTGGTAGTTTTTATTGTGGGCTTGAGAGTAAAAGTGGATCTTGAGGGATTTGAAGGAAGTCACAATAGCGGTTGTATAGAATATGTCCTGCAGGGCTTCCAGGCAGAAGGGGCAGCAAGGAACAAAGCATGAGAGTGTCTTTGGTAGAAGTGGACAAACATAGGAGGCTGGTGTAATTGGCTGAAAGCTTGTGTGTGTGTGGGGGGGGGGCCCATGTGGTCAGATACGAGAGGGGTTAACTGTGGGGGGTTGCATGGTAATGTCATGAAGGGTAGCTGTGGTGAAGGGGGAGGCACACAGGGAAAGGGGGACTGACCTACTCAGACAAAGCCAATGTGGAGGTTCAGCAGAGAAGATGGACGACAAGTGCTAGCTGTAGTGTCCCAGCTGAAGAGAGTCTGTGGTGGGAGTCTGTCGGTCTATTTATAGACTGTACGGCTGTGACCAGTCTCCATAGGGCTAGCACAGGAGCCTTCCTGTTGGCTAGTGTGTTGAATAAGATGCCTTTCACCTTTTGCATGGTGTTGCGTGTGGCTTGCCTGTCTTTCTTGATCTCCCCCTGTTCTCTGGGGAAGCGACGTTCCAGGGCTGTTACTTTCGTGCACGATTTGCTGGTGGTCTGTCTGTTGGTGGTGGCTGGTTGGGGGAATGTTTTGGGAGACTGTAGCTAGCAGAATTCACTGGAGTTCCCAGCTGTCAATTTGGTGCACTGGCTTCTTAGAGGCTTGCAGTGTTTCCAGACTGAATCTGCAGGGCATGTATATGCCCAGGTAGGTGGCAGGCCCATATCTCGAGAAGGGGGCACAGAGGGGAAAAAAATGAAACTTCAATCCTTCTCCATTCCTGTGAAGCTTTTTTGCTTCTTGTTAGTGTTTGTGGGAGAGGAGTGTTGGTAACGGCGTAGTCCCATCCTCTGGAATCAGTGTGTTTCCTCTGTCTCTCAGATCCCCAAAGATGAGCATATCCTTCGATTCCTGAGGGCTCGCGACTTCAATATCGACAAAGCTCGCGAGATGCTCTGCCAGTCGCTGACCTGGCGCAAGCAGCACCAGGTGGACTACATCCTGCAGACCTGGAGACCCCCGTCCTTGCTGGAGGAGTACTACACCGGGGGGTGGCATTACCAGGACAAAGGTAGGCCAGTGTCTCTGCACCGCCAGTGAGAGCCCTGCTGGGGCTGGCATGTTACACTGCAGCATGGTGAAGAATCCTAGCAGGGGTACATTTCCTAATCCATAGGAACATCCTGATTGTGTCAAAGCAATTGTTTGTTTTGTACATGCAGATGAGGTTGAATCTGGCTGGCCTAAAGCTCCCCTTGATAGGAATATGCTTTAAGCACCATTATTTTCTTTGAATGGTTAAGAACATGTACTTAAGAAAATCAACTCTCTTTACAGTGGAAGCTTGTCCTACCCAAGTGCCCCATCCCTTACCTGAAGGGTCTGGCCCCTAAGGAGATGAGAAGATCAGACTCCAACCAATCCAACTGACAGCCTCTCTGCGCTGCTGGCAAGGCTGTTACAATATCACCTTCCCACTGAAGACCAGATTGAGACCACAATGCATTTTACACAGGCCATCAAACAGCTAACCATCTGAGGACAGTGTTGACCTGGGTTGGGTTTGGACTGTGGCATGGATAAGCGAACGTCCCGCTCATCCTCCTTGGGGCTATTCCATCTCCCAGACACCTGGCCTATTTGTCACTGAGAGTAAGCTGAGGTTAGACTGGCCATCTGAATGCTACTTTTCTTCAGCAGTTTCCAAGTTCTTTGGATCTCCGGTTTGGGGGCTTAGAATTAGTGTTTTCCCTCTAACGTCTTTGTTTGGTCTTTATTTTGAAGATGGCCGCCCCCTCTACATCCTTCGCCTTGGTCAGATGGACACGAAAGGTTTGGTGAAGGCCCTGGGAGAAGAGTCGCTCCTGCGACACGTAAGGGATGCCTTTATATATTACCTGTATAACTTCAGCTGCTACAATTTCTCAGAGAGATTTAGATGAAGTGCAAAACATGGCAGCAGGCTAGTCTGGGAAGAAGGGATCCACTTGACTAGCAGATGAAGGAGCCGGTTTTAGTACCACATATCAGTTGGCCCTGTTTATACTTCTCCCATCAAGTGTTGGTGGTGATAAAGCTCAGCATGCACCATGTGGGCGCTATAAGGCCTGCTGATTGGCCACATTTCACCAGATAAAAATGTGGAGAAAATTCTTTGCTGGCTTAAAGCTATTGTCTTCAACAGAGTTAGGCCATCACAGAACCTGGCGCTTGGTTGATGCAGTGGCTATTAGGGCTTGTCTAAATGAATACTTGAGGTACATCTACATTGGATTCCCAGTTCATGTAGACATATCCGTCTAGCTCCGCTCAAGCTAGTTTGCCAAAAACAGCAGTGTAGCCAGGATAGCAAGGGCTGTGGTTTGGGCTAGCTGCCCGAATACGTACCCAGCGGGTCCAGGCAGGTACATGCTCAGGCGGCTAGCCTGAGTCACTGCCCCTGCCATCCTGGCTACGCTGCAGATTTTAGCGTGCTAGCTCAAGCAGAACTAGCACAGGTACAGCTACGTGAACGAAGACGTTCATTCTCCACGAATGCAGTTCCACTTGGATACCAGCTATTGGCACAATTCACACTGTAGCACATGCTGACTTTGCCATCACCGTGAACAAAACTTAGAGCAGCAGCTGGTCTTGTCTTCAGCGTCAGAGCTCCTCTCAGTGCTGGAGGGAGAGGGGAGCATGTGAGGGGGATCGGTTCTGACTCCCTGTTTTGGAATGCCTCCTCAGCTGCCACGCCACAGAGAGCTGCTACCAAGCTGCTCTGCAATATCCCTCCTGTGTAGGGTCCTTAGTGGCACGCGTAGCAGTGTAGCTCCACCCAACCCCTGACATACTCCCCATCCCAGAGTGGGGCAGGGCCCAGCAGTGACATTAATGTGCCAACAGGAAGTTCTCTTATGTCGGGGAGAATTCTCTATTGGTGACTTGCCACTGGAGTGCTGCCCTTTGCATCACTTGAATGGTGCAAAGGGGCCATAGCCGGGCTTGAGAATCTGGTCCACAGTGTCTTCGGGTCTTCAACACACAGACCTTGTAAATGCAGTAGAATTGACTTTTTCAGTAACCTTTCCAGAAATCTCGTTGTTTGTTCTGTAAAAACATAACATGGCTGGTGTGTCCCTTTATCACAACAGGCTGTTTTGGCTCCAGGTTCTCTGTTCATGTGATTACCTCAGAGTTCCCCTGTGGTGGGGTAGGAGATGGGACACTTCCTTGGGTGTGTTGCCAAGGTTACCCCCAATCTGCATCTCTCTTATTTCAGGTTTTGTCAATTAACGAGGAGGGACAAAAGAGGTGTGAGGAAAACACCAACCTGTTTGGCCGTCCCATCACGTTAGTATACGTTTAGCTGTCTTATAATGTATATTAGTATAATGTGAACCAGTATGGTGGAAATAACATTTCAGTAAAAGTTTTTAAAACATATCTTGGATTTTATTGAAATAAGTAACTGGAATTCCTAGGACTAAGCCACAGATAGGAGTATTGTGTTTATATCAATCCCGAACCTAGTCAAGGCAGTGGGGGGTGTGGTACCATCCACACTGGAGTTAGCATAGATGAACTGTACAATTCGAAGGAAGACCAGGCTGTTTGTCCCCGATTACGTAGTCCAGCCTTTCTGCCATATTCCAGGTGGATCTTTTACCTGCTGCCCTGGTGATCCTAATCTAGATGCTTGAAGCCTGTGGCTCTGGCTCAGTTTGCACAGCATCAGGTTTTAAACTAACGCAAAGTAACTTTTTAGTGGCATGACAGTAGTGCCCAGATTGTGCTCTAAAAGAGCCATTCACTCAAGGGGCTAAGCACACTTAACCACTTCAAAATGGACAACCTGTGTTGTCCTCCCTGGGAGAGGGGAGTCCATTCTGTGCCTAGAGAGCCAGTCCACTGAAAATACCTTTGGACTCTGGTCATCTGCTGCCTGTATGAAAGAGTGGAGCTGTTGCTCCACCGGTACTGCCAGTCACCCCTGGGTTTACTAGAAAGATGTTTGTGCAGCCCTTATTTGTGCTGACCAGGCAGGGGAGGAGGCTGCTGTGTTGCTGATGAATGGGATATTGCTGTGCAGCTGCAACCTCTCCAATTTTTCTGTGCATTTCAGATCCTGGACGTGTCTGGTGGATTTGGAAGGGTTGAACATGCGTCACCTGTGGCGGCCTGGAGTCAAGGCTCTCCTGAGGATCATTGAGGTTGTAGAGGACAATTACCCTGAGACACTGGGGAGGCTACTGATAGTCCGAGCACCACGGGTTTTCCCCGTGCTGTGGACTCTGGTGAGTGAAATCCTTACTGTATAGACAGCGAGAACTGGGCCAGTGTCACAAGTGGCTAAAACTCCTAGTGCTGCAGACATCACTGGAGGAAAAAGCTCTCGGCAACCCGTCGTGCTGAGGAGAGCTAGATGCGGTTCTTTCCTGAGCTCATTGGTGGAGCTCCTGAATTAGCTACGGAGCAATATGTGTTGTCTTCCCATCACTTTTAGCCTCTCTCATCCTGCTAGCATTGAGCAGAACTTGGGAGCAACGCTGAGCCCTCGCATGGCAGTGTGCTGCATTACTACTAACCAACAGGCTCGCTCTGGGGACTCTCATGCTGCTGTGCATGAGTCTTGCAAATAGAAAGTTCCCGAGGTTGACATAGGTTTGAGTGGCCAAGATAAACTGCTTTTACATCCCAATCTAGAGAGCACTGAAGAATAAAGTAATGTGTCTGACTCTGTCTAGGGCTTGCTGGCTGTATTGGCAACATAACAGAACTGACACACCCCAATGCTGTTCTGGAATAGTGCTGGGGATGGGGAGGTTGTGATAGATCTCTGGGGTATAATCTGGAACTGTGGGACAGCTGTGTCCTCTTACCCTCCAGCCTGGGCTGCCTTTCACAATGCTATGCTAGTGACAAGCAGCAAACTCCGACAGGTTCTTTGCTCTCACACAGCCATCAACATGCAGACACACACCCACCTAAATTGCATGAATGCTTTCCAAGCCCCTCATGAACTATACAGAGGGAGACAACACCAAATTCCCCCTAAATCCAGCCTTGCACCCGAGAAATGTACCATCCTACACTGTTCAAGATCCTCTTGAACAATGCAAGCGCATTAATTAGTTCACCACTTCATCAAAAGATAGTGGACGTGCACCAGCCTTTGTAATCTGAGCAGATTCCCCAAGCATTTAGGACAAATTCACTGGTTAAGATTAAACATTTAAAATTAGGTTATTAAGTTGAGAGAGAGATTTTAAGTGATTATAAGTATTAGGCATAGAGGTCAGAGTTGATTATCTGAGGAATAAAAGGTAAAATCTCAGTCTAAATCCTAAACTTTATCAGACTAATCAAGATTTGAATCAGTCTTTCTCACCCTCCTGGACATTGCATGCAGAATTCAATTCACAGTTCGTGCTAACTAGAAAGCCTAGTTCAGACCGTCCCTTCTCCTCAGTTCAAGGAGGCTTCCCTTTGTCTTCTAGACAATCTTGCTTCCAGGTGTTGAGATGAGGAAGGAGAAAGGCCAAGTGGTGCTGTCATTGTCCCTCATTTTATACCCTCTTCGAGGTGCAGGAAAGATCCTTGCTGTGTCACGGGTCTTAGACAGACCCCAGTGTGTATATGCGCTCTCAGGAGTCTTTGGGTGGGGCCCCACTGGGAGAGTAGATTGTCCTTAATGGGCCATCAACACATGGCTGGCTAGTCCTGATGTAAATCTGTCTTGGGGATTTTAGTTGCTCCTTGTTGCCACAGACCCACAACATATTTCAGTAACAAACATAGCATAACTTCACATGCGGAGGTAATCCATATAATTCAATAGGATAGGAATGATCAACAGATCATGACTTCTGAAATGATGCCTCACAAGGCATGCTTTGTATAAAACATCATCATCATAAAACAGTGGTGAATATGTGGATACAGGGTGTCATTTTGAGGTACAGTGTATCACAGAGGTGACTTCTAATTTTATCTAATATGAAGGGGAGGGGAGAAACCCTGTGAGAAAACGGAAAATTTTCTGTATATAATTGTTTCTTCTGCATATCCATTTTATAGTTCAGGGGTATCAATATCCCCATGGACTCCAGTCCAAGATACTAGGCATGTTTCTGGAACGTGGTGCAATATCCTTTCCCATTTCTGTCCGTGCCATGAGAACATCTTTTGTTCACTTTTATTTCAGGTTAGTCCCTTCATCAATGAAAACACCAGGCAGAAATTCCTCATCTACAGCGGCAATAACTATCAGGGTCCTGGAGGGCTTGTAGACTATCTGGACAAAGATGTGATTCCAGATTTCCTTGGAGGAGAATGTGTGGTGAGTTTCCCTTTATCGTAAGGGGAATCTGAGGTATGCTGTTTTCCTGGGGCCTCTCCTTTCCCAGTTCCCCCAGTCCTTCCATGCCTTCCCTTGGAGTAGTTACCTTTCTATTCTGGTAGTGCCCAGACCGGACTGGGGGCCCATAGTGCTGGGTGCTGTAAAGACGCAGAGAGAGCATCCTTGCATCAGAGATAAGCTTTGGAGAGGCAGCACTGTCCTGGGAAGCCTTTATGAGGGAGGTACTGTTAGATATTCTTACCCTTCTGCTCTTACAACTGCGTTGACCCTGAGTGTCACGAGGAAAAAAGGAATTTGGTCCTTGGATGTCAAGAGCTTTGCTTCAGGAGTCAGTGTGGTTTTCCTTGGGTTATTTGGGTGTGTCTTCATCTTGCTAAAAAAAAACTACCACAAAGGATGGGGTTGAGCAACAGGCTGGGGACTGGTGATCATGTCCCATCCCATTGCCTAGCATCAAAATATGACTGCACTGTTTCAGTTGTCAAAGGGCATCAGGATTAGCACAGCTCTAAAAATATCTGGCCTGACTCCTTTAGTGCCTGTGGGATTAGGGAGATTATTAAAGGGACATGGCTAGACTAAAAAACAAAACAAAACTCAGCATATCCTATTTGAAATAACAAAATGTGTGTAAGACTGTAGATTTATTTTTTGGGTTTATGGATAATTAATACATTACAGGTAATGTTCTTTAGTCTGGGCTTTAAAAAATTAGAACTGTTATTTTCATATTTTTGATATCTGCCATTGCAGCCACTTTCTTTTAACCCTGTTAACTTTGTGTAATATTGTGGAGGCACTTGTGTTCTTATTGTAAATTGGCCAGAAGCTTCTCAAGATAATAATGAAAAAAATTTTAATTTACTTTTCATCATTTATGCTGCTCAGATGTCACACCCCATTCAGACAGTGAAAATACAATAATGAGTTTTGCTTATTTCTAGTCCATTTTGCTTTCAGGCAGTCGTGTGCTAACATCACAGTGCAATGGTTGGATTCCAGACTCTGCCTGGAGCATTTAAAATTAGGCCAGGGCTTTTCACTGACAAATCATGATAAAATTTCAAATACAATTTAATGTTGTAAAACTGTCTTTTAAAGAAAAAACACTGAGTTTGGGGTCCCAACCTAACTGATGGGATGTGTCCTTCGCAGAGAGCAGGGGCCAGATCCTCAACTTGTGTAAAGTCAACGACACGATGACATTTTACATCAGCTGAGGATCTGGCCCTTCATGTTTCACAATAAGCAGCTGGGTACGTTGTGGGTGTCTAGATACTTCCACAAATGTTTAGTTTAGTAGAAGTCCCAGACAGTATAGATGTCTCTCTCTCTCTCTGGTTCTTCCAGTGTAACGTCCCTGAAGGCGGACTCGTCCCCAAGTCACTTTATCAAACAGATGAAGAACCGGAGAGCTCTGATCACATCCGGCTATGGACAGAAACCATCTACCACTCTGCAAATGTTCTTAAAGGAGCTCCCCACGAGGTACAGACCAACCTGTGCTGTTCTGGGGAAGGCTGGGAGGTGATTCCAAGGGGCTGAGCTATAGATCTGTTCTCCTTGCAAAGGCTGGGATAGGGCCATGAAGGGATCCCAGCATTTAAGGGCTGGACGTGTTCCAGAAGCAGAGTGCTCTTCAGGGGAAGGCTGAGATAAAACCAGCCAGCATTTCAGAGGTGTATGGAAGTTAGGAACAGTAATTTGAGGGTCAGAAAGCTGTTTCTTTAATTCCTCGTGTAACTTGTCCCTATACACACTGTAGCGCCCTCCTCCTTCTTTGGGGGAAATAAAGACTCCATCAGCCTCCCCGCTGATATCCTTGTTTCCATTATTTATCATGCCTGTGTGCTAGTGGTGTTGATCTGGTGAGAGAAGAGTACATAAACTGGGAATATCCCTCATTCACATGTAATCAGAAAAGGCAAAGTTGGGGAGCAGAAACCTTTGATCTCAGAGAGATGCACTCATTACTACCATTGATGAATTGCTCTGACTCAGACTGTTTAATTTCTGCATGCAGCAGCCAGATGGAACCCTACAATTAGCCATTCTAAGGCATCCTTGGCTGAGCCCCAGAATTATTTACTTTGGTGCCAGTTGTGCTTGATGGAGGCACCATAGGAACTGGCAAGCTACTTGGTTAAGACACTGCTGACACAGGAGAAGCTTGTGGTGAAAGTGGATGAGCAGATCCACTGCGGTGAAATCTGCTGGCATGAACTGGGATCAGCTCATGACCCCTTGGGGAGCTGAGAATTACAGCAGTAATTGACTCTAAGACTGCAGGAGTCGGACAGCTTTGTGTGTGATTGGAAAGTGGAAGCATGTTGGCTCTCACCTGAAGACCACGCCCATAAAACCTGCTTGTGTTGCTGCTTGTTTAGATCATTGTGGAGATCCTGGAGGGCGAGTCTGTGATCACGTGGGACTTTGACATCCTGAAAGGAGATGTGGTGTTCTGTCTCTTTCACTCCAAGCGAGCGCCCGAGACCAGTCGCAAAGAGGCCACTTTATCAAGTACTTCGACTGCTGGGGACAACGTGCAGCTGATCGACAAGAGCTGGGTTCTGGGGGTGGATTATAGTCGCATGGAGTCTCCACTGGTGTGCCGGGAAGGAGAGAGCATCCAGGTTGGACATGCTACCTCTTTACCTCTAAACAGCTACGGTGAACCAGGGTCACGTTCAGAAACTGGCAGTGGAGGGCAGATGTGACTATTGAGCTAGCTGTACAAGGAGGGGGTGGGTTTTATTGACATTTTCCTGCGAAAATTAACGAATTCCAACATCCCATGCTAAAAGGAAAACCAAACAATGGGGACTGGAAATCCTCCACTGCAAGGGAATGGATGCTCTTTTCAAAGCTCTCTGCATGTGAACTAGATTCCCAGACTCTATGAGGAAGTGTGTAGCATTCCAATACCTGATTTAGACTAATGAACTAAAGGGTTAGTAATTAGGAAAAAGAAATGAGTTATTTACCAAGTTAAAGCAGGTAAAGATACACACACAAATAAAGTATAGTCTTGGGTTCCAAAAGATGATGATAGCTGTTATATGCACGCTTTAGAAGTCCCTTAGCGCTAACCCAAGCAAAACAGATGGGGATTCCTTGCCTGTGTTTAGAAATTCTCACCTCAGAGTTCAAGCAGCATAGGAATACCAATTTCTCCTTAACAGGCATTTTTATTCCCTTCCTCCAGCATTCAAGCTGTAATGGGATGAGGGCTGGAGCACGGACCCCCTTAAAGGGTGTGGGGGAAGCAATCAACAAAATTTTTGTCCACAATGGCTTGTTTGATGTCTCCTCCGTAGGCCTTCTTTTGTTGTGGAGGAGATAACCCCTCTTGTGGTATTTCACATCGGGTAATGCCCCTCCCCAGACTGGAGGGGGGGAGTTACTGTCTTAGCAAACACTTCTATGGTTCTAGTGCAAACATTTAAATGTTACCTCATAACATGGGATACAGATACTGTAAGTAGGATTAAAACATGCAGCATCCTGCAAACATTCCATAAAATCTAAACACAATCTAATAACTCGAATATGTATTTTAACTATACTAGTGCACAGGGAAGCCAGACTGGTTTGCAATTCTGCATTTATCAGTGTTCAGTGAGACCTGGGACATGATCTTGGTCTTGCATGATCTTGCACTTGGTCTGCCAGCATCGCACTATGATCCATTGGAGATGGGTAAGCAATAGGTCATGATTCGAAGCCCACTGACTTCATGGGGCTTTAGATCAGGCCCATAATGTGTAAGCTAGATGATGTATGCATTGGTTTCACGCTAAAGGTTTATGTCAGTTAGCTTTTTGTTTTGACTTTCACTTTTATTTTTGGAAATACAAACACTTAAAAAAAAATATTTTTTCAGACACTTGGCAGTCACTTGATGGTGCTCTTTGCCCATCTCTTACAGGGATCTCATGTGACCCGTTGGCCTGGCTTTTACGTTCTCCAGTGGAAAATGCACAGCCCTTTGCCGTGCTCTGGCACCAGCCTCCCTCGAGTAGATGATGTCTTGGCCTCTCTGCAGGTTCCCAGTCACAAGTGTAAACTCATGTACTACTTTGAAGTGCTTGCATCCAAGGATTTCAGGTAGGAGCCACACTAGGGGGGTTGGGTTACTGTGTGACTTGCAACAGTGGAGCAGTCTAGCAGAGCCAGCTGTGACTCTGGAAGACCAGACATACCTAACCTTTAAAATGTCTGCAGCACGTGTTTTGACCACATGGAAAATGGATACAAGTAGATTGGTTGTCGTCTTTAGAGAGACTTCCCTGGGTTAGCACCAAATGGTGCCGACGCATCCTTCGTCTTGGTGGGAAATGGAGTTGTGTAAGGGCTAGGGCTTGACTATACATCCTCTGGAGAAATTACTCGTATGTATTGCCTGACCCCAAGTGTCTTTAACAGTCGCTGTAGCTTCTTGAGAGACCAGATCTAGGAGTAACTTCGTAGCATTCACTTTCTAGACCATTGGGCAAAGTGACCAAGTGATGGCTGGTGTTTGAAGGAGAATATCAGTCACATGACAATGGATCTGTCTGCTGAATAAGTGTGACATAGACGAGACCTGCACAGTATCTGTACATCCTGATTGTTTAATGGGAAGAAACTTAACACACTTCTATGGTGCCTCCCAGCAGAGAAGCTCTCAATGTTTTACGGACCACTAACCCCCAGAGCAGGATGCTGGAAGATGCTGGATGCTGGAAGCCCCAGAGAGCTCTCACTATGCCCTGCCCCCATGATAACTGTTACAGATGAGCGATCCCTCGGTTAGGTGGAAGGCTTCCAGTAACCCTGGCCATGACGATTTAATTCCTCTTCATGGCACCTCGGTATCTTGAATGTCTTTACATCTGGAGAGACCACGCTGAGGCTAGAGTGAAAAACCCCACTTTGCCCACCACTCTGGAAATAAACTAATTGACTCTCAGCCTTCCTTGAGTACCATCAGTAGTTCTGTGTGTAACAAACGTGTTTTTTTTTTCTTTTGTCCCAGGGGGTCCATGTCAAGCCTGGAATCCTGCAACAGTGGCTTCTCCCAGCTCAGCGGAGCCACGACCTCTTCCAACCAATCCCAGAGCAGCTCCCTCATTTCTAGATAGCGTGGTCTAGGCCTAGGCCTCTATTGACCTCTGAAATGTTGCATCTGTGCTTGGTGGCCTCCCTCCAGGGCAGCTCTGTGGGCCAAACCAAAGAGGCTGCAGAGGCTCAGTGTCAAGGCTTTGGGGGCCATCATTCACGAGAGCACGAGTAGCAGCAGTTTGGACACAGAGAAGCTTCTGGGGAGCTCTTTGAAATCTCTTTTCAGTGAGAGACATATGGCTTTTCAGTCTGCAAACTGGATTCCTTTGCAGATGCCTCTTACCAGTTGTGTTTTAACAAATCTGTGTGTTAGGGTGAATATCACTTTGCATGAATCTGTGTGTGACTAAGGTTAAAGGGCTCTTTCCAGTCAGTCCTATTTCTACATATGATAGAGGAGACTGATGTTGCCTTATCTGTTATGACCCCATAGAACTAGATTATTTACATGTAGCAAATGAGTCTAGTTTTTCTGGGCGCCTACAATACCAATGACACTCAAGGTACAGTGGGTGTTTTGAGCAGCAGGGATTTGAAGCAAATTGTAAATAAATACCTTAATACAGGACAGTATGTTTTGTGGGGGGAGAAACTACCCAACATAACCGAAACCTGAAACCTCTCCCAATCCGATTGGATGTTGCTTGGGAATACTTCTTTTTTAAAAAAACCCACAGAATTGAAACAGTATTGCCTAGGGAGCGTAGGCAGAAAGCTTGCCTCCAGCAACATTGTCCTTTCTTAAAGACACACACCCGTCTTTATTTTTTCTTTCTCCTCAGGTTTATGAGCAATAAATGCGTATCTCTCTGACCCACCCCATCAGACAGGGTGGGAACCGAAACCCATTGTAAAGGGCTAAGAAAAGCAATATGTTTTTTCCTAAAGGCACAAGGTTTTATGGCAGCATTATAGGAGCTGCTCCTTTAAAAACGGGCTAACTTGAAGAGGAGAGAACTCGCTCTCTTTATCTAACGTACATGTGCGTGTGTATTGAAACACTGAATGAAACATATTTATTCAAATTGTATCATAGCTTATTTTAAATTGTTTAATTTGATAGTTTCAGTGATATAACTATTTATTTATTGAACCAGATCACCTTTTTTAATGAGTTGAACCTTTTTGTTTTAAAAGGGAATGACTGGTTATTTTGAATACCACAGACCTTTAGATTTCATTTCTAATCTCCGTGGCAGCTGGGCATCATAGTGTACAGGAATGTAGCATCCATCTCTTCCCCCAAAGGGAGGGCAGACAGTTGCTCCACTGACTTCAACATTATTCGCGTGAGTAAAGGTTTGCAGGAGCCGGGACCGAGATTGTAGATGTTGATGGGGAAGGATGATGCATTGTAAAGAGCTGCTGAAGATATGTTCATGTATGATCTTTGCTGATTATGTCAGTGAAGGACTTATTGCAAAGGGAAATAAGAACCCATTTAAGAGTTTACATGGCAGAAAAGAGGTTACCTGTAGTCTTTTCTAAATATGGGGAAGTTAAAAAAAACAGCGTTAAATACTGAGCTGCTCCTGGGAAGTATTTGTAACTAATAGACACGCAAGAGGTATTGCATTAATCACAACTAACTCGCTTTCTAAAAACTATTACTTAATTTACCACATAACTTTTAAACTGTTTTGATTTCCAGCACTTTCCAACAGCGAAGCCCAAGTCCTATTCTGTGCCATTTTTCAAGATGGCTGCTTGTTTCTTGATTTGACAATTATGTTTGTTCACATTTACTCTGTCCCATTGAAAATAGTCCTCCTTCATCCAGTAAAAAGTACTGATGGTGGGTGGAATTTTCACCTTAGAATTTGTTACACTCCTGCACATTCTGAATGCAGATGAAGAACAAGAGCCTTACGTGGAAGGGGTATGGGCCTGTGTAGGGCTCGCTCCTGCTCTCTTTCTAGGACTTCTTACAATGGCCAATGTTCTTTCCATGGTCCTGGAACATCAGTTTCCTGTTCACTAAGTACCGTCTCAGAGGCTGCACTGTTGAAACCCTGCTCTGTGAATTCCAGACGTGGGACAAAGTAGAACTCCTCTGCATCTTGACTTTCGTTCTTCCTAAACTACATTCTCATTTCAGAAAATAAGGCATAAAGCTGACTTCAGGGCGCGCTCTAGTGACTGGAGCGCAAGATGCTTGGAGTTCTGCATTCTGGTCACAGTTCCCCATTGACTCCTTGTGATCCAGAGTAAATCCATTAGGCTAGGCCAGAGACACTTGGACTGAGGCTCTCAAGCCGCAAGTGGCTTTTTAATGCGTCTCCTGTGGCTCTTTGCAACACGTGATATTAAAACACTGATTTCATAATTAACTAATCAGGATGCTTTTACCATGTTCACCTACTGTAGTTGATAAAATAATACTTGGTCAGTCACTTTGCTGTGAGAATTATATATAAAAACTATATATTTCCCCTGTCATACTGTTTAAGTCTGACTATATAGTGCTATAGTAAATGAAACCGTGAATTCACACTGCCGTGGCTCTTGGGGGGAATGTTGATTGCTAATTTGGCTCCTGAACCACTGAGGTCTGAGTATCACTGGACTAGGACTTTGAAAAGTGGCCTCTAGGTTTGATTGTCCAATGACAGACACATGTAGGGCCCTGATTTTCAGAAGTGCTGAGCACCTATCACTCCAGTTGAAGCCCATGGAGCGCTGGCTGCTCCACACCTGTGGAAAATCAGACCCAGATATTTAGCTGGGCACCCAGTATGAAGTCACGTCTGTAAATTTGGGCCTTAACCTCTTTGTTTCAGTTACTCCCTCTGTAAAATGCATATAATACCTACCTCACAGTCATTGCAAGGTTGATGTTTGTAAAGGATCCTGAGATCTTGAGAGGAAAAACAAAGTATTATGTGACCACCTATAGTTTAACAATTGCATGGCCATATTTAAATCTTGAATTATGTGTGTCTGCAAATAGACACCAACTTACTGTGTATCAGATTGTGTATATGGGAGCAAAACAACAGCTTTAGAAAATGTGATGGGCATTGAACTCTGGATGCCAGACTAGACTTTTAATGTCATTCAAGGCAAAAGGCAGAATTTTACAGTTGAGTTCAGGGCTTGTGGTTAAACATTTAAATGGTGTTTAGTTTTAAAGGGCTTTTTTTGTTGTCCTGCATGGACCAACGTTAGCTTTGCAGAAGGGCTGAGAGGGACGTGAGTCCACGTGGCCTTGATCTAACTGAAGCAGCATTGCTAGATTTCTTCCTAGCAGTCCATGTCCTGAGAGAACCAAAATGAGTTTTCTGGAGCACAAAAAGCACACCTTAAAGCACTATTTAAAGCAATATTTTTTTTCTCTGTCAGGGACAGACAGTAAATTCGCTTTGATATTTATCCTTTCTCTGTATTTTTTCCTGTTGTGGAAAGTGTGTGGAAACAGCCTATCTTCTCTTGGATGATTTATCTAATGACATTCTGAGATACAGTGATCACTCAATGTTTGTGTATTGGGATATCATTTCAGACTATTTCATACACTGTTCAACTGGCAGAAGGAGGAAGCTATAATGAATCTGGATTAAGAAACTTGTCTAAATTCTTCCGAAATCAGGAAATGCAAACGAGCTTAACAGAATGTGTTTAAAAGAGAGCATTTCTGGTAAACTCTGCACTAATGTGGTTGTCTGACTTACATTAAGGTTTTATTCATGTTGTCTTGGTTTGAGCAAAGTGGACTCTCTGCCCCTCTTACCTATACCCTTTCCCTGAACCAATGTTGTAGCTTAATGGACTGCTTAGAGACAATAAGGTTAATTGATATTTCAAGCTTTACACCTGTATTGCTAACACCTTCTTAAATTAGTAACTGAAGACTTCAGAAAATGGAACTTCCCCTAATTATTTTCTGCATTTTTCTGAGTTTGGACACTGAGAATAGTCCAAGCTGCCTGAATAATTATTTAATCAAAATTATGACCAATCTTTGCATTTTTTTTGTTTGTTTGCTAGCCAGTGCTGTTAGCTGCAATCAAATTCTGTATTGATGAGTGGCCAATGACTAATTTTCAAACACGGTCTTGTTCATTTCAACCCTGTTGTGGTAGATCACCTGTGCTGCCTCAGCTCTGTCATGCGATGACAAACTTCCAGTGAGAATTTTCTACCTAACATTCATTCTAAAACTTTTGCATTTGGAATTTGCAAATACCCAGCTGTTTAAAAACAAAAACAAAAACCAGCTGCAAGTCCCACTCAGGGTTAAATTAGTGCATCTGTTTTCATTCTTTGACCAGCTCTGCAAAATAGATGCCACAATTCTAGTTGCTGGTTCTCATGCAGGGACTCAGTATTAGGATCACAGAGTTCCAGAGAAGCGTTTTTTTGTGCGGGGGGGTGTCCTTCAATCTGTTAATTTGATTAATTTGAATTTAGGGCAAGCTTGGATTTGACTCTTGCGAAGTGGATGTGCTGTGTAAATGCTTTATAAATATTTTGCTAATGATTTTTGTCTGACCTGTAACTACAAACCTAGACTTCTTTCTACTCTTAATCCAAGACATCTGATTTTTCTCTAACACCCCCCCCAAGCAAAAGGATAGTTTTGAAGTGCTCTGGCTTCCCCTTCCTTTCTCCCACCATCATTTGTCTCTCTTGTGAAGGCCCCTAGACAGTTGCCAAAAGCGGTAGTGGAAATAACTCCTTCCTATTTCCATCAGTTCTTTTCTTCTTCCTCTCGTCTCAGAGCTCACTTGGTTTGTTCCTCCTGACAGCCCGGCACTCTATGGGCATGTCTTCACTGCACAGCTCATCGGAGTGACTAGCCTAGCTTGGGTGTGAGCATTCCTATGGAAAAGCCCTACCGTGTCCTCACTGTTGGTGTGTCTGTGGGCATATCCAAGGGTACTTTGTGCTGAGACACTCTAGGATTCTTTCCCAGTCAAATGTGGGGGAGAGGAAAGTGTTGGAAAGGCATTGGAGGACTATTGGTTCTCAAGTGTGTTTTTTTTTTTTTTGCCTGCATCCTTGCTGCAAAGTGGATGATAGGTTCTCACCTAAATTAACACGGAGTCTGGGTTCTAATTTATACCCCCAGCCAAGTAAGCGAGGCTGGGCTTAAAGCATCTCCAAACCTCGGTCAGAGCTGGGGAGTAGCATGGGAATGATGGCGCTCAACAGGCACAACCACTGATTGATTATGAGACTTCTCTTGTGTGACTAGCTTTTGTTTGACAGCTACAATCCCAAAGCACAAGGGTGGGATGTCAGTCGCACATCACTTTTTAAAAGGTGGTTTGCTGCTCCGGTTTGCCTTGCAAACACGTAAAACTTGCATGCCCTACACCAAAGGGCCAATTTAAAAATTGGTGGGTGGGAAATGGGCCAAAATCTGCAGGTCCTACCTACCGGACTCAGGTGCTAAGCTATCACGTGGGCAACGTATCTGCGAAGGCCAGTGACCTCCCTCTGAGACGCATATCACTTCTTCACCATGCTTGTGCTAATGGTCTGAACCAATTGTACTGTGAGCTGTTCAATGCATAAAAGACAGATATGTGACCCTTCTTTGCAGGTTAGAACTGAAAGACTATTTGAATGTTGGTTTTCCAGTCTCCCAGCACAGCCATGAGAAAATTCTTCTAACTATCCATAAAGCATGTTAATTGTCAGCATTGATCATGAATCAGTTTTAACGGCATTATAACACTTCCAAGCTATCTGTATATATAGACTGAATGGGCATTATTTTTTAAGTAAATGTACTATTTTCCCCACTGAACCTGCTCCTGTCTTAACTTTTTTACAAGGGTCTTGATTCTTGTAAGCAAAGAAAACCTTGTTCTGAGAATTCAGAACATGCTACTGGAATACACAGGGTACTTTGAGACATATTACTGAGCAACAAATGTGAAGCTAAAGATGCAGTTACTTATGGCAATTGAAGTTACCAGCTGTAATTTTCTGCTCTTCATATTTCTGTAACTTAAAAATAAAATGACTTAACCAATAAGTTCTTCGTTGAGATGACTGACTAAATATTGCAGTTGTATTTGTCAGGTACACTATAAATGCATTAGTTTATCTATTAGGGCAGTTATCTAAGTGATCCAAGGAGTAAAGATTAATCTTATATCATTTGATAAACCTAACTGTCTCATCTGCTCTGCTAGCGGTTCAATTAAAACTAGATTAGATTTTTTTCTGTAGTGGCCAGAGGATCATACAAGTTCCTATAGCAGCACTTCCAGATCTACAAAGATTCTCAATAGATTAGATGGGCAGGTGCCCCACTAAAAACCTGGCTGTGAAAGGACCATTTTCCCTCAAGGTGAGATAGAATATCAGTTAATTAAGAGTTCAAACAGTCACTTACTAATCGAGTTTATTCAAGTGTTAAATCACCTTCTGTAAATTAGAGATAGCAAAATCGATTCCTAACTAGCCAGATTGATCTGACTCTTCAAATTTGGCACAAATTCCACACGCTTTGCTTCGTTGGAGCGTCGTAATAAAAATTATCAAAGTGCAAACAAGAAGTTCAATAGTCCGGCTCAGATATGCGTTAAGTCCACCTCCCAACAGCCAGTGGCACATTAACAGCTAGTTATTTTCCTCAAGAAGAGGAAGCAAGCTGACATGTTTCTAAAAAGTGCTTTTATTCTACAGAGACTCTTTGCCTAATAAAATCGCCAACCTCTATGTGGGATGTTTTCTAGCTTTAAAGTCTATGACCCTCACTTCTTTCTATCAGGCAATCTTCCTCACTCAGGAAGTGATGGCAGTTTTTACAGCAGGAAGTGAAACCTGCTCTGTTTGTTTGAATAGGGTTAGAAAGGAGTTAAATCATCTGCTATTTGTGCCATGGGCAGCTCCTGTGTTCCCCTTCTCTTGTGTAGACCACACCAGTGTGTGCTGAGGCTTTTCCTTCTAGCTGAGTTATTCTTCACTTCCCTGGGGGGCAGCACAGGACAGGGCCAGAGCACGTGGGGCTGCAGCTAAACTCACCTTTCTTTATTAAAAGGGGGGGTAGGTCACTTAAAATTCCCAGAGCAGAACTAATGCAGTGAATACAGGCTAGCCCCCTGACACTCCCCAGTTATACCAGGCCCCCGTTCTCCACCAGAGAACAGCAGTTGCGGCTGTTGCACAGTATCTCCCCTCTCTTGCGCACCAGGCCAATGAAGGAAACTGACAGATTTCTGAGTGAGGAATGCCAAAAAAGGAGGCTGGGCTGAGCTCTTACTCATGTTCTGTGAATACTCCCTTAGGTCTCTTCTTGCTGCCATGCTGTTCAAGTTACTAGCTTGTCATTTCAGCATGCAGTAGTCTTTGGACCAGCCTCTGTGTTAAAAGCCAGTACCATAGCTGGGTGAATCTCTCAAGTCTTTTCCCCCCTGTAAAGTCAAAGTAGCGCTTCCGTCTCTGGCTGGCTTTGATCCTGAGTGTCTTCTGCCTGGTACTGCTCCCCAGATGCAGAAGGGCATGTATGACTGGCTTCTCCATTCATTTCCTTCAGTGGATGATACCTGTAGTCACCACTTTCACAGCGATCCGCTGCCCGGCTCTTGAGAACTAGCTTTAGGTTTCCTACTGCACTGACCACAAGCAACAGAACCAAGACTGAGATGAAGCAGATCCAGGTTGTCCTGTGAGGGAGAAAAGAATGGACCTGTCTCAGAAATACAGATGTATTAGACCACCTACTGCTGCAACTACGCAGCAGATTTCAGGCATGTGGCTCCAGGTTGTCTGCACCACTGCTGCAGCCTAAGGGCTCGCTTCTCACATTGGCTTAAGTGAGTGCTTTTACCCTGGCAAAGTGGCTGCTTCTAGGGTAGATGTCCTTTAACAGTGAGCTTTGCTCTCCCTCCTCTTCCATCCAAAGAGCTGACTGTGGCAGACAGAAAGGCTACACTTAGTGAAAAGCATGTGCCACTGGGTGAAATGGTTGGGGCACAGAAGACAAGACAACTGAAGAGGGGCGAGGCCCACTCCAGCATGTCTAGAAGTGCTCAATCCTGGGTCATTTCATTTCATAACTAAGGCTAGGAGGTGGTCAGGGAAGGTGGTTACGGATTCTGTGATCTTAGGTGAGCTCTACAACTTCAGCCCCTGGTGCTGTGGAGTGCACGCTGCCAACTTCTGATTTATTGTTTATGGCCTGTGCTCTGCTTGTGGCTTCTACTAAAAATTCCCATGACAAAATCTTAACTTTATTCATAACGAAAGCAGACCGGAGTGTCCTTGAGGAGGTTCTCACACCAGCCAGACCGTAGGGCCAGGGCCAGTCCTGCCTCCCCCTAGTAACAGAGCTGCTGGTCTGGTCTCTCCTCACCAGTAATACAAGTGCCCGAGGCTGCTGCTGCCCCAGGCTGGCCTGCAATGCTACCCTCAAACTGAACTTGCCCAGACGCTGGAAAGGAAGTGCAACACCGGGCAAAAACTAGGCTCAGGGAGTTGAATGCATTGTTAACAGGGGTCATTTGGTTCCTTTGGAGGCCAGGTGCACATAGCTGCGCTTCCTTACAGGAGTTCTTTGCAATTCAGAGCTGGGGGGCTGGAGGATTTTCACTCCATTCGCTGTGGAATAAGGAAGTGTATATTGGGCTGTGTAGGCAGGTAACTACCTGCCCTCCGATGCTAGCACTCCGTTTAATGCACTATTGAACCAACTTCTGCAGTGTACTGCAGCAGCACCTGTGGAAGACCGTTCTCCACCAATCCCTACAGTGCAAACCCTGCTTCAGCTAGGCCTGAGGGGAACAAAGCGCTTGTCTTACAATTACAGAAGCAATTAATGGTCTCTCCCTAAAGCTTAGCTAAAGTGAGGGTGGAGTGTGATTCATCTCCCTTCCCCAAACCCCAAGGCCTCCCTGAGTATCATTCACAGACTGGATCTGGGCTGAACACAGTCTGTGAGAGGAGGGCGGCTAGGGTGCACCCTGAGTAGAGAGAGCCTCCCGTGAAAGCTGTTGGGCATTGGCTGCCCTTGGCTTCCCCTCGAGTCTGGTGCTGGAGGAGGAGCAGCAGCAAGGCCCTAGTTCTTGCTTGTAGCCCCACACATGGAGGCTGGCCTGCTCTGCCCCATCATGAGAAGCTGGATGAGCTGAGCATAGAGCTTCAGGGGCAAGCGCACATACCTATACCCAACGAAGCAGGAGGTTTTCACACTCCATGGCCATCCTCCCCACCTCACCCCCAAAACACCAAGGCTGGCTTCAAGTGCTTGGTAGAACAGTACCTGCCCTCCGTCATTTGTTCAGATATACACAAACACTGCACACTTACTCTGAGAGAAGGGATTTCTCCTCACGCCCTGCCTGAAACGTATGGAAAGCCAGACACCGCCCAGCTGGAAAACAAGATGCCAGGTGAAGGAAACAGACTTGGGTGGGGTGGAACTGCCTCACACTGAATGAGCCCAACCAAAGCGTAGGGAAAAGCATTAGCTCACCAAGGAAGCCACAGCTTGGATCACAGCTAACGACTTAGCACAGGCAACGACTAAGCATGCGAGACACGTTTAGGTCCCTACGGTCACATTAGTGTCGCATAGTAAAGCCGGTGCTCCATGTAGCCAAAAAGAACTAACCAGAGCCGCAGCATGGGCCGTACCTGTGGATAACTTGTCCTGGAGGGTGGACTCGTAAGTGATGTTACAGCTGCCTGTCTCCTGGTCACAAGGACAGCCATGCTCGCAGTCACAGGGCTGCTGGCAGTTTGACCCGTACCAGCCTATAGGGCACTCTAAGGAATTAAGGCCAATTGATTACAAAGAAAGCAGGGATATTCCCTGCAAGCGCAGGGATTTCCACATCAGCACAAGATGTGTTACTGCAGCCAGGCATGTCCCACTAAAGCCACTGCATGTACAATAATTGGTCAGAAATGGTTAAACAAGCTTCATTCCCCCAGCGTATTTTTGCACATTCCCTGTCTATCTTAGGCACGGCTTGGGCCCCCATCCCCACAGCATCTGAGCTGTGTATTTATCCTCACAACACCCCGGGAAGGGAAGGCAGGGCTATTAGTTCCATTGTTCAGGTAGGGCACTGAAGCCAGCTGTTTAATGGTATTTAGGCACCTAGAGATAAACAGAAGCACCTAGAACGACTTTCAAAGGCACCAAAGTGTGTAATTCTCATTCCCCCGTCACTGGCTTGTGAAAAATCTCTCTAGGTGCCTCTGGAGTTTTTGGTGCTTCAAAAATCTGGCCCTAAGTGACTTGCCCAAGATCACACAGACAGCTCGTGCCAGAGCAGGGTCTTGAACTCCCATCTCTCATGATCTAGGCTAGTGCTTTAACTGCTGGACCACCCTTGCTTTCTCTCCCAGCCTTGAAAAAGCTGAACTATGGAATGATTTAGTTGGGCAGGACAAGCATTTGATAAAATCAGAAATCAGCTCTGTTGAACACTCCTCGAACGAGAACAAAGTGACAAAAACTAAAATTAAAAAAGCACAGTGCAATTAATCTGTGCAACTCATCTCAGCAGGATATTTAAGCAGAAAGTAAGATTTCACACCAGAATTAGATGTTTTAATAAGAGCAGGTGTGGTTACACAAAGGAAGAAATAAGAGCTAGATGCAAATCAGGCATTAAAGGAAGCGTGCAAAGGTCAGCAAAATAGAATGCTTCTGTGTTAGACTTTGAACAATCATCCACTTAGACTAGATACGTGCTAGAGGCAAAGTGTGGAGCAACACCCAGAGTTACAGTTGCACCCAAGGGTTTGTTTTAAGAGGTCGTGGTCATGGTCAGCGGCTTATAGTTTTGTCAGATTTACAGCTTACTGGCTGAAACCTGGCCCATTGGTTAGGCCAGCTGTGAATGATGTGGGAATTCAGCTGTTTTTGAAAGCACACAGAGACAGATCCAGTCTCTTCCAGTTATAAAAGTGTCACTTTTTTAAACAGCATTTCCTAAATTAAAAGGCAGCCCCATAACATAGCTGTAAGCCTTGCCTTTCTGCATACACATGACCCAAAAGTAGAGTCTGTGCCTGGGCTTGATTGAGCTCTGTGGGGCAGAACTATGTCTTCCTTAGGCTGAACAGAGTTGCTCAATACCGGACACTAAAAGCCTTCACACACACACACCACTATTGAGAAAAGACGTTACCTTGCTGACAGATGGCTCCATGGTAACCAGCAGGGCACGTACAGGATCCGTGCACAGGGTCGCACACTCCACCGTTCTGACAGAGGCATTTCTGGGTGCAGCCATCCCCATGGGAGCCGCTCGCACACGCTGAAGCAGGCAAGCACAAACTCATCAGGGCTCTCTTACTGACCCTGTGGAGCGCAGCTGGAATTCTCTATGTGAACATGCTGGCAGCCCTTTCCCACCGCTCTCCACATTCACGGAGCTTTCATTACACAGGCACAGCACACCGCAGCAGCTCACACAAGCCAATGGGCTGCTAAGCAACCTGCAAAGTCAATTAAAACACGGCAGGGGCCCTGTGACAGAGTGGAGTGACCCTGTCTCAGCGGGGGAGCAGGGCGCTCCAGAAGGAGGAAGAGATCAGTTTGCAGGGGGCTCAAGTTAAGGGAAAGGTGGGGGAACTCTGCTCTTTATGCTTCTGAGGCAGTGTCCAGAGAAGGGAGCTGCACCAGAGCAGGTGAAGAGGCTGGAGAGGACTCCCACCTTTCTGAAGCTGTTTCCCTCCTCCCCTTTAATGTACCCCTGGGCTTGGGCAGCTGATCACCAGCTGGTGCTGGACAAGCTCCCCGCAACTCCCTATTCCCTTTTGCTCATTCCTTCTGTGCTTACCAGGGGCCGGCTGTCAGGGGATTACAGCTGAGACCCTCGTGGACATGGGAGGGGCCTTCAGGATAGCTGAGGAGCGCTGCAGCTCAGGGCCTATCCACAGGAGGGGGCGGGAGGCCAAGGCAGGGGCAAAGACTTCCCAAGGGCTCAAGAAGGCATTTGCTGCAGGGGGAGAGTTCGCTGGTGCCTGCCAAACCCATTGTGCAGAGATCTCCTCAGCACCTGCGCCTCCAATGCCTGTGCGGGGTGTGTGGCTCACAGGCAGGGCACAGAGCCACTGCGAGCTGGGTGCTTGCACTGGTTTGGGCTGTTAATAAAAGGCCCATAAAATAAAACATAAAACTCCTGCACTTCCGGTCACGTGTCCATCCAAGACGCTCCAGCTCTCGCACATGCTCCCTTCCCCATCGCTGCTCTACTGCTGTAAGAAAGGTCAAAGGTTTGACCCTCCCCCCCTTTCTTTTTTTTTTTGGACATTAGAAATGTCTCGCCTATCCCAGGAAACTCTATGGAGGGCTGGAGAGCCAGGAGGGTGGTGACATCGCAGTTATTAAGGAGGTGAAACCTGACAGGGGAAGTCATTTATTCAGACGCCGTAAAACTTGTTTACACCTCCTATTTAACTACAACACTTGAGGAGAACTTATCCGTGTTTAGAGGCTGAACCTCAACTCCCCACCCTGCAGTTACAAACATGGAAAGCTCTCAATCTGCAGACCCATCTGACCGCGAACCACAGCTTGGATATCCTGGCTGTTTCTAAAAGGGGGGAAAAATGCAGCAACCCCCTCGCAGACCATGATGTATCCTAAAGAAGCAACAGAAAAAGGCCAACATACCCCATTCTCTTTCTTTTGCTGCTCACCCTTAAGAAGCTCTTACAGAACAGTGCGGCTGTTAGAGAGGGTCAATCGAATCCCATTTCCCCACGGCTGCAAGCCTCAGGCAGGCAGCACCCTATAACAATGGATGATGCCGGCCCCTCCTTACTCCTAAAGAACAAGATGATGATACAAATAGGTGTTACCTTCGCTGCAGTTGCCGCCTATCCAGCCAGCATCACAGAGGCATCCAGCTGCACAAGAAGGAAACACAAATCAGGCATCACAGCTGAAACAGGCAGAGACTGAGGGGTGCTTGAGACACCAAGGCCCCTGCTTACTGCAGGCACCCAGAAGGCAAGACAAGGGTTAACACACACACACACACCCCCTTCCAGGAGAGTCCAGGAGTGGATCAGCTGAGCTCATCTGCAGCTGCTGCTATAAAAGGCCTGGCTTTCAGCAGCTCACCTAGGGAAGACGACTTCAGTTCTCAGCAGAACACAGGTGCCTGGTGCTGAGGCATTTCCTGTATGCACAGCACGAGTGAGTGGGGCTGGCTAGTGCAAGCCATGTTCCTGAGAGGGCTGCAGTCGGTCACAAGATACTTCTTCTATGGGGACTCCTGAGGCTGAGGGGAACTGGATTGTGCTGGGAACTTTTGGGGTGAATCACTCAGGATCATTAGAATGAAAGTTACTGGTGAGCCTTAACTAAAAAGGCTCCAGGGGCATGTCTCAGCAGAGTAGGAGTGGTCTGGGGAGGTGGATGCTGTGCTGTTGTGTCATGTAACAAAGCTCTGCGGTTCCTGCAGGGCTAGAAGGAATTGCCCTGGGCGGGGAGATGTTCACAAGAGATTCTCTCTTCAGAGGTCCAGATCCTCTCCTGGACAGCTAGGAGCTGAGACTTGTTGCTGTGGGGCACTAGGCGGGAGCGGTTCCCCTACTCGGTAAGGAGGCAGAAGCGACCTATGAATGCTAGCTTCATAACCTGGCCACTCTCTATATATCCAACACCCACAACATCTGCATCTCCCTCCCCACCTACTGTGCCCCAGCTGGTTCTGATGACATATTAGCATGTGACACTAGTAACACCCCCGTGACATTGGGCGGGTCGGGGGGGCTTACACTCCGTGCAGATGCCATGCTGGCTGCAGTTGGAAGGTCCACAGTCCAGGATGCTGCAGTCTGGTCCTCTCCAGAAGTGCCCAGCGCACTGGCACTCTCCCAGCACGCAGTGCCCGTGGCCGCTGCAGTCTGGAGGCTCGCAGGCAGGCTCGTGGACACACATGACTGTCGAGATGCTCCGAGGGCAGCGCCACTCAGGGTCAGAGGTGCTGAGGATAAAAGGCAGTTTTGGGTCAGGAAAGGCGGGGGTCTGACAGATTCACTGTTCCTATGGCATGAGTGGAGGAGGGGTGAGCTGTGCAGATACTGGCAAAAACAGAAAGCCAGGATCACTGAGTCTTCCAACAGTGAAACAAGCACAGGACTCTGCTGGTTCTTGGATCAGCTGGTACATTAACAAGACTCCTGGAGCTATAGATCAGCTATCAGCCACTTCAGATTTGATCCCCAGCTCAGTCACACAGCCTCATTCAATAGCTCTAGCAGCCTGAGGATGGTGAGGTTTGTTTAATACCAGAGCACCAGGGAAAATGAGGTAATCACCCCCAACCCTGTTCGTCACTCACTCAAACAAAATCTGTCACCTGCTTTTATTGTGGAAACTCCTAAAGCTTCAGACGCTGATTATTCTCTTGTATATGCACGGTGAGAAGTATAGAGCGCCACATGGTAATTTAAAACAATAGTCACCATATTTACACAGCACTTCTGTCTGAAAGAGCCCAAGGCATTTCACAAACATACAGCCAGCCACCACCAAAATACCACCACCTCTGGGGTGGATGACAGCTGCTAGGTAGGACACATTGTGCAAAAGGGGATGGAGAACTTCAGTCTAGGACCGCCATCTACTCTTCCAAAGGACTAATGGGACCCCTATAGCCCTGCAGAGCAGATAAGGTCTCTGAAAAATATTGTCTACTGCCTGATACTCAATTCTTCTGCTTTGGAAAGAGAGGAGAGGGTGGAACATGCTGGGATTCATAACTGTTACTGGGCAGTCTAGCTCTCTCATGCCTGATGTCGGGACAGGTACTTTGCAACAAGACATCAAGTTATTTCTGCGACGTTCCAGGCATGTCAGAGAGCAACACTATCCTCTCATCCTTACATACACACAGACAAGCATGAAGGACCAGATTCATTCCTGGAGGAGGCATTTCACAGGAAAGTCAGTGGGAGTCAAACCCATCAGTTTGGCTCTGTGTCTCTGGAGTAGTTCCCACATAGATCTTGTCTATGTAGAGGAGAGCTCCTCAGGCAACGCACTGGGAAGCAGAGCTGTCCCCATCACTTTCATCATGCAGCGCCTACCAGTGATCCGACGGGTAACTTGCCAGGGTTCCATTTAAAACCAGAGTGGCTGACCCTCCGCCATCCAGATTGATAGCATTGATGACACCATGCTGCTTTAGAAACTCAGCCATTTCCCAGAGGTTGAGGCTGCAAAACAAAAACCAGTTATTGGCAGCTTAGCACCAGGGGATGCAAGAGCCATCGCAGTGGCAAAGTAGCAGCCTCACTGTTAATTTAGGGGAACTCTGAGTTCTTGAGCTGGGTTTGTTCAGCACCACTTCCTGAAGGTTCTCTCTTAGGAGTCTTCTTATAAACAAAACACACATTTCTGACCCTGCTGCTAGTGGCCAGTGGACATAACTGATATTTAGGCTAGTCAGAATTTGATATTTTTAATATAATTTTGAAGGATAATATCTGTTTTTAAGCATTTGTTTTAAGCATTGTTTTTAAGCATAATTATTTAATGACCGGATGTTGGGCTTCAAAAAGTTAAAGCTTTATAATCATTGAAACACAAATTGTCAACGTCTCATGTCAAAATATACAGAGTACATCTCCTTAAATCCCAGGGGAAGGAGACAGTTCACTAAAGGAAAAGGTGACTGAACTCACAAATACTGGCAGGGAGAGCTGGCAGCAGATGCAGGGCCTGGAATTCATAGATTCCAGGGCTAGAGGGCATCACTGTGATCATCTAATCTGATCTTCTGTATAGCACAGGCCGGAGAACTTCCCCACAGCAATTCCTAGAGCATCTCTCTCAGAACAACATCCAACCTCGATTTAAAAATTGTCAGCGATGATGAATCCACCACAACCCTGGGTAAATTGTTCCAGTGGTTAATTACTCTCATTGTCAAAAATGTATACCTTAATTTCCATTTTCAATTTGTCTAACTTCAACTTCCAGCCATTGGATCGTGTTACACCTTTCTGTGCTAGACTGAAGAGCCCATTACTAAATGTTTGTTCCCTAAGTAGATACTTCTAGACTGTGATCAAGTCACTCCTTAACCTTCTCTTTGTTAAGCTAAATTGATTGAGCTCTATGAGTCTGTTACTATAAGGCATATTTTCTAATCCTTTAATCATTCTCATGACTCTTCTCTGAACTCCCTCCAATTTGTCGACATCCTTCTTGAACTGCAGACACCAGAACTGGACATAATATTCCAGCACTGGTTGCATCAGGGCCAAATACAGAGATAAAATAACCTCCCTACTCCCTTACTCAAAATTATCTTGTTTGTACATCCTAGGATTCCATTAGCTCTTTTGGCCACAGAGTCACACAGGGAGCTCATCTTCAGCTGATTATCCACCACAACCCCCAAATCTTTCTCAGATTAAGCACTTGAGTCTTAAACTGACTTCATTTCAAGTTGGCAGCATCCATATATTGTTAAAAAATATACAGAATGGGCCACATTTAGGCCCAGTGTAGATCTGTTTAATCAGAGAGTTACACCATGGCTGATCAGCTCCAATACCTTTAAATACTCTCGGGTTTTATTCAGGAGCCCAGGAGGAAGAAGGACATTACAGACTAGGACATGCATCATACATCTGGCTTCCAGGACAGATTAAACTTCCATTTGAAAAAGTTAAATTTCTAGCCCTTCTGATTGAGCTCAAGGGGAACCATCCATACGCAGCGCTGCCTGGATGGGTCTGCACATAAGTGAAAACAATAGGTCCAAACTGTTCACATTGAAATGAACAGCAAAACTACTATGAACTTCAATGACGGCAGTATCTGGCTCAACACTTCTGAGAGAAGAGAAAACTATCCTTATTCATCGTAATGAAATATACACTCTGAAGCCTAGTGATGGCAACATCAGTGCCAACACTTAATTTCACCTGAGATCATTCTAGCAGAAAGACACAACATCAGTTCTTCTCTGCCTGTGGTAGTGGATTTAGAAGGAAGAGTGGGGTATCATGAACCAAGTTTAGTTAAAAAGGGCACTGCTAGCAGTAATGGAGCCCTGCAGGGTTGTTCTTTCACTCATTGACTCAGAGTGCCTGGCTCTGCCTCTTTATCACCACAAACTTTTATATAGTGAAACTGAAATACAATTGAAATGAATAGGCAGCAGGTTTAAAAAGAAGAAAGGGAAGTATTTCTTCACACAACACAGTTAACCTGTGGAACTCATTGCCAGAGGATGTTGTGAAGGCTAAGACTATAACGGGGTTCAAAAAAGAACTAGGTAAGTTCACGGAGGATAGGTCCATCAATAACTATTAGCCAGGGGCAGGGATTGCTGTTTGCCAGAATCTGGGAAGGCCGACTGGATGGATCACTTGATGATTACCTGCTCTGTTCATTCCCTCTGAGGCACCTGGCATTGGTCACTGTCAGAAGACAGGATACGAGGCTAGATGGACCATTGATCTGACCCAGCATAGGTGTCTTACAGTCTATAGTCTTACAGTGCCTTAAATTTACGCCTGGCTTTACTGATCACAGGAGCTGATGCTGTTCTCAGTACGGGCAGTGATGTAGGATCAATCCCTTTGATACTTTGCCTGCCCCATGAGTTTAAAGAACAAGTCCTCAGCCTTACCCCCTAGCATCAGTCTGTCCATCCATATGAACCAAGATCAGTTGCCCGAACCGGTCATGTCCCACTGCTGTCCTGGCAGATATCACATTGATGAATTTGTCAAAAGTCCCTGCATGGAGAAAAAGCATAATTTATAAACAGGTGAAAGAGCTGGCTTTACAGATACCTCAATTTGGAAAATACCTGACTGGAAAAGACTGATCACTGAGCATTAACTCAGCATTAACTTAATCTCCTACAGATGATAATTTCCATAGCCACTATTGTTACAAGAGATTAGCTGGCTCAGGGAGATTGGGGATGGACTGTGGAGCCTTTCACCTCTAGGTCATAGGTTCAGCCACAGCCCAGGGTGATGGTGACTGCTCTTGTGAAATGAGTGTCTGGGTTCAATCTAGGTCTCCACGGAGTAAACTCATGGGGCAAGCAAAGTATCAAAGAGATTGATTGTAGGGCAGGCCCGGCACCAGCAACTACTTGCACTTTAACCAGTACATTAGACCTACTCTGAGCAGGATTAGATGGCTTGGTATCTAAAATTGTGGCAGCAAGCCACTGTTGCTACTGCCAGTGCAGCTCCACAGCTGGCAACAGACAGAAATGTGAATCCTCCCCAAGCAGCATGGGAAATAGCTTAGCCCTGTCTGCACTTGCAGATGCACAAGAGTTTGCGGGTGCACCCATGGCTGACGGGGTATGGCGTGTACCAGTGCAGACAAAATCTATAGCAGTGAAACAAAGTGTTTTCTAAAGATGCCCCTTTATAGCCTCCTCCCAAGGAAGCTCGTCAGCAGAGTGGAGGCAATAGCTTAGAGTCTTTACCTGTGGTTTGAGTCTCGGCACACTCCACTGTCTTACTCTGCCTGACATACACTTCTCCATCTCTCAGCAGCCAGACTACGCCACTCACCAGCTGCACAAAGGGGTTCACTTGATCCAAGACGTCCTCCTCAGACAGGTAACTGGGAGAGAGATACCAGAGGAGTTAGGTGGCTCATCAAGGTGCCCAGAAACTTTAATGATGCCAGACTATTGCCTTGTCTACACTAGGAAATCAATTTACTGCTGACAACAGGCAGCTCAACCAGTGCAGGAGAAAAACGTGACCACGTGTGTAGACAAGACTAAGCCATGTTCTGCACTGTTTCAGAAGCAAGGGGCTGAGCCTGGCTCGCAGCAGATCTATACAACACCCTGGATAATACCCAAATGACCACCAGCCCCTTGTGTATGCTAGAACTCCTGCCAGTGGTACTCCCAGGGGAGCAATGTGGTAGGAAGATTACGACAAAACACCTTACTATAGACAGAACCATCCCCACAGCCAGATACAGGTCAATTTTCCAGTACAGGCAGAGCCTGACACTCTATTTCCACTAGCAATGTGTTAAGATGGAGCTGTTGTTGTAGAAGGTTTAACAGACTTGTAAGAGCCTAAGTGGGCTAAGCTTAACATGCCGTGAAAATGGTTTGAGACACCACATTGGCCTGGGTCAGACGGGTTTTGCAATGCATGGACTCCGCCCCAGGACTCCTGATACTATGTAGGCAGACCCTGTAATGCATTATGGGAAGAAGCCTTCATAAAAAGCCCACCAAACCAACATTCGTGGAAGCAGAGCAAATACAGCAAAAGACATTCATGACAAGAACCTCCAGATCAGTTAGTGTACATGACCATCCAGGCTGAGTTCTTGTTCACATGAACATTCATTAAAAAAACAAAAGCATCACAAACATGAGCATGATGAGTGGTGGGCGTGTGCAGCACTGCAATGACTCTCATGGCATTGTGGGAAAACCCTTCACGATTTCTGTTAAACATATCCCATTTGGCCCAGGGTATACGGAAAGCTTCTTGAGCCTTCTAAAGTTTAATGTGGAAGAATATTTTACTTCCCTTAAGTATCTGTGCCAGATATAATGCACCATGTACTTGAAAAAACATCAACATTCAACATATTTCTGAAGAGGGGATGTCTAATTTTTAAGTTTAATATCCTATATTTACAAACATTCTCACCACTCCCCTGGGAGGTCTGCATTGCCCCCTTTTTATTGGTGAGAAACTGAGGTACTGGCAAGTTAAGGGCCTAACTTCCTGTGATACGGAGCACTCACAAGCTCAGTGGAAATCATCAAGCTGTGAGTATTCAGCACTCTGAAATTCAGGCCCTATGGGACTTGCCCAAGATCACAAAGGGGAGTCTGGAGCAGAGCCAGGAGTAATAATCCTGAGTGACTGGCTCCAAGCCTACTGGTTCATAGATTCAGATTCCGAGGCCAGAAGGGTCCATTGTGATCATCTAGCCTGACCTGCTATATAACACAGGCCAGAGAACCTTCCCAAAATGATTTCTAGAGCAGATCTTTTAGGAAAACATCTAACAGAACTACAAAGCCCTGAATTAAAAAGGTAAACATTACTCTTCAATAGACCAGTGGACGTGGTGTTCTAAGTTTAAATGAAATAGTGCAATATTGGGAAAGCCTTCATAGTACCTAGGCAGGCACCACTTTTTTTTAAATAGACAAGCTCTGTTTGCCTACAATTAATTGCAGGTAAAAGTGACAGTTACAGAACTTCTGTGTACACAGTCCATTACTGACAGAGCAGAAACTGGTTCTACAGGTGTACGTCTAATCACTTGCATATGCAATGAATATTGCAGAAATTGCACTGAAAAAATGAAGGCTGTTTGGAAGTCTGAAATGATGACCCTTTATCTGCAAGATTTTATTCCAGGGAAACAGAACTATTTCCATAAAACTAAATGTCTGTTTTGTCCCTCAACAATGTAAATTTTTTAAAAAAAAATTAAGCTGCTAGATGCCGTTTTGATCTTGGTAAGCTGCATTCAGCCCTGAAAAATGATCAGGGCCTTTCTACAAAGCTGTTCTGATAGATCACGCTGTCAGTGCCTCCTTTCAATAAGGAGAAGTTATGTCAGAGATCAGGCTAGCAGGGCCATTCTGTAATTTAAGGAGTTTAAAAAATCCTCAGTGTTAAAATAGGGGAAAGGCCCAGAAGCCAATTCCTAGGAGGGCACTTTCTGCCTTAATATTTATTATTGAGCCCTTCGGGAGAAGAAAATGCCACAGAAAAGAGCCCAAATCCTTACCCAAACACCATGGTGCCGTCCTTCCTGATGCCAAACTGAGCGTTCTGCCTGCCTCTGGCATTTCTCACCAGCCTTCCGTCGCTCACAACATTCCCAAGGCATTCTCCAGTGTCCACGTCAAAGTAGCCACCATTTTGGGCCACAAGGCACTTGCCATGTCTTGCAGTTTCTATCACAGTGGCCCTAAGGCTTGAATTGCAACCTCCCAAGCCCCCGGGCTCTAACACAGAGAAGGTTCTCAAGGGGTTGCTCACAAAAGTAAAGTGGCCATAGACTTCCCTTCGCGTCTCACCCTCTGGTGGGAAGTAAGAAACAAATCCTCTTGTCGTAGTCACGGGGAGGTTGGTGCTAGTGTCACTGGGCCAAGCTTCATATGTTACGTTGCCATGCACAGCAGCTTGACAGTCTCTGACGTACCTGTGATGGTGCCGAGGACCATGGTAGGAAGGAGGATATGGCAATAGCAAATCGTCATTTAATGAACTCCTGAAAGGAAGATGGGTGAGACTGTGAAATCTAGGTCTCATTTAGCCAGCTGGTCTTTCTTGTCTGTCTGCCTGCCTGCCTAAGTTACTTACAGGGTCCTCTGAGCACCTCACAATCTTTCCTTTTTAAATGTGTTTAGCCTCACACCACCTCTGAGAGGGAAGTGCTATTAGCCCCATCTTACAGCTGGAACCAAGACACAAAGGCATGTCTACACAGGCCGTGGCAGCAAACCTCCCAGCTCAGGTTGACATACTTGGCCTTGCAGGGCTCCTGATGGCGCTCTAAGCATGTAACTAGCAGCTTGAAGCTGCAGCTCTGACTCCAAAGCCTAGGGAGGGACTGGGCTTCAAAAACTGAGCTCCAGCCTGAGTCACAACTTCAAAGCGCTGCCTACACAGCTATTTTTAGAGATCAGCACAAACTCAAGTCTATTGACCTCAGCTGGGAGGCTTGCTCCTGTATGCATGTAGACACACCCAGCGAGACTAAGGCCTGGGCTTCTAGGCTGTAAGAGTCATAGTCTCATTATCTTTAGTGGCTCTTCTGTCACTTTTGCTTCCTGTGTTTCCACAAGCAGGAGATCTATTATATTTTCACACCTCTCTTAAGATTGTTAAACCATTTTAGAGCAATTCGGACAAGGAGGCATCTGCTAAGAGTTCATTTTCCCCTCTAGGTGCATTTTCACACAAGAGAGACCGGACTTTCCACGAGTGCCAAGTACAGCAAAGTTCATTCCCTCTCTGGCCTAGATCGTGTGAAAGCGGCAGGGGGTTGGGGCCCCCCTCCTCCCAGCAGCATGCTGCCGGTGGTCAGCAAGACGCCGCCGCAGAGAGGAACAAAATAGCCGCTGTTGGGGCAACGCAGAGAAAGCCCGTCTCAGGCACAGAAAACGGGTTGTAAGCGGGCCCCATGACTGGGAGGCGCCCGGGGGGGGAGGGGATATGACTTGTGGGGAGGGAGAGGGGAACCGGACTGAGTTTATTAGCAGGGAGAAGAGGGGAACTGGCCGGGTTACCAAGGAAGGGGGAACGGGGCCGCCAGCGAGCGGGGAGAGCCCCCGCCTCCTCCCAAATGCCGCCGCCGCCAGGTCAGGAGCGGTGCGGTGCGGTGCGGCCGGGGGGCCAGAGACTCACCCCCCCTCGCTGCCGCCGTGCGCTGTGCTGAGCCAGCCGAGCAGCGCCAAGGAGGCGGCGAGAAGCGCCACGGGCCGGTTCCCCGAGCTCCTCCCGGCCGCGCATGCCGCTGACAGCGTGGCCTCCGTGCAGCCGCCCGCCATATTGAGCGGGCCGGAAGGTCACATGACAGTGGGTCACATGAGGAGAGTGAGGTAACGAGAAGGGGGGCGGCAGGCTGAGGTGTGTGCGCCACCTCGTGTCAGGCCGGCCGCATCGCAGGATTCGCGGCCCCCCAACGGGCCTGCGTCGCCCAGACAGTTCGCGCAGCCGCAAACAGACCATAGGGGCAACGTTTAACAGCGAGAGGCCACTGCACCCTCCCCCCCAAAACCCCGCCCCCTGAGACTCCCCCAACTGCCCCATGAGACTGCCCTCGAATGTCTTCCACAGCACCCCCCGTCACCCCCAGACCTTACTCCCCTCAAGCGACCCCCCACTTCAGCATCTGGCCTATTGTGCTCCCACCCCAGACTTGCTGCTCCTGGTGTGACCTGCGACCCTCCAAACCCCTCGCTGTGCGGGGACCCAGATTGGATCCACCCGACAGGCGTTGCCTGGACTCATTAATTTAGCTGTTCTCCCCTGATATTTGGTGCATTGGTGGGTTTTTTCTCTCACTAAAGTTCCCCCCGGTGTCAAACGGGCAGAGGACATACGGGGTGCATAGGGTTTTACAGGCTCCCCTGGGTCAAAAATGTGCATAATAGTTCACCAAAGGATGGCATGAGAGGTCTCTACCAAGAGCCCACTGTGATATGCAGGTACGGATAACACTGAAGGACTCGTGTATCTGTACTAAAAATATATATTCTTAAAAACTTGACATTAAGGCAGGTCCCCCAGAGGTGACCTCAGAGACGTTCCTTTCAGGCAGGAGGTAACAGACACCTCTCTCCCTGTCTGGTGATGTGTGTGTTTTATGCCTGTTTGCATACTGAGTCACAGACACAAGAACAGATTGCGAAATCAACAGGAATCAACAAACAGCAGGAAGAGTGTCCTGTTTATGAATAACGACAAAGGATTGCTGTGATATATCTTGGGATGCCAGGAAACACATGGGGTCCTTCAGCTACAAGGCAAACTGACAGCATCTCTGCTTTATGAAAGGAGGGTCACAACCCTCCTAGGATGCAAAATGCTGCAAGGAGTTTGGGAGAGCAATGCTCTACAAGATATAAGAGTACCTAGTTAATTAACTAGGCTATAGAATGTGTTACTTGATTTTACTATAAACATATCTAAGTGCTGTGAGTTAAGTGGAGCAGTGATTTGAGGTGGAACTGGTAAACTGGGATGTGCTGTTCCTCTGGAAGCAGCGAATCTGTGAACATTGCAAGTGTCCAGTAAACCGGAGACTGGACGCTCCAGGGAGACAGTCAGAGGGCTCAGGGGATGGAGTGTGTCAGTTGCTTACCTGTAGAGAGACAGCAGAGCCTGTATAGGTCTAGAAGGGAATGTCTGTGTTGCCTATGGCCATTGGCATTGGGCAGCTGAATCCTGGCAGGCCCAGACAAGGCTTCTTCATGCTAAGGACAGATTCTCCTGAGGTGCCTCACAAACCTGGGTACCACTGAGAAGAGTCACACCCAGCTCCTGGAATCGGGATTATGGGAGAACCTTTGCTTCCATTCTAAACAAGAGACAAGGGTGGAGCCCCTCCTGGCTGTGGAGGTAAGCTTGGAAATGTGACTTGAATGTGACACATAAGATCAGAAACCTAAAGGCAACCTCCCACACCCACACCAATTTTTGGCACCTGACACGTGATTTTTTTTTGAATGCTTGTGGTTGACAATACTGTGCCATCATGCCGTAATCTCCCCCAAAGGTCTGCTCCCCTGTTATGTTTCTCCATGCCTTTCAGGTCCTTACCCTACTCATTGGGAATCCCTTTAAATGAAGGTGTCTAGCAACTAATAGTTCTTAGCAAATACATTGAATTGCTTTCCTTTGCCATATGCTGCCAAGGAGAATCCAAGATATTATTCCACATGCCCACATTTTTCCTTTTTCTGGCAATTATTTTAGTTGTTTAGCAATTATAATTCTGGCTTTATTTATGGCTTTATTTATATCTGGTATATTTATTAATAATGGCTTTATTTATATCTGATACAGTACATAAATCCCTAAGTGATTAAGCTCTGGGCCCAGAAGCTGGGATCTAACGCAGCTCCATGGGGGATCAAGAGGAACAATAGTACTGTTTTGCACATATGTAGCACCTGTCCTCCAAGGATCTCCAAGCCTGGAGAAATATATTTATCCCTGTTTCACAGCTTGAGAAACAGAGGCTCAGAGCAGTTTGTGGCCTGTTAGGCAGAGATGCTCTGTGATTTTTTCAAAAGTGGTACAGTTAGCCATTGGCAAAGCAAGGAATAGTGTGGAAGAGTTCTGGATCCCAGGCACTGCTTCCCATGGGATCTGTCAATGTACAGCCATTTTGCTGCTCTCAGACCCATTCCCAGCCTGGGTGTCTCACGTTCATTGAGAGGAATGTTTTCCATTGACTATTTTCCCCAGAGCTGCCTTCACCTCGTGATTCCGTAGGCTGTATATGATGGTATCTAACATGGCCATTACAATACAATACAATACAATACAGAGAGAGACCAGTATGTCTATACTCAGCGAGTAGCCCAAGTGGGGCCGGTTATAATTAAACAGAACCATCCTGTAATCCATAATAATGATGATAAGGTGGGAGGTTCAGGTGGAGAAGGCCTTGTGTCTGCCCTCAGCTGAGCAGATTTGGAGGGTGACTTGAATGATGCAGACATAGGTTATCACAGTGAACAAGCAGTGTCCAATGCCACATACTGCATGCAGAACAGCTTCATTCAGGGCAGCCTCAGTGCAAGACAGCTCCAAAAGAGGGTGCACGTTGCACATGCAATGGCTAATGTCATCAGGCCCTCTGAAAGACAGAGCAGACATAAGAAGAGTGAATTTAGAAAGGAACATGCCCAGGATCTAGCAGCCAGCTGGAGACAGACTCTCTTGTTCATAGTGACTGTATAAAGCAAGGGGGGCATATGGCAATGTATCTATCATAAGCCATGGTGGCTAAGAAGACACACTTTGAATCAGTGTACTCAATGAGAAAAAAGATTTGTGCCATGCACCCAGCACAGGAAATGGTCTTTGTCTCCTAGAGGAAGTTCATCAACATTTTAAGGATAGTAGTGTATGTATAGAAGAGGTCACTGAGGGACATATTACAGAGGAGAAAGTACATGGGAGTGTGAAGGTGAGTGTCAGCTGTGATTATCGTAATGATCATACTGTTCTCTACAAGGATAATGGTGTAAATCACCAAAAATACCAAGAAAAACAATCCCAGAGGGGTAGCCGTGTTAGTCTGTATACAGCAAAAACAACGAGAGTCCTGTAGCACCTTAAAGACTAACAAATTTTTGTGGACATAAGCTTTCATGGGCTGCAACCTACTTTGTCAGATGCATGAAGTGGAAACCATAGATAGGAGGTATATATATACATCCAAGGGTGAGAAACATAACAGTGGGGAGGGCAAGTGCTAACAAAGTCAATTCAGTAAGGATAGATGTGGCCTATTCACAACCATTGATTAGAAGGTGAGAAAAACAATGTCTGCGGGAGAGAAGAGTAAGAATTATTAAGTCAAACACGTCTAATTCCAAATATACTGTTCCTGCATCTGAATATGCTATACACAGATTATTTTTAAGTGTGTAACTTCAGTTTGGTCCCAGCTTCCAGTTCCTTTATTCTCTTAAGTTACTGCCTTCCTCTCCTCAGTTGGTTTACTTCTATACAAACTATTTAAATAGTTGATTGTGGGTTCTAATTTATTCACTGGCTCTTTGTTTGAGGATACCTCTTGATGGGTTGTTTCAAGGAGTAAGCTATCTACTGTGCCAGCAAACTGTCCTGAGACACTCCCCATGCTTCAGATACAAGTTTCACCTGATTTTCAGCTATTTGCTTTTCATTTCCAACTTTTTACTCTAGGCTTATGAAAATGGTGTGTCTGACTCAAAATGCTTGGGAACCTGTGAGCACTCAGATCCGCTCACTGAGATAATAGATGATAAAAACAGGAGTCGTTCTGCTTTCTTAATAAAACCTAAACAGCAGTGATAAGTGCAGTATAAATAAGTAGGAGGATGAGAGTAGAAGGAATGGTCTAATCTGCTGTTATCTGTAAAAGATTGTATCTTCACTGATTCCCTAGGTTCTGGTGGGGGAAGGGGGGTGTTTCTGAAGCAGTATTTAAAGAGATGTAGGAACATGTTCACCTAGGGGATTTATTCACATCTCAAAGTTAACAAGAGGCAATTTGTGCTGTGCAGTTCTGCTATCACACGTTATCAAGTGGGTAGTTATGTAGTTTGAGATTTTCAAAGAAGTCCCAGTGAGTTGGGTGCTTGCCTCTTAGATCCTTTTGCAAACTCCAACTACAAATGCTGCCATTTGATTTGAGTCAACACTTCGTAGATGGTCTGTGCAGTTTCATGCTAGTTTTCCAACAACAGGCTAAATCCTGATGTCCTGGTTCAAACAAAACTCCCAAATGACGTCCAGACTTAGTAAGGATGACAGCATCTGGCCCACTAAGCCAGTTCTTCTGAGGTTTCCTCAGCAATCATTTAAAGGGTTGAGCAGCTGAGTTCAGGTAAGCATTGGCTACTTAACCACACTCTTAAATCAGCAGATTGGACTGGAAATGTGGGAACAGATTTATCTCATTAGGGTCCTGATCCTAAAGAGGGCAAGTCCAGTCATTAGGTAGTAGCCTAGTTCTTGAGACCTGGGTTCAAGCCCCTGCTCTGTCACAGACTTCTTGTGTGATGTTGGGTATGTCATTTAGGCCCAGATCCTCAAAAGTATTTAGGCACCATTGATTTCAAGGGGAGATAAGGTGCCTGACTGCAGTGCTGCTGAGCATCTGGGCCTCAGTCTCTCTGGGCCTCAGTTCCACATCTGTGCAATGGAGATAATAGCCCTGCCCTGCCTCCCAATGGTGTTGTGAGGATAAATATATTAAAAATGAAGAGAGGTGTTCAGATACGAAGGGAAGGGGACAGAGAAGTACCTAAGATAGGCTGATTCAGATGCAATTTAAGACAACAAGGGCTTTACCATTGTCTTTGGTGGGAGCAGAATTGGGCCCCACCAGCACTTGCTGGTTTTGGTTGGCTAACAAATAGCCTTTTGCCTAGTATTTCCAGCCGTTGGAAAAATCAGGAAGCGAGGAAGGATCCACACATACATACGATCCAAACATTTCTGAAACAATTAAAGCTTTGGGCTTAAACTTTAGATGAAAATTTAGATATGTTTTTCATTTTATCCAAACTGATTCACTCACTCCACTATACAAACATCCTAGAAACACCAGCTGTTCTGTGTTAGAGATCACTGGTGTGGGCTCCTGAAACACCCAGGATAATATCCCATACCCCCTAAAGTCAGTGTGAGCTTCAGCTTTAAATGGGGAGATGATTTCACTCTCAAAGGGAGTGGCATCTAACTCTAGTCAGTGACAGTAACATGGACTGTTTCATTATCTGGAATAAGTTTGTTTTACTCATTGGGCATATGAATTTTGAGCCTTATGCTGCTTTTGATGGACATCCAGAATGAGCTGCATCTGGAGATACAGTAACCCTTATTAATATAATATACTTGGCATTGAAACAGTGATTTACATTCTCTCAGTGTGTACTAACCCTAATGCGTTAATTAGGGAAGTGCATGGTCCTTTGAATGGAAGGGCAAAGATATCAGGGGCGGATGGTGTAGTTCAGATTCTGATAGATATACTGGGGGAAGAGTCTGAAGGCATATTTCTAACTCAAGGGCTTGGGCTGTGAGTTTGTTAGCTCCCATAAACTAAATAAGGCTGAGCCTTGGAAAGGAGCTCTCCAAGGCAGCTGCTGGAAGTGGTGCTGGCAATTCAATCCAAGATGCTCTCAAGCAGAATTGAAGGAATGTGCGGTACTAATGGGAATTGCGCTGCTGGAGGTACTATTATCTGGATAAGGCCTATAACCAAGGTTCCTGCTTGCTAACCGAATCCTGTATGTGCTTTTCCTAAGGGAATGGGTATTAGCCCTGGTGTCCTGACCAAATTCCTGTGGTCTTAACATTCAACAACCTATCTACGTTCACCTCCCTGTAATCTCACCTGGATACAGTCTGATTCTTCACAACCAGTCCTCAACTGTGGTATATTGTGTCTGGTCCCTACATGTATATAGTTTAAAACCCTGTGAAGTGCTGCAAAGGTCTGGGAAAATACCAGTTAAATCAGTAAGCAACAGTGGCTGACATTGATTATGACAGGCTTTCATTATTTCAGTTCTAAAAGGCTATATCCTGATCCATGCCTTTCACTCGAGGAAAGCACTGACAGTCTGGCCTTATGGATACTTGGAAATGAAATCAATTTTTTATGACTACATTCTGCTTCCAGATTGACATGACAGAACTCAAATCCAATCCTCTGTTTTCCCTGCAGGCATGCATCTGCCACAAATGTCAGAGGAGCTCTGTAACTGTGGTGGAGATGCTCTTGTGCCAGTCTGACAGCACAAACTGGAACTATTTCAGGATGAGGGATGTGATGAATCCACATTTTATTCACTTGATATAAACCACTAGCTTGAAATAGGGAATTTTCACATTTTTATTGCTGAAAATCAAGCCCATTACTGAGCAGAAGTGAATGCATTTCTCCCCAAAACAGGATTTTGGATTTTTTCAGATGACACACAGTGATACCTCCCATTTCTTGTGCAATTGGTTGACTATCATTTGTCTGATAAGAAATAAATGTGTTTCTTGTGCAGGCTGTGCAAGATTGATGGTGTCCTCAGCTAGCCCTTTCCTTGCTGGTCGGAGTTTGGTTTTGTAAACTATGTGAAAGGTAACTATACTGCTGTGCCTTAGGTAGGTGACTTGAGACAAACTTGACTCGTTCTGTGCAGTGGACTGCAGGAAGTAGACCAGATAGCTGCATAAGCAAAAACCAGTGCATTGTAAGATATCAACTGATACACTGGCTGCACTGTTGGGACTATTGGGCCGAGCATTTCCCATTCACATTGCCAGAGTGGAGGGCTATATGGGTGGTTAGTCTCATTCAGAACTGGAAACAAAGGAGAATACTGTATGTAGGTGAAGCTCCAGGATGAATTTAGGTTGCACTCTGTAAGTACCTAAGCTGGAATTTTGCCAAGACATTGGGTTAATTAACACTCCTACTCTTATATACTATTAGTTCTTTAATGACCATGGTTTTCCTTCTCATCCAGAAGACATCACCATATTGATTTAAAGAAGAAAGCACCATCTACTAAATCAGCTGCACTAGCTAAGTGTTCTTTTAGAAGTCTCACATCTAAATATTGAACTTGCCCATTCTTGCTTAGGTTGTGAGATCTGATAGCATCACATCCTGATCTGTAAGGGCTATAGGCTGCTTTTGAAATCTAGAGGGGATACTAACCTCTTCTGAAACTAGAATGGAAGAACTAGCTCTTAAAACAGTTTGAAAATATGCATATATTCTTTCTCTTCGCTCTAATCAATCTGTTAATTTTGCAGTTTACTTTTCTCCCCAGAGTAATGGCCTTTAGTGCTTTTGTGAGTGGGTAGAGGATGAGTGATACTGATGAGAGGAACCTGAGAAGGGTGAAAAGGAAATAATTTGGAAGACGGGCAAAGGAGCAGAGGGATTTGACTGGTAGAAGAAGTTTCTGGAAGCCATTTGTATGTATCTGATTGCTTTGACAATTTAACATCTCTCCTTATTTGTTTCATTCCTTTTATAATAAACCTTTAGGTTTAGCTACTCAAGGATTGGCTGGCAGTATGGTATTTTGGATAAGATCCAAATTAATATTGATCTGGTAGTGTGGCTGATCCTTTGGGGATCAGGAGAACATTTTGGTAAAGGGAATCTCTTTACTGAACCTAGTTTGGGAGCCAGAGACTGAAATGCAGTAAAGGGGGCTATGTATTTCTTGTTGTAGTGTCTTGATAACCAGTGTGGGAAATCAGGAGCACTGTTTATGACTGGGCAAGGAATCTAACTTCAATGTTACCCACCAGTTCTGAGAGAATCTGCTCTCCTTTTGCAGCCTGCTCTGACCTTGGCATCTTCAGATGGGCTACCATAGGCACAGACAGGTCACATTGAGAACCTTGGGCAGCCAGATGCTACTTTGACACACTGGGCTACTGCTCTAAATGACAGACCAGATGGGAAATCACACATCCTTCTCTCCTTGGCAGACCTGTTCTTCTTGTTCTAGTGAGACTTCCAGGCCAAAGAGACTTAGATCGGTTCAGAGAAACAGCAGAAGTTTTGGATGATGCTCCAGTCTGAACATTGTGAGGTTCCCCAAGGCTAAGTTATGATCTCCTGGGTGATCATAAATGAAAGAAAAAAAGAAGCTTCTGAGTAATTTTAGCTACTATATTAACTTGATTTGACAAACACCATGGGGCATTAATAGAAGAACCAAGATTAATCTCCCTATTAAAGAAAAGGTTTTCTTCTAGAAATGGAGCTGAAAGAGCATTTACCTCCCACTGACTTCATATAGAAATCTGCCTGTCAGCACTACTCCAGAAAGCAGGTGACATACTCAGGCTGATCAGTTAAGTAGATCAAAAAGGCCCATGAAACTAGGAGAGTGTTGGTAATGGTGAAACCCATTGAGTCAGGGCAGACACTTGCCAGAATAGATCCCAAGGATTGTTTCTTGGTGCCCCAGGGACTCACATAATCAAACATGCTGGAGGATGGTAGAGGAAAGGTGAGATGCATGGACATGGAACAGTGACTTCTGGAAAATCCTACTGGAAATCCTGGTAGCTCTGACAAAGGAACACTGCACATAAAAATCAATTTGCTCACACAGTGCGTTTCCCATAAGACACAAATCCATCCATTCATCAGTACTACCAGAACTTCAAATATAATTGAAGGCCACACCACATTTACATCTCTCCTGAAGAGCAGAGGATCTGAAATGTTAAGTGCTAAGCAAGAAGAACTAACAAACACAGCCACTGCAAATCAAATCCATGTTTATTAACCTAAAATGCTACGTATACAAAGCAAATAAAATTTAAGTAATTTAATAAACTGCTGAAGGTGTCTATACCAAGATGTATAGAACTAATGGTGCTAAGTTGCTGCCTGGTAGCTCACAGGAGCCAATTGCTCATTTAATCAGCCACATGACACAACAGTTACAATCTAGACAGGAAACAAATGCAAGAGACAATATACCTTATTGTTAAGCAGTGTAAATAACATAAGCAAGTAACTGTAGGATATTAGTGTGAATGAAAGCTAATTGCAAAAGAAGAAGCCTCACCTTGGTTCTCTGTGTGTAAGTGATTGGGGACAGAAACAGGGCATTGCTCTGAATAAATTTATGTCTTTATTTGACTTTTCCCTAACTGAAAAAAGTAAATAAGGTTCTGTTTGGATAAGAGTTTTCAGCAAACATCCAGGACTTTATCTCCTTCAGCCAATTTGCCCCACCCCACCTATGATCAGCTGGTCGAGGTAACAGAAATGAATCATTGTTACCCTGTATTCAGTGGGTATTAAATTCCAAGGGTAGCACAGTATCAAACATCTTTCTTTACAATGCTAGTAAAATGACAAAGAAAAAAATCGTAACATTCAGCAGTGGCGAAAGAGAATAGTAACTTATCGATTGTGCAGCATTGGGGTCTGCATAATGTTTTCCTTCACCCAATTCCTTATCCACCTGATAAACATGATTTGTTCTGTGCAATGTGTGATGTATCTTATTTGGAGCATGAGCAGCATGTCAAACCTGGTCTGACTGGTGATCTAATCTGTTCCATGAAGATATTATAACATAGAATTTAATGGGTGCTGAGGGTAGTCAGCATCTTGCAGGATCGGGGCCCTTTGGTAACAAGGTGAGAGCTGCCCAGGATAAACCAATTCACCCAACTTCACTGAAGTTGAAGATGATGCATTTGAAGTTAGTGGAATTAAACCAAAGAAAAATTGTGCCTAGTGTGCTCAGTTGCAATGAGGGTTGGGGAGGAAAAGTACATAGGAACTCTTGTCACTGTAATAACCACAGGCCCATTACAGCTTTGAAAACCTGACCATAAAAACCTCATTGTGCTGCCAAAGTAGCACTAGTCAGTATCAGTGTGATTACAACGTCGCTACCATAGTGGGATTGGCTCTATGTATTGCAAGGGTAGATTTTGATTGAAAAGACTACTCTATTCCAGGCTAAAACTGGAGCTGGTATTATGCCAGGACTAATCAATCGTAGCTCTGTGTGTGGGGAGTTCCAAGTTAATCATCTGTAACATATTGGCATTTTCAGTAGTAGTAGAGGAATCCTCCGAGTACTCCTACTGCCACGGCTGTGTTATGAGAGGAACATCCATCTGTGGAGAAAGGTATTGAACATGGCTTACATGGTGCCTGTACAGGATGACTTTTATTCCCCTTCTCCATTTCTCATGCATATGAAAGGCCAAGCAAGTCTACAGGTAAAATAACAGGACTGGGAATCAGGACAGCTCTATTCTTTTCCCAGCTCTGCCACAGGCTCAGTGTTTGATCTTGGGCTTGTTTGACCTTGACATTGGGGCTCTCTGTGGTCTAGTTTGCACAGCTGTAAGATGGGGACAATGCTATATTCATACATCACAGGAATATTGAGGCTTTGTAAAGTGATTTGAGATCCACAGAGGGAAATCCTTACAAAAGTACAAAGTATTATTAAGAATGTGAAATCATCTACATCTCTGTGTGAATGGCTTTAGTCAATGTGCCTACATGCATTTGGTAAATGGACAGGATTTCTGAACAGGATACGATCAGGTACAGGAAAAGCTAGCAACCAAGAGGATTAATACTGAAGATTGTGGATGAGGAAAATAAAAGGCATCATTTCTGGTGTCCTCAGATGTTAGACACCTCAACTCTAGAATTAAAAAATTGTTCAGTTTATGGGTGCTACTGAATGTCCTTCTCACTAGCCTAAACATGCTGACTTAGACACAGTGGATGGCGTTTACTCCATTACCTGCTATATTTTATCTACAGATGCTGTATTTCTCAAGCCTTTCAAAAACATTTTCCTTGATACTTGTGTAGTGAGATGATCTAGAATATCTCGTTATTTGTCACTTACTACTCATGCTGTGGGGTTTGTCACCTGCCTCACCTATTTCTGTTCCCTAACAGAAGGACTCCCAGACCAACACAGAGTTTGCAAGATGCTCCAGTCTGAGTATCTTATTCACATGAGAACTTGTGACTCTTCTTTTTGTGAACATTCTTGTGGGGGAGAAAAAATGTTGCTTATACCCATGGGGGAAACAAACAAAGGTGGCTGCAAATATAGAAGCAATTTCACCAGTTGTGTCTGTGAACAATTTTTGCAGCACACGTCTAGTTCTAATCACAATGAAGCCTGTGGGAAGTCAATACCTGAATGTTTTCATTATCTTTACCTGCAAACACTTTCTCTCGTCTCTTAACTCTTCTCAGTAGTTGCTCTTGGCCTTCCACTCTGGAGGAGTGTTCAAAATCCTCACCTGAGAAATAGAAAGATTCCTTTGCTTGAAAGATCTAGGGACATAGCAGGATTTTCTTCTCTAACATCAAGCGCATACATTCTCCGTGATTTATGTATTCCCCTACATGGCTTTTAAGCCACTTCTGCCCACCTTCCCCTCTTATTTGAGGACAGAACACAGGCCTTGGGAAACAAATGCAGAAGAGCCCATTTAAAAAGATACCTTTTAAAGACCTGCTGAGGCCTCATGCTGAATGTAAAATAGTTTATTTACACTGGCCTCAAGTGTGTAATGGTGCTTTACATACAACTAAAAGTCTGGTTTAAAGATATTGAGAGATTATCCTGCTGAAATGCCCTATATTTCTTTTATTTATGTTTCATATTTTAAAAAGTTTTATGTATTCTAGGATTTAGTTTGAGTAAAAAGAGCTTGATTTTCCTATGACTTCACTTGGTTCTGCAATCTGATCTGAAGTTGATTAGAGGCAATGGAAGTCCTTTTTAGATGAAGTCCTTTTTTAGGTGAAGCCCCTGCTGCTTGCTCCCCTTCTGAACTCACTGCTCTCTTGTTGGTAACATCACAATAGATTGCTAAACAGATTATAATAATGTCACAAACAGAGGAGTGTGATGTCAGGTGAGGAATATGCATCAGGAACATGCTAATGTTGAAGGACCAACACAAATGGTCCTATACAAACCAACACAATTCTTGAGCTGAATATGGTTCAGTATTTCTAAGAGGCTTTGAACATGGAAAGGGCTAAAGATTGTTCTTATTTCTGTGGCAAATTGTAGAATACATTTCAGACATAAAAAAAGTTTTCAGTTGACTGGGGCAGAGAGCAATGCTAGGAAGCAGCACTTTGATTTGTATTGCATGCCTCACATTCTTGGATCAAGACCACTGCAACTTCTGATTTCAATGGACGAAGTCAAGAGATTCACTTACTGGGCTTCCCAAAGCATCCCTCCTTAGGCTTCTGCCATGTGAGAATGGTCTCCAGCCAACTGGGTTTGAAGAAATCGGAGAATCCAGACATACCACAGAACATAACTGAGGGGGGAAATGGGACATAAACCCACAATTCTGCTATCAAACTCTACAGCATCTTTACAAACTCCAGAAGGAAAGACGCTCAAAAATCTTTGACTAATAGGATCTATAATCCTGCCATCTAATCCTATTAGAAAGGTGCCTGTTTGACAACTTGTAAATTCCTCTTCCTTCAGGAGGCCACTCATACAAATAAGAGATTGGGGCAGGAGAAGGATTGTGAAAACTATTAGATTAACTAGTTCAATTCCTGACTGATACAAAATTGTTCCCTACAGCATATTTTTCTACTGTCTTGTACCATTTCGTTTTAAAAGTCCCAAGCAGTATGACTCCAACCACGAACACCAAAAACCTGTGCCCCAAACTTTCAAAGTTGGATATCTAAAGATAGGCATATAAATCCATGGATAGACTCCTCAACAAGTGGTCTAATTTCCAGATGTGCAAAATGCACACTAGACTAATTGTATGCAGTGTTGTTGTAGCTGTGTTGGTCCTCGGGTATCAGAGAGACAAAGGTGGGAGAGGTAATATCTTTTATTGGACCAACTTGTGTTGGTGGGAGGGGCAAGTGTTCAAGCTTACTAAAAGCTGAAGGAGAGCTCTGTGTAAGCGCAAAAGCTTGTCTCTCTCATCAACAGATGTTGGTCCAATAAAAGATATTACCTCACTCACCTTGTCTCACTAGATTCATTGTCAGAGAGCAGCTCCCATTGGCTTCAATCTGGCAAATTCTTTAATGCTATAATTTAGATGCATAAATCCCAGAATTGAAAATGTTGGCCTTCATTTTATAGTTACTGCATATAACAGAAGAATATGAGCATGCACATGTCATCCAGCTATGTTTAGGGAATAGATGCAGAATGTAAGATACTAGTTAACTAGCCATTAATGAAGCTTTACATGCAGCATGGTTAACTTCTTTAGCATAGCTAACATTTTCTGTACCAGTAGGTTAATGCTTCATCATTGCTGGGCTAACTAACTTGATTATATTATTAGAAGTCACAATCTGCTCTGCTATTGCTTCACTGGGAATAGGTTACATACTATTTTCCATGAAGAGGTCTCGAGAGGAAAACCTGAACCCATTGCTTTCGATCACCAGGTTTATTTTCATCATGCTAGCACAGAAAATATTCTTGTAATATTGCGCCGCCAGGAACAGATGATCCGAGCATCCTTTCTAGGTATAGAAGAAAACCAGGGTATTGTATTGCATTTTAATATATTGATTTTTTTTTTTTTAATTTCACATTGGAGTAGGATGGTGAGATCTGATATTTGTGATTTGCAGCTGCAGATCTGGTTTTGGACTTAAACACCATGACATAATTTAGTCTGAGCGTCCCATTCAGCAGGGAGCCATCTGCTTGGGCTGTGGTCTCACAATTTATTTGATCAGGGCATCTTTACTAATCCAAAGGGGACAGCGAGGGCACACTGTTCTGTAACCTGGAATGGTAAATGCATTGGAAGCACAGAGTGATCATCAGTCCATTGGCACATAGTAATAACAGGGGAGATGATACCCTCAATCAGCTTGTTCTCATGTCTATAACTCATAGTGGTACCAACAAACTCGTCAGTTGCCCAATGTCTAACTACGGTTGTTTTAAGTATTGTTTAGGTAAAAATACCAAGCAATGAAGTCTTGAAAACTTAAGTGTTGAATGAATGATGGCAGTAATGGCAGTGGGGGCTGCCCCTAGCTACCAGGATGACTGCTCTGCAATGCGTGGGAAGAAGATTCCCAGCACTGAGCCAAGATTTTAGAGGTAGACACTAGGGAGTGAAATTGCGTAATAATGCAGATGGAAAGCAGAGCTCTGAAAGATAGGGGGAACATCTGATTCAAACATATAGGTACTTTCCTTGGTATCTTAAGAAGACCTCCAGAACTCAGGGCAACTGTGCATGAAGGGAGAGAACCAGAGCCCCCACCCCAAGGCCTGGCTTATTTGTAAGTCTAGACCCACCTCCACTCCACTCCACTCCTTTCACTGCAAAGCTCATACCAAGTAATTTGACCCTCTCTTGATTGGTTAGTTAATTTAAACTTCTGTTGCCTTGGGATCCATCCTGTGGTGCAGTGTGCAGGGAGAATGTGTTCAATTCACTGGAGAAAAGGCCTCTTCATTCTTGCTGCTGGAAGTTGTTTTTTCCTTCCTCTCTTCCTTCTAACTTTTCCCTCTGCTCTTCCTCCCTCTCTCTCATTATTTTTTTGTCGCTATCCCCATTGCCTTTTTTTCCCCCAATCCAGTGGGCCATGCTTTAGGGCTCATTTTGGACTTAAACGGTATGAGATAATTTAGTCTGACAGTCCCATTCAGCAGGGAGCCATCTGCTTGGACTGTCATCTCCCAACATATTTAATCTGGGCTTCTTCGCTAGTCCCTATGGCCTGTTTCTGTGCCTAGGTTACAAACATAATCCTTTACTCATTTGGTGGAATCTCATCCCTGTTTGCCACATTTTAAGCATCTTCTTGCTGTACATAATCCAGGAAAATAATCAGCTGCCTCACAGATAAAACACAGTAGTGGCTGAGCTGGGAATCCTGTGATTCCTGTTTGTCTCCAGGCACAACAAACGAGTAACTGAACCAGGTTTCCCTCATCATCCAAGTCTAACTCTGCTATGAGTCTGTATTCCCTGGTCACCTCCCCCTACCACCCTGTCCTCTACCAGATGAGTCTTATTCAAAGTCCTCACCTCTCTTGCCACCATCCAGATAGTGAGTCTCCCACTTCAATTACATTGGAAGGAAAACAATATTGGCTGTATTCATCTCAGAACTAAACAAATGTACTACCCTATAGTCTTTCCATCTTGGATCTTCCTCCTTTCCCTCTTAGCTCTTTCGAAAGTCCTTCAGAGCTTCTTTCCTAAAGAAACAGATGCTGAATTCTCTGTCTGCTGCTAAAGTCCAAAGTACCAATTTAATTGGCCATTTTAGAATATCTAGAAACCTTGTCAATAAATTGTGTAAAATGGTGTCTCCAGAACAAGTTTTTCCTGTTGCCCCCACATATCTAGTTTGTCCCACATAGCTATCTTTCGTATGTCTATTGCCTTCCTGCTTCCTTCTCTCCTTCTGTATTTCTCTCTGGAATCACTGCTCCCAACTTCCTTGTCCTCCTGCATATCCATGTCAGCATCCTAACTTCCCTTTTCAACCTCTGTTAGAATTCTAACTGACAGGAGAATAAAAGTGCAATCAACAAACACTCAGAAAGTCCACCCTGCCACTTCCCCATGTCGTATCATGTATACTTTTCCTGTGATAGCTGCCAATACTCAGGTACCAAAATGTGGCACGTACCATATCTGCAATCATGAAGTAGAAAAGCTGATGTGACAGGGAGTAATCTGAGCATCCAAACTTTGTCATGATGTTCCTACAGGCCTCGGTGACAATGCAGGACTTGCTATTATCTTTCCTGTTGAGCAAGCAGGACAATGATAATGAGTAGCTCATGTGTCTGAAGATAGACTCCAGTACCTAAATGTAAAGGTGCATGTGTGGAAGAGTGGAACTCCCATTCATCTTTTTATGAATGCAGATGCAAGTTAAAGAAGAGGGAAGAAGTGCTCCAGAGAACAGAAGTGGTCAAAGAATATCTGCTGATTAGGAATAAAACCTACCAAGTTCCTAGCAAATATGTAAAGCATTTATCACTCATTTCCTCTGTAAAACAATCGATGCTGTCAAACGTGGAGTAGGCAAGTGAGGCGTCTGTTTGGTTCCACGAACGAGGAAGCATCCAAAAATGTGGTCCTAAAATTGGCTCAAATTCTGAAAGCAGATCAAAGAAGAAAATAATGAAGCGGTAGCAAGGGTGACACTGTACATTCCTTGTTATTCAACTTTCTGCCTTCTGTCCTGCTCTGATAAGGGCAGAACATACTACGGAGGGCTCTCCCTGTTGCATGCACACTGAGATACATGCTATATGCATCCATTTAAAAAGTTGTGCTTCAGCTGAGCCATTTACGGGGCTGTAGTGTGCCACAGAACCATGCACCCATTATGTCCAAAGCAATGGGTGCAAAGTTAGTCCTTAAAGTCAGTGATGAGCAGATATAATGATAGGAATGTATTCGGAAGGATTTTGAACTGTTATCTTTGGGGATGCAATAAATCAATTTGAGATAAATATCACTTTTGGTTTTTAACGAATAGTTAAAAGGCCCTGCACCTGACAGCTCAGAGATGACATAGCTAGGGAAGGCATGACATAAGCAATGGATTTAGCATAAGTGACTTCAAAGAAAGCTGTATCAGCACCTAAGTGAATTTCCCAGGGTCACACAGTAAACCAGTAGTGGAACCAGGAACAGCACCCAAAAGTTCAGACATTCAGTTCCCTTTCTAACCACTAAACACACTTCTACAGGAATTTGATGCACAGGAGATGCCTCTTTGTCTTTGATAACTATTCAGAAACTGAAGCACCTGCTTCATAAGGCATGCAGATAGGGAAAACACTTCAATATAAACACCTCCAGCCTAAATAATAAGTGCCCTTTTGCACACCCCACTGGAATTGGTGTCACTTAGTTTTACCTTTGAAATACTCTGGGTCACTCTGCCCAAGAGAATTAGAAGCTTTTTCAATGAGAGAAGACAACTTCTTCACCAGGCTTTTGACTTGGGCCTGCTGAGATGGTAATTCACGTTTTGAGGCCCATTTCTCAAGGGCTCCTTTCAAATGAGCTGCAGAAAGAAAGACAATGAGGTTGTGTATGATCATAGCCCTCCCTTTTATTTTTTCCATTTTAAAATATAGGTAGTTCTGCTGCTTCTACTAGAACCTTCCACAGAAAACTACACTCCAAGTACATTTCCCAGGCTTGAAGAAGAGCTCTGTGTAGCTCCAAAGCTTGTCTCACTCATCAACAGAAGTTGGTCCAATAAAAGATATTATCTCACCCACCTTGTCTCACAAAAAGTACATCAATTTCCTAGCTAAAGGAAGATTTTATCTGGAGCCAAATAATGACATCTTAAAATACACTTCAAGTGCTTTTGTATGTACCGTAATAACCAGATTGAACTTGTGACAACTTCTTCGCTTGGTCCGTGGGTACTTCACCATAGAGTATTACCACTTTGTAAGTGAACTGTTCCCCTCTGGTGAATAGTCAGGCGGATCCACCAACCTATCCCTACTACCTCCAACATAAAATGGTTGTGATGGCCAGGCACTCAGATGCTGTGGTGAAAAGCATGGTATTGTTTGGCAGGTATCAGCAGGTGGCACTGTTATACATAGTCTTGCAAGTGATTTTTGTGTGTGTGCACAAGGAAATGGTCAGTCCTGGGAGGATAAGCTGTGTTAGTTTGTGATTAATGCAAGTTTCTGTGCAGAGGCAGCTGTCCTTGGAGATGGAGTTGTGGGAGCTTTTGCTTTCCAACTTGGGCTCTGTTTAGAGTCAACTATTGCTCCTTGGGAACCAAGCATTGGGATTGGGCTTAGATTCCTGGAAGGAGGGATTGCCCTACATGTTCTTTGACCACCTCTGTTCCAGGACTGGTATAGGGGGGTAAATAAAACAAGTTATGTTTAGACTATATCCAGAGTCTATGTCACTGGTTTCTACTCCACTGGGAAGCTGATCTGAAAAGCCCTAGACATCCCCTACCATATGGTGGAGGGACGCCATTAATGTCAGAATAGGACACTGGTGTTTGAAGGTAGAGGCAACATTCTAAATATTTAGAGAGAGAAGGGCAAACTGTTAACACTCTGTAACACATTCAAGGATTTCTCACTGACATAAGCTTTTAATCTGCATCATCGATAGGGCAGCCTAGACTCACAGTTGTTCCTTTGGTGGGGGCAGTGTCAAGGGTCAGAAAAGACATGATAACATCGGGGGTATCTGAAGGAAAGAGATAAGGGCCCATTGTATGAAAGTGCAACTTTAATGGAGCGCTCACTCCACTGCGATGACTTCCCTGAGAGCTGATGACAGGCAGTGCCATCTACCAAAAGAACACTTAGTTTCAATCCTATTCCCCCAGCGTCTCTCAATCCACACCCACCTGCAAGCCAGCTAATGGGAGAAGGGTAGCCCATTGCAGTACCATCTTCCTGGGCACAATGTCATGTGCACAGCTTCTGGACAAGTGACAGCCTGTGAGAAGAATCTAGACTTTCCAGCACCAGTGACAGCCACCAGAGAGGCTTTAGGTCCATGACTGGCAGGAAGCGTTAATGTCTCGTGTGGGGAAGGCAGTGTTGCCCACTCTTGATTTTTTTATTTTTAAAGCTGTACCTCCTGGAGTCATGCTATTACATGAGGCCCATATAGGAGAAGACAGGGAAAAAAGGAAATATATATCATTTAAAATCTCATGATTTTTAAGCCAAATCTCATTATTTTTAAGGACCTGACTGATACTTTGAACACTTGGGGTTAGCAATACTGGGAAAGTTAAGATGCCTCCAAACTCTTTGCAGTACTGCCTATAAAAGCCTTGACAATGGCTAAGCTGCTGGTGTGCACAGCCCACTGATGATCATGCTGATCAATATTGTCTCATCATTCACTTGTACTCCCTTGGCTGTCTGTATCCATCTGTTGTCTCTTGTCTTAAGGTATGTCTGTATTGACGTTGGCACTGTTGGCACTGCCAGACTGATTCTGCGGGATCAACTGAGTGGCAGTGGAGACCCGCTCAATTGATCCGGAAGTTGACGCTGTTAATCCACCCCGCAAAAAGATTAACACTGCATCGACAAGAGGGCATTTCCCGTCAGCGCAGCGTAGCAGGGACGCTGCACTACGTAGAAGTTAGGAAGTCAATGGGAGCTACACAAGCTACTCTATATAGCTTGCATATCTCCCGTTGACTGCCGCCGAATTTTGCTGGCAGTGTAGACCAAGCCTAATACTTGGATTGTAATCCTCTCTGGGGCACAGCCCATCTTTTTTATTCTGTTTGTACAGCACTTTGTATAATGGGCTTCTGGTCCATGACTAAGCCTGATGGTGCTATGATAATACAAATAATAATAATAAAGCCACCAATCAGTCTTAAACAAGCAATGACTAGGCCTTTGTTCGAGAAGCCATCCCTTGACATTAATGCCCTTGCCAATTACTGCGCCATCTCAAGGCTTTCCTTTTGGGGGAAGGCTAACCAAAGGGGTGGCACTTGCGCAGATCTGGATTCTTCCATCTTGCCAGACCCTTACCAATCAGGTTTCAGGTCTATATATAATATGGAGATCATTGTGCAGGTAAAAGATATGTCATATGTTAATGGCTGCTTCTTGGCCAGTGAGGCTGGATTAGCCAGACAAACTCCACAGGGAGAAAAAGGAGGATTTGTCAGTTGTCAAAAAAAATCTCTGCATTGCTCAAGGGCTCGCTCATGCTACTGACACATGTAGGGCTGATCAAACAGCTGCAAAACGGTAGATAAGCACCATCTTATATATACATATTTGCATGACTGTATATTGGTAATAGACAGTTGGTAATGGCCCAAGGGGTTGGAATGTTGGCAGCACACTCTCATTCTGTTAGTCTATCTGTCCCTATGTAAATAACCCAGAGGGGTCAAACTTATCCTGTGATGATGGCTAAAGGACATTTTAAATTAGGGGTTGGCTGCAGTCCCCATAAAAACAAACATTAAACCACCTTTCTGTTTTGATTTCTTCACTGTGTTTCAATGATTCTTTGTGACTTGTTTTTCCCTCTAAGCCCCCCACTCCACGATCATCCCTGATGACCAGATAGAACAGAAACCCCCTCCCTTTCTGTGTCTTCTCTTCCTGCACATGCTCCTCCCTTTGTTCATCCCACCTACTCTGCATCCCTCTCCTTGGTCTTGTAGCCCCATTTTTCCCCTCTTCTTTGCTTCTCCCTTCCCTATTTTCTTACCTCTCCTCCCTCTCTCCATTTGGCTTCCTACCTCTCGTTGTTTCTCCACTGATCTTTTTTTAGTTTTTTCCTCCTCTTTTACTCTCCCACTCTCTTTTGCTCTCGCCTGACTCTCCCCACTGTTGTTCTGCTGTGTGGGTTTCACAGCAAAGCTTACTGCAGACGTTCTGCAGCTGCTCAGCTCTTGTGAGAGCAATCAGCTAGAATCTTCTGCAGTGGAATAAAGTCTCAGAAATGTGGTCTCCTCATCAGAACCATCAAAAATGGTGTGAATGAAATAGCACAAGGTATAGAACCTGAACTACAAGGTGTGAATCTCCATAATTCAGTGTTGTCTGGACCTGAGGTTTTCATTTGACTCATTTGAGAAATGGCTCTGAATTTGGGATCCTTTTGCAAAGTTTCCCAAAGTTTGGGGTGGTTTGGCTCCTAGGTCTGGTTTGGAATCCTTTCTAATTTTCATTAGATTCCCTATACAGGCTTCTGGCTGATGGTTTCTGAGACCCCCTAATGGACCACTAATGAGGCACTCTTCCACTAATGTGATCAACCAGTGGTTCTCCCATTAATCATCAGAGCAAAGAGATGACACTCTCTGGCATACCTTGCCTTCCTGTGATATCTCTGCTCTTCATCTCATGCTCTACAGACAGAGTGTAGGAGTCAGTTCACACACAGCTCTGAGTGTATGGCTGAGTACAGAGGTGACAAATGACTGGCTGGTTTTCAGAAAACTACTTTTAGTTGTACTATCATTCTGTTAGCAGGATATACATTATCTTAGCAACAAACTATAAGCCTCCCTGCCTCCCATCCCTTCCAAAAACTTCATCCTGCCAAAACCAGAAGGGTTGTCATGTACGTAAATGCAGCACTAGTGATAAAGAAATACAAATACTATGGCTGATTCGCTGTTGAGCTCTGTTCATGCCCAAATAATGAGCTAGATTCTGATCATACACTTGGGTAACAATACTGCATTCAGTGGAGTTACTCCTGATTTACACTAGTATGAGAGCAAAATCTGACCCAAAGTGTGGACCAGATCCTAGCCCCCCTGCAGAAGATGGTTGGCACGCATCCACAGGCACACAGCGGACACATAGTGAGGTTAGTCAGCCAGGTTAGCCATTTACTTGAAAATTCCTCCAACATACTAGAAGCCTGGGATATGGCATACAGTCAGCATAGATGATTCTACAACTTCTTCTCCTAGCCTTTGTCCTCCTACTCCTGGGCAAGTGGGTATTTGAGGAAAGGGTCATGGCCAGAACACTGCTGAGCTCTGATCCCAATCACCAGTATGGTTATGGGGAGACATTGCAGCTGGGTACAATGAGGAGCAGTAACAAGGCTGCTCCAACTTGCCCTAACCCTAGAATCTGGGAAGCATACAGGTGAATTTCATTCACCTTGGTCTCAACCTTGTGGGTCCTGCCAGAGGAGTATAATATCCAGCACCATCAAGTGGATGAAATATTCTTTCTTCTGCACATCTCACCCCATTTCCCCCCAAACATGACAAAAACAATCTATGTGACTCCTTTTAAAAATGACAATAATCTGTGCTTCCCTAAGGATGCCTGCTCAGTACAAAGGGAAGCTGGAACACTGCCACTTTATTTTAATTTGAAAAACTAACCATTCAAAAAACATTTAAATAGGTGTAAAACGTATACATTGAGAGCCCTTTAATGGTGCTATTAGGAGTCAAGGTTTGTTCATAAAAACTAATTTTAAAGGTGAGAGTTTCATATCAATGTAGCATGACATTTTTTAAAGCAATTGTTACAGTACCTTGCAAAATACGAAATCCCAACACTGCATCTAAATTGATGTCCCTGTATTTATTTGCCAGGAAGAAAGTTGCTTTCTCTAGAGCAGGTATGATAATGTTCCTCGTCTCAGCCTCACTTTTTGACAGGTCAGACTTAAAGAGAAAGATCAGCAGCAGAAACATAGGGAATGACATTTCTGCTTTGCTAGCTTGCTTGGAGAAAGAAGATTGTGCAACTCGGAGATGTCAGCTGGGTGACTGGTAGTTTTCCCTTCCCAGCGTAACCATTTAGAGCAGGGGTGTCAAAGCATTTGGCCCGCGAACCTTTTTCATGTGGCCCGCGTATGTCTTTGATCCTGGCCGCCGAAAGTAATTAGTGGAGCCGGCGAAAGTTTGCATTGCCACTTTAAGAGATTTGTGGGGCCAGGGTGTTAAAGCGGCAATACTTTTTGCTCCAGCACCTAAGGGGAACTCGCCATAAATTTTTTCGGCGGCGGGTATCCCTCCTAGAAATCTCTTAAAGTGGCAATGTCAGTGTCCCCAGAGCGAAAGGGCAGTGCTGAAAGCTAATGATGCTGCGCGGCCGAGAATGGGCAGAGTGCCTGAAATATTCGGCGGAGAGCATTGTATGGCCCCTTCAGAGATGAGGTTCTGTGATTTCGGCCCGTCACTTTGAGCGAGTTTGACAACCCTGATTTAGAGTGTGCTGTGTTCTCAATGCACATATGCGGGGCCAGTTCTAATAGTCCTCATTCATGGGCGAATCCCTGATTCCTTTTAATGTTTAATTTAGACCAAATTCTTATTGCCTAGGATTCATAGAAAGGAATGGAGGGTTTGTCCCTGTGTAGATGCAAGGAGAAGCAATGAACAATCTATGCAGTTGATGACAGAAGACTGGGAATGTCAGCGATACACTCCGGAAGAAGTGCTGAGACATCAGATGGTCCACAAGAAGTGGACTATATTTTTGGCATTTAATGCAGCATATCTGTGTGCTGCTGGAAAGCTGAATATGTTCTGATGATGGTTGTACTGTATATGGAAGGATAGACTTTCACCGTTCGCTACCAGAACTGACTACTTTCCTTGTCTCTCTGACTGGACTCTTTGGTCTGCTGAGGCCACTTTCTGCTATAGTGGAGAATTCCCCTTGCAGGGGGATTCTTTGCCAGCATAAGGTGAAGGAAAGGGGCACTTCTGGAGGTGGAAGACTGACAGGAGGGTGTGGTGGACTGAGCTAATCCCCAACTGGTATAAGGTGTTTGGACCTTATGCCAATGATGGAAATTAGAGTAGCAGGGGGCCTATTCTAACTTCCACAATGGCTGGGTGGCTGAGGGATCAGAGAACAGCAACCAACTCACTCAGGCCACTACGCCGCACTCAGATGCTATGGAGCATTGCTCCCTGCATTGAGTCATTCTCTTTGTAACTTGGCCATTCCAGTCACCTTCACCCTTCCTGATACCATAGCTGTAATATGCTGAGATGTGTTCCATATACTTTTGTGCGAAGAGCCATGTACAGAAAATGAAGTGTGTGTTTTGTATTACAGGGGAGAGGGGAATCCAATCAAATTTCAGTCCAGTAAATGTGATTGTCCTGGTAGCCTCTCAATCAAGTATTCACCAGCTTCAACACTGCTTTGCTTCTGAGATCTGACATGTACTAAAGCTGCTTATCTTTGCAAATTATTTTATAGGTTACAAAAACAAAAAAGCTGCCTTCTATATGACCAGCAGATTTCTAAACCAAGGACATTTAAACAGGATTTAATGTCAAGAGGGATAAATTCAGAATACAGCCAGAAGGGCAGAGGTCTGTGGAACACTTACTGGTTTCTGCAGAGAGCTGGTTGGTCACATGTGCTGGTTTCATTTTCCTATTTCTGCCTGCTAAATCATATTTAAAGATGTTAAGAGCACATTACTTTCGTAATATCACTTTTCCAGGTGAGCAATTGCTGCAGTTCCCACAGCAATGGTTTGTGAATGAGAAGGGAGCTGGCTCCATGACCTTATTACTACAAAGAGGTTCAGACTATGAAGAGGTTTGTGAATCCCTGTTGTACAGGTATACATGAATCCATTTGGTTCTGCACATTCCCTAAAGAGTCCTGAATTCACTAGGGAAAATATCCCACTTTGCAGCTTCCAACTAGCAGCTAATAAATCCATTTCAGGTGCAGGATGTTCCATGTAAGACCTAGATTTGAACCCGGTTCAATTATAGATAAAAGAGGACTTATTTCTGCAAGACCTGTAGCTCTAGTCCACTGGCATTCTTCCGAAATACATTAGCTTAAACTATAATTTAAGAGACAACATCCTATTCCTAGAAGTAGGGATTCTTGCCAGTAGGGCACGGTGTTGTACACATAATTTGATGCAAGTGAAATTAAATAAACTGATACCCAGATCTTTTTCTTCTCTGGTAACCCCTCAGTAACCCTGAAAATATTAAAATCCATATATGCTGCAAATGTGAGAAACTTCAGATTTTTTAATACTAACTTTAGCTAATTCATGTTCTCCAGCTTTGATATCACAGGCTCTTGATTTTCCAAAGAGGACATCAATGGGAGCTAATAGTACAGTACTTGGCACTTTGCAGGACTGAGGGTTGCATATGTTGCTGTTAACACTTTGTGAGTGACATGTATAAGTTACAAATTTCTTCTTAAAAAACCCCAAAATATTAAAAGAAATAGTAATGATCCAACAAAACAGTTTTCTTGTCTGTTTTCCATTAAATGTACATGTAGCCAAAACAACGTGAGCTCATTGTAACTGTAACATTACGGTTTTTATATAATTGCCTCATTGAAAATACCCCCTTTTTGCCTTAAAATTAAATAAAATATATAAAAACAAGACATAATTCTGAAAATATACGTAAAGCCTAGGTATTTCCTTGAAGTGTCTTTTGGTGTAAATGCAGCATAGACAGCAAGTTTTTTATTAAAGAAATGCCATTTCATTATATGAATTCCCTTTCAGTATATATATAAAACTCCCAAAGAGCAGTAATAGGCTAAAAAAAAATGGCCAGACCTTTTCAGAGCATGAATTTAAGTTATTGCAAATTTCAAAAGCTCTGTGTCATTGAAAAAAGAAATGGCAAAAGTATACAATGTGCAGGTTTAAAGTGATGAATGTGCACTATAAACTGGTGGACCTGAGTGTGGTTTTCATCGAGTCAACTAGAGTTTACAGCAGTGGTTTCGAATCACAGATACGTGTACCCCTGGGAGTATGCAGAGGTCCTCCAGGGGATATATATCAACTCATCTAGATATTTACCTAGCTTTACAACAATTATAGGTTAAAAATGAGGACAGTAACAGTGTGCTGTGACACTTTTGTATTTTTATGTCTGATTTTATAAGTAAGTAGTTTTTAAGTGAGGTGAAACTTGGGGTTACTCAAGACAAATCAGACCCCTAGGAGGGGTACAGTAGTCTGGAAAGGTTAAGAACCACTGATTTACAGGCTGCACAAATTCCAGAAAAGGTCCATGGTGGAGCTACTAACCAAATCAAAGGTCTGAAGGGTTTTAAATTAGGGTGAAAGGCTCAGATAGATAGTTTGGAGAAATGGCTGCAAGAGAATCATCTTGGATACAGGTCTAAGCAGCCAGAGGAACATCCTGATACCAACAGAGAAGGGAGAAGCAAGTTGAGTGTCTGCAGGGTGTTGTAGTGCAGGGCCCCAGCATGGGGGGGGGGGGGAGAGAAGGGTACACTTTACCAGGGCCCAGAGGCCCTGGCCCAGGCTGCAACCCCCATGGGTAGGTGTGTGGGAGGGGGCCATGTTAATACAAGTTTGTACTGGGCCTGAAAAGATTATGCTTGGGTCCTGACCTAGGGCCACTCTCCGGCAACCACTCTTTGTTCCCAGCAGAGCTGGCTGGTTCCCTATCGCTAGACGTCAAGGAGAAAATCTGGCATGATGCAGACAGACATCAGTCAGCGGCAGGCTTGCACCGCCCTGCCCGAGGAGTCTCCCCACCCCGCTCCCGGGTGCGTGGCGGTGCGCGGTGATGCTCGGACGACACCCGATCAGCGGCTGATGGCGCCACGTGGCTGCAGGGTGAACCTGCCTGGGGAGCCACGGTCCCCGCCCCCAGGCGGCGCTGCTCCAGTCCAGGCTGCCACCGGCCTGTACCTCTCGGCTGAGACCCGCCCGCTCCCCGCCCCGGCCCGGCACTGGAAGCCTCGCTCTGACTCCACGGTGGCGGCCGCTGTGAATACGCGGGGCGCTCTAGGTCCCCTGCGCGCGCGGAGCTGCCGGCGGCGCGACGCCTCCCTCCCGAGTCCCGACTCCGCCCCAGCCCCGCCACGTCAGCGGCACAAGATGGTGGCCTCCATCGCGCTCCTGCTGCCGCTGGTAGTGGCGGCATTAGCGCTGTGCGCGGCGCTGCTGTGGCTGCGGGCCGGGCCGCAGGGGGCCCGAGGGCGGGTATGCGTGGCGGTGCTGGGCGATCTGGGCCGCAGCCCCCGCATGCAGTACCACGCGCTGGCCCTGGCACGGCACGGACACGACGTCACCCTGCTGGGCTTCCTCAGTGAGTGAGACCGGCCCGAGGGCCCGGACTTGCCGTGCCTCCCCTCCTCCTCCGCACCCAGCCTGCCCCGGGATCGGGGCCCCTCTGCTGGGCTTCCTCAGCGAGTGAGAGCCCTCCCCACCTCTCCTGCCCCTACCCCTCACCACAGGCACGGTATGGTGTCATCCTTCCGAGTTTCCTCCTTGAATGAGGCTTCCTGCCCAGGGGCCACCTTGAACCATGCCCACAGGGGCTCGCAGCCCACCTCTCAGCTGGGCCCAGTGGGGACCGGTGTAGCTGCCCCCATGTTTAATGTCGAGACACCTAACAGCAGCCACCTGTCTCTGATTAGCCGTGTCCTATACGAAGATTCATGCCCCTTCCCCACCTAAGGGCAGGCTACCACCAGGGTGGCAGTTGCCTGCCTTATGCTCCAACCCCAAGAAGTTTTCAGGCGCTCACGGTGACAACTCACATCATGCTGCATCGTCCTGACCCAAGCGTAGCCTGGGGTGATTACTGGTCCGCAGCATGAGTGCTAATCACTGCAGTCTGCACTCAGATCAGAGGGCACACATCACGCACTGGGACCTGTTGTCTTGGTGGGTCATACAGCGCACAGCTGCATATGTTCATTTGAGTATTTATTTATTTATTTGTTGTTTTAGTATTTATTTAATTTTAGTATAGTATTTTAGTCCTGTACTTTGAGTGGGGCTGTGTTCCATATTGAAGTGGTGTTTTTCCCCCAATTCGCCCTTATTTTATAAGTTTAATAATATGTCCTGTTATAGTAATAGTCTAGTAGGTGTGTTCAGTAAACAGATCGCTTTAGAACAGTTTCCTTTTCTTCCAGGCACAAAGCCCCACAATGACATTTTGTGCACTGAAAAGATACACATTGTATCTATTTCAGAACTTAAAGTATTGCAAGGTAAGTTAAATAAGTTAGATGATTTTTAGTTGTTCAAATGTATCAACATTTCAAATATTTTTCTGTTCTGAAGGTATTTACCATTATTGTTCAGTGAAAACCAATTCCTATGGTCTGAGTGTAACTTCCAGGGTATAGTGAGCATCATTACTTCTTTTAAAGAAGCAGGAAGAATTTGCACTTTCATACAAGAGGTTGTTTTTAAAGATGTGCTGTCACTCTTTGTACCAGAGATCTGAATCTGGCTCAAAATTAGCATATTAGTTTATCCTACATGGAATCTACATACACTTTCATTATGTTTAACAATCTGAGCACTCACAGGAAAACTTGGACAATACCTTTAAAGTAAACTGAGAAAGTGGTTGAAGTTGCATGTTTATGCTGTGTATGTACTTACATGCACTATGAATTTCTTTTTTCTAAAAAAGAGACCACAATGCTTTCATTTTTAAAATTAAATCACTTTATCATCACTTTAAAAATTGTTCTTCTTTTCATAAGTTGATTTTAAATTAATTGCATATTTAGGGTATGCTATGTGAAATTTTGACAAAGATTTCTGTCATTTTACAGTTGGTCCTAAGATTTTGCAGTATATTACAAAAGTTATTGCACAGGCAATACAACTGTTCTATACAATGCTGAAGATAGATCGGCCATCTTATATTCTTCTTCAGGTATATATATAGATATATATTTTATGTATATATTGTATCTCACTGCAGTACATTTTTCCTGCAACATCAGAAAACATAGTGACTGTTCATTTTGATAATAAAACTATTAGTGTGGAATGAATAGTGAAAACAAATTTGTGCAGATGTGAATTTTGATTAATATATTTGCAACCTTTGTGTTCACTTTTTTCATTAATTTTTGAGCATTCAGACTTTATTGGCACAAACATTAGTGAAGTGAGTTAAGCACAGATGCTTGAGTGTTCACAAAAACAAATTTCAATTGCATATTTGAGAGTAGAATTTGAAATCCATCTAATGTATGCAGCACAAATTGTGGCTTAAATAGTCAAATATAGAATTCAGAATTGTATGTGTTAAATAATCTATTCAGAACAGAACAATGCCATAATTGGTTTATCCGTGTGAATTGCAAATTCTATGTTCTCTTGTAAAAATCACAATTCATACTGCATTGATTAATATAAATGTTGAGTTTTCCAGTCAAGTATTCACTTAAATTTCATTCACTTTAAATGTGTGTAACTCACATTAATTGGTAAGGCCTCAGTCCTGCAAACATTTAGATAAATACTTAACTCCACATGAGTAAATAGTGCTGTTGAAATCAGTTTCCTAAGTGGAATTAATGTTGGCTGCAGACGTCAAATTGAGAGCACGGAAGGGTAAAATCTTTTATCCATAGAACAAATACAACATGAGTGAACAGCGGCATGAGCTTCACAATGCTCCTCTTTCCCCCAGCAGTGTTCCTTGAACTTCCCTTGGAGGTACCATCTTAGGACTGAGACAGACAGTAGCTCTATTTCCATAACAATGAATCTGGGTTTCGTCTGCTGGCATTTAGAGCTAGGTTGTGATGGTAGTTGTGATGTGACGTATGCTCACAAGGGACTGAGATTAACCAACTCTTTTCATATAGGTTACTGAGTAGCTGCCTGATACCTATGACTTTTGGTCACTAACTCATGGGCCATATTTGGACCAGTGACTTAGAGATTGTTTGAAGCAATTTCAGTCCAATCCTTTCCTTTTTTGGCAGCTGATAAATGATTTGTCATTGTCATAATTTACTACTATTTTTGTTTTATTTATTAAACAGAATCCTCCAGGCCTGCCTAGTATAGCTGTTACCTGGATGGTTTGCCTTGTACGAAGAAGCAAACTGATCATTGATTGGCACAACTATGGTTATACTATAATGAGTCTGAGCCATGGAAAAAGTCATCCTATAGTACAAATTGCAGAGTGGTTTGTATAGAAGTCTTTATTTTTCTCTTACAAATTGTATAGTGTTTACCGCATTAAAAAAAGTAGAAGACAGAAGTTAGGAGACAGTTGGCAAAGAGATGTTTCCTTAAAGAGGCACTTTATTTTTAGGTTCCAAATTGATCTACTTTCCTTTTGGAAGTGTCCTATAGAATTAACTAGAAAATGCTTTTTCTATAGGTTTTTGGGTCTTCCTACAGAACTTAATTGAAAATTCTATCCTTGTTATACCATTCTGTAAAAGATTAAAAAAAGCTATGGAAAATGATAATGTTCTCCGTTACATTTTAGAGCAATTCCTATTCCTGTTGCTCCTATTGCATTCTGTCGGATTTTTCACAAAGGGTTAAAATGGTTATACCTTGGTGAGGAATGTCCTCCAGTAATAGCTAAATATTGTTTGAGCGTACGCACATACCAACATTCGTATGTGAAGTGTACACACAGAGTTGTAAGAAGCCTAGTGACTTAGGCCTCGTCTATACTTGAAAATTAGGTTGATTTAACTGTCAAGAATGTGAAAAATCGCTGCCTCGGAGTGGCATAGGTAGCCTACCTAAGTGCCTGTGTAGACAGTGCTAGGTTGACCGAAGAATTCTTCTGTTGACTACCACCTCTCAAGGAGGTGGATAACTTATGCTGATGGGAGAATTCCTCCCATCAGCATAGATAGTGTCTACACTGAAAGTGCTACTTCAGTGCACTGCTGTAGCATTTTAAGTGTAGACAAGCCTTAAGAAGGCCTAATTATTTCTGAACCTGAGTGTCATCCATTGCATCCTAATGAGCTGCAACCATGCTTCTGAGATGCATGAGCTACACGTATGTAAATAGAGAAAGTCAACAGTAACCTGGGTCTCTTCAGATGGGTTGGAGTCATAATTTTATGGTGTACATAGCTGTGTTAATTCCTTATATGTTCCATTTCTCAGATTTGAATATATTCTGCTTCTTGCTTTGTTTGTTATGACTAGATTATGCTAAACACTTCCTTTTTATTATAATTGCTTTCTGATTTGCGTGTTGGTTCTGAACTGCTGCTTTGCACAGTAGCTCATCTTTCAAGATTATGTTGGTAGGTCACTTTTGTTGGATTTAGTTTAAGCCTTTAGTTTCTCTGGGCCTCAAAGTGTGCAGCATGTACTCTACTTTATCTTGAATATTGGCTCTATATACTGGCTCTTTACTGGAGAAATATCAGCATAGACATAATTTCCCTGTTAAAAGGCAAGTGACAAATGAATACTGCAAGATACAGTTCCTGATCATTTTAGGCAAAATTATGTTTGTTTATATTAATGTTCATTCCAAAGGTTAGGCATTGGTGAAAAACTGGTATTCAGTGTCAGAATCTCATTAGATGGGAATGGCATTTGGTTTATAACTGAAATTTAATTTGTTAGGTATGAAAAGCTTTTTGGAGGTCTGTCTGACTACAACTTTTGTGTGACTAATGCAATGAAAGAAGATCTACAGATGAATTGTAACATCAAGTAAGTCAAAGGCCTTACACAAATGATTGCGTGCAGACTTTCACTTAGATGAGGATATGTGGCTAGCTAGCCAGCCCTAAAGATTTTGTATTCCTAGAAGTCTAGCTTTATTGAACTGTATAATCAGGGATCCAAAAAGCTTCTTTCTGACTCAGAACTATTACTTGGAAAAGCATATTCGTCATGAAAGTATTGGTATTGGTCCACCCCAGTGCTTCTGGTACTAGGAGGCTGAGAAATAGAGGACTGGTAGACATACATGTCACCAAACTTTTCTTACGTTTTTGTTGTTTAAAACCTCTTAGTAGTTCCACAAAACTTAAATAAAAGTGAATGTGTATCCCTCCTCTATAATTCCCTTTCCCAAGACAGTCTGAGAGGCCATTTCAATTAGATGTTTGTGATAGTTAGAGAGGGGGACAGCTGGGGCCTTTGGCACCCACACAGGAATTGAAGCAAGCAGGAGGTGATTGAGTGTTTTGGTAATGGTGGTCATGGAGGATGAATTTCTTATTGAAATTTGAGTATTGGAGGAAATTGGAATTCCCAACCTCAGTAAGCCTTAATATCAACTATTGGCCCCACTCATGAATTTTTTTCTGAACTAATTCACTTTAAGTGTCCACACTGTATCATTAAGCTTCCTAGTTAACCCATCCCTGACTTGAAAGGGGCAGTTCATATGTTGTGGAGCCATTGTTTCAGACTCAGGCCCAGGGAAACATTATTGCATCTGTTTACTGTCATTTCACATTCTGAAAGTTTTTCTTTTGTGATTATAAGGGCTGGGGAATTTTTCAAAATGAACTGTGACCAAGAATCAACATTTTATGAGGCAAGTTAAAAAATGAGGACAATTATACTGCAGTTTATATGGCTGTATTATGTGTGGCATATATGCATTATGGATGGGTCCCTATTTTGTAGGATTTTCTCCGCTATGCCAAGCCTAGTTCTGCCTTATGCCACGTGAATAAGCAGGAGTCCTGCCAAATATGTAATATTTTTAATTGGTGTAGTACATTCCTCTAGATCTTGAGAAGGCACTAGCCAGAAGGGCAGAATACGGACCAAACAGAGTCTATATAGCTTTGTTCAAAAGCTGCTCTTATTTGTAATGCAGACTGGGGAGGTTTCAGTGCTTGGACGCTCTTCCCTGAAGAGTGCCTTTGTGTCTGAATCAAGAGCGAAGTTGGCTTGCTGAGGCCTCACAATGGTCACACCCTGCCCAAAATGAGGGAGGCTAAAATCTGTTCTGTGCAAACTAGGATTAACCTTCAGTCTCCCAGTCACTTGCCAGGGCAGCCCTTGATGTCACAAAATACCAAGCAGCCCCTGCTGTAAATACTTCTGGAACATGGCTCTCCCTGAGATTTCTTCAATGATATACTGTACTTCCTGCTTAGAAATCGTTTTTTTGTATGATGAAGAAACAAGGGTTTGTCTCTGCTACAGAATGTATGAGAGCAACCTGGATAAGCACATGGGACTTTATTTAAAAAAAAAAAAAATTCACATTGAAAAGCATTAAAAATGATATAGACCTCCTTCCTTCTTGATAGATCTAGGCCCCAGTCCTGCAGATACAGGCATGTGTTTAAGTCAGTAGGACTATGCAATTGCTTAACTGTTCACAGTTTTGGGGCACTGCTGTGCTCTCTTGTACATCCGTGGGGTAGCAGAAGTGCCCAACGTAATAGCTCTTGTATTCTAAGAAGGTTTTAAAATATAAAGAGTTTTCAGAATCAGAGCATTCATTATTTTGTTTTATTAAAGCTTTTAATTGCCTTTATATATGTTTTTATTTGACTGATGAATTTGTTTCACTACAGAGCAATAACCCTCTATGACAAGCCAGCTTCTTTTTTTAAGGAAACACCATTAGAACTTCAGCATAAATTATACATGAAACTTGCCAAAGACTATGCTCCATTTAAAAGAGGGTATGTATAAGTAACAGATGCAGTTACAGTCTTTATTAACTGAACTAAGACCCGCCAGCACACTTAGTTTAGAAACTGAGTATATGCTTCTTGCTTGTGACTCTTTTTCCACAGTAACTGACTGCAGTTTATCGTGGCTATTGTTTCTGTGATTCCCAAGTGCATGTGGAGTGGAAAGTGGTGTGTTTTAAGGTCTCAAGTTCCTAAAATTTTATCCCCAAGGTTACTAAACATTTATAGTCCAGAGAAACAAAAGCTGATAGGCCAAATCTAAATAGTTGTTTTTCTTAATGCAGATCCAAAGATATAACCCCCACTATTTTAGTCACATAAGATTCTCATCATGCCTTCGGGGACACCACAATTAAAAACAAGAAAGATACTCACAATTTAGTCTTGAATATTTATTAGAAAAGAAAGGAAAAGGAAACACAAGCAAGCAGTAAACAATAGTTACTTCAGTCAGTGTGTCTTCTGTACATCTGTCTGTGGAGAGCTTTCAACAGAGATTATATTCTGGCAGGTCGGTCCGTCCTAATAGAATCATAGAGTTGGAAGGGACTTCAGGAGGTCATCTAGTCCAACCCCCTGCTCAGAGCAGGACTAACCTCAGCTAAATAATTCCAGCAAGGGTTTTGTCAAGCCTCAGCTTAAAAACCTCTAAAGATGGAGATTCCACCACCTCCCTAGGTAACCCATTCCAGTGCTTCACCACCCTCCTAGTGAAAAACTTTTTCCTAATGTCCAACCTAGACCTTCCCACCTGCAATTTGAGACCGTTGCTCCTTGTTCTGTCATCTGCCACCACTGAGAACAGCCTAGCTCCATCCTCCCTGGAACCCCCTTTCAGGTAGTTAAAGGCCGCTATCAAATCCCCCCTCATTCTTTTCTTCTGTAGACTGAACAAGCCTAGTTCCTTCAGCCTCTCCTCATAAGTCTTGTGCTCCAGCTCCCTAATCATTTTTGTTGCCCTCCGCTGGACTCTCTCTAACTTGTCCACATCCTTGTTGTAGTGGGGGGCCCAAAACTGGACACAGTACTCCAAATGCAGCCTCACCAATGCTGAATAGAGGGGAATGATCACTTCCGGTGATCTGCTGGCAATGCTCCTATTAATGCAGCCCAATATGATATTAACCTTCTTGGCAACCAGGGCACACTGCTGACTCATATCCAGCTTCTTATCCACTGTTACCCCCAGGTCCTTTTCTGCAGAACTGCTGCCCTAATGGGGCAGACTGAAGTGTATTATTTTCCAAAATTAGTAGTGAGTCCTGTCTTCATATACACTTGATAACTAAATCAATGTATAGACAGGCAAGAGAATTTCATTTAAAGATTGATGAATCCTCTTTGGTTTATTATGGATAACCTACACCGTTTATAAATTGGCAGAGGTAAATGATCTTAACTAAGTTCTATGAAAATGAAGAAAATATTTAACTTATTTGCTTAAAAGAAGCTTTTCAACAGTTTCTCAAATGATATAGCAGTATTTTGTATAAACCCATCAACTCACTGTAAGGAGTGGTTTTGAAACAGGCAAACTAATAAATATATAAATCTGAATTTCAGAGTAAATCTCACTATTTTTCTCTTTGTTAAGGTTATCTGATGTCTCCTGTCCAGGAGTATACAGTCTGAACTGTTGTTCTGGTGTTGTTAATACCTTAAATTACAATAACTTTTAAATATCACATTGAAATTATTACACGAATAATTTAAACCTAGTCCTTTGACAGTGCTTTTGTAAACATTATCTCACCAGTGATGCTGAAATCTTAGTGATGTCATAATATTGCAGAAACAGTGCTAGAGTAGAAGGTTGATTCTTGATGTTGCTTTATGGCTTCTTTGTCTTTTTGCTGCTATTTGCTTGCTTGAAAGAGCTGAGATGACCAGGCTAAGATGAGTGTACCAAGTTGGTATCTCAGTTCAGAGAGATGTATACTCTTCTCCTTCTCTGGTCCCTCTGAAGGTAGAAGATGCACCTCTTTGAGGGGATTGGCAGAATCCAAATATTATTTGCTATCACCCTTCATTGTCTCAACAGCTTCATGGGATGACATTGATAACATCTTCAGCTCGTGAACATGCAATCTGTTAATACATATGCAGCACGGTTGTAAATCTTCAACTTCATGATCATATTGCTTTTGTTTTTGTGGAGAGAAATTTTCGGAGTATCTCTAAAGGTGGAGTCTTAATTCTTAGTTCGTCTTCTGAGATCTCTCTCTAATTCCATCAGGGTTTAATAAATTGAATTTCTGTTTCAAATGCGTCCAAATACTCCTCCTTTCTACATAAGTTCTTTTAACTTTAAAATAGACTTTTTAATCTTAAGTGATTCTTAGAGTATTTAGACTCAAATAGTTCTCAAAGAAAACATTGTTTCTTCTTAATAATCCTTGGAGGGGTGGTTCTTGTCTTTGATTTGGTAAGGAAGTTAACTAATTTCCCAATTCGTATAAATACTTTATATTCAAGTGGCTTCTTGTATGTTATATTAGTAACATGTTACAGCAGTGTCATTTGATTCCATGTTGGTACATAGAATATATCACTATTCACATAGCAATGGTGTCAGAAAGTTATTACATTAGATGCTTGCATCTAGATACAAAATATTCTAGATTAAACATTGCAAAAGGAGCTTATGCTATCTTTAACATTTAAGTAGCAAATGAAAGGTTTTCAACTGTAGTGGAAACACAGGGTTAGAAGTAACTAAAACATTTCCCAACTATACAAGTTTTCCTTAGAGTTAAATGAATAAAGATTTGAGTGCCTATAAAAGAAAATTTTCAATATGAATATTTCTAGAATTCTTTGTGTGGGTTTAAAACTGAGGTTTTTCCTCAGTAGAAAAGGAGAAAGGAAGGGAGAGAAGAGGGAGTTAGAGAGGCTCTTGGCTTAGCTTTTGTGGCCTGAATAAAGCAGGTGCTACAGATCTCCTTGAAATCCTAGACAAATAATATCTTCATAGGAGGGGAGGGGGCGTCCTGCTCTTTGAGAAGACACTCCTGTTGGAAGTTTCTTTTAACCAAAAGGTTCCCAAAATTGCAATCTACAGTAGAATCATCCATAATTTGCAATTGCATAGAGTGTTTGGTGGGAGTTTTCAAGGCAAAAATCACAATAACAAATATTCAAATCTTCCCAACATCACATAAAATAAGTTATAGAGTATCAAATTAAAATAAAAGTTGTTATACTGTATTCCAGCATCTGAAATTGCACCTGGAGGTTATAAGCACAGATTTATGGACAAGGAAGCGGTATTCCCCTTGAACCTTTTTGTACCTGTCCCTTATTATAAGAAAGCAGGGATTTCCCAGGAATTTCTTTAATTAGCCTGAATATTTCATTTACTAAAATATGCAATCAAAAACATAAGTATGTGAGCTATTATTCTCCAAGCACCATGTGTATAAAGATAATTGTAAATATCTCCCAAAATTCATCAAAGGCAAGTTTGTAATAACCTAACATTATAATAATGTGTAGGTTTATTTAATAAAACCATTTTTGCATCAATTTGGAGGCTTATCCCCCACATGCAGTACTAGCCTGTGTAACAGTACTGTCTTCCTTGGAGGCTGTATGAAGATTCAGGAACTCTTGACCTTCTGTATTTCTTCATCTGTGGGCAAATTATTTCATAGTTGCTTGCAGTGAGTGAGATCTCTTTTCTTACCATAGGTTTCACTCATCTGGTGAATACATATGACCCTCTGTGGCCTGAACTATGTACTTTGATAAAAGGTCCCTACATGGGTATGGGGAAGCTAGACTTAGCCTAACATGAGTCTTGGTGTTCAATATTTCACAAACATATCTGCTGAGGCATCCCTTGCTAGAAAATCAAAAGAGAGAAATTTGGCAATTGTTAAATTCCCAGTGAGCTAAATATTGTGTACTGGGTGCCTCATAAAGAGAGACCCCCGTTCATATACATCTCAGATTTTTCAAAGTCATGAGCTAATATTAAGAAGGTTTCTTCTCCAGCAGTTTGTGGGATATCTGCCATAATAAATATCATAGAGACAAGGTGGGTGAGGTTATATCTTTTATTGGACCAACTTCTATTGGTGCGAGAGACAAGCTTTTGAGCCACACAGAGCTCTTCTTCAGATCATCTTCAGATCAAAAAAGAATCATCTGAGTCACGTCATGGTACCCAGGTGCTCACCACCAAAATGAGCCTCTAGAGGTGTTGGAACTTACATAGTGTAACTTGGAATTAATAGTTGTGCTCTTTAAATCCTGTTTACACAGAACAGAGTCCGTACATCCAGATGTTGAGAAGTCTGCTTTTACAGAACTAGACGTCAGAAATGGAAGTGTGATACAAGTCAAAGAAAGACCAGCTTTTCTAATCAGCAGCACCAGCTGGACAGGTCTTGAATCAAATTGGTGGTGGTGTTAATATTCCTTTATAATACCTTTACATTAAAGAGTTGATAAAATTAAAGCTGTTCCTCCACTCCCTCACGCATAAACTTTGTTCTGATACAAGACATTACAGCCAGCATAAACAAAGTTGCATATATTTCTTTTGATTAACAGGAAGAATTTGCAGATCAGCTGTATGGACTATCTCAGTGTCTACATATGAGGAATTACATAATATGTATGTTATACATACATGTACATAATACACATTGAAATTTTTAGTTTAATTATGGAGTTATAAGGTAAATGTTGAGCTCCATGAATGATTAGAGAAACAAGTCCTACTATCTTCTAACACTAGAAGTACATTTAATATGCTTGAATGGTGCTATAGAATGGCTCTAATAAGTTAAAATGTTTTGGCTGTCATTTCCTGGTACATTTATTACCTATATTTATTCACTGAGATAATTATTTTCTTTATGAAAAGGTATAAAGCTGGAACAAAATCTGTATTGCAATTGAGAATGGAAGGATGCATCTTCTTGCATTAGAATTAATTGAGCAATAATGTCTAATAAAATTGACAATAAAATGTCATCCTTCTGAGATGCTGTTTGGCTTTAGTCTTTGTGTAGCTGTTGGAAAAGATTCCATTAAGTGCAGCAAGCAGGAACACTGTATGAGTTATTATAGATGTTGGTTTATTAGAATTACTTCTAATTGTAAAAACACATAGTATATATAGTTACTTCAGCTAAATGAGGAAAGTCATGATTACTGTCCTTTAAAGAGAATAAGGCATACAGCTAAAAATGCTGTGTGTGTCACTAATAAATCTTTCTTTTTCAGAGGATGAAGATTTTTCTATTCTTTTAAAAGCTTTAGAGGGTAGGTATCAAGGAGTTTCCTTCAGCTATTTAAAGAGTCTTATTGTGGATGTATTATCAACAATTACTAAGAGCTTCTTCAAGGAACAGTGCCGTCATGGGCAAATGAAAGTTCAAATGCATTTAAGGACTAGAGTAGTTTGTCTCGGTGTGGGAGTAAACAAAACTTTAATATCATAGTGACATTCAGGATACAATTAAAACATTTTTTCATTGGGAAATATATTCTAACCTCTTGATAAAGTGGATTACAGCTTTACTTCTTATGCATTGTGTAGTGGTGTGGCCGCTTACTGAGCTCCCTCGCATGGCCAGTGGTGCATTTGCAGTGCCCTGCTAATAATTTCTCCTTCAGTGGTTCCTTACATAGAAAGGTCTGGGTTTATTCACAGAAAATAATTCAAAGTCCCAAATTGAAGTTCCATAGCCAAATGTTTCTCTTTCTACTCCTAGACCTCGTTGTGGGGAGAGCTTTTGCACTCTTTCCCTTGCTTGCCCAGGGTCTCTCCTGCCTTAGCAGGCTATTCCTAGCCATTCCTGGCTGGAGTCTTAGTCCCAAATCTCAGGACTCTGCTGGAGCCTGCTCAGTCCTAGCAGTCTCTGTTTTTCCAGAGCACCTCCCCATAAGTGCAGCCACCTGCTTCCCTTTATAGGGAATTACCTGATGTGAGATGCAGTGAGTGAGTGCTTAAGGTGCTCATCTACAATTCTGAAGGTTGTGGGTTGAAATCTCACTCAATCTCCCACTGAAAGGCCATCTCCTGTTGCAAAGTATGCACTCAGCTGCAAAGTATGTACCTGATCCACCAGGTTAGGGCCATCAAAGGTGATTGGACATGGTGCTGGCCATATCACTCCCTTGTGTGTCTTGGCTGTGCAACTGACATGCCTTAACTGCATCAGCCCAATGAACCATAGAGTTGGGTGAACTTTGGCTTGGGATGGGCTCATCCTGTAATCAGGGTTGGCATAGACTCAAGCTCTCCAGCCTGTGTGGCAAGCCACCCTGTTACACAATATGTATGTACACACACTCATACTTTTAAATACCTATTGAGATGATTTTCAGAAAGATGGAAACCTGCATTAAGCTATTTGGGTAGTCTATTTATGTCTGTGTTTTTGAACCTGATAACAAGAAACAGCTGGTAGTGACACAGGGTAATGTGGGGTTGCTGCAGATTCATGAACTGTACGTTTCAAAGCATAATGTCCATATAATTTATTTATATAGTATGACAAAGGAAATATATAAACATATTTGTCATATATGTCAATAAAACCTCTAAGAAATCAGTTTTAAAATACTTTTTATTTTTGTAAAATGAAAAGTCTTGCCCTTCCTTTGAAATCAGTAGGATTATTTGCATGAGTGGGGGAAGAGGATTTGGCCTAGCAGTGTTGCGGGTGGCAAAAGCCTATGCCTGCACCTCGCAGATCTTTTTCTTTAAGTATCAGGCATGTTTAAGAGAGGGCAATGTGATTCCTTGTGAAGAATCATTATTTTGGATTATGGCTGTAACTAAAGGCCCAAATTAGGATCAGCTCCCCAGTGTGAATTTCCATGTGTGCTAGTTTGCCTGAAGTTTGTTTTTTAACTATTTACGTGAAACAGAGTTCTCATTTGTAAGTCAAAATTATTCTTAAATGAAGGTGTGTGTATCTATATACATATAACATAACATTATCTGTTCTGCAGATTATGAAGAGTATGTCAATGATGGAATCAAGCTTCCTTCTTTAGTATGTGTGATAACAGGTACCAGTTTTTCGTGGTAATTTTTGGTTTCCTTTCAGTGCTGATGCTAGAGGATTAATTTTTATCATCCTACTATATTGACTCTTAAACTAACCTTTTTTTGTGTGTGTGTGGGGGGGGGGTCTTTCTGAAGTAACAAAAGAAAGAAATGTTTGTTTGGCACTAATTTACCAGATCAGCTGTTGGAGCAAAAAGTAAGTCAATGGTGGAATGTCTTGCTTTTTAAAAGAAAAGAAATGTCACAGCATGCAAATTTAGCAGTGTTAGTGTACTCTATAATTCCTTTGGATGTGTTTTCAGAATTTGAATAGTGAAGAAATGCTGGTAAAACAAACTAAAATGTGGTTTAAATGGTATGTGGCCTATTGCTAAGTAGGGAGGAATTTGGCTAGTACCTGTACTTGGAAAGAAGACCTATTAGTCGAATTTGAGGTTTTAGCCAGAAGTGGTATGGATGGTTCAACAAATGACATTCTTTTCTCCTAGTACTAAACTAATAGCCTGGTGCTAACAGGGCACCGTGCTACTGGAGGGTGCCATCGTATAGTTGGTTTGTAATTCTGATATGCTATATTGTAGATATACTTTATATCTTATGGATGCCCTCAGAAGTCCCAGTGGAGATCACTGTCACCGTACTAGGCCCTGTTTGGACATGGAAGATGCAGCCCCTTCTTCAAATACCTTTCAGTCTATGACGACAAATGGAGATTTGCTCCATATCCCTAGACTTAATGTGCAGACAAAAACCCCCGTTGGGTAATTACAGTAAAAGCACTAATATATATTATGTGTGTTTTTTCCATTTGAAAGGTAAAGGGCCTCTAAAAAAGCACTACAACAGACTGATAGACAAAATGCACTTTAAACATATCCAGATCTGTACACCGTGGCTAGAAGCTGAGGATTACCCTCTTCTGCTTGGTAAATAATAAGATTACAGTTGTTGAAAAAGCTTTAAAGAATCCAGATCAGTCTATGAGGGTTAAACAAAGGCTATGGATAACTGTTGAGAATTTTGGGCAGGGACAGCATGGTATTTATCAGAGGTGGTTTTTACCAGGTAAATCATGGTTTTTAGTGTCCTGAGAAAAACTAGTTAGTTCTGGTTTAAGGCATTTTCTATTTTAAAAACTGTTTCTTTAATGACACCACATTACACTTAGTTTTAGTTACATAGTCCAATTGTGGTTATGTAAGACAGTAGATTTGTAGATTAAATTTGGGTTGTACAAATACAAAGTAAAACGGCAATGTGCATAATACCAATTATAATACAGTGCTGAACATTGGAATCTCTGTATGTATTTTGGGTTGATATTTTCTCAAGGAAGTTACACATGCTATGACTCATTTCAGTTTTCAGTATCATATAAACAAAAGTTGAAAACATTTGATTATATGAAAACAACATTGCACAGTTGTATGCTTGAGCATTAAGCAATCAGAAGCATGCAAAGTTGCAGACCAATAATCTGGGTCCATTTGGCCATGCAGCATCCTGTAGCAGAAGATCAATTTTGATATAGCAGAGAGGCTGAGCCTATTCCTCAGCTTTGAATGGATGTATCCAAAATTGAAAAGATTCATTCTGTGTTTACTGAACTTGCTGGACCCTGATGCAGTTATTCTTCCCAGTTTCCTGGTTTAAACTGTGTTTAAGTTGGTATTTACCAGCACCCTGTCCTAAACTTTTTTTTGCAGGAAATTGCCAACCCTGTTAGATATCGGAATAATGCAGTAAGATTAAATTGCTTGTTAAGAACAAAATATATAACTTGTGCCTTTTCTTATGCTTGAGAAATTGTTTAATTTTTGAAACCTGCACTGTTTTCACTCTCTTATTCTGGTAAGTGGGTGCAGAATTCCATCTTGAAGGTTTGCCAATATAGTTATTAAAACAGATACTGATTGCCACCTTTTGTTCTTCTAGCTAGGCTAAAATATAGTGAGTTGGTCTCTGTTCAATGTATTCTCAGGTTCTGTTCAGTAAATAATATTGGAGAGTTTCTAGCTGTGCTTTTGAAGTAGCTGAGGAGATTAGGAAATAAAACGTTCGTACTCCCTTAGCATTTTAGATAAATGAAGCTTAATAAAAGCTATGTAAGCATAAAATAGTTGTAAAATACAAGTTCTGCCTGATTTGAGCCCGCTCAGGTCAGGCACTGTCAATTTATTTGGCTATAAAGCAGCATGTATGCCTGTGGTGGTTTGAAAAGCAATGAATATTATCTCTGTAAATTACCCATGTATTGTAAATGCATTTGGATTGGAAGAATTCTCCAGTGAGTCATTTAACCCATCCCCCATTCCTGATAGATGGGGATAGATTAAATGTATAAAACGTTAGTTTAATTTCCATTCTTCCCTTATTTTAACATCAGCTAGTTAATATGCTTCCTTTATAATTTTAGGCTCAGCAGATTTGGGTGTCTGTCTCCACAAATCATCTAGTGGCTTGGATCTGCCTATGAAGGTGGTGGATATGTTCGGCTGTTGTTTACCTGTATGTGCAGTACATTTCCAGTGGTAAGAGCTTGCTTACTTTGACATAACTTAAAATAATTTAAATAGGTTTTTAAAACAAATACGTAGTTTGCTACAAAACCACAATATAACAATTTCTGCTGATATTGAATTGATTCCTAATTATGCCACAATAATATGTTTGCTTTAATTTGATAAGGCAGATAAAATTATTAAAACTTGTGACTTCTAGAGCTCATTTTAAAAACTAAAACTGTTTTTTTGCAAAAGTTAGGGTGTTAACTGCAGTGTTCTCACCCGATTGCCTTAAAAACAACCACCTGTAATCCCATTTGGAAATTATATTATTCTTCATATCCTGTTCTAAACTACTGGATTTGTTTCTATGTACTGTTTAAGAGATGCTTCATTCCACTGTGGGATTGTCTAAACCTCAGTGATGGATGAAGTGGTTACTGTAGCTACAGTTTATAAAGTACTTGTAATCCTTTGGGGAAAATACGGCTTTCATAATGCAAAGATACTTTGTCTTGTGCTGTAGCGTTGGTGGTGACAGCGGCACAGAATACTCTGTGATAGCTTTGTTCATGACCGTAATATATAATGAAGACTCTTTTCTTTTTGTGTGTGATCTTTTAATGGGATCAGTTTAATAAATCTGTAAAATACACTCGCTCAGTATGATTGTGGTATCTTCAGGTGAAAAATGCACATTTCAAATTTTAAAGAGTTTCACTTAAAAGAAAAAAATCCTTGAAGAAAATCGCTGCACTATGTTATAGACTGGTACAATTTAATCTATCCTGATCCCTGGGCAAACACAGGAGTCAAATCTGCTGTAATTTAGCCATTTTTCCAGCCATTAGACTCTCACCCAGCTATCAAGTTACAATATGTAATTTTACACAACCTTACAGATCACCTGCAAATTTGACCTACTGAGTCTAAGGAAGTCCAAGGTGGTTTAGTTTATATGCCATAGGGATGGAAGAGAGGGGTTAGAATGTAAATCAGCTAATAGGAAGGTGCAAATTAAAGTAAACCACCCTTACTGTAAGATATACTCTAGCTATAAGCTACATGTTGGTAAATGTGTGTGTTCAGTGCAATGTAAGGGAGACTCCAAAAGTATAAGTCTCTTACATGCTGAAGGGGATGAAAGAAGATGTATGTTATGCTGTTTTAGGTTCCCTTAGATTCATTTAGACACCATGACTGTGGAAGACCCGTGTTTCAGAAGGATTACGTACTATAGCATACTGCATACCGATCATTATTTAAATGAATGGCTTCAATTACAATGGGCTAACAAAGCATGATGCAGTAAATTGTACGTCACACTGTGCAGGCAGATGAAATAACATGTCACCACTGTAGCCTTTTTATTCCTTCACAAGAGTTGGAATTTCTCACCATTTACCAGCACACTTTGTGTAGCAGCAGTTCTGGACAGGCTTATGCCTAGGAGGGAGGACTAATCTATTTCAATCATTTGCAGCCTATATACCAGTGCAAGGATTTGCATTTATGTCAGGAGATCCAGTGTTTTAACAACATGGGTCTTGTAACAGGTCTACAAACCTCATACTGAACATAAGTAGAAGAGAAAGGAGAGTCTTCCCTGTTCATAGGCAACCAGACTGACCACACCCCAGCACAGCTGTCAGAACCACCCTTCATGGAGGCATGCCCCACTGCTGGGACCACTAAGGAAAACTATCCCAGCTGCAAAGGAAGAAGAACAGAGAGAGATAGGGAGGCAGAGAGGCCTGGGATAGTGGAGGGACAACAGCCCCTTGCCAGGCTGTCTCTAAGAAACTGATGAGAGAAGACTGCAAGCTCTGGAGTTAACCTAAATTGAGTCAATCAGCCCTTTAAGTTGATGGACTGGGCTAATTTGAGATGAATGGGGGAGATCAGTTAGGAGAAAGGTGGGACCTTTAGAGAGACTGTTCCTAGAGTAGTTGGTAGGGCTACAATACACAAACAATCTGTGCAAGTAGTTAAGTGGAGAAGCCTTTTATTGTCCTCTCACATTTTCTTCACTGGTTTTGTTTACAGTTTACATGAACTTGTGAAACATGATGAAAATGGCTTGATATTTAGGGACTCGAATGAACTTGCAGAACAACTGAAGGTAAAGATATTAGAGGTTGTCATTTTTGTGTCCTTTTTCTTTATGGTTAATGGGAAGGTCCTGTTTTTACATGTTCGGAGGGAGTAGATTATAGATCTGGTTGTCATGTTTTTGTCTTCCTCTCTCTTCTCTCTCAGTTTACTTTTGGGCAGTGTTGCTTATTGGTTTTTATATATTTATTTTTATATATTGTTAGTCAACTTTGAATAGTATTGAGTATTAATAATTTTACTTTGTGGATTAAACTTTAAAATATGCATTTTCAGAGGAATTTCTTGCCTATATTTATGGATTTTATTGTCACATCAGTTTGTATGTGAATTTAAAGCAAGCACATTTTGCAATATCTAGATCTAGAAGGATGAGTCTACTTTACTGCACCCTTCTTAATAATCTGCCCATTAAAGTTGGGAGGGGAAAGAGACACTTGAAGTGTGATATTTATATTCTTCTATGTTGTTTTTTTTGACCTTGCAGATGCTCTTATTGCAATTTCCTACAGCTGAAAGTAAACTTCATATGTTCAGAAGAAATCTTCAGGCATCCAAGCAGCTGCGGTGGGATGAGAGTTGGGAACAGACTGTGCTTCCTGTGCTTAGGGACAATTAATGATTTTCAAAAAATGGATGAAAGAATTTGCACTTATGACTTTCACGTTCCCAAGTTCGGTTATACATGATAGAAACGGTAAATAAAACCTTTATATCTGGTCTTAGACAACTGTTTTTAAATCTCTCCACCCTGAAACAACCTTTACAATACACATTAAAATCTGTGATTTGAACCAGTCGCATGAATAATTAGGTATGGTTGAGATTTGTTGAGAACTGAATTTGTATTTTGCATTCTGTATATAGAGGAAGGACATGGTCCCTGCCTCAAGGAGCTTACATTTCACAATCTACCAGGACCGTTAATCTACCTCTACTATTTGGAACAAATGTATGCAAGGGGGAAGAATTTAGGTTGCTTTAGGAATCCTACACTCAGAATTTTCTGACTTGCCATTTCAATTTTAAACATGAAGGTCACTTTCCTGTGCATTTTTACATATGGTATAATGATTATATTTTTCTCTTGCTGGAATGAACACTTCGCTTGCTATGGGTAATTACAGGCATCTCTTCTGTATGAACGGAGGCACTCTTCATTTTGAATAAGAATACTTGCTCATAAGATACATTTAAAACAATGTAACTTTAAAAACAATTAATGTTCTTGGCTGTTCTCCCTTGGTAAATATTGTACATCTTTGTGGTGGCAGAACCACTGAGCTTCAAAGTACTTTTTTGCTCAGTAAAGAGAACAAGAGCAGTCACTGAAATATAAGAAACAGCCTTATGAAACATTTGACATACATCGAGAGGACTATGTCCCTCTAATTCTTGTGCATCATGATGAGAATTAACCTTGAGGAAGAACATATATTACATTCCTTGTTGGAAAAATTAATAGAAGAGGGAAAAGTCTAATTTAATAATCTGTAGCTATTTGCTGTACATCTAGTGAAAGGACACTCAGCTTTCTGGATGTATGCTCTCTGTAATATATCTTTATTATCAGTATTATCACTCATGCAGAGTCTTGGTCATCACATGCTGTTTATTTTATCATCTTGTTCTTTATTCTTTAGGAGCTTATGTTATTGTTATGAAAAAACAAAGTATAAATCATGGATAAAGTAACATAACTAGGCTTGGGAGAATTTTTTAAAAATAAACGTTATCTTGACATTTTTTTAAACATTTTTATTTAAATTTCCCCAGTTGTGGGAAATTATAGGTCAGCCATTAATTGTTTAATGACAGTAGATGCTTACATTTAAAAAGTTAGTTTTATAACATAGAAATACAAATTGTCAACATATGTCAGCATATACCAAGTAAATATTCTCCAATGAGTTTTCAAGCGGGATTTTCTTTATTTGCCTATCTGTTCATTTTGATTATTTTATATGGAAATAATTGGTCACTTTGTGTATATGGTGAAATCTATATTTACCAATAATCTAATCTTTCCAAGCCTAGTTTTATCAGATGAATACAGCTTTGGATAACTACTGATAACAAAACATTCTAGTGTTTCAGCTAACAGAACGTTCTGCCCAGCTAGATTAAAAAAATCTGTTGTCCCTGTAGGTTACTTCATTGGCGCAGAACTTGAAGTGGGACAAACTGTTCAATATCATGAATTCTTTTGTATGGACAACGAGAGTTCTGTGGCACTTTAAAGACTAACAAATTTTAATATTTGTAGACATAAGCTTTCGAGAGACTAACACGGCTACCCCTCTGGAACTATTCTTTTGTATGTTTTCTCACCTTTGAGCCTCTCTCTCAATGTCATTGTGCAGAACAATGACACTAAAGCTGCTCTGTTACTCTTCAGGCACATTGCAAAACAGTTTTTAAAACTAGAATTTAATATTTGAGCCTCCTAGAAGTCTGTGTATATTACACTTTTTATCTTTTATAGTTTGATTGCTGTCCGGTTAAAAGCATTGTTAGAGCTTCAGTATAAAATACCCTTCCAGATAAATGACTTCACTCATAAGATATGTGCAGAAGTGGGAGAGTGACACATTTGAGAATTGTCGTCTTATTTAAGACCTGCTATACCCAATTTTGAGCACTCAGATACTGGAAACCATGGGGTTGGGGGAAGTAGAGAACTTACTATTTTCAAGTTTTGGAGCTAGACCCACAAAAATAAACTGTTTTCAAAGAGGTCTGTACTCAAACATTTAACGTGATGTTTTGAACTTTGCACATGCAAAAATGCATGTTCCTGTTGAATTTGTATATACAAACTAGGGTGATAGACATTTTGCTGTATGATCTGCTTGCATATCTAAATAATTAAACCTCTAAAATTGTTGATGCAAAATTGGAGGCAGGTTTTTTAAAAATCTAAGTGTTCAAGGTCATATCTATTACATATTTCACATATAAATAAAGACCTAACATCATCAGGTGGCGCATATTTTAATAAATGAAATTCTATTTTAATATATGTACTAAACTCTTGCATAGTAGAATGTATTCACCCTAGTCTGTATTAAATATTTTCAAAAATGATTAGCCATTCAGCTCAGGATTTAAAAAAAGTTAACTAATGCAATATGTCTTGGAATTTGAATTAGTAGTTGGCATGAAGAAGCTGACATTCAGGGTTAAAGTAAGTGAAGTTAATTTAAAAGCTGAGAAGGATTCATTCTTCATTCAGGCTTGACTGCTGCCATGTTGGCACAGAATGAGGTGACCATCTCAATTTTATTATTTTTTTTACTAATCAGACATTTCAGAGCCACCATTTATTAGGTTATTACCATAGCTACAAAAAACATAAAATTATTATTGTGTACATCCTCGAGCCATTTATGTATTCTGCCTTCTGCTGCAGTTATAGTCTTGGTGGATTGGCGGAGATCAGAAAGATTATTTTGAAAAGCTTTTCATGAAATCTTCACTCCAACAAAATTGAAAATGGATGGTCAGTAATGCAAAATCAGAAGGGAACATGTGCAACTGCTGACCAAAAATCCCCAGGGATAATAGATGTATCTGCAAAGAAAAGGGAAACAACATATATATACCTTTCCCCCAGAAAGTAATTACAGTAGGGAGCCCTAGTTTTTCCTATTACATTTATCCTGCCCTTCCTCCAATATCCTTTAAGAACCATTACCAGATGTGAAACATATTGGCAAAATTGAAAAAATGTTTCAGTTTGAATGGAACATGTCATTTAATCCAAAATGTTTTGTTTTGGACATTTCTAAAAATCTAGGTTCACAAAACAGCCTGGGTGGGTGTGGTGGGGTGCTGCTCTTGTTATAACCTTTAGCCTACTGCTTAGGGCACTTACCCTGGAATTCATAGTGGCAATTCATAGTCAGGCCCAGGAGAAGAGTGAGAATGACTGGGTACATCTCTGTTGCCAAAAAACCCAAATGTAGACTTAGGCTCTGAGATGAGTAGAGTTAGACTCATTCTATGGCATTACAAATAGCAGCACGAATGTTCTTGCATGGACTCTGAGAGCGAGGGCTGGGAGTGGGTCTCAAAGCCCGAGCTCCAGCCCAACCAGGAACATCTGCTATTTTTAGCACCATGGCATGGTCCTGAGTCTGTAAGACCTGGGCTAAGACTTGCTGACCAGTGTAATGTCCTCTCCATAGCTTGGTGGATGGTTAGGACACTCCCCAATGATGTGGGAGGTTCAAGTCTCTGCTCTACTGACTTTTTATTTATAAAAAGTGGAGCAGCTTTAACAAGTGCCCTGCCCAGCAACTAGGACATTCTTGTAATGTAGGAGACCCAACTTGAAATCTGTTCTCCGCAGCAGGTAGAGGGGAGAATTGAACCTGGGTCTCCCACGTCTCATATGGGTGCCCTAACAACTGGACTAAAGGTGATAAGAAAGGTGCTGGCACTACCACCACCTCTTCTGCCTCCACAAACTATGTGGTGAAACCATATCAAAGTCACAAATAGTTTCAGGTAGACTGAAACTGCATGTTTTGAGGAATAAACTATTCAAAATTTTTTTGACTCTCCCTAATTGAAGTGTTCTGTATCTGATGGCTTTCTGAGAGTTGCCACTTGGGAGGTTCAGGAAAGCAAATTGTGTTAGTCCAGGCTTGGGGAGCTGAAGATACAGAGGAGGCTTTATCATTTATGCTGTGCCAAAACATACTGGTTGCTTTATAAACAAGATCCCTGCTGTAAGGACTTCATGATGCGAGGCCCAGATGCTGCAGACACCTCAACGTGCACAACTTTAAACAAATATAGACTCGCTGAAGTAAACAGAACATGCACATGCTGAAATGCTTGTCAGATCAAGGCCTAACTGAGAAGGCGTGGAATTGACAGCTGAGGCAGTGACTGCAGGATCGCTATTGTGCAAGTGAAAATAGGCAGATTTGCGGATGGCGAGAGGAGAAGAGGTGTTCAGGTCAGGGTTACAGGCAATATAGGGGAAGCTTTACACATCCTGAGATGTATTGTGTCTCCCATGACCTTTCAGCATGCCTCCTTTCACCTCGTTCCGCAAGCTTTTTATGATGGGGTTCAGGATGGGGTTTACTATGGTGTAGAACATGGAGATCAGTTGGTCCTGATCTGGGAACACTGCTGTTTGGACCGAAGGTACATCTGAAGGGTGGTAGTACAGAATATGGTGACCACCACCAGCTGTGAGGAGGAAGTGGGGAATGTTTTGCATCTGCCATTGGTAAAGCTGGTCCACTGAATAGTCACGATGATGTGGATGTAGAAGAGCAGGTTCAAGGTGAAAGGGCTGCTCTCTATGGCTATGCCCCCCAGAAACATGGTGGTCTCACTTGTGGAGGTGTTGGTACACAACCAGTGAAGCATGGCTAGCACTTCGCAGAAGTAATGGTCTCTGATACTGGAGCCATAGAGGGGCAGCTTTGCAGTGCAAAGAGAAGAACCACTGATCTCAGAGACATGCTTATCCACAAGTCAGTCGCTGTGCTCCCGTTCGTGATAGTAGCATAATGCAGGGGGATTGCACGTGACAATGTAGCGGTAAAAAGCCATCACCACCAGGAAGATGCAGTCAGCGCCCCCAGGAATGGCATTATGTATATTTGAATCAAGCAGTTTATACAAGATGGTCTGCCTTGTCCTCACAACATTCATGAGCATTTTGAGGACCATGGCCAACATGCAGCCGCTGTTCAAGAAGACCAGGTTGCTAAGGAAAAGCTGCATGGGGATCTGGAGGCGAGAACGGAGGCAGGTTAGGGTGATCAGAGCGATGCTTCTAAACAGGGAATAGTGTAAATCAGGAAGAACGCCAGAAAGAGGAAGACCTCTTTAGGCCCCTCAAATTGGGATGAAGGGATAATCCTAGCAGAACAAATTCTGTGAATGTTAGGGGGGATGTTCTGTGAGCTAGAGAACAGAAGAGCTGGATCAAATATCAATTAGTAGCTCTCGCTGCTGATGTTGGAAAGCACCATGGAGAAGTTTGCAGATGCTGCCGAGCAGGGAGGTGGTGTAAGTGCTCCTGAGGACAAAGTAACAACATAAGAACCCCAGAGAGCTGCAAGGAATTACAGACACAACCCCTACTAGTACAAACTAATACATCTAGTGGGAAATGGAGCAAAATACTGGCCTCAAATCAGCCTTGTAATCAGTGGGAGTTGTGCCTGCTTTTACCATGGCTCAGTTTGTCCCACTGTATCTAATGTAAATTGTAGTATTGCAAATTCATATATTAATTGTTGCATCTATTTACATTCAAACTCAGTCCATTGATTTTTGGCCTACTTTTTAAAATATTCTGGCTCCAGTTCTAAGAGGTCTCTTTCTTCTGTGCTTTCGTTTGCAGAATTGATTTCCAGGTAGCAGATGCAGCTTGAGAGTGTGTTTCACCTTGTTACGGCTGAAGAGAGGTGAAAGAAGGAAAAGAGCATGACCCACGTGCAGCAGATGTCTGGAGGTGGCTTTTTAAGCCAAGCCTTCTACCACAAAACAAGGCACATATCAACAAAAGAGCTACAGTGTGAAATGCTAGCTAAATCTTAGTGTGACAACATCAATTGCTTCATGATTTCCTGCAAATATATCAGTCAATGAAGATTTAGTGTTGTGGAAGGAACCTGTGAATGCTTCATTGTCCTGTAAAATGAATCATGCCAATTTGTCCAACTCCTTCAATTGCTACTTATATATGCAAACAGGGGATCTACTTGATTTAGCCCCTCTGTCTTTTTACCAGGCACTGAAAAAGCATCTTAGTGTCCTGGCTGTAAATAAAAGATCTAAATCATGATTTCTCAAATGACTAGTGATTGCAGGTGCCTCAATTTCTGGATGCCCACCCTGAGACAACTTAAAAAGGCCTTTCTGAAAATCATGACCCTTGAAGATATCCCAGAAAACAAGGCATCTAAAAATCACTAGTCACAGTCCAAATCTTGACCCTGATGTATTACAGAATTCCCTTAAAGCTCCTTGTACTTTTCATTTGGGTCTCAATACAATTATGTAAACTCTATGCTCTTTACTGAAAAGGTTCCCTCTGACCCCAAGAGGTCAGCCACAGTACCAGTTCAATATAAGTTTGGATCTTACCTAAAATACCACGCTGCCATCCAATCCTTTAGTAACTAAACTAAAGGTTTATTGCAAAAAGAAAGAAAAACCATGAGAGAAATGTTAAAGGGTCAAAGCAAATCAGATACATACAAAAGATTGAAAGTCCATATACATCAGGTTTGTAGAAGAAATGTGGAGTTGCAGACTTGTATAGTCCCCTTTGGTATACATCCAGTACCTGGATGGGTCTCAGTCCTTTGTTACACAGCTTTAGTTGCAGATGACTTGATCCAGCAGTAAGTAGGTGGCTGAAGCTCATGATACTAGACTGGTGACTGACAACAAAATGGATTCCCAAGGCCTCTACCTTATATACCCTCTGGCCCTAGCCATGCGGTCTTGTGGAATGTTACAAGAACTAAAATGGAGTCCAGAGTCCCATGGGCCAATCCTGGTGCCTCATCAGGCATGCTGCTCATAGAATTTTATAGGAACCAAAATGGAGTTCAGGGTCACATGGCCAAGTCCTGGTGCCTTACCAGGTATATCTGAGGCTTATCCCCCTGGGCCCCTTGCACTTGGGAATGCCTTAATGGGCCATTAAGCAAGCTATTGTTCTGAAGCCCTTCAGTCTGAGTTGTTAGACAGCACCATTTGAAATACAGATGTATCGAACTTCCATTTCACATATTACACATGAACATAAGTATTATCATCTGACTTAGCATATTACAACCTTTCTAACAGTACCTGACATGGCATATCTTACATGGATTATTATGATTTTGACATTTTGATGTCAAACAATATAACAAATGCCTCCCCTCCCACCCCCCATCTACTCAGCATGACACCCTGCACTGCATATAACTTTCCAGCCTCAGGGCCTGATCCAATGCCCAGTGAAATCAATGGGAGGTGTCAAGAGATGACTTGATTACAGTGTTTATGTACCTTCAGGGGGCAAAAATACCAGATTACTTAAAGGAGTATCTAATCTCATGGAGAAAAGCATAAGAACCCACGGATGGAAGCTGAAGCCAAACATAATTCACATTAGTTAGAAACAAAGCACAAATTTATAAACAATGAGGGTGATTAACCATTGCGACCAAGTAGCCAAGGAATCAAGACTGGGTGCCTTTCTGGAAGTTGTGCTTTAGTCAAAAGTTTTTGGGCTCAGTTCAGCGTAAGTGAGTGCAATTCTTTGGCTTGTGTTATACAGGTCAAACTAGCTGATCTAATGATCTCTTTGGGCTTTAAAATCTATGAATGAATTCTCATCCACTTCAATGGGTTTTGGCTTGGTTCCTGAAGATGAGCATTGATGCAGGTGAGGGGGAAGAAGGAAGAAGTCAGAGATGGTATTTATGGAACTGAACAAGAAGGTAAAAATGACTTACCCCCATCTTCACCTTCCTGTCAGTGAAACAGCCCTGCAGACAGGAGAGTCCCCATCAAAAAATGGATTCCCACTAATGGATGAAGCATTTGAGTCAGTGAAGGAAGAGAGTCATTGAAGACACCATATATGCAGCTTAAAACCAAAATTCTGCCTAGAGCAATGGAAATATCCTGTTTTCTCTGATTTAAAAATGAAATAGGTTAAGCCTTGTGCTGGTGTGGTCTACTCAGTGCAGGGATGTCGCCTCCTCCTGGCCACTCTAGGGATTAGCTGATGAGGTTGACGCCCCTTCCTGTGGTTGCACACCATCACTCTCTCTCTTTCTGCCCCACGGCCCCCTCTCTCTCACCAGGAATTGCAGCGTCCTCTTCATGATGTGGCCCTTCAGCCAGGTCACCAAATGGTTTCCTCTTCTTGGGTTGGAAAGTGTCTTCCCACAAACAGGCGTAGGCAATCTTTGTACACAAACATATACTGGCAATGTCCTGAAGTGTGGAAGATTACAGAGTCAGTGTAAAATTCATTTATTTTAAAATTATTTATTTTAAAAAGAAAAAGCTTCCAGAGCTAAATGACCCATATCATTCATGTCCTCCTTTTTCAATGTTTTCTTTTTGAGAGAATTTAGTGGTGAAAGATTCCAGATAGGTAATTCTAATAGAAGATCTCAGAATGATAGGCAACAACCAGGCAGATTTAAATCTGAGGGTGAGAGAGCTTGAAGATAAGTTTTTACTTCCCCACTCAGTGATATGTTTCATCCTCTTTTTAATCTCCTTCTTGGACTCAGCTTTCCATCCATGCAATATCTTAAGTTTGGATCCAGATTTCAAGCCCCTCAAAGTTCAAAGCTTGTTGGATTCTGTGTTTTGGTTTGGTCCATTTATAGAGAGAGGAGTCAGTTTAGAAATTTGGATCTGAGTTTGGATTTTGATTTCTCTCACTCACTCACACGCACACACACCAAGTTTCATGGGTGTTTTGGTTTGGACCTGTCTCCATTTATCATATAACTTTGTCATTTATTTTTTAGCTGTCAGCACCTACAGGGTTAAGTCCACCAGTATTCACCTATGTCTTTGATCAACCAGTAATGGCTGGTATCAGATTTCTATTCTTTATTCACTGTGAGGGTTGAAACATTGGATGTAGTTTCTCATTGAGTTAATTAGAAGCTAAGTCAGAGTGATTAGCTTCTACACTTCTTCTTGGAAAAAGGTGCTACGAAGAAGAGATTCATGTATATTTCCCTTCCTCTAGTTTTGGAGTAATCCAAATCAGCTGTCGTACAGCAATAGTTCTCACATTGTTCAGAGTGGGAAAGAGGAACAAAAAAATCTGGTGATTCTGGATTTCTGTCGGACATTGGTCCAGGAATGTTTGATTTGGAGGTGGATATGTAACATGCTAGCAAAGCATATGCTGGGGCCTCTTGTGGCCAGCCAGTTGGAGGATAACAGGTTACATAGAAATACTCTGTTAGCTCAAATAGCAGAGGTCTGTAGTGCAGGGTTGAAGGTTTGAACCCTGCTGATTCCCCACACAAGGGGTTATAACAGAGACATCTCTTTACAACCCTGCACAGATGTCTGATATACAACAGTATGATAGAGAAAAGAGATAAAAGAATCCACAAAGCATAAATAAATTGGATATTTCTAAGTGTATCATCTTTTAACACAGGTCTGCGCTGGGTAGAACAGTCTGGTTGTATATGAATTATTAACAACAGAGAAGGTTATGTGAATACATTGGGGAAGTTCTAAATAAATCACTGAGTCTAAATAAACTAGATTCAGAGAGGGTGTGGGAGCCGTAGCCTCAATATGCACATGGAAAATTAAACTGTTACAAAATAATTCAGCAGAATTAGATCAGGCTTGGAGCTGTGGTGGGGAGTTTGGAAAGGAAGGATGGGCCAGTGATTAGGACACCAGCCGGGGATTGGGAGGGGAGCCAGGTTGAATTCCCTGCTCTGCCACAGACTCCCTGTGAACAAGTCACTTGGTTTCTGCATGTCAGCCCCCATCTGTATAATTGGGATAATATTGCTGTCCTCCCAGTGGTGCTGAGAGGATAAATACGTTAAAGATCATGAGGTGCTCACCTGGCATGGCAACAGGTACCATATAAGTATGTCCATGCTGGAATCCAAGGTGTCTTTGTAGTTAGGTACCTGCACTAGCTTGGCTAAAGCTGGCAGTATGGGTAGTACATACATGCCGTGGCCCTGGGTACTTGTATTACTGAAGCCCCAACACCACCTCCACAGTGCTCTAGATAGCTCTACTGCTCTACACTATCCTGGAATTGCTACATTGATATCCCCTTAGATAAAGCAAAATTACTTTTCTTTCCTCCCAGTTCTTCTGTCCTACTGAATCATCTCATGCTAGCCCATCTTTCTTCCTTTGTCCTGTACTCATTAAAACTATTAATCCTTAACTCACCACAGCTGCTGACCGCTGAATAATGCCATGTCTTGGCATGCCTGCTGATTAAGCTTATTCTGTAGCACCTGCTTCCAGACTGCATCCACCCAGCTGTAAGAGAGAACGCTAAAAGGTTTGCTTCCATGGGAAAAATAGTTTAAACTTGGATAGGAGATAACACTCAAGAAGATGTTGTAGGGACTCAGCTTCCACTGACCCGAGGAAGACAGACAAGATGATTGTGTAAGTCTTTTCCATCTATGATTCAGTGTACCAGATAGGTAAATCTTGGTTATCTACTTACTATCTGCCCATTAAGCTCATGGGATACATTTGCCCTTCATGCATATGGATGAAGTCAGTAATATTGTGAATGCTTATGTCAGAGCTGAAGCTGGCCTCCTAAGTCTAATTGAAGGTGGTTCTGAATAAACTTTGAAGAGCATGCATTATACTTTCCCTGATAGAATATTGCCTACCTGGAATAGCCCTAAAGGGCTGGAGTCTTGTTCCTGAGCATCTAAACATCTAAATGAGCTGCATTGGGCATTGTGAAGAAGTCAATTTTTAAAGGCAGACCTGGGCTGGCAACAAACTTGCAACAATTACCAAAGTAAACACTTTTTGGATGTGATATGATAGAATTCATAAATTGGTTTGAAAGGCATCTTACTAAAAAGCACTTGTGACTTTGAGATTTGGAGACTTTTGCACTGCTCACCATTCATTCATAGCATATTTTCCATTGCCACTCTCATCATAACAATGTTATATGGGCTTTGCAAAAAGACATTTAAAAAAAGCAAGCCAGAACATTTCACATTTCCTCACTCTGGCAAAAAAACCCATTAACAAATGCTGTTTCAGTTATTCTGAATAATGATATAATCTTTAGGCTTTTAATTACAATCTATTACAAGCCCCATTTACAATTACCATGCAGAGCAAACTTTTTGTGAGTCAGATACAAAAACTTTTTAATAAGGCTTATTCTGGCCAATTAACTCCATTAATAGAGATGCAATGCAATTGCTATTCTTGGAAGCACCCGCATTAATTTTACCCATTGTTTCCTGTTTGCCCATCACAAGAATGTTACTATTAACAGTACTACCTAATAATTACCTGTTTGCTTCCTTGCCATTAATAATCAGCATTATTAGTATATTGGTAGTTTAACCCTTTAGAATGACCCAGAGCTGGTGGGCGGATCAGCTCTTTAAGAGATATAATGCAAATAAAGAACCATGTCATAGCTGAATGTCCAACACTTACAAGGGAGTTCAGTGCTCATAGCCCCTTCAATAACTGGCCTGTTGGCCAGTCCTGAGATGACCAAGGTGTCAGGCACTGGTTGCCGTGATGGGTCTGTGTTTCTGTTTGTATGATATGTGCACTTGTGTGATAGAATCATAGAAACATGGGACTGGAAGGGGTCATCTAGTCCAGTCCCTTGCACTTATGGCAGGACCAAGCATTATCTAGACCATCCCTGTCAGCTGTTTGTCTAACCTGCTTTTAAAAATCTCCAAGGATGGAGATTTCACAACCTCCCTAGGCAATTTATTCCAGTGCTTAACAGGAAGCTTTTCCTAATGTCCAATCTAAACAGCCCTTACTGCAATTTAAGCCCACTTGTCATATTCTCAGAGGTTAAGGAGAACAATTTTTCTCCCTCCTCCTTGTAACAACCTTTTATGTACTTGAAAACTGCTATGTCCCCTCTGTCTTCTCTTCTCCAGACTGAACAAACCCCATTTTTTCAATCTTCCCTCATAGGTCATGTTTTCTAGACCTGCCATCCTTTTTGTTGCTCTTCTCTGGACTCTCTCCAGTTTGTCCATATCTTTCCTGAAATGTGGCACCCAGAACTCCAGTTGAGGCCTAATCAGTGCGGAGTAGAGTGGAAGAATCGCTTCTCGTCTTTTGCTTACAACACTCCTGCTAATGCATCCCAGAATGATGTTTGGGTTTTTTTGCAACAGTGTTACACTGTTGACTCATATTTAGCTTATGATGCATTATGAAACCCAGCTCCCTTTCCACAGTACTCCTTCCTAGGCTTTCATTTCCCATTTTGTATGTGTGCAACTGGTTGTTCCTTCCTAAGTGGAGTACTTTGCATTTGTCCCTATTGAATTTTATCCTATTTACTTCAGACCGTTTGTCCAGATCATTTTGAATTTTAACACTATCCTCCAAAGCACTTGCAACCCCTTTTAGCTTGGTATCATCTGCAAACTTTATAACTGTACTCTCTATGCCATTATCTATATCATTAATGAAGATATTGAACAGAACCAGACCCAGAACTGATCCCTGCAGGATCCCATTCAATATGCCCTCCCAACTTGACTGTGAGCCACTGATAAATACTCTCTTGATCGTGAGTGGACAGACACTCTTAAGTGCTGCTGGGGGCATTCTCCAGGAGGGGCTACTGCTTTTGGAATTTGCTCCTTCCTTTGAGTCCCATGTAGCCCATGTTTGGTACCCTTTAGGGAATGTTGAATGGTCCATCTTTTCTCCCTGGGTGTGGGAGATTTGGGAGACTGGTCAGTGGAGGGTAATGTATTGTTAGCACTTAAATTGTTTATGTGTTTAAGTGTTTGCAGGATCAGGACCTATATGCTTAACAAAATGGTGGTTATATGAATCTTATTAAAATTGTTTCAATGTGTATTAAGAAGTCTGCTCATTTGGGTACCCTGGATAAGGAAATCTTACCATCATTTTATGTAAAACTTGTGTGATACAGATGGGCTGCGGCCCTGAGGTCTGGCAAATATGTTATCCTGGTGCTCACTTTTTAGTTAATATCAAGCGTTTGCCTTGTTTCCTGCTGAAAATGTATTCTTTCATAGTTCCCATTAGCAGGAATTCCTTTCAAGTGGGCTCACTGAGTACTGTATCTGTTGTATTGAGAGGGCGTGGCCTCCCTCGGAGACTGACAGGGAGAGATGGCCCAACACCTGGGGATGGAGCCAGGACAACCATGCCCACCCCACCGGAAGCAGAGGAGCAGGACAGGAAGTATAAAAGATGAGCTCTCCAGGTCAGTTTGGAGGGAGTTGCCAGAGTGGAAGGATGTTTCTTCATTGGTGCTGGGGCCCCAGCCTGACCGCTGAGGAGCGGCCCACTGCCTGGGCCCCAGAGGAGCTACTCTTTGCAACATACCCAGAGGAGACTGATGGCAACCTTGAGGCCCAAGTACTCCAGGGAAGGGGGGATAGGAAGGAGCGAGGGGAACCAGACAATTATCTGGTTGAGTTGTGGCCTGCAGCCGCATCAGTCAGTTGCAGCTGGAGCCCCGCTGACCCAGTGATGGGACACACTGCCACTGAAAGGGCTCTGGTCTGGGACGTAGTGCAGTTGGGAGGGCCCCCGTCCCTCTCCCTTTGCCCCACCACTCTGGGTTGGTCGCTTCATCCAGACCTGTGAAGTCCTGGGGTTGTAGCCTGCTTGCTGGCCCTGCTCGAGGGCCTGGGACATAGACTATTTAATCGCCTGGGGCCTGCAGGAAGGACCAGAACCCCTCCTCTGAATGCTAATTCCGCTTTTGAGTTTCTGTATACACAGGAGCACCGTACTGAGGGGGCATAGCCTCCCTCCCATACGGACATGGAAGGGCGGCCCAACGCCTTCCATTGTCCATATTCTGGTGTGGTGCAAAGGAAATGAGATTTTATTGTCTATATATAAAATATAATTTTAAAATAAGATACTTCTAATGATAGGCCTACCTGTTCCACAATCACATTAACACCCCCCTAGTCTGGCACAGCCTCCATCTCTTCATGGGCCAAATGTCCTCACTCTCCTGTATAGCCGTTGCTAGGAACTCACTGCTTCCAGTCGACCTTCTATAGCTACGGCTCACTCCACTCCCATGCTGCTCTAATTCCTCCTCCCCTGGCGGTTTTTTTGTGATGTCTAATATATGGCTTGATGCTCCAAGGTGCTGAACAGCCTAAAACTCATCAACTTCAGTGAGAGCTGAGGCGGCTCAGTGCTTCCCAGGAGGACACCATACCTCATAGGACTGAAACCCAGGGCTAGATTCTGAGCATATGCATCAGTGTAAAGTAGGAGTTCGTTCCCTTGAATTACATTTCAAGCACCAGGCAAACCTATGGCCTTGTATAAACAGCAATGCATTTATTGTAGCTATTCTATTATTCAGGTTGTTCCAGGAAGATAAGCACTGGAACGAGTCTGAATAAAGAGATCATGGCTCAAAAGCAACAGCAAATGTAAATAATTCTTTAATATAAAAACACTGAAAATGTTCATTGCTCTATTTCACCATGCCAGGAAGACAGAGTAATTATTTTTGTTCTCACAAACTTATTTCCAACATTCGCATGTCACAATGCCATAGAAGCACTATATCTTACTTCCATTGTGCCCTTTGGAAGAATAAAATCCCAGTCTGAATAAGGCCCCAAGCCTGCAACCCACCGTCTAGGGATTCCCAGTGTGCCCAACTGGAGCTAGCAGAGTGAGGCTAGCTACCCACACACTATCCACTACAAGAGTGGGGCCTAAAATACTTACACTGACAATGTACAGACATTAAATTTGCTTTCTGAGCCTGCTTCTCAAGTATGTCTTCAGAATTCAAGGTCCGTGTCACTGTCATGATACAGCTTGTGTTTAGTCTGTCAAAACTTCTGCTAGGAATATTAGATTTACAAAGTCTACACAAGTAATTTTAGAAGAGTTATGTTTGAATGCAGATCGTATAGGAAAAGGTTCTTCATGTGAGTAGGAACAACCTGCCATCCAATCCCAACCTTACCTGGAGAGAGAAACAGAAATAAAAACAAACAATCACACTTCTGCTTAGTAAAATACAAAACACACATGCGAAAGTGTGCCAGATCTTGTATAGGTTGCGAAAGCAAGAGACACAAATATTCAAGGTATGTATTTTTAAGAGACTTCAATTATATGCTTATGCTATATTTTCAGCATCATTTTATTAATTACCCACTTGTGAAGGATCAGATATCCAGCTTGTATTCTGTGGAAGTCTAAATTTTGAGGATGCTGTGAGGAAATACCCAAACTTTTCTCCCTCTTTCTCCCCCCAATTTAATTGAATCTGATCCTGTCTATATTTAAATAACCACTATTGGTCAAAACCTCAGTTTTAGGCTTCATCTGGAATGTTACCTGTACAACATTAGAGCACAGATGCTTATTTATTCTTGTTATTAACCCTCATTATCTGCTTTGCTAGCAGTCACCAAGCTTGCAATTCATTCTGAGGAGGCAATGTAGCAAATGTTAATCTCATTAGGACACAGTAAAAAGGGGCCCCATTCCTGAAGTTGGATCTATGGGAGAATTTATTGCTCCTATTCAGACCCCACAGGATATAACTGGTGTATTGGAACCTTCACTTCAGATAATGCCCACCATCAAAGATTGCTGTCTGCAGCTCCATAACAAGATAGAGGGTATGTCTTACACTGCTGGGGCTGCAAGGATCGATGCAGCGGGATCAATTGAGTGGGCTGTGGAGATCCGCTCAATTGATTCCGAAAGTGCTCTCCGGTTGATGCTATTAATTTCCCCCCTTCCCCCAAAAGGAGTAAGGCTGCGTCGACGCAGCGCAGTGAAGATGCTGTGGTACGGCAGTGTAAGTAAGTCAAGGGGAGATGCCGCTAGCTACATTATGTAGCTGGCATATGTCCCGTTGACCGCTGGCAGCAGTGTACACCAGGCCTAAGTAACAAGGAAGGAGGCCGAACCTATCCTGGCATATGCTCAGCACAACACTTACCAAGTTCAGTTTGGAAGAGGTGATAAGTGTCTGGATTACGAACCGTGAAGGCGATGTAGATCTCAGGTGGTTTTCCATCGGTTTTGGAAGTGGAAAATTGCTGCAGGACATGGACAAGGGATAAACTTATCTTGGGATCATACACCACATCTACATAAAAAGGAGAAGATTTCATATTTATGAAGAAAAAAAAACCCTACGAAATAAAAGGATTAAATGTCAAGTAATTTAAGATGAGAATTTGACCTGTGTCACCGGGAACAGAGCCCTTTTAAAGGGGAAGCAGGACCACCCCTATGACTAGTGAGCAGCTCCTCAGGGCAGCCCACGTAGACCAGAGGGGGTGTACTCATGGCTGATTAATGATTTATTACTCACAGCTGGGTTGGAGATTGAGGGCAGGTCTATACTTAAAACATTGCATTGGCGCAACTGCACTGCTGTAGCACTTAAGTGAAGACACTCCTACTCTCCTGGGAGAGCTTCTCCCATTAGCAGAGTTAATCCACCTCCCTGAAAGACAGTAACTATAGCAACGGGAGAAACTCTCCTGTTGATATAACACTGTCTACATGGGGGAGTGGGTTGGTATAACTATGTCACTCACAGCAGTGGATTTTTCACACTCCCATGTAATGTCATTATACCAACATAGGTCTGCAGCATAGACCTGGCATGAGAAGATAATATAAAACAAGAAGGGTTTGGCTGTTTTTTCTTGGGCTAGAGATAGACCTGCCTGGAGCAGGGGTTGAGGCAAGGCTGAGCTTTTAGGAGTTCAAGTTTTGGAGGGCAAAAACTAATTTAAAGGTTTATTTGGATAAGAAGATACCAGGAAGCAAAGGCACTGACTGGACCTTTCCAAAGGCTATTGTCCTTTCTTTGATGAGGAGAAGAAGAGTACAAGTCTGGGGAAAGAGTGGGACAAACGATGGGTGAGAGAGAATCCTGTAAGGCTGTTTCATATGATTCCTCATGGACTTTCTGTTGACCTACGGGTGGGGTGAGGTGATAACCCTATGGATCGCTAGCAGAGCCCTGACTGGGGTGGTATTTGGGTTGAAAGACCTGCTCAAGTGGTGGCTGGTGGGACCTGCAAAGGTGTGTATCTGAAGCTAGAGGGCATGATGGTAGGGAGGGATTGTCAGACCTGTTTTAAAGATTGCTTTAATGTTGGGGGGAGCTCTATGTGTGAGTGTGAGAGAGAGGGGGGAAAAAGGTTCCCTCCAGATTCCAAATATTAGTATCTGGGGTTTTAAAAAATTGTTTTTTAAACAGACCTCTCCACTTTACTGAATTGGCCTTATCAGTGAATCTGGTGCACAAATAAGTAAAAAGAAAATTAGGTTCTGATCCTTCAAAGGGATCTTTATGTATAACCTCTACTACAATGGAAAATGCTGGTGAAGGTAGAAAAAAGATCAGCACATGTGGATTCCTTTACAGGTCTGGCCTTCTCAGGTTGCAACTGAGTTGACAGAAGCCCATATTTCAACACCCCAAAGCAAAGGCTTGGAGTTAAATTACAGTAGGTTGATGAATCAATGTTTCCATCCTTGGAAATTATTCTAGATTCAGTGTAAAAACTGCCCCTTGAAGTATCAAAAGTGTCAATCTCTCAAATTAGCCTTCAGTATAGAATTATAAAATCAGGTCTTTCTGTTATGAATCATGAAGTTCAGGAATTGGTAAATTTTCAGTGTAATCCCTGTGATGTACAACTAGGGCACACAAAAGCCAAGACTTGTGTATGGGCCAGTGGTCAAAAAGATCGGTCAATCCTGATTTAACATAATAAAAATATGTACCACGGTATTTAGACATACTCAGGATAAACACTTCATCCTAAACTTTGAATTTCCTTGTTTTTATGAGTTCAACTTAAGCCTTTTTCAGAGCCATATGTAATGGATTACATATCTATGAGCATACATTTTATGGAATAAACATCTTTTTTTAGCTAATTGTCTACATGTGCTACATTGCATTTGTCATCCTCACATTTGAGCACCTCACATGAATACTTAAGCAGCTTGATTGGTTTATACATACGCAAAATATGCGGTGAAATTCTGCCTTCAGCTACATCTGTGCTGTTTGTGGGCTTGTCTAGAACACTGGGTGTGTGGCAATGTGGTGTGGAACTCTACACTGCATATAGTGTGCTGCCCATTAATTGTCCATGTGGACTCTGCTACCACACACTAAAAGTTCTGTATTTGACTTTGAAACTGGTGTACATCAAAGCTCACTAGGGAAATTTTAGTGTGTGGTAGCAGGGACAGTAAATGTACGTAACACAAGTGCACTGTAGATTTACGCCCCAGCTTGCCACACACTAACTGTTGGTCTAGACAAGCCCCTAGTATTGTTAGATTAATATTATTATATTTACTATTAACCTCCTCACATTATCAAATGAGCATGTAAAATTTCCTTAATATGCACTGTCCTTGCTGAGAGTGCTAACCAGGGGTGCTGTAGACAACGTGGAATTCACCTCCAATTTTAAAACAGAATGAAAGAAATAAATACAAAAGAGAAATGAATTGCTTTTCAAGGAAGAATAAACAACTATTGAATATTGGGATGAAGACACAATAGTAAAAGAAGACAGAATTCCATCCCACACATTTCAGACTTCATGAGTTGAAGTGTAGTTGACTGACCGGTCACCTTTGACTGAATAAAATTCAGTAATTATTATTTTTGCATCGTGCTCTATTTCATCATTTGTGCTAGGGGATCACTTAGTGAGATGTGATCAGAAGTGTACTGTACCTGCTGCAATGACAACATCCGCTTGAATTGCTGAAAGTTGTTCCACTGTAACAGAATTCCAGTCAAGTTCTGCAACTGTTATTGTTGGTCCTTGTAAATCCATCACTTCTGGCCTCTGGCCTTGGGATTGCATTTTGGTGTGATTAACAGTTTCAGACTCCAGAACAAAGCCATTTAAATGGATATTTTCTCTCAGTTGCTTAAGAACACAGTGATGGTAGTCACTAAGTATGTACGCCTTGGGATTACAGGTTTTACAGATTGCAATTCCTGTGAGGCCAATTCCACTTCCTAATTCCAAGACTGTCCTGAAGGTTAATGGATTAAAATAAGGATCTTAACAAGATTCAGTTACAGAATCAAAACAAATTGAAGTGCATGCACCTAAGAGCAAAACTACCTGTTAATGGTTTCAGTGATTCTTAAATAAACTATCCAAATGCCAGTCTTTGCTTCAAATAAGTACCAGGAATGAAAAATAATTAGGATTCAGTTGTAATAATAGAAATTAGAGATTGAAAATATATATATAAAATTAACATCTCCAGGGGACCAATAGAGGGACTTTTTGATATATTATGGAGATATCGAGACTAAAATGTTCTCTTGTTAAATTTCATGCCATACGCCTAATTATACCTCCTTGGACTACCATAAACAACTGCTGTCTTCCTTAAGAAAAAAGTTCAGGTTGAAGGATAAAGAAACGTCAGGATGAACCCAAATGACACTACAGGCTGAATGTAATCTGATGTTTGGCAGTGGGCAAACTCCTATGGCTCCTATGTCACTTACCAATGGAGAAAGAAAATTCTTCCATCAGCTAGTCCCTAAATCTTCTCTTAGATTAAAGCTCAACTGTGACAGACCAGTGACAGAAAGGGCAGCAGTTACCCCTTCAACGGGTCATTCCAACAACAGAGATGAACTGCTAAAACAACAGGTGATGAGTGTGGTCTAGTGAGTGAATCAGGACTCCTGGGTTCTATTCCCTACACTGTCAAGAACAAGTCAATTAACTGCTTTGTACCTGTTTACCATCAGCAAAACTGGTAAAAGATGCATTCGCCACCTCTCAAGGGTGATGTGAGGTTTAATGCATTAATGTCTCTGAAGTGCTCTGAGATCCTCACAGATGACAGAAGTATTTTATGATTTCCTTATTCCTTGTGTTTTCTATAAGAGAAATTAGTACCTCCCAATCCCCTGAGGGTTATGGATACCTGAGTTGGAGTTTTTGTCTAGGATTTTAAAAATATGCATTGTTACAGTTCTTAGTTATATTAGGGCTATACAGTATAATGTCAGAGAAGCCATGTAACTCATTTATAATATGAAGGAAAATGTTTGTTAGCTCTGTTCTCCCCCCCCCTCCCCCCATTTTCTAGCTGTGATTTCATGTAATCAGAGCTCCATTACCTGTTCCTGAAAATGGCAGGATTCTCTATTGCCCATTCAGCAAGATAAAGAGCAGCATCCCATGTTACTAGTCCTGTGGTTCCCTGTGAGATTATTGCCACAGTCTCAGAAAGTGTAACGAAGTCTCCTGTGGGCTAGAAGACACACACACGGAGAGATTTAGGCTGCATTAACACAGGCACCACACTTCCCAATTTTAAATCACCATTAGCATCTGGGAGAAGGTAGGAAGCATTTTACACTCAGGGTTTCTGGGGTTTATTTTTAAGCCAATTACGGTTCAGTTTAAATGATAAAAACAGACATATAACAATGAAGGTATCATTAGGTTTTACCAGTAAGTAGTTTTTATAACAGTTGGTGGATTCTTCTTTATTTAAAATATCTGCTAGTACTTCATACAATTCATCCAGAGGTTCGGTTGCTATGGACTCATGCTGTGACAAAGAGAACAGTGAAGAATTTCAGGTCTCCAGACATTATTAAAGAACCACAGACAATAAACACATAATCAAATATCATTTTATTCTATTGTTGGCCATAACATATGCATGTTATGGTAATTTTTATCATAACAAGTGATCACCTGAGCCTGGGCCAATATTGTCAAAAAAACACACTTTCAAATTACTTTTAATAACTGGTCTAATGGAGAAAACTATGGTAGAGGACACAAAAAGAGTGCCAAACAATATATAAGCCCAACACTACCTTTTTAATGAGTTCAGATATGAAACATCTTCTGTACTTCACGGAAGGGGGATATTTCATGCATAACGGGTGAAGAATAGTCTGAAATGATAAAACAACACCTGCAGACCAACCAGCGATCAGGTGAGGATCTAATTAGAGGCACTGCAGGAACAGAGGAGAAGATAGCTACAAATTGTGCTTGGTTCACTTTGTACCTTGGGAATGCTGGGTGATTTCAATTTGCAGCTAAGCTATTTGATACTCAGCTGGAAAATCAAATTCCAGTGACATTCCTGCAGTGAATTCTGGTACCCCTGGCTGGTCACAGATGTGAGGAAATAACTCATCTTCCACTTTACCTCTCAAAACTAAATAGTAAAACTGAGAGGAAAATGAGTCTGACTGGCCGTCTTTCTTCTTAGTTTTTTTTCCCATGCCCCAGTCCCATAAATAGAGTCAATAAACAGTAAGGCTTCATCTGCATTTGGAGCTGGGGGTGCCATTCCCAGCTTGCATACACATAGTCACTGTAGCTCGCATCGAGCTAGTATTCTGAAAATAATAGTATAGCCACAGTAACAGGAGTATGTGGCAGTACAGGCTAACCAGCCTGAGTACAAATCTGCCTGGACACAGAGTGCATAGTCGGGGCGGCTAACCCATGCTCCTACACTGCTCCCACTACTGCTGCTACACTTCTAATTTGAGTGTGTTAATTCAATGAGAGCTAGCATGAGTATGTCTGTGTGAGCTGGGAACCACATTCCTTGTTCCAAGTGTAGATGTAGTCTAAGAGCTGTGCTCCATGCTGGCCTCAGAAAAGAGAATCTTCTCATACATGCCTACCCTTTGTTTTGAATCAAGGCAATGTTCATTGAGAAAGTGTTGGTCATATAAGCCCTCCAGAAAATGAAAAGTTGGCAAGTTAGGTCTCCTTCTGTCTTCAATTAGCCCTAATGACGATATTATAAGAAACAAACGTCCACGGTGAATTAGGTCCCTTAATATACTCTTAATAGTCACAGTACCCTTTATAGAAGGTAGCCTAGGCTGACTTCCTTGCAACACCGACAAAATTCTGCACTCGGCTATGTGTGGTGGACCCTGGCTCCAAAGCTTTGCTCTTGCTACATGTGGGCATCTCACTCGGGTTCCACATGTGGAAGGTGATCAAAATATAGGGTTTGAGGCTCCAAAGTTGGGAACACACTTTTGTTCAGAAGGAGGTGTTCACTACGATAAGAATTTACTATTAAAGACTGTGGAGAGGTACTTCATATTCTACTCTCCTTTATGAAGCAAGTAGGGAGTAAACTGCAATCACATGTGATAGGAAATGGGAATATCTTTGTTTTCCTAGTATTTGTACCACATGTGAAGGTGTAGTGCCCTATTTTCATACACATGAAGACACACTATCAGTCAATAGACAACATATGTCACAAGCAGACCTGTTAGAAAAATTGAAGATAACACTTTTTCTTGGTTTTTGTATTGAAAAACGTCATCGACATTTTGAAAACTTTCTACCAGCTCTAAGCCCAATACTTGATTTAAAAAAAAATAAGACAGACTTGGGAGTATGTTTTAATGCAACTGATCAGAGGGCCACAAGCCCACTGAAAGGAATTACTGCCTTATTATATGTTTCAATTTAAATTACAGCTATTGGGGAAGACTAGCAATCCAGATTTGGGAGAGAGATGAAGAGTCTCATCTCCAGGTTGCCAGTTCAGACCCAGCCAGTGCTGGAAGATTTGCAAGTGTTTATCACTGATGGCCTATATGTGAAAGGAGATAATGGTTTCAGCTCAAGTCCTCCTGGACAGAGTTCACATTACAACCCCTACCCAGCCCCATCATTGGTACTAACTATACACACTCTAATTGGTACTAACTGGCATTCTTCTTGTAGTCTCAGATGCAGCCAGGGACTGAATGGGAATGGAGAGTGAATTAACTGTCTCATCCTTAGAGGTGGCCCTTCATATCAAGGTTAAAGCTCACTGGTGGAGTATTCTGGGAAGTTTACACTGCTGTTTCCCTCACTGTCTTGCCTCTATGAATTAATAGGGAAATTCAGTGTCCAACACTTTGCATGAACACTAAAGTCTCTGACCATTTTTAAAATTTTAAAATAAATAAAAACATGCTTTTTTTGTTTTCCAACACCCTTGCCTATGAAGGATAACATGAATACAGTAAAAGGAAATCTGCTATTCTATTAGTCATACCTGGAGATTAATACTAGATCTGAATCCCTTAATTGTTTTTAAATACCATTTTAAAAAAGTACAATGCAACGGTTTTCATTACACTAGGTGGCATAGTATCTTTAGAATAGTTCGGGTCTGTTCTGTAATATTGATTATAATCTGATATTAAAATAACACATTTTACCTTCTGCAAAATATCCAGCAGTAGTAAGGCATCTGATGAATTCTTTAATTTTTGTTCAAGTTCCTACACAAACGGAGAAAAAAATATTGAGAAATATTCAAGGATGCCTTTCCATTACAATATTTGACCACTACACACTGAATCTCTCAGCAAACTCCTTTAACAGACTATGTTAAATGTTTTGTGATTTAAAAAACAAAACAAAACACACTCAGATGGTGGAAATAAAGTAGTATAGAGCCTTCTGTAAGCCATAACATTAACATAATCTATTATGTGGGTAGCTGCATCTGCAATATAAATAAATAATAATTATTAATTGAATAAGAAAAATACTACAAAACAAAGGTGAAGACCAGATGCCTAATCAATCAGCCCTTCCATACTAATGTATAAAACCCTTATCTCATAGAAGTGATTAATATTAAATCCTTCCTCCTCCAAGAGGAGAGCTGAATATCTCTCTAGACACTGGAAATCTTAGCACTGGAGTAAGAACAAAATCTACCTGTTGCTAGACACAAAATCCCCCATATAGATTTATTGTATTCATTGAACAAAAATCTTGTAACCAAGGGTGTTGTTTCAATATAACCTCAGTGGCCAGTTATATTTCTTCAGCCTTTTTTCATTGATCCATTTATAGCCAATCCTATTCACCTTAATCAGATGCTTAGTTCCACTGAAGTCCATGGGATCATTTGTGGAAACAAGGCAAGTCAGGATTTGGCCTTCATTAGTGGCTAAAGTGCTGAGAAAACGGTTTGCAGCGGAACGTATTCATGGTGAACTCAAGAGTAGTAAAACTCACTAGGTAATGTTGTAAACAGATGTCCTGATTTGTTTCAAAACACTGCAGTGTGTAAACTGCAAATCCTCCTAGAGGGAAATTGTTCTGAGAAAAAAGTTACTTTATTGCAAAAGGGTCAATGTATATTGACACTGATGTCTGAAAAGTGACGGCTCCCGCATACTGACGTACATTGCAACCGAAACACAGAAGGTTCAAGAGGAATGTTTAGTGACACGCACTGTCTGCTAAACTCAGACATTCTTAATTCTATACTAATAAACTCATAATAGGAGCTGCTAACACACCATTCTGAACATACTGCAAATATTCTATGGTGAATTGATTTTCTGAAATTAACTTTGCTCTAATACCAGATGCTATGAACTGATGAATTAAACCATGAAGCACAGACATTTTAGGAAAGAAAAAAATCCTCCAAATGAGCGTTACTTGTACTGTGGAATTAGTTTGTTGTAGAATCACTGCAGTCAACAATCTTTGGTTTTAATATTTGGAGCCTGTACTGAGCATATGGGGCCAGATCATTGCCTGGTGTAAACTAGCTACACTGAAATCAATGAAGCTACAACTGATTTACATTGGTTGAGGCTCTGGTCCATGCATGTGATGAACAGGTCCCAAGGTTTGCATCTCCTCCTTCCCTATGTCAAATAACAGAAGTAAAAAGGAAAATTCTTAAGACACATCTGTATTTTTCCTGTCTCTTTATTCTGATGGCAGATGACAGAACAAAATGAATCCTGTTTTGTGCCCTTTTCTTTTTGAGGATACTATCCTTAATGTACCTTTTTCTGTCATCTACAAAATAAAGGTAAGGAGAATATGAAAGTGCCCTGACAACTTTTCACTTCAAATTTTAATATCTGATGTTGCAGCTCCTAGGATTTGCTGGAAAAATCTTCAGCCTTAATGATGGCCTCACACTGCAAACCTCTGCAGTCAGATAAGCCCCCTATTCACAAAAGTTCATGAGCAAACCCATCTTTAGGTCTGTTGCAGTAAACTAAGGGTTGATTTAGATGTCTGGGTCTCAGTAGCATATTTCTTGCATACTTTCTGACAAATCAAACTATTCAGGTGTGATAGGGCCCATATCCTCTGAAATCTGCTGTGTACTAGAGATTAAAATTAAACTTTAAATACCAGTAAATATAGGGATATTCTCGATTGTCTACCTTATAGCTAATGTTGAGACCTGAGTCAAATTTCAGATGCATATTTACTGTCATATGTCTTGTAATTATTACTGGTCCCAGTAAGTGATTCTGGAAAGTTAATTGTCAGCATATTTCAGATTAAATTGTGTCCACACCATTTGAAGGTGCTACATTTATATATATTTTTCCCTAGAAATTGCCTATTACTTACTTTCTGAGTGTTTTGTTGGTCTGGTGAATAATAATATTTTGTAATAAATTGTTCTCTAAAATAGTGTGTTATAATGCCTGCAACAAACACAATTATTCTGAACTACCTGGCTGTTGTCTTTAGCCACAGATAAAGTGAACTATTAAATGAAAGAAACTAGGGTCAACAATTTGGCTTAGTTTTCATGAAAACTATAATGGTGAGCCATGGGTTATTCCTAATAACAGATATCTGAAAATTACTGAATCACCTTACAGTTAGAAACATTGGGTTACTTGTAATGTTGAATCGTTCAATGCTGAAAAGGAATAGTTTGCACATTTCTGTCAGTGTTTAAACAGCCTGAAGATACAAATCTGAAGAATTCCAAAATAGCTATACTAAAAGGACCAACCACTGAAATTAGGCTGAATTCACAAATGTCCAGGAAATAAAAAGTTTAAACCTGTTATCATAAATGATTTATTAAAACTGAGCCAATCAAAAACAGAAACTTATTTTGCCAGTACTCTGTCACATACATAAAATTCTTCCATCTCTAAACATTATTTTGTAACACGATTTAGTAGTTTTCTGTCTATGTAGATACTAGAATGTAGCTGGTTCTTTGTCACAATAGTATCTGCATATTTTTAGGCCCATGGAGAATGCCGCAAGTATGATGAACTGATAAGAGAGAGGATACGCACACACACTCTAAATTAAAAAAAATAAAATTGAACTGGCTAGTGGGTGCATGTCGCTGCCCTCTATGCAATGAAATCAGAGGTGCTTCACTCATAAATCCAGCAGAAATTCTACTCCAAAACCCTAGGTGCAGATGCCTCAAGGCGGCTGTGAAAACAAAGCTGAAGAGAAGAAGAATAGGCAGACTGTCCCAGCAAGCTGCAAAAACAAAGTGAGTAAATATCCTGGTTTTACTGGTACAGTTTTAGTTTTTCCTATGATATACAGAGGTGTGCCAGGCACTTCTTTACAGGTTCTTTCCATTTTTCATGTAATCAGTCTTTTCTTTTTTTAAAAATAATAACCATATAACATTTGTCCAAAACATACTTCCATAGTGAGCAGAGTTTGGTCTGCTTTTTCCAGGTACAAACAGTCCAATGCAACCAGTGTTCAGTGTGATCAACAATGTTTGGAGTGAAGAGAAAAGCTGTTGATATGGATGACAGCTGTGCAGTGTTTCAAGAACAACTCATTCAGAACAGTAAATTGATTTAAAAAAACCAACAACCCGCTATTCCAAGTGATATGCACACCTATATATTTATGAGCACCTCAGAATCTTTAGTGTATTTATCCTTATAACACCTCTTTGAAGTAAGACAGTGCTATCACCCCCACGTAACTGGGGAAACTGTAGGGTGACCATACATCCTGTTTTGGCCGGGACAGTCCCCTTTTTAAGCCCTGTCCCAGACGTCCTGGATTTTTTGGCAAAACTGGGCATTTGTCCCATTTGCTCTTGTCTTGCTTTTGACTTGGCAAGAGCAAATGAGATAAATGTCCAGTTTTGCAAAAAAAGTGGGGACATGCACTTCCAAGTGGTGCATGGAGGAAAACTGGGGGAAGGGAGTGGAGCCCAGCACAGGGGGAGAGGCTCTGGCCAGCCCTGTGCAGGGGTGGGAGGCAGTGGCTCAGGCCAGCTCTGTGCAGGCCTCGGGCAAGTCCTGCATGGTGTCCCATTTTCCTTCTGGGAAATATGATCACCCTAGGAAACTGAGATACAGAGAGTCTCCATGATTTGCCCAAGGTCACACAGGAAGTCTGTGGCAGAGTAGGGAATTGAACCCAGGTGTTCTAATCTTTGGAACATCCTTCCTCTCTGTGAGGACAACAGTTGGGACCAGTGATACTAGCACATTTAACCCTCTCCCCCCTTGTATGGTTATTTCCCAACTCTAAGAAAACATCCCCCGCAGGGTGCAGAACTAGGAGTGCTGGCGTGCAGTAATAATAGCAACTGAACGCATCTACAGGGCCTACCGCTTTGTTCAATGGTTTCTCAGCGCCTCCATTATACAAAGCCAGGCCAGCGCCCCTGCCCTGCCCGCGGAACCGATTCCGACTTTGAAACCAGGCTCGCTTTTCCAAGAGGGCAGGTCTCAGGGAAGTTCACAGCCCAATCCGGTCACACAGGCGCCAGGAGAAAGTAGCTCATTTTGCTGGTTGCAACGAGTATTTTGATGTCGTTTAATTTTCTCTTCCCAACAGTAGCAACAAACCTGGCGCGAGCGGCAGGTCAGTGAGGGGCAGGAGCAGGAGCAGGCCCTTTGCTGCCGCCCCAGGCCCGGCGGGTACCACACTACCAGTGGCGCGGGCCGGGCCGCGCTCAGGGAGGTTTAAGGCCAGGGTGTCTGTTCGCTGCAGCGCCGAACTCTTCCCGTGTTTGTTAACACGGTAAAGTCAGAGACCCCCCAGGAGGCTCTTGCTGGGGGCCCCGGGGCCAGTCCTAGGCGGCTCCGAATCACCCGCCGGCACCGGGAGGCTGCCCCGGACCACAGCGCCAGCCCCCCACCGCCGAGCGGCCGCTCCCCAACTCCCCATCCACCCCCGGGGCCGCGGGCGCTGCCGGGCAGCCCGGCTCCTACTCACCGCCCAGGGGAAGGCGCTGAGCCGTCTGCCGGCCAGGAAGCCTCGCTGGAAGCGGAGCCCCAGCTGCCGGGCTTCCTCCGCCGGAGGATCCATCGCTCCCTAGCCCGGCCCGGTCTGGCCGGCCGCCCGCCCCCTCACAGCAGGCCGCGTCCCCGACCTCGAGTGATCACCTCTCGCCGGGCAGACACACACCTAGCTCCCGTCCTGAGGGGGCGGGGCGTGAGCGACACGGCCCTGCTGCTGCTGCCCAGGCTTCGGCCGCGGCGCAGGTGCGGATGGCACCAGCCACACATTCCCTCCCTCTGTCCCTCCCCCCCCCCGGTAGGGTTTGGCCTGGGGGAGGATGTGGCCTGTGTCATTCCCCACATCCCTGAGCACTGTGGAGTGGGTGTGCCCAAGGCCTCGGCCTGGCGTTTGTGTGCCTCTGTGTCCTCCTTGCACGGTGCTGGTGTTCCCGTGTAAGGCGTGAGGACCTGGCGCCTGCATCCCTGTGTGGCCCTGTATCCTCTGTTCCCCTGTCACGTGTGAGCCTGGTGCCTGCATCCCTGGATGGCTTTGTGTCCTTGTTGCACGGTGCCCATGTTCCCACGTCAGGTGTGATGGCCTGGCAGACACCTGCATCCCTGAGTGGTCTATTTGTGTCCTCGTGGCATGGTGCTCCTTTTCCCATGTCACGCATGATGGCCTGGCATCTGCTTCCTTGTGTGGCTCTGTGTCCTTGTGGCACGGTGCCTATGTTCCCATGTCACACGTGACAGCCTGGTGCCTGCATCCCTGCGTGACTCTATCCTTGTTGCACTGTGCCCATGTCATGCATCATGGCTTGGCACCTGCATCCCTGCATGGCTCTGTTCCCACATCATGCAATGTAGCTTGTTGCCTGCATCCCTGCATAACTTTATCTTTGACTGTGTTCCCATGTCATGGTATCTACATCACAGGCTAATTCTTAGGTCCCCACATCATAGCATCCCCACACAGCAAGCGATATCTGGATCCCACATCACAGCATCTGCATCGCCGCTGAGTGCATGGGACTCCCCCCATCACATTGTCCCATCCATACCCCTGTATTATGGGGTCTACATCATAAACTATTGCTTGTGTCCTATTGCATGTTGCACCTTATGTTGTCATCTCTCGACTGACCAGCCTGTCATGAGATGACATCATATCAAGATGCAGTGGCTCATTGTGACACAGTTATTACATTGTTACTCCCCATACAAATTATTAATAACATTTCTGTTGCACTATATATTTACACAGTGCTTTGCAAGTGTAGATGAGGATGTGCCTTATCTTGAAGGCAGGAGAGACAAACCTGTCACCTAACACACCAGTTAATGAGAGGGAGGGTTTGGGGTTTATTAATGCTGGAAAAATTGGAAGAGAAAATTAAATTCAGGGCTGTCTAAGTATTCTGCAGCACACAGGGAACATCTGAGCAAAAGGGGCTTTGCTATGAATTTGGAGATGAACCACTATGGTATCCCATGACGCCATTCCATACCAAATTCCGAAAAAGTTGTTGGGACTTAAATCATGGCTGGGATTCATTGGGTGGTGGCCCCTATTACCTCTTGCACTTTCAGGCTGAGATCTATCAGGGAGCTCTGCATAGGGGGACTTCTGCTCCTAAGAGGAGACCTTTTGAATTCCACACAGAGCACTTTGCAGGATCAGGCCTTAACAAAAGGACACTCGGGTCCAAAAATACATACTTTAATTAATATCATTAATAGCATCCTGGGTAACTAATACGAATATGTGTTACTGAAACGGAAAAAAGAACATAGATTACATAAAACAAAAAATTATTTAAAAATATTTTTCAGTATTCATGCATTTTTTCTTTATTCAGTACATTCAGCTCGGTCAATGAAAATAGGCTGATCAGTTTAATTCTGTGTAGACATTTTCTGATCAGTTTCATTTTTTTGCCTTCCTATGTTTAGCAGGATGCTATGGTGTTTGGATTGCAAACTGATGTTATTGTTCTAAATGTAAACTGTTGCTGTTGAAAATTCAGAGATAGCTAAAACATTTATTAATATGTTTTGTAAAAGTAAGTGCTTAACCATAATATAAATTACATATTTACAGATTGACATGTTGCTATATACAATAAGTAACAGAGCTTCAGAGTAACAGAAGGAGAATGAAATCAAGAGGAGAAAGAAGTGGGGAAAAGTTGATATTGGAAAAAGGATGGAATTGATGAGACAGAAAAAAGGAGGTTGTTCCAGGAGGTAAGAGCGTCAGTGGAGAATTCCCAAATAAGGCAAATGGTATTTTTATACAGAGAAGTGCTATCTGTGTTGCATAGATGCTTAAAGGCATTGTCAGAAGTCATGCCTCACAACAGAACTGCTTGTTGGGATGAATTTTCAACTCTCAGCAGGTTTTTTAATAAAAGGAGACCAGAGTTTTGGGGGTTTCTCATATTTTTTGGGGGGAAATTGTCAAGTGAGCCAAAAAGAACCGCATCTGTAGAATGGACCATAGGATAATAGGATTCCTCATTAGCTCGTCTCTGTATTGTTCAAACTATTACATTTAGCCTAGTTACTGTAAAGTATTTGTAATTGCCAGAATCTTGTCGTAAGAGTTCAGTCTTTCAAACATTTAAGTGTGTGCATAAATTTATTCACTTGCTTAGTCTTGTTGAAGTTGATTGGAATACTCCCATGCACAAAGTTTTGTATGTACTTAAGTGTTTGCAGGATCAGGGCCCAAGTCATTTTCACATTTTCTAATATGGAACTATTTTGTGGTACTGAATAGTTCTAGTCATATTTCCTTCCTTCTTTCATTCTTATACATACCAACAAAAAGCTGTCTTCCTGAGTTCTTTAATCAGTCTAATGATCATTTAATCATTCTAGATATGTACATTTCATGCTTATGCTAAGGTACAACGCCTTTCAAATGATTAACATATTTTATATATCCATAATAATATTAAAACTGTGGCTCTGTAGACATAGGAAAAAGAATAGTGGGCTAGTAAATGAAAGCTAATGTAGCAAAAGGAGATACAGAGGAATAAACTTTAATGAAAGGTTTCATCATAAATAAATCCTTTTCCTCATTTTTGTTTTCCATCCATATTAGTTATTTCAAACAGATATGTAGGGGAAGGGTGGTCTTGTGACCAAAGAACAAGACTGAGTGTTAGCTGCCCCAACTACCTTTCCTGTCTCTGATATAGACTTACTGTGCGACATCAGGCAAGTCACATAATCTCTCCATGCCTGTTTTCTCATCTGTAAAATGAGGATTCTGTTTTGTTCAGATTCTTATACCGCCCTCATCACAGCAATATCCCTGAATGTTTTCCAGTAGTACATTAAGCAGCATAACTAACATCTGTTAATGTGTGGATCATTCTCTCTCTCACCTTCTTCCCAGGGGGAAAATTGTGTGTGCACTGTAGTGTTTAGTTAGTGGATATTTAAAAATATATTACATGTTCACAGTTTATATGAGCAAAGTCAAAGTCAAAAAGTATGCCTTGTACTTGGAGAGGAAGGAGGATGAGGAGTGGATAATAATACCTAGCCTGTGAGGCTCAGTTCATTAATATTTAGTGTTTTATTTTGAAATTTGAGATCTTTGGATAGTAGAAAGTGCTGTAAAAGCACAAAGTAATATGGGATGGGCTATTATTCAAATCCCAAATAAAACACTCCTTTGCTGTGATGCCCACAAAAAACTTCACAAAGGTCAGGCAGATGGTGTGCTGTGACTGCTGCCTGTCATGCCGACTAGTATTGTTTCCTTGTGCTCCGCATCTGTCTCAATCAGTTGTCTCATCTCAGACTTAGATTGTAAGCTCTTTGGGGCAGGGATCCTCTACAGCACTTAGGACAAAGAGGCCCTGGTCAGTGACAGGCTGGTTGGCACTACTGCAGTGCAGATTGTACTGTGGAACCTACATACAAACAGCTGGGGCCCCCATCCTAAACACATGTTTAGGTATGTAGTTTTATTCATGTGAATAGTCCCAGTGAAGATTTGAGGGGGGAATGTTGTCCTCAGTTCTGAAAAAGGGAAAGACCTGGTCCATGTTCTTCCATTCCCATCCAGTGAAATTGGCAGAGGCAGTCTCCTCACTGGTATTCTATAGCTGCTTGTCGGACAACTGTCTCAGGCAAGCAGCCAAATAATACCAGTGAGAATCTGGGAATGCTGTTCTTCTTATTCTGAAACAGCTGAAATTTTTTTTTTCTTACTACCCAATGGAAAGATAGTAACAATTTTATTCTGCATGTAGCACTAATAATTTTATTGGGCTTCTATCTAGGAGCATAAGGAGCTGGGAATAAATTCCCATCAGCCAAGTGATTTCAATTTGCACAAAACTTCCTCCTATCTAGGTTATAACAGAGGGGACATTACTTTTTTATTTTTTAAACTACTCAATTTGTTCGGGGGAAAAAAGCAGCTACATTTTTAAAGCTTCATTGGCCTTGGTGAAATGTTCTCACCTAAAATTTGTTTGTTTTAGTTTTTCATTTGAAGGGGAAAGAGAGGGTATCATCCGATAGTCCAATATTGCTCTAGAGAGTTTAAGATTTTTTGGTAATTTGTTTTATACTCTAACATTGTACAGATACATCTCTCAGCTTTACAACATTATTTAGTAGAGAGATGGGTCTTTGTAGGATTCTCTTTTCTCTGTATAAAAGTAATATTGCTCTAGAATGTAATTTTTAGGAGTGGGCCCATAATTTACAATGCTGAGTTAATCTTGCAATAAAAAGATTTTTCCCTTTATTCTATGTTTATAAAGATGTTGTTACATTGGAGCCATCGGTGCTTGGCATTTTATTAGCTTTCTGTTATTTCATAACATTTTTAATTCCCTCTACAGAACTGAGTTGTTCTAAGCTTACCTCAGGGTCCCTCTAATGCAAACAAATGAATCTTTTAAGTAATCATCAATTTGCTTTTGACTAGCCAGTGGAGATTTATAAAGTTTAGAAGGCAATCAAAACAAAGCCTCTGTGACAGGGAGGCTGGAAACGCTGTGGCTCTGAATACATCCAGTAAGTTTTATTTTTTTTTCCTTTCTGCCTATTTCTTTTTAACATTACTATTGCCACTTCCAAACATTCAAATATCACAAGCCAGGCCTAAAAAATCATGAGTTTTTTTAAAAATAGTAAATTTGAGGCAGAGGGGTAGTTACATTATTTGCTTTCTGTTTTTTGAGCCTTTAGGCTGTATTTGGGTCAAGTTTTCAAACTTTTATCTGCAACCATGAAGGCCAGAAACTTACTTTTCTTTAAAAATGAAAGCCATGATATTTACATAATCACTTGATGCAAGGAGCTGAAGCTTTAAAAAAAATCACAAGACTCAATAAAACCACAGGAGTTAGCAACACTGTTAATATTTAGAGAGAGAGAGAGTGTACACATCTCCTTTCACTTCTCCCTCTGTTCATCCTTTTATTTCCTTTCCTTTTATAATGTATCAGCTCTTTGCTGCTGTCTCCACCAACAGCTGCCTTTTTCTAAGAGGGATTCAAAATGGAGGACTGGCCATTTATGATAGGGGCTTCTCCTCCAGACGAGTTTATATGAATTAAATGGGGGGACTATAATTAGTTTTTGTGTTTTGGGGGAAACTACTTAAAGGTTCAAGTTAGGATCACAGCCCCATGATAGAAGGTATTGTAGAAATATACAGAAAAACACGGTCCATACCCCGAAGAGCTTACAATCTAATTGGAAACAAGAAACAAGTAGTTGTAACAAGCAATAGAGCGAAGGCAAACAGGAAGGATGTGGGTAAGAGTGATGAGGTCATATGGTTTCTATGATGAGGTGTAAAGACCCCATCCTACCACAGCCACTAAAGGGTTAACAGCTGGGCCAGCTGTCTCCTCAGGTGTTGCTAATTGCTGGAAAAAAGAATGCTGCAGCTAGGTGATAAGGGGCAGCTGTCAGAGAGGGTGAGAACTATCAGGTGGAGGTTGCCTGGCAGTTGACTTGACAGAAAGCTGCACAAGCAGTTAGCCTTCCATTGAGAGAAGACTAGAAGATGGAGTTCAGGAAAAAGTGCCTGTGGAGATGCAGAGGTAGGAAGCAGCCTAGAGATGCAGTTAGGGAGTTTAAGGAATGGGATCTAGCTGCTTAAATCCTTGGGCTGGAACCCAGTGTGGTGGATGGGCCTAGGTTCCCCCACCATCCCGAGAACGGGATAGGAAACCTCTGAGGAAGAGGGGGCGAGGAATATAGAGATGGGGTTAGGGCTAATGACCTAATGCAGGGTCATTGGCCTTTGGGACTTCTAATCTCTTCTCTTCTGGGGTAGTATTAAGTGAACTGGCCAGAGGGCTGGAGTTGTGAAAAGAGGCTGACCATTGTAGGGCCAAGCAACTATAGGTAGGAGTAACTGAGATGGGGTTGCTGTCATGCCTGGCCATGAGGAGATGCGCTGCCTGATAAGTGACCTGTGGCAGTTACATAAGCTATCTGAGGCTCCAACTAGATCGTGAGTGGTAATGGGGGGTGGTGATTCCCAGCTCATGAATACCGAATTGTGCTAGCTCAATGAACATAGTGTAGCTGCAGTAGCCCAAGCAGCAGCTGGCGGTAGTCTGGGCTAGCTGTGTGAAGTACATACCTACGGCATTCAGGCAGGTTTTACTTGGCACGGCTAGTCTGTGCAGCTGCTCTTTGCTGCCCAAACAACACTATCAATTTTAACATGCTAGCTTGGTGAGTATTAGCGCAAGCATGTGTGCCCAAGCTGGGAATCACACTCCTTGCTCATAGTGGACACTTAGCCTAAGCATGCAATGTGATTGTTTGGTTAATTCAATAGAGCTGTTTCTGACGTTACTGCTCAACCTCAATGTCATAGGCAGCTAATTTCTCTTTAGCATCCCAGCAGAAGTTGGTCTTGAGAGAGGCTTTACAGGAGGAGGGGGTAGTGGCCATGAGGATTACTTTAGAGAGGCGGCAGCGTGGAAGAATGAGCTGAGGTGTTGTGGGAGAAGCAGACAAATTGGCATTCAAGGCGGCATCACTGGTGAAGTAGAGCAGGAAGGGGCAGGGATGAAATAAGTAGGGAGGGGGCAGAATTGGGAAGAGCTTTAAAGGAAAGGACAAGAAACTTGAATTTGGCTCTATTTATCTCTTCTTCTTGAGCGGTCAGTGTGGTTTAGGTCTGGAGCAGCCGTAAAAACCCAGATCACTTGCATGAGGCACGTCAAAGATTTATCTTCATCCTTCTATAGCTATACAATATATATTGTTGTATTCATTTACACGTCCTGTTTAAAGTCACTTTTCATATCTAAAAGTTGCCTGAGCACTGTGCATTGTACTCTGAATGGTGATGGACATCGTCCTCTTTACCACTTGGCATGCCTCATAAAAGACACTGTGCCTTGTGAATAGCTGTCACCAGTCACCTTTCTAATGCAGTTTCCTGACTCTCTCTGAGCAGGTTTTTGGCAGCTTTGTCTCTTTTCTTGAGGAATGAACTGGTAGAGTGCACTCACTCAGATTTTCTACATTCTGTCTCAATGGCATTTTTCCAAAATATCATAAGAAGTGGCATCTGGGATCTCCCACTGGAATGCTATAGGACCTGTTTGGAGCACTGGCTGGGAAAGATTTTTCTGTGCATAGCAAAAAGATTCCAAGTAAAATATTTGAGAGATATTTCAGGTAGACAGCAAAAACAACGTAACAGCCCATGACAGCTTATGCCTGCAGAAATTAATTTGTTAGTCTTTAAAGTGCTACAGGACTCCCGTTGTTTTTGCTGTATACAGACTAACATGGCTACCCCTCTGGAACTTCAGGTAGACAGATTTTTATGCTAGGCACTTTCACAGACTCCTGCTGTTTTTATGGCTTACACTAAGAGCCCCACTCTTAATATATAACGTCTCTTCATTAGTCATTGAAATATACTCACTTCTGAGGTGAAACATGAGTACTGTTTAAACCATACACAGCAATATTGTATGACCATGTGGGACAGGAAATGAAGAAGAGAACTTGCAGAGGAAACTTTAGGCAAGATGTAATAACTTGGTTGAAATATGTTGAGTACAGTGGACATAATGCCTTTTGATATGGCTAAAAAATGTCCTGGGATAGATAATAAATCAGTGGTTTTACATCGAAACTGAAAGATGGCACCTCCTACTGCACAGTGACTATAACATGGCTGAAGTATTTAGTTTAGCAAGAATTACTGACTCACCATCACAACTTCCTGTGTAACCCTTGATTTTTCTTGGAGAGGTCTGTCAGTGTTGATCAAACCTAGTATTCCTTGTTTTGTGACATGTAAGGAGATGACAGCCCAAGGACGCATGACTGCAGGCTTGTTGAATGTTTGTGTTCAAATTTGCATTGTACAGCTATAAACTCTTCAACAGTGCTGTTTAGACAAATAGCGAACACTCAGTTGTTTAAAAATTGATCCTAGGTTTGCTAATAAACTTGTAGGCAAACTTAGTGGGGATAGAGAGGAAAAATGGTCCTGTGGCCTTCTGGGGTTGGTACATTCATGTCATGAGGGTGTTAATACTGAAGCCAGCCACATGTGGTCAATTGCAATCTGTTAGTTTTATCCTTGGAACTGAAATGATCAAGATGCTGCTGAAGTGAAGATGACCATTTAACCTTGCAACAAGATAAAATTGGTGCCTGGAATGTTAGCTATTTTGGCCAGTGTTCAATATTCAAAGTGTCCCAGTGACTAGGACGCCTAGCCTAGGATTTGGGAAATCTGGGTTTGACTCTTCCATAGATTTCCTGTATGACTGGGGGCAAGTCACAGCCTCTCTGTGCCTCAGTTCCCTATCTGTAAAAATGGGGATAATAGTACTTCTTCCCTCCCTCATGGGTGGTGTTAGATACTTAAATAATGTGTTAATGGGACCATAAGTAGGTAGACAATTGAAAGAAGTAGCAGAATGATATAGCCTCTTTTTCAAACTGGGCCTTTATTTTTTGTGGCTGAGGTGAATCGGGCCCAGAACTTTGCACCGTCAGTTCATTGATTCTTTTCCTCGCAATTCACATCAGGTGAGAAATTGTGGGCACAACTTTATGCCCACAAAAATGGAACTACGGTTTAAGAATCAAACCAGTAACTTTTAATTGCAATCACAGTCTAATTAAAGGACTGTATCTATTTATACTAGTCGCTGAAGTGCCTGCATAATTATTCGGAAGGCCTGAAATTGTGGTCACTAACTATTTAGTTCATGCTTAATTTGCAGAGTTCTTTTGGGGTAAATAAGGAGTGAGAAGGCAAAAAGGGTTATCTAGTCTAAGGATGCAGGCCAAATACAGGATTCACAAGAGGAGTAAGATCAGACTAATAGGGCATGTTCAGGATTTTGTTTTTCAAAGATCTGCAACTCTCCAGTGCTTTCAAGAGTAAAAGTGACTTGTTAAGAAATTCCTTTGCTAAGCCTGTATTTCTTATTTGCCTGCCATGTTGTCCCTGAAAGGACAGCAGTTTAGATTTCCCACAGCGTGGTGAATATAAATAAGCAAATGGGGGGCTTGAGGGGGCTGAGGCACTAATTCTGCAGTTTAAGGTAGCTGTGGTGCCCCACATCCCAAGGACATGAGGTTAGTAGCGGGAAGTATGCCTTAAAAACCCAGAGCTAGGAATAGTGACCTGGGTCTTCCCAGAACTGGTTGGCTTAGGAGCATGTAGGATCCAGCGGTTGAGGTCATTCCCAACCGACTGTCCATTTTTTTTGTTGAACATGCTGATGCCCTCTTATTTGTAAAATATCATGTTACTATGCTCACTGTTTTGAGACCAAGGAATTTTTTAGGACCTTTATTATAATATATCTAGCCAGAAGCTTTAAAAAACATGTAAAATGATCTTTTATTTAGCTTTCTACCAGTTTCTGGTAGCAGACATACAGCAAATAGAACCAAAAAGAACAAGATGCAGACTTGATTTTTCAAATACTATATCTTCTCTCAAAATGCAAGTTGATTCACAACATTGTTGATGATGATGGTGCATTCTTCATTGCTTTGTGATGATTCTTGTTTAGCCTGTAGGTGGGGTAAGAAAATACTCGTTAAAGAGATTGAAAGTTCTTTTTTTATTAAGTTTTAAAATAAGTACTATGAAAACATTTGGGGCAAAATTCTCCTGTCTAGGCTGCATCAAGGGTCTGTATTGCAGATGGTATACTCCTACTTACAGATCTCCCGCTGCTGTCACTTGGAACTAATATGTAATAGAGGTATACACAGTACTGTGATGTTTTCAGAAACAATAAAATACCTACCTCTGGACTGAGATTGTCATAGCAAATTAAAGAGATTAGACACCAAATTTCACCCATTAATTTCAGTGGGGACCCTTTGGGGTTTGCACATCTCAGCCTTTGTCTAAATGACCTATTTTAGATTAAAGAAAAATAGCAAAGAACAGAAGTCACATTTGCATGAGAGAGCTCTGTGTCTGTGTGTCATCCATTATAGGCTGGAGCAACTCTGAGGACAATATGTCAGCTGACATCTGCAAGCAGGGATTGTTCTTACAAATGTAAAGGCATGGCATGCAGGAAATGAGACACACATGACACATGCAACCAGTGTCACTAAGTGGCCCTCTGCTAATCTGGGCACTGGATAACTTGCACCAAAAAAGGGCCATATCTTCCCACTTCTCAGCAAATATGAATAACAGATGTTGTGACTGACCTCCTTTTGTCTGCGAGAGATGGTGGAAATTGCAGCCTCTGATGTAGATGGTTTGCAATGTCTCATGTTACTAAATAGTCCAATATGAGATTTGCATAATCTTTGACAGTTACTGCAAATATGTGTCTTGGTTAGGAGCTGCTTGCTTCCTACAAGCTCTTCAAGCTGAAGGAGCCAGCTCCTGTCATGGACTTTGATGGCGATGATGACGCCACTTGTTATGATCCCTTGCCAAGGTTTCCCATCAGTCAGGATCAATTCCAAATCCCTTCACATCTTGCTTGCATGTATCTTTATAGTGAAGCTTAGGGTGCCCTGTTGTTCCCTCTGATACCTCACCATGTAGTATGTCCATAGGTATGCATCCGTCTTCCAACCTGCTCAGATGGCCCAGCCAGTGCAGTCGTCTTTGCTTGAGCAAGGCTGTCACACCTGGTACATTTGCCTTTTGAAGAACCTCTGTTTTGGTAACTGTATCTTGCCATTTGATGTTGAATACATGGTGTAAGCAGCATAAGTGGAACCTGTTTAACCTTTTCTCCTGATGAACATAAATTGCCCATGTTTCCCCACCATACCTGAGAGAGCTGAGGACACAAGCTTGGTACACTAGCATTTTATCTTGATGGTAAGTTTTGAGTCGTTCCATGCTCTTTTAGTTAGCCTACTAAAGGTGGTGGCAGCATTTCCAATGCAAACATTTAGCTCTTCATCCAGTGAGAGGTTGGTAGTCACTGTAGAACCTAAATAACTGAACTTTTGGACCACTTTTAGCTGGTTTGCATTTAAGGTGATTAAAGAATCTTGTGGAGTCCCATGTCCTAACACAACAGTTTTTCTTAATGCTAATGGTGACATCAAATGTCTGACAAGCACTTGAAAGGTGGTCCATGAGTTCTTATAGCCCACGATGAAGGTCTGCTACAAGGGCAGCATTATCAATAAATAGAAATTCCCTATTAGCACCTTTCTGACTTTAATGTTTGCCTTAAATAGTGAGAGAGAAACTCCATCTTTCATGTCCTTAAACGCACAGTTCAGGAGTACTGAGAAGAAGATTCCAAAGTGTGTAGGGGCAAGAACGCATCCTTGCTTTTCATCACAAAGCTGTCTAAAGTAGACCTGTCAAACTAGACATGTGCTTTCCTGTTGTCATGAAATTAACATATAAGACTTAACAAGGTTGATGGACATCCTATCTTTCTAGTACTGCAAATAGACCTGTTCTGCTGACTGTCAAATGCTTTGGTTAGGTTCACAAAGGCAATGTACAATGGTCCGTTTTGCTCGCTGCAGTTTTCTTGAAGTTGACACAGAAAATATCATGTCTAGTTGATCTTCCATCCCTGAATCTCTACTCTGATTCAGGGTAGACAGGATTTGCCAGCTGTTGTAGGTGCACCTAACATGACTTTTTTGTGAAAGCTTTTCCTGCTAAACTTAGTAGCAAGATATCCCTGTAGTTGGTCACCCTTTTGACCTTTTTTTTATACATGGTGGTTGTCACGCATCTCTTGTGGCACCTCACCCTCTTTCCAGCACTGAAGTAGCAACTGATAGAGATGTGGTAGTAGGCTTTCTTTCCTGCACTTAAGAATTTCCACTGGGATGCCATCTTTTTCCTGTCACTTGATAACAAATCAGTGGCCTTGCTTAGCTTTTCTAAAGTGGGCTCCACAACTAGCTATGGCATGACTTGTAGAGTTGGTATTTGATCCAGTGATTCACTGGTGATATTCCTTTCTTGTGTGTATAGCACTGAATAATGTTCACCCCAAGGAGACAGCTGCTTACTTCTATCTGTAATAATTTCACCACTTTGCGATTTAAGAGGGGCAACCTTATTGACAGAGGGGGCCTAGAATTTTCTTCAGGCATTCATATGTGACATTGAGATTTCCAGTGTATGAAGCTGTCTGTATCTCTTCACAAATCTTGGTCCAGTAATGATTTGCACAGCATCTACTTGCTTGCTGTACCTTGGCTTTTGCATGCCAAAGTCTCATTTTGGTGCTCTGTACTGGCTTCTTATTGTGTTCCAAGTAGGCTGTGTTCTTAGTGTTAACAAAAGGTAATAGTTCCATTTCATTTTCTTCAAACCAATCCTTTTTTTGATCATCTCTTCCCCCTAAATGTAGCTAAAGCTGTTTCATGGATTGTTTATCTTAAATCTTCCCAAAATTTCTCTGCCTTCTCTGGTAGTGACTTTCCCATGCATGCTGAGTTCAAAAGCCTACACAAACTCCTGGCATTTCTGTTTTTTTTCATGTTAGAAGTGTTGATTTTTGGGCTTTCTCCCAAGTTTTGCTATATATAATTTCTTAGCTGTAATCTTCACCTTGCTAGTCATCAAAGAATGGCTGGTGTCACAATCAGCACTGTGAAACATGAATATTTTGTACTGAGGGTAGTTCTTTCCTCTGGACAATGACAAGATCTAATTGGTGCCAGTGGCATGATGGTGGATGTTGACATGACACTTTTGGGTCATCTTTTCCTGCAAAATATGAATTGGTAATTCCTATTTGGTTTTGGGCACAGAATTCAAGAAGTTCTTGGTCGTTCTCATTCATCTTGCTAATGCCAAAATGTCGTAGGCAATCTGGCCATGTGTTATGTGCACTGACTCTTGCATTGAAGTTATAGAGAAGGAAAAGTTGTTCAGTTGATGGTATTCTTTTGGCAACTTGATGATACATTTTACAACTTTTTATATCTTTCTCTTCATGGCTAGATTTTGAATGTTGGTGCATAAGCACTAATGTTCACAAAGCTGATAATCGTCTAAAATTTAAGTGAGAGAATGTGCTCTGACTTCTCAACAGGTATTTCCAGGAGCTTTACCCATGTATTTCTCACAGCAAAACTGTCACCATTCAGATGATTGTCTTTGATGCTTTTATTCTGCCAAAAGAAGGTTTTAATTGGCCTCTTGGACAGAACCATCATCTGCAGGTCTTGTTTACTGCAATGTCAACATTGAGTTTGTACAGCTCATGGTCTATCAAAGCTGACTTCATATGCGGCTTGTGTATTATAGGTCATCTGTCAGTCCTGGGCACATGGTCCTAACATTCCAGCTTCCAAGCCTGGAAACTTCTTAATTTCTTCTTTTTCCAACTGTCACCTTCCATATTGTGTCCATGTTGCCAGCTAGGATGGAGTGACCTCTCCATGTAATATGGCTGCAATAGTCTGGGCAATTAATATGGAGGTGCTGCTTTGCCCATGTGTCAATGTATCCATCTTGGATTCATTGGTTTAGACCAAAGACAGGACAGAAGTCAATACATTGGGAACCAGCTACACTGCTGGAGCTGCCAGTGCAGAGGAGACCTTCCCTTTGCCTGCCTTTGGGGCTCCACTCCTAGATTGGTTATCAGCCATGGCTGAAAAGCCCAGTCTGTCCTGTGTGGAGGCTGCTAGCAAATACCCGAGGTGAATTTGCTCATCTGCCTTTTGATGGCTTTTCCTCCATCAGGGGTTCCACTAACATCCTTAGGTGCTCATCCTCCCAAAGCCATTGGCGCTTCCTGAGGGTTCTGGGTTAATTAACTGCTGCCCAGCACTTGGCATTGACCAATACAGGTTGTACTACTTGTGTTCATAGCGGTAGCAGTTTCTCAACAGTTTCTGACTTGACCACATATGGTATGATGTCAATTACTAATACCTAGAACCAGTTTATGTGGCCATTCTTCCTGTCGTCATGTGTAGCTTCCATGGATGTCTAAGACTATTTCCCTTCGCTTCTAAATCCCATACTGATTAAAGCACTGCTCCCACCATGGTTACAGATATCACAGGTGCCTAAATTATGCTAATTTTGGAGGTTTAGTATGTCATACAGTAGGTAAGATGTGTCTGAGGAGTCTGGTGGGTTCACATTTCACACTCTACAAAATCAAAGGAAGACATATGCTCCGATTAAAAAAGAAGCCTTGACAACTGCATTTTGAGTGAGTGCATTTCATCAGTGTTCGTACAGATCATTGCTTCTTATAGCAGATTGTTGAAGCCATTTCTAGAGTCATGTAACCAGAGATAGATGATTATAGCTAACAAAACATCTGCTAAGATATTGTTAATTAGAAATGGAAAATGCTTTGTGTATGTGCGGGTGGGGGAATTCATCTGTTTCAAATTATAGATGACCAATATACAAAATAAGAAATATCTCCCATTACATTTAACTGAGAATGGGTTTCCTTCATCCAACGCATTGAGTTCAATATATTAAGTGTAGAACAAACAGAATCAAGATGTTTTCTATACATGCACAGTCCACCCTGCAAATGTAGGGAAGTAGAAATAGGTCTACTGGATCAAACAGATGCCCTGTTTAGCTCAGCATGTTTTCTCTGAGAATGGCCAGTGAAAGATGCAAGATACTCTATAAGGGACAAGTATGGAATAACTTGTCCATAGGGAAACTTCTTCCTAACCCTAGGTTGTTGTTCCCTGAACATGTCTTATTTACATAAATGTCTAATACTCTTTTGAATCCTGCAAAGTGTGTAACTTCAATGGTATCTCTCAGTAGTGAGTTACACAGGCTATCTATGCATAGGTTAAAAATGTATTTCTTTAAATCTGGTGCCGTTTTAAATTTCATTAAGCATCCCTTTGTTCTAATATTCTAGGAAAAGGTCAAGAGGATATCCTGATTTCTTCTCTATACTGCTCATCTTAATTTCTCTCTTGCTGCTTTTTGTAAGCATCAGTGTTATTGCAATACTAAGGATGACTGTCAGGTTAAACTCTTACAACAGATTTATTCTGAATTGTTAACTGAATTTGATGCAGAATCTGTTAACTCTTAACCATTTCATTGACATGCAGAGTAAACTGCAGTTTACATTTCACAAATACCTGGGTGCTTAGAGAACAGAAGGCAGCTAAAGCAATGCATCCTGCATATGTGCATTAGAGACTCACAATCTAGACTATCCTTAATATTCATTCACAACATGAATTGCAAGCACTTCTTGTTTTATCTTGAGCTAAGACCTTTCAAAACCATGGAGATGTTAAACATTCCCTGCTCCCACCTGTCTCCCAAAGGGGATAGGGTGGAGGGGAAAGAGGATTTTATAATGTAACTTTATTTAACATTGTTTCTGGCTCTAATTTTTCATGTAACTTTATGGGTATACAGATGGCACTCCTATGGTGCCGCTGCTGATTGCTTAACAGTAAAAGAGGAGACAGATGGGCCTTGTAGCCAAAATACTTGGTATGATCCTTTTTTGTTTGGACCCTGAGACAAGAGGCATGACCCTATTGGAATCAATGAGACTTTCTATTGAATTCAATGGGTTGAGGATCCGGTGCTGATAAGTAGTGCTGTTTAGTTTTAGTGTTCCATATGTGTGGAAGTGGTTGAAGAGAATGCTGTACACCAGTGGTTCTCAACCTGTGGTCTGTGGACCCCTTAGACTGAAAAGGAACTGACCAAAATTCAACGACATATAGAGACAATAGATTTCCAAAGGGGCCCCCACCTCCATTTGACTTTTTTTTTTTTTGTGTGTGCGCGCGCCACGGATGAAAGAAGGTTTAAAACCACTGTTGTACACTGTAAATGTGGAGAGGAATATGATCACTGGTAGCACAGGAAAGGAACTAGAAGTCGTCATTCTCTTTCCTGTTTAAATCTCTTTAATGTGTGTCCTTACTGCAAAATTTTGTGTGAAATTAAGTCCTTTGTGCTAAGTGCTATCTCATTCTGCTGAAGGGGTTGGGTATGAGCCACAACTGCTAAGTTTACTGGCCCATAACACTGTCAACATGATGTTTCAAATGGGCTCCTCTCACTGAGGTGCTGGCTTTGATAATCTGCCTTCCTGGTGTTGCTATACTGTCCAGAAAAAAACACTATCAAGTATATCAATTGTGCAAATTACATCTCCAAGCCTCTCCATCCTGAAGACTCCCGTGGGATTGGATTTGTGCTGCTGCACAAGAATAATACTCTTCATATAAAACCTAGACAAGACAATAGGAACAGCCATGGTGAGTCAGACCAATGGTCCATCTAGCCCATTATCCTGTCTTCCAACAGTGGCCAATGCCAAATATTTAAGAAGGAACTTAAGAACAGGACAGGCAATCCATTGAGTGATCCATCTCTTGTTGTCCACTCTTGGTTTCTGGCAAACAGAGGCTAGAGACACCCAGAGCTTGGGGTTGTATCCCTGATCATCTTGGTTACTAGCCATTGATGGATCTCAGTTGTTTTTTTTTATAAACCTTATCATTTTGACTATCACAACATCCCTTGGCAATGAGTTCTGCAGGTTGACTATGCGTTGTGTGAAGAAGTACTTCCTTTAGTTTTGTTTTAAACTGCTGCCTATTAATTTCATAGGAACCAGGGATCACCCAATATTTTATGTGAAGGATTAAACAACACTTCTTTATTCACTTTCTCCACACCAGTCACAATTTTATAGACCTTAGTTGTCTTGTCTCCACACTGAAAAGTCCCAGTCTCTTTAATCACTCCTCATACAGAACATGTTCCATACCCCTAATGATTTTTGTTGCTCTTCTCTGTACTTTTTTCCAATTCTAATCTATTTTTTTGAGATGGGGTGACTAGAACTGCACACAGTATTCAAGATGTGGGCATACCATGGATTTATACAGTGGCATTCTGATATTTTCTGTCTCATTAGCTATCCCTTTCTTAATAAATCTTAACATTATTAGCTTTTTTGGACTGTTGCTGCGCACTGAGCAGATGTTTTCAGAGAACTATCCACAATGACTCCAAGATCTTTCTTGAGCGGTAACAGCAAATTTAGACCCCATGAATTTGTATGTATAATTGGCGTTTGTTTTTGAATGTGCATTATTTTGCATTTACCAACATTGAATTTATCTTCTATTTTGTTGCCCAGTTACCTAGTTTTGTGAGATCCCTTTGGAACTCTTTGCAGTCAGGTTTGGAAGTCCCCTTCTTGAGTAACTTTATATAGTCTGCAAACTTGGTCACTGCACTGTTCACCCCTTTTTCCAGATCACATATGAATGTGTGGAAGAACACAGGTCTCAGTGTTGCTGGGAACATGAAACTGTCATACAAGATGTCACAGTTTGTGATGCAGTATTATGTACTGATCAAATGTCCATGTGAAGACACAGGGTCTAAAAAGATCTCATTGATATCAATGGATCTGACGCACAAAACACTGTTGCCATGCAGAGGCTGAAATAAATTTTAAGACCTAAGGGTACATATACCCTGCAAAGGAAAACCTATGGCACCTAGTCTCAGAGCCCAGGTTATTTGACTTGGGCTCTGGCTGCAGGGCTAAAGGATAGCAGTGTAAATGTTCCTGCTCAGGCTGGAGCCTGGTCTTTGAGATCCTCCTCTGCTGGGTTTCAGAACCTAAGCCCAATGTCTCTGCTGCTATTTTTAGCCCCAGGAGCCCTAATCTTTTGACGTGGGCCCTGAGACTCAGTGCTGTGGGTTTTTCTTTAGAGTGTAGATCTGCCCTCAAGGGCCTGATTTCCGGAGCTTATGAGCCCTTCCATTTCCCATGGACTTCAACTGGTGGTGTAAGAATTTCAGCGCTCTTCCACATTCAGCTTTGGATTGCAAGACAAATAAGGCTGGATTTTCCAACACCTGTGAAATTTGGGGTGGTTAAACCATTTGGAAGTGTGGGCAACTCTACCTACGAGGGCCGAAGTGGCCACTGGACCCAAGTGTTATGACTTTCTAGAAGGCTCCAACATAAAAGTTCTATAGGTACTTTTTTGCCATTTACTTGTTGTGTATTGGATCCCTCTGTGCTATGGTTAATTCTATTGCAGTCCATTCTTAAATAACTAAACAAATATAAAACAAAATTAAAATTCCTTGACATCTTCTTTTATATTGTCACCAAGAAAAATGGTCCTCATAATTGCTGGCTGAGAGAATCCTAAATAATGAAGTGTTCTAATAAATACATGCTGTTTACTAGAATGTTTCCATTGAATGTAATAATGCTCACATATATATTTCATCCAGAATAATCAATGTGTGTGAAATATGACTAAATTATGACTGGAAAATTATTGAACCAATGTTTTATTGAGATTTCAAAGAGTGGAAATGCAATTTTTGGTGTCTTGTATATTTTAAAGGCGTGAATAAAACATGATTTGCAATGAACAACCTGGTGCCTCCTAAAATAAATCTCATATTTGCTGATTCTCTTTGTTTTTCAAGTGCAACAACATTGCATTCCATTCTTTAGCATAGATGAATATTAATTAATCAGGAATGAAAGCTCAGGGATTTATGGCACAGTCTCATATCAAACTAGAACGAGAGACTATTATTGCTGTCATAAAGTAGTTTTGAGGGAAAAAGGTTAAACTTCCATTGTATAAGAGAGAGGATTCAGAAGTTTCCTTTTTGCATTATGTAACTTCTTTTAAATGGAGGATATTTTTTTCTTGGGCCTCACTTAGCAGTCTCAGACAAGTTTCTATGAAAAGCTTATTATGACCATGTATTTTCCTGTCACTCTTCCAGAACATGTGCAAAATGATCATCTGAACAGAAAACCTTCTAATGGGATATTGCCCTTTTGTTAATTACCATTACATTTGCTGCTGCAGCACTCATAAGCATAAAAGGTCCAGTTACGATCCTATTTACACCACTAACTCTGGCCTCAGTGGAGTAACTCCTGATTGACGGGAGTGTGAGAGGAGAGAATCAAGCCCAAAGAGGGCAGGCTGCTTTGTTTCAGAGGCAGATGAATAAGCTTGTGTACATAGTCATGTAATGTGCTTTACAAAGGTGTGATTTCTAAAATGTACTAAAATGTTGGACGTTAATTGGTCTAGGGAGACCCTTCAGGTGCACACCAAAGGTTTCCCTAGTGTTCTTTAACATAGTACTATTTCAAAATAGCATTGGTTACAGAACACGAGCAATGTCTACACAGAACAATTAGTACACAACATGTTAGATTACTTTAGAAATCCCTTCCTGCCGCCCTAGAGTTCATGACCCCGCAGTGTAGACAAGTAGAGCCTGATTCTCCGTCTCTGGCTACATAATGTACAATTTCCTCCTTTGTGAAGCTGGTATGAAATGCTGCTCAGAGTAGCATTATATACCAGCTTCACACAGGGATAAATGGTTCCCCAAGGTGCACGATATGGAGAGTCAGGTCTGCTGCATGCTTCCTGGCTCTGAGTTTCAACACTAAATGTCAAGGCATGAGCTTCAGGCACAAGAGCATCTTGTTAATCTAGGCCTGTACAGCACAGGTGTCGATAATAATCCTTTGCACTGACATATCACCGGCTGGACTTTCAGAGCCCAGGGTAGGTTTGTAGAGCTTTCCCTATTTTATGAGGGGAAAGAATTGCCTAGTGGTCAGGGTGCTGGCCTGAGACTTAGAGTCCCTGTATTCCATTGTTTTTCACCATCCACAGACTTCCTATGTGACCTTGGGCAAGTCACCTAGTTTCTCTGTGCCTGTTTTGCCATTTGCAAAATGGGGATAACGCTTTCCTAACTTACAGGGATGTGATAAGGATAAATATACTAGAGGCTAGAAGGGGCTCAGATATGATACCAATTACCCTACTGAGTATCTCCTATCGTAACTATTCATAACCATTTTTACTGATGGGGAAAGCTTTGTCAAAAGTTAACTGGCTTATTCAGGATCATAGACTTTATCTATCTTTGTGTGTAAATACATGGTCCCAATCATTGTAATATCTGAGCCCAAGACTCCTGACTCCCATCTCCATCATTCCATTGCTTTTCCCTTGGTGTAAGCATGCAAGCTCTAAAGAACACTTACTTACCCCTTATTGCGTTGGATGGCCGTGTAAGTCACGGATGAGATGAATGTTAGCACAAGCACTGCTACTATGGCACTTAAAATGATAGCAGCAAGCAAGATGTTTGGCTGAGGCTCTGAAGTATCAGTGAGCATTTTCTCTGTAAATGCTAGAGATCCATTATTGGGCTCTGGATTGACACCCAGGAGTTTACACATGAGTGCATAAATGTGGATACTGTCAAAGGGCTCAGCTAAGTAATTCTCTTTGAAATCAGGACCGAAAGCTCTGAATATTGTCTTCATGTCCATGTTCTCATTATCAAATCCATGATCACCTTTGTTAACATATAATATAAACCTCTGAAAGAAAAAACAGTCAGTCAGTCTCTTAGATTTATCTAGTGCCTTTCATCCCAAAGGCACCCTCAAACTTAACTTCACATCCAGAAATCATTTAGTTCTAACTGAAGAAGCTTCTGCTTCTGGGATGAAATGCAACTGCTGTATAATAGCACACAGCAATACAAACCAACTTAAATGAGGAAGTGAAGGAAAACACAGTATTCAGCTGAAACCAGAAGGGAACCGAGGGAGGTGGAAGGCAATTTCAGTAAGAAATGCATGAAGAACCACATGTAGGTTCAAGGATGTGTGCTTTTGTGTTCACTATGTGATGCACTAGGTTGGTGTAACAGTGAGCTTGGACAATTCCAGATCCTGTCTCTCCTTAAATTTTCCAGAAAACACTCCAAAAGAACATGCAATTTCTTTGTTTTGTTAAAATATGCAGTCAAAATGTAATGACCATTGTCAGAATTATGACACCTGATTCTACTCAGGATGCTAAGGGCCAGCTCGTGCCTTGATTTATGCAGCTGGGCAAGGAAGTAAAGGACACTTTTAAAGTTACCCTGGTCATGGGAAGGACAGCTGTCTCCACAGGACTGCTATGTCAGCTTCTACATAGCTGTGGGCGTGGGAAGAGCCTTTGCTCCCACCCCCTCCCAATGCACTGGCTTGCATAGCTCTGTTGGCACAGTAGGGAAAGTTTGCCTTATCAGGTATAGGCCTTCTGCAGGGAAAGTACCTGCACAGCTAGGGAACTGGGAGGCAGATTGTGACTTGGAGTCAAAATCTGCTTCCTGAAGTGCCCCTGGAGCAGCCCAACAATGCACTGCTTCCTGCTAGGCCTTAGGGGCCTGTGGGAAAGCCACAAATGAGCTAACTGGTTTTAATATTAGGGCTTTGTAACAATGCAGGACACGTAATTGCCAAAAGTAACAGTGGGGGAAGTATCATTCCCGCAAAGCTTTGCACTCTGTTAGTGGATTTACGGCTTCATCCTAATTCCTGAATCCATTTATCGTGGCATGCAGAAAGGGTGGCTTCCTAGGAAAAAATCTTAGGGTGAGAAGGCTTAAATTGTTAAAATACCTGCAGTGATCCATTGTAGAAAATAGATATGGCTCCAAAAATGTAATGCAATTTACCAGGACTGTGATTTACCAAGATGACAACAAATGTTAAATAGTCTAATGCAAATCTCCCCTCCTGATTTAAATTCTAATCATGAGTGGTCAGCAAGTTTTAGGAACTGCCTCAGTGGCCATTGTACATCATGGTTGCTCAACAAGTAGCTGTAGTCTCATTATTTTGGCTCAGATGAAGCTGACCATAACTTCTGAGGACAAAACTGTAAGTTACAATATAGGCTACAGAGCATTTGTCCACCACTTTTGGATAAGCTCTGTCCGTCCAACAGGGGGAAAGATATTCATTATATAAATACGGGCAAATGGATACTCTGTATAGAGGTAGCCATCTGGGGAAGAGAATGACAGTGTTTGTGCACAGCAACTGACAGAATCTCTATTTTAGCAATGGGGGGCAGCTGAACCCTTACTATGTTGTCTAGAGTCATGGAGGGGATATTACTTTTAAAACTTTCTAGCATACTAAGGATGATTTTTTCAAAATCCAAAGGAGCCAAATTACACACAGTTTATCCTCACCATACAAATTGGTGAACTGAGGCACAGAGCTATTTAGCAGGTCTCCCACGGTCTTTCACAGTCAGTCAATGGCAAAAGAGAGACCAGAACCTGAGAGACCTGACTTCCACTGCATTTGCTCTAATCACCAGACAGCCCCATTACAGCTACTGTATAAACTGATCTAGGTTTCTAAATAAAAAATCCAGCCCCAAAAACTAATTCACAAACTGGGTGTGTTCTCTGTCTGTGAGAGCTGAAGTGAAGTTCTGATTTCCTTTTCAGTTGTTCATCACTGTCTCAGACCCATTTCCATGTGTGTCCAGAGTGAAAAGGAGAGCTGGAGAATCCACCAACACCCTGTAATTCAAATTATACAGCGTCCCCTTCCTCGGAAAAGAGCAAGGGCTGCGTATAAGAAGTGGCTGAGCTTAAAAGGAAAAGAGGGTTGGCAACCTCACAAGAATACAGCAGGTCAGTGAAGATTGCAGGGGTCAGAGAACTGCTGCAGGAGAAGTTTGTTAGAAGTGGGAGCCGGAAGGAATAAATACACCAGGGGAAAAAGTCCATGAAAGGAAATGGCTCAATTAAGGTACAGAGGCCTTGGGTAACCATGTGTTGTCATCTCCCGTGGGTGGAGGCGAGCAAGAGGGAATGAGGAAGGGTATGAGCCTCTATGAGGCGCTCAGAGGAGGAATAGGAAATGCTGTAGAAGTTGCTCCGTAAGAGACAGGGCTCTTTGCCCAAGTGACAAAGAATTGGGTTGTAGTTTGAACTGAGTTGTTTCTGTACAAGACCGAGGCCTCTCAGACCTCAAAAGTGAAACTTGGTGTGTAGGAAGAAAAATCTGGGTGCTGAAAGGTTGCTGTTAGACCAGGGGAGCCAGTCCACAAACATGCAGGTCCATCGCTCAACAAGTAGGGAATGAAATTAACAATGGTTTAAAATGGTTGATATTCCTTTTTAAAATGTTGTCAGCAAGAATAATGAAGACAAAGTCTGGATAGCTGTGAAGTGATGGATAGTTTATAAAAGAGATAAGGAGCAGGCTAGGGATCATTTGGGACATCTGAGCTTAAAGAAATCAGGTGTGTTCCTACTCATTAGCGCTACAAGAGCAGAGTATTAATGTTCACATAGTACAAAAGCTGTGGGAGGCTTAGTGGGGGTGGAGATAAATAATACAAAAGGAATCTGAATAGGTTAGACACATGGGCAGAATAAGTAATAATAAGATTAAGTCAGAAAAATGCAAATAAATACATTCAGGGAAAAATAACCAAAACACACATGCTTTATTGCTTTCCAAGTTTCTCCTTCCTATTAAGTCCTGGGCTGCAGGTGAGATTAAGAGTTTGCGGTGTAAAATGGCAGTAAAATACAGCTATGGTTGTCACATTCAAGGGCTCCATATCACATGCAGGGAGATGGTGATTTTCTCTGTATAGTTCTTGGGACCACCATATCTAAAATGTTGCTTTTGGTTGTGGGCACCCTACTATCAGATGCTAAGAAATTGGAGCGGGTTCAGGGAAGGGCTTTGAAAGTGAGTAGGGAGCTGGAGGGATTGATCACCAAGGAAGGAATAAAAGAATTAGATGTTGTATAAAGTAGGTTGGGTAAGTGACAGGTCAGGTTGTAGGTGGAGTCATAATAGTCTAAAAATATTTGGCATGTGGAAATACAAGGAGAGAATTGGATATAAACTGGCTAACAGGAAGTTTAGACTTGAAATTAGATGCAGGTTTCTAACCATCAGAGGAGGAGTGAAGTTCTGGAACAGTCTTCCATGGGGAGCAGTGGGTGCAAAAAAAGCTAGCTGGTTTCATGACTGAGCTTGATAAGTTTATGGAGGGAATGGTATGATGGGACCGCCTAACTTGGCAATTGACTGACTACTAGGGGTAAATATGCCCAATGGCCTGTGATGGGATGTTAGATGGGGGGAAGGGGTCTGAGTTACTACAGAGAATTCTTTCTTGGGTGTCTGGCTCATGAGTCTTGCTCACATGCTCAGGGTTTAGCTGATTGCCATATTTGGGGTCGGGAAGAAATTTTCCCCCAGAACAGATTGGCAAAGGCCCTGGGGTTTTTTCGCTTTCCTCTGTAGCATAGGGCACAGTTTACTTGCTGGTGGATTCTCTGTGCCTTGAAGTTTTTAAATTATTATTTGAGGACTTCAATAACTCAGTCTTAAGTTAGGGGTCTATTACAGGAGTGAGTGGGTGAAGTTCTGTGGCCTGCGTTGTGCAGGAGGTCAGACTAGATGATCAAAATGGTCCCTTCTGACCTTAAAGTCAATGAGTCTATGAGAATTTGTTTATGATAGGCCAAATAAATACATGTAGGAGTAATAAGGCGAAATTGACATTGAACTTCCCAACAGTCAGCCTTGGGAAATGGATGCATTTAAGCCAAGCTGTGCATGTATATCATTTTCTCTTCCAAAGAATATTCATGATAAATTCTTAGCTGTCCTGAACTATCTATAACTGAGTCTCTTTAACTGTCTTATTTAAATACATCAAAAAGTCAGAGATCCTAATTCACAGGCACTTCCATATTTTAAAAAAATCATAACTTTCAATCTATTCAATTGATCTTCAAAACTGATTTACTTGTTAAAGACTCAGTGAGAGCTACAAAGCAGTCCAGTTTGCAGTTTCTTGGTCCAGCTATTTTGGGGTTGTATGGCCACAAATTTTATATGAATGTTTGGAAAAATTGTAACTTGTTCATACTTGCATAACTCCAGTATAGCTCATCCAGTTATCTTCAAAGTTTTCAAACAAATGGAAATTTGGACTATGACCAAGACTGATATATTTCAGCACAAATAGATTTATTTAACAAAATAATAAACACTGAAGCAGTGGAGGTATGCCTGCTGAAAGTCTTTTTAAATGATTTGCACTTACTTGTAGTACTCTATCTGAAGTTTATGCAAAATGGATCCTCTAGAATTGCACCTATAATAGTAAAAACACCCCAACCCTCCTTTTTATAAATAGATTGTTCTTATTTTTAAATATGAACTGACAAGTTGCAGAACTCCAGCAATTCATTGGAAGCCAGATGGCAATGCAATTGGAATTTTAGTTAGTTTGTCTGAGTGAGGACGGAAGTCTTTGGTTCTTAGCAATTAGTACTGAAGAGATGATATCCATTGATGAAGATACTGTTTCTCTTAGAGAAAAGAATGATAGTTTAAAAAGAAGCTCCCCACAAGTGCATGATAGCAGGTTGAGAGAAAAAACTAAATACTAGGGACTTTATGTGATTGAGTTTTGTAAGTCATCATGTCCACTTGCTACCTATACAGTTCATAGATTTTTCACATCAAATTCACTTCTTGTGAAAGGGTAAACTATCAATCTCTTCATATTCTTAAACCTACAACTTCTAGGTGAACACAGTGTCTCACCAGAATCCTTACCCTTGCTTGTGTTTTGAGATTCAGCTTTCTTACTGTTCTAGATGTACTATATAAAGCATGGCATTCAGATGCCATAACTTATTAAAATGAAGATGGAACAATAAATTTGTTCATAGACTAAAACGTTGGCAGAATATAAACTTTACTGGAACTCATTTAGGGCCTGATCCAGAGCTCACTGAAATTAATGATGGGACCTTGGGATTTTTTTTTATTTAACCCTTCAGATTCCCCTATCACCCTGTTTCTCTGAGTGTTTCAAAAAGATCAGGCATTTTAAATCCCCAGAATGGCTTAATGTTTTGATTGTCCACAAGGCTCTATTGGTCAGAGGTTAGAAGGAAGCCCATTGTTCCAAATTCCAATTCAGAGTCCTCAAAGTCTGCTAAAACTCAGATTCATTAAGTAAAATGTGTGGAGTTCGTGTGGCGTCATGGCAAACCTCATGTGACACACTCAATATGGTCATAAGTCTTTTTTTTTTTTTTTTTAATATGGACTCCATTGTTTCATAGATTTGAAGGGACCATTAGCACAAGGGGATCATCTAGTCCAGTGATTCTCAGCCTGGAGTACATGCATCCCTAGGGATATGCAGAGGTCTTCCAGGGGTACATGAACTCATCTAGATATTTGCCTAGTTTTACAACAGTCTACTTATAAAGCACTAGTAAAATAATACAAACTAAAATTTCATGCAGACAATGTCTGTTTATACTGCTCTATATACTATACACTGAAATGTAACTACAATATTTATATCCAATTGATTTATTTTATAATTATATGGTAAAAAATGAGAAAGTAAGCAATTTTTCAATAATAGTGTGCAAAATCCAACAATAATCAATAATTGACACTTTTGTATTTTTGTATGATTTTTGTAAGTAAGTCATTAAGTGAGGTGAAACTTGATGGTACGTAAGACAAATCAGACTCCTGAATGGGGTACAGTAGTCTGGAGGTTGAAAGCCACTGGTCTAGTTTGATTTCCTATATAATATAGATCAGGGTATTGATATTGAATTCAGTTACTCCTGTATTGAGCCCAATAACTTGTTTGACTACAACATATCTTCCACAAAGGCACCCAGTCTTGATTTGAAGACCTCAAGAGATAGAGAATCCATATCATCCCTCTGTAGCAATACAAATGTTATGCTGGTGTCACTGCTATTTTCCTGCAAATAACACAGGATAAAATAGTATATACGTATTTATTTATATAGCAGTCACACTTAGGACCCCAGTCATGGCCCAGCAGCCCATTGTGCTAAGCGCAGTGTAAAAACAGACCAAAAAACAAGTTCCTGCCCCCAAGAGGCTACGATTTAGTACCATGAGCTAATACAGCCTCATTTCAGGATGTGGTAAAAGTACATGTTTTACCTATCAGCACTGGAAATTGCTTAATTTATTATGAAGCAAAACCAACCCCAATTACAAATGGTGAACAATACTGTAAAGTGACTAGTCTGTGGAATCTTTTAGAGGCTGTCAAGAAACCTGATTGTGGTTTTAGATTCAAAAATGAACTTACCCCATTAATACTATAACCAGAGTCACCATAAACAAGGATTGGTAAAACTCGTTCATTTTTCGCATAGTGGAAGTGTTCAGGAAACTCTTCTTTTTTGTACACCTTTAGATGTGGATGAGCATTCTTCAGCAGCTGGTATAGTTCCTCTTCTTTCCCTGCTTTGGGGGATATCATTCCAAAGCCACCATAGTCTAGTATATCAAACTTGGTCAAGTTGCTGAATTTGATGTAGTTGGACAATAAGATCTCTTGTACTTCAGGTTTCTTCTTTACTGTGGTCATTCCATGATCCGAGGTAATGATGACATTCAGCTTATCCTTTAAGCCATATTTCTCAATAGATTCTACAAGGTAGCCAATAGTTCTATCAATTTGTTTAATTATAAGCTTCCTGTCTTCTGTTTCAGGGCCCTTCATGTGCCCTACTTTATCAGGTTCTCCATAGTAAAGTGTGACAAAATCAAAGTTGTCTTTGGTAAACCAGCTCATAACCATGTCAATATTCTCTCTCCACTCTGTCTCGTTGCTGTCAGGATGATCAAATGACTCTACTAGAGTTCTGTCGACCGACTGCCCCTTGTAAGTGGCACCACCGCCAGGATAATGGAATGAGGCTGTTTTTTTCCCCTGAAAAATTGAATAGATGGAAGGTGATATTTGTACTGTGTTAATAACAGGGCAAAATCTATAACGTCAATTACTTTTGACAGCTGCATACCATACCTGTGTATTAAACAGATTTCAAAACATGAGAGTTAAGTGTACTGTATGATCGGCATATAAAATTCAAGAAAAATGCAGATGAACATAACTCTTAGGACTAGTACAAAGGATATATCTTAAAAATAACATTTCATATAATTAGATGGCATTTGTGAAATAAACTTAGTCTCATCTCAGTTCTGAAGGAATGGATATTGTGTAGATTGGATGTATATATCCACTTTCCCTCCTTCTTCCTCTCTACTTGTCCCCCAGATCCTCCCCAAAATACCTCTGCAACAAACAGATACTATTGGCACATTGGTGATAGACTCACTATGAAAAGGTCAAGTTCTGAATATATGTGGAAAACAAACTACCTTCTTTTTCACTCTCTCTAAACAGAGTTGCCCCATCCAAAAAAGTATTGGAGCACATTGGCAGTGCATCATTAAAGAAGCTCATGCCACAATGAGGAAAATTTCAGGCTGTACATATGAAATCATATTGACTGAAAAATGTTATGGCATGAAATACATCTTCAGTGAAATTTATATGCACATCTGGATGGTAGAATATTAGTGTATACAATTCAAGGGAACTAGAAATATGGAAGAATAAAATAAGGAGGGAGAGTGAGAATTTGGGTTGGGTTGTGCAGGAACAGTGACAAGCAAAGGGAGCAGAGCAAGACTGGGAATTGAGAATTATAATTAGGAAAAGGCCTAAGCTGTTGACTTTGGATCTGAATTCAGATCCAACTCAGAGATTATGGAAAATTCAGAGAGATTTACATCTAGGATTACCTGTTTGTCTTTTTAGAGTGATAAACCTGAGTCACAACTGGATCCAGGAATGTCAACCCCAGATATTCAACATTCATGAGTCAGGCCTCCCAAAATCATGAGTGGTTGACTAGAAAGTCACTAATAATAAGTAATGTTGGGTTCTTTTAATTTGCCTTGTGGTACTGAAGTAGTTGGTGTTCATGTTTTCCAGCTTTCCTCTGCCACCTTGAAGGCTAGAAACTGAATATTTAATGAAGGCAGATGTCATGAAATGACATGATACCAGGAGTTGGGGCTTTAAGAAAAGCAAAGGATAACATGAGAGATATGATAAAATCATGAGTTGGCAACACTGTGATATGAACATGAAGATGAGTTAATGGCCCATCTGTAACCATGTTACATATTATATATTTTTTCTTCTCTTGCAGCTTTAGGGCATAGGGTGTCCACATTTTCTACCACTTATTTTGGTCTTGTGCTGATCTGCTCAGGCTTCTGAGTGACATGTTGATGGATTCGACTTCTTTCTCTATTGTTCTGCGTAATATTTCTCTATGTCACCCACTTTTCTCTTTCCAAGTGGTGTTCGTATTACCACTTGTCATGGAAGTCGTGTTGGTGACATTCTTAAATCCTGTCCTAAATATGGCCATTGTCGTCATCTTGCCATATTTGATGCTTTAGATTGATTTGCTCTCCTTAGAATTTCTGATGTTGCAAGAAATGATTTCCAATGGATTTTGAAGATGTTCCACAGGCATTTACTTTTGAATGAGTTAATTTTACCAGTGTCTGTTGTTTATTTCCATGACTCTGCTCCATAAAGGAGGACAGACATGATGCTGGTGTTAAAAAATTTGAAATTTTGTGACAGTGGCAATTTTTCCAAATCTTTTCAAGTTCATTATATGGCACCATAGATTGTTTATATTGATGCTGTTGGTGGGCATTCTACTTTATAGACATGTAAAACAGGTGGGGTAAAAGGTGTTTTCTTACAACATAAACAGGCAGAATACAGACAAAAGAAGGAGGAAATGATGCATCAAACTAGCAAAGGGATTGTACAGTATATTTGGCCATTATCTTGTTAGCTACCAGGTCGTTGGATTTCTTTTTATGTTTAAATGTAAAGGGTTATAAAGTGAGGCATGCAAGCAGAGATGGATTCTGAGAGGGGAAGGTACTTGTGTACATAGTGTTTACTTATCTCCAGTAAATGTGGCTCCTCATCTGAGCAGCTCGTGATCTAATTTGGACAGATGCATTTTAGAGCAGGGATTTTAAGCCCTGACTAATTCCACTGAAATCAGTGACAAGAGTTCCATTGATTTCAATGAGGCAATATCAGAAGCAGAGTCAACAGAGATCTGCAATGAAGGGCTAAGTGGAAGAAGTGGGTGTTCAGGAAGGGTTGGAAGGTGGAGAGGCAGGATGTCTGGTACATGGGAAGTGGCAGCAGGGAGGGGAATCTTCAGGTCACCACCTGCTTGTTGCTGTAAGAGAAGTGGAGGCCAGCTTCTTGTGCTGGGATCAATGCATTGTCAGCGTTTCATTTATTATGCATTGGGCTATTGTCCAAATGAGCTGGAGGCTTCAGAGCTACTAGGGTCCCAGTTACCGATGAGTTTTGTGTGCATTATAGTGAGTTTCAGCACTTTAAAAATGCTTTACAGTGCTTAACTAATTCATCACACGAGCAGTTGATCAATACATAGTATTACCTCAAATTTACACACCAGACCGAGATGTTAAAGGTCAAGATCACTACCAAGAGCTAGGATTAAAATGCAAGTGAGTCTCTGCCTTACCATTAGCCCAAGTCAACTGGCCTATGCTGCCTCTGAAGCTAGTGAGATTCTCCTCCTTTTAGTCTCTTTCATGTACTGCATGCGGGTAATAACAGGAAAGGACTTTTTACTTGTAAAACTAAGCTGGCTCGTCATTAACAGAACAGTTTAAAGAGCTGCTGCAACTGCAGCTAGCATTCTAGCCATGTGCATACAAACTAATTTCCTGGCGCATGTTCCAAACTCTCCTCTCCTGCAACCTGGGTTCCTTCCTTCTAGTTCCACGCAGGTTATTACATAGCCAGGGACTTGGACTAATTGTAAGGCAAGAAACTCACTTGGATTTTAAATATATTTTCAGTCTTGTATAATTGAAGACCTTTGATCCCTGCAATAGATCTGACACATTTCACTGTGCTTCAGATTTTCCTACTCGCTTGCAGGTCTCCATTGGCCTGGTAAAAATCTAGCTGATTTAAAAAAAAATCTGAAATAAGCTTTTGTCTCTGCCACTCTCTGGTTCTCTGTGTTGTACAAACTCTCAAATTATACTGGAGAGGAGTCCCACAAGACCCTGGATTTATTCCATCGAGCATCTTCATAATGTCTTATTCTGATATGATGAATGTCCTGGAAAGTTGCTGAAATCAAGGTTCTTTTAAAGAAAGAAATGTTTATTTTAAAGTGTCTGTCCATCAAATGCAATGTTAATAGCTCATATTTTGAAGTACAGCCGATAAGTATAGGTAGGTAAGCCATAGGCATGGATTAAGGTAGTAATGCAAAGGCCTACATGTCTTGAATCTGTAAAGACAATAGCTTAGTAAAACTAAGACATAAGCCCCCCAAAAGGCATAGCATAAGCAACTAAGCATAAGCAACTAAGATCCAAGATCCAGTCTGCTCCTTCTTTATCCAAAGATTTAAGATTATGGAAAGGTCAAAAATGACTTCAAAGTTAATTTTACAAAGAGAAACACCACAGAAGGCAGAAGATACATCCTAGTTATAACATTCATGAGTTTACAGAAATACTAGAAGAAAGTATGATCAATACAGTATCAAATTCCAGAGCCAAATTCCAGGAAACTGTATGTCCTGCTTAGGACCAGAATGATCAACTGAGGAAGCAATGGGTAAAATATTTTGCTTGCATTTTTAGTGAAAAAAGTTTGATTCGGGTTGGCCATAATGTTTTGCAGATTTGTGTCAAATTTCCTGAATTGTTTCATCCCTCTACCCCCAAATTCTAATCCAATCAAAATGTTTTGTTTTCACACAGTCAGAATGAATTGTTTTGATTTTTTTCAATTCAAAATTACTTTTGTTTTGAAATGTACTTTCCTTTTCATTTTTTAAAAATGAAAAGGAAACAATATTTCATTTGACCTGAAATGATTCTTGTCTCCAACTTTTTGATTTGCCCCCAAATTTGAAAAATCCTTGTTTTGGGTTAACCTAAAACTTTTTCTCCCAATTATTTTTTTTAAATTTTTTGATCAAACAGTAATCAAACAATCAGCCATGCATACAGCTTTACTTTAGGTGGCTTATACTGGCTTAAAATTTTGGCATTTGGAAATTGTTGTACTATGATGATGATGAGATTCAACTGAGATGGGTGCCCCCACAGTGCTGGACATTGTGCATGCACATACAGCAAGAGACAGTTTCTGCCCAAAGAGCTTATGATCTAAACAGATGTGACGGAAAAAAAAGGGTGGGAGGGGAGACCGAGGCACAGAGAGGAAGTGACTTGTCCCAGGTTACAGGAGATCAGTGGCAGAGATGGGAACAGAACCCAGGTATCTTGACACCCAGTTCACTGCCCTGTCCATTAAATCAGTGTTTCTCAACCTTTTCAGGTTGTCAACCCTTTGTGAAAATCTTTTGGTTTAGAATAATCTCCCCCCCTTCACTTTTACTATCAAAGTACCAGTGGAAAAATGTAACAATTCTAATTCATTTGTATGTTCTTCTTTAGAAGCTGACCAAGAATAGTTGACTTTGAAGGTTAGAAGTGTGCAGGGAGTGGGGGAATGAGATGTTTTTGTACAATTTCAACATCTCACGATCCGCCTGGTTGCCTTTTATGGCACCGATGAGGGTCTTGATACACTGGTTGAGAACCACTGCCCTAGATCATACTGCCTCCCAACTTGCTTTAGAGTGTGTGATAATCATGGGACTAACTGGGCTTCATACACATTTTCGTGAATATTTTGAATGCAATTGTAAGCAGCCTAAGCAGTTGAAATCATGTTGCGGCCAAATGCTTTTAGGGGAATTCCTCACATCCCTAATTCCAACAAACAGTTTAATAAAACACAATGAAAATATAATGATGTTCAAACAAGTGGGTATTTACTGTTCTTCCCCCCATTTTATTAACATAATCAACTTTATTAGCAGCAATAAAATTACAATATTGCTGATTTTATTGGGATCATTATTTTCAGTTACTGCTGCATTCCTTTATTACAATGATTATAGCTATTATTGTTCTGCTTATTATTCTTGAAAATGTTTGTGCTTACAGCATGATGACTTTTTGTAGACGTTTCCCTGGTATAAGGAGTTTGAGATTCTGTGCTACTTTTGCACTTCCCTTTGCACTCTGCTTTCAGTTCAAAATCCATTGTCTTGAACCTTGAACATCAGTTTGGGCTTTGTTTCTGTTCCATGTTAGTATCTGCTTGCGTGCTGTGTGAGGGTAAATTTCTTTGTAAAAACCCAAATACTGCATTTCCCAAGGGAAACAGAATTGCCAGAACAAAAATATTTGAGGTAATGTCATTCAAGTAGGGTCATATAAGGGCATTCTAGAGCTTCACGCTCCTTCAATGTTCTGGTTTAATGCTCCAGCTCCTTATTCTACCATTCCCTTGATTTTAATTCCAGCCTTTTCAATATACCTTCAGTGAAATTAATCTTTCTTCAAATTTCCCTTCAAGGTCCTTTAATAGTGGATCGATTTTATTAATTTTTTAAATCTTGTTTATTACTCTGAAACCTAATATTGATGAGTTGACATTTGTCAACATTTAATTTAATTAGCAGCAGTCCAGACACACACAGATGGTTCTAATATTTTAAAACTGCAGTGGTTGGTAATACTGTAGTTTTAATACTCATCTAAATCCTGAGTTAGACTAAAATAGGGATGATGGACTTCTATGTGGGAATCTCAAAATGCTCTATGAACACTAATGAAGTAAGATTCCAAAGAATCCCTGTAAACAGGTGCGTCTTCACCATATGCAATTTACAGATTGGGGAAACTGAGGCATCTGCTGTGTAAATGACTCTGTGTGTACTTAGGTTGTTCTCTTGTGTCTTATTGTATTCAGGTTGTGTACAGTGTCTGGGCTGGGACCATCTCTTTTCATGCTACAGTGTGCTACCAGCACATTGACTGCTCAAACCCTCCCTTCCCACCTCACCCTCAGTAAAATATTTACCCAAGGTCAGCCACTGTGTCAGTGGAGAGGAGAGAATGCAGCATGGAAATACCGATGGCCTATCCCCTCTTCTAATCACTGGGAAATTTTGTTCATTGCTGACATTGATTAGACCAGACTTCAGCAGAGAGCTAGGTGACTCAGGGGATCAGTAATGGCATATTAAATCTTTTGCCTCAAGGTTAAAAGCCTAAATTCAGCTGAGAGTGGTAGTGGCCAAAGGCTGTTTGTGTTTCACCTGGCCTTTTGTGTCCTGTAAAATGAGTTGGTCCTGTATCTAGCACACAGGAGTATGTATCACTCACCCAGCCTCTGTAGCTGACTACCCCGTCCTTTGGCAAATGACTGAATGGAGTCCTGGAGAAAGAGCTATCCTCCCACTGCTAACCGGGATCCTACCAGGTGGGGGGGAAGGGGCACTTGGTCACCTTGGAAGAATAAACTTACACACCTGCTGCTGACTTGTATTTATTTACATTTATATACTGTGAGAAAGAACTGTTGTCCATACATTCTAGCTGCTCTTGATAATTCCCTGCCATTGTAGGGGCCTTGGGCACTGGTACCTCCTTGGTCTTACCTGTTGTGTCCCTGTAGCACACAGATTAGTCTCCTTAGGACCGAAATGCTTTGGTCTAATTCAAGCCTTCCTATGCAGGTGAAACTTAATGACCTGTGATATGCAGGAGGCCCACCTAGATGATCTGCTGGTCCTTTTTGGTCCTTAAACTCTATGAAACTTAAACTACTATCAAAACTTCATTGTCACTAAACTTCAGCCATCTTCTCCCATGTAACTCCAGCCACCAAGCCAGGCAAATTAAAACTTTAAAATTGTATTCCTCTTTCAACAATTAATCCCTCTTAGAATTCTCCCCAGGTTTCAAATTATTGGGAAGAAAAATGGACTTCATCTTAAATCATAAAACCTTCCAGTCTAGCCTATTTCAGCTCAAGGCAGGAGGAGTGAATTCCAAAGCTGTAGGGTCTCCCCAGAGGCCCAATAGGGCTTCCTGTAAATCTTCAGGCTAAAACAGTATGGCATGAGTGGCTCTCTTCATTTAGAGGAGATGGTGGGAGCTACCTACACATATGCCATAATTAATTAGCTGCTTCCTAGCCCACAGGCGCAGGGTAAAGGGGGTCAGGTGATAGTTCAGTGGACACCTGGCCCTCCTAAAAGAGCTGAGTGAAATCAGGCTAGAAAGGAACTACAGGAAGTGGGCAGACTTCTGTGGAAACCCTGAGCCAGGTTTGCAGGAGGCTGGGTATTTCAGAGGTACTAGCTTGGGGGACCCAGTAGACTATACTACTTTTTCCATATCTAAAACAAGGAAGGACAGACGGAACAGAGCCCAGCAGGGGCTGAGGACAGAACTCCAGTGGAACAATTCTGGGTGCCCAGTGCTCTATCCCAAAGCCAGAAAGACTCTCAAAAGGGGCTAGGAACAGGGCCTGGAAGGCAGACTGAAGAGGAGCTCCAGAAGGGCAGAAGAACCTCTTTGTTTGTTGGGACTTCTTAGTTGGAGTCTGGCTAGAAGGGATTAAGTTTTGTTTGTGACTTGACCAGAGAGTTAAGCCATGTCTCCAGCACAGACTGGTGTGCAGAGAGCTGAGGAGACCCACCTTGGGGAGAAAAACTGAGGCAGGGAGCACTGACAGTGCCACACTTGGCTTGTATCACCCCCTTCCGGCCAGCCTATACAGGGAGCCTGTACAGCCTATGACAGGGAGGTAAAAGAGAGGCATTCTCTCAGTTAGGTAGGTTCTAAGCCATTTAATTCTCTACTGCTTTCAATCCAGCACCATACACAAGGAGAGGAAGAACCCAGCTTAACATTAATTTATTTAGAAATTTTTACTGGGTCCCCCTTTCCCAAGGCACCCACTGAGCCTGACACCAATAAAAACAAGCTGTTTCCAAAGAGCAGTCAAATAAATGCACTGTGCATTGAAACTCACTAGGAATGCTAGAAGGAGCAGGCTCCAAAGTGAAGTCCCTACAGCAAGAAAACATCCTGCTGGTCATAGAAAGTTTCAGTTCTGTGACTGACAGTGTGATTCTTACTTCACCATCGGAAGTAAAGAGGGGCAATCTCTCAGTGAAGCCAGGTCATCGGCCTGCCTGCTGATCCCTCCTACTGAATATCAATGCAACCTGCTCACCTTAATTCTCAACCATTTCTATCAACTATCCTTATCAGGCCTTGATTCAGCAAAGCACGTAAGCACGTGCTTAATTGTAAGCACTCACATTCTCTCTGCAGTGAAGAGAGACGAGAGTGGACAGTGATAGAGTTGAAAAGGACCTTGAAGGTGAAGACAAGAAGCTTGGACTTGAATGAACGACACTGAACTTAACAGAAATCTGTTCAGCTACATTAAATCCTGGTATATTTATTGAAAAGATGAATCCCTTTTCTGAATAAATTCCTTGGTTCAGGAGCCCCCGAATCTCTCATTTTTGGTTCGGATACTCAGAGGAATCTTGTGGCACTTGTGAAGTGCCCCAGTATAGGTGCACTGAATAATGAGACTCTTTCACAAAAGGTTGTTGGGTGATTCAGCTATTGTTCCAATATTCTCCACTGAAAGAATATCCATTATCCTGCAACAGGATGGTACATTGGCATTTCATTCTGATAGAAGGAAAACATTTCAGCTTTACTAAAGGTTAATGCATCAATCTCCACAAAACTTGCCATAGTGGACCAGGGAGTGCAGTGATTTCTTGATGGTGAATTCTGTCCACAACCATGTCCCAAGCAGCCCATACAAGTAAAATTTTGATGAAGAGAGTTCTTCTGCTGAGTTAGTTGAACTGCAGCAATCAAATTGCTGTAATTGTAAACCACGGTTGTTTTTTGGAAGAATGCTTGCAGTCTGCTATAGGTTAACAGTGGAGTTATTAAGAACTGAATGCAGCAATTTAACATTTACCTGCCAAATGAATGGTGAGTCATCAATCTGGATGTTTGTAGAGCTCTTCATTTAAAAACACTGGCTGAACAATCACTCACAAACTCAGCCAAAAGGGAGGAGCAAAAACCCTCAGATTATGATAGGTGGGGAGAAACAAATATGCAAGTGAGACTGGCAATCAGACAAATGCAAGGAATCGGACACAAATTGTAAACACTATAAGAAATACAGCAGAAAACCCTATACAATGCAACCCCAATGTAAGATGCAGATATTTAGGGCCAGATTATTAAAGCCTGACACAAAACAAGTGCCTGTCAAAATGTATGTGGAGCACTATGCTGTACAAACTCACTGTTGCAAGCACAAGCACCTATTAGATAAGTAGGTAGTTATTCTGTTTGCATGTGCAAATACTGGTTTCTGCAAGGGCAATGGATACATGCACATTGTAATGTTCCTTTGTCCTTTTAGGTTTTGTATCCTATGAGGATATTGAGTCTGATTCAAACCCCACTGAAGTCAGTGGAAGAACTCCCATTGACTTCAGTGGGTTTATAGACCTCTTTTGATGTGCCACCAGTACTTAGCTGTGATCAGTGAAACAACTCAGAGACTGATGCAGCTTTGGTTTAGCAAACCTAGCTTCATTGTTGCCAAGTGTAGCAGATCATGCCCCATTCAAGCAAAGGGATTGAGTTACTAAAATGAAAATCTAAGTGTGGGTATCATTACATAGTGTGAAGTTTCCTGTAGTACCTGATTCTGAGCTGTGATCCATAATGGCAATACCCCATTGTCCCACCACTCTGTCTTGTTTTGGGTTGCCTTATGAGAAAACTTCCTCAGGGTCTCTGGGTTAAACATCAGATTGTGAATCACTCCATGATCTTCAATCCAGCGACCTGGAATGCCAAAGAGGATGAGACATGAGGTCAATATGAGGAATGTCTCTGAAAGGAAATAAACATGTCATAGAGGTTTGATGCTGCATATCCTGGAAATACAATGTAATCCTGGAATAAGCTCTTGCCAGATAATTGGTTTCAACTGTTCCAACTAACTGAGAAGTATAAGGAAAAGGATGGTCAGTTGTAGATCTGCCTTGAACAGAATGGCTTACCATGCAGCCACTAAAATCAACAAAGATGAAGCTAGCATTGAACAGCCTGAATTTCCAAAAGGTCAAATCTTGATCATATTGAATTTCATGGCAGAACTCCCCATTGATATAAATAGGAGCAGGAGGTGGCCTAAAGTGTTATGGCAAGTTAAGGCAAGAATATCACATTTCATTTGAATAATTCTATTGTTTTACTCATTTTATTTTTATCACAGTCTTATTTTTTATTGAAAGCCCATCCACAGCCCTTTTCAAAGGGGTTGGTGAATAGGAGGCCAGAGAGGGAATCTGGATGTTTGGTTGTTTGGTGTGTCCATTGTTATCCGGCCTAGACTGGCTGGGTAAGGAAGAAAGAGAGAGTAATATCTGGTTCTTTTTTCACATATTCATTTTTCATCAAATACACTATTTCATGAATAATTATTTTACATTATTTGATCAGCTCAATAGCTGGTAAAATTCTGTTTCTCAAGTAACAGTGCTAGATTTGTCATTTTTTTTCATTATTTTGGCAGCTCTACTATGAAGCTCCATGTGCCCTAAAGAAATAATAACCATGATGATGCATATTACCAAACAGAAATCATCCTCACTGGTTCTGGTGCTCTGATGGGAACATTACAACTCAAACCTTTGGTGATGGTCAGTCCAGATTTAATCTTTTTTTTCCTTTTCCTTTTATAAACTCCCATTGGGATACACCTCCCTTTTTCTTGGGGTTTGAATTGTGCTGGATAAGAGGAAGTGCCGAGTTCTCTAAATGCATGCTTTGGGCCTGGAGAGCACTGCTGGTTTCTTGGGGAGAGAGTGTGACTTAAACTACCGGTCCACATGGGAGTGAGAATCCCCCTTTACGCTTTTCCAGGACTGCCCAGACCTTGAGTCCAGATGTGTATGTGTGAGGGGAGGAATAGGGTGGCTTACAGGCCACTTACTCCTTTTGTGGAACAGACAGGTAGGAGTCTTGGATCCATCTCTTGCTTGCTGAGCAGCAGTGCTGAGTCACTGGGGTAGGTAGAGGATGGGGAGTGTTAGTATGTCACTGCTGGTATAGGACAGCAGTACCTTGCTATACACCTTCCTCCCCCCACCTCTTTCTGAAGAGCAAGACAGACCTGTAGTTCCTTGAGCCCCAATTCACTTGGATGCTCCTGGGCTCATCAGCTACATGCCTCCCCTTCCTATGAGCTCTGTCCTTGTGACAAACTCTAGCCTTCAATATATTTTATAGGATTTATCATAATGATAAACAGAGTAAGAGCTGATCATCATATGACTTCCATTTAATCCTGGTTACAGATGAATGAACAGCAGTGGTTAGATTCATGAGACTGTTTCACGTGGCAGGCTCTGCTGGCAACACGGTCTGTGAGGAAAGCAAAAGCAAATGCATAATTCACTCTGTTCCAAACAGCCACTCTTCATGCTTTGCCTTCCCACTGTATGTGTATGAAAATGTGCAAAGTTAGCCAGGCATTGCACAGGACTAGATGATTTTATGCAATTCACCAGGATTTCTGGTTACATATTATTAAAGTAGGCGGGAAACAATTTTCCCAGCCTGGGAGGTTTTTGAGATTTTGAAAATTTTCACATCCCAAAATGGGATAAAATCTTAATTTTGAAAATTTTTGTGCACTGATAATCTGTTCCCCCTCCCCCTCCCCCTTCAGATCGGGTCAGTTGAAAACATTTGTTTCAATAATTTTTTATTTTTGCTTTTACCATTTTTAAATCTTTTTTTTATAGTATAAACCAAGAAACATTGAAAAGGCATTCTGAATAGAAAAATGAAACTTCTTTTAGAAGTCAGAATGGGATGTTTTGACAATTTTGAAACTTTATTCAAAAACGTTTTTCACACTGGAAGGTTGATCATATACGACTCTTCCTTTTAAACAGTTGAAACGAATTGCCATTTTCCAGTGTAAAGGTTTTGTCTGCAAAATGTTTTTTTGAATTCCATTAATGGAAAACGTTAATTTTGGCCAAACTTTTCTGGTTTCTTGACCAAACAAATGGCCCAAAACAAACACCCTCCCAAAACACAAGTTATTCAGTTAAGATTCAGTTTTCAATAAAAAAATGTTTGTCTTTAACCATGTTTTTTTTACTGAAAATTGATACTTTTATTGAAACTTGCTTTAGAAAACTGAATATTTTAAATAAAAAACCAAATATTTTTGGAAACTACTTAGGAAAAGTAATGGGCATTTTTTGACCAGCTCGAGTCTTGACCTTAGTTAGAGTGCTCGGCTGGCTTAGGACCCTACTTCTGAAAGTGGTTCTAAGCCTGGGTCCATTCTTCTCTTCAGTGTCAAGGAATTCAGTTGTCTAGGTCAGTTCCTGTGGAAATTCCATACATTGCAGTCTTGAGTTATGAGTCCCCTTCTGGTCAGTAGTTTCATAGCTCCAATGTAATGTAGCTATTGTGGGAGGACATGGTCATGGAGGGAGAGGAGATTTTCCAGTTAGTTAGGGCCAGTCTCGTGGATAGCTTTGACTATCAGGACAAAGACTTGAACTGGAATCTGTATTCCATGGGGAGCCAGTGCAGAGAGCAGTGCACCAGCATCATGTGTTCATGGAGACCTGTGTAACAAACCAGATGGGCTGCCTGCTGTGCTTACTGCTCATTGGAGCTCTCTTCAGAGGCATGTTTTCATGTAACAAATTGCAAGCCTGAAGGAGGTCAAGTCTGTGTCTGACAGGATGGAGCACAACCTTCAGGCTCTTCAAAGATAGAAGAGGACTTCTTTTGCTGCCATGGTTATTTGGGAATCCACCAGCACTGAGGAGTTTCAAAGGATCCCATGTCTGGGGGGCGATGTTAAACTGGAGAGCAGATGCCTTCAGTAATGGGAGATATTACAGAGGATGCAAATTTTAATTAATGAATGTCCAGTGCTTTGAACATTCCTTTCAGGAGGTGGCAAGTAAAGCAGATTGTTGAAGGTGGCTTCTCTATCATGTTGTGGAGTATTTACAAAACATCTAGGAGATTTGAGAGCTCAGGTTTGGCTGTCACCCTAATTGCCCATCAAACAGAAATGTTAAGGGTAAATACTAATGAGTATTTACAGCGAGGTAGTTTGTGACAAGACTGTTTCCTCTAAACATATTTAGATAAATATTCATGTTTCCAAATTAAATGTTTTCCAGCCCCTTAGAAAAATAAGGCCTATAAATTCTAGCTTTTGCAAAAGATTCAGAGATTCTATGATGAGTGGCACCCATTCAGATCTTCTAGTCCAACTTCCTGCATAATACAGGGCAGAGAATTTAATCTAGTAATTCTTGCCTTTGGCCCATAATTTCTAGCTGAGTGAGATCACATATTTTAGAAGAATACACAGTATTGCTTTTGAGACTGCAAGTCACAAAGTTGTCATTATGAAACAGTTACCAGTATTGTAACCTGACAGCTGGGTCAGCACAATTGTCTCCTACTGGATGCTTTGAAATAAGGCCCCAGCTTTTCCAGGTTGGCCTGATGTTAACATTCAAAGAAATACTGAGAAGGGAGTTATTACTGCCTTTCAGCAGTGCCTGTTTTATATTGATGAGACCTATAGCAATGGAGAACTAAGACTGAAGCCTTTATTCCACTGTGTTGACCTAGAACCTTGTGAAGAGACTTCCTGGAGTTTTGTGGGGCCACGGTGATGGTGGATGAGGCAGGGAGAGCTTACACAAGAGAAGCCCCATTATTGCCAAATTTCAGCTTGAGTGAGTGGATTCTGTATGATTATATCAGTTTTGTAGCTCCCAGCATTGGGCTAGGTGCTTTATGGTAAGGTCTGAAGTTAAGATTACTTTCCTTAAAGAGCTTATAGTCTAAACAGAAAGAAAGGAACAAAGGCAGTGGAAATGCAGTGTGAATGAATAGCGTAGTGATCCTTGGTTGGGTCGTTGGCAAGGACTGAAGTTGGGACCTCTGACTCCAAAGTATAGATGTTCACACTGTGAGCAAAAGGACTGAATCTACTAACTGGATTCAATTATGGGGACCTGTCCTTTGTGTGTCAGCCAGAAACAAAGACATAATTAGACAATGTGTTACAGGAGTAAAAATGAACATTCATTGTTCCCGTCACAGGATTTTTTTACTTGTGCTTGTTATGTTTTTCCTTTCGGTGTTGCATTTATTCTATCTACCTAGGTCCCCCAAGAAGTGTCAAGGGGATATGGTTGGGACGTCTCTATGGCAATTTTCTGCAATAGCTTTTTGGGAGATCTCACTGTATTTATTTTTGTTTGCCAGGCTTTGTACGTAATTCCATGGGGGAGGGTGACCACAGCACTCCAGGGACTAAGAACAGTGAGGGATGATTAGGCTATTTCACTCAGGTTGTAACTCTCCAGAGAGATGCCACCACTTGGGTAGGCTGTGTACATTACTTCACACTGGATTCTTCAGAGAACAACAGATAAAGGACTTCTGGATAAATAGCCCAGAGTCAGTTTAAACTCAGGCTATCTTTCTGATCCATCAAATGGACAGGCCCTTCAGTCCAATGGGTAGCCTAATCCCTGTGGAGGGGTTGGAAGGACTTGACCTACTGGGGCCCCATAAGACTGATGGGTGACCTCTGTTGAGATTTTAGCTTCTGTATAGGAACTTTTATGGTTTTTATGTTTTCTCTGTAATGCTTTCACCTTGAGAATAAATGTGCTTGGTTAGAGCTGTGTGGTAACTCCTAACTGCTGGCAGTTATGTTGTTATAGCTTCTGAAGAGAACACCAAGCAGGCCTGCTGAGGCAGTTTGACTTGTTGAGGAATTCACAATATAGCTAGGGAACTGTGCAGCCTGGAAATACCTTGCCCTTGCTGGACTTTAGAATATTGTGTCCAGTTTTGGGCCCCCCACTACAAAAAGGATGTGGACAAGTTGGAGAGAGTCCAGCGGAGGGCAACAAAAATGATTAGGGGGCTGGAGCACAAGACTTATGAGGAGAGGCTGAGGGAACTGGGCTTGTTTAGTCTGCAAAAGAGAAGAGTGAGGGGGGATTTGATAGCGGCCTTTAACTACCTGAAAGGGGGTTCCAGGGAGGATGGGACTAGGCTGTTCTCGGTGGTGGCAGATGACAGAACAAGGAGCAACGGTCTCAAGTTGCAGGGCGGGAGGTCTAGGTTGGACATTAGGAAAAAGTTTTTTACTAGGAGGGTGGTGAAGCACTGGAATGGGTTACCTAGGGAGGTGGTGGAATCTCCATCCTTAGAGGTTTTTAAGCTGAGGCTTGACAAAGCCCTGGTTGGGATGATATAGCTGAGGTTAGTCCTGCTTTGAGCAGGGGGTTGGACTAGATGACCTCCTGAGGTCCCTTCCAACTCTAATATTCTATGATTCTATGACTACAGGGGAAATACAGGTGCAGTTCTCTTGAACTGTGACAATGGGTTTTTTCCTCATTCCTTATTCTAATCTGTTTTGTAGTGGTGCTATGGGCAGATAAACTGCTGCTGTGCTTCACCCCAGGGTTTGCTATAGTTCAGTGTGGGACAAAGCAATTCCTATGCATCCGGCGTATAGTTTTTTGCATGATCAGTAAAATTCATAGAAGGTCTTTGGTTTGTAAGAGATTGTGTTAGCAATGCCCTTACATGTATATTAAATAAGCCTAAATTGCTTTTATTCTTAAATGAACAAGATCTGTCAACAGAAATGTAGAACACCTGCATCTCATCCGGACTGAATGGGTTGATGTTGAGATTAAAAAAAAATAAGGCGAAGCATAAGTTACAGAACAATGGGAAAGGTGGCTCAAGGAACAAGCTAGGTGAACCAGAAATCAGTGACAAACTATTTAACTATTCCAATTTCATCTGGGCATCCTGAATTTAGGTAACAGGCGGTTTGCTGTCCCACTGTCTCAAAACTCTCACTCTGTGATATTTTGGGTTTTTAGTTTTTTTAAAAATAGATTTGTTTTCTGTCTTGAAAATATATGGTGGGCATTTGATGTCCCACATCTATGGGTAATTATATCAGACACCTGCCAAATCTCATTTGCTTGCATAACACTGCACTTCAGCAGAGATCAAGAGACAGGTCTGTTCCTGCCTCGTTATTCTGTTAACAGGATAAAAGGTATGTGTGTGGGGGGGAAGCAAAGCAATGCTGTAGTTTTCCATCTTGTGTGTGGAAATTAATCATCTCTGAGCTAGGCCATGGGGCCTGATCCTGTGGAGTGCTGAGTGCCTCCTGTATGTTGCTGAAAGTGCTCCATTCCCAGAGATCTCAGTGCCATCTTGCAGGATGCACTCTGCAGCCAGTAGGATGGGGCTCTGAGGTTCTGAAATGCTTGGTATAAGGTGAAGATCTGAGCTATACTTCTCCCCTCTCCCCCCGCCAAAAAAAGGGGGGGAAGGAAAAAAAAGGAAGATATAAAAGAGAGAGGAGAAAACAACTCTTTTTCAGGGCGTCCATAGACATTGTCTTGTTTAGAAGACAGTCCTGTTAAAAGGATAACAGGCAGTGCATTGTGCAGCAGTTAACACAGATTGATTTATTTTGGGCCAGATTCAATTGGACTGTTCCTGGATTAAGGGATTACTCAATGCGTGTGAGGGTGGTAGAATGTGGTCTTTATTGTGGCAATGTAAAGAGGCCATAGTGTAGATGAGAATTAGTTCCTCCATCATTAAACTGATACTGTTGTGTTGTAGTGAGACATCAGGAGATGGGCGTCAGCACAGTAGAACCCACTAAATCCTGTACTAAAATAAATGTTAATGCTAGCTCTCGTTTTCTGTTAAATTTCCTTTCTTTAATTTGGGCGGCGGGAGGGAATTGGGCTAACCAACCACTGCAATACAGGGAAAGACAAAGGCAAATTCAGCCCTATTTAATATTGTATGAGAGTTGAGCCAAGAGGCCCCAACAGAGATCAGTGACCTGCACAAGGTCACAAGGTAGGTCAGAGACAGTGTTAGGGATAGACCTAGCTCTCCTGTCTCCCAGTCCTGTGTTCTGACCATTAGCTGACACTGCCTCCTCTCATGCCCCTCCCGCCCCCCCCCTTCAAATATTTGGAAGCATCCATTATTTTTATCCTTCCTGTGGAGGAAGGATCCTGCATTTTGATTCAAATGGAGCTAGAATCAAACTGGTGTGAATGCCTGACTGCCCAAGGTACAGAACAATGGAGAGTCAAAGGCAACGTTTGTCAGCCTTGGTTGGGGTGGGGAAGCCCCGACTAGTGCCGGAAGGATGTGGGTCAGAGAAGAACAATGGGGAAAATGATGGAGACTGTCCCTCCCTAATGCACATGTGTGCCTGTGGCTATGGATAATGCAGTGAGTGGCTGCTTAAAGCTTGCTTACGTTCTCTTCTTGCTCCCACAGTGCACCTTGTATGCAGGCAGCCACAGGAGCAGCCTCACATGAGCAGGGCTGAAGGGTCAGAAGAGCCCATAAGCCATTCCCATTGAACTGTGCGAAGTTGCAGGACCATAGGCAACCAGCCTCATGCAACTGCCAGTGAAAAGCCCCATCCAAAACAAGGGAGTAAGGAACAGGGAATCACGAAGGAAGATGGCAAAAAAAAAAAAAAAAAAAAAGGGAGGGGGGCCAAATAAAGGAAAAAGAGAAGGAACAGCTAAAGAGAAGGGGGAGATTGGGTGTGTGTGTGGGGGGGAGGGTAGGCTAAAGAACCAGTGAGAAAAGGAGAGATGAGAGAAAATGGTCAAGAAAAGAGATGGTGGCAGTTGTGTTGGGATAAGGACCAAGGTGACACAAGAGGGTACCCGTCCATCAATCCATGGAAAAGGTAGATCTTTTTTCTGCTGGAGTCAACCAGGTCTCACCAGTTTCTAAATTCCAAAAGAAGCATAAAGCTCCTTCTTTTAGTTGAGTGTACCTGTGCGTGAACCCTGCACATCTTTTGCAAGTTCTGAAAGGGCACTGGCCTGCCTTTGTTCCTACTTAGTGAATTGAGACATAGCAAAGTGATGATGGATCACCAGCTGCTTGGGGAGATGCATATCTGGTTGAGTGGTTCTTTGAAAATGTCATGGTGTTGGGACTTGGTGACTGATTGCTTGTCATCGGCCATTTGCTTCTCCTTGGTTTGTGCTCTCATACTGTAAAATGGTGTAAAGGCTGCCCCACTTGCTTGTTTTCTAGTGGCTTGAGTCACTCATTTCTAGGTTTCTAAAGAAGGAAGCAATGTGTTATTTTCAAGAATGAACCTGATACAGACCTTCACTCAGGGACCAGCATTTCTACACATTGACTCCTTTCTAACCCATTGCCAAATTTTGTACACCTCTGATTTAATTGCACACAGCTACGATGGTGATGTTTGTACTACTTAGCCTGCTAGTGACTATTGTTGGTTCTATACAATGAATCTGTTTCCATATGCAGTTAATAAGCCATCTCTTTCTACTAACAATCCTGCACCTTCCAAATTTCATTCTTGGGATGGGCGCACTCTAGGATTCATTTGTTATTATGCCAGTTGCATAGCCAGCAGTGACTCTGTATGTGTGCGTGCATGCATTCCATTGTAAATTCTGCTGCTTGGCCTGTCCTGTTTTACAGAGCTTAATTTATTCTGCCTAAAGATGTTTTCAGGGACCCATGAATACATGTAATCACTCATGTGGCTCTTAGATTTTCAGAGACTCGGCTCTATGGATCCTTTCCCTCTCCTGAATAAAGATTTTTTTTATCACTTGCTGCTCTAGCACTTTGTTGCTTCACTACTAGTTCCACTTGAATATTGGATACATTATGGAGAGGAAATCACCAGTATTTCTTTGCTCTTCCTTGTCAGTGATAGCACATTTTTCATCACAGTCTTCACTTAGCATTTTTTGATCTTCATTTAATTTCAGGGATTTTTCAGTAGCGATGAGCCACTCCTGCAGGAATTTGCTATTTCAGTGGTTTTACAGCCCTGTCTGACTGGGATCCTAAAAATCATCTGCTATGGCCTTAATTGGATTCGTCAGCAGGAGCATAAAGTTCCCTCATTGTTGTCTCCTGCAGCTACTCGAGTTTCTGTTTTCACTTGGATTTTTTTTTAAGATTTGAGGCCCCTCTGACCTACCCAGTGTTTGTGAGCTATCAGTTGGTCATTCTGGTACGAGAAAGCATTGTCTTCTCCTTTGTGCTAGTCTCCCTGCTGGTCTACGCTGGCTGAGCTCAAAGCTAGTTGGCTGCTAGCCGGTATCTGCTCCATGTTGGAAGAAGTCATTTTGGGCAACTTCCAACTCACTTAAACACTGTGGGTTCAATAATTGGCCATGGAGTGGAACTTCTTAAAGGTGTGAGCTATGGTTAAATTGGCTAAACTTAGTGAGGGAACAAGGGTGAAATGATAACTGGAGATAGTTACATTCATGACAAGACTTAAAGCACTTAGACTAATCCAAAGTCTACTGAAGTCAATGTGAGTCTTTCAGTTAATTGCCAGGGCCTTTGAATCAAGTCCTAAGATAGCAAAAGTGACAGGAGCTTTGCAATGACTTTAGATTAATAGACAGATAGGTAGAGCAAGAAGAATCTGCCAGCCAAGCAGAAATTAGATTAAGATGTGGATCAAAGTTTCTCCAAAACAAAGGGTTTTCAAATTTAAGTTTCTGGTTTGCACCCAATTATGGGCCCAGTCATGCAGTCTTCTTGGACCCAAATCTCCTGATCAACTTTAGTGGGAGATGTGGATGCCCATAAAATACAGGAATGGCCCGTCTGATGGCCGTAGAGCAGCAATAAAGGAAAGGGATGAAAGAACATGGGAGGAGAGAAGGAACAAGAGGCATGTTGTATTTTATTGTCAGGCTGATAGGTGTTGTGGCTTTATTATTTTTATTTAAGAGAGGAAGGATGGTTTTGCAGAGAAGGCACTGGACTCTGGGACCCAGGAGATCTAGGTTCAATTCCTGACTTTGCTACAGGCTCTCTGTGTGACTAAGCCTCTTTTCTGAAAAATTTACCCTAAGTGACGTAGGAGCCTAAGTCCTGTTTTCAAAAGTGACTTAGGCATACAGAAGCTTATGTCCACCAAAGAGCAGTGGCTCCCAGTGGTGGCTGTTGGGTCCTGAAGCTGCTGAATGTGGGGAGGGGTAGCAAGCAGCACATTCTCCTCATTATAATATGAAAATTGAGAGAGGACTGGGGTCAATACGCTAGTTTCCTGAGACAGAAGATGAAGAATGCTCCTGAAGAGCACAGACGAGAGAGACAGAGACACTGTGTGGGACTGGGGTGAGATGGTTGCAGTTCACTAGACTCTTATGCCAGAAGACAGCAAGAGGTAGGAGTGAGAGAGCTCAAGCTAGTGGGGAAGAGGAGCCTGCATTGATTGTTCTGGGGAAACCTGGTGAAACTTGGGAGTTTTGTGCATGGTCCCAAACTGGAGACCAGGGTTTGGTCTCCAGTTTCACTTTGAGTTTATTTCTTTCATTGACGCCAAAACTAAAGGCAAAATTCAAGGATGGAGACAAGGATGCAAATTCCCAAGGATGAGAACTCCATAGGGGGCAGATGACCATACCCCTGCATCCTGCAGGGTTCCTGCACCTTTCTTTGAGGCATCTAGGGCTGGCTGCTGTTGGAGACGGGGTACTGGACTAGATGGGCCAGTCTGATCCAGGGTCTGATCCAGGCTGGCAATTCCTATGTTCCCAGGTTTTTCATGATGTAATGGGAACTAAATGGGCCAAAATGTCTTCTGGCATAACTCTGCTCAATTCTTTTATTCTTTTATACTCAGTTTTGTAGGTGTTAAGTCTCTCTTTGAACATTTGAACCAACTCACTCAAGTAAAAAGTTCTACAGCCTTGGCATAGCAATAAAAAGCATTTTTCCAACACAAACACTATTGATTTTTCTTATCTCTAAACCTTTCCTTGAAAACAAAGGCATGAAAACTTTCAGCATTGTTAAATGGCTTTAAACTGTTTGCAATGGCTAGCTCACAAGAGTACACTGCTGTTTAATTGTAACAATGCACTACTGTTATTACTGTTAGTCCTTTGTATGCTCATAGAACCTAGGAGCCATAGGCCTCTTACAGGACCCCATTGAACTAGGCCCTATACAAACACAGAGCTAAAAGACAGTCCAAGCCCAAATGAGTTTACAATCTAAGTATAAGACAAGACACAACAGGTGGATACAGACAGATGGAGTAAAAGGAACCAATGACACAATGTTGTTGAAACACATGGCACAGACACAGGGTGGGAGGAAAGGGTAGAACACACAAGCAAAGTGAACAATGTGATAGTGGCAAATGTCCTATGAGTTACATGCGGTTTTTTTGCGAGGGTGATTTACTTAGGAGGGGTCAGCTAAAGGGGAAGGGAAGGGAGGTGAGGGGGGGCAGATGGGAGGAGTGAAATTGAGGTCATGGGGATGGTGGGAGCAAACTGCCAACCAGCACAGGGCCGAGAAAGTCCAACAACAACCTACAGTTTGGACTGGACTGTCCAGCCATGGGGATGCTATGGGGAGAAGGCTTGCAGGTACATGGGGTAGCATGGAAAGCTATGCAGGAAGGGCGTGAAGGGCTGTAAATGACTGCAGTGACAGTCATGATGGGTCTGATTGTAAATCCACCGATGTCAGATTATGGAGGCTTTTCAGCATACTCTGCATCTAGAAATGGGTGAACAAATCCATTCAGCAGGCTCTAACTTGGACCAAGGAAAAGACACCTGCCTTTCAGTAGGCAGTCCGTGGCTATTCCCCTGCCTGCCCCCTGCCACACATCTCTCTTCCTAGATTGCCATTTTCAGACACAGCTTCCCACAGTGGCAGAGCTACAAGAAACGAACCTGAACATAGCAGGCAAAGGTAGAGAGTGGGCATTTTGCACCTGTCTACTTACAAAACAAACCAGCCCCCAACTGGAGATCCATGCATAATGTATGGAGACACGTGAGTATCTGAAAGCTTCAAGTGTTTAATCTTGGGCTGGAGAGATGCAGGGCTGCATGTAAAAAGGGGATGAGCAGAAGAGGGAGAGCAAGGGAACCTAATCCTGTAATAATGAGTGCTGCTACCACACTACTCCTGCCTGGAAGCAGGAGAGGATTACTGAAGATAGGAACAGATTGTCCTGTTAACATAAGGCAATCACAGATAAACCCATATGTTCTCCTCAGATATGTTCGTTCTCCTCCCACACGACTCCCATTTTTTACTTTTGCTCTTGAGAGTAGGGGAAGGAGCATGAAATATATTGCATAGTGGGGAAAGCCATGCTTAGCTCTAAACCCTTTTCCCCTTCTCCCCCCCCCAAACAGTTGGGATCAGCAGCCATGCAAAGGTCTGTAAGATCAAAACTCAGATAGAAACAATCCTACAAGAGACTCTGAAGAGAGTCTTGCAAGCAGCTGTGGATCCTGCCCGGTATGACTTGATAACCGGCCACTAGGTGCAGCCCTTGTTCTGCCTACGCTGCCCAGCGTGTACACTGTGGAAGCAGAAAACCTGAAATTAAGGGGTTGAGGGGGTGGGAAAATATATCCTGGAGGGGAAAAAAATCCCCTCGCATTTTTTTTTGCTGTAGTCTGCCTTATAACACTCCCCTTTTCACCTGTCTTCTTTCTTGTCTATTCAGCTCAATCTTGAAAGATGTAATTGACAAAATTATAATATCAGGCGTGATACATTTGATAGTTTTTGTCCAAAACTCTGCTGCACTAGCTTCTTATTTCCAATTGATTCATTGGGGGAGAAAATATATGCTACTGTATTAGAACTTTCCATTCACACACCATTTACTTGACAGGATTTTCTTAGCATCACAGCATAATTTATCCTTACTGCTATTCAATCATTTTATAATAAAAACTGAGATTGCAAAAAATGTTCATTGTCATTACTGGTGATGGACCAGTAACTACAGTAGAGGGTTTGGGAGTGCAGAGGGAAGATCAGGGATATATTATACTTAAAATAAGGCTGACCTGCAGAGAATTGTTTTTCAGTCCAGAGAAGTCTGGAATTCATATAGTATAGGAGAGTGTCAGATAATACTGCAGTCTTGGACCTGAAATCTGTCACTTTTTTAATTGGATTCTCCTTCATTCAAAGAAATAAATACTTACTGTAATAATGTCCTTGGGAATATCCCCTCCTGATCTGTGAGTGGGAATAACTGAAGAAGAGACTCCCTGCTTCAGGGCAGAAGCCAACCTCTAATGGATGGGTTTTAGTGAGAAAACTTTCCCTAGGGATAGATTATCACACAAAGGTCTGCTGCAGGGGTTCTTCCATCTTCCTCTGAAGCAGTTGGCCCAGGTCTACTGGACTAAATAGTAGAGTCTTTCAACCCAACTTGAATCTTATGGGACCTGACTACACGTGTCACCAACCCCACTCCCTCCACTGTTCTCCTGCTGCCTCACAATTCTTCATTCTCCTCTGCTCTCTTCCCTCCCATCAGCACCATCCTCGCTCCCCAGCCCCCCTGACCTCTCAGGGACCCCAGAGCACCGCCTCTGGGGGTGAGGTACCCTGAGCAGGAATGATGGTGGAGCTGTGGGGGTCAAACTCCTGGCCGTGGGACTGGGGTTGATTTGAAGGGGAGTGGCAGTTGTAGTGGGAACATTCTGGGGCTGCTGGCAGATTGAGCCCACTAGGGGAATGGTCTGGTGTGGGTGTCCCCTCCCGTTTTGTGCCTTTGTGTGGGGTGGGAGTGACACCCCGCACCTCCCCCAGGTCTGCATGCACTGGTTTGACCCCTGGGACTGCACTGCTGGGTACCACATACTCTGGGAGAGGTGGCAAAGCTGCTTGGCCTTACCCCGAAGATGGGGTGTCTGAGTAAACCATTGCTGGCCCACTGGTCCCTGAGGAAGGCATGGCTTCCCCCATGAGTGGGGCTGAGCTCGTCAGCTTCTCCAGGTCCCCAGCTTCCATGGGGGCAAAAACACTGATTTTTCTGGACATGGATGCCCCCACCTGAACCTGCAGCCAGCGACCCCTGTGCATCTGCCCATAGCTTCCTAAGCACAATGAACGCCCAACAAGGGTTGGGGATGAAAACTGCTCGATACTCTGGGTCTCCAGTTGGGTTTGGATTGGCTGTGATCTAGTTGGATTTGGGTCAGGTTTTAAAATTAGATCAGAACAGACCTCTACTAGATAGATAATTGGGATAATTTCTATGTTCCAATGACTGTCCCCAGTGAATCCACCCCAGATTTTACACTTAGGCAAGTGTCTGCTGGAAAAGGACTTTCGAAAGCCAGTCTTGCATCGATCAGAAGTGATCCATGAAACCCAGGTTTCATACCCCGCTCTGAGTATCAGTTCCTTAATTCAAGAAGAATCCCCCTAGTGGAGGGCATCACATTTACAATTACAGAAAATTAGAAATTGAAGTTATTCTAGAATGGAGGAAATAGTAAGATTGTAATCATAGAGCAAAGATTACAAAGCACCGCACAAACATAGGTGAACTCTCACAATGCCCTGGTGTGATAAGTAAGTAAAAGTGTACAGATCTGAGAAATGGGAAAGTGAGGCATGCATAAATCAAATAACTTGTCACAAGCCCATAAGAGTTTTTACCTGGGTGAGAATTTCAGTATCTGGTACACAGTGGATCAATGGCAGAGCAAAGAATAGGAGACAGGAAGCCAAAATCTTTTCTAACCAACAGACTGCACTTTGCCACAGGATGAAAGTAATTTGTATTAAATATAATTAGTTGAACACAAATAAATACTAATTAAATCAGTTCCAGGGTGATGTGTTCCCTTTGAGGGTGTTCTCTTTAATGAACATATTTCTATACTTTTGTAAAGAAATTAAAATCTACTAATGATTTCCAAGCATATCTATTCATTTCAATTAATACTCAGTAAATAATTAACACAAATAAACAGCATGTAATTGTGTTATTGAACTTCAGAGCTGCAATTAACGATATTTAATCATTTTTTCTTTGAGCATTTCTGTGCCTTACACCCCAATAAAAATGTAACAAACAGCATTACTCATCACAGGAATTGAGGCTTCCTTGGGGTGAGCTAATTGATAATCTGAGTCCTTGACCTGTGAAAGTGTGTTTCAGTGCTTTCACAATCCACAGCCTCTGTAGAAAGTCCTGAGTTTAGGTCAGCTGAAGTTTGCTTCTAGTTGGATTTTTGCATGCCTGAATCTAAGGGGCAGAAACAGCATGCTGATATGACAGCTGCTGGCAATGGAAACTCCAGCATGAGACTGTAGCAACAGAAAGCTTCTTGGGTGGTTGGAGAGAGGCTCTGGTATTACAAAGCAGCCATAACCTCACCTTCTCTGTAGATTGCATAGGATGAGAAGGAGGTAATGCCATGGCAGCAGAGAATGTCCTTATTTAGTGCATCTCCTTGCAGCCTATGTTGGCAGGGCTGGATTCCCACCCGTGAACTATATCTGCTCCTCTTTGTGTGGCAGTATTGCCATCTTTCCTCTCCGTGTAAAATTGTCCCCTGGGGAGTAGGGAGCCAGGTTGGTGCAGACGGTAACTCTCACTTCTCTGAGCTGTTTTCATTACACCTAGTGCTGTTGGTCAGGAAGCTTGACTCCTGTTTCACAAAGGAATAATTGTTGCTACCCCTGACTAGCTTAAAACTTGGTGGAACATCATATTCTTCAGGCAGTGCTAAGATCAAGTGCTGCAGGAGACAGTGCTGGTGATTTCTTACAGCAGATGGCACTTTTTCCTCTGAGCTGCACCAAACCAGTGCCCCAGCGCGGTGGCAGGGGTGCTACAGCTCCTATAGGGGCTAATTTTCTGAGGAGGTGTTAAATTGGAGACCTAATCTCTTGTGGTCACTAATTTTCCCATGTCACTTTTGCAAGAGTTAAGAGTATTAACTCTGATGTCTTGGCAAAATTCCAACTTGGGTTAATTCCATTCTGGTATCATAAAACTGCCCTGGCAGTTTAGCTGCATCTGGTATCATATTCTTCATTCCCTGTCCAAGAAGTTGTGCCTATTCACAGTTTATTATTTATTATTTGTTAAGCATCCATGATATGCTCAGTGCTGCAAAATCCCTGCCACTGAGACGTTTACAATCTGGAGCCCACAGTCGGCTCCATTTCACTGCAGAGGTGATGACAGTTCAGTACTGGATGAGAGGTCTCTGCATATAACTAGCATATCAGCATGCAGAGGACTTTGGGCTTTGAAAGTGAGATATACATGTTAGTTGTGATTATTTGTGTCTCAGGAACAGGCTATCTTGGCTTTTCATATTAGAAAGTAATGACACTATTGTGGCCTTATCCACACAGACTCACTATCAATTTGCAATATTTCTCTTTATCATCTAACTTATCGGTAAGAACTATTGGTCATTTATTAAAAAAAAAAAAAAAAAAAAGGGGGAAAAAAAAGTCCCCAATCCTTCAATGGCATCTCCTCTGCACCCAGGCAGACCCGAGTTAAGGTAAATGCACAAGAGTCAGTGCTAGCAGAACCTGGTGTCGGATTGGAGCCAAAATAAAGATCACCCTTCAATCCCATTTTTGCCTCCTCTTTTTACAAGTCCAAAGGATCATTGTAAGCAAATCAGTCAATTAGTAATTGAGTCTAAAGAGAGAATTTTATAGTGGTTTACATCAGGAATATCCTCTGGTATCTAAGAAGGTCTCTGGGCAAAGGCATTGCCAATATTTTAACTTTTTCCCCAAAGATATTTTTCATCACATTCAGGTCAGACAGGGGTCATAGTACTGCCTGTTCATAACATAAATAGCAGTGAATTCTGATAAGCTTTCCATCATCATTATCTTATTGCAGAAATGTAGGCAACTTATTCATTTAAAAAAATGGTAGCTGGGCAAAACTCCAAGGTTTTAGAAACTCTAAGATAATGTAAAAAGGAAATATAGATCAACAGGAGCATAAGACTAAGTATTTTAGTTTTGGGGGGAATTCTCTTCTATTAAATTTCAGGGCAGTTGTACATCTACAATTCGAGACTGCTATGAAAATCTGTAGCCACAGTGAATGAAGATTATTATGAACAACAGAAGAGAATTACATTTAATAAGGGGTGTGTCTAAATTCTCTAGACTACTTAGAAAATCTCAGCTTGTGCTATTTATGCTGCTTTCTAGAAACTTCAGTTCTCAGTCTTCTCTTTCATGGCGCTTGTTAATTTAAAAAAGGTACAGCTGAACTTAATGAGGGTTACATGGCTGTATTAGTGAGGGCAGAATTTAGACTGTAAACAGTTTTGGGTCTCTTACTGTTTGTATGTACATTGCCTGGCACAGTGCAGCCATGCTTAAATCCAACATATAGGTGCAACTGAAATAAACATAATAAAAATAACAGTTGGGCTTGATATTTTGATCTTCCTTATGGTGATAGTCTACCACTCAAAATTATCTTGATCATTGAGGATAATGCAATGGTCTCTTCACTACTTCAACAGTCCATGAATACTTGGATGTTGATGGAAAAGTGTGGCCTTGTTTAAGAGAACTGCAGCATTTGGCTTAAAGTGGTCAGAATTAGAGAGAGAGAGAGAATGAAAATGAGGGGGTCACTTTGTTCTTCCATAGAGAGAAAAAGTTCTACTTTCCCCAGCTGCCAGTCCTTAAACCTTAAGATTGCGAGAGAAATAAATACATAATTAAAAAGATGTTTAGCTTGTGCTAAAGAATGATCCAAAAATAAAATTAAAATAAGAAAATCAGCTGATAGATGTTACTAAATTTAGCTGTAACTTACTCCAGAAGTAAAAGCAATTCCTGCAAGGTGAAAAATAAGTGAAAATTCCTTAGACTGATTCTGTAGGAATGTCCTCTCTAACAGTCTGTGGGCTGAGAGGTGCGTTTTTCTAACACAATTAAAAATTAAAGCCTTCTTCAAATTCTTTTAAATGAAACCTTTCAAAGCCTTCAAGCTGTCTGTATTTGACCTTCTCACTGCTACCTTTAACAGTAGAGAAAGGGAATGCAGTTTGCACTTGAAGACGAGGACTTACCAGTGATGGTTGTGAAATGCGATGGGGAAGTCATGGTCACAAAAGGAGGGGTGATGTACTCAGCCTTCACTCCCTGCTTCACCAGAAGATCCATGTTGGGGGTGTAAACGTCCTGGTCATAGTTCCAACGGAATCCATCAAAAGAAACCAGAAGTAGTTTGTTAAAGCCCTTTCCCGTCTCATTCCTGCCAGCTGGATAGCAGATGAATGGCTTCAGGAGGACAAGCAGAAGCAAAGGAGACCTAAATCTCTTCATGCTGAGATTGTCCACCGCACAGAAATAACATGCCCAGTTTTCACATTTGCTTTTCTTCCTTTCTTATCTGTGGTTGATCAGAGCAAAGCTCAAGCCATATAACCATGTTCCAAGCTATATTCTTGATAGAGCATGCATTTATTAAAGTAAAACCATCTGGGTGATGTTTTTCTGAAGTGGCTAGTGATTTTGGAGTGCCTCAGTTCTTTGGGTGGCCAACTAAGGCTTTTTAAAAAGGGGGATTGATTTTCATAGGATGTTTGCTCAGCACTTTCTGAGAATCAGGCCTTATAGTAGGGCTAGCCACCTCCTGAGCACCCCTTCATGGCCTGGAGTGGCGTCTGGTGCCTTGTGTCAATATCCCTTCTCAGGTAACCCAAGGATTCTATGCCAGGTTCTCTTGCTTAAATTATCCTTCCTGGGGTCAGTTTATTACAAAACATAGTGCAAGTACTCTGCAACAAAAGTCCCCAAACATAGGCCATATCACCCCCAGTGCATGTTGTCCTTAACGCCCCATTGTTCTAGCAGGAACCCCAACAGCTTCTCTGCGGGGTGAATTTCCTCAGCAGGGGAGCATCCCACAATCCCCCGGCCCTCTCACTGTTCCCCAGGATCCAACTGTCCAGCACAGATACGGCAGGAGGTAAACTCCTCCGCTACCCCCCTGGCTTCAGCCCTCTCCATTTCTCAGCTTCGGCTCTCCAGCTGAGAACCAGCAGGTATCTCCCTCTGCTGCTTGTCTACCTTCAGCCTTCCCGCAGGAAATATCTTCTTGCTCTGGCACCTGTCATCTCCTCTTTCCTGGCAGCTCTGACTCATCAGGACTTTCTTCTCTCTAGGACCCCGATTGCCCTCGAAGGTGAGCTGATGAGGCACAGGTGCACTGGCTAGTGTCACCCTGTGACAGGCCCCCTGCAGATGTTTCTAGCTGGACACCCACAAACGGAGGCATCCAAAAAGCGGATGGGAGTATTTGATTGTAATACACCTTTTGTTTCTGGTATACTTTATGGCATGCACTCTGTTCGCTACAAACTCAGGTGAGTGCGTCAACTGATGGGAGGGGGAGAGTCCTTTTTGGAATGGAGAAGAGGTGGGAACTGAAGTTCTCCTATCTCTTTCTGACTGAAACATAAATGGAAATCTGAATCTTGACCAGGTTTTCTTGATGTAAGTGTTGCCAGAACCTACTCTTCAACCATGGCCTGATGCTCAGTCAACAGCACCCAAACAGGATAGGGATGTGGTGGAGGAGTCTTCCAAGAAATCTAAATTAAAATTCTGTCATGCCAAAGGAAGGTTAGTGTGCCTTAATAGAGCCACAATTTTTAAAGCCAGAAGGGACCATTATGGTCTGACCTCTTGCAAAACACAGGTTGGAGAATTTTACCCAATAATCTGTGTGTCAAACAAATAATACAAAGTGAATGCTGCGTTATACTGGACATATATTCATAAATGATAAACCATTTCTGTGGACTGCAGCTAAGTGTGTTTGCCAAGTTTTGTTGCTCCCTCCTCTGGTAGTAAGAAAATATTTTTTGGATTAAATGGGAAAACCAGAGAAATAGATCTCCTATTGCATCTCACAGCCTGAATCTTTATCTGAATGTATGCAACACTTTTTGATTTAGATCAGATTATCTCATGAGATTTCCAGTGTTCCCTAGTACCAGCCAATGTAAGTACATAATGTAAGAAAAGTCCTTTTTCCATCCAAAGCCAGAAAGTGCAGAGACAAGCAATGAAAATAAAGAGCGCAACCAAAAAAGTGAATGGGACTTTGATATACTTGCAAAATATGGGCCAGTTGAGAGAATGTTTAGATTATCTGTGAGGTTCAGTTCCATTCTTGTTTTCACCTAATTGGTTAACCAATCTCTAATTTTAATCCAAAAAAGTTCAAAGGAGCCTAGAGAAGTTAGGTGGGCAATTCTCACTGAGAATTTCACTGAGAAATGAGTATCCATGTTCTTTAGGTAGCTTTGAAGATCTCAGCCCAAATACGTTGCAAGGGTGGAAGGAAAAACCAAGGTGTTGAAAAGGAGAACACATACACATGTAAATAGTGCACTGATGCATGAACATGAAATACAGGATAGTTATCTACATAGGCTAGAAGAACACAAGATCTATGTCAAATCCAGGCAGAAGGATGGCAATATTTGAGGGTACCTCAGTTAGTACATGGAAAATCCCACATTTGCACACAGTGAATAGGTAATGACATATCTAATTGCCTATCTGTAAGCACAAAGATATGTCTTGGCTTTTGCTCCCACAAAGGAATACAGTCACAAATAGCATGGGCATGTTTTTATAAGCCCTTTGAGAATTTGATCTCTTGTTTTTCCCATTAGATTTGGATGCTCAGACCTAGCCATACCTTCCAAGAGCTGACTAGCCACAGTGATAATATGCCAAGGGAGTCTTCAGGAGAGTCCAGACAGGGAGGAAAACTACAATGCTCAGAAGATGAGAAGGTCAGTAATTAAAGCTGTGGCTGTTGTAGGAATGGAGAGAGAAGAAAATTAAACTGCCACCAATGAATAATGAGAAATCTTTGAAATTAGTGATGCAGAACAGATACTTAGTACTTTCCTCCAGAGTCAAAGGTTTTAACTGAGAATGAGTTGGTGAGGAGCAAGTGTGCTGAGAATCTAAGACCCACATAACTAGTCACAAGAATCTGGTTAAGCAGAGAGACTGAGGAGTTCAGAGATGACAATAAAGATAAAGCAAATGAACAGATCAGTGCTTTCTGGATATTTGGACAAATTATATCCATGCAATCCCATTATCTACAAGACCCTTCTTTATTACCACCAGAATATCTAGATAGTCGACCTGGCAATGAGACTAATTTTATCATTGCTATTCACCTACATGTGCTCTTGGACAGCTAATGAGCCTGTATGCATATTTTCAAAAGGCTCTCGAGGTGGAAAAGAGAAATGTATTTAAAAAAATAAAAATCAGGGAGCCCATGTTTACCAGCTGTGACATGCTGTGCCCCATGTACACTAACGTTCCTCTCTGCAATCTAGACGGGTAGGTCGCTGTGTCACCCCAATCCCCCATTCCTGGATCCTGTCTTGCACTTGCCCTGCTGTGTGAACCCCCCTCTCCTGGGTCAAGTTCACTCTCAGCATCTTGCAGAGAGGCGACTCCAATTTTAGTGAGTGAGCGCTTCTGGCCAGTCACTCATGGGATTATGCAATGGTGTGACCCCCAGGCAACATCCCCAGTCCCAGATGCAACCCTAGGAACTGCTGCCTTACGTCAATCAGTGCTGCCTATTGGGCTCTGCAAGCTCATTGGTTAGTCAATTTATCAAAGAAATTGATATGCACCAGCTCTGTGACTCTAAACGAAGTCTCTACACACATTCAAACCACATGCACTGCTTTAGATAAAACAAACAAATAAGTTTATTAAGTACAGGAAGATTTTAAGTGATCATAAACCAGAATAATATGAGTCAGATTGATTGGGAAGAAATAAAACAAATCGCATACTAAACTTAACATTTCAGTAACCTTCAGCCAGGCCCACCACTCTTGTCCCCCCGTGGGCAGTCTGTCTGTTGCTTGTTGTTGCTTCATAGATGGATTCCAAGGGAGAGCTCCAGAGACAAAAACACCTCTGCCTTTAATATGTTTCCTCATCACCCTCTGAGGTCAGGTGATTGGTCATGTCCAACAATGGGCATGATTTCCTCCACTTGAGTCAAATCAGCATCGCCTTATCAGTGTTGAAGGCCCAGTACAATCTGAGTGGCTTGACTACTGTCTTACAGGCTTAGTATAGCTTTAGTTGCTTGCTTGGCTATTTTAATTTTTGTAGCATGACATTTTTTAGTTGGCAGAAATAAATAGGACTACTGAGTAACCTTGTAAATGTCTTAGTTTTTGCATACTACGGCACATATTAAAACAAAATACACAACATGTATTGCTTGCAGCTGCACATAAATAACGGTGATGGGAACAAGAAGTTATTCTTGAACGTCTGGGGGTACACTGTTTCCTTGCCAAGGGGCATACTTTTACACCACCCCTCTTATCACCAGATGTTTTGACAACCCCAATTATTATAATAAAAATAAAATGTAATTAAAAATAAAAACCCGATATAAGCAATTAGCATATATAATAATAAATAAGAAATAATTAAATAAAAATTATTAAAAAATATAAAAAGTCATTATTTAAACAAAGGGGCACGCTCCATTGACACCTGACTCCACAAAAAGTGCTGCCGGTCAAACCAAAAAAATCCAGTAACTCCCTGGTGGGGCCCCTAAAAAAAGTCATTCCTGTATATAGCCTTCTAAGTAACTGCTTAGTTCTCCAGGCTTAGTAAGAATAATATATTGTAGTTAGTTTTAGGCTTTGTATTTAACAAGTATACTTATAAAAAACCTTGCACATTAAACCTTATTAATCTGCAAATCAAGCGTACCGTATCTCACTAGTATCTACACTAATCACAAAGTGTCCAGTTGCAACAATCAGGTGCTCAGGCCAGTCCATTGTTCCTGTATGCATGCCTCTGCAAGGCGTGAATCCTCACTGTTTTGTATTGGCCTGGATCTATTCAAGCCATGTGAGACACACATTTGGGAATATGACACAGCAGACTTTCATAACTACATATGTATGGAAATATACTACCATAACAATAATGTTCAGCATGTCATGAGCATTCCAAAAACACCTTACATGACATACTTTGTATTAGACAATAGACAGTTACTCTATAAGGGTGAACATGAATGATACACAAATCACACCATAAAAGTTGTACCTGGGGTACAGCGTGTCACACCAGCTCCCTTTAATAAACTCACAAATTGAGATTTTGCACAGGTAGGGAGAAGGGTGAAAGGAGTTGGTGTGGTAGGAGAAGGGGAATCCAGAAGACTTTGTAAGGAAAATAAGACTAACAGACAACAAATAAACATGCTCTGGAATATTTAATGAAGGTGCAGCAGCCAAACTGCAGTATTAAAAACTTCCTGTTGCTCAGAAAACTTAGATAAACATTCAGCTAAAGGACAATTGTTATAAATCATGTTCTCTTTTCTTCATCTCTCAGTTAAAACACATAATTTCTCAGGACATTGGCATGGAAACAGCATGTTTGTTTTTCAAAAATTCATCCATTCGGACATCATCCTTTCATTTATAGCATTGGAACTGCACTGAGGTTAGACAAGGGAGAATTTGACCTGTTATCTTTTGTTTGTGACAGCATGATCAGTGGAGGAGGAAATGATTCTGATATCACAAATGCAGGATTCAATCTATTTAGAATCGCATTGCATCCATCATTGTGGTACCTGAGCACTTCCCCAAATTTTGGAGCATGCACATAAATATTTATTTTTCTCATCTCTTCAATCTGCAAGGACTTGGTGTAATTTGAGTTTTCCATTTTTTAAAATGTTTTTGTGGGAATGTGAGGTTGGAGAAGTGGAGTTTACATTTTATCCTGAAGGTGCTGAGTCTTGAGGTACTTCTGATCTCTCCGGGGAACTCCAGGTTCAGGGGCCAATTGCCATGAAAGTTCTGTCTTTTCCATGCACAAGCCTTGCTCTCGATGTTGGCCGTTCTGTTGTTCGAGTGGGAAGTAGCAATCAAAGGAGGTCATGATCTTGCAGAGGCAGTTAACTGAGGCCAATCCCATGAAGGGATTTGAAGATGAGGACCAAAACATTGAGTTTCACCTATTGTTCCATGGAGAGACAGTGAAGGGAGTGCTCTAGGAAGCCTACATTAATGAGCAGACAGGTCAAGGGGTTAGGAAAAAAGAAAAGGAAAATTTAGGCTAAAAGAACATAAGAACAGCCATACTGGGTCAGAGCAATGGTCCATCTAGCCCTGTATCCTGTCTTCCGATAGTGGCCAATGCCAGGTGCTTCAGGGGAAATTAATAGAACAGGTAATCATCAAGTGATCCATCTCATTGGCCATTCCCAGCCTCTGGCAAACAACAATCCCTGCCTATCCTGGCTAATAACCATTGATGGACCTATCCTTCTTGAACTTATCTAGTTCTTTTTTGAACCCCATTATAGTCTTGGCCTTTACAACATCCTCTGGCAAGGAGTTCCACGGGTTTACTGTGTGTTGTGTGAAGAAATACTTCCTTTGCTTGTTTTAAACCTGCTGCCTATTCATTTCATTTGGTGACCCCTAGTTTTTGTGTTATGAGAAGGAGTAAATAATACTTCCTTATTTACTTTCTCCAGACCAATCATGATTTTATAGACCTCTATCATATCCTCCTTAGTCATCTGTTTTCCAAGCTGAAAAGTCCCAGTCTTATTAATCTCTCCTCATATGGAAGCTTTTGCATACCCCTAATCATTTAAAGTTGCCCTTTTCTGTACCTTTTCCAATTCCAATACATCTTTTTTGAGATAGTGCAACCAGGTCTACACACAGTATTGAAGATGTGGACATACCGTGGATTTATAAAGAGGCAATATGATATTTTCTGACGTCAAAGTCAGCAAACCTTTCCTGGCTGAGAGATATTTTAGGATGAGAAATAGTATCCCAAGGTAAATAGTTGGGATTCCATCTTCTGGGATGTTTAAAACCAGAATGGACAAAGCACTAGAAGACGTACGGTAGTGTACAGTGCTGAAATGTCAGAGTGATGGGCTTGAACTAATAGCTTTTTTTCAGTCTAAAAATAAGAGCTCAAGTGCCACAGCTAGATGAGGCCCCTACAGTCTTCTCTGGTTTGCAAAGCATGGAGGAACAAATACACAATCCATTTGGTGGAAAAACTGCAGAGGAAAGGGAAATGTATACAGGGAGGAAATGCAGCCAAATGTCATCCTTCCCCCATTGCACAGAGCTGAACCAGTGCAGGTGGGTGAATACTGTGATCAACTCCCTGTGAATATTGGTCAGAATTTTAAACCAATTTGCTTCAGCTGTGAGGGTGTGCCTGTTCATGTTGCTTTCTTCTAACATTCTAGCTAGTGAGCTGGATGGCAGGAATGCCTGTGGAAGCAGCTCCTTGTAATGCATATTCACAGAAAGCAAAGGCTGGAGTCATATACACACACAGGAAACCTGAATCTGAGAATTGTGCTTGTCCAATCAGGGAACAGGAATGCACTATTTGGCTTGTGTGTCCAGTAAAAAACAACCAAGCTTGAATTTCAAATACCTTTAAACTGCTTATATTTAATCCTCAAAACAAGAACTATTCGCTGTGGAGATTCAGCAAATAAATTCAAGAAAATTGACATCTGCTCATGGAACAAACAAACAACAATAGCTGTAAAATAGTTGGATAAAGTATTCACAATGAATTATTAACCCAGCCTTAGTCCCAGCATTTTCTCCAGGTTGGCTGTGTGGGACTTCAGTTTTACAGTGTCTTGCAATGAAAGTGGGTGGGGGCATTTGGGAACAGCAGCTCTGTGAGGCTTGCTTCTGGGGGAGATGGTCACAGTTAATGCAGCAAATATGTCTGCATTAAGTCTTCCTCTTTGTCCCCCAGATACATATGGCAGGGCATTCGTGAAGAGAGTTGTGAGCATTAATACCAGCATGGCATGTTGATCAGCCACGATGGCATGGAGGGGAAAGGAGCTTGAGTGGGATGTGAAAAGGTCCCATGCATGAATGGCTGGGGAGCCATTGGTTTGGGAGTAATTTTCCCATGCATCTCCAGCCTCTGCTATGCTCCTGCTCCCTACCACAGTGGTACCAGACTGAAACAGAGAGAGAGAGAGAGAGAGTGTGTGTGTGTGTGTGTGTGTTTGTGAAAGAGAGAGAGACAGAGGGAAAAATGATGTAACCTTGCAGCTGTACTTGAGATGCCATGTTGATTTTTAACTTATTTATTTGCATGCAGATGGAGTTGGGAAACCTAGAGCCAAATGTGAGTAGAAAGATCCAGGGTCCATGGCTGTGGCTGAAATGGTTTATACACTGAAAATTGAGTAAGGTAAATTGGAAGAAAGAATCATGCAGTCTCAATCTAATGGGCTTAAATTTCCAAGTGACTGCATGACACTGGGTACGAGGGGGCATAAAAGTTACATGCCAATAGTATCCAAACAAGGCTCAGTGCTGCATTTTGAAATTGCTTTCAAGTATCTGTCAACATTAGCGCTCAGCCTCAGCTGAAATAGGGCGGTTTATACATCACTGTCAGGCAGAATGGAGAACACACCATTCTTTGTCAACAGAGGTGGCACAAAAGAGTAAAATGAAGCATTGCCATGGATTATGAATGATTTTCACAATTAAAGGACAGATTCTGTTGGCTAAACCAGAGATGTGTTTGGAATAATATTACTTGGAAGAAACCTGGACAGGGAGACACAAACCCACCTGCAGTTAACAATGTGCTTCTTCTGCGCCCTTTTTCAAGGGTCCCTATATCTAGCAATGATATTCAGCTTTGTGGCTCTCTGGGGCCCTGCATTACGACATTCATGGATCTGACTGGAGTTCGTGATGCTCTGGAGTGAGAGTCTATCGTGTGCCTCCGAGGGTGCAGCATAAAACTTTCAGCCCTGAGGAAGGAGAACATGAGGTGGCTTTAAGCTACTTTTGAGCCCTCCCACTCCTAGGCTGCTCCAGCAGTCAGAGAGGCCCTGGTGTAACGTAGCCGTGGACGCCTGTATAAATTAGAGCAGCCTCCTGGGGCTGCAGTCTGGGCCACAGCATTGTCTAGAATCGTTTGCAGTATTTGTGCTGCAGCCTTGCCCTCCACATGCTGTTCCTTGTCTCAGTCCTGCCTCTGCCGTGCCCTCTACACTAGGGCTTGTGAGGTGGTCCTTGGAGAGCAGCCTTATGGCTGTCTTCCACAGTGCCTGCACTGGTAGAATTTAGGGCTAATTTACACTGTGCTGGCCATCTTACCCATTTCACAGGGGCCAGAGCGGAGGTGAAAGTGTCAACCCTGGTCCCAAAGGAAGTGCTGATCTCAGTTCCCAAAGGTGGGGAGGGATCAAAGATATGTCTATCCTGGAGCTGGAAGTGTAATTTCCAAGGTGACCTATTTGTGCCAGCTCTGATCAAGCTAGTGTACTAAAAATAGAAGAGTGGCTGTGGCAGTGTGGGCAGCAGGAGGCGCTAGCCACCTGTGTACATGCCTAGTTTTTCAGATGGGATTGTACTTGGGTGGCTAGCCAGTCCTGCTACTCATGCTGCTGCCATAGTTACACTATTATTTTTAGTGCACTAGCTCCATCAGAGCTAATCTGGGTAATTTTTCTCAAACTGAAAATTACACTTCTAGCACCAGTGTAGACATATCTAAGTGATGAGTCAGTGGATGAAAGTGCCCAACTTCATTCCCCATCTCTCCAAGCAGCCAGGAAGTTGGGGTGCATAGGGAAAAGAAGGAAAAGGGGAAAGGGAGAGGGAAAAGACTGCATCAAATGGGGGTAACAGATAATCCCCCCAAAAAACCTGGCCAAAGCCCTGTGAAATCAATGAACTTCAAGGGCCTTTGGATCAAGCCTGATCCGTAAATGTTGCAATTCCATTTTTATCATGGATGCTGCATCACTGTAGGGTGATTTTCATGTGACATCACAATTCAAAGACAGCAATACAACATCAAGAGTCTTGCACCAGGATTATTTTGTGACTCTCTGCAGTTTGCTTTGATGGTCTCAAGTACTTCAGGGTTGTTTATAGCTTTCTTCATGGAAGATAGCATTGCCACTGAGAATAGCTATGTATGGATCTCAGTCACCCTTTGTTAAAAAACCCAGTGGAATTTTTTCTGGTGATTGCCTCCAATATGACACCAATGCTATCATGAGGTTGGGCTGGTTGCTATAGAATACTGTTTTTAAACAAGAGTGTTAAACATTAATAAAAAGGTAAAGGGAATAATTTGTATTTTGAGAAGCCATCTTGAGCCTCTGCAAATAAAACCCTTCTATTTATATCTCAAGTGCTAAGGAAGTGCTGAGTCTGAAAATGCAATAAAAATCGGAGTCGTATTTTTCTTGACAGCCCAGTGTCTATTTACACCACTTTCATTAAAATATCGATATGCAAATATAAAGAACAGGGATATAGATAGGGAAGGGATAGTTATTTATTTAGATTTATGAAAGTGAAACAAGAACAGTCCAACCAATGCTCTGGATGCCCTTGACAATTTTTTAAAAATATACTAAAAAACCAGACCCATCAGTTCCTCCAGATCAACTCAATACAGTGACTATTCTGTGCGATATAGGTTCTTGTGCTGTGCTCATCACCATAGTGCCAACAATATAATTATGCTGCCTGGTGGGGCAGAAGGGCCCCTTAAGCAGGGGTTCTTTTTCTGAATGTGGGGCTGCTGTCAGTACTGCTGATAAGGAGGATCTCCAGCTCCTAGTCTCTAGTTGATAATGTGGATGGAAAAATGTTGGCCTAGGTTTTCTGATGCAGCTCCCCACCAGAAGGTGCTGTGAGGAGGAGAGTGCCTGTCTTGGATTTGGTTATAGCTCCCTGATTCTTACATTGGCTTTTTGCAGGCCCAAGCGAAGTTTAGAGCAGCCTTGGCTGCGCTGAACTCCACCAGCTGTTAACAACTCCAAGGGGCTATCTGGGGACAGCTGGAATGCCGTACGCTTCATCAGCACTCACTCCTCTCTGCCCACCATATGCCCCCTACACAGGCTTATGAACCAGTTATGGTGGTTCTCCACCATCAGGCAGCTCTCTGCTCCAAAGACCTTACATGTTAGTTAATAAGATGTAAGAGATGGATCAAAAAAATGGGTGAGGATATGGAAGGAGGACAAAGCGACAATAATGGTTGCAAGCTATTTTGATGTCAATGAGCCGTGTGCACAGTATAGCTCATCCCAGTTAGATAGAGATCACTATTCTTCAAGTAGATGCCTTGGAAAAATGCTGATAAAAAAACTTTTAGCAGCAACTCCGTGAGAATCCATAATTTGCTCTTATTATATTTGTGCATGAGAAAGAGTGAGAGCGTGGGCAATATATGCTTAGTTATTGTCCTCAAGTTAGTGAGACTGGCCTTAATAATGTTTAAAATGTAGTTCTGTCTCTCACTTCCATTCAAGGAGCCTGCTAATTTCCTTAATATTTGTAGAGTCGAAAAAGTAAGACAATCTTAATTTAACTTTGAGCACTGCCTGGATTTAAGATTCCATGTGTCACTTTTTACAGACCATGGATTTATTTCAAAATAGCCGTAGTCACATTAAATCATTAATGAAGGAATTGTATTTTTTCTCTGAAGATACAGAGACATAGCTGGTGGAAAGAAATCGTCCCACATCTTCATCATCCACAACAACAAATCTGAACAGACAATAAAGACTGGAATTATCCAGTCATCTTGTACTTTACATAATTCAGCTAGGCCATTTTGACCAAAATGAAAATGTCTGTTTTAATTGAAAAAGCCATTTTTGTTTAAATAAACAAATTACATTAAATAAAAATAAAAGAAAAGTGATAATTTTTTTTACCAGCTCTACTACTGCTTACTTACGTACAATATAGCACAAGGCTTGTGACCTTTTCTGAGATCACCTTCACAGCTGGCTGGCTGCTAAGGTTCCCCCAACCTTGAGACCTCTTCCACAGCCATCTCTGACCAGCTCTCTCTCCATCAGGAGATGTTGAAGCAGGTCAGCTACTTTCCCTGTCCCAGCCAGCTCTTTGGCCCATGATAGAAGAAATACATATCAAATGGGGCAATGATGATGCTCTCTCAGTGTGGGCTATTGCCTTCTTGGGAGGGAAATATTAGAAATAGTCAGTATATTTTGAAAACTAAATTAAAATAAAGGCACCAGAAACTCATAATTAAATCTTAAAACAAACACAATGAATAAAATGAGCTGAATGATAGGTTCTTAAAATGGCGTTCCTGTTGCTAAATCATATTGCCAAGACTACCTTTCTGGTACTCTAGTAAGTGTATGTGTATTTGCACATGTAGACATGCAGATGTATTTCATTCTTGTAGGCACTTCATTGTGCAAAGTGGAAGCAGGTCTGCAGTGCTATAGAACTTCTGACCCTGTTTACCCCAACAAAGGATAGATTTACACACAGCCAGGTTCTGCAGCCCTTATGTTGAGCAGCATTTCCATTATTGTCAGTGAGCCAAAAGCCAAACACAGTTCTCATGGTCATTGGTTTGAATTAAACCAGAATTTGGTTCAGTGGAACTACTATCATCAGGGTGCAGAACTGAGCCCATCATGATATTGTGTTTGAATCTCCCTTTTTAATTAAACTGGTAAGGCAGATGAAAAAAGAACCAGCTCCAACCTGCTCCACTATGAATTATCATTGTCAACCCACAGATCATATTGACTTACATACAAGATTTGGCCATCCCATCTAAAGGTCTTGGATTGTGAGCATAACTTGGAGTAAAATACATGGAGCCTATTAAGACCGCAGGTACTGTGAAATCACTGATCTTTCTCTATGTGAAAGTCCATTGTTCTACAGGGGCCTGGACAATTTATAGACTTTTAAGGAGGCTTCCCAATTGACTAGGAGAGAGAGAGAGAATTTCTCTTCACATTTTAAACCTATTGAGGGGCCCAGACTTAAAAAAAAAAAAACTGATTAAAAACACAAACCAAAATATTTCCCTTTAAAGTCTCTAACTGTAATCCATTATCCAAGGCCTTCACGCGCACTACATCATCAGAGCAATGTTCTTTGATGACTACTGAGTTCTTTTATAAATTATTCATACATCTTTTTATTTCACCTACTGTGGCACCAGCTGGGGACAAACAAATATTACGAACATGGCACCAATAAAAAAGAATGTATAATCAGTCTTTAACAATTCTTTATGTTTTGCCAAGGCTCGCACATCACAGTAGAATGCTAACAACTACCAGATCCCTCCAGTTTGAAGCATTCCTGACTACACATGTTTTAATACTATTTTCCAAATTGCAGCCCATTTTAAGATTTCATAAATGTGATGGATTTCTTTGAACACAGTGAGATCTTTTTTTTTTTTTAATTCAAATATCAGACTTGTAAAGCTTATAATAGGTTTTACGTTTTTATTTGTTACTGATTAAAAATAAAAAAGTTTGAAATATAGGTGGGAAGCTTTTGATAGGACGCATGGTTTTATGGCACTAGTGGCTTGAATTTAAGGCAGATGCACATGCCGATGTCGCTGTCTGAGGGGGCTGTGTTTCTCTTTGTGCTGGATGAATTCATTTAGGAGAAGGATAGAGAAGGTGGTGGATTTCTCCATACAGTAGGGACATGAGAAAAGTATTCCAAAGACTTTCAATGCTACTTAAATACTACAGTCTCTATAACATTTTTTGGAACTGAAATGGGTCCACATCCAGACTCCAGCTTTAGAATGTAAACTCTTTTAGGAAAGGGAACCACTTCACTTCACTGCAGTATCTGTGTTACTGGGTTCTGCTGATGTTCCAGCAAGAACAGATTAAGGGTACCTGTATTCACCAGACATATGGGACCTCAAATCTGCATGTGGACTGCTGGGATGTTGGTATAGTTGCATAATTTGGGGGCTTGTTAGAAGTCCCACAGCATCCAACCTATTTCATCTTGCCTTAGACCACTGCTGTGTTCTAAGTTTGCATGATGACATATTGGTCCATCCAGTAGCAGCAGAAGTGTGTACTGTCTTGTGTACAGTGCTTGATTCAGTAAGCAGCAATGAACCAATGTTCAAAGCCAGTAAACTGATATAGGTCTATTTAAGGTGTTGACTTCACCAGGCTGAGGATCCTTATGTATGTTTAACTGCTATTCATTAATGACCACATAAATTCCACCTGCCTGCCAGCACTTCACTTTTAGTTTGTGCTTGCAGGCTGAGATTTTTAAAAGCACCCAAGGAAACTAGGGGAATCCTGCATCTGCTACTGCAACTCTGCTGCCATCATGTCAGCACTCTGTGATGTGTATGTTTCATTGTAGCATTCACAGTTTGCACTGTACAGAATAGTTGAGTAGGTCATATGGTATTTTTTCTGTTCCCTGATAGAATGTTTGATGTAACTATTGGCCACAGGGCAAACTTTAGCTATTATAGCTGAGTATATAATTCAGAATTCATGCTGGGTTGCTTAATTGAATAAGTTATACGAGCTAATTGATAAGTTACATGGGCTATTTGCATATGGCTAGAAGGGGGAATTGCAAGTGGTGCAATTAACTGTAATCTTAGCAGTTTCAAGGAGCAGCAGACTAAAACTCATCCGATGAAAAAATTCCCAAATAATTTGAATTTGAGAATTTTTGCAATCAGCTTGTGGACAATTTCCAAACAATTTTTTTTTAAAAGGGCAAAATTCACTGATTAAATTATTCATGGTGAATTATTTATTCTTTGTACTACCAAATGCCAAAAATCTTTAGCAATTCCATGCTCATCTTTATTTATGCCCTTTTCTTGGAACAATTCTACCCCTCAAGGCAACTGTAATTTGGTCGCCATATTTAAGGTCTAATCCACTTCCAAAGGCACCCATTGACTTCAATAGTTGTGGGGTTGTGTTTTTAATTTCCTTGCAGAATTTCCACTAACCCTTAAGGGATTGCATGATCTAGACAACTTCATACAAACTTCAAACAACCCTGACACCTATTACCATGTATTAATAGTAAACACACACAATGGCTATAAATATATTAGCAGTTTTTTCTTCTGGTTGCTATTCCACAATATTTTGTAGCCTTTGGGCTGTTAATATAGTGTGATTCACAATTTAACACTAAAGGCTACTTTACACTCAGTGTGTATATAAATATATATATTTTTTTCAATATTTGTATTATCACACTGTGACGGGATGGACTAGGTGCGAAGGCCCCCAGCTGGAGGCCTTGCAGCCCTGCCTCATTCCGCCTGAGAAAAGAGCAGAGAAGAAGTCCTCCAGGTGGCCTAGCTTGACTGCAGGGGAAGCAGCCAATCAGGGGCCAGGAGGGCCATATAAAAAGGCGCAACAGAGATAGAGCACTCAGTTGCTGTCTGGAACTGGAAAAGAGAGAACCAAGTTCCTGGCAGGCTAGGAGAGCAGCAGGGCCACAGACAGCTCAGTGTGGTCAGGACTGAGCCCAGGGAGGGCTACCGAAGACAAAGGGAGCTACGAAGGAGCTCCTGACTAGCTGTGGGGATCGAGCAAGGATTGAGCTCAGAACATATCCAGACCAAATGAGGGTACTACCATGGGCCCTGTTGGACTGTTATAGAGGGCATTGTCTCCAGAGAGAGAGCCTTGGTGGCAGGTAAAGACTCTGTACCCTGGAAAGGGTTTGTTTGTTTGTTCCATCTATAGACAGTGTATGTGACTCGGCAGGAAGGCTGAGTCACTGAAGACCCACTGAAAAAATCATTGGCTGGGAGGGAGCTCGTAAGAGATGGGTGCCACCCCATTCCAAGAACTAAGAAATGGCAGGCTCTCGCCTGACCAGAAGGGTGTGCTCATGAGAGGCAGGTGGTGACCCCATAACACACACAAAGCGTCATGTTGTTGACGATCATTCAGTTCTAATATTCGTTGGGGAACCTGGAAACCTATGACTTCAAATGCCTCTGCTTGTCAAATACAGGTGTATTTCAAATATTTCTGGGAAATTTTATAATAAGTAATGGTTAAGGATAATGTAGCTACAAGCACATGCCAGTCAACAATAGATATTGCCTTTATGTTCCTAAAGCCAAGAAAGGAAGGGAGAGGCATTTTAAGTTGCCGTTCAACTGGGGAAAAGAAGGAATGGATGGACATTTACAAGGCTGATAGCAATATTAGGCTGCTTTACAAAGGTAAAGATATACCTTTGTTGTGCTGACTGCTGTAGGCATGTAATCAGAGAGACAAGGTGGGTGAGGTAATATCTCTTATTGGACCAACTTCTGTTAGTGCGAGAGGGAAGCTTTTGAGGTTACACAGACCTCTTCTTCAGGTCTGAGAAATGTACTCAGAGTATCACCGCTAAGTATAAAATGAAACAGATTAGTTAGCATAAGTAATTAACCCGTATTTCAAGGGAGCATTCAATGTGAAGTGATCCGTTAACACCTATCCAGTTATGGGGTGGAAATGGAAGAGGGGAGGGGTAAAAGACAGCTTGGGGTCTAGGAGTTGTAATAAGCTACAAATTCAGTGTCTCTATTCAGTCTATGACTTTTAGTTTCAGGCAAAATTATGAACTTAAGCTCCCAGTGTCATCTTTTGAAGGTGTTGTGCAGATTTCCTTTGAGAATGAGGACTGAGAGGTCAGATATAGAGTAACCATTTTCTGAAAAGTGTTTGCCAACAGGTGATATGGTGTCTTTTTTTTTTTTTTTCTTTCGTTTTCCTGTGAGCTCATTCAAGAGTGTAGTGATTGCCTGGTTTCACCCACATAGTTGTTGTTGTTGTTGAGACATTTAGTGAACTTGATGAGGTACACCGCATGTTGTGAGAAGCGTATGTAGGATTCATGGATCTTGAAAGGTGTATTGGGGTGTGCTGTTCAACAGAGCAGTGGAGATATGTTTACAGGTTTTGCATCTGTTTTGGCAGGGTCTATTGAAACTTTGAATTGTTGTGTCCCTGATCTGTGGTGAACTTGCTTCTGATGATGAGCTTGAAGAGGCTAGGGGGTTGTTTGAAGGCCAGAACAGGGGGTTCAGGAAAGATTTATTTCAGGAATGGGTCCCTATTAAGGATGGGTTATAATTATTTGGTAACCCATATGGGTTCCAGTGTGGGGTGATAGGTGACAACTAGGGGCATGAGGGCAGAGGGGGTTTTATTTCTGTATTGAAACAGGTTCCGTCGTGGATTTTTGGATGGCCTGTTCCATGATGCAGTCTACTTCTTTGGTAGAATGTCCTTGTTTGGTGAAGACTATTTTGAGTGTTTTAAGGTGTATATCCTAGACTTTCTCCTCAAAGCATAGTCTGTGGTATCGGAGTGTCTGGTTGTAGATAACTGATTTCTTGGTGTGTTTTGGGATGGGTACTGAACCTGTGAAGGTTGGTGTGGTGATCTGTTAGTTTCTTGTATATAATTGTCTGTAGGCTTCCATTGTTGAAGCTGATGATGATGTCACCTATGGGCAGCATATTGCAATGGAACTTGTCTTTAAAGTAAGTTTAACTATGGCAATTTGGACTTATGGTGCTTCCCTTTCCCCTCAGTCCCCGTCTCTGAGTTAACAGCCTATTTAGTGGCTACTGGACCTGTTGCACATAATTTTACATAGGCATGCTTTCTTCATAATAACCTTCAAACAGCCCTTGTGTTTATATCATTTTATCAAATAGAGCTTCATCAGGAGGATTACATAGGTGAAACTGAAAGCAGATTTTATAGATTCCTGTATAGGGAAATGGAATACACACCGCATAGGGCAATTTTCATTGGAAACATAAGTGCCTCAGAGTTATTAGACTCATGAGAATTATGATACTGGACACAGATTACACAGATGATAATTCAGTTAAGAGGATATACTAATGAAACACATTTCACCCCCCTCTCCTCCAAAACTGAATTGAAGTCTACTAGATTTGACATGGCAGGAGACCGAAGTCTTCTGCATGACTACAGACCAGGCATAACACAAGCAGCAGTGGTTATTTCCCTCATATTGTCTCAGCCCTGCCCTGAAGGGATGTAGGGTTGTGATTTAGTCAGTCTCCATAGCCAGTAAATTTGCTGAGAACTGACATCACCAATTATGAGTGTGATCCAGCAGCCTTTGTGCATGTAGCTGTTGTATTCAGTGAGACAAGGACCTGAAGAAGAGCTCAGTGCTTGTCTCTCTCATCTCAGAAGTTAGTCCAATAAAAGATATTATCTCACCTACCTTGTCTCTAATATCTTGGGATCAGCATGGCTACAACAACACTACACATAATAAATTGTATTCAATGGGAATGTTGTGTGCAGAATCACTGCAGGTATTGTTCCCAGGATGGTGAGTTTTATGGTAAGCTTCTGAACTATTTCCATATGCAGGCTGTAACAATCTAAGTAATTTCCAGTCCCTAGAAACTGAGCTGGAATTCAATCAGTGCAGTAAAGATGGAAAAAGATCCATATCCCATTGTTAATTCCCACAGCTACCTAGTCCTCTGCTTTTGACTCCGCATTTGCTGACTTCATGGGCAGAAAGAGATTAACAAGCAAGTACCACCCATAAAGAGAAAAAAGACAAAACTTGGGAGGACTATTCACAAGGTGTTGCAACTAGGAATGTCCATTCCCACTGTCCTTTGTAAGAAAAAGGATGTACAAATAGATCTACTCTGTGAAACTGATACCAAAGCCAGCAGACATAGTTACACAAGTCTATAGTACTTGATATTAGCTGAGATTTCCCACATCACCAATACACTGTTAAGTTTTAGTGACTTTTACAGGACAGACTAAAGTGAAGGCTTCTCAGGCAAGGAAGTGCTGGCAGGATTAGATGAAAAGAGAAGAGCATGTGGCAATAATTAGATTATATTGTCTGTTGGGGGTTACTAAGAGTGGCAGTCTGATTGGGGGTCTGGCCAAGAGGAGCGTTTGGCTTAATGTGGCAGGTAATTTTCAATTTTGCCTTTTGTTTTGTTTCAAGTTTCAAAAACTAAAATAAAACTAAAAATTTGGTGGGATTTTTAATCTAGTACAATTCTTTTGATTTCAAATGAAAATTAAGTGAACATTTGAATTCTGAAATTTTCCACACTATCCAAACATCTTAGGGGATGGGGGAAATTGAACAAAAATTTTTCATTTGAAATTTTTTGTAGGGGGGAAAATGGCTTTTCAACCAGCTCTAATGCTAAATAAACTTTAATTTCTCTAAGATGAAATTTAAGTTTTAATATATCTACATGGCAAACAGAGGTGTGGCTACGGCATGAGTTGTCATGCCCTATGCTAGTTTAAATCTAGCTAGCATGACTGAAAATAGTAGTGAAGGTACAGTGGCATTTACCATGGCATGGGCTAGCAATGTGAGAACATACCCAGAGTTCCAGTGGGCTTGTGCTGCTGCGTTGTCACTGCTATTTTGAGCTGCACTAACTAGATGAAAGCTAGCACAGGTATGACTACCTGACTTGCAGTGACCCCTCTGATTGCAGTGTAAGCACATCCAGAGATGGGGAGCTGACTCAGCCATCTGTTGTGAAATTATGTTGAACTAGACCTCTTAAAGCAATAAACAAGCAAACTTTGATCCCTTCTATCTCCTCAGCTATATAAACAAGATAAATATTTCCATAAGGTTAAAGAAAAAAAACTTTCATGATTTTGATTTTAAAGATTTTTTTGTTTATTTGTTTATATATTTTCATGCTGTATTTAAAAATAAAAGGTAAGGGAGAAGAGAAATTGGGACAAACTGAGTGATCAGCAGAATTGCCTTAAACAGAATGTTTCTTGATGTTTTCCAAGAAGCAGCTGTAACTCTTAAATGCTGTATCTAGTGCACATGAGTTTTTGTTTTGAAGGAACACCACCTGCACCACCATCTTCCCCTCAGATTTATGTACTGAGTCCTTATGTTAAAATGGTGAACGTTCCCTAATTAATTTCACTCTGGCATTTTAGAAAGGAAATATAAATGAATTTGCTTTAAATGTTTAAAATTCAAGGAATTCTGTGGGACTGGTTAACACATGTATTCCTCCTTCCCCGTGAAACAGACCTAATGCGTTAGAGCAGGAATTTTATTTTTAAATGTAACATATCAGAGGCCTATCAAGTCAGAAAGGAGATTGGTTTTAAAATATTAAAAATTTCAAAAAACATTCTATCATGTGCAATTTGGATGATCTCTTTGTTAATGGTGTAGCCCATTGTTCTTTCCTCTGCAACAAAGTTACTGGTGTTTTTTGCTCTGTGTTGGTTTCTATTTAGTGTGTAGATGTAGGAGTACATGCACAGCCTTGTTATTGGTAACAGACTTGGACTTGGCACCAATCATTTTCCTCTATCCTCACTAGGGGTCAAATTTTGCCTTGCTGCTCCACCAAGGAGAGAAGGGCAAAAAGATCATCTTCTCCTAAGCCTGTAGTATCCCTGTGCATCATGGGGACACATCTGCTGTCCCTGAGCTCTCTGAAGCACAGGATGTGTTCTGGGTCATGGTTTTCCAAGCAGAAGAAAATCTATAAAATAAAGAACTGCTGCTTTTCCATCTTTCATGGAGAAACTTAGATGTGCCCTTCCTCTCCCCCAATTACTATTCCTCCTCATATACTCCAACCCTTTAGGCGCTAGCATCACAGTTGCATTTTTTTTGGCTCAGAAAGACTTGACTCTTTCTGGAATGCTGTAAAGGTTGTTCCTTAATCATCATTCTTCCCACTCTACAGGAGTTGAGGATGCTGCCTCTGCAGTAATCCCAACAGCTGGAGAGCCAGCAGCCCATTTAATATGCTCAGATAATCTGAAATGGCACAATCCCCAGGACACTGGGTGAGCGCATTGTGCTTTATTTTTCCAATTTAGACCATAGTCTAGAGTTGTCTCCAAACTACTGGCCAGAGGGTAGAGCAGAATTATTAATAGAGGACTGCAATTGATGCTCTATATTTGCATATATCTCACAGATTGCCTTAGCAGAGAGTCGAGCTGGGACCCTTGTGGCTCATAGGCAACAAATCATGAGTTTAACTCTAACTCGGCCAATAGGTATTATGCTAAAGTGGTCATGGCTGCAAGTAGCTCTTGCCATATATCTCATTTTGGCCCAGTCTCCACTGCAAATTGCATACGTGTTCATAATACATTGAAGGGACAACCATGTTGTAGGTAGGTTTCCTGATACAATGGTGCATGTAGTGGGCCCTGAGTGTGGCTGAAATTGGCCACACTCTTGGCCCTGCTTGATCTGCTTTGCATTTTTCTGGTGGCATGAAGCAGCCAAGAAGTTGAGGGGACTGTTGTCTTGATGATTTGCCCTCTGCAGAGGGGACTCCAGGATGTGTGGAGATGCTGAAGTGGCTCTACACCCTTCCCAATCCACCTGAGTACAGGAGATATTCTTAGGGCATAGGAAACATGGCCACATCCCAGGTGCCAGAATGCCCCGTTGAGACCTGCAGGCTGCTCTAAATTACACTAGAGGTTGAGCCAGCTCAGGACTGCCCCAGGATTGAGGGAATATAAACTGGATTTAAAGACACTTTTGTTGTCTGACATTCTGTTCCTTCACCAGGGATGGCTTGGCCAGAGCAGACAATCAGGACCAGTGTGCTGAACAGAAAAACAAGGAGTGAGGTTGCCCCAACCTTTTTTTTTTTTTTTTTTTTTTTTTTTAAACCTTTGATAAAACAGCAACTGCAATGTAGCGTTGTAAACATTCCCTCTAGTAAATGTAGGGGAATTACGATATCAGGGATGCCCCAGCAATGCTAGCTAGCTCAGAGGGGGAAAAGTGGGTTAGTCTTCAACGACAACCATTTAGATCTCTCTTGATCTCCGTTTCTAGCAGTAAAAATGGCCATGGTTGTTCCATTCACCAGCACCCAGTTCAGCACATTTTCTGATATGTTTTGTCCCTAGTTTTCACTTCCATATAACCAGTGCCAATGCCATCATAAATTCAGATCAAGAATGAAACTTTGTTTGCATCTAAAATGATTAAATCTAGTTCTGAATACACTTCAGCAGATTTTAAACTATGCAGTCCCTCGTCAGTTAGCCAGAAATCTAAGCTGTACAAATGGTTCTTTTCTTTAATGCTAATGATCTAAAACTGAAATGTATTGAATCAGAGCTAGTACTAATGTTTAATAAATCATGTCTTCAGAGATTTTAGTTGAACTTCATGATAAATACTGGGCTTAAATCAGTTTATAAAATGCAGGTGAATGGACAGGTTTCTTTCCTCATCAAGTTTATGCACATGGGATGTGACCTGATCATCTCTCACAGCACTGTCCAGAGGAAACACTATCATAGCAGAGTGCTGGATGGGGATACATGCATGGTGTAGAGTATGGGATGGAGATCCATGCTGTTAATGGGGGAAAAGTAGAGCAAGTGTGTGAAAATAGAACTCATTTCAGCAATCACTCTGGTCTTTTCTGCCTCTTTGTTCAGAATGCCCCAAACTTGTGGTTTTTTTTTTTTTTTTTTTTTTTTTTTAAACAAAGTGAAAACCTGACCCCTTCCTATTGTATACACAACACCTAGCACCGTGGGTTTCTGTTGCCTGGCTGTGGGTTCCTAGATGCTATTGTAGTTGTCATCCTCATCAGTTGCTAGGGATAATCACTAGCAGCCAGCATGGATTTACTAAGAACAAATCACGCCAAACCAGCTTGATTTCCTTCTTTGACAGGGTAACTGGTTTGGTGGATGGGGGAATGTTACATTATACTTTAGCAAGGCTTTTGACACAGTCCCACATGACAATGTGATAAGTAAGCTGGAGAAATGCAGGCTTGGCAGAACTACCTTAAAGTGGATACATAATTGGCTAAACACCATCCAGATTGGAAGGAGGTCTCAAGTGGGATTCCACAGGATCTGTTCTGGATCCAGTGTATAACATCTTTATGAATGACCTGGATCTAGGCTTAGAGAGCAGACTGATCATATTTGCTGATGAGACAAAGCTGGGGAGGATTGCAAAAACTTTGGAGGATAGAGCTTAAATTCAAAGGGATCTTGATAAATTGGAGAATTGGACTATAGACAATCAAGTGAAATTCAACAAAGACAAATATAAGGTGTTACCCTTGGGGAAGAAAAACCAAATGTACTAATACAGAATGAGGGATAACTGGCTTGATAGCAGCAATGCTGAGAAGGATCTGGGAGTTGTGGTGGATTACAAACTCAACATAAACAGCAAAGTGATGCTGTTGCAAAAAAAGAAAATGCAATTTTAGGTTGCATTAACAGAGCCATACCATGCAAGTCACGGGAGGTGATAGCACTGCTCTATTTGGTGCTGGTTAGGCCTCAGCTGGAGTACTGTGTCCAATTTTGGTGACCAATGTATAGAAAGGAGAAACAGGAAAGGATCCAGAGGTGAGTGATAAAGATGATCAAGGGGATGGAATGAAAGCCATTAGAGCAATGGTTAAAACGATTGGATATATTTGGTTTGGAAAAGATTAAGAGGGGAAATGCTAGTGGTCTTCAAATACTTGAAAAGCTGCCATAAAAAAGATGGAAAAAGTTGTTCTCTCTTGCCACAGAGGGCAGGACAAGAGGCAATGGGTTCAAACTATAGCATAGCAGATTTAGATTGAATCTCAGGAAAAAATTCCTATCTGTAAGAGCAGTAGGACAGTGAAACAGACTGCTTAGGGAGGTTCTGGAAGCTCCTTTACGGAGGGTTTTCAAAAAGAGGCTGGATAGATATCTGTCTTGGATGGCTTAGACCCAACAAATCCTGTATCTTGGCAGTGGGTTAGACTAGAGGACTCTTGCAGTCCTATCTAACCCTATGGTTCTATGAATTCAGGTGTCACATGATAAGTGAGGGTCACAGATAGACAATAAAAGTTTGTACATAGTGTAGTTGTAGCTGTGTTGGTCCCAGGATATTAGAGAGACAAGGTGGGTGAGGTAGTATCTTTTATTGGACCAACTTCTGTTGGTGAGAGAGACAAGCTTTCACGCCACACAAAGCTCTGTGCATTCTATCCCAGAATCTAGCTGGCCATCTGCACATGCAAATATACTATTTGTCCCAGATGTGGTGATTGTGTAAGTGGAGTTGGTGTCCTGGAGCCAGGCCCTTTCTATTCCCATTTAACGTTACGGTAAGTGTAGGAGAATGGCTATGCTTACCATAGGGGGGCCTGAAACTGTAGGTACTGATTTAAAACTATGTATTTCTCCTTTTTAAAATATAGGCCTACTCAATTTTTCTGGCTTGTAATCTTTTGTGGCCAAGTTGTACAAATATATTATGTTATGATGGTGAGAACTGTCAGTATTCCTCCCTCTTTAGAACTTGGTTTTCTCAGAGGAACTAGAGTAAAGGGTGAAAATCTCTGGTTGGAGGAAGGGAGCTGGACTTGCTGGTTTATTCCTTTACCAAAGGAAGATGTGGTGCTACCTATTGGAGTCTCCTGGGCCTCTGTTTTGTAGTGCTAATAATGTAACTCTTCCTCAGGTTTATCCCCTTCTGTTCATTAAACTTATCAGAAAATGCCCCTGCAATTAACCAGACCTTCTATGCTCTTGAGTGTCAGTTATAAGGATGTTCAGAATGACCCAGGATTTAAATAACTCCAAACATTTTTCAAATGAAGTTCAATCATAGAATCACAAAAGATTAGGGTTGCAAGGGACTTCAGGAGGTCAAATAGTCCAATCCCTTGCTTAAAGCAGGACCAACCCCAACTAAATCTTCCCAGCCAGTGCTTTGTCAGGCCACACCTTAAAAACCCCTAAGGATGGAGATTCCACCATGTCCCTAGGTAACCCATTCCAGTGCTTCACCACTCTCCCAGTGAAAGTTTTTCCTAATATCCAACCCAGACCTCCACTGCTGCAACTTGATACCATTGCTCCTTGTTCTGTCATCTGCCACCAGTGAGAACAGCTGAGCTCCATCCTCCCTGGAACCCCCTTTCAGGTAGTTAAAGGCTGCTATCAAATCCCCCCTCATTCTTCTCTTCTGCAGAGTAAACAAGCCTAGTTTCCCTCAGCCTCTCTTCATAAGTCATGTTCTCTAGCCCCCTAATCATTTTCGTTGCCCTCTGCTGGATTCTCTCCAATCTATAGAGCTTTGCGCAAAGGCCAAGTAAACAGTGTTTGTGAGGGGAACTACCAAGGGCTGGGGAGGGTGGTGGACTAATCCTGGCTGGGAGCAGGGAATGGGGCAGCTCTCTAAACTGATGCCCTGACCCTGCACTGTCATTGGGACTGCACCCTCTGTGCAACTGCAACATGGGGTGAGGGTCTGCATGTATTGTTGCCACTGGACTGGAGTAATCACAAAGCCAGTGGCCAGGTCTGCAGACAAACACATGATCATCCCTTTATACTGGGCACTTATCTATGCACTGGACCAAAACCTGTTGGGAGCTCACCATCCTCCAATCCAAACTGCTGCCATCCTGCTCTTTTGGGGGCCTCTGCTGTCCTCCAACAGGTGAGAAATTCCCAACTTTCTAAGCTCAAGAAAAGTCACCCCTCTCTCTTTTGCTTGTGTCCTAGCGGAGGTGCTCAGGTTTTAGCACCTATTCCTGCCTTGTATTTATTCTCCCATTTCTCCTCCAGCTTCATACAGTCAGGGGTGTGCCGGTGGTGACAGCCCCCTGCTACAGAGCCTTGGCTCTTTAGCTCAAGTTGTAGCATACAAGCTTGGCTGATTGGCTTAGCTGTTTTTCACTGGATGAAGACTAAATAAAATGAGGCTAGTGCATTAAAACTTGACTCGACTTTGCAAGTTGTCACACCCCAGAATGATTAATGGTGGTGGTCTTGATTAATTACCCTTTCTTTCCCTAGAAACTAATGACTCCATGACTAAGTGAAAGTATTTTCCCTAAAGCTAATATAGTTCTAGCATACTGCGGCAGTATAATCTAGGAGTATTGAGCAACTTGTCTCAATGGGGTAGAGAGCTGGTCGTCCTAGACCAGTAGAAATTAGGAAAGAACAGGACAGAAATAACTGAAGATTGATGTATGCATCATGGTTTTGAATGGTTCAAATCATCTCACAATCTACAAAACTCAAGTTGCTTTGGTATAAGATTGTAAGTGTTCTGATAGGTCTAAAAAGAATTTTCACTCTCCATGCTACGTTTAACTGAAGGGCAGGTTAACTCTGTATGAAACTCCCAGCACCTGTGATGGAATCTGCAACAATGAACAGCATTGGTATATTTCAAACAGTACTTGAACTATTGACCTGTCTTCATAAGGATACATTTTCCTGCAGGGGCAAAAATATCCTTGCATGTAATTCAGGTTCAAGCAGTGTCAAGAGTAGAGTGGAAATTACGAGATTTCAGAACTCAGTGATTGTTAGAATCATGTCAGATTCTTAGCTCAGATTTTCCTTGCTGATGAAGTTAGAGTACTCAAGGTACCTGACAAGCAGAGGAGTAGCATGAAAGAAGCTCTGTATAGGGGACTTTCTGTATCCCTGTTGACAATAGATGCTGCGCTGTGAACTATTGCCAAAATGTGACTATGACTTTAAGGGAACCACAAAGTTCTGTGTTTAAGGCAGCTAAATGCTGCTCAGGCATGTTCCTGGTATAAGTCAAAATACCCTTAGTTATTTCATTTGCATCACTCACCAAAGCACTGGACTGGTGTACTAGAAATCCACACATGCAGCAGACACTGGTATCAGTCAAACAAGAAACCAGCACCCAAGCCTGAATCTCCAGCTCCAAAAATACAGGCCTCAACCACTGCAGCTAAATGCTGGTGGTCATGAAAATTCCTTTGTCTTTGCCATACTTAAAGGGCAACATCTCTCATTGGCGCACACACAATCTCTCTCTAAAGCCCTGAGCCTGCAAACTATTGCTCAAAGCTGAACCCCTGCACCCATGTTGAGTTTAACTGTGGATGTAACTGTTCCAGAGGGGTAGCCATGTTAGTCTGTATACAGCAAAAACAACGAGAGTCCTGTAGCACCTTAAAGACTAACCAATTTCTGTGGGCATAAGCTCTCGTGGGCTGCAACCCACTTCGTCGTCATGTATCTGATGAAGTGGATTGCAGCCCACGAAAGCTTATGCCTGCAGAAATTTGTTAGTCTTTAAGGTGCTACAGGACACTCGTTGTTTTTGTGGATGTAACTGTCATAGAACCAGCTTTGACCAGGTCTAAGTGTCTACCAGGGTTAAAACACAATGGTTGATTCATTTATGATTTGTATTGCGGTAGCATCCAGAGGAACCAACCCATATCAATGCTCCAGTGGACTGGGCACAGAATACACACACAGTAAAAGATTGTAAACTCTTTGAGTCAGAGACTATCTAACTAGACAAGATAGACAGGAGGTAAGAAGGGAATCAGTGGCACTGGGAAATTAATTGACCACTGGTTCTTTAACCTGGTTATAATTTTTTTTCCTATTCACACTCAAGAATAGTCAATGTTGTATAACATGATTTAGCCAAAATTGAGCTTGCATAGAGCTGTATTTGAAACGTTAAAGGGCCAGGATTAATATCTGAAAGATGAATTTTTATTTTCAAGACAAAAGAGAACAACAGAGGAGTGCGGTTACCTATTTCCCCATTGCCACACTCCTTCTGCAGTGATTTACATTTGTACTAAGCAGTTGCAAAGTGCTACAGTTCAGATTTGGTTATACTTTCCACAGGTGTAATTGACAACCCAAGAGGCATGGCACTTTGGGGAACCAGGCCTCTTGTATCAAATGGTGCTTTCATATTATAGACCAACGTTACCTACATCCCAGGCATAACATTTTTTCATCACTTCCCCTTGCTCATCACAAATTAACCCCTTACAATTTTCCACCTATGTGCACCCTGATCTACAATAACAGGCCATGAAATATTTCAGTTAATCACAAATGCTTCAAAGAAGACAATTTACTTTTCCAGAGTGATAAAGAGGTAAAAAACATGCACGGTGTGATGTCTCATTAGTGCTATTGTGAAGTGCTTCTGAATTTAACATATTATTCTGCTATGAAGTACAACCATAGGAAATATACTTAAACCCAGATGAAGCATGTAGTAGAGAAGGATTCCCTCTGCAGCATTCTCTCTGACTCTAATGAGAATAAGAAAGGAGAGGGTGTGGGACAGTAGAAGGGAAACTATTATTACTTTCTCCTCAGTTGACATACAGGCTCATTATTACATTATGTTTTATTCAACAAAATAACTTTAATGTTGTAGTTTAAATTGAATTCGCTAAGACATCTTCATCTCTTGCCTAATGCGTCTCAAGTGTCTGCTTGGCATTTGCATTTTCTTCAGAATTATAGCAGTGAAGCACTGGAAACAGCAAAATTATGTACAATCTGAAAAACAATGCAGCTGTAATGGGGTAATGGGCCTTCAACATAATTAAAGAAACATTCTCTCATCAAAGCGATTCTGTCAGAGACCTAGGGGCTATCATTGTACAAATCATTCACTTAGTAAAAATCTTGATCGAATTGCATTTAAAATCTGGTTATGCAAATAGAATTGCTTATTGGGTAGCAAAACCAAAAACATTGCACAAGTTAAAATCAAGGTGATGAAACAAACCTGCTTGCTCTTGATGTGGTGTGGCATGAAACTTCTTTTGTCCCAAAGGGACACGGCTTCTCTTCTGGACGAGAGGAGGGCCATATCCAAGATGGTTGGGGTAAAATCACTGTAAAGGATCACAATGAGATCTGGGATATGACATTAAGACATAGGGGGAAAGAGTATTTGATTCTTCCCCCTGATAACAATCCAGCCAGCATCCAGTCAAACTCTCGTGTTACAAGGACATGTTGGGGCTGACCTCAGCTGCTGTAAATCATTGCAGCTCTGGTGACTTCAATGGAGTTACATTGTTTTGTTGAAACTGAGGATCTGGCCCACAGGTCCTTTTGACTTAATTCTTACCTAGTCATTTATGCCGGGGCAGTGGAGGTGTAAGCTTCTATGGAAGCCTTTTACACCCACTTCACATTGGTGTGCAAATGACCGCATCAGGTGCACAGTAAGAGAGAATCAGGACCATGCTTTGGACCATGCTGGATTTTGGCAGCCATTGCCGTAACTGATAGTAGATTAGAACACCATTCCATTATTCCAGATTAAATCAGGAATAACTCCTGACTGGAGTTACACTGGTATAAAACTGGTGTGAGAGGAGATTCAGGGCTTACAGCTTTAATTTGTGCTCTTGCATGTAATGGTGACACATTGTAAGGCCTTGGGCCAAATCCTGAGCTGGTATAAATCAGTGAAGCACCACTTAAGTCAATGGAGTTACACTGATTTAAACCCCCTGTAGGTCTGCCCCATCATTACACTTTCCACACAAAACAGTTCATCCATAGGAGAAAACTAACTCCAAAGTGGATGTGGAGGGAATGTAGGACTGGGACCTTATAGTATGTCTACACTGCAATAAAAGACTCACTGCACACCCATGGCTCAGGCTGCAGAGCTATAAAACTGGAATGTAGATGCTCAGGTGCAGCCTGGGCTCTGAGACCCTGCAGGGAGGAGGTGGGTTTCATAGCCTGAGCCTGAATGTCCACACTGCTATTTTTAGCCCCACAGCCTGAGCCTCATGAGCACAAGTCAGCTGACCCAGGTGCCAATACTTAGTGTGGTGGGTTTTTTATTCCAGTGTAGACATACCCTTAGAGTCCTAAACCGTTGTGTATTCAGTGCTTGTTGCATACTGCTAAACTGCACCTGTGTTCCTCCCCAGAGAGTGCGCACCTCAGTGGTTGGTAAAGTGACTTAAAGTGCTTTTGGAACCTTTGGGAAGAAATATAGCGGTGACAGGGTGTGTAGAACCCTAGAGGGGATCTCTCAGCCATGATGCTCCCTTGCAGCCCATTGGTGTTCCAAAAGGAGGCCTGGCCAACCAAGATTGACACTGGGATCTGGGGGGTTAAATCTCAGGACTGCCAGACACTGGACCCGATTCTGATGTTACTTACACCTTTGTTATCCCAGTCTACCTGTACTGGGAGACAGTGTGGTTTAGTGGCTAGGGCATTGCATTATTGCTTTGCAAACAAGGGTTTTTTCCCCCTAACTTAGCTGGTGACTTGCTGTGTGACGATGGGCAAGCTGCCGGGCCTTCCTGTGCTGGCTTTCCTTCCCACCCTGTGCCTGTCTTGCCTGTTTTTAGTATGGAAGGTTGTCAGGGCAGGGACTCTTTTTCTTATACCATTTTAGTGTCATTTAAAAAAATGTGTCAATGGTGCCCAGAGCATTGGATGGGTGCTCTTTGTACATCCTGTCCAAATCTAAATAAAATGCTATGTCTTGGTATAGTGCTTAGGCACAGTGGACCTCTGGGAGCTACCAGCAGTGGCATTAGGCACTTGCAACCCATTCAGTGGCAGGGATGCCCCGAGGCAGCGAGGGGTCCTCTGAAAGCCAGGTCTGGCCCACTGGGGGTTATCTGTGCCATCCTGCTCTGTGCCACTTGGGGTGTCTAAATGGCATCCTCTGCATAGTGTGACCTTGTTTGTAAGGATAGGAACTGGGGTCCCGGAATTGAGCTTTGGAACCCGCCTCCCCCTCAGCAAAGTGCCACTGACTGTAACCTGAATAACTGCCTGGTGTTACACCTGAGGTAATTAGATGCAGCTGAATCTCCTTAAAAGGGGCTTCGCTTACAGCAGTATTTCTGAGAACAGAAAGGGTGAAGTCAGGTACGAAAGCTGCCCTCTGGTTATCGTGTTGGTTTTGAAGTTCAAGGAGTGTTTTACCTGTATACAAAGAAGAGAGCCTGGTGCTTTGCTGGTTTATTTCATTTTGGTTGCATCAGAAAAATACCTGAAGTTTGAGCGGTTTCCTCTCTGCTTCACTGAGCTTGTGCCTACCACGGCCCTGCCATCTCAGGGTAGGGTTACTTGATAGCATTTTCTGTACATGACTGAGGAGAAATGAACTTATCTGAAAATTGCACTAACCTTGCATTATCTGAATTTTAGTTGATTTCAAGGGAGGGGGGAAGTGACATTGACAATAATAAGCAGGCTCTCTGATCAAATAAGCATGAGCTAGGAAACTTTCAAAGTGGTATGAAGCTGTAGCCCCATAATTCCTGTTAGTGTTAATTGGCGTTTCATAACTACATCTGCAGGCACAGTAACCTGACAGACAGTAAGAATAGGATTCAAGTGAAGAAATCCCTGCTTTCGTCTCAGGATTAAGGCTTTGGAGAGAGTGCATGTTTCCAGAAAAGAGTTTAAAAAAGAATTATTTAATCTTGCTGTTTAATGGTGGACTTGGATGTGGGCCAAGTTTTCTGTTTTGATGAGTATGAAATATTAAAGCTTAGCTTTAGGAAAGAGGCCTGGGAGTCTGAGTATTCTATTCCTGACTCTGCCACTGACTCACTTTGTAACTCTGAGCAAGTCAAATAGCCTCTGTGCCTCAATTTCCCTCTCTGTTAAGTGAGGATAAATATTCCAGCAGGGGGCTGACAGATACTTGGCATCCCTGCTTGGATTGTCACTGTTGATCAATGTAGTTGTACGTATTTATTTTGCTATGTGCTCAAGTTGGCTGTACAGTGGAACCCTCTGACAAATTGACTTCCTTTTTCCTAAGTACCACAACTCAATAAAAAACAGACTTCCTGTATAACATGGTGGGAGCTGTGTAGCAAAGGAACCCCTTTTCTTTACTCCCTACAGTTGTAAGAGCCTCTGGCAGTTTCAGAGGAAGAAAGACAACTGGGAGGCTTCATCTGTATTCAAAGTGGAAAGTCTTTATAGAAAGACCATCTCATCTGCTTGTCTCTTGTTAGCACCAACTGCATCAAAGTCAGGTGCAGAAGAGGATAGGGAAGTGACAACAATTGAGTACACTCCAGAACTGTAACTCTGCTTTGCTCTAGCCTTCTCTCTGCTAGATGACTTCTTAATATTTCTCACTGTTGCTACCACCACCTCAGCACTAGCATAGATTTGCAGAGCATTTTAACCAATTATCTGAGCAGGTGTGGATGATGCAGTGGTTAAAAAGCTAATGGCCAACCTATAGCAGGGCCTGGCTTACACAGAAGGTGGTAGCAGTTTGAAGGTAACACTCTTTTTAAAACCCATTCAGTTAAAGCTGTGCAAAATCCTGTTTGGACACTAAATTGGGTTTAAACCTCGATTTCCTATTTTACAGGGTCTGTACCTCAATGTCTCACTTTCTTTAAACCCTTCCCCCTCTTTTGGGTAAACTTGCTATTGGGAACTTGAACCAAATTTCAGCCACTAATTAAAGGTGTGCATGGAATAATTTTCAATGTGTATTTTGTGCTTGTGTGGTACTGTGGGGTGGTTTTTTTGAAAGTTGGGAAAAGCAGCACACTGGAAAAACCTGTCTGTCCCCTCCAGCGTAGATTTGCTGCCCCTTGCTGCTGCCTGAGCAGTACCATTGTGACATTAGCAGTAACCAGCCACTCTTTGCTCACTGTCTCCCAAAGAATGCAAATAAACTGGAGGGTCACTATGGCCCTATTGTAGGGCCATGACCAGTTATACTTTTGGCCTTCACAGCAGCTGCTGGCAATGAGCTCCACAGGCTGGCTGTGCATGTTTTGAAGAAGTACTTCATTAGGTTGTGTTAAACCTGATACTCGTTAATTTCATTGGGTACCTAATAAGGTAAAATCCTAGTGAAGATAGGGCAGTCTGTCATTTTAAAATGAGTAAGGTGGTACAGGGAAGCCCCTAGGTTCCTTCATAGTTAATTCCTAGGGCCTCTGAGATCCTTTCCATATGAACATTCAGATATTTGTTTAGTGCTTGGATTTGTTTAGTGCTTGGATGTTGAGTGTTGTGCAGAAGCTTTGTAAATAATTGTTAATATCATGGTCACATCTAAAGGTTGCAGCAGGTACAATTGACTTCAATAATTTATTCCCCAGAGAGCTATTTGACCTCCATGTGTGTGTCTACCTAAATATCTTGCCCTGTGTTGACCCAATCCTAGCACAGATGGGCTTTAATCACTGCCCTAGAGGTTGCCCTACCTGGACAGCTTAAAAAGATGCCTCTTATTACTGTCGGACCACTAAGTAGCACAGGGCTCCCTTTGATGATCATTTAGGTAGATAAGCTTTTTGGAAAAACTTGTCAAATGACTCAGTATGTCCCAGGTAAGAGTCTCTACTTTTAAAAGCGAATTAAAAAATGAGCTTTGCCAAGCCAGAGTGCAACATAGAATCAACAGAACTTAACAAGCTATTCAGAAGATCATGAAGTAAAAAAGCATTGAGGCTGTAAACAAGCAGTGGCTGCGACTATAACCTTAAATCAGACTAAAAGGAGCTTCGATGCTGCTTCCAGCCTCCCTGCATTTCTGTCTAGAAAATCCATGGCCCATAACTAGAAGTGGTTGGGAAATTCCTCCCTCATCCTCCTCCCCCATGAAAAATGTAAAAGAAAATGACGTTCTTGTTTCCTCTGAAATTTTTCAGAAACAAGGTTTAAGATTGCAAAACCACACACTCAAAAGTTAGCAAGTCCCCTGCATCCTTAATGGGGGCCCTTGTGCACCTGCATTATGATACAGTTTTGAACTGCATAATCACATACTATTTTTTCAACAGGACACTATCTCCTTCAGTGCACAAGGTGGATCTACTGCAGGGATAAAATCAGGGTTGTGAGATGAAAGGTGGTGGTTTCAGTAGGTCCCTGGATTTGTTGGATGTGAATGAGGATGGTTTAGTGTTTAAGGCAGTCAAATGCTGTTCTGCTGAACTGAATTCTAGCTGTACATCTGCCATACACTTCCTATGTGATACTGGGGAAGTGTCTGAAACCCAAACTTTCACGAGAGGCCAAAATGATTTCTCATTTTCTAGGTGCCCAACTTGAGACACCTGGGAAAAGCTGGGCAAAATTTTTCTACCAAGAATTTTTGGCAAAAAAGAAGATTCAATGACCCTGAAATTTGCATCAATTTATCTGAATTGTCATGGTTGGTTTTAAAATCCATATAAAAATGTTCTGTTTTTTTCCAGCTTAACATGCCTTCTTTCAAATTTTCATGTTCAATTTCAAAAAGGTTTAAAAATGCTCAGTCATAAAAATGAAACATTGTCTGAGGCTAAACTTTTTTTGACTTTTCACATTTTTTTTTTTTTTTTTTTTTGGGTTTAACGGTACTCTTTCTTGCCCAGCTCTATACTGGAATTACAGAAGTGCTGAGCACTGAGCACAGAAACTGAAGTCCATGAGAGCTGTTCTCTGAACAAATATAGTGTGTTCTGAAAAATCAGGCCATAGGCATCTCAATTTGCACACCAAAACTGGTGGATAGTTATGACATTCAATGTGTCTGTGCCTCCATTTGCCGTCGGTAAAATGGGGATAATGCTAGCTAACCTCACGGCTGTTGTGAAGTATGCTACTGAAGCACTCTGATGCTGCAGTGATGAGCATCAGGGAAAAGCAATAAGGAAATCAATAATTTTGTATTTAGAGGAGGGCTTTGTGTGCAGTACATAAGGCTTGGGGCCAGACACTGAACAATGAGGATAAAAGGAAATTTTAAATATCTGCTCACTGAGTGGGCTCAGTCTATTCTGTGTGCTGAATGAAATAGTATGTGACCATGTAATTAAAGACTATCCTAATGCACATGCATTAGGTGCCAAATTAAGTTAGCACAGGCAAGCTTAGTTCTGGTATTTCCTAAATTAAATTCTTGATTTTGCAGCTTTTTCTTTTTGTGTCAAAGAAACCACCTCCCTCCCCCAAATCTACATTCAATCTCCTTGATCCATGGAGTGGGTATATAAGGGTAGCATAGCCTCAATGCCCTTATGGAGTAACACCACATGTCTATGCTAATAATCCTATAGCAGGTAGGTCTAATTCAGGATGCTGTTTGGTACCAAAGTCAATATACCAGATAAGGGGGAGAATCCAGAGAGCATCTTTCACAATAAGTCATCCTTCTCCACCTTGCCTCTGTGTAGAAGTAATCTGAGAGGTGGAAATGCAATCATAAGTACATCGCTCCTTCCTCCCTCCCCACTAAAATCTTCTTGTGTGTGTCTCATTTAGTTCAGTCCCAGAGTTTACCAAGTTTCATACCAATGGGGTGTCCCTCTTACTTTTACTATAGAAAATAATTTACATCAACAATAAAAGATCACAAAATAAGGGAAATTTCCTGCATGAATTACTGTGCCCTTCATTTTGGGGTTTCCCCCTACATTGCATTCAATATTTGGGACTCAGCAAGTTGAGAAGTTGTATCAAAAGAAGGAAAGGAGAAGTCAGCCTGCTGATGTGGGTGAGGGAGTATGTGGGTGGAGGGCAGGGGAGTGGTGGGGTTAGCGAGAAACCATTTGTTATGAATGTTTAAAAAAAATCCTGCTATTTCTGAAATCACTCTAGCTGGCAGGCCCCTTTATTTTTACATATTAGAAATAAACCCTTGTACAGTTTAAAAAAAAATGGATTTAAAGTGTTCTAAAATAAACTTTTTACTTTATTACATTTTGTAAAAAGGCAAATACGATATATGTTCTCTAATTGAAATATTATCCCATTTAATCTGTCTAGTAGATCCTGCTCCAAATTCCTTTTTAGATTTGATATTTGATTAGTTAAATGAATTTGAAACCAGATTTAAATTGAAATCTATTAGGAATAATTAAAACCCTGACTGGCCAATGTGCTCCATGCAGGTAGATCTCTGGACCTTCATAGAGTCTTGGCATCACATTTCTATAGGTATTCAGGCACCTAAGTTCAGAAAGGCACATAATGGGGTTTTCAAATGCACTGAAGCAGATTAGGTGCTTAACTCTTATTGATTTCAATGGGTGCTAATGTAAATCCTAATAGGTGCCTAACTATGCCTTTTGGAACCTAAATACCTCAAAAAATCTGACCCCAGATCTTAGTCAGCAGCTCTGGTTTGTGGCTGATCTCTCAGACTCACAAGATTTGGGGACTAATCCCCTACACGCTCCCTGGAGGGGCAAAACCTGGCCCCATGCTGGAAAAGATACAGAAGAAACTGTATGAGGAGAAGGCCAGTTTCTAAAACCTTGGATACATGTTCCCATGTATGGGATGATCTGATCCCTAGTCCCTCTAAGTGATTCTGCTGGTGGATAAATTAAGGCAAATGCTTGCCATGGGGAACCCCCATGAAACTCTGAACTTAGGAACTGTGGCCCCTGATTGTGCAAACCGGTCAATTCTGGAGGACACCTCTGCTCCTGCAGCAGGATCTATTTGGCTGTGGGAAGGTTCAGCAATGGCTCAGAAGTCCATCTGCATGGAGCAGCTTTCAGGTTCAGGGGCCTATCCAAGTGCAAAGCATTTTATTATTATTACTATTTATTATTCTATTTTTGTGATTGTCCTTTACACACACCGACACTCTGGTTACCTGCTCCAGACCTGAGGAAGAGCTCTGTGAAGCTCAAAAGTTTGTTCCCTCAATTAAAAGAGGTTGGTCCAAAAAATGTTATTACCTCACCCACCTTATGTCTCTCTCATTCTGGGACCAACGTGGCTACAACTCTACAAAAGACATAAAACCAGACATTTATAGGTGACTTTAGTTCTGTTTAGGGAGAAAGGAGAGGTGTTGGCTGACATTTTACCTTTTGTATTTTGACTGTGGAAATACTGAGTTGCCCACAGGGGCCCACAAAATACCTGCATAGTTTGCAGCTTTATGACCTGTTTATTTCTGACATTCCTGTTCTTTCATATTCACAGTTGTTGCAAAATGCCTGGAATATGACATGAAGATAAAATGAAGGAACATATTCCCAAAGAGGCCTGCAGGTATGACATATTTGGGAGGATGTTAGAAGGTGTGGCTTTTTTTTTTTTTTTTTTTTTTTTTGGAGCCAGGGAAGCAAAATATTTAGAGTTCCCTTGTTCAGCAGGGTGGATGCAATCTTGGAAGCAAGAGCTGCAGATTAAGCCTAAACAGCAAATTTGCCAAGGCATAGCATTATTCAGGGTTCAGCATCTATATTAGGGGTTAATGGTTATACAAAGTACAAGGCAAATGAGGAAAGGGTGGTTGATACAAAAAATTTAATGGGACAGAAAAGCTAGTAGGAGAGAGAAATAACTTATCACTGTATAAATGTGGATTCTTTCTTGTTCAATGTAACTGGCAGTGGATTGTCTTTCTGTCCTGAATCTTATCTGTATGTGATGCACTGCTTTTTAGAGCTAAACAGTGAATTGCAATCCATGCCTCTTGTGAGCAGTGAGACCATTTACATTAAGTGGGTGCTTAAAATGGGAGTAACAACCTAGGCATGTCAGAAGAATTTCCCGAAGCAGAGTTTAGAACCATGGATTTGTTGATATTAACTTGATGCTGTGGTCAGGGGAGGAGAGTGTTGTTTTGGAAGCACCCACTGAGGTGAGCTTTTATTACCCTAGATAATGAGTTTGTTTTAATTCTAGGATTCTCTTCTCCCAAAATCATTGGTAGGGTATAAATGTTGAGGAACAAACCTGTGTTAAATACAAAATCTTTTACTAAAGAGTTCTGTTGCACTGAGTTATATCAATAGATTAGTAGTGCTAAACTGGATACAGTGTAATATGTGGTGCATGGGTTTGTCTAGCAACATAGTAGGTGTTTAAGAAAACTCGGTATTTGCTTTTTATATTTTGGATTTGAGTGATTTTTCCCAATCATAGGTCATACACTTATCTATGAAAATTTGTGCCACCAATTATTACTGCTTTCCTCATATTATTGTACCTAAATTCCTTTGAGAATAGCTGCATATGCATGCTTTGCAAATCTTGCAATGCAAACAAAATCTTGTCTTTCTGGCAATTTTCTTTTTCTTTTTTATAACCCAAATTTCACATAAGAAAAGGGAATATATTTAAATAATGGCAATACACAATGCTACCATGAGAGAAGGAAAGCCCTAAATAATCTTATTCTTAAAACCATGAAGATATCTCTTTCATGGTTCTATAGTGATGCTTTTTTAATAACTAGATATGCCTCGTGTAAATTGGAATATAAAATGTTCCTCTGGCTGTTCTAGTGGACAGTTAAATTTTTGGAACTCAGCAATAAGGCTGGTTGGGAGCTTTTTCAATGAGATGTTTTTTCACTGGAAAATACTGATCAGTTGAAAAATATATTGTTTTGATGTGACGGGTTCTCAAATCAGGGTAGAATTTCTGGTAAAAATGGGGGGGGGGCAGGGTAGACCCCCAACCCCAGACTAGCTAATAGCCCAGTGGTTAGTGCACACAGGTTCAAATCCCTAGCCCATATGAGGCAAAACAGGGACTTAAACATGGGAGTCCTATGTCCCAGGTAAGTACCCTAACCACCAGGATATTGGCTATTCCAGTGTCTGTCCTGTCTTTCCCCACCCACAAATAAACTTCAAAAGCTCTTGGTTTCATTCTACATCAGAATGGAAACAAATGCCCAAAACCTCAATTTTTCACAAAATGGAATTCTTGTTTTCTGGGCAGCAGTAGTGAGCAATGAGACTAGTTGAAGGTTTCTAGTAGAATCTATTGGTACTTGGAGTCTGTGTAGCATTGCAGATTACCTGCACTGTACCACCTAATGTCATGCCCCTCTGTCTCAGCCTAGATAAGGATTTCTGAATCAAAAAATCCATTATTTTCATATTAGAAAGGGTCTCCAAATACTTGATGTTCAGTCATGCGCTTAAAAAGTGACCATATAAAAATGATGCCACCTTACAATGTGATTTGGGCACAAGAAGTGTGTTATCTGTTAAGCTTTACAGATTTGAAAAAACAAGTCTTTTGCTAGCTAACAGTACAGAGCTAATATATCTGTGAAAGAAGTGGCTGGAGCTAGTCTGTCATGCAAGTTCTGATGATATTGTCCTCTAAACTCTGAATACAAAGCCTTTATTACTGATAATGTAAAAACATAATCTGCCCATAATCTGAGTTTGTAATAAGATGAATGAATAACTTGAACTGTCTTGTAAACAAATCAGACTGTTTTATGGTGGTGGCTTTCCTTAAAGCCCCTAGCTCTTGTTGGCAATACTGTCTTTACTTTACCTCCTCAAACCAAAATTATCCTCATTCAACGGTGTCTTGCATCTGCCTTCCCACTAACTAAATATAGTCAACATTCTTTGATTGCGGTAACTAAATAGAATGTTTGTTTCCAAGTATAGTTTGGGACTGCTGGAAAAACTACAAGGTATTAATGATTTTGATGATTCCTTTTTTCCAGAGGGAATTTCATTCACAGTAAATTTAATGTCCCCCAGTGGTAACAATAAAAAATGAAAAATAACTATTGGAAGGTTTTTTGGTATTTTATTTGCATGCCAGTTAAGTGAGAAGTGAAAAGAATATATGGCTTAAACATGTCTCACATTTTAATAGCTGCTGGTTTTCTTTATTGTCCTGTATTTTGTAGTACCTATATCTCATTCTCCCAGAGCTAACCTCCTGAACTACATTACCTCTGAGCAATGTTAAATATCTCCCTATAAAATGCAAGATAGGAATATTTTGCCTGCTCTTTTTAATATAGAGAGTACCTTTTGTGAAGTGTGTTCAGGAAAAACTGCCGCACGCTTTCAAGCAAATTGGCAGAAACTCAAGAAATGTACAAAACCATTCTTATTATTAGACAAGTAATTCAGCCATTTTCTCAGTGTCCTATAACTGGCAGGGTCAATTCTAAGAGGAAATGGAGGAAGCTTTAATTTATTTCTTTTTCACGTGTTGATATGCAATACTTTCTCTATTAGTTTAGAAGTACTTTCTGCTTGCCTTAAAAGAAATACATTGTAAAGCTGAACTGCAAATGTATTCATTTTTGAAAGTACATGTTGCCACTACTCATATAGTTAGGTGATAACTGTTTAAACTTTTGTTAAGACACTCTCTCTAATAAAGTCTGGAGACATCTGAGCTGTATATTTTCTGAATGGCAGCATGGTTAGCCTAAACCAAAGGTATGAAAAAGCCATATTGGTCAAACCCCTGACGTCTCATTCCCATTTTTTTTGAGGTAGCTGTGATGCAAGACTACTTCTGGCAGAGAGATGGACAAGTCTACAGCTTCCTCAGGTAGGCAACTGTGGCAAAGTGATCGTATTCTCTTGTGTTCCCACCTTAAAAGATGCTATCCTGCTGATTCACTCTTGCAGGGGGCTCCTTAGCTCAGTATGTACATGGTTATAAAGGAGATAGGAGGGCCCAGAAAGGAGAGGGTGTGAGTGGAACCCTAGGAGTAACCAAGCCTGGAGTCAGGGGAGGAGGAACCTTAAGTTGGAATCTGTCACATTCGCACGGCTTTGTAAAGAAAGAACCACCACCCAAAGGGATAAGATTTGAGTCTATACAGTGACAGTAGTTGGAGAAGACTGGAAAAGCCACTGGCTAAATACAGCTTTAAATTTATCTGATTCCCAGGTTTAAAAAAAATTGCAAACCCGAGGCTAAGGTTAACAGAGTGCATCACAGCCAGGAGCACTAAAAACTGTCCATGAGCACTGTAGATGGATGAATATCGAATGCTTCAAATCCAGAAAATTCAGAGTTGTTGAATATTTAGGATTCCTTTCAGTTTCAATGTGTGTGTGCGACGGGCAGGAAGCTGCTCAGCTTGGAAGCCTCCCAGGAGGGCTGCAGGTGATGCCTGGAGCCTGCTGGGGTGAGCTGAACACAGCTGGCAATAGGGTACCTCCGGGAGTGTGTGTGGGGAGGGGGGAGGAGGGGGGCCTGGCAGGAACACAGGCAGTTTCAAAGTTTTTTGTTGGAATTGATAAGTTCATGGGGAATCGGCTTTTTTTCAAATGGAAAACGGTTCTGGTGGGGTATTCTTTAACTAGTCCCACCCAGTCACTACACTGTCCTCCCTGCCCATTCCCCACTCCCTTCATTGCTCAGACTTGTTCTGTCCTTCCTCAGATTGGATTGTATACTCTCAGGGGCAGAGGCCGTTGTTGTTTGGTGCCGCTATGGGCAATTGCAGCACAATGGGGCCTTGATGCCTGATTGTATTAGATGCCACACAAACACACAACTGGTGGATGGTCCATGTCCCAAAGCCTGGCAATTCAACTGTGGATGTAAAATGCTATCCCCATTCCTGATTGGCATTGAAACAATGCAAATAATGATAGACCCTGCCTCCATAAAGGCTGGTATGCCAATATGTCACTTGCAGCTAATGGTTTCTAATGGGGAACTGATGGTGTAAAGAGTGGTTTTCCCCACCCCCATGCCCAGTTTAAAAAAAAATATCCATGCATACTGTACGTACAGAGACACTTTGTACAGAAGTCTCTTGACAGGAGGACCCTGCTGGTGGTGAGCTTGCAAAGTGGCTGTACTTGGGTGTACAATTGTTGTTCATCTTTCAAGATCTGTCTGTGCTGATGCACATCCTCCACTGGGGTGGATGGTGGGAAATGGAGGCGCTTTAAAACTACATGTCCTCAAGGACTAAAGAAGACGTAGCAAGTTTAATTTACAGCTCCTTATTTTTGTGATGTGCCCCATATGAAAGAAATTCAGAGTGCAGTGGGACAACCATAAAATTGACTTGCTTCAGGTGAGTGACTTTGTTGCCTTCAGAGGCCTGGATAGATTTCTGTGAATAAAACCGTAAGCAGAACATTGTTCCTACATCCAAAAGGTATTTTCCTCCTTGTGCTATATTGGCATTTAGATGTTTCATTATTGAATGACTGTTGGAAACCACTTCTTCAGCGTTAGAGGGAAGGAAGCAAAAGTAGGTTCCACCAGTTGGTTTTATTGAGGCAGAAAAAAGGTATAAAACAAAAATGAGACTGGGAGATGGGTGGAATTACGATTTTATTACACGTGTGCCTGCAGGATTGTGAGAACAGGGAAAGAGCATAGGGTCGGTTAACTGTTGTTTTTGCAACTTTTGGAAATAGCTTGCAAAATGCCTGAAGAGGGTAGGGAATTTGTTCCAATTTCAGTCCTCAGCCAGTCATAAGGACGATGCTTCACTGCTCCAATTCTGGGGCTGCTGAGAGCCTGGCGCAGACCAGAATGCCCTCAGGACTGCCCTAACTTGTGTCTTGGCTGCAACAACCCCTATGGGCTGTTCCAGCAGCTGAGGGAGATAGCAATGGTTCCCGGGTGTTCTCTAACTCCCTCATCTCGGTACACATCCTGCACAGGGGTTACCTGTGTGGGGCTGGAGTGGTGTACTGGCTGTGGGAGACACTAGGGAAGGAAAAGGAGCTAAAAGCTGCTTTGTGTTACTTCATGCTATAGTATTTGGCATAGCAATCTTCCGGTTAGCCTTGGTATACAGTGCATTGGTTTGTTATGCAGCAATCACACTGTATGTATCTTTTTTTTGTTTTTGTTTTTTACAGTCTCTAACACAAAACAATACCACATCTGCCTTTACAAACTACCTCCAATGGACCTGATTCCCTCACTTCCATTATACCAAAATCTGAAACTGGGATTCATAGAAGTTGCCACTTTTTAAATGAACTATTGATTTGGAGGATTTGTATACTGAGGCTAATCAGGTGCGACAGCAATAAATAGCTTTACTTGGCTTGTTCAAATTGGAGGTGTATAAATCTGAGGCAATGTATCCATAGATTAGAAATGGAAATTTCTGCTAGGAGCAATTAATATGCCCCTGGAGCTAGGAATTCAAGTTGTGCCACAAGTCCATCGTGTGGTGGTTTTTTGTTGGTTGCAAAAAGAGGATTTATTCTTAAAACGGGTTAAATTAGCACTACCCTGGATATACATTAACATGGCTCTTTCTCAAAGGGATACACAGATTCCATTTTTCATTAAAGATTTTATTCCTAGTGTTAGCTGATGCCCACAATCTAGTTTTTAAGGAAGTACAGCACCCTTCAAACATGAGTGGCAAACTTCTTTGGCATTATGTATTACAACACCAATTTGCAAAAAATCCCTGACTGCAAAGCGAGTCACACGTGGAGAGCTGAGAAGAACTATTGTCCTTCAATGCCAAAACCAAAGCCTAAACATGTGGTGAAGGAAACTCCGCCAGTGGCTGATGGTGGAGGTCTTTTTATCCTTGCTGTCAGCACTCACTTCTGCACACAAGTTCAGTATGCTATAAACTTTGATGGATAATTCATTAGCATAATTAATAGTTCCCTGTTTTGGGTCTCAATACAGTACTGTTTAATGTGAGGGGAATAAACTAAAAAATAGTCCTTAATCCTCTTCATATGGCTGAGTCATATTATAGTGCACCGGTCTCCATCCCCACCTGTCCAATTTATTTTCTTCTGGTCCAGCACTGTAACAGCGGTTATCTTAATTCCCACTAAGGGTTAAGAACTTAGCGATTTAGAGGACAGAAGGAGGTGGGGGGGAAAGGGAGATAGGTTTGGAAAGGAAGAGAAAAGATTTTACATTGTTCATATCAGCAGTCAAATATATCAGATGCTTATCAGGACTTGATTCTTTTGTGTTCTACTCCATCTCAAAGGACTGATCAGAATATTTAAAAGGCAGAAAAATTAGTATTACTTATGCTGTAGCCTTCTTTGGCATTTCACCAAATGCAAAAGCTGTTTGTTCCTGGTGCTTGAAGTAACAACATTATCCCTTAATTACCAAATGCTCCAAATGCACTCTATTTAGTTTCATTATAAATGACTTGGATAATGCATGCTTCTTTGGCCATTTTTTATTAAATGGGCAGTTCTCAGCCTAAAGGAAATGACTTTTTTTTTTTTTTTTTTTAAGTGACTAGTTTTTTTTTTTTTTTTTTTTTCTTTTGGAAGTGTCAGTTTTTACAAACCAAATCTGTGAGATCCCTTTTCTGATTGAGAGAGAGCTGAGCACCTGCCTTCTGAAAATAATCTGACCTCTAAGGTCCTTCAAGTTGGTTATTCAAAAACTGAGGCATCCAAAATCACTAGTCACTTTTGAAAGTCTTGGCCAGTAAGTTTGTGCTGATTGTTTATTAACTTATTCATAAAGTGCAAAATCTCAGAAGGTATTGGCCACCAATGTGCCTGTGTTAATGTTAAGTTTTCTTTCCTTTATATTCCTTGCAGGTGATTTGTGTTATGTAACCCTTGCATAAACCATCCTTTACAGAGAATCGAAGCAATAACGTTGCTAGGCCTGGAGAAAATAGAGCTGTGTAATAGAGTGGCTTGTCCTGTTGGCTGGAGAACCTGGGACTGATCCAGCCCTGATTACCAAATGGGGCCCACCTGAGAGGGATCAGGTGTTCCCTGTATAAAAGGAGCCAGGTTTAAGTGTTGATAGGGCCTAGCTGTGGAAAGGCCAGCTGGAAGAGACTGCAGGGAGCAAGCAGGTGCCTGCAGGGCCTTGAGTGAGCGGGGAGGGACCCTGAATGACCAGGGAAGAGACTGGCAAGAAGAGCACCAGAGAGGATGGAAGTTTTTTTGTTTTTGTTTTTGTTTGTTTGTGTGTGGTTTTTTTTTAAAAGGACATTTTGGACTTTGGGATCCCAGTTGTCCAAACTGGAAGGGGTAGATTAAAGATGGTGAGCTGCCCAGAGGGTCAAATTACCTGACAGAGAAACCACCGCAGACACTGTTGATGGGGTGCTATCTTGGTGAGAACTGTGATGCTAGGCCCACTCATGAGAGGGGCACACAGTGGTGAGTGGGCAATACTACAAGCTGCAAAAGAACTCTTCAAAGTCACTTTGTCAAAGCCACGTATTCTCCCCCCCCCATTGTCCATTCTTGAGTATTTTTTGGCCATCTTGTATTAAGTAACCAAATAGAGAAGTTAGGTTCACATCACATTCCTTGAGAGACTCTAATTATTTCAGTCCAATAGAGAGCTCACTGCTAAACTATCTGATATTTGAGCTAAAGTTTGATCCCATTAATCTTATTAATATTCCACCAAAAGTCCTCAAGAAATCTTCTCCTTCCTCAGTGTTAACCTACAAATATCTGCAGGCTGTAATCATTCCCTTCTCAGTTACCATTTAGTCCGGTATTACACATAATCAGTTCTTGTAGTTTCTTATAAAGAAATCCCATAAGCCCAATTATAGTCTAAGTATTTGTGCTTATTAACCAAAATGCATCTTCAGTACAAATGGATGGAGTTTTTGCTAAGTAAACAAGCTGTAAATCAGCATGCTATCTCTACTGTATTTATGCCAGATATTCTTATTCTTAGACCAGCCTGGTATTGGATAGATCCATTTTGGTACCTGATGGTTTATACACCATCTCCTCCTTGTCTTGCACAGGAATAGACTCAATAGTTTAGTGGTCAGCTTTGTGAGTAGATCCACTGACTTCTCTTCTTATGCTCAGTGTACAAAATTAAGCACCTGAGTAAGTCATTGCAGGATCAGGTACGAAGTCTTAGTCTGGTGATGCCTCTATCTAAAGGGGAAGAAAGCATCCCATGTTTCTGCTAGAAGGACACAAACATTTGGAAGTGAATGTCCCACTATAGAACTTCTCAGACTTGTTCCAAAAAAACCCAAACTAAACTGCCAAATTAAGCCCCACACTGATTTTCCCCAACCATTGTCCCAAAGGGTAGTATAGCTCTCTCCAAGTTTGTTTATCCCAGTTTACAAATTCCTAGACCCGTGCTTGGAAGGGACACCATTTTGTCTTTGCCATTTGATAGAATGCATTTGACTTGGGGTTCTAGTCCCCTTTGTATGCAAAGTCCATGCTACTATATTGGGCAAGCAGTCAAAATTAATGGCATCTGCGGGTGTTTGGTTCCTTTAAAACTCAGGCCATTAAAGTACCTTTTAGCTAATTTTGCAGGAGAGAGTAAAATAAACTTTTGAGGTAGAAACAGGAAGGTTGCTGAGTGGTGCCTAAGCTAAATGGAAAGGGATTTTGCTACAGTTCTGCAATGTAGCATGCAAAGCTTAAGATTCCATTTTTGTTATGAATGAGTATACCATGCCTCTAAGGCCAGCTCACCAAATTAATGCGAAGTCTTTGTTGGAACGTGAATGACTTTCAGCGTTAATGACCATATACTCATCTTGCTTGGGGCAGCATTAATCAGGAGCAACCTCTCCCTAAAGTTAATGGAGTTATTCTGTTATTTGCCACAGTGTGAACTGGAAGTATATGGCCATGAAGCTGCCCCATTATGTAATAGTCCCATGGCCAGAGGATGAACCCAGACTAGCTATATGGCCAAGAGAATTGCACGTGCATTGAACAAGAACTATAGAAAATGGGTACTAATGACCTGGGAGAGAAGAATGAAATTAATTCTGTTTTAAACAAGTCCTAGAATTGTTTTATGCTGCTTCAATATATTGACTATAATATCACATAAACAAAAATGGTTCTACACTAGGGCCTTTAAGGAAGACCCATCTCTACATTGTTAAAAGGATAAATTTGTCTCACAAGATATCTATACTTTAGTTCAGGCTCTGAATTGGGCTCTGCCATTCTGTTTGATCTGGAATCAGAGAGCTTTTTTCTGAACAAACCAGAAACCTTTTTTACATCTTGTTTCTTGTCAAGGAATAATCACTTAAATAGCTAACCCTGAAAGTACAGAGTTCACAAATCCCAGAGCTCAGGTTCTCTCCCCACCCCATGGCCCCTGAATTAATTGATAGCTTGCTGAGAACAACAATATGATGGCTGCAATTGTGGAATGGTAATCAACTGCCACAGCCAATACTACAAGGTATAATGAAATCCAACAATAGAAAATTAAATTTCCAGAACTAGCCTTTGCAAAGCCTGCAGCTGTGGACCTCCCTGTTACAGGGGAGTGAGAAATGAAGGGTCTCAGTTTCTATTTCTTTTTTTTCCCCCCCTGGCAGTGATGGCCTTGAATATGTAAAATAGATGTCAAGGAATGTACATGTATCACTAGGGTTGACAGGAACCAGCAGCTGGGGTCCAGTTCTGGAGAAAGCTGGGGGGGAGAAGCATGATCTAAAAGTCACTTATGCAAGCATACATTTTATGTATGGTGATTTACTTAAGGTGTATCCCAATAATCATTACTGCCCCTCCCCCAGTCCTTTGGCCTGTCCTGTGCCTAGTGGTGGGTAAGGAGGAAGTGACAGCAAAAAATGGAAAAACCATTCCTATCATTTTTTAACTTTGGGCTTCAGAAGTCTCTCTCCATTAGAAATTCTGACTGTCTGACAAAGGAAAATTCCAAAGTCAACTGAACTGCACAATGCACATGAAACTCTTACCAGAAAAACATTGTTTTCAAAGGCCATCGCTCATGTCTTAATATCATCATGAATAACTGCAGCTAGCATTCCCCACCCTGAAGAACTTGAACAGCCATCAGATGAGTTAATGTTGGTCAGTCCCTAAATTGGTTTGCATGAGGGAGGCGGTGTGGGGTAGTGGATAGAACACTAGACGGGGTGTCTGGAGATGTGGTTTCCAGGCTACTGGCCTTGTCACCTACCTGTTCCTCTGTCTATAAAATGGGGATGATACCTAATTCATAAAGAGCCGTGGATGAAAAGCAGTATATTCCATGAAACTCGTGTGCATTAGACAGATATGCAAAAACAAAACTGGGAGTGGAGATATAGGAAAAAGTGCACCAAATACAAGAAGATAAGCATGGAAAAACTAGTTCTGGAGGAATGGATTCTAGTATTACTTAGCTTTCCTCTGAGAGAACGTTTACATGAGACTGCTCTCTACAATAAAAAGTTAAGGTCTTGCTGCCATCTCTGATCACAGTGGGTCAGACCCTTAATGGGCGTAAACCTGTAATTCCATTGACGTCAAAGTCTCTGTCTGAGGACATGGCTCCCGGGCTTCAGTGGGATGGTATGTATAATAAGGCACTCAGTGTGAGTAAATGTGGTGGCATCCATGTTGCTCCATTGTCTTTACAAATATAGATCCTAAATATATACAGAAAACATTGACATGGGATGTTGCAACCTAGAGCTACATAATGTTTTAAGTGTTGGTGTCTAAGTTATTTTCAAACAAGGGGCACTCATTTCAGACCTTCAACTATCAGACTGAAGTGTTACCTAGCTGTTCAGGGAATGATGAATCACAAAGTAGCTAATGCTGTTCACATCTATCTTACCCTCTTCTTAGAGAAGCCGGCTTCTATTAAACTTCTCCTTACAGCTTCAAATTGAGCGTGGTTTCTGTGACATTTAATTACTTTCCTGTGTGGTTTGCATCATAAAAGTACAGCTGTTTAAACTATGGCAGTTACTAAAAAAGGGCAGCTTCCAGACACACGGGTGGTGTGTTTATCTAGATTGGAATAGACCACTGCAGTTTGATTAAAATTTATTCATCTTGTCGTCCTTTAGTTCTCCAGATGTGACATGAGAACCACGGGTTGACTTTGTAGTTCAGGGTTTTAATAAGCTATTTTTACAGTCACTTGTGAAATGCAGGACTCCTCCTGGTCCCATTGTATTGTGAAGGTACATTAGCTGAATGGTTTCTGTGGCCAGATCCTGCTCCCTTTGTTGCTGCTGGCAATATTTCCATGGAGTTCAAGGTGAACTGGGTGCAGTCCATCTCGGGATGGCCAGACAACTCACACTGAAAAATGATACCAGGGACCGAACTTGCATTTACTCTTCCTTCAGTTCCATTCTCCTGACAGAACAAATCAAACCGTCAGAGTGCATATTGAAAACCACAAGATGTGGTGAAGATTGTACTGGGGATTTATGTCAATGGTGTTATAAGATTTAATTTGTAAAAGTGGTTGAAAAATGCCAGTTATTTTCTGCCGGGAAACAAAAAGAATTTGAACTATTTAAAAAAAAAAAAAAAAAAAAAAAATCCCGCAACGTTCTCTTTTTTGGTTTTTCAAAAAAAACCCCCAAAAACAGAAAAGTATTTTGAAAATCATTTTTAGGTTTTTAATGAAGATTTCAGTTAAAAAAATCTTTAGAAAAATAAGATGAAAAATTGGAATTTTTTAATGGGAAAACCAAAAATTTTACTTTAAGTTCTTGATTCCCTCACGTTGGACAAAAGTTGGAAAACTAAAAAAAAAAAAAAAAAAAAAAAAAAAAAAAAATTAATTTTGAAAAACAGTTTTTCAATTCAAACCTTTTGATAAGCTCTAATTTATTTTCGGACAAAAATATTGAGATGTTAGCACTCCAACCACAAAATGTAATGACTCCTGCATACTAGTGAAATACCTCATTTGATGTGAGGAGGGAGGGGAGAAGCTGTTTTTGTAGCTTCAGGTCATCCATTTGAGAGGTGTAAACTATTAACCATGTGGTGAAATATTGCCCAGCACATTCCAAAGCACTTGCTGTTCAGCTTTGGAACATGGATACTACTATAGGACTGCGCTCTGTAGTCTTTGAAGATGCCTCAATAGATACATGCCTGCCACGAATTGGCAAAGTAATTTTTGGCATGAGTTTATAGTGCTGTAGAACCAGTAATTACAACAAGCGTTTTGCTCATATCTTGCCCTTCCCAGGGAAAAAGAGGAGGTTTCTACCGGCAAAACAATCAGGTCATCATCATCATGGCTAGAGAACTGGTATAACTCATGCTGTCCAAGTTTGACCACTTACTTTGTGGTTTAGGAATAACCAAATCAGTCCTCTTGCCCTGAAGGAGATGGAGTAAGACCCATTATATAGTATCTTTCTAACCCAAACTATTTTCTTTACTCGACTCATTTGAGTTGAGGAGTTCAGACATATAGGCAGAGACTTTCAAAGTCAACACAGTGACTTTGATGCCAGGCTTCCAAATCCCATAAGTGGTTCTGAAATTCTCAACTATATTGCATGCTGGTAACCCTTTGTATTTATGAAATATTTTTCATATAAGGAGTTGAACCTAGCTGACAGTGTGTAAAGTGCTTCTAATCTGGTTTGTTTGCACTGTATTCAGCACACTGGAGCTCCAGTTCAGACTGGGGCCTCTTGGCCCTACTGTAATGATTCTAATAAATAATGTTAGCCCTTTTTGACCTGAGCAGCTAGTCAAAGCATGGGGCACGGGGGATGTTCCAGTTGGGATTAGAAATCGACAATGAAGTCGGGTATTTTCTCTGATGCAGTCTTGTTTATTTACAAGGAATGTATGAAGTCCTGGTCCTCTGAACACAGAAGCAACTGAAGACCAGAGTAATAACTTATTGGTTTATGTACAGGTCCGAGCTTCTTTCAGCCAGAACACCTGACCCAGAACCTCTCTCTGTTCCCCTCAGGGTTATACTATGCTTACAGGCTTCTTGGATTTCTGCAGGTTGTCTCTCTTTCTCTGAATTTGTGTTCTGCCTTCCCTTACGCAAAACATGGTTGGTTCACATAACAAGTTTGTCCTTAGTGGGGTTTGAGATTAATTTATCCATAGTTATGTTAATTGAAGGGTGCATTCACACCCATCAACCTCCATGAGGTTTTAGCACAACGTGTAACAAGGTTCATTTTGGATGGGATTTTCCAAAGCACTCAGCTGTGATTTCTCTTTGCTGTCATCGAGATTAATGGTAAAACTTCCTCTAACTTCAGTGAGAACAGCATTGGGCCAACACTAAGTGCCCAGGAAAAATCCCACCCTTTGTGAATGCCTATAATGCAATCATAGGTGAGATGGCAGAATATGTAGCTATACCCCAAGCTAGCTTTGATCATGCTAGCTCAAATAACAGTATGAAGGATGCTGCTCCCAGGACCCTGTGTGCACATTCAAGTGACCTAGCCTGTACTGCCACAGCTTCAGTACTAACATTATTTGCTCTAGCTATCTCAGCTATGTCTAGATATGCTGCAGTCACGTCTCTGACTACATGTGTAGATGTGCTTTGTCTCATGCCACGTTGCAGTTATGTGTTTCCTAGCTGGGTAAGCTGAGGCAGGGGTTAAGTGACGCACAAGGTCAGCTGGCAGAAGAGGGAAGGGAAAATGGAAGTCATGATTTCTAGTCCTGTGCTATAACTACCATTCAGGCCCTCTTATTTCGTCCATGTTCTCTGTGTATACAAGATTACTGTGGATAGTTATGTAAATGAGAGGGTACTGACAATCCCAAACTGTCCTGAGGATTTAGGAATACCCTTTGCAATGTGGCTTTTACTATGTTAAAACAACAAAATCACTAAGAATAAAAAAAACAAAAACAATCTCACTGCTGGCTGCAAATCATCAAAGACAGTTTAAGCAAATATGCAGCATTTTCCTGGCTCGGAGATCCCTGGAATAAATCACTTACGCTGTTTTATGACACCCATCATTTTAGTCCATGGAGCTGCAATCAAAAAGCGGAGATGAAGTCTAATTTCATGAGTAGAGGACAGATGCAATATGAGATATTTCATGACCAGTGGAATTGGAATAATCCTTCTTTCCCAAGTTGTGGGTACTTAGATTGTTTGTTTCTTAACACAGCCCCTCTGATGGACACCAGATAGGACCGCATGTAGTCCTCTAAGACAGTCCAGCCCGCTGTGATATAGGAGTTTGGAAGATGGAAGAAAAGGCGGAGTTGCCCTGGTAGAGATCCTCCCCTTAATGTTAATGCAACGGCTCCTGTAGGGTATTCTGGGGATTGGAACCCTGCTGCTTCAGTGCATAATAGGCTGCCAGTGTTTGCCCCAAAATTCTGCCTCGTTGTTAGATGAAGACCCTGCTGGGAAGTGTTAATTGTTTGGTTTAACTGTTTCGTTACCCCACTGCATGTAAGGGACAGAGGAGTGATTGTCTGTAAGGGCTAGGTTCTAGGGTATGGGCTGAGCAGTGCTAGAGAAGACCCCTGGGAGCATTTAAGCCTGGGGGAAATGCTTGGATGGGTTTCTGTATGTCTTTTCAAGTTGTACTGAATAGAACCAAATCCCAGGAGGGTGATAAGGTTTGACCCGATTCAACTTGCATAGACTGTGTTTGGAGTGGGGTAGGGAAAACCTGCCTTCTCACAACTCTGCTGAAATGTCTACTGCTCTATTATTACAATTGTAAGTAAATCCAGGTTTTTGTCTGTGTTTCTTACCAAAAGTTAATCTTGTGATTGCTATTTCATGTAGTTTTCTGTATGTGGCACTGTGGCCTTTACTCACTTGCCAGTCATCCTATTGATAATTGTTGGGAAATATTTGTATAGGTGGATGGTTATCAAAATCAACAGATTTCAGCTTTTAATACAATAGCCTGCTTTACTCCTTTCCTATCTAGTTTCCAGCCGTGAAGACTAAGTTCACTCACCTTGATACCTTGAATATTCTTGTTCTTTTGTCACTTATTTTTTGATCTGCACTATGATGCTATCTACTAGCTCCACTCAGTCTCCCAGAATTTCTGTGATAAAGCTCAGTTTTAGGCGTTTACAAGTAATCTCACAACTGTTAGAGTTTATTGGCAAAGTTCCATTGTAGAAGTTCACACTTTTCTTCACTGTGTTTGGTTTTGTTCCCTGCAATACACAAATAGCAAAAATGAAGGTAAAACTTAACTTAAAAATCTTAACATCTGTGGATGCTTTGGGCCAAATTTTTGAGGGCTGCAATATTTGGAGTGGTTATGGGTGCAAGTAACATGACTTGAATATGTAAGTACCTCATTACGCCTGTCGTCCAAATGATAGCACTTGCACATGAAATCTTGCAATAGGAACTACTTATATTAGCAACTTGCATTCTTCAAAATGGAAACCAACTACAGAAAAATTGGCTTTTTTTGTTTCTACTGAACTTTTGTTTTAGCTTTTATTAAAGAGGAAATTGCATAAACTGTTGGTCCATAAAACAAAGTTAAAACAAATGCACAACTGCATTTTTAAAATCAGGTCTTGTCAAGGTGAAGTATTTTTATTTAAATAAATGAGCTTGCACAGTTGCTGCTGCTCATGATCTGTAGAGCTACAGTGAAGTTCTTGAGTATACAAATGCCCATTGATATAAAGGAGGTTGGCACTTCAGAAAGAGCCATTTACAGTAAATCATGTTAATAGCCATCAATTTAGGAATATTGCATGCATACCTTTATTCCATACTGTGACTCCTCTCTGACTTACCCTCCTAAAATGCCCCTAGGAACTATTAGGGGCTCTGACTTTCTGTCTTTGTTTGTTTTTGGGGTTTTGGACATGGATTTTGATTTTGCAAATTTAGTTTTGTGACCACAAGTAACTTGCCCAGAGTTGTGAATATGCAATACACCCCAGCTAGAAATATTTGTAATTAGAGGTCTAACTATCTGGTAAATATCTACTAATGTGTGTGCCCACAATTTATTGCAAGTGCAAAAATGTAAGTTAGCAGGCACAAAGTTGTGCCCCTTAAAACACTGGGATCACCAGAAACCTAGCTGGAAATTAGATTCCTACTGTCTACTGCAACTTCCTCACATGATGAAAGTAAGAAAAGTCACAGTGAATGTGCCCATTCTGTCCTTGACTCACTGGGTCAGACTCTGCAGAGGGGTAAGATGGAGGTTGAGCTGTATCTGCTTACATCAGGTTAAAATTTGGTCTGATGTGCATGGATCTTATTGCAAATACAATGGTAAATCACTCCATGATGACTGCTCCCGCTACAACCAAGCAAGGTGCAGTGTGTGGGAGTAGAAATGGATGATCTTTTGCTCCCCTTAACATTACTCAAATGCTCCTGTTTGTAACATGATAAATTTACCTTTTGAAAAGCTCACTGAAGGAAAGCTTCATTCCTCAATCTATGAATCAGCAAGACACACACAAGCCAAAAGTGGAAACCAAGAGGCTGGCTGAAGTTAGAAAGTAAGCACTTTAGAAATAGCTTGTGCAGCAGAACACCGCAGAAGCAAGGTACCGCTTCGCTGAAACCATTTTTGTGAGCCTTTACTCTGATTCTGTTTGTTTATTGCTTATGAAAAGCAATTTATAATTGTCATGGACTCATTGATTTAGGAACACCTGTGGCCCAAGGGCAAATCTCAACAACACAACTAAATGGAACTAATTTAACTTAAAGCGTACGCCAAAGCAGTGTGCTTGGCAGTTACTGAGTAGGAGCTTCCAGCATGCTGAAGTCAAAATACTTGTCTCCTTCATAATAGTCACTCAAGGATCTGACTGACTAGTCAGTGTTTTGAAACAAAAAGGAGATGGGGTAGGGGTGCCTACCCCTGGAAGAGGCCATACCTCTTTCTGGATACAACTACGCGATCCCTGCCAAAGATGACTTTAACTCTTGCTCAGAAAGATAATTCTCAGAATTGTTTTGCCTTAATACATTGGCTAAAATAAAATGGCACATATTTTCAACCTGCTCCCATGCCAGGACACTGCAGGATCCCATACAAAGGTTGCCTCCTCTGGCTTTCTCCTCTTCAGACTCATTCCTTGCAAATTGCTCATTACTATTGCTGTTTGTTTAAAATTTAGTAGGAGCAACTAGAGACCGCAAATGAGAGAAGTGTGCTGTTGTATGGCAAACACATAGTAAGAGACAGTCCCACCGAAAAGAGCTAGTTGTGATCTAGACTGCTCAAATAAAAAAAAGCAGTGAAGCTGTGACGGCACAGACTAACCGCTCAATTATTACCCAAGCTCTTGGGCAGACTTGATTTGTTGCAGCTTCACTGGTGCTGATATTCTAGTTACCTTGGGTGTATCTCCATGTGCTGCAGTCACATGGCTGTGTGCAGTGTCGCTGTACCATACGAGAATATTTTGCTGCTATCCATAAGAAGTTGTGTTCTCTGAAGCAGCGGCAGACGCATCCCCACCTGACCACAGTCATAGAGCTAGCGCATCTGGGAACCAGATTCTTGAGAAACTACTTTCCCTTAACTGTTTAGGTCTTTAAAACCATCATGATCTAGCTGGGAGAATTTTGAAGGGTAGCTAGCTGGGTGCCCAAATGCCATTGAAATCCAACGGGAGTAGAGGCATAACTCAAGCTGTGCCTTCTAAAATCTCCCTTTAACTGTTTAATACGTCTCTCAAATGATACGGTGACTAGACTGTTATGATATGGTATTTTGTGCAGGTAAAATTGTACAGCTTAATGTGGGTAATCCTGGCCCTGTTGAAGTCAGTAGGAGTTTTGCCATTGACTCTAGTGGAGCTATGACTTCATCCTCTATGTATATTGTGTAATGTCTCGTGTGTGTGAATAACATACATACTTTTATCAAATGTATACATGTATAAACACCTAGTATTTATAAACAAGCCCCAGAATATAGAGCTTGAGTCTTTTCTTGCATAGACTGGTATAAATAAGGAGTGAATCCACAGGTGTGTGAGGATCAGTGAGAAAAGAATCAGCCTTCCAGTCCCAAATTTGTGAATAACTTAATTCTGCTATGTTCTGAAAAAGAGTGATGTTTTGGGAGCACAGCACTAGAGAGGCTCTGGCACCAAGAGTTGTACACAACATGACATAGGGGCTGGGGAAAAGACTTGATTTAAATAGAAATCTGCAAGGCCCCATTTTAACTTGAAAGCCAGATGCTTTTAAAAGAAGCCTTTGCTTCAATCCATTTCTTCCCTAACCCTGCATCATAGTTTGAATAAACCAAATTTCCCAGCTGACAAGTCCAATTCAAATCAGGTTGCATTAGTCACATTACATAACTGCAGCCCGTCTGGCCTGACTTATTTGTGGAAGGCTGGTGCCATTGCTTGAACTGCTGAAGCTGAAGCCATGGGACAGAAGCAGTTCATTTTATAGCTCTAACACGGTGAGACATCTTCTGGTACAAGATGCATTTGTCATACTCAGCAGCAAAGCTGGCCTATTTACAGGAAGATGTACAACTTCGTGATGGTGCTTCTTAGATCTTAATGTCTCTTCCTCTTGCATTAGGACAGTGATGCTGGCTTTCAAGCCAGAGCTATTCTAAAGGTTTTTCTCTTTAGTGACCTCTTCAGACATTATATAGCGCAAGGCTGTGCCTAGTCTCTGCAAGGTAGTTTGGGAGGGAGCCTGGCACCTAGCTCCCTTTGCACCCCAGCACAGGGACCAGGCCCAATAACTGTCCTTGTACTCAATGTGTGCTAGGAGAGCACAAGATTAGCTGTCTTGTCAGCACTAAATTATAAAGCTGCGTTTATTTGCACAGCAGTGAGAAATGTCTAAGCCAAACAATTTATACAGGTGGTCAGGGAGTTTGCTCCATGGCCAGTGCTACAACACTTTGAAAATATAACTCAAGTGTCAGATCATCGGTTGGAAGTGAGTGACGAGTATTTTTTTGTTTAATGTTGACATATACTAAATGTTTCAGAGGGATTGTTTTTGCTATATACTGAATGAAAGTTTCAACTTCTCTTATAATGAAAGAGGTGCTGGGGGTCAATTAATTTTTTTTAACTTTCATAACTGATGTGCCAAGCCCAGAGGTGATGGGCTATCAACTGCCAAGCCTAGAGGTGTATTAAGTACTGGAACTAAGGCTCAGGGAGCCAACTTGCCCAAGATAATGTAGGAAACTTTGTGACAAACTAGGAATTGAACAGCAGATGCTTTGAGTCCATGTTCAATCTCTCAACCACAACACCATCCTTCTAGGACACTCTCACAGCCTCTTATTTGTGGCCTCATGAGATCTGCGTCAAGATATCAAGAACAGCTTATTAGTAATTTTTTCTAATTCTTCTCTTTTGCGTTTTTTTTGGGTTTTTTTTTTTGTTATTTTTAAACAAAAACCTTCAGCAGGCAGGAAATGTCCCTGGCATTTCTTTTCAGTAATGTTTGTTTGCAGTATACTCTGTTTTTGTTTCTGACCTTGTGTTATAGTTTTATAAGTAAAAGGGATGGGCCAAATTTATCTTTGCTGTAACTCTGCTCATGTCAATGGAGTTTTACAAACATTGAATTTAGATCTATAACTATAATTTGCTTTTCCTGCATCTTATGGAGTGTTGTTTTCGATCGCCAAAAAGAAACTACTGACCCAGTTGCTTGTCTCATACCAAGGTTAGCCGGGGTCTACCTTAAGTATCCATTCAAATTTCAAGCTATCTTTCATAATTTCAGGCTTCCTCACAGTCAGGCTAGATCCTCAGTTGATATAAATCGGGTTAGTGCCTCTGATATTGTTTATAGCCCCTGAAGATCAGGCCCATTGGCTGAATAAGGCACGTTAGACTAGGTTATGAATCTGATGCTTGCTTTTCTGTCACTTGTTGGAATGCTCCATCCCAAAATGTTTGTGGTCTATCAATATCTTTGCCCCTCTCAGGACAGATTTTAAGCCTTTCCAGAAGCTGTTCCCTGTACAGTAACTTGTCTGACTTATCTATTAATGAATCATTAAAGTAGCATAATATTGCTGCCTTTCCTAAAGCTCATCTATGGTAAATTAAGTATACTTCTTTTCCTTTATCTACCAAGTCTGCAATGGTACAGTGATTTCCATTCACTTTCTAACAACAACAAATACCGCACACTAACAATTGGTTCCATTTCATAGAGAATGTTAGACTGATTTATTCAAATCAATTCATGTTATGCAACCATAAAAGTGAGCATAAGAGCTTATAATTCTATTTCTTAGGAAAATATGTTCTGACAGTTTAGGGCATTAGCTGATTAAAAGTTAGCTATTACACAGTGCAAAGACCCATGGCAAGAAAGGGGAAAGAAATGCCTTTCTTCTCCCTCTCCCTCTTCCCCCCCGCGTATGTCTTTAAAAATATTTATTTCACCTTGGCTACTTTTTAAGCATAAAATACCAGTGACATAAGTGATGCTAAGAATGAACAATGGGCACTTAAAAGGATCAAGAATATTTTTTACCTGTAATACTAGATTCACTCCAAAGCTGATGCAAACAGTTATGCATTAACTTTTTTTTCTGCCCTGGGACAGGATTTAAACACTAACTCTTATACCATCCTACATAACAGCAGGAGGAAATAAACCAGAACCTTGGTGCTAGCGCCTGTATTTTTATTACCTCTTTCTCTGTGTTTCTGCAATAATAAAAAGCATTGTTTATCCAGAGCCCGCAGTGTCCCAGATGCATGTTTGTGCAGCAGCTTAGTCACTGATAGCCAACAGAACCAAATCCCCACCAAACATACAGACCCTCTCTTCCCCCAATCCCCCCCCCCATCCACATCTAACTTCTGAGGTCAGCTTCTTCCTGTGTAACAACCAAATGAGGTGGTCTAGACTTCCAGGGTGTAATCAAAACTGGGGCTTTGATAAGACTTTGACTGATGGCCAACATGGATATATTACCTTGAAGATGGAAATCTGGAGGAGGTGGCTGAGATGGTAATCTACCCTTCATTTAGGGCAACTTGCCTGCCTTTTTTCTAATAGGGTTCACAAGCTAGGTGTCTTTTGGGACTTGGCTACTCCTTGGTGTCCAGGCAACAGCAGAAGCCACGGGTGCTGTATTTGTTTTTTCTCCACATGGTGAGAAGCTTGCGATCTTCTCTTGTGGATGTGAACACTGGGCCACTTATTCGTGCCATTGTCCTGTCCAGGTTGAGTTACTCCAATGCACTCTGTTCAGGCCTGCACCTCAAACTTAAGTTAGTTAAGCCACTTACTTAGCAATGTTTCACAGAAGTTACACCTTTGACCTGTAGACTGTGCTGGCTTTCCTCTTCATTTCTGGTTGAAATTCAACATACTGGTTTTACTCGATGAAGCTCCTGTATTATGTTTAAATTATGGTAGTACCTATGGGGTTCCAAGAGAGATCAAGTCCCCATTGTGCTTGCTGTTTTAAACAAATGTTATGAGTGAAGTGGTGGAGGATGGGGATCAGTTGAAGGGAGGTAGGTAAGTAGGTGGCAAGGGGAGAGAAGATCAGAGCATGGAGGACAGAAGTTGAGGAGGGCTGGAACCAAGAGCCAGTAATCAGACTAAGAATAATCAGAATTCTCTGATGTCAGTTCTGTTGCCAGAGCTGGGAATGAGTGACAAGTGATGGATCACTTAATAACCTATTCTGTTCATTCCCTCTGAAGCATCTGACATTGACCACTGTCAGAAGACAGGATACTGGGTAGATGGACCTTTGGTCTGATCCAGTGTGGCAGTTCTTCTGTTCCTTACCACAGCTGCTTCTGTGTCTCCTGCTGCTGCTGAATCTCCTCCACCCATCCCCTCAGCTTGCTCTGCCCTGGAGTCTGCCTGAGCCTGGGGTGACTGAGGGAGAGGTGAGGCTGTCTGGGTCATGATGCTCTGGAGGAGGGGGCTCTTCCCTCAATGTTTCTGGGTCTGGGGGAGAGCGGGCCTCATCTCTATGTCCCCCACCCCTTTTGGTGCAGTTGTAATTACCACAGAGACCACCTTTCTGTTTCTGCTTTTATTCTGGCAGCCCAGATTTGCTAGGACCCTTAAACTTAGCTCTCTTGTTGGAAAAGCATTGTCAATAGTCTCTAACTCAGGAAATTGTTTCCTCTCAGTAGCCCCACAAAAGCTAAATTTGTTGATCTTCAAACTACAAGATTTACCTAGTTCTACAAGGTTCTGTGTGATGGGGTGGATTGGAAGGCTTGTGTCTCTGGAATGACTAGAATGTGTGGGAGTCTTCTAGACTCATTTTCTGTTGTTGCAATTGGTTTATTTTGTGCATGTGCCTAGAAGACTGAAGTGTAGTCAACAAATTAAGAAACCAAATATAAACAGTAATCCCTTGAATGGACTTGCATGTGTTTCCAGGGCGCTGCCCAGGTTACTGTAATAAGTATAGTTTTCAGTGCAATGATATTCGGATCTGTTCCTGCTGTACTAAGAAAGTTGAGACAGCTGGGAGGATGAGATAGCAAAAAGAATTTGCTTACCGAGGGCTCTGTAGTTGCATTTGTCAAACTGTTTGTTTTGATTTGCCAGTTGCTTTTCTTACAGTCCTTTGATTTGCGGTTCCTCACAGTTGCTTTAGAGTTTGGGAGATATGTAAGAGCTGTAAAATGGATTTTGGTGCAAAGATTCAAGAGAACCAAACAAATCAGAGCCTCAAAAGTTTTGAACTCCTTTAGACAAGTACCTTAGTAATACAAATAAGTTTATTTCCGTGTGTGGCAGCTGTTGCTGCCACAAGTTCTGAAGTGCGTTCCTAGCATGAAATCTAATGATGAATGAAATTTCAAGAACTGGAACTGCCAGTACCTTATTAGAACTCGGACACAGATGGCAGGATATGAGAGGGTGGAGGACGCATGGCCAGGAGTACAGATTAGCAAAACGAAGCAGAAAAGGCTTTGCAGAAAAAAATCTTTGGGGAAAATTGCAGAAGATTCCACAGTGATTCTGCCCAAGAGGACTTGAATCTTAAGGCCAGGCAAAAGATGATTTGTGTACGCTTACAGAGATAACGTGGCGTGGATGCACTCTTCCCCTGTGCTCCTGCATATGAAGGAGCCAGCTGAACTGTTGCATGAATTTCCTTCAGTAAGCAGAGTTTCAGTGAGCTGGAATGTCTCCTGGTCATTGTTGCTGCAACTTCTCCTAGCTGCATCTCATCCAAGACTTTCAGACCATGGCCAAGAAGAAACTGTCACAGAGAAAGTCCCCTCCCAGCATTGCAGTTATGACAAAAATAAAGTAAGTAGGAAGCAGAGCTTGAGAGAAGGTGGTATACATGTGTAATTGGCCTGTGCTGGAGAAAAGAGGTCCGCTTTGATGCAAGTGGTAACTGCAGTTGAAGTGTAGAAAGGGGGAAGAAAGGGATTGCAAACATTAAAATAAAGCCCCTGGGTTCTGTGATGACTCAGATTTTTACAATGTTCAGTACATAAGCAGTGCTATGTAATATTAACTAAAGCTCTGGTAAGAGCCCTGTGCGGTAGGTGTCACCTCAATTTACAGGTGAGGAAACTGAAGGAGGAGTCCTTCCTTTCCCTATGGCTCCTTTGCACTGGCTATGCTAGAGAGACAGGGCCGTGAAGGAGCCCTTCCCTCCACCTCCAAAGAGTACCCTTGGCCCCAGTGAGGCAACCCCACAGTTCACTTATTCTGTGGCTTGTACTACACTAGGAAATTAGGTTGGTATAACTACATTGCTCAGGGGTTTTTCCTTGAATGTTTTCCCCCCCTAAACTATACAATTTGAAACAGACACACATTTGAGAAATCATTCTGGTGTAGTTGAATCTGCATTTTTTTTTTTTCTGGGGGGCGAGGGGGAGGAGGCAGGGAAGTGTTGGACAGTCTTTGCCCTGTTCTATTTGTATAAACCCGGTGCTGACCTGTGCGAGGGTGAATTTCACCCCTGTAGCAAATAACATAAGAGTGGTTGTACTGGATCAGACCAATGGTCCCTTTAGCCCAGTATCCTGGGCTTGCTGTATAGCCTACGATGCATGTGTTAAACCCTTATGATTAACATGTGCAATCTACAGGTAGGTTCAAATGCCTTCCTATTTTAGGGAAATTTTAAATATGAACATCATAGTTCAGCCCCCAGGCCAGAGCAATCCAAAGTGGACTATGACAGTAGAACACTATCCCATATGAATGCTCCATAACAGAATGCACACAAATATCTTTGATTCTTAGTACACACTTGTATTGATCTCTGTCACTCTGAACAAGGCTTCTTTAAGCACATGCTTAACTTTTAAGCTTAAACATTAAGCACATGCTTATGTGCTTTTTTTAGTAAGGGATCTTGGCCAGACAAGCAATAACATATCAGAAGTTATATCACTATAGTGGATGGACTTTGGAGTTATGCCATTGCAAATGTAAACAGAATTTCCCCCAAAGGGCATAAAGCATAGTTAATAAAGTGCTATGTTGTAGACTGCTTTATCCCATTTACTAGGCATGATCAAGTTATCCAGGAGCTCAGCTCAGTAAGAAGGTAAGGACTGGATCTTCAATATGCACATCTGTGCCCAAGACAGCTTCAAAGTTTCCTCTGGTTAAATTATTCCCTGATGTCAGTGAACAACTACAAGTTTCTGATTTACCACCATTAATAAAGTAGTTTTAATGGCTCAGGACTATTAATGATGGTTCTCTTCCAGCTTAAAACAACAAATACTTGTTACTTTACAAGGAACGTTAGACTTTTGTGTTGAAGGCTTTTTGTTGTAGAAATAGAAGCAAGACCAACCTGTTCCCATCAAGCTCACAATCTGACAGCAGCAGTTGCTCATTCTTTGGCCATTTCAAATGCTCTCCCATGAAGACAAAGAACCTTGTGATTGTTTGGTTTTGTGGGTGTTTCTTTTTTCACTTTTTGAAATCCTCATCTCTTGGACCTTTTTTTTTAATAATAATAATTAATAATGATGATTTTAAAGAGAGACAGCTAGTGAAGATATGGCCCTAAAAGCAATATTCTGCTCTCCAACGCATAGGTTTAATTCTGGAGTAACTTTGCTGCATTACCGTGTTTATACTACTGTAACAAAGAACTTTTGGCCTGTGGTCTCTTAATATAAGAGCCACTTTACAGATAAGAATTTATATTTTCTCTAAAAGCAGAGGCGGAGATTGTTGCAGTTACATGGGCGTTAGACAGCTGAATCCTGCAGGAGGCTTTGATTCCCAATTCCCATTAACATTAAAGCCCTTTTGGTGGCTTTGGCACTCTCAGCCAGAAGGTAAATGGGCCGCTTCTATTGCCCCATCTATCCATTGTCCATATTTAATGAAAGCTTCGAGACACTTACTCAAAACTGCTGGTAGAGGAAAGTCCAAAGTGGAGACAGTCCATACAGCAGATAGTGTTTTCTTAATGCTGCTGGAAAACTGAAAAGACTGCAGCTGTTTTTATACGAATTCATTCCACGTCTCAATTTGCTACCACATTCAGTACCCAGACTAGTCATTTTTAGACACATTGGTGATATTAAAACAAACCACCCCACAGTTGGTTAGAAACACTAATACATCATTGGAAAATAAAACCGGAATAATCTGTTTGACTCAAGGCAGTACCTCTTGAAAGGGGATTTCTTGTTAGCCAGTTTAACCTGTGGCCCAGGTAAGGGCTAGTGGTGGATGAATTTCCACCACTGTATTGGCATGATAGCAGGAATATTAAAGGGCTGAAAGATCAGAGAAATGCATGCTACTAGGGATGGACAAACTTGTTTGGCTTAGTTTTAAGTCTGTCGGAACATGGTTTGATGCCAAGTACAATAGTGTTGAACTCGTATCATACTTGAAGATGGAAGAGAAACAGATGACAATGAATATAGAAGTACAGGATCTGGTTGTTCCATCATAGCTTTTGGTGGGAGTAGAGGAGACTCTTCTCTGACTACTATGTAACACAGCACTTCCCTCTAGATAGGTAAACATATTCCTGTGTTGGTTGGGGTGTGTGTGTGATTTGTAATTGAATCATCTTGTGGGAGGGAGAGGGGGTAGTTTTCCAAAACTAATGCACATTCAAGAGGTTCTCCAAGCCTTGAACTCCATGAGGATCTCACACCCCTACCATTCTGTGGACTAGAAAGGGGAGAGAATGTTCTCTGAAGCTCTGCCTGCCCTTAGCACCCTTTATTCTGCTTCATAGTGAGTTACTAGCTACAGACTCAAGCGGGTCTTGTAAAATTTTCCTGGAAGTGGGACATTGGTAACAACACAATCAGTCATGGCAGGAGCTGAAATGGAGATGAACAGGCCATTCTGTGTATTAGAACAGCTAGCGAACTTCTAGAGTTTCTCTCACTGCAGCACTGAGGGGTGTAAAAGTTGGGGTGTTTCTGATTTTCCCTCCCCCCATAATGGCAGTACACGCACTACAAAGAAATTGAATCATATGTTTTTAATTACAGAATGTAAGAGCTAATCTTTTCATCAGGGCTGTCTGAAGTGACCAGATATCTACAGACTTTTGGCTGAAGTCCTGCCCTATTCTGCTAGATATTGAATTGGAGTCTTGATGAATGAGATCAGTTCCAAAGGATTTAACCATCAATGACGTGTATTAGCTGTGTTTTCCCCTATGGCTATGATAGCAGAGATGAGTGTTCCTTCCACAGGTTTTCTCTAAGCATAAATCCAGCCTAACGGTGCAGACAGCCATGAAGGCAGGTACCATGGTGTGATGCTCCTAAAAATGGGAGACAGGATCCCTGGAGCCCATTCATGGAGTACGCATCCTTAGGTGCCCTGTAATGCCCAAATCTGCACGGTGTCTTGTGCATCATCACAGGCTTAGGGCAGAGGCAGGACTGATGGACTGTATCTATCCAGATACACTAGCCATTCTTCCCAGAGGTTGGATGCAAGACACATGGGGCCTGATCTTCAGAAGTGCTAAGCCCCCAAAGCTCCCTTTGACTTGAACTGGTGGTGTGCAAACCAGGCCTGTGGAGGCCAGTGCAGCCATGATTTTAGTAAAATACAGGGCGGTGAGAAGGCTTCTAACTCCTCTCTCTTGCAGAATGCAAGGTGAAGCCATTGCAGGCACAAGGGGGGCTGCTCCAGTGCCCAGTAAGTCAGCGGGAATCTTCACCTTCAAAGGGTGTTGGATCAGGCTCAGGGAGAGTTCATTGGTCTAAGAGGTAGTAGACGTGGGTATCATGAGCATAAACTCACATTCCCCTGCCCCTTCCTTCATCTTGGCAGTAATTGTGCCATCCTGTAATCTGGATTCTGATCAAGTACTATACAAATCACTTGGTAAAACAGCTGATTTCTATAGCACTGCTCCAAACATAGTACCTATTTAGCTTATGGGGAAACCTGAACACAAGATTTTCCTCAAGAGGCTGATATGTATAAAAGAAAACCACACTACTGTTTTTTCATTCAGCCTCTCCATCCTCAAGGGAAGACTGTGGGGAAACCTCTGCTCTCAGATTCCCCCACTGAGATGCATCAAGATAAACACTTCAGTCAAAGAAATTTTATCAGAACCATTTGAAGTGAGTTCCCCCTGCTAGTCCTCAGCAAACGCTATTGCCGGAGTTATGCATGCTGCCACTAGCACTGTTGATGCTGCTATGGGGACTAATGGCACCAGCAGGCAATGAAATGGCTTCTGCTCCATCAAAAACCACAGAGAAGACCAAATGAAGAGGGCAAAGCAGGCAGGGGCAAAATGTTTTGAAACTAATGGTGCCAAAACAATGCAGTGAGAAGAACAGCAACAATGCTGACAGTCTAGGATAAACACGTAGCTGATCATTTTAATATCACAGGCAGGTCCATGGTTAGCTCAAGATACTAGAGAGGACCAGTCCAGGTTTAAGACTCATGCCAGCCAAAGTAAGGCCAGCTGGCCTACATCTATACACACATACAAAAATATAATATGGAATAACAATTACTTTAGGCCAACTGGCAGCCTGTGTGGCTTGCTCACATGGATATTTTAGGTTCTAGCGCATCTCTGATTTCATACGACTCCCCAAGCTCAATTCTGACACATGCCGACTGAATCAAGTTAAAGGATGGGACTGAAGACCATGCCAGGGAGCAGGGTGCTTCCGAATGCTGCAAGGCTTCAGGCGTATGAATAATGGGAGTGTTTGTTATTTCAGACCCCACTAGTCTAAAGGTTGGAAGTTGTCATATAAACAAGCTAGTAACAGAGATGTTCCTGCCACATTTACTCTACGCTATAAACAATACAATCAGTGTCTCTAATGTTTGTCAATGAACATAAAACACTCTAACAAGGGATAATGAAATATTTTCAAGCTTTTTAGAAATAATTAGGACAATATGATGTGGAATTCAGTGTGGAAGCTAATATAAGTAAACTGCATATATAAAATTAATTTTTCATTTATGTTAATTCATTTTCAATCCTATCTCTAGACAATCTGTCTTCTGTTTAGCAATAAAAGGTGCCAAGCTACCTGATTAAGTTAAACTTAGGGGCTGAGTCTCCAGTCTCTGGAGCCAATTTTATTCAGGTGTAGCTCCACTGACTTCAGTGGAGTTACTCCTGTTTTACTTGGGTATAAGCGCTTAATATACTGCCTTCTGGTAATACAGGCACTTTGCATTACATTGAACTCTGGATAGACTTTACAGAGCCTGTGTTCTTCATTGGAGGGGTTATATGTTGAGTAGCTTTGTATCACACTGTTATGAGCTGAGATGTTGAGGAAATGCAGTGGATATTCCATCAAACTGAACATCGTGATGATCCAGAAAAACTTTTGTCATGTGGCAGTTTCCTTTCCGATACTCCCTGCTGAGAGACTTAGAGCTGTAAACAACGAACCTGCCTGTTTTCCAATGCAGCAAAGGGGTGGCTTTAATCAGAACTGTTGGGTGGGATTTTCAAAAGTATTCTGCATTGGTGTAACTCTGCTCGCACTGGCATAGGTGGGGAAACTCCTACTGCTTTCAACAGGAGCGGAGTTAGGCCATGACAAAGCTTTTGAAAAATCCCACTCGTAGTTTTGTTTGCAAGCCTGCTCTTGACTTTCTCTGGGTGAAATTCACACCTGAACAGAGCCAGCATGAGGTCTATGCAACACTTTAACACCATTTGGAAGGCTTAAATGAGACTTAAGTGATGCACAGACCCAGTGCTGGCCACCTGCATGAGGTGAATTTCACCCTTTTTGAACTTGAACAACTCAGGCTGCCAGTTCTTCGGTTTACACATCGGTAAAATAGGCATAATAATACTTTCCTACCACATATTTTATTATGAGAATTAGTAACCATTTGGGAGCTGTTTTGAGTAGGGCTGAGCAAAATTTTTCAACTGAAAACCTAGTGGAAAATGTGCAAAGAGGCATGTTTTGGTGCAATGGCGGGGATTTGTGTGTTAATTGTTTCCCTAGTGGTATTTCAGTGTCAAATAGCTGCTATTTAGTCAGGTGAAGAGGAGGGCATAGTAGCTGAAGTGCAGGTGTTTCTGTTAACTGCTAAGGCAAAAGTAATGTGCAATGCAGGAAGGATCTTCTGCACCAACAGCACAGTTGTTCTGACACCAACCAAAAGTTTTAAATCAGAGTCTTAGCATGAAGAGAAGCAAGGAGGAAGTGGAACTAAAAGTGAAATGCCTAAGACTGGCACTTGATGATACACTGCAAAATAATTTGCATATTCTTAATGCAATAAGTAAATGTAAAACCAGAATAAATCTTGTACGAAGCACCCAAGGCCAACTGTGTAGCTAATAAATGAAGTTTCTTATGGTTATACAGAGCAATAAGGATATTGGAATAATTTATAGGTGCCAGGCATAGGGATCAACAATAATTACAAATAAATCTACAACTGACAGGCTACAAGCAAAAGCACTTATTGTTTGCTATGGTGCTGATGAATTGTCAAGAGAAATCTGAGTGGGGTGAAAAGAATGGAATGCTGTTGGTTTTTAATGATGAGATATGAATCCCAATTACTGCAGTCAGTGAAGGTTCAGTTCTGAATACAGTAGTGATTACTCTAGGTGTCTCATTAAAAATATCTGCATAGTAACTGGAAAAAGAGAAGTTAATAGGCCAGTTTACAAAAAAGAACCAAGAAGGGGTTAACTACCTGGAAACCTGGATATCTATCCGAATGGGGTGTGTGTATAATTGGGTACTTACTGCTGTTGCTTTGGTGGCATCTCAGTGTGCATATTGAAGACCTCTCTTACAGTGTGTGGGGTTCCCTGTTCTAACATTTGAATTATTCATGGTGTGCAACATGATTACATGCAGGTGAGGTGCAGATGGGAAGAAATGGTGAGCAGAGTGTTAAATGCTACGAGAATGGCAAACAACCATTTTGCAGGTGAGATGGAATCCTCTTAGAGTGAAGTTCATCTTTTTATCAGTAGTCTGCCTTAAAACCAGAATCGCTATTTGCACACTGTAATGCATAGAAAGAATTGGGGACTATCACTTTCTATCACAGTTAATGGAGCTTGATCATTCCCATTCAGTATGATGTAAATTCTGGATGTAGGGGCTTCCAGATGCAGCAGGACAGGTGTGGATAACCGTGGGTTAGGTTTTTTGACATGTCTGGTTCCAGCAGGGTTACCAGGCTGCATCTAATGGAATGTGCTATTAATGGAATGCCTCACTTGCATCTGGGGAATTCCAAAAGTCAACCAAAACAGCCGTTAAAGTTCTCTCCCTCTGTCAAAATAATACATGATGCTTCTTAGCTGGATCAAATGATGCTGTTCAACTCTCTGGGGAACTAGCCAACCAGTGTTTGCCCAGTGGTCCGAGAGAGATTTAAATCTTGCAAACATGGGATGGGGAAGATGACAGACCTCTTTTCTTTGGGTCCAACGTATGTTACCATGATGACGGCTAGTGTCCTATCGCTATTACTTTTCCTGACTAGGTTGTTAACACAGTGGACCATGGTTTGCTCCTGAAGACCTCCACTGAGCAAATACGTCCTGCACATGAGGCATTCCTAGTCTTGTAATCTGAGAGCTCAGACTGTTTCTTCTGGAAACATTTTCTTAGGCCTGTTTGTTTGTTTTATCCCTTCCACAAAGCTCACTGCTATGTTCCGAAGTATTTATATGCTGCGAAAACAGCATCATATGCTGGCATAGTCTGTCAATTTGGTGCCAGCAGAATGCCCCCTTGCTCTTAATCAAAACCAATTTTTCTAGTATTTGAGCAATTCTTTAACAGGGAATTGTTTAAAAAAAGACGTATTTGCAAAGTGACCTGGAGAAGGAAGCTTCTTTTCAGATGTGAATGAGGAGGTGGAAGATAGCTTTGCAGAGAGACTCTGATACGTGACAACTGAAGTAAAAAGAGGCAGGAGAAGTAAAGGGAGATGAAGTAGACTAATGCAAGGTCCACTTCATTTGTGTCCTAAATGAAGTTTGATGGCACAGGAAAGATCCTGATTCAGGCTGTCAGTCTCAGGGGCTAATATGTTATGGACCAAGAAGGGAGGAAATTGTATCAAAGAATAAAAAGACCCATCTGCATCCAAAAGCCCTGGGATTGGTGGGCAGAGCTGGTCAAATGGAAAAAATATTTGAAATTTGAAACGGGAGGAAATTTTGAGACAAATTTTAAAACATTTCCACCAGCCAAAAGGCAAGGGAAAAGTTCATACAAGTTTTACTTATATTTTTCTTTGTTCCCCCCCCCCAAAGTTCCTTTTTTTATTTTAAAAAGTTGCACTTTTGAGATTTGTCAAATTACAACTCATTCTACAAACAAATAAGGCTGTAGTTTCTGCATTCTCATAGACTGAGCCACGTTTGTCTTATGTGCTGTTACTTTGATAAGCTGAGACCCATGTGTGACATTTTGAATATAGCTGCCAGGCATCTGAGATAGCGGGGATGGTAATGAATAACTAAAGTTTGCTCTTCCGTTAGAGGTGGAAATCCCAGTGTGAAAAGTGGGTTTTATTCCTTGGTGTACATTTTTCATTGTATAATAGTATTTCAATTACCTGGGGTGCTTCAAAAGTTTTGACTTACATTGGACACCAATGTCAGTCACACGTATTGTATTTAAAGCCTGGTTTTATACTTTAAAAATGTTAAGTCAATATAGCTACAGTGCTCACAGGTGTGTGAGCATCATAGCTGTACTGATCTGACCCCCAGTGGAAGATTACTACCATCGCTTGGAGAGGTGGTCCTACGGTAATGGAAAAGCCCTTGAGTATAGTAAGCTGCCTTACTTATGCCAGCATAGCTTTGGCACATTATTTATCCTGCTATAGTTCGCATAGTGTAGACGTAGCCTGAGTCTCTTGTTGCAATACCAGCTTCATGGGTTTTACTTTTGGGAGGGACATCAGTAAAAATAAAACTGTACTTCTGCTATTTTTAGTGATGATTCAAAGTCTAGATAGCTTGGAAACTAGTCTCACAATATATCCCTACGTTTCAAAGCACCTTGCCACTTTAAATTTGGATGTTCCCTTGGTTAACATGTTTGAAACGGGTTCTAAAATTGAGCAAGTTATGCTTATTGCATTATTTGGCTTGTACTCAGTCTTGCAAATAGAACTGAAAGGAACCAGGATAGGACTTGGAATCTGAAAAATGCTCATTTGGTTTCAAATGCTTTTTTTCCGTCCAAAATATTAGGTCAAATACCAACACTTAAGGAAAAAAGGGGATGGAATATTGCAAAAAGCACTAGCTATTAAACTAACTACTTGGTCACCTTCTACCTTGGCTGTATCAAGTCAGACTGACAGTAACGCTTAAGCCAGGAGCACAGCTAGCTAGAGTAACAGGGAGAAATAGATGTTGCTCTTGCAATGACTCCTATCCTAGATTGGCCATTTTCTCTGCCAGTAGTAATGACCTCACATGTTTAGACCTTGATCCTGGCATAAGCTCTCTGTGCAAGACCACTGCCCCAGTTAAAAATTTAAGCCAGGACAGACTGAACTGAAGAGGTGCTTAGGGACCCTAAGTGAAACCAAGGTCCTTAAGTATTAGGTGCTATACGGACTTAAAGTATGGAATGAGAGACAACCCCAGCCCTGAAGATCTTACAATCTAAATAGACAACAGAAAGGGTTATGGAACGAAATAAAACACACACAACTGGTCCAAAACAAGGAAATTCCTGATTGTAAAAGAAGTCAGAATTTCAAAATGTTTCAACTTGGCACAAAACAATTTCTGAAATCTTCTGTGAAATGGAATTTTTGAAAAATCTATTCTGGGAGAATTGAAATAGGTGTGTTTGGTTTATTTGTTTTTGTTTTTTGTTTTTTTGTTTTTTTTAATTTTAAGGAGCAGGTCAGCTAGGGAGCCTGGATAGCTATCTGGTAGATGGGCTGATGGAGAGGTTTGGGGGAAAGCAAGAAACCTGCCTATCTGGTTTCTGTCCAAAGTTTCGTTGAAACTGACGTATGTCCATAGAACATTTCAATTCTGTTGAATCAGCATTTTCCAATGGAAAACTGTTGTCAGAAAACTTTTGATCCACTCTAATAACATAGAAGCAAAATGTGCAATGGGATGGTCTGAAAATAGCGTGTTAGTTCCAGGATTATTTTTCTTAGAATATTGGGTGAGGTTTGATGTGGAGGGGCTAAGCTAAACAGAAAAATGAAAGAAGGGAGAAAAGTCATGGGAGGCAGGGGGTAAGTGTGATAAGGCTCAGGGTGTATTTTGTATGTTAAGGCTTGTATTTAATGATGAAAATACTTTTATTTGAACACTGCATAACACCACAATGAGAACCTGCTACAAACAGAGCCCTACTTTTCCAAATGGAGGATGCTAAATCTGCAGACCAATTGCAGCTGCGCATTGCAGGAGGTGAGCATAGAGTGAGTTTGGAGGGAAAGGCTTGGGAAGTGTTGGAGCAAACAGCCAATCCACATAAGGGAAAGAATTTTCCAAGTCGGATGGGTAGAAAGCATTTGGACACTGATGTCATCCTTGTCCAAAGATTCTTGCTCATACTGGCCGAGTTTCTGAGTGGCCTGTTCCAGCAATTTCTTCTTTGCTGATCTCATGTGGCTGGGATCTGGTGTCTCCAGAATAGAGGCCTCATTTACAAGGTTCTGTGTTAGGAGCTTGCTAGGGGAAGGAGGAATAACCCCAGTTGGCTGACAGCTCCCTCCTTCTCCCTAGTGAAGCTGTACCTGCTACCAACACTTGTCTCTGCTCTTGCTGGCAGACTCTCTGTTCCTCTAACTTTATTAGAGAAACAGAATTTTTGATGCTGCATGTTGTTTTTTTCTCGCATTAATCCATTTATTTTGGATGCCTCCATTTTTGGGGTGCTCAGCTTTCAGACAACTTGGGCCTGACTGTCAGAGGTGTGAAGAACCTGCAGCTCCGCTTGACTGCAGCTCGGTGTGTGAGTGCTCAGTACCTCCGAAGTAAGACCTGAGGTGTCCTGAGTTAGACATGGATAATGAGCCATCCCATCTTCATCCCCACTCTTGAAAACTCTTGAAAATTGAGCATCTTGACTGGGTGCCTAAATACGGATTTAAGAACCAAACTTAAGCCCCCACTTCTAAAAATCTTAAAAAAAACCCTGACTCCTAGCCTTCTGTGCAGAACATCTTCAGGTGTTAAACCAAAGGGTTTTAAGTCTCTTTCTGCAGGATATAAGCAACTCCCATTAAGTCTATGGAAGCTAGTGCAGAGAGAACAGAGGACCCCAGACGGTCTTTTTGGTACTTGGGATTATGGTGCCTCTTACGCTTTCACTGTCAGAAGATCCAGGAGGAGGCAGCCCATGTTATGGCTATTGCAAGTTAATGGGGAAGAGACAGAAGAGTTCTGAACAGGGTAATGCTCAAATGTAATGCGGCCCTTCTGAAATGCACAGCACGTTTGCAAAATAAGGGACAAGGAAGAGCAATCCTGAAGGGAAGTGGGTTGAAATGAATTTTGCTTGGCATGAAACACTCTAGAGCTTATTTTTCATGGTTAATCATGCTCCGTGTCAATAGCATGAAATAAAAACAGTGCATCCCTCTGGGACAGAGATAGAGTTGGGTCTAAAAGGAGGTGCCGCAGACCACAGCCCAATGTACTGTGTTTCAAGCACAGTCAATTTATTTCGAGCAGGGAAAGCATAAATACAAGGATTTTAGCAAAGTGAGCTGCAGGAGAAATGTACATACAACCAATATAGGAAAGCTTATCGCTTTTATTAGGGAGCAGCAGGAAATATAGTAGCTTGTGTGCAGAATGCTGTTGAAATTGATATGCTGAGGGAAAAGTGCTGGCCAGCGACCAGCAGAGGGCGGTAAAGAAATAGAAGTGGTGTGTGTAATCCTGTAAAGGCTTTTGAAACCCCAGTTAAATGTTGAAAAGAAGAGCGAGAGCACCTCAGAGAGCTCTCAGAAGCCACATCTCCTCCTCCAGAGAGGCAGCTGCATCAGGCCAAATCAAAAGTGCTCAGCATTTTAAAAATGTCTAATCCTTCTGGCACCCCGGAGGATGTGATGAAGCAGCGAGGCAGAGATGGCAAGATGAGAAGGGAGGACGTAGATGATTCCCAACCCGAGGGGAAGAGGTTGAAGCTGGGGAATGAAGGAAGAAACAGTGGGAAGGAAGGAGCAGCAGCAGAAGAAATAATGCCAGGTTTGAGCAGAGAAGATCCTGAGACCCAAGCAGGGGGTGAAGGCAAAAGTGTAAGTGAGGATGTTTTCCTGGCTCTGAGCGGGAAAGGGGGGTGGGCTGTGAGGATGCCTTTGCCAACTTCAGGGTGACAGATAATTGCAACTGGGTATCAAGTAGTGTAAGTGGAACCTGATAGGGCATCCCATCTCCCTGAGACTGGAAGAGTGTAGCTGTTTAATTTTTTATGTTGGCTAGATTCCTTTAGATGCTGGAGTTTGTATTTTAGTCTGGATTTAGCATATATGACAGCTTATTTTTGGAAAAATATTCCCTGCTAACACCTGCTGTCAGCTTCCTATTAACCCAAAGACTTCCCTTCCCCAAGTATCTCAAGTTATCAGTCTATGCACTTATGTTATCTGTAGTATCATTTTGGGGAATGTTGTTTTACAGCTGGGGATGGGAAGGAAACTCAAGTGGAACAGGATAGTTTAAGTGACAGCACCACATCGAGAATTTGTCAGGGTGAAAAAATTCATCTGTTGAGGCTTTGCAAAAAAGCAAATAAACTCCTGCTGTTAGACAATTCTGTCTTGTTAGATCTGCCCATTATCAGATCTTTATAGGAGTAAGTTTTTTCAGTGTTACCTGACCGGTTATTTAGTTCAGCAGCTGTGCTTGACAGCAGGTGTTTGAGGCATAGCAGAAAGTGTGTGTGAGTGTGTGAGTGAGATATATATATATATATATATATATATATATAAATAAAAAAAGAGAAGACAGATTCCCAACCAGCTTAGGTTTTTCCTCCTGTGATACAGTCAAGCGAAGTGTTTGTTTTTTTGGAGGGAGGGGAGGGGTTGCATACATTGTATCTGCTTCTCTTCTGAAGGTGTTTCCTATTTGAGTCATTGTCACAATTAGGAATCAGGACTGCTAGAGTGGACTAGACAGCAGAGGGAAGTTTGTTGTGGTGTTTTCATTTGAAGTGTTCTCTCTCTACGAGTGTGTTGCTTTCTGGCATTGCCTTCCTGAATTAGGATGCCCTTCCCCATCAGAGAAGTAATCAATTGACTGCACCACACTTCAGTGGGATTTACAATCTCACTAATTTCAAAGGCAGAGCAGTTGGCCTGTTTCATCCTGGTGGAGGGCTATTTCTTGAAATGCAATAGTTTGCCTGACTTGACATATACGACTGGGTTTCAAAATATAGCTCTGTGCATAATGTCAAATTACACAGTTGTGTCCCTTTTTTTTATCAGCCTGTGCAACTGACTTCATGATGCGTTATGGTGTAAGATTGTGTACTGTAATTACAATGAATCATAAAAGCATTGCATACTTAATGTTGTATTACCAAAATGACTACAGAAATACACAGTTTGGCAATGAACAAGTAATAAAACAATGATGACTGACTCCTTCTGAAGATGTGGTAATATACTGGGGTCAGTAAATTATCCAAACCAGACAAAATCTGTTACTCTTGGAGAAAAAGACAAACATAAAAGGTGAATTATGAATGCATCATATTATAGGAATACATTAGCTGAAACCTCACTAAGGGCTAGAGTACAGCTGTGGTTCTCAACCAGGGGTACGCATACTCCTGGGGGTATGCAGAGGTTTTCCAGGGGGTACATCAACTCATCTAGATATTTGCCTAGTTTTACAACAAGCTACATAAAAGCACTAGCGAAGTCAGTACAAACTAAAATTTCATACAGACAATGACTTGTTTATACTGCTCTATATCCTATACAGAGAAATGTAAGTGCAATATTTAGATTCCAACTGATTAATTTTATAATGATAAAAATGAGAAACTAAGCAATTTTTCAGTAACAGTGTGCTGCGACACTTTTGTATTTTTATGTATGATTTTGTCGGCAAATAGTTTTTAAGTGCAGTGAAACTTGTGGGTATGCAAGAGAAATCAAACTCCTGAAAGGGGCACGGTAATCTGGAAAGGTTGAGAGTCACGGGGTACAGCAGCTTCTGATATGTATTTCTGTTTGCTTAGAAAATTACCACAGAGTAAAAGTTTTTTCTTGAGAAGATCCTCTTTTTCCTTTTTTATGGCTGAACAAAAACAACCAAACAAAACGAGAAGCTTACTTTTCCTTGCTTTGGAGCTCCTACATGTTAAATTAATTTCATTTTGGTATTGAGTTTGCTCAAATAAACAACCAGGGATAAATGTGTGTGGGCTTTTCCACTGACATTGAATGAGACTTTACAGGTTTATCTTTACGTTTAGGTAGCAGACTGTTAGGTAACAGACTGTTAGATGTATTTAGGCATTGCCTTGCTCAATATTGTGCTGCCAAACTGATTTCTGAGTCTAAAGACCAACAACTTGCAGTAGAATTTTGGCTTGTTCCTAAATCCCTTTCGCAAATATTGATGCTCCTACATCAGTTAGGTATAGCAATGCTGTGAGCAACAATATCTAAATAGTTTAATTAAAAAAAAAAAAAAAAGCTGGGCCTCAATACCCAGCACAATGCGTACTACTAGTGTATACAGTTCCATCAGGTAACATTTTCAGAAGCGAGTTTTATGCAGTGTTGTAGCCAACATCCTGTTGGTCCCAGGATACTAAATGTTACCAGAAGTCGGTCCACTAAAAGACAGTCTCACAAACCTTGTCTCTCAAAAGTGACTTAGGTACTTAAGAGTCTAAGACTTAATGAAAATCAATGGGACTTGGGAGTCTTGGTGACTAATCACTGTTAAAAATGGGACTTAGTCTTCTAAATCCCTCCAGGCTAGATTTGTAAAGGTATTGAAGTGCCTGATTCCCACAAATCTGGCCCATTAGCATTTTGAAAACTTAACCTGTTGTTATCCAGATAAGCACTGTGCTTGCTCACAAGTCTTGCCAGGATTGGGCCCATACATAGGAGGAAGACACGACTCCCGTTCCCTGCTTTACTCTTTTGCCTCTCTTAGCCTCATGGAAAAAGGCTATGGAAATGAATAGCCTTCTGATGTGTTTTGTATGAAGCATCCTACAGAACCTAATAGAACCCAAGGCTCTGCTCCAGTGCTGTATTCCAGCTGTCTTTCCCAGACGGGTATGTTAAAAACACTAAAGAAGCAAATTAGTGACACGACTGGTGATTGCTCCACACCTGCTTCTTTTTCAAAGCCATTTCCTCACTAATTAAATTTTGGGTCTAATTCAACCCCCCCGATATCAATGGGAGTCTTTACATTGACTTCGGAGCAGGGCATCACACTGCATTTTGATTTAAAAGTTCTACTACGTTTTCTTCCCTGTCCATTTTGTTTGTAAGCAGGCTGCCTGGATTTGCGCTGCTGTTAAAAGCAAATTGCATTTATGCAGCAGGGAACATTTTAAACTCCCTTAACAATAGAATCTCCTTTTATTCTTATTTTTTAACTTGTCTAACCATCACTGCAAGAGACTGTGATGTTCTTAGTTGTTTGTCATTTTTGTAGAGAACAAGCCGTGGGAAAAGATGGACTCCGTCCCCTTAGGAAGTATTGGAATGACTTCAGTTCAGTGTTAAGAAGGAGCTTTAATAGGCGTAGCAGTATGGGTAATCAATGCCTGCACTGGGAGAACATTCCCTAATAGTCCATAATGACTTCTATTTTAAAGAAGTACATTAAAAAAATTATAGTCTTTGACTCTTTATTGGACTGGTAGTAAAAAATCAGCACAATAAGAGTGCAATTCCTTTATATTTATTTCATTATTGTTTGTCTGACTCAGCAGCCATTCATCGGACTAGAAGAAAAGACTTACCCGGGCCATCAAATCTAGCTCATTGTTCCACTTGGTACAAAATCCTGTATTATGGAAGACTGCAGAGGCCATCTGTATTTTATGCTTGTGAAATGGTGCATAATGCTTGAGGGTATTTATTTATTTGGCATTGTACATTTACCCACCGCTATTCAGAACTATAAGTTGGTTGCGGAAGGGCAGTCTTGCTATTAGCTCTGCTGGATAAAATTGCTTCGTGTTCACCATTAAGATAAAGCCTGCATTGGCAGTGGTTAGCACACAGTGATATCTGGAATTATCCTTTTCCCTTTTTACTGAGAATAGGCTTTATATGGGGTAACAATGTGGTGGTTCAGCTAATTTTGGCTTATCGGGATCCACTAGACTTTTGTTTTCTTCTGTTCTCACTTTTTTTGCTTGTAATTTCTGCATTATGAACAAATTGAATAATCCCAATGGATTATTCAAAAGCCTTCAAAGAGGCTTAATGGCATTGTACAAATCTGTTCAAAGGTACTGGAGTAAGTTCATCTCTACTATGATAGCATTGCCTTACATTCGATGCAATTCCATTGAACAACCTGAAGTTATTTTGAATATACACTTCATGCATGTTTTCCTGCTGGTTTGTCTCTACCTTGTCATTGTTGAATGGTTGCACGCAGAATTAGGCAAGCCATACCCAACAAATAATCTATCAGATGAATGTAGTAGCCCTTTGTTCTGTTAGGGTGAAATTAATCTCTGTGCAAAAAGTGAGCACAAAGACTAAGCCGCCTCAGAGCCTGCAGGTGATTTAGGAGCAGCACAAGTACTACCTGGTGGATTTTTCCCTCTTTGTGTTAGCTGCAAGAAGATCTGTTTTTGTATGAACTGATTTATTATTTGCAATTTTCCATCTTTGATTACTGGCTAATTATTCATGGAGATTATCACTTAGACAGCATACCATATGCCCCATGGTGAGTCACCTAAACTGCATGGTATTGTTTCTGCTCCATGACTGAATGACTTGCAAACCCAAGATGGCCAAGTGAATACTTCCGATGGGAATACACATGCAAATGCATGTTCACACAAGTATTTACAACCCTTCCTCTCCTTGCAGTAATCCTTACAAACAAAAATTTGCTCATCAAATTATTTACAGGAAATGAACAAAATGAGGCAGTAGCAAGTCAAAGCAAATTCATGGGTTTTATTCCAACAGATACTTTATTATAGTGTTCACTCAGCTACAACTGTCCCTCCGATACTTCCTCATCCACAGGGTCACAAGTGTAAGAAGGTGAGTAGTACAAATGAAAGCTCCCAAGTGCTGAAATTTCCACAGCTGCAATAATTTCCAAAGGACTTGGTATGTCAGATGTTTATAGCTCTTTTTATCTTCCCATCCACCCTGCCCAAGCCAGTGCTGAGGTGAATGACCTGGCATGCTGATGGGGGTGGATGGAGGGATTGGTGCACATATTTGGCTATAGTATCCCCACCCAACCAGAATCCTTTCTGAGGAAAAATGTTTAACTTTGTTTCATAGTTCAACTTTTTGCTGATGTCAGCATTTCCAGGTCCTGCCTAGCTATGCCAAAAACACCAACCAGAAGAGACTATTTTTCAGCATTTCTGGTCTGAGCAGGAATCTCAAGAAAGCCTGTTCTTCAGGTATTTTCAGCCTGTTTTTTGCCAGATGCGAGAGGCTCAGGTAGTTTGAAGAGGCTTGACCAAGCAGTCCAACTTCTGGGTGGCTAGCCGAACGGAACCTTTTTTTGAAGATTTCCCATCACTAATCTTCTAGCTTTCTCTTTACAAGGTGTTTTTGTTCCCCTGTTCAACATCTACCTAAAACATCTATTTTAAAAAGCATGTAAATGTATAAAATAGTAAGCACACCCCTCATGTCTTTCCTTTAGCACTTGGACCTGCTACCTGCAATCTGAATTTAAAATAGACTTAAAAACTCCCTTCTAAAAATACTTCAACAAAATGAGTCTAAACTCTTCAAATATGAGAGGCAGAGGGTGAGGTGACTGGCTCAGCTCTGTTCAAGGAAAGATGTTTTTGGGGTGGATCCTCAGCACTGCAGGGAAGCCATGACCGCTTACACCAGCTGAGGATCTGCCCCAAGGAGCTCTTTGTGATAGGCTCCTATTTGATTCTAGTAGTTGCAAAGGAGAGAGCCATGATCTGATACCTTTCAGGGACTGTGTAGCTGGGGATGTCATGGCCTTAACCCTGCCCCCTGGGCATAAGCATTTTGATGCCATCTCTAATTGCATGATCACATGCTTGGCCTGGTTTACCACTGTTACTTAGGAGATACAATGACAATTCACAGAGCTGGTAAACAAAATTTTGCTGCAATGTTTTCTTCAATAAATGCCTTTTAGATGATCTTTTTTGGGTTGGGCAGAGGATCACTGGAAAAATACAAACCTGAAAACTGGATTTTCTCATTCTTCATAAACTCCCCACCCCCCTCCACATAGACCCAGATTCTCCCAAACAGTAACTAGCAACATCCCTGTGTCCAGTCAGTCCAAAACTCCTGGGTGGGTTCACAGCTCCTTTTGTCCTATGTGTATGGCTTGTGATTAACTTATTCTGACAGTTACGTTAACTGAAGGCCATAGGTGCTGGAACTAGAGATGCGGGGGATGCTGCTGCTCTCCCTGATTTGAAGTGGTTTCCATTTATATATAGGATTAATAGTCTGGCTCAATGGCTCTCAGCACCCACACTATAAAAATTGTTCCAGCCCCCCGTCGAAGCCTGCCTTTGCACACAGTATCAGAAGTTTGTGATCTCCAGTACCTCCTAGCTTAACAATATATTCATTTTGAATGCAACCTCAGATGCAGCTGTGCAGCATTGTATGCTATTTGGTACTACTCTGCTTATGCCAAATGGCGCTCAGGAGGATTATTTGTTTGAAAAGTCTCAAATTCTATTTACAAAACATACTGCACATTAAAGAGAGGGCAGGTTCTCAGCTAACATAAAATTGTCCTAGATCTGTAGCGAGTCTGTGTAACTTCAACAATTTACATCAGCTGAAAATCTGCCTCTGTGGATGTGAGCCAAAACCTGTTTTTAAACCAGGGTGTCTCTGTCCATCAACTTAAGTAGGCTTTGGATCAAGCCCTGAGTGTACAATGTAGAGTAATAGTGCAGACTGGTGGGCAAAGATAATACACTTTGCTTGTCTGCTAAATTAGCAGTCTTTTAATTTACAGGTCAGTGCTGCAAAATTTAGGGCTATATTGGGGCTTTATGCGCTGACCAGTGGGAAGGGTGGTGTATAGCTGTGCTGTCCCAAGAGGCATTGTTTCTGAATTGTTTCTGAATAGCCCCATACATCCCATGCATGGGAGCAAGGGGAAAGAAACGGATTTAACCCCTCTTTGGGTTTTAGCATATTTCCCACACCTTTCCCCTGCTGCCTGGTAGGATGGTTGGTGTTAGGGCGTGGTCCACTTTCTGCCTTCTTCCCATCCATTTCCTTGAATGTCATGTATGCAGACCCTGCTCTCTCTCTCCCCCTTATGTGTAGCCCTGATCTGGGAGAGCCCTATGTGGCTGTGCAGTGTGTGGACAAGGGTAGGAGGGTCTTACTCCCATGCATAGGACCTAGCCACAGCTGAGCATTAGATTTGTAGATGGCTCCTCTTGTCCGTTGCACCGGAAGGAAGCTGATTAAAAAGAAACTGTGTGCACTGCATGGGTGCTGACAAAATTTTTAGAAAAGAGTACTCATCATTCAAGAAGTCTGTCAATAGAAAAGGAAGGATGTTGTCATGGAAAAGATCACACAGCTTCTCTTTTAGGGTTGGATTGAGCAGAACTTTAATTGTGACATACACACAGGAAGCTATAGCTATAGGGAAGCCCAGACTGCACATCCCTGTGCTGATCTCTGGAACTTCACCTTGGTACAAAATATAGATGGCTTATTTAGGTTTTTTAAGATTCCTTTTTACATACAGATCGTATAGTGGAGTTTCTGATACTTAACAGGTCATTTACCGCACATAGGGTACTTATAACACACAGTGGGGGGTCTCACGGTGCCAGCATGTCCCGGTGATTCTTTTGGTGCCAGTGAGTCCCAAGTCACATATAGTCACTTGTTATCTATCTGACAGGGTACGGCTGGGTGCTGTTACAAAGGTAGTTAACGTCTTACAAGATAGGCCAACGATTTTGCATTTCTATTGTAGTTCTAAGACATCCTGCCCGAATTTAGCATTTCTATCCATTTCAGTCTAAGGCATCCTGTCTGAATTTTTGTGATTCCACAATGTCTTAGTGGTTACAGTACTAGCCTGGGACTTGAAATACCTGAGTTCAATTCCCAGCTCTGCCACAGCCTTCTTGTGAGTGATCTTGGTCAAATCACTTGGGCTTGTTGTGCTTCTGTTCCCCACTTGTAAAATTGGGATAATAGTACGTCTTTACCTCACAGGGGAGTTCTGCAGATCAACACATTAGGTTATGAGGTGCTCCGATACTATGGAAATTGCAGAGGAGAGGTGTATGAGACAGATGGGGTTCCAAGGCTTTCTCTTGGGCCAGCTCGGTGCCCGGCAGCAGAAGGACAAATCCTACCTTGGATGCATCCATTTATTGTTTTATTGCTATAGCACCTAGAGACCCCAACCAAGATTGAGGCCACATTGTGCTAGGTGCTGTATAGACACCTGGAGTTGCCAGCATCCCTTCACTATTGCTCCCAGCCCCTGTTGGCCTGAGGACTCAGGAATCAAGGCCCAGGTGTGAATTAGCTATTAGAACTATGAAAAAAGCCTTTAGTAGCCTGAGAAATGAATTGATACCATATAAGTACTTGGAATAGGGAGTAAAGATATGGTTGATCATTAGACTGTGAAAATAGTGTTAGTATAGACAAATGAAATAAACCTACAAGATGCTACAAGGATATCCCAGGTGGTAGGAAAAACTGACGATTGTATTTGAGAAATAGTTTGTGGTCCAATAATTCAAGACTGTTTTATGACACACCTGCAGCAGGGGTCACAGTTCAGGCAGCCAATAATAAACTTTGGCAATTTATGACTTCAGTGCCTAGCCATACAACTGTGACGTGGTGTTAATGCAGCTTCGTCATATAGAATAGGTTTAGGTTAGAAACTCTTATTCTGTTTAATTCATTAGGATATATATTTTTGTAACTGCTCTGGAATGTGTTTGTGAATTTTTATTTAATTTTTTTTTTTTTTTTGGAGACGGCATCACAGTGGTTAGAGATGGGAAAAACCTTAATAAATCAGCCAGGCCATCTCCTGGCTAATGAAGGATGGTTCCCTATAAGTACACTTTCCTGTATGTTGTCTAGTCTGATTTTAAAAATACCGAAAGATAAGGCTTTCACAACTTCCCCTGGGAGGCTGCTCCACAGTCTAATAAATCTTGCTGTCCTATTTTACATTTTGCAGTGCCATTTATTTTGAAGCTAAGGTACAACAGCCAGACAAAAGAATTTGAAACATCTTAGCTCTTTTGCTAAAATTCTTCCAGAAATGTATCCATATTTCTCAAGTCTCTCCTGCAAATAAGTTGACTTCTGACACATTTCTACCCTACCTGCACTGGAGGTTCAGGCCAATGTGATAAGTGTCTGAAAATACCATTGATGGAGAGATCAGTGGGAAACAAAAAGACAATTCCCATTTTGTTTAAATTAGAATTCTATGGGACTGGGTGCAACCTGTTTCTCTTTGTTAGCTTGAAATTTCACTGGGGCTTGTTTGGTAGATCGCACTGAGACTCAAAAAGCCAGCCAGGTTTGAAGAAAAACAATTGAGTAGACTTAAACTTATGTGCATTTAAAGAGTGATTTTTTTTTTTCATAGGCATATTAGAACTTTTTGCTAGTCCTGCTGCACTGGCAAAGTTAGCTACGTTTGTAAACCCTGTAGGCTTAATAGTCCTTTATGAAGTAACTTTCAAAATCCGTTATAAGTAGCTGTGAGGAGTCCATTGCCTGTAGCTTCTCAGCAGAGAGCTACCAGTTTACAAAATGTGTTGAATACATTTATGTGCTTGTAAAATTATTGAAGTTAAATACAAAAACTGATCACCAGAATGTGACATTGTTTGACATATCAAGTGCACAAGACAGGTAACCTCAGAAGTTAAGGTTGCTCCTTTAGTATTAATTGGGTCATGATACCAGACAATTTAAAGGGCATTGCAGTAATTCAAAAGGCTGATGGGAAGGAGAAAGAAGGTTGCAATCTACATCAGACATTTATGCAGTGAAGTCACATGAAAACCTATGGACCACCCAGAAATTTTGAAATGGACATACAAATTGTAAACATGAGGTATGAAAGTCTCTGATAGGGAACAATGCAGGAGATAATCTCTCAAGGTAATGTTCCAGAGAGAAAGGAAATAAGAGAAAGCAAATTTTAACTCCTGAAAAGCACCTCCAGGGAAAGCAGCAAAAAAATCTATATAAAACAAAGGACAAAGCAGCGAGAGAAGAAATAAGAGGAAATATATGGATAACATCACCAAAAAAACCTGGAACACTATCAGCTTAACAAGGTTCTAACTGGCAAGTTTAGACCTGCCAGAGGGCCTGTTAAGGATAAACAAAAAAGGAAAGCCCTTAAAAGTTGAAAAAGTCCTCAAAAAGAGCAACGGTCAGAGCAGTTTGAAGAGGTGTTAAATACCACAAGAAATTACTGATTTTGACAAAGAAATCAAATGCCTAGAACTAGACATTGTAATATTGACATCACAAGCAAAGAAGTGAAAGACAATAAAAAGCTGGGAAAGCTGCATGTGAAGACCAAATCACTAGAGAACAGTTAAAAGCTTGCAATGATGAGACCATTGATAGTCACCGATGTTTTTCAGCAAAGTGTGGGACCAGGAAAAACCTCCAGAATAATGGGGAAAATGGCATTGTAGTCATAATTCCTCACAAAGATGACCTAATTGTTGGAAATAACTGGTGAGGTGTTAGGCAAAGGCTTGTGCATATCATCTTAAACAGAATAAAGGAGGTAACTAAGAAAGTGTAAGCTGGTTTTTGATCCAGAAGACCTCATGTTGACCAGATTTTCACCTTCAGAATAATCATCAGAGAGAACATTCAATGACTACAACCACTCAAACGTCATAGATTTCAAGAAATCATATGACACCCTCCATTAAATTAATTTGGAAATATCTTGAAGTATTGTGTTATGACATGCCAACAAAAATAACTAACAGCACCCAGACTTTAGATCAAGGTGAAGTATGAACAGTTAAAGTAAATGTAGACTTGACTGAATGGTTTAACATACCACTGGTGTCAAACAAGGATCATTTGATCACCTCTAATATTTGGCATTGCCATTTGAGGAAAAAGTGTAGATTGATGCAACTCATGGATCATATGGCTTGCTTAACAGTACACTAGACGATCTAGATTTTGCTGATGACATAGATCTTCTAAGTGACAGCTCAATCAACATGCAAGTAAACATTGAAAGACTATCCAGCACTGCAAAAAAGTTATGAACAAAAATTTCACAACCACCTGAGCAACTCCCATTTCAAGCACTACGTCGGAAATCAAAGGAATACAAGAGGTGAGTCAATTCACATGCCGTGGCAGTAATGTACAGTCCAATGGGGATGTCCAGAAGGAAACAATGTCACAAAATGGCAGCTGCACTCACCAGTTTAAACAAGATTTGGTCATTGAAAATCTACAACTTACAGACCAAACTATGAATTTTAAACTGAAATGTTATTTCAGCCTTAATATAGGGATGTGAACGCTGGAAATCAATCAAAGTACATGCTAAATGCCTTTGAAAGCAAAAGCCTCAGGTATTAAATGGAATGAATTTCTGACACATCTCTACATTTGAATTCAACAGTTCCTTATCTCCAAAGTTATCCAGAAGAAAAGATGGAAATATCTGAGACATGTTAAGAGTGAAGCAAGAGCATCTGTTGTGGCAGATATATCATTGGGCAGCTCAAAGAACAGGCACAAGTGGTTGATGGAAAGAATCCCTCCACAGAGGGAAAGAATCCCTCCAGAATTTAGGGCTGGTCTATGCTAGGAAATTAGGTGGGCTTAACGAGATTGGGGGTGTGTGAAAAATGCACACCCCTATGCAGCATTACGATGACTTAAATCACCATGTAGACAGCTTTAGGTTGATGGAAGAATTGTTCCATTGACTTAACTAGACTCTTGGGGAGGTGGATTACCTATGATAATGGGAGAGCCCCTCCTGTTGGCATAGGTAATGTCCACACCGAAGTAGTGCATCTGTGCGGCTGTAGCATTTTCGTATAGACAAGCCCTTAGGTATTCCAGCAAGCCACAGTGAAACACAGCACACCGTGTGATGTGTAACAAGGAAACATCCACACCTTTATGGAAAAGTGCTCTGGAAATTAGTAATCTTACTATAGGTTTATATTGAAAATGCATAACTAGTTCAGGCTTGTATGAAATTAGGGAAAATATTTAGTGAGGTTTTCAGCAATTTCATTTTGTGTATTTACAGGCTTGCAAATCTGTCTTTGCAAAATATCATGACCACAGCAATTTTACTGCTGGAACATTAAAAAATTCACATTTTAGCAAAGAACTGTTTGTAAAAGTTTTGCAAAAACTGGACTGATTTTTTGAGTTCTCGGTATACTGTGAAACAGCAGAAAATACGTTTGAAGGGCATGAGACAGAAAAGAGAATTTTCAGCTATTAGTCAGGAGACAGGTGGAGAACAGCACAACAGAAACTCAAATACTCAAGTCACAGCCCTCTTGTATTCACAACTTCTTTCATTGGTCTCCTTTTCTCGCATTGCTGTCCAGGGATCTTGTGCCTAAGGAATGTACTGTCCATGCCACACAAATAACAAAGGCTTGCTTGCACAAATAGTGTTAATTAACATGCTGCACCTGTGCCTCTTTGGCAGGCCTGGAGAACAGTGTAGCATATTTAACAGGAGGTATCTTAGCTGCCAGCTTTTAAGGGCCTGATCCAAAACCTGTTGAAGTCAATGGGAGTCTTTTTCCAGTCTTTCAGAGGGCTTTGTATTAGCTCCAAGGGCTCGTGTGAGGATTGCTTTGGCATTCTAGGACTACGTTTATGAGCTGAAGGACTTTACTGCCTACTGGTAAACTGAAAAGTTGTAGCCTGAGACACCTAGGGCCAGACTTTTTTTTTTTTTTTTTAAAGGTATTTAGTGGGATTTTCAAAAGCATCTATGTGCCTAAATACTGTTGCCCCTTCCAACTCTAGCAGCTGGTCAGAGTTCAGGGCCCTGTGGATGTTCCAGTTGGTGGTAGAAATCAATGGGGTCTGGTATTTTCTTTTGATGCCATCTTTTTTATTTACAAAGAATATAGCAAGTCTTCCTCTACTGAATGCAGGAGGAACAAAGAACAAAAGGAGCAATTTCTTAGCTCACAGCTCCAAGCTTCTTTATCCAATGGACCCCAAAGGATCTTTCTCAAGGGTCACACTGTGCTTATGGGCTACTGCTTGGCTTCCTTGCTTTTTTCCTCTGCTGCTTTCTCTCTTCTTGTCCTGTGCTCAGTTTGTTTTCCTCTCCCACCCACATTGGTCACAATAACCAGTGGAAGGAACACTGTGCCTACCTGGTGCTAGTGTCTGGGTAGATTCCATTAGACCTTGTTTTAGGTGTGTCCCCTTAAGAGTTTCTTACAACTCTTAAGTGAACGCCCTGTTCATGCATCAGGTTGAACGAGGTTTTAACTCGATCCATAACAAGGTTTCACCCAGCTCATAACAGCACCTCTAAAAACACTGGCCTCTAATACTTATTGGGAGGTCCCTAGGTGGAGGAGGTAGACTGTGGACAGAAGGAAAGAAGAAAAATGTGGTTTTTGTCATTTGAAAAAAAAATAGCTTTAACACTTAAAATAACTTTTAAATTATTGCCACAGTTTGTGCTTTTTCAGTAATAGTGCTGCTTGATTCCTAGTCCATATTAACAGTGTTCTCTCTTGGGGGTGCCATGGAAACTATTTCAAGAGTGTTTTAATATGTCAGGTATGGTCACTACATATATTGCATCTTGGTGTTACCACACATTGCAGATGTATAAATTTAGGCTATAGTTCTTTAAGAAGCCTAAGGGAGTTGTGTACCCAAATCCAGCATGTCTGCATAGAAATGAAACATCTGATTCAAAGACCCTACACGCTGCATTTCCCTTGTAGTTCTGTGAACATATTTTCAGTTGTTGTTAGATCTGTGCAAGAATCCAATGGATGCTATTGGATCCATGCAAATGCTTTTTAGCGCACAGTGATGTATCCAATATGAATGTAGTCCATGGACTTGTAGCTCTTCTAGGCCAACCTAGCTAACAGGAAGTTAGCATTTTATATTCTATCAAACGATCTGCTCCTTTTGACAGCCCTTAAATGCACTGAGATGACATTGCAGTGAGTGTTTGTTGCTATAATTGATCTTCAGAAAAAGCAGACCAGGTAGCTAGCCCATTTTCTATTTAGACATTGTGTGAGCTTCCAAAACCTGATAGGAAAGGACCTTTTGGCCCCTGGAAGCTTGTGTATTATAAATTGTTGGTCCAATAAAAGGCCTCACTATCTCTGCTATACCCTGTCGATTGAAGTGACTGTAGACTTTGACAACACAGTAAATGGTCCGCTCAGCAGTACTGATACAGTGCAATGTCATTTAACTGCAAACAACTTAGAGGCACTTCCAAAAGGATTTCATGGCCAGTTTCCTTCATATCCATTTCCAAACATTTATGAAAATTGCCCTCTTCAATAACCGTTTCCAAAAGATAGCAGATGAGCTAGACAAAACTGCAAACGTTATGCAGATGGTTACAAATCATTTTCTGGCACACTGCAAGTATTTGCAAATGGACTGGAGATAGAATGGAATACTTTGCAATACATGAATGTGTTTAGAGACAATTTTGTTGGTGTCCTTTTGATACTGGCGGATAAAATATAAGCGTAGGTTTAAAGATTGCAATTACGGTATTGTTGAAGTGCTGGGAAATTAACTGGTCACTTATAGCAAATCCTATTTTTTTTCTTAGAAATATAAAAGTATCTGGAGCAATAGAATGAACAAACTTAAAATATCGGTCACAAATGCCTGTTGCCCTTTTATGAGATGTAGCAAATCATACATATTAAACTGGACAAGAGAGAGCTTTTAGCTTCTAGGAGGCTAGATCACAGAGGGATGTATAGAATGACAAAGATGCTAACACTACCCATGAGGCTTTCAGTAATTTGTGTGTGTGTTTGGATCAGGCCCTTAATGAATAACCCTGTATAAATATTTGTGTAGCTGGCAATTGGTTTCACAATGGGAATAGCAGTGCAGTAATAGCTCTGATGCTTATCAGTGCCTTCCACCCAAGGATCTCCGCTTTCTTCGGGAAGTTACTGAATAGGAATTCCAGGGGCTCAGCTCTGTGGTAAATCAGCCCCGAGATACTTCAGATCATCAGTGGATGCTTTTGGAAATTTTGACCCAAGTGCTTATTCAAGGTGACACACGTAGTTGGTGGCAGAGCTAGAAATACAACTTTTATCTCTTCTGAATACTTGTACCTTCATGAAAAGCTATCTTTGCCCTTAGCAGGTAATATCTTTCCATTTGCAGAGAGACAGAGAGCCATTTTTCTCTTCAGTCCCCAGGAGCAAATTGCTTGCTTTATTATTAAGAGAATGACCTTAATCTACTGTACCTGGTTAGATGGGAAAACTGACATCTCTCTGATAAGTACATTACTGGATTTCTTACTGTGATTCAGTTCCAGGTGCCTAAATGCACATATTTAACCATTCTCTTGCAGCCTTTATGCCACTCAAATGTAAAATAGTAACAATTTTTAGGATAACAAAACCACCCTTGAGGGTTTGAAACAGCTTTAAAAAATTGTACTGATATGGCAACATAATTAAAAACAAACAAATCCTAATTAAATTGAATGGGTTGGTGCACTTGGTACAGAGGCTAATGGCATCTGAAAAAACAAACAAAATGCCTACCTGCAGGAAGTATTTTCCAAATAGATTTGTTTTAGTCTCAGAAAAAAGCTATTTTAGAAACAAGGGAAATGATGATCTTGTATTTTTAACATGTCTTTAATTGGGATGGCAAGGTGACTCAGTAGACAAATAATGCAATCTGATAGATCCTTTGGGCTAAATGTTCAAAGTGTTTGAAAACAAGTGAATGCACAAACCTTGTTAACAAATAATGGGGATTTGTATGAAGACCTCTTCAGATAGACAGCTCTTTTATAAGAAGAGTAGTTTCTTTCTGGGCCCCTGGCTGTGTCACAGGTAGTGTTTGTGGTGCCATGTTGATTGTGAGTGCGTTTTCTTGCTAGAAGGAGCTAACACGAATGGAATCACCATGGTTAACAGAGACCCCACAGGCTGGGTTATTGTCCGCATCAACTAAAGAATTGCCATGGTGTAGTTGTTTTGTAGCTGGAAATTATCTGTCCCAATACTACAGGAAGCCAAAAACAGGGCTCGAATATTGAGTACACAATGGAAATACGGAGGTATTTTAGATTGCAAGAAGAGCTTGGATGCAGCTATCTAATGAGCTTGGATGCAGTTAGAGAATCCACTATTTGGTAAAGCTGCACAGGAGGAAAACAAGAGTGAGTAAGGCAGAGTGGAAGATTACTCCCCTTTATATATGCTGAAGATGCTTTCACTTTTTGAGCTGCAGAGAAACCCTGGCAAATGGATTTTAAGAATGGGAAGTAATCAAATGCTTGGATGACTAGCTCTTGTACTGTTTATATCAAGTGAAATTACTTTGCCTTGTGGTATTCTGTCTAACTTATGGATAAAAGTAACATCTTTTATATAATGCATTCCCAAATACTCAGAACCCCACTTTTAGAAGCTTTCTTCCTAATAAATTACCAGTGAGTCTCCCTGCTCTGTTGAAATTTAGTGTTGCCAAAGCAGTGTGGGTGTTTGGGATTTGAGTGTGCCATAATAAAAGGTTACTGACAGTCTTTGAAAGCTCATGTTAGAATAATTTTTTGTGGCACTTTGGAAAGAATGTTTTTCTCTTGCAACAGTGCTATTTTATGACCCGTTAATCATGGTTGGAGCAAATATAATTTATACACAGTGTCCATGACTTCCATTATATCCTTCAGCAGCTATCTCATCCTTTAATACTTAAAACTATTAACTATTAGGGCTTGGGGAAAGGGGGGGTACCATGTACAATGAAATAGTAATGTATATTGATGTATAAGGTTGTATATTCTTTCCCATCCTAAGAAAGGTTCCCATTTCAGATTGATGTACTTTGTTTGACTGACTCTGCAAGATGCTTAGTGATGCGTTAGTTGAAGGACACCATATGAAAGTAAATTGCATTGTGTTGTGTTGTACTTGGAGTTCAGTACACTGTAATAGGTAAACATTACTCTTAATGTAGTTTCTGTTTTCTCATAATAAAGGAGGGGGAATAAAATAACTTGAGTCACCTAACCTATTGACATTATAAGGAACTTAATATTGGTAGAGATAGAACACAGTGTATTGCGATGCCCCTTTGCCTTTGTGTGCACTGAAGAAATGAAGCTTATTAAAGGGAGTGTCAAAAATGAAAGCAGCAGTCGGGCATTCCCCATTTAGGAAAGGCTGCCTAATGAATTCCAAGTCAAATTTAAGATGCTGGTTTTGACCTACAAGCCCCTTAACCAGTTTGGAATAGCCTTGCTTGAGAGACCACCTCTCCCTTCATGCCATACAGTTGAAGTTTGCATCCATGGTGGCTCCCAAGGCAGGGCTCCCTCAATTTGTAGGAAGGAGAACTGCTGGCTGGAGATTCTCCATGAGGGTCCTGTAAGCCTGAAATAGCTCCAAATGCCTTGATCTTCAGGACATGATATAAGCTGATGTGCTTTTGCGGCAGAATGCTCATGCTAGAAGGGAGGGGGATCTAGTCTATTACTTACTGGCTGTTACAAGTGTGCTTTTGTTGACATGTAGGCTGGTCTACCTGCTGGAGTTAGTGTTTTTGTTACAATGATCATGACTTAGTTTTCAGAATAGAATCAGGGCTCTCTCAGCCTGGGGGAGAGACTTCTTGATTCAAAGGAACAAGCAAACAAAAAACTTAGAGAGATGTGTGTGCAGCCTCTCTATGGGCTGCTGGGTTTACCTCCATCAGGATCATTAGAATGATCCTACAAATAGGACCTCTTAGCAAACAAACAATTTGTTTTCAAAGATGTTTTTTAAATGTTGACAGGCCTTCATCTAGTAGCTCAGGAAAATGTTCAAGAACAGTATGTGGAGGAATGATCTTGGAAAATATTTTACAAAAATTGAGCCTGATCCAAAGCTTAGTGAAATCAGTGGAAAGGCACCAATTGAACTCAATAGGCTTTGGACCATTCCTTGTATGAGCCACAGTAACTGTGTGCTGCCTATGTTACTTCCTCCTAGGCCAAATTCTGGTACCCTTACTTACGTGGTGGAGCCATTGTGATTTGAACAGAATTAACTGCGGCGTAAGATACCACATAACACAAGTCAGGGCAGTGATGACCTCACTTGAACATTTCCCTGTAGTTTCTTAAACAGATCACTAGATGGCAGGTGATAAATGCACAATAAAATGTTAAAAAGGAAAAAGCTTCCCTTGGGCCTGGTTTTGGCCTCGTTGACTGGTGAGATTCCATTTACTTTGATGGATTAAGGCCTATAGGTGCAACTAAGATCAGAGTCAGAAGCCTAGCAAGTATACAAGGGGAAACTTTAACTCTCACCATTCACTAGGGAGAATTGCAGAGCATTGCTGTCTACAGTATACGCTGGAGATGTGTTACTTTGAAGTAACAGGCAAATCTTTTAAATACTTTTCAAATACAGGAGGAAGACACTGTCCTGTCCCACAGAGCAGAAGTACTTGAGGTGTATTCCCATCACTATGTGAAAGGGTTTGTGTGTCTCTTCCATTACCAGCCAATCTCTCTGTACCCTGAGACAGTGTGTATGGATTATGTAATCATTCCCCTCCAGTGTCTATGAAGAAGACACTCTTGTTTGAAACGTTCATGGCTTGGAAAAGTTTTTTTGTTTGTTTTTCTTTTCTAATATTTGAGCAAGAAAAGTTTATGCTGGGATTGTCTGTAGTCCAAAGTCTGGATCCTTGCTAAAACAAAGAGGAATGGAGCCATAGGAGGCACAGATAGCAAAACACTTAAGTAGGCCAGTGGTTCTCTGTCTCTTCTACTAAATGGACCACTACAAAAAAAAAAAATACTGTCATAGACAGCTTCATAATCCGTATCCCATTGCTACTTTGTGCATTCTGCTAAGAAATGTGGCACACACCACTGTTATTCCAGGGAATATAACTGTAATCCATCATCTCATCAATCCACCTGCATACACAGAATTGGTCCCGTCACGCTGTCTAGAGTGGCAGACTATTAAGAAGCAGGGCACAAACCCCAAATTGGTCGTGAGTTCTTTACTTAGAATTCATCAATCAGGTATCAAGTGTAAACTCCTCTGGCACTATAACAGCCTAACCACAGTGTCACAGATAGTCCCCTGGGGTACTTTGGTCTGTCTTACCACCCGCATAAGCCTACCTTTGTGATAGATGGTCTGTTACACCAAAAATCACAACAATATTCCGGTTACTCGCAATCCCAGACGACTGATCACTTACCCGAGGTCAATTGCACTCTAGATCTTACTCCAAAGAAAATGCTAGTAACCAGTCCTATAATAAATTAGCTAAAGATATATTAACTAAGAAAAAGAAATGAGTTGTTCACAAGGTTAAAGCGGGTAAACACACACACAAATGAGTTGCAGTCTTAGGTTCCAAAAGGTCATAGAAGCTGCTGTAGTATACAAGCTCTGTGTCCTTTAGGACTAACTCAGACGAAGCAGCTGGGAATCCCTTGTTTATGCTTCCAAATCTTGCCCTCCCAGTGTCCAAGCAGCAGGGAGATAGTTTCTTCTTGCTAGTGATTTTTATTCCCTTCCTCCCAGAGTTCAAGATGATGGCATGAATTCACATGCATGTCTCCTCTTATGGGGTTGGGAAGCAATGCAGTTCACAAAGTCTCTGTTCTTTCATGTTTCACAATGACTTCTTAGGTTTCTATGGGCCTTCTTGATGGGGAGGACCCAACACCTTCTGTAGGAAGCCAGTATTTAACATTAATTAATAGTCTGACTACCTGTCTGACTCTCACAATTACAGAGGATTTCAGTGCAAACAGTTGATCAGATGAAGTACAGATGTTATAATGAGATTATGGAGCACATGTAGAATGCTGCATGTATTAAACATTCTTGTATATTTAATGTTTATTTTAACAATACAAACACACAGGTAGGACAAACTGGTTTCAGTTACGTATCCGTCATTGTTCAGTGGAAGCCTAGGAGCCTTGGCATAAATTGCCAGCTTGTTTGCCAGCATCACATCCCCTACAGAATGTTTTCTAGTCTTTGTCCACTTGGAGTTTAAATGTCCCAAACAATGAGGCTTCCACCTTAGGAGCCTGTTCTGCAGTTAAATCACTTTACCGCTTTAGGAATCCTAAATTATTTCTTTTTGCTTATTATTCTTCCAGGTTTCTCTATCTTCCCTTGTACCATCCTTAGCAATTACTAACACTTCTACAGTCATAAAGCATGCAGTTTGCAAGCAGGGAATTTGCAGGTCCCTTGGTGTGACAGAATTACAGCAGTTGAGTGGTTTAACATAATAATGTCATTGTAAAGCTGCAGTCAACTGAGTAATTTTCAGTTAGTTATAATTGGAGTTAGTTGTTAAAGGTCATTTAAGATTTTTACATGTCAGTGAGAAGTGGCGGGAGAGGACATGTCAGTTGCCTTGCCAGTGGCAGATAGTAATGTGAAATTCCTGATGCTAGTTCCTGTGGAAGAGAAATGTACCACTTGAAGGGTGTATGAATGCCAAGTTGAACACAAATCTAGTAAGAAGGTCTCTTCTCTTACTGAAGAGAGAGAGACTTTGTGGCCAGTGGACTAGATGTCTGCAGAGATTCTCCGAGTTCACCCACTGAATAATGCTACTTATATGGCACTTGAGTTGTTCCTATAGTTACTGGACACACAGCTTCCTCAACCCATTGTGTTTAAATGTGCAGGGATATAAAAATGCCTGTGCCATGACTATGCATAGTAGTAATTCATCTAAATCTAGCAGGCTCCTTGTAGGGTTTTTTCTTAATTGCACAGCTATATTTCATTCAGTTGTACACTATATTTCCACTATATCAGATTCAGGTACAGCTTTAGCCATTAAAAGCCCAGCATTTACCTACGGTGAAGTCTGAGATATCAGTTAATTCCTATTCTAACTCGTATTCCACCGTGTGTGGTAATTATAGGTAAATGTTGATTGTAATGGTGATCACAATGATTAATATTGCTCATTTGTATTTCAGCTGAGTCTAGATGCCCACACAAAGATCAAGGCCTCATTGTACTTGGCATTCACAAACACATAATCTGAGACAATCTCTGCTTTATAGTCTAAATCAAGAGCAGGAGGGGAAACGGGCATCAGAGATGTGAAATGACTTGCCCTATGTCATACAGCAGGTCAATGGCTAAGCCAGGAATAAAGCCTAGGTCTTTGAGTTCTAACCCAGGGCACATTGCACTTGAACATAATGCTTCTCAGTACTGAGAAATGACCAATAACATAGAATCACTTTTTAATGGTCTACAGTTTAATGTTAATGGATCTAAATATGACCGACTTCTGCAATTCTTTATTTTGTGGTGTATTGGTTATTTCAGAATAAGAACTAGTGGGTCCATGTTAGTTAGAACCAAGTTTTGAAAATTGTTGCAAGTATCCCTGGATGGAGTGTCAGGTTTTGTTAAATTGATAAGAAAAAATGAGTTTGTCAATCCAAGTTGTTCATGGAGGAATCATCCTGAATATCTAGAAATATGAGATTAAGAGTATTCAGTGAGATGAGACCTTCAAATAACTATTTTTTAAAAAAGCAGTCCTTTTTAATACTCCTAATTTTGCATTCTCTGACATCAGAATAATGTGGGCCATTGGAATGCCACTCTAAGTGGAAGTATCTCTTCTGCAACAGCTCCAGGGTAACGATAGGTTAAAATACAACCACTTCCATGGAGATGCTATGTATTCTTTAAGCATCACATGCATTTGTTGTAAAATGAATCAATTTTTTAGTTATAATGCTTTCCAGAAAATATTAAACTTTCTCTTGGGAGCTAGCATTCAAGCACAGAGTGAAAGTAATCACAAATAATATTAGCTACGCTGATGACCTTTTGACGGGAGCTGGGAACAGAGAGCCTGGGGTGGCAGCCCAGCTTGGAAAGGGGTGGGGAGCCCGGGGCAGTGACCCAGCATGGAGGGACAGTGGGGAGCCTGGGGTGGCTCCCACCCGCCCCAGCGTGACAGTCCAAGCTCTGAGCTGGCATGGGGTTCACAGCAGGGAACCTACCAGCCTTTCTGGTCAATTTCACCGCTCCAGCAGGGAGCAATGAAGTTGACAGGAATGAGAGCCAAGGGCCAATATAAGTAATTACGTGTCTACACGGACACTGTGTTTCCCTGACTACCCTGACAAAACCTTACACTTCTCATGGCTCCGGAGTTACGATGTTGGTGTTGTAAGGCACTTACATTGGGGCGGGAGCAAGGCTGTGTACGTACTGACACAGTTAGGTTGACGTAAGATATCTTATGTTGACCTAACTCTGTAGTGTAGCCCAGGCCTTAGTGCTTTGGTTCATGCTTTGATATATTCTTGAGCCATTACTCTTACGTTTTGTGTTTTGGCTTATTTGAGTGTAAATTGCCTGTCAGAGACACTTGAATACAATGGCTGAAATTGTGGCTCTTTTGAAGTCAATGATAAAACTCTCGTTGTCTTCAACAGGGACAGGATTTCACCTAGTAGCTGATGGGAGCCTACAACTGGTGGATCAGTGAGTTAACTGTTTTTTCTGTCGTCTTTCCTCCTATGGATGCCGGATATATATTTTGTTTAGGTCACAAGTTTATCCTCTTTCCCATGCATGTACACCCCAAATTACCACCACACAGTTGGGCATCAGGCTCGCTGCTCTGAAGAAATACAGGGGAGCAATAACTGGGGTGTTGGATTTCAGGGTTTGTTACATTAACAGTTCTTTGTGGGTGAACGGGGCATGATTGAAACATTGTGGCAGAGCTGTGTATAGACTACTCTTATTGAAGGATTTGCTATAGAACAGTATAAAGACACATTCAAAGAGCCATCTAGAGGCACAGGACAGGAACAATGAGGCACTTATAGGTTGCTATTGAGGCACATTGGTAGAGTAGGTTGGGAGAAGCTGCACGGTCTTTGCTCAGGTTTACTGCGGTCAGTCTTTAATGTTTAAATACAAATCCTAACTTGATTTAGAATGGATTATTCTTGTTTTATACTTCAGCAGGAGTCCTTCCCCTCTAATTACTGTACATGCTTTGTTCATGCTTTTTCTTGGTTTGAATTGATATAATGTATATAAATTGCCTTGTACCATCATTTCTCTTGTTTTACTAGTTGAGATGTATTGTGTATTCGATTCTAATTGTGTTATGGTATTTCCAATGAATTTTTTCTTTGTTTTCAAAATTAAACACTTTAATCACAAAAACGTAATTGGATTTAGTATGTGTGATTCATAACTCACCACACTCTGATTAAATTACAATTCCTTGAATTGGACTATAACTAAATTGACAATAAGTATTCTGATCGATACATGCATCGGAGAAGTAAAATCTGCTTTGAGATGCTGAGAGGTTTTTGTTTGTTTGTTAGTTTGTTTTTTAACTAAGATCTATATTTTAACTAAGGAAAAATCCATTCACCTTCCCCTGAGGGTGAAATTGTTGACTGTTCTGTTTAGAAATTGTCTCTGAGTAAAAAGTCCATATAAATGAATGGAATGTTTCTTGAACAATTAATCACCATTGCTTAATTTAAAACAGATAATGTGGTGGAAGACTAAAGTCCTGTTTAAAGAGCAATGACTCCTCTAAGAGCCAACCCTAAATAAATAAATGAAACTCTACCATCACCACATTCCATTCATGAGGCAGTTTCTGAATATCAAAAAGGACAGTTGCTTTTTCCACTTGTAAGTGCACAGTAGATCAGAACATTGCCCTGTCAGCAACTAATGTTTTAAACCCACCTTTCTCATAGATTTTAAGGTCAGATGGGACTGTTCTGATCATGTGGCTTGATCCCATGCAAAACTCAGGCCAGAGAATTTCAGTCAGTTATTTCTGCCTCAAGCTCATAACTTCTGTTGGGTGTGAGAGCATCTCTTTTTAGAGACATCCAACACCAATATAAGGACTTCAAGTTATGGTGTATCCACCTAGTTCCTAGGTAAGTTGCACTAATGGCTGACTGCCCTCACTGCTAAAATAAATGAAAAATGTATTTCCTGTCTGAATTTAGCTAGCTACAAATTCCAGCCACTGGATGTTTATGGTGCTAGATTAAAGAGCCCTCTGCTGCTGGAAATCTTCATCAGGTATAGGTACTTATAAATTGTAATCAATTCCCCTCTTAAAAGTCTCTTGAATAAGCTAAGCGGATTCAGTTTCTTTAGTCTCTCATTATAAGGCATGTTTTCTGAACTTGAATCATTCTTGTAGCTCTTTAGTGAACTCTTTCCAATTTTTCAACATCATTTTTGAGGCATAGACACTGGAACTGGGCATAGTGTTTCAGTAATGGGCTCACTGATGCCACATACAGAGATAATATCTCCCTACTTCTATTTGATACTCCCCTGCATATACTTCCAATAATAATATACTCTTAGTCACTGCATCACTCTGGAATCACATGTTCATTTCATTATCCACCATGATCCTTAAGTACTGTTTGGAGATACTACTCTCGTGGGTACAGTTTCTGTCCTCTGGGTATCTCTATCTAATCTTTATTATAGATGTATAATCTTGCCTTTGGCTGAATTGAAATTTATTTTCTTCAAACGAGCCCAGTTTACCAAGCAATCCAAATGGCTCTGTGTAACTGACCTGTTTATTATTTGCCACTCTACCAATGTTTATACAGACTTTACCAACAACATTTAAGATACTGAATAGCATCGGTTCAAGAACAGAAATCTGTGGAACCCCACTAGAAACTCCCCAGTAGGATGATGACTTTCAATTTATTTTTTCATTAGCCATTTTAAATCAATTTTATGTGCTTCATTGATTTTTTTCATACCATGCTAATTTCTTAATCTGAATAATGTATGTTACTAAATCAAATGTCTTACAGATATCCAAGTATTTGAGGTAAACAGTTATTTTTATCAACCTGGTTCGTAATCTCATCAAAAAAACAATTTCAAGTTGGTTTGAGTAGACGAACTTTTCATAAAATCCATGTTGATTGGCATAAATTATGCTGACATCCTTTAATTCTTTGCTTACTTTCCATGATTTTTGCCTTGCATCAATGTCAGGCCACCTAAGTGGTGATTTCCTCACCTTGACCATTACATTGCATTTCAGTTGTAGCTAGAGGCTTAAACTAAGATCATAGTCACATTGTACTACCTGCTGTACCTACAAATACTAAACCTAATAAGAGGCAGCCTTTGCCTTGAAGAACTGATGTTCTGAGATCTCGAGCCTTCCTATTTTCAGGATGTCTTTATCCATTTTTGGGCAACAGACAAATGTATTGGCATTTGGCCAGAAATAATGCCTGCTCTTGCAAGAATTAATATTGCCAACTTGTATATTGGACAATGGGTACCTATGCTGCAAAGTTTTTTTTTGTTTTTGTTTTTTGTTTTTTTTAACTGTGTATTCACTATTCTGGCTTTACATTTCACCAACAATTTTGAAGACTGGTTAATAACTAGTAATGGGATAATGTGACCCACTGTTGAATGACCTTCCTAGAGAACTGCTGTCTGCTTCACAGGAAAAATAAATCCCAGCATTATGACTGGTAGGAACTGGAGCCATTGTTGGAAGTCTCACCAGCGGAAGCAAAGATTGAATGGGGCTAGAGATTAGTGAGTGACCTGCTAGTGTATCAGAGTCTGGTTCAGTTTGGATAATTATCTAAAGATTTGGCTACTGATATGTTTGAGAGAATGGAGGACAGTGTTCTTATCTGTTGGGTTATCATTTTGATTGAGGCCTACCAGCTTGCTACTTTCTTCCCATGCTAACACCATCAAGGTTACCCAAAGTGTTTCAATAACTCATCTACTGAATCCTATTGAGCTATAACTTGAAAGTCAGTGTCTCTCTCTCTCTCTCTCACGCACACTCGGAAGTTATATTGTACTTCAGAGATCACTGCAACATCCTCTCAGCTCACCAGAGAAGGCTGTTCTTCTATTACATGCTTTAAAATCAGTTTGTCCGCTCAGCAGGACCTTGTGGAACATTTACTGCACAAAGGTAGAGGACTGGGCTGGGTGGTCACTCTAAGATGACAAAAATACATTTGTTACTCATTAGGAAACTGCAGTCCCCACATCACCAGTGCCTTTTATCTCTGACTGAGAGATTTGTATTTGGCTATGGGGACTTTTATTCCAGCTGCGTATTTTCTAAACAAATACAGTTCTAAATCCTACATATAGAAGATACAGCTCAAAATTAGAGGGAACTGTTTTATTAATCTTCCTTTATGGAATCCAGAAGTTTCAAAAGACTAACAATTGTCATGGTACATATTAAAATATTCTGTTATGGAATCAATATTATGGAGTGCTATAGAGATGAGAATATTTTGTATACATTATAGATATGATATCTTCTTCTTGCTATTTTTTACCAGCCCATCCTAAAGTCCAAAATGCCCTATGTGATTTTGGCATTCTCGATTTAGGAGCATTGGAAATGAAATGTGCATTTTGAGTTATGTTTGCCTGGCCAATAAATAAAAACTTTCAGTATCTCTCATTACTTTTTCTACACTTTGGTCTGAGGAAATACTGTATAAAGGAGTTAGTGATATTTGGAAGTGTACAATTCACTTTCCATACTCACAGGAACACACATTTTCTCAGTGTTTGGGAATTCGCTAACTTGTAGCAGATGTGTTAGCACAGAGTATGGTAAAGTAATTTTGTAGGGTGTGTAGTGCAGGTTTAGGAGTAACTCTGTTTGTACTTGACAGAACACTTCGTGTTAATTGCAAACACATGGCATCTGTTGGCACATCACAAAGAGAATACACTTAAAATAAACCCTTTGCATGTCTCTTCAGTATTGTCCTCATTTTGGAGTAATTGCCTATAAGAGTAATAAAGTCCCGAGAGAATTAAGGTTTGGTAACTTCATTCTGAGGCTGAAGTCAGCAAAGTTGTATTGTTCGTAGCTCCTGAGCTACTCATTAGCTTTTTCAGATGATGTGGAACTCGCAGGTTTCAGCACCCATACTGGCCCAGTCACACAAACCAGTCTCATGTACCGCATAATACATTGGAGTTACAGCACTTTCTAGCCAAAGATCTCAGAGCCCTCATGTCATGTGGAACCAGATCACGTACAATAATGTAAAGTGTGCTAATTTGCCTCTCCTGTGAAAAAGTAGCATACTTTACATAAGCTTGAAAGGAAGGAGTGTTGTCTAGTGGCTGGAAAGGGGTACTGGAGGTAGCACTATGACAAAGTGGAAATTTCCTGTAATATTTTTATGAATGATATGCACAGCAGTGACTCACTTAACTAGGGATTGCTACCCAGTGGGTGCAAAAGGGTTAAACAGCTGCTCTTGTGGCAGAGCAGGAGATAGGAGTACTGTGAGAGCTTCCATAACTCAGGCCTGGTTTACATTGGCTACTTAGGTCGACTTAGTCACTTACATCAACCTACTTACACTTGTGTCTACACTGGCACCACTGTTAATTCAAATTAAGGTGCCTGGAGAATCGACTTAAGACCTCTGCAAGTGGCATAGTGCCTAAATCGAATTTGTTAAATAGATTTAGTGTCCGTGTAGACACGTCACTTAAATCGAATTTATTGACTTCCAGAATGTATCCCACAATGCCCCGTTTTGACTGCTCTGGACTGTGCTACTCAGTGGTCACACTACCAGGAAAAGTCCCCTCCCCTCAAACCTCGGGAAGATTTGAATTTTCATTTCCTGTGCTGCCAGCGTGGAGAGAGCTTTGTCACTGTCACTGTCCTCCGCATGGCTACTGTAAAGCCCAAACACACTCCAGCATGGAGTCGACTAGAGGTCTTAGATCTCATCGGGCTGTGGGGCGAGGAGTCTGTTCAGGCTCAGCTCAGAGCCAGCAAAAGGAATCTGGACATTTATGGGAAGATATCCCAGGGCATGCTGGAAAAGGGACACAAGAGGGACGCTCAGCAATGCCGCATGAAGATCAAGGAGCTGCGTCAGTCGTATCAGACAGCCAGGGAAGCTAACAGCCATTCTGGCTCCTCGCCCAAAACATGCCGCTTCTGTGATGAGGTGCCTGCAATTCTCAGTGGCGATCCCACCCCGCAGCATCGATACCTCCACAAGATCACAGTCCATGGTCAATGACAAGGACTCCGTGGACGAGGAGGAGGCTGAGGAGAGCAGGGTACAGGAGAGCGGGATGTCCGTTCTCCCAGAAAGTCAGGACATATTCCTGACCCCCAAGCAGTCCAGCAGCACTAATGATCCTGGGGAAGGCACATCTGGTGAGTTTTTTTTTTTTTTTTTTTTTTTCTTCTTCTTCTTCTTAGCATTTCTGTCCTTTTATATTGGGGGGGCACGAAGGGGATTTTAGACATTTTGGCGACTGTCCTGTGGGGTTACCCAAGGAACAGTTGATTTATGTGATGAGAAATGCTATGTTTAGCATCCGTTGATATCTCACGGAAACTTTAATGAGTGTAATCTGTTATCCTTCGCAAAACTTTTCAGGGGAGGGCTGCCTTGTTCCTCCCTCCACGGTAGGATACTTCGCTGCAATCAAGGGAGCCTGCATCATGGCGGAACACTGATGGTACCCCGCTGCGTGCAGCAAATCTTTGTTTTAAGCAGAGCCTCTTCTCTCCTCCCCCCCTCCCCCCAATGCTCTCCGCAGTTCCTCTCTGTAAGGGTTTAAAATACCAGCAGAGCTTCCCCGCCACCCACCAGGCTGTCCTCCGATCCTCTCTGTAATGGCACAGCGAGCAGACCGTTCTGGGATGTCAGGAATGGAATGAGGCTCTGTGTTTGCCCTGTGCACTGCATGGCGATTATTGCCTATCATGGGGTTCATTGTCTACATTGTTGCAACTATATCATTTTCTTCACTATGCTAACGGTGGCTACCTTGTTATTTTTCTTTCATTCTGTAGACATCTCGGCATTGGACAGACCCTCAAGAAATGCTGCGGAAAGACTATCTCAGATTAGAAAGAGGAAAAAAAACCAAGAGATGACCTGTTTGGCAATTTCATGAACACCTCAGGTGCCTTAGAGACAGAGCAAAAAGCGTGGAGGCTGACCTTGTCCCAGAATATGGACATAGACAGGGAGAGTCACAGAGAAATGATGATCGTAGTACCATGCAGGACATGCTGCGAATCATGCGGGACCAGGCAGACATGCTCCGGCAGCTTATGGAGCTTCAGGAGGCACGGAGGCAGGACAGAGTCTTGCTGCAGCCCCTCCATAATGCTCCTCAACCGAGGGCTTTGCCGCCCTCCCCCAAGAGGTCTCGGAGGAGATTGTCTAGGCTGCAGTACATGCTTGCCTCCAGCAGAAAAGAGTGGTGGCCACACTAACAGCTGGCCAGCAAGCTACCACCCTACCCCTTGAGACAGTGAATGAACACTCCCCCACTTCCCCCATGACTTGAATGTTCAGAAATAAAGCTTTGCATCATTTCAACATGTTTCTTTATTAAATCATATCTTGTTCAGGAGGGATTTGGTGGACACAGATATCGATTGGGAGGGAGGTTCCCCAAAGGCAAACAACATACAGGAACAGAAATCAGTCCTGCATCTCAGTGCAGAACCTGGTTTTCAAAGCTTCCCTAATGCAAAGCACTCCATGGTTAGCTCTCCGCGTAGTGCTGGCATCTGGCTGCTCATAATTGGCGGCCAGTCTTTCTGCCTCCACAGCCCAACCCTGGGGGAACCTTTCCCCCTTTGTTTCACGCACATTATGAAGAACACAGCAAGCAGATATCACAGAAGGGAGGTACTTCTCACTCATTTCCAGCCTAGTTAGGAGACTCCTCTACCAACCCTTTAAACGCCCAAAGGCACATTCTACAACCATTCACAGCCCCGATGTGAGTTTTTTGGTCATGGAAGAAAGTGCCCACCTGCATCTTAGAGAACATCCCCGAGTTACGAAATACACGAGCGTCCTACACCTTCCCAGACCACCACACATTGATGTCTGTGAAATGACCCCTGTGATCCACAAGCCCCTGCAGGACCATGGAAAAGTACCCCTTTCGGTTTATGTACTTGGTTGCTAGGTGGGCAAGTGCTAAGATAGGGATGTGCATCCCATCAGTGCCCCTCCCCCCTGTAGTTTGGGAACCCTATCATGGCAAACCCCTCCACTATGTCCTGCACATTTCCCAAAGTCACTAGCCTTTGTAGCAGAAATCTATTTATGGCACTGCACGCTTGATTCATGGCAGTGCCCCTGTAGATTTACCGACTCCGAATTGATTCCCAACCGAGCGGTAAGAGTCGGTAACGGTCAGGGGTTGCCAGCTTCCACAGAGCGATGGCGACTCCACCGTCAGAGCTTGTCTCATGCGAGTATTCACGTGCTTCAGGGACGGGGCCAGCTCCAAGCACAGTTTGAGGAAAGTTGCCTCTCACATACAAAAGTTTTGCAGCCACTGATCATCATCCCACAGCTGTATAACCATGTGGTCCCACCAGTCTGTGCTTGTTTCCCTGCTCCAAAACAGGCGCTCCGTGGACTGCAGATGACTTGTTACAGCCTGCAGTAATCGGGAATTGTTCTGTTCAATGGCCTGTAGCAGGGCAGCCTCGGTGGCATAGGTGTTGTCTGTGCTTTGGCTTCTTGCTCTGTTTCGAAAATAATCGATAAGCCGCGATTTATTTGTCACGCTCACAATAATAGTGCAGAGTTGAGCTGTCTCCATGTCTCTGCAGCAATGGCGATCGTGGGGAGTAAAAAAACGGCATGAAAATACTTTTCCTGTTTGTGTGGCTGGGGGAAGAAGAGTGGGGGAAGCAGTGTTGCATCATGGGATGATGACACTCGTCCCAACAGCCACCGTGGCTAGTTTCATGGTGGGATAGCTACCCACATTGCACTAATTTGAATTAAGGCTGGTCAGTGTAAACGCAGGAGACCTATGCAAACAGCATAGTGTATACATGCTGCTGCGACTTCTAAAAATCGGCTGCTGAAAGTGGACTTAAAGTAAGTCGACTTCCCTCGGCAGTGTAGACATAGCCTCAGAGAGAGGTTATGGGCTTACTGCAGGAGTGGGTGGGTGGCTGAGCTTCTGTGGCCTGCAATGTGCAGGATGTCAGACTAGATGATGGTGATGGTCTCTTCTGACCTTAAAGTCTGTGAATGTAAGAGGTGTTGGGACATGTAACCATCTGGAATGATATGAATGGGTCATTAAAGGACTAGCTGAAACTGACCCATTCCAGTGAAGGATCTGGAAAAACCACAGAAGCCCCATTGACTGACTGAAGTGACACCTGTCCATGGGGAAATCTCTGGCAGGTGGAACATGTAACTCAGCAGGGGTCAGCAGAAGGAGGAACATAAACCGAGAGATGATAGGGGTCTTTGACGAGCTCAGCAGCTCTCACCTGGAATTGACAGCAAGACAGATCCAGAAATGGATTCCATAGCAGCTTGGGTGAATGATTGTACTGGCTTGGCCAGTATGGACTATGTCTTAACCTTTGCTTATGGATGGTGTTCTAAGAATTTCCCGATACTGTGTTCCAGTTGACCAATAAATCCTACTGTTTTTTGAAAAGGCTGCTTTGGAGTCACTGCAAATACTTGCTGAGGTGCATTGGGCCCTGAAGAGTGTGTGTGGTTTAAAAAAACCAAAACTCTGACCAGGAGTCTCTCTCAAGTTGGACTTGCTGGGCAGAGCTCAAGGTGCGAAACTAGGATCGCTAGAGCTGAGAACTCGGCCTCAGAGGCATTGAGACATGTTGCTTACCATTAAAGAAGACAGAGACTCCCTGGGAGTCTGGCACAGTGAAGAGGTTCCTCCAAGGAACTGTGTAAAAGCTGGGGCATAGCACAGGTCCTGTGAATCCGTGAGAAGAATTCTGGGGTTTCATTGTATTTATCTGGTGTTGAGAATTGGAAAGTGTTAACTGAATTAAAATCCCTTCTTTGCTGTCACAACTTTAGGCAGCTAATTTCAGTTCATAGAGTTTTATGTCACAGAGATTTTTGTTTTTCCTATAGTCAATCTATTTTAAAAAATATTTATCCCGTGGCAGCTATTCTGGCAGTGCCAGAACCAAGCCAGGCAGCATTGACTCCTGGAGACATCAGTCTGGTGAATAGACACATCAGAGGGTTGTGATAAGCATGGACCAAAATACCACCTGATTAATACCACCAAATGGGGCGAGGGAAGGTTAAGCTGCAGGCAGGGTCTAACGCTTAACAATGCATTTCATTTTATCATCACTTGTTGTTGTTTTCTTACAACATTCTTGGCATTTATACTTCTGAGCAATTAGAAAAGAGTTTTACGGGGAGGAGGCAGGTATGATACATGGTTGAGGGATTTGAGGTAACATTCTATATGAGAATATGTCAGACAAGCCAAGACTGATAGATTCCCCTTGGACCATAGACGCAGCATGTTATGTTTGGTCAGCATAGGTTTTCAAATGGGGCATTTAGATATTGTTAAGGAACAAGTGCGTGTATAAGTGTGTTTAACTCTCTGTGTCTGAGCTGAGGCACATTAGAATCAATAGGAGTCGTTCCTGTGGCATGGACTTTGGATCAGGCCCTGTTAGCACAATTTCCATTGTTAGTTTTTCATAGAGGTTAAATGACTAGCTTTCTGGAGTGCTGTATTCCCTTCCTGGCTGTGTAGCAAATCAATGCCATCTTACTACATTATATAGATGGGGGAGCACAAAGAAACAATGAGACAAATAAAGTATTTATTTTTGAAGATGAAGGCGCTATAGAAATCCTTCATATTTTTATTAATGAGAGAGGATATTCTTCTTCCCAATACAATGGTCCAATCTTGTGTGGTATTCAGTACCAATGGGGAGCTATGTGACATTTCACCACTGGGGAATTATAAGTCCTAACAATGAGGTGAAATGTTCAATAAGTGCGATGAAAGGATGTCTGACTATGCAGATATGGGGATAGATCTGATCCCAAAATAACGCCAGGAGCTTTGATACCCAAAGCAAGCGCTTAGAGTATTATGAAATTACCTTCAATTAGGGAACTAATCAATGTTGCTCTTAGCCTGTCCTTCCTATAGTTGTTTCCAGAGCCTTGGTCTGCACGAATCTCCAGGGATTAAGTTTTCTTGTTTGTATCTTTTCAGTTGCTGGGTTTTTTTCCCATCTTCCTCCTCGTTAGCATGGAGGATGCAGTGTATGCTAGCCAGCACAGTTCCTTAGGGTTTTGGTTTTCACCTCTAAGCCTTCTTCAATCGCTAGAAGAAAGAAAGCTTCTGATTAAGGAACTGACTTGCCTACCTCAGGGGCTGAGTCACCTGTGAGATGCATGAATTCTTGTCCTTCCAAGTAATTAAGGAATGTGAATTCTGACCTTGGTTTTATGTGGTAGGTGTCTGCTTTCTGCTGCTTTGCTTTATTTCAATAAATACTAGACAACAATTTAGCTTTTCAGTGACTGTTTTGAAGAGCTGCAGTGGGAAGGAAAAATACCTAGTACTATATGCTCTGTGGAGAAGGAGAATTCAGCCTTTTTAAGGGCTGTTATTCCAGTCCTTCATCTTCTTTTCTGTGGTAAATAAATATACAGGGGCTATAGTTACAGACTCTATAGGAATAGGGCAGGGCTCGGCCGAATCCCAAAATATCAGTAGCCTTTAAACTTGACTATGAATGGTTGAAAAATAACAAAAAGTAACAAACTGGTTACAGTCCTTACACAAGTGAAACACCCATGTAAAATCAGTGGAAGTTCTACTTGATTAGGGCATGTAAGATCAGGCTTTGCTGTGGTAGATGACTTTGCACGTCTTTTGTATTAATACCCTCTATTAAAGGTACAAGTCTGACTGACTTCCTTGCAAGGTAAGTTTTCTGTGCTGTAGTTGCACCTGTTGTTTCAGCAGCTGGGGTTTGTTCAGCTAATTACAAACATGAGTCTTAAAAGTAAAAATAATACTACTTGTATTGCGCTTTTCATCAGCAGATCTCAAAGCACTTTACAAAGTAGGTCAGTATCCCCATTTTAAAGATGGAAAAACTGAGGCACATTGTGTGGTCATGTCTTGCCAAGGTGATCAAGGTAGCCAGTGGCAGATCTGGGAATAGAATTCAGGTTTCCTATCTACCAAGATCTCACTACTAGGCCACACTCCCTTCAATCAGGGCACATTCCGTTTCCTTTTCAGGAGTGTTCTAAACCTTCTGTAATCTTTGGGCTTTGTAAACAGTCCAGGTAAAAGCAATTGGAGCATTATCTGTGAGTTCACGACTTCCTGCATGAGCATATATTGAGTACAAAATATTATTGCCCCTGTTTTGAACGTGCTTTTCATTAGCCACAATGTTGCAATAGGTAAACTTTGCATATTACTTTTTGCATTTCAGGGTCATTAGTGATTGCTGAGTCAGCAACAAAACCACTCTTTGTAATGTTCTTAGCTATTATGAATGAGTTAACCATTTGTCTAATCGTGAGTGGTAAACCAATCACCCAGGCCTTCTTTCCCCTCTTCTTCAGTGCATCTTTAAAAGGTTATATGGGTTTTAGACAGACTGAAATATTAAGTTCTTGAAGTATTACAGCAGAGTAATCATGACACTGCCTATTCAATAATAAATTTAGGCTTTGATCTTGCAATTGATAGTCCACCTGCATGCTGTCAATTGTAGGATTGTATCCCAGGAGGCTCAGGTATGTGAAAAGGCTGAATGGATCTATGAAGATGGTGAAACCAGTGCAATTGTGTGTGGCTATGGCTTTTTGTTTTTGTTTTTTGGTAGTCATCTGTTTCATGAAGGGATTAACTCAGATTTTTCTTTTGTCATTAAATAATCCAGTACGTTAACCTAACATTTTACTATTTATCAAGGAGATAGAAATATGCAGTGCAAATATAAAATGCAATCCTTTGAAGGTGCGATCCTCAGGGTGAAGTACAGAAGAAAACAGTTTTTTTTAAAAAAAGGGGAAGGGGTGAGAGAGGAGTTTGGACTGTTTTCAAGTAAAAAGTAAACCCTTAGAATTCAAACAATGGAAATTGAGGTGTAAATCTCAAAAGTAAACAAGTGTTATAATTAAACATGCCTCTTTCCATTGCAGTTAAAATCTTTCATAGTATAATACTACTCTTCCAAATGAAAACTTTCTTGGCCCATTGTGTTCAGCTTCAGAGCATATTGGAAATGCTAGCAGTAACTTTTTTTTTTTTTTTCCAGCCAATGGCTTTTAAAAATGTCACACAATTCTCCATGCAAGATGCAATGTGCCTATGTTACATATTGAAAGTCCATTTAAAGTTTCAAAAGTATTAGACTGAGATTTTCAAAAGTGGCTAGTGAGTTTTGGGTGCTAAAGAGCTTGTTTTTCAGAAAGTGCCCATCACCCGCTTTTTGAACATCAGGTCCCTTTAAGGTATCTAATTTAAACAACTAAAATTTTAATCTCTAGAATCACTAGTAACATTTGAGAAACTTGGCTTCAAAGTGTGTTTTTAGCGTTACTATATCTAGGCCCATATTTTCTCTGTATGTTGTCGGCTTTTATGTTATCCACAGCAGCGATTCTCCAAGTGTGGGTCATGACCCCATTTTAATTGGGTTGCCAGGGTAGAAAGGTCCCGCTGGGAGCTCTGGGGGTGATGGTGATGCCAGAGTTGGGAGCAGTGAGCTCTGCCTGGATGGGGCTTCAAGCCCAAGCAGTTTAGCTTTGTGGGATCCTCTTTGGAATAGGGCCCTGTAATTGCTTTGCTATCTATCCCCTGCATACCATTTCCTGTACTGTGGCACGTCCTGTATTCGGGCACTGGTGTTTACCTGGCAGCTCACTCCGCACGTGTTGAAACCAGTTTGAAAAGTTGCTGTAGAAATAATTTTAGCAATGGACTGTTTCTGAAGGAAAAGTCATGGAAAAGAGGGATAATGAAGGGCAGTCGATTGCCACTGGGTGGAAAAGAAGGGCTGACCACTAGGATCCAAATAGCAGTAAAAAACTAAAACAACAAATATGATCCAAAATATTTGGAATATGGATTTACATGGACTGGTTTTCAGGAGGACCTATGGTCACAGCGTGTGATGTGGTGAAGTTCTGGCAAAGGAGAGCTTAAAACTGTCTAATGTTGTGGAACTTGCAGACACTGCACAGTTCTTTTCAAACAAAACTGCTGGATTTTTTCCAGTGAAAGCTGGGAGAGCTAATGGGCTAGAAAATAGTACTGAGAATGGCAGCTACCGCAAATGAGAGAGCCCTTCAGGCATCTTGCTGTGTCATACTGGATAGCTAGACCTGGGAATCCGCACGCTACTGGAGGAACTTTTTTCTGCCATGTGCCAAGAAAGTGTTTTCGATTATGGTGGGGCAAGGTGCATCGACTCAACTTGATTCGATTCCCATGTCTAATGACACGATTGCTAAGCACATTCATGGTCTGGCAAATGACGTGACTGAACAAGTGATTGCCAAAATCAAGAGAAGTCCTTTTTTTGCCATTCAACTTGATGAAACAATGGATGTGTCGGGTGCTGATCAGATGCTGACATATGTAAAATTTTGAGAGTGACAAATTGCAAGAGGAATTTCTGTTCTGCAAGCCATTGAGACAGTGTGCTTGCTACAGGGGAACAGATCTTCGTGCTTCTGGATGCTTTTGTTTCTGAATCTGGCTTGAAATGGCAGTGTTGTATAGGAATTTGCAGTGATGGTACTCGTGCAATGACTGGAAGAAACAGCAGATTAGCCACCCGAGTGCTGGCTGTTGCACCGCAAGTAGTTTGGACTCTCTGTATTATATAGGCAAGCCCTAGTTCCAAAAAAAAAAAAAAAAAAAAAGCCCTCTATTCACACAGTCAACATCATGAAGAGTAGCTCAACGAGTGTATGCCTGTTTGGAGTTTTGTGTGATGAGATGGTAGCTGAGCATCGTCAGTTACTTTACCACACAGAAGTTCAGTGGCTGGCTCAAGGAAAGATTTTAAATCATTTGTTTGAGCCCCAAGGAAGTGAGAATTTTTTCAGCCAAAGATTCGCTGCTGGCCCAAAAGTTTACAGACACCAAGTGGCTTGCTTTGCTAGCTTACCTAGTAGACATTTTTGAATGCCCCGATGTGTTAAATACCTCACTTAAAGGGCAAGATGCGTTTGTCTTTTCTCTCACTGAGGAAATGGAAAGCTGGATCAAGACCCCTTTCTTGTGATACGTTCGTGTGGACAATGGCAGTTTGAAGCGTTTGTTTCAGTGGATGACTTTTTGGATGAAAATGCCTTGCCAAAGCATGACTTGCAGTCCATTGTCATCAGCCACCTGGAAAGCGTTTAAACTGCAGTTTCGGGAGTACTTCCCTGCAAAGGATCGGAAAACACGGTGTTGATTAGAAATCCCTTCAATGCAGAAGTGACTACAAGTGCTGTTTATGTCATTTACAGTGGAAAAATCATTGATGGACCTTTCCTGTGACAAGAGGTTGAGGCTGAGATTGTCTGACCAACCTTTTGCTAACTTCTGGATTTCTGTGTGAGAAGACTATCCAGAGCTGTCATCTGCAGCTTTGAAAGCACTCATGCCATTTTCATCCACCTATCTGTGAGAAGCTGGCTTTTCAGCACTGACTTTTACTGAAAAATTAATACAGGGCCCATCTCACTGTTGAAGATGACCTCTCTTTACCTCAGCCACGCAGAAACCTGCTTCAAGGATTAGTGTTCATCTATACAAGCTCACCCCTCCCATTAGGTATGTATTTATTTTTATTATTTTTACTACTGGATATAAAGATTGTCTTGTATTTTGTATTGTGAATTTAAAATATTTAGTGGCTACTTCTTGTAGATACAGCCTTGTAATGCATTTTTTTATTTAAAATGCTAACTATTCTGAGTAACACAGGGCACTGGGATTTTGTAGTCATTTTTCTTGTCAAAAGCGGGTTGTGGTGCAATGAAGTTTGAGAACTGTTGGTCTACAGCATTCATAGTCTTACTGCAATATTTGCAACAAATTATCAGACAACTTAACTTTTCCTATAATTTCTCTATTGACAGAACATTTGTTTGACCATTGTGTTACAGTTCTGAGGTAACAGCATCTCTGATCCCTTCCTGGCCTCCTTGAAGGCACTCTCTATCAAGTCTCAGACTCTAGCAGTCAGCCTGTTTTACCTAGTGTTATGCATCTTCCTCACAGAGACCATGGGAGGTTTCAAAGTCCTTCAAACCCTTCCAGAAGGGTTTTGCCCTCTTGGTTAAAGTTTCATGTCAGCTCTTTGCGGTGAGTGAGAATCAACACGCCTCTATATCAGACTCCCCACTTTTATACAATTCTCTGTTGCTTTGCCTGCTCGGCTCCTTGAACCAAGCCAAAAATAGCATTTGAAATTCCTCCGAGAGGGTGGTATTGCAATCTTCTTTGCCTGTCATTAGATTTGCAGTAGTTAGCCCCTAGCCGTGTTAGTTCCTGATACTTCGTTCATGCTCAGTGACTTTCCCTCTGTCACTGCATTGCTTGTCGTCTTTCAAGAAAAAACTTAACCCGTTTGCAACTGGCAGGTAACAATAGAGATGGTGCGAGGGAAAGCAGAATCATACACGTTCTTTCATAGAAATCAATCAGATGCTTCCCAGCTCTTCACACACAGTAAGAAGGTGATATCATCATCTTGCTAAAAACACAGGCTTTGATTCAGCAAAGCACTTGAGCATATGCTTAAATTAATTCCTATTCAGTGAAGAATTTAGGCATGCACTTAACTGTAAGCATATGCATTAAGTCCCATAGAAGTAAATGGAATTTAAGCACTTGCTCTAAAGTAGGGATGGATTTAAACACTTGCTTAAAGTTAAGTTGAAGTGCTTTGCTGAATTGGGTCCATAATCATGTTCATAATGCAAAGGTCAAATTCCTCTTCTTCCTGGGATATAAACAGAGAAACTAGTACCAACATAAAATAAATTCCAGTTCAAGCCTTCTCAGGTTTGGCTGTTCCTGCTGGACTTGTCTGTTTCAGACCCTATTGTGATACTGACAGACCAGGTGCCAGCTCATGTCAAGGTCTCCATGTCTCAAATGAACACTGACAAATAGGGCTTGTGTGACTTCAAGCCATGGTGAGGGAAATCTTTGAGGTCCTGGTGGCTGGGGAGACGTTCATTTTCCTTGATTAGCTGGACTTTGCGGAAGGTTGCGTTATCACAGTGGGTGGACGGGGGACAATGTGCGACAGCACGGGCAGCGAGGGTGCTGGGGTTGACTTGAGGATTCCAGCGATGCACTGTATCGCAGTGCTCAGTTGGACATCAGGAAGATGAGTGTAGCTGCTTCTGGTCCATACCGGTGCCCGGTACTCGGCTACGGAGCACACAAGGGACATCGCTGATGTCTGTAGCACTGATGCTCCCCAGCTTGTGCAAGCTTTTTTGGACCCACACACTTGACTTCTGATAATATGACTTCAACCCTGCTGAAGCGTGAAAGCTGAATGGCGTTCACAAGGCGTCAAAAACACACACCCTGTGAAATTCCCAACTCAAAAGATTCCTGGCTTCCATTTTTCTAAAAGCTTATGGGCAGCCCTAAACTGCATCTGCACAAACCATGGCAGATGCGGATACTTGATGCACAAATGGAAAATTAAAAACTCTTCAGTGTGTGACTGTGGTCACCCAGAACAGACCCGTAGAACATATAACAACTCAATGCCCAGTTTGCAAATACAAAGGAAGCATCACAGTGTTATACTCTGCTACTCCTGATGCAATCACCTAGTTTAACCATCTAAATGTAAAATTATAGTTTGTTGCTCTACATCAGTGGTTCCCAACCCGTGGCCCACAGTGGCCTGTGGGGGCTTTTAAGGTGGCCCACCACTCCCCTCTTGCTGGCTGCATAGGAAGCTGCTACCTAAGGACCCAGGCGGGGTGTGTTGTTGCAGGGCTAAAACACCGGTGCAGTCTCTTTGCTGCATCCAAGGGATGGGAGATTAGCGCTCCTCTCCCCCTGGCTGTAGCAGGGAGCACAGCAGCAGGGCAAAGTGCTCTGCCTGGGTCCCTAGGCACTGGGGTCCCTCCTGGAGCCAGAGGGAGGGGAGCACTGATCTCTCATCCACCTGGCAGTGGCTGCAGAAGGGAGCCACTGCTTAGGGACCCAGGTGGAGCACACAGGGCTACAGGATGCTGCAGTTTCCCTGCTGCAGCCATGGGGACGGGAGCTCAGCACTCCCCTCCAGGCAAAGTGCTCTTCCTGGGTCCATAGGTGCTGGGGTCCCTGCTGGAGCCAGAGGGAGGGGTGCACTGATTTCCCATCCCCCTGGCTGCAGAAGGGAGCCACTTCCTGGGTCCATAGGTGCTGCAGCCAAGGGATGGGAGATTAGCGCTCCCCTCCCCCTGGCTGTAGCAGGGAGCACACCAGCAGGGCAAAGTGCTCTGCCTGGGTCCATAGGTACTGGGGTCCCTGCTGGAGCCAGCGGGAGGGGTGCACTGATTTCCCATCCCCCTGGCTACAGAAGGGAGCCACTGCCTAGGGATCCAGGTGGAGCGCACGGGGCTACAGGACATGTGCGGTTTCCCTGCTGCAGCCAGGGGGATGGGAGATCAGCGAGGAGTGTGGCAGTTGGTGGTGCTGGGGGGGAGGCTGCTGGCAGAGAATGGTGGCCCTTCAGGGTTTGAAAAATGATATCTGTGGCCTTTGAGCCAAAAAGGTTGCGAACCACTGCTCTACATCTACATCGGCCATATGAAGAAGAAGCTGGAATTGGTTTGGTTCACCTGCGTGTTAGTATAGCTAAAATAGGTATTAGAATTTATAAGAATGTTTAGATTTTATTGAATGCTTGTGAATTGCTGTATGCATTAATCTCAACTTTTTATAACCTCTGTATTCCATATTGTAAGATAATATTTGAATGGTGGTTGTGAGTCTCTGTGACTGTCTCAATCACCAGACACAGGAGAAACACTGATTACTGTGAAGGGCTGATTGTCTACAGAAGGTGTCATGCTCTTCCCAAAAGGAAAGGTCCATCGATACCAAATGGACTATTATGCGATGTTACAACTGAAATTTCCCATGTGCCATCAACAAGAGGACAAATAGAGTTTTGTTGTCCTGCTCTCCTCCCTGTGAAGATAAGTGGACTGCTCCGCTCAGCTGAGCTTGCAGCTCAGAGCACCTGGCAGGAGGGAATTCTCTATGCTGCTGCATAAGTGAGAAATCTCCAGCTGCTTAGCCTGGGTTAGCCCTAATAGGGACATACGGAACTTGCTGATTATCAAAGTTTTTATTACCTTTTGAAATGTAAGACTATAACTCATTTGTGTACTTATATTTACCTGCTTTAGCCCTGTAAATAATTCTCTAATTTCATTTTCCTGTTTAATAAATCTTTATGTAGTTTATTCTAGGCTTCGCTGCAAGCATTGTCTTTTGTGTGAGAGCTAAGATGCAATTGACCTGGGGTAAGTGACTTATCCTTTGGGACAGGGAGTAACTGGAATATTGCCATGATCCTTGGTGTAACAGACCATCTATCACAAAAGTATGCTCACTTGGTGGCAAGATAGATCAGAGTACCCAAGGGGACTGTCTGTTTAGGGTGTTATAGTGCCTGAGAAGTTTACACTTGATGATTGATTGATTGAAATTCCAGTGTAGAATTCCCAGCCAGTTTGGAGTTTGTGTCCTGGTTCCTAAGAGTCTGCCTTGAGATTGGTACTCACGCTCTTGAATCACTAGAGACAGCGTTACATCTATATCCCTCTGCCCCGTGTTGCATGAACTGCATGCAACATGAGGACTCCATGCTTGTAAAACTAAACTGGCTTTTTATTAAGAGAAGTATTTACAGAAGTGCTGCATCTGCAGCTAGCATTCAGCCATGTGCACACAGCCTGACTTCCTGTGGCCTCCTCCTGCAACCTGTGCTCTTCTCTCCAAGTTCCATGCAAGAACAGGTTGCTACACCTAAATGATTTCTCTCCTATATCCCTTGTATATAGGTTGGAGTTGTAATAAACTACACTTCCACAGTGAGGGCTTGACCCAAAACCCCGGGGAGTTAATGGAAACACTGCTGTTGACTTGGATAAGATGCTGAGTGTGCAGGGCTCAGTTATCTCCTAATAGGGTTTCAGCCCCTGCTGAGTTAGTGAGTCAGCAGAAGAACCCTGATGCCCTTTTAAAACCAGGTTTTCTAGTTTGGCTAAATGCACAGAGAGACTGGACTATATGTAGGAATCACTGGGTAACATTCTGTGGCCTGTGTCATGCAGGAGGTCAGATTAAATAAGTAGTTCTGAACCTGTTGACCATTGTGGACCACATCCAATACTACCTTGATGGCTCTGAGGATGTCACATGGGCTACAGCTGTGTGCTGATTGGGCTGCAAGTGGCCCATGGGCCACAGGCTGAGAACCACTGGGCTACATGATCATACTGGCCTCATCTGGCTTTAAAATTCATGGTTCCATTAAACTGTTTAGTTAATCAAATGTCCTTGTCAGTATGCATATATGTACATACATTAGCATGACAGATTTCCCCTTAGTATTTTAACGTGGCTATATTACAGATTTCTACTCTGATATATATTATTTTAAGTCTAGTTTGGAAACGGCGGTAGGAGAGCAAATTTACAAATTGAATTAGCTGATGTTGGTCAGTGTTTGAAACCAATTCCTCTGGTCTGTTCCATGATCTGTGTTTCATCAGGGAGCAAAAAGATAAACGTGTATTGTGAGTTTTATGACTTAATATTCAGAGATGGAATGTTATCTCTTGACTAATAATAACTTTGATCATTGAGAAAGATGTTCTTTTCTGACCTACAAGATAGTATAATTGCCCTAGTTTTATAAATTGAGATTTATGGGCATATCTGATCTGACATTCAGGGCTCTCTTATGTGGCAGATTAAGACTAACTCTACATGCAGTGCAATAAGCATTTTCATAAGAAAACCCATTCCTCACCACACATTTCTTCATATAAACACAAGATACGAAGAGGATGATCTTTGGAAAGAGTTTTGCAGAGGGTATCACAATCAAACTGTTGAAAAAACCTTTTTTTTTTTTTTTTTTTTTTTTTTATTCTTCCCAAAAAAAAAAAAAAAAAAAAAACTTTGTGAATGTGAAAGCAGCTAGATTAACCACCTGAAGACTGAATTCCATTAACCACAAAACAGACACACTATGAGCAGCAGCAGTGCAGTACCAGCTTTTCTAGCCCCCACACGACCTGTGTACTTTCCTAGGCTATGTTTACACTGGTGGCAGCAAAATCGCCACCGCCAGATCTATCTTTCATGATCGATTGAGTGGTCAGTGAGACCCGCTCAATCGATGAGGGAGTCGACTTAATAAATCCACCTCCTCAACTAGCGTAGGCGCTGAGCTGACGGGAATGCTTTCCCGTCGGCGCAGCGCAGTGTGAACAGCGCGCAGAAGCAGTTGACATGAGTTACTCTGCGTAGTTTGCGTAACTCCCGTCGACTGCCGCCAAATTTCCGAGTAAGTGTGAACAAGCTTTTAGTTATACAGAAAAAGGCATGACTGAGGGCAGGCCTACACTGAAAATGTTGTAGTGCTTTAGTGAAGATGCTACTATGCTGACAGGAAAATTGCTACCGTCAGTGTAGTTAATCCACTCTGTGAAAGGCAGTTGCTATGTCGATGGGAGAATAGTGTTGTCTTCATTGGGGGCTAGGTTGGTATAACTGGATTTTTCACATCCCTGAGCAACGTAGTTAGTGATTGTATATAGCGTAGGCCTGGCCTGATACTACCAACGGTTGTTCTAATTATGATGCTTCCCTTCTCCCCTCCCCTCCCCTAAGCTTGGAGGAGAGAACTATGTATTGTACATTTGAAATCACGAACTAAAATATGCTGACCCAAATTCATTCCCTGGTGAAATGGCATTGCAGCCAGTGACGTTAAATCAAGGCTGAATTTTTGCAAAGTGTACCAGTTAGGACCAAAGTGGTCCTAATGCTCTTCTCAAATCCTTAGGGTGGATCTCAGATCCTTTGACATTCTCCCCTCCTTATGTGTGTAGAACTCCTATTGAAATTACTGGGAGAGCAAAATATTGCCAGAGTCTCAGTAGGTTGTACGAACTTGAGACAAATATTGCTCTGAGTTTTTATTTTACAGCCCCTGTAATTTTATCAGATAGTAATGCTGCTTTGAGATTTATTGTTTACTTCCTCAGGTTTAATATTGCAGCAGAAAGCTTCAATTGACATTCAGCTTTGTTGTTAAGCAAATGTCACAGCAGGAAGTATGATTTGTTTTTCTTGTGACATAACCATATTTTCCATTAAACCAAAATGCAGATAGTATCTCTGGATCTAATATTCTCTGATTTTTCTACTGTTGAACAGGAAAGTCAGTCTGGTTTACTGTTTTGCATTCATAGAGTAGTGATTTCTGAAAACTTTCAGTAGAAATTTAATTTTAGTTTCACACTCAAAATAATAGGCACACTGGGTCTGGTCTAAAGCCTAGAGACATCAGTGGCAAACTTCCCCTTGCTTCTCCATGTCCATTATTAGTCATTAGAGGGAGAAAGTTTCAGGATAAACGCTAATGCTTTTAATATTAACGTTGAAAATGTAACATTTCTTTTGTGATAGAGCAAAGAAGCCCCAGTCATTATCTGGTCCCTATTGTTCTTGGGATCCTGTGAATCAGAGTTTAAGGCCAGTAGACCCCATTGGATAATCTAGTCTGACCTCCTGTGAATCACAGGCCATTAAATTTCACCTAGTTACCCCTGAATTGAGCCCAGGAACATGTGTTTTGGCTAAAGCATATCTTCCGGAAATGCATCTTGTTTTGTTTTGAAGAGATGGAGAATCCACCAGATTCCTAGGTAGTTTGTTTCAATGGTTAATCGTCCTCCTTAAAAATCTTTGCCTTATTTCTAATTTTAATTTCTTTGGCTTCAACTTCTAGTCATTGATTCTTGTTCTGCCTTTCCCCACTCAAAGAGCCCCTTAATACCTGGTATTTTCTCCCCATGAAGGTACTTAAACACTTCAATCAAGTCATCTCTCAGTCTTCTTTCTGATGAGCTAAGCACAATGAGCTGTCTAAATCACTCACTGTAAGGCATTTTCTCCTGATTTTGAATAATTTTTGTGGCTCTTTTCTGCATGCTCTTCATTTTTTCAATACTCTTTTTTAAAATGTGGACATTTGAACCATACATGGCATTCCAGGATCTGTTTCATCGATGCTGTACGGAGAGGTTAAATCACCTTGCCACTTCTACTCCCCTGTTTATGCATCCAAGGATCCCATTAACCCTTTTTGTAACAGCCTTGCACTCGGAGCACATGTTGTGTTGCTTGTCCATTACGACCCCTAAATCCTTTTCAGAGTCATTGCTTTCTGGAATATAATCCTTCTTCCTAGAAGTATAACTTTGCATGTATTAACGCACAGTTTGTTTGTATGGGTTCAGCTTAACTAGAGATCCAGATCAGTCTGTAGGACTGCCATGTCCTCATAGTTACCTTACATAAAATTACATAAGAAGGTTGAGTCCTTGCCTTGAGGAACTTGCTGTCTCAGGGTGAGATTTTTCAGAAGTGCACAGTGTGGTGGGCTAACCCTGGAGTCAATGGTAAAACTCCATTGGTTGCAACGGGAGCAGAGTTAAGACCAATGCTGAATGCCATTTGAAAATCTTGCCCGTAGACTTTACCTTAACACTTTAGTTTTTATGTAAATAAGTGGAAAGTACTAAAATGCTGTGAGTTAATGAGGGGCCTGACCCTGAGAAGTGCTGAACAATGTCATCTCCCATTAAAATCAATAGAGTGGGGGAAGCTTGACACCTTGCAGGATCAGACCCGAAATGCTCCCAACGCGAATGAGTAGCACTAGGTAGTAGCAAGGTGCAGATGGGTGCTGTACAAAATACAGCTCTGTCAGTGCTCCTCTTTATACACTACTACAATTACCGTCCTAGGACTTGCTAAAATAAAGATTATCCATGGTGTTCAACTCTGTGAAGCAATAAACATCTGAAGGACCAACATGAATTATTCAAACACACAATTGTCTGTGATCTAATAAGAATATCAAACCATTTCCAAAGCTGAAAGGCTTCTCTGTTAACCTTTGCACATTTCTAACCCCTGTCTCCACAGATAAAACACGTTCTAATTCTTCCTTTACCAAGGAATAGATTTAGGGTAAGTAAACACATTAAAAAGAGTTTGCAAATAGACCTGAACTCAAAGACCTGCTTTTGTGAAATGGACTTTGAATTTGTGGGTGAAGTTTTGCTTTCAATAATAACTGCCAGAAGTAATTGCAGGTGAAGTTCATAGCTATTAAGGGCCTGATCCTCATATACATTACAGCTCCTTTTTACTGCAGTGGCTCCTTTAAAGTGGGTGTAAGCTAATTTACACCAGTTCAATGTAAAGGAGCGTTAATATAGATGGAGTTTAATTGATTTACATCCAAGGTCCTTTTGCAGTGCCTGACTAGTAAATGGAAAAAAATTGGGCCATAGGTATCTGTCTACCTTGATCTGCAGTTGGACAGTTCCACAACCATAGGCTATAGCCATTATGCAAGTACACATGCATGACTTGGAGGCTGGATTGGGGCTTTTCTTCAAATCAGGGCCTAAGTATGCAAATCTCTAAACATTAATTAATGTTCCAGAAAATGCTGTACAACGCAACATTTTGTGCCATTTTTAAGTGTGTAAATATGGGCAAATGTTGATAAGCATGCATGAAACTATGCTTTAATTACAATCAATCTTAATAGGATTTATTGGTATGTAACCACATAGTAATTATATGTTCCACCTTAACACTTTAATTACACTTGTATGATCCAAGAGTAATTACTGCTCATTTATTTTATGCTGTGATTTAGAAGTCAAACTTAAGACTTGTCTATATGGGGAAGTTAGTGCTCACTACAATAGGGTGTGAATTTAAAGTGCAGTAGCTAACCCACAGTAACTCCTCATACAGACACTCTTATAGCGAACTTAATGCACTCTGGAAGTGTGCTAAGCTAAACTGCCTGAGTGCACTCTTAGTGTGCAGTAAGTGTCCACAGGAGAGTTAGTGCCGAGTAGCTAGTGCACTTGAAATTCATACCCTGTCTTAGTAAGCACTAACTTCCCCATATAGACAAGTCCTTGATCATTTGACCTGTAATAAATGCACAGCAAGTATCCTCTCATTATCCTACATCTACATTGTAACTGCCATGTAATTAGTCAATAATAAACCAATAGAGAAATGGTAATGTGATTTTGGCCACGGAATTCAAATTGTCCGTAAGCTGTATAGAAACGGAATAGCCATCGTGCCTAGCATTAGTATAGAGAGACAGGATTTCCATTTACTTTCTAATAAAGGGTTTACAAATTTTCTGTATGATACTCTCTGGTGATGATGTTAAATACCTGTTAGTTTAATTTAATCTCTTCAGGACCTGCCAAATCCCTTCTAAATGAAAATGTAATGCTTCCTGGAGCTGATTTATCTCAAAGGGTTGACTTTATTACAACTTAAATCTAACGTGGATACCTGGGACCTGGATTGAGGCCATTAACTCATTTAACATAGGCCAGTGAACACAAGACAAAATCTTTCTATGCCAACCGGTGCTGTATTTAAATCTTGGGGGTGAAATGCTGTTCTCTCATTGTTATTGCTCATAGCATCATTCAAAATGGAAAAAATTTTCTACTTGTATTTAGCGGAAAGCAAAAGTGAAGGGAACAAACCTACTATCAAATAATAATAGACAGCGACAATGGAGTATAGCTGTGTAGGGCCAGATGATACTAATCATGACTGCTTTAAAAGCAAATCAGAAGAGAGTGCAATTCTTTTCATGTGTACTTGTTCATTGCTTCTAAATATTGAGGCTGTAGCAATAATCAGTAGTTTGGAAATTACACAACTAGAGCCGGTATATCCAGAGAAGGTGGGATTTGTAGTTATCATTTGTGAGAAAATACTTTTGGATAAAATATACCTGAGAAAAGGCTGTAGCTGTGTTAAGTGCAGCAATAACAAGAATTTCCTTTTAAATGGGAACTTACATTTTCAATGTTGGAAAAGTTTTTTTTGTTTTTTTTACACTGATTAAAGAATCATATTTCCATCTTAGTGTTTATACATTCTGTCCATTTTCCATGCTGTGGTCTGCTCAAAAAAAATTGTTTGCTGCTGCTCTACCTTTATGTGCTGACAGTTAAGAATAGTCTTTGTCTACATGGTTTAGATTCATATACTTGCTATCCGTGCATATTGGCATAAATTTGCAAAAGCATCTTGTGATTTTTGTGTCTTGGTTTTTGAGGCACCTTAAGATGGCCTGATTTTTCAAGGAAATTGGTTTCTACATCATATTTCTGGAACTTCCTGTTCAGACATACAGAGGTGCCTAAAAATATTTAAACCAATCTTTTGAAACTCAAAACATTTGGTTTTGGTCACTGCGTATTGTAGCTGAACTGGCTCACCCGTCCATTCTTGTGCTACATGGATGTTTTCTTGTTTGTTTAATCTCTAGTGCTGTTTCCCTTGTGATTTACAAGAAAGTGTAATTCTCTTGCCTGTTTCCAGGTCCAAAATGAGTCTGATCCTGGGAAGATGTACGTTTTCAGCACCTCTCAGGGTCAGGCTGAAGAAGAGCTCCATGTAGCTTGAAAGCTTGTCTCTTACCAACAGAAGTTGATTCAATAAAAGATACATTACCTCACTCACCTTGTAACTTTAAATCTAGTTGTTTAGGTTGGTCTGAGTTGAAGTTATAGAAATAGCATACTTTTTCTCTTTTTCACTGTATAACTACCTCCGGGGTGAATATTTTTTTCTAGCTTAGTGGGCTATCAAGCCAAATTACCCACAGAGGATTTGCAGCAGAGGTGAAATGTACTTGTGCTGTCAGCTGTGCAGAAGAATAGCCTGATCTATTAAAATGGACAGCTTACCCAAACCCTTATATTCATTTTAGTTGGTGTTTTGTCCCTCACCAGGGGCCCAGTTGTCTTCCAGGACCCTAAAAAGGTGTTTCAGAAAGGTTATGGGGAGGGAAGAAAAGGCCCAGATTTCATATACATATTTACAAGCAGTTGAGTCCAGGGGACAAATAATTCTGCATCTATTGAACTGTATTTGCACAGATGGTTTATTTTAGAATTTAGCCTTCTTGCAGGTCTTTTCCTTGTGGCTAACAAATGATGTGATCTCTATAAAAACAATTACATCACAACTACTGTCTCTTATTCTGCCCAAGGGTCATCTTTCCACCTTTGAAAAGGCGTGCTGTGTGTTCTAATTGAAGCCCTGCAAACTCTGCAGGCCTGGGAGTTGCAAAGTGCAAAGCCCAGCCTTCATCCCACCCCTCTGACACCTTTTCCTTGGCAAGACCAGCAGGGAGCATTACTCTTCTTCCCAGTTGACTTGGCTGGCTACATATAGAGAGGCAGAAGTCTCCTTGTGACCACCAGCCACAATCTGAACCAAAGCTTCTAACAAGAATTTGATTTCCCACTTCACGTCTCTTCCTCATGGGCAGAGTTGATTCTGTCCCCATCATCTGTGATCCAAAGGGTGCATAGGCTGAGACAAGTTAATGTGGTGTAGTTGTGATAGTTTTGTGTGTGTGTGAACAAATTCTCACTGTATTATAGTGCTGACTGTTTTGTAGCTGGCTTCTTATCACAGGTTTGCACTAAATGGCAAAAATCTCTCACCCATATACTCACCACCTGCTCCGCAGAAAATAACACTTGAAAGAATATGAGCAAGTAGAAATTGGGGCTCAAAATCAGTGGGAGTGAGGGTGCTTAGGATTCCTTAGCATCAGACCCCTTGTTTGAAGCAACACGTTTACTTCAAACAGGATCATTGGCATCATCACCCAAGCTTTATATCTCCTACTCAGCATTTCCTTTAGGCTCATTTTTTCTTTTTAAATGGATCCAATAATCACCAGGTGGAAGGCTCAGAAAGCCATTACCTCAGTACTGTGTGAAAGGACAACAATGAATTGAAGATAATCTCTGGCTGCTAGCTTTCTTGAAAGAGACATTTCCCCCAACCCCTACCGTGCAGTCATATCCTGGTCTAGGAGGCCAAAATGTCAGTAGCCTGGATAAGTTAAGGTCAGGCTTCGCCACTTTAAATTTCCCTAGCATGCAAGTTGCCTCTATTATCCCCACCTGAATTATATGTGGCAGACCTTTTGACCTGCATGGTGCTGATGAATTATAAGTAGAAAAGAGTCAAGGAAGGGAAGCCTTAACCACTAGCATCACCCCCACTGAGCTCTTGAGTGTCTTCCATTGTAACTATCTTACTTTGCTGGCCCCTAGGGGACCTTTTCTCTAAGGAAGCCAAAGCGGGAAATTCTTGGGAGAGAAGTGCTGAAAAGTGAGGCCTGCAGGCTGGATGAACTAGTGTATGAAGATTCTGGCTCTCTACTGAATTTTGTAATCTGTGCCCTTTTAATGTGGAAATAATCTTATTAGTGCAACTCTGGTGACCACTTCTATCATGGGACTCAGTGAGTGAGGAGGGGTACATGAATAAAGTTGCCATGAGCAGAGACAGGACCTTGATGAAGGGAGATGATTGGACAGTGCACAATATCCTGATATTCTCCCTCATGCCACTTGCATGAGTAAAGGGGGTGCGGGTGGTATGCTGAAGTGGGAGACTGCTCAAAGTGATGTGCAACAGTTGCCCAACTTAAACAGTACCGACCTGCCTTCCCTTGGATCTGGTTATATCACATCTATGCAATAGAATCTCTCTCCCTCCCTCCCTCCCCCACTTTTCTGCCTTCATTATTAATAGCAATGGGAGATTTTCATAATTACTTGTTTTATCACCACACCTCGGAGCCCCCATCATTGACTAGGACCCTGCTGTGCTAGATGCTGTACAACCATTGGTTTGGGTCTGGGGTCCTGATAAGCACACAAGTCAGGACACTTATCTGAACTAGCTGAACACTTTCACACCCTGCCTGTCAGTCTCCTTCTAGCTTTCCCATAGGCTTCTGTCTCCTGCCTTCCCTGGGTCTGCCCTACCTTTACTGTCCTTTGAGAAGAGAGCCCTCTTGCCTCCCAACAGCTCCTTTAAGGGTCCTCCTTTTCTTTCATCCTCTGGGAGCTCCTCTTTGAGAGAGGGAAACCCAAACTCCTCCAAAGGTGGAGGACCCCAACTTTCTTCTTTCCCTCCCAGCTGTGATAGGACCCCGAACACTTGGCATATTTTGTGTACCTCAAAGACAGGTGTTTGGGCAGTGTCTGAAGTGCTGGGCCCTGGTGTAGGCGATGCAATGAGGTGAGGTGAGGTGAAGAGAAAGCATCTAAAGAGGGTGTCACTGGAATATTGCTGGAAAACCAGCAGAACGCAACTGAAAGGTTATGGTTGGGATTGGTGTGAGGAAACAGGGACCATATTGGAAATTGGACATTAATGTGTATGAGAGAGAGACAGACAGACAGACAGAGAGTATGTGTGTGTCCATCCGTCCCCGTCCGCCCATCCCTGAGGTAAATATTTAAGAAAGGTACTTCAAGTAAGATTCAGTGGAAAAGTGTTTCTTATTTTGTGCCTCCCTGACTGATTGTTAATCTAATATGCTTTAGTGGAGATCACACATCAAAAAAACTTAACTGGCAATGGCTCAAAAAACTTCCAAGGGCAGAAAATATTATCTTTCTCTTTGAGAGCCTGCTGTTGATTCCAAGAAAAGAGGATGAAGTTTTAGATAGTCCTGTAAATATATACCTTCGGCATCTCTCTTCAGTGTTGGTTGCAGGGCATGGCAGTTGCAGTCCAGCTCCTTAATTTATAGGAGAATTCATTGCTATAAAATTGGATTACATCATCTTTGTTTAAATGTTAAATACAACCTATTAACATTCCCACCCCACAAATCGGGGGGGAGTTGTTGTCATCTCATATACAGTCTGAGATAGTACTTTATAAAACATCCAATCATTTCTATAAAAGCCTCATATCTATATAAACGGGGAGACAAAACCACTACACAAGCTGGGTGAAGATGAAATGGTTTGGTTTCAGGCCAGTTGTTAGCTAGACAATATGCAATACATGTTCTGCATACACAATAAAGACACGGGCTATGCATTTCAAAAGCATCTAAGTGATTAGGGACTCTAGGCCTTATTTTCAAAAGTGACTTAGGCACTTAAGAGTTGAAATCTCATTTGCAGGTCAAGTCACTGATGCAGTTTCGGAAAATTGTATGCATTATGCTGCTTTGCCTACCACATTACTTTGAACCTGCCCAAAATCTCAGCAGGTGACTTAAACTGGTGCTTCTTTCGTAGTGATTAACCTCTTTGTTGCTTGCCCTAATCTTCAGTGGAATTTGTCAATGGATTCCATTGGTTCTGAGTACAAGTCAAACTTAGGAAACTTAAATGAATAATGTGTTACAGAAAGCATGCTTTAAAATATAAGAACCCCCCTTTTGGGACTATAGTTTGGACAGTCCGAACCACATAATTCAATTCAATACAAAAATAAAGATTGCAACTTTTTATTTAGTCGAACCATCAGTTACTTGGCTCAGTGCAGGAATTAATGGGAGATATTCTATGGCCTGTCTTATGTAGGAGGTTAGACTAACTGACCCTAATGATCCCTTCTGCCCTTAAAAACTACAAATTGTTCACTTTCTTCTCCTCCTGGAGCAAAGGGCAGCAACCAAATCCAAGTATGAGCCCTTTGATCCCTATAAAATCACTTATGTACATTTGCTGCTCATAAAAAAATTCTTTTTTTTCCTCCTATGGGGTTGGGGGCAAGTAATATGACAGGATAGATTTGATCATTACTTAATTATTCTTTCAGAGTGTGTGTGTGTCTAAAGAAAATTTTAGTTAGTTTATATTGAAAAGAAAAATTAATTGACGAGGTATAAATCTGACACACTGTTTGATATATATGTTAGTCCTTTGGGCTATTCAGAAAACATGCACAGTGTTAGAGGGAGTTTTATTGGCATCCATAGCTCAAAATTTATTGCTTTTCTGACAGCCCCTGTGTAAGGGAATTAAAGGCTAAAGTTGCAATAGACATTACATAACTGAAGTGGTCCCAGTTACACCTCTTCTGAACACTAAATCAAGTCTGCTCTTGTGGAAAAAGAAATAGGTAATCCTTCTGCATATATCTTTTGAGATATGTAACTGTGTGTGAGGGCAAAGTCCAACCCATATGCTGCTTTCCTTTTCTCTCCTTTGCATGCTAATGACTGATCTTGTCAGATGCTGACTGTTTTGTCCCAAGTAACAGGGAGCCTGGAAGCAAAACGTTTCAGTGTTAAGGAACCACAAATATGATTCAATATTTCTGTTCTTTGTATTTTTATGTCTGTACTTATATGCATGTGAGCACCGGGATATACAAATCGTAGGAATATTTTAGGTATAAATGGTAAGGAGAGGTAGGAAGTGGGTTTCTCTTCCCATGAGAATTTTTGAGATTTTGGGAAATTGCCCCATGGACTTAAGTTCCTTGCTTAATAATGAAGCTTTCCTGAATAAGGGGGTAAAACTCTGCAGGGTCTAGCTCAAGATGTGCTCGATCTTGTCTATACACCTAGTGGTAGATTCTTTTGAGGGTGCTTGACTTCACTTGTTCCAAAGTCCTGCTCTGAAATACTGTCTGACTAGTGCATTAGAGTGAGATTAGAGTATTCATTCACAGCTTTCCTTCCTAAACTAGGAATTTGTCTGTAAATGAATGGAATGACTCAGCAGGAAATAAACCAAACCAACCATACAGTCACAGTCAGTAAGTTTTTTTTTTTTCTCTAGGGGAGAGGTTTAGAACAAGAAAGCAAAATATAATAACAGAAGCAGAAAAGGAAACAGACTATTCTTCCATTTTGGGGTTTAGCCTCGTTCCTTCACTCTGAGTATGGAACTTGACTTTCCCATAAGCATCCTTGAAGCCCTCTCTCCAAAGAAGCCAGTTTTATAATCTTTCTCCTAAGCAGCTGTGAGGAGAGAGTAGTGGGCTGAGCTAAAGTTTACCGTCTTGTTCACCAGGGAGCAGACAGTGGCCCTACCTCTTCTCATGGTGTTAATCCCCACTGGGGATTCTGATCTCCAGTTATGGTTTGGGTCACCTGTATTCATTGCTAATTCCAGAGTGGAAGAACTGGATAAACTGTTGTTCCAAACGTTCTTCACAAAAGTTCCTACAGCAGCAGGTAAGATGGACGGAGACCAGATCTCAGCTTCAAGCTGTGGATGCATGAGGCACTGAAAGAAATGTGGGAGAGCTTTTTTTCCTCTGAGCCAAGGGGCCTTTCATGTGAGGAGCTGAGCAACTCCCTGGGAAGCACCAAGAGCTCATTAAAGTCAGCATGAGCGGATCACACCCAGAAGGTGTCACTGCCTGGCAGGGTTAAATTCTAAGGGTGAAATTCTAAAAATAGATATTAAATGGGCCATCGGCCTTGTTTGGGCCTTTGGCAAAGAGTTGAATGGCACAGAAAAGACGTGCAGCAAATCAGAGTTCTGAACTAATTATGTGTTGCAACTCCCACTCATTGTGAATAGAAGGTGCCTGAGTAAGTGGGATGTAGTATGAAATCTTTGTTATAAACAGTGGGTTGTTCCATAGTGGGAATGGAAGTAAACTGGATTCTCTTGGCTGATGTCCCAGTTGTTTCTTTAATTTGTTGTAATGTCTAACAAGATTCTAAAGGAGGTTTATCCCTCTCTGGAGAAGGGGAGTGTCTTATTTGCAGGAATACACTCACTTGGTGAGGTGAGGTGAGGCAAAAACAGGGTTTGACACAGCTCTGACAGTGTTAAGCAGGGCTTGCAAAAAGTGCTTTTGCTCATGGGCAGGCTCTGTCCTTTGAAGTCCGTTCTGTATCTTTCTACCCACTGTGCTTAATTACAGAAACCACTGCTAACATTAAAGGGGGATGGAGAGAAAAGAACAACTTGTTTGCTTTTACACCTATGCACCACACTGCACCAATTTTAATCAGAAACAGAAACATCTTGTGGGAAGGGCGGGGGTTCATTTACAAGGTTCTCTGAGGTGACAGATCTTTAGGCCCTGCTGCAAACTGATTCTGTGCACAGCTGTCTGTTGTCAATCCCATAGGAGTGTGTCTGAGTTTTGAAGCCCTGCTGTCAAGCTATCTTTCCAAAAAGGAAATCATTAAAATTTTAAACATACGGATTTTAATAAACTTTAGGAAGCTTGAAAGTGAAATGTATCCTTACTGAATATTTCTCCCTTCTATTCTACCTGTGTAATGCCCCCCCTCCCCACCACCTTTCCACTCTGCCATAAGTTGTTAGCAGAGTCTTAAAGCTCTACCACTCAAGCTAAAAGAGAGGGGCTCAGTCATAGGCTTTTACCCAGTATGTTGACTTGAGAGAACTAGAGATGGGACCCCGGGGGCTGAGAGAGGGAGGCACACAGAGATAAGTCCCTTCCTTATGCATGTGCTGAAGGGTAACTCAATAAGATTTGAGCCTAAGAGCTATGAGAAGCCAAATGAGGCTTGAAGAGGGATCATTATCAATGTGGATTTATGCACTAGAGGGGGACATGATACACTTGGGCAGTTGATTATTCTAGGGTTTCTGCTTTAAAAAATGAGAGCTCTAAGCTCTTGATTTTTGCGGGGGGTGAGGGAGGAGGGGAACTGAAGAGATAGGCGAATCTCAAGAGGCTGAGTAATCCAACCTGGATGTTAAACTGCATGGCGGATGCCTATATGAATCTCTTCATTTTGCAAAAATGAGGGAAAATAATTACCTGGTTTTTCAGAGCCTTTAAATAGATTCCATTCTAGAAGTGAGTAGAATGAGAGGTAGTGGTAATTATTTATGCTGAACTGATTTGCTAATCCCTTTAGGGATAAAAACATCAAATATTGCAAGGGCTTTGTCAACAGGTGCAGTGGATCATTTTTTTTTTTTTTAAAGTTCCAATTTTGCCTTTGTATCTAAATGCTCAGTATAGGAAAGGTAAAGAGGATACTGTGGATACTGTGCTGGCAACATTGCCAGAGGCAACTGAAAACTTTTCAAGGGCAATCCCAGTATATAAGAGGTCAAATGTTCAGCCCATCAGCATTGACAATGATCTCTCTTTAAGCCTTCTTTGGCTTCTCATTGCTCTGAGACTCGTATCCCATTCTCCTGCCCTTCAGCATGTGTTCTGTCTTAGGAGAGGGAACTCCTCTGTTCACCTCTTGCTCACTTCTTATTGGGTCCCAACTCTATTTCTCTCAAGCTTAAAAAGAACATAAACCTCATAATGGCAACATGCTTGTCAAAATTGTGCTGAGATGGGAGAATGAAAAAACCAGTACAGACAAGATGTACAGCACCTGTTTAACAGGGGATTTGAAGCTATTGCACCCTTGTATTAAGAGTGAGGGATGTTCCTGATACTTGGAAGTGGCTTTTATGCCTACCTTACAATTTAAGAGTAAGATCATCTGTTACTCAAACTGTGCAGTGTTAATTTGATGTCAAGCTGATTGTCATCTGATCTGAGTGAACGAGTTACATAGTATACACGTGAAGGAAAAATATTGTCTGTGGTGACAGTGGACCTAGCACACTGTGTTTGGTAAGGATAGGATATCAAAACAAATACATTCAATGAAGAGTCTGCTCTCTGTTACCCCATTAGAGTCAATGGGATTGTACAGGTGTAACTCGAGCAGAATTTGGTCCGTCATCTTTAGTTCTAGTGGATGGTGAAGATTAGGTATGGGCACCAAACCTTCGATTTATTCCACCATGCTGCCTTATCTGTTATGTTCCATGTTTTTAATAGGGTGGAAGAACTGACTCAGATAAAAGTAGAGCCAGTGTGTGGGCTATGTTCTGGGCCAGATTCCCAGCTGGTGTAAATGGATATAGTTCCATTATTATAGTGATCTTTTTACTGGGTTATCATCAGTCAGGCTGATCCACCGTTTGTGTCTTGTTCAGAACACAGCAGCATGATTGCTCATGGGTTTGAGCCGCTGGGATCGTATTCAGCCTGTATTGTGTTCTTTACGTTGGCTGCATGTTCATTCCATTTAAATTAGCCCTTTTGGTTTATAAAGCTGGGAATGGGAATGACCCTGGTTCTGTTTGAGATGTCCTTCTTGAGCCTCCACCAGGCAGGTTTTTTCACATGCGTATCACCTACAGTATAGGGGTTCTGCCATCGTGTCTGAAGTCATTAGACATTCACATTTCTGTTGTGTCCAAAGATGTCTTGACAAACAGAAGGTTCTGCTAATTCTGATTTTCAGAGAATCTTCACAGCTTTTTGGTGCTTCACCAAGCCAAAGCTTCTGAGGTGCCATCCACCACTAGTTTTGTTAAGCTGCTTAGAAGGTCAGATGCCCTTAGACACAATTGTAGAACACTTTATAAAGGTGTTTCCATTTATTAGTGGATTAGCTTGTTCCTGAGGAAGATGTACTTATTTGGTGTTGTACTAGTGTTAAGAGAGACTAGTTTTGTGTGCTGTAGGGTTGAAAAATCTCATTAAGCTGCACTTAATTGGTGGTTCAGTTATGTTAGAAATGGCAATTAAGCTGAAAGCTTCTATTTTCCATGTCTTGTCACTTTTTTTAGAAAATCCATCTTGGGTTGAAAATTCTTATGCTTTTTCTTAGCCAAGATGTAGATTTTTGTTATGAAAAGTTGGATGAAAATCCATTCATCTGCTTTAGAGTCAGCCAAGCTTGAAGAACAAGGTTATTCAACAGCTTGGGGGAAAAAAAAAGTTCAGAATAATGTTTTCATATAACTCAAACACTCATATAATTCAAAACCAGTTTTGTTTTAAAAGTTCAATACTGTCAGGCATGTTGCCTTCCATGAGAAACAGAAGCTTTGCTAGGCTGGGAAATATCAGATGAGGAATACCTGAAATGAAAACGGCATGTTGTGAGCCCTTTTTCCTTAAGGGCCAGATTCTGATCCCCTCATTCATGCTGATTAGCACCCTGGAATAATGCACTAGTCAGTGTGAATAACAGGACTGGAACTTGGCTCTTACTGGTCTGAGTGCCCAGCGTCAAATTCTACTGTGAAGAAGGCCAGCGGAAGTATACTTATCTGCCACTTAACCTCCACTGAGCCACTCAAAATAGGGCTCAAAACCAGAGTGGTTTCATCCAGATGTATGTTTGAGTTTGTAGATATCCACTTGAAACAAATGCTCTGATGTTTACTGCATTGATCCCACATTGCAGTAAATGTACCTCTTTGTCTGATTCCTTAACAGGGAAGGAACACTAAAATAAGTGCCAATGGGGCCCCAGAGGCCAGAGCAGCACTGCCAGTTACTAAGGATTTGGCTGGCTGGACAGTAACTGATGCTGAGGTGGGGGGCTCCCCCATCAAAGCTGGTGTGGTTTGACGAAGCAGTAGAAGGTAATTTTGGGGTGTAAGTCAGGTGGTCAATAGTCCCTTTGGTGTCTTCCAAGGTCTTACATCAGGAGCATAAGTTAGCAGAGAAGAGAGGCCCTCAGCCAATGCTGTTTAATGCATTGTCTGAGGATCACGGGGTGGTCACCTTCTCCACCTGTGCCAACTCCTGGCCGGGCTGTGGGAATGTTATCTACATAAGGCTCCAGAGGACCACCTGCAGATCTTAACAGAAATAAACCCATAGTCCTAGTTTAAGGCCAGAAGGGACCACCAGATCATCAGATCTGATCTTCTGTGTATCACAGGCTGCTAAATATGACCCTATATTAAGGCTGAAACTTCAAATAACACTAAAATCAGGAAAACTAGCCAGTGCACTTTGGACCCAGTGTGTATATATGAAGATCTTAAAGTTAATTTAGGCCCCAGTCCTGTTATTGATAGCATGTGGACTGACTACTATAAGTCATAGAATCATAGAACCATAGGTTTAGAGGGGACCACAGCGGTCATATAGTCTAACCTCCTACCAAGATGCAGGATTTGTTGTGTCTAAACTGTCCCAGACAGATGAATATCCAGCCTTCTTTTGAAAACCCTCAGTGAAAGAGCTTCCACAATCTCCCTAGGCAGTCTGTTCCATTGTCCCACTATTCTTAAAATTAGGAAGTTTTTCCTGAGATTTAATGTAAAACTGCAATGCTGTAGTCTGAACCCATTGCTTCTTGTCCTGCCCTCCTGTGGTAAGAGAGAATAACTTTTCTCCATCTTTTTTATGGCAGCCTTTCAAGTATTTGAAGACCGCTATTCTGTCCACCCACTTAATCTCCTCTTTTCCAAACTAAACGTATCCAGTTCCTTCACCCTTTGCTCATATGGCTTGCATTCCATCCCTTTGATCATCGTTGTCGCTTGCCTCTGGATCCTTTCCAGTGTCTCTACCTCCTCTCTATACAGCAGTGACCAAAACTGGACACAGTATTGCAGCTGAGGCCTAACTGGTGCCAAGTAGATCGGTACTATCACCTCCCGTGATTTGCATGCTATGCCTCTGTTAATGGAGCCTAAAATTGTATTTGGTTTCTTTGCAACAGCATCACATTGTTGAGATTGTGATTCACAATTCCCAGATCCTTTTCAGCTGTGCTGCTGTCAAGCCAGTTATCCCCCATTCTGTATTTTACATTCATTTTTTCTTTCTTCCCTAAATGTAGCACCTTACATTTGTCTTTGTTAAATTTTATTTTATCTATAGTCCAGTTCTCCAATTTATCAAGATCCCTTTGAATTTTAGCTCTATCCTCTAAAGTGTTTGCAACATCCCCCGTCCCACCCACCCCCAGCTTTGTGTCATCTGCAAATTTGATCAGTATGCTCTCTATTTCCACCCACATCCCGGTAATAAATAAAGATGTTAAATAGCACTGGACCTAGAACAGATCCCGGTGGAACCCCACTCGAGACTTCTTTCCAATCAGACATCATTCCATTAATAGTTACTCTGTTTGCAATTGTTTAATCAATTATGTATCCACTAATAGTAGTTCTACCAAGGCCGCATTTCTCCAGCTTACTTATCAAAATGTCATGTGGGATTGCGTCAAAAGCCTTGCTGAAGTCCAGGTATGTTATGTTCTCTGCATTGCCCCCCCCTCCCCCCCCCCAAAATCAGTTACTTCGTTAAAGAAAGAAATCAATCTGGATTGTCATGATTTGTTCTTAATAAATATATGCTGGTTGCTAGTGATTACCCCTTCATTCTCCAGGTATTTGCCAATTGAATGTTTTATACATTACTTTTGTAGCTTCCCAGTTATCAAGGTCAGGCTGAATGGTCTATATTTCCAGGCTGCTCCTTTTCCCTCTTTTTAAATATTTAAGGGAGCTGAAAAGTGCTTGCTGTGAATGCCAGAACTTCAAATGTTCTTATTTAAATATATTTAACCTCTTCTTTGTAATGTTACACAAGCATAATACATTTAATATAGGCATACATGTAATGGGAACACTGTGTTTGCATTCTCAGAAATATGCCTCAGTTTGCAAAGACTTTCTCCAAACAAAGCACTCTGTCCAAATTGTTAGCACGTGGAAGAGAGAAGGAGGTAGCTTAATAAAAACTACATGAGTTGAGTGTGATGGAAAGTGATATCGTCTTTAATCACCTGAGGAAAAACTCCTACATTGGCTAGCGATTATTTTTAAAAAATCTAATCATAATATACATCACTTTTTGTGGTTGGTGTTTACATATTTATAACTGAGTGTGAAAATGGAACCTAAGAGTTACTATGATCTGCTAAACCATTAGTAGTTCAGGCTCAATTCAGCAAAGCACTTAATAAAGTGGTTAAGTTTAATTGGCTTCAATCTGATTGCAATAGGTTCTTACATTTTTAGCTGAACGGGTTGCTTTGCTGAAATCGGGACCTAAGTAAAAAGAGAAATGTGATTAATTGTTTTATATTTGCCTCAGTGTCTTATGATTCACTGTGTCATAGACTTTAAGACCAGAAGGGACCATCATGATCATCTTGTCTGACCTGCACATTGCAGGCCACAGAACCTCACCCACCAACTCCTGAAATAGACCCGTAACTTCTGGGTGAGTTACTGAAGTCCTCAGATCATGATTTAAAGACTTCAAGTTATAGAGAATCCACCATTTACACTAGCTTTAAACCTGCAAGTGACCTGTGCCTCATGTTGCAGAGGAAGGTGAAAAACCCCCAGGGTCTCTGCCAATCTGACCCAGAGGAAAATTCCTTCCTGTCATTAAATATGTCAGTCAGTTAGACTCCGAGCATGTGGACAAGACCCACCAGTCGGACACCTGGAAAAGAATTCTCTGTAGTAACTCAGAGCCCTCCCCAACTAGTGTCCAATCACACTAGCTGTTGGAGAGATTTATTGCTAGCAGTCACCATTTGAAGCATCCACATCTAACAGTGAAGTTATGATGTCATTCTACAGTTGCCTGCACTCGTGGCTCTACAGGTCTTTTCCTCAGCTTTGGCTGTCTGAAGCAGTTCAGTGAGTTGGTCATTAGGCATCACTTGAGATGCTGAAAGATTTGCCCCTGTACAGTCAGTTTCCTACTGGATAGTCTTCCCCAGTGAGCTGTCTTCCATACCATCAGGTTCCTTGGTCTTCCTCCAGAACCTTGAGCTATAAAACACATCTTTGTTTCCATTGCCTCTTTCCCCCTTCATCAAATTATTTGCAGTCTTAAATGTATTTAATCATTTTTTTGATAATAGAATCATAGATGCTAAAGAGAGAGAGAGAAAAGATCTCTTAGGTAAACGACTCTATATCCTTACCAGTGCAGTGATATTTTCTGTTGTGCATTTACTAGTGCTTTGTTCAGCCTAATTTTAAATGTCCCTAATGATGAAGCTTCTGTCAGTTCCTACAGGGAGGCAATTTCTCAGCCTAATGTATCTAACTGGGGCAAAGTTTTTCTTCTGTTTAGGCTACATGGTCCTGCATTAATTTTATACCATTTTTTCTAATAAACTCCTTCTACAGCACTAAATGATTCCTTCCCAGTATTAGTTATACCCTTCAGATGTTTGTAGACTATCATTATCTCCTTTAGTCATCATTTAGCCAAAACCGTGTATATGTAATTTTTAATCTTTGGCTAAATTAGTCTCTTCTGCTGGGCCTTCACACCTGTGACAGTGGTGTAAAAAACCAGAAAAATCTTTAGCCTAATATTGATGATGATTTGGCTTGTGAGTCACCTGTTTACCTTGCCTTACTGAGTTCTTGGGTCTTGGGATGGTAATGAATCATATTGTTCTGCCTCTTACTTCGACAGACTCCAATGTTCCATATTGTAGCAACTTTCTGTCCAGAGCCTGCCATTTTCCCCCTCTCGTGTTCAGCCGGAGATTGAGGATTAGCGAATTCCAAAAGCCCTTGCCAACCTTGAATACATAAGGTTTAGCATCAGACTTGGATTTTGGCACAATAGTACATTGTAGTCTCATGAGGCAGGGCCAGAGACTCGGCTGGTATAAACTGGCATAGCTTCACTGAAGTCAGTGATGTATAAATTGGCATAGCTTCGCCGAAGCTGCACTGATTTACATGAGCTGAAGGATCTGGCCTCCAGAATAGTGTCAGAATCCTTGTTCTAATAGTCTTGAGCCTGAAGTTACTTTGCACAATCAAGTTACAAACCCATGGCCTCATAGATATAATGGAAATGTGGACAAAGGAATGAACTGCAATGTTAGGTGTAATAACAGTAGTGGGGCATGACCCTAAAACTATTTGTGGAGTTTGTTTTGGACTGATGCTTAATACTTTTGGATTCTTATCTGAGGCTTCAGACTGCGGATTTGAACTGAAATCGCATGGCAACAGCCTTTCTTGTCTTGATTTTGGGTGCTTACTGCTTCCAACTGAGCTGGAAATAGCACAAGAATAATTTCTGACAGTATTTTGGCACTTCCTCTGGTTCCCACTGGAAACAGCAAGTCCGCAGAGAGAAAAAAATAAGGAAAAGACTGTGTATGTTGTTCTGTGCCTCTGAAGAATTTTGTTTTGCGATTTGCATTAATATTTGATTCAGCTTAATCTGAACTGGTTTGCCCATTGCTACTGATTGAGCCAGAACCTTGGTGACTATAGAACCTCTTTGCACTGCACCAGTGGTGTAAAAGGACTGTAAAGCAGACATCATCATGCAGCTGGGGTCCATGAAGTCTATATCCACGTCTATGTCAACCCTTCCCATCATTCCCCCGTAAGGGTGCGTTAGGTAGATACCTGAGTCGAAAGGGTGTGTGACCAGAACACCCTGTATTCTTATTTGATCCCTAGTAGGTGCCACTGACATGACACCTAGAGCTGTTATAGTCACTGCAAAGGATCAGAGGAGGTCAGAGGAGGCATTCAGCAATCTATGCCACTTGGTCTTGCACCGAGCACTGCTTGGCCAGACCCAAGGATCAGTGCCATTATGTGATCTCTGGTGGTGGTTTCTGTTTGTCAGACAATTAGATTCCACTACATTTAAACTGCATCAGTGTTTCTTTAAATATCACCTTGGTTCAAACCAGCTTTTTAGAACACTTTTGATTCCTATCACTTATTCAACTCATGTTGGGTTCCGCTGAGCCTGCCTTATTAAAATCCAATATTTTGTGCTGCTACCTTTTGAACTCGAGTTCTAAAGCATCTCAGATTTCATTATATTTAAGATCACTGGTTCCTAAATGTTAAATAAGTTCCACCCTGTTTATCAAATCCAGTTCATTTCCTATTTCTGAATAATTTTTGCTTTGTGCTTGCTTAGCAGACCTCAAGGAAAAAATATTGTACTAACTTCAGAAGCATGCCTCGGACATTCTGTGGCTCTGATGTCCAAATAAGTATTAAGAATCCCATTTCATCAGACTGTCCTACCCCTTATTTTATTTATGTCATGATTTGTATTTATACAATTCTTCCCCTACCCCATTTACTCCCCGTCACCACTAGATGCACCAACAGCTTTTGGCCTGCCATGCCTGATTGCCCTGAGATTTGGAATAATTTTTAATAACCACTTTTTTACTTTTACTATCTTTCATTTCAGTCAAAACTGACTGAACTACTGTAACTCACTACTCAATTTAGAAAGAAATGTCACTGCTCTCAAGGTATTTTTCCAAAGCGATAATGTGAGACGACACGCTGGCCAGGAGCAAAAGAAGGATAAGAGGAGCACCACAGATCGTTGCTAGAATCGTCTATGCCTGCTGTTAATATTTGATGAACTATGGTAGGTCTTGTGCCAGTGGCTAGAGAGAGAGAGGTGGTAGAGAGCTTTCCCTAGCTATGCTGCTCTGCAGAAGGCAGATACCATTTTGCTGTTTGCACTCCCAGATCATGGGGGGCTGGGAGCATTTGTAGTGCCAGAAGTGTTCAGTGCCCTAGAGAGTCACAACATGGTGCAGTTGGCAGTGGCCATGGTTGCCCCTCATCCCCCTGAATGCATCTGGTGACACCTGGAAGACTGCATTGGGGTAAAAACACAAACATTTTCAAAAGGTCTATAGCACACGCTGCTGGTGAGTGTGCTCCTTGCAGCCTCCTGGATGCACTATGCTAGCTGCTGGCTTCCAACTCTAGTCTTATGCCTCTAGTCATCACCGCTTGTGTGATTGTACCTTTCCTTCTTCCCCCCTGGTGGATAGGCATCTTGATTTGTCCTTTAGCTTGTACATTTCTGCAGCTTGCCAATGTGCTTCCTTTACATCTGCTAGCCATTCCTCTCTGCGGCATGCACAAGTCCTTTCTCCAAACCACATGTGCACCCCAGTGATTGGAAGGAAGCTATGTTTGCTTAATGATTGGCACAGAGGTGCAGAAGTTATTGAGATGTGCAAAGCTGCACTTACCGATTTAGCTACAGTGAAAGCTGCATGAATTTAGTTCTCTCAGAAGACATTTGCAAACCTGAAGTTTTTCCTCTCTTCTCTCTATGGAAGAGTTGCAGCAATGTCAGTGGCATTGCAAGTTTCCACTTGACTACATGCCTCAAATATGACCCGGATGAACCAGCCTGGGGAGTGAGAGAATAGCTTGTTCTCACATTGGCCACTCTGCTGACATTTCCAAAAAAAAAATTTGGTGGCTGCTTTTTCTTTCATGTAGACACTTTACCTGTTCGTAATCTGACCAGCAGACTCCCTGACAAAGGTCACTAAACAGCTCTGAGATGATAGTATCTCCATTTTTTTTTTTTTAAAGAGTACTTTCTTGCCAGGGTATTCTGTGCATATTATAACTTGAAAAGCTTTTGTTTTCTGGGATGAGAGATGAGATGGTCTCCGATTAGTATATGTGAATAGTAAAAACCAAAAACCCACCACTGAATCAGCTTTTCACTGTTTATACTAGAGTTCTAAGGGGACTGTAAGAACAACTCATGATACACTGATTTACATCAGTTTAGCTCCATTGACTTCAATGAAGTTATGTGAGTGTACACCAGATAAGATCTGTTCTACCAGGAGAAACCATAAGCACTCCGGTCTGCCCTTCATTTTGCATGGTGTTAATTGTATCTGTGTGCACAATAAGATATTGCAATTTTGCCATACCCAATATCAGCATGAGATTAGCATTTTCACTTTAATTTTTTCTTCAAACTGGTTAAACCTAATCTGATTTTGCAGCTCATCTGCAATATTTGTTACAGTCTGATTAAATTCCAACTGTTTTTATAACTGGGTCAGTAGCTGACATAATCTGTTCTTTTGTGTATAGGTCTCCAGGGCAATGTGTTAACAAAAGTAACCCAGAAGCTACTGGGGCTCAAGTTCTGATTCAATGTGTGCAGTGGGTGTTTTTATGCAAAGCCTTTCTGAGGTGTATAAAATTGTTTTGACTTTCGCTTCCCTTTTATTTTGCCTTGTTACCAACATGCCTTAGTTGATATGCAGAGCTGCTTCCTAGACTTTTGACACATGAAAAAGATATTTACGTTGTTTAAACATCCAATTTTATGCTCTAATGCTAGGCTGGTGTTTCTTCTTCAGCTGGCTTTCATTTTGGCTTTTTGATTGTAATGAAATGTATGTAGGGGTGTGTGTGTAACTCTTATTAACATTAATAAGAGTATTATACATGGATTAGAGGAGAATGATAGCCGCTGAGATGTAAAACGTTGTGTATCAAAGTCACATTTTTGTACGTAAAAGATCTGAGGGGAAATACTGTAAATAAGGTGACAGAGGTGAAAAAGGCTTTTGTCCTATAGGAAATCCACTTTAGGATATAGTTAAATTTGACAAAAACATAAATTTACAGTGTAAGAAAAAGTGTAGCTTAAGTCTTCATAAGTAGAGATGGCCTTTTTAAAATTAATAGATCAGAATAAGGCAGGTTGAAGGGGTTAATTCAGTCTGGGGTTAATTCAGTTAGTGGTTAATTCTGGAGTCTTGGTTTCAGATCTCGAGTTACAGATGAAAATAAATCCCTACTGAGTTTTCCAACAACCCCAACCATGATAAAATTTAACACAATTTGCAAGATCTGCTAAAGGGCTTGCGATAGCCAGGGTGGCTGCAGATCAGAACTGAAGTGCAGTGGGCAGAGCTATCTTGGGATGGACTTTAGGTTTAGCCTCTGTTGTCTCTGTTTTAGGAAAGTGATTTTGGCCTTGTCTGCACATACAAGTTGTACCAGTACAATTAACGTGGTACAGCTCCCCTAGTGTGGATGCAGTTATACGGGTATGAAATTGCCTGTACCGCTATAGTTTACTCATGTGCAGGAACGGGAATAAGCTATACTGGTATAAGGCACTTTTATACTGGTATAATTGCATCCATGTTAGGGGATTAACCCATATCACTGTACTGGGGGAAAAACCACATTCCTAACCAACATAATTATATTGGTACAAAAAATGTGTGAGGAAGTAAGCCTTATGAGTTTGAGACCTTGTCCAGAAGCAGACCTGGATCTTATTGCAACAGCATTAAACAAACTCTGGCTGCTGCAGATACTGCATGGATTCCAGCAGGTAGGTCTAGCACTGCTGTTATCACTTTTTTCTGAAATAAGCGCAGAAAAAAATGTCATCCCTAAATGTGGTCCCTGCCTCCCTGGTCCCTCAGTGTGAGTGTCATCCCTGCCTGAATACTTCCTGATCTTTGCTTTGTTTATGAGGAGTAGGAAACCTGATGGTTTTGGGTACAGAATGTCATTAGTTGAACTGGAATGTACCCAGGACGTTCTGGCTAACATGCCTACACACTAAAACAAACAAAACCCCTGATATGGGATCTTCGGGGACTACAAATGAGGAGGAGGAGGAGGAACTTGGGTTGTGTCTCATCCAAAAGAGGCTACTTGCAGCATCAGCAAGATGCTTCTGCGCACAGTATGTTTGGCTAAGACTGTGTCTACAGTGCCACTGGAGGTGTGATTTGCACCATGTGTAGACATACTTGCACTAGCTTGATTTGAGCTAGCTTGTTTAAAGATAACAGCGAGGACCCGGGAGTGTGGGCTTCAGCATGGGCTATTCAAGCCTGCCTGGCTCTTTTTCCCGCACCTCCTCCGGCTCATACTTGCACTGCTAGCACATTGCTAGCCCACTGCAGCCCACGTGGTGGCGGTGGCAGCCTTGCTGCTGTTTTTAGTGAGCTCGCTCGATTAAAGCTAGCACATGAGCTACAAATCACACTCTTGTTGCAGTGAAGATGTAGCCTGTGTGTCTAAGGTTAATCGGTAGGACAGACAGACGGCGTGAGTTAGGTAGCTCCTCTGTTAAAAAGTTAGGTCTCGGTCTCTCCATCCTAGTGAGTGGTCCTATTGAAGTCAATAGGAGTACTTGTGAGGTGAGGGGTTAAGAGCTGGGCCACAATACTAAAATTATCGCAGGATGAGCGGTATGAAGGGTGAATCTGGCTATGTTTAAGAATCCCTGGGGGGTTATACAATGAAATATCCCCATTTTATGGCTTGTCTACAGACATGCATTATACCGCTTTAACTAGACCAGTACTGATAAAGCGATACAAATCTCTCAGGATACGTCTACAATAGAAATGCTACAGTGGTACAGCTATAGCACAACAGCTGCACTGCTATACTGTAGACACTTACTACAGCAATGGAAGGGGTTCTCAGTAAGTGCACCTCTCTGAGAGGCGGTAGCGAGGTCAACAGAAGAATTCTTCTGTCAACTTAGTGGGGTCGAGGCCAGCGTCTAGAATGGCTTAACTATGTTGCACAGAGCCACTTGTTTCACACAATATGTGTTTAACACACAGTATGTGTAAACTCCTTATGCTGAGCGATCTGTTCCTCCTCGTATTTAGCTGTGATTCTGAGTTTCTTTCCCAGCCCTAAAGAAGAGCTCTGTGTAAGCTCACACAAGCTTGTCTCTCTGACTAACAGAAGTTGGTCCATTAAAAGATATCACCTCACCCATTCATGCTGATTCAAATTAAAATTAAATCAGGGGTTAACAGGGGGAAGATCATGTGTGTGGGAGGGGAGGTAAGAAGCTCATGTTGATCATTGATGAGTTCTCTGTTTTTTTCTATCTCTTTTCAGATATTATCATGTCATTAATTTTAAATGCTGAAAAGCCTGTTGGAAGGCAGAGACCAAATTCAGCTATAATCTACTGGTGTAAATTCAGAGTAATCTTTTTGAAGTCAAGGGTGTTACTGTGGATATATATTGCGCAGAGCAGGACTCTTGTTCTGTTCCTGGTTCTATTAATGACACCCTGTGCAACCTAGGGCAAATCACATAAACTCTCTATGCCTTAGCTCATCCATCTGCTAAATGGGAATAAGTATTCTCTATCTCAGAGGGATGCTTAGAGGCTTAGTTAATATTTGTAAAGAGCTTCCAGATCCTTGGATGAAAGATATTAGACAGGTGCAAAGTAGTAGTTGCTTTAGGACCCAAGTCAGGACAGCACTTAAGTGCTTTGCTGTGCTTAAATGCTTTGCAGTGAATGAGGGTTGTAATGCAGATGATATGGTGCTTGACCCCACTGTAACTGAAGTGAAGTGTAGAGTTACCATTAACTCCAGTGGAGGCCGGATCAGGCCCATGGAACACAAGGGTATGCCTGCACTGAAGAGATGGCAACTCAGGTTAGCTACCTGAGTTCCTGCCTGTAAGGGCAGGCTGGGGTTGAACATGAGATGCTAACCCAAGTTTGAACTTGCAGAGTTGCCATGTTCACTGTTCTCTTAACCCATGTTGGCTAACTGAGGTTAACTCACCCAAGTTAAGAACACACTCCCCCACCCTGGCATACCCATACCCTCTAGCAATGGGAGTAGGAAGGCTAGAAGAACTGGGAGAGATGAGATCCCACATTAATCATGTACCTTTCTGTTAGCTTATTTGTGGGTAGGGAAGAGGCATAAAGGGGAAAGTTCCCCTGCATTTTGAGCATAGCTTTACTGTGTGGAAAAGAATAAACTGAACACAATATTCCAAAAATGGAGAGAAATTCCAACAAGACCAGTGTTGGACAGAAAAGTGCTTGGCAGCTCTTGGCAGCCAAGTATCAATATAGCTTTAAATTAAGATTTGCAAATCTATATTTAATTACAGTTATTGGACTGTATACTAAGTAAACACGATCTAATTAATAAACATGGAATTTATTGATGTATAATAGATATGCCTAAAATTCATATTTATTAAACCTCAGTAAACACGCTTTAAATCAGTTATTTGTCTAACCTATCAGAATTATTCTTATAATAAATACGTGGATTCAGGAGCCTTGATTTTAAACAACTGCCTTACAGTTTCCTAATAAGTATGTTTTAACAAAAGTTCACCAATATTGCATGTATCTGTGTATCTCATTCATTATAACATCATGATTGTAATGTATGGGTAGAACAAGTGATTACCCTTGGAATTCACTTAGCAAGTTACCTGTTTGTTAAATACAGCAAATGAACCTACAGGCAATAAATTCAAGATCGCTTTAATTTACCAGCCCGATGAACACTTAACCATCTTGGTAGTAAGGCAACTGAAAATATCACTGGCTCATATGGGAAGTAGCAACACTCTTCTCCCCCTCCTCTCCCCATGATGTGTTTCTCTGCGGAATGCAATGCCTTTAAGTTGTCAGTCTGTGCTTTAAAAAACCTACCCCAAAAATTAAAGGCCGATGTGTGATTCAATAAAATGCATTTTCAGCTTTCACTGTGTTCAGAAAATTGAATGGTGTTTAAGTGAGCTGCTGAAGTCAATGCCCAAAAGGTCAATTTTAAAACTATTGCTGCACTAAGTATCTCCAGTTCAGCGTGGTCTCTCCTTTTTGTGTGTCTGTGTGGCAAAGAACTATCTTGCATCTGTACATTAAAAATACATTGATTTTTGGAACAGAGTCTGTCCTATTGATAGGCATCAAGGGCTGTTGTGTGAGTTGAGGGGCATAGTCAGTGGCAGCCTATGACTCCTTTTCACATACTTAAACACTTTACAATAGCAGGGAATGAAATATTCAGTGATTTATTCAGCATCCAGAAATGGATGTAAATGAGTAAAAGTGCATTGATATTGGAGAGCAGAAAAAAGATCTGGAAAACACCCAACAAATCAGAAACTTCTAAAGAGCACTTTCCAACACGTACACGGCATGTGCACATCCATTCATTTGCACCAGAGCTTCCAAGAGCTGTTTGCTAGAGATATGAGTTCTGGCAAAAGGGACTTTCTCAGCTTTCTTGGAAAAACTCTCATACTTTCCCTGACATTCTCTTCCTAGACCCGAGGTAAAAAGCTGCCAATAGTTAGGGGGGGTTAAATTTGGAAAGTTGACGTTTTTTGCTGGAGGGAAGGGGGTTGGGTTTTGTTGTTTTGTTTTTTTTAACATGAGCAGGAGATCACTCAAGGAAGGAGAGAGAATTTTTACTGTGCCTAGAACAAACACAGAATTTCTAAGTGCTTCTATTATTCCTTTGGAGAACTTCTCCTGACTTTTAATTGTGCTCTTACAAGGTATGAAGATATTTTCCTTTCTACTTAATTTTTCCCCCCAAGCTCTCGCAACTTGATAAATTTCTCCCCCACTCTTGTTTAATTTGAGAGTAGATTTATTGCATCTTTCAGTGAGATAGTAGTAGTATTGGGCTGAATCAGTCAAGAGACTTTAAAGCAAGGGCAGCCCTGATTCAGCAGAGCATTTTGAGCTTACTTCCCATGGAAGTAAGTGATCAAGTGAGTTGGTAAATAGGGAGGTCTCAACTGGAGGATTGTGTCCAATTCTGGGCACCACACTTTAGGAAAGAAGTGGCCAAATCGGAGAGAGTCCAGAGGACAGCAACAAAAATGATAAAGGTTTAGAAAACCTGACCTATGGAGAAAGGTTAAAAAACAAAACAAAACTGGGCACGTTTAGTCTTGAGGGGGAAAAAAAGACTAAGGGGAGGGGGGACCTGATAGGAGTCGTCAAATATGTTAAGGGCTGTTACAAAGAAGACTGTGACCAATTGTTTTCCATGTCCACTGGAGGTAGGACAAGAAGTAATGGGCTTAATTTGCATCAAGGCAGATGTAGGTTAGATACCAGGAAAGACCTTCCAACTATAAGGGTAGTTAAGCTCTGGAATTAGCTTGCAAAGGAGGTTGTGGAAGCCCCACCATGGGACGGTTTTCACAACAGGTTGGCTGTCAGGGTTTGGTTTAGGATTATTAGCTCCTGCCACAGCATGGAGAGTTGGACTTCAAAGGCCCTTACTAGAATGGGAGGTGGTGGAATCTCCATTCTTAGAGGTTTTTAAGGTGCAGCTTGACAAAGCCCTGGCTGGGGTGATTTAGTTGGGGTTGGCCCTGCTTTGAGCAGAGGGTTGGACTAGATACCTCCTGAGGTCCCTTCCAACTCTAATCTTTGATTATGTGATTTTTTGATTTGCACCAGTACAAAGTGAGTGTAAAACATTTCCATACTGTTTTAGTAGGGTTTCACACTCACTCTGCACTGGTTTAAATGACACAAGCAGCACAGCAAACTAGCATTAAGGGTGTGTGTGTGAGTGAGTGAGTGAGTGAGAGAGAGACACATTCATCCTTTAAAAATGATTCCTTGTCAGAACAACATTTTTTCCCTTGTTTGTTTTTTGCACATTATGCCTTGAGAGCAGGCACTTTACCAATGTACTTGTACAATTCATCACTAAAGTGACAATATTTTAATGATATATTACTAATGCATCTGTGAAATACTTTCACACTGCTGATATATGACTGATCATAAATCATTGATGAGGCAGGAGTCTTGGACACTGACATGCCCTCTAAGTTCCTCCCCTCTACCCCCACCCCACTGCCCTTTCCAGGCTTTCAAAATTATTTTAATGGGGCATGTCAGAAAGAATGACAGATGATGAGATTTCAGTGCCATTGCATACATTTGTGCAGTGAGTACATCTACAATTATTCCCCCTTCCCAATACCCTACAAGGACTTTGCTGAGATTTGTTGAACTATCATCTGAAACTTTTCTCCCAGCAGTGGAGAAGAAGGATGAATTTGCCATGGAGGTTCCTGACCTTTGATGACAGAGGCTCAAGCTATCCGTAGGCTCTATATATTAGCCTTCAAATGGTTCAGGAGTTCTTAATGAAAGGTTTAGCTGTTGCAAGTCTGGGCCTTGGTGCAGCTGTAAATGTTTACAAGGTTATTTACACTTTTTAGTGCACCTGGTAGACGCTGAATTTCATGAGATGTATTGGGCCTTGACACAACAGTAAACAACAGGGCCACGTGGCAAAATCCCAGTGATTCATGCCTCTAAGTATCATGGTAGAAGAATGAGACACATTCTGCTCACACGACAGCACATGCTAACTTTGCTCTTCTAGTGTCAGCACACAATTTCTAGCTATGTTTTTGTTACATTGTAACACAGTATGGAGTCCCACTCAGTATAGAAGAGGCAGGAGTCAGCCCACTTATTTACATGTTGATGGAGGGATGCAGAGACCCCATGATGATGATACTTTTTCTCTCCACCCCAAATTCAATAGTGTATTCAGTAAAACTAAGGCATTTTACAAATTTGCCATGCAATGCCAACCATAATATTGAAAAATAATTCCATGTTCTGATTGCAGCCTTACAGTAGCCTACCCCCAAAATTCCACCATACAGCACTTCAAATCCAGCGTGAATTTGACATGACCATAGTCAGAAATGAATGCGGTCTATCACGTGGACAGGTGACTGAGATTACAACCTTTCAGATGGTGACAGCTGCACCTATTACATTAATGATCTCATTGTTACCTTGTGCTCCATTTGTTGTATCCACCTGTTGTCTCTCATCATATACTTAGATTTTAAGCTCTTTGGGGAAGGGGTCAACTTTTTATTTATGTGTGTTTACAGTGTTCAAGGGGGACTGGACCAGGACCTGCAGTTGATACAACATATAAATAATAGTACGTGTATAGGATTGGCTCCAGCTGAAAAAGATCTTGATTTAGCAGCCTCTGCAGAATTAGGTGACATTAAGTTGGTGGTAGAAAGACAAGGTGGTGTCGATGCAGTTACAGATTTTCAATGTCTTGTGAATCACCATGGCCAGAATAAAATACTATAAATTGTTGATAATTTGGGATTCCCGGCCATTTACCAGACAAGGTAGGAGGATATCTCCACATCGTAAGCATCCTTGGCTTGTACGCCCCTCTGAACTTTATTGCTGTTAAAGTAACTAGCAGTATAATTGAGACAAAGACTGAAACCAAATATAGTAACAAATTTGATTCCAATTTATGACTGAGACACACAGATTTAGCAACTTTTGGAAGATTGAGATTTGGTTTCTTTTATTAGCTGTTTTACTAATTTATGCTTTATCAACATTACAAGTGCTCCAACAAATCCTATAAGTACTTGGACTTGCTGCACTGGTCTTACAGGTCGAGGGCCAAATTCTGATCTCTGTTACAGTGCTGTAAATCTACTGTAACTCCACTGCCTTTGGTGGGACTACTCATCTCCATAAAGTTAAACATGTGCTTAAATGCTTTGCTGGATTTGGACCAGCATTCCCAGCACCTTGCAGGATTGAGCTCTGACTGCCAGACTGTGGGAGTGGGGAAAGCTTTTTAACCAGCCTGGCAATAGGAGCTGGTCCCCACATTGGTACACCCATCCCTTCCAAAGTCATGAGTCTAAGCTACTGTTGGTCATGCCTCTTCACTTGTTATCTTATGTGCATTGTGGTAGCATTATGTCCATATTCATGATACTGCCAATCATGTGCAATCAGTTCCTAAAGGGGATTATAAATGCGAGACAAGTCAGTGCTGAGTAGGTGTCTTAGTAATGTATTTCATGAATCCAATAGATAAATTTGTCATAGAAGAGAGCCCTAAAAAGCATGGCTTAAGTATGTTTGTGTGCAGTGTCCATGATAGCGTAGTTCAGGGACAGCCTCTGTGGTGACACTTTTTTGGCAATATAAGATGGGTTGAGTTCACCTGGGAACTACAAATCAGAGGAAAATGACAGGATGTTATGTGTCCAGCAGCCTCATTCACAGCTGCTGTTTGTTGTCAGCAGCAACAGCACCCGGAGTTGTTCAGACTTTGCTGAGGGAAAAATTTGAACATTTCTTTAATTTTTTTTTAAACTAGTCTTTGAGACATTTAGATACAGCTGGGCCAGCTCTGAGCTGAGATCATGGGGTGGGGAATTGCTCACAGTGAGGCTTCCTTGTGGGACACCTCTCCAAAGGAGGCATTAAGTCACTCCTCTTTAGGCTAGTGCTGATGCTATCCTGCCAAAAGGAGGTGAAGAAGGATAGGTCCAGTCAGGGCTGGCCTATGTGTTTTGCTGACCAGAATAGAAAATGTTTTTGGTGCCCGCCCCCAGCACCAATCCCCCAGCTGCTGAATGCCAAAAAGAAAAAGAAAAGCTGAGGGATGTGTTATCCCCCACCCAGATATTGATTTGGTACCCCAAGTTGACCTCCATAATTTCTTGCCCCTAATACTGGCCCTTGATCCATGGGCCCACTTTCTTCTGCACCTAGAAATGAAGCTAGCCTCCACAGGGGTGCACACTGCATTGTTTTCAAAGGATAGAGCTGTACGTTTCCTTGGAATCCCTAGAGAAATTATGGCTGAGTGAGCTGGAAATCTTCTTTTGACCTTGCTGTAGCACAGTCCCTCCTCCAACCCCCTTGTTCTGTGAGTCTTGGCTTAAAGGTACAATCCATAATATTCAGTAACTGACATATTGGAAACATATTGGATGTTAGGTGCCCAGTGCCCATTCAGATGCAGTATTTTGTGATTTGCCCCCCCCCCCTCCCCCCCTGCTCCCCAAGTGACTTGTGGTTGTGCTTCAGGTTTTGGGTACCCAATTTTAAACAGCTCCAAGAGGCCTACATTCCAGAGGGTGGGTGCTCAGCACTTGTCAGGCCCCTTTAAGGTGTCTCAAATTCAAAACTAAAAAATCAAAGCTTCTAAAACCATTAGTCTCTTGGAGCTGAACCCTCCTAAGCACTGCATCTGGAACAATGACCAGGAAAACCTCTGTCCCTAAGTCTCAACAGTACCAACAGCCACTACTTCAGTCCTTCCCCTTCTCTAAATCTGAGGATATGCTTTCTGCCTGCACTGTGGTTCCCTAAGCACACTACAGGTAGAAACCCACCATCGGTCTCTCAGAAGAGAAGTATATCTGTCATTCTGCACCAAAGAAAAAGCACATCTGCTCTGGCTTGGGCTTGTAGCTTAGCATCCTGACGTGATCTGGCCAGTCCACCCTGGGACTGAATAATGACAGATACAGCATATGTCATACCATTCTTTCTATTTCATGGACTTTCCATATACAAGTTAATGTAAATTTAAAGGCAAGTATCTGTAGAGACTTTTTTAAACCTTACTCGATTTTAATTGTGCAAGTCCATTGGTATCAAGAACATCTGGCCCTACAACACACTAACAGTCTCCTCTTGTCTCTGTGGTACTGTAGGTTCTGTAGACACGTTTTACTGTATGCCTTTCTAAGCACCAGATTAATTACACAGTTCAGAGTGGATGGACTTTTTAAGCACCAGCTTCATTAGAATGTATCTCTTTGAAGCTTAGCAAAGTAAAATACACTTATTTGTATGTTAATAAGTTAACCTGAGCCCTGTGAAGCATGTAAAATAAGCTTCACATTTTTCTTAACCTTCTGCTATAAAAATATACATTATTTAAACTCATTAATGTCAACTACTTCTGTTTTGAATAGCTCCCCGAGCACTGGCATTCAGCATGTGGCTTTCATATCTCTGTGGAGTCACACCAGCCTTTTTGTAAAATGAAAATGAAATTGCATGGGCTTAATAGCATGGGGAATGGGTTTAGTTTTCCTTTCTCATCCCCGGTGAAGCTGTGTGTAGCACTAAAGTTAATGTGGGGAGCAAGACGTTGTTTGATGGTATTAACCAACTAGCATTTGACATTATTGCATTAGTTGTACTGGTTCTGGAAGACTGTCTATATGCCTCTAGAGAAAAGCAACATTTGGACTTCAAATGGACATTTAGAATAGTGCTTATACTTGGTATACGATGAGTCAAATAAAGATTTAGGCTTAATCCTGTTCTATTGCAGAAGTACTTAGAAGCCCTGTTGTACTAGGAACTCTACATATACATGTAGTGAGAGAAAGTCTCTGCCCCAAAAAGTTTACATTCTAAATAAGCGAGACCAAACCAAGAATAGGTGAAAGGAAGAATGCTTATTCTCATTTGACAGATGGAACTGAAGCAAAGAAAAAATTAAGTGATTTACCCAAGGTTACACATAGGAACTATGGCAGAGTGTTCTCATAGGCAAGGGCTACAGTAATAAATCTGTTAAATTCAATCTCTCTCTCCAACCCCCTCACTCCAAATATACCCCTCTGCTAAATTATAGCAGATCAGCAGTTGTGCTGTGGTTAAGGTTGACAATTGTTTAAAAGATTACTGTTCAATATGCGCTCAGATTCACATGCTGCCTCAGATTGTCTTGAAATTTGCTGTGTCTCATAGCCTTGCCATGTATTCTTAGTGGTCCAAATTAAAGGTCACTTAAGCAAGGGGTACCCAAGATCCAGCCCTCCCAACAAATCATGTTTACAAAATCACCGGCTGCTTATAACGCTTTTTGGCTCACCACTCGAGCTCAAGCTGCTTCTCTAATCCTCCCCAAACTGCAGTCACCTTTTGGGATTTATCTCAGCTAGTGCATGCCCCTTTGGGGAAGTTTACTACTCCGGCATGAGTTGACCCAAAGAGAGACAGATGCAATGGTAGAGTTCTGTGGCAAGTCAGAGGGTTTGCAAGCAGCTGGCTGTCATTGTAGCTATGCAGTGCAAGGTGACATGCTTTGGCCATTGAAGCTGAGCAACATCCATGTGCTGTGAGTTTGAGTCCTGCATTGGGCAGCTTCCACAGACTGTGTGCAGTGTACTTTCCTTGATTCTAGGCTCCGGGGTCTCTCTTGAAAATTTGCTCTCAGACCGAAATTTCTGGTTTAAGAGCGATATTTTTAAAGTGCTCTACAATCCATATGCAAACTCTGATTTTACACTGACAATATTGTCAAGGGAAATAGCATTAAGTGAACAGAGGGAGGATGAAAGATTATAGAGTAAGCAGTTAGGGTAATGTAATCATGACTCATGCTCTTCACTCCTTTCCTGAGCAATAGGACTGAGTGTGATCAAACGAAAGCAAGGTCAGTAGGTCATAGGGTCAGGGAGTTCCTGGTACACAGCTCCCTAACATGAGCTTTTCTTCACAACATTTGCAGTTTCTTAGGGCTTTTTGACACAGCGCTACGGAATATGAGGAATCGAAGCAGTGAGGGGTTATTTCAGCAGTGCAGAACATTGTAGGGTTGGGAGGGTGCAGCATGAGGCTCTGCCTCTTTGCCAACCTTTACCCCTAAGAACCCTTGCACAGCTACTGAGGGGCTAGAACGTCCCTGGACAATAACTCCTACTAATAGAAGGGAGCATCCAAACGTTTGTGAGAACCCGACTTGATGAGTAGAGATTTGATGAAGAACTGCCTTTCCCAAAATGTCATTATTCTATGATCTCTTATTGAGTAAGGAATCATTCTTGAAAGGACCTTTGCTCTCTGGGAAGTTAGAGATGTGGACAGAGGAGAGCCAGAAGGAGGGAAAGTTGGGCACCATGACATGTGGAGAGGAACAGAAATGGAACAATCTGTTCCTTGTCCCCTTCCTCCTCACTCCCCTGCAAATACCCCATACCTCAATAGTTCCACCCTTGGGCTGCTCCACCAGGCTGAGGGAAGGGGTTCAAGAACTCTCCCCTTCCTTCCACAGCTCCCTGATCAAGGGAGGGAACTCAACTCCCCTCCTCCCCCATGTTGCCTCCAGTAGTGGGGAAGGAACACTCTTCCCAGCAATGCTGCTGCTTTGGGGTGGGGAAGGGGAAAGGTCAGAGTGCAGGACAGAGTGGAGAGGAAATGAGGGGTTCAGAGCTGTGCTATGGGGGATATAGCTACTGCTGTGTTTCTCCCAAACTCTTCTCTCAAATCCATACTCCCTATTTCTGTCCCCCTGCTTCAAAAGATACCCCCACTGACTCCATGTCAGACTCAGCATGGTTCCTGCATCCTCTGACCAGCTCCTCAACCTGTGGGGCCTCTGCTGATGCTTACCCTTCCCTGAGGAAGAGGAAGAGGGGGACTGGGGAGGGAACTAGATTGATGGGGAGGGAGCTACTAGCCAGTGAGATGGGAGATAGGATATGATGCAGTGGCAGTGAAGGGACTAACATCATCCAGTGCCTTCTGTGTCCAGTATAATCATTACCAAGGAGCCAGAAGCAGTGGAGGGGGACAGTGGGGCTGAGGGACATGGGGGTGATTTTAAGTTTTGTGTGTGGGTTTTGTTGTTTTTTGAGAGGAAATTAACTGCCCAAATTTTAATACATAGTTAAGGTTGCCCAGCAGTGCACTAGCCTCTCTTAAATCTCTGAAAACCAGGAAATGACGAATTAAGCCACACTCCACCCTTGCACTGCACTTAAGTGTGCTCGTTTTGATTAGTCTCCCATCCCACCCATCAACACGCGTACTAGCATTCTGCCTTTACAAGCACTACAGAACACGTGGGAACAGGGCACTCGAGCACTGCAGGACACAGTCAAACACCTTTTTTGGCTAAGGCAAACCACTTTTATCTTTTCCCTGGATCAAGCTGTCGGATCTGAATTAACAAACAGCAGCCACATATTTACTGGATTACTTTCTAAAACTTGATTAAATGACCAGAATGTCAAAAAAGGTGGTAAGAGGGATAATATGCACAACAAGATCATGCAAGCTAAACCATTCCATCAGCCATTAAAAGAACAGCCTGCTGGCAGGAGGGGTGTTTGTTTACTAAATTGACGATAGCTTAGTAGTGATTGCTTATTCTCTCACCACTGCCTTTATTCTAATATTCATCTAGTGACTCATCCAGATCCATTGATGCCAATGGCAAGATTCCCATTGGCTTCAAATGGAGTTGGGTCAGTGCGCTGTCTTTCGTAAGAAGTTTAAAAAAAAAAAAAAAAAAAAAAGTATTTTCCTCTCTTACCCTCCAGCCCTCTTCCCCCCAAAGTAACTATCAAATAACGTTGGAATAGATCTGACTTCTCATGCACACTGCATGTCTTTTAAAAGTGCCCTCCACAAAGAACAACTAGAAGGTAGATTGAAAAATTTGATAGTTGTATGGAGGATTTCAAAACCAGACAAAGGGTTGACAAAAGCTTTCACAGTAACCTGCATTTCCAGGTTACAATTTAAAGATAAAAAGTCTTTTAATTATTCAGCAATGAATGAAAATCTGTGCTTTGGGTTAGAAGTAATAAGGTATTGTGTAAAAACAATCTTTTGTCTCCAGATTGCTTACGATATGTTGTTCAGTAGAGTGAAATGTTTCTGTGCATGTTTTTAAAAGAGAGATTTTAATTAATTTAATTAATTAATTAATTCGATGGGTTAGTGACTAACCAAGCTCAGGACATAACTGGTAGGGTCTTAGATTTGTTACTTTTGATTTCTTAATAGCATCACACAAGTGGCCTACTGTGGTATAGATAAGTAACATCATAGATCTCGGCCCCAAGGAAATTACAATCTACATTTTTAGAATTGGTGTGTGTGTGTGTGTGTCTCTCTCTCTCTCTCTCTCTCTCTCTCTGGTTACAGTTTGTCCTTTAAACATAGTGGAGAAGATTCTCTGTCCCCTCCACTCTGTTTCCATAGCTCAGACTACATGAAGGGAATGAAAACTGGGCACATCCCCCTAGCTGAGGATTCCCACAGAGCCTGCATAGCCAACTCCTTTGCTACTGCTCTTTATGTAGCCCCTGGTGAAATGACAAACTGGGAGCAGAGAGGGGCATGCCAGGAGGACGAGTGGACAGATCATGCTGAACTCTGCTCTCCTGCTTTGGGGACCTTTCCTGTTTGCTAGGCCAGGGACCAGGCAGAGAAGTGTGGAGCTTATAACTAGCTCTGTTTAAACCCTTTACTCCCATCTCTCTAATTCAAACATATAAACTTGAGAGAGCAGAGAACAAGGCCTAGTTTCCATGAATTGGGTTATCACTTTTCCGTTATATTCTAGCCAGTAGAGAATACCTGTGTCATTGTACTATGCACATACGCTGTATACAAGTTGACTTAACACAAATGCTAAATGCTCTAGGACCTAGTAAAATCAATGGAAGTTGAAGGAGCTCCCAGACTCAGATGCTCAGTTTCTTGCAAGAAGCAGGTCTGGTTTAGGAGTCATGAAACTATTTCCCATAGCCTTCCATGCTTGCTGAAAAAAATGAAATATCCTCTGCTTAATGAAAAACATTCTCACCTCCTGCTCTTCTCAAGTGCATCATCTGCATCTTTGTCTTGTCTACTTTTCTTTATCAACTTCTCCCACCTCCCCATATTTTTGGTATCCTATCTAAAGTCTGGTATAGCCATTGTTTTTTACCCTTTCTGCCCTTTATAAACTCAACTCTTTATTCTTTAGACTTGTGGCTTTACATTTATTCATACTTTATATCCTGATATTGTGTTTCTTATTCTGAACAACTTCAATCTCCCTAACTCATCTTCTTTCTCTCCTTTGATCTGTATCATTGAGTTCATATACTCTACATGGCATTTAGGTTTTCTCTCTTATTCCTCCAGTTTTACATTTCCTATGACTACTATCAATTGATTTTTCCCCTGCCTCTGTGAAGTGGTCTTTTTATTTATTTTGTTTTTTTTCAATTTTTGATTTTTATTTTCTAAACTTACGTGCGAGTGTTTATTTTCCCATGTACTTGATCAAGTTCTTGTCTTCCCCCCAGCAGTTCTACCTGGAATACAGCCAGTCACCCTAGCACATTAAAAAAGGAAAACAGAACAAGAACAGGAGCCACTTGCAAGAGAATTTTAAATTGAAAAGAAATAAAAAATGGCCTCCTGCCATATTTTCCAGCACAGGAACGAAAAGATAGAACATACGCAAAATATTCATTTTAGTTTGAAAAATGCCTGATGTGAAGTCAAGTAGATTTCCATTAATCTGAAGATTTTGTTTTCTTCTTTATTTTTGTAAAAAAATAAATTAAAAAAAAAAAGTATTTTTATCAACATACTCAAGGAGTGACCCAGTTGGAATAAAATGAGCCTCCCAACTCTTTATCCAACATTTCAAATAAACCTTTTTTAAAGTTTGAAAATGTCATTAACTTAATTTCATTTTTGACTCCCCCTTTATCTTCCTGATTAGTATTTCTATGCTCGACTAAGAAACCAAGTGCAGTTGCTAACATCTCATGAGAGCTCTTGTTTAAGAGTGTCCTATCTGAGCTGCCTTTCTTACCCAGCTGAGGTTCCCCAGTTTGCATCACAAAAAAGCATTAAGCCACATGTGTCAGTCATGGGTCTAAGGCAGTGTAAGAAGCAATCAAGGTGATCCCTTCCACTGTTTACATGAAAGTTACCTATCGTTAAAGCAATAGGTAAGACTTGAATGTCATACTCATGTGCACAGTGAAGGCAAGTGCTTTCACAGAGTCCCTCGTACATCATACAGAATTAAATGGAACATGAAAGCGTTGAGTCAGAAATGCCTTTTTTCTGGACCATTATCCAAGTGTCCAAGCACTAAAGAATTACATACACGCAGTAAGAGAAAATTGCTGCCCTAAAAAGCTCACAATCTAAATAGACAAGTCCGATAAACGGTGGGAGAGAGGAATGTTTATTATCCCCATTTTACAAGGGGGAAACTGAGGCACAGAGAGATGAAGTTACTTCAGAAAGCCTGTTACACATCTGGAAATTTAATCTGGGTTTCCCAAATTCCAATCTACAGCTTTAACCAGAAGGCCAGCCTGCATGTCTCCTCTAAAGAAGGGATGAAATGTCTTCTTTAGGGCAAGACAAGCTCAGACCGGCATTGTGTGGTGTCCCGTTTTTCCTGTGAGAAAATATGGTTGCCCTAAATATAACGTATTACGCCTGTAAATGTGAAAAATCTGCTCTGAGATGATGTCAACACCATCTAAAGAATAATAGTCCCGAGAGTGATGTAGCGTGGAAGGAAGGCCTTGCCAGATAACTACTAGTGCAATCTACCCTGTCTTTTAACCAGCATTTCCTTTTGTTCTCTTAGCTCACTCCAGACATGGTTCCTTCTCACCAATCAGCATATTCATGCATGCCATAATTAGGAAGACGGGACATGTAGTTTGGAAGTATAGATCCAGCGCTTTGTAATAAAGTTAGATATGCTTAATTTCTTGTCAGTGTCACTGCCAGAAAAATCCATTCACAATTGTCTCTTTTTCATTATTCAATCTTCTAATGAGCTAGCTTGGAGTCTACTCAACCAAATTTTTATGATGAATCATGGCAGAGTTGGAGAGCCTATGAACCCAGTTACGTAGGGACTCAAATCTATATTAGAAGGGATGAACAATTTCCCTCAATTAAAAATCAACAGCTGCCCACCCTCCTTTTATAAAAATAAAAAAAAAAAAAAAGTGTTGGGGAAACTTTTCTATGCCTCCACTAAACTGTGCATGAGGCATTTGATTAACCTTGTTTTCCTTCCTGTTTGACTCATGATCAACCAAGCCTCTCTGATTAGTTAAAATCTTCCCAGTATTTAAGTATATGCTTTCATTTTCTGCCCCCAAGAATAGGGCTCACAAACAGAGCCAAGATGTTTGCTACTGGAGGAAAGACTATGTGGTTACAAATGAAAACATCCTCCACTTAGTATTCTGCCATAAAAGCCAAAACCTTATCACAAAGCAGAATACGCTCTCTGGGGCTGTCTTCTCTGTGATTTACTTGTACACTGCCTAGCAGAAAGTCATGCTGATCTGCCAGCATGCTTTCGAAGCACTCCCATACTAGAAATAAGATATGGGTGAGGTACAAGTACTGTATATTTATCACACCCCTCTGCGTCTAGGTTTTTCATTATAAACTACTGATGTTACATATCTCCCTCTAGTGGCTGGTCCACATAAGAGGCTGTAAAGCCTAGCTATTGTTACCAGTTCAAGCATACAGGCTCAAGCTTTGCTTAGAACTGAAGAATCCAATTTTAATCCCTACTAATAACCTGTTGGATAGGTGTGTAGGAAGTGAATTTTATAATGGCACATACAGACTAGATCTCTATTGGAGAGTCTCAAGAAGGAATCTACTACCAAATATTAATATTGCTGAAACAATGGCTAAGCAGAATTGGTTTGTTGTATATTTGCTAATGTTACTTAATATATGTTTATTAAGTACTCCCATTCTTCTGAAAACAGTTTAATGATGCGCTAATAATTAGTACACTAACTTAGTAAAGAATACATTATTCCTAATAATAATTTAGTTGCCAATAGTACTGCTAGCCCTGACATTTTCAAGTTTAATTTAGACCTCCACAGGTTTTGAATGGTATCTGAATAAAAAGCGCTGGATGTCCTCAGGCTCTGAGATAAATGAGTCCACTTCACAAACATCATAAAAGGGACAATATTCTTTAGAAAAATTTTGCCTAAGCATTTTTATCTCTGCACTAAATAATTCATTGCACCTGTATATCAGCAAACTTGTAATATAAATGTTAATAATTTGATATACTCTTAGCTATTGCTTTACACCTACTTATGACTCAGATAAACGTGCAAGCCATCATTCTGTTTCTACACCACTCCGCATTTAAAAAAAAAAAAATAGGGTGGTTATTACTGCTTAGTTATAAGAGGAATGGAATGGCCAAGGAAGCACAAGATGGAATGAGTTCAAGGGTGAGCTATTTGAAATTCCTTGCTGGTTTTAACCCAATACAAATGTAATTATCTCTCTTAAAATGGCTGTGTAATTTAAACTGTAATGAGAATAAGATATTTATACAATTCATTTATCATATTATCTTGAAGGCTTCACGTTCTTATTTAAAATGAATGTTACAGTTCATTATATACATACAACAAACAACTTTCGGTCAGATTCTGTTACCTTCTCTCTCCCGGGGAAGCATCTTACTCCAAAAGTTTTCCTGATGACTTCAGTGGGATTATTTGGAGTCAGGCACTATTTAACATGAATAAAGTAGAAGAATGTGATCCTGTGTTAATTTTGGGGGAGATTAAGGGGTGCGTGTGTGTGTGTGTGTGTGTGTGTGTGTGTGTGTTAGTTAGTTAGTTAGTTAGTTATGGGGTCCTGTGGGGGGAAAAATAGTATGTAATCATGAAAATAAAGACTTTATCATAATGCATATATACAAGGGAGCTGGATTAAGGTTGCACAGGCAACCTTAATTGTGGCATTTCCCAACATTTGTATGCTTGACTTTGCACCTTCAATAATGTTCTTTTAATGTAGTTTTTCTGTGTGACATCTTAGGCTTTTTAAAAAGTAACCAAAAGCGGAGAAGGAAAAAAACACCACACAAATTCCTGTATGTGGCAGTATATCAACACTGACCTGGGTCATCAGTGTTGGAACCTTTAGATCCACCCCACAGACCTCTGCTATTTGAGTTAATGGAGTAACTGCTAGCAATGGTAGTTGCCATCTTCAGATGATATGGGCCAGCACTGGAGGGGATGAGACAGACTTTGCCAATGAGTTTCACAGATGTTTGCTGGTAGCAGAGGAAGGGTGAAAGTCAGAAATCTTGGGTTCCATTGCAGGCTCTGGAGGAGTGTGTTTTTATTACTGGTCATAGACCCCTGCTGCCCCCCAAACATGAACGCTTCTGCCCCACCTCCTCCAGCTTGTCCCTGTCGCAATCCTATTTTTTCAACACCCATGGCTCCTCATCTGTCTCCACTCCTTAGGCTTCTCATCCTGGTCGAGGGGGTCCTTGTCCAGCCAGTCCTATTATCCCTCTGTGGAATTCCCAGTCCCAATCTCTCCCCAGTCCCAGTGTCCTGGCCCAACCCATCCTAGTTCCTCCTGCCCAGCTCCTCATTGCACTCTCTCTCTCTCTCTCTCCCCCTCCTTCCTCTGCCCCCAGCCTCTAGTTACCCCCTCCCCACCCACGCTCTCCATCCCAACTGGCTCCCAGTCTCCCTTCCTATGATCCTCATCCAATGTCAGTCTCCATCCTTTCCCTGGCTCCTTCTCCCAATCTCCTTGCCCAACCAGTCCCAGTCCTCTCTTTGCACACTGGCTCCTTGTCAGATCTCTCTCCCCTCCCATCACTCCACCCTGCTCCCAGACTCTTTGCTCAGCCAGTCCTCCTCCCCCCATCTCCCACACCAACTTGCCTCCAGTCTCCATTCCTCCCTTCCCCCATGCTCCTTTTTCCAATCTGTTCCCCACACCCCTGGTCCAGCTCTGATCCTCTGCTTTCAAATCAGGCAGTTTACTTCTTCATACTGCCTGGACCCAAGCATGACCTATGGGCCACTGAGAGCAGAGGAGAGAGAGAGCTTCCCTGCTCTCAGTTCCTTGGCCTGGCCCACAGCAGCTCAGAGCTGCAATTACAGTAACGGTGCTGTTCAGTCCATGGCTGGAGTATGCTAGTGCAGATGAAATCTTCAGGAAATTTAGTTGCGAAACTCTAGCAAGTCACTTTTCTGAGCATGTGCAAACTACAATTTTTTCAAAGGCTTATAACTTGGCCATATTTGGGTGGCTATTCAAGGAGATGATGAAAGACACCTCCCTGACACAAAGACCTGCCAAATTTCAAGCCCCTGCTCCAAAGCATGGTGGCACTAGAGTTGTTAAAAGAAAAGGTTGCCAGAACTTTTTAGCATGGTCAAGACACTGTTTTTGTTCTCAGAAACAACTGAACTGTTTTGGCTGAAATTCTTTAAAGATGATCAGCCTGAGAGAGACACCTGACTTGTAAATTTTGAGCCCATACAGTTAGTTTGGCAAAACTATAAGCAACTGAATACAGGACCTTACAAGGGGAAGTATCAGACAGTCTTAATACTAGAGTGCTACTAGCCCTGCCAATAATAATGAGGGGAAATTATGGTGCAATGCTAACCTACTGCTGGGAATTGATGAGAATGTACTATAGGAGTTGGAGAACAAGATGTAAATTTGCAGTGCAGACCTACCCTAAGGCTTGTCTAAGCTTAAAACGTGCAACCGTGGCACAGCTGCACCGGTGTAGCTGTGCCATTCTAGCATTTTTAAGTGTAGACCCTACCTACACTGACAGGAGCGATTGTCCCATAAAGCATAAGTAATCTACTTCCACAAAAGACGGTAGGTAGATTGATGGAAGAACTCTGGTAGCACTGTCTACACTGTGGGGTAGGTTGGTATAAGTATGTTCACACCTGTGGGAAACGTAGCTGTGCTGACATAAAATCCTAGTGTGGACCTGGCCTAAGGTATGTCTACACTGGGCATTCTAGCTAACCTGTGTACATACTTAGGGTTTCAGATGGGATCGTTTTCAGGACAGCTAGCCCATCTGGCCGCCTGTGCAGCTGTGGCTACATTGTTACTTTTAGTGGGGTAGTTTGATCAAAGCTAGTGTGTGTGCGTCTACATGAGCTGAAATCACACTTCCAGCTGCAATGTAGACATACCCTCTAAAAGAAATCACATATGTAAGGTAGCCAGGTTAATAATGACCATCTGGTATGCTGAAGGCCTGATTAGATCAGTGGTTCTCACAACAAACTTTTCGTTGACGTTGGCGTGTAGCCACCAACTCTTGCCGGTGGCCTTTCTCACAATTTTTCCTAAAATACTGAATTTACTTTAGGAAAAAGAAATAAATTATGATGATTTGGACATATATATGTGCATATTTACATAGCTTTTTTTTTTTTTTTTTTTCAGACTCAATACAAATAATACAGTTGTGTCTATTCTTTACTGGACCTAAACAGAATAGAAAAATATAAGGTGCTCTGCACGTGCTTGTCTTTTTTGCTGTTGTTTTTTTTGGTTGCTTTATTTGAAAGATTGCTAGCTAGCAAGTCTGTTTCTGTGAAAAAAGTGATATTTATATGTTAATATCACTTTTCACAGCAGCAGACTTGCTAGCTAGTTGGAGGCAGTGAAAATTAATATTAACATATATACAAATATCGCTTTTCACGACAGACTTACTCAGCCCTTGGAAGCTAGGGGACAAATTAAGACCTGCAGAGAGGGCCAGGTGAGGCAGTGGGGGGCCTGGGGCTATGGTAAGGGGAGGACACAGTGGGGGTGGGCTGGGGCCAGAGCCTGGCTCCAGCAGCCAAAGCCAGAGTCCACCACCACGTGGCCTCCTTCAGCCAGAGCCTGGGAGAAGAGGAGGCCACAAGGGCCAGGATGATGGGAGCTGAGGGGTATGCAGCCGGAAGGAGCAGCGGTGTCTGACCCTGTAAGATAGCTGGAGAGAGGTCTTTGATTCAGGGGTGCTGGTGCAGGCTACAAAGACTGTTTTTGGTGCTGTGAGCAAAAGAAGCTGTTCCCTGATATTTGATTCTGTCTATATTCAGAGATGCAAGACTCTGTATGTTATTGGTAAATAAACAAAACTGCATGAAAGAAATAATGACTCACCAGTTTCTCCTCCCAGCTGGAATAATCTATTGGATCCTGAATTTTTGGCTCGCCGCTTAGGTCAAAAGAGGTAACATTATGGTAAGATAAAAAGGAAATTAACTGATGAGAATTAAATAGGTAGGAACACCGATTGCCTGCCTTGGAAAAGGTGGCCTATTTGCTAGTTTGACAGACCTTGACAGGGTTAGTAGGAGTTGTGGCTGTGATATCCTCTGTGTGTGATGCTGCTGGTAGAAGTCCACATAGGGGCTTTAATTTATGTGAAGATTTGGTTATGTAAGTCTGTCGTGTGTGCAGAGCACAAGTGTCAAGTTGAAGTGGGACCGAGTTGGTGGATGGGCATCATGCTGTCCCTCTGCATGCAGGCGAACCTTACACCTTTGGGAAAATTTATACACAGTGAAATTTCCTGTGTTTACAGAAAACATTTGCAAAAGGGGCGATGGTACAGCTGAAGCAACTTCATTTAAAGATTCAAACCAATGCTAACAGAAAATTGTTGTGTGATATTTGCTCAGCTCGTAGGCTAAGCCACCATCCTGTAACTTGTCTCTGTTGCCCAACAATCTGTATTGTTGGCATTTCTTAACATTAGCTTTCTTTAGATGAATTGTAAATGTGTGAGTTGGGCAGGAGGGTTCCATAGTTTGTACCCCAGCCAAGTAGTTCTTATGTCTACTTGGGAAATACTGCATAAATGCTGCTCATTGACTCTCTGTAAGACAGGAATTGTTATGGGTTGTCCATCAATACTGATGAAGCCAAACAAAAAGAGCAATGCTATAAGCAGAAATAAAATCTCTGAAATATATTGGACACATACAGACAAAGCCTTCAACCTGCTATGAAACCTAACTATAAATGCCTTTCAGAAAATAGGGGGAGGTTCTGCAGGATTATTTCTATCAACTTATAAAAGTTTACAGTGATGCAAAATGTAAACTACTGTATATAAAGCAGAGCATGTAACAAACTTGGAATCCTAAAGATCTATATAACATTCACATAAACCCCGGGCATTTCACATTCATGCTTATGGGGGCTGTAGTTTGTCAAATTATTTTATAAATCAAGAAGGCTTACTCCATGAATATATTGACCCAAACCTTGCCATTATTATTAATAAAGGTAATACAGGTTATGTAAGATAAACTGTGAATGATTGCAGTTCATAGTTATTTTTTTAAGGAAAAAAGAGGCCAGCCTGATCATCTACCCTGACTACCTGCATAACACAGGCCTAGTAATTCCTTTGTTGAGCCTGATAACGTCTCAAAAGCATCACCCCTTGGGGTATTATTGGTGAAGTGGGAAATACTGATGCCAGTTTACTTTTTCCTAAAGAGCATAGTTAAGGTTTGTGTCTAATTACTGCTGGAATACCTATGCTATAATGTGTATTAAGGACCTGCGCTAGTACTATGAGAGCTATGAATCACCAGTATCTCAGTGAAGTGCTTTAGAATTTTGGCTTTTTTTTAGGATATATAATTGTGAAGTTTGTTGTTTCTTCAAGTGCCACTTATGGTTGAGTCAAACTCAAAAGATCAGTTCCCTGTTTGTGTTCTGAGTTGTCACTGCTTGCTTTACTGAAAAAACCCTCAAGTTTTTAGCCCTTTTCATTCCCACTGACACTAGCAGTAGAGATTTGGGATGGCTGAGCTAGATTTTTTTCCTGACTAATGGGTGTCAACTGGATTTTGTTGAGTATGAAATAAGCTCTTTGGGGCAGGGACCATCTTCTTGTTCTGTGTAGGCATAGCACCTAGCACAATGGTCCTGGTCCATGACTGGCATTCCTAGATGTTACCATGAAACAAGAAATACATTATAATAATAATGTACATGAACCATAAAGAACCCAGCTTAAATCTCAGATCCCTCATGGATTTTCCAAGGCTGGCAGTTAGAAATAGCAATTTTTAAATTTATAACCAGAACAGAACTGATTTGAAAGTCTTTGAGAAAAAACAAATAGGGGAGCCCTACAATGCTGTTATTGCAGAGTAGCTGTCTACAATAGACCTACACTTAAGTTCAAATTATCATAGAAGAGGGCTGTTTTCACTGTAAATAGTTTTAGTGACATCCCTCTGCAGTGGATCTGTACTGGGAGCCAGAAGAAAACAGGGAAGAGAGAGAGCTATTTAAGATTCAGAAAACTAAGGGTGGCACCCAAAAGCCAGTCACACAGCCTTAGTAATGCAGCTATTAACTTGAGTTTTCTAAAGATTACTGACCATCTTATTCAGTCAAGCTGCACCCGTGCAGGAGAAGGGGGAAGATAACTTTGATTTTTTTTTTTTTTATTTGCTCTCCCCTAAGCCAGGTTTGGCTCTGTACTGCTCTAAGGGTATGTCTGAACTGCACACTCCTTACGGCAGTGTATAAGGTATATAGACTTCACACCATCAGCGGGGATATAAATATCAATGTAGATGGTGAGGCACTGCTTAAGTGAGTACAGTAATGACATGCCTGAACCTTAAGATATGTACCCTATGCAGCTCTCAAAACACCCAAACTGTGCCTCCCCTGTCTATGCTGCTGTTTTTAGCAGCTTAGTGTCCCACTGCTTCCCTGTCTTGGAACCTTTCTCTGCTGCTGAGAAAGACTTCGGCAGCGGGGAAAGGCTCTGGCAGGGAGCGGCAGTGGGAAAAAGCTGCAGCAATTCCCCTGCCGGGGACTTTCCCTGCTGCCTCCCTCCGCTGGAGCCTTTTCTTGCTGCAGTGCAATGCAGATTTAGCGACACTGAAATGTTTTGCAAATTTGTGTTGATTTTTGCCAAATTGTTCATTCTAAAGGGGGAAAATAGAGGGGGTTTTCATTTGAAACAATTTTTTGTTTCAAAATTTTCTTTAATTTTTTTTTTAAAAATGCCCAATCAAAAAGTATCATTTTGGATCAAACAAAATATTTCATTTAATCTGATTTAAAAAAACATTTAGTGATACAGATAATTTAGAAGAATTTCATTTTTGGTTTGACTCAAAACCAATTTTTTGGAATTGCCAGGAAATTGAAAAAATCCATTATTCACCCAGCTCTGGTTTTGAATGCTCAGATTTAGCAATACTGGGGCTGATGAAGGGCTGGCTACCACAATTCTGTACCCCCAGAGGTGTTCCTATGCTGGGGTAATTCCCATGAAGCCAGGTAAGTGGGCTTCCCACCCTTTTTTGCATCAGTAGAGCAGCACAATCACGATATGGAGAGGAGTTGGGATCTGGGCCTTTTTTGCAAACTAAGCAATGAAATAATTCAATTAGTCATTTTGGAGACTTTAGACATTTCTGACACCAGTTACCCACATACACCCCTTATAGTGGAAATACATAATGTCCGTAATTTAATTCAGTCAAATGACAACAGGTTAGTCAAAGAAGAGTATGTCATTGTTTCAGTAACTGTTACTCTTCTGCACTGACATCCAGCAGATAAAATCAGCATCAGTCATTTGGCACAACGAACATAATCATTTAAATAAGAGACTGTTCCAAAATGTATGTCCCCTGTTTTGAGAGTAAACAACCTAGCTTAGCCTTAGTATTTAGCAGCAGGAGACTGTTATCCTGTGACTATATTCTGTTCCACTGGCATTATTTCATAATTGTATGTGGAGAAGTTAAGTGCACTGGAAATGTTATTGAATGTTATAGCACAGCAACATTTTCATAAGTCCAAAGCTTGCTTCTTCCCATGAATTCAATATTTTTCAATGAAAATGGGTTGTTGGCTCTTCCTCAAGAAAGGGAATTCAGTATCTATTCCCACTGGAGCAGATATTGACACATTTTTTCACATTGAGTAGTTCCTTTGAAAGCTATGGGATTATTTACAGAGTAAGGTACTACTCAGTACAACCAAGGGTATTAGAAATTGGTCCATGGTGTGTGTGTTTTTGATATTAAATGAAAAAGCAACCTGTGACATGTCAGGCAAGAAGTCAGTGCAAAATGAGCAAGGGACGGTCCTGGAAACATGGGTTCAGGGAGGAAGGCATGATCTTGTGCTTAAGGCTATGACTGGGACTCTGAGGTTTTGTTTCCTGCTCTGTCACAGACTGTGTGATCTTGGGGAAGTAACTTAATCTTTCAGTGCCCCAGTAACCCCATTATGAAATGGGGAATAATAATTGTCATTATGACTTACAAACTCTAATCATGATCGGGGCACCATTGCAATAGGTGCATAGTAAGAGACAGATCCTGCCCCAGAGAGATTAGTCTAAATAATAATGATAATGATAATGGTAGTTAACTAAGGTGTCATGAGGTTCAAACAGATTTATATCTATAGATGGAAGGCCCTATGTAAGTACAAAATATGACTGTTAAAAAAATAAACGACCAAACAAGCACTCTGTTGGTTATTATATAGGCAGCTTTGTTTCATGCTATCGAACACCGATACGTTGATTTGTAAAGGAGTTCCTCTTTGGAATGGTAGGTATTGACTTTTTCAGTGGGACTTAGGTTCCTAAGTCATTTAGGAACTTTTGAAAATGTTACCTTATATCGAACAGGTGGTCATGCCTTCAACCTGTGTGGAAAACGTTTTGCATTCTAAATCTTATGTCTGGTCCGCGAGATTGTGCATATTACAATGGTTGTGTCCATGTTTTTTTTTATACTAGAGAGCACCTGCCATCTGAGAATTTTACTGCCTCACAAGCAATAATTCTCCCAAAAAACAAACAAAAAAGCTCCACCACCTTGTTGAACCCAGTGCTATTACCCACATTTCTCAGCTGTATAAAATGAGGCACAGAAGAGTCAACTGAGTTGTTCAGGGTCACATAATAATATCAAGGATTCTTGATAGCCAGCATTCTGATTCAATCACTAGATCACTGCCTCGTGTGTTTGTTTGTTGATTGTATTCATGTTAACTTGTATGTCCATGCTGTATATATTACACTTTGTGTATGAATTGACCTGCCTGGGAAGAAATGTGCTTTCTCAGATACTGTTAAATTCCTTAACATAGAAACTGCCTAATAACAGTGAAAAAGACTTTGCTGGTTTCATTAGAAGACAGATAGTGAGAGCTAGCTTAACTTAAGTTAATGAACTAGAGTGATGGGAATAACCCTTTGATTAGGTTTATTAGTCACAAGAGTTGCTCTGAATTCCAACACTTCAGTCCGTTTCTCAGTCTGTGTTCAGCTCTGTTAGTCTTACCGCTCTGTTTTAGCCTTATTACCCTCAGCTGTATTTTAATTGAAGCTCATAATTTTTGTAAAGACTTTTGTCTTTTCAGATATCAAACTAATGTATTTGAAGGTCCTCCAACCCTCGTTCTTGAACTGTACTTGAACTGTCTTCAAATCCCATGGGATTTGTGGGTACAAAACAGAAACAAAATGTCACTCGCGGAGGGTTGGAAATTTAAGGAGCTATATTACTTGCTTAGCAGACATTGTCTAGAAAGTGTCTTAAACATGATTGCTCTATAAAGAGAGTAATGGGAAGCTGGAAAGACTTTAAATCAGAAGAGATTTCAATGAAGGATCATTACAAAGTTGAAGTAGATGAGCTTTGTGAGATACTGTACCTGGTTATACAATGCTAATATTTCTGATCTACAAAAGATTAATTATTATATTAACAAAACTAGTATAATGTAGGTACCATGAGCCATCTACAAATTCAGAGATAGGAGATTTCCTAAGGTAGGTCTAAGAAAGAGGAAGGAAAATTCAGTACCAAAAACAAGGGATATTAAACTGATCAGTATAGACCTTTGAGAACTGAAATGAATAATAACAAGAGGATAAAAAGATGATCCCTGATGAACTAATTTGCCAGCAAGTTGAGGATAGAGGAGTTTTGAAATAACCTTACTAGTTACTACTTATGGGCACCAGCAAATAGCTATATTGCCCACGAGTGAGCAAGTGTTCTCACTCACCTCACAGTACTAAAGTGCAATCACATTTATTACTGAAAAAGTTACATCAAGGATTGTCTCGAGGAGGAGGAGGAGGAGGGGGAAACAGATTACCCCTTCTTCCCATTTTTTAATAGTAAAGGAAGCATGAAGGGGGGAAAAAAACTGCTTAACTATGCTGTGGAGACTCTCACTCTCCATACTTACCGATCATAAACATAGCATCTATGTCTCCAGATGGATTCACAGCACCAGATTTACAGATGTGCACATCTGTTTCTCTGGTATGTTAGAGACAAAAGGTCGGTGAGGTATATCCTTTATTGGACCAACTTCTGTTAATGAGAGAGGCAAACTTTTGAGCTTACATGGAGCTATTCTTCAGGACCTGAAGAGCTCCATATAAACTCGAAAGGTTGTTTCTCTCACCAATAGAAGTTGGTCCAATAAAAGATATTATTTCACCCACCTTCTCTCTCTCTCTAATATCCCGGAACCAGCATGGCTACAACAACACTCTATCTCTGGTATCTTGGCATGTGCTAGTGAGCCAGCCAGCCAGTGGAGGACACATTTCTTTTCAGCATCCAGCAGAAGCTGCAAACTCGGTTTTAGGAAAAAGGGATTTTTGGGGAGCCTTGACATTTGCTCAAAATTATATCAACCCTAAAATATACCCAGGTTTATTGCTTTGTTTTTATTTTCAAAGGTGCTGAGCAATTTGTAGCTCCCCTTGACTTCAGTGTGTCTTGTGGGTGCTCAGCTTTCCATCATGTCAACACCATAATTAAGGAGACTAACTGGATAATTCATTTCAGGCATCGGAAGGGGAATTGAGTCCCATTTTTATGTGAGTTATGATTGGTATGATCTACACAGGCATGCCAGAAAATGCTTGTATTTAGATGCTGGAATTATTTTCTTATAATCCCTCCATTCAGGCATAAATTACTTTTTGATAGAGTAACATCTGCTTATAGAAGCATATCTGAGCAGCTTCAGGGCTTTGACTACTAAACTCAATTATCAAGCTTCTCAGAATGTTTTAAAAAATTTGTGAGACAATTTATTTGTCCTTTATTTGTCATTTCTGTTAGCACCTCCAATGTGTGGGCACTGTACAAACACGCAATAGAGACATAGTCTGTGCCCTAAAGAGGTTACTGGAATACACTTTTATTTTGGATCCTCTTCAAATTTAGATATGTGATATTGTTCCAAAATCTATTTATGCATAACTTTGGTCCCTCACCTAAATCACTTTTTGGATCTGTTCTTGCAATGGAATGCTACCATTTCAGTAACATATAATGCTTATAGACAGACGTTACATATGGGTTTTTTCAAAGCACTTGGCTGTGTTCTATCTCTGCTAGTGTGACAAACTGCAAATCCTGCTCTGCACTATGCAGTGCAAAACTTGTAGATTAGTCCCCACTGTAATGCTTTTTATCCGCTCCAGAAATTATTTGACTCATTTAAACTACACTGATCCATCTGTGTCAACAGTGGTTCCTGTGGTTCATGTTTGCTTTAACGGTTATCTTAAAAAGAAATTGAAAGAGAAACTCTACGTAGAGCTGTGATCCCTTTTAACTCTCAGGTAAAACTATGGTTCAGATGGGTTTTGTTCCCAGCACTTCTTTAATTTATGCATTTTACTGTCAGAGCTGAAGTGACAAAACAGCAGCTACCTGGTAGAATTTTGTTTGGCTTTTTGCCATGAAAATATGTAGATTTACTCTTTGAATGTTGAGTAAAATCTCAACTTTTGCGGCAAATGAGGCTTGAAACCTATTGTCAACAGAATGGTGTTCAAAGCCTAGCAGCACCAGATATTTTATCTTATTGCTAATGTACTGCTAAAGGTCTGAGTGTTAAATCAAGTCCTGACTGTACTGAATTATCCTTATGTTCTAAATGCACATTAACATTCCCAACTGAATAGCAATTCCAGTCAACAGTTGTTGCTTCCTGTCCATGAGTTAGGAAAGCAAAGCAAAACAAAATACTGCCTACATGTTAGTACATTTGGGGGCATACTGAATGTTTGCCTGCTTCAGTGGAATGCCATGGAATTGTTGGTCTGATAAAAGATATTATCTCACCCACCTTGTTTCTCACGGAATTATTAATGCCAAAGTGTTCTGTTTGGTGCCTCCTATGAAGAAAGATCAGTGTGGTAACCAGTACAGTCATCCTCTCTCAAGTGAAGAAAAAGGTAATGAAGGAATCAAACTGATCTAAACTTTCCTTCATGAGGCCCAAATATTATTTCACAGTTACCCCAGGTTGGATTTCAATGAGTGGAGAACTGTCAGGTCAAAGCAGGTGGTTGTTTTGGCATCTGAGAATGATTCACTCAACACTATCACTTAAATACTTATAGATTTTTAAGGCCAGAAGGGACCACTCACTAGTCTGACCACCTGGATTACATAAACAAGATAATTTCATCTGGTAATTCCTGCCATGGAGGGAATTATTATTATTCCCTGCTGTGAAAGTGAATGCTGTTGAGCCCAGTAACTCATGGCTGAAATACAGTATATCATTTAAAAAGACGTAGAGACTTAAAGGAATGTGGTAGAGTCTCTCTGTCAATGGTTAATTTCTTTCACTGTTGACAGTCTGAACCTTATTTCCAGTCTGAATGTTTCTAGCTTCCTCTTCCAACCATTTGGTCTTATTCTGCCCTTCTCTGCTAGGTATCACTTGCTATAATGTACCATGTCCCTTAATAGTCTATTGTACATTTATGTCCATGTGGCCATATGGTAAATTGACCAGTGCCTTAATCTTAGGATCAGGATGGTACTGGCTTTTGACTGACCATTGCAAAAGATGGAAGGGGGCACTTTTCATAGGAATTTTCTCTCTCTGGTTAGATTTGAAGGAATGACACTTTGCAATTATACATAATTTAGGAAAGTAATTCACATTGTTAAAAAGATCTTCTCAAAATGTTTCCAGCTTATGCACTGAGCATCCCAGAGTGCACTTATCCAAGATTTAACATCCTCAGCAAAATGTATCTCTTACACATCAGGTAACTTTTACTTGGAATTTCCTTACTTTCTAATGATTTTTTTATTAATTACTGTATAATGTTATTTTAAGACATTGGCTCCTAAATTTAATGATCCATGTTTTCAAACTTCACTCAGGCTTAAAAACCAGAGACTTTTCTCTTGGATTGCAGAAAGCCTCCAAATTGCTTGCCAGTTTTCTCCAATGTCAACTTTTTAAAATTTGCATTGGGTTTGCGATTATTTTTGTTTATTAACTTTGTATACTGAAGGCTAATAGAAAGGAAAGATGGACCAGTGGTTATGGTCCTAGCATAGGATGCAGGAAATGTGTGGTCAAGTCCCTGCTTTGCCACATATGTACCTTGGGCCCTCTGTGTCTTAGCTTCTTATCTGTAAAATGGGTTAATAATACTTTCTTTCCTCACCAAGGTTTTGTGAGGATATATACATTAAGAGAGCTGTCAGGTGATCAGATCCTATGGTAACAGATGCCATATAATTACCTAAGATAGATATGTGTCCATTGATTGCTAAAATGGGCAAATTTTATGGTTCCTACTCAGTTTTTATGTAGGCAAAACTCCCATTGGCTTCAATGGGAATTGATTGAGTTTAAGTCCTTGTTGTTTTGCCCTGACAGGCTAGCTTCTATATGCAATTGGTTGGAGATGCTTAGTGCGAAAGCAGTTGCCAGAGTCCGCAAGAAGGACAAATTATGCAGAGTTGTTGTAGCTTTATTGCTTCCAGGGTATTAGAGACACAGTGGGTGAGGTCATATCTTTTAAGTTAGTCCAATAAAAGAGATTCTCTCATCTTGTCTCTCAAAGTTATGCAGACTTTCTCAGAAGAGAGCCATCTGTTGGCTTTTGAGTGGTAATGATTTGGGATAGCCACAAGTTTCATCTCCTGCGCTCTTGCTGGCTGTTACTGCTTACCCTCAGTCTACCTGGATGCCTGAAAGATTTCACCTTTGTTCTGCTATTATGTTTTTCAAGCATTTAATATATGGGGTCAAATCCTCGGATGGTTTATATCAGCCAGATTCCACTGACTTCAACAGAACTGTGCCAATGTACACAAGTTGATGATCTGGTCCATAGATTTCTTTTGTAAGAGTCACCTTCTTCTTTCACTTAATGATTGTTGTCATTTCCTGAGTGTTACAGTTGAGCTCAATATGTATCACTCCTGTAAATACATTTCATTTCTTTACAAGGCGACTGATTTTTTCCCCTCCTGCTGAAATTGACAATAAAAGAAGAAAAAGAGCCTGAGTTACCAGGATTTCTATTTAATGTTTGTTACAGAAATAATTCAGAAATGAAGATAAATGGTTAGCAAAATGGAACAAATTCTCCTTGCAGAATAACTTTCTATGCATGCAAAATTCTAATGGCTGGAGTAGTTAATCACAGCGGAGCCTCCTGTGCTTCTGCTGACTGGTCTGGTCCTACCCTCTTCCCGCACTGCATCCTTGCTGACTGGTAGCAGAAATTGACCAAGGACATTTCCAAAGACCATTTGAACAGCCTTCCCACCTGCCAGCTCTGATGTACAGCACTGCCTGTCAGCCTGACCTTGGTGGACCCAAGTGGTTTTTCTCCAGCTCGGAAAGTGCTTCCATGTTTCCAGGACAATCTCCTCCACTGCTAATCTGAAAGCAGCACAATATCCAGAATGAAGTGAAATTCTAAGCAGAAAATCATTCAGCACTCATGTAGCTCTCTCCTTCACTGCAATGGTACTGGAGACTAAAGGTACAAGAGGTTTTTGAATCAGTGAGGTGATCAAGGTTACTTAGCAGTTAACTTGAAAATGCCTGACTTAGCACTTAGTGGGGCTGTGCATCAATTTTCCCATAGTGCTTCTCCCCCCTCGCTTTCCCCCATGCTGTTGAGATAGTTCCACAGAACTTGCTGTATTTGCAAGACTTCATTGATTCATGTTGTTAATGGGCAAGTCAAGTGTAGCTGCGTTCTTAGTTTAGCAGTGACTATTCACTAGGATGTTTATGTTCCTGTGAGGTAATTGTGACAATCACTAGGACACATATCTCAAAGGCTGTGGGAGGATGGCGGGGAGAGCATCCAGAAAACAAACGATTGACCTGTGTTTTGCACAATTGAGTCAGGACACAGAGACGGATTGTTGACTCGCATTAGAGGTCATTATAGCAAGAAAGCTCGCAGGATAATTGCATTCTTAACAGTAAACATCTGTCTAACTTTAAACAGTTATCAAAGTAAGCTAGATGCAAGGGAGGGGGAAGTTCAAGGATACAAACAGAATGCAAGCAAATATTGTAATTTACACTGCCTTTTTTCAAATGGGAAAATGGCTCAATCTAAAACCTTATTTCCAAGGATGCAATCCTGCCTTCTTTCCTGTGGCTCAACCTGAGAATTATGAGCACGTCTTTTTATTTATGCATTTATTTTGGTTACTATTTATTCAGCCCCTGAATTGAGAATTTAAGTTTTGAGTTTGAAGGAATGCCCCCAGCATCAATGATCTTTCCCTTTGCTGAGCAGCAGCAGAATTCGGAACTTTGCCTTCCAGCTTGCAGCAACTATCAATGCTGTGGAGTCAGGTGCTGTCTTCAGGTAACTGGTTTAATTTACAAATGTAAATGGCACATGGGGAAACTCGCTCTTGCACGTAAGGTGCCTCTGCCCTCTCTCCTGAAGGAGTTCTCCTGTGCCTGCATCTCTACAGGGCCTCACTGCTTCACAGGTAGTTATCTCCTGCTGCAGTCCAAGGTTAATAATAGGGACCAAATATCCTAGAATGGTGAGTTTAATTGCCTGCACTCCTTTTGGGCTATTGCTCTGTGACACACAGGAACCTCACAACATCGTGCCAGCCAACAGAGAATGAGCTTGCACACCCAATACCCTTAATGAATTTCAGGATGCAGTTACTGCTTCTTATCTTTGGCTGTGTCTTTACTGCCAAAAAAGGTGTGTGTTCACAGCAAGATAACGGAACTGTAAAATCCCAGTGCAGACAAGGCAGAGAGAGTTTTTATCTTGATGTAGCTAGGTGAGGTCAACACTCTACCCCTCCATCCAGAACACAAATGAGTGGTTTCATGCAAAGCAAGCGTCTGCCAAGTAAGAACGAAGGAGAGGGAGTTGAGTAGGAGTTGGGAGGGTTTGGACGTGAGAGAACTAAAGCTTCTAACACAAGAACAACATTCTTCAAATAAATAATCCTCACTGAATTAAATATTCAGTAGTATTTTACAAAGAGAATGGCAGAGAAGGGCCTGAGTGCTCCACTACAGAAGAGAAACTATCACCCAGTATTAATCAATGGGTCATTCTGTCTGATCTGAGAGTTCCCAGCTCACATGCATGAACTACAGATAGTTAGGAGGTGGTTTTCTTTGCATGGATTTTCAATCACACTTATGCTTCCTAACAGATCAGGGGCAATTGAGAACATTGAGTAACTCTTTCACCCAGTAGATTTGCTGCATCCTCTTTTACCAATGACATGGCCAAGGCTGGGCAGATTAAGGGATTGAGTATTCTCTTGCAATTTTTTGTTGTTTGTACTTAACAACTTATCTAATATTTTACTGGTGCGCTCGTTGGAAGGAGATAGCAGTGTTGTGAGAGAGTGCACACACTCTGTTCCTCTGTTTCCCCAGGTATTAAATGCAGCTAATGATGCTTATCTTCCTTTGCAAAATGTTTGAGTTCTGCTAATGAAAAGCAAGGCATTAATGTAGAAGTTCAGCAAATTTTAGAAAGCAAAGGAAACAAAAAATCATATTTTTACCACGTTGTCCATTTTGTGCCCATTAAATCATCTATCTACCTTGCTGAGCGCACAGATAGATAATTGTTGAAGTGACATTAAATACCAGTGGACAGATGTGTGTACAGAACTGTACTTGCCTGAGAAAAGTGGTGGCTGTGAACCAGGGAGATGTCACTGGGCACGGCACTTGAAAAATCAGTCCCTAAAATCTGTAGTCATGTGCTTTTCTTTTCTTTTTCTTTTTTGTAAAGAAACCCTCCCAAAGCATTTAAACACTGCCACCTTAAATGTTTTCTCCCAATGCATTGTTCCTACTGTCACAATGGGTTCCCCACCTCTTCATCATGATCACAACATCCATTCCTCCCATGATTCAGTATGGCCATCGGGGAGACATTTCTCTAATGATTTAATATTAAACTGCTCTGTTTTCCTTGCATCATCAAGGAAGTGGCAGTCTTGATAAAGTACAACCTGCCCATCGGGAACAGTATATCAATGGAGAGACAAGATGCTGGGGCAATATATTACACCGCAATGTGGGATTATGAAAGATGCATCTGGGAACCTGGGGGAAAGAATTGTCTTTTTATTTCAACCTTCATAAAGTAATGTAATTTAGAGATCCCTGGGTCTTTATTATTATGTATCACTTGCATAGCACCCAGAGCATGCAGGGTACCTACAAGCAAACAAGAGACATGATCCCTCCTCTCGAGGAGCTAACAGTTCAAAGAAACTGTGAGCAGATGAGAGATGGCCAGAGACTACAAAGGCGAGTAATGAAACACATGGTTTTGTGGTTCCATTATTTCTACAGCTTCTCTCTTTCTCTCATATGCATCATCATTTTAGGGAAGTGGTTGGGGCTGGGGATGGGAATTGAAGTTAGTAGCCATCGTTGAAGGAGTGATTTCTAATGATAGATGTACAGGAGGAAAAGGTGGAGGTGTAGCATGCTAGGTCGAACAGAGGGTCCCCAGGAATCAGGGCTATGTAGAAGAAGGTCCAGAGATGAATGAGGGAGGTAAGAAAGGAGTTGTTGGTGCACATCGTAAAGCAGGTCAGTGTAGAAATAAAAGGTAAATAATAAAGTTATCCAGTCCCTGACTTATTGTAGGGCTTCTCTACATGGGACACTACTGTATCGCAGGCCAGGGTGTGAATTTTCAACGCACTAGTTTGCCATGCAGTAATGTCCCATGTGGGAACCACTACAGTGCACTAAAAGTCCTGGAGGACCCTTTGGCTTACTACTCTGCAAACAGTAGTATGCTTAAGTGCTAAGTGCCCTGTTCCAGTGGCCATGTGGGACGTTACTCTGCAGTAAGTAGTGCACTGTAGATTCACACCCTGGCTTGCCGCACAGTAATTTCCCATTTAGACAAGCCCACAGTAAAACCGCATGTGGGGGACACCCACCTGATGCCAACAGGACATCCTTGCTCAGCATTCTATAGCTCTGAGCATTTCCTACCTCCCTGCTGCACAGCCTCCAAGATACTTGCATATATGCCAGGATGCTGGTGAGGGTGAGGCGGGGGAAGAGGGATTCTGAGCTAGCCTCGAAATTAAGGAGGGTTTGCTCATGGACATCTGGTACTCGTGGGTCTGTTTGCTGGAGCCTTAACATTCCACCAAACCTACGGAAAGTAGCATCTCTCTATGCCATTATAGATACAGGAACTCCCTGTTTGTCAGTTGAATTCACTTTGTAGACAGGAATCCCTAGTAGGACAAGTGGAGTTCTAATGTACCAGCCATGTAGGGCAATATCTGTAAAGCTACAGTGTGGGTTGCCTAGCAATGTACCAAGTGTCTCTGGTTCCTAACCTGTTAATTTGGAAAGTAGTTCTTAAAGTGTACTTAGCTCCCATTGACTTTCAATGAGTTGTAAGTTCCTAAATCTCTTAGGCACATTTGAAAATTTTTCCTGTAACTCATGTTCTGAGAGACCATTGAAATATCCAGTGTTTGACCTTGAATAAAGCCTTCTTTTTAATTCAGATAAGAAATGAAGAGTTAGTGCACATCTTCTTAGCTCGAGGAAGCATTAAATGAATGAGCTAAGTAAGGGAAGACAGTTGTCGTTAGGGATGAAAATGACATGAGCCACATCTTGTAACAAATCAGTTCATAGTACTAGATTAGTCATAAATGTATGATGAATGGTAATTCCCTGATCTAATATCATACCTTTGGGAGCAATATGTTTGAATGATGTCATTGCGTAATGTTTGAAGCTGCTAATATGATTATCTTGAATCAGTGCAGAAACATGGGACTTGAGGAGATTACATAATAAGTTAGCTACACTTGTTCTTACAAGATATCCACTCTGAAACATCACAGTGTTTTGCAGCTGAAATCTATTCTCTCTTCTAAACTGTGCTACATTTGTGTTGGTAGGAACTGTTTTGGCAACATCATAGTATGGCTGAAAAGTGGTTTTCCAATTGCAGTTCTGCAAAGCATGAACAGAAAGGGAGAAAATATCATAACCTAAAATCAATGGGCTCTCTAGTGGTGGTGGATGGTGTACTTGTAGGTGGCTTGGGGAGGGCTGGTTGGCTTCTCCTTCTTTCTGCTTGCTAAATTTCATTAAAAGTAGAGTTGGTTGGGAATTTTTAACACATTTCATTGAAAGCGAAACTGTCTCTGTGAAACGGCAGGTTTTGACAAATCTCTTAATTTAAAAAAAAAGAAAACAAAAAGTTTTCAAAACTTTTCCTTTTGAAATTTTAGCTAAATAGATTGAGAAACAGGTTCAAATTGAAGTGAAGCATTCAAAAATGATCAAAACAGAACATTTTGATTGATGTGAACTAAAATGATTTTTGCTTTTTGGTTTATGAAAATGTTCAAGATTTTGAATTTTCATTCCAATTTGTGGTTGTACAAATGTTTGAACTCTCACATCTTCGCTGGATGGGAAAATAATTTCATGCCTACCTCTAATTAAAAGACAGTATCTAAAATACTTGCCTAATATTAATTTCCCATATAAATAATTTCTGTAGTTGCCACAGAGATGTTAAACAATCATCATCTGGCAGTTTGGGAATGGGACGGAAGGTGGTGTATGTACTGATAACTGGAGAGGAGGCATCTGTGAGATGCTCTTTGCATTAAGATGCGGTACACTTTATAAATAGATTTGAGAATCCCTTCTTTAAATTATCAGTACGGAAAATCCATCTAAGGAAATTTCGTGACAGATGAAAATGTGTTTGCTTATTTCCAGCTACATGAGTCTCTCATTGCTCAAATGCTTTTGTCCTGCTTCTCAGTAGTTTAATCAGTTAGACACATTGCATTGTTTTAAGTTGTAAATAGACTATGAGAAATCATAAAACTCTTATCTTATTCAGAAGTTGTGTTTGGAGTGATATATGCCTAGGCTTTTCTGATGTAAACGCTGGGGAGAAGGCAGGGGAATCTGTTTATAGTGCCTCTCAGATCCCCAGAGTGAATTCTGTAATGATACTGTGACCATCTGTATTATCTTTCATGCAAGGATCTTGCAGTATTTTGCAAATAGAACTTAACTTGCCTTCATAATATCTTGTAGACAGGCAAGTCTTATCCTCATTTTACAAAGGGGCCAACTGAGAGAGACAGTGCGTTTGTACAGCTCCTAATGCAATGGGTCCAGAACTCAATTCACATATTTGTATTAACTACCATAATATAAATAAATATTCTGTGATTTGCCCAGAGTGCCCCATCTAGTGAGCAGAGAAAGAGAGAATGGAATTTAGGACTCCAAACTACCAGTCCACATTGCTCTAACCACTACGCCTGGTGCTGAATATTTATATTGTATATTTATGAGTGCTGGTGAAAACCACTTAGGTCTCTTACGCTGGTTTTCAATTTTCAGTAGTGGGTGGAATACATGTTATGTCACATGGAATGTGTGTCTTCAGCTGACTCAAGGCTTTACAAATACTATAGTGCTCCAGTGTAGTCCAATCAACACTGTAATATTTATTATTCTCCCAGTATTTCCTCTTCTATTAAAAACATACAGACAGATTCATTCCTGCCTAGTGCCAGTGCCAGCACGAAATGATGGCAGTTTGCATCTGTACTTTTCAGGGGCTAGTGGAGGCTTGGGTGGTTCCCAAAGCAGGGTAGGGAAGCCTAAATGTTGCCCTAATTGATACTCCTGTGGGGCTACGGGGAGATACTGAACAGCTAGGGTGCAGTTCTGCCTTTGATCTCTCCTCTCTCTCCCCCGCCACCACCCAGGACTCCTGAATGGCAAGCTGAAATCTAGTTGTAGAGGCCTACTGCACCATCTGCCCTGTGGGCCCCTTTTGCCAACCTAGCTGGTGCAAAAGGCCTCTAGGAGAACAATGAATGCAGCCTATACAGTTAAATGAACCCCTATGACCCATACAGGAATGCTGAATGACCACTACTCCTGTAGCCCATTAAATACCTTCATTAGCTGTCAGATTTCTGTATCAACATGCAAAAAATAATAGCAGCTAATGATGATTTCAGATTAGTCTATGTTGGTTATTATAATATATTGGCTTGATTTTGAAATTCATCCTTGTGATGTTTGCTATGTTATTTTTATGCCTTTAAATTAATCAAAAACATTCTTCAAGTATTAAAATGCATTTTAATTTGTCCATAGAAGCAAAGTGTTAGGGGTGATTTTTAAAGACACAAATGACAGGTGCCTAACTCCAAATGACTTGCAATAGGAACTAGGTGCCTAGCTGCTGTTTGTACCTATGAAAACTTAAGACATTTCTAAGAAATATTGTGCATCCAAATAGTACTCTTAGGTCCAATATTTCTATAAGGGAAGAAAAATATTGAAACCTATTTTCATACGTTGAGAATGTTTAGGCTTTGGTAAAAGTGAAGTACCCTTATTAAAGTCAAAGGGCATGTTTGTATATTATGTGTAAGCTTCTTTTCCCTGTACCAAAGCAGTGACACCAGGTTCTGGGATGTTAGATATTTTAGATAATTGATTATCAGACATGTTGCATTTGACTCTAAAATACCATGCTATATCTTCTTTCCTTCTCCTCACTAGCCAGGAAATCTTATTTATCTGCAAAATGCAGAAGAATTGTTTGCCTTTTGAAGTTTCAGTTACACAGCATGGGTTACTTTGTGATATGAGATGCCAATATTCCCCCCACCCGCAGTGGAGTTCTTTCAAGGAGTCAGTTGGAAATGACTGCTTTTACATCAAAGCTAAGTATTGTCTCTTAGTTACCAATGCATCGTAAGGGAAAGGGCATGGGGGGAGGGGAGATGTAGGCAAAGTGTATTGATAGGAATAAGATCACACAGTGGACTAGGAGATTTAAGAAAGTGGCCTAAATTTTATTAAAGCTGAAGTTGAGCTAGTCTGAAAATGTGTGTGATCTGTTCTGTCAAAGAAAGACTTTCACAGGGAGACCCTTTCAGATACCACACACGCATCCATTCACCATCCAAGCGTTTTTCTCAGTGTTCGTTAATTGTCAAAGCTATTTGTGTTTGAACCAAGGACTGATGCCCTTGCAACTTCCTTCCTCTGTGTACTGCTACACTGAAATTGTCAGAATGCAGGTTTTGAGAGAGCAGTTATTTCCATAGCAACAGCCTATGATATCTTAAGCATAGGATCATGACTTCATTCATTCCGCTGCAGGATCAAACAGGAAGAGAAGCAAAGACGTGAGGGTAAAATTTGTTGATTACTTATATCTTTGCCCAACCTCTTTTTTTTGTAAATTAAGATAATGTTGTATATCCTAACCAAAAAAATCTCTATTGGGAAAACCACTAGTGACAAAACATGTAATTTTTGGATTTATTATTAATAATTTGTATGACAGTACCACCTAGAGGCCCCAATTGAGATGAGGGTCCTGTTGTGGAAGGTGCTGTATGTAGAAGTAGGAAGAGATGATTCAACCCCAAATATCCTACAGTCTAACAACACAGACGAAGAGTGGGTAGGGAAATGGTAGTGCATTGCTGTGAGAAGTTGCTGAAACATGGTTTTGTAGAGGATCATGAGAGAGTGTCACAGATGGTATAGTAAAGTCATAGAATCATAGAAGATTAGGGACAGAAGGGACTTCAGAAGGTCAAATAGTCCAAGCCCTTGCTCAAAGCAGGACCAACCATGACTAAATCATCCCAGCCAGAGCTTTGTCAGGCTGGGCCTTAAAAGCATCCAAGGATGGAGATTCTACCACCTCTCTAGGTAACCCATTCCAGTGCTTCACCACTCTCCTAGTGAAAAAGCTTTTCCTAATATCCAATGTAGATCTCCCTCACTGCAACTTGAGACCATTGCTCCTTGTTCTGTCATCTGCTGCCACCACTGAGCTCCATCCTCCCTGGAACCCCCCTTCAGGTAGTTGAAGGCCGCTATCAAATCCCCCCTCATTCTTTTCTTCTGCAGACTAAACAAGCCTAGTTCTCTCAGCCTCTACTCATAATTCATGTGCTCCAGCCCCCTAATAATTTTCATTACCCTCCGCTAGACTCTATCCAGTTTGTCCACATCCTTCCTGTAAGGGGAGGGCCCAAAACTGGACACAGTACTCCAGATGTGGCCTCACTAGTGCCAAATAGAGGGGAATAATCACTTCCCTCGATCTGCTGGCAATGTTTCTACTAATGCAGGCCAATATTCCGTTAGCCTTCTTGGCAACAAGGTATACTGTTGGAAGTCCAGACATACTTTCAATCCATTTATCAAAGCACCCACCATTCCTATTTCAAGGCAGGCGAAACAATAAACATGGAGCCAATGAAACTCATTTCTTGAGAGCATTTTAAGTAATCAGAAAAATAAAATCCGAGCAGGTCTCTGAGCATTTGCAAGATCATGATTTAACATATGACTGAACTTTCTTGGCTTTGGCAATTACAAGGATTTTTGAAGGTGGTGTATTTTAAAAAAAAATGTAATGAATTTGCTCTAATACATCCTTTTGAGGAGTGAGAAGCAAACAACAAACTTAGTAATATAATATACTCACTTATTAAGGCAAAACCTGAAGAAGAAGAAAATTGGCATTGAAATTTATGGATATAGATTTTTAATACAATAATCTATTGGTGTCCTGAAACACAGTGTGTGTTGTCTATACCATCTGACACATGTAATCATCTCCTTCCAAATGCCATATCTTTGGATATCTACTCCAGATTACTCACCAGGAATTTGGAAGAATGTAAGTTGTGACTGCCTTTAGAGAACCCAGCAGGTTTAAACAGAGCATTCTGGAACTGGACTTTGTGAGTCTGATCAGTACTCTGTCAAAATGTATGTAATACATACCTGGCATAAAATTTACAAAAGCACCTAAACAGGAAGCAGTTTTCCAAATCTTTCTGGCAGGTAGGTTTCCATCAGAGTCTTGTCTGGGTTTGCTAGGAACTTCAGCTAAATTGGGTGATCTCTGCACAACCTTCCTATTTTGTGGAATCAGTAAATTTGGATGAAATACAATTTTGTCAGAATTTTTCCAACCAGTTCTACTTGTAAGTCTCTCTATTCTGGGGTATTTAACTGACATTTTCAGAGGTACAGTTGGGGCTAGTTTACATCCATTATCCATACCCTAGCACTCATATACCACACTTGGGAGCTCTGAATTTATTGCTCTACATTTTTCTAAGGCCACTCATCCTGTGGTACATGAACTCTAATTAGCCTATTTGTGTTCTTTTAACTATTTGAGTAGATTTTATATGTTGTCTTAAGCAGTAATATAGAAGAAGTCAAGAAAATTCTAGCATTCTAAGATGAACTTAATCAGTAAATGGCTACCTTTGTTGAAATATGGCTGCTTTTATAGATCGCCCATCCTCATATAGATGAACAATTTATCTAAATGCAAAAAGTTTTAGGTCAGATACATTATGATTTTGGTGGTACATTCCAACGTCCTTAGGGCTATTTGGTTATTTCAAGGCTCTGCTGTGAGCAAAGCTCTGTGCTTTCTTTCTGACTTTCCATTTGTTTTGTTTGCTCTCTGAAATATATCATCTTCACTAAAACTTGAAATTATGCTGGAAATCCACAGTCTTATATGCAGAATTTAATATAGTGATTTAAGTACTTCTCCGTCTAATTGACATTCTTATCTTGCCTCCTTCCTTATGGTTCGTCAGCCTGAGATTCTGAAGCAAGTTTCATTAAAGAAAATTTGCCTTATTTATGGCACAGTCTGATTGACCGGGTTCAAATAAATCACATTGAGCTCTGTGTAATTATTTGTTTTAGAAACTGTGGTCTTATTCAGCTCTTTGAGACCTTTATTCCCCTGCATATACTTCTGTTTATTATCAAAACAAGACAGTTGCAAACTCAGAAGGAGACAGAACAGGGACTAAGAATCCATCTGAGAATTATAAACTCCTGACATTAAATCCTGAGCAGTTCCAGAACCTACCAGCCATTCATTAATGGAGATGTCTCATCCCACTCTATGTCTTGCAACCAGTTAAGAAACAGGGCTATGCTTTTGTGTGCACAGACTTCCTCATTTCTGGGGATTCTTTAAATGTATCTGCTAATATCATCCTTAATGTAAAGATAATATAAAACTAAGTTTTTAATCTTGCTCTGTTGTAGACACAACCTTCAAAATATAAGCGAATAGCTAGGGTTGATACTAATCTTCTTTTTAAAGCTCTTAGAGATCTATGGATGAAAAGCACATCTCTATATAAGAGCGAGGTACTGTTAATTATGATGATGATGATGATGATGACGACTATTATTTATTATTCACTTGAGCCAGTCTCTCAGACCTATGTAGCTCACCCTTTCAAATCTAATATCTTATCATTACATCCACTCCTGCTTTTGCTCTGCCAGACCCGTGTTTACCACAAACACCTTCATGTTTTCTCTTGTTCTGCTCCTTATATCCCATCAAATTTTGCAAAGTTGCCACCTTGTCCTCTTTCCTATCCCTCCTTAAAAGCCTACTTCTGCCAGGATGCCTACAAATCACTCCTATGTGATATTGGTTAGGCTGGTGTCCATCTGTGACCACCGAGACCACAGTTACAACTAATTTATTCAGACACACCTGTCTGTATTATAACTTTGCCTTTCCATCCCATCTTGTCTCCACTTTGTCTGTTTATTTATCTATCTTTCATCTGAATTCTAGATTGCGAGTCCTTCGGGGTAGGATTGTCTTTGGTGTCAATGGTGCTCTGCGGTAAGACTACCACAATAAAAACAATAAATAGTTATGAAGCTGGGCAGCAGCAACTGCCCTGATCTGACTTAGAATAGACTGAGACTTTGGGTGGGCAAAGGTTTGCCTGGAGTGTTGCCACTGGTAATTGAATCATCACAAGTAGAGCTGAATGAATAATTGATTTTCAAAAAAAAAAATTTTTTTTTGGTTCAGGGGTCAAAATGAACTAAAGGTTTTCTTTGATTGACAACAAACTTTTCCTTTTTTTCTGTTTTGTTTTGGATTTTTTAGGATGTTTTATTATCACCTTTTTAAAGCTAGATTTAGAGAGAAACAGTCAAAATGAAATATTCTGAAATGAAACATTTTGACTTTTCAAAAAAAATTCAAAATTTAACACAACTTCATGAATAGTTTTGGTCCTATGAAAAATGTACTTCTGGCAAATTTATTATTTGCCAAAAAAATCCCACCTGGCTCTAATCACAAGCTCTCCCCCATGACCACCATTGTTGACGTAGCTCCCCTGCTGAGCTTCCAGCCATGATGGAGTGCAAGTAAGGCTTGTCCGTGCAGGGACATCCAGAAAAATTAATCCAAATCAACTAAAAATGTGAATTTGAAGTGGATTAGTTAAACCACATTCAATCTCTGTGTGGACACTGTTATTCAGAATGGCCTTAATTTGGTTTAGCTGAATTCACTTTGTAAGTGAATTACTACCCTTCAACTTCAGACAAACTTATCTAGCTGAATGCACTTGAACAGTGTGGGTTAGAAATCTGAATTCAAACACTGTTGGGTTTATGTTCTATTGGGAGAGTCTGTGAGAAATGAGGAGAGGGGGAAAGAGAACTATTGTAATGAAATGATAAATACAGTATACACAGTGAACTCCACAAACAGGTATTGATTTATTATTTGGATTTTGGTAGGGATGAGAAGCCCAAGCTGGGACTGGGGGCCCATTGTGCTAGATGCTGTGAGGTAAACCCACATCAGGACCAGGGCTTCTCACACAGCTACAATAAGTCACCCGTCCATCAGAGCCTCCAGGGACTCACCCCTCAGGCATGTAGCAGCCTATTCCTGGGCAGGACCCAGGTTAGATTACCCCAGGATCGCAAGTTAGTCTGTGCAACAGCACCACTTAGCTAGGAACCCCGCCACTGTCTGGCAGTGTTGCAGACTCTCTAGACTTTCATCCTGCCCTCTATCATGTCCCGGTCCTAGCCTTGTCCAAGCCTTGTCCTAGCCTGCTTCAGCCTGGTCCATGCCATTTTCCAGTTCTGCGCCTGCCTCCTGATCCCCAGACCCTTGGACTGACTCCAACCTGGCTTTGACCTTTGGCCTGCTTCTGGACTCTGGCTATGATCCTGATTTGGCTTGTCTACAGACTCTGACCCTGGTTGTGTCCCACGGCCTGTCAGTGCTACCCTCGGCCCAGTCCTGACTCTACATCTAGCTTCGACCCTTGGTACCTGATCTCGACAACTGCTCCAAACACCAGGCCTGACCACCTAGAGCCCAAAGCCTGATAGATGGTGTCCATACACATAGCATGAGGCTGTCCTTGTCCCAAAGAATTTACAATCTAAATAGCCAAGGTGGAAAAAGGTAAGAGATGAGGAACCAGAGATGAAGTGAGTTGTCCAAGGTCACATAGGAAGTAGGTGGCAGAGATGGGAATTAGTCGGTCACCTTTGCTCTACTTCACTCACCTGTATGGTCCCAGATGCCTCATGAAAGTAAGCTTTTAAAAAGAGCATGCACTAATCCAATGTAAGGGAGTCTTGCACTTATGTGGTTCCAAAAGAGGTTAGAATTAATTTTTCAATTTTATTTAAAAACATCAAATACACATGCGCTTTAACTGTACACAGTGCCATATGCTGAAGTGCAGGATTTCTGTGCTGATAATGTACCATGACATGGTTTCTGTCTTTTTTTTAAACAACTATAATCTCTTTGCTATATTTAGTAATTTGCAAATCTTTGTCACCGTTGTACTGATGTCGGTAATTTTCCACTGACGTTCTGTCTTGTTCATATGCACTTAGCTGGAGACAGCATTCAGCTGAGGGCAGGTTGGAGGCAATATTAATGTGTATGTACTTAGCCCAATAATTCATTCAAGTGATACATAAGTCGGGTCACACGTAGTCTGTCTTGTAGCAAAAGTCTGGGACTGGGTGGTATTAACAGAAGGTGTGTTTCTGTGACATGCACTCAAATGCTTAAATGGAGACGAATGTGTACAGAGCCCCCACTTGTGCCAGCACAGCTTTTGAGGATGGTATGTTATCCTAATACATAGCTCCTTCTTAGCAAGACTTTTCCTTTCAATTGAACCATCTGTGGAGTGAAAAAACCTATGAGTTTAAATGACAGTACAAAAAAAAGCAAAAAGTGGTATGTGAGTGAGTGAGAGTGTGAGAGAGAGATGAACCCAATACACAACTGGAGAGGTTTGCAAAATATCTCGCTCCATAGTGTTCATCTATCCTTTTCAACCAGTCACTGACCAAACAGTAATACTTGGATGTGAGCTATAGCTAACTACAAATTCCCATGGAATGCTCCTTTTGCCTGAGAATCGAAAATAAAGCTCTCTGTGGGGCGAGGCTATTTCCAGTAGGAAGTTGGTGGAATTCAGTACTTGATCAGAGGTGTCCATTTATTATTAAAAACTGCTCACTCTCCTTTTCTCCAATGCTTGTAGCGAGTAGGGATGACAGATCCTTGCTTGCCATTTAAATTTATGCCAGAAATGTAGGAGGAGATATTTCTTTTAATAACCAAAATAACTCAGTGCTAAGACCTCTAGTTGGACAGTTCCCCACCGCCGTGGTTAAGCTGCTGGGAATTGATCTGTCTGCCTCTTGCCTGGTCTGCCTTGCTTGCTTGTGAACTTGAGTGAGGCCAATTGCCCCTAAGGGAATGGGACACTTTCTGTTGACTTCAGTGAGTGCTGGAGCAGGCCCTAAATGCCCTTCCAATGCATTGAAATTTCAGCCTCTGAATGTATGGAAATATTCTTTCTCTTCCCCAGACCAGGATCCAGTGGAGGTGCTGCATCACAGGCTCCTCCTCACAAGTTTGTAGTGTAAACCAGGCCTTATTGCTAAGCTATTTACATCAGTCATAAGGACATAGAGGAATGAGCTGGAAGGGGCAGACACAATCAGACCACTGCAAGTAACAGTTTTAAAATGGCCTCTCCTCTGACAAGTGCCAGTAGGAAGAGGAAAGGAATATTGCTGACTGGCTCACTGGAGAGAGGCACCAGTCAGAAGCATTTGGAGTTAATGTTTGTTAATATTGTGTATTTGTGGCCCAGAAATCTTTAAATAAACAAATTCTTCTTCTGATTAAAAAAATATTCCCAGTTAGTGGGCAGGGAGTTTGTAGGAGAGGAAATCTATTAAACTATCATAGTTGATAAATGATAGTTTATATATGGTATTACCACAGGTCATTCTGTATAGTTAATATGATGGCAGTTTGGGGAAGAAATTGTATTGTTCACATTTAGGCTGCACTTACTAAATATGAAACACCCCTGTTCAGATCATATCTCTCTTCTGCTTTCAGTCATGCCGACTTTCTTTCTAGCAAGCACTTTCCTCAAGATCTCTTTAAAACTCCCCAAACTCTTTGAAACTAATCAAACAAAACCAGCACTTTTCTTGCTGCCTCCTACAATCTTTAGTCTCTTTTGTGGTCACCTTCATTCAGCTATTTCTCTGGCTCTGTGATGATGATGATGATCTGCAACTCAACATCCATCCTGGTTAGTTCCTCTTGCTGTTCCTGTGATGGTGTCTGCATGCACTTTGACTCTCTTTCTCATTCCGTTTCCTTCAGCTAGATTTCCAGTATTCCCAGCATTCTTTTGCTCCCTGCAGCCATTTTGTGATCTGCTGCTGCGCCAGTCAACTGATGTGTTTACAGCTAGAGTAGAAATAGTGTTTCCTCTAAACTAATGGTGGGATTTTGTTTGCTATTAGTGTGCCAGGAAAACAGTTCTTAATATGGTGGTAGACCTTTGATAAATTGCAAGGCGAGGTGTGTTTAGTACCATTAGGGCTGAGATCATTTGACTTTATTTAATCTATACTTTATATGATACTCACCTACGTGAATGAGAAGATGGCTTTGAATGTTCAACCTTCTCTTTTACCAGTCCAATGGAAGTGTGCAGTTTCTTAATCATACTTTCAAAAGATTTTCAGATAAACCAGAGACTCTGCTTCTCTGTGAATTACATATGATCTGGTCATAAAATGGGGGCAAACAAAAATCCACTATCTTTTGGTCAAAATTTTAAATTTATTTGTTGAAATTTGAAACTCTTGAACAAGCTATATAGTTGGTTGTAAAATGAGAGCTGGGGAAATAACAAAAATGTTGACCAATAATGACCAAATAATTGACTTTTTTTGGTTCAGTGGCCTAAATCAAGTTGTAAATGGGAGATGAAAGTTATTGTCTGGTAAAGATTTTTTTTTACCAAAAAAAATCAAGCAATCCCCAGACACGCGCCTCCTCCCCTCCGCCCCCGACTCACCCTAAATCATTAAATAAACTATTCATGGCAAAAAGTTGAAGTAAACATTTATTTGAAAATACTGTGCATTACTGGCCATTTATTCCAAAATATTTAAGTGGCAACTGGTGATAGTAGTGATCTACAACAGTTCTGCAGTGTGTAAGTGTATATAATATCTGCATTATTGGATTTATATACCTATCAATACTATGACATAATTTTATCAGTCTAGTTTTTGTGTAAAATTAAACTCTAGAAATGCTTAGCCAAGTGCAAATTCTGTAATATTTCCTCCAGAAGTCTTGAGGAACAGATATGCATTTAATGTCTGCCTAGTAACCAGTGAGATTTTTGGACGTTTACTTGAGAGATGGAGACAAGACCAATTATGTGTTTCTAATTGCAAATTTGGACTTATTTTGTAAACCTCCAAAATAAGGATTTGTGCAGGACAACAAAAGTGGAAAAATGAAACTCTGCCATCTGTAATCTGAGTAAAAGTAATTAGTGCTCATCTTTAATGACACATGCTGAATCTATGCTAACTGAAGTGCAGATTTCCATCACCTTTGGTACATTAATTTATATCTCAATAAGCAATAATAGTTGTTGGAGAATTATTCCAATTCATTTAGTCTGGTGTGCCTGTATGTTTAAAACACCACATCATGGAAGCTGTTTTGATTAAAAGGGTCAGAACTAGATTTACTTGAGATGAACTAATTTAATGTTAGTTTTTATTCTTCCAAATCCGGAGTTTGTATAGATGGTTCTAGCATGCAATCGCCGTACCTATTCTAAGATTGACTGAATGATGTTAATGTTAGGGTATTTAATAAAATTCACTGGCAGGTTTGAGACATTTGGGCAGTGGGTAGGTTACTCCCTGTAAAATCTCTAGTTTCTCAGTCCTGTGTTGCTCTCCCAAGTGGTGGTTGTCCTGGGATGGAGTATAGTGGTGGGTGATTTTTTTTTGGTTGTCACAGATGCTGTAGAATTATTTCATTATTATTATCTATTTTTCTCGTTAGTTACACAAGTGCAATCAGGATCCTGTTGTGCTAGGCACTGTACATACCCATAATAAGTGACAGCCTCTTACAGAGAAGTATGTGCAGACAGGCCCAGGGAGGGAAGTGGTTCACTCAGCCACACAGCAGATCAATGGCAGGCAACCAAGGCTCTAGATTGGTTCTAGGTCCAACCCAGTGACCTAGCGATTATACCTTAAGCCAAAGCCCTCATGTCTCTGGATCCCAACTACTGTCCCTCAAAAGAGATGAAGCAGGCTGCTTCTCAGAAGCCATTAACTTCTTTAGTCATTTTTTTCTGAAAGATTTGTTTCTCTGAGTCTTTGTTTGTTTCTGTTTTGAGCTGAAAGGTCCATTTTCAGTTAGTAAAAAGCAGTTTCCCCTGAGTAAATTGCTTTTGGCTACAGAGAACTTAATAATTCATGGTGGTTTGTCTTGGTTTCATGTAGCAGACTCCCTGGTATTGCAGCCTGTGTTGATGAGACTCTGCTATTCTGACTAGAATGTTAAATTCAAAGCCCTCTGAATAGTAACTTTTCGTATTTCCCAGTGTCCATTTCTCTTGGGAACAGCTGTGCTTTTGTGTGCACAATGAAAGAAAACTGTCAAAGGCAAACTGTTGAAACTGCCTTAAAATGCTGTAAATCTTGCATAGAAATATAGAAATCAAGGCTGAGATTTTCAAAGCTGCCTATGGGGTCTGGACAAGCAATTTCTATTAATTTTAATGGAAACTGTGGATCCAAATCCATTAGGCAGTTTTAAAAATAGCACCCTGAAGACAAAATTTTTCAAGAAGTGGCTAAGTGGTTTAGGGTCAAGGGCCAGATCTGTAAAGATATTTAGGCACCTATTGGGATTTTCAAAAAATGTACAATGCTATATTCTAATTATTAGTAAAAATGTAGGTGTTTCAAATCCTGAGTGTTTTAAAACCAAAAATCCAAATGGCAAAGTTTTTAGAGACTTGACTCCTACCTGAATTTCACTTAGCAAAGCCCAGTTGTCATGCATCTTCAGTGTGAAACTCTTTGAACACCTCTCTTCCATCTCATTTTGGTACAAAAATAAATTTCCTCAGTCTGTGCTTGTTACCACACAAGGGCACATTCTTTCAGTGTAGGGTAGAGGTCCTTGATCAGAATCCAGCACAAATGAGGGAGAGCCATGGAACTAATTCAAAGGTTAGAAACACCTTGAAGATCGGAGTAGCTTTAATGCGCAAAGTTGTTCTCACATGGTTGATACCACAGAACTTAGCAGCATTAGGGAATCAATCTGTATGTAAAATGTGAACAATTGTTTCATTTTATCGGGCACATTTTTTCCTATTTTTCCCCTTGTTTCTTGTCTACATAGTACTTTCTTGAAGAAAGCATAAAGGGCGGACATGGGGGGGGGAGGGGGGAGTACAAAGTGGTACGCATTGCCTTTGATTGAGCTCTGTAAAATAAAAGGGCAGGCTTTCAAGATGCAGTTACTATTCATCAGGCCACAAGAACATGAAGCAACATGGGGCAGAAAATTCAGTGGCAAGCTGTTGGTTTTTAGTCTTAATTGAATTCAGATTGCAGAGATCAAAGAGGAAGTGGGAAGAGAAAGATATGAGTACAGTAAGGCATAGGTGGGGATTGAAGTTTCTTTTCTTTATGTTTCTGTCCAGATCCCAATGACTGGAGGTTTATATTAAACCAAAATAATAGGACCAGTGTACAATTAGGGATGGATATATTTAGTTTTAGGGGGGAAAAAGTTTTACAGAGAGGATGCTTCAATGACTAAGGTGAAAACCTGGATCATGGAAGACCTGCATTCAATTCCCTGCTCTGCCACTGACTCCGAATGACCATGGGCAAGTCACTTAGTCCCTCTGTGACCTATCTGTACAATGAGGATAATGACACATTCCTGTACACAGGGATGTTGTGAAGGTCAATATGTTAGGGTATGTCTTCACTGATGGCGGCAAATTTGCCACCATCAGATCAATCTATCCAGATCGATTGAGAAGTCAGTGAAGACCCACTCAATCGATCCAGAAGTCGACGCAATAAAACCACCTCCTCAAGTGGTGTAGTGCTGCGTCGACGGGAACAATTTCCCATCAGCGCAGTGCAGTGAAGACGCCACATAGAAGAGGAGTTATGAAGTCGACAGGAGTTATGCAAGCTACTCTATGTAGCTTGTGTAACTCCTGTTGACTGCCGCCGAATTTCCAGGTAAGCGTAGACCTGGCCTTAGACTGTGAGACCTTCAGCTATTAAGGTAATGGGGGCTTTAGAATGAAAGCACATTCACAAATATTCCTCCATTTTTAGAATCAAACCTTTTTCTAGAGGTGCTTGAATATTTGGCTTGCCATTTGTGCTTCTGAGTTCCCACAAGAATCAGCAAGCTTGTTGCTGAATGATTTGAAAATACAACCACTTATTTAGGTGCCTAAATGGATGCTGCATGGTTACAAAGTGCTTTAGAAAAGCTGGCCTTAGATAGCTGAGCCATCCCTGGAGTATTTTCTCCCTGCTTCTCTTCTGGTAGTAGGGTACAGAACATACTTTTTCTTCATGCCCTTTCACTGTCCTCTCTTCATTTTCTTTCTTTCTACTTCTTTATCCTTTTCACTCTGTTTCCCTGTCTTTCCCTTCCTATTTTTCTATTTAATTTGTCTCCATCTACCCATGGAGTAGTATCTGAACAGCTACCAAGTAATCAGAAATAAGCTTAGTCTCCATTCTTTCCTTCCCAGCCAGTAGGAGAAATATGTGGTTATGGTTTAGTTCTTTATTGCTTACCCCCAACGTCTCAGCCATCCTGTCCCCCTTACGTTTTAATACTGCTCTTGGATGGGCCCTCATCTCCTAGCATTGTACAAGCACTTCCAGAGACCAAAGGTTCCTCTTCAGTGTTATAAGTCACTAATCACAGAGAGGGAGAAGGAGCGCAAGTCTCCGAGTGCTAGTTCAACTGCAGGGGAATAAAGGCAGCCCGGTGAGCAAGAAATGCAAAAAATTGTAAAGCCAAGTGAAATGCCATTATTTTTATCCAACTCTCAAATTTTTGATGGCCCAGGCGGGGCTCTTCTCAATCATTGTTGTCAGCCTGGTCCCTGCAACAGAATAGCCATTAATAAATTAGATTACCTTGGGACATGAGATCCTCTCTCTGGGTTAATTTAATAGCCTATGTCATCTTATGTCAGGGAAGGAGCTTTTTACTGGCATTGTTGCAAAGTTTAGTGGACACACCTGCAGAAATAAATGGAAGATTCACAGGGGATAATGAATATTAATCTTTGTGCAGTTTGATTATTTCCTTTTTAAAAGCAAAGTAAAAACCTTTCGGATTGATTGTTCCATGAATGGTTTGTCTTTTCCTGCTTTATTGTTATTAGTTTGTATTTCAGTTGTGCCTAGATGCTGCAATCCAGCTCAGGACCCCATTGTACTAAGCACTGTACAAATACAGAAAAAGAGACCAATCCTGCCTGGAAGAGCTTAACGTTTAAATAGACTGAAGGTGAGAGAAAGGAAGTTCTTTTGTCTCCAATTTACAGACAGGGGAGTGAAGAACAGAAGGCCCTGTTTTCAAAGGTATTTAAGCCACTAAACATGCAGATAAGCACTACTGTAAATTCCATTAGGCACCTCATTCCCATTGGAAGTCAACAGGAGTTAGGTGCCCAGAGGTACTTACAAAAGTGCCTATCTGCATCTTTAGAGGCCTAAATAGCTTTGAAAATCTGGCTGTAAGATATGGAATGTCTTTCCCAAGACTATACACACTGACTTCCAGAGCTAAGTCTTGAACCCATAACTCCTGAATCGCAGTCTAGTACCTCCATCATAAGACCATACTGTGTCTTTACCATACTATATGTTCAAATACTACTTCTAGTTCATACCTGTGGGGCACATAAAGTGTGACTCAAATTCAACCTACTGGTAAGTGCATTCAACTCCACTAGCAAAAGGGCTGAATTTGACCAGACTCTAATTAAAAGTGAATAAAACCTTCTGTTAATATGGTCTTTCAACCCAAAGGATCCCAAACTGATGAGCAAACTAGATGTTCTGATCCTGTTTGTCTTCATGCGGGTGTTCCATCAGATATCCCATTGATTCTCACTTACTCAAGTGAGCGAGGATAAGCAGGATCAGGACCCAAATTCAGCACACAAAAGTCACTTCTCTCATTGCAGGATCTGCCGCTCAGGGATTCCATAGAGATGCAGTTCACAAGAAGGGTGTAAGACAGTGAGTGAAATTGTAGGAGGAATTTATGCAGCTAAAAATGTAAGTTCAGCTCTAGCAGAGATGTAGGCATGTTTGTCACTATATATGAGACATTTGAAGGAGACCACACCCAGGTGGAAAGCTATGTACAGCGGTAAGTGTTTGCAGGATTGGTCCCCTACATAGGAGTTGTGGACCAGGATATGGGGGCTTTTTATTGTCTTTCTATTTTTGGAATAACACATTACCTATGTTTTTAAAAGTGCGATGGGGGTTGTAAGCACTATACTAAGGCTGAGAGAGGGAAAGGGCCGCAGCAGTACTGGGCCAGGAAAACACCGCCCCCCAACACTGCCAAGTATGTGCCTGGGGAAAATGCCAGTGTAAAGAGAGGTCCAGTAGCTCAGGTAAGGGAGGGGAAGCGGAAAAAAGCCATTTCCTGGTGGAGCACTGGGCTGCAGCAGCAGGCAAAGAAACTGCTACTGAGGGATTGAGTCATCCCCTACCCTTCTCTTGACATCACCCAAGAGAGAGGTAAAACCAATGGCAAGAGCACCAGACAGTTGTAGGCATTGGACCTAGACTGGGGGGGTTCAATGCAATGACTTTAACTCAAGTGTGGCACATCCCAAACTGAGATACAAGGAATGGTAGGAAGTGTCCCAGGGGAACTTGAGCAGGGGCTGGCCAAACCGATACCATTCCATGCTGCTGCACTTGCAGGGCCCTGCGCTAAGACCTGGCAGAGCTGGAGGGTCTCGGTCCCCCTACCACATCCCAGAGTCTTGAATCCTGGCCCCAAGAAAGGCAGGGCGAGAGGTTACCAGCAAAGCAGTTGCTCCAATATGGACCTCCTTCTGAGGGCCCGGGTCTACAGAACTGCGGGAGAGACTGAGGTTGAAGGCCCAGATCATTATGACTGCTGACTGACCCAACCACCCCCTCCACAAAAAGGTAAAACAATTATACATCCACATAATCAATTCCCATTTATCACACTGTATCCAGAACAAAAGACCTCAAAAACATTTGTACAGGCTTCTTAAAATGAGAACAGAGACCAGAGGGAAGTTGTGGAAGCTCCCTCACTGGACGTTTTCAAAAGGAGGCTGGATAACCATCTATCTTGGATGGTTTAGACACAACCCATCCTGCCTCTTGGCAGGGAGTTAGACTCTAGATGTCTGTCGTGGTCCCTTCTAACCCTATGATTCTACCTATTTAACAGAACTTTTATGACATAAAAAACCAAAACAAAGCTCAGTCAGATATTTCAAATATTCAGTAATAGAGAATCAGATAAATTACCATCAGAACTAGTTTCATAAGGTACCAAAATGATCTGCTGTCCTTCTGGGATGTCAAAAATTCTTCCCATTGTTGCACTCACAAAGTATATATTATTTTTGACTCCTGAGTAACCTCAGCAGTGCAGGAAAAAGCTTGATTCAAAAAAACCTGACACAACAAATGCTCTTGAGGATAAGTAAAGAGATAAAGGATGGTCCACTGATTAGGGCACCAGCCTGGGACATAGGAGTCCTGCTCTCAATTCCCTGCTGTGCCCCAGGCTTCCTGTGTGACCGTGGGCATATTATTTAGGGTAAAATTTTCAAAAGTGACTTAGGGCCAGATTTGTAAAGGTGTTTAGGCACCTAAAGATGCAGATAGGCACCTAGGTGCTTTTGAAAATCCCACTAGAATCATAGAAATGTAGGACTGGAAGGGACCTTGATAGGTCATCTAGTCCAGTCCCCTGCACTGAGGCAGGACTAAGTATTATCTCGTCCATCCCTGACAGGCATTTGTGTAACCTGTTCTTAAAAACCTCCAGTGACAGAGATTTCACACCCTCCCTAGGTAATTTGTTCCAGTGCTTAACTTCCTTGACAGGTAGAAAGTTTTTCCTAATGACTCCCTTGCTGCAGTTTCAGCCCATTATTTCTTGTCCTGTTCCAGTGGATAAGGAGAACAATTTATTGCCCTGCCCCTCATAACAACTTTTTACATACTTGAAGTCTGTTCTCATGTCCCCCCTCAGTCTTCTTTTCTCCAGACTAAACATCCAATTTTTCCAATCTTTTCGCATAGGTCAGGTTTTCTAGACCTTTAATCATTTTGTTGTTCTCCTCTGGACTTTCTCAAGTTTCTCCCCTTTTTTCCCAAAGTGTAGTGCCCAGAACTGGACACAGTACTCCAGGCCTTATCAGTGCTGAGTAGAGTGAAAGAATTTACCACTTGTGTTTTGTTTACACCACTTATGCTATACATCCCAAAATGTTGTTCACTTTTTGCAACAGTTACATTGTCGACTCATGTTTAGTTTGTGATCCACTATAACCCTGAACACCTTTTCTGCACTACTCCTTCTCAAGCAGTCATGTCCATTTTGAATGTGTGCAATTGATGTATTCCTTTCTAAGTGCAGTACTTTTGGATTTGTCCTTACTGAATTTCATCCTGTTTCCCCACTTTGTCATGATCATTGTGAATTCTAATCTTGTCCTCCCAGGCATTTGCAACCCCTCCAAGCTTGGTATCACATCCAGACTTCACAAATGGATTTTCTCTATGCCATTGTCCAAATGATTTATGAAGATATTGAATAGAACTGGACCCAAAGACAGGTCCCTGTGGGACCCCACTCAATATGCCCTTCCAGCTTGACTAGATGTCTATGTGTATCTTGAGGTGTCCAAATATCTTTAAAAATCAGGCATGTCAGCTCTTAAATCTCATTGCAAATCAAGGGGACATAGGCACATAAGTCTCTTGTGAAAATGGGATTTAAGCACCTTTGAATATTTTTACCTTTAATCTCTGGTACCTCACTTTCACCCTCAGTAAAATGGGACTAATGCTTTCTTAGTTCATAAGGGCATTGTGAGGATAAAAACATTAGAGATTGTGAGGCGCTCAGACATTACAGTCATGGGGGCCATATAACTACCTGAGATAGATAGCATAAGTGGCTTTCAGAATTCTGGAAATACGATTATTGTGTTGGAGCTTATACCCCACTAATGCCTCATTTAGTCATATTTTGAATAACCTATTTTGAAAATTAGAATGTAATTGGTGGATACGTCCTGTGCTGATCCTCTGCAGAGGGCAACAATTCAGTCACTAAAAATAGGCTGCACAAGACTGAAAAGTCTTATTTGGAAAGGCAGCTTTCCAGCAGCAGAGCTGCGTGAAGTGGCCCCAGCACAGAGAGAGTGTGGCCATTATCTCCAATTAATAAAATAATTAACAGTAAGAGAAGGGATACATGACTTACCTCAGATTACACAGGACTCAAGAGATCCTGAATTCCAGCCCTGTGCTCAGTCAACTAGGGTCACATTCGAAATCTTGAATCTAGTTCCTGAAACACTGGTCCAGACTGAGGTGAACATGCTGGAATAAATACAACAGTCTGGGAATGATTTCCATTTTCAGTAAATGAATCCTTTCACAGCATGAAATAAAAAGATCAGAGTGTGACGTTAAGTCTCATTATACACTGTCAATTACTATGAGATAATTATTTTCTTTTGAAATCTTGGAGAGATGACATGATTTGAGTGACCAGGTATTTATAACTTCCACTTCTCATCCTTGAAGCAGAGTGAAACGGGTATTTCCAATGAGGACAAAGTCTAGTAGACCTCTTTTTCTTTTCTTCTCATGTAACCCAACACGGCCCTATACATGATGACTATTTTGAAGCAAGGGGTCGGGCTTTGAACTCAGATTTGGTAACATGGGGTGTTATAAAAGGGCACATGCAGAAAGATGTTGTGACTGAGAGTTATAAATACGGGAATAATGGGAGGTAGCTTGGGAAAGTGGCTCAGTATTGAGTGAACAACAATAGGGCAAGATTTCTACTCACTACTTCTGTCCCACAGACTCATAGACTTTAAGGTCAGAAGAGACCAATATGATCATCTAGTCTGACCTTCTGCACAACACAGGCCATGAAAGCTCACCCACCCACTCTTGTAATAGACCCCTAACCTAATACCAACTTATTGAAGTCCTCAAATCATGGTTTAAAGACTTCAAGGTACAGAGAATCCACCAGCAAGTGACCCATGCCACATGCTACAGAGAAAGGCAAAAACCCCCAGGGCCTCTGCCAATCTGCCTTGGATGAAAATTCATTCCCTGCCTCTGTTTGTGCATGTGAATAACACACAAAGTGGCTACCAGGCAAAAATTGCCATACAGTGGTATCTAAAATAACAAGTATTTCCTTAGTTCTAGAATAGGAAACAACTGTTTTTTAGTTCCAAGCCCTACGTGCATGTGTGTGTGTATCTATATATAAAATAGGCTTGATTTTCTTCACCCTTGCATCAGTTTTGGGTTGGTGTAACTTCATTGGTTTCAAAGGAATTATGCCTGATTTATGCTAATGTGAGTAAGAGGTGAATGAACCAAATACATATACAGTGGAAAAAAAAATCACCTGATTTAGCTCAGATAATAGATTTTCAGGCTGATAGAATTCAAAATGAGTTGTATGAGAAATGGCACCAGTAATACAATTTGAGTTACGCATGACCTAACTAATGCCATGCAAAACAATTACTGTTTTAAAAATATAGCAGGACATTTTAAGCCTTTTCTGTCCTATATCTAGACTCCAGAGACTTGAAATTTGTATGCTAAAGCTTTCATCTTAACCACTTCTCTGGATGCAGTGAATTACGCATAATTTGGCACAAATTCTTGCTTCTCTCATTTCTTCATTACCTTGGACTCAGTTTAAGGTAAGAGGTAGAATATGTTAGATTGCATATAATGTTTCAGCTTTTCAAAGAGTATTATAATGTTAAGATTTACCTTGGGCAGAGAATGAAAGAGGTCAGAAATGTGAAAAGATTCCTAAGAACACAAATTCCTAAGAACACAAGTATCTTCTGTTAATAATCTTCCGATTGAATTTTGTCTATAGATATATTGTGCTAGAGATTATGGGCTCTACATGTATATTGTCCCTTTACAATGCAATAGTCAGTGGAAAAGACTAATAACATTAAGCAAAATTAAACCCATGATACAATTTACTCTGTTAGAGACTGGATATTAATTATATACAGTACTTTGATGGTGGCCTTTTAACTTAAATGGATAGAGATGGTACTTAATTAATTTCTCAGCTGCTGCTGGTCAAAACAGAAAGATGACATTGTCACCTCATTCATTCATTCTCTAAGTCTCTCATAGCTGTAGCAATCACTATAGTTAGGGCTAAAATGGAAAATCCATTACAACCCCGGTTTTTGAGTTACTCATAAACTTTCTCACACAAATTTCTTTGGAGTTGAAATGTCCCATGTATAGTATCCCCACAGAAGAGAATATTTTAAAAAACATTTCAGTAAAATGCATTCAGTCACTTTTTTGTTCTGCTAGTGATTTAAAAAACAAAACAAAACACCCCCAAACCTCCCACTTTTTGAACAAAATTTCTTACAGGAAATCTGGCTTTTTTTTTTTAATGTATCTCAGAGGCCTGGTCTACACTGGCAATTTAGGTCGACTTAACGTCACTTAAGTTGACTTAATAACACCTGCGTTTACACTGGCACCACTCTTAATTCAAATTAAGGTGCCTGTAAAATTGACTTAATAAAACCACCTCTGCAAGTGGCATAGCGCCTAATTCGAATTTGTTAAGTCAACTTAGTGTCAGTGTAGATGCAAAGGAACTTAATTTGAATTAATTGACCTCCGGAATGTATCCCACAGTGCCTTGTTTTGACCACTCTGGACAGTCGCGCTGTGCTGCTCAGTGGTCACGCTAGCAGGAAAAGTCCTCTCCTCTCAAGCCCCAGGAAGATTTGAATTTTCATTTTCTGTGCAGCCAGCGTGGAGAAAACTTTGCCACTGACTGTTCTCTGCATGGCTTCTGCAAAGCCCAAATGCAGTCCAGCATGGAGTCGACCAGAGGTTTTAGACCTCATTGGGCTGTGGGGCGAGGAGTCTGTTCAGGCTCAGCTCAGAGCCAGCAAAAGGAATCTGGATGTTTATGGGAAGATATCCCAGGGCATGCTGGAGAAGGGACACCAGAGGGATGCTCAGCAGTGCCGCGTGAAAATAAAGCAGCTGCGCCAGTCATATCAGAAAGCCAGGGAAGCTAACAGCCATTCTGGCTCCTCGCCCGAAAATGCAGGTTCTATGATGAGGTGCACGCAATTCTAGGTGGGGATCCCACTATGGTGCCTCCCTGCAGCATTGATACTTCTGCTAGGTCACAGTCCATGATCAACAATGTGGACTCCATGGACGAGGAGGAAACTGAGGAGAGCAAGGTGCAGGAAAGTGGGGTGTCCATTCTCCCCGAAAGTCAGAACTTATTCCTGACCCCCGAGCAGTCCAGCAGCACACAGGACAGCACAAATGATCCCGGGGAAGGCACATCTGGTGAGTTTTCTTTCTTATTAGCATTTCTGTCCTTGTACATTGGGTGGGGGGCACGAAGGGGATCTCAGGCTTTTTGATGAATGATCTGGGGGGGTTACCCAGGGATCAGTTTTTTTATGTGATGAGAAATGTTACGTTTATCATCAGTTGATACCTCATGTAAAATTTTATGTATGTAATCTGTTATCCCTCAAAAAACTTTTCAGGGGAGGGCAGCCTTGTTCCTCCCTCCACAGTACGATTCTTCGCTTCAATCAAGGTAGCCAGCATCATGGGGGAACACTGCTGGTACCCCGCTGCGTCCAGCAAATCTGTGTTTTAAGCATAGCCTCCCCCCTCCACGGTATCCGCAGTTCCTTTCTGTCTTAGTTTAAAATACAAGCAGAGATTCTCCCCCCCGCCGCTCTCCTCCTCCCTCCCCCCGCCGTCAGCAGTTCCTCTCTGTAACAGTTTGAAATACAAGCAGAGAGAGGAAATCCTTTGCTACATTGTATCATAGGATCATTATCTAAAATGTTACGTTTGTATCATTTTCTTCACTATGCTAACTGTGGCTACCTTGTTATTTTTCTTTCATTCTGTAGACACCTCGGCAGTGGACTGACCCTTAAGAAATGCTGCGGACAGACTGTCAGATTAGAAAGGGGGGGGGAGGGGAAATCAGAGATGACATGTTTTCGGAGCTCATGAATGCCTCAGCAACTGCAGAGACAGAGCAAAGAGCGAGGTGGCTGACCTTGTCCCAGAACATGGGACAAATGCAGGACCATGATCGCAGCACCATGCAGGAGATGCTGCGACTCCTGCAGGACCAGGCAGACATGCTCCGGCGTCTTGTGGACCTTCAGGAGCGGAGGCAGGACAGAGTCCCGCTGCAGCCCCTGCATAATGCTCCTCAACCGAGGGCTATGCTGCCCTCCCCCTCCCCCAACAGGTCTTGGAGGAGATTGGCCAGGATGCAGTATGTGCTCTCCTCCACTCCGGTGGAGGTGAGCGGAAAGCTGCGGCGGCCACGCTGACTGCTGGCCAGCAAGCTACCACCCTAACCCTGGAGACAGTGAATGAACCCTCCCGCCCCTTCTCCCATGACTTCAGTGTTAAAAAATAAAGTTTTGCATCATTCCAAAACATTTCTTTATTAAATCATATCTTGTTCAGGAGAGATTTGTCGGGCACAGATATCGAAGGGGGGTGGGGAGTAGGGGGTGGGGGATCATCAAAGGCAAACAACATACAGGAACAGAAATCACTACTGCATCTCATTGCAGAACCTGGTTTTCAAAGCTTTCCTAATGCAAAGCACTCCGTGGTTAACTCTCAGCGTAGTGCTGGCATCTGGCTGCTCATAACTGGCAGCCGGTCTTTCTGCCTCCTCAGCCCAAGCCTGGGGGAACCTTTCCCCCTTGGCTTCACACACATTATGAAGAACACAGCAAGCAGATATCACAGAAGGGAGGTTGTTCTCACTCATGTCCAGCCTAGTGGACTCTTTAAACACCCAAAGGCACATTCTACAACCATTCTGCAACTGCTTAACCTCTTATTAAAACACTCCTTGTCACTGTCAAGGTGATCAGTGTACGGCTTTATTAGCCAAGGGAGCAAGGGGTAAACAGGATCCCCCAGGATCACTATGGACATTTCTACACCCCCGATGTCAATTTTTTGGTCAGGGAAGAAAGTGCCCGCCTGCATCTTAGAGAACATCCCCGAGTAGCGAAATATACAAGCGTCATACACCTTCCCAGACCACCCAACACTGATGTCTGTGAAAGAACCCCTGTGATCCACAAGCCCATAAAGGACCATGGAAAAGTACCCCTTGCAGTTTATGTACTCGGTTGCCAGGTGTGCAGGCGCTAAGATGGGGATGTGCATCCCATCAATGGCCCCCCCCCCCCGTAGTTTGGGAAGCCCATCATGGCAAACCCCTCCACTATGTCCTGCACATTTCCCAAAGTCACTAGCCTTCATAGCAGAAGTCTATTTTTGCTACTGCATGCTTGATTTACTGCTTTGCCCACTGTAGATTTACCGACTCCAAATTGATTCCCAACTGAGCGGTAACAGTCAGGGGTTGCCAGCTTCCAGAAAGTGATGGCGACTCTCTTCTCCCCTGTCATAGCTTGTCTCAAGTGAGCATTCACGCGCTTCAGGGATGGTGCCAGTTCCGAGCACAGTTCGAGGAAAGTTTCCTTTTGCATACGAAAGTTTGCAGCCACTGATCATCATCCCACAGCTGCATAACGATGTGGTTCCCACCAGTCTGTGCTTGTTTCCCTGCACCAGAACCTGTGCTCCATGGACTGCAGATGACACGTTACAGCCTGCAGCAATCAGGAATTGTTCTGCTCGATGGCTTGTAGAGGGCAGCCTCGGTGGCATAGGTGTAGTATCTGCTTCGCCTTCTTGCTGTATTTCTAAAGTACTCCATGATAAGCCGTGATGTATTTGTCACACTCACAATTATAGTGCAGAGTTGAGCTGGCTCCATGTCTCTGCAGCAATGGCAATCACAAGGAGTAAAAAAATGGCATGGAAATCCTTTTCCTGTTTGTTTCAGTGCTGGGGGAGGGGGGGAATCATGAGGGAAGCAGCGTTGCATCCTGGGACGAAGACACTCGTCCCAACAGCCACCATGGCTAGTTGCACTGTGGGATAGCTACCCACATTGCACTGCTTTCTAATTCGAATTAAGGCTGGCCAGTGTGAACACAAGAGACCAGCGTAAACAGCATAATGTGTACACTCTGCTGCAATTTTTAAAAATCGTCTGCTGAAAGTCAAATTAAACAAAGTCGAATTAACGCGGCGGTGTAGACAAAGCCTCAGTGAAATCTAAAGAGCAAGCCCAGTTCAGAGACAATTGTGAGAGGAAGGTTAAGTGACTTCCTTGGGGGACGTGCCTTTTGCAGATTTCTACCATTTTTCCATAAAACACCCGCAGCCTCTTTCCCTGTTCAAAAGGTAGGCTGCTTGAGTAGGATTTCAGAGACTTGATAGAAAATACTAAGGAAGGAGGAAGCTTCATGTGAGTTGAAATCAAACAGAAATGTTATAAACATGCAGTCTGCTCTATTGGCCAGGTGTAGAATTACAAAGATGTAATTTCCTGGCTAGAAACCTTTTTGCAAAGGTAACAATTGTCCCTAAGCCAAGTCTGTTTGTGTATTTGCTGAAATGTACTGTGCGTATTGTTCCTATTCACGCCAAAAAGAACAGAAAGAGAAGTAAAAAATAGCAGCAATCTAGGGCTGTAATTGGCTGAGTCTCCCAAAATGTCAACTTAATTATTTATTTACTTTAAAAAACTAGTTGTTATGACAATTGCAGTATCAGCTATGAGATTTGAGGCTTTTTCCAATTACTGTATTCTTGTAGGCCCCAATCCTTTTATGCAAGCTGAAACTCACAATTTCTTTGAGCTCCTAATCAATATTTTCAAAGGAAGACACTGAAATATAAGTTGCTTGTATATACAGTACATCTGTAAATGGATTTTCTTTTAACTGCTGGAGAACAGAAATCCTGCTCATACATAAAGTATATTTAGGATGTCATGGGCAGCTTGACGTGGATTGTATTTTAATCAAAAGATAATTTTGCATTTTAGAGAAAAACTCTGTGTGTAGCTTCTACATAGAAGTCAAACATTTATGTACCTGTCTTTCACAGAGAATAGCTGATGGACACCTGAAAATTATCTGTTCAGTCTAGCTAGCTCTGTAATTTTTATACTGTATTCAGTGGTGAGGAAGAAAGGCCATATGGTTAAAGTACTGGAATGTAATTCAGGAGGCCTGGGTTTGAATCTTGATAGATTCCAAGGCCTGAAGGGACCATTGTGATCATCTTCTGATCTTTCACATAACACGGGCCATAGAACTTTCCCAAAATAATCCCTAGAGCAGATATTTTAAAAGAACATCCAATCTTGAATTAAAAATGATCAGTGATGGAGAATCCACCACAAACCTTGGTAAATTGTTCCAATGGTTAATTACTCTCACTATTAAAAATGTATGTTCATCTGATTATCTGCCACAATCCCAAATCTTTTTCACAGTCACTGTTTCCGAGGATAGAGTCCCTTGTTGTGTAAGTTTGACCTAAATTCTTTGTTCTTAGACATACATATTTACCTTTAGCCATATTAAAACACAATTTGCGTGCTTCCAATTTATCTCGTGATCCAGATTGCTGTGAATCAGTGACTTGTCCACTTCATTATTTACCACTTCCCCAATTCTGTGTAAGCTGCAAACTTTATCAGTGATTTTGTTTTCTTCCAGGTCTTTGATAAAAATGTTAAATAGCATAGGGTCAAGAACCAATCCCTGTGGGATGCCACTGGAAACACACACGCGCAGTGATTGTTCCCCATTTATAGTTACATTTTGAGACCTATCAGTTAGCCAATTTTTAATCCATTAATTTGTACCATGTTAATTTTATATCTTTCTAGGTTTTTCATCGAAATGTCTTGCGGTACCAAGTCAAATGCCTTACAGATGTTGACTATGCCAATACGATTGCCTTTATCAACCAAACTTGTAATTGCATCTAAAAAAGATATCAAGTTTGTTTGATAGGATCAGTTTTTCATAAATCCATGTTGATTTTCATATTACATTACCCTCCCTTAGTTCTTTATTAATCAAGTCCCACATCAACCACTCCATTATCTTTCTTGGGATCAATGTCAGGCTGACAGGCCTACAATTACCTGGGCCATCTTGTTTTACCCGTTTTAAAAATTGGCAGAACATTAGCTTGACTTGTTTATGTAGATTGTAAAATCTTTGGGACAAGGATTATCTTTTACTATATGTTTGTACTACAGCTGTGCAAATAACCAATTTTTTTTTTGGTTCAAGGGCCAAATCAAAAAATTACAGTGCGGAGGAGGGGAATTGTTTCAGATACACTCAAAACAATTTTTCAAAATTTTCAGTTAAATGAAAAAGATGAAGCAAATCTCATTTCAGGTCTAATGAAGCATTTAGTGTGAGTTTTTTCCCCCTTAAAATGAAAGAAAAATTGAGATGAAATGTTATGACTTTTTTGGAGTCTCTGTTTTTTTCTTCTGAAACAATCTGGCAAATTTGACATAAATTTGTGATTCATTTGACCAGAATATACATTTTTTCAGCCAAAATAAAAAATTGTCCAAAAATTGTCACTCACCTTTAATCTATACAGTGCCTAAAAGAGATCTGATCTCATTGATGCTTTGAGATGTTATCGTAACACAAATCAGTACAGTATCTATACATGTCAGCACTCAATCAGTTTGGTCATCTTAAACCCTGGAAATGATATTCAAGAAAATTTCTAGTTCATATAAACTTTTACTTAAAAGTAGCATATGTTTGATGCAATAGAGAAGGGAGAGCCAATGGAGGGATGCAAAGAAAGGAGTGATATGGTCAAAATGATGGAGTAGGAGAATGATCTTTGCAGCAGCATTCTGTATGGTTATGAGGGGGGGCAAGATTGCTTTTGTCAAAACCATGATATAATAGAGTGTGTGCCTCCCGACAGGCTGTGAAGGGGTTACTTTGGACCAGCGGGGGTCAGTTAGGCTACCTGGCTGCCACCTGAAGGGAGAGCCAGACATGGCTGCACAAGAACCCCAGCTGGGCAGGAGTAGGCTGGACTATAAAGCTAGAAACTTTGCAGGAAAAAGGAGCTGCAGGGAGAGAGTGTGCAGTCACTCTCTGAGAGTGGCGAAGAGGGGAGGTGAAAACCCAAGAGGGAGAATTAACCCCAGGGTTTTAGTCCTGAGAGTTGTGGGGGAAAGAAAGTCTGAGGGGGCTAGGAAGGAAGAAGCCCAGGGAAACAGTAGTAAGGGGTAGGGCTATGCAGACTATGGCTGCTTGTTATAGGGTCCATGGGCTGGAATTCAGTGTGGAGGATAGGCCTGGGTTCCTCTATCAGCCACTGGGAAGTGATTCAGGGTGCTGGAGATGCTAGCTGGACAGCTGGTCCGAAGAGACTTTGTTACCCTAGAAAGGGAAGACTACATAGTGACCTGGCCACAGGGCCAAGGCATGAAGAGGGAGCACCCTGAGTTGTGAAGGAGGGGAGGGGGCACTGCTTGAGTAACCAACCAAAGAGGGGCCAGGCTAGGCCAGAGCTGATCCCCAGAGCAACCCCAAGGAGGCGCCAACTGCAGTGAGTGAACCCCTTCACGCACAGAAAAAGATGTTGCAGTAAGCAAGACACAAGTTGATGAGAGCCTGGAGCAGAGTTTTAGCTTTGTGGATGGATAAGAAAGATAGAGATGTTGTGCAGAAAAAATCTGCAAGACTTGCATATAGCCTGGATGTGAGGACCTAGAGAGGTGTCTGAGTCAAAGACGACACCCAGGTTATAGACCTGAGTGACAGGACGGATGGTGATGTTGGTTGCAGTTATTGAGAAAGCAGATAGTGGGGGCAGCTTGGGAGAAAAGATTAAGACCTCTGTTTTAGCTATGTTGAGCTTGAGCTGGTGACTAGGCATCCATGAGGAGATGTCAGAGAGACAAACTTCAGCCTGGTGTCCACTTAAAATTAGCTTGAGCTAACCACATAGCTCAGGGCTGTGAAAAATTTTGCGCCATGAGTGCCATAATTAGGTCGATCTAACCCTGGTATAGAAGTGGCTGGGTAGTGGACAGAAGAATCCACCCAGCTACTGCCTTTCAGAGAGGTGGATTAACTATATGAACAGAAAAACCCCTTCTGTCAACATAGAGAGTGTATACGCTACGGTGCTACAGCGTCACATCTGTGGGTTGCTGTAGTATAAACACTTGCTATAGCAATGGAAGGGGTTTTTTCAGTCACTGTAATAAATCCATTCACTCAAGAGGCAGTAGCTAGGTCAATCTAGCTGTGTCTACACAGAGGCTTTGGTTGGCTTAACTACAGTATGTCTCTCGGGTGAGAATTTTTCAGTACCCTCAGAGTCATAGGACTAGGTTGAACCACAAGCGCGCGAGAGATTGGCTACTCTTTTTCCAGCGTATGTGATTGACTTCTGGGTCTAAACATTGGCCCAGATCCCCAGCTGGTGTAGACTGTTATTTATTTATATTGCAAATGCACCCAGAGGCCCTGTGATGCTGGGCATGGGATACTCATACTACAGTGCAGCTCCACCGAAGTCAATTGAGCTACACTGATATACACCAGTTGAGGATCTCGCCCATTAGCCCTTGAGGAACAGCCATCACTAGCTGTGCCTGTATTTTGTGTCCTCTGAGCCATCCAACGCTTCTCTCACACAGTGCAGACATTCTTTTAAAATTGAAACCTCACCCAGAGCAGTCGGGGTTCAGATAGCACGTCGTGCAATTTCACATTTTGTTCTGTATACAAAGCAAAACAAAACTCTTCAAAGAGGTCGGTAGAATATAAAGTGACTTTCAGAGAGAGTGGAAGTGATGTGAGAAGACTGAGCTGCCTCCAAAAGAAAACACAGCAGGCATTTTGAAAGGGATGTGGATAACAATAGGGATTCTTGCTGACCAGTTGCTCTGAGGGGGTAGGGAAATGGGAAGAAACTAGTGTTAATCATAAGCTAATGAGAAGCTATCAGGAAAGGCTTTCTTTACATGTGAGCTTGAGCTGCCAAGTTTGGATCTGAACTACCCCACAGACAGCTGCAACTGGAGGAGGGTAGGCAATGTTTGCTCTAGCTTCCTCCCTCCAGGGCTTGTTGCAGGAGGGCAACTTTAGAGCCTAGCCACTGGAGGTTGCCTTAGATGCACTGAATCACAGCATTCGCACAGCAGTCCTAACCATGCCCCCATTTTCCTAGAAAGTAGGTATGCAGGCCAGCATGGCCCCACAGCTGAGTGGGGACTGCAAACAACTCATTGTCTTCTAGGAGATGATGTGGTCCAGTGGTTAGAGCACTGCTCTGGGACTCAGGAGATCTGAGTTTTATTCCTGTCTCTGCCACTGGCCTGCTGAGTGACCTAGGATGAGTCACGTATACCTCTCTCTGCCTCTGTTTCCTCATCTGCAAAATGGGGATACTGATACTGATCTCCTTTTAAAGTGCTTTGAGATCTACAGAAGGGAAGTACCAGCTAAAAGTTATGTGTTACTGTGGTGGGCAGACTTTCTATGTCTGGGAACACTGTGCCCCGTGGAAGCCAGTGTAACCCAGGCCAAAGGGTATTGCTTGGTGCGAGTGCTTGATGGTAGCGATGCCATTGAGTGCTGCCAGGTAATCACAGAGCCCTGAACTCATGTCTTGGCAGTAAACCGAAAGCAGAATTTATTTACCTTGTTAAAAAAGCATTAACATATAATACTGTGTAATAGTCTCTAAATAGGGCCAGCCTGTTCCTTTTAAATGCATCACCCACGCTGGAGAGAAGTAGACAAGGGCCGCAACAGGGTCGGTCACATTCCATTTGGGTCTCCCAGGGAGTGAGCCCCCTCAAACAGCCTCACCACCCTGTCAGGGGGAGCATGTAACCTCCCCTCCTCATGATCAGTTCCACTAGCTAGTACAGGCAGAGGCCATAGCCCTATCCCCAGTCTATACTTCCCTGCCCCCTTTCTGGTATCTAATCTGCACACCACAAGAGGATTGTGCCTGGTACCCATTAAAGGCAAGGAGAGAGTGAAGTTTCTTGTGCTATTTTCCACACTCAGTTACTCTCTTACACCTGTACATGAATTGAGATTCTTTTTTAATGAATTACAGATTTAAAGTTTTTTATTGAGTAAATATTTCAAAAAAATAACAAACAGGTAACTCATAGAGTTTTAAAGGGGCAAAGTTATATAACATCCAGGGACTATGTGCAGGTTATCGGGAGGTGTGGGGAGTGGCTGAAAGTCTTGGGAGAATAATAAGGGATAATCTGCGGGGTCCTGGATGGGGGGGTGATGGTGTGGGCATTAAAAGATACAAGGGAATATATGGGAATGGGGGAACGTCACTAAGTATGCTTATGGGTTACTTTTTGGGGGTTTTAACAAATAGAGTAAATAAGTCCATACAAAAGTGGTGCGTCCCTCATTAAGTCCGATGTTTCAACAGTCGCCGCGTCCGTTGGTGTGTCCCCCGCCGCGTCCGTTGGTGTGTCCCTCGCCGCGTCCGTTGGTGCGTCCGCCGCCGCGTCTGTCGTGGTGGTCGTCGGTTGGGTCCGCCGGTCCGGAAGCAGAGTCCTGCGGGCCAGATTAAAAAGGGGCCAGATTCTGCCCTCAGCAGCATGCACACCATTTCCACTGCACACCATTTCCATTTCCACTGACTTCTGTGGGTATTGCATATGCAGGTCAGAACCAAATTCTGCCTTCAATATGAGCTTTTCTGGTCACTTTAATAGCTATTTCTCCTCCTAAGATTGTATCATGATATAAATTGCAGGGAAGGAGACAGTTGGCCCTTATGCTTATGCTGCTGTAAAGCTGGCTTATAGATGAATTATTGAAACTGACAAGAAGTCTGGCTGAGGCTGAATCACCCTAGCTGAAAATGTTTGCTTAATTCAGGAAACATGCTTCAGGTTTAATTTAGACAAGAGCAGTATGGACGATCAGTTACCCGTAATCTGTAACCAGCTAGACAGTAGTATTAGTAGAGCTAGTATAGCCACTGATTTTTGGATGTTGAAATTGGGACAGATTGTCAATGATGCTGAGTTACCTACAATTTTAGTTGAGACTAATGAAAATTAAAGTGTTCAATGTACCTGATAATTAGGATGTAGGTGTTTCAAGCAGGGTGTGCAAAATTTTGACACAACTAGTGTGTTAGCCTAAACACATTTCATTTTTGGCTGTTTGTGCCCGATTTGTGTTCACTTTCGTCAGATATTTGCAGAAACTCAGAGAAGGCAATTTTTTACATCGAAACCAATTATGCTCATCTATTCACGGTACAGAAAAAATACTAGGTGACTTATGTAGCTAATCACAGTTAAGCAGCACAATTTTTTAAAAATTTTGAGTAGCTGGCAACACACTTTTTTTTTATTTAATAGCCAGCAAAGCACTAAATGAAAATCAATGAATGAAATGAAAATGAAAACTTTTTATAGAATATTTTAAGTTAACAAAGATTTCAAGGTGAAATTCCCCTAAAAATATCGATGATGATTTATTTTCTCCAGTTACTAGAGTAAGTAAACAGAACAGGAGCAATGTAGATAATAGGAAATTTAAAACTAGGAGTAGTTATATCAAAACACACACTTATCCCTAAATTATTTACTGTAAATAACCATAGGAGAGAATAAATTCATTTCCTCTCTTTCTATATTTATAAAGATTGACGCATGTCAAGTAGAGCTAAGTGAATCATTATTTATAATGAATAATGTATTTGAATTTCAGTTCACTTCCTGCCCATGGAATGCCCATAAGTAGATGGCAACTTTCTCATAATAATTTCTAATTAAAAATTGCTCCAAGTAGCTTTTTGCTAAGTTTGTTCTCTCTCGTGCATTACTATTAGATTCTTGGAGTGAAAGCTTGGCTCTATTGACATCAATGGCAAAACTTCCATTGATTTCATTTGATTTCATCTTTGACAGAGGCAAAATTCTAGCTAAGTTGCTTGGTTTCAACTGGTTGCTTGGTCCTCCTTTTGATCCCTGACTTGCAAATTCTTGCATATAGTAGGATATGGACTGGTATATTATTAAGCATCCTGAATTACATTTTAGATCTTTCCAGTGCAAATCCCTGTTGTGGGCTAGTTGTGCACTTCAGACCGGCAGTGTTGCCTAATGGCAATACTCCAGGGTGTAATGCCTAATGGCAAGAGTCCAAGGGTTGCTTTACCTGGTGGTTACAGTTTGGGACATGTCACCCACTAGCAAGAGTCCAAAGGCTGCCTTGCCTAGCATCTACAGTTCAGGGAAGTGTTGGTGGTGGGCGTGGGGAGGGAACCCAGCCCCCCTCTACTCCACTGGGTTCTGACCCAGGGTGCTTCGAAACAGTAGCCCTTGGACAGGGCCTAGGGTCTGATACCCGTAAGTATGCTTCCTGGGTCACTTCCTACCTTTGTTCCGGTCCCTCCAATGTAGTCATGGGTTGGACTTGAGGTCCCTCCTGTGTTCCTCTCTGATCTATTTCTGGAGTCTCTTCCACTGGCAACAGCAAATTGTCCCACTCGGCTCCCGCGGTTGACGGGTTTCCAGCAGCTTGGCTATGAGGCTTAGTCCTGGCGGCTTCTTGGCAGGAGGCTGTTGCACCCAACTGCTCCCCTCCTCAGTCAGCCCAGGCTGAGCTGAGCCCTATTCCCTTTTGAATGCTCTGGTCTCTGGAAGCATACCCAGCAGAGGCAAGGGGACATGGCTTCCTGCATCCAGAGTAGCTCCTTAATACTCACCTCGCTGGTGCAGGGTTGATGCACTCCATAACAACGCCATAAAGGAAAGTGGTACATCACAACTCCTACAATCAAATGCCTGGTTCAAATCCTTTTGGAAAGCTACTATACAATTAATCCCTTGGTGAATATACAAACAAGCCTGTTTTAAAATTAATTTCCCGGGAGCATGTTTGTTAGTAAAACTCCTCTGTATGGATGTTGGTGGCATATGAATATGAAAATGGTGTGAACACAGCTGTCATGAACTGGCATTTCATTTTAAATGAATGTTCACAGCAAATATTCTGCTTTATTTGCCCATCTTTAGTGTCATTATATTCTGGTGGTCCTGGTAATTACCATTGTTTTCAGACTCTCTCAATGAGGCCTTAATCTTACAAGGTGCTGGCCCCAATTCAGTAAAGCACGTAAGTAAGTACATGCTTAACCTCTGTGCATGCGTAGTCCTAGTGAAATTCCATTTAATCTCACATCAGGATGAAACATCAATTTCTGAATTTTTTGGGAAATGAAATATTGCAAAGATACTCGGTTTTGACCTTACTGATAATGTTTAACTGTGTTTTTACTCATCATTTTGATATTTATATACAATAGAAAGTCAAAACAATAAAAAGTCAAAACAAAGCAATTCAACCTTATAAAAACAAATCATTTCAGCCTTATTGAAATGTTTCAATAAGGTTGAAACAAAATATTTTGACTTTTCAATGTCATCAGATCAGTGATTTTCCAATGGAAGATGGTCCATCAGAAAATTGTTGACGGGCTCTAATATTTTTATATTTTTGTATTCTTAGGATGGAGGTGTAAGACCCTGATCCAATAAAGATTTGGAAATAACAATACGCACACACCATGTTCACAATAGGTATGTAAGTGTATATATGTATATGTTCAGAAGTTATGAGAGAAACTTGAACATAAAAAACAGTTGGACAATTTTAAAATATTTAAAAAAAAATATGCATATCCTAAAGGTTAGGTTTTCAGTATTAGGTTCCACTACTTTAATAAAATGAAAAGAAACAGAAAGAAGCTATATGGAATGGAAGGCAACAGAGATGAAAAGCTGTGGAGAAATTGCACAAATCTTTACCCATTGTGCAAACTGCAATAGAACAATCAGATAATTAAGATGCATATTCCACTTGGCATTAAGCAGGCTTTTGTGAACTGTTAATTAAGATTTAATCAGTCACATATTTTATTCTTGCTGAATTAGAAGATTAGTGTTAATTTCTGGCTTGGTTTCCTATTCCCTATTGAAGGAAATCAATGTATCTGAATATAATTTAGTGAGCATAGGCTAGCCTGCTAATAAAAACAGACTAAGGAGATATCATCTTGACATTTTGGGTAATGCAGTGAGTCTAGTGCAGTGGGATGACTGAAGTTCCTGTTTTTAATTCTGGAGAATTTAAAATACAATATCCAAAGGTATCTACATATGGCACATCTTAAAATGGCACCCTGTTGTTAATGCCAGAATGAGTGAATTCCAAATTCTCTCTTGAATTTCTTATATTAAACAAGCAAATGTTTGTGTATGCTAGGATCGGGACTGGCATATTGCTAAGCAGCCTGAGTTTCATTTTTAGATCTTTCCAACACAGACCTGATAAAAGAAAGTGGCATGTTAAAGCTGTTGCAGACCAGTTTTGCTCATGCAGAGCAATGTTATCAACTAGAGCCAATCAGGCAAGGTTTCATGGTTAAGATTCATGCAGAAAATCCCTCTGGCATGCCTATTTGGTATGTAGGACAAATGTTTTTGAATGATAGAGTTAATAAAACATTCTGATTCTCCCCTCCCCATCCCATTACAGTATATTTCCTCAAGTTTTCCCACCTCAGTGAGGATATAAGGAACATCAGCCATGAAGAGAAGCCCATAATTCTACTTTTCACATACCTAGATGGGGATGGTGGTTATGGTAAATGTCATAAGATGCTCAGGGCTGGAATGGTAGGTATAAATGGCCTGGATGAGATCTCCTAAGAAATCTACAAGTTCTGAGTAATGTGAATATGGGACAAGGCTCGTGCAGAAGGATTTTGGGATATCCTGCCCTGGAAATTTTGTTTCCACTCCTTGATCTGTTTAGTCTAATTTATCAAGGCATTTATACTGAAGAATTTGCCAAAGTATCATGTAATCAAATATTCGCTAGTAATGGCGAGGGAATAGGGGGGAAGATATGGCAATGCATGGCAAATTGTATTCTGGAATATGCACAGTCTTTGGGTGGGTGGGTACACACTCAGTGGTCACTCTTAAATAAGTAGTATGCATTTTATTCTGGTGGAAAAGCCGTCAATGAGGCAAGAGTTTTATTTGGTCCTGAAAGCAGTGGATTCTTGGTCTTTCTGATATCTTGTTGTCCTAAGCCAAACAATCTTCCTCAGTCCTTCCAACTCCCATAATGCCAACTCCAAACATTCAAAAATCTTGGGTCAGCCATCTTAAAAACCATGATATCCGCTTAAAATAATGAGATTTAAAGGAATCATGATTTTTTTGGCTTATTTTATTTATTTTCTGGTTTCTGAGACTGTAGGGTGTACTCAGATCATGTTTTCAAGCTTTTCTTTGCATCCATGAGGGCTAGAAACTTGCTTTTTTTTAAAAAATAAAATCTAAGATTTTTAAGTAATAATATGACTTCAGGAAGTGGGACTTTTAAGATAAACATCATATATTGTGAGCTGGCAACATTGCATCCCCACATTCCCTAATAATTTCTTCTTCTCCATCCATCCACAACCAGTGTGTGATCCACTTTCTATATATTCTAAGAAATTCTTCCTCAGGCCTCCCTTGTTCTTGGTTACTCTGATTTAATAGATGCACGGTCGCTATCTGACGCTTTCTTATTAACCGTATGCACATGCATGCACATGCACCCACAGTCTCTATTGCTTTGCCTCCATTCCCACAATAAGTAATGTATAGTTCCATTCTGAAATGTGAATTTATGGCCTTGGCTTTATGATCTCTTGATTCCATGTGAAAATTAGCTCAAATGAAAAGTAAAGGTTTGTTTCTCCCCTAGCTGCCAGCCCTGCAAACTCAGCCTGAAATCTGAAAGTCATGCTGGGTGCTTTCCATCTCACATAGCATCACCTGTAATAAAGCTTCCGTGGGTCATTTTTGACCCAAAATGACACCTGCTCCCCACCACAGTCTTAAAAATATGTCCCCAGTGACACACTGCTGCTCCACTGAAAGCTTATGGAATTGCATAAGTGTAATTGACTTAATTGGTCTGGAGAGAAGGGGAGGGATTTGCTATGCTTGAAATTCCTGGGAAGACTTGAAATCCCAGGCCAAGTTTTCCAAACTAACTAGTTATTTTGGGTACCTGCGTTTCTGGGGTACCCAACTCAACTTGAGATACCATAAACAGGCCACACTTTCAGAAGGCAAGTGCTCAGTACTTTCTGAAAATCAAGTTTCTTTAAAATGTCTCAAATTGGGCACACAGAAAGTAAGGTATCCAAATCACTACTTGTTTTTGAAAATATGGCTTACTAGTTTCTCCAATCTCATTACCACCCCAAGGCAGGCTCCACAGATCAATTTTTCATAAGGATCCTATACATTTGACCTCTTTTTCCCCTTCTCCTAGCATGGTGAGGGCAAAGGAAAGGAAAATTCAGTAGCATATTCTCTTGTCTTCTGCTCATCTTGAGTCCTGGTTAAAGATAGTTCAACAGTAGATCCACTGGTCCTGTTGATGTGCAGGAACTTCAGCAGTAGACCCTCTTCTTCTCTGGGCTTGTCTACATGAAAATTTGTGCATGGCAAATGGGGTGTGAATCTACAATGCACTTGTTTGCTGCACACTAAAAGTTCTGTAGTGTGCTGTGGATACTGCTCTCCAGGTCTTTGATCAGTGACACACCTCTTCCTTCTGTCATTCTCTGGCTCCCTTCTGGATCCTGCAAAAATCTCTAGTGAACAGCACAGGGAGCAGTGAAGGGAGAAGTGGAGGATAAGATACTGCTGCTCAAGTGTGAGAATGGCCTCAAAAGCTCAAAGGGTAAAAATGCAGGGAAATCCTTGTTCCTTATGTACTCTAAGTTATAGGTGAACTAAATTTAGTATGTGTGTGGGGAAGGAGAAAGAGTGTGCCTTTGACATTATTCACTTCCCTCTCCCCTCACTTATTCCATGTGCATGTTGAAGTGATTTTCGAAGCCAAGTTGGGCTGAGGAAGAAGATTCTGCAGACTCCATGGAAACGGTGTCATTTTACAAACAGTAGCTGGCTCATCTAGATTAGAAAATCAGAAATCACCTAGATTATGTATTGTTCCTCTCATGGGAGGAGAGAGAAAAGAACGCCTCATTGAAAAGTTAAATGGCTTCAATGCACTGTGCAAAGTACTGTAACGTTGTCCCTTTGACCCGAGTGGCTAATCAGAGTGCAAGGCCCTGTGGATGTTCCGTTGGAAGTAGAAATTGGTGATAAATATTTTTTTGATGCAGTTTTGTTTATTTAAAGAATCTTCAAAGTTCTGTGTCTCTAAATGCAGAAGGAACTAGAAATAAAAGGTACGGTTTCTTCACTTACACGTGCCCCCTCACTCCCAAGTCTCTTTAGACAAAAGAGACCCAAAAGCTCCCACTCTCCTCTCTTTAGCTTTCCCAGGGTCACATACACTGTGCTTATAGACTTCTGCTTGGCTTTTCATGCCTCTTTTCTTCTGCTTTCTCTCTCTGTTCTTGTCTGTGACCTCATTATCTATGGGTTCTTTCACCCTCCCACACACATCTCCCCAAAACAATACTTAGCCCAAATGCTCTCGGGCAGATTCACACAGTTATGTTAATTGAAGGGTGAATTCACACTTAACCCATAGCAAGGTTCACTTAGCTCATAACAATAGCAATCAAAAATATTTTTCTGTGAATTTATACAAAGGAGATTATTTTTAAAATCTTGTTCTAACAATGCAGCCTGTAGATAATTGCTACTGTATCTATCAACTTAGTTTAAATCTTTATCAAATGATCTTTTTTAAAAACATATCCTATATGGTGTTGCTCACTTTAATTCCTCCTTATGCTACTAAAAGTGCTTTAAGCATCTATTGTGGGTCTAAAGCAGTATAATTGTTCTAATCCTCCTGAAGTACTCTCAAATCTCTTTCATCCTATTACAGTAGTTAAATTGTCCTTGTTCAAGAGTAAGAGCAATTCAAAGTAGTCTTGAAATAATATATTGCCATTTTATCAGTATAAAGGGCTTTCAGACATGATTTTCTCTGTCTTACAATGCCTGCTCTGCAGAGAGTAAGTCTTGCAGAGAGCTCTGAATTTTGCAGAATTCTGTTATATATTTCAAATTGTTTCCAAAATATTATTTGAAAAGTCTAGATTCTGATACTTTTATCCTTGCCGTATAGTACTGGACTCCATAAATTGTCATGGAGCAAGGTTCTACCTAATAGAAGGGTATCCAAATATGGCCCATGCGGATTGTTTTCCTTTCACCTTTATCAGTATGTTTTCCACTTGCTGCTAAATTCTGCTGCCTTTGTGTGTACTATCTCTGCATTGCTTTCATTCTTAGAAACTCACCTTTTTACTGATCCATTGCATTGTCCTTTGTATATCGCTTTGCTTTTAAGCCAGGCTTCTGAAAAGAATTCCAACTTTAAAATATACTGCTGGTTTCTTAACCTGTTCTTGCCTTTTCCATGTTATTTCAAATCTAAATTCTACAGAGAGATTGCTAATCATGTTATTTGGTTTTGAGCTGCATAAATTACTGTAGCAATTTAGATTAGAGGCACTTGAAACACTTTACAAACAGGCCATAAACTGCAATCCTTAGTCAAGCAGAACACCTATTGAACAATATGACAGCTTTGACAAAGGTGTGCAAGTTTTAGACCATTGCCCTCAAAACACCCCTTGAAGTAAGTACTGCCATTCCCATCTTACAAGTGGGAGGAACCAAGACATTTTCTCAGTCACTCAGTGTGTTAGAGACAAGGACTGGGAACAAAATGCCAGAGTTCTGATTCTCTGAACCTCCCACTGCACCACACCATCGTCTCTTTTCTGCTGCCGTTACATTAACTAGTACTTTATTCTGCAAAACAGTGTCATTGGAACTACTTGTAGAGCAAACTACTACTCATCATAGGTAAGGGTTGCAGAGTCAGACCCTGTAGTGGGAAAGACTGCTCCATCAGGGATATGCCACAAAGTGTCAGTCTCAATTATTTGTCATTGGACATCATGTTTCTGAAAGTTTCCTGTGTTACCATTAGTTGATGTTTCATCAGGCTATTGCTCCATGCATTCAAAAAGAGGCAGAGAGTAGGCTGTAATGCCAAAGCCAAAGGTAGAGGGGTAGAGGGTGCTGTTGATTTGGCTCATCAATGATATCAGCTATGCTCTTGTGTTCGCGAACTATACAGGGAACAATTTTTTGATTTTTTGGCCTTTTCTATCACATTCCTGTTGACAGTTCACTTGGCCTTGGAACATTGCCAGTGCATCTCCTACCCTCAGGAGATGATCTTTCACTTCATATTTTTTCCTTCACTGTGCTGCTGTTGTTTATTTGCTTATGGTAGGTGCTGCCACGTGCTAGATGCTTGCCAGTCAGGGAGTATGGTCCCTCCCCAATCTCCCTTGAGGAACTAACTGTGTACGAACATGCAGTGTTGTTATAGCCAAGTCAGTCCTAGGAAATTAGAGAGACAACAAGGTGGGTGAAGTAGTATCTTTTATTGGACCAATTTCTGTTGATGAGCGAGACAAAGTTTTGAGTCACACAGAGTCCTTCTTCATGCCTGGGAAAGGAACTCCTAGCCTCACTGCAAAATACAAAGTTCTAAACCACATTCTTAATAGTGCTAGGGATAATATATAACAGTACTTCTCTGCCTCATAGAGGTATTGTGAGGATAAATGCATAAAAGACTGTAAGATGTATAGATACCAGAGTAATGGGGTCCATGTAAGTAACTTAAGGATAGAAGTTATTAATTGTTGCTGTGCAATGGTAAGGCATGCGCTGTATCATTCACATGGACTCCAAGAACAATAAGTCCCCTCCATAATAGGGTGTTGAGGTGAAGAAGAATCTAATTTTTCAGATCATAGGAAAGAGGGATTGTGAATGGGCTACAATGCTATTTTTTCCTCAGTAGAGCTGAAAGAGTGAAGGCATGAGAGACTTCCTTTGACTTCACTGGCTTTGGATCAAGCCCTGATGTAGGATTTTGGATGGACATGAGGGGTAGGATGCCAAATTCCTGATGAGCATTGGGTGCCTAATTCCCTTAGGTGCAAATTCCATCCTTACCATTCAATCTCACCCACTCCCTGTAGTCACATTATACTGATGACTCAGAAGCAATAGCACAATATAAACCACCTGAACTTTCTCTCAGAGCTAGATTGTCTCGAGAGTTTCCCACTTGGACCTCCTCTGTCTCTATCTTCCTAGTTCAGGTTCTTTCCAGAGAGCCAGTCCAACCTCCCTTAAGATGCCACACCAATTTTCTAACACTGGCTAATGAGATCAACAGAAGATGTCTGTTACAGGGCTATATAAGGAAAGGAGGGAAGAGGTGAGACACCTTGCTGAGACATAACACATGGAGATTTCCAGAAGGGGATGTTGGGACACAAAAAAGCAGCCTGCCTGAACTTTTTAACAGAGCAGGTTTATATGTTGCTTAATGATACCATATAACTAAGCTTAGACCCTAGCTAGTTGCACTTTTTTGCAGTGATTAAGCTATAGTGTCTGTGTCCTACTTAACTTTTACTTGGGGATTTTTCTCTTTGCTGTCTACCCTACGAAAAATAAACTTGGATAACTGGAACTGGAGGTTGTGTTGGAGTTACCTGTTGTTGGGCAACTTGGAGAGAAGGAAATTGAACTCTGAGCTCAGAGACAGCTGAGTCATGTAGAGTTATGATTAGGGAAAATGGGGATCATAAGGAGAGAAGCCAGTGAGTAGGGTAATGGAAGCTGTTTGTTACCTGTGTAGGTATTTGGGGAAAGCCAGATGCCCTTGCGGTATAAGGTTATAGTATTATAACCTGCCTATAGTATTACAGCTTTAATTTTACTGGCAAAAGATGGTTTACAAAAACAATAAAAAAGCACGCAAAATTATTAATATCAGCAAAAACTATACAATATTAATTCACACAAATAAACTTACCAGTTGTTTGGGAACAAACACATTCCTGAATACTACTTGTAAATGGATACTATAAATTATGTGGGTGAGAAGTTTTAGAAATCTGTTAAAAGGTAGGCATAGCAAATGGCAGGTTTTAAAGTGAAAAAAAATAGGGCCTCTGGTGAATGATGATCACTGTATGGAAACAGCATCCAAAGTGTGTCCTCTGCTAGGTGGTGGTAAATCAATATCCTGAATGAAGTTGTAAACTCCCATTGATGTAAAGCATTTGGAAGAAGAATTATATGAGGAATCAAAGTCAACATTGAAAATCCTCCAATGGCAAAATTGTTCAATTATATGCAACTAATTCAGTGCATTTCATAAAAGAATTCACTTGTAAGTATTGTGAAGTATACTAGCAGGTATATTTTGAAGAAGTATATGAAATGTATTGTGGTTTGCAGTGAATGATGAATACTCAGAAGTAAGGTCCTGATGATAAGAGCATGCTTAAGGGCTTTCATGACTAGAGGCTTACTTTTCAGCAAAGTAGAAATAATATTTTACACTTACTGGACCTAGTCCAGTATAGCACTTAAACACCTGTGTAACTTGAAGCACATAACCAGACCCAGTGTCACAGACAAAATATTCAGTGCTTAAAAAAATATGCAGTGTTGTAACCATGTTGGTCTGAAGATATTAGAGAGACAAGGTGGGTGAGGTTATATCTTTTACTGGACCAACTTCTAATAGTGAGATAGACAAGCTTTCAAGCTATACAGGGCTCTTAATCCATGTGCAGCCCTGTGTAGCTTGGAAGCTTGTCTCTCTCACTAACAGAAGTTGGTCCAATAAAAGATATTATTTCACTCAGCTTGTCTTTCTAAAGTTATGTGTAACTGATGGACCTGACCCATATATAACCCTTTATCTGAAAAAACTGACCCTTAAGAACACTCACTAGCAAAGTAACTATTATGTTACTATCTTACAGATGGTAAATTGAGGTTCAGAGAGGTTCAGAGAGACTAAAGTCACTTAGTAAATCAATGCCAGAGCCACGTAAAGAACCCAGAAGTCCTGATTCTCAGTAACTGCTAGACAAACGCCCTATCTTATTTATGTGAGCGATGAATGATATATGAGAACAAGACTGCCCTGTCTTTTAATAATGTGGCAATGAATAGGTGAAGAGTAACGTGGAAGAAATGAAATGCTCAGAACTATTTGCTTGAGGTTTGAGAGACAGAGAATCAAAATCAGGGGTTTTTTTGTTTTTATTTTTTTAAGTCAAAATGAAATCTCTTATGTGCTGTTGCTACTTAAGGCTGATTGAGCATTCAAGTGAAATTCAAGTTCAAGGATGTGTTTTGTGTGAAGTTAATCTCCTTTAATGGAAGAAATAATATTAAACCTATTCTCCAGCAATTGAGTCTCAAGGCACATGTAGAGCTCAGGATCCCGTCCAGAATCAAGCCCTGGTAAATTCACCAGAGTTATTCAACAGTCAAAGTTTTCAGTGGCTCTTACCTAAACCCTATGTTCCTGACACTAATAGTCAGTTAGGAAGGGAGTACACAGTTTCAACGAGCAAGGGACTAACACAGTTTCCCTTGAAGGTGCTAAAATTAAACAATAGAGCAATATAAATAGTATGGGGCACCAGATTTCATAAAATATCTCTACTGCTACAGGAAAATTAAGCCTAAATGTTTAATCTAACGTATTAAGTGACTGAAGCTTTTTCTACATTCATGAGACTGGATTGTTAGCTACACTATGCATTCTCTGAAACCAAGCAATTGGTGTCAACAAAACTCATCAACCATCCGGTAGTAACATTGGAAATAAACTCAACTCTCCAATCTGTGGTATGCTGACCCAGCCTATGATAGGGCATACCTCTCCCCTCCAACCGAATCAGGAGAAGGCTAATGAGCTCCTCTGGGCTCAATTTCTACCAAACAGACATACCTGCAGAGCCTGCTCCAGCTGGAGGAAGCAAGGTTTTACAAAGGAGAGCTGGTCATAGGAAGGGGTTACAACTATGTGGAAAGCTGCAAATGCTTCCGAAGGAGCTGGCTCTTGTAATAGAGTAGCTGAGAGGGAAACAACTGACAAGTCTCTGCCACCCGAAGACTCACCAAAACTCAAAGAGGCCTTTGAAAGGGAAAAGGGCTTTGAAGCTGCCTGAGTGTGACCCCCGAGAAAAGCCTTGCCTATCACAGAGCCCAATAACAAAATATCTCAACTCTAGCAATTTACTGAGGCAGAAATTTAAGTGTCATGAATTTGACTTTACTTCTGCTCAGTAGAGGCCTACTCCAAAGCCTAAATCAATGGGAATCTTTCCACGGATTTCAGCAGGCCATGAATCAATCCCTACGTCATCAGTAGGCTCTTTGCCCAAATCTTGATCTTAATCTCTCTCTTTGAGTTTTCTAATGTGGCAAATGAGATTTCATCACTTGTGCTCTCCTATTCACCAGATCAAAACAAATGGACTCTCCTTAACAGCTATCCAGATCAGCAAAAAAAGTTCTTGTAACAAGTTTTCAGGAAGTATAGTTCCTGTGCTCTCCCTAGCTTAACAAAGAGAAACCCACCACAGTTATTGCCCTAGCATAAATGACCTCATCATATTGTCTCGAGAGTTTCAGTGCAAATATTAGGGTTTCGCCCTGGGTTTAGATGTTCTCCAGAAGAATTGGCTCATCAGGCCATCAAGTGGGATTATGCCATGATTCTGCAACTCTGCAAATAATATTTTTCCTCATCTGTCTGTCAGTCACTATAGCTCTCTGGTCCAGATATCTGACCAATAAGACAAGGTCTCAATAAGTAATATATCAGAAATTTAGTTTTGGTAACTTTCCCTCTGGACTCTCCCACATAGAAATTCTCTTCTCCCTCTACCAAATTTATACCTGTATGATTCCAGTAGCTTCATTGGAGTTACACCTGGTTTACCTCAGAGGGAGAGGAAAATCAGACCCTTGGACTTTTTGCTATTAGAATTTCCCAGCAGTAACAACCAGAAACCAGAGGTTTGGAACTTGATCAAGTAGAAAATGAAAATCCTCTTCAACATCAACAGAAGCAGAATCTAAGAAGCTAACTCTAAATTGTTAATAGAGATGCTTAAATATTGGGTTTCAATACAGTTCTTGTGCCAGGGCCAAATTCATCCCTGGTATCACTACTTTGACTTCAGTGGAATTAAGCACGGGGTGGATTTAGTCCTTGTGTCTTTATGTATTGGTCTTGAACAAGACAGTGTACCAGAAATGATTTGGAGTAGATGTGTGCGAAATAAAACACTGCCGTAGGTGGTTATTATGAGAACTGCTTTACTTGGATGTGTAGCGTGCATGATGCCAAATGTCTAGTGCTTCCTTCCAGCACTGAAGAAATGTGGTTCTCTTTCCCTGGTAGCACCCTCAGATATGTGGGGTTCTAGTTGGAATTTGTTAATGCTGTCGGGTCATGGTAGTGAAGAGACTGACAGAGAGAAAAGATGTTTTTGTGGTTAAGGAACAGGTTAAGGGATGCAGGAAATCTGGGTTTAATTTCTGGTTCTGCCACAGACACACTGTGACACCTTTGGGCAGCTGATTTAATCTGTGCCTTTGTTCTCCATATGTAAAATGGGGAGGATAATGTTTCCATTTTTCCAGCCTGTCTGTCTGTCTCTTTCTGTTTTCAGACTGTAAATTGTTTGGGGTGGGATCTGTTTCTTATGATATGTATTTTCAGCATTTAGCTCAAAGAGGCCACAGTCTCGGTTGGGACCTGTTAAGTGCTACAATAATAATAATAATTAATAATAATAAAAATTACCTATCTCTTATATAAAACTATTCAGCAGCAGATCTCAAGGCACTTTACAAAGGAGGCTAGTATCATTAGCCCTGTTTTACAGACTGGGAAAATCAGGGACGTGACATGACTTGTCCAAGGTCCCTCAGTAGATTAGTGGTAGAGCTAGAAATGCAACCCCAGGTTTCCCAAATCTCAGTCCAGCACAAATAATAAATAAAAATAATGATAACAAAACCAAACTCTGGGTTTCCTGTCCCCTACTCCCAGGATGGAGCCTTAATTAACCAGTTAGATGGTTCTCACATTTGCTAAAACCTAAAAAGCTTCTGGTCACTGTTAATTTCCATAAATCTCTTCAATATTTTGATCAATACTTCAAAGCAACTTCACTTCCTCTCCAGTCTGAATAATCTCAAACCCTTTAGCATTGCCTTGCAATCAAGATCCTTAAAACATGGAATTATCCTGGTTGAACTTTGTAGTACTTTCTATTATCATTCCTGTGAAAAAGTGACATGGAATGTAGTATTATAAATACCATTGAGGTAGTCACAATGTCACTGCTTCAGATGAGTTTGCTTTCGAGCTTTTTTAACACGTATCACAAATGCTGGTTGGTTTTTATTTTTTAATACCACAGCCATGAGATCAGATTAATGAATTTACAAGGATTTATCCCTAGCAGGCTCTGCTTGACGAAATGCTGGTTCCAAACACAAGAAAAGGAGCTTTTCATCTCTGCTAACATCCAGATGTAATAATCGCAAACTTTAGGATCTTCAGTATTAAAAACACAGATTACCATTTGAGCTAAAGGTGTATCTTCATTCGCTGGCAGCTGCGGTAAGCTGTTATCATGCTATGTGGGCTGTCACTAGAGGGACTCACATAACACACAGTGAATCAGAGGGTCACACACTGTAGCTCCTACCCATTGGATTTGAGGACAGCAGATTTACACTGTATAGGATCTGCTAGCATCTGCACTGCCCCAGCTTGCTCACAACTATCTTCCTCTGCAGTACACAGGGGTGCTATTATTCTGTGTGGTGCTGGGTTCTGCTCAGCAACCCTGCTCACTCCTAAACTAATGGAAAATTTTTCTGCTGCATTGGAGGCCTTGCCTATCCATTTTGGGATGACAAGATTGGGCTCTAAATCTTTCACCCAGTCAATATAGCCTATTTTAAATATATACACATACATATATTTTTGCATGCTATACTAGGTCTCTTTTTGTTTATCAATCTATATTTTCTATTTTCTGGTCAGTTTCCCTTAAGAATCCACATACTTCTGAATGAGTTTGCTTTGTTCTAGATTATTCCAAATGTCTCTTCTTCTAATTTTAGAATCACCAATGAATTGTAATATCTGATTCTGATGCACATTCCTTATCAGATCCAATACTTCAACTAAACAGGGAACAATTCAGATACCAAAATCTGCCAGTGCCTAACTGGTATATGTTTTCCAGTTGGAGAGTTTTTCATTTATAGATCTTGGCTTTTCTCTCTTTTTATTTACTTGTTTTTTTTTAACCAGTCCATATAAACACAGTAATGTGGGCTGACAAAACCGTCTCTGACAGAAGGGTACTTGATACTTCTTTCAGTCAGCAGATGATTTATGAGATCAGATGCACAGTTCTTAGCTTTTTGCCTCAGTAGTATTACATTACAACATAGTGAATGCTGGTTGAAAATTCACTTTAGAAGCTGAATAGACAAATAAGTCTTAGGGGGGAAAAATCCCATCATTGGTAGAGATCATATTCTATTTCTCCAAAATTTCTCTTTTGCAGTATCTTTGATTAACTCTAAGGGACTGATTTTTCAGCAAGACCTTTTGATTTGAACTAGAGTTCTGGGTGTTGGGCACTACTGAAAATCAGTATCTGAAGGCCTCATCGTGATCTCACATATGCTGGTGTTATGCTGGTGTCACTTCAATGGCATCAAGGAAGTTATTCCTAATATTTACACTAGTTCCAAATTGCTCTGAGGTGTTGAGTGTTGCTGCAATAGATGTTTGGAACCAACCTTTAAACATATGGTGATATAAATGGTAGATTTTTCAGTCACACAGGTGCTGCTCTATCCTGTTAGGTCATGAGTCAAAAACCTAGCTTTCATTATGATGAGTGTCTATGTTTCCTGAACATAGACTTGAAAAAAACCTCTGTCATGTAAGATGAAATTGAAGCTGGTGCCCTCTTTCCGCTGTGTGGGGTACTAATCTGAATCAGACTGTTTCTTCTCTTCATGCCATCAATAATTTAGTTTTGTGTCTATCCATTTCTTCTTGTTAGAGAGACAAGGTGGGTGAGGTAATATCTTTTATTAGACGAACTTCTGTTGGTGAGAGAGACAAGCTTTCAAGCTACAGAGCTCTTTTCAGGTCTGGGAAAGGTACTCAGTGTCATGGCTAAATAAAAGATTAGAGAGATAGCTTAGCATAAGTAGCTAGCCTGGGGAAAGCCTAGGGAGGAGGCAAAGTAGCAAGAAGCTCAGGGATCAGCAAAGGACTGGGAGGAACTGGCTCTAGCTGCTTCAAAGAGGGTCCCTGAATGGAACACAGTGGAATGTATGTGTATATGTAAATATATGTGCTAACTACGTATGCTAAACTATCTGTTTGATCTTGTATTTAGCTGTGACACTGAGTGCCAGGGCTGTCCCTTGGGGGGTGCAGGGCCTAGTGCAAACCATACTGTGTGGGCCCCCCGCCCGGCTCCTGCCAGGTCCCTGCTCCCAGCCTGGACCTGGCGGCAGCTGCCCACCTCCCACCTGGTCCGGCACAGCTGGGAGGCAGGCTGCAGCCACCCATCAACCGCTTGGTCCCCGTTCCCAGCCAGGACCCTGGCAGCAGCCTCTCGCCTGGTCCGGTGCAGGATCCGGGGCGGTCACCCTGATTCATTCTACCCTAGGGATGGCTCTGGTGAGTACCTTTCCCAGACATGAGGAAGAGCCCTGTGTAGCTCAAAAGCTTGTCTCTGTCACCAACAGAAGTTGGTCTGGTAAAAAATATTACCCCAGCCACCTTGTCTCTCTGATGCCCTGGGACTGACACAGCTACAACAACACTGCATTCAGCAATTTCTTGTTATAACCCCAGACTTCCAGCTGAGCCCATATTTAGTCTCTACCCTTTCAGGGTCATAAAGAATCAGGAGTGCTCTGGCCCTAGTGAAGGGTAGACAGTTCTAGGCCCCCTGGGTCTATAGTCTTTTCTTGCTCCAAAGTTACTCTATACTATGTGTTCTAATGGAGGTGGGAGGGGAACCCAGACCTGGCCATTCTACTGGGTTCCACTCAATGACCCTCTCTGAAGTAGGTGGGATGAGTTCCTCCCAGTCTCTTGCTGCTCCCTGAGCTTCTTGCCAGTCGGATGAAGGGTTTCCTTTCTCTAATCCCGCCATCTCTCTGGCAGCCACCCCACCCTTTCTCTTTACATTGGTGAGGCCACTAATTAGTCCTAGCTGGGCAGGCAGGCAGTTTTCCTGTGAATCCTTTAGTTGCCAAGCCAGCATGGTCTGTATGGCCCATGCACTTATATACCACTTCATCCCTGAGGTCTGGCTGATTGGGGTGCGAGCTGGTGGAACAGCCATGCAGGAGGCCTCTGTGTCTCTTGTCATATGCCCCAGTGAGCGTCTTGGTCATGTGGAGAGTAGTGGTGAAGACACAGTAAAGGTGGGATTCATAGTGTCTGTGTCTGGCCCAACAACCCACACAAAGGGTGCAGGAGGGCTGCAGCTGCTCTACCCTGGAGTAAAGATCACAAGGGGACTGTGCTTCAGCATCACATTGTAGCTTGAGGCTGAGGGTTATCTTTGTAACTTCACCACCCCGTCAGCTGGCCACTTACATAAAGCCAGAGGACTCAAATTTTATGTTTGGGAATTCCACCCTAGAGAAGTAAATCATTTAGCACCAGCATTGTGGAGGGAAGCAGGGGAGAGGGAGAGCTCCTCAAGACAAAATCACTCCTCTGGGCTGAGCTAACAGAGTTTGGCAGGGATGCTATGGAAGCCACCACGGTGGCTTTTTGGCACTTGATGATCCCCTTGTTCCTTGAGCTGGATCATCTGCATGTAGAATCGCTTTGGCAGAGCCATACAAGGCCCAGGGTCATTCACACAAAATCCCCCTTTTTAAAGGCATATCTTCATAGTGCTAAGTTAGCTTTCCCATGTTATCTGCCTGGTTTAATGGGATCTATCTTTTTCATTATCTTCCTGATCCGCTCAAATGATTATTGTGAAATTGAAAGATAGGAGAGAATCACTGTATAAAACAACAAACCCTATCTTTTGTGTGACATCTTATTTACATAACATATTACATTCCTTCCAGTGGGCCTAGCCCTGTGCCATCAGCTGGGAAAGCGTCTGACATTTCCAGAGAAATGGACCTTTGTTCAGTTACTGTCTTCCTTTTTCTCTTCCTTTTCTTCCTGTGATATTTTCAGACAAGTAAATTTGTGACACAATGACTTAAATAGCTTGCATAAGAGCTGAGAATAGAGATTTACTTTTGCTGAAATAACTTAATCGTTTTATAGCCTTTCCTTTGATACAATAGTAGAGTGGCCATAGAGACATAACTCGGGGACACACAACGTCTTTGATATTCAGTTGGAAGAGCTGGTCAATTTAGTTGTTTGTTTGTTTTTGTTTGTGACTCAATCATAGTTTTATAGAGTTGGAGCCAGATTGCTACTGACACCATTGGATCGGTCCCTTATTCATTACTCATAATTCTGCAATGAAAAGCTTTTCCTGACATTTGGGCTAATAGTTTTTCACCAAATATTTGTAATGAGGGCGACTGTGACAAATTTGGTGTTCGGTCTATGTTCCTATCCTTTCTTTCATGGTATGATCTCACTGTTATAAACAAGAATGGTGCCAAAAGAAGTCATTATATCTATATATAGAGACAGTGTGTTTTTTATAGATAGATAGTACTTCTGGCATTAATGTTTGCACACAAATGTACTAACTTGAACATCAATACTTAAATATTCACAAATGAGCGCTTCTCCAGAGATATTTATGAGAACAACAAACAGTTGCGTGGATATGCACAACAGTGAGAGTAAAAGTGCTCATGAATGTGACAGGACTGAATGTTCATTAATACTTTTTTTCACTATTCCTCCAGTTCCTAAGGATAGAGTACACATAACAATAAGGCATCTCAGTGGCCCTTGTGGGGAGACTTTCATTATGTGTAAAGTAGATCAAATTATCAACTGGAGACACTTTGAAACATAATAAGATCACATATGCAGGGTGGGATAGAAAAAACTCACCTGAATCATGGATTACAAAGGGAAACTTCAAGCTTCCTTCATAAAATAAGTTAAAGGGCATTTTTTTTTGCTAAGAAAAGATTGCTCACTTGATAAAGCTTCACTATTAGGGACAATGCTTGTTGGGAAGTAATATACTGGTTATATTTGGCATGAAGTGGCACTAATTACTTTGTCACTGCAATCTATGGAAAGGAACTACATGGTAATTTTTATTGCAGCCGTGGGTCAAATTCTGTTCTCTACTATATAACCGTACATCTAGAGAATCTTTATTGAATTTACTGGAGTTATTTCAGATTTACAGTGGTGTAACTGAGAAGAGAATTTGACCAATGATATCTGTCTGACTTCATTGTAATTGTTTGAGAATTATGTAGTTGAGGATTCAGTTCTGAAACAGCGTCAAGGACAAATATATAATTACATAATACATCGAAGATGCTGTGCCATGTGTTCCAGGTACAGAGCGAATGAATGCCTGGTTACCAGTCATTATGGCATAATTCATGCCACTTAATGGACTGTTTTGCCAATTATGTGATTTACAACACGCACACAAAGTCAAGGTTTCTATTTTTCAAGCAGGTCCTTTAAAACTGATATTAAATAAAACCACTTTGCAGATATGGAAGCACTTTGTCTGTCCTTCTCTTGCTTTTTCCTGTACTGTGTTCTTTCCCCATTGTTGGTTGAGCATAAAAACACTTATTCAGTGCTTTGTTTCTTAAGTATGCTTCCCCACAACATAAACGTGCATGAGAGCTAATACAATTGTCAGTCTTCAGGTTGAAAAAAAGGAACGCTCTCATAGCTGTCAAGTAAATTATCGACAGATTGGGATCATACCCGGTAAACTGATAAAAATGGAAGTAATTTGCTTTTACTCAGAATCAGCATCATTGCACCTAGAGTAAATTTTAATACTGTAAGACAATAGGTTCACAATACTATCAACACTTTTCTTTTCAGGCTAAAGAGATGTTGTCTATACCCATTGGCTGAAATTTTCAAAGTTGTTTAAAGGATTTGGATACTCAGTTCCCATATGAATTGATGAGTACTGGGTGTCCAAATACCTAGGTGGCTTTTATAAATAATGAAATGACCTGATCCAGAGCCCGTTAAAGTCAATTGAATCGATGAATCTTTGTAAGTCCCACCTGTAACCTAAAGTGAGGGATTGAAACTATATCCTCGGTTTTGTTTTATTTTTGTTTGTTTAAAATATAAAAAAATTAAACCAAACAATAAAAAAAAAAATCTTGTAACCCTTTTCTAAAAGGAGTATTCTTCACTGTTCTGTAGTTAAGGGTATGTCCAATATTTCACTAAAATAGCTATTTTTCAGAGATGGATTTATATCTTGAACATTAAAATCACTTTGGACTGAAGCCCTGTAGAGGGGTGGCACAGCTTTTGGGAGCTCCCCCAGGCCTAAATATAATATATGTTCTGGGTGAAGGACTGATTTTTTTCCTCCTTTCTTTTTTTTACTGTGTCTGAAAAGAAATGTGGGGTATTGGTGATAAGAGAGCAGAAAAATGGAATTTAGTGATTTCAGAAGCTTCTCTAACGGAAGTTCTGAAGTAACTTTATTTTATTAATATTAATCCATACAAAGGTGTAGGTTTTCAGTGGTTTTTGGATACCTTAACATCAAATAACTAAATTGTCATTTAGAAGTTGATACAACGTTTCTTAAAGTTTCAGAATCGGAATTGGGGAACTCTCTCTAAGCAGCCATCTTTGATTAATTCTTCTAGCCATGTCCCACCAAAGCTTCTGACACATATATGAGGAATCCTTTGAAAATCTTCTCTAATATTGAGAATTGAATATCTCTCTTCTTTAAGCCCCACTCCTCTTTTTATATGTGTCCCAGCTTCTTTAGTTTTGTCCTCCTTCTCCTCCCACCCATGCATCCTTGTCTTCATTTTCCTCACAGAACACTTCTGCTTTCCCCATGCTTCATTATAATAATATTTAATAAATTATGATAGCACTTAGGAGTTGGTCACAGAGCAGGAGTGAAATTCTTGTCTCACCGAAGTCCATGATATTTTTGCAATTGATTTGTATGGAGCCAGGATTTTGCAGGAGTCCATTTATATTAAGCACTACACAAACACACAATAAAAAATTGGTTTTGGCCCCAAAGAACGTATAGCCTCAGTACTTCAAATAATTCCTATTTATATCATATTGGAGACCGAATACAGCTCCAATCCAGTGTTCTATATTTCATCATTATTCTAAAGCAGCACCACACTTGAATGGATTTGCAGTGTTACTGGGTGCGGTCAATAAGAGCAGATTGCACCCCATTTTATTTGAATCCTTATAAAGTGCAAAACCCTGAAATATATACAGAAATAGTTGTTTGAGATTTGGGGCCCGCTATTGTTGATTTGCATGAATGTAAATAGCTATGCAAGGCATAGAGGCAGTGGAGAGTCAGGTCCATAAATCTGAAACTTGTGAGTTTTATATATGTGCAAAGTGATGGACAGCTTTACAGGAGACAATTGTAATGGGTGTAAACGGGTGTAATAGATAGAGCATGGGTCTGGGAATCAGTAGACCTGGCTTGTTTTTTTGGTCTACGTACGACACATTGTGTGACCGTTTCTAAGCTTCTTTTTCGCTCAATGCCTCAGTTTCCCCTCCACCCTTTGTCTGTATTGTCCATTTAGATTATAAGCTCTTTAGGTCAGGGACTGTCTCTTATAATCTGTTTATATAGTGCCTAGTATAATGGCGGTCCCGATCCTATTTGGGGCTAGTATCTGCTACCTTAATATAAGTTATAGTAATAATAATGGAAGTGACTGCAGTGGACATTGTAACTACTGTGTGTTTTTCTTTAAAATGCAGCCACTGATATGCATTAGATGTGAGTATTGAATAAGAAATTTTGACTGATAATTTACTGTAAAAGATGACATTAGAAAATTGATTTCCCCCCCCCCCCATTGTATGAGCTAAGATATCAGTTTAGGTACTTTTTATGAGGTAGTCTGCTAATGGCTCAATTACAGCTCCAGGGCTGCACTTTTGTACTGTGAAGAAGCCATTATTGAACTTAAAAAAAATGTTGGGATGGGAGGAAGGGATATTTATTAAAAAAATGTTTGAAAAAAAAGGTTGTCCAGCAGCTTTGGGTTGGACAATAAAGCTCATTGTTCATCCCATATTGTTATTACATTTATGCTGCTTTTTAACATTATATTGATTTGCCGCTCCCCCTAAGAACATTACAATTCCAATCCACAGCAGCTACTAAAGAAATAAAGCAAAAGAGAATATTGGTGCCTATTAAATTATGAAACTAAAAGAAAACATAGTCCAGAGCAGAAGAAACGCTAGTAAAAGACCTCAAACTTCTTTACAAGTGACCTTTAGATAGGAGCAGTGGACTGGTGTGGTATCTACTCAGCTTTCCAATAATTGGTGCAGACACAAGAGGAAGTTACCTCTGAGCTTAACACATGCACTATCTTGTCTTGAAAATTGAGATGTCGATAGTGACATTTATTTATAAAAATGGAAGGATTTGCCAAATATGACTCAGGTTTATGCTAGGGAGGAGCAAAGAAGTTTTGATAAATAAAAGCCAACCCAAACCTTCCGTCATAATGGCAAAAGAATTTGGATTGCTTTCTTTTAAAAGATATTTCATTTTTAATTGTCTCTTTCATTCCTAATTTCATCCTGAAGCCAAAGCAACGAAGTGCTGGGGAAGATGTTTTATTGCACTATGTCTGACTTGACTTGATTCCCAGTTAAATGTTGCAAATTCAAGAGATTTAGGTAGTATCCAAACTCAAACCACCCATATAAATATTGTTACTTTCTGATTCTGTAACTCTTCTCAGGCAAGGAATCCCTGTGCTTAGCTCCACTGGCACTACTTAGATAAATATGATTGGGGCCTACGGGCCTACGCTCCCTCCAGGAGCCATCATTACTACTTCGATGACAATTATTAAACAGTTAAATTGTCCTCATCTATTCCTATTAACACCAGAAAGACTTGCAATCAATTTAGGCAAAAGAAAAAACGTTTTTGGGTTGATATTTTTCCAAAGCTGATATTTAAAATCATGAAAATTAGGCACAGATACTAGAGTCGCTGTTTTACTGTTCCATGGGAAACTATAAGGGCCCAATCCAGCAAAATACTGCTGCATGTTCTTAACTCCAAGTATGTGAGTGGTCTCATTGAAATCAATGTGTTTGTACAGGTTCTAGCACAACAGGGTCCTGGTCCATGACTGGGGCTCCTAGATGCTATGGTAATACAAATAAAACATTAATTATAACAATAATTAATAATAAAACAATCAATGGGACCTGTGCCACTAATTTGCTTAGACTCTTTTGAAAGCCCTAAGTATTTTACTGGAGCAGGACATATACTAGTGACTACACATGCTTAGGATTTTTTAATAAGTCTTTTTTGCTAGAAAGTTTTGTTGGTTTAGCTCCTGTAAAAGCCATACAGGTCCGTGAAAGAGAAATTGCCACAAAATTAACAATTGTAATTTTAGAGCCATTTTTGGCTTTTGCATTTGGCCACAGAACACCAGTTTAAATCTGATTTTGCCACCTGTCCTGACATTAAATAATAACAATGGCATTTTATTTAGCAACTAGTCCCACTGACTTTTTAACCAAGGATGCAGAACTAGTGCCATAAGGTTCCTGTAGGCATTAACAGAAGTTACAGGCTCAGACTCCTATTTAACAAGATGCATAGCACAGCTCACTGTGCTGAGATAGACAGCGTAGGACAAACTACCACCCTGTGCAATTTTAAACAGGAGATATACTCTGAAAATAGTGAAAGTTGCTTAACTATTCAATGCTACCATCACCACATTCTTTTAGGGTTGTAGTAAACACCTTGCTTCCTCTCTCAGCACTTATTAGGGCATGTCTACAGTACAGAGTTAGGTTGACGCAAGGCAGTTTATGTCGATCTAACTCTTTTAAGTGTCTACACTAAAATGTTGCTCCTGACGATGTAATTTGCCTGTTACGTTAACTTAATAGCTCCACCTCCACAAGAGGCATAGCGCTTAGGTTGACATAGTTAGGTTGATGTAGTGTCAGCATAGACACTGCATTGCTTACATCGACTATTGCTGGCTTTCAGAAGCCATCTCACAATGCCCTAGACTGACAGTTAAATTGGTGTAAACGCTCCTGATGAGGAGACACACTGCTGACAGAAGAAATACAGTGTGGCCATGCAGAAACAATGATTTACGGCAGTGGCTGTACATCAACATTACTTAGGTTGACGTAATTTTGTAGTGTAGACATACTCTTAGCCTTGCTATCTACTTCTATGCTTTCCAGAGCCACCGCCCTTTTATCTCAGCTCTGAATAACCTCTCTGTAATCTCAAACATGTTGCTTTCCCGTGTGATGATTTGATATAGTCTAAAGTACTAGTAAATCACCGGCACGTCACTGTTAGGGGATCTGGAATCCTTCAGGATTGCTTCTGCCTTCCAAGCCCTGTCCTTTATCTAGTAATATTCTCTGGCCATTGCTCCTTCTAGTTTAGATCCATATAAATGCTAGTCCATGAAAATGCCTGTCCTTCACTTTGTCAATGGGGAGTGGAGAGTTATTAGAAACTGTATGAAAGCTGTATAATACCTAGTCCTCGCCTCAAAGCAGCATTAACAAATTAATCAGTGTACAAATATGAAAATGAAAGATGGTTGATTTAAGGTGTGAGCCTAAGACTCAGAAGATCTGTGTTCAATGCCCAGCTCGGCAACAGACTTGTAGGATCTTAGAGAAGTCTTTTTATTTCTCTGCATCCTAGCTGCCTGCCTGTGAAATGGGGATAACATTCTTCTTTCCCCCCCACACTTTGTCTGTCTTGTCTATTTAAACAGTAAACTCTTTTGATCAAGGATTATCTCTTACCATGTGTTTGTACAGGGTCCAGCTTAATGGGGCTCCAGTTGCAAAACCTGGAAAAGAAAATGGCAGACTTAACAAGACTTGTGTTGACTTTATTATGCAGGCGCTTGCTGTTGAACCACATCCCTCCTCCCCACCGTCACTCTGTCTGTTGCCTGTTTGGATGGTATGCTCTTTGCAGCAGGGATTCTATCTGCATATTTATCTATGAAGTCCCTTGGCAGACTTTAGGTGTTATGTAAATAATGACTATAACACTTCTCTGGTTTTGAAAGCACTGCATGAATACCAACCCTCACAATCTTCCTGGAAGTTAGATAAGTGGTGTTCTCCTCCCACTTGCTGGTGGGTAAACATAAGCACAAAAAGATGAAGTGAGTCCTGAACTAGGCAGTGAGAAAGGAAGGATGGTGCAGGGTGCCAACCTGGGATTTCAGAGTCCCAGGGTCAGTTCTTTGCTCCACCTTACCTCCTGTGTGATCAGAGGCAACTCATCTAGTCTTTTTGTGCCTCAGTTCCCCATCTGTAAAATGGAAGTAACAGTACTGCCCAACCACAGAGGGGGGTTGTGAGAATAAATACATTTAAGGTCATGAAGTGCTCGGACACTATAGTGATGGGGGCCAGATAACTACTAGGACAGATGGGCGGTAACACCAAGAATAGTACTGAGCTCTGCTAGCTCCCAGTCTCATGCTTTATCCACTTTATCTCACTGCATTTACCCTATTGGCTGTTATGTTCCTTTGTCTTACCTTTTTGGACCTCAATGCTCTGATTCCCCTTTAAATTAAGACATTCTGGTGCTGGCTAGTCCTGCCCCTGGCTGACTTTTGGAAGGCAAGAACTTTACAGGTGCGTTATTTTGACTAATTTAATTTATGTTGATTTTTTTCTTCCTTTTGTGATAGTTATCTGTCTGGTCAGGTTAAAATATAGTGGGATGCAAACTAGAACATTTCATATATAGGCAATGCCATGTACTTGGACCATTGACGGTGGTATAGGAAAGTCCCTTTACAAAGGACCAATCGGATTTTCCTCCTGATTATTCAGAAAATAGATTGAAAGTGGGATTTGTCAAAAGCTCTCAGCATTGGTCTAACTCTGTTCCTATTGCCATCAATGGGAAAAACCACTGACTTCAACGTCAGCAGTGGAAGGCCAGCGCTTAGTGCTTTTGAAAACCTCACCTTCACTGGCTACAATGAAACTGATATGAGATGCCACACTAATTAAGCAGCCTTCAAAGGCTATGTGTAGAAAATGGAATCTGAATAGAATAGAACTGAACAGAATAGGAATCTGAATAGACTGGAACTGGCCTACGACAGGAGGGTAGATGATGGTGCTGGTGCCCAAGGGTTTTAGGAAGGGAATGCAGCTTTGATGTGTTGTGCCATACAATCCCTACTACCAAAGGCGTCTCTTGGTTGTTTCAGCCATAACCCCTCTTTGGCCATCACCACACAGTTTTGCTGTGAGTCTGGCTGGCTGTATGCCACAGCTGCCAAGCTGGGAATGCAGGCACCTTGAGTTGCCACAATTCCACTCCAGACTAACTTTCTGCCACTAGGTCCTCTCCACTCAGGATGAAACTCAGAGTCCAGTTCTAGTCCCCCTTTACTAGAAGGCCACCTCCATTAAAGAGCTGATTTTTGTTGGTCCCTTGAGTTGTCACTCAGGACAGTTTCACTGTAAATGGAAGTGGAACTCTACCTAGTTATGTGTAGCCTGGGTATTCGGGTATCTGTGATGGCAATTACAGAACTGGAATCAGCTGGCATTTGAGATCTCCTATTTTACAAGTGTAACTCACTGGTCAGTTTGTCCATACCCAGTCCACAGGGGAATTGAGTTTGTCACCACCCCCAGCTACATAGCATATCTCTCTTAGCTCAAGCTCAAGGCTGATGCTTATACCTTTGGAGGTCACATATTCAATCCTGGCGTCAGGCAAGATGGCAGCCACCACATAAACATCACATGGTCTTGCATGTACATATGTGCTATGCTTTATGATGCAATTTAGTCTTCCAAGGGTTGATACAACTCCTTCCTGTTGTTATTGAAGAAATGGTGAATCCCTATTGACTTCAGTGAATACAGGTTTGGGTCAATAATGAAACACAATACAGTCTCCTATTTCTAAATCTGTACGATTTAGTTGTATATTCTGTGTGATCGATTTTTTCTCACCTATGTAAACTTATTTTAAACAAAGCTGATGTTGATGGAGTTGAAAACAAGATATTGATGTTCAGTGTACAGCTGTTCAAAAGAGCAGACTTTTTAAAATTAAAAGTGGAAAGAAATAAAATAAATATATTTTAAAGATCATATCCCATGAGATGCTGAATGCCCTGCACTTCCATTGATTCAATACAATCTGTCCTTCACCTATCCACCCTCCACTATTCCAACCCCAATATAGAATCAAGAGACCGAGTATGTATCTGTAAAAATGCAGAGTATAGTATCTTTAAGTGCTGAGCTAGAAATCATGCAAGTTGAACTGCACTATTCTGAGGGATCACTTCTGCAAATCATTGTCTCTGCTGCTTTTTCAAACCAATATTTTAAAATAATAGTACCCCTTTTAGTAAGGGCACCTTGCTGTAAAATCAAAGGGCCTAATGCAAAGCCCAGGAAAGTCAATGGAAAGTCCCATTGACCTCCATGGGCTTTGATCTAAGCCTTAATGGAGCTGATACAAGAACTACAGCATGCAAGAACTGTACAGACAGTACATACTCATGATTTCATAAGGTTATATTTTGAATTAGCCTATCAATTTTTATCATCTTCTTGCATCATGTCTGAAGCTCTGTTTGTTTGTCTGTAAAGTTCTTGCTCAGTTTATTCAATGAGCCCTATGGCGATGTTTTAGGCTCTCTTAGCTTGTTTGATTTTTCTCATAAATAAAAATAAAAAGAATACAGATTGCCCACAGCTATTCTCATCATAAAAGGTCTGCCTCATAGCGTGCAACAAAACAAAAAGAAACAGGCTAGGTCAATGGGTCTGCATTTCCTGCTGAAAACTGTGGGGATCCATCCCTGCATCTATTTTTGTTACCTGTCTTGATGATTACCTGAAACCTTGCTTTGCCTACATTTAATCAAACACAAGATTTCTACTTATGAAGTCAGGAGAACCAAAACCTAGGCTGACAGACCCAAGTTACCTTCTTGAGCCAGACAACTTTGGCTCAGAAGATAATAGGCTAGATTATCAGTGTGTGTAAATCAGCACACCTAAATTGATTTCAGTGGGCTGCGCCAGTATACACCAGCTGAGGTTGTGGCCTAATAGCTATTGTGCTTGATGGGATTAAGTAATCAGGTTTGCACTGAATGAACAGAGTTAAATGTATCCCTGGCATAGTTCCATTGATTTCAGCAGTGAATCCTGAGATGAATTTGTGCTCTGTTATGTGTAAAACACCAGTTTTTCCTGCTCTGCATGTATGCACTGTCCATGGTGCTAGCAAACATTATATTCTTGCTCCCGAAAGAGATGTCCAACACCTACAACTCCCACTGACATCAATGAAGTCATTATCTTGGAAGCTGCAGGTGCTCAGCAATTCTCAGGATCAGGCCGTTAATTATCACAATGCCTTCCAGCATTCCTAATGTTCAATTCTACTTTGACAAGATAACTCTGGACAAAAAATGACACTGCAGGGTTCCATCTTCAATGTGCCTCTCTAAATCCATATCAAACAGCCTCAGTTTCTTATAACATTTTTTTTCCAACTTTTTTAAAGGAAGTTTCCTTGATCCATAATAACTTCCTTAACTTGTTCTAGGGTCTGATCCATAGCTCATTGGAGTCAGCGGAAAGTTTCCCATCCATTTTAATGAACTTTGGATCAGACTCTAAATGAGAAAGAGAAACTATAGGAGCTGAATGGCTCATTGTGATGGGGTAATCTGCCCCTTAAGGGTAAGAGTACTTATGGGATCAGCCCAACCCGGCACATGACACGGCCCTTTAGGATTTTGAAAGGTCCAATATATATATATATATAAGGACCAAGGAGATATTGATAGAGAAGAAGTGATGCTTGGGAGAAAATCCCATCATTGTGTCTTTAAGGGCTTGGGGCTAGAAGCCTTGCAGAGAGGGCAGGGCAAGCTTTCCCTCTCACACAACCAATTGGGGATGAACTGGGGGAAGGGGATCAGCATAAATGCTGCCCTCTCCCTCATAGCAGGGCAGACAGACACCAGCAGGAGAGGATTGGCCTGCTGAGCCTGAGGGCTAATTGGGGAAAAGGGAATAGCTGAAGGAGAAGCTGGCTTAGGCTGTACAGCCCAGCTCAAAGGAAGAGACCTAGAGACTCCTGTTTTGAGATTGTTTCAGAGGGGTAGCCATGTTAGTCTGTATACAGCAAAAACAACGAAAATCCTGTAGCACTACAGGATTCTCGTTGTTTTTGTTTTGAGATTGCTGATCAGGACTCTTATACAGATCCAAAGAGGGAGTGACCTGGCACTACAAACCAAAGTGAGTTATCCTGGATTAAAAAACCAAACCCATAATAAATCAGACCCCATGACGGGGTACGTGTCTTGAACCAATTCACAACCTGAAGGCAATGCACCTGCTGGGCCACAAAGGGACAGCCCTCCCTAATGCTCACTTATATAAATGAACCATTGTAATATCAGGTGCAAGATAATATCTGTAGTAACTGGTGCCCTGCTCTCACTAGTGTGTCCTGCCAAATCACCTCACTTACATCATATACGGACCTGCCAAGGCACTTAAGCACTTGCCTCACTTTAGGCATGTGAATAGTCCTCTTTGAATTAAATGGGGCTATTCACATACTTAAATTCATTGCCACATCAGGCAGTGCTGATGCAGTGCAGCTTAGCAGAAGGCTACATGCGTTGGCAGTAGGAGCAGCAACTGCAGTTAAAGTAGTAACTAAAACGCCCTTCAGCTCAGGAGCCAAGTCTTTTCAGACCTGGGGCTGCACTTGGGTGGGGCCCATTACACTTTTGTTTGCATCAATGTTCCAGACCAGTTGTTCCTCTTTTAAAGGCCATTTCTAATGTATAGTGGGATTGGCTGCTCAGAGTTTGATCCTCACATTGTTGGATACATGGTGCATGCTGAAATCCCTCTGTGGATGTTACAGTAACTCTTTACTAATCTCCTGAATGCACATGATCTTTTCCTAGTAAAGCTGTAGGAAATATACTCTTCTGTTTACAACAGATCCAAAGCTTGCTAACTACTGAGAGGATTCAAGTGATTTACTGTCTTGTAGGATTGGACTGGCTTAGTCATTGACCAAGTTGCTAAGCTGTCAGCATGGTGCCATGTGTGAATACATCTCCAGCCTGATAAAGTCGCTCACCCCTTTTAAGCCCCAGTCAGTTTCCTAGCAAGTGCAAGTTTCCACATTGGCCTCTTTACATGTTTGTTAAATGGCCTGGATTTTTACCTGGCTAGGCCCAGTTAACAAATTGTGCAAGCCCATTTAACTAGGCAAAAATCCAGGCAATTTGCCATACAGAATAATGCAAACAGCAAATATAATGCAGGTTCTAGTCATTAAGAAACCCATGAAATGTAAAAGATGTATTCATATTCCCTGGATAGTTTTTATGATCCACCTTCTTATTAAATGAGATTTGTAGACTTCTTTGCATAGTTTTAGACCTTCACAATGAAAAGTAACAGAAGTTTAGTAAATTCTGGCGGACAAGCTATTCATTTCAAGAGACTTGAATTCAGTTGGAAGAATTTTGGTAGTCTTATCCTAGTCATCTAAAAACAAACAAACAAAAATTATGAAATCTCACACAGTTAGCAGCCTCAAGAGAGGCCTGAGACTCCAGTTGCCAAATTATTGCAGGACAGAACTGACTCCACATAGGCAAGCTCTCGAGGAAAGCTTGCACAATTCCTGGCCGCATGGAACCTGATCTGCAGCCCATCAAAGTAAATAGAAAGCCTCCTCTTGACTTCAGAGAGCTTTGAATCAGGCTTATGATGCTTGGCTGTGACATTCCAAATGTACAGCTTCCCTGAGGACTATTTTCTCATGATAATATTAAAAACCTCTTACTTTCACTGGTGCATAGATACCATCGGTATTAGGAATTGCTCACAAGTACTGCTATATTCACATTGGGACATGCACAGAAACAATCAGAGATGGCAACTCTAAAGAGCAGAATGTGTAATGTGATGATAACTGATTACTATGTGACATGATGGAACAGTTACTTTGGCCAAGATTTTCAAAAGTGACTTTTAGGTGCTTTAGTTTTGGCTGCTCAGCTTGAAACATCTTAAAAAGACCATGTTTCCACAAAATGGTGAGTATCCATCCTTGAAGCTGTCTCAATTTGAGCTCCCAAAATTGAGGTACCCATAGTCAATAGCCACTTCTGAAAATCGAGGCTGGTGCACAGTCCTGATCCTACTCTCACGTCAGTCAATGACAAAGCTTATGTGAGGCCTGGTCTATGCTACAGAGTTAGGTTGATGCAAGGCAGTTTATGTTGACCTAACTATGTAAGTGTCTACACTAAAATTTCACTCCCACCGATGTAACTGCCCTGCTACGGCAATTTAATAACCACCTCCATGAGATACGTAGAGTCAATATTAATGTAGTTAGGTCATCCCAGTGTCAGTGTAGACACTGCATTGCTTACATCGACTGTTACTGGCTTTCAGAAGCCATCCCACAATGCCCTGCACTTGACAGTACAATCGGTACAAATGGTCCTGCTGAGGATGCGAGTCGTCGACACAAGGATTGTAGTGTGGACACGCAAAAGCAATGTATTTACTGCAGCAGCTGTATACCAACATAACTTAGGCTGACTTAATTTTGTAGTGTAGACAGGCCCTGAGTTTCAGTAGTGCAGGATCAAGTCCATAGGCTGAGATTTTCCAAGGAGCCCAAGGGAATTGGGCATCAACGCCTGTTTCATTTCAAAGGGACTGAGTGCCAAACTCCCCTTAGTCCCTTTGAAAATTCCAGACAAAAGGTTTCATAAACATTATATAAATTATAAATCTACTGTTTGATATTCCTGTATTAATGTATGTGAAGATCAAAGGGACAGATTTTTACAATCTTTTTTCTTTCAGCATAGATAGTTTTGCTGTTTGAACAAAACTGAAATCCTTGCCCTTTGAGTGCTAGAAGTTTTATTCTAAATGCAAACCCTTGAATAGGAGCTGAAAAAGTCTGTCCCATTAATTAGTGTAGGTGATGCAGTTGCTGTTTTTTAATTAGGTAGCAGATTAAAATATTGATTGTGTACTTTATAAGGGCATTGTGAGTTGTTATAGGCCATTATGTTTGATTTTTTATGCAAGCATTTAGGTTCTGACTGGCAGTAAAATACAGTTTAAAATATATAGACTTAATTAGTTGCTTTGCATGATTTAACAAGTCCCCTCCCGCTACATTTCAAACATGTGGTACATGTGAATTAAATATGCAAAGTAGCTGTGGGTGTCAATGATCTAACTGACAGCTCAAGACAAATTGGTCTTGACGAGAATCATTCTCATCTAAGAACAATTGCAAAAGCAACTCTCTACTGTGCCAGGAAAAAGTCTGCACTTAGGGGCCATGATGAGTCTGCAGAGTTAGCCAGAAATAAAGGCCATATGTTTCTGAACTGTGGGCCAAATCCAACATTAGCATCCCTCAGTGCAATGCCCAGCATGGCTTGGTAGGGTGGGCACTGGAGAGATATTGGTAGAAGGAGAAGAGCCCATCCTTCCTCCAACGACCCAGGGCTGTTGCACTGAGATTACTCCATCAAAGAGCATCTTTAGCCCTAGCATTACCATCCACAGGATGAACAATCAGAGGATCTGAGCACCATTGGATCTTATGCCCCTTCTTCTCTCCCCACAGGCCCAGTCCTGCTAACTACTAAACAGGAAGCCCCACAGCCCAGCGCCTGGTCTTGCGTAATGCAGGCATGTACCAGTATGGGCTTCCCATAACCAGCTGCTCTTTACAAACTTGAACTGCACCAATTGTGCTATCAGTTGGATTCTGTAGTTACAAGATGTGGACTGGATTTGCCCAGAGTGGACAACATATTTAAAGTGGACTCCTAGGGCTAAAGTTCTACCCATATGCAGCAAAACAGGTCCTCCTTTCTAATCAATTAGAGCTGCATGAAATTGTTCTACAAAATCTTACCATTTTTCAGACTGGAAACTTTTGTGATTTTTTTGTAGATGTTACATGGCCCCCCTCTCTTCCCCAAGCCCCAGCCAAGTATTCAAAGAAAACGTTTTTGTTTATTTATTGGCTTTGAGTTTCCTTTACCATATTTGGTTTTAATTTTTTTTTTTGAGCGTTGAATGTGGAGAATTGTTGTCAGTTGGGAGGAACACTTCCAGCATAATCACAGGGGGGTTTTTTCCTATTAAAAATGTGAAATTTCTTTTTGATTTCAAAATAAAAACTTTGTATTTAAATAATTAAGTTTGATTAAAATAAACTCCATGAAAAATTGGCTTATTTCAAAAACAGGGGAAGAAAATGTCTTTCCATTTTTGTAAACTGCTTTAAAAAAAACAAAAAAAACAAATGATTTCTGTCTTTGGCATGTGTAATGGGCCCATCACTACAGTATATAGTTGCCCATTGAACATAATTTGCTTGTGCAATTCCCTGAGTCCTCATGCTTATTTCAGCCAGTACAACTTAATTGCCTCATTTTGGTCATTTGTCCATTACTGTTATGACTGGCGTAGCTTACAAGAAGAAAATATTCACATGAAATAGGAATAGTGTTAAGTGAACTGGGGATTATGAATCAATGTTCAGTGAAAGTCTGGAGTGAAATCCTAACCCCACTAAAGTCAATGGCAAAACTCCCATTAACTTCAATGGGGCCTGGATTCCACCCCTGGATTCCACACATTAATCTCCACCCTTTAAGACTTTTTTGAAAGGTAGGAGGTAGCTACACTCAGTGGTGATGCTCAGGAATGTTTTGTGGACTATAGTATTGGCTGGATTCATTTGTTTCCTATGCTGTTTTGGTAGTATATGCCATTGAATTTTCCATTGTTCAGGTCGGAGGGAATATGATTGCTGTCTGTGAACACATCAAGGAGATAAAACACATTGGTACTGGAACAATTTTTATAGAGGTGCTGAAGGTGGAAACCATGTATTTGGGTTATTACTACTTCAAGCCAGGGAGTGTGGCAATATCCCTAGTTTCAGGACCTATGGATAAACACCATGGAGGGAGAAGAGCTATTTAAGTTAAAGGACAATTCTGGCCCAAGAACAAATTAATATAAAACAAGCCATGGATACATTTAGGCTGGAAGTTAAAAGAAAGTTTCTCACCACCAGAGGTGTGAAGCTCTGGAGCAGCCTCCCAATTAAGGTAGTAGGGCAAATAATTTAACTAGTTTTAAGGTTGAGCTTGATAAATTTATTATGAATGGATGTCTCAGACTGGCTGGGCCTTTAAGACAAGCAGCGCTCAACCTGGTTGGCTACTGGACAGCTATTCCCCGGCTGAATGTGATGGAGACAAGGTTATAATGACTTACCCCAGGTGCAGGGGATCAGAGAGATGACCACATTATCAGCTGTGAATGCATTGTGGGAAGAAGACCCAGGAGAGGAAAGCAGAGAGAGTTCTCTCCTTCCCTCTCTCTCTGGGAAGGGCCTTGTGAAGTCAGGCTGGAGAGAACCACAAGGAGCAAGTCAGGCTCAAATTGCGGGGAAGGGGTGCTGAAATAGGGCCTGTAAGAAGCAGGGAGATTCCTGAGGGAAGCTGCTGGAGTCCCTGCTGGAGTCCCTGGAATGACTGCAGGGGAAGCTATAGCAGTGAATTAGCAGCTTACAATGGGGTTGCACGATGAGGTTGCTCATGATAGAGGGGGACTGGACTTGATCACCCAGGAATCCCCTTCCAATCTTATGTTCCTAAGAAAGAAAGTCTAACTTCCTGTATGAAGGAACCGTTTTCACATTCAGGCCTGATCCATCCTCCTTAACACATGGAAAACGCCTATGAAAGGCAATAGAGTTTTGAATGCACAAGGCCTGTAACATCCAGACCTAGTGCTAAGGAATAATTCATTGCTGAATATTAGAGAAAAACCTCATCATGTGGAAAGCTACAGTGCTCTATAGGTTGTGTGCATAATACATTATCGAGAATTGAGCCATTTTGAGTGACTACCAGAGCGCGGAAGATCATTTTTCTGTTTTATTCTGTTGAAAGCACAAAGGGCTCTGTAACATCTTCATGTGATACCTCATCTAAAGGGACAGCAAGAAGACAGTAGAGGATGAAATGTGCTCTGCTGCATGAATGTTTACCAAAATGCTCTATAATAACTGTCACTTAAGCTGCCATATTTTTTGTATACTTCTTTGCCCGGTAGCCATTCACACTGAAATGTGTCCCTAAGGCGCCGGTGTATTGGTGGGAAAATTGTGACTAATGTGTTTTTTACAACCAGGGTAGTGAGGACTCCCTGGGCTTTAAAAGAACGTGTTAAAAATCAAAGAAATTACATGGCAGTATGTTAACTCATTTTCTTAGACACTCTAGGCGGATTATTACCCTTCAGAAATAGATTTAGGAAAGGAGAAAATCAGTGCTGGAACAGTACTGGGGGTTGAGAGTAAATGTACTAAGGGTCAGATCCTGGCCCCATTCAAATCAATGGCAAAACTCCCTTAGACCTGGTTTACACTAAGGAAGATGCAGCTTATACTGGCTACTCTTTTGCTGGTATGGTTAAACCAGTTCCCCAAATAACATGAGCCATGCTGGCAAAAGTTCTCTTCTGTCGGTGTAAGATTTGTCTACTGGGAGTGGGTGAGTTTGGCCAGTATAACTATGTTGGTTAGGAATGTGTTTTTTTTTTTCTTTTTTTAGGAGTTAGTTAATGCTCCTGGGTATGACAAATGACTGAGTAAATGGCAAGTGCCTACAAAATTGAAGGAGACTTCCTGAATAAGTCAGATAGTAAGAATCACTCAACAACAATTCTTAATGCATAGAGCTAGAGAGTCACCTGATGTAACTCCCGTGAAGTCAAGGAAGCTACACTGATTTATACCTGAGCATCTAACTCATAATGTACAAAGAAAATGCACTAGTGACATTAAGTCTGAGACACTACAATATATTCCCCAATTTATGCCACCTTTTGATTTTGAGAAAAAGATTCCAAGACTAGTGCAAGGCCCATCATGAGTTGCTACATTTACTTAACCTTAGGTCCTATTATTTACAGTACCAGGTGACTTGCAAGTTCTCGGATATGTAAGAGAAAAAGCCATAAGTCACAGCTATGCATGGAATAGCTTCTGTAGGCCACGACTAAGGGAATTTAAGAAGTTAAAATGTATAATAAATTAGGTCTTTTTAGGTCATCAGAGGGTCTTTCCATGAAGCAAAAATGGTCATTCTGATTAATGGCACCATCATTTGATAACAGGATGTAATTAACATGTTTGACCATGGGTTACTGCATTGGCAGTCATTATTTTGCAGAGGATAGTATATGCCCTGGTATTTTAATGAATCTTGAAAGAAGCGCACAACTCATTCATATAACTGAAGTCAACAAAGCTTTGGTCTGTGAGATGGACTCCAGAGCATACATAAAGCACTTTTCTGGAACAGTGTGTGAGGGATTATAGTCTGTAGGCAAGTGCTGTAACTGTGACTATTAATGTGACTTTTGTATCTAAGTCTTGCACTTTAAGAAAAATATCTTCTTGTGTTTTTAAGTTCCCTTGCCTGTATCAGTACATGATATTGATATTTGTCTCTGAAAGTTCCTGCTAGGAGTTGATTCTGGACGAAATAATATTATCTACAATTTATTTATTTTCATCTGTAGCCCTCAAATTTCTATACGATGGTGGGTTTCATTCCCTATTTTACACATGAGCAAACTGAGGCACAGTTAGTCCGAAACTGTCTGTGACTCCATGGTATAACTGTTATAGTGTTTCAGGAGTTCACATTTGCTACAGGGTTGGTGAAATCTAATGATAAAACATACCACCAGCTTGGGGTCTTGGCCCTGCTTTTGTAGTCTGCCCTGGGATTGTCACTCACCATTGTGAGACAGTGTGACACCCACGTCCTAAGTTTTGCTTTGAATTTTGGATTCAAATAAGCCCAGAAACACAAAGTGAAATTTCCAAGGGATGAGGTGAATTTTGCTGAGTTTTTATCAAAGCCACAGAGCCTCCATTAGTTTCCATGCAAAATCATAAACTGGCCCAGGACCTCTGGAAGATTTGAAACCATCCTTGCCTGAGTTCAGGTTTGTAATGAAACCGAAATCCAGGAATTTCACCCTGTTCCAAGTTTTGTTGAGAATATTTTTCAACGTGCTGTTCAAATGGATGTTTCCAAGGCAGTGTTCTGATCCTGTTTGCTTTCCTCTGGTGAATAACCCCATTGACTGCAGTGGCACTACTTGTGTCAGCAAAGTAAAGGGGGCTCAATGTAGGGTATTCACTGTTTTAAATATATACTCCCCTTTCTAGCTGTGGTATTTCTAATGTTCCTATTAACTGCTGCACTGTTCCTTTCTGTTTAAAGGTATATAGCCACACAGAAGTATTATTCACAGAAAAGGTCAATTTGGTCAATTCACAGCATTTCCACTTGATTTCTCTATGCTCAGGCTTAATGTGAAACATTCTTGCCCATGTGCTAAATTGCTTTTGAACAATCAAAGAACGCCATTTTCTGACTAAAGTGACTTTTACAACAATCAAGGATTTTCATGCTTTGATGGGAAACATAGCAAAATGGGCATTTAATTTGAGGAATCCTTATTGCTTTAACAAGGAAAAGGCATTTTAACAATTACATTGATTTTGCTGATGGAGTGTAAGGCCTCTCTTTACAAGTTAAATCATATCTAGTGCGGTGTAAGGCATTAAGGCATGGGCTGGATTGTTATGAGAGATTAATGGTGAGTGCAAGAAGAAACATTTTTGGCACTAAATATAACATCTGTAAAATCACACAAGTGAGAAATCGAACAAATTGGTTAATGAAACCCTTTCACATGATATTGGATGAGATTAAAGAGGTGTTTCATGCATCTGTTTGGCTAGTAAGGGAACTAAGGCAGTCCATCCCTGTACAGCAAAAACACTTAAGCACAACATCTTTGTTCAACATCTTTATTAATGATCTGGAGGATGGGGTAGATTGCACCCTCAGCAAGTTTGCGGACGACACTAAGCTGGGGGGAGTGGTAGATACCCTGGAGGGTAGGGATAGGATACAGAGTGACCTAAACAAACTGGAGGATTGGGCCAAAAGAAATCTAATGAGGTTCAACAAGGACAAGTGCAGAGTCCTCCACTTAGGAAGGAAGAATCCCATGCACAGCTATAGACTGGGGACCGACGAGCTGGGCAGCAGCTCTGCAGAAAAGGACCTGGGGGTAACGGTGGATAAAAAGCTGGATATGAGTCAGCAGTGTGCCCTGGTTGTCAAGAAGGCTAATGGCATATTGGGCTGCATTAGGAGGGGCATTGCCAGCAGGTCACGGGAAGTGATTATTCCCCTCTATTCGGCATTGGTGAGGCCGTATTTAGAATATTGTGTCCAGTTTTGGGCCCCCCACTACAAAAAGGATGTGGACAAGTTGGAGAGAGTGCAGTGGAGGGCAACCAACATGATTAGGGGGCTGGAGCACAGGACTTATGAGGAGAGGCTGAGGGAACTGGGCTTGTTTAGTCTGCAAAAGAGAAGAGTGAGGGGGATTTGATAGCAGCCTTTAACTACCTGAAAGGGGGTTCCAGGGAGGATGGGGCTAGGCTGTTCTCGGTGGTGGCAGATGACCGAACAAGGAGCAACGGTCTCAAGTTGCAGGGCGGGAGGTCTAAGTTGGACATTAGGAAAAAGTTTTTTACTAGGAGGGTGGTGAAGCATTGGAATGGGTTACCTAGGGAGGTGGTGGAATCTCCATCCTTAGAGGTTTTTAAGGTGAGGCTTGACAAAGCCCTGGTTGGGATGATATAGCTGAGGTTAGTCCTGCTTTGAGCAGGGGGTTGGACTAGATGACCTCCTGAGGTCCCTTCCAACTCTAATATTCTATGATTCTATGATTTTAGGCACGTGTTTAAATCCATTGAATTAATTAGGATTTAACCATGTGCTTTGGTGGGTTGGGACCCAAGATCCTCAAAGGTATGTGGGTGTCTAACTCCCATTGATTTCAGTGGGAGTTCAGTACCCAAATTACTTTGAGGATCTGGGCCTAACTGACTATATTCTCTAAAATTCTATATTCTAAAAATTTTAAATTAGAATAAAGGAGTTATCCTAAATTTCAGTTGTTTGACATCCTTGGGACCTGAGTCTGATCTTGTTTACACAATGTAAACCAAAAGTAACTCCCCTGCATTCAGAGGAGTTTTGGAAAGGAAAAACCAGTTTAAGGGAGATCAGAATCAGGCCCTTAATATATTTCATTGTCTTAAATATTGAGGATGAAAAGACAGTCTTTTTGCATTTAGACTATTGAGTCCAACTACTTGAAACAGACCAGAAGTGCCAAATTTCTATATGTACATTTGATTTTTGTACGAGCTGATGTGGAAATGAATATTACAGATTATAATGAGTGGCGCCCCATTGAAATTGTGTTAATTCCTTGTCCATAGTGTAAAAAACAGCAGCACAAACAACCTCCTCGCTAGCAGCTGGGAAACAGTATGGACCAAACAGGCAGGCAGGCTGCATTATCCCTTCACCTCGAAAGTGGTTTGTCATGAACAACATTGTGTAGACAGGTGTGAACTTTCAGTGCTCCTCTATGCTGAAGTTATTCTTGCACGTATAGGGGATTTTAGTCTCCTATCTGGATCCAGTCATAAGCACTACATTTCTTTTTAGGTGTGTGTTGTTCCATTATGCTCTTTGGGGCAAGATCCATGTCTTTGTCCTGTGTTTGATTGGTGCAGAATGGGGCGGGAGTAGAGGGCTGACCTTGATAGCACTGTTGAAAAACAAATAAAAAAGGAAACTAGCTTTATAGTTGGATCCTGGGCTCCATTCCCAGTGCTAAGTAACCTCCCAGTGTATGGGGATTCTCCCATGGCACAGAATCAATGAAGTAGTTCCAACTCCACCCTCTGTGGCTGGTGTAAGGACCATGGCTTGGAGAAAGGGGAGATAGTATGGATTCCACTGATCCCCATCTGTTATATCATCCCCCTTGGGTTGTTGGCAGTCAACAAAAAATAGAGTGTATTTCAGGGTGCATTAATTTATGCTAGGGAGAGTAGTCCACTGCACAACTGGCCAGGATTAGGTGAGAACAATGGTGTCTTAAAGCCGCTTTTACAAACAGGCACGCACATATGTCCCTGGGGTGAGCTGGGCATTCCCTGGCCTTGTGGGGCTTTGGTCTGGGCCATCACCCTTAGAGAAAGTGTCTATGGTTTACCAGTTCAAAGGCATTGGACAGATTGATTAAAAAATATTACAAGTCTAAGACTCCGATCCAGTGAGGTAAAAGCTATTTATGACTTTAGAATAAGGCAAGGTTGTTGAATGATCAACCTTGAAGCCAGATTGCATCATTTAAGAGACAAAGAGATGTCAGACAGTCAGAAACTTTTGTTGCGCCATGTCTCCCAGTAGTCTGTGTCAGGAATAAGAGTCACGTGTTGGTTCAGATTGATTTCAATCCCTCCTCCAGCCCCTTCTGTATGGGGATCACTTTAACACCTGTCCAAGTACAAGATAGTAACGTTTCAAGGGCAGGTTAAGTAGTTTAATAATAGGCATAGATCATACTTGCTTAGACTGGGAAATTTAAAAGCCTGAGATCCATTAAAAAAAAAAAACAGAAACAAATGCTGGCATCAGTAATCAATAATAATTATACACAGTAATTATATTTGGCTTGTGCATACAGTATAAAAATTTCATGAGAGGAATGGAATGCCTTTTACAAATTGTGAAAAATAATATTGTCTCGCTGTTCAAATGCAGTTGAGTAAACTATTGAATGTAAACTCTCCTCAACTCTCTGAACAGTAGCAGGTTTTTGTTTATTCTGAGAGCTGTCTCACAGTCTGTGATCACAAAGCAGAACTGGTTGTTAGCTCTACAAGGCTTTTCTTTTGGGGGGCAAATCCTGACCGTTAATTGAGCCTCAGAGTATATCTACGTGACACAGTAAGCCCAGGCTCTGACTCAGATTTGACCTCAAGCCTCCTTCCATCCACACACACAAATTCAGTCTTACTTCAGCAAGCACTCGGTATCAAGATCCTAGGACCATGTTAGAGGGATGGGTCAGAGTCCAAATCCCGCTGTGACTCTGGTCCAACCCCTGTCATTTTGCAGTACGGATGCAGCTCAAGCCACAGACCTGAGTCAGAAGGTCTGAATTGTTCTGTATGGAAGTGTTAGCACAGCTGTGAGATGCGGGTCCTGCAATTGGAAACCCAGGTTTACAATGCAGTGTGGATGCTTAAGCACAGGCTTGAAAACATCAAGTCCACAAGCCCAGGTCCCACAAACCCTGGTTTACAATGCAGTGTAGACATACCCTCAGAGAGAGGTGGGAAGAGCAATTTTGCTTTTTCCTTTTTCTGTTAAAGGAAAGTTCATGATTAAATGGGGTAGAGAATTGTTATGAGCTCTCAATTCATAATATCTTTGATTTATGGAGACAGTGAGATTTGGTGCACAAAGCACTGAACTGTGAGTCGGGAAACTTGGATTCTGTTCACAGTCTTCTGCTAGTCTACTGTGTGATCTCAGGCAAGTCATTTCCCCACCCTTTGTCTGTCTTATTTATTTAGATTATAAGATCTTCAGGCGGGGACTCTCTCTCGCTCTGTTTTGTACAGAATCTAGCACAGTGGCACCCTGATTTCAGACAGAACTTGTAGGCCCTACTTTAAGATTAATAATAATGCATGTTTGCTCAATTTCAACTAATGTATTAAAGCTGCAACATAAGGCAACACAAGAGTACGTAATGCAGGTAGAAAAAAAGCTGGATAGCTAACGTGTGGGAGACACTGAACTCAAAAGGGAAGCTTGCTTAATATAATCTGGTTCAGTTCAAATAACGTGTCTGAAAAAAACCCAAATCACTGGCTTCTTGGTAACAAGTACCCCAAAATAAAATAAATATTTTATCTGAGTGTTTGAACAATATTTATTGTCTGTTTTTCTTAAAACTTGAGCTCCTGCAGTTAGGAGGCTGCATGACAAATCTAAGCTTTAACTTTTTTTCCTTTTTTTTTTTTCAAGTAAGTTTTTAGCTTTCATGGTTGTGGAGTAAAGCTTGAAAACATGAAACAAATACACCAACAAAACTCATGTTTTGGAGGGTCTGCCTCATGATATTTCATACACGCAAAGACTACTTTAACAAATAAATAATTAAACTGGACCAAATACTCCGGTAGTGTAAATTGGTTTAGCTCCATTGTAGTCAACATAGCTACACTGCCCAGCTAAGTACCTGGTCATAAATGACAAGGTGAAGATAGTGAAACTTACTCCTCTTCTCTGCTTTCTCCCTTTTGATTAATTAATTTTATTTTCTTCTTTTTCTTTCTCTCCTTCCCTTTTGTCTGAATTTTTTGATGTACTGAAGAGGTATAAAGTACTGACAATTGCCCCTCATTGTTTAAAATAAACTGAAAACCTCTTGATGTATTATGTGTCAAACACATTAATAATGACAGAAGTATTTTATATTGTATTCTGCAATGAACCTATATTTGTAAATCTTTGTGTATGCGTATATCTATCTATCAGCCTACTCATATATATGAGAGTACATCTAGCACCTAGAATATATGCTCACATAAACTCTGTCAGGAACTGTCAAAATACAGTGAGAGACAATATTCAGATTTATAAAATGTAAGCAAAGTTGTCGTCCTTGTTCAGTTGGAGTGGCAAAGGTTATTGGCAAAAGACCTGATCTTTTCAACATGAAAATATAATTTATTTGCAAAATAGGGTTCCGGTGCAGGACAAGAGGGAAGCCATAATATTGTTCTGTGGAATGTTTTGATCCTTTGGCAATATAAGTCTCTTGCATGAAAGAAGACATGCTAAACATGTAAAATTCATCAGGTTTCCATGTAAATGAAACTTTTTCTACAGTTTTTGTAGTGTTCCTCCCTCATATACAAAATGTTATTTTGGAGTTTATTATGTTGTTACATTTACTAATACATTAAATTTACCCTGTAATGGTCCTGACTACACAGAATAGTCATAATATGTACTATAAAAATACTAAACTAAATACAGCAGCAAATTCAAATTAGGATCCGGATTCTGCTCTCATTTACACTGTTATTAACCTGCATTAACTCCACTTACTTCAGTTCAGTTACTCCAGATTTACACTGCTGTAAATGAAAGCATAATACAGCCCTACTTCTGCATATGATAATAGATTGCAACAATGTGTTTGGAGAATAGGAGAATAAGTAAACTATGTTGTGTACAGACAGCAAATGGGACTTAGTTCACAGAATAATGGAATAATGTATTTAAGCAGAGAAAATTGAACCCCACACCTTCTGTCCCTGACATTGACCCTTTCCCTTTTCTCAGCATTGCTGAGGGTTCTCCTGTTGTGGGGGAATCCCCAGTTTGCATAAAACCAACATAGTTGTATCTCCGCTGCATAAGAACCATATTGGGGACATAACTAAGGGAGAAAGTGTGGCTGGAATGCTGCTCATTTTAAGGATACTGAAGTAGTTGCCTCTTCACATCAAAATAGATGCAAGAAATGAAATAATGATTTCAGTCCAATTACTTTGATGACAAGCCTCCATATCAGAACCCCTTCCTTCATCACCATAATCAGTGACTGTACTGGCCTAATCGGCAGTGGCACCTAGGATAGAATGAACTCAGATACTGAACTATATCATCCTACACCTAGCAGTGGGCCCTCCAGAAGACAGTGGAGGCATATTGACATGGGGCAGCAAATTCTGACTTTAACTCTGGAAAAGGTGCTGCAAAATCAAGGTAGGTAGTAAGTTCTGGATAACAGCACTACAAATAGACTAAAACTTTATGAGCTGTACCTGTTCAACAAAGGACTTCTGGCTCCAGGGCTGGCAATTAGGAATATTCCATAAGCACTAAATTTCCTTACTTATGTGTACATAAAATCCTGACCTGGGTGAAGTACAGTTGTTTGCTGTTTTGATTTGAATAAAAATCTAAACAGCCATTGGGCCTGGTTCTTCACAGCCTTGTATTTAATGTAGCCATTTCCAGTGGTGGAAAAGGGATGTAAAATGCTACCAAACCAGAATGTTAATGTTATTTAATACCTACTGTGCAGTGGTGTAAATGGATACACAGGCTGTAAGGAAGTGAAGGATTAGGTTCTCCCCATAAAGGTAGCATAGAAAACATGAACTGAAAGATCTTATATTTACATAACGATAAAAAACACTCATCATAGCTTCTCCCAAGGGCTCAGAACTCTCACAACTTAGTCATCACCAAGGCCTGATCGCCAGATCACTTTAATAGCGAAAGGATGTACTTCCATAACCTCTTCAGTCTTAAAGAGAGATCTCAGTTTATTCAATTATGGTTTTGTGTAGAAAAGTCATAGTCTATGACTAGAGCCTAGAAGCCCTAATCATGAACCAGGACCACATATGCTAGGTGCTGTACAAACATGGAACAAAGACAGTCCCTGCTCCAAAGAGTTTACAGTCCAACTATTAGACAAGAGGCAACATATGGAGATAGACTGGGGTGTATGAGGAAACAATGAGACAATATTGGCCAGCACAATAGTCAGAAGTCTCAGTAAACAACACCTCATATATAACACAATAGATGGGAGCTGAAGACATAAAGGGTCTGTCTACATAGCAAAGGAAAACCCGCGGCTGGCCTGGACCAGCTGACTTGGGATCACGGGGCTCGGACACAGGGAGTCTTTCAGTGTTGTATTGACTTCCAGGTACAGGCTGGAGCCCCAGCTCTGGGACCCTCCCATCCTGCAGGATCCTAGACTCTGAGCTCCAGCCCGAGCCAGGAAGTCTACACAGCAGTGAGACAGTTTCACAGCCCGAGCCCTGTGATCCCGAGTCAGCTGACACAGGCCAGCCACAGGTTTTTCCTTGGTGTGTAGACAGACACTTAATGTCTTTTGATACTGGGTAATAAGAGCTACACACTCTTCCTGTAGCAATCTTTTCCCTCACTTGTGATTTAATCTGTAGCAAGCAACTGCTCACTGGGGCAGCAATCATGCCTTCATGTGTATCTGTGCTGTGCTTAAAGCAACGAGGCCCTGATCGTGATTGGGTGGCCTCTAGGTGCTGCTATAATATATATATTAAATAAGTGAAGCCCTAGAAAGGGAAAATGAAATCGTACATACTTAAGATTTGACATCTGTTGCTCTGTAGTATGTGGAGCAGTGAATTGCTGATGAGATGTATTAGATACCAAAGTGAAGCTGAGTTGTTTAATCATTCTCAAAATCTACTACAAAGCAATTGAGAGAGTTGTTGTTGTTTTACAACTCATCCAAACTTGAAAAAGAAGAACTGTGCATATGTTTTATTTCCTTTTGAGGGCTTGAAAGGGGATGGTGCTTTTTCTTTCTTGTGTCATGTTGTTGCCTGCACCTTAAAGGGGGACTGGTTAAAAGGCAGGGCTGACCGTTCCCTGTGTGTCTCTAAGGGTCCTGATCTTCTCGCCAGATTACTGTTCTTGTCCCTGTTTGACTCTGGTTCAAGCAGCTCAGGCTAAAGATGGAATTGTGTAAATCCAACATGGAAAAATGGGCTTGGGTTCCTCTCTGGGCTTCCTGGTTCATACTATAGCACTGACCCTTGCAACTAGAACCTGCTCTGAAAATTTGAGAAACTGTGGTCTGAGGATTGAAGAAAAGGAGTAGAGCTATGTGAACAACAGATTTTTCAGTTTGCTTGCATTTCCAAAAAATCAAAGAAAATTCATTTTGGGTTGAACCAAAAACTTTTAAAACCAATTTTTTGGCAGATCATAAACTCTGTTTATTAAAAATCATTTTAGGTCAAATGAATTTTTGTTTGACCCCAAATGAGCTGTTTCATTTCAGATTCTACCATTTGAAAAGGTTTTTGACTGACTATTTTAAATACATTTTAAAGAAATTTTGAACAAAGTTGTTTCAAACTGAAAAATTTAAATGTTTCAGAAAATGTCAAAACATTTTTTGTTTTGGCTTTTTTCATAGGTGTTTTGTATTGTTTTTTACATAAATGTTTTGGCAAAGCCAACAGAAATGCGTGAAATGTTTTAATGTAGCAGTATCTGCATTTTTTCTCCAAAAAGGTTTTGGACAAAATATTTTGCCCTAGTCCCGTAAGAAGTTTGGAGTTCTCTACCTTGACTTGCTATGTGACCTTGGGCAAGTCTCTTTACACCAGAACTTTACTTGATGTTAACCTGCATTGCTTTGCTGATTTCAGTTAATGCTGATTTAGACCTGATCAGGCTGTGTTCCAACACCTCTCTAGGTCCCATCTGTAAAATGAGGATAACAATATGTAACTCCTTCAAAGTGGTGTTTTAAGTCTTAATTGTTAGTGAATATAAAGCTCCTTTAGATCCTGGGATGGGAGATAGTGTAATAATGATACTTCCATAGTAAGACAGCTGGGATGCTTCTGCAGAGATCCAACAATGTTTTAAATCTTAAGGCTGAATTGTTCTTTTATCCCTCACTGCCTCACCAACACTGGTTACATATAGAACCATAACAATAGCCACTGACAATTTCAGTTCAGTTTCAAACCCTGGGACTAAAGTGAAGCAATCCAGAAATGTAATCCTAACAAAAATATCATGGATTTTAATGGCTGCTTCCATGAATAAGACATGTGAAGCTATCTACTCACTGAGCCAGTTACAGAGATCGTAGGAACTGTTAGTCTTCTGTCATTTATAATATTCACTTGTTGAATTAGAAAGGGATTAACTAGTAAGAAGAAACTCTATTATCATCCCAAGAAGAAACTATTATCATGCCACTTGTGTCAGCAAAGTCAAGGTAATGTTTCCTAGGAAGAGAGGAAACCTCTGAAGTTATTTGTCATCTTTCAAAAAGTAATTGGACGTCGTCGTCTTCTTCTTTTTTTTTTAAACTGTGAGAATTAATTTTCTTATAGAACTTGAAAAAGATTGGAGTCCTTTTAAACTCAAATTGTCATCAGTTGGACATGATGATTACTCCCAGAAAGTACAAAAATTAACCAAGGTTTTTATATTCTTGGAGTAATTCATTGTTCTTGGTATAGTCACAGAAAAATAACTTGGCATATATTTTCTTTCTAGCCCTGATTTGCTGAGCACATTATCTTCCCTTGTGAGTTCTCGGAAAGTCAGGTTAAATTGTCAACATTATATTCAATTAAAGGAAAAGTTAAGCAGATAACTGACCCATTTTTAAAAAAATATGATTTGAATAACATGATGGAGGAAGTCTAGTGTCTTTCACACAGGGGCCTTGCCACATATAGGCAAACAAAATTCACCAGACTACCACAAACCCCAATTCCATCAACTCTGATTTCACAAAGCTCTTTATTCTGAAATGACTTTGTGCCCCTCTTCCTTTCACTGTTGTGGGTTTCCCTGGAATCATGAAATCTACATTTTATTAAATTTTATTTAAATTAAATTTATTAAATTACATTTTATTTATTCTTCAAACACTTGTAAAATGCAGTTTACATTTGTATGGAATCACAATGCAATATTCTCCTTAATTTTGTCCAACTGTCTATGTTCCATTAGAAGTAATAATTGTGGTAAGAATCACATTGCTTTGGTAAATTTTATGGTGATTATTAAAACTGTTTATTTAAGGCCTAATCCTGTTTTTACTGAAGAAAATGGCAATATTCTCTTTGACTTCAGTGGGAACAAGACAATGGACCCTTACCCATTTGCAAATAGCCAGCACAAGATACACTATTTCAATCCCACTTTACCCCTCAAAATGGGATTTCTGAGGTCCATAAATCTTGCTCCCATCCTCTGCACAGGGATGAATTTTACCATCTCCTCAGTCCTGCAAACATGTATTCATATGCAAAATATTTCCAGGAGTGGAGTCAATGGAACTACATACTCGTTTAAAGTTAAGCACATGCATAAGTTATTGCACTTTGTGCCCATCACTATGAGGAAATAGCAAGTTTATATGGCTCATTTATCATTTAATTATTTTAACAAACATTTTGTGTGAGATTTTAATAATCAGGACAGATTCTGGAATGACAGCCACTTTCCAACTCTTTCTGTGGGTTTTTTCCTGCTTGACCATTTCGTCCTTTTTTCCCCATTCTTCCCCTTTTTTGTCTGTGAAATTGGATTAGTCAATAGAATCAATGCACATTGAGCCTGGCATCCCCATAAGAGGCTAAGGAATTTGGGACCCCAACTCTCATTGACTTGAAATGCTCAGGGAGATTAGGGAGGCAACAAAAACAGAAAACCAATAATAATGGGTAGTTCACCTATCCCCATGTTGACTGGGTACGTGTTACCTTTGGACGTGATGCAGAGGTAAATGTAATTACATTATAGTTGTTATTACTGAGTAGTTCAGCTATATTTGCCTCTTGGACCAGATCCTGTGCTCTACTTGGAACGAAATCAAGAATTGCCTCTCTCATTATAGGTTCCAGGACTAGCTGCTCCAAGAAGCAGTCATTAATGGTGTCAAGAAATTTTAACATCCTTGTAGAGGCAAAGATACCAGAGAAACCCACCTCAGTAGCATTTAACTTTAAAAAGGGGAACTACACAAAAATGAGAAGGCTAGTGAAATGAAAATTAAAAGGAACAGTCACAAAAGTGAAATGCCTGCAAATTACATGGAAGCTAGTTACAAACACCGTAATATAGATTCAAAGTAAATGTATACCCCAAATAAAAAAATTAAAAAAAAATAAGAGGACCAAAAAATGCCACCATGGCTAGAAACAGAGTGTAAAAGGCAGTTAAAGCAAAAAGGCATCATTTAAAAATTGGAAGTCAAATCCTACTGAGGAAAATACAAAGGAGCATTAACTCTGGCAAGTCAAGTGTAAAAATCTAGTCAGACCAATAACAAATTTGAATTTGAAGAGCAACCAGCTAAACACACAAAAACTGACAGAAATATTTTTTAAATACATCAGAAGTAAGAAATTCAAACAATCAGCCACTGATGATTGACATGCTAAAGGAACACTCAAGGAAGATAATGGCGTTGTGGAGAAGTTAAGTGAATTGAATTCTTTGCATCTGTCTTCATTACAGAGGCTGTGAGGGAGATTTCTATACCTGAACCATTCTTTTCATGTGACAAATCTGAGGTGTTGTCCCAGATTGAGATATCAATAGAAGAGGTTTTGGAACAAATTGTTAAAATTAAACAATAATATGTCACCAGGACCAGATTGTATTCACCTGAGAGTTCTGAAGGAACTTTAATAGGAAACAGCGGAACTACTAACTGTGGTATGTTCCAGAGGGGTAGCCGTGTTAGTATGTATACAGCAAAAACAATGAGAGTTTTGTAGCACTTTAAAGATTAACAAATTTAATTTTAGCAGGCATAAGCTTTCGTGAGTTTCAGTTCACTTACTCAGGTGCAGTTGGTAGAAATGATACAGCAAACAGGTAACATATATAGGAGGCAACATATATATATGTATGTGGATATGGACTAATAGGCAGCAGATTTAAACAAACATAAGGATATACTTCACACAATGCACAGTCAACTTGTGGAACTTGTTGCCATGGGAACTGAGTAGGCCAAAAGTATAACTGGGTTAAAAATTAATTAGGTAAGTTCATGAAGGATAGGTCCATCAATGGCTATTAGCCAAGATAGGCAGGGATGCAACTTCATCCCTTTGGTGTCCCTAGCTTCTTACTGCCAGAAGCTGGGACTGGATGACAGGGGATGGATCACTCAATAATTGCCCTGTTCTGTTCATTCCATCTGAAGCATCTGGCACTGGTCACTTTTGGAGGACAGGATACTAGGCTAGGTGGGCTATTGATCTGACCCAATATGGCCATTCTTATGACTTTCTGCTGGTTGCCAAACTTCCATTGACCCCTTTGAAAATCCTAACCAGAAGAATCTTCTGCCCCCATTGTAATCGGTGCATTTTTGTTCACAGTTAGATGAGCTTGCATTTGTACTACTGTAACTTGGCTCCTCCTGGAATCTTGGGTGTGACAACTGTGTGAAACAATTTTCACTCATCTTTGACCAGAACTGAAAATTTTAATCTTACTCTCTAAAAAACACAAAACAAAAATAACACCTCATCAGTAGTTCATTGTGCTTCTATTTTATGTAGGAATAAATTTCCCCCTCTATCATAACTCTCTCTTTGAAGCTAAATGTGTCTTCAGATGAATATTGTAAATAGATTATTATGTCAGTCAATATGAATATATGGGATATTGAGGTATTCAGGTTGGCTGCAGTTGGTAGCTTGAGTTAGTGTGGGTTTTTCTTTTATGTTAATAAAAAAAGGATATGCCACTAACAGAACAGATACTAAGATTAGGGGATTGGAAAGTATCAAGATCTATCAATGTGAAGAGTCCCCACTCCAAAGAGGAAGAAATGAAATATTGATTTTCAAAAGATGTAAAAACTAAGGCATCTAAGGGTAGTTGATAATAATTGCAATAGTAAATAGGAGCAATCAGCAGATGTGCTACTCTTCAATAGCCATAGCAACAACAACTTCAATAATCTTTTACACAGCATTTGGAAAATCTAAAAATGTGCAGGATACTTGGACAAACCTTCTAATGAGTTACAGGGAGTGTACTTATAATGAAAAGCTGTATTTTGCATATGCCCCTCTGCCTTGCAAGTGAGAAGGAGGTGAAATAACATAGCTGGTTCTTGGACTTAAGAGAGAAGCTGTCTGACATTCCCTCCAGTTCCAAAGAGATCCATGCTAAATTAAGCTGGCCAAATTGTTTAAAAAAAAAAAAAAAGGCTATTAAGACTAGCTCCAAACCAATGTGGATGAAAGCACTGAGTTAGTTTGCTGTGAGTTATGGGGTCAGGGTACTTTATTATTCATGAATATTCAAATCACCATTGGATACTTGTGAAAATGTCTGAGAATCCCAAAGGTCTTAACTAATATTAACCTGTACATTTATTCATCCAGCAATTTGTACTGGAAAGCGTGTTATTTACTCTTCATTATTTGTTATTTTCCTGTTTAAAATATTTCAATCATCCCATTAGGGAGCAGCGCCAATGTATTGGGCCATTTTATCAAGGACTTTAGTGGTACATAGACCTTGCACTGGCTCTCTGCACAAGGTTGAATTTCCACCTATTCTTATTGTATTCCAGCCTGAAGTCTAACTATGTAGTCTAAGGCCTGATCTACACTACATAATTTTGTCACCAAAAGTCAGCTTTTGGCAACAAAACAGGGGTGGTGTACACACCAAGGTGCTCCTCACCACTAACAAAACTGCTTTGGTGACAAAATAATTTTGCGGCAAAGTTAGAGTGACAAAGGGTCAGAGTAGACACTGTGCCAAACTGGGCACCAGGAGCTATCCCACAATGCCCACCAGCAAACACAATCCTGCCTGGACTATAGGGGAGGAGGTGGATCATTCTCCTGAGTCTGAGGGGAGATGAGGCTGTGGGAGAACTCCGAGGGAGTCAATTCTGCTCTCCTATGGCAGGCATGCAGACAGCACGGCTGCTGCTGAGGGAGGGGGGGAAGAGACTCCTGATGTGCTGTGCAGAGCCAGAGAGGGAGAGGGGGGCTGATGTTGGGGTGTCACCCTCGCCTTGCCGGTGTACAGGTCTCTGCCAAGCTGGGGTGGAGGGATCAGGGGGACACCTGTTGTCTGTGCAACAGCTTCTGCCTCAGGGTTGGTTGCTTCCGATTCCTGTCTGAACTTAAAGAGACAGTGTGCAGACACACGTAGGGCTTGTCTACACTCACACTTGTGCCAGCAAAACTTTTGTTGCTCAGGGGTGTGAAAAAAACACCCCACTGAGAGACATAAATTTTGCTGGCATAAGTGCAAGTGTAGACAGCGCTATATTGGGAGGAGAGCTCTCTTACCGACATAGCTATCGCCCCTCATTTAGGTGGATTTATTATGTCAGTGGGAGAACTCTTTCCCACTGATATAATGCGGCTACTCTAGTGCTTATGCTGGCAAAACTGACATCTCTCAGTGGGGTGTTTTTTTCAAACCCCTGAGCGAGAAGTGTTTTGCAGGCATAAACGTGAGTGTAGACGAACCCTTACTGTCCCTCAACACACACTGTCTCTCTTTCTCTTTCTCTCACACACACACACACACACTCCCTGGCCGTCAATCTAATAGGAGGCCCATGGAATGATGGGATTCAGAAACCTTCATCATGTGATGCTGTGCCTGCCTCATGAGCAGGGGCGTAACCAGAAGTGGTTTCCTGGCAGGGCCTGTGATTGACTCAGGTGGGCCTTGGCCACTTCCTGCTTTCAGCCAGGTGACCGGAAGCAGGAAATTCAGTTATCGACTGGCTGAAAGCTGCCTGATGCTCCAGGGTAGCTTAAGCAGAGCATCGGCAGCAGAAGCAACAGATAGGGTGGGCCTGCTTTCAAAGTGGGTGGGCCGTGGCCCACCCGTAACTACGCCCCTGCCCATGAGGCACTGCAAACCCTTCCCAAAACACCATGCATGCAGATGAACAGTGGGATAGCTCCCTACAGTGCACCGCTCCCTGTGTCAATGCAAGAGTGTGAATGCTCTCCTCTAACACAAGGAGCATAGTGAGGCCATGCAACAGCGGTTTAATTACAGCAGTGGCTGCATGCTGACATAACTTGTGTCGACAAAACTCTGTAGTGTAGAAAAGACCTAACATATTTCCTAGCAGACTTACAGTTGAGTGGTAGTATGCTATTAAATGGTACTAAAGAAGCACTGAGGTCCATATGCCGCTCTCTCTTACAATGGTGTAAATCTGTAGTAAATCCCCACTAATGCCAAAGATAATATTCTAGATATACACTGAAGGATAGAAATTTGGTCCCTGTCTTTGAAAAATAAAGTAATTGTACACTAATTTATATGGGTCAGATCCTAGATAGTGTAAACTTTGCAGTCTGTGGTACTATGCCTAGAGCTATGCTAATTTACACCACGGTTACCCCTACCCCATGTGTCTTCCTTTTCCAAGCTTCACTTGGGAAATGTTCTCTCCTGCCACCTTTTTGAGACTAGATAGAAGTTTGAAGAGTTTGCATTACACTGTACCCAGCAGTTCCTCCCAGAGAATGAAATACACTATAAGGAGTTGGGACTCTTTAAACATTTGAAAATCTCTTTCCCTAGGCAAGATTAGTCAAGGGGCTTATTTCTGCTCACGGCATTCAGCCCTTAAAATGTTTCATTTAGAGCACACCACTTTCTTGTGTTGGATACACCATTACCTCTTTCCTTATGCTTTCCACATCTGGTTTTCAGAACAAGTGCTTCAAAATTCAGTGACTGTCATGAGATTTTTTTTTTTTTTTAAAGGTTTTGTTTATACTTCTTCCCTAGAAATGCTAAATGAAAGTGTAGAGGAAGTAAGGCACTGCCTTTATGCAAGGAAAGGAGTCAGGCTGCATGATATTAGCATTGGTAACCACATTTTTGTCTTAACTGATTTAATCCTGGCTGTTACATTGCTTTGAATACAAAACTTTTTGGCTGTGATTAGTTTTCCACATTCTTGGATTGTTCTTTTGTTGTCATTCAAATCCTAGACCTTGCATATAGTTCTCCCACTGTATATTATGAAACCGGCTTACAATGAATACAGTGAAACATCACTTATAGTTTAGTAGACTCTATGTCTCAAATTCTTTCCATGCACTGAAAAGTGAAAATTGCAATTCTGGTTCTAGTGAGCCTCATCCATAGGAAACATCCCTGTTCATGTTAAACGCTTGCATGTTTAACTCCCACTGAAGTCAATGGGACTTAAGCAAATGCTTAAAATTAAACATGTGCTTAAGTGCTTTCCTGAGTGAGGGCCATAATGAGGGATTTTTTTCTATGAAATGCAAATAACTTCAGTAGCAAAAGGTTTCACTATGTATACAAAGTAACCTGTGGTTCTTTTGGAAAACTTTATCAACAACTCATCAATTTAGTTGTTAAAGTGAAGTGTTTCTTTTGACAATCTGTCAGACGTCAGTACCTCCATAAAAATCCAAATCCTAATTAGTGCTTAGTATAAATTTACCAACACCCCAAAGCTGAGCAAACCATACCCCCCCTGAGCATCCTTGACAATCTCTCAGCACCCTTTTGAAAGATTTACTTTTGAAATTGGAGACACTGTTTACGTATAGTTGTACTTTTTTCTCTGGGGTTTTATGAGCAGCAATAAAGAACTTCCAAATGCTGTGTTCTGTAGCTTTGGTGTTCATTTCAGAAATTAGAAGAGCTATAATTTAAATATACTCTTAGGACCTGGATTATGAAACTTCCACTGCTAGGCACTTATCTCCTAGAAACAGTGAGGAGTTCTGTTCAAAAGAACTTCTTTTCAAAATCTGTTTTTTTTTAGAAAAAAATAGTTATTTATTTTTGTAGCCCAAAGAGCTATTTTTCTCAATTATTTCCTGCAGTTTGTTAGAGTCATACAGGTTAAGGCTAAAAGAGACCACCAGATTGTGTAGTTTGATCTCCTGTATATCACAGGCTTCCAACACCACTACACTGGACCCAACAACCAAAACTAAACCATAGCACCACAGCCACAGGAGACCAGACAATTGTGTGCCATAAGCAGAGACTAGGAGTGACCAAGGTGCACTAATACTCAAAGCCTCTGCAGTGGCAGGGAAATACCCAGATAATCCGGGCAAATGATCTCATATCCACAGGCTGCAGAGGAAGGTGAAAAAGCCCCAAGGTAGCTGTTACTCTGAGCTGTCAGAAAATTCCTTCCTGGCCCCGCATAGGGTGATCCGTTAGCATGTGAATAAGAATCAGGCAGCCATGCACTTGAGAGAAAGCTTGGTACCTCCACAGAGCCCTGGCCCTCCCCATCCAATGTCCCAGCTCCAACCATGGCCATTGCTGATGCTTCAGAAGAAGGAGATAAAGAAAAATAGAATACAATGGGGAGTGAGGGAAAATTAAAAATATCCCTTCCTGACCCCTGTATGTGGCTGGCTGAAACCCTGAAGCATGAGCTTTTGGAGAAATCAGACATAAACTAGAAGTAAGACCCAGGACTGCTGAGCCCTGTCCCCCACTATCACAAGCAAACCTGTCATATAATCACACTGATAAATTTGTCCAGCTACCTCTTAAAACTAAGTTGTTTGCCCCACAACTTATTGCACATATCCACTTCCTGTTGTCACATTACTAGGATGCTTCCTTGAGATCTAATGGTGGATTGAGTTCATCTGAATTTTAAAAATTAAGATTGTTTCTCATTCACCCTTTCCTTTTCACATTGATAGAGGAAACAGAGACTTTTACTTTGTATATGTTTCCATACAGTAGCAGTTATTTGGAGCACTGCTGAGTCCTTTGGAAAAAATGATTAGTGAAGTATCAGCTTGACCCACTTTTGATGTTCTTTGGAGAATAAAATCTAATACACAGCATAAAAGCTTCAGGGTTCATGTTCTGGTTGTAGTTGTGGTAAATTAATCTCCCATTTGTAGAAAATGGAGAAAGGTATTACAGAGACAATGCAGCTAAAGTATCTATCATGTATTTACACATCCATTTACTTGATCAGAATTTAAATATTGTACAGTGTGGTTATATGAAGGCCTGTTTGGGACAAAAGCTTGTAAGAAACATTCACCAAGATTCACGTGACTTTTTCACTGGTGACTATGCCCCAGTAGCTTTGTTTGGGGCCATCAGAAATAATGAAGCAGGGGAGCACCTGCAGGAACACATTTCTGAGACATTTATTATTAAAATACTTACTGGTCTGAACAGAAGTCCTAGAGGCCCCAATTCAGACTGGGGCCCCATTGGGCAGTGTGCAGCACATACACATAGTAAGAAAGAGTCCTGGACCCAAACTGCTTACAACCCAAATAGACCAGATAGAAAATGATGAGAGTAAGAGATGGTGTACAACAATATGGTAAAAGATGTCCAATGACTGAGGCACAGAAGGTAACAATTTCAAAAGCACCTTGTCCCCCTGATGGCCAAGAGGACTCAGGGAATTATGATAAGTTTATCCAGAGACATTTAATGACTTGCTTAAGGTTGCACAGGCAGCATGAGACACATCTGAATAGTGAACCACTATTGCCTGAGGCCAGTCCAGTGCCTTAACCATACAACTATCGTTCCTCAGTCACACTACTTGGGCTCTTGCTTATAATAAAGCAATTGTTCCGATACAGCATTTCCCCTCCCTCTCTTATTGCCCATAAATGCCATATAACTGAGATATCTGAGCAAGGAAGACATTCTGTATCAAAGCAGCTGTGTAACTCTTGTGCCTGTTGATTACCCCATTTCTTTTTCCACCCAGCTATAACTTCTTAAGTGTTTTGTAATTAATCTTGCCAGTTTTTCACGCTAGCATATTTAGTGACAATCTTGGTAAGGTTATGCACAGTTTGCATTGGAGAAAAACTTTCAAGAGGTGGTGATATCATTAAAAAAAAAAAAAACTTTTGTGCCACCCATGCAGGCTAGCTGCATGCATTCCCAGGACTTGGGTGTATAAAACTCAGTTATTAGCGGAGATGGAGGTCAAATTTTCTTCCAATGTAATCTATTTTAATATTTTTAAAAAGATAGACTGTATCAGACTGATGTTTAAATGGAAGGTAGGAATTGCCAGACTGGATCAGATCAGAAGTCATCTGATCCACTATCCTGCCTCTGACACTACAAAATCAGTTGGTTGTGAGGAAGGTGCAAAAAAGTGTATTCAGCTATTACGGAATAAGCTACCTGCTGGGAAAGTTTCTTCCTACCGCACGTTAGTTAGAGGTTGTTCTACATCCAGAAGCATGAGGGTGTTTATAGCCCTTGCAGAACACTTGTTTTGTTTTTCTTTAAATCCTTAGAATTCAAGTATAGATGTTTTCATTATGCATATAATTATGCATATTTTTAATTATTTTTTAATCATTATGCATATTTTTAAAATCCTTCGTAACTGTTGGAGTGAAATCCAGGCCTCATTGAAGTCAATGGGGTCAGAATTTACCCCTGGGTCTCAGTTATATATGTGGCAATAAGTTCCCCAGGTTAACTGCATTGTATAGAAAAGTATCCATTACTGTAATAAGGGATATAATTATTCCTGTATGCTACTGATTGGTAAGCCTTAAAGCTTCTAAAGGATTTAACAAGGATTTAAAAGATTAGGGTGGAGTCCAGTATCTTACTAAGAGTCAATAAGTTAAAGTGTTGATATTAACTGAAACCTTATACTTTGAGGCTTCTTGATTTATACACATGGGGTCAAATGTGATTTCAGTTACCCTCCATGTAAATGAGTTGAGTTATTCTGGAATTGCACTAATGTGATCAAGATCAGAATATGGTCCATGAAGTCCAGATGGGCTCTTATTTCCACACTAAATAGTAATACTCTATATTAAGGTTCCATTAATCGTTTATAAAAGGTTAATATTGATAAGTAGATATTGTAATAATTGGTTAATCTATTGTGATAGATTGTTTTACAGTCCAAGCAATAGGTTGCTTATAACGTGCCTTCTACACTGCTTATAACCATATATAACACTACTTACTAATCATTACTGTAATATACTTATAAAATCTATTTCTCATTTATTAATTGTTTATAAATGAGTCCTTAATATAAAGTGTGACCAGAGACACTAACTTTGATTTCTTCAATTAAAAATGAGTTAGACTGCTGCTGCACATCAGTACTGGACAGAAATCCAACACTGAGCAACCACGCCAGGAGGCAGAATTTGGTCACTGGAGGCCTGATCCAAAGCCCACAAAAGTCAGTGGGAGTCTTTCCATTGCCTTCAATGGATTTTGGATCAGACCCTTGAATTTTAGGTCATTTGGAAATGTCAGAGGCATATTTTTCATGCTCATGCATGTATGTTCCCTGCAGTGGCAACGACCTCTATGTCCAGTATGCATCAGGACTTTGTGACCCATTTTTCTACTTGTAGCTGGAATGTACATTTTTCTACTTGTAGCTAGAATACGTTATGTTAAGGGCATTTTTGATGAAGCAAAAGCTTTGATGTTTTATACAGCTGATGAAGTTTTCAGGGCAAGAGAGTAATGCACATTTTTTCCCCCTTGGTGATGCCCAAGTGCTGACTTACACCAGATGAGGCTCTGATCCTATATCACTCCAGTGTTATCTTGTAAAAATGTTTGTGTCTGGAACAACAGCACTATTTATCATTACAATTAATAAGATCACATTGTGAAATCTAAGGCATAGTCTTGAAACTCCTGTAATTTAAAAATACTGTATTTGATATGTGTGTGTAGAATAGAGTGGATTATAACATAATATAGTAGAATGCAATACAATAAAACACATTTTTGTGTATGTATATTATAAGAGGCAGTTATAGATCATGTTGATTTTGTGTGTATTTATACCAGGATATATATTAGTCCATGGAGAGTCCCACACATCCTTTTAAAGCAGTGTGAATTGTGCGTGCTATTTATGTTTTAATTCCTGAAGTGTTGATTATTTTCCAGCTCTTGATAGTATCCCATTTCACAACTACTAGCATGCTTACACATTGACAGATGAAACGGTGTCATATTTTGTCACCTGCTCCATAAATCATATGTCACATCAGAAGCCCTAATGCATTGTGTGTCAAGTAGCCAAAGCCATTAAAATCCTATCTACTTCTCACTATTGATCTACCATTCTTGCAAACACTTTGATCCCTTTGATTTAAAAAAAATGTTGCCAGCCATACCTCTGAGTAGCATATTGATAAATTTCTGTTTTTGATTTAAATTGAGAAGAGGCAGCAGGACATGAATTTTACAAGGCATTAACAGGAAGTGTTGACTTCTCCTTGTAAGGTGAATTAGTTAATTGATTCAGTCCACTCAGTAAGTGAATTTCATAAAAGCAAGTTAGGCCTCTTCTTCTGTCTTTCCAGTATACCTACATATATTAGATGAGCTACTCAGTACCAATAAGAATGATGAACTGCTGGAACCAGAACCGCTGCTTAGCTGGATTCCAGGATATAACTGTATTTATAGGGCATCTTGTCTTTCCTCCTTTTATTGGAGGGGTTTCAGTTTTCAGTCACAAGTCAAGACCCTGTTGAATAGGACATATAAGCTATGGAGCAACGTATTACAAGGGAAGAAAAGGGAATCTTGGAGTGTTATTTCTCAAATTCTAGCTTTTCACAGACATACCTTCATTCTGAGTACAAGAGTTGCTACCAAAAAATTATAAACCCTGGGGCCAGTTCTTTGGCAGTGGAGTGCAATTGACTTCAATGGAGCATTTCTAATTTCCACCAGCTGAAGATCTGGTCCAGTAATTTAAACTTCTATGGCCACTTGGATTGCAAAACACATCAAAATTATATACATACATCACTGAAATGCAGTCTGTCTGTCACCAATACATAGCTAACGTGTCAATAGTAACAGGAGAGGGTAGATTAAGAACATAAGAATATAAAAATGGCCACACTGGGTCAGACCAGTGGTCCTTCTAGCTCAGTATCCTGTCTTCTGACACTGACTGTTGTCAGGTGCTTCAGAGGGAATGAACAGAACAGGTAATCATCTAGTGATCCATCCCATCGCCCAGTCCCAGTGTCTGGCAAACAGCAATCCCTGCCCATCTGGCTAATAGCTATTGATGGACCTCTATGAACTTATCTCGTTCTTTTTTGAACCCATTATAGTCTTGGCCTTCACAACATCCTGTGGAGTTCCATAAATTGACTGTGCATTGTGTGAAGAAATATTTTCTTTTGTTCATTTTAAACCTACTGCCTATTAAGTCCACATCTTTCCCAAAGTGTAGTGGCCAGAAGTGGACACAATATTTCAGTTGAGGCCTTATCTGTGCTGAGTAGAGTGGAAGAATGACTTTTCATTTCTTAAAAAAAACGAGAGTCCTGTAGCACCTTAAAGACTAACAAATTTCTGCGGGCATAAGCTTTCGTGGGCTGCAACCCACTTCGTCAGATGCATGGAATGGAAATCACAGATAGGAGATATATATATACATCCAAGGATAAGAAACATCTCCTATCTGTGATTTCCATTCCATGCATCTGACGAAGTGGGTTGCAGCCCACGAAAGCTTATGCCCGCAGAAATTTGTTAGTCTTTAAGGTGCTACAGGACTCTCGTTGTTTTTGCTATATACAGACTAACATGGCTACCCCTCTGGAACTTTTCATTTCTTGCTTACAACACTCCTGCTAATACATCCCAAAATGATCACTTTTTTGGCAACAGTAGTACATTGTTAACTCATATTTAGTTTGTGATCCACTATAACCCCCAGATACCTTTCTTTAGTACTCCTTCCCTTAGACAGAGTTTGATGGCTTAATTTGGGGGGCAGGCGCCTCCCGCCTGGTCCCGGCGCGCAGCCAGGAGGCGGGCTGCAGCTGTCCAATTCCCACCAGGTTCTCGCTCCCAGCAGGTGGGCTGCAGCTGCCCGCCTCCCGTCCGGTCCCAGCACAAACACAGGACCCTAACCCTAATGTAGGATTGTGCCTTTAAAGCCATAATCTCACCCCACTTTATCAAGTGGTACCTTTACAATCAATGCTTAGCTTTCATTGTTACAAATGTGGATGAGCATCAGTTCAGAATCACCTGCAGAGACCACTAAATTAGAATCAGGGTGGCAGAATTTACTTCCAAGCTTCAGGGTATACTGTTAGCAAATTTAACTGACTGCACTCAGTCATTTAATTAGTAACAGCACAACTTTGCATAAAAATGATAAATGACATAATATAGTCCCTGCAAAAAGCCTACTGTTAATACAACCTGAAAGTTGAGAAATGAAACATTTACTGATTTAAAAAAAACCACAAAAAAACAGATAAGACTGACAGTTCAGCTTTATCTGGGCCTCTATATGCTTATGACTTACAATAGAGTTAATTTTTATATCATTATTAATTATTTCTCAAATGCTACAATATATTATTGTAACAAATTAAATGTAAATCTTTACAGTACATTATGGTATATATAGATTAATAGATTCCAAGGCCTGAAGAGACCATCTAATCTGACTTCCTGTATAACATAGGCTGTAGAATTTACTCAAAATCATTCTTTTTGGAACTAGATTGTATCTTTGAAAAGAAAAACATCTTATGTTGATTTAAAAATTTCAAGTGTGTGGTGGAAAATCCATCACAACCATTAACCATTGTAATTGATTAATTACTCTCACTAACAATAACATATTTCTTATTTCCAGCCATAAACAAAATTATTCCCAGCTCCAAGTGAAGTGCCTTTGTGCAAGCTTTGAATTAACTTATTTGGTCTTGAGTCATAATATGGGTTGGGAAGAGCAGAAATATGAACAACAATCACTAGAAGAGCAGGCTCTAGAACTCAGGGTCTCCAGGCTTGCAGTTCAGGGCAGCTTCTCTTAGAGGAAACTGTATAAGTGAGTCTCTCTCCAAAATCTTTTGAAGACTGGATGGACCATTTCACTTTTTCAAGACACTACCTGAAATGAACGGCTTTTCTTTTTAACATGCCCGTAATTGCAGTGGCCTCTATTCTCTTCAATCAGTTATCACTCAGGTTTAGCTTTAGGGTGCGGGTTACCTGATCATCAAGGAAAAAGCTAAAGCTTTGTCTCAAGCTTTCAGACTTGGCCTGATTTTGAGGCTTCAGCTAGTTCTAAATAAAAAATCTAGTTTTTCAATAAAACTGACTTTTGTCTTACACTTATATGGACCCCATCAACATAGTATCTGAGCACTGAGAAGGTTTTGAGCTAAATGGCCCAGATTCAAATATTAGTATTTCTGCAGCATCCCTGATGAGCTATTAGCTGGGAATAGAATCCAGAACTTTTAAATCCCCGACCACTGCATTAACCTCAGCTCTATTTTTCCTTTTTAAGCAGGGCTCAGAATTTGAGACAATCTCCCATCTGACATGCCTGAGTATTTGAAATTATCTCAAATGTAATTTGATTTGCCCCAGACTATGACATGGCAAAATATGCCAATGCAGTCTAGCTTTCAGTCAAGCTAAAACACAAATGGAAAAAAAAAAAATTCAACTTGCTGTCTTTAAACATTATTACATTTTAAAACTGAACCATTTAATTTCTTTTAAGGTAGGGTAAGGATCAGGAATTAAGATGCCCTTAAAAATGTCACAAGTGTGCAGGAATCATCGCATTAGCTTTTTCCCATCCTTTGAACAGCAGTGAAGTAACAATTAGACTCTTAATGCTGTTCTACAGCATGGCATTATATTTCATTCATCTCCCTCATACTTTAAGATTATTCAAATCGTTCCTTTATGTATCAACTCTGAGAGGGTTCAAAGCCCAAGTATGTGCAGCTGCGTGCAGTATGTCTCTCTCTTAGTACATGTGGACTGGCTAATAAGTGATGGCTGCAGCTGATGAAAATCCTCAGTCAGTAATGCTACAGAAAAGAGTTTTCACTTTAGTTTCATTATATTTTGTTTGCTAGGAAATCCCATCCAGCTGTCTCAGTGACTGTTCCCTCCCATAGCAGATCTCAAGGCTAAGGTCAAACAATACAACAGCTTTCTAGGTGGTATTTGCTAAGGACTCATGCGAACTCTGTTAAACCAATTCAGAACATCACATCACTGCTCCCCACACATATCCAGCCTCGGAGATCAGTATTTTTTCTGAAGAATCTTGTCCAGGAATTCCTACATAATCACATTGGGTCCCTGCATTTCGTTTCCTCTGCATTATTTTGGGCTTTCCTTTAGTGGACAGTCTTCAAAATATTATCATCTGCTCTAAGGATTTGATTTTCAGTCACCTGGGCATACATAATTTTGCGCATGCACATCTCCATGTACATCAGGGTGCACAGAAAGCTCTGTGTGAATCAGAATGATTCCCAACACTCTGTAGAGGTAAAATTCACAGAACCTTAACCCAACAACCCTGCATTGCTTGAGCTTCTTAGACTTAATATTGTACTAAATCCAGTTCTTGCATCATGTGTGTGTCTGCGTGGGTGCCTGTTGCAGAAGTACTCCTGGTGGCTCTTATGCTTTTTAAAACCAATCATCCACTTTTTTAAAAAAGGAAACATTTTCCAATTCTCTGGCGGCTAGTTTTCAAGATATTAATTTGCAACCTTTTTGTGTCTTTAGCATGGTAATTTGATGTGCATGTCTCTGTGTTTTTAATCTTTTCTATTTATGCTCCATCCAAATTTAGGAAGGCATTTCATTCCTGAGGAAATAACAGTTCAGCTGGGCACTGTAAATATACCTAGAGATACTGTAGCAAACTCTTCGAATAGTTGCAGATATGTATTCAGAGAACATATATAGTAGAATACTGGTAATGACTTAAAAAAAAAAGTGAAATTTTGCCTCTGTGTCCCAGCAACAGAGAGAAAATAAAACTCCCTCTGATTTAGAATTAATTATTGAGCCTTGCCTCTAAATGTACATATGAGTGCATAAAATACAGCAACAAGGAGTTACTATAAGAGATAAATGTTGCTCGTCAAGGTTTTCCTTCTGAGAGCAGGTAATACATTGACAGAGTTTAGTGGGTTATTTTCCTTCTGTAATGCTTAGATAACTCCTATTTACTTTAGTGGGTTACCCCTCATGGTGATAGAGTTACTGGGTCTTCAGAAGTGGAATTCTCCTGGGCTCTCAGCAAGCAGCCCATCTACTCCTGGTTTTACTAGGCCCATTTAGTCAGCAGAAACAGAGTTAAGTGGGTTTGTTTGGCATGTGCCTCTTGTTAAATTGATAATTAGAAACTACACAGCTTGCTAACGAGGAAAAAGAGCTCAGAGATCAGCTAAATGGCTTGTAAGGAAGGACTGTGAGAATGTTGATGTAAGGGGGGTGGGTACTTCATTCTACTTGTTTCTTGGGCTTGCAATGAGGCGCAGTGCTTTCCACTTCCTTAAGGTGCTCACTAAATGTATGTACTTTTGTTTGTTTGTGTAGTGAAGTGTGTTGTAAGCAGGGAGCTTGAGGGGTTGAGAACCTTTATGAAGGGATCTGGCCTTGTACTGGTTCTCTTAAAATAAATAAGTTGGGCTCTTTCCTGCATGAAGCTTTCTTTCTGTAAAAGACAAGTATTTCTTATTTGTGGGGAAAGTGCTGTAGTATGAGGTCTGTTGCTGCCACCCTTAGCCACCAGACATGACCTTCGCTTTATTTAGTATCTTTTCTGGTCTCATTTATTCACACATAATTGAGCTACATAGAAGTTATGTTTGTCTATTTAGTTACCTAGTAATTGTTCTACACTAGGTAATTCTTATTTTAAATGAAGCCAAGTTGGAATCTCTTTGTCAATACAAACACTTCTAAATTAACTTCCATTTTCCCAGCCAGCTCTAGTTAAAGCAAGTTAATTCTGTTTTCTTAAGAGCCTGATTCTGATGCTTTGGTTCATATTTACTAGTATTATATACCACTGAAAGTAAAGGGACTATTCAAATAGTAAAGTTACTACCTCATTTGAGCAAAGGTATTGGAATACAGCCCTAAATGATTATGATGACTCAGGCTTCCTCTTCCCTTTTGCTAATAATCAAACTGTCTTGAGGCACTCAAGGGCATCTCCTTAACTCCCCTTGAACTGGACGCTGTGTTTCACCCTCATAAGAACCTTTACATTTGTTTTGTAGCATGTCTGAGGTAAAGGTGGACTCAAGCCCCACCATTCAACCACTGATTCAGATGGTAGGCATCCCAATGTTTGGCCATGATTGCATCAGTGTAGTATAAAGATAAGGCCATCTGCAAAATTTTGGAGCTGGGGTAGGATAGTTGCCTTTTTAAAAATTCTATCTTGAGATATGGAGATTGTCATGTGATTGTGGTAAAGAATCACATAAAGTTTCTTCCTTCTAACACTGAGCAGTGAACATTAGCAGGATAAAGAAACCAATATTATCTTTTTTCTATGATTTTCTGCGGAGTTCTTCAGGAAGCCAGCAAAACCCTATCCCTTCCCCATCAAGATCATCATTTGCAAATGAGTGGGGCTTTCAGGCAAATACTGTCAACCTTTTAGAAGTTTACATGTATAAACGTGTGTGTATAGGAGCCCAAATAAAGAAAAAAATAATTGCTGCTACTGCTGCTTCAGAGTATTGAACACTTGCTGGTCCCACTGACTCTTCTGAAGCCATGGATAAGCACATTTGATTTGGGATTAGGTGTGAATAAGGCCTGAGGGTAAATTCTCAAATCTTTCAAAGAAAAACGTAATTTGGGTTGTACTTAAGATCAAATATGAAGCATAGGATCAATCTGCAGCCATGCAATATCACCCTAAGCCTCTTTAATACATTTTTAGTTGCAAATGCTCAGATACTTGTATAGTATTAATGCTACTAATGTTAAAAATACAGTAACATCTTCTCTGTGCAGTTTAGAATACATCCATCCTGAGGATAGTAGTCAGCTGGGTTTGTTGTAGTGAAGATATGTACTCTATATGCTGGTTTTTTATATGTATTTATATATGTGCTTTTACAGTTCAAATGTTAAAGCTCATGCTTCAGGGCATGCATTGTAGGGGTGAGGAAGGAACTTTTCTTCCATGTGCAGCATTGCATAATTGGCTGGGAGCTTCCACAGAAGCAGTAGGCAATACTGGACAGGTGAACTGTTGGACGGATGAACTGATCCATGTGGGCAAATGCTCTGTTCTTATTAATTCCACACGTTTGTTTTCCTTCAGGATCAACCAGCCCTACTTTAAAGATTGGTGGAGATGTGGGTAAGCCTTGTTCTTCTTTCAGGATGGACTTTCCCATCTGGTACTATATCAGGCTTGCACATTTTGTTGAAACGAAATTGATAACTGACTAATATGATTGGAACATGGTACTTGTGTTCTGAGTTTTCACTTGTGCACTCTTCACAAAATGTAGGCTTATAACATAAGAATAATATATAATATCAGATTTTCTATGTTATATGATAAAGCAAGGGTAAACTTTTAACTCTCTGGAAGCAGCTGATAATAAAAATCTGGATGATTTTTACTAAAGAAACAATGTCCAAGGAAGACTCAAATTTATACATATCTGAATCCTGCTAGGCTCAGGCTTAGAAAAACTCAGGATGTCTTCACCCTAGATTCCTTGGCCTGAGAGAGGTGGGAATTTGACCTGTTCCGAAAGAGTAGCTTCCTCCATGACTTCCTGGTCACAGTGGAGCTCTGTGGTGGTGCAGGTTAGCTTTCTTATATGAATCTTTTCCAGTATGTTCTGCTGGTAACTGACCCTTCAAATCTGGGAAGGTTAAGTATGCTTGGCTGCTATTATGTTTTTCCCTTTCTGATAGTCCATAAATGGCACAACATCATCATCTGTCCAGTGTAAATGTTGCAAACACTGCTTCTACATGTTGTTGCTACTGGGTTGTGCTCATGATTGTCATTGTATCCCGGTCCTGAAATATTCAAGAAAGAATATAATGGGAAGAAGGTAAAAGGGGCAAGTTCCAGGGAAGGGTGGGGAGTCTTGAGAAAAGAAGACTGAGGAGGCAGACCTGTTAAGAGTTTTCAAATACATAAAGACTCTTATGAACCAGATGATTATTATGCTCCATGCCCACTGAAAGTAGGGTAAGAAGTAATAGGTTTATTCTGCAGCGAGACAGATTTAGGTTAGATATTAGGAAAATTCTTTCTGAACTGTAAGGATAGTTAAGTTCTGGGGTAGGTTGCCAAGAGGGGGCTGTGGAATCCCATCACTGGAGGTTTTTAAGAACAGGTTGGACAAACACCTGTCAGGGTAATCTACATTTACATGGTCCTGCCTGAGCATAGGGGGCTGCTGGACTTACTTCAGGACCCTTCCAGCCCTACATTTCTATGACTGTGATGCATTTAAGAGACCATGCTAGATCTTGAAGAAGGTGTATGCATTTACTGACAGTTTTGTGGACAATCTTGTGATCTCTTGGGATGCAGAGTTCTATAGTGGATCATGTACTCAAAATACTGTTTACACAGGAATAAGAAGAGTTCAAGCTTAGGGATAAATATTAAAAGAAGAATGAGCTCTATTAACTTGGGTAGAAACTTTTACTGGGGGGCAAATTTTAAACTTTTGAAAACTAAAATGTCTTTCTTTTAGCACTTTAAAATCTTCTAAGCAGAAGACAGTACTTCGAGAGGAATATTGGATTGTGGTTAAACAACTGGACTGGGATTCAAGAGAACGGTGTTCAGTTCCTGGCTCTTCCATATAGACTGGGAGAGCTTTGGAAAGTCACTTGAAGTCTCTGAGCCTCTGTCACTAATACTGTCTTCTTCCCACTTGTATTCTGTTTCTGTATTTAGATTGTAATCTCTCTTCGTGTGCGTGCACGTGTGTGTACACAGCACCTACCACAATGGGTCCCTGATCTCATGCAGGAGCCTTTATATGCTACCATAACACATGCTGTGATGAGAATTTTAGTCCCTCAACTGATTTCCACCAAAGGGCAATTTAAAAAAAAAAGCATTTCAATAATCTTTTTAATTTTTATTTTGGTCTGAAAATACAGCCACTTTTAAGGGAATTAAAATTACTTGACTATTCTGTAGTCATTTATTTCACGGGTAGGTGGATAATGCTAATGTTTGAAGAAATCTAAATATTTGATGAATCAGCTGTGGATAGGGAGATGTGCACTATTTAACTTTCCAGTAAAGGAAGCAGATTTTCTCATTAAAAACAAGTTGAGCAGATCTAAATGCGGTTTCCACAACTGTGCCAGAACATTTGACTTTATTTCATTATAAGCAGAGTCTATATTACTTTTAGTTGAAAATAAAAGGCATTTCTTATGCATTTCACAGCACTTTTTTTGTTAGTAATAAATCATGGAGTCTTTGACCCATATAAGACTATAATTGAACCAAACTAATCTATACTTTAGGGCAATGTAATTTTATTGATCCCAACTATACATTATTATTGTTGCTTAATGAGAAACTAATGTAATTTTTAATAAAGCCACATGGCTCTTGGATAAAAGAACTAAAGTTTTATTTCCCTTGTGACAAAATATACTCTCTTCAATTAAAATCTAGGAAGTAAAATTAATAAAAATGTAATATTTTGCAAGGATTAGTGTCAAGGCCACAGCATTTTATTATGTATATAAATTGCTTGGATAGTGAGATTGAAGGCAATCCATAAACTCATCAGACTATTTAAACAATGAAATCCAGGTAGGCAGTAGAAAGAATTGCATCTTTTTGGTGCTTCTAGGTGACAAATGCTATTCCAATTGGATGAATATTTACACAAAGTCTGGATGCTAAAAACTCATAGTAAGACCTGCTTAACAGAGTAGTTGAATAAACTGACTAGGGATGAGCGAACCCACTTGGATGAAGTATTTGTGTATGCAACTTTTTGTTTGCTGGTTCTGTAATAGTCTTATTGCCCTGACCCTTGCACTATACTTTTTTGTTTGTTTGTTTTTTGTTTTTTGTTTTTAAATGTCCTCCCAACAGGGTCATTTTTATGAGTTTATACTTGGGATCCCAAGTCTTTTTCTTGATTCTAGCCAGTCACACGTAAGACTTCATTCTCTGACCTATTCTCTGTTACTTGCTTCTGAACATGAAGCAGTCGTAAACCAGTATTGCTTTTTTTAGAAGGACCCAAACAATATGACCTATTATAACAGTTAGGCATCAGTTAGATTTGTTAAATCACCTCTTTTTTAGTTTTTACCTAGACAGAGAACAAGTTTGCTTACTAAACAGAACACTTGCTCTTTGCAAAGAATGGCTTGTGAATCTCCTTTATTCTTAGGTTATTAGAAAAAGGGGAGAGGAAATTGAAGTCATCCATAAACCTTACCTAGGAAAAACCCCTTCACAGCAAGGCTCTGATCACTCATTTTTGATCCCACGGTGTGGTAGAAGGAGTCCCTGCCCTTTAGCTATCTTGTATCCTGCCTGTCCCAAATAAAGGCGTCTCTAAACTCTGAGAGCTGCTTTTATAATTTTTTTCCACGCTATTGCATAACTATTTTCTGGTCAGCCATGGAAGAAGGCAACAAAGTAGGGGGAGCTCTTGATTATACACTAGATGTTTTCATTAAACCTCAGAACACTTTTCAGCATCCAGTGAATGGTACCGTCCTCACAGCAGCCCCACTGGTACAGTTGAGAGACTTCCCAAGAGAGATTCTTCCACCTTAAAAGTGGTGGCTTGGGTGTAGACTCACATTGGCATAACTAGTATTAGTATTACCGGAATTAGGAAGAGGGCACAACATACAGCCATGCTTCTGGATTGGATGTTCAGCCTTCTAGCTGTTGAGTATTTTATTTTAATCTGCCTCTATTATTATCATAGTGCCTGGGAGCCCCAGTCATGGACGAGGCCCGTTGTACTGTGATGTACAAACAGAATAAAAAGATAGTCACTGTCCCAAAGAACTCATAGTGTCATGAGCATAGACCACAGTAACCCTGCATCACTTCTTAAGGTTTCTGCTAGTTAATCCACTTTTTATTGATGCATAAGGAAATGGCTTCCTGTGTGCATGATAGGGATTCCTCCTAACTCCTAGGGTGAGATGAGTGTGGCATCCTGCCAATTTATAGTTTACTGCATGAAAGCTAGTAAACACCTACCCTTGTGGGAAATGCCATTGGATTGCTGGTGACTGGCTTTTTATTTATTTTTGGTAACTGTTTTTAATACAATGATGCATTTGACATTATACAGTCCATGAGGAGGACACCTTATAAATCAAAGCCAATAAATACAAACATCAGAGCTGACCTGAACTTCAAACTAAAGTGTCTTTTGGAAGCTCAAAATAAAAACTGTGTAATAGGTCTGAAAGTGCAGCCTCACATTGCTACTGATCTTTTTGTGTCAGCACTTGAAGCGTAAATGCTAAATATCGTGACACTGGTTTTCTACCTCACAAAAAACAAAGATCTACAGGGAATCTGGGGGGGGGCGGGAAAGAGCTTGATCTCATGAGACTTCTGGGACAAAGAGGTCAGGAATAATTTGAAAAATGTTGCTTAAGTTGTGAGCAAAATTTGGGAGCACTTACTTGTAATGTAGTAGTTGCTATGCCAACAACATTGGTTTAGTGAGCACCTGAGAAAATTGCAGGACTTGCAGAACTGATAAGAGCATACGTTGCCACACTCTTGTTTTCTAATTTTATTTTTATTAGTACATTTAATGTGTTCAATATCACTCATGCCCATTTTCCTGCTGACTTCACTATTTTGGAATGGCACACTCCTTTTAGGCAGAATGACAGGACCCCCATTGTGGATCAGCGTAGAGAAAATGTGGTGATTCACAGACCAAATGTAAAGTGCTTTATCACACACTAGTTTAAATTACTACCATGCAATGATGATTACTCCTTTATGAAAAGGGTCTCAAGTGCAATCTAAAATGAATTCCTCCTCTGGATAAACAAATGGTAACACTATTTAAAAAAAAAACCAAAACACTCCAGCAAATTGGAGATGAAATGGCTTGCTGAGTACCATACCCCTTTCTTCCTAGATTTTTAAACCTATAGCAGACAAAGTTAATAGAATAAGTATTTGAGGCCCAAAATAAAGACCGCTGAGCATTGTAAGAATAGGAGGTAAAGATTTTACAGACAAGTTGGTAACTTTTGCTCTGTTCATCTGATTCCTTTTTTTCTAGATAAACAATTGTATGGAATCCATGAAGTTCATTTACAATAAGCCCCAATATTGCACATTAATACCAATCATTCAGGAAGAAAGAGCTCTTAATGCCAACACTAATATCGTGCATTGGCTTAATGAAATTGTAAGGTGTTCAGGGAAGGGATTACTTTTTTCTGTGTATTTGTACAGCACCTAGGACAATGGTCCTGACTGGGACCTCTTGCCACTACTGTAGTTCAAACAATTAATAGTACTTAACATGCATATGTGCTTGTATGACATAAGAATGGCCATACTGGGTCAGAGCAGTATCCTGTCTTCCGACACTGGCTGATGCCAGGTGCTTCAGATGGAATGAATACAACAGGTGATCAAGTGATTCATCCTGTCAGCCATTCCCAGCCTCCGGCAAACAACAATTCATGCCCATCCGGCTCATAGCCATTGATGGTTATATCCTACATGAACTTATCTAGTTCTTTTTTGAACCCCCATTATAGACTTGTACTTCACAAGATTCTGGCAAGGAGTTCCACAGGTTGACTGTGCATTGTGAAGAAAAACAGCATTTGGTTTGTTTTTAAACCTTCTGCCTATTAATTTCATTTGGTGACTCCTAGTTTTTGTGTTATGCAATGGAGTAAATAACACTTCCTTATTTACTTTCTCTAGACCAATCATGATTTTATAGACCTCTATCATATCCCCTTGTATCTCCCAGACTGTGGTCCACAACCATTATTTCTTGAATTACTCATTATCAGAGGTTGGATTTCTCAATTGTTTTTGTAGTGACTCAGACTACATAAGCCTGTAAGAGTCGTTTGAGATTTGGATCTAACTCTTTATCTGTATTAATAAGATGCTATCAGCTTCCTCAGGATTTCTTAGTGCACTGAAAATTTAATATTTTTCTTTTGCAAGACTAAACAGACTGGAATACTAATAAAAGCACTTCTGATAATTAACAATTTTTAAGTCAATTACTTCTGAGAGACCAGTAGTTTTGACTGTATAGTATATGGCATAAGATTAACTATTGATTGCTGCTCAGCTCAAACATTGTCAGATGACTTGGGTTGATTGATTATGGTGTCAAAATATATGTTCTAGAAGAACTGGCTGGCTATCACAGAAAAAGTTACTCATATTTTGGTGAAGGAAAGCACTGACTTTTTGATTCACGTGGGTATTCATGAGAATTGATAAATCCTGAAAATACCACAAATGATTATTTAGCTGAAAAGACATCCCGGAAGGGTGATACTCCTTATTTGTCATTCGTTTATTATCTTGTTTACAATTATTCTATCAAGCAGTAAAATTGCTAACTTTGTAATATAGGTGGCCAATCATACACCACTGAGAATGAAAAGCAAACTACTGAAATTAACAGTTTGCAAATAAACAATACAATGAAATTTTCTTTGCATAAAATTTTTGGATAATAGTGATAACTCAGAAATCATGGTTATAGAAAATATTATTTGCAATAAATAACTTGACTAATTATGCTGAGGAGTGTGGAGAAATCTGTATGCACTTTAAACACCTTTCTGGTGTCCTGGCTAGCAGTGACATGTTTATTGCATTCTCTGATTAGTACTTGGTAGCTTCCTCTGTGATCTTCCTCTGCCATTAGGTCCTGAAAAATGGGCACACTCTGTGGCTGAACTTTTCTTGTGGCTAAAGCACAGGATGGAAGTCAGAAAACCTTGGTTCTGTTCCTGAGTCTATCATAGGTTTTCGGTGTGACCTTGAACAAAATGGTGCCCTTCCATGTTCCCATCTGAGAAGTGGAATGAATAATATTTACCTACTTACTGTACAGGGATGTTGTGGATTTAATCTTTTTTTGTAAAGTGCTTTTGATAGAAGGAGCTATAAAGATGCCCAATATTGTTTTGTGCTCAGAGCTGCTAAATTCAGGATGTACTACTTGACTCTTCCTTTATGCTCAATCTGTTGCTGTCTTTACAATGATGTCATGGATGTTGGCACAAGACCATTCAATAACAGTCACACTTCTAATGCTCCTCCAAGAAATGACTGATGAAACATTAATTTTATAACAGCATAGTTCTTGCCCTTCTCTCCTCAGAAAAACAGCATTTCTGTTTTTTTTTTTTTTTAAGTCTGCTTTGTCAGAATAACTGAGTTCATGTCTAAGCTCAGTGTTCTCTTTAGGACTGAACTCTTCAGCTCTGCTTCTTAAATAAGATAATATCATGGATCCCAGGGATGAGAAAAGGATGATAGTCTTGTGGATGGGGATTTAGGAAATCCTGCTTTAATTCCTGGCTCTGCCACAGATTTCCTATGTGATCTTGGGCAAGTCACTTAATCTCTTTGTGCCTAGCTTCTCCACTTATAAAAATGAGATAGTAAAACTTTCTTTCCTCCACTATCTTGTCTATTAGATTGTAAGCTCTGGGACATAGTGTGTTTCTTGCTAAGTGCATGTCCAGTGCCTACCACAATGGGCCCCCAATCTCTGTTGGGATCTCTAGACTCAGGCTCCTGTAATCTAACAATAATTTTAAATCCATTTGCATTCATTGCTATAAGTGTCTCTTTATATAATGGAAATAAACCCATGGCACTCAAGGCATTGTAATGAGACAGAGCTCAAGAAAATAGACTGAGTTATGTTAAGTATGTTGCTATTTACCAATGAATTTTGATTTGCCAAAAGCAACAACAATGTGTCTGTGAGACTTGTAAATCACTTGGGTGAGAACTTGGCAGCCAGTGGCAGAAGAGGCTTGTTCCTAGCATATAAGCTTCCTTCAGCCCATTGAATTATGAGCTAGCTGACGCCCGCCCCAAGTCTTCTCAGGACTGTCAGTCAACACGCCGACCGGCTTGACTGTGCTAACAGATGTGATGGGTTTCGTCTCCCTAAATGATCAGCGTATGTGAGAATTTTTCCACATTAATGTGAGTAATTAGAGTAGCGATGACACATGATTGAATATGCTGTGAAGGACAATAAAAAAGCTTCCCAAGTAGATGTAAATCAGAATGGCAATTCACTGGGATGATTTCAGTCCTAGTAAACAGGTGGAGAAGGAGGAGAGTGATGAGAGAGAGCAGTAGAATAACTGGAGGGTAATGTAATGACTCGGGCAGTGATTACTGCTGAGTGAGGCTGTGAGGTGCTGATGCCAAGCTCCCCGTGCAGGGTGATTGGTGGCCATTTGCTGTCTCTCCCCACCACCCCTTTGTTGTAGGCTCTCTACATCGCCACTCCTGATCCCTCTGCTTTTGTTCACGTTCCTTTCAGTTGTCAATGTCTCTAATAACTGCCTCTTTATGGTGCTTGCCAGCATTGTTTTTCTTGCCATTGGCCTACTGCTCAGAGTAATCTGGGGCTGAAAACCCTCTGACATTTCCTTTGTTCTTTAGTTATGGGTTTCTCGCTTTCCATCTCAATTTCCAGTCTATTAATTCCCGAACAATCTTATTCCTCACTCTGGGCCCTTTGTTTTCTGTGTATGTGACAAAAGGCTCTGTGTACAGTAGTCAGTGGAGCAGTTAGCAGCGAGCTTTTAATCTGCCAAATGCACATTCAACAGACATAGGGCTCCTGCTCAGCCTGTTACTGAAGTGCTCTTTGCTGTTATCCAGGTCGCCCATATAAGCCTTCATGAGCCATGGCAGCAAGGGGTAGGATGGGTCTCCCAGGATCATTATGGGCATTTTAACGTCCACCATTGGAATCTTTTGGTCTGGGAAAAAAAAGTTGTTTCTTGCTGCTTGCTGAGCAGGCTAGTGTTTCTGAAGATGCGTGCATCATGCACCTTCCCTGACCAACCCACGTTGATGTCAGTGAAACGCCTACGGTGATCCACAAGTGCCTGTAGTACCATAGAGAAACACCCCTTTCTATCGATGCACTCTGTCGCAAGATGGTCCATGGCCAAAATTGGGATGTGTGCCATCTGTCACCCTCCACAGTTAGGGAATCCCATTGCTGCGAAGCCATGCACTGTTTCACACACGTAGCCCAGTCTCAGTCCTTCATAGCAGAATGCAGTTAATGGCCTTGCAGACTTGTGATAACACAGCTCCAATGGTGGACTTCCCGACTCTAAACTGATTAGTGACTGACCGGTAGCAGTCTGGAGTTGCCAGGTTCCACATGGCGATCGCCACACACTTCTTCACCAAGAGGGCAGCTCCCATTCTGGTGTGTCTGCACCACAGGGCAGGGGTGAGTTCCCCACAGAGTTCCATGAAGGTGCTTTGTGCATTTGAAAGTTCTGCAGCCACTGCTCGTCATCGCAGACCTGCATAACGATGCAATCCCACCACTCAGTGCTTGTTTCACGTGCCCAAAAGCGGTGATGCCTCGTGTGCAGATGCTCCATGAATGCAAACAGTAATCTGGCCTTGTTTGCATGGCACACAGCAGGTCCAGCACCTCAGATTCCCATTCCGATTGGGAGCTCATGATATACTGCATGACTATCTGTGAAGCGGTCATAATGGTGACAACAATAGTGGAGAGCTGTGCAGGATCTGTCCTTTCAGATAGAGATGGTGGGCACTCAGGAAACTGGGGACATTGAAAAATGCCATGAAATGCGGTTGGAAACTCATGGAACGACAGGATGGAGATCACTGCATCATGAGACGTTGAGCCTGCACCCATGATGCACTGCAATCCTCTCCACCTTCCCACAGCTTGTAGCAGCCCAAGGTGGTGAGTCGCACAGTAGGATAGCTGTCCACAGTGCACTTCTCTCACTGTCAGTGCTAGAGTACCAACTGTAGATGTGCTTTGGCAATGCAAAGAGTGCTGTGTGGACAGACACAAGTGTAATTACAGCGCTTTTGATAATCTCTTGCATTGACAAAACTTGCTAGTAGACACAAGGCCTCTGTGTGTACACACTGCATCACCATAACTACACAGTAGGTCAACATAAGGCAGCTTACATTACTAACTCTGTAGTGCAGACCAAACCTAAGGGCTAGTCTACACTTAAAACTTACAGCTGTAATAGCGCTTGTGTCGCTGTGTTAGGTCGATGGGAGAGAGTTCTCCCACTGATATTATAAAACCACCTAAATGAGCAGTGGTAGCTATTTTAGCAGGATAGCACCTCCCACCAACCTAGAGCTGTCCATACAAGCGCTTAGGCTGGTATAACTTTTGTCACGCAGGGGTGTGTGGGTCTTTTTTTTTTCTCCAATACTGTTGCATGATGAAAGTTTTTTGCTGACCTAAGTGGCAGTGTAGACATTGCATAAGTCCCCTGACTTGGAAAAATCACAGCCTGAGGACAAGAATATAAATTATTTTACACTCAGAGCTTCTTCTGCTTGTTCTGTTTTTAACATGTCCTTTGCTTTGCTTCTAATAGTGTGAGAGGAATAAAATAAAAGCACACACCATTCCCTATGTTAGAAACCGAAGCCCTAGTTCTGCAGTAGTATCTATGTGGGTCAGCTTCAGCTGAGTTTGATAGATCTTCCTGGGCTTGGAGGCCCAGCCATGAATGTGACAGTGCAAGAGCAAAGCTGTTATATACTGCAGCCTTGCATAATTCTACTTGCTCCTATGTTTTTGTTATGGGGTTGTTTGCAAGCAAATAAAATAACACTAGTTTTATTTCAGTATCCTCCGTTACCTGGAATGGCAGGTTTTGTGCTTGGGCTAGCAAATTCATATCAGTTCTGCAAGGCTGAAGGCTGTATAGGAGAAGCAAACAGCCTCTAGCATTGCCTACATTCATAAAGGAAAGTACTCAATAAAATCCGTGGCATTAGCAAAGGTAATGTGGGAGCAGGCAGTGAGTAAACCAGGCCCCAATATTTAGAGAACATGGAGGAACCTGAAGTTAGGTAGCCACTTTGCTATCTAAGTGAATGAGTAGGACCGCCCTGCTAACTAGCCTTTGCAACCATGCATCCCTACATGGTACCCTCTTTCCAACACTCTTATGTAACCCTTGCAGCATGCCATCATCCTTTCTCTCTGTAGCCCAGCCCAGCATTCCCCATCCCTAGCATCACAGTTACTTGCAGTCAGTGTGTGTGGCTGACAGTACAGTGCCAGGATTTCAAAACCCCCTAGGGTGAACTGCCATATAGGCCAGTGCACCAGAACAAGGTGGCAGCAGAATGGAGTTCATCTTAACTTGAGTAGCTCAGCAGTTCCCGCCCTTCCATATCCCATTTATTTTTCTCTTTCAGCAACAGCAGCTGACTCCTAGGATCTTTGCCTGCAACTGCCTCTCAACTGTGTGGAGTCCTAGGTGGAACTGGAGGCTGCTGTAAAAGGATAGGTAGGAAGAGGGTGGATGAGCTGTTGCTGGAAGAGCTTCCTGTATGAGTGACCGGGATCACAGACAATGGATTTTAGGAGATGACATAACCACTGGGGAAGAGAAGGCAGGGAAAGCAGATAGGAGGTCAGGGGGGTAACAGGCAGAAAGGAGAAGGCAGCAGCTTTGCAGGGAGAATAGGGGGAAAGTAGCCATGGCATGGCACCACTGGATTCCCAGATTCTTAGGGAAGATAGGATTTGAAACCTTTTGTCAAATAATCGACTATGGCCACTATCTTTCCTCTTTCCTCTGAGATTGAGAACAGAGTCAGAATCCCCCACTCCAACCTACAGCTGATTTTGAGCAGAAGCCTGGGAACGGGAGCCATGGAAGCTCAGTAAGTGCCAATCATTCATACTGTTTTTAGTGGACTACACTCAGATCTATGCGCATAGACAAGCACTGGCTGATACAGCTGAGACCTTAGTTTGATGAACTTGGGTGAAAAAGGTGGGAACTGTTCAGGTAGCTAGCTGGGGATCTGAGCAGAACAGAAATGGAAGTACTGATTCCCATTTACATAGAAAGGAGAGAGAGAGAGTATGCTGCGCATTGATATGTTTGCCAGGTTTCATGAAGACCATTTAAAATCTTAATCTGAGAACAAACCTTGCAAGAGAATAAATTTTTCAGGAGCATTTCTCTGTGTAATAAAGTCCTTTTGGATACATTCACATCGAAAATTTACACCTGCTATGTGTATAAATTTCAGCAAGGCCGTGCTAAAATCATCCTCTGACCTTTTCAAATGAATAAATCTGCTGTGCGCCAATGTATTTCTGCACTGTGGGGTTCAGTCTTTACTGAATGAGAACCTCTCAGATTAGCCATGATAAAGGGACAGATTTACTGTCTACTGTGGCAGTGTATTAAATTTGCTTGACCAGCTACCCTGCTTCATATGCTCATGGAGAAAAATGTATTCAGTGAGCAATCTTTACATCACATCTTGATTCATATTTAGACACCTGAATAAAGATGCTACAGCATCTACATTAATAGTTGAGACACAAGGCAGGGATTCTGTTCCCACATGTGCCACTGACTTACCCTGTGGCATTTGACATGTTAGTGGACCAGTCTGGGCCTGAGTTTCTGCATCTATGAAATGGAAATTTGTGACAGTATGCAGAACCTGTGGGGTACCACCTGGTAGCTGCGATAACACTGAGCCCTCTGCCTGACCAGCTTGGGCTTGCTCTCACACTGTGATGCTATGAAAAGCTACAAACCTCTGATAGGTCCTGCACTTACACAGCCCTCCACCGGCAAGGACCACATCCAGCTTTGTTCCATGAATGCTCTCCAGCCTCTCACGTACCAACAGTATAGAGACTCCAGCTGGTGCCTAAGCACAGGACTATACCGTCTAGCCTGGTCAAAAAGCCTGATCAGTGGAGGTTATCCAGTCTGCCCTTCCCTTGAAGTGGAAGAACCATGCACCGGCTTTTGTTACTGAGAAGTTTGTCTAAACATTTCACTCAAAGGCACACTGGTTAAGATAAAATGTTAAAATCTATTTTTCTGTAATGAATAAACTTAAGTGATAGTATGAAGTATAAAGAGATTAAAAGTAGTAACCAAATGCCATAAACATAAGACCGCAGTCTAAGTTTTTTACACAGTTACAAGGTCTTGAATTAGCAATGTCTCACCCTCGTTAGTTGGTGCCCAGCATGCTTTTAAGAAGCTGCTTGTAACCTTCCTTGCCTGAGACTCCCCTTCCCTCTTCTGGATGACTCTTCAGGTGTTCAGCTGAATGGGAGTGGAGCCAAACTTGCGTCTACCAGTTTGTCAGACATGTTCTCTTGGCTGCTTGGGCAGAGTTCCTTTTCACTGGGTCCAGATAGACTTCTGGCATGTCCTGTCCTGAACTGGGTGTTGTGCAGATAATTGTATTAAAGACAGAGACTCAGATGAGGTCATAATAACTTAAGATAGATTCAGTTTTTGAAGTGTTTGAGTCTACCAGGAAGGATTCTAGTTGTGGTGGTGGCCTCTGTGATATGGATGTCAGTCAACTGGGAATCCTCTGTGCGTCTTAGTAGCTGAAGCTAGGAGAGGAAAAAATAAAACACTGTGTAAATCTTATTTTCATTATATTTCTGACTGATTGTAAAAAGGGAAATAATGCAGGCACATTAAGAACGTGTTCTCCTAAACTTTCCAACCTCTAAAGTGTCAGATAAAACATCCAAATGTTTCAGTGCTTTTCCAAATAGAGCCTTTAAATAAAGGGTTAATTATATAATTGTGGTAATATGCATGATCCTAGCTATTAACAAGGAGAAGTGTGATTTTTGATGTTGCCTTCTGCTGTGGACTGAGATGATCACAACCACTTCTAATGGAATGGAAAATAATGGCTCATGGTAGTGTTCGCCATCAATAGAAAAACTTGCAGGAAATCATCTGTCTTCATGAAGAAGAGAGAGGTGTGTGTGTGTGTGTGTGTGTGTGTGTGTGTGTGTGTGTGATTTTTACATGAAAAAATGAGCCCTTAATCCTCATTTAAAGTCTTAGTGATTATCCTTAGTAAGGATAAGATATGGTCAAGGAGGTCATGGATTCCATGACTTTCTGGGGCAGAGCTAGAGCAGCTGTCAGCCTGAGGGCTGCTGTTGAACAGCTGATTGGCTGACTAGTGGGCTGGAGCAGATACAAGCCCCGGCAGCTGTTTTTCACCCTCCTCCCCACCCATGGTATTAAGTCAGGGACAGGTTGTGGCTTCCATGAATTTTTGTTTGACTGTGACCTGTCCCTGACTTTTTTAATTAAAAATACCCGTGACAGAAGCTTAACCTTAGTGATTAGTGTTCATGTATTGTAATGACTTGTTACGTGACAGGTTTGTTTTCTGTTCTTCTAAAGGGAAGAATAGCTCAGATGTCTCCAAACAAAAAACAAACACACACACACACACACACACAAAATCCCCCAAACAAACAAACAAACAACTTCGCAAGCTGTTGAAGTCCACAGATTGTAATTAGTAGTAATAACATATCTGGTTGCAGGTGTTTAATACTGAAATAGAGAATTTCAAAAGGGGACATAAATGCACATTAACAAGCTTTTTAAAATACCCACAACCAATTTTTATGGGGGGGAGCGGGGGAAATGTTTTTCCATGTTCCTGATTTAATATAGGACCTGATCCAAAGCCTTTTGAAGCCGATGGGAATTGTAATTCCATTGACTTCAGTGGGCACTGCATGGGGTCCATAATGCTGGCCACTTTCAGTGGCTGAGTTTGTAGGAAAGTCCAGGAGATGCTATGTATTAGTGAGTTTTGTTGTTGGTTTAGAGGCTAAACATGGGCATTTTGGCCTACATCTCATTACAATGGACATGCACCCCACATGGTAGTAAGCTTGATTGAAATCTGGATTTTTTTTTTTTTTTTGTTAAAAGTATTTTATTCCACAAAATTAAGCTTGGTAAAGGGTAGCCCTTTGAGGTATAGCATTTATCATCCTAAAACTCATTTGTGCAAACAGCACATATTTGATAACAACAGTAGTTCATGACTGCTTGGATATATGTGCTGATTTACAGTAAGAGGCATGAATTACTTTTATCTGATATATAGTGCTCTTCCCCTTCTTCTCCCAGACTTTGATCTAAAATAGCCCATGTCCTTTGACCTCCAGGGTACAGTGTAAGGTGCATCTATTGACATTGCCTACTCTTGCAACATTTGATGATGATTTTAAAGCCCAGGCTCTGAGAGTCATGTTATGTAAAGTTCAGCTTTGGGTTAAAAAAAAAAAAAAATTCTTATGGTTGTGGAGAAAAGCTTGAAAATAGGAATCCCTAAAGGATCTTAAAAAAAACAAAAAACAAAACAAAAAACAAAAAAACCTTTAAAATAACTGTCTTAAAAAGCAAGAGATTTTTAAACATATGTCATGATATTTTGGAGCCTGTGACCAACTGCAACTTTGTGTTTGCTCCTTGCACCCTATTGTAGTAATCTTTGTAAAAAGTATACCTTGTGAGCTATCATTTGAAAAATCATTCTTTGCTGATCATTATTGTCCCGATAAAATATATGGCAACGCTGCTAAAGTTGTAAGATTCCACTGTATGGTGTTCTTAAACATGATTCAAGTCTAGGGAGTGGCCAAACCAGTTCCTCAGACAAAAGGCAAGCAGACACCATAGTCACGTATAAACAGAGTCAAATGGGCTATCAACTGCTAAGTGGCTATTCATTGGTAGATAAAGGGACATGGGCAGAAAACCTACATCTTAGCAAAGAAAGAGCATGGAGTTCCCATCCATACAGTGTGCCTGTAGTCATGTTCCCAGATGCTGAAGCTTCTTAAAAATTGGGAGGGTTATAAAAAGGAGGGGCAGACACGCCAAAGGATCCTTCCCTTTCTCTCTGCCCATGGCATTCAAGACACGTTAAGAACAAAAGAAGCAGCATTGAACAAGGTGAGGGGGATCCTGACTGAAAGAAGTTCAGCCACTAGAACTGCTGAAACGTGGTAAGAGATTTTTTGTTTGAATTAACCTTAGTTAGGTAAATTAAGCATTAGTTGCAGTTTTACCTTTATTTTTCTTGTAACCAATTCTGACTTTTATGCCTCATTACTTGGAGTCACTTAAAATCTGTCTTCGTAGTTAAACTTGTTTTAATCCAGTGTGTTTGTTTGGGAAACTCCATTTGGGATTAACAGGATATGGACATATAATTTCTATTAATAAAATGCTGGACTTTATATGAGCTTGTATTGTCCAGGAGAGGGCTGGGGAAAGTCTGGGATTGGGATGTGTTGGGGTCACCCTGCAGTGTAATTCAGGCTAATGAAAGCCTGAGTGTGACTGGTGGTTTGCGAGTGCAGGCAATTTGGGAGTGACTTGCATGGTAAAGGCTGTTTTTGAGCAGTCCAGGAATAGAAGCAACAATGACAAAACAGCGTAAAGGGTATCCCAGGTTAGAGTGCTGGGATGACACAGCTACTCACTAATATAGATTGTACTCTGGGTATGTGTCACATGCATAGTTTTGAACACATGATGTTGGCAATACTAATCTATCTATCCATGTATTGGTGAAGGGAGGCATTTGATGGAGACTGAGGTCTCTGGCAGTGAGTTATGTTGGGAGTCAGGCTTGTTTGGTGGCTGTGGAGGTAGCTGCTACTTGATTTATTTTCTTAAAATAGATCAAGGGCATCTTGCGGACAGGACTGAAAGTCTCACTTTCTGACACTGGTACCAACTCTGTCAGCTCATGTCTTTTGCAATCCACCTTCAGTCTGAGTTTTCCCATTTGAGCTACTTGTGTTTGCTCAGAATGACTTCTGAGAACATCCCTGGCTGCAGACAGCACCTACTCATTAAAATTGTGGCTCATAGGGATGTCCTCATGTAAATGACCTTTTATGATTCATTAAACTATTCCTCCTCTTCGAAGAGGCTGGTATCACTCTTATTTATATATGCACTGTGTAAGCTGTATAGGAGGTAACGGTGTGAGAAGAACAAGGATTTTGCCCTATTCTGCCACACCTCAAGACAGTATAGCTTCTTATAGGTTAGGCAAAATACCTAATGTAATTACCCCACTTATTCATGCAGGACTGAGATCATTTCCCAAATTAGAGGTGAGTTGTTATGTGAGACAGTTTATCTTAATAGCTCATTTTTCATGAGGTGTCAAAAATAACCACTTTATTTTTTCCCCCCTGAACTATATATAATTAAAAGTTGGCAATACTTGCTGAGCAAGTAACTGGCTCCCATATGAGAATTGTTCACGAAGTCAAACATTGGTGAGTTTTAAAGAGTTTGTGGGGGGGAAAACGTTGCTGATGTGCAGCAAAATGATGACTGCTAATATTTTAACTGCCTACACAGTACTCAGGATGTAGGGCATCCTCAAAGTTGTCTGGAAAGAGAGACTGTGCTACTATATGGAGAAAATGCAGAGGGTGTCCATTTGGTCATAGGTGTGAGATTAGGGCTAGGAGTGGAGGAATAGGTGAACAAGTTTGGATCAAATTAAAAAAATAAAGCATGGAATTTGAACATATTATAAACTTTTATATAAACACACACGTACACGTGTGTGTATGTATATATAACGTAAACATTCATATACATTTCCCCACTTCATTTTCTTCTTTCGGTGGGAAAGAAAAATAAAACTTTCAACATATGAAAGTGTTGGCTTAATTTGTGGTATTTCTTATTAGGTTGAAAACATCGAAGTCTTGGCTGTGATTTGAAAACTCACCCTTGTGCTGTTTCATCTGGGTTTACAAAGCAAAATGATTTGGAAAACAATGCAAATATAAAGATGTTTGGATAGCCAAATGTTTTGATATTTGTCCATCAGACGTAAAACTTAGGTCAGAAGTCAGACACACACTTTTAAGATGATGTAGAAAAGGTGCATAGTTTTATGGGATGTGAATTCCTAGTGTTAATGACCACCTGAAACTAACTTGGAAAAGCCCATGTTTGGAGTGGAGAGCAAATAATAACTAAAGATAATGAAAAGCAGAGACTTCTTGCTTGGATGTGTGGTTACTGCAGTAAGACAACATATTGTAATTGCACATTGTTTTGGTTTCCGGAGCACCATACTTGGCTGCAAAGTAGCCAAATTTCAAAAGATCTCCCTGTATAAAACAAATATTGTAAGAAAATTAAGGAAAAGATTACAGAAATGTGGTGGCTCTAACTGTAGTTTCAGGAGTATTTCCACTGAAGTCAATGGAGTCACACTGATAATAAAAACCAGGGTAAGGGACATCAGAAAGGGGGCCTGGTAGATTTAACCTAAAATGGATTTATTAACCAGAGGGAAATGACTGATGCTTTGAGTACAGGATGCAAATTCTACTAAGCCCTTTCTCATCCTTTGATTACATAGATGATAGATTATTCAGATATGACTATCAATTGAGCACTAAATTAGCTAGCCATACTTAATAAATTTGTAAAATTAAAGCAGTGGTATGGCTGGGGATATTTTCTTGCTGGTAAGACTAAGAGGTTGGCTGTGTTTGTTTTAAGTAACACTCTACTCCCCTCCTGAATAGATGCCTGGTAAGGATGGAAAGGGTTGAGTCTGTTGACTCAGTGGTATGGCTGGATTGATAATCCACCTGGATATAAGGCAGGTGGCAACAGCCCTTAGGCTGAGAGAATGAGATGTAATTCAGGACAGATGAGTCTGCAAAGCAGAACCCTAAATGCTGCATAACACCTTCCTCCAGCTTCAGACTTCTCCCCTGTAACAACAAAGACATCTAGGCCGAGGGCAAAGATTTTTGGCTGAGGACTTCTGTGGAATTATTGTGGAAGTTTGTGTTCGAATCTGTCCCCAGGAGAGACGACTTTACATTAGCTGCTGTTGAAGTGCTTAGCATTTATTCTCATTTTAGAGGCATTGCTGGTTCCAGTGGTATTTTCCCATTTTAAGTACAAGGAATAAATCTGGAAGTGGTAATATCTCTAAAATGGGAATGCACATTTCAGTGTATTCATGTTGTAATTACTGTCATGTAGCTACCATCCAGTTCTATAGATTTTAGTAGTAATTGCTGTTAAGTGCTGAAGGCTGGAATGTCATTGCCTCGGTAATGCTGCTTAGTGCTTCTGTCCTTGTCTGTGTTACCAGTACGAGCAGCAGATAACGCAACCTGCCTATTCAGCAGACCTCTATGTCACTCATAAAGAAAGACCCCAGACATGATTTGGTGAAAAAGGTACTCGGCCAGGTTTATTGCCCTCAAGGCACAGCCCTAGTGCTCTTACTCCGTGGTTACAATACGAGTGCTCAGTGGCAAGGAGTGGCTCAGTCAGCAGCGGGGGTCTTGCTGTCCCCTTGACCACTCAAAGGTCAGGTTCCCTGATGTTTATATACTCAGACAAACAACTTACATACCACCTTATGTGTTTCGTGACATCTGTTTGTTACCTCCCCTTGTTCCTGACACCTTGGACAAAAAACATCCTTATTCATTATTCTGTCAAACCATCTTATCTTCTTGCAGATTGGGGTATATCTGTACTACCTTCTGAAATGTATTTATGTAAATATCTAGTGTGGTGGTGTTTTGCAAAGGCCTGGCCTACTCTGGTTCATAGCCTTTGGTTCAGACATCAGGTCTTGCACAAAGCCCAGTGCCCAGGCTTGTGCTCTCTACTACAACTACAGTTATCAGAAAGCATAACTACATAATGTCACTGTATTATAAAGTGTAACCAAAACATGAAAGTTAGGAAAACCTGAATGCTGTGGATTCCATGGTTGATATTTCTGAAGGATTTATTAGGGCTATGTGGAGAAAGGAAATTCCATTTTTTTGTTTTCATTTTGATTCACAATGAAACCTCCACATTGAAAAATCCTTAATGAAAGGGAATGGAGTTGCAGAATCTGGAATTCGTGGTGCGTTGCCTCACAACCTCCAGTCCTGGAGGCCCTGGGGTCTCTGACTCTGAGGCAGTCCGACAAGTTGACTGTTGAGGAAATGACCAGGTGAGCTGGCAGCAAACCAGAAAGGCTTTGAAACCTGGCAGACAAGCAGAGTTCTGTCAAACCCCACCTGGGTTTCATCAGGACTTCTTCAAAATTGAACGGTCTCCATTAAATGGCTCAATTCTGATGAAAAAATGTTTTGCTGGAATTTTTCTAACTAGCTGTAGAGTTAAGCCATATCTTGCACTAAAACTAGTAGGAGTTATGTAGCTAAATCCACTTGTTGTCTTTGAAAATCATGACCTGTACATGTAACTGCTATTAATATTAATGAAAGACCCACCTGCATGAATGGCAAGAATCAGCCCAATGCAACTTAGGTATAGGAAGCTTCAGTAAGTGTTTCTCTGAAGGTTATTGTATTTTAAAGGCAGAACCCAAGTAATTTAAAATGCATCATTTTAGTGTATTAAGTCCAGATTGTCTCCTTGATCTTTTGACATCTCTTAATTAATGCTTTTTGTGTTCTCATTCTTGTAAGCCCATTTTATGATTCCTCAAGGGAAGTGGATCACTGCAGAAATAATTCTTCTAACATGAGCATTATGTTACTGAAATATGCAGCTTGGGGAGAGGTAGAAGGATATAAGTAACCCAGGGGATGGAGAGAGAAAAGCTAATTGGGTAATGCTTACATAGCTAGCATACTATACACTACTCCCAATTTTCAGTAAATTAATGGGAAAATGTTTTAAGTGATTGTGCTCATTATATATTTTTTTGTTTTACATCCAATCTCAGTTTAATCATTTATTTCAGCCTGAGAGAGGCCATCAGAGGTGCATTCTGAACCTCCTCAGCCAACAGAGAAATAGCTTCAAATCTCCTTCTGAAACTACCACATTTGGAATGCAGGTGTATGCTGTTCATAGTTGATGGAATCGATATGAGAAGGCGAGTAGAGCCTGCAAAAGTCTTTAAAATCTGTAAAGTGATTTGAAAGTAACCTTTATCTCTGTTTTTTAATAAGTTGCTGAAATAATACAACCTAAGTAGAATCTATTTTTGTGTATTTTACTGGTTACAGGAACCCATTAACCTTTAAACAACAAGCAAATGCTAAAACTAAAATCAACAGAATGAGGGAGATGAGGGGGAGTCAGCATTATAGAATGTTCTTGAAACCACTGTATCACAAGTAAGCATGGGCAAATCAATTCTGATTTCAAATTAAAAACAACCAGAACTTTTGCTCAGAATTAGTGTAGAGCCTGAACCCAACCTTTTCCAATCCTCCTCTTCCCCCCCCCCCCCCAAAAAAAAAAAAAAAAAAAAGAAAAGTCACTTTCCTCACTTGTCGGTTCTGCATCCCTCTTCACTTCCTGATTCCAGATGAGACCAAGAGAGGGACATGTCAAATTTCCTGAGAAAGAGGCTGTTTTATTATGCAAGAGAATTTTTGATAAGCAATTAAGCCTTGGGGGTCTTATTTGAACTTATTTGACATTCTGAGCCTTGTAGGGTTTGCCAACCTTGGTCACTACGATGTTTAACGCTAAATACAAGATCTCAGTCTCTCTCTATATATTTAGACTTATGGGCTTTAACCCATACTTAACCTTTTACCCACACTTTAGCAATGTTTTCCTCAAGACTTTCAGAAAAGTTGGCATAAACCCATTGTAATATGGAGGTTTTTATTTACAAAATTTAGTTATCTTTTCGCAGTGCATTTTTTTTAAATGGTGGGAGAAGATTTCAAAGAAGGGAATATGTAGAGTGAAAATAAAAATGCTGCAGTTTACCACTTTTTAGGGCTTCTGAGGTAACTCAAGAATTTAGAATCAGTGATGTCTATGGTCATTACCTGAGAACCTTTGATATCTCAGTAAAAGCAGTGAGATACTTCTTCTGTTAATAAAGGTTTATAGGCATGGGCCCTGTGTTTTGAAGAGTTCCTTGCCATAGCTTTGTAATCCTGCATTAGGGAAGCAGGGGCCTGTGTCATCCTCTTGCAGCTGGTCTAGTCCATCTGAAGATATGTGTCTTCACTGAAGAGTTAGCCTGAGTGATCTGCACATGGGTCCAAGAACTTAGGTTAACCTAGCTTGGGTGTGAGCAGCCACACTGCAGAACTATCCCTGAGTTCCAGGTGCTGCACTCCCCTGTGTGTGTTGCTAGGATTTTTGTGGATATAGCCCTTGGTCTTTTGTGCTGCAGAATGTTGAGCCTCTCTATGGCTCTTTCCCTTAGAATTGTGGGAGAACTTGTCTGTCCTAGACACACTCGGAAGGCATTGGAGGTCTATCAGCATTTGAGTGGCCTAGTTTGTGTCCTCCTTGCAAAGTGGACAAGTTACCAGCCCAAATGAAAGTAGAACCCAGGCTCTAACCCACATGCCCAGCCATGCCAGCTAGCCCAAGGTGAAAGCTTCACTTCACTCAGGTGAGAGGTTTTTGTGTGGATGGAATGGGGGTTAGGGACAATACCTAGGTAAGACGCTGGGCTAACTGTGCAGTAACCTTAAGAGATTAATGAATCATTCTGCCAGATCTAAAGAAATTAGTCCTTCAATTCAAGCAGTAGAGGTTCATGCTTTCAGTACAATGGACCCAAGGTCACTATTCCACTGATGACCAAGTGGGGTCAGTTACACCTTGTCTAACTCAGCATCATCTTTGCTGGAATTTTCCCCTCTTTTGGAATAGTCAGTGATCTTTCTACTTCTGATTTGAGGTATAGACCTTCCAGTGGTTCTGAAAGACAATAAGAATGTTCAATTTAATTTCAGGTTTTAGAACCAGGTATATTTTTCACATCAAATGGAATACAATAATTAGCATCTATATGGTGTTTTACATCTTCAAAATGCTGCATGCGCTTTAACTGACTAATCTTCATCACACCCCTGTCATGTAGGAAAGAAATTGTTGTTGTGATATACATTTTACCCTGGGGGAAACTGCAAAGAACTGAAGTGAGTGCTCAGCATTAGAGATGGTTGGAAATTTTTTTGACAAACTTTTTTTTCCTGAAAAATCTAAATTCATTAGAAACAAAATTGTTTATGAAACATTGACATTTTTTACATGAGACGTTTCAAATTATTTTAGTCAAAATGACTTCTCATTTTGAAACTTTAGTGCATTGCCAGTTAAAATTAAGAATAAAAAATTCAGATTATCAGTTCATGAAAACTTTTAAACAGTCTTTTTGTCCCAATTTGGGATGGGAACTTTTTTTGATGTCTTGAAAATTTTCATGGGATGGAGAAACTGTTTCCTGACCAGGTCTACTCAGTACTACCCATAGAGTCAAAGGTAGAGCACTGGAATGAATCTCAGGAGATCTCAGTTGAATACCTGACTAATGCCAGGCACTTTGTGTGACTTGGGGTAGGTTATTTAATATTTTTCAGCTTTCGTTCTTTGCTTTTAAAATGGGAAAAATATTTTCTATGGATCTTTAAAAATAAAACGAGTCCTATGTATGTGATACTTTCATATAAAGATGAATGGACGCCTATCTATATAGAATTCCCAGCATGCAGTTCTGTGATCTAACCACTAAAGTATGTTGCACCTGCAGGCCAAGAGTTATCTAACTGGATACACAGGAGAAAAATATGTCAATCTACTGACTGTGTTTTTTTTAAATATTGAAAGAACAGAATGAAACTTAAACTGAGATGTGTGCAAAAACAGCTGAAATGTAATGCAGTTGTCTCCACAACTGGGCCACACTACTTCACCGCCAGAGATTATACGTGTAGTGTGTAGATAGTATGGCCAATTTCAGACCAAGGGAAAGGAAAAGAGGATATTCACTAAGGGTGCAATTCTATAGTTATTCTGTGCTGAGAATTTCTGTTGATTTCAATGTGAATTTTGCATGTGGAGCAGCAAAGTCTAGGGGCAGGATTTTCCAGAGTGACTAATATTGGGTTTCCAGTTTGAGTCACCTTAGAGGCCTGATTTTCAGAGCATGTGTCCTCAGTACTTTCTGAAATTCAGGCCTTTTTAACGTGTCTCAGGTTGCACCCTTTCTCAAATAGAGGCTCTGAAAATCACTAGTTATTTTGAATATGCTGGCCTTTTTTGAGAGCTGTATGTAAAAAGGTACACTAAGCTGTGTGGAGTGCCCAGCAACAAAATGTTTCATTCATCATACAAAACCCATGAACAGTGATTCATATTTTTGAATGCTGTGTTCTGGCATTTTAATTATTAACCTATATGCATATCTCTATTATAGAGCACTCATGTAAAAACCAAGATGTTTGGCTAATCCTTCGACACTGGGCTTCTTTTTTCAAATGGAATGTGAACTCTTATCCTTTGCTACAAAACAGGTCCCTCAGCATCGGAGCAGACAACAAGAAATTGACATTATACTTGCAGTTCAGAAAATATTGTACTCCATATGTTCCAGACTGTGAGGAGTTAAATGAATCGTGAATCTGCAGTTCTCATAGCATGCTTTTTATTTCTAAACTAATTTGTTCAAGATGGCTGGAGTTTGGATAGGGAATTTCTTCAGATAACACGTTAGTAATGAATATTGCTCCAGTAGGTAGAGAGAACTTTTAATTAAAAAAAAAAAAAAAGCCCCACAACTTTTGGTCTAAATAGCAGTCATAAATATCAGTTGTATTTTTGCCCTGAATCAAGGCCAATATTACAAGCTTCAGAGCAGTCATTTATAGCTTAAGAACCAGCCATCAAATACTACAAATGGCGACATACTGAATTCATGGCCACTTTTTTTTTTTGCTTAACATGTTGTTAAAGCACTTGCAGATAGTAGGGGAATTGGGGACATTGAAGTTTTCCTTTTTGATTCCTCCAGAGATGGCATTTCAGAATCAATGTCTTTTAAAAGATAGAACCTTACCACATATAGTTGATATAGAGTGTATAACGTAGTGTTAGAGAGAGAGAGAGAGAGCAGCATTCTACAAAAATAACTGACTCCAACCCCTCACTCTCCCCGCCCTCCCCCAACCATGCGCATGTGCGCGCTCTCTCTCTCTCTCTCTCTCTTGCACACTCTGTCCGCATTAGTTGTGCCTGTCAGCCATCCTGTGTGACCCTGGGCAAACCTGAACTAGAAACCATATCTCTGTGGTCTGTGCCAACTATCCATCCTCCACCTGAGACTAAGTAAATTAACTCCTCATAGATGCTCTTACCTGACTGTAAACATATAAAATGTTTTGAGAATTCCTCCTCATAGGAATGTTCCATGGTGGAAAAAGACTATAGTTGTTTTTAAATTAAGTTTGCATAAAACACTTGAGAAATCCTGTTATTCTTCCTGTCATCCTCTAAATGAACAATGCTACTATAAATAAATGCGAACACACAGCATTCATCTGTATGGTGGAATGTTTATAAATGACAGCAGCTGGAACTTGCTGGGTCATGTTGCTGTACTGTAGGAATATGTTATACTTCAATTCCTCAAAGAATATTAGTCTAATCTGATGCTGAATAAAACAGCAAATAATGTTGTAATCCATTATTTAGTCTAATGTTGCTTGGAGCCCGAGAGCAATTGACATGTCAGTTCTTGCTCTTCAGATCCTGTTTATGCTGCTTTCATTTACATGGTGTTTATAGTATAAATTAAAATGTTCTACAGTGTGGATGTTTTGAGCTAGTAAACATCGGCTGAGCATGGAGATTTGATGATGATCGTTCACATCCTTCTGAGATTATTATGATATGATGTCTCAAAGTAGGGTGACTATATTTTCCAAATGGAAAATGGGACACAGTGCGGGGCTGAGTTTCCCACATGCCAAGTGAGTGCCCTAACCACCCGGATGTTGGCTATTTCAGGATCTCTGTCTCAGAAAATGAACAGGAAATTGAAATCCTAAGTATTTTTCTCAAAAGGTAATTGTTTTCTGGACACCCTACTTCATAGCCCTAAATCTCAATTACAGAGGAAAGGCTTTGTTGACTTTGCTTTGACTATTTGAGAGACATGTCATATTAAGTCATTGTTTGGATCAGACCTTCCAGTAATAGGCTATAAACATATTGCTTAATTTGAAATAGAAGTTTAATTACTATTGATTATTTTTCAGGTATAAAATAGATTTAAGTTTCCAACGATTAACATTTCCAGCCATAAAGAGTATACATAATATATGATTAAAAAATCTTTGGCTAAATATCTCTCTATAAAGTATACAAGATAATTAAGAATGCTCTGATTGCTGTTCTGGAAGCTCAAGTCATATGCCATTTTCATATCCCATAAAGTACCACAACAAGCTGCTGGGAAACATGAAATACTATGATTCTTCATTTATAATATTCCTCCCATGAGCTTTGAAGATCTCCGATTTAAGGACTTGTGTGCTTTTGTGGTCTGTTTCTTTTTAGCAAGCAATGCTGTGCACTGAAGAATTGCTAATGAGAGGAGCTGAAGTGTTTGACTGCAGGTACAAGCCTGTGGGGAGTGCGTCCTGATCTCTCTCAGGGGCTCCACAAAGGAGGAGATAAATGTCCTTTCCCTACTTCAGTAGTTCAAAGGTTGGAATGATGTCTGCAGAGGTTGGTGAGGAAAAAAACGGAAGTTGAGGGTCAAGAAACACCTATTATTGAGAAACAAATAGAAATTGGGGGATGGGGGAAAGCGTTTCTTGAAGGCAGAGAATGGCTGACATTCACCCAACAGAAAACATGTATTTATTTATTTAGAAATTAAATGGACATACTTAAAAACTATAAGTGTCCTACAATTGGAACAGGTTGGAAAATGGACTTTCCATCTCATGGAAAATGGTAACATTTTGAAATTTCCTTTCATCCTCAATTGGGACAAGAATAAAAATTTTGAATATTACTGCATAACAGAAATTCTAAAATATTCTGTTTCAGAAACTTCAAAACATCCTTACTGAAACATTTCATTTCAATAATGTCAAATTTAATTTCAGTAACATTGAAATGTTTATATTATAATATATAATACATAATTCTAAGAAATATTATATTTATAATTAAGTTGCAAATGTTTTTTTAAAAAGCCAAAACAAAATGTCATGTCAATTAGAATAGTTTCAAAATTTTTCTTCTGAAAATTTCATTGAGGTTGACATGTTCCTGTAAAATGTTTGAATCTCAATGAAACAGCATTTTCCAACAGAAAACTGTTCTGTTCTTTCCAACTTTTTTGACCAGCTGTACTAAAAATGTACTTTACTGACCACCCAGCAACAGAAATTAATCGTATCCAAATAATGAATTAACCTAGCCAGCCAATATATTGTTGCAGCAAAAGAGCCCTTTTAGTCCCACCTCTTCCTCCCTAGGGTTACACCTTCCCTCTTCACCAATATATTGGATTTACCTGTGCCTAGAAGGTGGTGGTGATGAAGTTTACGAGAAGCCTCATTTCTCTTTCATACCCCCACACAATAGTTAGACGCAAGTCAAGTGACTGGCTGCAGTGATGGCTTCCTCCTATACCTGTACAATAGCTACCCCAAAAGGGTAGTAGAGATGAGGAGGGAGCATGGCATGACCCTTTCACAGTGACTGGAAGTATTGATCCTCCTTTGCTTTTGAAGCCTCAGCTGGCCCTGATGGCTTTTTCTACTTCTCTTGGTACGTGTTTGCAGCTATGACTTATCTGCACCTTAGTGACATTACCCAGGTCTTTTTAAACTCCACATTTGATTACTATACATGTGCTTACCTTCTGCAGGCCATGTGGGAGCATTAGATAGTGCAGCCTGTGACTGCTTACCAGCTTGGTAGTGGTAAGTGTTAAGCACATTACACCAGCTCTTTGCCATCTACACTGGCTCCCTCTTGCTTCCAGACGCCATTCAAGGTCTTGACTTTGTGTTTCAGCTATTGTGCATCAAAGACCCAAGTCAGAAGTCCATCACTGTTCAGCAAAGCAATTCTGGCATGTGCTAAAGTCCCATTCACTTAAATTGTCATTAAAGCCTGTGCTAAGCATGTGCTTAACTGAATAGGAATTGGTTTAAGCACATGCTTAGATACTTTAACTGTTATGAAAGTGGCAGTCAGCCAGGACGTTCAAGCTAAAAGACACCAAATTGAAAATTTTAAGATCCTACTGGCAAAGCATGTTCAGCGGAGGGCCCTTGACTCTGCGATTTACTTTCCCTGCTAGTCAAACTGTATTCAGAGTTCTCTTGGGGTTTGCTAAGCTATAGGAAAATGTACAAGCCCGCATCTCTTTTGCCTGAGTGTTGAAGGCAATGTGTGAAGCATGTCGTTGAACTGTGTGTGTGTGGAAGGGGAGGGACTTTGTTTATGACACTTTGGCTATGTTCACACTGCAGCGCTAATTCAAATTAGCTTAATTTGACTTTCAGCAGCCGATTTAAAGAAATAGCAGCAGACTGTTCACACTATGCTGTTTGAGCTGGTCTCTTGCATTCATACTGGCCAGCCTTAATTCGAATTAGAAAGCAGTGCAATATGGGTAGCTATCCCACAGTGCAACTAGCTATGGAGGCTGTTGGGGCGAGTGTCATCGTCCCAGGATGCATTGCTGCTTCCCCTCCCCTCCCAAAGAAACAGGAAAAGGATTTTTGCACCGTCTTTTGCTCCCTGCGATCGCCATTGCTGCAGAGACATGGAGCCAGCTCTACCCTGCACTATAATTGTGATCGTGACAAATACATCATGGCTTATCATGGAGTACTTGAGAAATAGAGCAAGAAGGCGATGCAGATCCTATATCTGTGCCACCAAGGCTGCCCTGCTAGAAGACATCAAGCAGAACAATTCCCGATTGCTGCAGGCAATGAGTGATGCATTAGTGATTTTCTGTTCCTGTATGTTGTTTGCTTTTGATTAGCCCCCAACCTCCTGCCAACAACCCACCCCCCTGTATGTTGCTTGCCTTTGATGCAAGCCTGATTTCGGTTCCTGTATGTTGTTTTCCTTTGATGCCCACTCCCCCCACCACCCTTTCAGATCTCTGCCTGACAAATCCCTCATGAACAAGATTTTATTTAATAAAGAAACGTTTTGGAAAGAAGCAAAAATTTATTTATGAACAGTCATGTCTTGGGTGAAGGGGGGGTGGGGGTTTCTCCACTGTCTCCAGGGGTAGGGTGTTAGCTTCCTGGCCAGCTGTCAGCATGGCCACTACAGCTTTCTGCTCCCCTCCACTGGGCTGGAGGAGAACAGGTGCTGCATCCTGGAAATCTCCTCCGAGACGTGTTTGGGGTGTGGGAGGGGGAGTGCGGCATTCGGACTCTGTCCACAATAAGCCGGAGCAAGTCTGCCTGGTCCTGTAGTAGCCTCAACATCTCCTGCGTGGTGCCGCGATCATGTTCCTGCATTTGACCCATGTTCTTGGACAAGATCATCCTCCACGCTCTTTGATCTGTCTCTGCGGCTGCTGAGGCGTTCATGAGCTCCAAAAACCATGTCATCTTTGTTTAGTTTTTTCCTTTTCCTAATCTGAGACAGTTTGTCAGCAGCACTGCTTAATGGTCGGGCCACTGGCGAGGTGTCTACAGAATGAAAGAAAAATAACAAGATAGCCACAGCTAGATTAGTGAAGAACAAGATTTTTATGTATCAATTTCAACAATGATGGCTTGATAAAATGTTGCCATACTCTGTGTATTGAGGAAGAAGATACCTATGTTTCAGTTTCCATAATTATGCCTTGATAAAATGTAGAAAGTGCTTGTATTTAAACGCCTTGCAGACTGCAACTACAGACCGTGTGGTGCTGGGTGGGTAATTGGCTGGCATCACAAACCCACACAGACAGGAACTGAGGGCGGGTGGGGGTGGAGAATCTCTGCTTGCATTCAAAACCCACACAGACAGGATTGCAGGGGAGAAGGGGATATCTCTGCTTGCATTCCAAACCCTTACAGACTGCAACTGCGGACTGCTTGGTGGTGGTGGGGGATAATCAGCTGGCATCCCAAAACCACACAGACAAGAACTGAAGAAAGAAAACCCACCAGATGTGCCTTCCCTGGGATCATTAGTGCTGTCCTGTGTCCCTCTTGTGTCCCTTCTCCAGCATGCTCTGGGATATCTTCCTATAAATGTCCAGATTCCTTTTGCTAGCTCTTTTTCAAACCTCTCTCCACACTGGCAGCACGTACAGAAAATGGAAATGCAAATCTTCCTGGGGCTTGAGGGGAGGGGACTTTACCTGCTATTGTGACCACAGAGCATCACAGCGTTATTGGCCAGAGTGGTGAAAATGGGGCATAATGGGATACGTTCCGGAGGACAATTAATTCGAATTAAACTCGAGCATTATGTTCACAATGACACTAATTCAAATTAACAAATTTGAATTAGGCACTATGCCACTTGCAGAGGTGGTCTTATTAATTCGATTTTACAGGCACCTTAATTTGAATTAACAATGGTGCCAGTGTAAATGCGGGAGTAATTAATTTGAATTAAGGGACTTTAAATCGAACTAAGTCCCCAGTGTGAACCAGGCCTTTGATTCATAGTGTTGTTATATTACTTTTTGTACATGTGCCAATAGACTGATAATAAGATGTATTTTGTAGCAAAACAAAAACTCAATTTGTCTAGTTAAATTAATTAACACTTAAAACCCAACATTACTTTTCAAGAATTGTATCATACCGACTGTAGAAAAGCCATTTAACCGCCATTCCAATACAAGCATTCACAGGCTCTGGTTAGGCAAAAAAATTATTTGAACTGGAAATCACATTCCACTAGGCAGAAGAGCTGTGCAAAAGCCTTTAGGAATCTTTACATGAACAATTTGCTCCAATTTAAAATTGAATTTACTTCATCCATGCTCATTTGTTTTGGCATATTTATAGTTATTAATAAACATTTATATTTCAGTACAGCCTGGAAGCCAAACAAGTTTGGGCCTCATTGTGCTAGGCTCTATACAAACATAGTAACTGATGGTCCCAACCCATAGAATTTGAAGTCTGAGATAATCTGGTTAAACCAGGGAAAGGTGTGGTGAGGAGGAGTGTCATGGAGTCTAGGTAATAAAAACAGTGGAGTGGCTAAGAATTATGCCCAATCACAGATAGTAATTGCAACTCACCATCTGACTAGCCATTAGTAGAGGGCAGCTCACCGTATGCTTTATGGAGGAGGGAACTGAAGGGAGACAAGGAGATGTTTTTAAAGATTTATTTGGGAGCTGTCCCCATATGTAAAGTGAGAGAGCACAAAGGTGCTCATAGGAGAAGCAGAATTAGAATGTGGCTGTCAAACCTCTAGAGATGATAAAAGAGCAGGGTTAAATGGCCTTTGAAGGCAAGAACATGAAGTTTGTGCATACAAATGGTTTTGGCAAATAAACGTGGTCTTGAGAGCTCCCTTTTAAGGTAGAATTAATTCTTCTTTTTAAGCAAGACGTGGGATTGAAATATCTCTTTCCTCAGAGCATCATAACTTTATTAGTACAAGTACAGTTGTATCCATGTATTGTGTTCACTTTCCATGAACAAATAAGCAATCAAATTGTACTCCTACAAATATACGTGGAAAGTAAATGTTTGTTCTTATACAAATGAGTATTCACACTGAGGGGGTAAGGATATGTTACATGAGATGGACCATCACTTGGCACAGAAACAGGGGGGAACCAAAAGGGCTATTACACCAGGCCTTCAGAACTCAAACCAGACACCTGCTTTATAAGGTCAATAAACTCTTTTCTGTTTTCCAGCTCATGTGGTTTGATTGCATTTTTTCATTCCTCCATAGCACTTTAAAAACGCTGTTCTGAATAAGCTTCCATTCATATTAATCAGTTAAATGTTTAATCTTATAAATTGCCATATCAATGAATACAGTATGTAATGCTGTTAGTCTCTTTATTTTTATATGAGAGATCATCAGTTTCCCCTAACATTCATAAGTTGCAAAATAACTTCAGTGGTTCACAATTCAAAGGTGACCATGATTATCCACTACAGTGCAGCTATTCTCCATGTTAGCCAGTTGAGCTGGGCTAATGCCACAAATACTTATTAATAGAAATATAGTACTTTTTCATCAGTAGATTCTCAAATGCTTTACAAAAGAGCTTAGTATCATGATCCCCATTTTACAGGTGGGGAAACTGAATCTCAGAGAGATCATTTACTTTGGCTGTGTTTGCTTGCCTAGTGAATGAGATCATTAACACTAATTTGTGTAAGCAGTGAATTTAAGGGAATCTGGTGGAAATGTGAGTTTAAAACTCATAAATACGACACTGCCCCCCCTCCCACCCGCAAAGCCTGATTCTAAATGTTATGCTCACCTAATTGCAGACGGGGGGGAGGGGTGTAAAATACCATATGTGTGTGCAAGTAAAACTGTTTAAAAATTCAAATTTGTGGTTAGGAAATAGTTTGAAAACAATTCACTAAAGTTATTGACCATGAACTCTATTCAAAATAATTTTTCTGATAATTTCAGAAAAATGAATAAATTTGTTAAAATTATAAGCTGCTTCCAGACAATTTATGAATAAGTAAAAGAAAGGAAGGCTAAATTTACTTAATACATTATGCCTTATGAATTAGTCACTCATTTTTATTAGCCATAGTATTTCAGAAACACACTGAAAATCATTTTAACACTAATATTCCTCTTTAAATTCCTTTAAACTGTCATGAGATTTAGAACTGGATTTTTCATGGTAAAGCACCAGAAGAGCAAACATCTGCTACAGCCTAACAAAGGAATCAGAGCTTCTCTTAATAATAAATGTGAATTAATGTACCTTTTAAAAAAAGTATTATGGAATGGGGAAGGCTTAAGTCCCCTTTTCACATGGCTTTCTTTGAAGATGAGCTGAACCTCATGTAATAGAAATATATTATTTACAAAATCGGTCAAACTTTTGATTTTTTGGTAATCTCAGGAGAATAAACTTTCTTATTCCACTAGAGCACTAGTTGTCCTAATAATACAGTTACATAGACATAAACAAAGTTAAATACACTTAAATAACTTTTAAACAAATCTAAATAAAACCTGCTGGGCAATAGGCTTGCAAATAATGGACATCTTCAAAATTTGATCAGCAGCAAAGTTAACAGCTGGGAGAGTGGGTGAGTTCTGAGTTACTACAGAGAATTCTTTCTGGGTGTCTGGCTGGTAAGTCTTGCCCTCATGCTCAGGGTTTAGCTGATTGCCCTGGGGGAAAATTCCTTCCCGACCCCAAAAATGGCAGATTGGCAGAGGGCCTGGGTTTTTTTTCGCCTTCCTCTGTAGCTTGCGTCATGGGTCATTTGCTGATGGATTCTCTGTAGCTTGAAGTCTTTAAATCATTATTTGAGGACTTTAATAACTTAGTCATAGGTTAGGGGTCTATTACAGGAGTGGGTGGGTGAGGCTCTGTGGCCTGCATTGTGCAAGAGGTCAAACTAGATGATCATAATGGTCCCTTCTGACCTTAAAGCCTGCGTATATAAAATAAATGGCTTCAATTTTTAGGGGAGGATTTTGACTCTCATAAAGAAAAGTAGCTGTCTACTGTAGAGAACTGAACCATTTGTAGATTAACTGTTTTAACGCACAAATAGTTCAGTGTGTCTACTATTCATATTGATTTTCTTCCATAACCACAACAAGTTCGCCCCGCATCCACAGTAGCACTGATCTAAATCATTTGAGTTGCACTATCCTCTGAGTAATTCTCTCATTGTTACTAGCAGTGGATTCTGAGAGATTTCAAAAGGCCACAATGGTATTGAATTGGTTCAGAATTGAAGTAATCTAGACTGTACTGGTACTGAAACATGTGAAATCTTAGCTTAATATAGTTGGCTCTTGGAGTACATGTAAACTGATTTGAAGTGCTTTTGTGTGTGGATGTGAAGTATTTTACAGATCTATCAGTTTAGCATATGTAAATAGGTAAACTTATCTAGTGTAGACCAGATTTGGGAAGACATGTTCCAACTAAGGTTCTGTTGAGTTGCATACGACAGTGCTATTGTCTGAATATGGATAAGTTTGGAATGACAGAGGCAAGTGCACTGTGTAGATCTTCCACTATCCAACTCCTGATGGTGATGTTACCTAAACAGGGAAAGATGTGCTTGATAATGCATCATGAAATACGTTCAATGAGCTGGAACTCTAATTAGCATGACTGTTTCTTGGAGAAAAGTTCACATTGGGGAAAACTTACTTTTTGGTAGTAATTATATATGTTTCTTAGTTCCTGTCTCCCTCCGTGTTACCCTGACACTTCTTAATTTCCTTTTCCTGACTGCCCCAGAATTCATAAGTACTGTGTTTCTCATTTCTCACTGAAGAATGCTATTTCCCTGGTAACTCTTAATGTCTAACTTTCCGTATGCAGATCTCAAAGTCTTGCAAAGATGAACAAGTATTAGGCCCATTGTATAGATAAAGGAAACCGAGGCACTGAGCAACCCAGTGACTCTCTCAGGTTCACATACCATGCGACAGAACAGGCAGTAGAACCCATGTTCCTAGGATGGTCTGTGCCTTAACTTAAGGTATCTCTATACTGACGGCGGCAAAGTCACCACCGCCAGATTGATCTTTCTGGATTGATTGAGCGGGCAGTGTAGAACCTGCTCAATCGATCAGGAAGTCGACTGAGTAAAACCACCCCCTCAAGTAGCATAGTGCTGCGTTCCCGTCGGTGCAGTGCAGTGAAGACGGCGCACAGAAGGGAAGCGCAGCAGGCAATGGGAGTTATGCAAGCTACTCTGCATAGTTTGCATAACTCCTGTCGACTGCCACCAGATCTCCAGGTAAGTGTAGACCAGGGCTAAAAGTCTCTGTATCCTATGCCTTAGAGATTGCAATTCATTTCCTCAGTCTTGCATGACTGCAAGCATTTGAACTGAGAATTCTTCCTAATGAAAGTCTCCTGGTCAGTGCCATATCCTCTGACCAAGATTGCTCCATCTATTACTTAATGTTCATCTTCATGTCTGGCAAAGGGTATAGGACCTATATTAAATGAATGGTGACCTTGGTTGAAAAGCTTGTTTCCTTTTACTATATCCCTGGAATCAGCAATACAGACTTTAATTAAGAAGTAAAACACTTTTTTTTTTTTTTTTTAAATTGCATCCTGCATTTTCTGTGCAACAGATAATGTATATAAATAGTACTTAGTTTTGGTGAAAAGAGAGTTCTTGTATCCCTATCACGTTGTTCCTGTGCTCTTTATTCTCTCTGTTCTAGAGGTCAAAGCGCTTTGTGATGTCTCCGCAGGATAAATGCTATAAAAGATTACGTTGTTGCCATTATGAAGGAAATATTTCCTGTTACAGTTTATTGCTAAAATGCAACTATAGGACTCTACAATAATTCACTATGAATGTTCCTTTTATGAGTTGCTGGAATTAGTAATGCAGACGGTAGGTCCTGAATGAAAATATTTTAACTACGTTAAATTGAAGTCTGCATCCAAAAAAGGGGATCTGGGTACAGATTTCACCATCTTTCTGTGCTCTCTCTCGATGGTATAATAGGGCAAGTACAGTATGTCCCTATTTATCTCTCGGCCACAGCATAACAGCTTGGCTTCTCAAACATACGGCCTGATCCTAGATAAGGCATGGTAAAATCCAAGGAGAGGCAGTAAAAAACATGATGATCATTTTCCCCTGGGTTTCCATGGAATTATCCCATTGGTGGCAGCATCATTCCCTGCCACCTTGGAACAGGAAGAGGGGATGGGCTATCCCACCAACCTGCTGATGACCATGAATCTGTTGAGGAATACTCTGGGTTATAGAACAGAAGTAGTTCTCTTAAGCTATATTGTTTTAGCATGTGTGACGTTGGCTCACTATAGCAGCCACTCTCAGTGTAGATAAGTGCTTGCTACCGAGCCCCAGATAATGGGAGCTTCTCCTTTAGAACTAACCATGGAGCCTTGTCTTTTGATGCTGGAAGTTTCTAATTTGGTCTCTTACATACAGACACCACAATCCTTGTTTCTGGCAACAAATGCTTGGGAGCTGTGTAGATAGGGGACTATGTAGTACTTAGCTTAGTGGATGGGATCAAGTGTTATGTCTCAGGATGGTCCTGAAGACATAAGTACTACTTTGGCCATGCCTATATTGGAAGATTGCTCCGGTGTAACCTTTTGTATATCTGTAGGATCTGTCCTGTATCCACACTCCCATTAAAGCTTTCTAACATTAATCTATGTTCAGGCTCACAATTGACAAGACTTCATATCAACGCAAGTTCCAATGCTTGAGTGGCACTGTGGGTGTATCCAACTTACGATTTAGCAAAACCAGTTAAGCACAGTTATCCCACACTGCACCAGTCCCTTTAGAAGTCACGTCAATTTGTTCTGCACTCCACTGCTCCAGGCTCCTGTGGGCAAGAAGTTATCCCTCTGTTCAAATAAATAGGACAAATTTATACAACGTATCTTGCATGCAGACACTAATTTAGAGATGCCAAATCCAATTTTTTGTCATTATACAATGTGCATCTTCCTGGTCTTGCCTAATGGTCCTCGATGTCCTTGGTCACTGAAGAGTGTAGAGTCCCAGCTTCATAATAGTTACAGGAAGGTTACCATTGACCAGTGGGAGGTGAAATAGATAAGAGCTTGGCTTCTCCTAAGAAAGACACCAGGCTGGAACAAGGGAACTTGTTCTTAAAAAGCTATGCAAATGTAGCTCAGGTGGTGGGTGCAGCATGAATTCAGAGGTGAATGAATGCTCAAATTAGTTTGGTTAAATCAGAAGTAGGCTGTATCCACACTGCAATTAATCTGAATTTACTCCCACAGTCAAGGAGTTGTATTGGTTGCAAACCAGACAAATTATATCAGATCAAGCATAAAGATCTATTGATGGCAGTTTCCACTGATATAAGGTGAGGTGCAACTTTCGAACACCAGAAAGGCCTTATTCCTTTGGCTTAATTGGTGTAAACTGAAGGTTCACTGCTTGTTGATGAGAATAATGCCAGTGTTCATGCAGCCATGACTGGTTAAACTAAGGCCTTGTCTACACTAGCACTTATGCTGTCAAAACTTTTATCGCTCAGAGGTGTGAAAAAACACTCCCCTGAGCGACAAAAGTTTTGTTGGCATAAGTGCTTGTGTGGACAGCACTATGTCAGTGCAAGATGCTCACTCACTGACACAGCTACCGCCGTTGATTTAGATGGTTTTATTATGTCGGCGGTAGAGCTCTCTCCTATCAACATAATGTGGCTACACAACCGTTCTTACAGCGGCACAGCTGTACCAATACAGCTGTACCTCTGTAAGTTTAATTATAGACTAGCCCTAACTCACCAAGAACAATGGGCGCACTGATATTGTAGGAATTAACTAGTGCAGGGAACGAAGAGGCATATGGAGGTGGAGACTTTGATCTGCATTCAGTCAAACACTTTAAGGAAATTAAAAACACTTTTAAAATAAAGAAAAAGAACAAAGTTGAGGGGGTGGAATAAAAAAAATGGAGTTTGTTAAAAGAAAAGTTTGCTGGAGAAGTATTTTGTATTGTCTTTGTTTGCTTTTCAGGTAACTAGGTCAATGATGGGGTTGGGAAAAGAAATCATTTCCAAATCCTTGAAATAACATTTTCCTCATCCAGTCAGAACTATTTTATATCATTACAGAAAAGTAACTTGTAATACTTAAAGTAATGAATTTTAAATCTTCCTTCTTATCATAGCAGATTAAATCTTTCTTACTTATCTTTAAATAAGGTGGTGCACTTTAATTTTAGCTTGATTAAAGTGTGTCTAACTAAGTAACCTAATAATTACACATCATTTGTGAGATGACGTCGCTTATCTGAATTTTGTTCTGAGTCTTTAAACTTCTCCTTGCTACATTCAGCCATACAGTCCTTGAACAGACTGGAGCGTGTTCATATCAATCCTGGGATTCTTTAACTTCCAGCTGGCTTCTGGTTTCTGACTTTTTGTGTATTTGTATAAAAATTAAATGGTTGAGACTAAAACTCATATGTCATTCAAGGGCTAATATTAACTAGTATGAAACTTCACACTGGATAAAGAAAGCAGAAAGCATGGAAGTGGATACTCTACCTGTAATAGTTTAGTAACATGAGGAGTACAAAATTCATACGCTGCCTGTTGAAAAGTCATTCTGATGTTATCTTGACTTGTGGACATTAATTTGAAGATTGGAGAGTCTTGAAGACATTGTAATGAACCGGTACCATTGACATCTATTGTTTATTATTTAGCTGATATACTTGAAAGTACAATTTCTTTGAAAAGTGCTGAAACTATAAATCTGTGAAGTATTTATGAACAGCTGCAAAATATGGATTGAACATAGTCTAGCTGATATCTATAGGTGATGCAAGAAATGTTTTCCCAAAGTATAAGGCTTTAGGTTTTTTTTTAAAAAAATTACTGTTACAAATCAAAACTAGATTTATCAGTATATAAAAATCAACTTAATGAAATAGCCTGGTTTGTGTATGTGAAACACTGCCCTCTACTGGATGGACTATATGTAGAGAGCTGTTGGATCTGTTGAAGTTGGGTTTGAGTTGTTTAATTTCCTAACTCAGCTCATGAAATTGGTTCTTTATCTTACCAGCTAGTGGATTCTTTCCCTTTCCTAAAGGTTATGAATTCTATATCATTGCATGCATGTGGTAAGGCGATGGTTGCAGTGTCTGTCTATAAAATACAATGTATTTGTTAATGTACCAGCAAAATCTTTACTGTTTAATTCACCTTGGAATGCAAATTCTAATTTCATGAGATTAAAATAATAGCAAAAAATCAGAGACCATTGCTGAGCTACAGTAAGTAATATAGTAATTATTATTTAGAAGGCAAATTCTGGAATCATGGTCCCATCTGGAATATATAAATATAAAATATATAAATCTTGGAGTTGAGCCATTCTGTTATGATATGTATGTTAGTTATCATCCACACATTTATGAGCTCACTTTTCATAATGGTACAGGATTTGTCATCCTGGATCAGCCCTTCTTAGGAAATAAAGGGTAGGAAGAAATGGTTTTCACAGTGCAGAGAGATAAATAGCAGGATCCCCCAAGGATCTGTGCTGGGACCAGTGCTGCTCAACATAATCATAAATGATTGGGGAAAAGGGGGTAAACCATGAGGTGACAAAATTTGCAGATACAAAATTATCAAGATAGAGAAGTCCAAAACTGATTACAAAGAGAAACAAAGAGATTTTACTCAACTGGGTGACTGGGCAACAAAATGGCAGATGAAATTCAGGGTCAATAAATGCAAAGTAATGCACATTAGAAAGCATAATCCCAATTATTCATACAAGATGATGGGGTCTAAATTAGCTGTTACTACTTAAGAAAGAGATCTTGAGGTCCTTGTGGATAGTTCTCTGAAGACATCTTTGCAATGTGCAACAGCAGTCAAAAAGCTAACAATGTTAGGAACTATTAGGAAAAGGATAGACAATAAAACAGAAAATATCATAATGCTACTCTATAAATCCATGGAACGCCCACACCTTGAATACTGCCTGCAGTTCTAGTCACCCTATCTCAAAAAGATATATTAGAATTGGGAAAAGTACAAAGAAGTGAAAAGAAAATAATTAGGAGTATGGAACAGCGTCCGTATGAGACGAGATTAAAAAGACTGCCAGAGGGGTAGCCGTGTTAGTCTGTTTTTAGCAAAACAGTGAGAATACTGCGGCACCTTATAGACTAACAAATGTATTTGGGCATAAGCTTTTGTGGGCAGGATGCATCCGATGAAGTGGGTTTCTGCCCATGAAAGCTTATGCCCAAATACATTTTACTCTTTAAGGTGCCATAGGACTCTCACTGTTTTATTAAAAAGACTGGGACTACTCATTTTAGGAAAAAAGATGACTAAGGAGGAGATATGATGGAGGTCTATAAAATCATGAATAGTGTAGAAAAAGTTAATAGGGAAGTGTTGTTTACCCAGTTACATAATACAAGAACCAAAAATTACCCAATGAAATTAACAGGCAGCAGATTTAAAACAAACATAAGGAAGTACTACTTCACACAATGCACAGTCAGCCTGTGGAACTCATTACCAGGGGATGTTGTGCAGTGCAGAGGTATCAATAATGGTGCATATGCCTTGCGGTCTGAATCAGAGCTTTTCAGCACACTTTGCCCACTCCCTAACCCTATGCTCAGTTGCCCTCCTTTATCACATTTCCCCCCCACCCAACAGCAAGTCTTCCAATCCCTCAAACTAGCTCAGAGCCCAGAACTGCTGCCATTATCAGGGCTCCGTTGCTGCTCCTGGAGGCTGCTACAAGCATATGCCTCCAAAGAGAGGAGGTGTTAGACTCTTTAGGTTGAAGAGATAATTTGCTCCCATAGTTACTCATCACTCAGAGTGTAATGATCCCTTTGTGAAACATCCGAATTGGTTGCTGTGGAAGAAATGATTGTTGTCACTAACAGATTAACTTCTTGGGGAGAAAAAGAAGCAGGAGCATGTGAAATCTTAAAAGAAATAGGATTGTCATGCAAATGTCTTATATCATTGAATGGAGGAGAGAGATACTAATTTGTGTATGCAGAATTGTCTCTGAATGGGTTTTTACTGAGGCATCATTTCTTAAAGTACAGTGGCATCTGCAAAGAAGGTTGGAGTTTCATCTCAGAACAGATCTCTTGGTTTGAAAAGTAATTGTCCAAAAAAATCACGAAGTGCCACAGAACACTAAGGGTTAAGTGGGATTTTACCTCTAAAATATAGGGCTGTAAATGCTGGCACAAATGGAACTGACAGCAATTGTTACAGTATTTGTCTTTTCAAGCCAGAAGCTTTGGTAATCAGTAAACCTGCCTTGAAATTTCAGTGTGACACTTGCTATGATTCTACCTAAGAGAAATGGCTGCTGGCAATAAACCAGTTCACAAAACAAACATGCCCCCTGCAGGTCACTAGAATGAGATGCACTGCTTTAAAACTTTTTTGTTGTGAACTTAAAAAGAGGTCAAATCAACTAAACGAGGTACAGTGTAATAATACAATAAATAAATAAATCTGTCAAATGTAGCACAAAGGCAGTAGCTGTTTATAGGAAAGCAAATGAGAGGTAGAGCTGGGCAGGTGCTGCAGCATATTTTCCATTGTTGTTTTTCACTTTCTTGCTTTGGACATGCTTGCTCTCCTTTTGAGCTCATTTTTCACACACATTTGAATGAGCCAGTTTTAATGGCATGAATATTCATGGCAAGTGAGTTTCAAAGATCCATTAATGATTGTCCATGGAGTGTTCTTAAATTCATGGGCCTTAGTTCCCGCCGGGGCAGGGGCTGCAAATTCCATCTGTTTGAGCCAGCACTACTGCTATGCTCTGTGGAGCCATCTTGATTTTGAGGTTATGGGTCAACAGGAGTCTCGCAAAAGGCAGCCTGCAATCATCTTTCTAATGACATGAGCTATGCTCTTAGTACTCTCTACTTTTGTGTTGTTGCAGCCCAGTGGACTGACATCTGGAAATCCCTGCACTTTGGGATAAGCCAACACAGGACTGAATTTGATTTATAAATCATAATCCCATTAGTTGGGCAGGGTTATTAGACATGGCAATAGCTATGCAGTCACTACAAAAAATACAGTGGACAGGTAAAGTTCTGCTGTCATTCTGAAGCGATCTTACAAAAATCTGAACAAATTCTTTCCATGAAAGCTTTCTGGGGTGGGACTTAGTGCTAAAGATAATGTTGCGTTGTTAGAGATATTTGGGAAACTTCCCCGGCCCCCCCATGAAACATTTTTGGGCTTTGTTTATAAAAATGAAAATATGGCCTTTTTCTGATTCAAAACCCAAAATTCTTCCAGTTTTCATTGCTGAAAATGTTTAATTTTTAAAAACCAGTCGTTTTAGGCTTTACATGAAAGTTTTAATTTTTTTTGTCAAGTAATTTTTTTGTTTATATGTTAAAAGTTTGAGGATTTCTTTTTTGTTAAAAATTGTCCTTAGAAACAAAAATTGCAACCAGCTCACTTCCTCATTTTCAATGGCTTAGGTGGTAGCACCTAAGGAAGAGAGAAGAATCAGAAAATGCCTTAGTAACAGAGTTTCAAATTCACATTGTGATATACTGCTCTCCTCATGTCATAAAACTCAGTCCATGAAGTGGTGATGTTGAATGATGACTTGGTGTCGTCATGATGTTGTGATGCAGAATATGTGATATTCAGGAAGGAGAAAGTTAAGGAGGTGACACGGGTAGCACTATCTAAACAACACGCTACAGCACTAAAATGATGAAGCTGCTAGTGACTAGTGCCATCTTTTAGACTCTAACAATGAGAGATGTAGAGATACACAGAGCTTAGAAATTCTTTGAGTCAGACATTGAATCTGGTTTTATCCATTTTTTAATGTAGTTAAATAAAAGTATTTCACTGCAACCTGTGACTTCCTGCTTCCTTGTGAATACTACAGTTAAAATGGGTTGAAGCCAGATGTGTTTTCTGAACATAATAGGTTCCTTATTCAAAGAGCAAGTGTGTGAGCATGACACATCCTGATATCAGGGGAGCAACTAGGATTAAGTGAATATGTTATTTGAGAAAATTAGCCTCTTTTTCTGCTTAATGAATTCCCACAACCAGATCCCAAATTTTTCCTTCCCTGCATTTATCATTCATGTTTGTTTGGCAGACTTTTTCACAATTGCTTTTTCTTTCTTTGCTCTGTGGATTGATAGAAAATAGTTTCTTGTGAGGGTTTTGAAACTTGTTATTCTAAATTCAAATTTTGTTCAATGAATGTAATTTATAGGCTCCAAATTAGCAAACATGCCTAAGGTGTTTAAGTCCTAAACTGAAATGGGGCAGATTTAGGGAGAGAGATCAGTCTAGGCAAAGGTACAAGACAAACAGGATTATGGAATTTTAGGACACCTCAAATCTTTTCCATTCCAAACACAATGGCTTTGTGTAAGATGACATTCCTGGAGAAGTTAGGCTACTTCAAAATGGATCAGCTACATGTTGTTCAAATTTCATTTCTCGTATCATATTCACAGAAAGTAATTGAGTGGGCATGCCTGATTCTGCAGTCAAATCTCTTTTTGGCTTGGTTAATTGCGTCTGTGCCAGGAGTCTGGCAAGGGGTTTGGAAATATGAGTGAAGCAGTGTCTTATCTGTATAACATATATCACTTCTGCTGTGAATACTCAAGTGTAGCAGTTTAACATTCACTTTCCATGAGCATTCATGTACAGATAAAACATGTTAGCTAAAATATCTAGTGAATGTTGTGGTGTTTGGCCAGCTCTTGCTGTTAACGGCCAATGCAAAGAACTGACAGAGGAAACCATTCACAGCACACAAGAAGTTTTATTGGTTCTACAAACCTAAAATGATGCTATATATTCTTCATTAACATCTACTGGCACCTTACTTAATAACTATTTATTTACATATGTGAAAATATAGGGCACTCTGTAATGGTTGTCACTGAATTAGGAGCTCTGGCATTGCAGTTATTTAAAAACAGGCCTGAAGTGGACACATCCTGCTTTTAAGACTTAACCTCTCTTCCCTTGCAAGTCTTCCTCTGCTTTCTCTCTAGGCGTTCAGGACATTCTGTGTGGCTGCACTAATCTTCCATTTCTGAAACCAACTATAGCACCAAACTGCATTGTTTAAGATGTATTTTGCAAAATGCTCCCTAGGAAAACATCCCTCCAGAAGCTCTACCCTTACATATTCCTTGTACCAGAGGGGAGACGTCATTTATTCTTTGATAAATCCTTGGGTAATGAAGCAAGGTAGTAATGTACATGAAATTAGTGCATCCTTAGAGCTAAAGTGTGTGACTCTCTGACGCCTCTCTAAGGACTGAAAAAAGTGTTTGCACCACTACAATGCAGAGGTGTGAAATTCTAAGCTGTCTGTCCAGCAGTCTAGAACACACGCTGTTGTGTAACTTCCAAATGTTTGTGCCTGTTTATCTTAGGTACTTATATGGAACCACTCACCATAGTATCTAAGCCCCTTGCCACCTTTACTGTATTTATCCTCACAGTCCCCCTGTGATGTAAGGAAGTATTACCCTCATCTTACAGATGGGGAACTGAGGCACAAAGAAACTAAGGACCAGATTTTTTTAAAGGTATTTAGGTACCTAACTCCCACTGATGTCAGTGGGAGTTGGGCTCCTAAATACTTTAAAAAATCAGGCCCTATAGTCACACAGGAAGAGTATAGCAGAGCATGGAACCGAACCCAGGTTTCCCAAGTCCCAGGCTTGCACCCTAACCATGGGACTCGCCTTATATCTATGGGCCCAATTCTGCTGTTATCTTTAGCAAAACTCATATTGAAGTATAATTGGGAGTTTCTTTGTATAGGCCCTACAGGATCAGCGCCCAAGTGAGTAATGGATTTCTTGCTTTAGGATCAAATTCTCAGAAGTGCTTAATTGATTTAGGAGCCTAAATCCTACTGATTTTCATCAGGGTTTAGGCAGCTAACCCTGTTAGGTGCTTTTTGAAAAATTTGCCCTTTGTCTTAGTTGCTCAGATGTTTCTATGGGTTTGAATTTGCAAGTAAAGGAACCTTACAGGGTTCAAAAGGCAATTTCCCAGGGGAAGCAAATTTATATACTATCCAGGTACAGCAATTTTTCCTTGTAGGTCAACAGATTAGACTTAAAGGGATCTCAGTAAGAAGGTTTCCAGAATCAGACATTGGAGCCATATGTAATGGCAAAAACATCTTCACAAACCATTTTAGCTGCAGGTTTATTTTAAACAGCAGCTTGCAGATGCTATTCTCTAACAACTAGTCAGCATTAATTTAGCTTTTGATATACAACTCCAATAGCAAGCCCTGCATGGATTTTTGTTAAGCCTTGCTAATTGTCCAGCAGTTCTGAGGGTTATAGATTTTTATCCTCAAAGATAATTGCCTACCTCAAAATGAAAAATCATTGAAAAAGAAGCATTTCATTTCTTAAATAGTCAATTAATAGGCGATTCAAAATGCCATAGTATGGACATGACAGCAACATTCCAAGAACCAATCAACCAAAAGGACTGTAACAGTTGAGGTGAGGTAGGAAAGAGTGTAAACTGAAAAGAGGATTTAAGGAGCATGTTAAAAAGCTTTACACTGCATGTCCTCATTTGAATTATTTTATATTAATTCACTTAGTATATTTGAAAATATTGACCTAGGAGCGTAACGTGTGTCCTGAGCTAACAGCACCTGTGGCCCATTTGTCATCTCCGTAAGGGCACCTCATTTAGATCTCAAACATCAGGATGGAATCCTGTGATCTTCTCGCTCCAGACTGAAGACTTAAACTGCAGACTCCTTCAATTCACTGTGTCGCTTCGGCAGCCTTGAGATCAGTTCAGCACCTGCTAGTCTCTTTTCTCGGGGGCAATGAGAGAGTCATTCAGAAATCAGCCAGCTCTTGTAAAACAAAACAGATCAAAGCATTTAAGGAAAAAAAAATCTTAAAACAATAAATAGCTTATATGCAGGCCTGGCTTACCAGATGGTCACCTATCTTTGCCACAGGGACTCTGATCGGGTTAAAGTATTTGAAGTCCTTTCTGCAGGACCTCTCTTTCTTGGTCACAGTCTCAAGTCCATTCTTTGCTTGCACGACACAATATCCTCATGTCAGAGCTTATTTTTTGCAGTTTCAAGTCCTTCTCTCAAGTGCCATGTCTCCTTATCCAGGTCAACCAGTCTGTCTTCTGGTCTCCATGGTGTGAAACTTTAAAAAAGCTTATTACCTGCATTGCTTTCAATATTGGGGATCTACATTAATTACCTCGCTGCCCCTCATTGACTTTAGTTCTGGTAGAACTCATCCTTTAGCTCACCCACTGAGCCAGAATGCAATCATTAGCAAGCCCAGGAAGATACATATGATATTGATAACATGAATACGATAGTCTTTGAATATTCCAGGATTCATTCACACCTGTCACAACATGGTTCAGTGGTTGGAACTCTAGTTCAGGGTTCAATTCCACCACAGATTTCCTGTGACCTTGGGCACATCCCTTTGCCTCTCTTTGTCTCATTTCCCAGCTGTAAAACTCTCATTTCCACACAGAGTAATTTAGGATAAACACATTAAAGATTGAGGCATATATGGGGTCGATATATATGCACCATACGCAGTGCGTGTGCACACTGCACCTTCACATTTTAAGAACTCCACCTATGTGCAAAGACAGCAGCAGTTTTGTACACAGGCAGTGCAGCCTGTTACCGATGTGCATACACAGACATTTGGATTTTTATTGCGTTTCTTGAATTGAAAACGTAGATCCTCTTAAACTGAAAGTGTCTGGTTGTTCTTTGTGTTGAAAATCTTGAAACTGGAGCCTTAGCTCACATGAATCAGCAAAGCTCTCTTGACTTCTAGCTCATGATGACATGGAACATTCGATTTCCCGTACCAGATGAGACCATTGATCCTTCTCGTCTGGTACCAGATGTTCAATAGAGAACAACAGTTGATGTTGCAGAGTAAGGTGAACTTGGCATATCAGAGCTCAAATTTGTTAATCTTCTGGGAATGCTGCAAATCTTTTTCTCATGTATTTTCGGAAGATGAAGATTGAAGGGAAGACCAGATGAAATTACAATGTCTAAAAAGATTACTAATGTCCTGAATTTATTGTTGTTGCACTGGGCAGCTGTACAAGCTAATGTCAACATTTATATTCAATAATTTAATTATTTTAGCCTCTGAGAAACACATTGTATAGTTTGGCACTGTAAAAATGAGGAAACAGTAAAGCTATAAGGAAACATTAAAGGAAAACCAACTTTCCTTGCTGACTCTTATGATTTTATATTTGGTGTTTTTTCTTAAAGCCCTAGACCCCAGGGTCATGAGAATACACCAAAATCTCAGCTTTTTAAAAGTAAAAGTAGCACTGCAAAGATCAGAATGACAATGCAAACCATAAAAGGTCAAAAGCCAGAAGGCAAATAAAAATAACTCCGAATTAGAGCTATCTGAAGGTCAGCAGTTCTGTTTCTCAGCAATTTTTGAAGTTTCAAATTTTTGTTTTCATTCGGCATTGGAACAAAAGTCCTTTTTTGAATGTTTTCATGAAACTGAATTATATCAGAATGGTGGTTTTCAGCTCAAAAACCTGAGCTTTTTAATTCAGGTCATTCTCTCTTGTCAGCAGTGACCAGAGAAAAAAATCCTTCCAGATGAAAACATTGTGGAAACAGATATGATTCCTACAAAACATCATATTTCAACCAAAGGAAATTTTTTCATAAAGGATCCCAAACAGTTCTACTCCAAATGTATTACTTACACTTATAAATCATGGTGTTTTTTAATCTCATGAATTTTGTGGTGCTTCAGCTGTATTTTTGAACACTTGCAGTTGGCAATACTGGAAAAGTTGTGAGATGATACGTTAAGTGTGTCCAATGAGATGTATCTTAAGTCTTGTACAAAGCATCTACAGGAGCCAGCCATGGGCACTATCCCGTGAATAAGGGAACAACTCCATCCTCACTTCCTGACTTGAAGATTTATCGACCCTTATGTCCGGAAGTGGGTCCATGTGCAGACCGAGACTTCCCTTGTGGTTTGAGAGGCTTTAGATCTAATGTTGGTGGGGCAATATACTGGGTGAGGGAATGGTTTCTACTTCCTTTGTGCCACCTGGAGCACTGCAGAACAGTGTCCAGAGTCTCCCCTGAATTATTGATTGTTGCCTCTTGACATTTTCAAATAATGTGGTTGGACATCGATGTTTTAGCTTTGCTTTGCAAAAGCAGTTCACCTGAAAGGCCATGTCAACTCTGGAGTTCAGGCAGCTATACGAGTGTACACTCCTCTAACTCCAGCATTACCCTGCTAATGTTTGTCATTCAGTTGAGATCTGAGGTAAAAAATGTCCACCCAAAAAGAACATTTCTGTGAAAGTTTCTATTAGCATGTGGAAAAGCAGAGGCTAATGTCTCAAACCCTGTTATTCAGAATGGACTATTAAACACAGTTCTGGACAGTGAGTTACTCCCAAACCTGTGTAGGAAGGGATGATATGTTGTCAGTCTTTTAAATAATCTTAGAGACTATAGCTATAAATTTCCCATGGTAGCCATTGGTTTTCTGTGACCCAATTTTTGGGTGCCTGATGAGACACCTAAAGCCTGATTTTTTAAAACTTTTTTTTTTTTTTAAATTATTTGTATTTTGTTTTATTGGCTTTTGCTGAGGCCCATAATGGATTCAGGAAAAATCAAGGGGCCACTTTTTTTTAAAGATGGCTATAAGTGTTGGAGGAGGTTGGAGAAGTGGTAACCCAGCATGGCCTGAAAGCTAAATATCAAGATTACAGTGGCATTTTCTATTATTCAGTGTTAAAAGAGGAGTCATGACCACCTTAACTGAAAACAAAATGTTCCAGTTCTGCTTTTTCAAATCATTTTTAGAGACTCTTATATTGGACTGAATATCTAACACCCCAGTTTAGATGCTTGTGTTAAACTGAAAGAATGTAGTGCTTCTCAGCATTCAGTTCTGAACAGAGATTGACTAGTCTTTCTTAGCTCTTCCCTGCTTTCTGTTTTTCCAGCCTCATTGTTCTGAGTGTTTCAACAAGAGCTGGATGATGCAGTCGGTATCTGCTTTTGTGTGTATTTGTGTGTACTCTGAATTACTTTACAGTCCTTGATTTGCTCAATGAGTAATGTCACAAGCCATTTGCTTACCTTATTTAGCCATAATTAGCATGTAGCCTTCTAATGTTCACTTTAATGAGCCATTTATAGGCTTCTGCTGTCAACGTGCACAAGTCACAGTGGGGTCTGTGCAGCTTCACAGCTCTCTCCAGGCAAGAACCTGGAGACCATAAAACTCAGTCAGTTTGTAGAGCCTCCAGAGCTGTGACCAGAGTGTGACTTATTGTTAGAGGGTTGTTTTGGTTGATTTCCCTCAGCAATCAGTGCTTCAGCACTCTGCTCTTCTTCTGTTTTTGTGTTGTTCACACTCCCTGAGCTGTCCTGCCCTGCACTATATTGTGGTCATCTGTCTAGAGACAGCAAGGTGAAATGTACTAGAATCCACATGCACTGTTTTAGATAAAACAAACAAATAAGTTTATAGACTACAGCAAGATTTTAAGTGAATCTAAGTCAGATTAATATAAATCAAGAGATTAATAATGAGTCAAGGAGTTGGTCACAATTAACTAAAAGATAACTTGTATCCTAAACAAAGATTAATATTTCAGTCTCTTTCAGTCTATGATGGTAGCTTACCACACAGGCTGGTTGTGATGCCTCTAGCAACCAGGCTCACCTCTCTGTGGGCAGATTCTCAGCCCTGGTCTACACTGACCTTGTGATTCAGTGGCAGTCAACGGGTGTTACGCAAACTACGCAGAGTAGCTTGCGTAACTCCTGTTGACTGCTGCGCTTCCCTTCTGCGCGGTGTCTTCACTGCACTGCGCCGACGGGAACTGTGTTCGCGTTGACGCAGCGCTACGCTACTTGAGGGGGTGGTTTTACTCAGTCGACTTCCTGATGGATTGAGCGGGTCTACACTGACTGCTCAGTCAATCCAGAAAGATCGATCTGGCAGTGGCGACTTTGCCGCCATCAGTATAGACATACCCTCAATCTTTTTGGTATTGCTTAGAAGAGGGATCCCAAGGGAGAGCCTTGAGACAAAGATGCCTCTTTCTTTTAACAAGTTTCCTCAACACCCCCTGGGGGTCAGGGGATCATCCATGTCTGGCAATGGGCATGATTTTTCCCTATCGAGCCAAAGTGCTCAAAGGTGCTTAGGCTAGTCCATGGTTCCTGTATGCATGTTTCTGCAGAGTGTTTGCCTTCAGCTTTGTTTGTCTGCATTCATTCAAGCCATGTGAGAGACACATTTGAGGATATGACATAGCAGAGTTTCATATCTGTACATATGGTAGTATGCTTCCTGCCATGTTATACATAACAATAATGTTCAGTATGTCATGAGCATTCCAAAAAAAGCCTTACATGACACTTTGCATCAGACAATACAGTTATACTGTAAGGGTGAACATGAATGATACACCAATCACACCATATGAGTGTACATGGGGTACAGCGTGTCACAAGTGGGTCTCCCTGCAGGGCCCCTCTCACCTGTGCAGCCGCTTCATGAATCTGGCCTGAGAGCGTTCAGCGTCCATGTTCCACTGTGAGCTCCCTTCAGTGAGTCCACTTAGATGGGACCCTGGGGGAGTCTTACACGCCCCCAAAGGAGCCATTCACCCTGCCTTGCAGTCAGAAGTGGTTCACAGCCAGCATGGAAATCAGAAGGGTTTATTAGTCCTCAAGAAGTTAGTGTAGAATGGAACTTGTTAGCAGATGAATCAAGGAGTTACAATAAAACCCGTCCTGGGGACCACCAGAGCCCACATTCCTGGGCTCTGTCTCCTGGGATCCCCCACCAGGGACTCAACTTTTCCCACTGCCCAGCACCAGACACGCCTTTCCCCCTTCCCTTCCTTTTGTCTGGTTTCCTGGGCAAGTAGGTCACCTGAGCTCCCCTCCTCTAACACCTTGCAAGGGGATGAGTTCTGGCCATTGTCTGTGTGCAAATAGATAAGACAGCCATACCTGCCCTCTAGTGGTCACTACAAAGATCCCACTTCGTCACGATGACACACATTCCCTTCTTCCCTCCCCCGATATCCACTGTTTTTGTCCCCCTCAGTCTCTTCTGAAAAGAATTGCATAGATCTAGTGCAGCAACATGAACTAGGTTATGCTTCAAAAACCTACGCATAGCAGTTTAGTAGATAATTATTTGGAGTAAAATACATTAGCATCTCAGTTAAATATGACTCTTACAGTTTGCCTCAGCATCCTTAAGCCTAAAGCCTGGTGTTGGGATTTCTTAGTGCAGTATGAAAATTAACAAGGTGAAATTCATCCTAGTGAGGAATGCCTGTGCAAGGGCTATCCATTTTTAAATTCCAATTAAGCCCTCAAAATAAAGCAAACATGGGGTGAATTCAGCCACTTTTCCATCAGAAAATGCTGAATCCACTAAATCAAAATGTCATATTGATTTTTGTCTAAATTTTAAGTAGGAAGCCAAAATGTTTAGTTATGATAAGGTTGAAACATTTGTTTTGGCTTTTACATACTATAAATAATCATTAGAGCTGGGCAAATTAATTGTTTTTGTGATTTGTTTTTGTTCTGCTTGCACTTCTGAAAAATTTAGAGAAAAATTTGGTTCAAATCTGACGTTTTTCTGAAGTTTTGTTTAATCAAAACATTCTTTCAGGTCTGTTCCCAAATAGGAATTCAAATCTGGGGTCACCCACATCCTAGGTGAGTGTCCTAACATCTGGGGAAACATTATAGGAAGCATAGCAGCACCATCAGCACCACCACCTCCTCCTCTGTCTATTTTGTGAGTGCCTGAAACTATTCTTGTCAAAATAGCAAATAGTTTTAGATTGACTAAAACTGCTTTTTTCATTGAATAAAGTATTCATCCAAAAATTTGCTTCAAAATGAAATACTTTTGGATTCTTTTGTTTCCCAGAATAATCAGAGATCTTCAATGAAACCAAATTTCAAAATCTTGGAGTTTCTTGATGGACAGAAATTCCACTTTTTTACCAGCTCTGATCAAGAGATAAGCAGTATTGTGTTCTAACAATTTATGGCTCTCAGTCTATGTTCATCTGTAAAGCCAAATCCTCCACTGATCTAAATTGATGCAGATCTTTTGAATTCAGTGAAGTTATGCCAGTTTGCATCATTTGAGGACCTGTCTCATGACTCCTGTTTGGAGGTGTCTGTTACATTGAGATTTTCACTAGCACATCGCATGAAGAATTAGCAGAAGTGGAGTATTTAAAATCTACTGTAGAAAACAATCTCCCTTAGATGAATGGAATTTTGGAAGAATTTTATCAATATTTTGTCATGGCTGGACATTGATATCAGTGGAATATTGTTCATGCGCACACAAGACAGGTAAATGTAATAAATGCTGAATGTGAATGACAATACTTATCTGGTGAAATTGATGAAACAACTTGCCTTTCTACCCTATGAGGCTCAGGTTATTGTTGATAAAGCAATATGTTTGACTGATCTGCTCATTAAAGTTTAATGTTTCAAAACTTATTTTTCTTTCCATCTGAAATCCTTTGTAATGTAGGATGTGACTACACTGGAGGCTGATTAAATCCTTCCTTATATTTTTTTTTCCTCTTGCTGAGAAGGTATTTCTGCACCAATAGTGGAATTATGAAATTAATCACCAGGCCTCATTTGTTGCTGTAGGGGATAAAAATATATCAGAAGGCAAAAACAGGAATTCTATGCATTGGGTTCAGGATAGTGTGAGAAGACCTCTTGATATCATGTGGTCTGTGGAATATGCTTTGCTTTCTACCCATTGGAATTTTAAATCTGGTTTAGCTGTTCGTTTCTGCTTTTGTTTAGTATTATAAGTTGCAGATTTACAAATCACTGAAACAATTTTCTTTAAAACACTTAATGTTAATGGCTATGAATAAGACCTTTTTAGCTAGGAATATATTTCATAGATAGATGTGTTTTACAAGTAAATCAGCATCTAAAAGCTTGCCACGCCAACCTGATTGTTTAATACTGTGTGAGCTGTAGCATGTAGATTTCTTTTCACATCTCTCAACATGTCCCCCCACACCTTCACCCAAATGAGGACATTTGTAATTATAAATGGAGTAATGATTTTTTTGGTTTTGCAGTGGAGCATAAAAGATGAGCAAATGTCAGCCCAGCAAATACATTCAAATCCCTGCTGTCTGGAAACCTTTCAAGTCACTTGCTATATTTTTAAATAGGATGTCTGCTCATTGTCAAAGAATGGTCTGGAATGGCAAATTGCTGCATCTGCCCTCCTGTTTTCATCAGTGTTAAACAAGCTTTCTGAAGCAAGATGTTGCATCCAAAATACGAAAATGAATCCCAGATTCATTTTTTCTTCCTCAAAGTGAACTAAAAATAAAAACCTTATGTTTACAATTATGAAGATAATTTAATTGGCATCAATCCACATGGATGAATATCCACAGCACGTACCAGCACCCTTATCTTTGTCTCTAATTAGTATGCTAGCGGTAGCCTCCTCAAAAAGGCCAACAAATTAATGGGATTTTGGGAACTGAACTGCTACTCAACTCTTCAAGAAGGCCTTCCAGGTCAGACTTAGACTCACTGGCACAGTCATGGATGGCAGTTTGTACTGTCACTATCATCCTATATTAGTCTTGGGGATAAATTGTGCCTTTGGGACTGATCCTCCTCTCATGCTACTTCAGCATCCCTGTAATTACATTTGCTTCAATAGAATTATGCCTGACTTGGGGGCTAATCCAACTCCCATTGAAGACAACCTTCTCATTTGTTTCAGTGGTTCTTAGGTCATGTCCTTTCACCAAGATGATAGGAGAATCAGGCCCTTTGTCTCTAATACCATTAGTGGTGCTCTTTTTTTCATGCTTGGTAAGTTTATTTGAAAGACTTTTTTTAAAAAAGGTTTATAATGTGGAGAATTTTGAGTCTGTTCAAAAATATACAATTGAAAAATACCACCATTTATTCTTAAATATTGTTTTGAAAAATAGGTGTAAAACTGTCCTGGGTAGATGGTTCATCTGTGGATTAAATCTCTGTCCTTCCATTTATTAATTTGCATTTGCATTCAGAGAACGTGAAGTGTTTGTAGTCTTAAGTCACCATTAAAGACAGCATTAACAACTGCCTCCTACAAAGATAACAGGTGGATTATTGCATCGTATAAACCTTCTGAAAAATCCAGCTGCCATGAAAAATACCACTTTAAACATGGGAAATGGGTGGCTCAGCTGCCTGAAGGGAAGGGCAAAACTCAGCTATCTGAAGAGACGTGGGGCTAGAGACGTAACCAAGGGACAAATGGGGAGTTTTTATTTCAAGAGGAATCTGCCAATTGTCGGTATTAAAAAGAATTTTAAATGATGGGTGAGCTGCTGCTAAGTGCACACACTTCGGATATTTCTACGCTGTAGCTATAAGGCATAATTTCCACCTGGAGTAGACATACTCACGCTAGCTCTGACTGAGCTACTGCACTAAAAAAAGAAATGTAGCTGTGGTCAGAAATGTAGCTAGCCACCCCCAGTATGATCCCATCTTAAATGTATGTCCTCAAGGCGGCTAGCTCCTCCCACTGCTATTTTATCATGCTAGTTTGTTCAGAGCTCGTGCAGGTATGTCAACCCAAGCTGGAAATTACACCTTCCAGCTCCAGTGTAGAAATATCCTCAGTCTTCTCTCTATTATTCCATATGTGCCTAATGCTGCTACCATTGAAGTGACAGCAAAGCTCCTGTTGACTTCAATAGCCTTTTGTCACACTTCCTGTGTCTGGTACAGCCTCACACCTTGTAGCCACCAGACAGATTCACTCTTTCTTTCAAAGCCATTCCTAACCTCTAATTTTCCCACAAACTTTTCCTATGCTGACCTCAACTATGTTGCTTTCACAGGCACTGATATCTGAAGTTATGTGACACCTTTGTTTTGTTGTTTTCTCTTAGGGACTCTACTTCACAATGATTTCAGTGAGAGTTGCAGGTACTGAATTCCTCCTAGAATGTTCTAGGTGCCGTCTTCTCCAAGTGATTGTATGTCCTGATCCAAAGCCCACTCAAGACATTGGGAGTCGTTTCATTGACTTGAATGGGTTGTGGAACAGGTACATAATAAACTGTGCATGCCCACCACTTTATACAGCTAGGACTCATTGACTCTTAAGCTTTTTTCTTGAGTAGGGCCCTGGTCATCTTTTAATAAAACTGTATATTTATGGTGCAATACAATTAATAAATACCACATTTCAGCACTTATTGTAAATAACCATATGTGTTATGGAACAAAATAAATCAAGGTACTTTGCATGAAGATCATGGTTTTTTTTCAAAATATACAAATTCATTGGTGCTATTTGCTACTGATCCACATTTTAGTTTTAATGATGCTGTTTATTAAGTAAATTCCCAAAGCCCTATCCACCATTCTCTCTGAGGCATCTGGCACAGTGATAAGTAACCACATCTACAGTAGTCTTCTAAAGAACATTGGACAGACAATTGGGCTTGAGGACTTCAGTATTCTGCTCACTTGCTGAGAGCAAAGTGCTGCACTGAAGGGTAGTGCTACAGTGCTTTGTGAGCACCTGTCAAACAAGATAAAAGGCTCTGCTCCTCAGCTTCACCCCCATGGATTTTTCAGAATCTGGCCCTGTCTGATAAGGACACTTAAAATAATAAGAGAACAACAAGTCTAAGAAGTTCAGCTCATTTACCAAAGGAGGTTGAAGCTGCAACGGTGCTACATGGTTTGTAGTGCGTGTATCGAATAGGAATTCTGTGCACTGAAATTTTATTTGAGTGGAATAATGATAAAGAAAACGGTTTAAACTTTTTAAGACATCAGTTTTATTCTTCACTCATCCATTACTCCTGCTCCAATAAATGACACTGATCACTGTAGTGTCAAGCCCAAAGAGATGACATGGCCCTCTTGGCATGTTCTCTTTGAAGTGGAAAAATTAAAGTTTTAGTTAAATAGCACTCCTGCTAAAATTCTCCCATTGTCTGTTCTCATAGTGAGTAGATCCAACTGATTGAAGGACCTTCTTAAGGTGCTTATGGGGAGTGTAGTAAATATGGTAAAACTGAGCAGAGGATGTCTTGAAAAGAGAGAATATTCAAAAGGTTTGGTGCCTTAGTTTTTGCCTTAAGATACACTAAATGATCTCAGAAAGTGCTGAGTATCCACCCTTTGAAAATTAGGCCCCTTTAAGATGTCTGAAACTAGGTCCCTAAAATCAGTAGTCATTTTGAAAATCTTATGTTTCTATCTGGTTCAGCTGGCTTTTAATTCATACAAACAAATACCTTTAGGTAGAGAGTTGCTGAACATCTCTTGGGATCATGTCTGAAGATTGTATAATTCAGGTGGAAATTACTATGCACTGAGAGATTTTAGCAGTCTTAGGCCTGGCATTTTATAATGCTTGGCATTGCACTGTAACTGGTAATGGAATGATTTTATAAACCTTATGTTTCTTAGTATTACTAGTTCCTAAATAATGAACAGTTGTTGAAAAACTCATCAATTAAGGAGTGATGATGAAGCAGTGAGTTTTGGAGAATGCTGTGTATTAATAAAAATAAGACATTACTATCAAACTATGAATAACTTTGACTATAATACAGTAATACTTGGCTTGTTCCTCTGTTCCGGATGATGTGTGCTAAGTGCTGGAATGGGGCAGGGTGGGACATAACTACCTTAGGCTTCCCACTATCTTTGTGCCTTGTTCTTCCGAGAGCATCCAGTAGAAATTTCAAGCAGCTTCACGGTTTTTAGAACTTAAACTAAGCTGCCTTTATGGTTCGCTTACACTGCTGGAAAGGCATGAAGAGGCTGTAGGGCAAAGGGGAATCAACTTGAGGAACTGTAATGAACACACACATGAGGGTCCAGTCCTGCAAATGAAATTCTAACCACTTTCAGATATCACATCTTCTGATATTCATGCATTTAATAAGGCTGAGTTTCTTCTGCTTCATACACACAGCACAAAGACAGAGATGTTTGGATTCAAAAGCTAAAAATATTCCTAGACAATAAAGGTATAAATAGGTCAACAAATTCATATATATTTTGTGTAGATTTCCTTGCTAGCTTGTATTTTAATTTGCAACTATCAGTTCTGTTAACAAAACTCCGTTACATTTCTAAAATGTAATGTACATTGAATACACATTTAGGGGAATCTCTGCTGATACTGTAAAAGGTTTCAGGCTAATCTAAGGTATAAAAATTTGTCTGAAACACAAGTCATTGATTGACAGGTAAATTCTCCTGTATTGGGTATTTTTCGTGTGCGTCAAAGGGAGAATAGTCTTTGGGGTTAACTCAATTATATTGCATAAATTGAGGAGAGGCAGTTGTATGTAACATTTCTGTCTGGGACCTGTTTTTCAGCAACCACTTCTTCGGCTCTTGTTACTAGCATTCATGCACATCTGTCTGTATGGACTGCTTGAAGGCTAGTCAAATCTTTGCCTTAGGACATGAGTTCAGTTGTCTAATAAGCTCTGAAAGCTAAGTATTATCACTTCAACCAGTCCTTTCTCTGTGATACGTCACAATAACTACAGAGCTGTCTCTGTTTAGTGTGTGTATGTAACATCAAGTACTCATGGCCTTTCTGTGCCTAATATACTGATGTTGCATATTGTGATCCTAATACCCAGTGCAACCTCAGTTATCCAGACCTCACTGTTTGAAGCTCACTGTTATGCAAACAGAATCATTTCCCCATCCCGTCTTTAGATGACGGATTGTGCAGAAAGGGTGATACCCAGAAGAAGAAAGTAGCCAACTAGCTCAGCAGCAGGAATAGATGGACTGGGAAGAAGGGGAGCCTGGCAAGGATCTGAGGGGGTTGTGCATGTACAGGTTTATGCAGTCAAAGGCTTAGGCTCAGCATTTTGAAGGGAAAAGGGCAGAGAGCTTCAGCTCTCTGCCTCTTAACTCTCTCCCTTTGCCTCAGGTTTTGTCTGCTGGAGCCCGAGTGCACCTTGGACAAATTGGCTGGCTTTAGCACTGACACCACTGACTGTCCAAATCCTTGATTATCTAAAGGTTTCAGCTGTCCACAGAAACCATCGGATACTCTGAGCTGTGCTGTGAAAAGCCCTTTCCTGGTCTCCTACAGGTGTGCAAGATGGAGTCTTGAAGTATTTGGCCACGTGCCTTTGAGACCATATGGGGACTGCATTTATTTAGGTCCCATCTAGGTCTCTGAGCAATGCAGAGATTTACAGTAAATAAATAAAACCCTGTTTCTGTTCTTTTCACCTTGCACATCTTAGAGATGCCAGGTCAATCCATGCTGCGATTTACTGTTGCATATGCCACATTTTATAAACATTTTTTGCTGTGTAATGATAAAGGGGTTGCCTAAACCAGACATCAAACATCTGTGGGAGCCTCCAAGAAGAACCAGGCCCTTGGAACATTCCTCTGTTTGTCAAAGTCTAAATGTGGGACACAGCTCACCGAAAAAAATCAAGTATGATTTCTCTTCCTCTTCTACCAATGAGAGTAGACTTTGCAGATGTTACATGTAGGTTTCCACAGTGCACTGATTTAAAAGCAACTTTGAAACTTCCAGAGTCTTCTGCCACAGCAACTGGACTAGTTGTAAAGCTGTTAAAAGAATGGGGAACTAATTTTTCAACTTAAATAACATTTTTTGTTCTTTCATTCTGATGGATCCCTGATGGCGGCTACTGTGTACACAATTAATGCGATAAAATCTGGGTTGCATAGGAGGGGAATAAATATAGGTCTAGAAGGAAAGCCATCCCTGGTAATGAGAAATATTTTCCTGAATCCGTATTAGCCGATCAGTCAAGCTGTATATGCTCCTAGAGATTCCCCAGCCAAAACTGTGGAAATCCATCTTTTATCAGAACAGAGCCCTCAGTGATTTGGGACTGAAATGGTTTAAACTCAGCAAACTGACAACACTGTCCTGCTCTTTCCACTTCCTAAAAGGGGTTTTAAAATAAAGCCCACATTTATTTTTAACATGGGAAACTGCAGTGCATCTTGAGTCAGAAGGCCCTACTGTATTAATACACTGTCATCAGACATTTCAATAGGCTGACTTCAAGAGGTCTCATTTTGGTTGCTTGGATTGTCAAAACTGAGTGGGATCTGACACAGGGAAAGACTTTTTTAAGACTTTTTGGTCGGCATAGCTTTTGAACAGGATGGAGAGTTTCAGTAAAGCCTGGAACTTTGGACAAGCACTGTCTCCATCTGTCATACTTACGTAGCCGCCTCTACCATAGTATCTGAGTGCCTCATAATCTTTAATGTATTTATCCTCACAACACAACATCTGAGATAAGGAAGTACCACCCATTCCCAGTTTACAGATAGGGAACTGAGGCACAGAGAGGCGAAGTGGTGTGCCCACATCACACAAGAAGTCTGGCAGAGCAGGAACTTGAAACCAGGTTTCCTAAGACCTAAGCTAGTACCCTAGCCACTGGACCACCTTTCCTCTCTCTCACTGTGGAGTAGTAAAAATGAAAATAAATACATACTATCTTATTATTAGAGCTGGTCAAAAAGTGATCATTTACATTTTCTTTAGATTAAAATGGTCCTTTTTTTAAAAAAAAACAAACAAAAACATTTTAATGGAACAATGAACTTGAAAATGTTTGTTTTCAAAATTGAAAAATGTTTGGTTTTTTTCAGTTTCTCATGTGGTGGTTCTCCCAATTTATGAGTGGCAAGATGGGAAAAAGTAAAAGAGAGAGGAAACAGTGACTGGGGGGAAGGTGGAAGAGTGGGTGAAAAAATAAAATTTGAAAACTTGGGGAGGAAGGGGGAGAGGGGAAACCTTCATCAAATGGGAAAATTTCAAAACTTTCACAAAACTTCTGTTGTTTTTTTTAACTAGCTATAATTATTTCATGCCTTCATCACCTCTTGGTTGACCTCCAGAAGGCAATAACATACCTGGGCATTGACTCCTTCAGATCTTAGGGAGCTCCAGTTAGCTGCAGCATGTCTCCTGTATACACATCAGACTTTATCCTCTGCTCACTAAAGTGGCCTCCCATAGATTATTGCATCAAGTTCCAGGTCTTCGTGTTTATCAGGGTATCTAAAAAAAATCAAATAAAGCTCAGGGATGAAGACAGTAGTGGACAATTTTTGCTCTTCAGGCAAATGGAAGTCTCTAGAAATAAGGGTAAAGTTCCTCTGTGCAGGAGACCGAACTTCCTCAACAGCCAACCAAAGACTGTGGAATGACATCCTGCCCTCCAGGAGCTATGGACCATCACGGGCTTCCCCACTGTCTTCTTTAAGTGCAAGGTACATTTCTTTGACCCTCACCTTGTCTAATGTAAACATATAGCTTTTTGTGTGTGTGTGTGTGTGTGTGCTCTCTGTCACACACACCCTGCCCCGTGTGTGTATGTACCCCCCCCCCGACCAAACACAAAACAAAACACTTCCCTGCATATATTTGTTCTTTCACCCTTTCTCCAGAAGGAGAAACGTGGGAGATGTTAGTCATGTTGCTTAATGAATGACTGAAAAGTGTTCAGTTACTACAGTAATGAACATGGTATCAGAACCTGAATAGAATAGAATTAATACATTTGACAGTGCCAGTGTCCTAACATACTTAACAGTGCTTTTTTTTTTTTGGTGTGGTTACAAGGCAAAAAGGAAACCAAAGATCGAGCCCGATTTTCCTTCCCAGTAAGGTCGTTTACATCACTCTGGTAGCCTAAAGGGGCCTTATAATAGACATAAAAGTCAATTGCATCCATTTTATGGGCCCCTTTACATAGGTTTAAAAGGACCTTCATGCAAGTGAGAATCAGGCCCGTAGTTTTTAAATACATTCCTTGACAAACTGTTAATTTGGGAGTTGTGGGTGTAAACATGCAGTAAATTATGGGAAATAAAACCTTAAAATGGTTTTGTAATTGAAAAATGAGGAATTTCGAAGCACAGTATATAGAATTAAATAAATGTAAGGAAGTATGAAAATATAGGGTGAAGGATCCCCAGGCAACTTGAATTTTACCTTAGTCCCAATCATGCTGTGCTTCTCTCCATGTCTAGGACCAATATCACAGCTTGCTGGCAGTTCAGATGTGAGCATTAGTGGCTAGAGATGACTGAAATTCTGTTCCATATGCTGTCTCATGTGCCAGTGCCCACAGACGTGACAATATCCACAAGCTGTGCATACTAAATCTGGGTAGTGAGATGAGAATAAGGGCCTAATCAAATTAAAAGCTCTGTATCTGAATCTGAAACGTATGAAAGTCAAATGCAGAGGCCTTTATCAGATTAGTTCAGACACTGTCAAGGTGCTTATTCATTTTAACTTCCTGTTAAACTCCTATGAATGTGAACGCTCTTCCATGCTTTCCACTTTGCCACTGTTACCCATAAGTCTTGATTATATCTCAGTCAGGAGAAAGCCCATCTCTGCATTCAGACACCTGAGAGCCCCATAGTCCATTGCTATTGGGCTTGGTGTGTCTGAGGGCTTCATGCTGAGACTGCACACAATGACTAATGGCCTTTATAGCTGTGAAAGTTTGTATTTTCTTCTTAAACATAATTCCCTGCTCCAAAACTGTGATGAAACATAGAGCCTGAGAAACCCGAAGGAGGTTCAGAGGAGAGAAAAGCTAAGCTTTTATCCTGGCTAGAGCCCTTAGATAATGAAGAGAAGCTAGTAAAGCAGTCAGGAAGTTCAGCATGTCCGGGATGCTGTAAATGTTTTGGGCTGTGCAATGGGTAGGAGGGACTGCCAAGTGGCTCCTCTCACATTTGGTCCCGTGACCCATATGCACACTTCCATTAGCTGCCTTTTGCACTCCTTTCACTTTGCAGGCACCTGCTGTCCGCTTTCCTTCTACTCATTATTGCCCTCTTCTCTATCTCTAGCATACTGTCTGTTTCCCTTCCCTCCCTTTCCTTTTGTCGTTTCTGGCTACCCTATTTGTTCTTCCTATCCTTTCTGTCTTTGCTTTTTCCCCCTACTCCCCTCCCTGCTTCACTGGCTCTATTGGATATCCCCCTGCTCCTTCCCCTGTCTGTCTGTCCTTTTTCTTTCTTTCTTCCCCGCTTTTTGCTGACTGCCCTGCCGTTCCCATCCTCCCTGGTGAGATCTTTTGCTAGCTGCCTCCCCATCTGCTCACTTCCCCCTCAACCTCTGCCTGAAATGATTGGTGCTCCAGATGCAATCTGAGCAGCTCTTGAGGTAACCAGGTGGCAGTTTCCCTCTTCCAGCTCTCAGTCATCTGCATCAGAGACTGGGGCTCTGTCTGAGGCTGCCTCTACCTTCATATGACCAAATGATACAATATCGGAAATTGGTTTTAGGATTTCAGATTAAATTCCATGTAGTTGAAAAAAAGCAATTGCTGGAAAGCTCATTGTTCGGATCTCTTGAAACTGGTCTGGACAGAGCACTAGAAACCTGTCTGTAGGAAATAGTGCAGCACTGGACCGGTGGAGGGAAGGGGATGGTCTGTATGACTAGATCTTTTTGTTTATTTTTTTTTATGGATTCTGTCACAATGGTGCAACCTGAAGGTCTGTCAGAGACACACACAGGTTGGATGGATGATACCAAAGTGCGTCCGAGATGTAGGTCTCTATGTGTGTAAATCTGTCTTTGAGTAAGGATCTTTGATAACGGTTCTGACAGTGTATTATTGCCCTGTGATCTCTTCAGGAAACACAAGTGCAATAGGCAGCTTTCCCTGCTCTCTTGTTCACCAGTTGGAGATGAAATAGCGGAAATAGCATCTCTCTAACAGAAGCTATTCTGGGACATCTATTAGTTTGTTACTGTAGTTTCCATTGTTGTTGTTTCTGGATGCCTGAGCAGACTTGCCAAACTGCTGCTTCTGCAACTGCTTTATCAACTTTTCCCCCCTTAATTCTCTTCTGGCAGATGTGGGGTTTTTGGGTTTTTTGTTTTTTTAAAATTCTAAACGTCTGCATTTGAGACGGGATTCTGATTTTCAGGGGATTGTCAAAACAAACTCAAATTTGTGTGCATGTGGGGTCAGCAAAATTATCAGCTCCATTTGTGCCCAGTCTTAGATAAAGAGGGAGGGAGTGGTTCAGGGAATCCATGGAATGAAAGAGAGGGTGGGAGAGATAGCAATATGCCTCAGAACTGCTACTCTCTGAGGGTGTAGAAAGCAAAACACAAGGCAGGTGTAAGTGTTTATAGTGTTTTGAAACCTGTCATTTAGGATCAGAGCCAGTCTATGCAAGGTTTTGTTCTTGCTGCTGTTAACCCTTGGCCCAAGCTCCCAATTCTTTCCTTATATTTCTATACCCGCCTGTTCTGCGTTCTCCTTATTTTGACTCTCAGCTCTTTGGGGCTCTTTTATTTGTATTTTTGCAGTGCCCAGAGCAATGGAGACCTGTTTGGAGTCCCTGAAATACTACCAGAATATAAATAGTAAATAAGAATAAGAGGTTTTGGCTTCCATATTTTGTTTCTTTACGTGCTTATGCTAATTAAGGCCCCAATTCATCAAAGTATTTAGGCACATGACTAACTTTCAGTACCTGAGCAGTCGTATTGACTTCCGTGGAACTACTTTAGGAGTTTAATGTTGACCATGTGCTTAATTATCTTGCTGAAGTGAGACCTTAAAGGCACTTGTCAGATATGGAGTAGGTATTTCTAAGAGCATTGATACCTTCAAAACCCACTCATTTCCTTTTAGTGTAATTATAGTCTCAAAAGTATCTTCGGGTCCCTTGCATCTGCTCCCAATGAGTTTTCTGAGTCATATCTGCTTTCCCTAAGTGAGCTTTCAATAAGCTTGTGAAAATAGCTATTGTGTCAACTCTCGACTAAAACTGGGGAAATAGAACAAAATCCTTTCCACAAATATAGCAACACACTTTTAATTAATTAGCTTTTGCCATTCTATTGTGTTTTTCTCACTCTGCAAATGTTTATGTAATATATGTTAGGGGCACAAATGTTTGTGGAGAGTAGGTGGCACAAATGTTTGTGGAGAGTCAGTGGCACAAATGTTTGGGGAGGTATTTGGTAAATTTTAAATTTGCATAGATGAGTATTAGCACTGCAGGGACCTTAATGCTCATGACATCAGGGGATAGAAATTCTGCCATACTTTGACTTGCTCCATAGCTATCAAAAAGCCAGGGGGAAAATTTTTGCAAATTTTGCTATGAGTTGGGCCCAAGCCCTGTCACTTTGCCACATGGATGTGGCTCAAGCCACAGCCCGAATCAGGTCTGCGTAATGCAGTATGGATGTGTTAGCAGTGCTGTGAGACCCAAGTCCATCAATTGTAAACCCAGGTTTACAGTACAGTGTGGATGCTCAAGCAAAGGCTTGGAAACAGAATCCCCAAACCTGGGTCCCATGGACCCAGGCTTTTTGTGTGCAGTGTAGACAGACCCTAAATAGTTTAGAGAGTGGGCTGAAATTTTTCAAAATTTTGACAAAAGGGGGGCAATTTTTCAATTGCATTTTGAAAATGGGGACTGTGTCCTCCTCATAGCGACAGGTAGTAATGACCCTTTTCTTATAAGCTGCAGCCAATGGAAACTCCCTGTCTGGTACGCAGTGACAACCAGACAGCCCTCATCAAACGGGACACTTATCTCACGGATGGTGATGGCTGCTCTGTTCCCAGATGGAAGGGTTTTGCCTGGCATCAACAGTGCTCATGGTCTTGCACGGTCTCATAGCAGAACTTGGACTCTGACTTACCTGCCTAGCAGGGTCCTAGGACTGAGTCAGACTGATTTATGTGTGTACGGAAGGGAGCTTCAGGTCAAAGCCCTGGCTTAGGGTATGTCTACATTGCAGCATAAGCCCAGGGTTAGTAGAACTCAAGTTTAGCAGATCTGGGGTTTGTTAATGGCTTGGGCATCTACACTCGTTTGTAATCCCAGGTTAGGAATTGTTGAATCCTGGGTCCCACCTGGGACTCCCGTATCTACATTGCATTAGGTGGGCTGTAGTCCAATCACCATATCCCAGACTTTCTAGCACCCCCCTCCCAAAATATAGCTGTTCTAGCCCTTTGTTCATGGTGCAGTGCAGGAAAACTTGACTATCTACCAAACTTCACTTTCCAGAAGACAAAGGAAATTGGTTTGTGGGATACTTTTTGTGGACTCCAAGATCATGAGTCTAGTGGGGCTGCATCTACACTACAAAGCAATAGGGGTTGACTCAGGGGTAGACCCTCCACCCCTGTGTGGTCCTGGGACCCCGGGTCAGAGCTCGGGCATAGCACGACTTGTGTGTAGACAGAAGGGCAGTTACGCTTGAGCCTGAGTTCAAACTCTAGGCTTATGTTGCAATGTAGACATACACATAGAATACATAGTTCCTGTTCTTACCAATGCCTGGACTATAACATTGAATGTGGTGGTAACTTTCTGTATTTGGCAGTACTTGGAAGGTTCAGAACTTGGATATGTCTTAAATAAGTATTCACAATTCAGATGCTTCTCTGAACCTACTTGTGAGTCTGCAAGAGTGAGCCAAAAACTCACATGAACAAGGTTTCCAATGCTTCTTACTTTTAGTAAGGCCCTACTTTCCATGAGCATAGCCTTTTGATGTTCCATCACTTCCTCTTCGAGTCTAGCCTTCGTCTAGAAATGCGGAATTATAAGAAAATGGAAAGTAGTGAATACAAAATGTGAGGCAGATTTAGATTCTCAGGAATGGTTAGGTTCAACATCTTTAATATCAAAGTTATTTTTTATCTAAACCTGATCGATGAACCCTGACTTTCTGTCAGAGGCTTAAAAAGTAGGTATGTCTTGCACTGGACAACTTTTTGTTTTGGTTCATCTGAGAGTGCTGGATTCCAGCATAGATGTTCATCAGGCAGCTTATTGGTGCAGTAAACATACTGCTCTATGGTAAGTCTAGGTTTATTGTCTGGTTGCAGGCTGTCCCTCTCTGGGGTAGGCACAGGTACGGTATTCAATCTCTAACTGAGAAACAAAGTGTGTTGCTCAAAATGTAACCATTTTGTTTCATTTAGGGAATGTCATTGTGGCTCCAAAGGCCCTGTTAAGCCACATCTGGACTGAAAAAAAGGTAGTGATCATGGGAGGGATAGAGTTCAAAGCAGTATTAAATAGAAAGGCTCTGCAATCTATTGGAGCACTAGAGGACCTCTAAAAGATCATATATCCTAAGAAAAAATTAAATAAGCCCCCCACCCCATCCATTGCAAAAATGGGGTGCAAGTGCTATGCTTCTTCATCACTGATCCAGGGACTGACAGGAATGGTGAGATGAAAATCATAGTCACTAGGACTGTTGAGTGGGGACTAGGATTAGGACACAGAATACATCAGCCTTTGGGTATGTAGAGTTTTTGCCTTGAGTTAAGTGATTGCCAGTTAAATAAAGGTAGCAAACAAGTTTGTAAATAGTCTGGATGCTCCCCAACAGAAACAGATGCTGGGGTTTTTTTTTAAGTCTTAGAAAAATATTAGAAAGGAGCCTGATCCTGCTCTTGAATATATGTACCAGGCTCCCACAGATGTCAATGAAAGACCTAGCCATATGTTATATGGCAGAAGGTAGCCTTATAGCTTTTGGGAGAGGCATGACATTCTAGTTGATATTTTGTGTAATCAGAACATGTAAAATTTCTGTTGATTAAATTAAGTCAATATATTGGGGCAGGGAAAACCTCCTGCCTTTGGGAATGAATTCACCCATATGGCCTTGGTGCCTTGAGGTGCTTTGACAATGGAAATCAGCTGTAAAATAGCTTACATTTAAGTTGGATTTGTGGTGTAAAGCAGCCGGAGTGTACCACTGAATCCAGGCCTCTGAGTTTGTAGCTACTCCAAGCTCTTCAGAAGCAGGTAATGAACGAACAGATTGGCAAAAGTATTTACCTGTTCATATCACCATGACCATGGGAGAGTTAGCTACAACCTGATTTGGGATATTCAGCACCCACATGTAATAAACTTTCGGAGACATTAAAGTTGTGCGGAGTTCATAGCCAATTCCATTGCAGTGTCTACCTGCACAGACTAATGAAGTCTGTGTTCATGTCAACCTGCTATGTAGATAGGTTAATTCATTTACAGAATTAGAGAGTAGCTGTAAATGGATTTCTGAGCCCCAGTTGAGAGAGACCGTCAACAACACAATGAGGGGTGATTAGACTATGTGATGACTATTAGTTACAAGCCCCTTGGTACCTCCTTAGCCCATCTTATCCTACTGAAGGCATATTCTGGCTCCTACACTACTGCACCTGTTCTTTGTGCAGCTCTCTGATGGCTACTGTAGATGGCAGCAGAAGCTAAATAAAATACAAAGATCCTGCAAAAATATTTAATTAAACCATTGTTTGGCGTTGCCCTCAGTCTGTTTTATCTCTCGGTCTCTGCAGGCTGTTCCAGAGGGTTGAGACGATTACAGGTGGCAGAAGCCAAATTAAATAAATTATATAGAGAGTTAAGCTTTCGTTGGTAGACAGTTTGTTTTTTGTCTGGAGGGACTGTGGCTGTGTTGGCTCTGAGAATATCTGTCAGCCAGGTGCCAGAAGCCAGTTTGCAGGCTCTGTGTTTCTCTGAATTCCCCCTGCCTGCTCCTGTACATACCACTGTGTCAGAGAAAGGCCAGCAGCAATGCTGACAAATTATTTTTAATGTTCTGTCTCTGTGAGTGAATTATTTTCCCTTCTCTCTGTGTAACTGCTGTTAGCCGCCATGGGAGAAGGCAAACAAGTATAATGCAAGATAAAAATCAGGCAGAGTCACCCTTCATCCCTTTCATTCTCCTTTTAATGAGCTGTAAGACTGGCATATGCTGGTGCTCCACCCTGTGTTTTAAATCTCACCCTGAAGGAATCTCTGTAAAGTGGGCAGCTACTGGCATAACTGACTACTAAATATCCAGCTCAGAACAGCTCTTGTACACTTTAGAATGCACAGTCCCTTTTCACAGCATGAAGTTCCATAAAGGCTAAAACACAAGACCTGGATTTCTTTGGTAAAGTGAAGAGCTTCCATACATTCTTCATGGCAGCAGTTTCTTTATATTCAGTGAGAAGCAGAGCTGCTAAAATCCTATTAATCTAATATAGTTTTCATACAAATAGAATTTTGCTCAACTTCTGCACATTTAATTGATTATTCAGGATTTTAGTTAAGTATCTGATCAGCTTTAATTGATAAGGAAAGCCACTAATCTGACTTTCTTCTCTAGGGCTGCACCCTACATAATTTCTGACTCACTCTCTCTAGTCTTTACTTGGCTGTCTCCAGAGAAGAGGCTGCCTGTATTCATCTCCCTCGGGAATTTATTGCAATATCCAAGGGTTGTAATACCTAAGACATGGGGTAAAAATTTCCAAAGAATCTAGGTCACTAAGGAATTTACATCCCTTTTGGACTCCTAAGTGACTTAGGTGTGTTTGAAAATTTTACCTCGTGATCCTTCCTTTCTTAAATCATTATTTCTTGTCCTACCACATGAAGATAATCATCCTGTCCTTCATCAGCACTTGTTCTTTGGGAGCAGCATTCATTCTTGCAGTGGCCGTGTCCCCACTTTGAGTCCAGCATGTTTGAAAGGAGCTTCCTGAATACTTGATTCTCTCATTCTTTCTTTGTTATTGTTTTTAACACTTTTTGATATTGCTGAAGTATCTAAAGGCCCCATTGTTCTAGGCACTCTATAAAATTTGAGCAAGTGACAGTCTCTTTCCCAGTTTTTGTTTTGTTGCCACTTTTCTGTTTTTTCTAGTTTTTCATTATCTTGCTTAAACTGTGGGGACCAGCATCACTCACTATGCTTTAGGGATTGTTGTATCAGGGCTATGTAGTGAGTGCTCTTTCTGAGGTATGAAGATGACAGGTCAAGAAAACTAGATGGATTAGTAATGACTGTGACTCAGAGAGGTGAGGATGTGGTTTTTAACCAAAGTAAATGTACACATTTGGAATGACAAAAGTGAGGGTAATGAAAGGTTTCCAAGATAGACAGCAGCAGGGCCAAAGACAGAGGAATGCTTTTAATAAGCATCAGTAAAAGCTATATGAATCCCACAATGAGACAGCCCAAAATCACAGGTCAGCTACAATGAGAAATGAGTATCATTTGCTCAGCATTTAATGATAGAACACGTTGGGTGGAGAGGAGATCTGTTATAAATATCTTGCCCTTCTTTAGTGCCTTCTACTAAAGCATTTATGACCCCTGGGAGAGTTGAACCTCACACCATCTCCAGTGAGAGAGGTAATTTCACATATGGAAACACAAAGGCAGAGAGAAACTCGGTGACTTGTCCAAGATAACACAGCGACTATATGGCAAAGCAAGTAACAGCATACAGATCTCCAGACTTCTGGTACTGTTCCTTAGCACTAAAAAACATGGATATAAGTTGCGGTTTTAAACATTTTGGGTAGTTTCCAGTCTATATAAGAGTGAAGATTGTTGGTTACACTACAGATGTGGTTTGGTAAAAATAGAATAAAATTTTAGGCCCTTGTTATTGAGGGGAAGAGGGAGAAGGGCTCATTTTCACCATGTGCATTTCAATTTCAGTACCAGTTGTGATACTCCAGTGATAGCAAAGGCTTTTACTTTGTACTTGGCAGTTCTTCAGCCAACAGCCTCTTTGGATGCTAATAAAATGGATTGTGTTATACTTCTGTGTTGCAATCCTTAAAGCATTTATTGATGGGAATCTTTTAATTCCCAGAACAAGCAGAACAGTGGCAATGGAACAGTTGTGGAGTGACAAATTATCTGTGATCAGGATGGTTGGTGGAAGGTTGTACTGTAAGGAACATAAACTCGCTATTTGGATGTTCATCTGTTATATCCATTGATTTAAAAGCTCCTTTGGTAGAAATAAGTAAAGTCCAAGCTATGTATAGATTATGATGCAGAATTCGTTAATATTGTGAAGGAAAAGCATCTAAATGTAATAGATTCACATGCTACATTACTCACAACTAGCCCAAAGCATTGCAGTAGTAGTTCTCCTCTGACCCCAGTTCCCAAAAGAAGTGGATCCATTAGGATATAGAAAAAGTAAAATACATGGACAAAAAGATACACTTCTAATGATTAATATAGATTTCTTAGAATGACTTTGACTCAAGCCTCCTAAAGCACTTACCCGTTCTAGAGGTGTGCTGTTAGGCTGGGAGCTGAATATATAGTCTTAAACTATGGCTCTCATTGACCCTGCAGGGAGCTTTCCACAGAAGAATTCTTGTGCCTGCGCAAAACCCCAGTGAAGTAGGCACAGGAGTCTGCCAGCATCAAGATCATTGTAGGATCAGGGTTCAAGTATCAAGGCATTTGTATGTTGATTTGCTTTTCATTTCCAACTACATTGATAGTGTCTCACTCTACATTAGTGCTACTAGCATATCTGACCAAAAAGAGCAAATGAAGGGAAGACATTCACCAACACTTCCCCTGTTTGTTGCAGCACACGCGTGCATGTACAATAAATGAAATCAGGACAAATGTTACACAAAATAAAAACAGTGAATACATTTTTGGGTAACACCAGGCTGACATATTTTCCTGCTTTACACATGTCATCAAAGGGGATTCAGCAGATGTGAATTCGGGGCTCAGTTCTGTTCTCATTGCATTTTCTTAGAGTATTATTGGTTTCGGTCAGTGCAGGAGGTATGTTTGTTTTACATAATGCAGCAGCCATATATGCTAAACTATTTGTTAGTGTTTCATCAAACAATTTGTTTTGCTTTAGATCTGTTTGGTGCCCTTGTTGTACTATTGAAGAATATCACACCGCACTTTAATCTTGATTTCTGCTTGCATCTTGTGCTACGAGATGAGTATAATTCTTTGCGATGCAGTCCAGACCCTTGTATTTATTCACTTATTTCAGTTTTAGCACAAAGGGCTCAAGCCTGCAAAGATCTCAGCACTCTGTCTCCCATCCACTGAAGCACTTCAGAGTACATACTTAACTTTAAGTGCTTGAGTAGTCCCACTGACTTCAATAGGAGTATTCGCTTGCTAAAAGTTAAGCATCTATTTACATGCTTTGCTGTACCGGGAATAGAGTGCTCCGCACCTTGAAGCCTCAAGCCCCTAAAGTGACAGAAATGGTGCCTCTCAGGCTCTCAGCACCTTGACAGATACCTGCAGTCACAATCCACAGTAATAACAAAAGCTGAATTTTATGGTGGGTTGCTCCTTTTTTCTCCTCTTCCTCTAGCATTGTCTCAAGCTGGATTATAATTAGTCTTTCCTCTATCTTGACAATTTTCCCATTCTACTCCACTTGTTGCTCTCAAAAGCACGTGCTGAATGTCCTTCTCCTAAAATGACAAACCGTCTCTAATAGGCTAATTCTAAAACAATAAATAATTCTTAAGACAGCACATGGGTTCTATTTAGCAAGATAATGTCCTACCATTTGACGTTTACCAGTCGTTGGGGTTCTCTTCCTGTTAGTTCTCCATGAAATAAGCCTTTGATATGCTTTGGCATGTATCCTCCAGCAGAGGGGTAATCACTAAAGCATCAGATGATAGGGAAGGATAGATAACTGGGGGAATTTGCTGCGTTCAGGTTATGCATCACTCACACCTAGAAGTAGGGGCAGTTGCCACCATCAATAAATGGAATGAGAAAAGCCTTGGGGGCCTGGCAGCAGTATAAACATAAAAGTAAAGAGCAATGAAGGGAAAGAAGCATATAATAAAAATATTACTTAACAGCCCTTTGATTTTTAATGTACCATTTGCATTTTTTCCATACATCCCCATGGTTTAGGGAAAAATTAGCATATCCTTGCCCTCTTTTCTCATGTCAGTGCTCTAGCTGCTGTTCTACAATATGCAAGTCATTATTTTTTTAACACAGATTCTGCAAAGAATCTGCATTTGTGGAACAGACGTTTGTTTTTTATTGTAATTTGTGATTATTATTTAGTATATAAATTGTCCACAGTTCAACCCACAGTTGTGCTAGGTACTTTTCACTCAATAATCATGCAGATTATTACCTCAAAGAGCTTATAGTTTAGTATCCTGTATTGGGATCTGCATGGGCATTTAGGGAGTTTACCTGCATGTCTATCAGTGTAGAATGAGAGCATAAATTGATATCACAGATGAAGGAGTAACGGCAAAGATGCAATACCAACTGCATGCTTCTGTTTTATTTTCTGTCTCATTCTTCCCTGTTATCTATTTTTAGGGAAAATAAAACTCCTGTGTCCACTTGTCATTATTCTTTTTTTTTTTTTTTAACCTCTTACCTTTTCACTGTTCATTGTTTTGTTCATATTGTAACTCCAATCTATGCTTTATTTTGGGTTAATTTATAACCTTGGCCTGTTGGTCTTGCATTACTATTTATTCTGCATACGTTATTACATTGTGTTTATTATGTCTTTTTGAATCTTTTTCTCTCTCCTCCACTCATGATCTTGTAGGACCCAATCCAGCAAGGTGCTTAAGCATATATATGTCTGTCTCCTGGAAGTGAGCTCTTCACCTCCACTGTCCATGGGCAGCACAAACACTCCCCTGTAGTCCTACGCAGGCCCCACTGTCTTTCTACAGGTTAGCAATAGGCACACTCCAAGCCCTGAGCTCCCTGAGCATCTGCCTGGAGTGTCTGGAATGGCTGCTTCCAAAGAAAATGGACACCCCAGTTTGTGAGTTTCCCCTCAGATCACCGCTGTACTTGACAAGCAGCTGTTAGGTATGTTTATAGTGGGGAAACAAGTAAAAAGTTCATTTAAACGAAGTATAGAGATGCAAATAAGAGTAAGTAGAAGAATTGGAAACAAATGGTTACATATAAAATAAAACTATAACCTGCATTCTAGAACCCAGAGTTACTTCACTAGATACTTTCACATCTTACAGAGCAATGCTTACCCGAAGTCCTTCCAGCATTTTACATCCAGACTTGCCTGTGATCTTCTATTCATGAGACAAGTCACGCTGTCAGCTTTCTTGTTTGGTGAAAGATCCAGGGTGTCTTTTTGCATCTCAGATATATCAGAACAATCATTGTCCTTACTTATGAACAGGAAGCCCTCCCGTTGCTTGGTTTTTTGTTTTTTTTCCCTGTATACTTCTTTCTTTCTTGTAGATTTCACAATCTCTTGATCAGCATCTGGTTCAGTATGCAAATAGGTATGTATTGTGAGGTGCACAATGACCAGGCAGGGAAATAAGTATCTGTTACTCCATGCCTGAAAGGAACCTGTCTGAGACCTATCACCTCCTGGTTATCTGTCTTAGGACCATAATTTTTATTATAGACACAACTACTTAAATATTATCTGTACATATGTTTGTCAATATTATAATGACCAGTTGGCTTTTGGCTCTCAGTAGAGCCTTCATATGCCACCCATTAGTGAATTATTATACATGTATCTGACCCTGGGGATCCCTGTAAAATCCTATGAACCCACTGTGCCCTTTGCCAGTTATCATCAAAATGTCACTAAGTCATATCTTTGCATATGCTTCCTTTAATTTCCCCCCCCCCCTTTGTTTGCTGTGTCTGTTTCTCATCCTAGATCTCTCCCTCCTTCTCCACACTGTGTAGAGAACCCTAGAGGAGAAAAAAGCAAAAGTGCCATGATGTGACATGTCAATTAGCTGCTTAATTATAGCAATGTGTATTCCCCTTTCCCAACACCTCTGATAAGGGCATAAATGTAAGTATTTATTTACAGTATTTGGAGTCAAGGACTAAGCTTTAATGGAAAATGACTCCTGATAGTGAACTTATTACAAGAAGCAGTGGATGACTTTTAAATAATGAAAGGGCATAAAAACAAATGATTGTCTGAACTGCAAAGCAGGCTTTAGGTACAAGCAGTAAATCAGCTGTAACAAAAGGCCTATATTTGATTAGCAAAACTGCCTCCAAAGAATGGCTATTAGAGTTAGGGGGTCACTTCCTTTGTTTTTACTCTGAAAACCATAAAACTCAATTTTCTGCATGGAAGACATTTAAAATTAAGTGAAACGTAGTGCATCAAAATGACGGTGTGCTTTTAAAATATTTCTGAAATCCTCTCATTGTATAGAAAACTGCAGAACAATATGGAGCTGCCACTGAACATTTGTGTTCAATACATCATGAAAGAAGGGCACAAAGCACTAGGTATTAAAGTCTGAGTCTATTAATGCACTGCTTTAGGGGAATTAAACTTTAATATTGATGATACACCTTCCATAATAAAATGTGGGGAGAACAGGAATAAATCTCTGTATTGCAAAGGTCCTGAACCATTTAAATAATTGTATGCAAACAGTATCTCCTGAGCTACGCTATTGGTGTGCTTGAAAATGTTTGTGCTTGTATATGAATGCTGTGTGCATACACAAGTATATGGTGTCTGTAGAGATCGTCTGAATGGAGAGTTATCTTCCAACAAAGTATACTATTTCGAAGTGATTGCGCTTCCCTTAAATGTTCCAGATCTAATGATTGATCTATGCCATTGATTTCACAGTATTCCATTCAAGATGTATATCATTCACTACTTGGAATGTGCATTAACAGTTTGATCCTGAGTTTATTGACATCATTGGGCAGCTTTCCATTCACTTCACTTTGCTTCAGTTAAACCCGAAAAAGAAAGCAGAGGAATGGGAGGGCCAGAATAGAAGATTTAAGATGCATGTGTCAATGTGGCATTTGTATAGGTATTTAGAGAAGACTGTAAGAAAGAAGACAAAATTACTTCAAAATGTTAGATTACAAATGGACATTTGTATGTTCCTGTAGCTTAAAATGTAGTATCTCTCTTGTCATCCAAAAAATGTCCCCGATATCTAATTAAGGACTTTGTATTTGAGAAGAAAAAACTGGAATATCTGCTGGCAGTTTTCAAAAGTGAAGGAAGTTTGTGGGTTATCTCTTGGCTGTATGAAGTTTCAAAACATTAAATAGCCATGTAATGGTATTTTATTTTCCATTTTTTCATTTTTCCTGCCACAAATAGCACTTTTATAGTAATAGCCCTTGTATTCTGCTCTCAGCTACTGGGAGGCAAGACAATTAATTTTATGCAAATCAATCTGAAAATAAATAGCCCTTCTTTTCCTACAAGGGGAATTATTGAATCATAATTTCAATTTAACTTTATTAAGGCAATTTATCTTTGTTTGTTTTGTTGTGGGGTATTTTTGCATATGAATCATCTTTATTAGCAATTTAATCATTTTTCTCTCCTCTGTCCGCAGTGGATGATAAAGAATCCTTTTGAAGTTGGTTAATTTCTCTGACAATCTTAAAATTCTCTGATCTCTCTGGGAAGGTCTGTAAAATGCAAGGCTACATGGCAGCCTACATTGACAAGGATTTCAGATGCAAAACAGATGAAACATTTAAAACTGGCCTTTCATCTGATATGTATCAGATGAGACCAAAATTATGCTTTTCCAAAGATCATAATCTAACACAATAACACACTGGATCAAAGCATTTTTCAAACTTTGTTACTTCATCTGGTAGCTCTTATCCACAGATCTTGCCTTGAAAAATTAGCTGTGTTGGGTAATTGTATATTGTTCTTAATTCCTGGCTCTTATAGGGATTGTCATTCACTTATACCAGGGACTAGCTAAATTGGACAATCTGTGCATAGTACCCAAAGCTGCAAAAACATTACGATATAGGAAGATTTTGCTTTCAGGCTAGATCAACTTTTTGGAGTATATTATATTATCTATTATTCATATTAAGATAGTGCCTAGGAGCCTTAATAATGGTCCATGACCTCTTTGTGATAAACATAGGATAAAAATAGGGTCCTTGCCCCCAAAGAATTTATAATCAAAGTAGAAGACAAGAGACAAAAGAGGAATACAGACAGATAGATGGGGAAGTTCAAGAAAGCACTGAGCAGAGCTGGCTTTACGCCTTATGTGACCCTAGGCACAGCATCTTTAGATGCCCCCCACTGCCTACAGTTGACCTTTGTGTGGGTGAGGTGGAGGAGAGGAGCTGGGGTGACCAGCTCACCAGCTCTGGGCAGGGGGAATATGCTCACCCCTGGGCTCCAGATTCTACCCTGGACAGTGGGCAGGACCTCCGGGGGAAGAGGAGTAGCAGGGCAGAGGAGCCCCAGGAGAGAGGAGGAGGAGGAGGAGCAGGGTCAGAGGTCCAGTGCCCGTGCAGGGCCCCCAAATTGGCCAGGGCTCTGTTGGATGTGCAAAATCCACCACTGTTTAGTTCCCCCTAGAGCACTGGTGCCCCTGGGCATGTGCCTGCTGTGCCTAAATGGAAATCTGGCCCTAGCAATGAGACCATGATAAGCATGATAGGCAGTGGTATCTGTACGCCAGTGGCTTACCTGCAGACAAGGGTTTTTTGGTAGATATACTAACAAAGCTGGATTTTAAGGAGGAATTTGAGGGAGAATGAAGGGTATAGTTTATGCTGAGCTCCTCTCCAACAGTAGGGGCAGCACAGGAAAGGTACTTGTTTGAAAATGTAACAAGTGGACTATAGAGGCTGGCCTCATTGTCCGAGTGGAGACGGGTGTCAGAATCTCAGTAGTGAATGAGAGATAAGTAGGGTGAGGGATAGGTCATGAAGGGCTTGAAAGTGAAGACAAGCCTCTTATATTTGATGTGCTACACAGGGGAAGCATTCTGAATTGACGGGTGCAGGGCAATATTTCATATATAAAGCCTAGAGCAAAAGAAGTTGCAGTAACAGAGGCATGAGATGAGCACTTGGTTGCAAGTTTTAGCTGTGTGGATGGATAGGAAAGGCTGCATATAAAATCTTATGCAGAAAGAATTGGCAAGATTTAGGCATAGCCTGGATATGAGGAACTAGAGATGTCTGAGTCAGAGATGACATTCAGTTTACGAGAGTGACAAGTACATGGTGGTGACGTCCACAGTCACTGAGAAAGGGGATGGAGAGGGCTTGAGGGAAAGATGAGCCTCTTAGTCAATAAAATGGTCATTCAAGTATTAAAATCTAGTCATTTATATCTCTGCAAAGAGGGGAGGGTATTTTTTAATTTCGATATTGGAAGAAATATATCCTTAATTTCTCGCTAATAGGAAATCCTTATGTCTGATCAATTCAAGACATTTTGAAGCAGTCCTTGCTATTATTCAAAATTAATCAAAAGTTACTGCTGTGTTTAAAAAAAATCAATAGAAAACAGATTGAGATTACATAAGTAAGGAAGGATAATTCTGCTGCAGGGCTTTCGTAAGTTCATCCATCAATAAACAGTCTCACTGCAAGAAGTATGCATATGTCCTACTAATATTTTAATCAACTGTGCAGTGAATGCTTTATTGACTCAACTGCACAAAATATATGTATTTGTATGCCCAATCATACAGCCTTATGTGATCTCCCCCCATCTTCAGTACAAGATTGGACCCTGTGCCAAATGAAATTCTGAAGAAATCCGGCATATAAATCATATATGGCTTGTCTGCATGTAAAATCGTTCATAAGTTTTTTGAGTTGCTTCAAATGCACCTAGAAGTGATTTTTACTAGGTTACTATTACAGGTGGTCAGAAAAACTTTGTCAGGGATCATTTTCAAAATCAGAATACTTCAGAATTGTGTCAATTGCCACAAATTTTCATTTTGGAGAAAAACTTGGGGGTAAAAAACATTTTGACCTCTTAAGATTGAAAGATTTAATTTTTTTATTTGAAATGACATTTTGTTTTGAATGTTTTCATTTTGTATTATATCATATGTTACATAATGCAAAATAAAAAAGTGAAAAATCAAATGAAACACTTTGATTCTAAATGAATTTTTTCCCAGAATTTTCCTTCACAGAGAGTTACGGTTTTGTTCTGAACCAGAACAAATTTTGAAATATCAAAATCCTCTGTAAAATACAATTCTGTCCTCCATACATCTCCAGCCACAATATTGCACAATAGTAGGTAGCACTTGTAGAGATGGAAAGATAAAGAGTAAGGATGGTAGAAATGGGAGGCACATTGAATAGGCTTTGACTGTTGTTTAAGCATGAGATTAGGAGAAGGAAGTTGGGAGATGAAGTTTTAAGAGAGTCATGGAGTCAGTTAGGTGAAGAGAGAGACAAAGAAGTTAGTCCAAATAATGGGGGTAGAACTTTGGGAGAGGAGTTCACTGTCCATGCGGGGGATGGAAGCAAACAGAAAGAAGAATGGAATCAAAGGAGAAGTTATAATAAGCTCCATAGAGTCAGAGCCTATTCAGGGATATGCTAGAGGATCTTCAAGACAAGGAAGACATTGTCTGATTAGGATGACCTGGATGTACATTTACTTGAGGATTCTGGGATGTAATCATAAAACATTTGGTGAGTGCCTAGGTGCATTTCTAAAAGCTTGCTAATTTAGGGGAAAATGCTTGTTAATGTAACTGACGTATCCACCTACATTCTGCAGCACCCATGTTTTAGTATTATGAACTGGGATTATATATGCTTCTCTCGTCATACTTGATCAGCTCTAGTTTGAAGAAATTTCAGCCTATGCGGTGCTGACCAACTGTTCATGACTGAGCAGAATATTAGATATTGACTGGTCTCTAAACAAGCGCTGATTTGTTGCTTAAATTACATGGCAGTGTTTCTGTTCCATTTGTAAATATTTCCAAATGTATTTGAAACAAATTTCATTTTGTCGCAAAAGCATCCCGTGCACTTCTTTGCCATCTCTCCTGAGAGGGGCGAGTAGTGGGCAGGGAAAGGGGCTGAGCGGGAGTGGAGCCTCCCTGGAGCCCCTGTGCTGGCTGACCTTTGCACCATCAGGCAGGGAGGGCAGGCGTCCTTTGCTTTCCAGGGTCACAGCCCGTGCCCTGCCCATGCCGGGCCCCACGCTGCATTCTCTGCGGAGCTGGAGAGGGTAGCTGCAACGCAAGGCCAGTTCTCGGCTGGTCTGCCATGTGCAGAAACAGCCACCAGAGGAGGGCTGTGCCAACTCCCAGGCTGGGAGGTGGAGTGTGGGTGGGACAAAGGGGGCGGAGGAGCTTTGGGCAGCAGCTGGTGGGGAGGCTCAGTCTCCCCCAGCCTATTATACCTGCTGCCTATGAAAAGAGCCAGAAAAAAGATTCAAGGTCTGGAAAAAGGCTTTACAGTGAGAGACTTAAGGGGTTCAATCTGTTTAATTTATCAAAACGAGGACTGAGAAGTGACTTTATTACAGTGCACAAGCATCTTCACAGGAAGAAAATACCAGGTACTAAAAGGCTCTTTAATTTAGTAATGAAAGACAGAACAAGAGCTAATGGCTGGAAGCTAAAGCCAGACAAATTCAAATTAGACAAATTTTTTAACAGTGAGGGTGAATAATCACTGGAACAAACTAATAAGGGAAGTTGTGGATTGTCCATTTCTTGGTGTCTTCAAACCAAGACTGGATGCCTTTCTGGAAAATGTGCTTCAACCAAGTACAAGTTACTGGGCTAACTACAAGGCTAACAGGGTAAACTTTAGTGGACTGTGATATACAGGAGATCAGATCAGATGATGTAATGATTTCTCCTGGCCTTAAAGTCTTTAAATCTATGAAGTGCTCACCATTGTGTAGGATCAGGCCATATCCATCCAGTTTAGAGCCCACTGGCTCTAAAACACTTTGAACTTGCATAGCAATTTTCATCCATAACTCTCAAAATACCTTACAGGGGTGGATAATGTTATTTCAAAAGAGAGGGAAAATGGGGCAAAGGACAGTTGAGTGACTTATCCAAAGTCACACAGTTGAAAGCAGAGTTGGGGATGTAACCCAAGTCTTCTGACTCTCCATCGGTGTCCAATTCATTTGACCATTCTGCAGTACACATGGTAAGTTAACAGGTGGCTATCTGATCTTATATGAGTGAAAGAGAGATGCCAGCCTAAACTTGGAGACTGATCCTATGTACATTTAAACTAATAGAAGAGTTTTTAGCAGTGACTGAGTTGGGAAAATGGCTTAAAACAATATTTGTTTTATATGCAGATTCTCATTCAGATGATCACTTCCTAGTTCCTTCTGACCTTTTAACTTTCAACATATCATTACACATGCTGCAGTGAAATTATAAACAAACTCTTAATGACAGATTGTGTAATTCCTAATTAATTCTTGGGGCTTTCATGTCTTTTTCCTGTGGGCTCTTCCAAGCTACTCGGTGCATGTAAAAGATGTAGATCACAAACCAGTGAACGTTTGTATTTTGTTCAGTTTGTTTTTCTTTTTTCTTTTTTGTTTTTATTTTGTTTTTCTGTGTGTTAACACTGTATCGGTCAACCAAGTTAAAAATGGAATAAAGTTGTACTTGTTCCATGGATGTGCTCAAAAATGTTTCTCTTGGTTCCTAGTTCTCCTTGTGAATCTTTTCACAGCTGTTATCACAGCCTCCATCAGCTTCCTGTGACATACCAACATCAATGGTGTCCTTGAGAGCTGGTTGGCAATTTCTTGACAAAATTTTTGTGAAAAACCCTCAATTTTTGTTAACATTTTGGATTTTTTAAAAATAAAATGGGAAATTCAGAAACAAAAAATCAAAATGTTTTATTTTGAAAATGTCAAAATGAAACGTTTTAGACTCTTTCAAAACTTTGTGTGGGGCAAAAAACCCCAGTCTAACAAAACCAAAAAGAATTTGTAAAACTTTTCAGTTGCTGAATTTTCATTATGTATTGAAAAGAGTTTTGGCTGAAATTTTTTTCCCACCTCTAATTCAAATTTCTTTTATTCATTAGGAAACATTCCAATTATGGGGGCAGGAATCGTCCTCTAAGACTCTGCTGCATTCTGTAATCAGAGGGGTGCTCATTCTAGGCCATGGTAAAAGTACTAGTTTATCTCATTAACTAGCATGATTTCTGCTTTCTATTACTTGCTTTTGAAGGTACAGTAGAGAACATACAGTATTTTCTGTCCAGGGTGGTACAAATACAGCATGTACTGTAGTTCCAATGCTCATTTATGGCATGTGGAAAGTTTCTTTGCTTCATTCCATTTGTCTTTGCTGATGATAACCATCAGAAGAGGGATATGCTGTAAAAATGGCAGGCACTTGGTAGTGGGGGAAAAAGTAGAACACTCATAGTGTCAAGAGTGCATCAGAGCATTTGGAAGTTGGATTTAATTTGCTGCCAGTTCCTTGTCAGAGAAGAACAGCATAATGGACTTGGCACCAATCCATAAAGACAGATTTTATAGTCCCACTTAAAATTCTGATCTCAAAGACTTCATTTTCACTGAAGAAGGCAAGTTAAACAACAATTCTTACTGTTTGTTAGAACTTAGGTCTTGTGTTTAAGTCACTGCACTGGGACTCAGAAGACTTAGTTTCTGTTCTTTGCTTTGCCACAGACTTCCTGTGTGATCTTGGGAAAGTCACTTAATGTACCTGTGTCTTGGTTACCTTATCTCACAATTAGAATAATTCTTATCTACCTCACAGGGATTTTGTGGGATGAATTTGCTGGTGTTTCTGAGCTCCTGAAATACTTAAATGAAAAGTGCCATAGATAAGCCAAGAATAGGGCACTGGACTGGTTCTGACACTGATCTGCTGCGTGACTTTGGGCAAATCATTTCACCACTCAATACCTCTTTTTCTGCTCCCACCCATCTCCTGCCTTGACTTTTACATTTTAAGCTATTCAGGAGAAAAACTGTCTCTGAATATCTATTTGTATAAAGGTTAATGCAATGGGGCTCCAATCTCAATTGGAGCCTTTAGGTGCAATGGTAATAATTGGTAATAATACTGATTGAGTAAACCCATTTGATGTAACTATTCAATAATACTTTTTGAAAATGTTGTACATATATTAACCAAGGGCCTGATTTTGCTACACTTACATAACATATATATTCTTCCTCAGGTTGCACATACTTTCCAGTTGAGATATGTGCCCCGCCCCTATGCAGAACTGTTCATTGTAAGGCAACATGAAGAAACTTACCTTTCACCTCTCTAGCTGCTTTATTAGCTCCCTTGGTTATTCATTCCAGCATCTGTGCTACAAGATTCTGTTGACATGCAACTGTAATCTCAACACAGCATTATAATTAGGTCTGCAATGCTATCATGGCAATTGTTAGGAAATGTCATGGGTGGTCACGGAGTGAAGGGCATGGTTGCATAATTGTTTTTCCCCTTTCAGTGTAAATAGCTAGAAATGCTTATGCTTTGATAACTGGACAGATTTGAATAAAATGGTTTTGATCTTTCTTAACCCATCCTAACTTTCCATTAAAAAATTAATCAGATTAATTCTTTCAGTAAGGTTTCACTCTCTTAAGTTTCTTGGTTTTTTTTGTTTGTGTTTTTGGTTTTTTTTAAGTTCTTACTGACTTAAGTTCACTGACTGAAACCTTGTTTTGTGTTGCCACACTGTGGATACTGAACTCCTGGTCTATTTGTCCATGCAACCAATGATGTTTGGCAGTACCCAGAGATCTTGAGGAAAATGGTTTGACTCTCACTATAGCATCTGCTCAGCCAAACACTAAAATGCCCAAGGAATTTGATACAAAGCTAAATTTTCTGCTGATGTAAATGGGAGGACATCAGTGAAGTCAAAGCAGCTGCACCCATTTATACCAAGGAAAAGAATTTGGGCCTTTCCTTGAAAACCATGAAAAGCACAAAATCCATGGCTTCTTGCAACCTCGCTAATTATATACTTGGTGTATCTAGCTGCATTAGTGGTGTGTGGTATCCAGACCTCCATGTCTAATGCAAGCAGGTCTCAGCCTAGAGATTCCCTTGCCATTAATTCCTGATTACATGAGGTCTCAATTATCTGTGTCTAGCTGTTTGGCTAACTGGGGCTTTCTTGTGCTTAATTTTTAAATGTGAATGCTTTGCTGAGCTTTAAAACTCCATGCTCACTCCCTTGCTGATTTTGTGCCTAAATAGTACTTATTGGAATTTAAAAAGCCCTAACGTTTTAGTTGACTGGAAATATTCACCTTCACTTTCTTAAATTGTCTGTGCTATGTGTTGACAATAGTTTCTGCGAATGTGTGGGCTCATGCGTTTAGGGTTCTGCAACCACAGATCTTTCTGGAAATGAACATGTAGCTTGATAACATTTGGCCTTGGTGGAATTCCCTGCTATCAACAGATATCCTAATGAATTCCTGAATGATACTTAAGGTATAAACTTTTGGCAACACTGTGTGTTCTGGAAGAACACCAAGAAAAAGTCAAGATGGCCAAAGAAACATTGGATATTTAGATTGTGCCTCAAAGGGTAGCGGGCAGATGGCACTGACGGAGCCAGCAGGGAGTATGTGAGGATGCAGCAGCTCTAGGAAGCAGAATTCCTCCTGGAAAGTGCCCAATGCAACAACAGCTGCCCTGTCTTGTGCCCAGTCAGCTCTCCTGACTAGTATGTGGGGCACAGGATAGGACCATGGTGCTTGTGCTTTGGGGAAGATAGCTCAGCAGTGGAACTAGTTTAGAGCAGTGATCACCAACCACGCCATGGCAGGGGCCTGTGAAAGGCACCAACAGATGTGACTTTTTTCCCTTCCCCCTCCATACTTTCACAGGCCCACACAGGATCAGCCATAATCTGACCTTTAATGTTTACTGTGACGGGCAAATAGTCTAAACAGTACCTTAATATAAAACACTGTCTTGCCAGCCAAATTTAACTTGACTCCTTCAACTATCTTATGCATTAGAAATTAATCTCAGAAAAGGAAACCGATAATGTGGTCCTTGGGGAAAACTTTTCTTCCTTGCTCCAAGAAGTGTTTTAGTTGTACAATGGCAATTTGGTGAGTTGGTTGGTTGGTGGTGGTTATAGTAACACCTAGAGACTCCAACCAAGATCCAGGATCTCATTGTGTTAGATGCAGTATAAGCACATAATAGAAGATAATCCCTCCCCTTACATTCTAAATATACAAGACAGTCAAAGGGTGGGAGAACAAAGTGTTGTTATCCCCATATTAACCAAGGAATGGAAGCATAACAATATCAAGTGACTTGCCAAAGGTCACACAGCAATTCAGTAGAAGAGCTGAGAACTGGACCCAGAACTTCTGAGTTCCAGTTCAGTGCTTCAGCCTTCTGATATGATGCAATGTGCTAACTCTGCCACAGGCAGACCATAAGCTAGAAGGGCAGCACAGTGCTCCCTACTATTCACAAGACTACTAGATGACGGGAGTTCACAGGACACTGAACCCAACATTTTCCTACTTTAAGTGCTAACTTAGTACCTGCATATCAGAAGCTGGCAAGGGTTTAAGAGATAGGGCTTCTGTGTTCTCACGTGTTCCAAGGACCACAGTCGGGGGCAGGGATATAGCCATACCTCTCAGACATCCAACTATCCCACCGGGCCTATAGCTTAGTACAGAGGATCATTCATTAAGTGAGTTAACCATAGTGACTTTTAGTTCAGCTGTCAGGAAATACTATTCACATGGAGATCATAGTCACACAATTGTGCATAAGTAGAGGGCTTTCCAGTTGAGGTTGACATGAGAATCAGGCCTGTGGTGATGATTTTGTTATGTAAACACTTAGATTGTCCAAGGTTTGTATGACATGCTGTACCCCATGTACACTCTTAAAGTGTGATTTGTGTATCATTCACATTCACCCTTATAGTGTAACTGTGTATTGTCTAATGCAAAGTATGTCATGTAAGCTGTTTTTTGGAATGCTCATGACATATTGAACATTATTGTTACGGTAGTATGTTTCCTGCAATGTCATGCATATGTGCAGATATGAAACTCAGCTATGTTATATCCCCAAACGTGTGTCTCACATGGCTCTGATAAATGCAGACAAATACAAAGCTGTGGCTCCACGCCCAGAAGAGGCACGCATACAGGAACAATGGACTGGCCTAAGCACCTTTGAGCTCTTTAGCTTGAGGGGAAAATCATGCCCATTGCTGGACATAGACGATCACCTGACCCCAGGGGGTGCTGAGGAAACTTGTTAAAAAGAAAGAGGCATCTTTGTCTCAGGGCTCTCCCCTGGAATCTATTTTCCTAGCGACATCAAGGACTGGCACCTAGTCACGGGGGGGCCTGGTTGCAAGAGGCATCGCAACCAGCTGTGGGTAAGATGACATCACAGAAGCTACTGAAATCAGGTCTAGTTTAGCATGCGATTTATTACTTTAATTAATTGTGGTCAAATCTCTTGATTAATATTAATCTGACTTATAATCACTTAAAATCTTGCTGTAGTCAATAAACTTATTTGTTTTTTTATCTAAAACAGTGCATATGGCTTGAATGTGTGCAGAGACCTCACTTAGAGTGACAAAGCTGGTGCACATCAATTTCTTTGATAAATTGATGGACAAATGTAAATGAGCTTTGCAGAGTGCAGTGTGCAGCACTGTGAACCCTGCATGATGGCAGTTCTCAGGGTTGTATCTGGGACTGAGTCTGTTTGCTGGGAGTCTATACCATGAGTGGCTGGCCAAAATTGCTCCTTCACTAGGTCAGGGACAGATTACTTGCAGGAGGCTGGGCATGGGCTGACCCAGGAGTGGGTGGTTCACACAGCAAAGTGGGGTAAGTCTGGGGCCAGGAGTGAGGAATTGGGGTGACACAGCTACATACCAGTCCAGATTGTAGGGGGGGAACATCACAGCTTGTAACACATTCATCAGAATATTTCTCTAAGACTTTAAAATGGGGTGTGTGTGTGTGTGTGTGTGTGAGAGAGAGAGAGAGAGAGAGAGAGTGCACATGCATGCAAAAGCAGTGATAGTGAGGAATTAAAGGAAGGGCTTACATTTTTTTTTCAATATTCCTGCATATTTAAAATAAATTTTAAAATGTTCATTTTTAGTGAGGGGAGGGGGTTGAGTTGGGGAGGGCATTAGAGGAGAACTTTCATAACTCAAATATTTTTCAATTAATGCATTAATTCCATTTTGCTTAATTTGATAGAGTTATAGTACTTGGGTTATTTTAAAAAACCTATCAAATGACCTTTTAGTTTGCAAAGCAGATAATATACAGAAGAGGTATATTTATTAGGCATTTTACAGTGTATGTCAATATGCTTTTAAAAATCTAACTGCATCTTCATAGCGATTAGAAACCACTAATGCATATTTCAAAAAATTCTAAAGACCTATTTACCTGATAGATTTAATGATCCTTATGGAATTATTAAAGTCTAAATAATAAAGGATTCTAAATTGTTCTAAATATTGTGTAAAAAAATGCTAATGGGTCCTAAAGAGCTGCATTGATAGTCCATCTGGCAAGCTTCACATATGCCATTAAAAAAAGGCAATACTGCTTTCAGGCACCATAAAATATTGTTTATGCTTATGTCCATCATTACGTTCAACAAAGGTGGACTAAAACAATTCAGGTAAAACTAAAATCTTCTTTTATAAAAATATAAATGAATAAAACTATTATCATTGTGTAATGATGACATAAAAGAGTTTGGTTTTTTTTCCAAACTGAAGTTTCAATGTCCCAATGAAAATGGGATAATTATTTGATGTATCTAAGCTCTGGAGGGTGTAAGAGACCAAAGATCTAGGACTGCAGAAGTTAAAGTACAGGCACTACCCATTTTGACACTATCCAACACCAAGAGCTAGAAGCCCTGCTGATGGGTAGTGTGACAAAAGCTCAGTAAGATTTTCTTTGCTCCCAGTCAGTTTAAAAGTTTCAGTATTATCATGAAGCACTTAAACTCAGGCTGTACATCGCCTAAATTATTGCATCAATCAATAGTAGGCAGAAAGCAGAGAAACAGACCTGAATTCAGTAATAATTGAACTGCAATCCAAATTAAATCTCAGCTTGTCTTTCTGATGACATCTCTTGGTTGGTTAACCATCAGCTTATATTCAACAAGACCTAAACCAAGTTCTTTATCTTTCTCTCAACTTCGTTGTGGACAACACCACCATCCTCCCTGTTACTCAGACCTGTAACCTCGGTTAGACATGTTAGACTTGTTCCTTTCTTTTTAATGTGTGGTCAGCCCATATCTAAATCTTATCATTTGTACCTAAACAACAGACTTGGCCTCCACACAACTAAAATATAGTGTCTTAGCTTCTACAACCTCTTTCCTTCTGGCCTGGATGAATGCAGTTATGCCCACTTAAATGCTGCTGCCAAGATCATTTTCCCAGTTAGATGCTTTGACTAATTCACCTCCTTCTTTCCATTCATCTACTGGCTCACCCTTCTCCACCTTATTAAATGGAAACTGCCTGTCTTTGCCTTTTAGACTCTTCTTGACTTAGCCCTACTTTACCTTTTAACTCTTAGACGTTACCAGGCCGTTCACTCCTCCCTCCATTCTGCCAGTGATGCCAGCCTTTACTGCCAATTAGAGGAATTTTCTCTCAAGTACCCTAATGCTTTCTCCCGTGCAACCCCTTATGAGTAGAAGGAGTTCCCTGTAATGATCCATAAGAGGATCACATTGCCACTCTTCAGACCCTTTCTTTAAAACTCACCTCTGCTCTGATGCCTACAAAACTCTGAACAAGGCTAGGCAGCTGCTATGCTCTGACTGACACTCACTGAGGCTCAATTGCTTTACGGTTACCCTCTTCTCCATTCTGTCTCTTTGCTCCAACTGTTGTCCCTCAGCTTCTGTTTGAATCGCGTCAGGGCACAGTGCCTAGCACAATGGGGGCACTGATTGGGGCCAACAAGCTTCACCATTAGATAAATGACAATTCTGCAGCTGTCAACAAGTCTCTTAGGCAGCCCTGAATAGAATACATTGCAATAACACAACCTCAGTGTCACAAAGGGATGGGTAAGCATTGTTGTTACTAGGTCACTGTGGTAGAGGAATGGCCAGTCTACTGGTATTGATTGAAATGATAGCAGCTGTTCATGACCATATCTGGACCTTTGTCAAGGCTATACTGAGCCTACTCTTGATGGACTAGTTCTCTCTAGGTAGGTCTAAGCATTAATTTACGCTTTTGCAGTTCCATCAACTCATGCACTTAGAACAGGTTGAATCTCCTGGCAGTCAACTGGAGAAAACCAACTAGTCACTGTAGAACTTAAGTCTTTGCTCCAGGTGTTAAGCGAAGGCTCTATCTATGTCCAACTAATTTCAGCCAAATGACTCTCTCCCCACGTAGTGAAGAAAGGCAGGTGATTAAATAGGGAAAAAGCTTTTTCTCAAGTTATGGAGTAGTCTTATTGTGGCCAATAGATAGCTGCTAGGAGATCATTCCCCAAAACAGTCTGTTGCCAGAAAATAAAGAATCAAAACATCTGTCCTGTGCACAGCTGTAAGTGTGACACTGCTGATCCTTCTGCAGAACATGTCTATGCTCAGTGGGTTGGGAAGGGATTTCATTATTAAGACCATTGCATAATTTGGAGACATGTTTCTTTTTAATGCTCATTTATTTTCCTGGTTTTTTAACTTCTTTACTAACTTTGGTTTGGCTCTTACGGCTCACAAGCTTGACCAGATTTTGAAAGGAGACTGAGAAATTCATTTGCTCACCATACAGGCTTCCCACTCTCTCCAGTCAGCTGTAGCAGCTACTGCCTAACAATTGTCTCCGGAAACACCACCATTCCTTTTCAGATTTAGTATGTACAAGCAAAAGGATGCGCTCTTCAGTCAAGGCACTAACAAAGATTAGAAAGAAGGTGGGAAAGTGAAACTGACAGATGGTTCAGGTTTCTATGATGGTTTCAGGCTTCAGTATGACTAATTTGGATCTTTGACCCTTCTAAAACATAACCCGGGCCATATTAAACACCATGAATGAATGAATGAGAATGGATGGATGAAGCAATGAATTTAATGCAGTGTGCTGAGTTACAGATTTCTCAGCAACCCATAAGAGAACCCCCTTTAATTAGTTCATTTGTATCCTGTATCCTTAATACTGAGATGATCATTCTGCCACCATAGTTAAATGACAAATAATGTACATTCTATTTGCTGTCTTCAGTTATCTCGTTTGTCTAAAGAGCTATTTCTCTAAATAAAAAACCCTGCCTGCATGTGAATAAATACATTTCTGTCTAGATCAGCAGCAATGCTCATTTGTTAACCACAGTAAGTGCTAGAGAGTTTTGACGTTTCTTTTGGCATTTGTAGTGTTTTGAAAGTGTCCCTTGCAAATTGCAGCCATTTGAATAGAAGCCAGTTGAATTGACCTGAGTGGTTAAGAAGTTATTCCATTTAGATTGTTGTAATTATCTGTGGGAAGCATCAGATGCCAGCTGACCATATACTGTACAAGTAGCAGGGGGCAATAATTTAGATGTCATCTTGTAATAGGTACCGTATAGGCCTCTAACAGGTGCTGTGAAAGAAGAACTCCAGTAACTAGTCCACTGGGGGGAGGAGGGGACCTTGCATACTTGAGCAGCTCTTGGCATACCCTGTGAAGTAGAGGGAAGTGCTGTTTTTTCTCCTGTCCTTTAATTAGTGATTCACTGTTGCTCACAAAATCTCAAGATGAGCAAACCTCCAAAACATCAGTATAGAGATGGATGTAAACCAAATACTTTGCAGGTTTTTTATCTAAACTCTGGTCAGATTCTGACTTCCACATCTTTCCCATATACCACCAGTGGGCCCAACCAAAACCCTGGATCTGAACACCTCGGGATTTTGGGGAAGTTTGGAAGTGGAGCCAAATGCCATGGTTTGTCCCTATCGTTTCCATAGCTGACTGAACCAAATTCTCAGATCTGAATTTGCCTGAGCTTTGGGGCTTTTGAAATCCAAATCTGAAGGTTGAAGTTGGGCAGCCCACCTTGAGTATGGAGGTTTAATTTGGATAGATATTTAAATGTTAGTTGCTTATCAAAAATACATTATCCGAACTTTTGATGTCCTACCACCAAAGCTAGAAGGATGCTCTATAAAACAGGGAGGGGGTGTGTGTGTGTGTGTGTGTGTGTGTGTGTGTGTGTGTGTGTGTGTGTGTGTGTGTGTGTGTGTGTGTGTGTGTGTGTGTGTGTGTGTGTGTGTGTGTGTGTGTGTGTGTGTGTGTGTGTGTGTGTGTGTGTGTGTGTGTGTAAAATGTTGATATATACTGTACTGCTCATTCCTGCAGATTTTATTACTGCCAGGTAAGCCAAATTCTAGAGCTTATCATGTCTCATATACTGCACCATGGTTTTGTGATACCACACACTACGCAAGATCACTTTTCCGTTCTAGTTCCTCTGAGTCAAACAGATGCAAATTGGTGATTAACATACATTGTATCATGATTCTGACTTTCAAGTCTCACATTTGTGTATGGTTTGAAATATCAGAACAGGTGACATTTTTGCAGCTCTTGACATACATGGTGTCAAGTAAGAGCTTGACTTCAAAGAACCACATGTATTGGGAGGGTATACTAGGAAGAGGATGGTCCCAGTGTGAAGAGGGGAGAGTAGTGTGTCCTCTTAAGAGGGGGATGCTGAAGCCCTTTCCAGATTGCTGCTTCACTTTATCACACTTCCTTTTTCTTTCCATCTCTGACTCATTCTATTGTCTCCATACTATGTCCTCCTTTCTCTCTTCTGTTCTCTTTTTTCCTTATTCTCTCTCCATCCCATGCTTTTGTGTATATGATTATTTGGAAAGGATTCTGATCCAGATGTAATGAGACCTATGATATCCAAGTTCAATAACTAACAGAAAGGTGGTTTTAGAAAGCAAAGAAAAATAATTACCCTAGCAGCTAATGAGGTCAGTTATTTACAGTAAACATCAAGAATCTTGAACTGAAAATCCCTCCATTAAAAGGTTGATTTTTCTCAAATAACTCTAATTGATTTAATTAATTATTATAGAAACTCGAGCAGCTTGGTTACTTTAAAGCTAATGATAATCAGCATTTGATAACATTTATCCATGCTGATGAAGCACTTATGTACTGGGGCACTTGTCAAGACTTTTCTTTCTTCTAGCTTTGAAGCCCTGACACAAATTTTATTCATGCTTTTAAGTTGAGATCTACCCTGCTGGTGGCCTGAAATTCCATTATGATCAATGAGATTTATGCCTATGCACAAAGAGAAACCATTCCCCTGAGAAGACTTTCAAAACAGCACGTGTAGTTTTTAGCTGCACAATTCCTATTAAAACCATCCAGAGTTGTGCAGTGAAACCCACTGCATTCCAGTTCAAATTGACCTCTCAGAGAACTACAGTCTGTAAGCCACAGATAATCAGTTAATTTTGAGGGAGATCACTATGGTCAAATTTCAGCTGTAGTGATTTGGCTGTCATTTTGAAGACTGACTGCCTCCAACAAAAAGGCTACTTCAGTAATGGCTTCCTGCTCAAACTTCATACCTATCAAACACTTCTTTCACATCATTCACGCTCTGAAAGATGTACTGTGTTCTAGGGTGGAGAGCCTAAGAATGTGCATGATTTTCATTCCAGCATATGATCCTTTACATTACACTTGATCACCTCTCCCCCATCTTACCTGCTTCTCCTCCTCCTACCTGCTAACCCTGGCCTCACCAATAAATCCATTATCATCCTCCCACTTATCATTATCATCCTCCAACGGAATCAGTCTTCCCTACACAGATAAGCTTGTGAACTTCCAACCTGCTGGATTTTCCAGGATTCAATCCTGCCCACACATCAACCCCAATGCTGCAAGCGGATACGAATTCCTTGTTCATGTCTTAGCGTGCAAACTAGTAACATACAGTGTTCCAATGAATTACACGATGACAAGCACAGAATTGCAGTCCACTTACTTCAGTGTAGAATAATGAAAGCATTTGGGCCAAATTCTCTTATGCCATCAACTTCACTGGATATGCTCCAGCAGAGACTGTGACTATTTGAGCTCACCTTTAAGGATTGAGGTATCTAGTTTCATTTTAAACATTGCCGCCTGCTATCCAGCTTGTTAAAGAGATGGTTTTGGGACTTGGCTCAGTGGCAATTATAGTGCTGAGAAAATTCAACAGCCTAAAAAAGATCTAGTTAATATCAAGCATAAAAATAAGAATCACAAACAAGGCTATAAATGATGTTAAATGACTTCTGAGAGGAGGAAGTAGTTATTATTTATCATTATATGTATTGTGGGTAGTAACCTAAGAGCCCCAGTTATTAACTAGAACCCCATTGTGTTATGTGCTGTACAAACAGAGAACAAAAAGATCGCCCCTACCTCAAGGGGTAACCTTAGGCCTGGTCTACACTGGTGACTTAGGTCGATTTAAAGTCCCTTAATTTGAATTAATTACTCCTGCGCCTACACTGGAACCACTGTTAATTTGAATTAAGGTGCCTGTAAAATTGAATGAATAAGACCACCTCTGCAAGTGGTGTAGTGCCTAATTCGAATTTGTTAATTTGAATTAATGTCAGTGTAGATGCAATGGGACTTAAATCAAATTAATTGACCTCCGGAATGTATCCCATAATGCCCCATTCTGATCACTCTGGACAGTCGCGCTGTGCTGCTCTGTGTAAAGTCCTCTCCCCTCAAGCAGTCCTGGGAAGATTTGAATCTTCATTTCCTGGGCTTGCTGCCAGCATGGAGAGAGCTTTGCCACTGTTCTCAGCATGGCTACTGCAAAGCCCAAATGCACTCCAGCGTGGAGTCGACCAGAGGACTTAGACCAGAGGACTCATCGGGCTGTGGGGCGAGGAGTCTGTTCTGGCTCAGCTCAGAGCCAGCAAAAGGAATCTGGACATTTATGGGAAGATATCCCAGGGCATGCTGGAGAAGGGACACAAGGGAGACTCTCAGCAGTGCAGAGTGAAGATCAAGGAGCTGTGCCAGATGTATCAGAAAGCCAGGGACTCTAACAGCCGCTTTGGCTCCTCTCCCAAAACATGCAGGTTCTATGATGAGGTGCATGCAATTCTAGGTGGCGATCCCACCACGTTGTCTCCCCGCAGCATGGATACCTCCGCAAGATCACAGTCCATGGTCAATGAGGAGGACTCCGTGGACGAGGAGGAGGAGGAAGCTGTGGATAGCAGGGTGCAATAGAGTGGGGTGTCCATTTTCCCACAAAGTCAGAAGTTATTCCTGACACCCGAGCAGTCCACCCGCACATAGGACAGCACAAATAATCCCGTGGAAGGCACATCTGGTGAGTTTTCTTTCTTATTAACATTTCTGTCCTTGTACATTGGGTGTGGGGGGTACGAGAGGGATTTCAGGCGTTTCATTGGCTGTACTGGGTGGTAACCCAGGACTCAGTTGTTTTATGTGTTGAGAAACACTACGTTATCATCAGTTGATATCACATGGGACATTTAATGTATGTAATCTGTTATCCCTCCCTTGTCTGGAAAAACTTTTCAGGGGAGGGCAGCCCTTTTCATCCCTCCACTGTTGGATTCTTCTCTGCAATCAAGGTAGCCAGCACCATGGCTTCCTGTGTTTTAAGCATTTTCTCTCTCCCCCACCACGCCGTCTGCAGTTGGTCTCTGTAGGGGTTTGAAATCCAAGTACAGATTTCCCTCCCCCCGCACCCAACAAGCCGTCCGCAGCTGCTCTTTGTAAGGGTTTGAAGTACAATCAGAGAGAGGAAATCATTTGCTACATTGTTTCATGGTCTAATTATTGAAATAGTTACATTTGTATCACTTCCTTCACTATGCTAACTCTGGCTCCCTTGTTATTTTTCTTTCATTCTGTAGACACCTTGGCAGTGTACCCACCCTTAAACAATGCTGTGGACAGACTGTTTCAGATTAGAAAAAGGAAAAAAAACCAACAGACATGACATGTTTTCTGAGGTCATGAACGCCTCATCAGCCGCAGAGACAGAGCAAAGAGCATGGAGGCTGACCTTGTCCCAGAGCATGGACAGGGTCACGGACACTCACAGACAAATGCAGGAGACTGATCGCAGCACCAGATGCTGAGACTCCTGCGGGACCAGTCAGACATGCTCCAGCGTCTTGTGAACCTTCAGGAACGGAGGCAGCACAGAGTCCCGCTGCAGTCCCTCCATAATGATCCTGAACTGAGGGCTATCCTGCCCTCCACCTCCCCCGCCACCACGAGGTTTCAAAGGAGATTGTCCAGGATGCAATACGTGCTCTCCTCCACCCCAGAAAGCTATCACCCTACCCCTGGAGACAGTGAATGAACCCTCACCCCCCCTTACCCTATGACTTGAATGTTAAAAAATAAAGTTTTGCATCATTCCAAAACATTTCTTTCTTAAATATTATCTTGTTCAGGAGGGATTTGTCGGGCACAGATATCAAAGGGGGATTGGGGGGAGGGATCATCAAAGGCAAACAACATACTTGAACCGAAATCACTCCTGCATCTCAATGCAGAACCTGGCTTTCAAAGCTTCCCTAATGCAAAGCGTTCTGCGGTTAGCTCTCAGCGTAGTGCTGGCATCTGGCTGCTCATAATTGGCGGCCAGTCTTTCTGCCTCCACAGCAAAACCCTGGGGGAACCTTTCCCCCTTCGCTTCACACATTATGAAGAACACAGCAAGCAGATATCACAAAAGGGAGGTACTTTTCACTCATGTCAAGCCTAGTGGGGAGACTTCTCCATCTACCCTTTAAATGCCCAAAGGCACATTCTACAACCATTCTGCAACTGCTTAACCTCTTATTAAAACACTCCTTGTCACTGTCAAGGTGACTGGTGTAGGGCTTCATTAGCCAAGGGAGCAAGGGGTAAGCAGGATCCCCCAGGATCACTATGGACATTTCCACACCCCTGATGTCAATTTTTTGGTCAGGGAAGAAAGTGCCCGCCTGCATCTTACAGAACAGCCCCGAGTTACGAAATATACGAGTGTCATACACCTTCCCAGACCACCCCACACTGATGTCTGTGAAACGACCCCTCTGATCCACAAGCCCCTGCGGGGCCATGGAAAAGTACCTTTTGCGGTTTATATACTCAGTCGACGGGGGTGCAGGTGCTAAAATGGGGATGTGCGTCCCATCAATAGCCCCCCCCACAATTTGGGAAGCCCATCATGGCAAACCCCTCCACTATGTCCTGCACATTTCCCAAAGTCACTAGCTTTCGTAGCAGAAGTCTGTTGATGGCCCTGCATACTTGAATCATGGCAGCTTCCACTGTAGATTTACCAACTCCAAATTGATTCCCAACCGAGCGGTAACAGTCAGGGGTTCCCAGCTTCCAGAGAGCGATGGTGACTCTCTTCTCCACTGTCATGGCTTGTCTCAAGTGAGTATTCATGTGCTTCAGGGTTGGTGACAGCTCTGAGCAGAGTCCGAGGAAAGTTGCCTTTCGCATACGAAAGTTTTGCAGCCACTGATCATCATCCCACAGCTGCATAATGATGCAGTCCCACCAGTCTGTGCTTGTTTCCCTGCATCAGAACCTGTGGTCTACAGACTGCAGATGAAACATTGCAGCCTGCAGCAATCAGGAATTGTTCTGCTCGATGGCCTGTAGCAGGGCAGCCACGGTGGCATAGGTGTAGTATCTGCTTCGCCTTCTTGCTCTATTTCTAAAGTACTCCATGATAAGCCGTGTTGTATTTGTCATGATCAGAATTATAGTGCAGAGTTCAGCTGTCTCCATGTCTCTGCAGCAATGGCGATCGTGGGGAGTAAAAAAAGGGCGCGAAAATCCTTTTCCTGTTTGTTTGAGGGGAGGGGGGGTGGGAGGGGAGGGGAAGCAGCGTTGCATCATGGGACGAAGACACTCGTCCCAACAGCCACTGTGGGATAGCTACCCACATTGCACTGCTTTCTAATTCGAATTAAGGCTGGCCAGTGTGAACGCAAGAGACCAGTGCAAACAGCATAATGTGTACACTCTGCTGCGATTTCCATAAATTGGCTGCTGAAAGTCGATTTAAGCTAATTCAAATTAGCGCTGCAGTGTAGACATAGCCTAAGAAACAGAAAGGCAATATTTCCTCATACACTTTGAGTTTGCATTTTTGATAACTCCACTGACTTCCCTATCAGGAAACTACGTGATTTAAGTCTTTTTTGGGGCACTATGAGCCTTATAATATTTAGTAGACAGCTACATGATTTTCTGCAACCACTGTTGTTCTCATAATGCATCTTGTTCTATAGTGAGAAAAATATATCTAGTTAATGATCCTTTGTCAAGTCTGTGCCTGTCTCTGTAAATTGCATTACATTTTCTGTAAAATAGAGCAGTAGACCATACAAAGAAAAAACAGAAGAGAATTTGAAAAGCTCCCCCTAGACTGTAACAAGAATTCAATACACTAAAAACTACTGTAACGTAATTAGCAGAGGGGAATACAGAGAGCAGAGAAGTGCAAGGTCAAGTAGACGTCAAGACAGGCAACTATGAAATTTTATTCAGCAAATGGGATGTCGGAAGGCTATAAAACACCTTAGGAAGTCCCTGAGGGCTACATTTCCCCTTGTCCATCCATGATTATTTCACCACATCAAGGCCAAACAACTATCATTTCAGTCAGCAAAGAACTGAGCGCGTAGATGTATTGGCAAAAATCTATTGGATTTTTTTTTCTCCCTTCAGAAAGTGAGATGTCAAGAAACTGTTTTAGTTTGATTCTGTCTTGTTCTGTATGTCTGTTTCAAAATACAGAGAGGTTTGTATATTTTTTTCATGGTAAATACTCATTTCGTAGCTGGAAGTGACAATTCCCTGAAAACGTAAGCTTTTTGGTCATCTGACAAATTGTAATATGCTTCTCATAAGGCAGTCATTCATGATGAATGAATTCTTCTGCATAATATCAGATTCTTTAAAAAACTTGGTTAAAAACCCAGGCACAAACATTACAGTTGGGATTTTAATAGCTGGACACTGAAATTAAAGGATACTGGGCATCCAAAATCCTGTAGCCAGCTTTGAAAATCTCACCCTCTATTCTTGCTATGGATAAAGCTTTAGGCCCACACAGAATGCTATTGAAGAGAGCAGGGCTCAAGATTCTACCTCTGCAGATCTGATTGCAGGACTAGAACTTTTGGTTCTTCATATTTATACAGCGCTTTGAAGATAAATGTGCCAAGTATTAGTAACTGTGTGAAATACGCTCCCGTGTCTAGGATTTGCATTAGTTTACCATATATGATGGCATATTCTCTCTCTCTCTGCATTATGCAATGAGTGGAATGGCATACTGATAAATCTTTCCAGTGCTACATGCATGATAACATGCTGGTGTAAGACATAATGAGACCGTTTTATGAAGATATCTCACTTGGAGGGGTTAACAAAAACCAGATAATATTTAAAATTGTTTTACTTTGTCAGGCGAAACAGGTAAAGTGCCCCCATTTCATAGCAGCACTGCTGCCAAGAATAGTTATAAGCACACTTCCCTTTTGCAATTTCCCTCCAATACTTTCCTTTCAGCAAGTTAAGCATTTCAGACTGTAGATGTGAATGTTTATATGTGAATTTTTTTTTTGTTGCTTACTTTGAAAATGTTTGTCACAAGGTCAGGGCTAACTACCAAGCAGAATTATTACTTCATGTTCTGCAGATGTGAGATTGGTGGCCTAAAGAAAGATTGAGGGCATAGAAAGGGTCTTTTTGGGGAGCAGACAGTTGTTTTCTCTAACACCATGCTAATATGTTCTCACACACAAACTGCAGTTAGAGTGGAGTCATATATTTTCATGAATAAATATCCTGTTTCAGCTGACTATAGAGGTGGTTGACAAATTTCCAAATTTGATTTTTTTCAACAGGGTCATTTTTATTTTTGTGATCAGCTCTAGTTATGAGAATACATCTGATAAGTAAATTAATATTCTTAGAGACACTTGATGTTTACATAGTAGCACAAGACAGCAACAATGTCTGCTATGGTAGCCAATAAATGGGATCCTTATGCTTGAAACTAAAGAGGGATTTCTATAGACATTGTGAGCTTAAAGTATATACATAAAATTGTTTACATGCACTATTCTTGTTCCTGCAATGGGAGATGTCAGAACATTTTTTCTTTTCAAGTTAGACATGTTATGTTTCACATAAAGTGCCATTATATGTGCATAGATAAGATTAATGTATGACAATAATTCACTGATTTCAGAAATTGTTTCCATTTAACTGAGTAAGGTAAATGACTGCATACACATAAGTGTAAGCTGAATGTGTAATAACATAGAAATATGGCCCTGTTCATTGTGTATTTGATACCTGATCGCTTGATGAACAAGTTACTCCTAGGTATGCTAACAATATCTATTGATTTCTCTGCTGGAAAGGCTTACATGCTGAAAGAAAAGTGTTCAGAGCAAGCAGTTACTAACCTTTATTGGTGCTATAAAGACAGAAGTTTGTTGTTTGCCAGCAGGAGCAATATAATAAGCTACCATATACCAAGGAAAGTCCCCAAAATGAATTAAGATAGGGAGAGAAATTAAAGGAGTCTGTGTGATTAAAAAAAAACCAAGTGAAAAATGCTTTCAAATATAATTGGTGCATATTTTTCTTAATTTGATTTGTGGCCATTTTAAAGGCTATTAACTGCCATGCATTGTACACCTTTTTAGTTTCCCAAAATCTTTTAAATATGAAAATTTTGCATGCTGTTTTTAAATAATAAATTAGATTTGCATTTTCCTGTTTATTTTGCGATGAAATGAAAGGTGCAAATTGCACTAATGCTTGCAAGGAATTTTCTCTTATAGAGTTGTGTTGCGCTCTTGTTTCTTCAAAGAAAAGAGGAGTTACAAAACCCCCAGCACAGGTGAGAACCACCTAAACAGCATGCTCTTTTCTGTGCATATGCTGCATTAAGATAGCAGCACAATAAATCCATGACAGTCCCAGTATGGGAACATGCTAGCAACCAAAGTGGCAGGAATCAGCTCCATGTTCCAGTTGTCCTGGAGCTCTGTAAGTTCTCACCAAACTAAAAGTGAAATACAATGAGAAAAATCTACTGCAGAAGCGAATTCAGCCACAGAAGTTGTTCACACTTCTATACTGTCCTGTGTAGGAAATGAGGGTCGTGCTGTAAGCAGGAGATGAATCAGTTGAAAATGACAGAGGAGGAGAAGGACCTGGGCATATTGGTTGATCACAGGATGACTATGAGCCACCAATGTGATATGGCCATGAAAAAAGCTAATGTGGTCCTAGGCTGCATCAAACGAGGTATTTCCAGTAGACCTAGGGAAGTGTTAGTACCGTTATACAAGGCACTGGTGAGACCTCATCTGGAATACTGTGCGCCATTCTGGTCTCCCATGTTTAAGAAAGATTAATTCAAATTGGAACAGGGGCAGAGAAGGGCTACTAGGATGATCCGTGGAATGGAAAAGCAACCTTATGAGAGGAGACAAAAAGAGCTTGGCTTGTTTAGCCTAACCAAAAGAAGGTTGAGGGGAGATATGATTGCTCTCTATAATACATCAGAGGGATAAATATCAGGGAAGGAGAGGAATTATTTAAGTCCAGCACCAATGTGGACAGAAGAACAAATGGATATAAACTGGCCATCTGGAAGTTTAGACTTGAAATTAGACGTAGGTTTCTAACCATCAGAGGAGGAGTGAAGTTCTGGAATAGCTTTCCAAGAGAAGCAGTGGAGGGCAAAAAACCTAGTTGGCTTCAAAACTGAGCTTGACAAATTTATAGAAGAGATGGTATGATGGGACAGCCTAATTTGACAAATAACTGATCTTTGACTACTAGTGGTAAATATTCCCAATGTCCTGTGATGGGACGTTAGATGGAGTGAGTTCTGAGTTACTACAGAGAATTCTTCCTTGGGTGTCTGGCTGGTGAGTTTTGCCCACATGCTCAGGGTTTAGTTGATCACCATATTTGGGGTCAGGAAGGAATTTTCCCCCAGGGCATATTGACAGAGGCCCTGGGGGTATTTTCTCTTCAGCATGGGGCACAGGTCACTTGCTGTTGGATTCTCTGTACCTTGAAGTCTTTAAACCATGATCTGAGGACTTAAATAACTCAGTCATAGGTTAGTGGTGTATTACAGGAGTGGGTGGGTGAGGTTCTGTGGCCTGCATTGTGCAGGAGGTCTATGAGTCTCTGAGGGTCGTTCTGAGACCACAGGGTGTCCTTCCAGCCCTGATCTGGGAGTGATCAAACCAGGTTGTTGATAAGTGTAAAGTAGCTTTGGGAGGAAGATGAGAAAATGTGAAAAAACAGACTAAAGATATGGGTGAGATTTCCTCCTGTGCTTGTCCCTGTTATAATTGTTTGTCTTGTGATAGCCCTGTTCTGTGCACTGTATACCATATATCTCTAGGAGATTGTCCCTGGCTCAAATAGTGTACAATCCAAGTATAAGACAAGAGACAGTGAGTGAATGCAGACTGTCCAATGAGGCAGCACAATCTGATGATACTGGTCAACAGGACAGGCATGCTCTCAGAACACTAGTTATCTATCCATTGTTGAATTTTAAGAGTTTTAAAGAGGGATTTGCTGGAGACCAATGAGATGGATTTGTAGATATTTACCGGGAGCTATTCTCCCACATAAAGGAGAGCCTTTTGCCTCATTAGTGAATACTTGAGACTAGATCTAGGTCTGGTAACTGAGGGAAAGTTTGTGAGAAATAACTGACTCTGAAAAGTTTCACAGTATGCTTCAAATTATAATTTATGGTCACATTCAGCTGGGGGGTTTGGATTCACATTAGAAAGCCTTGAACATATGTTAGTTAAATGCAGCATTTCCATCTTGTTTAAATGTAGTAGACACACTCTGCCAAGTCACTCCCTACTGCTTTATGTGGAACATACTTTGCTTGAGCCTGAAGACTGTTGTTTCAGAGACTGCAGACAGCTTTAACAAAGAGACTTGGAAGTAAACATTGACATTTGTTACCGCCTCTATTCAGCACTGCTGAAAGTCCCCAGGAAGTTGGGAAACTGAGCTGTCAGACCTATGAAGATTAAATGAAACTTTTTTCTGCAGCTTCAGTCCTCCAGGAAACATTTTCAGGTCATTTGTCATTAATATTGTGAGGGGATTTATTATTATTGTTATTTTATTTATTATTTTATTAAAAATTATTCCTTGTGGTTGATAAATATGGAGTGACAACTTCTCATTGCTATTGCCCCATTTCTCTTTTGTTGAGATATTGCCTTAATAATTGACAATGCGTTTCACAGCCAGCTTGTCTTGTCTATCACTGGGACAGATTGAGTGATGCGTATCACTCACAACCACTATAACAATTGACTTGTAGGTTATTGTAAAGCTGATTCATAGCATGACTCTTGAAGCATGCACAAAACCGCCGTTGGACAAGGTTCATTGCTCACCAGTCAAAGTGCAGATATAAACACAACTGTGATTAAGAAAAAAGATCCAGAAAACAGTTCCAGAGGAAAAATGAAGTAAGTGACAGGTTAGGCAATCTGTGACACATTGGCATGTCTGGGAATTGCTGGAGCTTTAAGATTTTAAAATCCAGATTAAGGGAAAAATAAAATACACCAACCCTAAGTTCCCTTCATACGACTTCCTGACATGTTCCTTGTAAGAGGTAGTGTCTGTGGTAACATGATCTGTATTTCCCAATTGCAAATGTGCCTTTTACCTGTGGGAAAAGTATTTGTTTCATATAGCTAAGCACAGGAGAAAGTGAGGTATATTGATTAGGCCTCGGAATTCTCAGCTTTACCTCAGACTAGCTATATGACCTTCAGCAAATCACTTAACTTCTCTGTTGTCTATTTCCCTATCAGTGAAATGTGGATAATAATTCCTACAGTATGCTCAATCGACAGCCCAAATAGGGGTTCAAGCTTCATTCATTAACATTCGATAAAGCACTGGGAAATCCTCAAATGATGGAGTGCTGTAGAACTGCAAAACACTATCAGTGAAGCTATACTACAGGGTGTCAGACACAAACACATATGGGCTTGATTTTTAAATCACTACTTTATTAATCAAAATGCATATACAGTAAAACCTCAAAGACATGAACACTTCAGGATGGAGGTTGTTTGTAACTCTGCAATGCTCATAACTGAACAAAACATTAGGATACAGTACTCTGCAGTCAGTGTCTTCCAGCTGAGGCTGGGAGAGAGCTCTGCAAAGATGGCACCGGGCAGCCCTGCCTGGTTTGCAAGCAGCTCCCTGCCCTACTCCTGTTTCTTGCCTTTGGGCTGAGCAGGGGGGGCCTCCCCACACTCTTGGCACTACAAGCCCCAGCCCTCAGCCACCTCTCCCCAGGACTTGCCTTGCTCTTTGCACGGCTTGCCATATTCCAGAGGCAGCACATAGGAGGGGGTTGGTGCCAGCCGGCTGCCAGCATCCCTCGTCTGCCCCTTGCACTCCCAGAGGTGCTGGCAGGATCCAGGAGTGCAGCCATGGGCAAAGCTTGGGCCACATCAGTACACAGGCTGTGTCCCTTTAAAACTCCTTCAGAGCGCAGCTGATTCCCATGCCAGGCCAGGCCAGATTTTGGCTGCAACAGCAGCTGCTCAGTAGCTCCCTGTGGCAGCTTCTTTCTGGGGCCGAGGAGCAAGCTTGTCCTCCTCCTGAAGGGATGGCGGTGGTTGTGAAAACAGCTTCTGTGGGGTGGGATGGAAGGGGGCATGAAACAGCACCCTTGGCTTACAGGAAACAGCACAGACACCTGACTGCTTCTGTTCTGCATGCTGACCTTTAAGATGCAATATAGGCACAGTATAATATTTGCTTCCCTCCCTCCTACTCCACCCCACCCGGCTGCCTAATTGCTTACTTCCAGTTTCACATGCTGTTCGGTTGACCGGTCAGTTCGTAACTCTGGTGTTCGTATCTTTGAGGTTCTACTGTATTATACTACAACAGAGCCAATATTTTATGAACTAATTGAGAAGTTAACTGAAAAGTTCATAAAATTGAACGTCACCACTGCAGTAGGTACAGTGCATAAGTTGCAGCAGGGTGCACTGCATCGCTATGTGTATAGAATTCCCATCACATAAATCACACTTATATAGATGCACGATAGTAATAATTGACCTAGATATCTTGAGCCTGATTCTCACTTGAAAAATACCCAAGCACAGGGAAGTTACAGAGGTAGGGGAGAGAAGGTCAAAGGCAGTCTTAAGCCACCTTGGCATTACTAGAATTCAGGGGGTTGTTCTAACATAGTCTCTGCTTTCCATCATCCCGCGCAGTTCCAGGAAAGTAGAAGGTAGCCATAGGATGGTCTACCTTGGCAACAGCCCCAATCTACTCCCTTTTGCCAAAGACCAGTAGCAGGGCTGGTGTACTGCCTTTATGCCAATTCTTCGCAGATTGGAAAAGCCCCTGCAAAGGGGCTATTCCCAGGGGTTTTTTTAAGGGTCTATACTCATTCAGAGAGTCATACGTAGAACTTCAGTGTACCTGTGTGTGGTGATGCTACCCAGCTGGATCACTGAATTATATATTAAAAATTAATTATGAAATCCTTAAAACAATTGGAAAAGTTCTTAGAATCATAGAATTCATAGAAGATTAGGGATGGAAGGGAACTCAGGAGGGCATCTAGTCCAACTCCCTGCTCAAAGCAGGACTAACCTCAGCTAAATCATCCCAGCCAGGGCTTTGTCAAGCCTCACCTTAAAAACCTCTAAAGATGGAGAATCCACCACCTCCCTAGGTAACCCATTCCAGTGCTTCACCACCCTCCTAGCGAAAAAACTTTTTCCTAATATCCAAACTAGACCTCCTGCACTGCAACTTGAGACCATTGCTCCTTGTTCTGTCATCTACTACCACTGAGAATAGCCTAGCTCCATCCTCCCAGAAACCCCCTTTCAGATAGTTAAAGGCTGCTATCAAATCCCCCTCATTCTTCTCTTTTGCAGACTAAACAAGCCTAGTTCCCTCAGCCTCTCTTCATAAGTCTTGTGCTCCAGCCCCCTAATCATTTTGTTGCCCTCTACTGGACTCTCTCCAACTTGTCCACATCCTTTGTCTAATGGGGGGCTCAAAACTGGACACAGTACTCCAAATGCGACCTCACCAATGCCGAATAGAGGGGAATAATCACTTCCCTTGATCTGCTGGCAATGCTCCTACTAATGCAGCCCAATATGCTATTAGCCTTCTTGGCAACCAGGGCACACTGCTTACTCATATCCAGCTTCTTATCCACTGTAACCCCCAGGTCCTTTTCTGCAGAACTGCTGTCTAGCCTGTCAGTCCCCAGTCTGTAGCTGTGCATGGGATTCTTCCATTCTAAGTTCAGGACTCTGCAATTGTCCTTCCTGAATCTCATCAGATTTCTTTTGGCCCAATTCTTCATTTTGTCAGGGACACTCTGTATCCTATCTCTACCTTCCAGGGTATCTACCACTCTCCTCAGCTTAGTGACATCTGCAAACTTGCTAAGGGTGCAATCTACCCCATCCTCTAGATCATTAATGAAGATGTTGAACAAAACCAGCCTCAGGACTGACCCCTGGGGCACTTCGCTTGTTACTGGCTGCCAGCTAGACATGGAACCATTGATCACTTCCCGTTGAGCCCGATGATCTAGCCAGCTCTCTAGCTATTTTATAGGCCATTCATCCAACCCATACTACTTTAACTTGCTGATAAGAATACTGTGGGAGATTATATCAAAAGCTTTGCTAAAGTCAAGGTATATCACGTCCACCGCTTTCCCCACATCCACAGAGCCAGTCACTTCTCCATAGAATGCAATCAGATTGGTCAGGCATGACTTTCCCTTGGTGAATCCATGTTGACTGTTCCTGATCATCTTCCTATCTTCCAAGTGCCTTAAAATGGATTCCTTGAGGACCTGCTCCATGATTTTTCCAGGGATTGAGGTGAGGCTGACCGTCTGTAGTTTCCTGGATCCTCTTTCTTCCCTTTCTTGAAGATGGGCACTATGTTTGCCTTTTTCCAATCATCAGGGACGTCCTGCAATTGCCACGAGCTTTCAAAGATAATAGCCAATGGCTCTGAAATCACATCAGCCAACTCCCTCAGCACCCTCGGATACATTGCATCTGGCCCCATGGACTTGTGTATGTCTAGTCTTTCTAAATAGTCCTGAACCTGTTCCTTCAGCACTAAGGGATGTTCACCTCCTCCCCATTCTGGGCTGCCCAGTGCAGTAGTCTGGGAGCTGACCTTGTCTGTGAAGACAGAGGCAAAAAAGGCATTGCGTACCTCAGCTTTCTCCACATCCTCTGTCACTAGGTTGCCTCTCCCATTCTGTAAGGGGCACACACTTTCCCTAATTTTTCTCTTGTTGGTAACATACCTGTAGAAACCCTTCATGTTCTCCTTCATGTCCCTTGCTAGCTGCAACTCCAATTGCTCTTTGGCCTTCCTGATTTCATTCTTGCATATTCGAGTGGTATTTTTATAATCCTCCCTGGTCATCTGACCAAGCTTCTACTTCTTGTAAGCTTCTTTTTTGTGTTTTAAGCTCTTAATAGCCCTGCCCTGCAAATGCTGTCTCAGGTGAGTAACTTTATTCATGTGATTTGTTCCATTTTACTCAACAGATTCATACTGCAGTTATCTACAGATTACAAATTCCATAGAGCATCAACAAACCCTATGCCTTATTTACAAATCGTACTGATTCACCCTATTTAAAAACTGCTGGTTGACAATTCCTGACTTTTCTAAGGAAATTAAGTAGCAGTTAGAACTGGTAGAAATGTTCTCAGCTGAAGTTTTTAAAATTGGGCTTTCACCAAAACTACAGGTTTTTCATTAAAAATGTCTTTTTCAACTTAATTTATCATTTTGAAAAAAAAATCAGTGAAATACCCTGAATTTGGCTATTTTTATTTTATTTTGTTTTTAAATTTTTCTCTCCATATTTTACCCCTTAGTGTGAATGCATTTATACTGGTCTAAAAGTGCCTTTCCTGTATGTGAATGAGCTATTCTGGTATATTTATAACAGTATAACTGCATCCAGTCTAGTTGAGTTATGACACTTACACTATACTGGTGTATCTTTTGTGTCTAGACAAAGCCTTAAGATGTTATCAGAAAAACAGCTACACCTTTTTATATTTTTATTTATTTATTTATTTTACGTTGCAAATATTCCTTTGAGTCAGTGCCTAGGAAATCTGTCATAGTATACTTACCTTGGGGATAGAGCGAAAGAGACCGGCATTTATTGAAAAAGAAGAAAAAAAAATAGCCAAATCAATCAAGGCTATATGAGTTAAGGATGCAGAAAAAAAATGAGACTTTAATAAGGTTGTATATGGTTAACAGCAAGTGACATCAATAATTTAAAACAGCAGAAATAAGTTCTACTACTTTAATTCATTTTCATCTAGCTATTTATAAGCAAAAGCCTCCTACACTTCTCAACATAATGAAAGAGAATCTTTGGCAATGGATGTCTTTCTCCTTTTGAGTGTAAGTTATTAAAAATATTTGAATTGTATTTATACTTCGATTTTCATAATGGGTAGATCTATATTAGAATGTGTCACAGTATAATATAACACAAAGATTGCCGGTGACAAATGGGGGTGCCCTTTAATAATTATTAATATTGTACCTGCGTGTGTCTGTAGCACCTTAGGGGTCTGTCTGATAGCAGAGCCAGCCTGCCACTGAGGCAAAGAGAGAGGAGGTCTTTTCTAGTAGCTGCCTAACAGCTTAAATTTAAGGGTCATTAGGAGGCAATGCCAGAGCAAGTTGTTTTAATGGCAATAGCCCACTATCATTATGGAGCACTAAAGTCTGTTTGAACAGAGTGAGTCAGACTGAAGGAATCAGACTGAGAGTCCCACCAAGAGGAACATTGATGTAGGGGTTTGAGCAGTAGTGTCAGACTTGGGAGACCAGATTCAATTCCCTGTTCTGCTACAGAACAGTCTCCTACAGACTACTACAGTAATTTTTTCTCTAATTCTTTGTTCCAACTGTTAAATGAAATACTTTCTTTTAAGCAGTCTGTTGATCAATATAATTGGTCCCATGTTCCCAAAGGAAGGAAATGAAGGTGCCTGAAACTCAGTGGGCTCTAGCAGTTGGTATACATGGGGTAGTGTAACAGGGTCCCAGTCTAAGAGAAGAATTCACCCTGAGACTGAGACAGGATTGGGCAAGAGGCTGTGAACACTTGAGGGAGGGGACAGAATCGGGTTAGTGGTGCAGCTACTCATGTAACCATGACAGGACTGTAAAGTTTATGATGGGTAGTTATGAAGAATGGTCTATTGGATGAAGAACTGGGCTCAGGATACCTGGGCTCAGATCCTGAGTTTGCCACAGACTTCTGTGTGACCTTGAGCAAGTAATTTCGTCTGCCCTATGCCTTGATTTCGTCTCTGTAAAATGTTGATGATACTTTCCCTATCTCACAAGAATGCTGTGAGTAGAGCTGGGTGAAATTTTTTGGAGAGAATTCTTTGCTGAAAAAAATGCACATTCAGGTCAACCAAAACATTTTGCAAATTTGTATTGAATTCGCCAAACTATTTCAGTTGGAAAAAGCAAAACCAAAAAATTCCAAAGATGATGAAATTTCTCATTTTGACTTAAAAAAAAAAACCAAAACATTACAACTTTTCAATTCAAAATTCTTTTTCATGCGAGTTTTATTACATGAATTTTATTAAAACAAACAAAAAATAAATAAAGGAACTAAAAAATCAGTTATTCATAAAGCTCTAGTTGTAAGGATAAAAATGTATCTGTAAAATGGGAATAATGATATTAGAGCTTGTAAACTAGCAGAAAATGCATTACATTAATGACACTCAAAATTAATTACATAAACACTCAAATAAAAAAGCAATATTTTGGGATAATCTATCTGGTGAATGTTTATTGTCCAGTTACCTAGGTGATGAGACAGTTGTTTTTGTTGTTTGTTAGTATTGCGGGACCTTCACAGACAAGGTCAGCTCCCAAACTACTGCAGTAGGCAGCACAGTATGGGGAAGATGGTGAGCAGCCCTAAATGCTGAAAGAACAGATTCAGGATTATTTAGAAAAGATGGAGATGCACAAGTCCCTGGGGCCGGATGCAATGCATCCAAGGCTGCTGAGGGAATTGGACAATGGCTCTGCAATCACATTAGCCATTATCTTTGAAAACTTGTGGTGAAAAAGGCAAACATAGTGCCCATCTTTAAAAAAAAGGGGAGGAGGAGGTTCCAGTGAACTGCAAGCTGGTCAGCCTTTACTCAGTCACCGGAAAAATCATGGAGTAACGCCTCAATGAATCCATTATGAAGCACTTGGAGGAGAGGAAGGTGATCAGGAACAGTCAGCATGGAATCACCAAGGGCAAGTCATGCCTGATCAATCTGATTGCCTTCTATGAAGAGGTGACTGACTCTGTGAATGTGGGGAAAGGGTGGACGTGATATACCTTGACTTTAGCAAAGCTTTTGATATGGTCTCCCACAATAATCTTGCCAGCAAGTTAAAGAAGTATGGGTTCGGTGAATGAAAGCTGGTTAGATCGTTGGGCTCAACAGGTAGTGATGAATGGCTTGATGTCTAGTTGGCAGCCAGTATCAAGCGGAGTGCCCCTGAGTCGTTCCTGGGGCCAGTTTTGTTCAACATCTTCATTAATGATCTGGAGGGTGGGGTGGATTGCATCCTCAGCAAGTTCGCAGATGACACTAAGCTTGGGGAGAAGTAGATACGCTGGGTTGTAGGGATAGATACAGAGTCACCTAGAAAAATTGGAGGGTTGGGCCAAAAGAAATCTGATGAGGTTCAACAAGGACAATTGCAGAGTCCTGCACCTAGGACGGAAGAATTCCATGCACTGCTACAGACTGGCTAAGCAGCAGTTCTGCAGAAAAGAACCTGGGGGTTACAGTGGAAAAGAAGCTGGATATGAGTCAGCAGTGTGCCTTTGTTGCCAATAAGGCTAACGGCATACTGGGCTGCATTAGCTGGAACATTGCCAACATATCGATGGAAATGATTTCCTTTCTATTCGGCACTGGTGAGGCCACATCTGGAGTATTGTGTCCAATTTTGTGTCCCCCACCAAAGAAAGGATGTGGACAAATTGGAGAGAGTCCAGCAGAGGGCAACAAAAATGATTAGGGGGCTGGAGCACATGATTTATGAGGAGAGGCTGAGGGAACTGGGCTTATTTAATCTGCAGAAGAAAAGAGTGAGGGGGGATTAAATAGCAGCCTTCAACTACTTAAAGGGGGTTCCAAACGGGATGGAGCTAGGCTGTTCTCAGTGATGACAGAACAAGGAGTAATGGTCTGCATTGGAGGAGGTCTAAGCTGGATATTAAGAAAAACTTTTTCACTAGGAGGGTGGTGAAGCACTAGGGAATGGATTACCAGGGAAGTGGTGGAATCTCCATCCTTAGAGGTTTTTAAGTCCTGGCTTGAGAAAGCGCTGGCTAGGATGATTTAGTTGGGGTTGGTTCTGCTTTGAGCAGGGGGCTGGACTGGATGACCTCCTGTGGTCCCTTCTATGATTCTCTGACCTTCTTATGACCTTCTGATTCTCTGACCTTCTTATGCCAGACTTCTGTGCCTGCATGAAACCCCACTTAAATCTTTTGTCCTTTGTCCTAACCCCGAGCTCTACAGTGCGTTGCACATAGGCAGGTTGCTGCATCTGTGCTTCTGTCTGTCTGCAATAGATGACAGGATCAAGACTTAGAAATGTTAGGTCTTGGGACAAGGATGGTGTATCCATGTGTGTCTACACAGTGCTTAGTACAATGATCCTTATTTGGGGCCTCCTGATGCAATTACAATATGAATACTTAGTACTAATTAAATCAATATATACTGTATAGCACTGGAAAGTATTCCTTCCCTCGCGCCTAAAGATATCGGAACTGCCATCAGGCAAGCTACAGAGAAAGGAACAGCTCTAGCTGTCAGCTACTATCTTGTGTTAGATGGGAGCATCAAGATGATGCCTTGTGATGTGTCCCTTTCCTTATTTGTTTTTGTTACTGCACATGTAAAATACAGTCTTCCCCTAGATGTGCCTGTTAGCTGCCAAGATGACATGGTGCACCCCATGTTTTGTTCTCTGTGCAAGATGTTTTGTCACACATGAATCTGACTGAATGCAGGATTTCTATTGTGCCTCATACTGATATTTACAAGGTGTTCTTCTGTGCTGAGATTGCAGCTAAATTTGTAATAGTATGCACTTTAATAACGTAATATAGGACTGTGACTAAGTCCCTAGTTTTCCAGTTTGAACTTCTCTCTAGCAGTAAACTGTGAGAGTGAGTGTGGCAGAAGCAAATCAGTACTGTCCCTGTATTTCAAATGGAACTACAAAGCCATTAGCTTCCTGCTGCCCTTCGTTTTCTTCAGAATGAAAGCAACACAGGACTTTTCAGATACAAAGAAAGGCATGTGGAGCACACAATTGCTTGAAAAAGTTCTAGAAAATGGGGCTTTGCAGCATTGTATTTATCAGATGGGGAAAAAAAATCTTTTTATTTAGTAAATGAAATGACAAAAGACCTAAATACCGTTAGTTTGTCCCTTTGGTTACTGTACTGCTGTGGGTTATAGAGATCTTAAATGGTGTTACTAAAATCAATTATCAAAACAGGCTTGTTAATCAACTAATTAAATTCTACTTAGTGAAATAATTTTGGCTAATGGGTAATTTTATGAACATTAATAACATTTGCAGCTATAAAGGCTAAAATGATATGAGGGAAATCAAACCTCATGCTTCACAGCATTGGCTGACAGGCTGGAGGGACTTGGAAAGGGACCTTTTCTTCACAGAGCCTTTCACAGTGCATTGGATGCATTATGGGGGAAAGGTTCTTGCATCTCTGCAGCATCAGGCACCAGAGGCAGAATGTTGGACTCAGTGAATCAGAGATCTGGTCTGATCTAATTTGACAACTTTTATGACACACAAATTGGTGATACAACAGAACACATCAACCTGTCTGTCCCATTAAACCAAGGGAGTGATGGTTCTAGCTGTAACGATATAAGAACAGTCATACTGGGTCAGACCATGCTTCATCTTGCCCAGTATCCCGTCTCCAACAGTGGGCCCAGAAATGTAGAGAATGGGGCAATAATGGAGTGATCCACCCTTTTCTTCTACTCTCAGCTACTGGTAGTGGGAGGTTCAGGGTTGCCAAGAGCACGTGTCCCTGAACATCTTGGCTACTAGCTATTGATGGACCTATCCTCTGTGAACTTATCCGGATATACTTTTTGGCCATCACAACATCCCATGGCAATGAGTTTCACAGGTTAATTGTGTATTTTGTGATGAAGTTCTTCCTTTTGTTTGTATTGAACTTGCAGCCTATTGATTTCATCGGATGATCCCTGGTTTATTTAATTGAAGACTAAATTGGAAGACTAAATAATATTTTTGTGTTCACTTTTCCCACACCATTCATGGTTTTTGTAGTCCTTTATTATATCCCACCATATCCGTCTCTTTTCTAAGCTGAACAGCCCTAATCTTTTTTTATATATTTTTGGAGATGGGAACAGGACACGGTATTCAAAGTGTGGCGCATAATGGATTTATAGTGACATAATATTTTCTGTCTTGTTTTCTGTCCCTTTTCTAATTGTTCCTAACATACCATTAACCTTTTTTGACCGCTGCTACACATTGAACAGAAGTTTTCAGAGAACTATCCATGGTGACTCCAAGATCTCTTTCTTAGGTGGTAACAGTGAATTTAGACCCCATCATTATATATGTGCATTTGGGATTATGTTTTCCAATGTGCATTACTTGCACTTATCAGTATTGAATTTCATCTGCCATTTTGTTGCCCTTTCACCCAGTTTTGTGGGAACCTCAGCTTTGGACTCAACTATCTTGAATAAATTATATCAGCTGCAAACTTTGCTACTTCACTATTCACCCTCTTTTCCAGATCATTAATGAATATGTTGAACGGCACAGGTCCCAGTACAAATCCTGGGGGATGTTGCTGTTTACTTCTCTCCATTGTGAAAACTGGCCATTTATTCCTACCCTTTGTTTCCTATCTCTCAATCAGTTACTGATCCATGAGAGGACCTTCCCTCTTATCACATAGCTATTTAGTTTACTTAAGAGCCTGCGGTGAGGAACCTTATCAAAGGCTTTCTGAAAATCCAAATACATTATATCTATAGTAGTGTAGTAGAAAGACTACTATTAGATAGATAGTCAGGTGATGCTGACTTTGTGAAGGTAGGGTTACTACAAGTTTTGGATGATTTTTATTAGGAGAAATCTTTGCTGATGTACTATACAAAGAGAACTAATAGAGCTTTTGCAATCACTTAATAAAAATAAACATACATTTTTACAACATAAGGTGTTTTTAAACTCCTGCGATTGTAACACTAAGGTCCTTCTCCTTAAAAAGCACTTCTTCTACAGGGCCTATAAGTGGTAGGTCTATTAGGGTTTCTCCTTTGTTTTGAAATAGTTTAAAATAACAACAACAAAAAACCCACCCAAGATATTTTGTAACCCTCAAGATGTGAATATTACCTTAATAGTGATTTTATAGCTGCAAGCCCTGTCTTGCTTACTCTTAGCTTCCAATGTTTGTTTGCTCATCATGTCATATCTTAACTCGAACCCTCAGCCTGAAAACCGTTAGCCCCATAAATAGTCTATAGTCATGCAGATGACTATAGTCATTGCAGATGACACTAAGTTGGGGGGAGTGGTAGATACCCTGGAAGATAGGGATAGGATACAGAAGGACCTAAACAAATTGGAGGATTGGGCCAAAAGAAATCTGATGAGGTTCAACAAGGACAAGTGCAGAGTTCTGCACTTAGGACAGAAGAATCCCATGCACAGCTACAGATTGGGGACCGACGAGCTAGGCAGCAGTTCTGCAGAAAAGGACCTGGGGGTAACAGTGGATAAGAAGCTGGATATGAGTCAGCAGTGTGCCCTGGTTGCCAAGAAGGTTAATATCATATTGGGCTGCATTAATAGGAGCATTGCCAGCAGATCACGGGAGGTGATCATTCCCCCCTATTCGGCATTGGTGAGGCTGCATTTGGAGTATTGTGTCCAGTTTTGGGCCCCCCACCACAAAAAGGATGTGGAGAAGTTAGAGAGAGTCCAGCGGAGGGCAACAAAAATGATTAGGGGGCTGGAGCACAAGACTTATGAGGAGAAGCTGAAGGAACTAGGTTTGTTCAGTCTACAGAAGAGAAGAATGAGGGTGGATTTGATAGCAGCCTTTAATTACCTGAAAGGGGGTTCCAGGGAGGATGGAGCTAGGCTGTTCTCACTGGTGGCACATGACAGAACAAGGAGCAACGGTCTCAAATTGCAGGGGGGGAGATCTAGGTTGGACATTAGGAAAAAGTTTTTCACTAGGAGGGTGGTGAAACATTGGAATGGGTTACCTAGGGAGGTGGTGGAATCTCCATCTTTAGAGGTTTTTAAGCTGCGGCTTGACAAAACCCTCAGTGGGATTATTTAGCTGAGGTTAATCCTGCTCTGAGCAGGGCGTTGGACTAGATGACCTCCTGAGGTCCCTTCCAACTCTGTGATTCTATGCAGGAAATGCTGTATTGCTTTCACAAGATTGTGAATGGGCCTCACATTCTAGTTCCACATTGAATGCTTACTCAGGTGAGTAGTCACATTGGAATTTGAATCATTGACATAACTGGAGCTATGTATATGGCTAGCGGGTCATAGATAGGCACCTTATATGCTGTGACCACTGCTTATCATGTTGACCATATTGTCTAATTGTTTCCTTGTGCACCCCCCATCTTTTGTTGTAGCCACATATTGTGCATTGCCTTATACTTGTATTGTAAGCTTTTCAAGGCAGCAACAGTCTCTGTTATCCGTTTGTACCATGTCCTGCACAATGACCTGTAGGCACTACTGCACTATATATAAAAAAATAGCAGTAGTAATATTAAATAACATCCACTAAGATTTTAAGCTCTTCAGGACAGGAGCATCGTCTTTCACTCATTAGTGAAGTGTTGATGATTTCATGGTGTTAATAAGAACGAGGGCATAGTGCCTGCAGCAACATCTGAGACAAATGAAAAAAGGATTGGGATAGTTTAATGTAGATGGGGGCATTCAGGCACAACCTTAATACAATAGTTATATAAACTCCTGTCCTGTTTTTCATTTTATCAAAAGTTCATTGGCACATGTAGGGTATTTTACTACCTGAGCATCACTTTCCCACTGGAAGAACTATTTGCATTTGGTTTGAACTGTCATGAAAAAATTTGTAAATAAAGAAGCCATACAAGCTTCTTATTGGCTTAGAAGCCACTCTGACCATTTGTAGATGCTATGGTGGTGGGTGCAATATAAAAATCTAGACAAATTATTTGGCTCAGATTTTCTTGTAACAAACTGGCTCTACAACATTGTAATTCCATTAACTTCCATGAAATTACTCCTGATTTACAGTAGTGTGAGGGGAATCAGGTTATCTGAGTTCAGAGGAGGTCCAGGAATCCTTCTGACTCAAGTATCAGAGGTGAATTAACTCCTACATTTGTGAATAGGTGCCCTAGGTATCAACCTTGGGGCAGATAAGTCTGGGGACTATATGTACTCCTTCAACATTTTCTTTGAGTTCTCAGTTGCTCCTTATGCAAGGCTTAAGTGACAGTAGTGATCAGTTGGAGTGCATCATGGTAACAAAAGAGATTAGTTGAACTAGGGATTCTGTTGATAGAGAGACTCATTCCAGACTCATTCTATCAGCACTGACGTTAAAGGAGATTATTAGTCATTCTTCAGTTGAATTTGTCAGCTGAATTTGAACTGCTCCTGATACAGAATATTACTTCTTGGATTTTTCACAAATTGCTGTAAATCCAAAGGACTCAGGTTAGAAGAGGTTGAATAAAATCTCCAAACACTAAACATCCTTTGCTGAATTAACTGTATTTGGACAATAGCTCTGGCAGACCACCTGCTTGTTGCAAAGTCTGTTGCTGTTAATTGTTGCATGGAATTCTTGTTGCAAAAATTCACAATTTTAAAAAATCATTCTGGTTTTATGAATGTTTTGAGTCTGAAAAGAGACTAACTTTACTAGAGTATTGGCTCATAAACAGTAGATGGCAATTCTATCAGATCACTGTAAGAAATGAGGCTGCGACTAAGAGATTTCAGATCTCGTCACTTGAGAGGATGAGAAGAACTTGAAATCAATGGGAATCCTTCTATTGACATCATCATGCACTGGATCAGACCTTTATTATGTAGTGATATTGCTCGTCAGAATGCAGGATGGCGTAAGCTTGTGACACCCTGTTTAATAGCAGACTGACAGACCCGCGTGTCTGCTCCCCGGCCTGACCTGAAGAACTGGGCTTTGCTGACAAGGAAGTATGCAAAGTCAGCCTGGCATTCTCAAAACTATGCTCCCTTGTGAATGCAGAGATTTCGCTTGTCTTAGGGACAGCCAAACTTGTGGTGGGGATCAAGATTTGTCACTGTTGGCACTCAATTTGCTGATCAATCACACAGGATACACACAAGAATATTGTTTCAGCACATCTCTAACCTATTACTTAATCTCTCAATCCAAAAATGGCTCTTCCCCATAGAATTACTCCCTTTGATATTTAACCTGACACTTATAATATGATCATAATGTTTGGCATGTGTTGTTTTATGGTCCACCATTACAGTAGTACAGTGTAATATCCATATCTCCTTCCAGTGTCATACAGTGGGTCAGTGAATGAATTAACTGGTGTTCTCTTTTTTTAATATGCCTGCATGAGTGCATTTTTTTCACTGTAGCTATCTGGAGTGGAAGAAATTAACTCATGAACAAACAAATTTAAGTGGGGAAAGAATTAGCCCAACTGTAGTCTTTATTAACAGAGGTGCTCTTGGTACTGGACTTCATATAATAACTTAAGATTCCTGTCGTCAAGCTCCTTCACCTTAATGGATTTTTTTCACCTTTAATATCCATTTTGTAGACAAACAGAAAACTTTTATTGCAAATTTTCTTTCTACTTCATACAACAAAATATTCTCCCTTGAATCCTCCAGTTTACAAAAGTGGGTTATTGAGTTTGCTCCAGATACTGTTGAAATGTTCCATGGTTCTAGGAGATATTGAAAATGCTGTAGTTGCTACAACTATTGCCATCCATTTATAGGCTTAGAGCGAACCTCTGAGTATGATCTGTAAGTTAAAAGGTATTGTCCCTTGGATGGTAAACTGCTGGAGATTCACACTCGCACATATAGACTCAAAAGCAGCTTTTTACTTGAATTGCAATGCTTTAACATTTGCTGTGTATTCTATAAATATATTAGATATAATACATTTACAGAGAGTCATAAGGAAACCAAATACAAATTTCTTCTCTTTTGCGGCCCTGGAATTCATTTTCCACATCACATTTCATCAAAAAGTGATTGCTTCCCTGGCTGACAATCCAGATCCTCTAATACTTTTGGATTAACCAGCAAAACCTTCATTTCACACCTGATGCTAAACGTAGAAATGCATGAAAGTTAAATGTAAAGTAAATAAGGACTCAAATGTTCTGGTCCTCTTAGTATGAAAGACACTTGAGTGAATAAAAAAATGATGAAAGTAAATTCTTATACAATTTAAAAATAATCAGACCAATATGTTTTGTGGTTTGATGCCTGTACGCTTCCAGGTTAGAACTGAATTAAACTCACTCCTAGTTTAACATTATTGTTGCTTTCTTTTCCTGCATGGATGTACACCATGCTGTCAGTGCCTCAGGCCAGGTCTACACTTGGAAGGCTTTGCCAGTATAGCGATAACGGTATAATATCCTGGCAAAAGTGCCCCTGGTGTGGATGAAGCTTATACTGGGAATACTGTGCTTTTGCTGGTATAGCTTAGTTCAGCCTCTGCACCCTGACACAAGCAAAAGAAGCTGCACCAGAAATAGTGCAGTTTTGTCAGTTTAATTGCACCTAGGTGATGGGCTTTTCTGGCACAGCTATGTCAGTCAGGGATCACACCTCTGACCAACTTAGCTGTGCTGGCAGAAGTTTGTAGGTCTGGCTTTAGACTGATATTTGCATCTTTCAGCAGTCACATTGGAAAAATTGGAAATGGGACCCTTAAGAGAATTTCATTGCTTGTCAGTGCTTTTTATTCAGTCTGACAATGAGTGATGGCTTATAATGTTAGATTTAGCAAGAGTCTCTCTTTTCCAGGTAGTGTAACCTCCCTTCTCTTCATTTTCTCTGCTGTAAAAACTGGTGGGAAGGAAATAAGAAACATACCAAAATTCAGCAGAGTTTTTATGCTGTTTGACATGTAAATAGAAAGATCCACAAATATTAGTGAGTTATTTTATTTGCTTGCTATTTCTTACTAAATTAATACAAATTGCCTATTATGGAAAAAGAAAATTGTTATAATCAGGCAATAATTTAGCTGTAGTCATTATAATCAGTTTTATATATTCACAAGTACAGTCAGTGCTACTGACAAATTGTGAATTCTAATATTGCTAGGGTTTTTACTTAGCTGTTAACTTGTGATTTGACTTGCAATCTTTAGTAAAGCTATGTGTGCTTCAGATAATAGCATTGCTTCCATTTAGAGTGATATTCTGTGTAAATTCAGCTTAGAGAATAACTTGGGAGCCATTTTTGTATTTGACGGATGAAAACATTCTGAACCAGTGTTGCATACTTAAATTTAGGACTTCCGTCTATTCTTGGCGTCAGCAATGGTTGAGCACGGCCAGGTGTCTGGGCTCATTGCGTCTGAAAACTCTTTCCAGAGCCAGCTTTCCATAGCAGAGAGTTAAGGATTTAGCTATTTCCTACTGCTTTGCTGATGCACACAGATCTTTAGACAATTGAAAGTTGTACCTATAGCTCCTCCCAACAGTAGATTTTAATCCTAAGCAAGGGCTACATGTTCCATGCATTACAATACAAAAAGCTGCACAGCTAGCTGACATGCTCACAACTTGTATTCAACCAGAAATCAATTTATGCCCAAATTGTGAAGCATGACACTTTTGTGTGTGTTTGGCTTATTTGTATGTGCATTGGAATTAGTCCATGCACATACAAATCCCAGTCTGTGTGCACATTGTGCATTACACATGTGTAAGTCAGATATGTGCATATGTTTTCATTTGGGTTTCAAAATCTGAGCACTGATTTGTTGGGCTTTTGTTAAATTGGGTTTATTAAAGCTCAGAACATTTAATTTTACATCACAATATCACAATGGGGCCTATCCCATTATTAAGAAATTTTGTTGTTCAGTTGTCACAACTGAAGATCAAACCATGGCAGAATAGACTCAATGACTATCTGAAAATTTAACCCTATCCCCAAAACAGGAGTATGACCATCCTTGTGCATATAACCTAGAGTTTGAGAGAGGCATATGGGGATGGACAAGATCTTAGTAAAGTCACTGTCTCATAAAGATGAGTTGTACTGTACTATACCTAAAAGTTGATGACGCTTACCCATTTTAAGCCTGGGCTAATCTGCAACTAAAGCAGACAGCTTATTTTCCTGGATTCCCATCAGTAATATGGAGGCATACTATAGAGTCTGGTATACTAAAATGATTCTAGAAGAAAATCCATCTTGGGAGCCACAAGATGTCTGTCTGTTTACATCATTGTTTCCCAAGAATAGAACTGCTGGCACAAGTGAGCTCCAGAAGAAAACTATGGAAAACTTATGACTTTTTGGGGGGGATAATAGGAACATAGGAATTGCTGTAATAGAACTAGTCCAGTAGGCTGTGTCTTGCAGTGTTCAGCACTGGAAATTCACAGCAACGTGCAATAAACCTTACAGTGGCAGTTACGGAATAACCTACTCATAGGGGAAGTTTCTTTGGCAGGAAGTGGTTGGCTTATGCTTTGGTGCATGAGGGTTTCTCTCTTTCTTTCTCTTAATTCATAGTTAGTGTAATTGTTAAACTTTTGAGCCCTACAGCACTGTCCAGTCAGGGTCTTCATAATAAACATAAAATCAGGAGTATCAACCATGATAAAATCATTAGACTTTGCAGATATCTTGGGGGGTGGCAAGCAACTTGTATGTTTTTAGTTTTGTATTTGAAAATACTAGAACCATTTCTTTTCATTTAATACATTTGAAAAATGCCTTAAGCTAAGCAAAGTTGTTAATTATTTTGGGAGTGTAACTCCAGCCAAAGCCAGCAGGTTCTGTAAAATGTAGGCTAAGAGTTTGAGTACTAAGTAAATAAATAAGTTACAATTTATAAGGGAAACTTGCCCATTGCACTTGCAATAGAGACTCCCCCCCCCCCCTTCAAATTAGGTTGTTTTACAGGTTAATTTAAACAGAGTGAGCCTAGTTTATAAAAAGCTTGATTCTGTACCCCAGGGAGTTAGGCCACAGATTCAGCTAGGAACAGGAAAATATAGAAAATGTGGGGAAAATATTCAAAAGTATCTAAATGCTAGTGTACAAAGTTTTTAGGTGCTTAAAGATGCAGATAGACCCAGAGTGGGATTTTTAAAATTGCCTTAGTAAGCCCACAACTCTGACTGAAATTCAACAGGAATTAGGTTCCTAACTCACTTAGGCACCATTGTAAATTCCATTAGGCACATATCTGCATTTTTAGGTGCCTGAATACTATTATAAATTTGGGCCGAAGTGATTTGGGCATTTAGGAACTTACATCCAATTGACTTTCAATGAGATACAGTGAAAATGGGACATAGCTCCTAAGTTACTTAAGCACTTTTGAAAATATTACCCTTTGGAAAGTTTGGGTTTAGATGATGGACTTCTTTAAAATAAGTGAGAAAAAGGTGGGTAATATCTGTTATTGGACCAACTTCTGTTGGTGGAAGGTACAAGCTTTTGATCCACACAGAGTTCTTCTTCAGGTCTGAGAAGGGAAGCGATGTGTCTGAACTAAATACAAGGTGGGGGGGACACATTGTTATAAAGAAGGAGTGACCCGTGTTGGAGGCAGTCACTTGAAATGAAGTGGGCAATGGAGGGTTAGATTGTTATGCATAAAGGGTTTGAAGTGGGAAATTAAGGATAGGAGGCAGTGTGGTGTGTTACAAATTGTTGTAGTGAGTCATAACACCAGTCTTCCTGTTAAATTGATGGTTTTTGGTGTCTAGCAGAATTATGAATTTAAGTTCTCAGGCTCACCTTTTGAAGATGTTATGCAGATTTCCTTTGAGAACAAGATCAGATATGAAGTGATCGCTTTATGAAAAGTGTTTGACCACAGGTATTAGGTATTAGGGTGTTTTTGTCTTTTATTAATTTTTATATGAGTTCATTCAAGAGCGAGGTGATTGTCTAGAATCACCCACATAGTTGTTGTTGGACCATTTGGTACACTGGATGAGGAACACCACATGTTTTGATAGGCATGCATAGGACCCATGAATCCTGAAAGATGTTTTGTGGAAGGTTTTCATCATCATAAATGGAGATAGGACTGCATGTTTTCTGTCTTTCTCTGCTCTGGCAGGATCTGGTGCCTGTCTGAATTGATGTATCCTGGTCTGTGAAGCTTGGTGGTTGTTTGAAGGCCAGAAGAGGAGGTTAGGGAAAGATTTCTTTCAAGATGTGATTTTCATCAAATATGGGTTTTATTTGTTTGATGATATTCCATATGGGTTCCAGTGTAGGGTGGTAGGTGACAACTAGTGGTGTGTGGTTAGTGCGGACTTTTTGCTGTATTGAATCAGGTTCTCCTGGTATATTTGGATGACCCTTTCCATGATGCAATCTACTTCTCAGGTGGAGTGCTCTTGCTTAGTGAAGGCAGTTTTAAATGTATTTAGGTGTGTATCCCAGACTTTCTCTTTGGAACAACTTCTGTAATAGCTGAGTGCCTGGCTATAGATAACGATTTTTTTTGGTATGTCTAGGTGGTTGCTGGATCTGTGGAGGTACATGTGGTAATCAGTGAGTTTCTTTTATATAGTTGTTTGTATGGTTCCATTGTTTAAGCTAATTGTGGTGTCCAGGAATTTGATGCTGGTGTGGGAGCGTTCTAAAGAGAGTTGGATGAATGGTGGTTGTTGAAGTTGTCATGGAAATCTATGAGGGTGTTCAGGTATTCTGTCCAAAGTATGAAAATACATTGATATATCTCAGGTATATCAGAGGTTTATGGTGCATTTTCCAGAAATTCCTCTTCAGGGTGGCCCAGGAAGAGGTTGGCATATGGGGACGTAATCCTAGTACCCATAGCTGTTCTCAGGGTTTGGACATAGTGTTTGTTGTTAAATGTGAAGTTGTTGTGGGTGATGATGAAATGGATGAGTTTAGTGATGTCATTTGCGTGAATTTCTGAGCATTGTGCATTACCTTGTATGTATTTGAAGCAAGCAGCAAGGCTGTCATGGTGAGGGATGCTGGTGTATAGGGAGATGACAATCTCTGGCAAAAATAGTGTTCTGGGGGAGACTGTCAGTGTTGCAGAGTTTTTTGGAATAAGCTGGCCTTTTCTGTGATGAGTGGTTGAAAGATGATTTCTATGAGTCCCGATCTTTCAGTAGGAGTCCTGTGGCCAGGTATGTTGGGATTCTCTTGTTTGTATATCTTGGGAAACATGTAGAAGGTCCCTGGGTTGGGTTCATGGGTTGTAGAGCTTTTCTTGTTGTTTGAGGAAGGAACTGATGATATCTTTAAATTCTTGTGTGAATTATAGTCTAGGGTCGTCTCTGACTATACGTCTCTGTAGTAGGTGGTGTCAAAGAGTTGTCTGTTGGCCTCATTAATGTAGTCATCATGATTAAGGACTACAATAGTGCACCCTTTGTCTGCAGGTTTGATCACTGTCTGGTGGTTGGATTTCAGAAACTGTATAGCTGTCCTTTGTGTGGCAGAGAGACTGTGGCAGATGTAATGTTTGTTGAGGATTTGACAGTCTGTTTTTTCTTTTTTCCCTGAAGCAATTGATGTAACAATCCAGTGTATGGTTTCCTCCGCTGTTCATGGCGTCCACTCACATGATACATTTCTTATGACTGTCAGTAGAGATGTGGTGGTGTCTTTGTTGAGAGAGAATTCCTTGAGAAGGAGTTGGCAGAAGAATTATTCTAGTTCTCTACATGTTTAGTACGGTATCAAGGTCTGTGTTGGAGTAGAAGTTCAGTTCTTTGGAGAGTACAGATACTTCTGTTCTGGTTTGGGGGTAGTCTTATTAAGTTGATGAAGTTGGGATGTTCTATAATGTATGTGTGCTAGGGAATATGGTCTTGGTTTCAGCCAAAGATGGTGGTATGTGGGTTGTGGAGGAGTTATAGGTTCCACTTTTTGGTTTTGTGTGAATGGCTATCATCATGGTTTTAAGATGGTTGTTTTGGGTTTCCTGCATGATCTCTGGGAAGGTTTCATGATTTCTTTTTTCTTCCAGTGTATGGGAGCATGTGATGATTCTTGTCTAAGATGGAACCTTCTGGAGTATATAAGGTGTAGGAGACGGTTCTTCAATTTTTGAGGTCGTTCTGCAGAGCTCTTCAATGATTTTGGAATTTTATGTAGTGACACTTAAAATAAGTGCACATTATGATGTATATTTGAGAGCAGCTTGTCATATTTTTCTACACAGTGGCAGATTAGGAGAAGGGGTGAGAGAAAAAGATTGTTATTCATTAGTATCTATAGGAAACAGTGCAACAGGCAATATTTGCAGCAAGAGCTGGGCAAACATACTACTGCTTGCATTTTGGTCACCAAGAATGTCCTACATCACAAATGTATGATTGAAAGTTATGTGGGGTGCTATAATACTGTAACCCAGTGCAAAGAGACATCACTCAAAGGCTGCTCCTGAAATGAAAACCTGCATCTTTTCTTCCTAAATGATTTGTTTTGTGTGGGGAGTATGTTTCTTCTTTATCCCACTGTTGAATCTTGATTGAATAATATTGTGTTCAGCCCTAGGCAATCATTTAGGGGATAATAAGGTTAGGTATCACATGTCAGGCACACCACCCACATGTCTCTGAGTAGCAAGCAGTTTAAGTTATTCAAAAAGTCATGGTAGTTATGATGAGAGTGGGGTAAAGATCATCCTGTGCTTCCTCCCCCATCACCCCGCAACAGAAAACATTAAGCAAACAAAATGGTAGCTGAGAACAGATCGAAATGTTACTAGCTTGCATGATTTTAATTTCCCTGTGCCTCAGGGTGAAGTTGATATGGCTCATTTGGGGTTTAGCAAGCACTGCAATGCGTAAGGCAAGTCAGTGCTGAACAGCGGAATATCCATCTCTGAATCCAGATCAGAAAGATTAAAAACCCATCTGAGTGCAACCTGGTGGTTTGAAGTGAAACAATGAAGGTTCCCACATTAAGTTAGAGACTTATAAACACACTGACCTTTTTGTGGAAACAAGTAGCTATGTGTGTAAAAAGGCATTTTAAAGGGCACACATATCTAATTCACTGTTTATAATGCTTTGTTCATTCATTAGCCATCCATCAGGCTCTTCACTTTGGAACCATTTAACTAATAGGGAATGTTTTTGATCTCTTTTATTTGACCATGTGTTATTGCCCCTCTATCAGTTTTAACTTTTTATTCTAATTCTACACGTCCTTTTATAGCTACTATATTTTTATTTTATTCACAGGGTCACTGTTAGTATTGAGCTCTAAAATGTTATCTGCTATGGACCTGAGAATGTTTCTACTAATAGTGACAAAAATAAATTGCAGTATTAGCAGGAGTAGTGAAATGATCATATGTCCACTTTCACTAGGACACTACTGGTTTTTCATATGGTACACTGGGAACGCTTTCAGAATGTATGAAATATCCCAGTTTTTAATTTAATCAACCAACACATTTTAAAAAAAAATAACCAAAGAATGTTTGCTCAAGAGATATTGCAGGATTGATCAGAATGTACTCTGTTTACCAGGAACAAATAGCCAGTGGAACAAGTGTTCAGTGTGATGAACAGTGTTTGGAGTGAATAGAAAAGTTAAATGAACATCAACTCTGTTCTTTTTCTTAGAATGAATGTTAACAACATTTATGCAGTTGTTTCATGATAAACTCATTCAGAACACTAAATTCCTTCCAAAAATCCTCCACTATCAGACACATGTATGTATCACTTCTGAGTCAGAAGCTGATGGTAGTAACACCAATGCATATTTTCTTAAAAGTGTACTTTTTGGCAACTGAAAAGAAAACATTCAGACAAAAAATGAAAATGTTTGGTTTTCAGTGGAAATATTTTGATTTTCAGCAAGAGGTTTTTAGATTTTAGACAAAAGCCTTAAAAAAATTCAAGAGAAATTGCAACAAAAAAACAAACCTAGTGTTTGTGAATTTTTTTTCAGAAAGAAAAACAGACAGCTCTCATATTTCGTCTATTTGTTATTGCTGTTTGTATTATGTGGTCAGTAACCTAAATAATATGGGATTGTTTTACTCTATCCTGCTTCTTCTGAATGACTGTAACTTTTTAAACAGGAGAACAATGATCAGTGACCTACAAATCATGAAAATTAATGCACTTCCAATATGAATTTTCGATGAATAATACATTAATTCAAGCTAAAACTCAAAAAGATGTAGGGATTCATTTTCAAATTTACTTTACAACTATTTAAATACTCTCAAATTAAAAACACCTATGCTACCCAATATACATTGAGTTATCCATTACTTTAGTGAAAATTACGAAGGACTTTTTCCTTTATCTGGATAACCACCAGAAATCAACAGAAGGGGCTTTGGTTTAATGTTTTTTCTAAAGAACAATGCTTCTTTCAGTGCAGCGCTCCCTAACACAGGGCTGCAGTCAGCGCTGTATATGAGTGCAAAGCCTGTGCAGGATTTAAACTTAGAATGGACCTTGAAAAACAGACTCTACCAGTAGAGCTACATGGAAAGAGAAATCTTCAGATGGTGTAAATGGGCACATGGGCTTTGGCTGGGAATATTTAAAATGATCAGACTCCTCAGTCAATGCTCATGATAGATATAACTATGAAACACATTTAATTTCCTCTTTTATATAATATAATTGAAGCACATACCTTAACAATTAGAAGTGTACATCACCTACTCAGTAGCTCTGTCCATCCACGGTAGTAGGTACTGTTTTTCATTTAGCTAAGGGAGCAGTAAGTAGAAGAATCATCTGACAATGCATCTTACAACTTATTTGACTATCTGAAATCTGCTAATACTGTTAAAATTAAGATAACATAATAGCTCTTGAGGTGAATGATAATTAGAACAATTACAGCATTCAGCAGCAGAAAAAGGAAAAAGGTTGTCATTGGTAAGTAATGAGCTTTCGGGAATGCTTTTTCAAAACTCTAGGCTCTATCTGTTTGTGTCAATTATTATAATACTATTTTATGAGTGGTATGGTCTTTGAATTTCCCAGTTATCCAAGATGGAAATAGAACTAATAAAATATGTAATTGAAAATGTTAATCTTATCATTTTTTATTGAAACTGAGTTATTTCTGTACCTTGTTGTGAAAGGAACATTATTTTACATACCAAAAGCATGTTATTTATCTGATAGAGTAAAATTACATGGATGACAGAGGGGGACCTGGCTATGGAATATAGTTTTCATGTTCAGGACCAGGGTTTGACTCCAGCCCAGTGACTGTACCCTCCTGCTGCAGGATAGGGAGATATCACCTGTGGAAATCAATCTGGTCCCTAGTGGTTAGTGACTGTTGCCATTTGACAGCTCTTGGGTGGCTTATGTGGAATGAGTTGTTGCCTCAGGGACCCTTCCTAACAAAACAGTAACCGAGCGTACAATCCTTTGGATTGATTATCCAGGGTAGTTTTCAATGAGAGTAATTCTGTGGACAGAGCAATGGGCCCTGGTCTTTAGTGTTTTCTCAAATTGATTGCAGTAATGTTCCAACAAGCATTCAGGCATATAACCTTAGCTTGGCTTTTGACATCCTTTTGGTCAGAAGTAATTTTCTCTTAGGGAACTGTACCATTTGTCACTAATTCCAAATTCACTTTAATAAAGCAGGTTTATTAAAGTAAGAAAGGGCGGGTTGGTTGGGGGGGAGGTAGATTGAGTCTGATCTAGTTTATCTGAAAGTAAATAAGGAGTAGAGCTGTTTGAAATTCGCCAAACTTTCATTTTTCAACCAAAAAGAGATTATTTTTGCATATTTCTATGAAAAGTTGATTCCATTTTTCAACCTGCTATAGAGGTGACTGAGATATTTCAAAATATGAAATTTTGAAGGAAAAAAGAAATGTTACGCAACTTTTTGTTCAGAGAATAAGTCCTATTTTAAACCAGTTCTAATAAGGACTGAAATCAGTGGCACTAACTCAAGTTGAAGTTTGAGCAGAATAATTAAATAAAAAAATAGACAGGAAAACCTCACCAGAGATTGACTGTGGTACAAATACTGTGTGAGCTAGAAACTTTGTTACAGTTAGTTAACTGCCCCTACAGCAGGACTACGGAGTTTTGCTTGTCTTCATTTTCTTGTTTTAGGTTATAGTTTGCTTCTGCAAGAGCCATCATGATGTCTAAACTTGAGTTGCTAGCACTGTACTATCAGAAGTCAGTGGAAGCTGTTAGCACCAGGGCTGAATTTTACCTACCATATTTGTACAATCTAGCTTTTATATATATGTAATTGAATGTAGTATCCTTCTTACTGTTTTAATTATATGGTATAATTTATACCAAATGGCTTTTCATTACTAAGTAGTTCAGCCAAAGGTTTCTACTTAAATGCAGCATATAATAGTTACATTAAGGTACAGCCATCATTTGTGTATTCTTCATTGTCTTTTTTAAGTACCTTTTTAAATAAAAGGTATTAGGTACTCCTCAAACTGCTAGGCTCTTCCCAACCTCTTAAGGTTTTCAAACTGGAGAACATTTCAGATTTAAAGTATTTGGCTTTTATGCTCAGAATTGTAATATTTGCTGTTCATCAAAAAACTAACAAAAATAAAATGATAAAAATCAAACGTTCTCCAAAAGTTAACACACAACTTAATTTTTCTTTGGCAGGAATAAAAGAGAATAGCTACAGTGTGAGGTTTAACGAAAATTGTATTAGAAATAGTGAAAAAGCATGAATATGAACCTATGCATATAAGGGCAAATATAAATGAAATATCTGTGTTTAGTTCAAATAAGAGTATAAAAAAAAATGCAAAATAAATCTAGATGGTATGGGTAAGTTCACCATATCATTATATATGTAATGTATGTGAGAGTGCGTGTATATATCATCCTTTATTTATAGTGTCAAGATTATTAATTAATGAATTTTGAAATAATGTCATCCTCAATACTAAGGAGAAAATGCTTATGTAGAATACCAGGAAACTATCTGTAAATGGTTAGAGAGTTTTGAGTTGTTATAAAGATACAGTGGGTCTTACGCCAGTGTAAATCATGACTGACTCAGTTATTTTATATCAATATAAAAATGGTGTAAGTCGGAGTATCAAGCCCACTGTACCTGAAGAAAGATATTAAATGAAACACTGTAATTAATTTTCTCTTACAATTATATATATTATGGTAGCTCTGTAAATTCAGATGAACTCTCTAATTTATTTGCAATAAACCTACTCACTTCACTGAGAAGATAATGCTTAACACTGATGTAGTACTTCACATGTTTGGAGTGTAAGTAAATGATTGTTTCTTTTCCCATGAGGTGGAAATTTACCTCTGTGCAGAGGATACAACACAAGGTCCATATACTACCTATGTGCTCAGAATATGGCCTCAGTGGATCCTTGATTCTGTGCTATCTCTCTGGTGTTAGAGAACTTGGCCCAGTATTTGGATGAGCGCACAGAAGCTGAGAGGCTGACTGCCCATTTAAATTTTTATTTGGGTTCATAATCTTGTATACAATATACCATTTATAAACAGGATTGGATACTGTAAGGGTCAGATTATAACCCTACCTATGCTCTCATACATGGCAGTAAGAAGCCACCTAATTCATTTGCATGGACTACCCATACCATACAGGGAGGAGAGCAGCTTTGTCTCTGTCTGTTCTTAATACACCAGTCATCTCAGCTGAGGCAGCATGGAAGAGGGATGTAAGTTGTGCCAGCCTTTTCCCTTCACCTCTGGAACAAGGTCAAGCCATGAACAAATTGTGACACTGGGCATATCTACGCAGCAATGTAAGCCTTGTGTTAGTGGGACTCAAGTCAACTGACTCACATCAGGGAACCCTGGGCTCTACATTGAATTTTAACCCTAGGTTAAGGATTTTTTGACCTGTGCTTGAACCTAAGGTTCTTGCATCCACACGGAAGTGCACAGACCCGAGTCAAAATAACCCTGTCCCAGTGCCACCCTCCTCTCCCCAGTGTCGACACTCTAGCCCTACGTAAGTATTGCACTATAGGAAAACTCTATTGCCATCCCTTTTTCCCAACTGTGACGGTACTAATGATGGGACTCAGGTGCCCATAGAAGCACACGAGTACATAAACTGCATAATTAGCTCCTTTGGTGGCTGTCCCAGTAGAATGACTGCAGTTTGAGAAGGCCTTATGCTGAACTACCATCTAATCGGATAATTGGGCTCTTCAGCTCTAGGCTGAGTCACACTGGCAGGAAAATGCACCTGTTCTGAGGATAATTAGGACATCAGTCTCCAGGACTGTCAAACTATTAAAATGAAACTTTGCAGTTCTTAATTTTTTAAAATGGGCTTTTCAATGAAGGTGTTTTGGTTTGGTGGGTTTATTTATTTATTTTTGTCTGCCTGTTTTGAAGTTTGACGTAAAATGTAGGTTTCAGAGGATAGGTTTCAGACCTCCCCCACCCTCAGCCTGTTCGCTGCCAGCTGCGAAGCAGTGAAGTGCACCCCCAGGGCTTGGGTGCAGTGTGCTCCAACAACCTCTTGGATCCCTTATTCCTGCCCCCACCACACCCCCAGCAGGCAGGTATAAGGGATTCCTGGGAGGCTGTGGTGAAGTTTTGGGGCTGGCTCCCACTCAACACCCTCACAGTGCATGCAGCCCCAGGAAGGGTGGGAGCAAGGAGCAGAGGGGGACCAAGTGACTGTCCTGCAGATAGGGGGAGCAGCAGAGTTCCCAGCTCAGCATTTTCAGGGGAGGGATGACCCCCAACATCCCGTTGGCCAGGAGCTGCCTCCTGCCTTTCAGCTTTGCTTCCTGCTCCGGGCAAGCTCTGTGCAACAGCAAGAAAGAGCCAGAGCAGGAAGGGAAGTGTGGTTGGCCAGGCAGTAATGAAACTTCCAGCTGCAGCACTGGCTGTCTGAAGCACTGCTCCTCTGCTGCTGGGAAAGCAGAACCTAGATCCCAGTTTAACAGGGTGTGACCCATGCGTGCCTAGGGTAGACCACCTGAAAATGCTAAGGTCAGGGCAGGTTGCAAAAGAAGAGCAGATTCTCCCAGCACTGGTGGGTGATGCTGAAGTCAGACTTCCCAGCCAGCCACAAACAATGCTTCTGATTCCCCACATTGGTTATCAAGAAGCTAAAACAAAAATATACATGGTCCCCTTTACTGCATTTCAGGCTCTGGCTCCCAATCATCCACTAGATCCAGTAAAGAGATGTTATTTAAAACTCTATGCTCTTTACTCAAAAAAGTTCTCCTGATCCCAAAGCCACATTACCAGACCAATATAAGTTTGGATCTTACCCAAAATACCACGCTGCCAGCCCATCCTTTAGTAACTAAAACTAAAAGTTTATTATAAAAGGAAAGAAACAAACTGTAAGAGAAATGTTAAAGGATTAAAGCAATCACATACATACAAATGATTGGAAAGTCCATATATATCAGGTTTCCAGTAGAATTGTGGCCTTTGCAGGCTTATATAGTCCCTCTGGTGTACATCCAGTACCTGGATGAGTCTCAGTCCTTTGATTCACAGCTTTAGTTGTAGATGAGTTGATCCAGAGGTAGGTGATGACTGAAAGACAGACTAAAGACAAAATGGATGTGGTGCAGCTGTCTTTTATGTCCCTTGGCCTTTGCCATGCTGCTTGTGGAAATTTAGAGGAATAAGATGGAGTCCAGGGTCACATGAGTAAGTCCTGGTGACTCATCAGGTGTATCCATGGCTTCTCCCCCTGGGCCCATTGTACCTGTGAGTTTCCTTAATGGGCCATTAAGCAGGCTAGTGCTGCAGCCATCCTGTCTGGGGTGTTGCCCAGAAACACAGCACAAATTGAAATACAGATACATTGAACATATCCATAACTTCCAACACAAATATGACACATGTACATAAACAATATCATCATACTTAGCAAATTGTAACTTTTCTAATGGTGCCTGACATGGCCTATCTCATATGAATTATTGTAATTTTGACATATTGATGTTAAATCACATTATAAATGCTCCCCCTAATCCAGCCAGTATCACACAGGGACTTGGACCCTCCAGCCCTGCGGTCCAGGCCCCAGGTTAGCACAATTGATGTGTTGACCCAAGGGGGGTTAGGCTTGACCTCATGCTTACATTGTTGTGTAGACATACCCACTGAGTCTGAGGGCCCAGCTCCCGAGGCAGCACGTATTGCCCTTAATTTAAAGCAGATTTAAAATTGTCAATCCAGCCCTAACGGGTTGTCATACATAAAATCAAAAACATTTTTCCTGTGGCTTTTAATCAGTATTTACAAAAATGGCAAGAAATGTTTTAAAAAATGAGAAGAAACTGCTTGTTTTTTCTCTTCTGTAGTAATTCTTCAAATATTGCTTAATCCTTTTAGAAGCTTATTTTCAGGGAAGAATTTCTCCCATATATTAAAATATTCGAGGCCATATTTCCTGCCAAAATTTAGTGTCAGTTTCAGAAGCTAATTCTCACCTGTCATATATAATTGTAAATTGGCTGACAACCATTTGCTTTGACTTCACATCCTCCTCCCATGAAACCAAATACAACAAAAAATATCCACAGAATCGCAGGAGTGTGGGTAGCAGTCAGTACAGTGGGCTTTCAGATTTGGGATTGGCTTGCTATGTGACTGCCGCAAATTCTTTTGATGCCCAGCTTTTCACAAGGCACTTTGGAGATGAAAGCTTCACCCAGAAATCATGAATAAATAAAAACCTATTGGCTGCTCTAAGCATCATGTTTTAGTTTGTTGAGCACTTCAGTTAGTTGGCTCATTTAAGACCTGATCATGACACCTTACCTCATTCTGAGTACTGTCGTACCATGCTTCACAAGTAGTTCCATTGATTCTTACAGGGTTACTTTCATAGGGCTCAATCGTGAGCTGGCTTGTGCATCTGCTGAGGGGAGTAAGGGCCTGTACAGTATGGGTCACAATAAGCAGAGGAATGCAGCTTCTCTGGAGCTGCTGCTAGTGCTCTCATATAAGTGGGCAGGGACTTTGGTGCCACTCCTCCTCACTTTCAGGTGAGAGCAGTGGTGGGAATATGCTGGCAAGCTTGCTTCTTTCATGGAGCATAAAAGAAGCGAGAACTGAATGGTAACTCAGTTTGGTGCCTTTTCCGCTGCTGGGGCAGTGCAGCTACACACACCCCTTACTCAGGGCAGATTTACTCTTCTCAGAGCATGGAAGATTTGCAGTTACATTGAAATCTTTGGTTACATACTATAGGGTGAAGTCCTGACTGCATTGAAGACAACCCTAATTCTCAGTTACTTAATTTTGGAAAGGTTGCGGACTGCTAGTATCTAGGTTGCCAGTATTTCATTAGCTTTGGCTTTTTAGCTAATTCAGAGTAAGATAGGGTGTGAACTAAAAACAGAGTATCTATTCCTGATTAAATCCCTGTGTGGATGCTCCTATTCTGGAAGTGAATTAAGATGATAGTCTAGAATAACTCCCATGTAGACAAGCCCTTAATTTTTTGTAGGTAGAATGATTGTTGTTCTTTTCTCTGTATATGTGATTATTTCTACCTTGAAATCCCAGGTTCATGTTGGTCTATCTTTGGGGTTTTTTGTTTGTTTAATCATTATGATGTTTAAACTTCTCACTTAGCTCATTCATCAGGGAAGTTTTAGCAGTTTTATTGCATTATAACATTTATTATTCTCTGTATGGAACTTGAAAGTTTCTGACATCTGCTTTATGGCAGTTTTGCTTTTTAAATTCTATTTAAGCATCCCATGTGTTCAATCATTTATGCTAGGGTGAAAATATTAACTTTCCAGACATTACTAAAACTTTTAACTATTTCATGTATATTACTGATGGCTGGACTGTACTCTAATATAACAAGACTTGTTTGTGGTTTCTTATGTCCCTTTTTAATTAAAGACAGAACTTGTACTCAGCCCAGTACCACTAGTTTGGCATGTGGCACTAGGCTTCTGTTACATCCTTTCCTAATTGTCCTGCTTTCAAAACTGTTCAAGTTTTGAGTTTTAGCCTGTGCTGATAAGCACAGATTATAGGACTCAGATTGATTGCTTTGCACCATTGCAAATGTTACAGGAAGAGAAGAACGTATTATGTTTAGTGGAGCTATTAGCAGAAAGTTGTAAATTACCATAATTTTCCCTTGTTCAGTTTATATTAGACATCAACATATTCTTGTGACCTTCAGAATAACATTTATTTTTGTACTCATCTTTATAATCCATCCATTAATTTCTTTTTCAGATTGGAATCTATAGTCTTTCTCTTTCTCCCTTAAATACATTTTGTTGTTTATATGGTTAGCTGTTCAAAACATTGAAACATTCAAAACATTGCAGTTAAAAAACGCAATTTTTGTACCCAGATCTGTTTCTTGTTTACTGTACAATGATTCTACCTTGGGAAGAATCTGCTGACAAGGGGTACCTCAGTGTCTGACCAAGGCCTGGACAGCCAATGACTTATAGCCTCTTTATACATGAAAATTCATTCAGCTTTTTGAGGACATAGCGTGAAATCTTGTACCCACGGAGGTCAATCTGAGTTGTGCCATTGACTTCAGAGGGGCTAGGATTTTACATTAGCAGTGTCATCCCATAGGAAGTAAAGTATCCTTTTAGCAACAGGTTTACATGCAATGGCATGTGTGTGGCCAAATGTGGAGACTTTCTCATTCAGATTTCTGGTTCCATGTTGTTCTGTAAGGTTTTGTTTTAAAACTTCAAAGAACTATACAAACATTAACTAATTCTTTCAAAACCCCTTTGAGTGCCATTATTTCCATTTTCCAGAATGAAGCAGAGACATTGACTTACTCAAGGCCAGAGATGCTGTTATCATCAAAGCTGGAGCGAGTCAGTGCCAGAATCTTGCCGTTGCATACAATTGTCTCTGTGTTACAATGCTTGCAGAGTGACAGCTGTTCAGAATTGGCCTTCTTTTCTATTAATACCATATTTTCCTTGCCATTTGTGTTAGACTGAAATGCACTATTACACATTACCACATCATTTAATATCTTATATACCTTCATGAACTTACTCTGCAAAGTACCTTTTCTTGCCAAACTACATAGATTTATTTTTCTTAAGTATACAATTTTAAAATTACCCTCAGGGCTCATATCATTTATGGTTAGATTGCACCTCTTTTAATCCAGTTCTAAGCGATATAGCATTTTTGATATTACATTGACAGCAGTGAACACAAGACTCTAAGTGCTATCTTACCAGAGAATTGCATAAGCTTGTAATAACTGCCTGAACTAAATTCTCCTCTTGCTGTTTTTCACTGGAGTGTTCTGGTAGGATTTTCAATTGCTTCCTCGCTTTGTTTGCATTTATCTTTTTATGGAAAAAAAGAAGAATCTTCTATTATTTCAGGCCTCATGTGGTTCAAACATCAAAATGCTTAAAAAAGGATGAATAGCTGTAGTTAAAACTAAAGCTGAAATACAAATCTTCAGTTTGTTTACAGTTCTGCAAGAAGTCTGCATTTAAACGGCAGTTGTTCAGAGCAGAAGGTGGCATGAAATTGCAGTTATGCATTGAAATCATATCCAAAGTGCAATTATTCTAGTTATAAAATGTCTGGCAATGACTGTCATTCAGCAAGCACATTAAAAGCAAAGTCTTCCTGAATAAAATTAGTCTTATGGTTAGATTGCCCCAGATAGGCACAGTCCTGGGTCTGTCATGTAAATAGAGCCCTGTGACAGAATTTAGCAAGCTGCTAAAATCAAAGGTTTATGAAAGCCAGATGATGTTATGGTGTATCCCAATATGGGGCTAGGAAGTTGTTAGCAAAGGTGATTTTAGTTAAAGAAGTTTCTGCAGCCATCTTGTATCATATGTAAATTGCTGATTGTCCATTACAATGAGATATTTTTAATTTGAGACAAGTCTCTATATGAAAATGTATCTGTATAAAAAAATACTACAGTGTTTTACACTAATGGTAAATGATAATGATAAACTCATTGCATGGAAAGTGGTAGAGTTTTTGACTATCTGTGCAGAATATTTTAATATTTTTTTTTGAAAAAGTCTCAGCAGTAAAACTTTGGGAGCTGAGGGGGACGGAGGGGAAGACATGGCCCCAAACCAAAATGCTGCATCCAAATACCCCAAACATTTTGCAGTTTAGAGTTGGAGTCAGAATTTTGCAGCCCAGGGTCATCTCCAGAAAAACATAAGTCAACCCTACAAATGAAGAAGAATCAGGATTTGCTATGAATAATAATCTCACAAGTTCTTTGTACATATATCATTGTTACTACGGTTGTATCTGCTAATGATGATGAATAGGGTTGCTAGGGTCCGTGGAATGGCCAATGTTGGGGTGTTAATCATCCTTTAATGACAAATTCACAAATACTTGTAAATTATCCCAATAGTGACCATACAGACAATAAGTTCAGTAAGTAACTTTCTAATATTCATATTACTGTCACTAACATCAGGATAATAATGGCCATCTTTGATTGTTGAGTGAAGTCCCAGTCTTACAGACAAGCACATGCCTTTATAATATCTACTCATGTGAATAAAGTCAAAGCACCAGATGAGTAAAGTTACATGAGTGTGTAAATCTTTGCAGAATCAGTCCCATGGTCTCTAAGGTTGGGAATTTAAAGTGCTTGAGGAAGTTAGGCACCCACTTCTACAGTGGGAGCTTGCTGCTAACTCTCATTTGTGCCTTTGAAAATCTCCCTCATACAACACTTTGGGATCCTTGAGAATGACAGATAGCGTTAAAAGTACTGTACTATTATTACCATCACATCGATGGTGTGTCATTGAGTGGTCTTGTTACCGATTTGGTATTACAGTATATTAAATTTGTACGTCAAAGCCTCTATTCCTTCCATGCATACTCTATGCATGTTGTGTATCTTTTAAAAGTAAGATTCTGTGCTTTTTACTAAGGGTATCCAATCTGGATAAATAATTACTGAAGAAAACATTTCTTCAAGTGTGACCTAAATATAGGCCTCCTTTCCAGGACTGACAAAGTTTAGTAAACACTTCTATGTATGAGGTGTGTTTTTAATTTCTGTAAAAGAAATGCTGGGCTTTGAAATTTCTTGATTTCAGACTAAAATGCAAATGATGAAATACCCTGAGAAGAGGCTTTCCTGTTGTATTTCAAGCATAGCACTACTTGCAATATTCTTCAGCTGTTTTAAACCAGAAATTGCTGGAAATACACAAGCAGCTGTTCTGATAAGATTTGCAGCCCAGCCAGATTTGCGTGCGCTTCAGACAAGGACAGAAACATTTTTGATTTGTTACCGGAACCAAGCTGAAGCCTCACAACCTGCGGTTCACCCATCACAGCTATGTACATGGAAGGGCAATAGGTGATTTTCGACATGCGGTGGTGGTCACTGGCTCTTACAGGGCATGACTGCACTCTTAAAACTGTGAAGTATCTGTCATTATTATCATTATTCTGCAGATTTTCCCTTGCTTTTCTTTTAACACTTTTGGGTAAATAATGTCCCTTAGAGACTTGTTGGGTTACTGACTGCTTCTGTCTCAATAAACCTGAAGTAATCCTATGCAGGAGATAACCAATCAATGTCAGACATCATAATTTTAGCACTCTTGGTGATTCCATTTAGGAAGTAATTATTTAACACTCCAGTTGTTTTGCCATTTTCTCCAAGTTCATTACACAACATATCCTGTAATTATTTACCTGCTTCACTTGCTATTCCAGGGCTAGGAAATATTTAACAACACTGTTCAGCACTTGATCATTTCTGGATTTTTTTTTGAATTCCTAATGTTCTTTATCTTCATTCAGCATTTCATCACATTCATTATATGGTTTTATTGTGCAGCATTTCTGAGCCTGTCTGACTAGTCTATTTTGGAGACAATTGTCAATAACATTTCTGTTTATTAACTCACACTTTTATCCTGTGAGTCTCCAATGAGTACCCGAGGTCAGTTCCTTTGATGTTAACAAGCATACTATTATTACTTATCCTGTATTATTGTAGCACCACAGAGCCCTAGTCATAGATCAGGACCACATTGTGCTGGGTGCTGTACAAACATAGAACAAAAAGACAGTCCCTGACCCAAGGACCTTACAATCTTACCTTTTTATGATGTTTTCTTCTCTTTGCCTAAGTTTCTGTGAGATCCCTTAGCTCCTCTGGAGTGTTTCTGGGTTAGGTATTGCAGTGCTTTATTTATTTTCCCATTCAATACTTTTGTGCTATTATGGAGGTGCAATTGCAAAAGGAATGTTTGTCCTAACATTTTATATATTAGAACATTAAATTAAAATGCTTCTTACATTTAGTCTCAAATCTGTTTGACTCACTGAATCAGTAATTGCATTAGCAATTCCCAATACAAAACTATTACCTTCAATGGCTTTTGATATTAAGGTTTCATAAAGTAGTTTACATTAAACATGAGCAGTATGCAGGTTCATGATTTTAAGCTATGAAAACTTTTTCAAAAGATCTGATGAAAATCACATTTTCCTCTAAATTATTTTTTTTTATCTTCCTAATTTTCTTTTGTTTTGATTCACTTACTTTCCTTTTCCAACAAATGCTACTATCTCACATTATTTTTTTAAAAATTCACAAACACCATGGCATGTGGGAAGCCTTAGAGCTTAACTGTGTAACTGTCTACAAAATTTGTTGATGATTGACATTTTTTGAATTTTTACAAGATTTTCTAAAATTAAAATTGCCCCAAAATTCACAAAGAAATGTCACTATTTTTGGCCAGCTCTAATAAAGGTGTGTGTTTATATAATCTATAATGTGGATGCATGGAGAGGGATCTAGCAGTTCTGGCCAGAGGGTGGAGTCAAGGGGGCAGCCAGGACCTTGTTTCACTTGGAAACAGGTAGATTCATAAGCAGGCCACTCCTGCATGCACAGATGAAGGAAAGGAAAGAGGATAATCTGGCTCTTTGGTCTTTACAGTCTGATGGTATGATTGTAATGTCACAAATTCAGCACCTTGACCAGAGAAGGGCAAGAAGGGTCTGAATAAAAAAAAAACTGGTCTGAGTGTTACCAAATGTGGGGGAAGTTTAATTATGGATCTGTATCTGAATTTTGCAGCACAGGCAGGTACCTAATAATGGCCTATAGAGCAAGCATCAAATAAGCAGAAAACTTGGCTGTGAAGGAGACAAGTTTGTGTAAGCAAGAGCTCGTCAGAAAATGGTGGAGGTAAAAAATTAATGAAAATTTTCATTTCCATTTTTCACTGAGATTTTATTGTCAGTAGAACTTTCCGACCAGCTCAAGTGTAAGCACATGATCTGTGATGCTTAGCAAAAGTCCAAAAGAAAGTATACGGTGAGAGAGACAAAATCAGAGCGAAAGACCATTTTTATCAGTATGGAATATTTGTATAATTTCTAGGGATGATTGAAAATTTTCTGTCAAAAAAGTTTTTTAGCTAGAAACCAAATTTTCGACCAAACAAACATTTTCAAAAAATGCATCTCCATTTGGAAGAAAACGTCATGTTTTTGTCCAACACCTTTTGCCTGAAAACTTGGATTTTGGTTAAAAATTTGGGGTTTTTAAAAGCTGAAATTTTCTGCTGGAAGGAAAAAAAAATCTGACCACTTCTATATGAAATTATTGATTTGAGGGCCAGTCCAGTGTGGGTCTGAGAGTCTCCTGCAACCCCCTCCCACCACTGGAATCTCAGGAGATGCCCTACACCTCCCAGAATCAGGCCCTTAAAGGCAGAAAGCTTCATAACCTTATTTTTCTCTTGTGAGGCTTCATGCTTTGTGCTAGGAATCTAAGATGACAAGTGACCTGGTTTGAATCCTTTCTAAGCTCGCACTGAGTGCATCGAAGACAGACTGTACTGTGCTGCATGCTACCTTGACTTATATGAAACATCGTTTTCTGGAGCTGCATATTGATGCCATTATAGACAGCAACTTTGCGTTTCAGAGGAGTCTGCATGTTACCAAAAGGGCAGCAGGTGTTATTTAGACTAAATTGACCTTGAAATTGATTTCTTTATTTTATGACTTACTGAGGGGAGATTAATACTTTTTTTCCCCCTGCAGTCTCAAACAATTTACATGGTAATAGAAGGCATAGTCAGTCAAATAAATTGCTGGAAGTGGTAGTGTTCCAAGAAAAAAAAGTATGGATCTTACTTGCATTGATTTCTTAGCCTCAGGGAGAGCTTGGATTTTTAACACCTGGGAGGAGAGAGAAAAATTTATTCCTCATAGTAAAGGCAGAAGAATGGATGGCTGTGTCTCAGGGTTGACATTTACATTGAATTTTCTTTTGGAGGGATGGGGGGAAGGATATGTCCTGTATAAGCATCTTAGTGATCATTTTAATCGTATTTTCTGACTGATGTAAAGACAGATAGGTCACAAAGGAAATTGTATGTGACATCTGGAGAGAGAGGCTGATGGGTGGACAGCATAGTTGCCCAACATAACGCCAACTAGGCCCTGATAAAAACGTGAAAGTGGCTGGTGTGATTCTATCTTCGAATACCAGGCAAGACCCATCACAAAATAGAAATGAATAACGAAAAAAGGGACTGGAGGCACTTTGCCCTGAAGAGGTGCTGATAGGACACACTGTACACTCAGTATAGTGAGAAGAAAGAACTGGAGTTATCCTTTATGTTGCAGTGGTAAAGCTGTAGGGGCAGACGTGGTTGTAGGTTCCATTTCCTGTAAGAATCCAAGTCAAACAAGAATTTATAATATTCACATATAAATGACATGTAAATAGCATGATATTTGACTAATCCTGGTAGTAGGTGAGACATAATTTATATTGGCTCATGACACTTAGGAACATGTCTGAAATTGGTCCTATTGATTTGTGACCTGAAGAGTAGTTTGTTTCAGATATGGATGGTACTATATGGCACTGTGTACAGGAAAATGGTTTATGTGTGACTTTATTATGATCATCCTGTGAGGATGGGAGAAAAGCTTGTCTCCCAAAAGGCCACACCTCTATATCCTTAGAATGGAGTCAGCTGCTGAAAACCAGTAATTGTCTTCATCTTCTTCAAAAAGGAAGTAGAGACAGGGGCTCAAGGAAAAATGGAAGATATTCCTTGGCCAGGGACCTGGAACTAGGGTCAAGCTCTAGTACGGCTGGGCAAACTCAGGGTAGCCTACTGTGTTTTCCCCTACCTGTTTTTTTGAGGATATTGTTCATTGCCCCTTAAGAAACAAGGGAGTTTTTGAGGGGTATTGGGTACCTATAATAAATAGCCACTGCCTGGAGAGCCTTGTCAGTTTTATTTTTCTGGCTCTGCATGCCCAGTCTCGTCACCCCTATCATATATAGAAACATGAGGCACCTCTTGGTCTTCGAAGGAGATGTGTTATACTATACATACATAGTATGTATACATACTATACATACATATTATACATACTATACTATACTATACATACGTATATAAATGCATATACACACACACACACACACATAGTATAACACATATAACATCAGTCCAAACATTTTTATTATTTTAATATTTCACAGGTCTGTGCAGTAATTTGAGATACACTATGTAAAATAAATGTAATCTATACTGTGTAAGATGCATGCTACAGTGACGTGATATTGCTGGGAAACTCAGGTCTTTTCCATGTGGAAAAGCACAGAGCGAGCAGAGTAAAATCTGGTTTCTTTGTTAGCTCTGTGATTCTGCTACTTTTGGGGGAGTTTCCCACATGCAACACTTTTGAAAAATGATTGTCCTATTATCTCTACATTTTAGAGTTCAGTGTAAAAGCACTCTGAAGCTATAAAATAAGGTCAACCATGCAACGTGTTGCACGGTTGCTCCATAAATAGATGGAGAAAGCTAATTAGAAGGAAGGGAGATGTTGAATTTCAATAGATGGGTTTATAGTATACAATATATATGTGTGTTTGTTCTTACAAGGTAGAACCTCATGTACTTAATAAAGGAGTAAAGATAAAGGGTGTGTGGCAGCGTGGCTGGATGAGGACATTGAGTAAGATAAGGTAGAACAGATAATAAATGACAGGATAAGATGTAGGGTGACTGAAAGCAGGAGAGGGGATGAGGGATCGATAAATGCCAAGAAAACATCAGAAAGGAACATACATCAGTGGTAAAGAACTGAGTGGCTGACACAGAAGCAAGTTTGTCATTTAATCCTGGAGTCAGGGGAAAATGAAATAGATGATGTGCTGGTTTTCATGTTTTTTGGTGAGGTCGGAATCTTAGAAAACCTGTTGTTAGCCATAATCTGCTTGTTTATGCCCCACATAGTTGTGAGAAATATAATGAGACAGACTGCAGGGCTTTGTGTCTCCAGTCCTGTTTGGTGTTCTTGGGAGCAGTCAGGCACCTTTCCCTGTCTTGTAAGTTTACAGCTGGAGACTTCTTGCAAAGAAATCAACATATAAACTGACTGGGACGCACACAAATCCTTAATAATATGGCTACAGACTGCCAACGGGCATGCTGGCTCTAGAGAGGAAGAATATACAGTACAGGAATTGCACGCCTTGATACTTAATATGGTGAAGTGTTAAGAATAGTGAGAATGTTCTTGATTCCACTGGCCACGTTGACCCTTCTAGCCCACAAATTCTTCAAGGCTCCAGTAGCAACACTGCATTTATTTCTAGCTGCCTTTCCTCCTAAGGATTTCAAAACACTTCACAAACATTAATACATTAAACTGCTTTGGTGATAAGGAAGTGGCATTGTCCTCATTTTACTGGTGGGGAAATTGGGACATGCAGTAAAATGACCAAAGATCACCCCATGAAGCAGTGGAACTACTACTATGCTACATTCCCCTGGAAATGCAAGATAATTGGTTATTGTTTAGCTTTTTTGGTCTACTTCAAAATGTCATCATTTATAGGAGATGTTCTCTCTGGAATGAAAAGCTGAATATCTTTTCAAATCCAGAAGCGCTCTCTTGTTTTCACCAGGCATGCATCAGACTTTCATTCCTGGACATTTGAACTGGCTGCACCACTTCACTTTAGCGTGCTCCCTAATCTTACTGACAGGAAACTAGCTCCTGAGGGTTTGACTCATAATGTCAGCACAAGTGTACAGGCATTGCTAGTAAGGGAACGGATCAAAACGACAATATGCAAACCAGTTTCCAATGTTTCACTGCAAAAATAAATGAATATCTAAGTTAATTAACCACTTGAGTTCTGCAATTTGTGTGCATTTAGACACTTCAGTACTTTTACTTATCTATCTAAGGAACTTACACGGCCCCCATTACCATGGTGTCTTAGCACCTCACAGTCATTAATGTATTCAGCCTCACAACACCCTTATGAAGTATGGAAGGGCTATTCTTCCCTTTTCCAGACAGCCTCTCTCTGCCTCAGTCCCCTAAGTGATTTGCCAAGGTCACACAGGAAGGTGGAGTGGGGAATTGAACACAGGGGACATTCGCTCCCCTCCCTTCCCACATTTTATCCTGCTCCAGGATCCAGTGTAGTCCCCAGGATAATTTAGAGTAGCCCCAGAGGTTACTGTAACTTATGGTAGGTAGCCTTAAGTGTTTGTCTGTGGGCTGCTCTGCTGCCCAGAATTGCCAGAGTGTAGCGAGCTCTGGCCATCCCTGTTCCCACCCTGAGTATACCCCAGGCTAAGGGCTGGTGGAGTGGGATGGCAGCTTACACTATCACAGTACTGCTGTGCTTGGGGAATTCCTCTGGGATCATTCTGCCCCCTTCCTGTGATGAACACATAAAGGGGTTACAGTGGGGACCATTCTCTGATCCAAGAAATGTAGTGATTCTGGATCAAATTTGCAAGTGCCAGGTAAGGTCATATAATTTAGATTCACCTGCACTCCTTCAGGTAGAGTTGAACTCCCTTAGAATCAGTTAGATTTACTTAGGCCTATACACACCTACTGACCAATGAGTCCGTTCATGTAATTTATGTGCCCGGAAGAAGGTGTATGTTAAAGTAAGATTCCTGTCGTGTAGAATTGGCATTTCAGGTCCCACAAAACTTTTGCCATATCACTAAGTGTGCATGTTGAATTATTGGCTGCATTAAGTTATTCATTCTGACCTTGCTGTTAGTTGCTTTTCTTGTTGTACTTGTCTCTTCTAGCAGTACAGCAGTAGAGTAAGGCAAAGGCAAATTCAGAAGTAATATGTAACAGGGAGTGGAAATGGGTCAGATGGTATCTAATAAGGCATAGAGAAACTCTATGATATAATTTTGTGGGTAGGTGAAAAATGAATAAGTTACAAATCATAATTAGAATTGGTGGAAAAACAAGTACTTTTTGTGTGACGTTTTGTGGGGTTTTTTGGTTTTTTAAAATCACTTACTGTGTTTTGAAAGATAGTGATGTGAAGGTATTTTTGTTCTGAACTATTCTCAGTGGGATGAGACACTACTCCTCAAGACAGAATAAATATAAGGATTTAGAGTTATTTTATTTTATTTTTATTGTCACACATTGTGTTCGGCTTCATAAGTACAACAAATGAGTTTGCACAAGATTCCTTGCAACCAATTTAAATGCAAACTTTGAGTTATGAGTTAATTATGAGTACAAAATTCATACAGATTTTTGTAATAACATAACACTATATCAATATATCACATGAGAGGAAGAGAGATATGGTTCTGTTACTAGACCGGAACTGAGGAAACCCAAGTTCAATTCCTTAGTCTGCCACTGACTTCTTGTGTGACCTTGGGCAAATCATTTAGTGTCTCTGTTCCCCATCTGTAAAATGGGGATAATAGTACTGCCCTGCCTCTCAGAAGTGTTGAGAATAGCTCTATTAAAAAAAACAAAAAACAAGTCACTGAGATACTAGGGTAATGCTGTTAGAAATAATCAAACAGGTTGTCCCTGGGGTGGATTGGGGAGACGGAATCCTTTATGGCCTGCTCGTTCCACCTCGATGCCGCGAGTGAGCAACGAGGGGGTTACTTTACAATTCTTTTATCCATAACAGTATGTAAATGTATACATTTTCAGCCCTGGTCTACACTTACCTGGAGATTCGGCGGCAGTCAACGGGAGTTGCACAAACTATGCAGAGTAGCTTGTGTAACTCACGCCGACTGCTCTGCTTCCCTTCTGTGCGCTGTCTACACTGCGCTGTGCCGACGGGAACAGTGTTCCCGTCGACACAGCATTACGCTACTTGAGGGGGTGGTTTACCAGCGTCAACTTCCTGATCGATTGAGCAGGTCTACACTGACTGCTCAGTCGATGAAGAAACATTGATCTGGCAGCGGCGAATTTGCCGCCGTCAGTATAGACATGGCCTCAGCAACTCCCCATAGACTCTTATTTGGTTACATTGACACCTATAAAATGAATATTAACAGCTACATAATGAATATGATTATACCCTCCCCTGTTCGTTGTTTACAGGATTACCATACACAGGTCAGGCACATCACCTTAAAACCTATAAATTTTACACTAACTTTCTTTGAAGTAAAGGCATGCCAGGGGGAGAAAGAAGATAATGCTTTCTTCCCACCAAAAGACCTTACACAGAAATGGCGATAGACTCATTCCCTGCACAGATGGCCAGGAAGGGAGAAGAAGAAGCGAGATAACAGACTTTAACTAAAATCCACACCAATTAATAGAAACAAGATTTGCCCTTGCCTTGACCCCGTTCCCTGTAATTTAGGCCTGACCACCTGTCCAGCTTTCAACTCTTTACTCTCCTACAAATGCAAGCCTTACAAATATCTAAAATGAATAGGTATGGATATCACTGGAATTAATAGTATTTGTCAATAGCTTCTTCTCTGAGCATGGTTATGGGCTCTGCTTTGCAATGCACTTTTTGCTGATTTTAATTCCTGTTACGTAAAGTACAAAATGTTCTGTTTAATCTATTTCCCTCTCTTCTCTTTTCAGGACTATAAATCTGATGGTATGGCACTGGCTTCCAGTGCCAGAAACAGTCCTCAAGGTCCAGTAAGTAAAAGCATTTTGCTGTACAGACTAGATTCTATAACAGAGTTTGCATTCTTTTCTATGGTGCTTCAGCCATCAATCACTGAAAGCGATTTTACCAGTGATGGATCTTGCTGCTCTTGAAATAACTGTTTGAATTTGCTAAATGTTCTTCAATACTTTAATATATAGTGTTAGCAAACATCTGACCTGCTCACCAAAGTGAGGAAAGTTCATCTCAATCATTGCAATCTGAGTTCATTAGTGATCCAGTAAATCCATCATCTATGTTAGTGCCTGCATTACATCAGCATACTGATTTAGGCTCTGGTGGTGCCTTGACTTCTTCTGGGGAAAGGGAGAGTAGTTGGGTACAACTCCAGTGTTTGCAGTTCCTTGAGTGTCAAGGATTGCTCCTGACTAGCAACAATCTCCACCCTAAAGTGATTGTCCCAGGAGTAAGGAGGAGGTCCAGCTAGGTAGTCTTACCACCAGCCATGAGAGATGGTCATGCTCAGGGCGGAGAACATGCTACCTCTTCCAATAGTGTGGTACAGCGCTTGTGCTCCCTCAGATCCCCATAAGTGATTGTGCATCCTGCTGAGGTGGTGAGATTCCCTCTACAACTAATGAGCAGGGCTGTGCTTTTGAGGCACAATGGGCCATTATTCTTAGTTACTAAATCAGGTTTAATTATGCAGCATGAATAGTAATATAGAGGTAATATCTGTAAGAGAACAGTCAAGTCATATGGTAAGGGAATTAATATTTTATTATACATGTGCAGATTATTTAAAGTAAAATGCCTCTGCTTTCGGCGTTCATACATGTGCGTATATGTAAAATCATCTAAGTTTGGTAACTGATATAGCTGAAAAAGATGATTGGTGTGAATAATTGAAGAGATGCTCATAGTATTTCATTATCTGTTTTTCTTCCAAAAATTTTAACTCCAAACCACTACACTATCAGACATTACCCTTATTCCTCAAAGTTCTGAGACATCTAGTAGGTTGATTCATTGGTTCCATAATACAGTGATTTAATATTTGAAGAAAGGTTTGGTTCGGGAAGTGACATACTTATTTCTGGAAGTGATGTATACTAGCAAAGCCCCACTTAAGATCGAAATAGGCGAATACACTGTAGAGGTACTTGTACTGCTCTGTCAAGTGATTTGCAGAATAAAGACAACTGAGACAGATTAACAGTCATTCTTAAATGCTGCCATAACAGACTTTTCTAACTAGAACATCTAAAGATGTAGTACCCCAAAATCATACCCTCATGCTGTTTAATGAATTGTCAAGGAATCTTTGTGTTAATATTTTGAAGGAATTCCTGTGCTAGACAGCTGGGGCTATGCTGGTGTAAAATACAGCATAACTCCATTGGATCTGGATCACTACAAATGAGGTCAGAATCTTAACTCAGGAAGAGACTGCTATATTGCAGTGCATATCCATGGGGGAAACGATGTTCACATGCCTGTTCTGTTGTTAGCTCATTTTCAAATCACATCTGAAATCATACTGGACAGGAACTTGTGCGTGTGTTTTCTTCATTGGCTAAAGTTAATTGCTGATTTTTTTATATTTTATTATTATTTATTTGGGAACTTGCATGCATAAATCTTTCTTCCTGTGGATCTTCTACATAGTATAATAATGGTACTGGATGAACAGTACTCAGCAAAATATCCTTCTGAAATACACGTCAGTATGCAAACATCTGGGTTTGAGTCTGCTGATTCTGTACTTGCTGGAAGCAACAGATGCAGAATGAGCTTCACGCTTTTTTATATGATCACATAATGGTAAAAGTATACACTCTGAGCACACTTTATAAAATGCTTATGTGGGTGAGTGGGAGAGAGAGGATCACTCACTTTTTAACCTGCTGGAAATTCTCCCAGGGTGAAGGAGGCCCCAGAAGATGCTGGATCTGGAGGAGCAGTCTCCTAAGCCTGCATCCCCACTGCACATGGGATGTGCTAGCGCTGGGGAAGTGAATCTTGGTGCATGCTCCATTTATTTCCAGATGGTACGTAGGGCCCTGGGGACTACAGCCAGCAGATACAATTTAGAACACTCCCAGCGTGCTCTCATGTGTACAGTAACTGGGTAAAGGTCCAAGAATTAGGAAGTCATAACTGTTTCCCCTATGAGTTCTCCCACTGTCCTTTTTTGTACCCAGTAGAATCTGAGCACCACAGGGAACCTTCCTCATAACATATAAAATTGTGACCAGCTACTGCTAAGTTACTTGACTTCTCTGTACAGTAATTAAGACACACCTAGTGCATCATGGCACTGTCTAATTTCACAGTGGATAGTGGGAACTGAGTAATGTGAGGCAATTGGATATCCAGTTGCATGCAACAAATACTTTAGGTGGTTGACTATCAAATTTCTGTATTATCCAGCAGAGCTATATCCTCCATTTTAAAAATGGACTTGTGTGAGGCATAAATCTTTGTGGAAAAGGAACTGAACAACCACATCCTGCAAACTCTTGCCCCTGTGATGGAAATGCATGATATTAGTCATGTCAATTATCACTACTTACCTCAGTAAGTGTTTGTAAGATCTGTATAAATAAGGAAGGATAAATATCAGCTTTCACGCTTCAGGGCAGATGCTGATATACCAGACTGCATCAGGAAGAAATCTGTCTCAATAGTATAGTATGGGGAAAAAAGATCCATTGTGAGAGTTCATAGTTTTACCAGAAATATTTGGTATTGGCTATTGCTGGATATATGATACTGGTCTATATTATTTATATATGATTTATTAGGAAGGTTCTGTTGTTTTTACCAAAAGAGTTCTCCTCAAGTGCTGCACTATGTGCTTTGCCTTCTGAAATATTTAAAGGTCTTATTCTGAGCATTATATCCTGAGTTCCTGACTCATGTATATGCAACTAAAAATATGCTAGACACTTGGCACATTACATAATAATATTAACTGTGCAAAATGTTGGGCACATCCCTGCAAACACTTATTATTATGAATAGTTTCAATGAACTCAGTGAGATTATTTTCAGGAGTAAAGTTACTTTCTCACACAAGTTTGTGAGGCCTAATGTTTGCATAACTTTGTATTTTCCTGAAAGAGAATGAATAACTCAGGGAGTGATACCAAATGTAAAGTCTTTCACCAATAATTACTACATATCTCTTAGCCAGATTATGTGAAATGAATGGATGATCTCAGCCCATTTTCTGGTGGTATCCATTTTCTAGGTATCCACTTTACAAAAATCCAGCACCTCATCTGGAATTAATTGGCATCCTTCTTTCCAGTTTCATCAGAGGCCAAAGACTGAATGGGCATGGAGACTGAACTACTCTGTTACAGAGTTTCAATTTCCAGTGCTGTCAATCTAATACATTTCACTAGTAGTAAATGGACTTCATTAAAAAAAAAAAAAAATGGCCAGGGGGGAAGGGGGAGGGGGAAAGGCCTAAGAATAGGATCAGATTTCCTGATTGTTACCAGGATATTGCAGTAGCAAGGGAAAAGAAGGCAAAGGAGATGGATCAATAAGTCAGTGTTCTCAATAAAAAACTTAGTTTTACCTGAGAGTTTAATACATATTTTCAGGAAGAAAATGAGTTGGACTGAGAGTTCATTTAAATGGCATACAGACTCATTTTTTTATTACCTCAGTAATTCCAGATTTTTATTAGACATGGGGAAACCCATCAGTAATTCATTTTCTTGTGACAGGGATTATATTATCGTGTTTGCATGTACGGGGAGAAACTGTTCTGCAGTATTCTGAACACATGGGAGTTTGGATATGGATGATTTTGTGAGGCCATAAAAGGAGAGAGTTGCAGTAATCAAGGCATGAAGTGACAAATGCATGAAGGAGAGATCATCAGAGTGAGTGTCAAGCTAATGGTAGATGTGACCAGTGTTGCAGAGGTGATAGTAGGCAGATTTGCAGAGTGTAGTAAAGTGAGATGAAAATGATAACGTTTTCTATCATTTGGTTCAACTCAATTTTCAGTCTAGCCTTTAGTGAAATTGGTACTTTTGTTATTGCTTGAATCACTGCTCTTGCATTATCTTGTAGTTCTGTAGAGTGTATTATGGAGAAATATCCAATCTATGCAAAAAGTTTGAGGATGACTTGAAGATCACAGACCTAAGAAGTGAAAACAAGTCTGAGTTTAGGAGGGGTAGGGATACTCTAGAGAGGTGTGTGAGGGCACCTCCTTTGCTAAGAAGAAGTGTACTCATCTTTATGGTATAAATTAATAAAGTTACAGTGGTGCTCAATATTGATGTTTTAAACACAAGGGCAGGAAACATGCAGAAATAGGTGAGTGAAAGCTTTAAAAGAGCTATGCCTTTTCACTAAAGCTAAGTAAGAATTGATAATGAATAATTTGTTGAATTTCAATTATTTTTTCCTGTTTGCTAACTGTCCATGAAGGGATTCCAAAATTCCCAAATTTATTTATTCCCAAAAATAATCGGTGACTAATTCTTGGTCTGCGGATTATCTCAGTAAATTCTGAATGTTCACAATTTATTATGTGTTGTTTAGTTACATATGTCATGTGGGATTCTTTATTTTGATTGGCTAATTTATGTAACTAATCAATGTAGCACAAACCTTCAGTAGTTTGATTGTAAAATTTGCAAATCAGGTATTTCTGACATTTAAAATCATTGGCAAAAATTTGAGCATGTGAGCAAAGCTTTCCTTTTTCATTAGTATGCATGCTAATAATGCTGGAATATGTGTAAAAAAGTAACCAGGAAACTGTTATCAAAATCATCATATATAAACCTTACTTTTGAATTTGAATAAATACTAGTAGAAAAAGCTTTCTGCCACTTGTGCAGTTCCCAAAATAAGCCCCATCAGTATAAAAATGATGGTTAAAATTTTTATATTATAATGGTGCATCTAAGTGAGGGGAGGTACATGGAGAAGAGAGAAGGGGTTGGTGAATGTCATATAATTCCAGAGTACTTACAGTAGATGCTCATATCATTTATTTAAAAATTACACTGAATACAATCAAGAGGAATTACATTGTATTGGTTTAAAGGACAGAATTTTCTTTTTATTTAAAAGGTGCTTACCCATTTACTTAGTTATTTACACAGTATTACATATCCGTAGTGAAATGAGTGTTCCATAAAATAAGTTTGTTAAAATGACGTATACACTATGAGCATGATTTTGAAAGATGCTAATTGCCTGCAATTTTATTTGAAGTCAATGGGAGCTGCAGGTGCTCAGCACCTTTGAAAATCAAGCCCCGTATCGTCTGTAAATAGTGTACCCTATTTCATCTTTCATCACTTCCTGTTTCTCAGAATGTGAGATATAGACAAACTTGTATTTCACACAATCCTTGATGTGAATTACAACAGATCATGAATTCACAGAGTTACAATGTGAGTCAGTTAGCTGTGAAACAGCAGCAACAATCTACATTAATTTGCATAACACAGACACAACTCTAATCTAATACACTTGTAACTACAGGAAATTCCAAACCTCAGAAATGACACAGTCTTGCATTCTCATCAGTGGGGAAATCGGTTGCTAATCATCAGGAAAAGATATTCCTTTGCAGCTGTTCCAGTTGAAAAACCTGTTAAGCAGTATCAAATACATATTGTAATAGTAGTAATCCTCTCCAAAAATGAGGGTTTTATAGCAGTCACCTGCTTTATTAGAGACTTTATGGTCCTTTGCTCCAATGGTATAGAAAATAACCCAAACCCTCAGACATTTTTGCTTCATTAATGAACTTGTCCTATAAATATTTCGAAACAGCCTCCTGTCTTACCATACCTGGAGGTCACTGAGAGACACAGAGAAAAATTCTCCTTTAGGAATTTGAAGGCACTCCTTATTAAATGTCATTCCAGAGTTCAATGCTAAGAGTCAGGATGGTCTTGAGATTAAGTTTGCATTAGGTTTTGTGAGTCCTGGATTAAATTCTCAGCTCTGCTACAGACTTGCTGTTCAACCTTAGTCAAGTCACTCAGGGCTAGATTCATAGTGACACTGGGATTCGCTATGCCTATCTTTTAGGTATCGTTGGGCTACCCCTTCCTGCCATTTTGTGGAGGCTTCTATATAGGGGCCCAGTCCAGTAGGTGAGGTCGAGTATGCTTACCAGAGTGGGCCCTGCGGGCAAGCTAGACTGAGGAATACCTATCTATCTTCTCCTGGTCTGTGCATCACTCTGGGGCTTAGGTGTCAGGATACCTGGTGTGGGGCTGCACTGTGCGTGCTTAAAGGCATAAGCATAGGTGCTTAGGGAACTCCTACTGCAAAAATTCAGGTGCCAATCAATCTTAGACACCTACAGGGTTTGGGAGACAACTGAATGGAGCTGTTGTGAATGCCAGTGGGATTTAGGTACCTCAGATGCTAGTGAATATAGCTCCTAATCTTTTTGAGCTGCAGTTACTCTTTATTAAAACAGAGATAATAGCACACTCTTTTTCCTTTTTGTCTATTTAGGGGGCTAGGGATTCCCACTTGTTTTGTATTTGTACAGTGCCTCTCCAAATGTACCTCATTTTGAGAGACTTCACTCACTGAGTCCCAAAGGTCCCCTCCTTCCCCTCAAATTTGTGTCTCCTCACTTTCATTATTGAAAATTACTTGCAACACAGCAAGAACCATGAAACTGAGGATATAGAAAGAGTGACTGTCATCAAAGCAAGGAATCTTACAGATTTTTGGTTTCTGCGAAACACACATTAGGGTCTATGTTTGGCATTTGGGCCTTGACAAGTTGAGAAGTATTACTAATATCCCTGGCTCTTGTAAGGACAGATAAACATAAAAATATTTGCAAAATCAGTTCCCAAGTTAATGAAGTTGTTACTGCTTTAGTTTTGTGCTTGCATGTTTTGAGGACGAGAATTGTACTTTCTTTCCCAGACTTCTCATAGCTCTAGGGTGTGAATTTGGGGATATCTTGCTGCCTAGCCACTATTTGTTCATCAGTATTGCTGATCGGGAAATTTTCCAATGAAATCTTTAGCATCAGAAAATGCAGATTCACAGAACTTGAAACAGTTTGAAAAAGGATCACTTTTATTAAAAGTTTTTAATTACCATTTTGTAAAAAAATTGAAAAGTTTTGTTTTGAAAATGTCAAAATGAAACATTTTGACAGTTTTGAAAAAGGTTGGGTTTTGGTTTGAAATGACTTTTTGTTTCAAAATGTAATTATTATTATAGCTAAATATCTAACACCAGTTCTTTCCCTGATTTCAACAATAGAAGGTCAAGTTAAAAGAAGGTGTTTCCTGGGTCTTCCTACATGTGTACATCCTCTCCTAGCTGCAGCTGCTTTCGATGCTTCAATAGCTACTGAAAAGTTATCAGAGGCTTTTTCAGAGTCTCTTAAAGACTTACCTCTAAAATAACATTAAAACACTGTATTTGGTTGTACAAAAGTTTCCATCTATGTTTTAATTCGTAGAGTCCAGTTTAGGTTCATATCATTTGAAACTTAATGATTTAAGGAATAAGATTTCATTTGTGGAAAAATATATTATCTGGAGGACAAAATGGTCTGAGCTGCGCATTTAAAAATGCTTACCGCTGTCATTGTAAGAGTTTGCATTACTCCACTGAATAATGAAGACCATGCAGAATAATTTTAAGCTGTTATGGCTATCTGTTGGTCAGGTTTACCTGAAAATTATGAGTCTGATTCTTGTGACCAAATTTTCTTTGTTGGAGCATGTGTTACAAGAACCTGTTACTCTGCAAATGGTTATATTTGTCAAAATACCATTTAAAAAACAGGATTCCAACTGCCTTGCCTGACTCTTCAATAGTTTACAGAACTTTAATTATTACTTTTGTGCCTGTTTTAGACACAGAGTGTTATGCAGGCAGTTTTGGAAGCACTGTTTGAGCAACTGAAGGAAGGGGATGGAGAAGAATTAATATATTACTTGGTTTTCCTAGGGCCACACAATTGTGGCATAAAAAACAATTAAGTTAAGATGGAGTTTTTCTCTTTGAATTACATGGTCTGTATTGTTGCCTGTAGAGTTGTGTGTTGTGACTGACGAGAAGGAAAGCATATGTGTTTCAAATATGATGCCAGATAATTGCTTATAGAACAATCTAGTAATAAAGGGGGCCGGGGGACTTGATAGATGAGAATTCAGAAGGATCTGAGGATGCATGATTGAATAACTTTTCAGTTTCAGAGTCTGAACAATTTTTCTGAATATTTTTTCATTATGGCCTGCTCTTGCCTGCTCTTAATGACAGATACTATATGAAAATGTAACAAATTTGAAACGCAGAGGTTAAATTCATTACTCTTGTTACTCCATTGTTACACTGCTGTGGCTCTGTTGAAATTAATGGAGTTATGCTGGCATAAACTGAAGTTACCCTCTGCTGAATCAGGCTTATAGAGTTATATGTTTGCTGAATTTTCTAGCTGTTTAATAGATCTCCCTTTAAATAATTTAAGGGATTTTTATTAGTCTGAGAAATGTGTACCTTCTAAAAATCATTTCTGTGCTGCCAAATGTGGTCATATAATCAGTAAGTTTTAATTATTGATGATGCAAATAAGAAAATATAAATAAAAAGGTTTGGCTTTTAAAAAATATTTTAAGTGGCAGGGATCCTATTTCTGAAAAGTCAGTCATTAGTTTTGCAATTCTACATGAGTAGCTTTAGGATATTAACTTATCTTTTGCCAAGTTACTTTTCTGTGAATAGGAATATTCAGAAAAAATGAGCATCAGTCCTGCTTATATTATAAGCCATCACTATATTATTTGAAACATGATCATGAAACTTAATTTGTATACTCCTGACATATATGCTATATTATGCTTGTTTGATAGGTGCCCAATAGTAGGTAAAGCTATTTGGGTGTGAGTATGCCGCAATGTAAGCTCAGGCTTCTAACACAGGCTCAAGCTTAACTCCTCTTTCATCAGCACACAAATTGTAATACCCCAGGGCTCAGGCCCAGAGTCCAGGACCCATGGGAGTGGAAGTTCCAAGCATTAGTCTAGCTAGGACCAAGAGCCCAATCCCTTTTGCTTTTCAGGGCAGATGCAGCTCTACTGGACTCATGCCCCAGGAATCCAACACAAGTATTCCACAGTCCCACAAGCTGACTTTCTTTGTCTTCTGGACAAATTTTCTTCTGGACAGTCAAGTTTTTCTATGCTCCACTATGAACAAAGGACTAGATCAGCCACATTTTAAGAGTGTGCTAGGAAGTCTGGAAGAGGGTGGTTGGATTCAGACATGCATAATGAACTTTAGGTATGGGAGCTCCAGGTTGGGACCCAGGGAAGAACAATTCCTAACCTGGGGTTTACAAATGGGTGTAGACATTCAAGACCTAGGTTAACAAACCCAGGATCTGCTAACTAGAGTTCTACTAACATTGGATTTAGACAGTGTAGACAGACCTTTTGTATCCCACAGTAAACCAGATTTGAATTTTGCAGCAAAGCCTCCCTGGATTGTGCTGCACTTAGGTGCAGCAGTCCGCATATTTTGCAGCAGTTTCCAAATAAATATAAAAAAATAAAAAAGAGAATTAAAATATCCAGATAAATAATGCAGCCAGCACAGTTGCATGTAAATGTGTCATTTATTTATGTCATAAATTCAATTTACTTTATGTTGCCCCCCATATTTTCAATGTGTCAGAAATTCTTGAATTGACAGTGGATAATTGCATTGTAGTAGCATTTTTCAGTGGGGGGAAATGGAGGTTTTGACAGCTGGATTGGGGTATTTAGGACTAGAGATGGACGAGAATTTATCAAAAAATGTTTTCTAATCAGAAAATGCAGATTTGTCAAAAACAGAACTATTCGCAAAAACATATTGTTTCGACAAAACTTTCAGAAGCAAAGTTTCCTCTGACCAGGATGGAATCAGGTCAAAATGAGAGAGAGAGAGAGAGCTCAAAATAACCAGTAGCTGAATGGTTAGAGCAGTTATGGGATACCATGGTTCTAAAGCAGGAGGGACTTGAACCTTGGTCTCCCACATCCGAGGGGAGTGCCTCAACCTCCAGAGTGTTGGCTATGCTGGGATGGATTTCTCATTCATATTTTTTCTCAAGGTCTCATTTCTGTTCTGTTGTGGAACAAAAACAAATTTTGAAACCTCAATTTTTTTATTTTATTGGGGTTTTTTTTGGTGAAACAGAATTCTTGCTTTCCAGCCAGCCCTGTATAGGACTTTTACAATGTTGCCAACTATGGCAGTTTTATCATGCATTTAGCATATTTGGTGTTTTTATTAAAGAACCAACTCCTGGAGTCATATGATTATGTGAGAATTGGAACTTTCATTTTTAAGAATAAAGTAAGTTTCTATTCCTCAGGGCTGCAGAAAAAAGTCTTAAAAAGTGAACCCTAAAAGCTCAAAAACCAAAAGGCAAATAGAAAGAACCCAAAATATATTTTTTAAATTTCATGGAATTTTTTTAAACCAATTTCCTGAGTTTTTGGGTGGCTGACTTACAAATTTTTGAGTGTTTGGAAATGGCAATGCTCTTTTGACATCGGAGAAGAGGTGGGAGGCAGTTTGAGATTGCAGGAATAATAAATTATCTGGATGTTTCAGAATTCAAGTTAACTTTGTTGATATTGTATTTGTCATCTTTAGGTCTCAGAATTATTGACCCCCTTGATGTTTGTATATGGGGAAGTGAGAATAACATAGGATTGGGGAGGTATAGTGGGAAAGAAAGATTTTTGTGATACTAAAACAAAAGTTTCAAGTGAGGTTTTTTTTTTCAGTGTGAAGCTACACTTGATGTGGTGTCATCAGTGGGCCAAAAGCACCAGAACTTATTTGCCTTTAAGTTGGGCAAAACTCCCTCTGAGGTCCCTAGGAGTTTGAGATAATACTGAATAAAGCCCTTTATTTAGGCTCCGCTTCTGCACTCAGGCTCATGTGAGTTTGGAGCTTGTGGAGAATGAAGTTTTGTGAATTGAGAGAGAAATCTAAACCCCACTCTGCGGGTGCAGAGCTCTCAAGAGGAAACAGAAATAGTGCAATTGCCACTATGCAGAGGTAGGGCAGGATTTGGATTTTTGCCATGTGACCCACTTCCCTCACTTAAATTTGGAAAGGGTGGGTGTCTGGGCTTCGGGGTTCAGGCTGCTGTTCGGGATCCTGAGAGGTGAAGAAGAGGGTCAGGTGTGTGTGTGTGTGTGTGGAGGGGGAAATGTATGGCCCCCTGATTTTAAATGGTGCTCTGTGGCCCTTGTGGAAGCTATTATGGCCTTGTCCTACTCCCAGTGACACAATGAGAATATTCCCATTGATTCCAGTAGTCTTGAATGAACATACCAAGAATAGTCACTCATCCCTGTCAAGCCAGTCAGATTATCTGGCAGCACTGTAAAAATTTATACAGGACATAAATAAGCAGAGGGTAAGATCAAAGGCTTAATGTTTGCACAGTGTTTTGAAGATGTAAAGCACTATCCATAGCCTAGGTGTGAGGACCTAGAGAGTGGTCCAAGTCTAAGGTCATGTCTACACTAGCGCACTTACAACGGCACAGCTGTACGATCGCTCATATAACCACTCTTTGCTGAGAGAAGAGAGCTCTCCCTTCGATATAATAAAACCACCTCAACTAGGAGTGATAGCTATATCAGTGGGAGAAGCTCTCCTGCCAACATAGCGGTGTGCATACTACAATTTATGCTGGCAAAACTTATGTTGCTCAGGGGGTATTTTTTTATGCCAGCATAAGTGGTAGTGTAGACATGGCCTAAGATGACCCCAGGTTATGAATATATAGTCAGAATCGCTTGGCATTTTGATCTTTTCTGTAAGCGTGCTGAATATGTACCCCTGGGATTCAGGAAGGTTTGTACTCGGCATGGCTAGCCCATGCCACTGCTCACCACTGCTTGTGCTACCCCAACGACGACTATTTTTAGCGCACTAGCTTGATGAGTTAGTGCAAATATGTCGGTGCGAACTGGGAATCACACAGCTAGTGTAGACACATAGTGTAGACAGAGCCTTAGCAAGTGTCTTTAGAGAACACCAGCCTTTCTCTCTAGGAGCTGCTGAGGTAATTCTCTCTGAAGAGCTGGATAGGCTGCTCTCTTCCCTGCCTGCTGTTTTTCACTGCTCTCCAGCCTTAAGAGCATATTCTTATTTACTTAGTTTTGCCCTTTATGAAAATGGCTTTCCTTTTTTCTCCTCTCTCCTTTTCACAAATTCATGCCAAATATTGATATTTGATGATAACAAATATCATACATTGCTTTTAATCAAGAGAAACTCAGAAAAGATATTGGGAGGAAAATAGGGCTCTTCAAGGTAGTTCACTATGGTCAATAATGATCTTTGCTGAGAAATAAAATTGCTGAAAAAATTGCATTCTGTGATCTGAATGGAAATGTGCGGAACTACCTGAAATTGCCTCATCTCTATCACCACTTATGGGGAGATGCCTATGAACTGGACACAGCCGCTTGCAGAAAAGGTAGGATTTCTTGAAATTATATATTTCCATTGGGCCAATATGTTTTGTCATTAGCATAATGTCACAAGCATTAAGTGATGTAGCAAAATATTAAGTTGTGATTTTCTTAGGGACAGGGGGAAATAGGAAGGGAAAAGTATGGTAAATTCACCATTATGGAAATCTGCATTGGGAACTTGCCTGATGTTTGTTTTTTTCAGTCTTGGGAAGAAGAAGATTATGTTGTGTAGATATTGTGCAGCTTTTCCAAGAAACATTTATCTTCTAATATATAATTTATAGCATGTAACTCTAGAGTCAAAAGAAATCTTCAGAAAACCTTGACAAATTCTGCTTGAATCTTCACCCCAAATTTATAAATTGCTGCAGGGAAAGGGAAAAATCTTCTTGGCTTTGCCTCCGATCTCAGAGTATCTTATTCTCTTTACAGTATATGCATTGTACTCATGCTGAGATCAATATATCAGTCAAGATCCCCAAAGCTGATCCAAGAGTTGGATTTTGCCTAACTTTGCATCATAGGACTGGACTACTTTTTGCTTCATATGTGTATGTAACACACTGATGAGTATGTGTTACAAGTCTTCCTCGGAACTGATCCACAGAGGATGAGAGTTGTTACAGCTCCCAGTTACAGAGCCTTGGCTCTTGAGCTCAAACTGTAGAAGCTCATGCTTTTGGAGGTTTGTGCTTTGGTCCCTGGTGTGTCAACCAAGAGGGCAGCTGTTAGAATTATTATTACAGGGTACCATCAGACACTAATTTAACCATAAAAACCTTTATTAACACCATAGGCCGAATGATATTGTGAAATTGTGCTAAATAAGTTTAAAAGCCTAAGTAATAAGCAATTAATCCAATCACACAATAACAAACATTCATAAGTATTTGATGAAGATACACACGAAAAGATCAGTCTTAGGGACAACCCTTGCATCCTGGCTGTCTCCAGCATGATGTGGTAGGATCTGATAACTGACCTTAGTAAGCCTGATTCTTTTATACTGTATAACAAACAAATGATGTCATATTGAGCATTATTATCTTAGATTAAAAACTAGGATTTGGCCTATTTAGAGTTGCCCTTTTTTGTTCTTGGCTAAAATAAAATATGGCCTTTGGGTCTCTCCTCCCTTTTAGATTATTTTGAATTTATGGATGTTGAAGCCAGCTGCACCTGGGTTTTTATCTTCTCACACAGCACTGGCACTTCAGAGGTTACTCTTAGTTCATCACATTACAACACAGCCTTTCTTTGTTTGTTAAAACTGTTTTGATAATTAGAGGTCCTTTTTGCTTATCAGTCACACTTCAAGTTTAGCATCCTCCCAAAACTTATCTTGCTAGATGTTACTATTTTTTCTAGCTTTTGAACCTAGCATTGTCCAAAGCCTTATTACATTTGCTTAACTACCTACCTTTTATGTAATTTACGAAGCACACATATTTGCTTACCTAAGCTAACCTAACCTTAACCCTTTTACTCTAAAACCTTCCTACAGTGGCCATCACACAACTATATAGATTAACACGTGAAAGATTGCTGATACATGGATCAATTAACTACACCTCGAGTGTACCTTGACATATTATAGGTGGAGTTATGCATAACTGGTATGAAACTTTCAGGGAAGGTTTCTATGAAAATATTACTGTTTGACATTTGGAGTTTTGTGCCATTCAGATTCTGCTTTCCCATAAATTTCATGAAATAGATATTTTGGCACAGAATGAAGAAAATCTAAAGTAAGGGGAAACGTTTTCAAATATGTGGCTGTTTTCTGCCTCACACTAGGAGACTTTGCCCTATGGCCAGATTTTAAAGAAATAAAGATGATCTTTAATAATGATAAATATTTTATTGCATTTCACCACCAACTTGCCTGGCCCTGTGCTTGTGAATATGCAGTCTTTAATAGCCACTGAACGTGTTCATCAGCAATATTTCAAATAATGTAAGGTGCGTATCAAAGCTAGGAACACGCTCCAGTTTGAAGTGTCTTAGAGGTTTTAAGTTGCATTTAATATGGGAGTTCAATTTCCACTTCACAGGTAGAAAAGGATTGAGGCTTTGTCTTCATCAACACCTGTGCTCAGACTGTCTAGAAGTAGTAGTTAAATAGTGGAGATTTATCAGCCAATCATCTGGGCTTGGAGTCACAGCAGTCAGGATCACCTTTAAAACATTCCAACTTTGCATTAGATAATATTATTATTATAGTAAATCTACGGAAATACCCCAGGTTCTGTAGTAATGTTATCTGATGACAAATTGATAAGTTATTACGGATGAATCTGCCCATTGTAAAAGGGATCCAATGCAAATGTGGAGGAATGCTATGGACAAAAAATATCACAGTTTCTTTCCATCCTACAAGGGAATTCTACTCTATTAGGTTGTTATACTCTGTCCACCTCCAGGCTATCTAAACGTCTAGGAAGACATGGTTGTTCACCACTGCAGACATTTCTAACAAGAATCTAAGAATCAACAGAATCTAATTGCTATGTCCAAGGATAATCTGAAAAGGTAAATGGGAGAAATATGGGAATTGTTACTGAGCTTGCCCTCTGTGTAATCCAAAATGTTATAATCAAGATCAACACTATTAATACTATCACAGTGTATTGCTGTTAGCCCTGATCATGGAAAGACTTCAATGACTGTATAAACGTCAGCTTAAGTCTGTGAAGAAACTTAGGCCTTGGGCCTCAATTTAGCAAGATACTTAAGTACATCCCTAAATTACAGCATATGAGTATGACTATTAGCTTCAAAGTGACTACTCACATGCCTGACGTATCTCACTGAATCCCAACCTTAGTGACCACCAGTCAGTGCCTGCTAACAACTCCCGATAGAGAGAATGCAGTTGTTCCCTTGTTCTTAGAATAGAAGATAGCTGTGACAATGATTGGTGGATGTTGACTCTTTAATGGTTTATTTTATTAAAATAGAAAATGATCTGTTCCCTTTTGACTGGAAGTAGAATAAAGAACTGAATACTGTTTCCCATATGAACTATAGTAAGTGAGCTCCTTTGCGCACACCTGCTTTTCATGATCCAAGATTGTCCTGCTTCCATCCCATAGACTTGGAATTAAAATTCAGTCTAAATAAAGTAAAAACAAGCCACTGACCTGCAAATTCAAATGTTAACAAGCGTCTGAACCAACAGAGCTGCTGAAATGTCAGGTAAAGTTCAACAGAAGATCAATGCATCTCCTTTGGAGCATTCATGTTTTTGGTGTGTAGAAAGGAAGCCTAGAGTTGGGCAGGAGGTGAGTGCATACAGAGACGGGACATACAGAAAAGAGAACATCTAAGAATTATGAGGTTGGAGTCTACAAACAGGTTTCTTTGTTCCTCATCAAAAGTTATCCAAGTCATTCTTGGAAGAGTTTCAGTCTGAAAAAAAGTGCTTTATATCCTATTAAGAGCTATGGAGATTGAGGAAGACACCATGTAGATTAGAAGAGCCAAAATAGGTGTTTTTAAAGGGAGCATGGAGAAAAGAAAAAATGGTCCCCATTTAACTTTGTCAGTATTATTATTTATTTATGGCAGCACCTCTGTATGCTAGGCACTTTCCACACACTCAAGAACAATGGTCCATGGGCTAAGAGCTCACAGTCCAAGAACACACAGAGAGAGGTTCAAGAAAAGGAGACAAGCAACAATAGACAAACTGGGTCAATTTATGTACAAGCTCAAATCATTTCACTTAAGCACCACTAAACGTATCTTTCAAGAGACTGTGGTGAGGTTTCATTTTGGGAGTGTGTTCCCGATATATAATCAACACAAACTCTGCACTCCAACTGGACACAGTGCAAGAGATAGAGCTGTGTGAAATTTGCATTTCACTACAAATTCAACATTTGGGCAATGGTTCATAAAACAGTTCTGTAAACCTTGCCTGATTATATGGGTTGGGGAAATCAGGTGCTGCTCAGTGGAAACTTGATTATTTTGGCTGAGTTTTTCTTTGAGAATTTTGTTTTTAAACCTGAAACTCAAGAGCTGTGGAATCCTATCACCTCAAACCAAATAAATAAAATTAACAGTTTGCATAAACCCCAGCAAACCAAAACCACCAAGTATTGTATAGCTGTCCACCAAACCAACAACTATCAATTGACTTTATCAGGGTTGCCATAATTTTTGTCCTGACAATATCAAACTTCTAAAATACATAGTTGAAAAAATTACAGTTGCAAAGCAATTTCTGAATATTTGCAAAGTCTGTTTTTGGTATTGAATGCCAGTTTTGAAAGAAACCGTCCTTTTAGTTTCAGCGTTCCACCTCCCGTTTCTCCAAAAAGCCCACAAATCTACATTATGTATTGAAAACAATCATATAAGCCAGAAACAAAGAACAACAAAAACACACAAGTGTTTTGCTACCTATGTGCTAATTTTAACTGTCACTTTTTTGGAGGGGGAAAATCTGTAATTTCTCTTCAGGTTGGTAATCGAGAGTGCATTGTGGTGTGTTTGCGCCCCATGGAGTTCACAATTAACATACAGATAATTTTTTACCAATTAAAGTAAAAGTGAAATCTCATCAGAAAAAACATCCAAGGTTTTTAGATATAAAATGTTAATTAACAGAAAAGCCCCATGATAACAATAAAGATGAACTCAGGATGAGATTTAAAGTATGATGACAAGATGCCATCTAGTGACAATTTGTAGGAAGTTGTAGCTCATGATATATATTTGTTCAGGAATGCTTTCCCTTCCTTCTGAAGCCTGGGAAGAAAGAAACTCTGTGTATGAACTCAAGCATCCTCACATTTACTTTGTGATGGGTGTTTTTCTGTGAAAATGGATTGTTTTAGATTGAAGTCCTGCTGCACCGAATCAGGCAAAATAAATGCCAGATAATTCCTGTATTCCTTTTTTTAATGAAAGGCAAAACACCACCTTTTAAATTAGCCACAGCACCCTTTCCCAAATCATCCAGATCCTCTAATTGTATAAAGCATGTTGGTCTGAAAATCTGATATATTAACATTTAATCAGGAGCATTCACAACTGACAGGTTGTTATGGTCTATAGCGGTGGAAGAGAATGTCAAGTCACCTGGAATTTCTAACATCTTAGATTTCCTTTTGGCTTATAAATCTGAGTCCAAGTATATACTTGCTTAGGGCTTTTGACTTTTATTCAGCTCATTTTTAGAGTTACAAGTTATTACATATAGTATAGCTATTATTTTGTCATTTAAAAATACAAAAACTGTACTGTACTAGATAGCACTAATTTGGCAGCTCTCGATATTGAAATTCCCTATGCCCCACAGGAGAGGTTCAACACGTTAGCAAGCAATGCATGCTTCCCAACCAATTAAACTCAGTTCTCACCTGGAAGGGCCCAACTCTGTTCATGAGAGGAGGGCTTCAAGGGTGCCAAATGTAGAAGTGTTGTGGGATTAGGGGTTTTTGTCCTTGGTTTGTTGTGCTTTTAATGTGCTTCTCCCTAAACTCTATTAGGAACTACACTCAGATACTCTTTAGTGTCTGTCACCAAATAGCCATCAGGAACAATTCATATTGATCACTGATGACCAGGACTACATTTACACTAGTGACCCAGAGATGAAAATCCATGTTCCACTACCAATGCCCAGAGCAGTGTGGTTTTTCAGGATGTGATTATGAAATCTTAGGCTTCAAGTCAGCAAAATGTAGATGCCATCAAACGGCTTCCCATGAATCAACCCTACAATGTTTCATTCTAGTCCATATCCCTTTCCAGTCCTTATTCATTGAGTCTAATAGCAAATGATGTTTATACTGTAGGCCATTTTTAAAAAATTAAGGACCCAAACTGTGTGATACACAAACAGGTAATTGTATACCCAGAGCCCCAATCCAACAGAGTCCTTAAGCACATACTTGACTTTAAGCATATGAATAGCCCTTTTGAAATCAATGGGACTGCTTGCACACTGAAAGTTAAGTACTTTGCTCAATCAGGGACAGAATGGAGAACTTCAATGTGTTCCAGTTTACACTTGAAGAAAAAATATGTAATTCCCTGGATAAGAACAATAGGCTAAATTATTCTTAATCCTAATACTGCTGTGCAAGGTGCAAGGGGGCTGGGGAAAAAACGAATTGCACATGTAACCCATTTTTGAGAGTGTATAGGTGCTTGTCCTCATCCTCTGTGCCCAGTCCGTAGAGGATATGAGTCTTAAGGCTCCAGGTTGGTAGCTTTGGTTGTTTAGCTCAAACTGCAGCATACATATTTTTAACCTTGGAGGTCCCCAGTTCAATGTCCTGTGTCAGCCAGGATGGCAGCCTCTGTGTGTACGTACACACCCACACCCACCATGTAGCAGCATTAAGGCTAGCTAAATTGCAGAGTAGTATTTGCTGATGGAACTCTGGTGAAACAATCCTCCAGGCTCAAAAGTTCATTCCCATTAGGTTAGTGTTTGACAGTTTCTTGCTTGAGATGCAGCTTCTACAGATACTTATTATTAATATGAATGAAGGAGACGGGTGCCTCTCCATTATTTTTCAAGTTAGTGCTGCTTCCTGCCTTCCAGGCTTCAGTTCAGGCTGGGGGCAGAAATCCCAGCCCAATTCAGAAGAACCACGATGGTTCAAATCAGCCTCAGATAATCTTTTGTGCTCCTATTCTGGAGAGCCTGTTGAAATCAGAGCAGAGGACAGGGCCAGGAGAGGCTATGTTTGTTTTGAACTGATTCAGAAATGAAGATTGCCTTCCTACCAGGAATTTTAACCCAGTGTATCTAGTTGTTAAACTATTGGATTTAGAATTGGGAGATTTAGATTCAAATCTCAGCTCCAACATGGACTCACCCTGTAACCTTAGACAAGTTATGCTAGGCATATTTCTCAAAGGTGCCCACTCTTTTTTTGGGTGCCCAACTTACGGTAGCTACAGTCAGACTTTTAATAGGTGCTAATTGCCTACCGCTCCAATTGGCTTCAATTTCTTATCCCTTAATTTCTTTATCTGTAAAATAGGGAAACTAATGCTTCCCATGTAAATAATGAGGCTTGATCTTTTAAGAATGGTAACTAGGCTTAGTTACCTTGTTTGGAGGTAATGATGCTTAATCCATTAACATTTTGGTGTGTGATCTGAAATATTTGGATGCAAGGATCTATAAGAGCTTTCAGGATTATTATTTTTCTGTCACTGGGAGATAGAAAGGAATAATCTCCACATCTTTAAAAATGTCAGCTGGTGTTGATGACCCTCAAGTGTTCCAGCTACCATGGGTATGTGCACAAGGAAATCCTACTTCCTTGTAGGTCAAAATATGCCCCCCACACAAAACTTTATTTTTCTGCCTGCTTTAAGTTGTGTTTTATATGATGAAAGCGGGAGACAGTAAAAGGTCCTGCTTTTGTTTCCAACTTCCATCTGATATAAAAATATATCCTTAGGGGTGTTCATATGACAAACCTTCTTAATTGTCTCTCCCCTGGGTGTCAGTTTCACTTCACAAAGACAGTGGGACTTATCTGGCTATAAATAAGGTGACTCTCAAAGTCAGATGTTTCAGTGCTAAGCAGAAAAAATAACCAACTGCTACCTAAATGAGATATTAGGGAAACTATTTGGATGTGTATCTCTGGAGGCAGTGTGTGTAAATATGTATGATTATTAGAGCTGGGCAACCTTTTTCTCCGGAAAATTTTTTGTTAAATGAAACTTTTCACAAAAAATTGTCAACATCATTGACATTTTGTTTTTCACAATTTTTTGGTGATATTTTTGGACACGTTTCCCATAATGGTTTTAAGCGTTTAACTTACTGAAAACTATGTTTTCTTACTGAAAAGTGCAAGCTTAAATATTCAAAAGCTATTATGGTAAAAAAAGAGCAATCATTTAATGTAAAACGGGTCCTTTTTAAACCCTGCCAAAAGAGGAAAAAGCTTCAACATTTTTATTTGATTTCCCCCCTTCCCCCCCATTTACAACCAGATGTAATGATTATACATGTATTCTGGGTGCAACCATGCCCATCAAGGGCACTCCCACTGACTCATGATTTCACCTTCTGCATATGTGTATATGTAGAAACACTGTATTCTTCATACAAAATAAATAAGGGGAATCCCTTCTACAAATTAAAAACTCAATGCAATTTTAATTGTGGAGTTCAAATCAGCACCCTCCAACTGCACTCTCCTTTCTGCAATATGATTGTGACATTTTGTAAATGATTATTTGTCTCTTTTTAGCTGAGAGGTGAGGGACATAGCCATGTTCTCATCAGTGTCGCTAAATACTGTATGTGACTCAATATGGTGAATCGGTTTACTTGTCCCAGTTCTCTAGGACAGCATGTAATACAGATTTACAGAGTTGTTAGCAACTGATGGTTTCATACAGTTGCACTATGTTTGCTGCGGAGTGGTTGATTTCTTATCACAATTAATGCAGGACAGCTCAAGGCTATACTTCAAGGAAAGCGAATCTTGGAAGAAAAATAGTGTTTAAATGTTGGCACTACTAGTAGTCATTTTTAGAATATCCTTGTCCATCTCTGCTTTAATTATTTAGTTTTTATCCTTTCTATGGATACACTGCTGCAAACAATGGATCTTTTAATGCCAAGAAACCTTAGAATACATATTCTAGGAAGTCAATTGAAAATCCTCTTCTGAATTTTTTTTCACTGCCAGTGTGTTATATATTCCTAGGGATTTAAAATGAACCACGTTTGCAGAAATGTGCTTAAAAGCAGTTAACTCATTTGCTCTAACAGCTCTTCAGAGTTTCTGATTCTTCTGTGCTTCTGGGATTATTATCCTTTTTTAGGAAAGAATAGCAAAAGTTTCTGTGGACTTTATCATGAAGGTGGTGCAACTCAACAGACATCAGGACGACAAGGTTTGTGCAAAATAGCTGCCTTATTTCTGATTATGCAGATGCAGGGATTTGGAGAGCACTGAAAGCTTAGCTTAAATGTGCACCTCTCACAGTTAGCATATGGTGCCTCAACATTGTTTTGCCTTAAGTTAGTGAAAATGTACAATTGGCAGTGGTTAAAGATTATTGGATGTTTGTTTTGAATGACTGCATTAATTTAATATACATTGGGTTTTAGTTCCTTATTTGCCTGTCTCTGGAAAGCCTGTATAACTTAAACATAAATGAACTAGAGTTTTCTCTCCACTGTGTCAGCAGTGAAAGAAGCAACATGGACTGTCAAAGAGGCCTTGGAAGAAAACTATTTAGTGAACATTAGTTGAATATCTTTTAATTTGCTACAGAGGGAATAACATCAAGAAGCCGGGTCTGAGAGGTGTGATGTCATTCAGGGATTTGAAGATAAAGGAAGTGTGAGACAGCAGGCTACACTGAGGGCAGGTCTACACTAGAAGCACTACATCAGCTCAGCTGCACCATGTCAGGTGAAGGCTCTTTATGTTGAGAGGAGAGCGCTTTCCTGTCGGCTGAACTACTCCACCTCTGTGAGAGGTGGAAGCTATGTTAGTGGGAGAGCGTCTCCCACCATCATAGCGCTGGTGTGGACAGCGCTTAAGTTGCTATGACTTGCGTCACTCAGGGAGGTGTCTCTTTCACAGCCCTGAGTGATATAAGTTAGATGGATTTCAGGGGTAGTTTAGACCAGCCCTAAGGAAAAACCTAAAATGGGAGTTGGAAGAATACTGAATGTTTTACATTTGATTTCAGGGAAGTATGACTTGATGCTTTCCTTAGATCCAAAGAAAGATTTGCTTGAAAAAATATTAATTGCTTTCACAGGAAATGTTTGTTTTCTTGTTTTTTAATTTCCAAAAAAATTGTTATGTTTTTTCAATAAGAAACCAAAATCCAAAATCGACCAAAAAAAAAAAATATTGAAAACTAACGTTTAAAAAAAAAAAAAAAAATAGAGATCAGAGTTTTATTTAAAGAAGTGAGCAAAATGAAATTTTCCCATTATAATTTTCCTTTTGGAATTAAAAAAATGTTTTTTTTTAAATTTAAAGTGGCTCTAATGGCTATGATAAAACAGACTGCATGAAGGGTAAAAGTTATTTTTAGTTAGCTCAGCTCAGTTGCAAGATGAAAGAATGGAGAGGCCTTTCCACAGCCAACCTCCAAAATATGTGGTTGGGAAATCATCAAAGCAGGACTGATATAATGACGTGCATGTGTGTGTTCTCATATGACATGATACTGTTTGCATCACAATGATAAGAAGCAACATCAAGTTTTCACAACACACACAACATGAAGTCGTTTTGGTTTTATATAACACATGCCTTTGAAACTCTAAAGCTTTATTAGCTTGCCTGGTGCTTTTTCTACCTTTCTTTGGGTAGTAACAAGAAAGGGTTTTTTCTTTTTAACCACAGTTGGCAGGGGACAGAGTGCTCTACTGAACTAGGATGTGCTCAAATGGAGATGGTCATTTTACTGCAATGTGTTCCAGGGAATAGGTTTGGCCTAATTAAAGTCACTGGTAATGACGGTTGGTTAATCAGACGAATAGTGGCATAAATTCATCTTAATGGGGAGGCATTTGGCCAATTCAAGGTGTTTAAATGGTGCTTAACTAGGTGTTTAATAGGATGTAAAAATCTTGGCTCCACTCTATTAATCCAGAATTTGCCAAATAAAGACTAAGGGCCTAATTTTTCTCCAGTTTTAACCAGATCTGGGTTTTTTCCCCCATGATTTTGCAAATTTAAATAATCACAGAGACTTTTTTTTGCATCTGTAGGTATCCAATATATCAGTTAGATGATCAGTGACTGCATCTAAGTAACCCCATGTATTCTTTTTAAACTTAGATTTTTAGCCAATACTATCTTTAACTTCATGTAAAATTGGATTATTTTTTTAAATAGTCTCTGTTGTTATTGGGATACAAGCTTAACAGGACAATAAGCTATCTACCATGGTGTTCCAAGTAAGATGATTCTTGTGACCCTTCCGTGCCTAGGATAGCCACCTGATAATGCCAAGGTCAGGGCAGGCTGTAAAAGGAAAGCAGATTCTTCCAGCACTGGTGGGTGACACTGAAGTCAGACTTCCCAACCAGCCACAAACTGTGCTTCTGATTCCCCAAACCAGTTATCAAGTAGCCAGTACACAAATAAACACAGTCCCCTTTACTGCATTTCAGTCTCTGGTCACCAATCAGCCATTAGGTCCAGTAAAGAGACCAGTTATTTAAACTCTATGCTCTTTACCAAAAGGTTCCTCCTGACCCCAAAGGGTCAGCCACAGTACCAGATCAATATAAGTTTAGATCTTACCCAAAATACTATGCTGCCAGCCAATCCTTTAGTAACTAAAACTAAAGGTTTATTATAAAAAGAAAGAAACAAACTATAAGAGAAATGTTACAGGGTTAAAGCAATCAGATATATATGGACTTTCAAATCATTTGTATGTATCAGGTTTCTAGAAGAATTGCGGAGTTTGCAGGCTTGTATAGTCCCTCTGGTATACATCCAGAACCTGGATGGGTCTCAGTCCTTTGTTTCACAGCTTCAGTTATAGATGAGTTGATCCAGAGGTGGATAGGTGGCTGAATAGGATTGGAGACAAAATGGATCCCAGGCACCTGCCTTTTATGTCCTCTGGCCCTTGCCATGCTGCTTGTGGAATTTCACAGGAACCAAAATGGAGTCCAGAGTCACATGAGCAAGTCCTGGTGTCTCATCAGGTATATCCCTGGCTTCTCCCTCTGGGCCCCTTGCACCTGTGAATGTCTTAATGGGCCATCAAGCAGGCTTTTGTTCTGTAGCCATCCTGTCTGGGGTGTGACCCAGACACAGCACAATTTGAAATACAGATATATCAAACATATCCATAACTCCCATTACACATGTAACACATGAACATAAACATCATCATCTTACTTAGCACATTATAGCCTAACAGTATCTGACATGACATATCTTACATGAATTACTATGATTTTGATATACTGATGTCAAACAATATAATAAATGCCCCCACCCAATCCAGCCAGCGTGGCACCCCCAACGTGAGATTGGTGTAGAAGGGAGTAATCGGAGCTCCTGAATACACCTCAAGGGCCCCCCTAAGCCAGCCAGCGTCACAATTCTACTAGACAAATAGCAATGGCATCTACGTTTTATGTATTTCTTGCACTAAAAACAGTGGGCCTATCTGCATCACTAGGGACTACTCAGTGTGGATAAGGCTTGCAGAATTGAGTGTTTATTTAGCCGAATCATTACTCACCTTAGAGCCACTACCTGGCTGCCTGAGAAGTGCATAAAGAGAGGGGAGGATTAGTGCAGAAAATTTCTCCTACCTGCCCTTGCACTCCTCCGTAGTGGCTGTGTACATAGTAGTCCCTGGGTGTAATGGATGCTCCTTGAAGGATAAGACATACCAATGCTGGGGGGTGGTGGGGGAAGGAGGAGGAGGAGGAGGAGATCTGTCCTGATCTGCCACATGCCTCATAGCCTACCAGTCAGCAGAACTGACCAGGTTTGTAGGGGTTAGTGTGCTGCATCCCCTGAAAGAGTTAGTGGTGGGAATGGTCTGCAAACTGAATTGCTATTGGAGGAATTCTACTTCCCCAAGTCAGAATTCCTCCCAGCACTTCACTCCGTTGCACATCAGTGATTGTAAGGCATGATTGAGCCCTTTAAAAAACAAAAATTCTCTAATTTGTAGTGTGTTTTACTGACATTTCCAGCATATAACTTTTTTATTTCTCTTTGTGGCGTATTTTGATGCATTCTGCCATTTTCTCTTGCATTTGCACTATTGCAGATATTTGAGTTCATCTAATACTGCACAATGTTCAACAATCAAAATGTATAAATTCCAAAGAAAATAAAACATTTGTTCAAATAGTGACTTTTTAGAACCTTACATTGTAATATATTAAAAAGAGTAAATAACATTACATTGATTGTACCATGGGGCCATATTTCCTATCCTTCATACCATGGTGTGAAAAATAAAGGTTCATTCCAGATTTATTAAATTCAAGAAATTTAAGATTGGGTTAGTAGTCTTTGATCAAATTGATCTCCGCTGGTCAAGTCTATTGCCAACTTTTTTTTGGTGCCTTCCTGATTGTGTATATTGGATTATTAAAGAAGTATTTAAATCTTGTCAAGCATAATAATCTGCAGTAAAGAAATGGGATGTGAAATCTTACGGTGGAAGGTCACAGAAAGCCAGTTATTCTTAGTTGCTCTATTATCACAGTTGTAGTGAGGTTTATTATTTAATGTGCAGTCTGCTGTCCTCATAGAAAACAAATGGTATGTTCAAAATGTTTACAGATGTTGTAATAATGTGAGATAAGCTTTGGTGATGGTGTTAGGACTTCCAAATCAGAATCAGCTAATTTAAAAAACCCTTCACGAAGAATGAACAATCCACTTATTTATTTGTTTCAGCAGCTGGATGCCATTCAAAACTAGAACTCTGTGTGGGGCAGAGCAGACTAACCTCAATATGCTGCCATCACCTTTAGGATTGAGCAAAATATATTTCCCAGAGAGAAACATTTGGTTAAGATGGAGTTAAGATTGCAGTTTCTTTGAGAGGCAGGAAGGCAAATAAAAGAACGTGGAATTGTATTAAACAAACATTGAAAAGCATGAACAATTTTAGCTTGAGTCAAAACTTTTAAAGTTGGAGAAGGGAGTGTTGTCCTATGATTGAAAAAGGGCCTAGAAATCACTTTTAATGGCTTCTAGACCCAGCTCTGAGAGATGATGATGTCTAATCCCACAAAGTGGTATAGCATGTAGCAGAGGGAAGGTAGGACCTTAGGGAAAGGTAATGTTGACTATTCTTGACTCAGAGAAGATGGTGGTGGTGGTGGTTAGAGCAGAGAAGTGGGTGTTGGACATCCAAAGAGATACGGTTTAGGTGAAGTTTCTGAGAGTTAAACAAGGTGTCTTTACTCCCAGGCATGCAGAGTGTGTCTGCTCACTACCACACCACTTTAGAGGATGCTGATTACTCTCCACCTCATGTCCAGCCATCTTTGCTGGTCAGTGCCTAGGAGGTACAACCAAGGCTCTGTCTCATCCTATCCCTTTGGGATGCCATATGAGCCTTGACAGAATAGTCTCTGTGCTCTCCTGAATTAAGAGACTGAAATTGTTACTGGTCCTTATGTAGGCTGTGCAGTTACAGGTAAGCTCCTTGTGCATTGCCCACAATGGTGCACCCCTTTAGTGGCCAGACAGAATCTGCCCCTCAATTTTTACCTGACAACTTGAAAAAGTTCATTTATTAAACACAAGGCAGTGGAGGGAAGTCTGATTTATTTCCTTCCCCTTTGCTCTTCTTCAGAATGAAAGCGCTAATAATGCTAGACACACCTACGTACATACACTCATGCACAAGATCTTTGCATCAGAGAACAATACCATGAAACAATGCATGACTGTGTGGGTATAGCAGGATTTGCTTCTTCACATCATTGTCACTGCATCATGGTATTAGGAATCACTTTTATTATAACGAATGAAAAGTAAGTGATGGGAATCATTCTCCTCTTGGTTTCTGAATACAATAAATCCCCTGCAGTCTCTCGGAGATGACGCATTTGCTGTTTGCTTTCCCTTAGCTATCATCTTTTGGGATTTAATAGCTGAGTCAGAAAAGCCTAATTTTCAGCCATCCCACCTGCTCAGTATTAAAACACCTTTGCAAGTCCACAACATGGCCTGTTGTGATAAAACCCATAATTAAAACACAGGAAGCCAGCAATTACTTTATTCAATCTGCCTCTGCCACAAGCAGCATGTTGGAATTTCTCAATGTTGGCTCTGATTTTAAATAGCATAATTAACTCTTCTCTCTTGAAGTAGTCAACCTACTGCTTCAAGTTGGAACAGTTGCCTCCAATCAGGTCACATTTTTCCTCGACGATTGACCATTGTAAAGTGTCTTTACCAAACTCTCTTAAGGTGAAAATCAAGCTGCTTTTGCATTGCTCATGCCTGAAAGCCAGAAAATTGTCTTTTTATCGCTGTTAAGGATGCCTCTGCGTGAGTAGCTACTCTTCATCATTTTCTCTGTATTTCAGATTTTCTTGTATATATTAATATCATATTTGCTTTTGTATGATTATTAATACAGCGTTTACTACTAACCTCTTGAAAAATAAATAAATAATGGGGCTATAATAACACATTGGTTTTATTCAGGACTTCTGCAGAAAACACTATTGCCCTAAGCTTTACATTTCTGTCAGGCTTTAGAACACGATGTTAATCTCGGATGTTCTAATTCTCTGCAAATTATAATTTGCGTTTTGGAAACTCTTATCTCACTGTAACATGCTTTGTATTGCTATGGATTAGAGGCATTGGGCCAGACCCTCAGCTGCTGCAAAATCGCCATATCCCCATTGAAGACAACAGAGCAAGGCTGATTTATGGCAAATAAGGATCTGGATCCTTGGATTCTAGTCTCCTCTTAAAGGCTGTCTCTACACTAGGAAAAATGAGTGCAAGATGCTGAATGTTTGATAGCGAACACCTTGTAAAACCCTAGTTAGTGCAGGTTGGAGTTTTACCCTGAAGAAGCTGGTTGAGATGATTAGGAGTTCACTTTAGTCAGCTACAGTGAGGTAAAACTCCTGCTTGCCCTGTCTCATTAGGGTTTTACAAAATGTGTTCGCTATCACATGTTGTTAATCTTGTGAAAATACACCTATTTTTCCTACTGTAGACATGGTCAAATATAGCATGTGCCGCACATGTACAAATAATTTTAGTCACATACATTAGAGTGTGTATTCTTCCATTAGAAGAATTGTGTGCCATCAGAGTACCAGTTTCCTTGAGTGCAATGGGGAAAATCTGTCCCTTCCTGAAAAAGGCAGATCTGAAGCAGATGTGATGGGGATCCTCAGTCCTGGGGTAGGATTCTGAGGTCCAGCCCAGAGCCTAGCACCCTCTGCATACCGAGGAGGCAGCTTTTGCAGCGGATCTCCCACATGGCTGTGTGCCATAACTGTTTTTGTGCAATGTGGAGTCTCATACTATTGACTACTGCCCTCAGAAACATCACAGCGTGAACCTACTTGCATTCCACAGCCTGTAAGCAAGGTCCCTTCTTCCAATGCCCATGGAAGCCTAGTGTTGTGAGCTAAATGCTGGAAAAGAAATGTGCCCCATTGGCTTTATTTTCAAACAGTTTCACACGATTGCCTGAACAACAAAAATGTTAAGCAAAGCTGTTCTTGTGATGGCTCAGCCAAATTTTTCAGACTAGCGAGATTCCCATAAGTAATTAGTTAATGTTTGTTCAGCACTTTGATGATTTACAGCCCTATATAAGTGCTAAATGGGCCATATTCTACCTTCATTAACATACGCATATAACTATTTTAATTTCCAGGAGAGGAATGTATGTGCATGTGTCTTCCTGGGTGAGAATTTGACCCTCAGTATTTTTATTGCCCATCCTTCTGTTGTATTTACCCAAAACTGACTCTCCAAACATTTTCCCATCATTAATACAAAGGCAGTAAATCACTGCCTGTGCTCAAATGCACATAAAATCTGGGTAAAACTTTTCACAAACATGACCTGTTTTCTGGTACATCATTAAACCCAAGCCCAGGAGTGGTTTGAGTCTTTACCATGAATCTTTTATAATAGAATATCATTTTCTTTTACTCTGGACAAAGATTGATCCCTAGGTTGCTTCACCCAATATCGGGAAGTAAAAAAAGTCCTAGTGAATTGGTACTGATTTCAGCAAACAGATACATTTTCATTATCTGTGAGTGTACATGGGGCAGAGTGTGTAAGGGACAAGAGAGCACCCTGTGCAATACAGTGGCCCATAGACACAAACACAGCTGACCCTCAGCCTTTGTCTATTGATGTTACTACAATAACAATCTCATTAACTTCTCTGCTGGGCAGTACTTTACAGCTGATGATCCCAAACCTGGACATTATTTATAATGGAATGGTATATGGGGTAAAATTTTCAAAAGCATCTAAGTCCCATTTTCAAAAGTCACTTCGGAACCCAATTCTCATTGAAAGTCAATGGTCCTTAGGCTCCTAAGCACCTTTTGAGAATGAAACTTAGTTTGCTAAGTCACTGGACCGCTTTAGAAAATTTTACCCGTGGTACAGGTTTGCTGTTCTCTTGTATTTACAAACATGGGGAAAAATGAGGCCCAGTGATTCACACTTGATTACAGTGCATATTTAAGTATCTGTTTCTTAGTGTGCTGTTGTATGCAGCATGATTTTTGATTATTTATAAACTATCAAAGATCTCACATGAATGAGCTTGCCAGTTTAGTGTTTACAGAGGATGGTAGCTGTTCTTGATGCCAAGTGTTGTCAGAATGAACTGTGAGTTTGATTAAACATCTCTATAATAATGTTATCAAAGCCCCAAGCACCCGAAACATGGTAAACAAATGTGCTAAAGTAGAAGTAAAGAGAAAAGTACAACTATGCGGCCCAAAATGGAAGCACTACGATTGTGGGTGAGTGTTACTTGACGTTAGTTAATAACACAGTTTGTGAATATGGCAATAAAATGGGACTCACTGAGAAGAGTGCAAGGAATTGGCTCTTCAAAAAGACTATTACTCAATATATATATCAGCTATTTGGTAGTAGCAACAAGGGGTGAAGTTCTGGTTGTGTATTTGGTGTATCTGTGAGAGGCAGTTTGAAATACCAGTTATATGTGCATTTCCATTAAACCGAATAAGAAATTTGTGCTGTAGCAACTGGCTACTACTGATAAATACATTACCTACCAATGAGCCAGAGAGGGGTTTCAGACCTAAAATGAAAACCAATAAAGGGGACAATAAAAACTTTGATCAATTGCAGTTGCATTTCTGATCTTTTTCATCACAAACTGAATGAAGAGAAGTTATTTTGCTCTCAGTGGATATGACATTGACTTTTTGAAAGAAGAAACAGATGGTTAAAGGGTTCCCAGACTCGAAGAAAAGCTCTGTGTAAGCTTGGAAGCTTGTCTCTTTCACAAACAGAAGTTGGTCCAATAAAATATATTACCTCACCCACCTTGTTCCTCTGACACCCTTCGAACCATCACAGCTACTGCAAATAACCTATATAGGCATTGTTTCCCTGGTGTGGAGGACAGTCAAATTGGACAAAACGAATTTGACAGACATTAGTCTTGTTTTTAACTTCTCTGAAATTCACTCAGATATCTTGGTGATATGCACCCTATAAGAAGCTAAATAGAATAGAACATCTCTGCATAGAGACAGAATCATGACAAATTTCAAAATGCAGCACTGATGTCAATAAGGGGTGCCTGAGCCCACTTTGCGGTCAACTGTCCATGGAGGAAGACAAAGTGGCAATCCCCGTACAGGAGAGAGTCTTTTCCTCCAGCCAACTCAGATAAGTGTTGAATACACTGACTGAGTGTTTAAGGTTCTGGCATTATCTTCTCACTAGTCACAGCAGCTGTACAGGTAGCCACTGTCTCACAGCTAAAGCTCAGAGCTTTCCTTTAGATCAAGTGATAGAGAGTTGTGTTTTATGGTGCTAAGGTCCTAGGTTTAACCCCTGCTAATGGTGTCTACAACCATATGTACTCATGATTTATTACAAAATGGGCTTGAACTCCTGGGACTCTGATACACTTGGGTTACACTTGTCTGAGAGAGGGTATGCATGATGCACTGGCCAACTGCATGTGAACACTACTAGTCAAACGTTTTAAAAGTTTTCTATATTTCACAGAGCTCAAAAGGAAAAGTTTTTCAAATTTTGGGAATTTTTCACAAAGCATTTAATTGATACTCTTCTCAAAACTATTGTGGAACTGGCTGTAGAAACATTTTGTTTACCAAAAATATTTGGATTTCCAGTAAATAAAAAAAATTCAAAAATGTTTTTATAAAACTGTAATGAAAAATATTGCAAAGAAAATTTTCTGCAAAATTTTTCTGCTATGTCTCAGCAAATGGCATTTTCTTCTGTGTTTTCAATCATGCTTCACTACCAGAATGCTGCCAGGTACATTCAGTCAGAGCATTATGTTCAAACATATGTGGTCTGTTGACCTGTCTACTAACTATTCCAATTTTAAGCAGGTTATGTATTCTCTTTGATGTTTACAGTTACAATTGGTTGAAACTTGGGGAAAAAAATCAACAAACAATATGTTGCAATTATTTTCCTTACAGTCATAATTTAAACATTTTTTATTGTTGTTTTTCCTGTAAAGTGGCCAACAAGTAGGATCATAATCCAACTGGAACCTATTTTGCTATCTGTTGTTAAACAGCTGCAGAATTGCAACGTTTCCTACTTTAATGGGTGGGGGGCAGGGCGAATTGTGGCATATCAAAGATATTTTAACTTTGAAAGGTTGCTGCTCTGTGAACCTGCTCCTAGTGACAAAAATGTCCATAGAACAATAATGTGGAGTTTAATCAGAAAAGTTCCTGAGGCACTGAAGATTTCCTAATGGTGTCCTGTTATAGCTACTCTGATACAGTTTCTTCTCAGGAGGAGTAATACTACAGTAAAAATGTCACATATAGCTGTTCAAGTTCTGTCTGTAAGCAGAGCTCCAAGCTCAGTGACAGAAACTGATTAGCAGCATTGGTAACAAGTCAATGAAGCTGGTGGAATTTGCCTGTAAATTTGTCTTAATTATATTGGGGCTAATAAGTGACTGACTAGTCAAGAACATTATGAAAAATAAGTAACCACATTTTGATTTGCCCATGTGCATACCTCTTTTACATACTCTTTTTATGAATATCCGTATAAGCAAAGTCTGGTTTATTCTAGATGGCCATGGAACACATTTCTGGCCTGTCATAGTGCTTTTCTCAGTCAATCTGTTAAAAGGAAAAATATAACTGCTGTTTCTTTGCAGCAAATTGCGGCGATTTACCACTTCCAAAAATCACATGTTTTGCTGGAAATACTCATCTTAGAATTATCCCCTTGTGGTTCCATGAGACCTAAATGTGACTTTTTGGCAGATTTCTTTCTCTGTCTGCTGATATCTCTCTTAGTCATTGTAGATGACATCCATCCCTGTGCAGAGTGCTGTCCCAAGATCACTTACTTCCCTCTTAAACCTTATGTTAAGAACATAAGTGCAACTTTGGAGGTGCCTGGGTGTTATGCTTGTCTTCTGCATAGGAGTGAATTTCATTTACAAATAGAGAAGTGCTTAATTAATACATAGATATTTAACCCTTTCATGACAACTACAAAAGTCAGTGATTACATCTGTGCATCTTTGTCTTGTATAAATAAGATAAAATATAACTCTCTGTATGTACTGTTGCTTGTGTTATAAATATTTAAAAGTGCTGTCCTACTGTGTTCTGAGCTTTTCCAAGAGGTTATATTAAGGTCATGGCTTCGGTGAATAATTGTTTAAGGAAGAGGCCTTGCTGGCAAAGGAGTGATTGGACGTGCCTAGTATCAATAAGAGTCTTAATGTTATTTGTGAGAGGCAGTGTTCAATTTCCCTGAGCTGTGACTGGTTGAATAAAATGGATGTGTAGCTTACCTTGATGTATGGGACTTTAATCACACATCTCCCATTACTACTCCTAGGATGTGTAGAATGAAACCTGAGATGAGCGTGCCTTGTACCACAAGCTGACTGAACTGTCTGGGGAGGAATCTGTTTAAAGAACTGAGGTAGATACAGGATTCCTGGATCCTGCTCCCAGCGATAGGCTTACTCCCTGTAGTAGCTCACTCGTAGGCACAGGTGCTGAGTTTTGGTTTTGCTGGTGGGTGCCCCTGCCCAGTTTCTGCGGGGCCAGTGGTCAGGTCCAGCTTCCCACCCATGGGGCTTCTCCCCCATCAGCGTGGCTTCTGCCAGGGGCCATGGCTTAGTTCCCCGCACCTGGCTTCTGCTGGGGCTAGTGGTCAGATTCAGCTCCCCTCCACCACCTGGCTTCCCCACGAGGCTTTTCCCTCCACCCACCCGACTTCTGCCAGGGGGTTGGATCCAGCTGTCCCCCTTCCACCCCCCATAGCTTCCCCAAGTGGCAGTGGCCAGTGGGGCTTTTGCTGGGGGTCTCTGGGGGCCAGAGATTAGTTCCCCCCACCCATCCTTGGACATCTGCTTCTGGAGGTGCCAGCTGGTACCCAATTTTCCAGTGGTCCTACATTGGCCACCACTGTGCACTCGCCCTCCTAGCCCTAGTCTAGAAGTCGGGTTCCCTCTGCCGGGACTTTGCTGCCTGGAGCCTGGCTGGGAGCCTGGGAAGGTGCCGGGAGGGGAGTTGCAGGCTGCAGCCACACACGGCGTCTGCACATGAGGCACATTCATGCAGTTATGAGGGGAGGCAGTTGGAGAGAGAGGTGTGGGGTGGCCCAATGTGTGTCCCCAGGTGAGCAGCAGCAGGGTCTGGCTTACCCTGCATGCTGATGACCACACCTAACCCTGTCCCTAAGTCTTTTTTTTTTCTGTTACACACACAGTCCCACATGACTTGGGAGTTGCCCCCCACAGTATTCCTGGCTAGAGCAGTAGCAGCAGCCGCTGTCCCAGGCTGCTGTGCTGTGATTTGGTGACTCAACCCCTGCTGGAGCAGGGAGGCACCCACAAAACACATAAAACAAATTAACAGCTAATGGACACAATCAACAGCTGATGGGCAGGTGAGGGGTACCAAACAGCATCTCCAGCTGCCTGCCAACAGCTATTGTCCTGACCTGGGCAGATGGTCACCCGGTGGGTGCTGAGCACCCACTATTTTTTTTTCCTGTGGGTGCCTCAGCCCCTCAGCACCCATGGAGTTGGCACCTAGGCGCATGTCTACAGTATGAGCTAGGGTGTGAGTCCCCTGTGTGTGCATATATATCCACACTGCTTTCCCTGAGATAGTGGCAGTATCAATAGCACTGCAGCTGCAGCAGCAGAGGAGGCATGGCTGAGCCATGCTGAGTACAAATCCCTATGTCTACACAGCTGCTGGGAATGAGCTTCCCAGTGTGGGTAGAGAGACACACATTAGCTCTGCTTTAGCTAGTACACTAAAAATAATAGTGTAGCTGACCTCAGGTAGCACCGGAGGGGAGGCACAGCTTGGACTAGCTGCCCAAGTATGTATCTGAGGGTCTGGGTGGGTTCGCACTCAGACCACTAGTCTAAGCTGTCGCCTGTGCCACCAGCTACACTGCTGTTTTTAGCATGCTAGCTTGAGCAGAGCTTGCATGTCTTGTCTATCCACAATGGGAAGCATGCTTCTAGCTGCTTTGTAGACATACCCTATGTCTCTCTGCCTTACTTTCCTCATCTTTAAAATGTTTACATCACTCACTGTCACCACCTCATAGACATGCAGTGAAGATCAGGGATCCTAGATTTTCATGATTTAGGAGGGGAAAAAAAAACCAAACTCCAATTTAAAACATTAAAAATCCTCATTTCTGCAATTAAAATGAAACACTGAGCGTTAGTTTCCCTAGCCACAATATATGTAGGTATCAGTTGAACACAAAGTTTTATGATATATTTACAGTTTTTAAACAGACAGCCCAAGACCCACTACCCAGGACTGACAGCTCAAGCCCCACTCATTCTCCTGATTATCCAAATTTTTTCTTATCCGATGTGGCTGTAATCCCAATGAGATCAGATAATCAGGGTTCCACTGTAGATGTTTTTGGTTTTTTTTCAGAAAAATGCAAAAACTAAATATTCTCTGTAAAAACTCAAATTCCGCATTTTTCCATGGCAAATGGATTTCTAGGATCCCTGGTGAGGATTAACTGAGTAGCAAATGTTTCTGCAGAGCTTTGAAAATGTAAAGTTGTTGCATGTTGTGCAGAGCTTTATATAAATGCTAAATATTTTTAAAAGTTAAAGCATAAAATAGGTGGTTGTGACAGAGCTGTTGTACATAACTGAATAGTCTGAACCATTCATAGGGATTTTGCATAGTGATTTTTTTATCTTTCTAAATTCAGGTGCTAGAACACTACAGAAAAATGCAGAAAAATGACTGCTGATTCTTGCTGACCAGTGTATTCTGTTAGCTTCAAACAATTTATAAGAAAGCAAAGTGCAGTGGGGGCTGAGATAGAAGAGGTTTCTGCAGGGAGTCCCTGTAAACACCTGAGCTTAGGCTGAAAACTGTGGGATTTATCATCATCATTTATTATTATTATTTTATTGTTTTGACTGTTGAATAAAATGAAACCCCAGGGATGGGGAAGTTTGCATTATGTACAGTCTGATTTTATGCTGTTTGGAATGTGGTAGGAGCACCACTGGTTTACAGCTTATCCTTCTAAGCATGTCTGGAATAGAAGGTATGATAGAGTGTGCAAATTATGTGGCTTTGCCTTATGCTAGCTGATTGATCTGACATTTTGGTTTCCTTTTCTCACGTGTAGAGAAAAAGGTTTTGATCATTTTCCACAGGTAAAAATGAAACCATTTGGGAGACAACTCACAAGAATGAAGGCAGACATTATTGTAGATCTTTGTGGACATTATTCATTGAACACTGGCTCTTTACCCCAACTTCTTCATTCAGACAGGGGAGCCTAAGAAGAAGAAGAAGTTTGGCAGTAGCACATTGCACAAATGATCATGCTAGTAGCCGATATACAGAGACCATTTGTGATACAGTGGTTAGACCCAATAGACCAAAAGATGGGAAGTTTTTCCACTTCTAATCCTGGCTGAGCCACAGTGTGACATTGGACAACTCATTTGACCTCTTTAGATCTTGACCACGCCAGCTGTCACACCTGAGTAGGAAGGGGCCTCTTTGAATTCCAGATGCTTCATCTGAATTGAACTTTCCTGGCTGAATAAGTTTAAAAAAAAGAAAAGTATCCTCCTCATACAAATTAATTTTTCATGTAAATAAGTGTTTCTAGCCTCAAACTTGCTTGCATCTCATTATGCAGGTGACTTAGTCATTGACATGCAGACAATCTGCATTTCCTCTTCAGTGTCAAAAATGCATAGACTGTGACCTGACTGATGCTCAAATACATAAGTACTATGTTTTTTAATCAGTGAAAATGGCTATGTTGTTCAAACATCATATCGATAAATCGTTTCCTGTGTTGGGGTACATGGCTTTTATTAAAGTACTTATGATTTTCATCCCAAGGTTCTGCTTTCTTGGAATCCTTGTCCTTACCCTGAAGAAGAGAGTGATAGAAATATACACTGGCAAGGTCATCCCTCATAAAGACACTATAAGGCAATTTTCCATGGTTATCATCCTCTTTTTCCATCTTAGAAGAGTGGGGAACCTATTTCATTAAATTTCTCATAGGGAAAGGTGTAAATACCTCAGTCTTAAGAATCCAAGCTAATCACAACAGAAAAAAGTCCTACTTAGTCTGCACACCTATCCAGCCACTTTTAACTCCCTGGCCCTAGGAGCCTGGATTTGCCAATATGATATGCCAATGCATATGCACTTGACCTTCCAGCTGGACCTCTAGACCTGCAGGCATCAAGGAGTGAAGCTGTGCTCGCTAATTGTAATGCAATATCCATGTTTTCTGCAAATCCCCTTACTACCTCTGCATCATTAGCAGTTTCTGAGCTAGTCCACAGCTAATTCACAGTGAATCTTATTTCTATCTGATATCTTAACTAAGCCATCACATCAGGGAGCAGCTGACACGTTACTGTGGTCATCAAGAGCAGATTATGTGAACTTTTCAAAAAGGGGAAAATATTCAGCATAATAAAGACAACTAAAAATACATTAACTATATCCCTAATGTTAATTTTCCATGTTAGTAATTGCTCTAGATGCAGCATGGATGTTACATGATTGCAAATGGATGGCACAAACAGTCACAAACATCTGATGATCAGATGCAGTTGGCTAGAGGCCCCTTTGAATGGCAACCTGGGCTTTTACTTGCCACTCTGGTCCTAAAGAGAACATGTGAATTCCCAGGTTTCACAGGGCCTCAAATTCTGCCCCAGTTACTTTGTTGGATGAACCACGTTTATTTAGTGTCTCCCAAAAGTCTCATCTGAAAGTAAAGATATAATTCTGGCTCCTTCCAGCCTAGTAAAACAAGATAGGCCAGAAAAATGACTTAATTTACCCCCACATTGTTTTCAGCTTAACAGAGGGACCCCTGCTTTCTGTTCTATTAGAAATCCCTTGTGAGCCAAACCTTGGTAGATATTTCTTGGTAGATGGTTTCTGCTGCTTGTATCCCTTCTGTCCCATATTAGGCTGCATACCAGTGTGTCTTCAGTGTTTTAAAATCGAGAAATGTCTGTAAGACAATCTCTCTCAAGATGCATTCCACACTGAACATATTTGAGAAGTCCTGTCATTTGACCTTGACTTTGTCCAGAGTGACCTAGCTTTAGTGACTCCTGATTTGCTGCATTAGCAGATGGACAATTTCTCCAGGCAAATTTCCTGTCCCACTATTGATCAATGAAGCTGCTACTCCTTCAGTTAACACATTCTCCCAGGGCACCGTTACGTTGTCAACAGTATTTTGATAGATTGTAGCAGAAATAGTAGCGAGAGGGTGAATATGGTAGTTTATATTTCATTCATTTACTTATCCCATTCTTGTTTTCTTGCTTTGTTCCTTTTTGACTCACTGGGTGTCTTTTTCAGTTTGTTTGTTCAAGATCCTTGAATAAATGAAATCAGAGGATTTTTTTCCCCAGTATTTTTTTCAATAAGTTTTGTTTAAGAACGGGTTGGATGCTCATTTGAGACTGAAAACCAATTGGAAAGGAGAAAGATTCAAGACTTCTGTGTTGTTTATTTTTCATTTGCTTCTTGTACCAACTGATTTTAAATTGCAATATACTTCTGTACGTTGGGCATCTTTAATAAAAGGGGATGATTCCAGCCCCACTATAATATAAACCCAGGCATACTACAACAAATGAACATGAATGTGATATATATCTTCTCCCTAACCAAACAAAACATTCCTAACAGAGAGAACTACTTTACAGAACTTGATAGTGTCTTTTTATAGTGCAAGGTTGACTATATGTATCTTTTTTAAGTGCTTTGTGGGATATTTAAGTGTCAGGCATTTAAGCAGAACTTGAAAGTATCTGAGCTTTCGCATAAAATGTGAGAACCACTTACATTACTGGAACATGCTTTTCACATAGTCAGCCTTAAGCTGTGAATCTCCTTCAGTTCAAAGACCTTCCATTTCGAAAGCCATCAGAGTCTGTGTTTTGTATGCACCCTGGGTCTCTCGAAAAGGATCTTGTTGCTTTTTTCATGAGATTTGTATCCTGTTTATCCATCAGTTATGTGTTCCAGTAAATCAAGGAAGATATAGTACTAAGTTTGTTCTCCTCAGGCTTCGAATCCCTGCTGTTTCAAACTGCTGGTGTGTATTGACTCATTGAAATTATTCTGTAACAAGACTGCATTGGTAATACTGGGAAAGAATTGTGTGGCTCTACAGAGCACAAACAGTGAAATATACCAATGATGGCTTAGCTACTGTAATAGCAGAATAGCAAAGATAGATTCAATTGTAGGCTCTAAACATTAGAACTCCAATACATGGAGAATTTTTTTGTTTTGTGTTTTGTTGCTTACTTTTTGTCAGCAGCTCTGTATCTGACATACATAAAATAACACATTTGAAATCAAAAGATCAAAGTTGATTCATTTTAAAGGTTTAGCAACATTGTGGAATTGCTAACATTTAGGATCGGGGATTGAAGTGAAGCAAACATTCATCACCATCAGCTGCTGTGATTGGAGTTTATGTAAGTGTGAATGTGTGTGTGCCTGTGCTTACAGTCATGTTGTCATACATCCTTCAATGAATGCAGGCAGACGAATTCAGATTTTCAGAAGGTAGTTACATAGAGTAGGATACTCAGTTTGCTCTCCAAGGAGATCGCTCCTTTTTTCTTTTTTCCCCCCTCATAAAATGCCATTTTCCCAACAAGAGTTATAGGAAAGTTATTCTCAAAGGTTCTACATCAGCTGTGAAGTTGAAGTCCTGAAGCCAATGGGACTATTTCCATACTTAAATATTTTGCTGAATCAGGCACTAGTTGTAGACTGCATTGTAACTCCTACTATTTTCTACCCAGCCCACCATTCTTTGTGAATGCAATAAGGAGCATCTGTGCTGTGTAAGATTTAGACCTGTTTCCTTGGGAAGGAATGCTCTTTATTTATTTATTTTTTGACCTTTTATATTTTTGTCAACTTTTTTTAGCACATGTGTAGCACGGGGTCCGGTCCGACCCCGGGGTTGTGGCTCTTCTTCAGGCCCTGGCTCGGAGGAAGGCCACTGCACCTTCCTACAAGGGGAACTCTCTGGGTGGCAAGGATACGGGAGAGCGGAGGGGAAGCAGGCCCACCCAACTCCACTGCGTCCCAGCCCAGGGCCCTAGCAGTGGCAAAGGCATTGCCACTAAGTCGGCGGGGCTCCTGCCACAACACACTGACAGGGCTTGCCCCGGTCTCAGCCACAGTTATGGCTGCCCCTGGGCTACTTCCTCCCCATATCCCCAGGCGCCTGCATCTGTGGGATCCTCGGTGTCACTGGGGTAGATCACCCGCAGCAGGCTCGCCAGTCCCTCGGCATCCACAGGCGGCAAGGCGGGAAGCTCCTCCGCGAGGAGAAGCTCCTCCAGGTCCCAGGGCTCAGGGGATGGCTCGGCCTCCAGCAGCTCCTCTAGGTCCTGTCCCATCTCTGGGGATGGCTCGGCCTCAGGCAGCTCCTCTAGGTCAGGTCTGGCCTTCGGGGGGGGGGGTGTCTCCCAGCCCTCCAGCTCAGGGGACTCAGTCCAATCACTAGGGCCTACGGGCTTGGCCCAGTCCTGGGGGCCTGTAGGCCTTGGCCAGTCTAGGGTGTCTGGGGGTCCTATCCAACCCTTAGCGGTTGGTCGCTTGGGCCGCTCCTGGGGTTTTTGCCTCGGGAGGCTCTCGCTTGTGTCAGTGGCCCGGCCCGGCCCAGTCCGGTCCAGGCTTCAGCTGTAGCTGGCGGGACCGCACATCTGCCTCCGGCGGCAGCTTCTTCTCCTCTGAGCGTGGGACCTGCTTCTTATAGCCTCAGCCCTGGCTGAGGCTCTGCCCCTCTGGTGCTGGATTGGTTGGCCGGCAGGACCAGTCACTAGCCGGCCTCCTGGTTGCCAGGAAGACTGGGCGGCCGGCCCTTTTCCTGTCCATCCCCGCGCTTGAGGCCCTTCTTCGGGCCCCAGCTCGGAGGAAGGCCACTGCGCCTTCCTACACCGTGTATTTCCCACCCCTGGTGGAATGTTTTCAGAATAAGTTGTTTTAATATTTGAAAAATAATTCTGGTGGTGCCCTCAGATCTGTTTTACCTAGACAGTCATGTAAAGCCACATGTGATGAGGGAGGCCTGTTCTGCCCCTCTATGGGTCTTGCGTTCTTTTTGGCTACGCTGGTGGTATGGGTGGGTGGGAGCAGGGTGGGGGCCCCGACCCAGGGACCCTGTGAGGAGTAGCCTTAAACCGCTTAGTTCATGAGGACTACTGCCTTCCCTGGGTCGCCTGTCCTTGGCCCCACAGCTCGCAGGCTGCTCCCTGGAACCGGGGGTGAGGGTTTTCCCCCTTGCACGCCATGGGTCTCTCTGTCTCTGTGATCCTCCCCCTGTCCTCCCCCTGTGATCCTCCCCCTCTACTCCTTTGCTCAGTTGTCTGAGCAACCAGGTCCTCCTTCAGGCCTCTGTGCCTATGAACCTTGGCCCTGCCCGGATGGGCTTCTCCTTAATTCCAGTACCTTTGATGTTGTGGTAGCAACAGTAATCGCGCTGCGCTCTGCTCTGCTCTGCTCTCAACTCCCTACTCCCTTCCAGCCTGATAGGGAAGCTTTTAACTGCTGGGACAAGCTCCTTAATTGGCCTCAGCTGGCCTAATTGATTTGGAGTAACCCCAGCTGAATCACCTAGGGAACAAGGATTTGTTGATCCTGGGGCTAATGTATATCCCCTCCAATACTGTCCTATAGCCATCAGTTCTGGCCTTGTCACACACAGAACATAAGAATGGCCATACTGGGTCAGACCAATGGTCCCTCTAGCCCAGTATCCTGTCTTCTGCCAATGCCAGGTGCTTCAGAGGGAATAAATAGAGCAGGTAATCATCAAGTGATCCAATCCGTTGCCCATTCCCAGCTTCTGGCAACCAGCAATACGGGAAGTAAAATGGTGTAATTACTTGTAGCAGTAATGGGAGCATTTCTTTTTTATGAAATTGATCCACAATGAGGAGAACATAATGTTTGATCAAGGGTCCTTTGAAGGTTTAAGGGATTTGAGCTCCTTTAAATGGGATGCTGTTGCTTCGAAATATCAAAATTGTCTGTTATATTTGATCCAAAGACAATTTGCTTTAGCACTATTCTGACAGAAAGCTGAAAAAGCAGCTCTGTGCCCCCAGATTGTCCGTAAGACAGGGTTGCTGAAACGGAATGTTGTAATTAGTTCATATGTTGACTGACACTGTCCCCTGCTCATACAAGGGATGGGGAGTGGAGCAACCTGAATCCCATCCCCCAGAGGTTCCCTTCTGTATATTTATGCCAGCGCAAAGAGCAGCATGCACTGCATTAGGAATAGGCCACTGGGTAGTTTACTCTCCCCCAGAACATCATGGAGATCAGGGAGTCCCATGCTCCATGTTGACTGCTTCAGGGTGCAGCACAAGTACATGTTCTGAGAGGGAGAAGAAGTTCTGATTATGTATTATTTTGTATTGTGGTAATGCCCAACAGCCCCAGTCCTGGACCAAGACCCCATCATACTACATAATACAAACACAGAACAAAACAATCATTCCTGCCCCAAATACCTTACAATCGAAACGTGTTTCTATGCTCATTTGGGCATGAGCACTCTCTCTTCTTTTGGCAGGACCTGCTCTAAAGTCTACTGAAGACAGACCGACTCCCATTGATTTTAGTAGATTTTGGATCAGACTGTTTGAGTCCTCTCCCTCTGCACTTCTTATATGATAAATCACTCATCATTGCTTCAAGGGAAAGTACAAAATTCCTTTGAGAAGATCCTGCAGCTGCTGAAGCTCCAGAATTTCAAATCAAACTGCTGCTATTTTGAAGGGCCGAAGAAATCGCTCAGACTGAGCTATGCTCAGTTTTTATTCATATTTTTGCCAGAATATAACCTAACTGCAAATCTTTTCTTTTTAAACAGCCATTGTGTTATTGTTATACCAATGGGCCCAATGTAATTTCCTACATTTTTACTTTTTCAAGACAACCTGCTGTTTCCCTGTTTGAGACACAACCTTTATAACAAAACAGACAAACTGTGTGGTTCATAGAGGACCTTGTAAAGCTGGTAATTTTCATGATGCAAATTTCACAGCAGAATGAATCCATTAGCTGAATTAGCAATTCATAAAGGCAAAAGTTCACGGTCATGAAATCACCACAGCTTTTCAAAAGGTACAATTTTGAACTATTGTAGTCCAAGTGTTTGTGTGGTGTTTTTTTGTTTGGTTTGGTCTTTTTCTTTAAGCTAGTTAGGATAAATCTACATCTGACAAGAATGCTATTTATGTAAAGTAGGTTAGAAACTCAGAAAAGAAAATTGTTCATGGACAGGACACAATTTTTGTTTTTTGAAAAGATATTATTTCTAACCCAGTTGAGGGTTTAAAATGTGGGTCTCAGTGAAAGAATGAGTGTGAAGCCTGGTTTTAATTACCGAGAGGAGTTCTATATGAAGGAGGGTACTTATGCAATGGGTGGGGGATCCGAGACTGCAGAAACAAGACAGTTTTCAATGGGGACATTTGTTTCTTTAATTTAAAATACACTGACAACTTTATTATTATAATATGAAGCTGTCATAGGTCTGCTTATCCTATTAAAGCTCAATATTTGTCCATGGTGATTGCAACTTAAGGACCTGATTTAAATTGAAAAAAACTTACAGAAGGACCTTCATTCTATGGGGAGTCTCATTGCATACAAGGAACTGTTGAATGTTTGGTAAACTGTCTGAATTAATTGTGAAAGGGAGGAGAAATACACTTTAGGGCTTGTCTACACAGCAGCGCAATCTGGACTACAAGGGTGTGAACTGAGAGCTCTAAAGTGCTGTACTCTGACTGGCCTGTGTAGAGCTGGCTAGTGCAAATTAGAAGGTACCTAGATCACTTTGATGTAGTCCTATTTGAAACAGGACTGTGTTAAAGCAAACTTGGTATCTTATATTCATGCTAGCAAGGTCTACATGGGGAAGTTATAACATAACATTTCAGAGCGCTCTATAATTCACACCACATAGTCCAGACTGCAGTACTATGTAGACAGGCCCCCGTAGTTCTGCATGAGAGCAGGTGTGCTGTGTCCACTGCTTATGGTGTTCATAATTGTCTCATTGTTACCTTGTGCTTCCCATCAGTTTGTTGTGTCATCTAGTTGTCTCATACTTAGGTTGTAAGCACCTTAGGGCAGGGACTTTCTCATCGTTATATGTTTGTACAGTGCTTGCCTTAGCACAATGGGGTCTTCATCTCTAATGAGGATCCTGAAGCACTACTGCTATTCTACTATAATAAGACAGACAGGTATCGGTTGCAGGGACTCATGCATTATTAGTGAGGCCGTTTTATTTATTTACCTATTTTCCTTTAACAAAGTTATGTGGGAAAAAAAATGTTTCCATTCACTTTGGAGTGTTTTCACATAAAAGAAGATTTAGTTCATTAGGAGTAGTGTGGTGTTGCCAACTCTTGTGACTTTTTTTATCATGAGGCTTAAGGCATCTGTGTTTTTTGTTTAAAACCCAGCTCCTGAAGTCATGTGATTAAATGTGACACTCAGCTTTTCTTTTTTTAAAGTATCTAGCCTGACAGCAGCAGAGAAACTTTGAAAATGTAAACCAAAATGGCTCAAGAACCAAAAGGCAAATAAAGAGAATCCCAAATGTATTATTTTGAAGCCGATCCTCATGACTTCTGCGAGTCTGATCTATGATTTGTGATGCTGGGGGGTAGGCGGTTTTGTTGGTTTGCACTACATGAGGAATGAAATTTGCGAGGCTAAGCACAATGGACCAGATTCTGATTAGCCTTTGTGCAGGTGCATGATGGGGTGGAAAGCCATGTTTGTCTTTGTACAACCTAATTACAGTTCCCATGAGCAAGAACTGTTCTCCTCATAATGAGCAAATTGCCAAAAACTGTCCAAATATAAAGAAAAATATCAATTAAGAGCTGATCGATTTTTTTTTAAATGGTATTTCTGTGCTTTTACTTTTTGAGATGCCAGGCTTTGTACTTCCCAATTCAACCTCCTCCCATTTGTGGGTCAGAATGGTCAAATAAAATAGAGGAGGAAAAGAATAAATGAAAAATAAAACATTTTGGCCTGCAGGGAAGGAGTTAATGGTGTCAGTTCACTTACCAGGAGCTACCTACTTGCCTCTAGAAGTGGTTGTTTTAAAGTAGGCTTGAGATTGGGTAGGGAAACTTTGTACTCACACTACCCTTTCCTTTTATGTGAAACTAAGGATTTCAGTCTCCAGAGAGGTTAATTCACTACCTGACCAGCACTAAAATGTAATGGAAGTGGGGGGAGGAGACTGAGAGAGAAAGAGAGGCACCATTAGGATTAGTGAGTGGGAGAAGCCCATCCTATCCTCCTCCTATGAAGATTTCTATGCTTGAATAAGCTGCTAAAATGATACAGCAAAACATATTAAAAAACTTACTAGACATTTATGACATCATGGACCAAATTCAGTTCTTATTTGCTTCTGAACATCAGATACTTTTCTGCCATCATTCTGCCAGTTTAATTCACATAAACACTGCCAAAGCCTTTTTTAATTACAAATTATGGAACTGACAGGTGCTTCATATTTTTTTATTGCACCATAGCAATGCATTTTTTAATATGTAATATTCTGATGCACAGCGTCCTCATGCCACAGACTATGCCATTAGAGCTGATGTTATGAATCTGATTTATCAAAAAGTAAATGGGAAAAGCTGTTTATGAAATGGCTGTATTCACACTGATTAGATTATTTGCAAACTCATGAGAAGTGTTTATTGCTGTTGAAAAGGCAGGCATAGATATGCTGCAAATATTGCTACTATATCTCTGTTCTTACTTTGTTGGAAGATGTTGCCCAGATACCCTTAAGAAAATGGACATCTGAAGATGAAATACGGGTATTCTCTCTCAGCCATCTTTGTTCTCCGGTTTTCTTGCTTGACTTTTATGGGGATTTTTTCTCAAACATCAATTTGATGAAATGTGGCTCAGGTGACCCCTGGTTTTTTTTTGTTTTTTTTTTGTACTTACGCAGAAACTCTTAAGACACCATTTTAAATATAACTGGCAAAAAAACTTAGCTATGCTTGTTAACCTAAAGCAATTATTTTTGACAATCCTGTCATTCTTTGATGGTGCCTTATTTAAAACTTGCTTTTCTCCTTCTCCAGAGGCAGACATGTAGTTTGATACATTTGAGGTTGCTTGCCTTATAAAGAGAGAACGCTAAGAGGAGATACTTTGCTGTCCTGACACCACTAGTACTATGTGGAAAGGAGGCTGGGAGTAGAATGGTGCCACATCTTGCAAACACAGAAGCTGAAAAATAAGAAACAACTTCCTGCAATTAAACACGGAGTAATTTAATAATAATGAAAAAGAAAACAATTCATGCTTTAGTTTCAGGAATTTTTTTAAGTGTGAAAAGGGATGTTTAATCTCCAGGGTAATATTGGAGGAAGTTCAGTGCAGTTACCTGCAGGCTTTCTCTTTTTTAGTTAAAGCATTTCAAGTATGCTGAATGCACATCAAACCCCAAATGCAACATAATAAATATCCAAATCCTCTCTCAGCAAAATGGTCATGAATTGTTTTTTAAAAAATCTGCTTTAATTTTATGATAAGTAAGATAGCTATGTATGTTTTAATGCAAGTCAGTTTTACAGTGACATAAGTATTTAATTCTGCCTAGCATTCAGTTTGCACACATTTCAGATCTTTCACTTTGTGGTGGAAATATGTAAAAGGAGGTTTTATTTGTTTTGTTTTCTTTTTCTGGTACATTATTTACAAAAGTAAAAGGACTGGCAATGGTAACTTCTCAAGGAGTTTCATGGGGTTTTAACTCTGTGATTTCAACTCCGTTTAAGTGGGTGTCGAGTCAACTTGGCCTCAACATTTCAGAGAAGAATGAATGTTGAATAAATTGCAGTTTCCCTGAAATGTTTGCCTAATTAACCTAGCTATGTCTAGTGATTCCATTGCCTAATGCCTAAGCACCAAGGGCATGATTCTGCTCTCATATACATTGGTGTAAATCAGGAGTATTTCCATTGAAGATGCCAGAATTACACTGGTATAAAAGTAGAACTGGTTTTGGGGTTCTCCTCCCCCCCAATTTAGGGGAAGAAATTCAAAATTTCAAACTGGTATCAATTTTACAGGACTCAAAACAGACCAGTTTCATTTTCTATCAGATTTTTAAAATTGATGTGTATTAAAATATGGTTGAAACCATTAGTGATTTTTTTCAGTAAAAATCACTTCAGTAATGGTTTTGATATTTTTAATATAAATTTCGTAGAAAAATATTGTGAAAAAGACAGCAGTTTTGACAAAATGTCTTTAAAAGAAACCCTACAACCTTTTCATTAAAAAATGTTAACCAGCTCTATTTAAGTCAGTATAAGTCTGAGCAGAATAAGAACCCAAATATTAGAATTCCTAGTGTGTCTTTGCTGTCAGATTGAGGCATTTCCTTAGATTGCCCTATAGTTAGGCTAGATTTCTATGGCTTGTCCATAGGGAGAAGATACTCAGAAAAGAAAAAATCACTGTCCATTTTATAATTCTCATGAATGAAAAATAGCCTGAACAAAGTGGTGTTCCTTGCACTCTGCTGAGATGTATGAACACAACCTAATTTCCAGGCGTGGGGAGTTCCAAAACCGAGGAAACATCACCAAAAACACCCAGCCCATGACTTCACAACTGGTAAGAGTTTCACTATGGTCTCCATCAGCAGCAACGTCTTAGCTGAGCATAGTATTCTCAAAAGGGATGCACAGAGGAGGAGAGTGACTTCAGCGTTTTCCAACATGGATTTTGCCAACCGTAGACTCCTTATAATATCTCTGCAGGTCATGCTGCACTGCTTTGGGTCAAGAGGGAGCATCTCTTTCAATCTGGCTGTAGAAGAAGAGGTTAGGGTTTCTCCTAGTTCTTTAAAGTGTGTCTTTTTTCCTATCAGTTTAGCCCTATTCTTGCCAGAATAAGTTTGAGCCAATTGCTTTTCATCCAGAACTTACTTCACCCAAACACTGGAGCGACAGAATGGTAAGGTTGTCTGCTCCTGATGTGAAGGAAATCATTGGCCTAAGCATATTGTGTTGGCATTTAAACACGTACCATCTCATAATCAGACTTAATGGTCTAATGTAGATATTCAATAGACAGTGACAAGATCTGAGCCTGGTAGCATTCTGTACATGGCGTTTCTTGAGGAAGAGGTGCAGCTGTTCCTCTCAACTTTTTGAGATCTCTCTGAAAGGACCCCATGACGGGGTGTACCACCTTCTTCCCCCAGAGGGGGAGTCCGTAGTTTCCTTATGGGCCAGGAAGGCCCCTCCACATCACACACACTGCACATACTGTGGCAGGAGGTGGGGCTTGAAAGCCCAACAGAGGCCTCAGAGTGGGGTGGGACAGTAGAGGAGAGAGACTCCCTCCCAGAGCTTGCCAGAAGGGACACAGCCATGCCCAGAGGGGCTTCAGGACTGCTTCCTGATCAGTCCAGGTAGATTGTTGGGCTCCAGTGCACCCAGGAAGTTCTCAGACGGTGTGATAGGTGGCCAGAGGCCAAGCACAACTCCTCGGGGCCTGCATGGGACAGGAGTTGTATCAACATCCCACTCCCCTCCGGGAAGCCCTAGGTACCTTCTGTCACGGACCCACAAAAGACAACCTAATGCAACCTTAGTGACCTTGTCCAGGTTTCACAAACAGGCCAACATCTTACTTTTGACTGCTGAAAGCCACTGATACATCCAGCCATGCTGGCAAAGGACATTTGTCTTCACTGTTGGAGATCATCCCCTGATGAAATCAGCCTCATCTTTGTGCAATATCAAGTCTGACATCTGTTGGGGAAAGGACCTAACAAATTTATAGAGATCAGGTATTGATGGAATAAGTTGGCCATTACCATCTTGTTATCTCTGCCCAAGGAGAAATTAACTAGAGCATGGCACTTGTATTTCTGAAGCTCCACACCAGAGGCCAGTTTTGTGCCCAGAAACCACATACTGATAGAGGTTAAAGGGAATTTCACAACGAAGCCAAATGCACCATTTTTAAAAGTTAAGAGCTACTGGTTGCTCTCGGGACCCCCTCTCTCTCACTTTGTGTATATTAACTTAAATTAGTGATTCCACTGAAATGGACAGTGGAGATGACCCACAAATCATTTAATCTGACATGACATTGTTCCTATTTTTTGTTCTGGGAATGACTGTGGTTTTTCTGCCCAATAAAAGGACCTAACGTGATTGTCCTCTGCTACTCCTGCACTAATGCCACAATGCTTTTATCTTGAAGTTCCTTTCCAGAGTGTGGACATGAGACAAATATTTAGATATTAATGTAAGGTTTAAATTTTTTAAAGCAATCAAGTCCTGCATAAGGTTATTTTACAACTCCCTAATGAATCACAGAATGCAATTCTAATTGAAAGTTATTACTTGTAATATAAACCCACGGTGAATGGTCAGCTATTAAATTGAAGAAACATTAAAATACAGACTAGAAGAACACGTGATACTTGGAGACCACAATATTTTACTGTACTAGTGGTAATGCTTGACCAAGATGCTGTGCACATGTGCTAGATTGTATAGTCATTGAAAAGTTCTTTCAAAACAGGGAAATTGACTAACAATAAAGGATTAAATCTAATGGCTATCAGACTCCGCTTCCTTTAAGAAATCCTAATTTATGCCAATTATTTAAGATTCCAAGCAGAGAACTTTATGAAATCTGAATTTGTTAGCGAGATGGATATTGTAAGGTACAAGAGGTAGCTACTTGGAGGATGCAATTATTTGGCATTTAAAAAGAAACCCAGGCAGTCCCCGGACATTAATTTGGCAAATTTCTAAAACCCTGAAGAATATTTCTTCAAGTTCTGACAAAAATGAGAGAAACACATTTGCAAGATCCAGTCTGTTAAAATAATTAACTCAATCTTTTTGTTACAGTAACAGGTGATACTACACTGTACTCAGTTTACAAAATTAGGGTAAGAATAAAATCCTAATATCTTTTCAAACTATATATAAATCTCATTCTTCTTTATAAGCATCTATGGATGCTAATCAATCATGTTCTTTTGTAGGACTTTAGAAAGTTTAAAGGTTATTTAGTTGGTTGAAGTGCTTGGGGTGATTACTTCAAGCTTGCTTATTCTGCACTTTTTTATAAAACAATAACATTTTATGCACAGTAAGCTCTATTACTCCTCATTTGTTTGTAATGCTTCACTTCACATGCAGGTGCCAGCTACCTAGGATATTATTCATTTTTGAAAAATGCTTAGCACTGTTCCTTCCATTGGCTATTGCAACAAATAGCTTCTGATTAATCATACTCAGCCATCTTACCTTCAGAAACTGAATCTGTAAGTAGAACATACCAGAACAATTGAACAATGAAAACGTAATGCTAATACAGTTTACAGTGTTTGTACAATCCGAATAGCATTCCTTCTGGTGTGAAAAGGGGACAAGTGTCCTTCAAATGTTACAGATGAGATAACCCTTAAGAAAATTAAATTAGGTGTATAGGACAGTGTTCTAGTTTTATACTAATATAGTGTATAATGAAAACAAATCTAGTGAGATGTATGAAGTGCTGTCTATGGCTTGGAACTTATTTATTCAATAAGTATTATGTTTTCAGTATATTTTAGTTTATTAAACGTAGTGTCATCTATTTAGGCCCTTTATTAATATCAGGTGCAGTCATTTACATGTACTTATTTCCAAGCACATGGACACTTAAATCTCAAAAACCCACATAAGAGAATCATTCAAGATGACCCAATGACAATGCTAAAGCCTCCTGATACCAGCAAAACAGATTATGATCACTAAACACATCCACCTCAGAAAAAATCTCTGTTTGCAACATGCCCTGATGGTTGTCAGTCACACTGAAGGGGGAATAAGTTCTAATGAGAAAGCCTTCATTCCCTTGATCAGACTAGGGGAGATGGTGGTATTCTTAGAAGGTCCACCCACAAAATAAGTTCTGTCCATGAGAATCACCAGAACAAGATGCCACTCACTGTAGGCTGTGCACCTGTTTATAATATGATCTTGTGACTGAGTTTCATTGGCTTCTTGAGCTCGGCTCCAGTTAGTGGAACTGCAGTATGAGCATGGGCTCTGCTGGACACCTTAGGCTTGTCCCTACTTTATTTGGGGGATTGGAAGGGAAGTGTCTTCAAACAACATCCACAACTTTAATCTTTATTGGAGGGCGGGGGAGAAGTATCTTCAAACATTGTCCATATGCAGCACTAAAGAGAGACCTACCCTGTCAATTATCATTACTGGGCATCTGGTTAACACTTTGATTAAATCAATGAAACAAATTCACATCTCTGAGGGCTGTTTTTCCATGTTCTTAACTCAGGTTAGTTAACACCAGGTAACTAACGTAAGGCAAACCCTAAGCTTTCCCATAGTCTTAACTAGACCAAGTAACAAGTATGAAAACTGCAAACTGCTTTGTCTTCACTAGAATTTTACCTTGTTAGGTAGTTACCTCACGTTAGCTAACTCAAGAGTATGTCTCATTTTTCCTAGTGAAGTTAAGTCAATAAGTAATTCTGTTGTTTACACTCTGGTCACATTTTTAGGGTTTTCTTCACAAACAACAACAAAAACATCCAGAGACTTCCTTTATTTATAATGAAAACTAAGATACTGGAGAACAAGATGTTACCTACAGCATGTTATCTGTGTATGGGTGCAGTCTCACTGATTTCAAACCCCCTGACCTCCACTCCATCTCCAGATAAGCAAATGTACAGCAAATGTTTTCCAAAGAAAATTCTCTGATTGATCAAGACTCTATATTTCAGAGTCCTTCAGCCTCTGGAGGCCTTGGTACCAGTTTTAGCTAGGGCATTTGATAGCTTCATCCTAGTCTTCATTCGCTGAGATAACAAACCATTATAGTAATTTAGTACAGTTGGCAATATTAGCTCATAAGAGGCCCAAGAATTGGCTAGCAGAGGTGTTGCAGTTCAGGATTAAGATGCATTGGCCGAACCAAGTTGGTGTAAACACCGAGAATCTCACATTCTAAGCAGAGGGTATCATTGCAATATTTCAGATACCCCAGTCCAATACCTGTTCATAAATGGTACCTGATTAATGGTACCTGTTTGTCACTGTATCTGTAGAATGCGTGTTTCCAGCCAACTCTGCAGGGCCCTCACTTTTAGGAACACTAAATCCATGAGCAATCTTTCAGCACAGTGTTAAATGAAAGCTGTTCCTGTCCAACTGAGTTTTCACCAGTGACTTTGTTTATAAGGGGATGTGTCAAAAATCAATTTAAGGTAAATAGTGTGTGAAATGGGCATAAAATGAACTAAACTAGTTATAAATGAACTGAATGAAATTTTAATTACTGGTATATGCTATATATTAAGAGAGGTTAATACAACCAGTGCAGTGTTACCATATATAGGCTATCGTGATAAGGGATGTGTAGGACGGGCTCCTGCCCGGTCCAGTCCTGGCGGCCCTTCCGCGGGCCCAGGCTCGGCGGAAGGTCACTGCGCCTTCCTATTTCAACAGGGGAATGTTAGTTTTTGCAGTCTTTCGCCCCGGCCCTCAGGCAGGGCGGGCGGAGTCTTTCGCCCCGGCCCTCAGGCAGGGCGGGCGAGCAAGGAGTCTTTCGCCCCGGCCCTCAGGCAGGGCGGGCAAGCAAGGACCTCGAGTCAGGTGAGCGGTAAATGCTAGGCACTCTTTGGGGGTTGGCAAGGATCGGGGGGAGGGGAGGGGGACGCAGGCCCACCCAACTCCACTGTGTCCCAGCCCAGGGCCCTAGCTGTGGCACGGGTGTTGCCACTCAGTCGGCGGGGCTCCCACCGCAACACGCCGACAGGGCTTACCCCATTACAGCCACGCCTCCGGCTGTCCCTGGGCTTCTTCCTCCCCGGGCTCCCCGGTACCTGTGTCAGTCAGTTCCTCCGGGTCGTCGGGGTACACCGCACGGGGTAGCCCAGTCAGTCCCTCTGCGTCCACGGGGGGTAGAGTGGGAAGCTCCTCGGCAAGGGGCAGCTCCTCCAGATCACAGGGCTGGGGGTAGGGTTCAGCCTCCGGAAACTCCTCCAGGTCTGGTCCTGCCTCCAGGGGTTGGGCGTCCAGAGCTCCTCCAGGTCTAGACCGGCTTCCGGGCGGAACTCTCAGCTCTCTGGTTCAGGGGGCTCGTCCCAGTTGCTGCGGCTCCGCGGCTGGGCCCAGTGCTTCGGGCCTGCAGGCCTCGGCCAGTCCAGGGGGCCCAGAGGCCCGACCCTGGCCTTAGAGGCGGGCTGCCGGTGTCGCCCCTGGGGTCTCAAGGCCGGGGGAGGGTTACCTGAGGCGGAGGCCTGGCGTGGTTTGGCCCTTCGCTGCAGCCGGCGAGACAGTGCGTCTGCCTCTGTCGGCTGCCCTCCTCCTTCTGAGCTACGGGGCCTGCGTTTTATGGCTGCCGTCCTCCCTGAGGCCCCGCCCCCCAGCTTCCGGGTTGGCCGACTGGCCAGGCCTATCGGAGCCCAGCTGTCTGGTTGCCGGGCAGACTGGGCTGCCGGCCTGTCTAGGACCTGATTGGGTGCTTGAAGCCCTTCCTCAGGCCCAGGCTCAGAGGAAGGCCACTGCGTCTTCCTACAGGATGGAAGGGAAGGGATGCTAATTTTTAACTTTAGGGTCAGAGTCACTTAGGTGCCCTGAGCAAGCTCACTCAAAGGGCAGGTCTACACTGGATGGCTCTGTTGGCACTGAAGCCATCAATGCAGCAACATCGATTGAGCAGGCCTGGTGAAGACACACTCAATCGATTCCTAAGTGCTTCTCCTGTTGACTCCGGTACTCCATTGGAATGAGAAGTGTAAGATAGGTCGACGGGAAAGCGTTTCCCATTGACATAGCATAATGAAGACAGCATGGCTACTTGATGCAAGGTATGTTGACATCAGTTACGTTACTTACATAATGTAACTTGCGTATCTTACATCAATGGAACTGCGCAGTGTAGACCAGGCCTAAAGATCTTGTAGCTGGGGGAAAGGGCTCCTAAGGGATTCAGCAGAAAATAGCCCAGATGAGAAGAGCAAGGCCCTTCAGTTGCATTGGGACTGGAGCAGCAGCACCATGGGCTCCAGGAGCCAATTTAGGAGGATCAAGTATATGTAAACTACAGGTAAGTATATTACAGATCCCTTTTGTGCCTGATCTGCAGAGCATATGAATCTGTCACATCAGCTAGACAGCCTTGGATCTTTAGTTCAAGCTGTAGAAGCTTATGCTTTTAGATCTGAAGATCCACAGTTGAATCCACAGGGCACTGGCCAAAATTGTGGCCATCCCTAATGCACACACGGACCCCCTAAATCCTGGATTAATGGGAGGAGGGTGTCAGACACAGAGTATTGCTGATATCTTGCCCCACCTCCTCCCTGCCCACTGCTAGGATCATGTCCCCCGATATCCATGGGTAGTGCTCCCACTCAGAAAAAAATGTCTCAGGTGGTGAGAGGAGAGTTGACTGCCATTGCTATCCAGCTGCAGAGGCTCTGTTATCCCCCTGCAGGACCACTTTATAGCTTCTCTCTACACTGCTGAGAAAGCTGCCCTTGAGGCACCGTTGACTACGTTTCCTCAATTCAGTCTTCATCTCACTATACAAGAGAGAGATCCATGCTCCAACTCTTCTCTTCCTAGTCAACTCAGATCATATTTTGTGAAGGCTGCATCAGCCAATCTTCTTTGTATGGCTGATATAAATGTAGAGCAACAGCTAATATAATTTTACATTCAGATGGTTAAGCCAGATAATTGTGCCGGAAGTAGCAGAGGGTACTGCTGTGATGCCTCCTTTGTATTTGTGAATTGAGCATTGAGTTGTTATATGTTCCATGGTCTGTTCTAGGTGACCATAGTCGCACATTGGAGAGTCTTTAACTTTCCATTTGTGCAGCAAGTATCCGCATCTTTCATGGTTTGTGTGGATGCGATTTAGGGTTGCCCATAAACTTTGTGGGAGATCAAAGCCCGGGATCTTCTGTGTCGGGTTTTTTACGAGGTGTGTGTTTGTAATTTCTCGTAAACTTCATTCAGCTTTCCAAGCTTCATCAGGGTTGAAGTTGCATTGTTGAAAGTTACATGCATGGGTCCAAAAGGGCTTACATGACTTCAAGTGGTGGTGAGGGGATTTATTAAGTTCCTGGTGGATGGGAAGATGTTTGTTTCCCGTGATTCTCTGCAATTCCCAGATGGTTGCAACATCGTGATAAATGGACGGGGGAGCAATGTGCAACAGCACTGACAGCCAAGGTGTTGGGGTTGACTGGTAGGTTCCAATGGTGCACTGCATTGCAGTATCCTTTTGGACATCAACAAGTTGAGTATGGCTACTTCTGGTCCAGACCGGTACACAGTACTTGGCTACAGCATACACAAAGGCCATTGCTGATGTCCATAGCGCTGATGCTGTTGCCCCCCAGCTTGTGCTTGCCAGTTTCTGGATCAATGGGAAAGCAGAAGATGCTGAGAAAATACAGTGTTGTTTTACACTGCAAACAATCAGGTCTTCCCTTAATATAGTAGAGAGGAAGGATGGTCTTATAGTTACAGCATTGTCGTGGGTCTTGCTTCAATTAATGGTTCTGCTTCAGCCTCACTATGTGACCTTCGGCAAGTTATTTAATATCTCTGTGCATGAGTTCTCGGTCTGTGATACGGAGATAAAGCACTTCCCTGCCTCACACCTGTATTGAGAATAGATCTATTAATACTTGGGAGGTGCTCAGATACCCTGTAATGGGGACCATATCAGTACCTAGACAGATACTGAATATAAGCACTGCCAGTTTAATAGGGCAGCTGTCGCAGGAGTGAGTTCCTTTGAGACTTTTTCCTGTTTAGTGCACCCTAGGAAGGCTTTGCTTTGCAGCTGCTGTTTGGATCTATGGAGCCTGGCCTCCTAATGTAAACACATCTGTTAAATGTTTAATGCTGAATTCATTAGAGTTCATTATGGAGGCAGCACACTTTAAAAATCAAGTTTAGTTCTCTGTATTTTCAGGTTTTGAAGAGGAACCACTTTAAACCCAGTCCTTTATTAAAACTATCACAGTATTCTAAAATAATGGTACAAAAGCTTTGCAGGTTTGATTTTTATCTCATGTAGGTGGAATTCAGCAGTAACTCCATACAGGTCCATGAAGTCACGCCAGCTTAAAACTGAGAGAGATCAGAACCAAGTCCTATATGTTATGGGTTTCAGTTTTCATATACAGTGGTATTATCTTTCTCCCACACACTCGCATTACAAATTATTTTATTTAATCCCAACCAACCAAATATAACATATGTATGTTAATTGCCTCCATAATGTAATCGACCATAAAGCGAAGCAAAAACGTTCATGTTTTCAAAGATGTTTTCTTGGAATGTTGTGCAGCATTACTGTGGGATACTGTCCAGTTAAAGTTAAGTAAAGGATCTAAGCAGTTTGTGAGACTTTGTTTTCCAGTGTGACTGAGGTTGAATTTTCTTTTTAATATGTCTATCGATCTAGGTACATCAATATTCCCCATCACTGTAGTACCCGAGTTCCTCACACACATTAATGAAAGAGCACAGTGAAATTAAACAACTTGTCCAAGGTCACTCAGGAAGTCTGTGACAGAGACAGGAATCTAACCCACTAGACCAGTGTTTCTCAACCTTTTAAGTAACAAGTACCCCCTAACTTCTGAAGATTTTAATAAGTACCCCAATATTCAATTTTCCACAGGATTTTATATTTACCGACTAATGTGAGCCATATGTTGGAAGAAGGGCAGAGAATACAAGGCTGTGATATGACATATCAGATCTAGTGTGGGTAGGATTACCACCTTTACACCAGTGGAGCACAACTCAAGTATGTACCTGGGCTAGAGGTGATGTTGGCCAAAGCTAGGAGGCTTTGAGCAGCATGCCAATGCTGAGGAATATAAAGCGCCGTGCCAATTTTTTTTGCCATAGATTTGAGAGGAGGAAGGGGTGAGAGAAAGAGAAACAGGAAAAGAGGGTAACTGGTAAAATCTGGGGCTGTCATAGTTGTCAATTTCACCGTTCAGCTAGAGCAGTGAAATTGACAAGTTTTCAAGCTTTGAGCCAGGGAGGGGGGCTGCCACCTGCCACCCAATCCGAGCTGGGGCAGAGGAGGCTTCTGTGCTGACTGGGACCCAGGGATGTGGGCAGGCGGCTGCTGCCCGTCTTCAAGCCGGGGCACTGGAGGCTGTCCCGTGGCTCAAGCTGGGGAGCGGGTGGCTGTCACCCAGCTGCGAGCCCAGATCATGAGATGCAGGAGGCTGCCACTGGGCTCTCACCTGGGAGCTGGGACCCTGCAGGATGCAGGCAGCTGCTGCCCACCTCCCCCAGGAAGCTGGGGGCGGCTGCTCGCTTCCATGCTGGGAGCTGCGACCAGGCGGGAAGCAGGCAGCTGCTGCATGCCTTCTCCAAAAGGCGGTGGCTGCCGCCTGCCTCCCAGCTGGGACCAGGCGAAAGCGGGCGGCTGCAGCCCAGCTTCCCGGGACTGTAGCGGCTACTGCCCGCCTGCCAGCTGGGAGCTGTGACTGGGTGGGAAGTGGGGGACTACTGCCCACCTTCTCCAGAAGTCCGCAGCTGCTGCCCGCCTTCCCTTCACTCTGTTTTTCCCTGGGTACACCCTGCCTGTGTCTCGCGTACCCCCAGGGGTTCACATACCACAGGATGAGAAACTATGCACTAGACTCTCTTTCCTGCTGTAGCAGTGAATCTTCTGCCATCAAGAAACCCTGCTCTTTCTCTCCAACAACATCCCCTTTTAAACACCATAGCTTCAGGCAGAAGAAGGTGTAGGTAGAGGTGCTGATTTATCAAATAGGGCATAATGCACTGTTACTATATTGAGCAGCTGCTGATCATCTTGAGAAACCCATCAGGTACCCATATATTGTTCATAACCACTCATCTTGCTGCAGGATCAGCTCTAGATTACTGTTCTAATAACTTGTCAGTTTGAATAGTAGCTATTTGGTTTGTCTTTTTTACTTCATTTAAAAAGAATCAGGCAGATCAAATGCTCACCTGCAAGAAGGGGATCATTTCATCTCATAGCTTATGAGTCTCATTAGGTCCCTTTATACACTTCCAAACTCAGGATTCCTACTGTCACCTCTACTGCTGTCTCATCTTTGGATTAACGCTAATTGAGGCCCTTTATGAACACATCTGGCAGAAAGTGACATTTGTAACAGCAGCTGGCAGTCAGAGGAGAAAGATAAAAAGGAAAAGAGACTCAAAATAGATGAGGAGGAGAGGTGATGAATTATATGTTATAATTATTTGCAGTGTTTTCCCAAAATGGACACGATCCCATTAGTACAGTGAATAGACTAACAATCATTTGTGATTATTTACTGAACTGCATGAACGAAGGATTAATTTCTGTGTTCGGAGCTGAAACATTTCTAAATTCTCTGAAAACCGTTCTTTCATTATTCTGTGTTATGTAAAAGAGGAAAAAATGGCAGGACAAAATTTCTAGACCTGGTGACTGAATGTTAGGCTCTCAAATCTAAATCTTACTAAAAATGGGGTAATTTTCCGAGGTGACAAACCCCAACAAATCCCATTAAAAAGTTATTTTCATTTCTGTAGACAAAACTTGAACTTGGGCTCTTCCTGATCTGTGGGCAGCAGCTTGGCCTGGTTAGCTGAAGCCTCTATGTGGTTAAGCTGGTAGGAGCTACGCTGATCTCGACTCACTTGCACACTATTTTTTACATGCTGTACAGGCTATGCCTCTGAGAACTGCTGAGGACCTTCAGGCACAATTGAAGTCCATGGGAATTGTGAATTGGCAACAATTTTCAAGATCAAATCCATAAACACCAAAAAAAAACAAAAAACCAACCTGTGGCCAATCTTAGTCTGAAGGTGAACTGTGCTTCTAGGAGAAGAACTACCACTGGTGGCTTCCTGTAACTTTGCTTTCTTTAGGACATCAGGTGAAATTTAGAGGTGATAGCCAAAGCATGTCTCCCAATGTGTGTGGTGCTGATTTCTGATCTGTATTTATGCTGGATCATTGTGCAATCAGAAGACTGAATGGGGAATAGCTCCCTTTGGCCTGAAGATTTCCCACTGTGAAAGAGACACCTGGTTTTACTGTACTTGTGATTATTGTTGGGGACAGCACCATTTTCAGTAGCATTTTAACGCTGCAGACATAATCCCTACAAGCATCATTGACTTGCTGTGTGTTTTCTAGATACTGATGCTTTCAAACTGACCATATTAAATGAATAATTCTTTAGAAGACCAGATTTTCCATAAAATACAGTTATTAGGAGAACAGTAAGTGTTTAACTGTCATATCACACAGATGGATCATTCAGCAATGAGCATTATTGAATTTGATGATATTTCAGACCTCACCAGCAGCCTGTATTATCGTAATTGACACTCACATGAGAACATTGAACCTAAAAAAATATGAAATCATGGTTCCCAACTCTGAAAGGTATATTTATCCAGAAGTGAATAATAAACACCTACTTCTACAATGGATTCTTTTTTTAGATTATTAAATTATTCTCATATTATTAGTTTGAGTTTTTCTGTCACACTGAAGGAAACTCAGATTTATTGCAATGCTTTGCCATGTTTAGAAATAATGTATACACTTTTACCATGGTTGATTATTTTTTATGTACACAGCGGAGGGAAGATTCTTAAAATAACTAATTTGAAGTTAAACTGATAAACCAAACAGATCTATAATTTATGTCATGAATTATCTTCGAGAGAGAGACTGAGCCAGCAAGGTTGAACAAGACTGAGATGAACAGGGTATATTGAGAGAGATCATAATACGGAGTTATAAAATATAGCAGAAGAGATACCAAGCTGACGGCACATATTGCTGCAGCTGTAGCACAGTCAAATGGAAATTGAATTGCCACAAGCAGTGTAATAAGTGATGTGAAAATGCTTTGCAAACTGCAGTGGGTAAGCAAGTACAGTATTTAGTTAGAGCTGAGCAAGCTGCATTCTGAAAATGGCCCAGTGGAACTGATGGTTTTTAAAATACAAATACTAAGTTCAACATGTGCCTGCTAAAGAACTGTAAGTAGTTGTACTGCATTTCTGAAAGACGTACATCGAAAGCCATAGTTTTTTCCTACAGACAGTTTTTATTAACTTTTTAAAAAGAGAAGAGTAGGACAATCTGAATTACACATTTCTAATGTCTCCCTCAGTGTGGTACCTGGGCTGCATATTTGCAATTAAATACAAGATTCATCTGGAAGGATTATATTGTCCAAGTCTCATTTATTTTTGTTGCTCATTTCTCAGGTGGTTTTGCTTGTTGTTTCCTGGAGAAAAAGATGTTGTGCAGCTATCATCAGAGCAGAATGTCTTATGCAAACAAATCAGGCTTGCAGTCAGATTACTGGGTTTACTACAAATTCATGCCCATACACTGAGACAAAGATGTGGCCAACTGTGCAATGATTTCTCTCATCAAAAGGAGCTTAGTTTTGTTACGAGTGTGCTCTTCCTTCCTCCATGGCATCTGTGTTTCTACAGCTCAAAATCACATTGCCCTTTGTGGAAGTCATATTGTGTTGCAAGCTTTATGTCTCAGGCTGTCCATTGTCTCTTAGGTCTTTTTCATGGCCACCTTCTACACATTTCTCATTTCAAACTCTTCTTATTTCTTATAGACCCTTGTTAGGTGCATATTCCTTTCCGTATCATTTCTCTTCTGTGGTGGAACAACTATCTCTCTTTGTATGTTGGAGATGATTGCCAGATTTTTTAAGTGAAAGTTCTCTTGTTGCCACAATCCTATTAAGTGTGTGAAACCTGGATTAGAATGGGTTTAACTGGAGCCCATTCTAATCCAGTTTTTTATCAAAGAAGGAGTCTCTCTGCTCTGTGGATTTCCAAGCCTCCTCTGTACACAAATGGCCCTTCCAGCAGTTCTCCCAAACTAGTCACCTTGTCTCTTCACTGATGTTTATTTTCACCTGGCAGTGAAGGATGTTCTTGAAGATCTATCTCTGCATCATCCCAGTCTTCATTGCAGTATCCAGTTCTCTGAAGTCATCCCTTATTTCACTAAATCGCCCTTTTCTCAGTTTTGTCACTTCTCGTGTGGCATCTATAACCAGGTGAGAATGCCACATCATTCTGAAGGGTATCTTTTGCCCTGATATCCACGGGTAGAAATAATTGTTATCAAAATCATACTATATTTATAGATAAAGATTCTTTCCCATTGCAATGCTCAACTGAACAATTTATTTATATATATACAATAAAATAAAATAAATGCATGATAAAATTCTATCCTCTTACAACAAAGAAACACACCAAGCAAATACACAAATAAATGTCCAGTTGGAAGAGTTGAATCGATGTAGGACCAAAACTAGATGTACTTCAGAGACCTTTGGATAGACTCAAAAATGTACTTTCTATAAAAAGTGAAGTGAGGACAGTTGAAAATAGAGAGTCATAGAGGAGAGAAGGAGAAAAGGAGAAAAAAGAGAAAAGGTAGACATGACGACTGGGAGGGGCAGAGAAGCAGCTGCTACTTCTGATGACTGTTTCACTCATGGGGTTTATTCAGTACCAGCTTTTTTTCATTATGATTCGTATTTGTAATTTTGTTGCAATTTGGGATTTAAGTGCCTATGAGTCTTAGAGCAAATTAATCCTAATGGGGTGCAGTAAATTGTCTGGGTTTCTCTCCGTCTGCCACCTGCACCAATGCTGAACTACTGTGAATTGTAATTTGTCTCTCTCACTAAGAAAGCATATGTTCCTGTGCCCAGTGTCACCTCTGCCACTTCAGATGACGCAGTCACAAAAGAGGGCAAAAGGGGCAAGTCTGCCTTTGGTACCTCCTGTAAGTATATCTGCCATAGTTGTTACTGTGTCCAAAAAGAAGAGGAAAAAAGAGAGGTTGGTGTCAGCTCCACTGAGTTTTGTAGCGCAATCTGCAGAAAGGGGGTTTTGGACATGGCAGTGTCAAAGAGAGAAATACGAGTGTGGAAAATGTCAAGTGGTGAAAGGAATAATAAGACACTCGCCATCAAAACTGCCACATAATCAAGTCTGTCAAAGTTCTGCATGAAAAATGTTCAAACAATGCCAGTTTCTTTAAGAATCTAGTGATACCAGAGCATAGGACTGTGCAGGGCTCATAAAAAAAGTTCCTGTGTGACAATCTTCCTGATAAAAGTTTACTCCCAAACTAGACACCATCAAACGTGGCCATTAGGGACTTGTAGCCTCTTCCAAGCTCTTTGCACTATTTGATGCAGCTAATGTTACCGCCAGAAGAGGCTAATGATGTATATGGGCTTTTGGTCTTCACACTCTGTATTTAGAGGGAGAATGACTGACCTTGTGAAAAGGAAAATGCTCAGAGAAATGTGCAGGTGCCCATAATGCCTGAGACACACAAGGAGAGAGACCTGAAATAGTGGCAAAGTTAAATGTGTTTTGGTGGTATTTAATGGTATAATGTGATGTGTGCTCAAGGGGGCAGGGAGGAGGGAAGACAATGATGTATACATTAGATTCATAGTACAGTACTGCAGAACTAGGACCCAGCAGTTTCTTTCCATCTCTGAATGTCATTCCAAAACCATATTCTTCTAATTGTTGTTGGTCTTTAGGGAAGTGAGAAATTGGACAGCAGTCTACAGTGTTAGAAATAGTGGAAAGAGACAATGAAGTTTCTCTACACCCACTAAGTGCACTCACTGCTAGGCCCCTACTCAGAGACAGGCTGTTGAACCAAATTCATTGTAGTCTAGAATTGGATTTAACCACGGAGAGTGTAAACCACAAATCTTCTGGAACTTCTGTTCAAATAAGCATGCAAAAATGTTTTATGCAAGCTTCTAACATCAGGAAATCAGCAGCAGCAGTTATACCATTGGAGCTTTTTTCCAATCAATACAATGAGAAAAGAAACAGATTCCAGTCACGCGCTGTTTTTATGTGCTACTGACAGCTGATAAGTTAACAGAAAAGCTCTTCCAGATCAGGAATCTTTGCAGATGCAACTGTCGCTTTGCCCTAAGTGTAGAATGCATGGACTCGATTCTCCCCTGCAACAATCCAGTTTTATGCCAGTGCAACTCCATTGAAACCAGTTATTTTATAGATCAGGAGCTAAGACAAATAGAGAGTAAGCGACTTGTCACACTGCAAGTCAGCGTAGGGAATTGCACCTTGATCTACTGAATCCCAGTCCAATCTTAATCATGTAGAAATGAAGATTTTTTTCCAAATCTCAAAAATGCGATTCAGGTCTTGTCTATACAAACAGTTAGTTTGTAACTGCCGGGGTGTAAAGCTACCTTGTGTTAGCCTGTGGCACACTCACATGGACCCTGTTGCCATGCACTAAAAGTGACCAGGTGTGCTTTGAACTGTCCCACTTTGAAACAAGAATAGGTCAATAAACCCTACGACACTTTAGTGAGTGGCAGCAGCGTCCACATGGATATTTACTGCATGGCAGGCTAGTGCAGAGTAGATTTACTCCCCATCTTGCCAGCCCTCTGTTTGAGTTTGGGCAAAAGTTCAGGTTGATTCTTGTTTTGTCAAAACTGACCTCCCGTTTCTCATTTGAATCTTGCCTTGTAACTTGTAAGCCATTTATATTTCACAAAGGCCCTGATTTTGCAGTCTGTCTCTATTCAACAAAGCACTTAAGCACACACTTCTCTCTGGGCATGTGTTTAAAGATAAGCATGTGTGTAAGCGCCTTGCTGAATAGAGAGAGATTTCACTGCATTTAAGTGCTTTGCTGAACTGGGACCAAAGAGCCTGCTCTTACAATGTTTTCATCCTGAATTCTAGGCTAAAATTTGAACAAGTTGATAAACAACCTTTTGAGTCTCCCCTTCCTCACTTTCACATGAAAAGTACAGACAGGAAAGGGAGAAATTTATCCTCACAATTAATCAGGAACAGATTCTTAGCAGAACATTTTGCATTATATTCCATAATACCTTTTTAAAATTCCTCTTTTGGAAGTTTTTTTCCATTTATAAATTTAAAAGGGAGACAATGAAAAGAGCTGGAGATGCACTCTAACCAATGCAGCACTGAAATTTAAAATCAAGGACACAGGAGGAGAAAGATTATCATCTTATTAGCGTAGGAGGATAAAGATTATCAGGCTGCAATGATCCATTATTTATAGGAATGCATTCCTACTCTATACACTTCACTGAGGCATTTGATATATTTGTGCTAGAGATTAACATTGATGTTATTTCTTTAATGTCTGTTTTTAGTGTATTCTACACATGTTGGCATTCAGGAAATTCAGCCAGAGGAGAAAAACAATAGTATTAATTAGGAATGTCAGTCATGGGTGTTATGAAATTCAAAAATTGCCAAGTTTCTTGTGCAGTTTGGTGGTAATTATAATAGACTGTGGAGACAAGCTGTTCTCTGTTCCCTCTAAAGAAATTCACAGTTTGGCAGGCACGCGATCAAAGTGCTAATGCAAATCCCAGGGAATGGGATTCCACTTTTGAAAGTTTTTTTTTTTTTTAGGAATTGCTGCCACTGCTAATTTAATGATAAAAATACTTTATATAGATATTGTTTTTATATAGCACTTTCAACAGTAGATCTCAAGGTGTCTTACGAAGGAAGTATCATTATCCCATTTTAGGATGTGCAAACTTGGCACAGGGAAGATAGTGAAATGAATTTACTAAGGATCATCCAGCAGGCCATTGGCAGAGCCAGGAATAGAATGAAGGAGTCCTGAGTTCCAGTCCAGTGCTCTATCCACTAGGTTACCCTACCTCCAAAAAGTTAGAAGTTGATGCTACAAGCTGATGACTGAGGGTTGAGCATCCTCCTCTCCTGCTTAGCATTCTGTTCAGGAGGCGTACTTAGTACCTTGCAGGATTGAGTTTTTAAGGCTGTAATGAAAAAAGGGGGCATTTAATTAATAGCAGGTCCATTTACCAATTGATTTTAATATTTTTAAAATACCCGCTTATCATTAAAATGTCCTCACACATTTATGAAAATTAAAATCAGTCCCATGACTTCTCTTGCAAAAGTTTGGTCATCCAAGGGAATGGATTAAAAAAAAATCAATTAAATGCCATCTGAATAATTGAGTTAAATTAGTGGTAGTGAGCTAGGCTGCCCAAATTGAGAATGTGATTGGTTTCAGACTATGCAGTTGTAAAATACTGCAGCACAAGGGGTGCTTGCCATATTGTAAGCATTTTCTTTCAGAATTGTTTAGAGATAGTGTAATCTCATGGTCAGAGTAGAACTGGGAGTTAGGACTCTTGGATTATATTTCAGGTTGTATTATGTTCTTTGGGTGGCTTTTAAGTCACTCTGTGTGACTTAAATGTGACTTACATTCCCCCAAATGTAAAAAGGAAACAACCTACTTCCTAGTTGGAATGTGGTGAAGTGTTTTGTAAAAGCCATTTGAATGCTCAAATTAGGGCTTCCATCCTGCTGCCATTGATGTCAATAGCAAAACTCCCATTCATTTGAAATGGAACAGGAGCAGGTCCTAAAAATGCAAACAAAAGTCCAAGAGCCACATGTCACGAAGGGCTGAGGTATATCCCACAATTCAATATAGACATCATACAGTGTAATCACTAGAGCCAGAAGAATGAGTTTGGCTGCTGAAGAAAGCTGGGTGTGTGGAAGACTGTATGACAGCAGGGAGATTTGAATTTTGCTTCCTGCTTTTCTTTCTCCCATTATTTCTACCCTCCCCCGCCCTTAGACCCTGCTAGTACCATGGGACAGTTATTTATGCCTTTACTTCAATCATTTATCCAAAAACCACCACACCCTGCTCCACCTGAGAGAGACATCCAAGAAGGGGATTGTCTGTATATTACAGAGAACGGTCTCCTGAATTATGTCGCCACTTGAATGCATTCAGCTGCGGCAAGGTAGAGTGCTGTAAACCAGGTTTAACCCAGCATGAGGTATCCACACAAAATTGCACCACTTAAAATAAACCAGTGAGACATTTTATCTTCTAATTAAACAAGTGCAATGACTGTGTGTAGACAAGCCCCTACTCAACTATCCTGCCTTTATCTGTTAGTGCAGAGGAAGATGAAACTATCTGTGATAGGGATAAAACACTGCTTCAGGTGGTGTGTTGCCACTCCTGCGATTACAGAAGAGAAGAGTATTATAATGCAAATGATGAGAATTGCATATATTCCTACCCTGCAACAAGATAACACTTTTTTCCAACAAGAATCCTCACTTAAGCCCTGCTCCTGGAAGCTTCTCAATACAGGCAGACCCTTATACTAATGAAACAGACCACATTAATTCAAGGGGGCTCCACAATGAAATGGATAGAAATGAATGAAATATAGAAGAGGTTGCATGATCAAGGTCTTAAGTGGGTTTGGTTAGAAACAAATCTGGCTAGAGTTTATTTTTGTTGTAATAATTAAGTGTGTTCAGATTTTACAGGTCCCAAGCAGTTCAGAAATAATTGGATAGTTTAATACCAGAATAGAAGTGAATATCTTGAATTGCTATGGGGTGTTTTTACTCTTTTGTTTTGAAAGGCTTTTATTATATATTTGCCTATAAAATGTCAAATGATTAAAAAATTCTGCTTTAAAAAAATCATTTGGAAAAATGTTTGAATACAAAAGTTCAAATGCCTCATTCAAATAAACCAAAGCAAATGTTCATATTGACACTCAAGCAAAGTAATTCATCATCAAAAATAAAAGAGAAAGCAAGAAACTGTGGTTAGAGTATACTATCCCATCTAGTTTTTTCTTGGAGCTTCATACAATCCTTAAAAGTACCACAAAAGAAAGTTAGAAATGTGGCAATCTATCATTGGAATGGAATTGTGAGCCTTAAAATAGGATGTGTGTATGGAGGGGGGGAACCCTCACATCCTGCTGTGGTTGTCAATTTTAATATAGAAACAGATCATAGAAATTTCTGTTATTCTATCACCCTCCGTCCTTTCCCAAAAATGTGTGGGCAAATTCCTTGAATTTAATTCCCAAACTTTGAGGCCCTTTTTTTATGGAAGAGAGGTCTAGTGCCACTTTACCAAAATGTTTAACCTTGTTTCAATATATATATATATATATATATATATATATATATATATATATATAAAAAACCCCGCCAAACACAAATTTCATGTTTCCTTAGTTGTTAGGATTTTGTGATTCAGTCCGAGTGACATTATGAGCAATGTTGATTCTTCTAATTACACAGATTTCTGTGTGAAACAGTTCAATCACAGAATATATTCATGAAACATTTAAAGACTCATTGCCAGATAGTTTAGGCTCCAAATGTAGTTTAGAGTTTTTTGTTTTTGTATTAAAAGCTTCTATTAATAGAAATGTTTTAATTCTTTTAAATGAAAATGCTTTTCTCTTTGGATTTAAATATTGCAACATTATTCCAGTGCATGAGAAACAGAGGGCTGGATTCAGAGATACGGAAGATGGGAAGTTACCCCTTTGGGCTCAAGTATACTCCTTCCTTTCACTCACTTATAGTAAACAGGCCAAATTTAGAGATGCAGTGTAAGTAGATTGCTTAAATTACATGTAGTTCAGGAGGTGAGAGTATAGAAGGAGTCCAAGCTGGTGTAATAACCTAATAAACTCCTCAGTGTTTAATTTAGGACTTTAAATTACCTCTAGAGTGATTCACATCTGAATTTGTCCCAGAAAATTATATTGATTAGTCTTTTTTGATTCTCTAGATTGAGTGAAATGCAGAAACTCAAAGTATTGGAAATGGTGAAACTCTGCTTTTGGTTTTAATCTAAATGTTTGTTGGTGACATAGATGGGTCATCTTTTTAGAGAATTTGTAATTTTTAACCTGATGGTTTACTATTAAAGATAGATATAGGTGTGTGGAGATATATATATAAATAAAAGAGAGAGAGCTGCATTGCAGAAAAATATTGAACACCAGAAAGCCCTTTTACTATTTTTCTGAAATTCTTAGTCAAGGCTATGTTAACAATGCAGCTTATTGCAAAATATTGTTTCCTTCAGAATATTTTTTTTCCCATCCAACTAGCCAAAATAGGAAAGTGTAGTAATCCTATTTGCAAGATAGACAGGAATAAGACCAGTCAGTCCAGGATTGATACTAGAAAGCAGATACTGCACTGAGATGTTTAAATAGATACACTGTATGAAAATGTGTATATTACATGTATAAAATGCATATATGCACAAAGCCAATTATATTCCAGAAGAATGGATAGAAAAAAAAAAGAGAATAAGGGCAGATCTACACTTAAAATGCTGCAGTGGCATAGCTGTGCCTCAGTAGCACTTTAAGTGACTGTTGTTATGCTGACAGGAGAAGTACTCCCAGTAGTGTAGTAAATCCACCTCTGTGAGAGGCAGTAGCGATGTCGACAGGAGAAGCCCTTCCATTGACCTAGTACTATCTACATCGTGGGTTATGGTCAGTATAACGGTGTCACTCGGGAGTATGGTTTTTTCACATCCCTAAGCAACATAGTTATATTGATGTAGGTTACAGTGTAGACTTGGCCTAATAAAATGAGGAGTGGGGCCATGCAGATTTCACAGTGTTCATGGGGGACCTACTAATACAATAGTGGGTTGAGCATAAAGACAGTACTATAAACTGAAGGCAAGTGAAACCACTCAAAACACAGCTGCCTTAATCCCAGTTGGACATACCATTTAAGTCAAATAATTGAGAGAAGAGAAAACACGGTGGGGAGGAACAGCAATCTAAACAAAAAACATGGGGATTGAATATCAAGCATTTTTAACTTGCTTTGCAGTATTATGAAATAGAAAATACAGTGGCTTAGGAAGTTATCAGAGTTTTCAAAGGTGGAGAGCAAGTCCATCTGCGTTGAGATTTATGATTAATTATATCTGCTATGTGAATGAAACACAGATCATTTTTCTTTTCAACTGCATTTCCGTAAACTCAGCTGGTGACGATATATTCAGTTTCTTTGAGAGTAGAATTCCCTTTGATAACGATTAAATAACATGGATCTAAAACAGGCTGTATAATCCTCTATCTGCGGAAGTATGATGTAAATAAGTAAGCACGTAGCGCCAACACAGAGAAGGAGGGCTCTTGGCATTTTCCTATACATTATAGCTACGATGTCTTTTGCCATCTTGCTTCATGGAAGCTGTGTGAACATGATAATCAGTCTGACAATAAAAGGGCAAGCAGTTCATCAATATGACTCTAGAGAAAATGTTGGGATCACCTTGAAGGAAGAAAAAATGAATCCTATGGACCAATTCACTCTTTGGCCTTTCCAATGATTCTGCTAATAACAGTGCCTGTTTTGGTTATCTGAAAAACTATACATTATTTCCCTAGAAAGAAATTCAAAAGTGAAAACAAATATTTTTGTAAATATGTTATTAGCAATCATAGGCCCAAATTGTCATTTTCTGTAAATTGGTGAAGAAATTGGCCCTATAATCTGTGGTGAAACTCAGCTATTTCTATCAGCAAATATAAATGTTAATAGTGAAAAAGACATAATTCTTGCCTATCAGCAAAAGTGAGAGTTAGTTCTGCGTGATAATTTTTCCATTCCTTTTCTTGTAGAAACAACTTTTTATGGCTAAATTACATATTTCTAATTGCAAAATAATAAAAATGAAAAAAATGAGAATTAAGACTAAAAGCATTTAATTTGTTTTATGAATGTGCAAAAATCTGGAAAAACATGTTTGTCATTACTAAAATTTAAGGATAAAGAATGTGTCTTTGACAATAATTGCTCTTGTAATATAGGTTGAGCCGGAGATATTAGTAGAAATTCTGGCCTTTGGCAAATGTTGATTTTAAGGCACTGATTTCAAAGGACCCTGGGAGCCTAAATAACTTTATGAATTTTGGCATAAGTTATTTTCTTTGGTGTATTCATCAGCTGATTTGCTTTATAAATAAGGAATACAGGTGATCATCTTTCTGAAAGTTATGATTAGCTGAACTATATTTTTATTTTATTTTTCTCTCTGTAAGGGCCTTATCCCAAGACTATTCACATTAATGATTGCCTTCAATGGACTTTGGGTCAGGTCTTAAAAGCCTATAGGTGGTGGTTTCACCATGTCAGTTGTTCTGTGATTGAACTGGATTCCGCATGTAAAGTTGTCAATATTTGAACAAACATACAGGTTAACATAGGTTTTTGTTCAATGCAGTTTGACTAAAATGGTGTCTTACCTGTAGGGTGACCAGATGTCCCGATTTTATAGGGACAGTCATGATAGTCAGGTTTTTTTCTTATATAAGCACCTATTACCCCTACCCTTGTACTGATTTTTCACCCTTGCTAACTGGTTACTTTACTTATCTGCTAAAACACATTACACGGAATAGTTCTAATTTCAGGTTTAACCATTTCAGAAATCCAGGTGTCATTGTGTAACAGGGTGTCTTATCCTTTAAGGGCTAGAGGCCTGGGACCAGCCATTTCTAATTACAAAGGAGGCACACCTGAGCAGAAGTCAACTGATTCTCAATAAAAAGTAGTAGGAAATGGAAGTGTGGGTGGAGGAGGGATGTGAGATTAAGGAACTGCAGAGAAAGAAAGGAACTGCGTGGACTGGCAGTAGTTTTGGAGGCAATATCCTGAAGGCAGAGATTAAGGCCAACAGTGTAATTGCCTAATTTTGTTTGCTGTTTTGGAAAATAAAGCCATGCTTCAAGGGCCTGCAGGACTGATCTGTTCTGAGTTTCACTGAGGAGCCTCAAAGAGGGGGAAGATTGATGGCATACGGCTTGCAAAGTGAATTCAGGCCATAAGTGGAGTCTCTGCAAGAGTCTGCCCTATTTACACTTTGGTTTACAAATTAACAAAATAGGATTTTGTTTATTCTTAAATATTACAGTTACATCTGTTTTACCTGCCCCCTTTTGAGGAGTCAAATAACTGACTTCCAGTGCAAGGCATAATATTTACATAAAAGATTTTCTAGAAACAAATTAAAGCGATCTTATCCTAGGTTCTCTTGAAAACCGAATGTCTTCTGCGATACATGGAGTGTAATGTGTCCATCCATGTAGAAAAGAGAACTTCTTCTCAATAGCGACCAGACTTGTAATTCCAGTTAAAAAAGTGTAGCCCATCTTTCCTCATTTTGGGTAGTTAGGACAGTCCCAGGCTCTGTGAGCATTACTAATATCATATTCTATAATTACATCCAATAAAACCAGGACTGATTCCCCAGATCCCCTGCAAACTCTCAGCTGTGTCTCAACAATTTTTCCATCCCCTTCAGGGAAAGCTTCAGAGAACAGATAGGTTTTGTGGCATGACCCTGAGGGTCAGGAATTCTGGGCTTCAGCAAACTGAGGCAAGGAGCAAATTCAGTGAGCTGTGACCACTTGTTGAGAGCTCCCCGGCTCTGGACCACTCCGGTTCAATCACAGCGCCTTGGGTGCCTTAGATTATGTCAACTTTTGTGTTGTACAGAGAGGGAGGATATCTCTGGAGGCAACCAGAAGAAATGGAGTAATGGGTTGTTCCATTCAAATGAGAATACAGTCATTTTCATCCAAACACTAAGGTTATTTGTTTGTAGCCTGGGTAGGGTTTTTAGCAGCCTGATTAAAAAAAACCCAGTGATTTGGATACCTTTGGAATTCTTTTGTGCAAACTTTTGTTGTAGAATTAGCTCACACCTTCATCTCTGCATTTAATGTATCTAGGTGAGCAGTACAAAGTAATTATAACCTTTCAACTGTAATGGATCACGGAATTATTCTCTTTTTCCTTATGCAGAATTTCATCATACTCAATTATTCTATCTGTAAAATGTCAATATGGTCTGGTATCTCGTGCTGTTTTTTTCAAAGTCTTCATTTAAAATTTTTGTCTGTTCCCCCACCCTTGCCACAATGTATTTAAATCACGTTCCCATAGTGTTCGTTCTTATCATAAACCTAGATTCTTCTTCATTAAAAAAATCTGCCACAATACGTACTCATGTAACTTACTGTAAGAAAAAAATTACAGTTCAGCTCATTTTCCTTTGTATACAGCCTTATTGGAACCATAACTGGAATACTGTGTCCAATTCTGGTGTACACACTTCAAAAAGGATGTTTGCAAATTGGAAAGTTGATAAAAGAGCCACAGGAATGAGTTGAGGTCTGGAACCACCTGCCTCCTAATGAGCGACTAAAGAAGCTCAACCCATTTAGTTTCTCCAAGGGAAGAGTAAGAGGTGATGTGATCATGGGGTCTTCAAGTATTCACATGAGGAGGAGATTTCTGATACTGGATGGCTCTTTAGCAGAAAAAGCGTAACAAGATCCAGAAGTTGAAAGCTGAAGCTAGGCAAAGTCAGATTAGAAATAAGAGGCACATATTTAACAGTGAAGGTAATTAACCATTCAATCATCTTAGCTGTGGATGTGGTGGATTCTTCATCACTTCAAGTCTTTGATACAAAGACTGGGTATCTTTTTAAAAGACATGCTATTGCTCAACCAGAAGTTATGGGCTTGATGCAGACATAATTGGGTGAGAATCTCTGACTTGTGTTATGCAGGAGACCAAAAATCTATGAATCAAAGCATAAACTGTAATCCAAAGAATGGATTTTTGGCTCTAAAAGATGAAATGTTGCATTGAGTAAACTTCCATCTGCAAACTATGGGCTGGATTGTGATCCCCTTATCACTCTGGTAAGTGGTTACTCTGATGTACAATCACTCTTTCCACTAGGATACAGATGTTCCATAAAACCAATTTACAACTTGGAACCGGTTTGACTCTGAATGCAATAAAATCTTCTTAAAAAAAAGCTGCAGGCTCAGCCCCTACCCCTGGAATAGCTATATATCCACTCAGAAGTATTTTGCAGCTCTCCCTTCCTAGGTATCCTCCTTTGCTTCCTAGATGCTGTAATTGTACTCTCCCCATCTGCTTTTTCTCTGTCTAGCCTCCACCTCTCCAGTCATTATCTCCCCTTATATTAAAAAAGAAAAAATAGGCACGACCATTGACTTGACTAGTATAGGAATAAAGCCCTAGTGAAAGTTACAGAACTGACAACACAACAATGCCCACCACCCACAGGATAGGTACAGCCCGTGTGACTCCTGTGCTGTCTCCACTAGAGCTGGCCGGAGGATGACAACTTTTTTCCAGCAGCTTTTGAGGTTTCAAAATATGTTTTTATTCCTCATTGGAGCAATCTTTCAAACACATTAATGAAAGTAGAATTGTCATAATGTCTGTTTTTAATCAAAATGTGAGCTTTTTGATTCAGGAAAATCTGTGTGTGGTTATGGCATTGACCTCGGAGGTAGGAGACCCAGGGGCAAGTCCCTACTCTGTTTGATTCAAAGCAGAATTTTTCATCCCAAGCACTCTTCATTAGGCAGAGCAAGGACTTGAACCTCGAGTCTAACCTTCCCAGTTAGTGCCCTACCCACCAGGCTATAGACACTCTGTACTTGTCTCCTTTCCCTACTAAGTTTTGATCAAAGTCAATGTCTTCACATACTATTTCTGCTTCAGCAAAACAACATATTTTGGTTACATGAACATTCCAATCAGTTCTAGTTTCTGCTATGCTGTTCCACGAATCTACATCAACCCCTGTCTGGAGAGAGAAACTTTAGAGATATGGCTGAATTATCAGTTACTTTAGATGGACGCAACTCCATTGACATGGAACTGCTCTTATTTACACTGCTTATGGAGCAGCTGAGGATCTGGGCAAAATATGCATACCCTTAATGTGAGATCGCCAATAAAATGTGTTATAGAGACAAGGTGGGTGAGGTAATATCTTTTATTGGACCTACTTCTGTTGGAGAGAGACAAGCTTTTGAGCCACACAGAGCTTTTCTTTAGGTCTGGGAAAGTTCAAGGGCTTGTCTCTCTGACCAACAGAAGCAATCCTAATGAAAGATATTTCATTTTTGTGATGCTCCAGTTCTATTTATTATCAGTAATATTCTATTATGTGCTGAATTACTATAGTTTGTGGATATAGCAATATCATTATAGCATAGTAACAACCTTTTCTCCTGTCCACTGCTTCGTACAACTTTGTGTACTTCACTTCTTTTATCACCATAAGCATACTGATACGATCACTTACTAAAATTACTTGTTTAAACATATCATATGTACTTAATTTCTGACTGGCAAATTTTGTAAATTAAAAAGCAAGTAAAATAGATGCATCTCACTTCATTGAACCATATTTAATGATATAGGATGCCGTTATCTTGTGCATATTGAGACATAATCCTACTTTGCTGAAATACTGAAGATAAAAATAATTTTGGTTTTGTGGGGTTTTATTCACTTTTAATATCCTTGTTAAATCTTAAAGATAAAGTTTTGTAAAAAGTTGCATACTTCACATACAGCTGACTACTTCTGCACTATGCAAGAAAAAGAGGTGCAGCTCTAAAGGTGATTTCTACTTGCCAGAAAACTGCTGTTTGTTTTGTTTGTTTGTTTCTTCTGTATCTTTCTCCACACTGAGCTATAAAGACAGCTTAGAGATGAAGAGAGTATGTACTTTGAGTCTTGGGAGAAAAAGAACAGAGGAAATACAAATAAATAATTCTGTTTAAGAAGCAAAAATTGGCACCTATTTTTATAGTGTTATTGATTTTTTTTTTGCATTTCTTTTTTTGGAGGACTAAAAGGAAATTTACTGCTTGATGGCCTATAGGAAAGAATTTGGTGCTCACAATTCAGCTTCTTGTGCATAAATATCCAATGTAAAAGAAAATGCCACTACTAGATAGTCACCAGTTGGTACTCTGTCAGTTTTTATTTATTTCTATTGTGGTAGTGCGTAGGAGCATCATTCATGGACCCCATTGTGCTTGATGCTGTACAACACAGAACAAGCACATAACAAAAGGAAGGTCCCTGCCCCAAAAGCTTACAGTCTTGCAGAGAGGACAAGGAATGAATATTACATATGGACACACAACTATTCTCTGATAGGAGCAATTCTAGTTATCTGGGTCCAGAATCAGAGACCTAAGTAAGGCATCAAGAGAGAATGTTGTATTACCATGTCCATTCTGTAATTCTTCTTGGATTGAAGTCTCCAATATCCAGTGCTTTTTAGAAAGGTTTTCAAGAAACTGCATAATGATAACCTGACAACAGCGGAAGTTTTTTTATCTTTAAGCACTCTGGTACCTTTCATAAACTTTATGGTACATCCACTTTTGACAAGGAAAAAGAATTAGAAGAAAGTTTCTACTCACCTCTGGAGTCTGTATAAAATGTATGTGCACCCTATATATGTGCAGTGTCTACATCCATGGTTATTCTTGTGATGGGCATACTAGAAGGGACTAAAATAAAGGCATAGATAGAGGGAAGGATACATACCATAAATATAGAGAGCTCAAAGACAAAGTGATTTCCTTAGCGATGAAACTTTAGATTGTGAGCCTTGATATAAAAACTTCTCATGCATTGAACTCATTTTGAATGAATCCATAGATTGCAGTCCTTAGTAACTGCCTGAATGCATGTAATAATTCCACTTCAAGTAGCCTACCGCTCCCTTTCTGTAAGAGCCAACTTAAGTCCTAGCTGGTTGCTGAAAATAAAAATTAAAAACAAAATTAAATATATGCTGCAATGAAATCAAGCTTAATGAACATGAGGCTTGTGACATGATCTCCCATGTTCTAAATCTCTATTCATGTCACTGCATGAGTAATTAGAGTTTAGGAGCTGCTATGGAACAGATAATGAGATCTTTCCTATACCTTTACAGACAGCATGTTAATGTATGAGAAATTTTTTCCAATTCTGAGAAAGGTTATATCAAGTGGGAAGTGTCCTGAAGACAAAGAGGTGACTGGTAGGTAATGAAATCAAAACCTGAAAAAAAAGCATAGAGAGGAAAAAAAAGTTTAAGGAGGATTAGGAATTATGATTGAACTGGAGCCTCTCTAGCCATAAGGATTTTATTTGTCTTCTCCTGAGATCATTAATAAGTTCTGTTGCTGCAAGTCATTCCCTCAAAAGCAGGATACATGTACTAAAACACAATGCCACCAAAAAAAAAAGTACATAATGAATGAGCATATTGTAATATGTCCAAATAATCATCTAAATATTGTGGGGAGGTGCGCGTGTGTGTTAGTAAGCAAGTGATGAATACATGATAAAGTTGATGCACAAGCTATTCAATAAGATTTACAAACAAGAACAAGTGCTGAGTCAATGGGACAAAGTGCTAATAGTCCCAAGATATAAAAGAGGAGATTAGAGTGAGTGCAAAAACTACAGAAGAATCATCTTCTTGAGTATGCTAGGAAAACTATTCAACAAGAGATTTGAAGCTATGGGGAACAGAGGACTGACGCAGAGGAACCGGCTGGACTTAGATAGGTTTTTTGTGATAAAGTAGATAGAGAAGTACATAGAACCCAACCAAACCTATTAACTTTATAGACTTCAAAACAGGCTTTTGATTGCAAAAAGCCTTGATGCCAAATGCTATTTGAGAATATATGGTATCTCTCCCAAAATGATCAAGCTGATAGAAAAAAGATGAGTATGATGAGAATAGACAAGAACTTGAGTGTGACAACAATGCATGCTCTATCAGATTTGTTCAACGTGGTACAGTAATGAAGCAGTAATGGCTGTTCCACGGAGATGAAATGCGCGGGAGTCATGTTATATCGTAGGACAAGTGCATAGCCTTGGATTCACAAATGATATTAACCAAGGAGGATTTAGAAGAGAATAACTGACAAGATAGTCTAGGAAAGCAAAAAAATTTGGTTTGAAGATTATCATGGAGAGTTAAATTATGGCAATTGGAAGACAAGAGATTAAAAAAAATCAGACTGACAAAGAACTAGAATAAGTAGAAAAAATAATCGGATATGCTAAAGACATTTAAATAAAACCAAAAATCAGTATATGTGAGACAACTGTTGTCTGTACAGGTTGGAATGCTGGAATATGAGAAAAAGTTATGAATGAAAGATTTTGACTGCAGAAATGAACTGGCTGAGGGAATGCTGACAGTTTCTAGACTACAGAAAAAAATGGAGATTAAGCAGCTGAGGCAAGGAATAGCATTTTTACAGAATCTTCAAGAACAATGACTACAGTGGTTTGGACATATGTCAGACATGGACACCAAAAGGATTCTATACATGCAATACATACCACAGTGCAAGGAACTAGAAATAGAAGATGACCAAGAATGCACTGGATAAACAGAGTGAAGAATGCCATAGAACAAAAAGATTGAAAGATAAACAAAGATGTAGAGCTGATACAAGTTAGAAAGTGATGAAGATACTTCATTCAGTCCCATCGTCATTGTTGAGCTGATGGATAGGAATCGAAGAAGATCCCTCTGAACTAGTGTGTAATGTTCTTACTCACACTGGACTTGTCTGCACTAGAAAAAATGGGTCACAATTAGATCAGGGTGAGTTAACTGACCTTGACCTAGCTATGAACTTTTCCTCACTGTGGATGCACTGCAATGTCTTTAACCTGAACTGAACAGATCAAGGTTTACCCTGAGAGCCATTCTCTCTAGTGCAAACATATCTATTGAATAGTACCTTATTCCATAAGAAATCTCATTGTCTCAGTGGCCCTGTTTGTGGTATAAGGTACTTTTCACTTTGAGTAAGGGAAATAGAATCCAGCCCAATGTAAATAACTATTGTTACTGCACACCAGGTTGTAAATCTTAATTTACATTGGTAAACAGCTACTCACACAAGTAGTTCCCCATACCTGAGAGGGGTTCACAATCTGAAAATAAGAAGTGTACTACAATGATTTAATATAATTAATTGCATGCTTATAAAGAGAAAGTAAAACCTACCCTTACTATCTAGGAGAGAGAAATTAGGAAAAATGCCCAAATTGCTGAAAACTGTATGACCCAAATTGATCTCACTTATTTTTAGGTTCATTCACTCTTAACCACATTGACTAGTACCTTGCTTCACAAACAGTCCTAGTGATATCAGGGCTGGTTTACACTTTCCGCGCAATTCAGCGGCAATCGACAGGAGTTACGCAGAGTAGTTTGCGTAACTGACGTTGACTGCTCTGCTTCCCTTCTGCGCACAGTTTACACTGTGCTGAGCCTGTTCCCATCAACACAGCGCTACGCTACTTGAGGGGATGGACTTACTCGGTCGACTTCCTGATCGATTGAGCAGGTCTCACTGACCGCTCGATCGATTCTGAAAGATGGATCTGGTGGCGGCGATTTTGCCGCCATCAGTATAAACGTAGCTTCAGTGAGATTTTATTGATGGGACTACTTGTAGGTTAAGGTGCAACTCAGTGTCAATAGTGGCAGTACAATCTGGCCTAAAATTACATTATAAACATAATAACTATTAAGTGGAGCTGTTAGAAATTCTTCATTGTAGCATTTTCCTGCTCATAAATACTGTTTAAACAAAAGCAGCCTTTCAATAGGAAGATTTTAAGTTCCAATGAAAAATGTTCGTTTTCCCACGGGAAATTTTGAAACTAGCATTTTTTTAACCTAAACTCAGTATTGTGGGATTTTTTGGGTTTTTTTGCAAAAACAAAACAATCCAAAATGAAGTGACATTTTATGTTAAGTGAATATTTTTATTTTGTTTTGAAATGTCAATTTGAAAGTTTTGTGTTTTTTTTTTTAATTTTGGATTGTGAAAAACTCCATAGGAAAACGTTTTTAAATCCAAAACATTCTTAAAGATATTACCTTTGAAGTTTCTCTAGGGAAAATTTTCAGCAATATTATTAAATTTGTTAACTAGATTTTGGTTTTAATCAGGTTCCTTCCATAAATATAATGAATTAAATAATCTAGATGTGTGTCGGAGATACAGAAAAGAGAAAGTTACTGTGATGTGCTCTCTCATTATACTCCTATGTGCAGACCTGTACACTAATTTCATTAAGTCATTATTATGCAGGGTATGACGTGTGAATAAATTAGACCTACTTCAATTTGCATAATGCTTTTTAATGGAATTTGTAGGTAGAGTCATTGAAGACATACAACCTTGGCACATCTCTAATGGAAGCATTTTAATAATTTTATATCAGGAACACATGTTCCAATCACTGTATAAAATCTGCATCAAAACATTGTGGTAAGCACATAGTTTGCTTGTAAGCTTTGGTAAGATATTATTTGTGTTGTGTGCTCCAAGGATGCCATTTCAGAGTGTTTGGTACCTTTCCAGGATTAGGCCTTAACCAAGATAATTATATGTTTTGTAGAGTCTGTGCTTTCCTTTTACTGATTTTATGCAGTGTTGTAATACAGAGCTGCTCAGTTAGCTACAACAGATGAACAAGAGGAAGTTTCAGAAACGTTGAAATATCTTCCTTGTGTTATTTCATCATGGATAAAAATTGACATTGTCTGTGGTGGTCAAAAATGAAATTCCAGTTCAAGATTGCCATATGTGACTGATTATTTTGCGTGTCTAAATGTTGGGGTGTTACAGGTAAAATGGCTTTAAGGGGCTTGATTTTCAGAAAGTGCTGAACACCAAACCTCTGAAAATCAGGTTCCTTAGTGTTGGTCACTGAAAAACTTGGACATCTAAAAATCACTACTCACTTTTATAAAAAAACAAAACAAATGGGAGTCCTGTAGCATCTTCAAGACTAAAAAATTTCTGCGGGCATAAGCTTTAATATGTCTAAGCATAATACTCACTTTTATGTTGACCTAGTTAAGAGTATGAAGTGAAAGAGAGAGTATACATCCTACAAATTCCTCCAGCCCCTACCCTGGACTAGCACAGGCACAATGTAACTAAGTTATCTATAGCACCTTTTATCTGCAAGTATTGTACAGATAAATGCTTCTCAACAACATAGCCCTTTACTCTAAGAAATATATACATATATAGTATTTTTATACAAGTAATTTCCATTGATATATTGAGGCTGGAATAACTACACCTTTTTAAAGAGATTAGCAGGCTTATTTTTCTTCATTGACTTAAGCATATGAGAATTATTTTTTCACATTCCATTAAAGGTCACAACTAGAAAGTGTCCCAAACATAGAGGAGATTTAGGAAGGGAGGTGCAAAGATGGTTTTAAGTCATCTTTGCATGCATGCCCCAATCTTGAGCAAATCTACTCTGGCTTGTAAATTAGAACACTCCTGAAAGGGGCCATTTATGTTAGCCAAAGGTTGCTGGAGCACAGGGAAACCCCAGCCATAAGCCCTACATCAGCAGCAAAGAGGGGGTGTGGTGCACCAGCCATTATACTAGCTCTGTACTGCTAAAGAATCCTATACTCTTAGGTCCTCCCTCAGGCCAGCCATAGAAAGCATGACAGTTTTGCCTAATGTAGGGGAAACTCTGGGTCAAACAGAGGGGAGTTAGAGGTGGAATAGTTAGGAAAGCAGTGGTTGCTGTGAATGTTAGATAGCTTTTCATGGAGGAACTCTTCATATTTCTTGCAGCCTTGAGAGTGAAGCTAGTAGAAGCAGGAAGTTTATGGGGTTAAGAGTTCATTGTTATTTCACAATATGCGATACAATTTAACATGCCCCCTTACAATGTGATACAATGAATCCATCACTATTTTTTCTTCAAAACACTTTTTATGAGAATGATCCATCAGTTCCCATCGTGTAGTTTAATGAGGATTTGCTCTGAAACAATTTCCTAATTGTAAACTAAATACTTGAGAAAAACAGTTTTTGCTACTCTTTTGCAAATTGCTGTGTGACTACAGTTTGCTGTTGGCACATCTTGTTCTCTATTAAATGTACCAACTGCCTGGTATCTAATTATGCACTTATAGGTTTTTAGAGGATCAGAATGCAAATAGTTGTTGCAGTGTGAACTCTTATTTCTAGCTCTTCAGAGTTTTTTTGACTCAGGCACTCTAACAAGCCACACTGAGAGCTATTAATGTAAATTAATTATTCCTCCTGCTGGCTTCCTTACAATTTACTCAGATGAGGGATTATTAAATGTATCATGCCTTGCAAATTAGCATGCATTAAAAACCTTATCATTGCTGGTGTACTGTTGGCCCCCTCATCAGGGGGTCCAAGAATTAAATAATTATTGCTCAACCATTTCAACTGGTAACTCTGAACTGTCATATGGCTCTAAAGTATAACAGACCAGATCATTTGGATTACAGGTGCTTCTGGTAATATATTGTCATGACATTGTCCTTCAAATGTGAATCATATTGCCATTTAACACCAGGATATTCTGTAGAATAATGTTGTCAGAACGCAGATCATTACATGATGATGCAGAATATGTACTTTTGTGACTGAGGGTTTTTTTTATTGTTTCCAGGAAGCCAAAAAAAAAAAAAAAAAAAACAGCTAACCATAGTAACAGAGAATAACACTTGGGGACAGATCCTCAACTGGTGTAGATCAGTGTGTCTCTGGTGGAGGTGGGAAGTCTCTCTTTCAAGAGGGACTGCCAATGGATAGCAAAGCAAAGGAAGGCTCATATGGCATTGCTTGTGGGAAAAGAAGAATTCCAGCAATTAGACATGAAATAGAATGGACCAGACCTCAGCTAGTGTAAATTGCAATAGCTTCAACTGAAGTTCAATGGACTTCATCTATGGATTTAGTCCTATGTCATCAGTTCCATGTGCCAAGAATAATTATTGGTAAATGAATAATAATGCAAAAATACGTACCTTTCAGAATAATTGACTGTGTCTCCAGAATGGTGCAGCCATGCTACTCTGCTCATCAGTTCCAGCGGAAGAGCCAACTTCCCCAGGAGCATCATCACAGTGCAAGGAGGGTTATATGTTGACACAAAGCTGACAGAAAGTTTCGTGTACCTCCCCACTTCACTGTCGCTGGTATAGAGAATATGTCTGGGGGACAGAGAACATGGCAGTGATGAGTCTATGCTGCGCTGATGTGTGGCTTCAGCTCCTTGGAGCTATTAGCAGACAGTCTGAGTTACAGCAGTGAGAGCTCTAGCTTAGGCTCGTGAATTAGCCTTGTATCGAGCAGTCCCAAGACCAGGGACTACAAAGGTGACTTATGCAATCTCTGCATATAAACACACTGATTTGTTCTGCGTGCACCTTTGCTGCAGTTGAGTTTCTGGTCCCGTATATGTAAGAGTTACCAGAAAATAATTCTGATGTTGATGAACTGGATTACTATCACTGTAGACTGAAATAGCCACTTTGATTGAATTCACCAGAGTTTTGAGGCAGATGCTGAGTTTCTGCATGACTGCAATTTCTATCAGCATTATCTGAAGAGCCCAAGAGTCCCATATGTAGGGGGAAGGGATTCTTGTAGGCTTCTAACTGTTTGTAAAAGGGTATTATCTCCAGGGAACATAGTAATTTTCTATTTGTTCATCATGCCAGTCTCTTGCTGATTTTATTCCTTAGATATCAAAAAGGAGCATAAATATACCCAAATTGTATTTCACATTTTGTGCAGGCAAAGTAGGAGTGAGAAATGTGACTTCAGCTTATTGGAATCTAATTGGTCATTTAGTTCTCTGGTTGTTTTAAGCTACTTGAAAAATAGGGTCAATGGTGTATCTTGAAGTAAGGTAAATTATAATATCTAGGTATTGTTTTGGAATTAATTTGAATGCATTGAGAAACCATAGGGACACTACAGTAATAATTTTCTCTATAACTGTAGAATATATTATTGCTTGACAAGGGAGCCCATGAGAAAGTATGTACGGAGCACAAGGTTTACATGTGTAAACCTTGTTATTTCTGAATGGGGTCTGTCAAGATATGTTTCTCCTGAACACACTTTCCAAATGGGATTTTGTGTACCTCCCCAAAACTGTTTCAAAGTTTTCCTTTTTATCTTTGTACACCTTGCTTTGAATGCAAACAGTTGGACATATTGCTATTATTTAATCTCTTGAAGTAATTAGAGCTTATCCAACTTTTAAAACAAGTAGTTTGCCTAGTAGATCATTGCTATGGATTTTTGTATCTTCTCAGTTTTGTTAGAACCACAACATCAATTAATCACATATTGACCTTGTATTTAAAAAAATAAACTTCCCCACTGGAGTAAACAGTAACGATAATTCTCCAGAGTGCTTAGATTATTTTCCCTGGGAAATTATTCCACAGTCTAAGTGATATCACAGTCAGGAATTTTCTCATTATATTTAGCCTAATATTTCCATTTCTTCATGCCACTCCATTACCCCTGGTTGATCCATTTTAAATGATTCATCTCCCCCACTGATGTTTATAAATTTAATACACCTCTAGATAATACTTAGTCCTGCCTTGGGTACGGGGAACTGGACTAGAAGACAACTTTAGGTCCCTTCTAATCCTACATTTTTGATTCTATGATTGTTACCACATTTCCCCACACCATCATTATTTGGCCAAGTTACTATATAAATATTTAGTTCTTACACTCAATCATACTCCATAAGCAGACATCTGAACAATTCCAACTGTGTAGGAAAAAGTAAGCTTTTAACTGGTGTTTCTGAGATCTACATATTTCAGTTACACTAGACAAGGATTCTTTTAATTTCATAGATCTTGATTTTAGTTAGGCTTTTTACGAAGTTCACATGACATTCTCATAAAAAAACTAGGGAAATATGGTCTAGATGAAATTAATGTAAGGTGGATGCACAGCACATTGAAAAACCATAGTTAAGTAGTAATCAATGGTTTGATGTCGAACTGGGAGGACATATCTAGTGGGGTATCAGAACTGATATTACTCAATATTTTCATTAATGACTTAAGTAATGGAGGGGAGGGGATGCTAATAAAATTTGCAGATGACACTGAGCTGGAACAGGTTGCAACAACTTTAGGAGACAGGATTAGAATTTGAAACTATCTTGACAAATTGGAGAATTAGTTTGAAATCAACAAAATGAAATTCAATAAAGACAAGTGCAAACTACTACCGTTAGGAAGGAAAAAAAATCAAATGCACAATAGAGAATGTGGAAGAAATGGCTAAACAGTAGTGCTATGGAAAAGGAACAGGGGATTATGATGCATCACAAATTGGATATGAACCAACAATATAACACAGTTGCAAAAAAGGCAAATATTATTCTGCGTTGTTGTGACTGGGTGAACTCAACACTCTGGCACCCCCTGCTGACTGTCTTGGGGATTAGCTTTGCTCAACATTGTGCCCCCTGCTGGTGATGCCTCACCACCATCACTTGTGCTCTTGCACCCACATCAGCCCAAGGACCACAGCATCCTATTCCTGACACAGTCCTCCAGCCATGACACAGTCTGTTCCCCCCTTCTAGGGGACCTGCAGTCTTTTGTGTAGCCACTTGCCTCAGTGGCCACTGCATCCAGTTGTCCAGCCACTTCCCCAGTGGTGAGGAGGGCAGGAGGGAACCAGGCCTGCCTACTACTCCGGGTCCCAGCTCAGGGACCCTGTAGATGGTAGCCACTTGCTGCATCCCCTCTAACTCTTCCATACCTTTTCCCTGGGCCACTTCCCTGTGGACCCCCTACCCTCTTCACCCCTGTCTCAGGGCTTCAGCCCGCAAGTCCCTGCAGTCGGCCAGGTTTAGCTCCCCCAGTCCCTGCCTGCAGCACTGCTCTGTCCAGGGGGCTAGCTGCCCTCAGGCAGCCAGTCTTCCCTCCTTAAGATCCAGGGAGTGGCTGCCTCTGCTCCACCCTGCAGCTCTTCTTATATGGGTCTGACTGGCCCTGACTGGCTGTTCCTCTCAGCCTGTCTCTAATTGGCTGACTCCTGCACAGCCTTTCTGGGGCTGTGTTAACCTCTTAGTGGCCAGTGTGGGGCAGATGTCCCATCCCAGTTGTATTAAGATGAATGTGTTATGTAAGACATGGGAGGCAATTATTCTGCTGTACTCAGCACTAAGAACTGTGTCCAATTTTGAGTCCCCCCATTTTAGATAGATGAGGACAAATTGGAGAGAGTCCAGAGGAGAGGAACATAAGTGATAAAAGGTTTAGAAAGCATTACCTATGAAGAAAGGCTAAAAAAACCTGGGTATGTTTAGTTTTGAATAAAGAACACTGAGGATGGACTTGATAAGTCTTCAAATATGTTAAGGGGCTGTTATAAGAGGATAATGATCAATTGTTTTCCATATCATAGGATGACAAGAAGTAGTTGGCTTAATCTGCACCAGGGGAAATTTAGGTTAGATATTAGGAAAAACTTTCTTACTTCAATATAGTTAAGTACTGGGGTAGGTTATCAAGGGAGGTTGTGGAATCTCTGTTGTGACAGATACAGCAATTTCCTGCAATGTCCTAGGCAAATATTATTGAATTAAATTAAACCTTATTGAATTAAATTTGAGTATTTTAGCAGCTCATTGTATTAAAAATGCAAATGTTGTATTATAGAGGAAATGTGACTAATGTAAACCTTGGGAAGTGTTATGAGCTTCAAAGGACTCTTTGAAACCATGTACTAGACCAGTGTTTCTCAACCTGGGGGTTGTGACAGTTTTAGAGGGGTCGCAAGTGCAGAGCTCGTATTGGGGGTGGCAAGAAAGGCAATTGCCTGGAGCCACAGGGGTGCCATGAAACTAAATTACATGCCTCAGCCCCGTGGGGGTGGGACTCAGGCTTCAGGGGTACAGTAGTTTGGAAAGGTTAAGAACCACTGTACTAGACAAACGAAATTAAGTGAGATTCCTAGGAAATACTTGGAAGGGGAGGAAGGCAAATTCTCACCTCTGAACCTTTCCTTTTGAAGTGGTGTCCTGAGGACAAACCCATTGTCTGTTGATCACCTGTTGCATGAGGACCAGGGGAGAGGCCCGGCCCGGGCTGGATAAAAGAGTGATTCACAGATTCATGGGTGTGCTTGTTCTGAACTAGCAGCTGTTACAAGCTTGTGAGCACAGAAAAAACCCTTGGTGGGGTTTGAAAGACTGCTCACTAGCCAGAGCCCTTGCTGAAGTTGGGGTAATTTCTAGTAAGCTTATCAGTGTGTAGAGATTTTTTTTATTGTTTTTAATATGTTTTGTTCATTATGCTCTTCTCACCTTAGAAATAAATGTGCTTGCTTAGAAAGAACCATGTGTCAACAGTGTGCCCTGATTGCCAAGAAGACTAATGGCATATTGGGCTGCATTAGTAGGAGCATTGCCTATTCCTCTCTATTAGGCACTGATGAGGCCTCATTTGAAGTACTGTCTCTAGTTTTTGACCCCCACTATAGAAAGAATGTGAACAAATTGGAAAGAGTCCAGCGGAGGACAACAAAAATGATTAGGGAGCTGGAGCACAAGACTTATGAGGAGAGGCTGAGGGAACTAGGCTCGGTTAGCCTGCAGAAGAGAAGAATGAGGGGGGATTTGATAGCAGCCTTTAACTACCTGAGAGGGAGTGCAAGGGAGGATGGAGCTAGGCTGTTCTCAATGGTAGTAGATGACAGAACAAGGAGCAATGGTCTCATGTTGCAGTGGGGGAGGTCTAGGTTGGATATTAGGAAAAAGCTTTTCACTAGGAGGGTGGTGAAGCACTGGAATGGGTTATCTAGGGAGGCGGTGGAATCTCCATCTTGAGAGGTTTTTAAGCTGAGGCTTGACAAAGCCCTGGGTGGGATGATTTAGTTGGGGTTGGTCCTGCTTTGAGAAGGGGGTTGGACTAGATGCCCTCCTGAGGTCCCTTCCAACCCTAATATTCTATGATTCACTCTGTTTAAAACTTTCAAAAAGTAATTAAAGTGCTGACATAGGCCAGTTTAGCTCATCTTTCTTCTTGGAGAATATCACAGTTTAGGCAGGGAACTGTTCAGCCTAGAAACAGCCCAGTCAGAAGGGATAGAGATGCAGATCTCCACCCAAGGGAAGCAACAGGTGAGGATCTGGGAGCCTAGACTGCATGCATTTGCTGGAACATAAGGGCAAAGTATAGATGCAGTTGCCCTGAACTTTGACACCAGTCACTGAAGGTTTTTAAGAATAGATAAAACAAACACCTGTCAGGGATGGTCTAGGTATACTTGGTCCTGCCTTAGCATGGGGGATGATCTAGCTGATGTCTGAGGTCCTTTCCAGTTCATATGTATCTATGATTCTACTTCCCTTGGCTTCTGGGACTCTGTTCTCTCCCGATTCTCGTCCTCTCTCCCTAATCACTCCTTCAGTGTGACCTTCAGAAGATTCTTCTCATCCACTCTCCAAATTTCTGTGGGGAGTTCCACAGGCCACTAGAACCTCATCATCTCATGTCACTTACAGCAACATACTTCTTGTCCCCCTGCTCATCTCCCTCTACACCTTATTTCTGGGAAATCTCCTGTACCAACACAAATTCAACTACCATCTCTATGCTGAGAACTCACAGATCTATCTCTCTTCTCCAAATCTAACTCCTTCTGTCTAAAATCTAGGCCTGTCTGTCTGACATCTCTTTGTGGATGTCTAGCCATCAATTCAATCTCAATTTGTCTAAAACAGAGCTCTTAATCTGTACCCCCATGCCTTCCCACTGCAATTTTTCTCAATCATAGTGGACAACACCACCACCCTGCTTGTCCCTCACGCCCATAACTTGGGTATCATCTTCATCTCAGACTTCTCTCTAGGTCTTCAAATTCAGGCTATGGCTAAATTGTGCAGATTCTTTCTGCATAACATCTCTAAGATATGGCTTTTCATATCCATCCACACAGCTAACACTCTTGTCCACGTTCTCATCATCTCATGTCTCGTTTACAGCAACATCCTTCTTTCTGGCCTTGACAAATGCTGTCTGCCCCACTCATATCCATTCACAATGCTGCTGCAAAGATAATTTTTCTAGACCATCACTCTAACTATGTCACTCCCCCTTGCAACCCTCCACTGGCTCCCCCTTGTGTAACACATCAAACATAAGTTGCTCACCTTCACTTTCAAGGCCTACCTGTACCCTACTTATCATTTCTCATTTACTATAGATATGTTGACTCCTGTCTCTAATGGGCCAATGATGTTAGCCTCCATCACACATTTGTTACATTTTCAAACAACCACCTTTTTGCTTTCCCTCACTCTTGGGAGAAACTCCCCATAAATATCCAGAGTTACCTCATTATCCTTCAAATCCCTTCTTAAATCTCCCATTTGCCTTGAGGCCTACAAAAAATTTGACAATTGTTAGGCCGCTGGTATGCTGAGACCACAGTCTATCATGCCGATGAATGTTGTCTCATTGTGTCCTTGTACTCCGTCATCAGTCTGTCTGTCTATTCACCTGTCTCGTTTCTTATACCTAGACTGTAAATTCTGTGAGGCAGGGACCATCTTTTTGTTCTGTGTTTGTACAGCAATTAGCACAATGGGGTCCTGGCTCATGACTTGGGCTCCTAGGTGCTACAATAATACAAATAATTGTCTTTTTAATGACTATATACAGAAATCAAGAGCAATCAAAATACCTGCTTTTCAATATATCTTTAATTTAATTGAACTTTGATACATGTTTTCTCAGCTGTTTAACTGACAAACTGAACCGTGTTGTAGCTGAATCGGTCTCAGGATATTAGAGAGTCTAGGTAGGTGTTTTGTTTTGTTTTACCATCTTCTGTTGGTGAGAGAGACAAGCTTTTTAGCCACACAGAGCTCTTCTTCAGGTCTGGAAAATGTACTTCCAGGGTCACAGCAAAATACAAGGTGGAACAGATGGTTTAGCATAAGTAGTTAGCATATATTGTAAGGGACCATTCAAGATAATGTGGTCCATTAACATCTCTGCTGTCTCACCCACCTAGTCTGTCTAATATCCTGGGACACACATGGCTACAACTACACTGCATAAACTGAACCGTGACAGGCATAAAATCATACTGTATCACTTCAGAGGAAAAAATCAACTGAAGGGGAAATTCTGAGAGAGAGTACTCTTTCATAAACCGTAACTGACAGTCAGGTGTCTAAACAATAGTGCCATTCTATTTTTCAAAAGTAGACATCAATAAACAAAGTAAATACTTGGACACAAGCAACGCTTCTCAGCAGCACTGGGTAAACTACGAGCAGTGAAAAATGTATTAATTAAATTTAGCTATTTTTTTCTGTTTGCAATTTATCCACAATCAGGTTCTTTAGATAACCTTAAGAAATTTTAACATATGGCTTGTTTGCAATATGCGGGCTACGTGTGTTCCCTATTCGTTGCACATTACATCTGAATGGCCAAAAGTCATGTAGCATTGTTTCTGTTCTTTGACTGGATGAGGCTTTACAAACATTAAGATTTCTGTTTCTTTTTGTGATTTACCCACAAACATTCATAGTTGTTTGAATCTATTATGTAAATAAATAGGAAGAGCCTTTAAATATGGACAAGGGAGAAATGATTATGCACGTTTTGTGTCACTATTAAAGATGCTTTTGCTTTCCACAAACATGGAAATAAAGCACAATTTTCATTCTTGTGCATCAGCTAAATGCTCATTAGTAAATTAATAAAAAAGCTTGTGAATAGCACTAAAATTGCTCACCTGGTTTTAATTCACAAGGAAACACTGTAAGACATTTAATGTCAACCCAAGAGTTATACTGCAGTTTCATCAATATTTTCTTTCATATATTTCTGGCCCCACTGCTGCTTGCTGACTGTGTGGGCAGACCACTGCATTGGCATGGGACAACTTGAAGGACTGGGGCTAGTGTGTTTAGCTACGACACTGATGTGATTATTTCTGAGATATATGTGACATAACTGAGTAGTGTAAGCAATGATTACATTCTCAGAGAATCAAGATTTGGTCAATATCTCTAGTTGTGAGATAACAAAAAAGTTTTTGTTTTGAGCAGACTTTTCCCATGGTGAAAGTAAACATTAGTTTCAAAGTGTTCAGTGCCATAATACGCGTTGGTCACAGTCATAAGTGAATCCCTGGGCATTTTGCAGAAGAAGCATTTATATTCCTCTATTAAAGAAACACTAAGAAGTTAATAAATGTATCATAAAGCCTCCGTTGCACTTTGTTTCCCTGATAGCAAGGATGTGTTATTGCTGAAGCTACAGTATTCCACACAGCAAAGATAAATGGATTTCATAACTTGGCATTGAGGGAAAAGTGAGACAAGGAATGATTGGATCTGCTTGAGTTGGATAACTTAACATTATAGTTCTGAGAAGCAGATGTCTAAAAACCATTAAGGACATTACCTTCTTGATGGGAGATTCAGAAATTGAGGCACTGCCTTCAGTCCTATTATGTTTTCAAACTTTCATTAAATTTATCCAATCTTCCACCTGGTGTTCATAAATTGCTGGTCTAAAAATAAATCATTTGTCATGGAGTGTCCATTCTTAGTAGATTAATCTTCAAAACAACATTATCATTTCCTAAAGACCAGCCTTAAAAGCATCAGCCAAATATGAGCTAAAGCACCTTACATTATTTTGACTTATTATTCACTGAGATCATTTCCTGATGCGTTTGTGCTTCATATGTTGAATTAACAGTAGGTAGGAGAATTATGATCCATTATTGGTTTTAAAAAATACTGCAGCTGGTGATTACAATTGGAAAAAAATGAAAATAAACTTTAGTTTTGCCAAGTAGGCTCATTAATTCCTTTTGTGTGAAAGAATGAGTGTCTGATGACAGTCTGTAAATATTACTACCATTGTGGAACTATTTCATAGGGGGAAAAGGAAAATTTGTCTTACACAAAGACATCTTTTCTGAGATATCCTGTTTACCAGTCTTCTCCTTAAAGGTTGGCTGGCTCCATAGAGATACAGTCATGAAACTGCCAGTCATGGGCAGCCCTTCCTGAAAGAATCACAGCTTTAGCATTCTTTTAAAGATAATTGATAATATTTTAATCACCGAATGACTCTTTCTTAGAGAATATAAGATTGCATTTTGCTGCTCAATGATGCAAATCTGCATATAAATATTGTATAAATAATGACAGCATAACATACGTTTCAGCAATTTACTATGTAGCAAATTACTTACTCCTCTAAACTGACATTATATATAATCCCAATTATCACTCATGAAATAAATAATTTAAAACCCCGCAAATCATGATGTAACCATGCTTTTAAGTACTTTTAAATGGAGGAGAAACTTGTAAGAGGAAAGTTCATTGCTTTACCATCGTTTAATTTCATTTAGGAAAGGACATTTTGCAGTCTTGATCATCATGTGTATCCTAACTGCAGTTAGCAGGAGAGAAGGTTATGCATGTTTGTTAATGGGCACAACTTTTCTCTACTTGTAAAAAGCACTGAAATCTGCTCTAGGAGGATAATTATTGAAGGGAAAGAAAGCTAGAAGAATCCAAAAGAGTAAAAGGGAAGCATTGTCTCTGAACAAAAACAGTAGCAAGGGTGAAATCCTTCCTCATTGAAGTCAGTGGGAAAACTCATACTGGTTTCCATGGGGTCAGGCATTCACCCCGTAGTCTTAACTGTGACTGCTGAAGAGCAAATTGATGGAAAACACTGTGACGCTGAAGAAGACTATAAAAATTAAACAAAAGCTGTTACACAGTACTGTTATTGGCACCATTTTTATGTGGCTGGGCATAGGGCTCAGTATAAGGAAGGGGTGGAGGGATTGGGCCGGTGCTTTGTCTGTGTTAATCACAGGAGGCTGCCCATTCTGCAACTAGACCTACTTGACTGTATCCATTTTGTATTTGCACTCCAAGGTAGGTCTGGTGTTGATACACAGATTGTGCTGTGACATCACAGTGCTTTGAACTGATTGTGTTCTTCACTCCCATGATACTTGAACTGCTGAGGCTGGTTGATGGATGGCTGTTTGAGAAAATAAAGGGGATTGGTTAAGGATTGGTTTTTAAGAGAGGATCTGGAGGAGCCAAGAAGGGGATACTAGAGAGAGAGGTACAGGGAGACCATTTTAGTGTACAGGACAGCATAATAGAAGTGACAAAGCTGATAATGAGACTAGAAGACAAAATGAAGATTGTGTTGAAGAGTGTAGAAAGAAATCATAGCAGAGATGTGATTAGTGGAATGGGAGAATATGTATAGATAACAGATCAAATAAAATATTGTTGTGCTTTGGCCATTTGGGGGCTATTAGAACTAGCTTTTCCCTAACTTTAACTAGAGCTGCCTCACCGAGCTGTCATTTCTTCCAGTCGTGCTGTCTCTCAGAATGGTTCATGTTGCTCTGGAGCACCAGTCAGACAGAGAGTGTAGCTGGATGTATAAAGGTTGCTCAAACAACACACTCGTGTGTGTAGGGCCTGGAACTATCCCTCCACAGTCTGTAATCTCTTTAAATCTCCCAGGCTAATAAGGGTTAGCTCTGAGGCAGTTCTAGCCCTTAGACTGAATTCAACAAACATAATAGTGAGGTACTATTGACTGTACTGATGGCAATTTCATAAATATGCTTCAGTTCAGTAGTGAGCTACTGCCCTGGCCTGGTATCGGAAGTGGTGGTACTATACAGTTCTGTTTAGCTTTGTTATACCATTTTCATCACCATCATATCTGAGCACTTCACTGTATTATGTGAAGTGTCCACTTTCAGACGAAATGTAGACCTGAGAGTTCAACATTGTGGCATGATATTTTGCAATTGTAGACCTCATTATGGGGAAGCAGTGCTGCCTAGGGGATAGAGAACTGCATTTTGACTCAGGAAACCTGAGTTCTAGTCCCACCTTTGCCACTGCCCTGCTGAGTGACCTTGGGCAAATCATGTCACCATCCCATCCTTCAGTTTTCCCAGTCTGTAAAATGGGGCTATTGATACCTACCTTTTATGTAAAGCCACTATCTGTCCCAAAACCGTTGTGTCATCATCTAGCATTGTTGTAATGGCTACTATATTTCATTCCAGAGGTGGCTGCATTACACTCATGGGAGAAGTGATTATTATTATCTGAATAAAATTACTAAATAGGTAAATGCTGTGAAGGTTGTAAAAGTTGTTGTATAAATCAATAAAGAATAATTCAGAATTACTGAATAATAAAACTTCACACTTTTCATCTGTGGATTTCAAAGTACTTTAGACAATTAATCCTCATGACAACCCTATTAAGGAGGTAGGCATTATATATATAACAGATAGGGGAATTAAGATGCAGAGTTGCCCAAGATCACATGGCAAATCAGGAGCAGACCTGAGATTCAAAAAACCCAGGAATCCAGTCCTCAGCTCTTGACCCTAGATAATAGCTCTCTTCCAGTTTCAAAGCTCACCCATGTTTCAGTTGCAATATGAAGGTGTTAGGCTTTGTTTCATAGTCTAACATATGAACTGTTCACAGGGCATTAGTGGCACTGATAATTTAAGCACAAATAATCTTGCAAATGCTTACAACTTCTGACTCCATCTCATTAGCAAGTTTTGCTCCATATTAGTGAGTGATTTTCATATTCCAAAGTATGACTCATGTGAAGATCTAGTATTTGGATTTTTCCAAAAAGAAATACATACAGAGGAGGGTTTTTTTTTTTTTTTTTTTACAGCAGTCCTTTTTTGAGAGTAAAAACCTTTTCACATCCCCTTCCAAATGGCACAAGTATTTTCTACACTATTATGCTAAGGTATTTTTATAGCATAGTATGGTAGAAATCTGATCAAATGACTACATGACCTCAGTTATTGACTTCTAACAAAGTAGCATTAGAATCTGAGGGATAGCCGTGTTAGTCTGTATACAGCAAAAACAAGGAGAGTCCTGTAGCACCTTAAAGACTAACAAATTTCTGTGGGCATAAGCTTTCGTGGGCTGCAACCCACTTCGTCAGATGCAAGAAATGGAAACCACGGATAGGAGGTATATATATACATCAAAGGGTAAGAAACATAACAATGGGGAGGGCAAGTGCTAACAAAGTCAGTTCAGTTAGGGTAGATGAGGCCTATTCACAACCGTTGATTAGAAGGTGAGAATGTGTGAACAGTGACAGTTACTTCTTGTAATGAGAGAACCATTCCAAGTCTGTATTCAGACCCAGTTTGATTGTGTCAAGTTTGCATATGAGTTCCAGCTCTGCAGTTTCTCACTGAAGTCTGTTTTTGAAGTTTTTTTGTTGAAGCATGGCAACTTTCAAGTCAGCTACAGTGTCCTGGGAGATTGAAGTGCTCTCCTACTGGTTTATGGATGTTACCATTTTTTATGTCTGATTTGTGTCCATTTATTCTTTTGCGTAGTGACAGTCCGGTTTGGCCAATGTACATGGAAGAGGGGTATTGCTGTCACATGATGGCATATATTACATTAGTAGATGTGCAGGTGAATGAGCTCCTGATGGTGTGGCTGATGCGGGTAGGATCTATAATGGTGTCACTAGAGTCGATGTGCGGGCAGAGTTGGCAATGGGGTTTGTTGCAGGGATAGATTCCTGGGTTAGTGTTCTTGTTGTATGGTATACGGTTGCTGGTGAGTATTTGCTTCAGGTTGGGGGTCTGTAAGCAAGGATAGGCCTGCCTCCCACAGCTTGAGTGAGTGAGGGATCATCTTCTAGGAAAGGTTGTAGATCCTTAATGATGTGTTCGAGAGATTTTAACTGGGGGCTGTAGGTGATGGCCAGTGGTGTTCTGTTGTTTTCTTTGTTGGGTCTGTCCTGTAGTAGGTGACTTCTGGGTACCCGTCTGGATCTGTCAATTTGTTTCTTCACCTCCCCAGGTGGGTATTGTAGTTTTAAGAATGTTTTATGAAGATCCTGTAGGTGTTTGTCTCTGTCTGAGGGACTGGAGCAAATCTGGTTGTATCTTAGGGCTTGGCTGTAGACAATGGATCATGTAATGTGTCCAGGATGGAAGCTGGAGGCATGAAGGTATGTATTGCAGTCAGTTGGTTTTCGGTATAGGGTGGTATTAATGTGACCATCCTTTATTTGTATTGTAATGTCCAGGAAGCGGATTTCTTGTGCGGACTGGTCCAGGCTGAGGTTGATGGTGGGGTGGAAATTATTGAAATCCCAGTGGAATTCTTATTGTGAATACGGTTGTGAATAGGCCTGATCTACCCTAACTGAATTGACTTTGTTAGCCCTTGCCCTCCCCATTGTTATGTTTTTTACTCTTGGATGTATATATATATATATACCTCCTATCTGTGATTTCCATTTCATGCGTCTGACGAAGCAGGTTGCAGCCCACAAAAGCTTATGCCTGCAGAAATTTGTTAGTCTTTAAGGTGCTACAGGACTCTCATTGTTTTTATTAGAATCTCCGCCATTTATTAATTAAATAGTTACCTGTCTCTGCTGAACATTGAAATCTCTCTGGAGTTCCTGTGTCAGGAGGGAGAAGCATACACCTCTACTGACTGAGAATGCTGCATTTTTACAGTGCCTTTTGAGTGCAAAGTACTAACTATATAGATACCAATTAATTAATCTTCACAACTTCCCTGGAGGTAGGTGGGTATCCTCATTTTACATGTGGGGAAGTTTTCCCACACTTTTACTGTTTCCAACCTTGAAAGGGTGGGAAAGTGTGAGAGCGGGGAAACATTTTTCAGTTTTAACAGTAATACTTTCATTTTAAGCGTTAACACTTTTGTAAAATAGGGAAAAATCCAATTTCAAACCCACTTATTTAAAAAAGTCTGAAAAATGAGAACAAAATATCCATTGAAAATGAGAGGATTTTCCTGTTTTCTGATGAAAAAATGTTTAGTCAGAAAATTCTTAAACATCTCAAACAATGCTGTTCTTAGTTGTACACATTGAGGTCACCAGATATCCTGATGCAGGGAGGAAGACTCCTTCTTTATGGTATGCTGGCTTTTTTGTTGTTTTGTTCTGGGTTTTTTTCTTGTCTGTTGCTGTGCAGCTGCTATGTGAAGTAGGGTAAAATGGAAGCTATGCTTGAATAACAATTTGCATAGATTCCAGCTGAATGACTAGTTGACTGGTGTTTATGTCTACAAAACCTACAGGATTATCAAACACCTTCCTTTTTGGCAATAAGGCTTTAATTTCCTTTCAAATGGGATGCATAATGGTCACTACAATTCATGCTCAAACCATCCTGACAAAATTGTGCATCTCTGAATAACTTTCGTGTTTTCAGTTCAATGACTTTCTTTTAATCAAATAAGAGAATTGACTGAGATGCACGTTTGCAGTATACACACAAAATAACCAGACTCCAATTACAGATTATTGCTTTAATGTCAGCACTTTTGTCCATACTAATAAAATTTTCTTTATACTGCAGACAGATACTTTCAGTGCAAAGATTACCACAATCCAGATAGCTGTAAGCAGGCACTTAGTTTGCACAAGATACTGTAAAACTGTACATAAATCACTGATGTATACAGCTATCCTCATTGCTGCATTCTAAGGAATTGAAAAACACTAACTAATAATCATATTCAGGGTAGTGACTTGTCAGAGGAGTCATGGATTTTATGAGTTTCTGCCATTCTGGACCTATCTCTATTTTGGGGATTGCTAGTGGTTCTTCTACAGTAAGTGGAAGTAAGGAATTGCCACAGCATGTGGGAAGAGCTGGGGGTACTGGAAGTGTCACTGCCAGCTCTGTTCCTCTTTGAGTGGGCAGTAACTTGAAGAATTGCAGTGTCAGTATGTGCCACTGAAAGGAATAATAAGGAAGAACATCCCCACAGAGGCGCTGTCCAACGGGCACTGCTGAAGTTCCATTGCTTGTCTTTGCTCCTTTGTGGACACTGTGAAATATAGAGGGGGATGCTCAGTGCCTCGGAAGTGGCTTGTAAGAAAGAGGTAGAACATAACAAAATTTCTGAAGAATCTGATTACATTTATGGTTCCGTGTTGCCTCTGTGCTTGCATCACTGTGCCCAATCATAAGGAACATAAAAATGCTGCTTCTATAGGAGTTCCATGCACACTTAAACTGCTAGGAATGTGAGATGTGGCCTAATATATTTTAAAAATGGATTGTCCCAATCCACATACGTTTCAATAACCATTGAAACTAATAGCAAATGTTCTTCAATTATTTTAGCTCATGTGTACTGACTCATTGCCTTGGCAGTCTATATTCATCATTCACAGGTGTTTTGTGGTTGCATGTGTTATAAACAGAGAACCAATAGACTAAGATAATTTCAAAATCATAAGGTGATTTTAAAATGTTTGCTAGCATGAGAAAAGAAGCTGAAAATACATACAATAACTCTGAATTCAGGGCTGTGTAGACAATCAGTAGAAAATCTATGCACCATTTAGTTCCCCTCAAGTTCACACAAGTTTTTACAAAAGATTCATAGGACTTCAAAAAGGGCTTCTATGGGAGTTAAGTGACGCATAGAACTAATGGGAATTCTCTGCACACTGCTGAATTTCACTGTATAAAGCAGTGATCTGTAACCCATAGTTATTCTTTGAGTAGTTGCAGATGTGTACTCCACTCATGTGCACCAAGCGCATTGGAAATGGAGACTTTTTTTTCCCATAGCAGTATCCATCATGGTGACACACATACACCTTATGTCTCTTTTGGCCCCTCCTGAGGCTGACCCTACTCAGTTCCTTCTTACCACCAGTTGCCTCAGACAGAGATTCCCATGTGCAATTCCTTTCCTCACATTTTTTTCCCCTCTGCATTACAATTTTAATACCTTTGGAAATAGTTTATTTTAGCAGTTAGTTTGCCTGTTTTGTAGGTGTCCTTTATGGTCACTTATGCTATGAAAGGACATGTCGATGGAATCTGCCTGGCACAAGAAGTGGTCAGTGACAACAGTCATTAATCACTCTCTCATCATCGACTCAATGATTTGCCCATCAGGTTTTAACCTGCCAAGGCACCCATGGTCATCCCTGAACTGGTTTTGAACAAGACAGGGCAATTGTGCAGCCCAACTAGAGACCTTCACCTGGGTTGGTACTGAGACCATGAGTGGTCTTTGAAGAATAGAATACTGAGGTCCATCTTCAGGGCATTCCGTCTTCCAATCTGTGTACTACAAGAGATACAAAAATATCACCAATTATATTCTCAGCCAGAACATGGCATGAGATCACTTACCAACACTTTTATGCTGGACTCAACAAGTAGTCTAAAGTGTGTGTTTTCTCTGATCCATCTTGTTCCCCGGGTCATTCACAACACCATGCCAAATTAATCTTCTTTGCGACATCCTGGATGAGACAGTGCTGGTTTTTGGATCTCTTCAGACTCTCAGTTCATCCTCCTTGCCCACTGTCTCTTTTCCCAAACCTGTTGTTAGAGCAACACGGTCAAATGTTGCAACTGCACCTGGACAATCTCCATTTTACAGCATGGCTTCTGAGTGGCTAGCCTGAGAGGAAGGTATGTGCTCCTTAGTGATTCAAGAAATCCTGCTCAATAGTAGAAAGCAAGCAATCCATGAGATCAACTCACCTGAAACATTTTTTTCCATCCGGTCTCCTAAGAGTGGAATGCAACCTTCAAAAGCAAGGATACAAGGCATCTTAGAGTATCTTCTACATCGGAAATCGTCAGGCCTGTCTATGCATTCCCTGAGGGTACACCTTACAGTGATCATGACTATACACTGTCCAGCCCAGGAATGATCAGTATTCTCCAACCCCAAGAGTGTTAAATTTCTCAAGAGAATGGTGCATCTTTTCCCAGCTGTTAAGAACTTGGTACTCCCCAGGACCTCACCACTGTCCTGGCAGCCATTGTAGGCCTGCCATTTGATTCCATGGCCTCTTGCTCTTGGCCTCGCTTAAGCCAAAAGATTGCCTTCCTTATAGCCATTACACTGGCCAGGAGAGTATTGAACATCAGGTGTGAATGGCAGGCCCTCCTTATACAGTTGTTTTTTAAAGATAGTGTAGCCTTGCAATCACGCCATAAGTTTTTAACTAAAGTTGTGTCAGCCTTTCATTTAAACCAGACAATATGTCTCCCTATCGCCTTCCCAAAGTCACATTCTAGCAGAAACAAAGAATGTCTCTATACCTTAGATGTCGGGAGAGCGTTGGCTTTTTATTGTGATAGGACCAAGCCTGTAGGCACTCTTCTCATCTCTTCATGACCTATGCCGATCACATGAAAGGCCAGGCAGTGTCAGCACAAACTCTCTTTTGCTGGATTAGTGCCTGCCTCACAAAGGCATATGGAGTATCCAGTATTCCTCCCCAAAGTATTCCTCCACAAAGACTCTCAGCCCATTCTACAAGGGCCCAGGCTACATCAGTAGATATCTTGAAGGATGTTTCCATTCTGGATATTTGTTGAGCCTCCACTTAGTCCTCAGTGCACATATTCACTCAGTATTATGAAGTAACAGTGGTTTCCAGGCTGGATGCAAACTTTGGCAAAGTGATACTGCAATTCAATCATTGTTCAAGTAGACTGAGCCTACCTCCAAACAGTACTGCTTGTGAATCACCTGAGTAGAACACATCTTCAACCACTCGAAGAAAAAAAATGGTTACTTACCTGTTCTGTAATTTTTGTTGCTCAAGATGTGAGTGCAAGCATATATCCTATGATCCACCCTTTGTCCCCTCTCCATCAGAGTCTTAGTTTGTCTGTTCCGGTGTAAAGGAACTGAGGGGGGTTAGAGCACCACCACCTTTATATAGCCTCAGTAGGGGTCACAGGTAGACATTTAGGATGTACACTACCCCAACAGATACAACTGTGGGGAAAAAAGTCTTTAGCTCAGCTGCAATTGGCGTGAACCCACTTAAATGAATACACAACAGCACCCACATCTCGAAGAACAACAGTTACCAAACAATAAATAAGGGTTTTTAGTGTGGTAATTGAGACATCACAGCAGTATTTCCTTGTGTTTAGAATAGGAAATACAAAGACTGGGTATCTTTTAAAAAGATATGCTATAGCTCAAACAAAAGTTAAGGACTTGATATAGAAATTATTGAGTGAAGTTCTTTGACTTGTGTTATGCAGACTAGATGATCACGATCATAATGGTCCCTTTTGGCCTTAAAAATCTATGAAGGTAGCTAAGGTACATGAAGTATCACTTTAAGGTAATTGTCGATAAATGTAATTTCTTAATGACACCAATTACATATGATTGGCATGTTGCCTGAAATGCCGTCTTTATGGAAAACATACCGTCTCTAGAGGATACAGTGCTTATTTTGATATAAACCATGGCAATGTGTTTAATACAGACATAGGTAAACATGGACATGTTTTCTCACAGGATGGGGAAAAATGCACAGATTAGATTGTTTTGATAAAAGCTCAGATCTGCTCAGCAGAGTGTGACAGCTCCAACGTTCATTTGTCTCTGGATAATTTGAAGGTAAACGGTAGATGGCAGGATGTTGTTTAATACTCTCCAATGATCCTATAAGTCAGGTTTTCAATAACTGGTGGACTGGAACTACAGTACTGCCAAAAGACATTTGCTTCAATAAATGTTCAGTGGGTATTCAGGAGGGGGATTTGTTTTTCCCCAAGCTGGGTGACATTTAAACAAATCAAGAGGTGATAGTGAAGGTCCTGTTGGGCTATCACATTGACTGAAGTTTCAGAGAATGTCTTCTGACAGAGTCAGCTTTTTTTCTCATTTCTGCGCAAACTCATGGAATGTATTTTATGAGGGAGTAGAAGTGCCCACAGCGTGAGGCAAAGCACAGACATTTTCTTGCTGTGAACTAAGAGAACAACAAAACACAGTGCAGTAGTTACTGTCTGGTCACGGGAGATAGATTTCTTCTCCTTATGACTCCCATTTATGCATCTGACAGGAGCAGCTAGTCCAAGGTGGTAATAGTGGGAATTACCACAGAGTAATTCCCATTTTGCTGAGGAGTTCTCTGATTCAATCATGTTGTTTCAAACCCAGATTTAGCCTTCTGATAGAAATTTTTACTTTGGATACCACAGCTTACCTTTTCTTCTAGAATTTTGGCTGAATGGAATTATTGACCCTCTAATCCCCAGAAGGCTTATTTTAAGAGGCTTCTGAATATAGAATTTTATTGTACATAATAATTATTTATAATACCATTCATATTCTCTGCTGAGACAACTAACATGGCTGCTAATTGTGATGGCAGTTTTTTTGTGGTGTTTCATTTATCCATAGGAACTAGACTGATCTCAACTCCTCTTTCATTCTATGTAGGCCACTCAACAGTCATCAGATGATAATAAGCTTTAGGCAGTACTTACTTGGCCTGTTTGGATAAAGCTAACAACTCTCTGATGCATCTGGTTGAAAAAATCAGAGTAATATTCTATTTTCAGAAACCAGGCCAATATCTGGTCTCTGAGAAAAGCAGCTTCAGGTTGTTCTGAGTTACCTGACTTGGCATTAGGTATCTCATGATCTCTGTGGGCAATCCAGATCTGCCTAGTCCTTTTTGCATTCTAGAGCATTTTAGGCGTCAATAACAATACAGAAAGTGTATGCCCATGACGTTGCCCCTTGGACTGAAAAGGCTTAGGGCTATGTAGTATCTTACTGAGGAGCAGAGTGGTATCAAGATATTTACCCTTTCTTTTGAACAGGACCTATGCACAGAAATGATGTAACAAATGTCCTACTGCTCTGTGTAGCTGCGGCCTGGGACTGCCCTGTCCTGGTCTTTTTTTCTGGCCCCAGCAGGAAGGGTGTCACATGAAACTAAAGACCATACAGGAAGTATAGCACTTATTCCATAGCACAAACCACACTGTAACACTCTTACTCATGTTGAATAATACTTTACAGGATGCATAATAAATCAGAATTAGTGGGAGATACTGTTCAGTGCGACCAAGGATATAAGAACATGGCCATTTGTGAGCATAGACAATGGGCCAAAGTACTGGGAGTAATATGCTAAGAGAAGATAACCATTTGCAGAAGCAGACAAGTTACATTGGATAATTATTATTACTACTTATTTGTAATGTGGCAGCATGTAGCTCAGTGAAGGATTGGAATCCCATTATATCCACACACTGTCCATGCAAATTAGGAAAAAGTGGTATTTGTCCGAAAAAATTGACAACCTAAGTAAGTCATTAAGAGAGAACCCAAGAGTTTCAGAAGTTGAAGACCTTGGGACTCAGCTGTTCTTTCTCCTGGAATATTTCTCCAGAATATTTTTACTGTGTCTTGCCCTCACCACTTTATTTTTTCCCTAATAGGAATATAATGGATGCTTGGAATTCTATTATTAATTATTAGTATTATTCTTTTCCGGACAATGTCGTAGAGCTTTTTTTTAAAAACGGATCCAACCTGCAGAACCTCTTATGTGTTTAAAATGATGATGAAGAGGTTTTCTGGCTTACCAGAACTGTTTAGCCTCTTTTGCCATTCAAGCAAGCCTTGCTTGCCAAAGCTTTTCTTATTCAGTTCATTTCCCAGATACTTATGTGCAACTGAAATCCTTACTTCAGTCAAGTACTCTCTGTTAATAGATGATTGAGTTGAGTCATTGAATCTGAGATGGGAATCTGTTAGTTCTACTCATTCAGGCTTTTACAGAGCTACTTTTTCAAGAGATTGTTTGTAGTGATGAGATTTTAATACATGTAGGGAGTCACCCACTGCTCCTGCTGGCCTCCTCAAGCTGCCTCCTACTACCCTGCCCTGTTCCAGCACTACTTTTTTTAGGACTCCAGCACTGGCTGGTTTAATAAGGTCAGTTAGGGGCAAGATGACCACATGTCCTGATTTTCCTGGGACAGTCCTGATATTCAGGACTTTGTCTTATATAGGCGCCTATTACCCCGCATCCGCAATTTTTCTCACTTGCTATCTGGTCACTCTAGTTAGGGGTTTTGAGTCTTTATAACATTTTTATACCAGCAAAAAAGTATAAGGTCTAGCTTATTTTGTTTGAGGAACTGGTATAAGATGCGTCTCTGCTAAATATAGCTTTACCAGCAAACCCTTTCTAGTGTAGACCTGGCCAAAGTTTCTAGCAGCATCATGGTTTTTATTATAATTTATTTGTATCACAGTAACCCCTACTGACTTTGGGGAGTATATAAGCCAGATAAGAAAAGGGTGGGAGGGGAAAGAGAAACACACAACTGAAGTCACTTGCTCCAGATTACAGAACAGTGTCAGTTGTAGAGCCAGGAACAGAATACAGGACTTCTGAATTATAACCCAGGCCCCTATCCACTAGATTACTCTGCTTCTTTGAGGGGCTCTGGAACCAGACACTACTTGAGCACAAACACACTTCCCATCATCTATTTTGGAGACCATGTGGAATCATTTCACAGTTTTCTTTTACCCTTAATAATTTAGAGATACTAATTTTCTGTCCCAGAAAATAAAATGTCCTCCACAAATCAGGACAAAGGCCCGGTGTATGTTCCTAAGAGAGTTTTTTTGGTAGAAGGAAGTGCTATTTCTTATTCATTTGATGCAAGTGGTGAATGAGTGACAGCAAGGTTTCAGCAAAAGTGCCAATTTGTTTTGCTTTCTTTGACCAGTTACTATATATATATACTATATATATAGATAGACAGTGACACCATCCGCTGGTGAATAGCATGGGAGCCTCGCCAAAATGCCAGCACCAATTTGTCATCCTTAGTGGAACAAACTTAGGCAACCCTCCAACTACAGAATGTGTTATGGAGGAAAAAGTAGTGTGTCAGTTCAAAGAGTAGAGCTGAACCCATTCTGAGTGGCCTAATCATCCTGTGTATGAGACTCTATCATTATTGACTTTGGTACTGATGTATTTTGACAGCTTACTATTACCAAGAGGATCTTCCTGAAGATTTTGTTCTGTCATTTGGAATCAGGGTAGTTGAGTCAAGTTTCCATTCATCAAATTTCATCCCATCTCTTCCTGAAGGATTACAGTTTTATAATTAAGGTATTCATATGTGCTTCAGGCACATTTACATGTGCAGCAGAAGTATTGCAACATTTTAATCCTGGTTTAATTTGCAATGTACAGAATATGATGCATGTGCAACATTTCAAAATTGCAATTATCATAGAAACGATAAGCAACTGAACCATAAATTCTCTACTCACTTACACTAGTGTGCTGGAAGTGAAGGGAAACACGACTGAATTCAACTGTTTATATAGAGTGTAAAACATTGTGGGGGAGAGAGGAGAATCAGGCCTCCACAATTCAGATCAGATGGAAATATTTAAAGTTACAGAAGAACTTTGATCTTTTAATATATATTGTTTAATATGTGCTACAAGGCTTAACATGTGCTTATTCAAAAGACTAAAGCCACTTGTGAATTTACAAAGAAATATGTTAAAACGTGTATTTATTTGTAAACATCATACATGTAGAGTCCAGCCTATGATTGATATAATGTACATAATGCGACTTTTAAAATGCACTACACCCAAGATGACAATGCTGTTGAAAATGTTGTCCTTGATACATACTTTATGCTTCTGCTCTTTCTGCACCTAGAATTGCAACTCTCTGTCTTTCCCCTCCTGTTCCATTATATAACACTGATGCCACTATTGCTTAGCAATAGTAGCCATCCTACCAACACTTTTCCTGCCATGAGGATTAATGAGCAGAATGGGTGGATGTCAGTGAAGCAAACCATCTGATAAACTGTTTTCTCATTCCCTCCAACCCCAGATTTAAAAGAAATAAATTGACCTTGGCCCTCAAAAGGTACATACAGTTCAACAGAAAAATGTCAAACTGTGATACTAAAAACTATTGTACTGATCCTATCACATTTTCCAGTCCATAGAACTAACGCATTATCAGCTTGCCCTACAATCACCTATTTTGCTAAATTTTCTGTTGTGACAATGCCTATGGCATGACCTTATACAACAGTAGGTAAAGCTGCTTGAGTTTCACAATCAAAATGCTATGATCTAGAATTAATTTTACAACCGATTAAGTAATCCTTCAAACTGAGGTACAGGGCATATCAAATAAATATGAAATCCTACTGGCAAAAAATAGCAATCTTTTTACAAAGAAAAGAATTTTTGTTCAAAAAGTGGAGCTGAAGTCAGAGCTGTTAAATTAGACAGGACAAGAAAACATAATTTAAAATAATTGAATGTGTGACACTTACTGTACATGTTCACAGTTCCGATGGATACTGGGTTGCTACAATTAAAAAAAAAACAAAACGTAATCTTCACAAATGTGGGAAGCGGCAGAGTGGCTTCTGTGAAAATGAAAATAACTACAACTGGCAACTTTTGAGACAGATTAAATTAATTATTTTGCATAAATTACATTGACATTTGTGAAATAAATAGTCTATACTCAAATAATTCAATTACCACACCCAGCACATTAATTGTTATACTTTTAGTGCTATAATACATTTGTGTTTGAGAGCAATTTGAATATTTCAGCTCTGTTAAGTGCATTTACTTTTAAAAATAGATCTCATGACTGCAGGACACCCATACCTCAACCAGTCTGACTCCTGAAAGGCAGTAAGTCATAATAAGATGCCAGAGCTCTTGAATGACCTTGGAGTCTTGAAAAGGGCATATTAACAAAGGATTGTAAAGATGTGTCTATCCTTACAGTGGAATGTATAGTACAGGCACTGCATGTGCAGCTAGAACAGGTATAAATAGCAGTGTAGACAGCGAGGCATGGCTTAGGTGAGTAGAGTAGAGAACCCTACACACCTGATTCCCCCAGTGTATGGTATATACCCCTCATGGTTCTCTACACACACAAGCAGTGTGTCCCACATCTGCACTTCAGTGTAATGTCCCAGTGCCTCCTCCCTGCTGCCTCCCCTTGCCAGAGCCTTTCCCTGCTGTCTCCCCTTGCCAGAGCCTTTCACTGTCATGTGTAGCTACAAACCACAGTGACAAGTGTAGACATGGCCTACCTTTCACTGTGGTGTGTAGCTATATGAATAGTACCTGTGCTGTGCACACTCCCGTAAGGGTAGACATAGCCTGAGTTGCAAACAACACTAGATGTTAGGGTTGGAGTATTGGACGTCTCAGTTTGGTAAGTTGTTGTTTATTAATATTACATAACATCCAAAGGCACCTGTCGACATCAGGGACCCACTGCACTAAGAGCTGCCCCAAAGAGCTTCTGATCTAGTGGGGGGAGGGATCTAAACAGTAGGAGAGGGAGAGTATAATCCCCATTTTACACCTGGGGTAATGAAACATTGAAAGATTAATGCCAAGATTTTCAATGGAAATTGAGGGAGTTGAGCCCTCAACTCCCATTCAATTTCAACAGAAGTGGGGCTCCTAATTTCCTTAGGCTTCTTTGAAAATCCCGACTTAAGTAACTTGCCCAAGGTCTCCCAGGAAATTTGTAGCAGAGCTGGTAATTGAACCTAGATCTCCTTAGTCCCATATTCTTATTAGTTTATTTAGTTGTATGTCCCTTAACAACAAGATCCGGCTTTATCTCAAAGTGAAACATTTAGAACATTGCAACCAATCCAAATCCCACTGAAATAAATTGGAACCTTCCTGCTGGCTCAAGTAGGTTTTGGCTCAGTCCCTAGATGAATTCTAGATTTTTTTTTCATGAAGTGCCTGAATTCTTAGAATGCTCATCTTGAAAAAATACACTCTGGATATTACGTTTTTTTTAAATGGGGGAAAATGTAGAGTGGGGATCACATCTTGCTTTGTGTTTGCACATTACCGGTCACAAAGAGATCTCAAGTCTGTCTAGGTTCTAATGCAAAACAAATAAATAACAGGAAGAATTAACAGGATAGGTTAATGGAGAGTCTTCCCAATGAGGCTGGGAAAATCAAGGACCTGTCAGCTCAGCCTGGTCATTAAGGACCCATGACTTTGCCCTTATGTCTTTAGCCATGTTTTTGCATCCCCTGCACTGTTGTGCAGTGCGCTATGCACCACTAGTGCTACCTTCTGACCATAACTATGGTTGCGTTTCTGTGGTCCTATACCTAAGCAGGTCCTCATCCTGCAAACACAGTTATATAACTTTTATTAACATGAGTAAATTTACTCATGTACATGAGTGTTTACAGGACCTGGGCTATTGTTTGCAAAGCATTTGGGGATGAAGGCATTTACATATAAATGTAAGATATAATTATTATTCACCACTACAATTTCAACTGTATCCACTTATTCTACCAGTGAGGGAGAGTTATTTTCATATACACTACAGGTACCGATATTCATGAAAATGATGGATCAGGCTAAATGCTTTCATTTAAATAAAGTAAATACAACTACCTAGTGGGCCATAGTATGCTCTTAGATACATGTGTGCAATACTGTTGACTCTAGTGGGACTGAATATCTGTAATTTATGACAGAATTTGAACCAGCATGTGTGTAACACTTTAATCCTGAAAATGACCCTATTGTATGCTTTGCCAGTTAAATAAATCAGATAGGAGGATACTAGAGGCACATACAGGCCAATGGGAGTATAAATTGCAACACTACATGATATAGAACATATAACAATACATATTTCACTGTACCATATTTGTGATATTTGCATATCAGTCATTCCCCTGTCTATCAATAACTTCGGAGATTATGATTAAGTATAGATAAAGGGAAAATAATAAGAAAGAGAGCCAAAATTTCTGCAGAAACAAACTTCCCATACTACTTGCCTGTTCAGGGTTAATAAAATCCACATGCAGAAGCTTGGTATTTTTTTCAGTCCTCCTCTCAAGTCCATTTGATGTTGAATGGTGAGAATGGATGTGTTCCTGAAGATAGTACCCCTGATATGGTGGGCGCTAATATTGTGTTAAAGTTAAATATATGGCTAGGGAGTTTGCATATTGCATTCTTCATGCTCGAATGGCAATGTGTGGAAGAAGCCTGAGGGATAATAATTTACCGAGTCTCATTTCTCAAGACTGTTATCGCTCATCTTGACACACTATTAAAATAATTTAATTATGAGCATTTTGTCATGTCATTAAGTTACTGGTGTTTCCTGATATTAAATGTCTAAAACTTTGTGTGCCCTACTGCAATGATGCATACTCAGCACCAGAGTGCCCCCTTGTGTCAGTGTGTGATATTGACTAGGTTTTTATCTCCACTGTCCCCTGCAGGTTGTCTATCTTTGCGCACCAGTCAGCCCTCCCTCTGAGAAGGGGCTAGTCCACACGCCTTCTGGAGTAACAAAATGTCCAGAGATAGTCCAAAATCCCAAAGAATCAACATATCCTTTGGGCCTTGTACTTAATTTCCCTTTTTCTGGGGTTCAATTGCCTTCCCCCATCTTTAGTGTCAAGCACTGTCCCGCCCAACCTAAGTCTTCCTGAGATTGCCAGCCTCCCACAGCCTGTGTAGCTTCACCCCTTCACAGGAGCCTGCCAGTTTGTGATTTCTCTCCAGACTGAACTCTCTTGGCCTATCTATAAGGCCCGGATGTCTGTTGAGTTATCACCTGATCCTTCTTTAGTCCCACCCTCTCTGGCTGACAAGTGACTAATTACTGCCCAGGTGGAGTGAATGTGCCTAACTAGCCTTTAACCTTTTCTCATTCATGTTGGTGGTTCACCCCCTCACACACACATTTTTTAGGTGTGTCATTTGGGTAAGTGCTTGAATTTGGACATCGTCTCATCTGTAAACCTTCAGATTCATTTTGATGTCTGTTGTGTCATGAATGGTGATGGAGTCTTCAGTGAAGCCAGTAAAACACTCCATTCACCTTCAAGGGGAGAATTTGGCTGTTTGGCTAGTATTTAAATGGTAAAACCCTGACCTTTTATGTGTGTGTGTGCTGTAGTGAGGATGGGAGAGGGCACAGGGAGTTTCATACCTGCTACACAGCCACAAACACACCTCAACACACGTGACTACCCCAGTGCTCAGACAGTAAGAATCAAGTATTAAAGATATCCACCTGACCTTTGGATTTACTATTCCTCCTCAGGTGTATGTGTAATAACTTGACACGAGACAATTCAGAAATAACTCAGGACTTATTTTATTCACTAAGGGTGCAACTCATCTCTACACAGAACCTTGCACGGGCCTAGCCTCAAAAGTGAATTTAACCCTATGGCCAGAGATACCATATACCTTAGAATAGGATCCTAGCCACCAATTTCCTGTCTCTCTTCCAGAAACCCCTCTTTCCTGTTTATCCCTCTCATTAGGCCTGCTCCTTCCATTTGTAGAGTGATGGTGTCCAAAATATCAAAACCTGTAGAACTGTGTGTTTGACATAACAAACTACTTATATTGGCAGTGCTACAATAGTTTTCTTATATAAAGAGATGAATGAGATGCCCCATTTTAACTTACCATGCTTGATTCACCTTCAGCAGCACATGAAAGAGCAGATAGGTATGGACAAAGGGTGAATAAGGACAGACGATGTTAATCCTTGCTCAGGAATTATGTGGGGGAAAGGGCAGCTTTAAAATGCAGCCAAAGCTTCACACATGGGAGGTGCAGTGTCCCTTAGTCCTGGCTTATATAAGGTGAAATCATCCCTATATCTGTATATCTATATTTTGCTAGCAAACAAACATAATTTGTTATAATATAACATTATATTATGATTTTTTTTTAAATCTAAAATTTATTATGAGACTGGCCAGTTCATAGCAGAGTTTCATGTTGACAGCCTGGTTTTCTTGTAAATCTTAAATCAAGTGTTGGCTGCTTAGTGACTCACACACAAATGAGGATTGATGCACCCATCACTGGCTACTTTTCCTAATGACAAAGCTTAAGGGTCACAAAGGATTTCCTAGTTCTGTTTTCCCAGGAACTGTAAGAGAGGGTCACAGGGCATTAAGCCATGATGTGAATGTCTGAGCTGCTGCTTATTTTTCAATTAAATTTTAACTCGAAATTCAGTGCTGTGCTTCGGGTGCCCCACTCCTTGGGGTACACTCTGTTACGATGTCCAATTACTGTGTGTTAATGTAGAGTTTCTTCTTGAAAATTTATAACATTTGTTAGATAAATGCATCTTTATACTCACCCTGAAAGTATTGTGCTGTATCTAAGGCTATTTTCATTAAAAATTCTTTCCTATTTGCAGTGTCTCAAGGGACCTTCTTGAATTGTGCTAAAGCTTGGCATTAACGGTCTCCATCCTGCAAACCCACAGATGCTTATAAATTTACACACATGAATAATTCCACTGAGTTCAGGATCAGGGTCAAAGTTAGATTCCCTTAGACTCATTTAGATTCAATAGACCATGTTTAAAGGTGCTTTAATTGTGGGAAAGTTATATGTTGGTGTTGTATGGGTGTCACATGCCAGGGTACCATCCAGACTAGTGAGGGGTTGTAGCATTACCTGCCCTGTAACCTTGGGTGCCTCATGTTGCTTTGCTGTTGTAGCTTCCAGCCTGGGCCACTTCCAAACAGCATGCAGGTCACACCCTGCATGTCTGTGCATAGCTGCAATTCTAGTCCAGCAACTCTGATCCTAGAAGCTTGCCAGCACCATCAATCAGACTCTGGCTTCCAGCAGCCTTGGTTACTACTTGCAGGGTGACCCCAACACATTTCCAATCCCAGATTTCCCCCAAAACTTGTGTTCTGCCATGTCCAGGCCTCTCCTGGACAGTTCAGATATGAGAAATCCCTTGTCCTTATAGGGTCAATATCCAACAGTTGCTACTTCAACTGGAGTTACCCAGACAGTTCAGTTTAACCACAGCACTAGATTGGTTCTGATTAAAGAATAAAACAAATTTATTTAACTACAGAGAGAGAGAGAGATTTTAAGTGAGTATAAGTATAACATATGAAAGACAGACGAAGGTTGGTAGTGGAATGACAGGTGAAGTGACTTGCCCAGGGGTGACTTGTGTACTGTAACTCCCCCAGTTCACTGGCTGGTTTGATTCTAGCAGCAATTAATCGAGGTCCTAACAATCCAGCATGTGTCTTCCTTTCTTTAAACCCTACTGAGTTTGGGTGGGTAATTCATCCTACATGAATAGCAGGAGGTATATCCCATGAAACTGTCTTAATTCTGGCAGGCTGCAGATTTGTTCTGCAGATATTAGTCCTAATGGAGATATTACAAATTAATATGTAAAAGAACTACACATACAGGAAAAGCAGATCTTGCATGGCTTGGCTGTTGATCAGCTGGCCACAAGTCCCCCAAGATAACTGCCGTAATTACATTTTTTACATTACATTTGTTATTATTTATTTTTTACAGAGAGAGAACCTTGTTAATTTCAAATATTTGGCTCAGTGTGCAATTCTTGTAGCTTGACTTAACTTTGGCTTTTAGCAATTACCTACCTGCAAATAACTGTCACTATTACTTAAACTGCATGTTTCATTTTCACAGAACAGAAGCATTCCGTCTCAGGCAGTCTACAGGGTTCCTTAATGAACAAATCATAGCAGGGACCACCTAGACAGATCTTTTTGTGCCCACCAAAGGAGACCCTGTAGCCATGCTCCACCTTGCCCTAGTGGAAGGGCCCTGCCAAACCAGACAGCAGCCTGAGGTTTGGTGTATTAATTGCTAGAAAGGGTTCAAAAGCAGCTCAGGGAGCAATTCCTAGCTCCCAAAAGCTCAGCACCTTAAAAAGGCAGAGAGAAAAATGTATTTGGCATCTACCAGAAACTAGGACAAACAGCTCTTTGGAAACGGAAGCACTACCCATTTGCCTTGAGAAGCAGTTTGGTCTAGGAGATACAGCCATACAATGAGGATCAGGCAACCAGGATTCAGTTCTTGTTTCTGCCACTGACCAGCTGTGTGATCTTGGGCAAATCACTTCACCACTCTGTGCCTCTGTTTCCACTTCTTCTATCTTGTCCTTTTAGACCATAAGCTCTTCTGGCCTGGAACTGTTGCTTTCTATGAGTTTGTACAGCATCCTGCACAATCCAATACTGGCTGGGGCTTCTAGGAGTTACTGTAATGTAAATGATCATAATACTGCCCTATTTCATCTGCAGTTATCTCTTTGGAGTCAATTGCTTGTAACATACATTAAAAGAATGTAACCAGTTTTCTCTTTTGCTAAAATGAGAATCCAGAAATAAGTGTTCTAAACAGGGAGAGTTTTTCAGTTTAAACCTGGGTCTCTTAAAAATTGTCTCAAACCTGATTCTGTCACGCTACCTTGGAATCCACACCCCTCTCTTCCTTCCCCTTCCAAATTTATACCAGAGTCTGTGCATGTTGGGACAGGCCTTAGGAAGTTCTAATTAATTCTAGGACTGGGTTGGTTGTGGCTGGCTAGGATAAACTCAAGCAATCTGAATTTTCTGGTTCCTTAGCAGTGAATTTGGGGGCTTTTCTATACTAGGAAGCTTTATCACTTTAATCATACCAGTAAAATAAAGATGGTATTATCCCTTCAGTGTGGATACAGTTATAGACGTATAAAGGTGATTTATATCAGTATAGCTGTTTCTGTACTGGAAGGGGAATAACTATACTGGTACATGTGATCTTTATGTGGGTATAACTGCATCCACACTAGGACTTTTACCAGTATAAATATTTTGGTTAAAAATCACACCTGTAACTGACATAGTTATACCAGTAAAACTTTTAAGCATAGACCAGTCTTTACTAAGTCCACAGTGAAGCACAATTTTATCACTTTTCTACTACCATGAGCTCCAAATGTGTTTGCAAAGATGTATATACACAGCCAAAGGGAAAGAACAACTGATTATATCAAGTGAGACTCTTCCATAGAGTGTGAAAAGGATAAATATGTTTATAACATATTTCTACACACAACATTTTATCTTCTCTCCATTCTTTTTCATTCTCCTTTATTCCTTTTTGGTGATATGTATGTTTATATATTAATTAACTGATTTGACTTTTCAATACACCTAAAGATGTTTGTTTGTTTTAATTTTTGCTATTTGTCAAAGAAAACAATATAACCCTCACTGAAAAGGAAACTTATTCCACTGGTAAAGAAGTAAAAATGTCAAGGGGACCATAAGAGGAAAATAACATAGTTTGTTCTGGAAATTGTTCTATGACAAATTCTGTAATCATTTTTACAAAACTTCTGTAAACTGAAACCTTTTGTACTTTTTCAACCGAATGAGTTCTGAAGGCACAGTGCATCACTGGAAAATATAAATTAAACAGCCTTTTTTTTTCTTTTTATCTCAGGAAAAGCACTGCACTCTCTTTGCCCCCAGAGTAAAGTTGTTCACTGCAACAAACAGGGAATTTTTGTGTGTGATTTATTATAATGTGTACCAGTTTCTTGGCTTTTGTCCTTTGAGCAGCTCTGGGAGCAAAGCAAATCTAGCTACTTTACATACTAATAAGGATCGGTGCATGTAATTATTTAGCAGTTATAATATTATTCCTTTGAGATAAATCATTGCTAGTTTATTTACTTTTACTTGCTTAATTATTTTAATTCTTCAGTTCAACTGTAAAACATGGCTGTGCTTCTTGAACCAGGGTTTCATGAACGCTCACTTTTATATTTTTTGCCATTGCTTTGCAAAGGATGGATCTGCAAATATTTAAGGCCTGATTCTCATTCATAGTAAGGACACTTTACACTACTCTGGCAGTAAAATGGATGTAAAGGTAATTTATGTCCACTTCAAGGCCCCTTTATATTTTCAGAATGGTATAAAATGGCCTGGGAGTAAATAAGAATCAGGCCTTTTAGTAACTAACTGTTTGTTAAAGATACACCAGATTGTCCACATAGGTTATGAGTTACAATAAGAATACATAAAGTATTAATGAAAGCTACATCTTGGGACTTTATCAGTTAGAAAGGGGTAATGTATACACACCCACACACCTCAACTACTGTTTTTCCTTCTTTTCACTCAGAGCATGAGTTCTTGAAGGCCTAGCTGACCAAGTGGGATAATGCAGAAGCCTGGGTCTCATGCTAGACCCCAGTGGACCTTAGTCTACACCACCACATAATTCAGTATATATAGCAGTTTCTGCTGTGTGTGACAGTGGAATGGCAAGGGTGCTCCAGGTCAGGATTGAGGTGCTGTGGCAGAATTAAATGAAAGAAGGCTCCATAGCTTTTGCAGTGCACTTGGTCTCTTGCAAGCAAGAGAATGAAGTACAATATGTCTAGAAAGTTAAAACGGCAAAACTACATTAAGGGCTTGGATCTGCATGGGGCTAAGCACTCTAGGCCAGTCCAGCAAAGTATCTAAGCATGTGTTTAACTTTAGGCATGTGAGAGTCCCAGTGAAGTCACATAGGCTGCTCACATGTTCAGCACTTTGTAGGACTGAGACCTAAGTTATTAGTTGATTTCAGCCAACAGAAACATCAAAAGTTCAAAACTGTGATAGTGTCTTACTTCCATACCAGTGTGACAGTATAATGGTATAAGGCAGACATGTTTTTGCACTTCGTAATGGTCTCAGACTTGTGTTTTATATGATCAAGTACTGAACATTGTCTCTTAGCCAAAACTGTAAATAAATATACATATAAACAACATCTGAATCTCACCTACACTCCACTTGAAGCTGCCTGCTCCCATTTCACCCCTACAGCATAAAATGCATCCTTTTATTTCCCCAATGTTCTCTTCATGGGGTTTATAATGTTATGGAGTATGATTAATATATCAGGAGAGTGATTTAAAATGTAGTTTTGATGGGAGTTCTTCATTAAAGATGCATTTTCCCAGGGAGTTTGTTTATATCATCATCTTGACTAGACGATTCCTACAGGAAAGAGCAGCTTTTAATAATTAATACTTGCATTGTTTTAATTTTCTCTGGAATTGTCCTGAAGAATAAAATAAAGCTGTATAGTCAATACTGATTTAAGTCTTAGAGCACTAATTGCCAAATCAACTGATTTTAGATATCTTTTAGTTGTGTTTTCTCTTAAGTGATTATTTTGTGGGGAGGTTTTCTCTCCCTACAGAATTATAACACTCTGTATTTGACTATTGAGGCATGAGAAATAACTAGGCCAAAGTTGATATTAGCCCAAAAAGAAAAACATATATTTTATATTATTTGTGATTTAGGCATTGTCTTCCTCAGTCAGTGGGAACTTAATAAAAAATTGTTTCCTACTTCTTCTTCTTTCCATAATTCTTCTGATTGTGTTACTCAAACGTCAGAGAAAGGAGTAAGCTGTTTAAATGCACAAAGCGTGTTATCTGCTACTCACCCACTTGTAGCATACAGCTTTGTCTAAGTATACTTATCATGTCCCACCACTGCTACATGGTGCAGAGGGTAGAAAAAGTTCATGGAAAGCCGCAGTAGCTTTTGTAAAGAGGAAAGGTGACTACATGAGATGTTATCCTTGAGGTAGTAACCCTACCCCTGACTCTTCCATGTACCCACAGCTATGCCCCATGAAGAAAAACATGAAGTCAATGGGACATCCAGGGGTAAAACAGGAAAGTGACCACTGAGTGTGGAGAAACAAGAAGGTACTGCTGAAGGATAGTGCAACTTCTGGACTTTCCCCTAGATGCCCAGTGAACAGAATGGGTGAGATCCCTCCCCAAACTCCCCATTGGAGAGTGGAGATATGCACTTGCCCCCAACTCAGGACTGTCTCTAAATAGCACATTCTACCCCATACCAAAGTGATTTTCATTTAATTAGTGTTGTAACAATCTGATTGTTTACCCACCATTTATTCAGCAACTATGTGTGCAGTATAGAGTTCCATATGTAGTTTTGTCTTATTCAGGCACACAGGTGAGACTGTGCTGGAACTCAAGCTGTGTGGAAGATTGCTTGCTTGTGCGTGAAGCTGTAGTTGTTTTCTTTAGCAAACTTCTCCTGTTTCAGGAGATCTGTGATTCCACGGTGTCCAGATACCATAACATTACTCAAGTTTTCATTTAGCAAAACCAAGGGTGGTTTGGTTTGTGGTGCCAATCTGACTGAAATTTGCACAGAATTTGTGCTTCCAGTCATGGCCTCAACCCAGAACAGAGATGTAAAAGGAAAAATAATGAAGAAAAAAGTAACTGAACATGTATTGTCAGAACCCCGGGAAACGTTTTGCTAATGTTCAGCTCTTGAAATGGACAGAGGATGGTGGAAAGGCTGTACTTTTCTGAACTTTTTTTGCCCATCTTTAATTCTAACTTTACTAGGGTAATCAACTTAATTTGAGTTCTGCATAAAATACATTTAACATCTTACTTTCACAAACTGCATTGATAGGCAATAATTTATTTGCCTTTCTTTTTATGTCACATTCAAGGCACTGGCGGGGTAAGAACAGCATTCAGCTGAGAAGCATGCTCCATTCCATCAACATCTGTGCCTCATCTGTCTTTAGTTATATACTTTCTATGTGCTGTATTAGTGAATAGACCCTGAAACACAAACAATTGGTGATCATGCTGCTGGCTCCAATAACATAACTCATAATGCCACCCTAATTGCATATATTATAAAACAGTCAGGTCTGGAACATTTGGTCTCTCAAAGCAGCTTTCCAATTAATCTTTTCCTTCTTTATTAGAGATCTTTTGTGTAATTGTTGTTGTTGTGGTTTGTTTTTTTTGTTTTTTTTTTAAATAAAATAGTTTGTGATGATATTGAGGACAAGAAAACTTTAGAATTAATAATAGCAACGTTATCTTAGACATATGTATAATAATAAACACCTAACAATATAATTACTGAATTTTATTTTGTGGTATATGCAAAAGCTAGGTTCTCTCAGTAGCATTCATTCATTTAAAATTAGGGTGAAAGGAGATTGCCTGTTTCCATCAACAAACATAAATTTCTGAAGTAACAATAGTTAAATTATGCCCCAGGCAAAATCTGTGAGTTGTTGTGAATTCTGGACGCAGATTAAAACCAGCCTCTTACACTGAGAGAGTTTTCCATATTCATCATGGTAGCTGGGTGGATACAGGCATTGCAGGTTATTTGTTTTGTTTACTTTGACCAAGGAGTTTCCTACCTTCTGAAAGCTGCTTTTCTTATTCTGAGGCACAGACAATATGTTGGGTTTATTCCACCAACTCCTAAAATCTATAAAGCCATATCATTCCCTTCATGTTGTGAAAAAAAACCCAAAACCTGTTTCTTGGGCAACATTTCTGTCTGTGGGAGCTGAATCAAGTCCACGCCACTTCACCCTCTAACACACTCCTCTCATCCCCATGGGAGGCTCTCCATGCGTTTGGATATCTTTGCTTTCAGGGAGGGGCTGAGTATGGTTGGAAAGTGCAGGATAGGGTAGAGCTTTAGAACATCATCCCCTTCACTCCTGTAGGAATTTTCCCACATAAGATAATGCTGTGGCTAATGCAGCCTTCCACTCGCACTTGGGCCTTGGTAACTAGGGTGTCCATGAAGGCATGGTTCTTGAGAAGGAGTTAAATTGCAGGAAAGTTTGAAACAGCTCCCCTCCTCTGGTAAAAGCAGAGGGGAGATCCTTTCCTGTCCTTGGCATGGGGGAGCATTTCTTCACCACAGTTCCCCTTATTCCTTGGCCAGTCCACCCCCATCTCCTGTTTCAATATATTTTAACCCTGGATCCTCAGGGAATCATAGTACCATTGGAACCTGTGAAAGCATCTTAGAGACCACTGGAGAGGAAGTGGGATTCCATGTGAATGTCCCATCAATCTCCCAACCCCTCAGCTTCCAAATATCTCCATGGAGTTTCCCTGCAGATCTCAGGATATCTGCAGGATAGAAGGGATACTTTCCCTGTTAGCTCAGACCATTGTTTCTGCCACATGATGTTGTAGGATCTCTCCAACTTTGGAACATTGCAGTTTTCTGCCTAGTTTTGGCCTTCCCATACACTTTCCCATAACAGGAAACCATTGTGCCAATAACTTCACTGTCCTTTTGGATATCCTCTGCTTCCCATGATGATATGCCTAGCATGGTTAGATTAAGGCAATCCAGGGCCCAAGGCACACTGCAACATAAGGTCTCTAAGGGGCTCCCCCCAGAAAAGAAAGGCAATAGAGTTGGCAGCATAATCTGGGATCCCCCATGACTTACCTCATAGCCAGGCTTTATTGGATTGAGTGAGTGACTCATGCTGAACTCTTCTGTCACACACAAGTTGGCAGAAAAGTGGGTCTTGGAGTTAATGTTCCACTGATGTGAATAGAAGAGTTCACAGCTCTCACAGTTATTGTTTCACTGTCTGCACATTTAGGAAAACATGGCTCATCCTTTTTGGTTACGTTCATGTTTTCAAGCTTTTCCTCCAAACCAGGAAGCTTAGAAACTTACTTTAAAAAAATGAAAATAGAGATTCTGAGATTCATGATGCTAGGAGCTGGTGCCTATTATATTAATTTAAATTAAATAAATGGGCCGAGAGAGAGTTAAAGCTGTTAACATGACCCTGAAACTGTCCAGCATTAAGTAGTTTAAACAAGATTTGGGTTTGAGACAGAGACCTCAGTTTTAGTTTCTTAGCAAACACTAATAAACTCAGTCCAAAGTTTAGGAATTTTTAACTAAAATATGGGCGGAGGGGCTAAAACAAGCTATATAGCAGTTTAAAATTGGAACTTAATGTTTACATCAGACAAACAGCCAACATTTATCAAAATCCCTTTTTAAGACGGGATATCAGTTACGGTACTTTAATTTATTGGACAACCTTTTTCAGTGGGGAGGAAAGGGTTTAGTTTTGCTGCTCAGTTCTAAGCTGTGAAGGATATTCACTTTTCCTGCTTCTGACAAATAAACAGACATAGCAAGGAGAAGAGTCAGGATAGTAAAGATGGAAGAAATACAGCTTTGGTTGATGTTCTTGGGATGCCTGGTCAATCATAGATTGATGCTCTGGATTGGCAGGTCAGCCATGACAGCAATGCTCTGAGCTCTGTGTCATTTCCCAGTCCAAGGTCTGAGTCCTCTCCTGGTTGGTCTGGTCCCTCTCCTTTATGTTTTTTCTCAGGCTGGGCAGAACTGGGTAGAGCTGGATGGGGGGCTGCCTTGTCTCATTGTGCTGGTGCCGTGACATGTAGTTGACCTCAGTATCAGATCAGGTGGAAAGCTGAGAGAGAGAAAAGAGGAGAGAAAATAGCGTGGCAGACAGGAACACACAAAGGAAGGAGACACAAAGCAGAATCTAATGTGTCCCCGGCAGGAGTCTCTGTTGGTGCAGCAGAGATGACTAGGTCTCCCCACTGGTGTGTCAAGATCTGGATGTATGATGACATGGTGACCTTAATGATCCTTGGACAAAGGACAAAATCCCTGGAGCAGAGTAGGACAGAAGGCTGATAACCTTCCCCCTCCTCCAGGAATTTCCCCAGTCTATTTCCCAGTCCCCATCACAAAAGTCTTTTTTTAAGGGCCCCAAAAAAGGGGTGATGGGGTGAATAGTCCAGCCTCTCATAATTTTGTTCACTAATTTACAATACACCAGTTTATTTGGTTCACTGATTTCCAGTCTCTCACTATTCGTGTTACCAGGTATGATCTTAACACAGTCTTTGAATTACATCAGTAGGTCTTATTGTTTGGACTAGTTCAGTCATTGTTTCTCTCTCTCTCTCTCTCTCTCTTTTTAACTTTTCCAGTCAGAATTTGTTGTTATAGATTATTGTGATATTTTGTGAACTTTCACTCACTTTTAACAGTTGAGCTCACCATTAGGGTACATTTGTAGGGCCAGTTATTACAACAGGCCCTAGAAACAGCCCAGAAGGAGCGGTGCCTTAATCTGGTCCTGACTAGAGGCTTAAGACTTTTGAAATTTTTCACACTGAAAGTCTTGATATTCTTATAGCTGCTCTTTTTGTAGGAAAAATAAGTCTTGCTAATCTTATAGAATGAGAATTTGCAGGGTTTTTGTTCATTTTTCTGTATATAAATATTAAATCTGCAAAGGAAGACAATGATAAAGATGTTGTTATTGCAAATTCAAAATTCTATCTTCAGTAGTGTTCTTTCATACAATGCAACTCTCTAACTCTTTAATCTAATCCCCCTTGTTTGTAATTTACTATTCCCTTTATGATTATTATAAACCTGAAAAGGTATGCTATTTTTGAAACTCACAATAAACCAATATTGTCTTATTTCAAAGTCTAATTCAATTATGAACACACCATAACTTGTGGATGATTAAATTGCAAGTTGTGGGTGTCCACCAGGCAACTAGGTATATTAAATTTGTTCACCATCATAATTCACCTTTATACACACTATATATTTTCCAGGATCACTGAAGGATGTGGCTGTTCTGCCTGAGGTGCATCACATTCTATAGTATTTATGTTGCATCTCATATACAGAATACCTTTTTCAAGGAGACACCCATATGTCATTTGAACTTTAGTACATATTACATTCTTTTAATGAAAAACAGGTATAAGAGAACAAAAATAATTCATTCTGCAGTATTCAGATATTTGAATACAGCATTCTGAAATATGTTCATTTCCATTTTACAAGAACATGAACCTCTTGTTTATTTCTCCCCTACAAAAAAATGTCCATAGAAGTTGGATAATAAAGTATTCAGGCAGAAGTTTTGTAGAATAAATATAACAGCTGTTATATTTGCATTAATGTCCTGCATTACAATGTAATGTCCTGCATTACAACCTAAGTTGAAAGGGAATATACAGCATGGTGTAAAAACATGCAACATGACAAGAATGAGTTTTCTTTATTTCTCTGAACCAGGTGATATTTGAATTGTCCTGTGTTGAAAATACCTGCAGCTACATGACCTTGGAGTGTGGTCTCATTAGATTTCACAAACTAAGGAGATTCAGGTCTGGCTAGATGGGAGACCCCCTCTCCCCAAGGAAATGTCATGCACTGTGGTATGTAATACTGGTGTATGTTTAGTAGATGGCTTCTTCCCTTTGAATCAGTACCAAACCAGTCTCCCTAATAGTGTGCTTCCTAGGGGAGCTGTAATGTTGAAGAGTCCATCTCCCAGATGTAATGTGCAGCTGACATCCTGACCACATGTAGTATATAAGGACTGGATTTTCAAAATCTGATGTGCATACGTTAGATATTTGTCAAGTAAATGGCCACTTCCATGCTTACCTGGCCATTTGCACATGAAGATATCTCATTTGTATATGCAGCTTTGGGTGTTCCACACACATTGTGTGTGCAGTATAAGATCAGGCCTTAAAACTTCTTATAGCATCTTATAGCAAGAGCATAGTGTTAATCCTTAGCCCTTGGTGTTGTAGCCATATTCTTACTTATGTAATTATGTTCTGCCCACTCAATTCTCACTGTTAGTTTCTACTAAAAACTTCTGTATAATATCACTGACACAAAGTGCCTGTCATAGTCTACCTCCAAAAGGCAGCATTTCAGGGATGGTTGAATGATCCTTAATTATACAAGGCCAGATCTTCTGTTCCATGAAGCCACTTTGTGCCTCTCTAAATGTCTAAGGGCTTGTCTATACTACAAAGCTAGATTGGCTTAACTACATCACTTGGGGCTGTGAAAAATGTCACACCGTGTGCAATGTAAGTAAGCCAACCTTAACCCTGGTATAAATACTTCTAGGTCAATGGAAGAAGTCTTCTGCCAACCCAGCTACCACCTCTCAAAGAGGTGGGTTTACTATAGTAATGGAACAATCCTTTCTGTTGCTGTGGTAAGTGTCCACACATACATACAGCCATATGTTTCTGGTGTAAACAATGCCCTAAGTAAAGATAGTGATTCTTAATAAACTACGTTAGCTAAAGAAAACTGAGGAAAGTTCAGACCATTGGCAAGAGCAGCAGCAGAGACTGATGTATTTTTCTCCTGTCATTTTGCTGAGTCATGTACTACAACATGATGACAAAAAGCAAAGACAAATTAAAATACCATCCTTAATATACTGTACATGTTATCCAAGAGTTGATGATCCTCTCAGGTCTGACTGGTTCTATTTTAATAAAAAATATTGGTGGTAGAGAGGAATGGAGAATATCACACTGCCTGCAATTGAGCAGATACTGAACATTGTTAGCTACCCAGCTGATTTGTAGATGAAGGGGAACTAAAAGTCGGTGACATACATTTTGGCAAGTCTCTTTAAATACAGAAATACACCAAAGGGTGCTGGCCTACTTTCTTTCCTCTGACAGGTTAAAGACATTGGGATGTTTTTGATGTCTTCTCCAGAGAACTTAATATTTGTTTTATCTTTTGTTTGTCTTCTATATAATTGCACTGGATAATATTGGAAAGTCGTATAAAATTAAAATCAACTTCAAAATAGGGTTTGTTAATTACAGTATTTAACTGTTGTGGTTATTGTTTCCTAGGAGATTAATGAGGTGAATTATTGTAACATAATTAGACTACAGTATATTTAATCTCTTACATACCCTTGTGGTTTACTGTTGTTCAAGTATCATTTGAAGGTTAATTTCACTTAGCTGGTATATATTTGACTTTGGCAATACATTTTATATTGAAATATGTTTTTAATTATATTTGAAAATCATTAGGCAGTAGCTCTGCCAAAATTATCACTGTAAACTTTACTAGGGAAGGTAAGGACATAATAAATCTTACAATCTGCAGACACATACATACACAGGTTCTAAAAATTCACATAAAACCAAAAGTTAGCATACTCTACCTCTTGGAGTCTAGCAGAATTTGTTAATTGAATTGCGTGCATGGCTGGCCCAGAGAGGAGTGGGGGGGGGGGGGGGGGGAAGCAATTTGTCCTGTTTGAGATGCTCCCCAAACTGAGTGGCACAGAGACTTGATGCATGGGGTCACAGCGCCACTCAGATGTGGCCTGGCCACCCATTTGTCATGATGGAGGGGCATCTGGGCCAAATCTCAATGTCTCAGAGACCCTGTATGCCAGGTCATAATGCCTGGAATGGGGAGCAGAGCCCTACCCCATAAGATAGGAGCTGCTCCTGCAGGATAAATGTGAGGCAGGCTCACTCTCCAGCTCCCTTTCTCTTACCCTGCACCCTGGGGCCTCCCCTCAATGGTAATTTTTGGAAGGCTGAGGGACCTCAGTTTCAGATTTTGCCCTAGGCCCTCAAAATTATTGATATTGGCAATTATTGAATGAAGCAAATATGAGCATAAGGATTCTATTCATGAGCTGTAAAGCATATAATATTATGTGCTAAATTACAAGTCCAATCATCCCCTATCTTCCCCCCCCCGCCCTCCCCAAATGTTTTTAACTGGAGTCTTTTAGTATCAGTTAATTAATTCATTTCACGATCAGAGGCAGTGCCTCGGGTCACTGGAACTGGCAAACTGGCTATTTTCTGTGGTACCTTTCAGGGATTCTTGTTATCTTACCACACAGAGAATAAAAATGTATAGTATTATCCTTAAGGGCCAAGATAAAACTATATAGATTCATCAAAGCCTTCCCTCCTTTTCCCTGGAGCAATAGATCAGCCTGTATCTTCATTATTTTAATCCCCCAAACCTAGCTCCCTCCTCTTCCAAAAATGCACCCAGCTTCACTTTACATACATGCTTGCTCATTTATTCTCAGGATGACTTTATACAAAGAATGACAACTCTGTATTCCACACTCCTACAGATACACTGCCAGATTTGCTTACATGTTAGTTCCTATTCAACTTCAGCTGTATCATTTTCATACTAGTTCTAATCGTAACCAGCCTCTTGACACCAATCCAATGCTTTTCATTCAGTAATTCCAAGAAATCCTCTTCTCTCTAACTCTGCCTCATTTTCTGTAAACTATAGTGCTGGAAGGCCTTGGGGCTTTGGAACCTGAACAGCTGCCAGGTAGTGAATACCTCCATGCTGCCACCCAGTAGCAGCTGCATCTAGGTTGCTCTCCACTAGCCATGACCCACATATACCACAAGAATTCCCACCTCAAGTGGCCTGACAGGCAGAAGCTTCATGGCTCTTGATTGTCTTCTTGCTCCATATACATCCAAAAGGAGTTCCAGGAAGTGCTGAGGCAATAGGGTGGATTTTCTCTAGCTGCCACAAACATTCCTGCTCTTGAACTCTCCTGGCTTCAACCTTGGCTTGATTTACCTTGCTTCCTGAGCCAGACCCTGAAACCTGACTTGGACTCTGGTCTTTAGTATTCTCCTCAGCCTGGAACTTGACTACAAATGCCTCTGCTCTTCTTAGCCTCAGGTTTGGCCCCGCTCTGACTCTTGGTCTTGTTCTCAGGATCTGGACAGGTGCCAAGGAGTCCAATGATTTTCCTATAATTCACACTTGGAAAATTGTACAGGTGTGAATCAGTTTGGATAAAATAAAACCCTCTTCCCAAACCTTTACTCAAATCTGGAACCAAATCCAATATGAAACTCTGCTATGGTTCAGAAACATTTGCCTGTCTTTTTCCCTATTATTTTTCTTTTCTGTGTGACCCATAACTTTAGAACTCTAGCCAAGATCAGAAGTTGAAGTGCAGAATAGAGCTGGGTGATTTAAAAAAATTTTTTTTGGATAGTTTTTATTCACAAAAAAATATGCAGTTTGGGGACAAGCTGAAACTATTCACAAATTAGGCTCAAATTCAGCAAATAGTTTCGGTGGAAAAAATATAAACCAAACATTGAAAAGTCAAAACTTTTCATTCCAAACTTTCTACAGAAAACATTTTGATTTTTCATTTTAAAATGACATTTTATTTAGAAATTGATTATTTTTTTAAAAAATGGGTAAAAGAAACCACCTGAAAACTAAACAAAAGGAAAATACTGAAAAAAAATTGTTGTAGATGAAATGAAACATTTCACTCGACACAAAACAATTTGTATTTGTTTTGTTTTTCTCATTTTTTAAAGTTTTTCATTTTTTCTTCTCTTTTTCCTTGGTTTTTGTTTTATGATTCAGCCACCAAATCAAATATCAATTATTTGCTCAGCTCTAGTGCTGAAATACTGCAGAAAAGAGTCAAGACTATTATTGTCATATTTGAGCCCACAGGTTAGGTTTCTTGTTTAGTTCCAGCCAAATTTTGCAAACCCGAAAGGTCCAGGTAAATCAGCACCTAAATTTTTGGGTACTTAATCAAAATTAATTTCCACTTTCTGCATTTCCTCAGCCAGTACTGATAATGGGTTATCATTATAGATGTTTCTCACTCTCTTTTCAACAACAGCAATGACGGTCTTAGAAGACCGTGAAAAGAACTACATCCAGTATTCCAGACAGGATCTCCCCGTTGCACATTGCTAAAATAAACTTAACTTTATTTCTCTTCTATATACCTCGCCATGTAAAGATCCCAAGACCACTTTGCCTTTTAACTAGTATCAAACATTAAACAGATAGTTGTATTGTATTATATTATGCACATGATCATTTCTTTCGTTTTTTCTGTATCTGTACTGTGTTGTCATTCCTTTTCAACTATTGTCTGATTAATTTTGGTGCCAAGTCTCAATATCAACGCATGAGCCATTAATAAGACTATAAGTCTAATTTATCCAGATCACTCTGAACTTGTTTGCTCTTTTCCTCTGTATTTGCCGCCTTAAAATTGTGTGCCATCAGCAAATGTAATCACTTTTAATGTAACATTCTCAAGGTCACGACAATTGAAAATCACTTAAACTTGTACTTGTCCTACCTTTCCTAACAACTCTCTTGTTGTTTTCTACCTTATGCTGTCACAATTTTAAAGATACCTTCTGCTTTTACAGACACCTTCTGCTTCCCATCTTTAAATCCATTTGAATCTACTTTGTATTCTTCCTCTGAAGCATTCTCAGGATAGCATTTGATACTGTACCACAAAACAAATCAATCTGTTTTGTAGTACAGTATCAAATGCTTTCCTGAAATCCAGAAAAATTGTCCATTATGTCACCATTGTCTACCAAATTGGTAATTTATTCAAAGAACTCAAGCAAATTTGACAGGCATGACTTTCTTTTTTGATGAACTCCTCCTATGACTATCCCTTACTAAATTATACATCTCTAAATGTGCTTTAATAATCTTATGCCTTCCCCAAAACTAAATTCAGGATTATAGGTTTGTGCTTTCTAGGATCTTGGAATATTTTAAAGAGAAAAGAACTAAATTAACCACCACTTTAGTTCTCTTATACTCCCCTCCATACTTACTAAGCTATCGCAAATCCTGCCAGGGGCTTTCCTTTTCCCCTTACTACTTCCTACAGATGTCTTGGTTGCAATTCATCTGGGACTGCAGCTTTGTCGACATTTTATAGTTCTAATTGACTAATTAAGGTATCAGCTCTGGTGGAACCTTAGAGCCTTTTTAAGATTCTTCTTTCTCCAGTGAGTCAATGTGTTTCCAGCTTTCAGATGTGCGTGCTCTCTTCTTTTTGTGTAGTAATTACAAACTATAGTTTGTAGTTAAAGATGTGAAGAGTCTGACTTCATTTAGAATGTCTTAGCTTGTCAGTTTAAGACAGACACTTCTCTTTGTGTCTCATATCCTCCAGACTACAAAGGGGATAGGGGTGAGAAATACACAAAAGTATTGACCCAAGGGGAAAAGGGGAGCATCTTTACCATTTGCATTTCCAGGTTTTGATCAGGAAAAACAGTAAACTGTGTAATGAAATAAATACCTTACACTTAACAGTGACTCTCACTTCCAGGGTTGCAGAGAACATTAGTGAGAGAACCAGTCTTAGAACCCAAGACTTTTAACTCACAGTACTTTATGCTGAACATTAAACGACATAATTTCCTATTATTTTAACATAGCTATTTGGGTATTAATTTCCCTTTTATAGAAGGCCATGAGGTGCGTTATTTACTTAAGAGAGAAATACGGTGTGCAGTTTTGCAAAATGTTTTCATTTACTGAGGAACCCATCTCTTGGTTAAAATTCATAATCAGGCAGTTTTAAAAGCATCCAGTTCATCTGATAGGCTTCTGTTTCATGTAATCAGACACGTATATAGCTAAGCAGTTTATTTCTGAGATGTACATTGTTTACCCAGTATCAGGAAATCATGTATTTTGGAAATTTGCTAATGTTTACAGATGCTGATGAACTGGAAAATGGTGGTTTTGGAGCTGTTCTTGCATAATTGTTAAACACATGGCCATCCATTTCAAGTGTTGATATGGATATTACGTTTATACATATCTGTTGGTCTGTTGGGATCTTTATGCATTTTTCAAACTTGAATGCATAAACAATAGGCCAGAATGAGTAATTTAAGACAGCTCTATATTGAGGTGTTCCACCTGAGGATTGTGGCTTGTCTTCTGTGAGCCCAGCCTCATATGTTAGAAGAATAAGACAACCTCTTAGTCAGAGGAGTTAGAAAGAAACTTCATCTGTGGCCAGGTTATTTTATAATTGCCCCTTTGGGGGTGGGGGGTTCCTTCAAGTATCTGGTGGGGGTCAGTATTGGAGACCTGGATAGTGGACTAAGTGGACCACTACCCTGATCTAGTATGGTAATTTTTGTGTGTCTATGACTTGCTCCCCTATAAACCAGCTTTTAATTTGGCATTAAGACTCTCACTATAAATATCATCTTGTGTTTAATTAAAAGTTTATTAAATAAAGATTTAAGAATACGTAGGATTCTCTCCCCACCCCTGTATTTTATTTTAAGGAAGAGTTCAACAACCCAAGTTCCTGGTACAGACACTTACCATTTTTCTCTATAAAACACAAAGAAAAAATGCCATTAAGACGACTTGGGCTGTGACACTATGCTACCTCCTGCATCATTTTGATGGTGATAAAGTATGACAGAATGAACTTTACACTGCTTAGCCTTGATAATTGTCAAAATATTATACTGGCAATTTGTAATTGTTCAGTGGATGCATAAAGTTGAGTAGTGGAAGGGAAGGTATTTACAATATGTTACACTCCATATATTTAAAAAAAACAACATTGCTTTTTCTGGGGCTGTCCGTGAATAAAATTGTGTGTGCACATGCGTGTGTGTGAAAGAGAGAGAGAGAGAATGCGTGTTAGTGCCACCTACTAGTATGTTTTCATTAGGTGGCTGATCAAATGTAAAAGTTAGGAACGTGTATTTTGTACACATAGTAACCAGTTCCTACACTCCCTATGCCTGCTAAATATATATATATATATATATATATATATACACACACCTTTTTTATGACAGAATTTAAGGGATCTTAAATGTCCAGCTGCCGTGGTTTGCAGGAGGAATGAATCTTATATAAATCCTTGTGAAACTGTTAAAAATTTTCCGACTTTTATTACATTACCTGGGGTGATTTTTCATAGCAGAATTATTATCTCTTACTTTTATAGCACTCGTAGTGTGCAAGATGCTTTAAACAACAACTAATAACAGTGTGTTCCCACCCCAAAGAGCTTAGTCTAAGGTCCCAGCAAGTAATTTTGCATTAATTTTAAGCATGTGTAGTCCCACAGGCTTCAGAGGGATTATTCATGTGCTTAAAGTTAATATCTGTGAGAGGGTGTACCAGACCCTTTGAGGCCCCCTGGCAATCCTATCACACCCCACCTTGGGAACGGAGCAGTGAAGGTGCATCCTCCAGGCCTGCCTAGAAAGGCTGCAGGGAAGCAGCCAATCAGAGCCCAGCAGGTTGAGTTAAAAGGAGCTGCAGGGGTTGAGCAGGTCAATGTTGATGATTGGGACCAGAAGGGTAAAGGAGTGGAGAGCTGTGAGACTCAATGGGTAAAGAGACTGGGGAGAAACCCTGCTCAAGCAGGGATAGGACTGGGAAGCTTCCCAGGCACAGAGGCCTAGGAGAGAGAACCATGATTAAAAAGGGACCAGAGACTGTTACAAGATCTCCAGGCAAAGAGAAGACCCTGAGAAATCAGGATAGAGATGGAGAAACTCTCCAGGCAAGGAGGTCTGAGAGAGATCCTCCTCATGCAGGGAACAGACAGAGAATCCAAGAAAGTGATAGGACAGAGTGGGAAGCAGCCTAGGGAATGCATCAGGAGCAACTATTAAAGAAAGCTGCACGTGGCTGCTATTTGTAGGGTCTCTGCATTAGGACCCAGAATAGTGGGTGGGATGGAGTCCCTCCCCACCAGCTACTGGGGAAGTAGATAAGACTCAGTACTAGAAGCCCGAGAAAAGGTCTAGAATTTAAACAGGCCTAGAAATGGGTCTGAAGACCCTGGAGAGGACTGATCATTTGTTAATTGTGCTATCCCAGCAGGGATTCCTTCATATGTTTGTGTCTGACATGGCTGGAGGGCTGAGCCACTGAATACCTGCCTGACGAGGGCAACAGCCACCAGGGGGTGCTCATGAGGGGTGAGTGTGCCTTCTCACACCATTGTACAGCTAAATGTTTGCAGAATTGGGACTTCACTGCAAATGGTTCTTTTGAAGATAGACCTCTTCATCGACTCAGAGTCCACTGAAATCAATGGGATTCTGCATGGGCTCAGCGGTCTGACTGCAGGGTAGGAGCCCTTAGTTTAGACATGACTTATCAAGTGGGATATCTGCTGCAAAGAGTAGGGATATGAAACAGTGAGGAAGGATGAGATTTACAGCAACACTATCATATGGTTAGAGAGTTTAGATATTTGCACATCCTGATGATTTAATTAATATTACATTTAATTGATGTTTTTCTCACTTTTTATGGGAGCCATAGAAAAATCAAGACTTAGAGGGATTTTTTAAAATTAATTGGAAAAGAACAATAGTGACAATATTCTGCTTTCTGACTGGGATCACGTTTGTTCCCTTACCCCTTGGGAAACTAGCAATTTCTGGGGCCTGAAACTGAGCAAGGATTTCAGAACTGAGAAACATGGCGGGGTAGGATTCTCACCTAGAGGCAGACCTGCTCATTCTCATTATTTTCAGAAATCTGCACTAATTCCCGGCATATGCTCTCCATCATGGTCTTCTGGAATCAAAGAGGGAACTCTGTAGGCTGGAGAAGGCTTGAGAGGGAAAGGATATTTAGGATGAGTTGGTAAACAGAAGGATAAGGCAGAATAATGTCCTTGAACGCTGTATCTTTCACTTCCCACCCACCCCCAGGCTTTCTCAAACCACCCACATCTGCAACCTGATTAGTAGGGGTGTGGTTTCAGAGAGTCTAAGGGGCAACCCATCACAGTTCTTTAGCACTACAAGGGTTATGCCTGGTCTACAATTAAAATTTAGGTGGATTTAGTTATGGTGCTCAGGGGTCTGAAAAATCCACACGCCTGAACATTGTAGGTATGCTGACCTTACCCTTTGTGTAGATACAGCCAGGTCAACAAAAGAATGCTTCTGTCAATCTGGCTACCACCTTTCAGTGAGGTGATGTTCCTACAGCAGTGGGGAAAAGCCTTCCATCACTGTAGGTTGTCTGTATGCTATAGGGCTATGCCAACATAGCTATGCCACCATGGCTATGCCACTATAGTCCCTGTAATGTAGACATGTCCTACATGATACTATTCACCACTGTTTTATGGGGAATGACCTTTCATGGAGACCTTGTAAGAAATATAAAAACATTTCTAAAAAATAGATATATGACCATTAAAATGTTAGGAAATACAGGTTGCTCCCCAGAATAAGGAATAATAGAGCAGATTAATTGCAGGCAGGTTTTTCTTTTCTTTTCTTTATGTTTTGGTGGATAATCAATGTTCCCAATGGCTATTTATCTCCTTTTTACATTTTAACAAGTAATTCTACTTATAATTACAACATTTCATGATTTTGTAGAAAATTGGCACCTGCTGCATGTAGGATAATAGCATAATTCAACATCTATCTTAGGAAGAACTGTATTTTTTGCTAATTTTTGTCTGGAAATGTTTGAATTTTAAGCAGAGTTGCTTGCTTGTTAAAATTCACTGGTGTAGATGTAGAACAAATACAAGTTGTGACTTTTATTTACATGAAATTAAAAACTCCTAAATAGCTGCTGGTTCCTTCTATCATGGATGCAATGAACAGGTATCAGACCTTTAAATATTCAACTTCTTTTTGTAGACTGCTGGATTTTATCTGTCATTGTCCATTATGGAGATTTACCTAGGGAGGGAGAGACACAAACGTGTAACCCAGGATAAATTAGGGTAGGACTCATGTGGGGATGAAAATCCCTGTTCCTCATCCCAAATGAATTCCCTCTGCTGTGAGGGATGCTACAAATAGTGGGTGAACAGGGTGAATTTTGACCCAAAACTATTCATGAATTTGTGTCTGTTTTGCTGGATAATTTCGATTGAACCAGAAAAATAAAATCAAAATGTTCTGGTAATGTCAAAACAGAATTTTGTTTTCACCTGACTCAAATTTTTTTGTTTCAATTTCAGGTATTTTGGCAAAAGCCCAGGCCCCAGGAGGACTAGATTGAGAAAAATAGGGGAGGGGAGGAGGCAGCAGCAGCAGCTTCCCTTATACACTTTAACCCAATGATTAGGACACTCACGTTTATGTGGGAGACTGCCTATGTGGAAGACTGTGGAGAAGAGATTGGAACTTTACATTACAGGAGCCTTAGCCTTAGCCACTGGGCTCTGGGATATTCTGGTATTTCTTAATCACTCCTGTTGACGCTGTTCCATTTTTTATAAGTAATTAAACAGTCATTGGAGCAGGGATGTGAACGTATGGATGTCTATGAAGTGCTGCTGTGGGTAGTCCCTGGGGCAGGGAAAGTGCGTGACCATAACTCCGTAGCCTGGTGGTTAGGGTACTCACCTGGGATGTAGAAGACCCAAGCTGAGCAGGGATAACACACTTCCTACTGATGTTGTTGAAATTTATACCACCAGTGTCAAAGGCCATGATGTAAGATGCCACTGGATATATATAGATCCATGGGCCCCAGTGCTCCATAGGAATGGTTCTGAGAGTCTCTAGTTGCTTCTTGAGCCCATAAGCTTGACTAGCAGCTGCAGAAGGAGCTGCCTAACAGCCCTGATCACTTGTTTCAATTTCAGCCCAGGCTGTCTCTGCTCCAGTGGCATGGAGCCTCCATTACTTGGTCCTTGTGCAGGTGGTACGGATTTGACATGCAGAAATCAATGAAAACATTTGGGAGGTGGCATTGAGGAGCATGTGATTGGGGCTGTGATCAGCAGTCGGGGGCACTGTGGGCTGTAGTGCTGGGGTTAGGAGTTAGTGTTAGGAAGTGCTGTGGGGCGTAGCATAAAGAAACTTGGCACCTGCTCACTGGCCATGCTGTTTTGGTTAACCTTTCCTTTGTGAGCTTGCCTCTTAACTAAAAAATTAGCTAAGGGATCTGCTTTAGTGATCGTAATCCATGTAAGCACCAATGTGTATTGTGAAGAGTACTATAAGCTGTGTGTAGAGTTGCCATGTACGTACACTGTCACAACTCAAATTGCACCACAGATATGAAATATCCTTACATGTATGGAGTTTGATATAAATAATAAACTTAGTTCAGGGCATTTTCTGGGGACTGGAGTAGATGCAGGTGTGCTAGACAGTATGGTATGCAAGAACGTGTATATTTGTATCTCTCTGTGTAAACTGTACATCACTTATTCACCAAGTGTTAGTCTCCCCATTTTATAAATTAGTCAAGAAAAAGGTTGTACAAAGTCACTTCTCGCAGAGTTGTATGTTGAACTCTACTTGCCAGTTATGCTGACCCAAGACTTATCCATTGAGCCAGAGCACATTGCAGCATGGACATGCCAAATAATGTATACTTTGATTATTCTGTGTCTAGCCACACTTCCTTCCCACAGCCAGCAACAGATCCCAGGGTTCCTGATCTTTTGCATTCTATTGCAAATAATTGTATAATCTACTGGCAAAATGTGTGTCATATACCCCTGTAACAGCTAGTACACAGAAATGAAAAGAATTACTCCTGTAGCCCAAGTAATAGAGATCTGTTCTAACTATTTAAATGTCCAGCATTCAAACCCTATTGCCCTCTGAAAAAATCTTCTGGCCCTCAACGGGGGATACAGTAGAGCTAAAGTGGTAAAAGGGGTCTGTTTGAGAGAGGTGAGCAAGAGAGGAAACAGTAGTGAGGAGGCATGCCGATTAGGAGGGGGAGGAGGATAAGGACTGCTAAGGTCCCTCAGTAAAGAGGACAGAGTATTTTTGTCATCCTTAGTGTTCTAGGGGGCAAGTCCAGAGCCCAACATCCAGCCCAAGTAGCTGGGTCTGGTGTTGGGCAGATTCATGGGGCTGGAGAGGGGGATTCTCCCATCAAGACAACTAAGCTGCTGCAGAGCTGCTCCACAATGAATCCTGCAGTCCAACCTCCACAACCCATTCCCAAAGAGGTGAGAAGACTTGAACATGTGTGTAGCACTCATCCCTATGCCTAACCATGCCTGATTCTTGTGCACTTCCGGCATGTTGATCAGAGACTTCCCACCACCCCTGTGCAGACGCCCGAACACTCAGGGAAAGGGGCCAATTCCAGTGCTGGGGAACCTGCTGAAACCACAGAAGAAGGGGTAGGGTTTGCTGCTAAGTGTTAAAATAAAACCACCAAGGGACAAAGTTAGGGGATGGGAATTTTGTGTGTGTGAGAGACAGAGAGAGAGAGAGTTTGTGGCCTGGGGAAAATTACCATCACTTGCTTCATTTTTGTTTCTTGGAGATAGCTCTCCTGTGACTTTTAATTAAACTTCCCTTAGGCACAGGGACAGTGGTGAACTATTTTTCTTTCTTGAAGTTTTCCTAGACTGTCTCAGTTTTAATTACCTCCGTGGGATTTAAAATAAGCTTTTTCAAACCTTCATCAGATCATGTTTACTACAGAAGGAAATGACAAAGTAATCTGCAGAATATTTTCTAAAAACTCACAATTTTGTTTAAAGTACATTTGAAACATAGTCATGGAAACATTCCTCAGCATCACGTCCCAACAAGACCTTTGGCCATGTTTAATAGTGTTTCATTTTTTTTAACTGAATAACGTCTGTCAAGTCTCCACCCAGCACTATTCAATTATTGTTAGGAATATTATTGCTTTGAAATGAGACTCTGTGAAAGAAATAAGATATTGGATGGGCAGCAGAGCAAAGAGAATTTCTGAGCCGTTTGCATAAATGTTTTTCCAATCATAATAGCTTCAGAACTGGAGCAAAAGAGCTAAACTGTCAGATTACAATTTCTATTCATTGTTGCTTGAAACACTGTGTGTGGCAGGACTCTCATCAGGTTTATTTTGTGTTTACTTGCAGATAAATTCTAAAAAAAAAAAAAAAAAGGTAGCTTACACACTTACAATAATGTCATTCCAAAATATGGAATCTGGGGGCAGGGAGAATATTAGACACAGATAGATAGACATATAGGTCACAATGTGTTCATATACTGTTTAAGTAGCTTGATCCCAACTGAAGAGTCATTGTCATAAAGTGTAGATAATGTGGTAAGTCACTGAAGACACCCTTTCAGTAAGACAAGCTTGCTATATGGAAGGGAGTGTGTGAGGCACGAGATGAATAGTGTAGTCTCAGTAATTTCCTGTTATTGACTGGAGTAGTGCTGGCAGGTTTGTTATAAGCACAGTCAAATTGAAGTAGGTCTTGGAATAAGGATAATCATGTAATGCTTGGAAGAAAACACATTGTGAATCATTTTACTGCTGAGAAGTGCCCCATACATAGCAATGAGCCCCTTTGCATAAAGTGCTATTCTGCTGACTGAACTGGTGTCCGTTTCATATGCCTGCTGAAGTTCTAAGCTACACATAGTGAAAGTATCTTGTTTTTAAAATAGTTTTTTTTCAGCTATGCCCTGTCCAGGCACATCAAAACTCATCAGCACCTACTGTACAGTTGGAGCTAAGTTTTTCCATTTGGGGTTTTTTGTATAAATCTGAAAGGTCTAAAAAGAAATGGCTTCCCAACATTCTGTGTGTGTGTGTGGCTTCCCAACACTGTGTGTGTGTGAGAGAGAATCATATGGTAATATTAATACTATGGTTGGATTCAGACCAGTGATCTTTTTGTATTTCATCGAGTGGCTGTTTGCTATGGATTCCAGACAATAAGGAAGTGGGGTTAAAAAACAGATCAGCTTTTCACTGGTTCATTTATATGTGATCAGAGTATATTTGTTGGATAAAGAAAGTAGTAAACTCTAAAGGGCTAACTTTTCAGGCACCTAACAGTAAACTGCACATTCTAGCACATGTTTGCATGTGAAGTTATTCGGTTTTTTTGCACACACATGCATATTTTTCAATTGCAATTGCTTGTTTACAGATAGGTTTTTGGACATTCAATTGAGATGCTGAACAGAGACTGAATAGTTGAGAACTGTTTAGAGAAGAGGCAAATAATGGGGACCATCAAAGAGAGATTCAAAATAATGAGTGGCATAAAGGTAAATTGTGCGCTTCTTTTTACCCTTTTTCATAGTTTAAGAAGCAGGGGTTGTCCACTAAATGAAAAGGCAGTACTTTTAAAACTGATGAAAGGGAATACTACACAATGTATAATTAAACTGTACAGCTTGCTGCCATAAGATCAAGGACAATAAATTAGTAAAATTCACAAAATTATTTGACATTTATGTGGATTAAAAAATTGACACATATTAAGACATTTTTATGAGACACACAACTCACATTTAAAGGCATAAGCCAATCACTAACTGGAGTTAGGAAGAAACATCCTCTATCGGCAGGCAATTTCATATTACCCACACTGGGGTTTCTTGCACCTTCCTCTGAAGTATCTGTTACTGGATACTGTCACAGACAGGATAGTGTCTGATCTGGTATAGTATTACTTAAGTTCCTAAGAGTATGTCTTCACTGACGGCGGCAAATTCGACGCTGTCAGATCGATCTGTCCGGATCGATTAAGCAGTCAGTGAAGACCTGCTCAATCAATCTGGAAATTGACTTGTTAAAACCACCCCCTCAACTGGCGCAGCGCAGTGAAGATGTCATGCACAATGGAAGCTACAAAGTCAATCGGAGTTACGCAAGCTACACAGAGTAGCTTGCGTAATTCCTGTCAACAGCTGTGGAATTTTAAGGTAAGTGTAGACCAGGCCAAATAATTTTGTTATTTTAACTGAGCACAGAACCTCAACATGGTAAACAGGCTCTGCCTTCTCAGCTCATGATCAGCTGGAGTTTGTATAAGCAATCCCTACATCAAATACATGTGCCTTTTGACTCCTTAAAGGATCATTAGACCATAAAAAATCGTTGCCGACTCAGTTCTGACCAATATTGCTCCCTTTTGTCACATACCCGACTTTGTTCGAGTGAGCACATCTCACTGCACATTCTGATTAGAAAACCTGTATATAGAGCTAATAGGATTCTCTGATTATCTATGAGCGACACAGCATACTTTGATCACCTGCTTTACTTTTTTCATGCCTGACAAAATGTAGGAATATCAATCATATTTATATAAAGTCTGCATGAAAGCTAGGGGAACAAGACTATATTGTATTCCTCCCCCTCCCCTTGCATTTCTTGTTGTTGAAAGGGACATCATCACATGAAAATCACATTTGTGACAGAAAATTTTGCATCTATTATTGTTACAAATAAGATTACTAAAACTGAAAGAAGCCAGTTGGGAGATGGAGGATATTTTTTCTCCATTATTTTTAATTTGTTCATTTTATGTGTTTGACAGCACTTTGTGAATAGGCGATTTGACAATTTTCCTGGATAGCCAGTTAGCAGGGGAGAAGCTGGCTAACAGGAATACCTTTTATGAACATCAAGAGGGAAGCAGAAATACATTTGGTTATACAATTGGTTGGTTGGTTTTTAAAGGGACTTCAGGACAGCATCACGTTTTCAAAAGAGCTCATACCCCATTTAAGCATCAAAATAAGTGGCTTGGCCCTTTTGAAAACTGTCCGTGAGTGTCATCATGGAAGTTAGAAGGATGCAGAACATTTCAAAGTTCTACCCCTTTGTGTTTTAAAGGGAGGGTACCCAGAAAATGGAATTGTTCAAAATTGATCAATTTCAAGAAATTAAAATTGAGCATGTACCTTGAAATGGTGTTAGGGAGTTATTTAAGGCAGCATGTGTGAAGAAGGATGCTCTGATATAGTAGTAACCTGGCACATGGAAGACCCTGGGTTCAGTGCCTTGCTCTGCAACCTATTTCTTGTGAGATCTTGAGCAAATTGCTTAGTCTCTCAGTACCCCATCTATAAAATGGGGACAATAGCACTTCCTTACTTCAGAAGGGTATTGGGAGGATAATACATTAAAGCTTGTGAAGGTGATCATATGTGATGGTAACAACCCATGTTAGTATCTTAGAGGTTGTCTTGCACATAGAAGTGGTACTGTTTTAGCTACATTGGTATCATTAAGGCATACAATCCCCTAGTGTTGATGCATTGATTCCATTTATATGGGTATAGTTTATTGCTGTATGGAAAGGGGAATAAACTATACTGGTATAACTATATCCATTCTAGGGGATATATTTCTAAGAAAAATAATTATACCAGTACAAAAACTTTGTAGACCAGACCTTAAATAGACAGCATTATGTTATTATATACATAAAAGTTGGCTTACAGAACAAGACATTGGATGCTTGGTTGCTAAGCAAGATTACATTAATTGGTGAAAAACAAACTTTTCAGGTTCCCGATAACTAGTGGTGCTACAACCTTAAAAAATCTTGACAGTCTCATTTTGTTGCTTTCTGTACAAAGCACTTTCCATTCTTCTCAGCTTTCTCATGTCTATTAGGATATGTCTAGCCTTGTGATTCATCCGGTGTATTATCTTTCAAAGAAAGCAAAAGAGATTAGAGACTAGAGGAAAGGAAAGTGTTGAAAATGAAAGAATTAAATGAGACTTTAAACTGTATGAATATGGTTCCTATTTTGCCTCTGCAACACCAAAAGTATTTCCTGAAAAATCAGAGGATTCTGTATTTTATATATAAAACAGAAACCTTAATATCTCCACATCATCCTCGCACACTGGGGCAAGAGTTTCTCAACCACTTGGTCACTAGAGAGAAGAAAATCAGAGATAAAGTTAAATGTGTGATAAATCAAAAATAGCCCTGGCCCTTTAGGATTAGCTAATGGTTTGTGTTTTAGTTTTTTCATGATCATACTGTCTAAAGCGCAACTATTTATTTGTAAGTAATGACTTGAGTGAATATGGGTGTGGTTATACTGAGACAACTCTCAGGACAACACAGTGGCATGGACTGGTGTTTGTTTTTTTTAATTCACTAGTGATTTTTTTTGTATTAGTTTTTTAACCTTTTTCAGTAGCTGTTTGTTAAAGGCAATTTTTAAAAAATAGTAAACTTTTGAAAATGATGTATTTACAACTATTACGTTTTTGAAACATATAAATTATGACTTTGATCCTGCAAAAAGTTCTGCAGGGACTTGGGTCCATGTCCATGGACCTCAGTGAAAGATTGGCACCTAAATTAAAACCAGTTCACCAGGTAAAAGTCTTGAATTGTACACAATATTGCATCTCAAGAGGCAGCTGATAATTGGTATCTCTGGTAGGTAGGTTTATACCATTGCAATACACACACGTACTTTTGCTCTCATTTACATAGATAATATGCATACCCAGGCATAAAATAAATGGAAGACTTGCTGGGAGGGATCTTAAATCTGTCAGTAATTTATGCAAGCTAGCCTCAACCTCTCTCTCTTGTGTAATCAGGCCAAGGTGCACCATCTGTAGCTGTGCCTTTGAAACTGATATGGATCAAATGGAGGCAAGTACTGAATAACTGGCTGGTATTTTAAAGGGGGGCAAAAATAGATAATTTTCAATCGAAAGATGTTTGTTTAAGTATTCTGGTTTTCCCTTAAAGTTAATTCTGTAGCACATGTGACATACAAGTAGCAACAACTGCAGACAAAATATGTTAAACGTACAGGCCCCAATTCAGCAGTCCATCCCTATTTAAATACTGTGCTTAAATACTATTAAAATCAATGAGACTTAAAAACAAACTTAAGTGCTTTGCTGAGTAAGGATGGATTTAAGCATGTGCTTAAATGTTCTGTGGAACTGTAGCCCAGTAAACCTGGTGAAATTGGCTTTTTTCACTGCTTTAGAGAAAAAGATACTTTTTGCCAGTGCAGTTTTGAGAGTAAGGAAGAATAAGTCTCTCACAGTGCAGAGAGAAGCCTATGGTGAAAGGTTGAACTGTGCCTTCTATAATGCAAATAAAATTTTATAAATCTAATCCACACTATTCACTATTGCAGTGAAGGGAGTTTGTGTCGATGGTGGAAGAAAAATCCAACAACTGTCAAAAATAAGGTGTCTGAATTTAATATTCTTTCTCGTTAGAAATCAGCAAGCTTTTTGGTTTGTTTGTTTGTTTTATTATCATTTTTTTCTTACTTTTTATTAGTTGATAACTTTTGAAAGCAGTTCCAGAAAGGAATGAGTAATTGTCTTACTACCATGAAAACCCACTGCATAATAAATACCTGTTTATTACTGCTACTGGATTATTTTAAAAGGAAGCATTAATTATAGAAGATAGAGTATGGAACTAGGAGCCCAGAACTCTTGAATTCTAGTTCTAGCATTGCTGCTGACTCTGGCCTTGTCTAAACTACAAATGCTCTGACGGTATGGCTATATCAGTGATGCCAGGTTTTGGCAGCATAGCTATGTATATTACCGAGTGTTGCTTTTTCACACCCCTGACCAACAAAGCTATGCTGCCAAAACTTTGTAGTGTAGCCCTGCTCTGTATATCCACTGGACAAATCACGTAAGCCTCAAATCAGCAAAGTGCTTAGTCACTAATTTTTATGTGATTTAAGCACGTGATTCAGTTAAGCACGTTATTAAGCCCTTTATTGAATGAGGGCCTCTCTTAATTTCATCATCTGTAAAATAATATTTAGCCATTTACCTCATGAAGCAACTGTGAGGATTTAATTAATGCTTGTGTAACACTTGGAAAATGTTGTGGGGTTGTGGAGGTTTTTTCCTGAAGGTTTACTTAAGTGCAAGTATTACTAATATTTATTTTGTTAAGGCTCTTAAATTGAAATGACCTTCTGAAGTTAATTATTTGTTTTAACTGCACAAAGTTTGATTTAGTAAATTCACTTTTGTCCCTCAGTTTGAAAATGGAAATATAGTGCTAGTTCTTCTAGCGTTTGCAGTGCTTGCTGGGCCACCCAACAGCAGCTTCATCAGCACAATGAAAGGCCCTAAGAACATCATGAAATCTAGTTGACAACATGCGCCATTGGCTGATGGAGGCCACAGTGACAAAATGGGTCATCATGCAGACCCCATACGCAGAGATTGGTTGCACATATTCCTTGGCCAGCTCAGAAGCTGTTCAGCAGAGTCCAAAGGTGATGTGGCTGGTCAAATCCAGGAGGTCAAATGGGTGGATCAGTGACAAGGTCTTTAGCAGACCATTCATTGCATCATAGGATTGCTGCTGGCAGATTCCAATCTGGCAGTTGAGACCGAAATGGATGCCTTGCTGTAAGTCATGCTCTGGGGTGTCTGAAGATGTCTGTGTGCGGCAGGAGACCTGGATTGGTATGTAGCTTTTCCATCAGTCTGGCTGTAGACTCTGCAACAAATGTGTGAAGGGGCTATGTTGCTCAGAACTGGTAGCCATGGGATAGGAGAGGGGCACAGGATGCCTGAGATGTTACGCCTGGTTGAGTTCAATTTGATGTCAACCAATTTACTGTGAGGCAAACACCACCATACAGGCACACAGAATTCCACTGAGGAATTGCACAGTGCCAGCACTGATGTGCAAAGTGTCTGTGCACCTGCACCCCATGTCAAACCAGCTAATTTGCTGACTAGATTATTCCTGGTCTTGACTTTGACAGCAGTCTTTTTTTAGATGGTTGCAGAAAGCCAAAGAGTGGTCCAGTATGACATCATAGTTGACGAGTTGTGCCTCATGTTTCAGTTGTTGAGGAAGACGTCTAACTCACATTTAGTGCTTGCATTGTGGAGGTGAGACTTAAAACTCTCTCAGAGCTAGCAGGCCTTATTCTCTACCATTGCCTTGCAATTTCTGTAGTCATTTTACATCAATGCAACATGGGTGCAAAATGTTACCTAATCAGAAGAACAGAATTTTATACCCACTGTACCCCCATTTTGCAGCGGTCCAATAGTTCCAATAACTTTGGTATAGAAGAGTGGGATGAGGCAAGAGTTTGTTGATGAGATAGCGTCTCTGTGGGCTTGTCTACACCAGATTTTGACGGTTTTTACCTCAAGTTAATTGATTGCCACATTTGTAATAGCTAGTCTGGACAATCCCTAAACATTTGTTTCAAGGATGTTTTTCTGACCCTATGGCTGAGCCTAGGGTAAATCTCAAACTTCGCTATTCTGGAGCAGCTGTTTGGGGAGTGGCTTGACATATACATTACAAATGTGTTACTACCTTGAGTTAATTGGCAATCAATTAACCTGAGGTAAAAACTCTACTGTAGACACATACCCTATGTCACTGATTGAAATTCATCTCTTTTCTACTTCATAGGCTTTGCTGACATAGCTCCTTAATGGAGGACACAGCATAAATCGTTAGAAGGAATTTTTCTGCCAACATAGATAAACCACCTTCTGAATGACATTAGTTAAGATGACAAAATTACTCTTCTGTTGGCATAGCTGCATCTACACCAGGGATTTTACCAGTTAAGCTAAATCAGCCTAAGGGTGTGATTTTTTTTTCACACCCCCAGCCAACAAAGCTATACTGGCAAAACTTTATAATGTAGACTAAGCCTTTGCCAAAGCTCATAATGGTTGTCATCCTAACCTACTGAACTCACTGTGAAATCTTGGTCCCACTAAAGTTAATGGCAAAACTTCTTTTGATTGTATTGAGGCCAGGATTTCATCCATGTACTTTTAAACATACCACCTACAACATACTAAATGGACCCAGGTTCTGTTTCAGAGTACTGGTGTGAGAACTTTCTGAAGATCAGAACTCTTTATCATGTTCCAAGTCAGATACCCCAAAAATTGAGTCATCCAAAATCACTAGTCACATTTGAAAATCTTGGCCATAATATATATCCAGTCTGTTATCAATGGACGTGGGGCAAGAGAGTCAAAAAGGGGCAGTGTCTTAATATGAATTACAAATATTTTATTTATGGTTCTACTCTCATTTCAGGCAGCATGATCTAGTGGAAAGAGCCCATAATTAGGATTTTACTGTTGCCTGAATTCTAATCTTGGCACTGATAGATTATCTGGATCTGAGCAAGTTGCTCTTAACCTTGAACTAGCTTCCCCATACCAACTTTGTAAAATTGTGATCATTAGCTATCTTACAGACACATATCCATCAACACACATGCACTAGGTCTAATTTTGAAAGTGTTTCCAAATCTCTTACATGAGGGTCTCTTTGAATGACTACCCAGATCACTATTAAGTTCTAAAGGTTAATTGGAGGAGCTGCGCTATCAAGATGTTAACATATGAAGTACTTAGTCCTATCAGTTGAGTACCAAATAAAATTTAAATAAAGCTTACTGCATAGATAGAGACGATTAGTTAACAGCTAAAAAGGAACCCCTACTGTTCTAAAGAGGATATGTAAATGAAACTATTTCATAAATGCAAAAAAAAACCATAAAAACAATGTTCACACTGGGGATCTTATACATTGCCCCAGTACAGCAGATTGAACTGATTGTGAACAGTTTTAAAGAATAAAATGGGAATAATAATATTCACACATGAATAATTTTTTTAAAAACCCGACATTTCTTACCTTAATTAAATCACTAATCATGCTGAAGTCTACTTAATTAGCGTTCCGCATGTTCCTAGGAGTTTTGTACACCATGATAACACTCTAGTCTATGTAGCATTAAACACTGAATTTTCTCATAACTGCATTGTTAGTGAACTCTCAAGTTTTGACATTACTCAGAGGAGAAAAAGAGAAAGTAATTAATGAAATCTGCCTTTTGGAAGCCATTTGAGTTCAGTCACTTTCAACCACAAAGTACATATGGAAAAAAATTGTCTTATTAAAGAAATAGTTCAGAGTCCACTATACACGAGAAAAGAAAAGGAAATCATGCAAGTCGTAATGAGTTAACATGCATTTCATGTCAGTAGAGTCAGGATGACAAGCACACGTGTGACATATATCCCCAATTGAGTCCAGAAGCAAGAACTATAAACTCTCTGAGCCTGAATCTGTTCACTAGGGCCTATTTATCCTGCCATAGCAAAGTAAAGAGGCCTTAACAGAGCTAATAGTCACACCCTCTAATATAATACCACTACATGCTCTGTGATAGTGCTCCCTAAGGAGGATGTTTTTATCTCATTCTCATTTCAGAGTCTACAGATTGTGTTTAGAAAACTGCAGATAGGTCTCCTTTTATTTTAGCTGTATCTTCTGTTTAGGAATGGTTGGGACAACTGAGTAATATCCTCGGTGATGAGCATGCCAATGAGCATTTTCCATCAAAAAGAAGTAGTTAGTCAAAACATTCCTGACCCGATCTAATTTGAGCAAGAGGTGTTGTAATATCTGTATCTACCATGGAAATGGACCAAATAATGTGGTTACATTTAAAAAAAAAATTGTCGATACCGTTGTATTATAATTATCCACAGTGCTATTAACTTTAACATTTCTATATTTAGGGAAAACAGCCTTTACAATATATTGGAATAGCAAAACTTCATCACAGTGAATTACCAAGTGGTTGTCTATAAATGCAATTTTTGGAGCAAGCTTCATTAGAACTGTTAAGCTATATAAATACGTTGGAAATTGTAATAATGGCCATTAAATGGGTCACTTACATAATTATGTTTGAGACATGGCATAGCTGATTTGAAAGATACTACTGGTAATCGGCTAATGATGGAAAGGGAACATGAAACTGTGACTAATCAATGTCTTGGAAATGATCTTTGAAGGAAAATGCTCTGGGTATCCTGCAACTTCTTGCATATGGGTGGATTGCTGTGCCCATGCAGAGCCCCATTGCCCACTTTGATTAGTAATTGTCATGACTAGAGCGGTTGTGGGGCGAGGGTAAAGTGCCAGAAATTCTCTTATACCCTATTCATTAAAAAGAGCAGGGATAATTTTCTGACTGGCAGATGCTAGAGGGAATTTGTCATTTGGTCAGTTCTCATTACCATATATTTGTCTTCCTCCATTACTATTAGCAGACAAAAATATCTGTTTGACTTTTGTGCTGTCTGAATTAATGTATATCACTCTTCACTGATTAAAGCCTAATCCTGTGAGTGTGTGAGGGAGAAAAGACCGTGGTATAATTGAGGAAGGAAATTATGGCTAAATATACATGTCCTTAAAAGGCAGCCACCCATTGATTAACTTTCTGAACAGATAAAGGATGTAGAATGGGTTTATGCAGATGAAACTGATAGTAGTATATGAGCATGAGGTCCACTCACTTTCCAACCTTAAAGGAGGGAAAATAGAGACACACAAGTATAACGTTAAACACAAGTGTAACGTTAAATTCAGGTTAATAGAAATGTCACAAGTCAGTCTCTGAGAAAGTAGATTTTACTGGCTCAAACCAAAAAAAAAAAAACCCTTTAAAAATACTGTAATTCTTTTTCTTTTTGTCATGACTGGGTTCATTTTAAAGTTTGTTAAGAGACTGATATGGATGTGGCTTTGATATTTGGGCCAGATTGTGACCCTGTCCATGCACTTATGCAAGGCCCCCTTGCTCCTCTATGGTGGCTGCTTGGCCTGTATTGCGGATTGCAGTGTATACAGAAGAGAAGCCTTTGCAGCGCTGTTATTCCCCTGACAGTGCAGGTAGAAGGGGGATGAAGCTGTGGCTCACCCAACATCCTCTCCTTGATGCACTGATCAGTGCAGCAGGGAAAGTAATCTGTGCCAGGGAGCCCAGAATCAGGGAGAAACTGGGAATGAGTTTGTGATTCTAAAGGTAAGTCTAGACTGCAACACATGCAGACATGTCTGAGCTAGCTTTGATCTAGCTAGCTTGAATAACAATAGCAGTGAGGTCACAGCAGAATGGGTGGTAATACACGCTCTACAAGCCTGACAGGGAATCTGGGTAGGTATTGAACTGGTTACTGTGGACATACCTTTAGTCACAATCTATGTTCTGCCCCTTAGAGCTTGTGGCAAGTTCATAACTTAGTCTTTGTATTTTAGTTACTCTTATTTTTGTAGTGTTTCATTTTGAGACTAATTAATTTTGTAAAATATAACAAATAAAATGTTTTATTAGTAAAATATTCACATAGAATCCTCCTTCTCTTGCATTTGAGAATAAATCATAGGAATAATTTATTCTTGGATATCTTCATCTCCTTTCTTATGCCAACTTGAAAAGCAGTATTAAAGGTCGACATCCAAGTTTGCCATCTACTATGTAATTTCTGCTGTCATAGAATGAATCAGAGCAGCCCCTCTGGAGAAGGATCTTGGAAGACAGCAGTTTACTAGATGTTCCATTGTTTGGACATTTCCACATTCGCATTTCAGGCTGCCCTTCATTTTCCATTGTTGTAGTAGGTAATTGCAATGCCTTTGTGAAGTTCTGATGCAGATCTCTGTGACCCCTATCTTATATGGCATGGTGAAAGCCCAGTGGTCGGTTTGTAGGAAACGTGATCAGGTCTTGATTCTTGACCCCACTGTTGTCCCACAGCCTCTACCACTTGTCTTTTGGTGACAGCTCTGAGGTTTCAAGAGCTTTGGTCACTAACCAGAAACGGTTCCTAGACTTAAGGCATCATTAGAGTGGGTTTTGAGGAGCTTCAGAGATGGGCAATTCTAGGTTCATTATCGCTCAGTCATATTCACATATCGTTGTTACTTCTCTTCAGAGGGATGGTGATAAGAAATGCGTGACGAGTGAAACCAGATTGTCAATATTGACTTCAGCAGTCCTGTGACAGTTCTTGTAACGGTGTTCAATTGCACATTGACAAGTTCCGTATTGTCGCCTTCTGCCCATACTGGCATGCAATAGTGAGCTGCTGAGAAGGTGAGTGCCAAGATTGCTGTCTGAAAGGTGTGAGCAGCTAGTTTTGGATTACATTGTTTCTAGCCTTTATCTTGGCAGCAATCTTCATCAGATGTTGGTAGTATTGAGGCTGCGATGCAGAACCACTCCAAGATATTTCAGAAAATCCTTGTGCCTGAGTTGATGTTGTAGAAGATGACATTCAGGTGCTTCTTTGCATGCTGGTTGCTCAGGTGGAATGCAGACAGCTGTTTAATGAGGGTTTGGTCAGAGTCATCATAACCAATTATCTTCAGTGTTTTGAAGTTGTCTGTGATGATGTATTCCACTTTGGTGAAAGTGTTCACTTGCATGGCTAGGGAGAAATCATCCGCGTACTCAAATTTCTGCGACTGGGTCAATGGCATATCGTTGATATTTTTTGGATATAAAAAATGCACCTCTTGTCAAATGTGTGGGTGCAAATACCTAATGTTTTGTGAACACTGTATCAAGATAACATGTTTTACCTCTGTCAACCAAAATAAATTCCATCCTCAACACAGGCATATCTTGATTAATCTATCTCTTCCAGGTTCTGAGTTCGTAAGAGTATAAAATTAGTATGTGGGAGGCAAAGAAGATTCTGCTGAGTATCGTTCTTTATCTTTTTGACATATTTAAAATGCTTTGAGGAAAATGTGTGCTCGTGATAGCATCATTTAGTGCAGGGTTAATAATTAGACAGATTCCTGATACCTATCAATGTATTTATTTAGATTTTGACACCATTGAAAAATGCTCATAAAAGAAGTTCTAGGCATCCTGACAGTTAATTAGATTTACATTCAAAATATTGACCACCCAGCAGCAAAATATAATTGCATACAAATAATGAATTAACTCAGGCAACCAGTAAATCAAAACAGCACAACATCCTCTTTAACTCCTCCCCCTTCCCCCACATTGAACCCCAGAACATATCCTCAACCTTCCTCCAAACTCTGTCAGATAAATGGATGTGTAAAATGTGGAATCAGATTTCATTAATGTCCTCCAGGCCCCTGGCGTACTTTGGGGGATGTTCTTCTGGAGGGTTTGGTTCAACCAATTACACAGAATCTGTGCAAATCCAGATTTGGATTAGTCCAAACATTTGGGGGATGTTAGGTTTTGTTCTTGATAAATGCTCTACAATTGACTTTCAGCAAAATTAACATAGAGGAATTAACACTTCTAAGAAGTATTTTAAAATATTTTATACTTCGCCACCACAAGAAATATTCATCATTTATACCAACAAAAGATGTATTTAGTCATTTAGAAATTGTTACCAAATTTTTAAATGATTGATATATTGACTGAACAAGACTTCGGTGAATTTTTAGGATACTGATCTTTGAACAATTGAGATTGATCATAAAACACGTAGTAAAGCAATTGCTGAAAACAGGCATAGAATATAATTGGTCTGATCTTGTACTGCAGGAAGTGTCTCATTATTTCATTTTTCAGTTTTATCAAGTGAACTTTGAGACAAACTTCACCACATTGCTTTACATCAGGATAAGATGCAGCAACTCGGTTTGTTGACAGCAGGTGGTTTTGATGCTTCACTGTAAAAGATTGTCCTATCTAAACTGACTGCTTCTTCATGCCACACACAAACATAGATGGCAGCAATTTATTGGCTTCAAATTGCAGCAAAAACTCGCTATTTACTTATTTGACAGCAGTATTGATATCCTTTTGTCTGTGATCTTATTTACTTTGGGTTAAAGCCACATTTCCCAACTGCTATTATTTATATCCAAATTTAATAGAAGTTTAGTGAGGGTTTTTTCCCCCTGCTTCTCTCACTTCCTTCCAGTTCTTTCCAAATATGTAATGAAAGACCCTGTCCTCGCTCACATGTGCACAGATGTGGTGGTGGTGGTGGTAATTTTGTAGCTTAAGTGCATTTTAAAATTCCTAATTCTAATGTTACATTAAGGAAGGCTTTTTGCATTTAAACTGCATGAAGCCTATGACATAAACCATTCTCTGACATAAGCTATTTTCAAGGCTGTTTTACATCTCATCCACTATCTTAATTTGGTTGCCTCAGCCATCTCCTTCCCTGACATCTCTACATTCTTCACAGTAGCTTGCTGCCTTTCCTCTTCTATGAGTGAAATACTGGCAAACATTGCAGCTGTGTGCTGCCATTTTCATGTGCCTCGGGTAAGGTAATTTAGTTGAGGTGTGGGTAAGAGGGCCAAAGGATGCAGTCATTCATGTCAATGTCCTTCCTTGTCTGTCATAATTAAAACAACCCATGCAGCGAATTAATTGCTGATTCAGTAATTTGATTGAATATTGGAATAACTGTTTTTTTTTTGCTGTCTTCTAACATGTGTCTTATTTACTTTAAGTACTTATGTGGCCCCATCATCATGGTATCTGAGCACCATGCCATCTTTAATGTGTTTATCCTCACAACACCATCGTGAGGAAGGGCAGGATTTATTATCCCCCATCATAAAGATGGGGAGAGATGAGGCACACACAGATTAAGGTCAGAAGTATCCTCCATTAATTTTGGGTGCTCAAAACCACACAAGAGAAAGCAAGAAATTGAACCCCAGTCCCCAGAGGAGCATGTTATCCACTGGCCGATCCTTCCTCTCCATCTAGTGGCAATGTTAGCAAAATCCTAGTTTGTTATGAAATATTTTGTACTATGATCGTGTTGAAAAGATGGAGGCCTTGTTTTGCTAGGTCTATACAAAGATAGAGATAGACAGGGTGCCTCAAAGAGTTTGCAATCATGGCTTGGGGTTCATATGCATAGAGAGAGAATCTCCCTTAATGGTAAAGCTATTATGTTTGTCTTGTATGTGTGCTTGCTTTGTGTGAAAAGTTTGTTGCGCAGCATGGCAGTAATATCTTTTTAGCAGTAAAAGACTAGGTGCTGTATGTAATGTGTTTATCACTGATACCCATGCCAAGGTATCTGTGTCTGTTTACCTTCAATAAATGTGTGTTTGTTTCTGACTGTTGGTAGAGTAAATTTTAAGTTGTAACACACATTGTATTCTTTATGTACAGAAACAGATTGTATGCAAAAGAGCAGCATGGAGGGAAAAATGCTTGACGCATAAAACAGCAGAAAGAAAACCAAAATCAGTTGCATTAAAGAGACATTATTACCTATTAAATCATTCTTCTGAATGGGGCCAAACCCCAAAAGATATCATTTCAACAGGGTAGGAAAAAGGCAATATAGCCAGCTGTTCTTCAGCATACTGCAGAGGAAGGGGATATATGTTTCTCATATGAAGCATTCTGTAATCAGCACTTTTATATAGCAGATACATCGCATGCTGAGTTCAGAGCTACATTCAGGAAGCAAAGAGGCCATGTCAATATGCTGAGAGATGAGCCACAAAAAGCAAAGATGCAAACATGTGCGTATGTTACTTTCAAGTTTTCCAACATGCCATCTCTCTAGAGAGTGAGTGTGATGTTAATATTCACAGTATGCCCTGAAAATCCATTACAATGTACAAAAGAAGGAATTACCAGTGCAAAAGGTCACCAAATACAAGAAGTTTTCTTATGGCATAAAAGCCTTGAAGAGGGAATTCGACTGCCTTCCTTTACCTGACTCTCTCCCTCCCTCCCCCCGCCCCCCCCAAAAAACAAAAAAGTTGGATTTTCTTGCATTGTCCCAAATACATAATATATTAGTATGAGAAGAGGTGTAAAAGAAATGTGTGATATGGAAGAAAAGCTTATATTGTACTTGGTTGGACAATGAAATGCAAGTAGGATCAGTCAGATTATGGGAGTGAGTGTCAACATAAGAACCTAGGTAGATAGGGTTATCTGCAGTGTAAATAACTGAAGTATTAATGTGGAAGCCTGGGACAACTTTAGTATATTCTTCCTTTTTTCTGAAATATCTCCACATTTTCCTTTTACTGGGGGAAATTGCCCATTAGGATTTTTCATTCCATATTCCCCCCCACTTAACCTTCCTTCCTTTCTCAACACTTTTTATGCATATGTGTTTGGTACTTTCCCCTTGGATACCAATGGCCCTGTAGGAAGCTGGTTTGGAGCCTCCATGGCTGCAAATGTGACTCATAGCTCAGATTGGGGAGATCCACAGAGGGCAGTATTTTCAGAAGTGCTCATCACTGGTCTAACTCTGCTTCCACTGAAGCCAGTGATGACACTCCCACTGATTTCAGTGGAGCAGAGTTGGACAAATGCTGAGAACTTTAGAAAATCCCAGCCTAAAGTTTCAAGGTCATATTAAGATGCTGACATCCACTGAATTCCAGAGATGTTACAAAATTGAAATAGTCTACACAGTTCCTAATAGAGCCAGATCTCTAGTGAAGAACTATACTTACAAATCAGGCCTAAAACTCTTGAAAAGTAAAGAGTCTTCTGCATGATAAAGGGGCAAAAATGGCGGGCTTTTTAGGAATTCTCTAGGCAACATACTGCCTTTCAACTTTCAACACAGCAAAAAATTCATCTTTGGGCTTGTCTACCAGACTGAGTTGGAGAAAGGAGCTAGTTTTAAAGTGGTCCTGACTGCTGCCCCCAGTCTCATTTGTGAGTCATAATCCTCATCTCTTACTGCTTCCCAAACATATCCTTCTCAGGCTGAGAGATTTTCAGAACTCCTGCCTAACTAGTTCCTTGTATCTGGCCCACACACATCTATGGAAACCAAAAGCCCAATATTGAAAGTGATGTAAAGAAACATCTGCCAAAACAGCTTCCAGAAGTTTCACATAAGTAGGTTTCAGTGATGCCGATGGGCTGATCTCTAGCCTCCCAATTTAGTCACTACAGTGACCCTTAGAATCTCAGGTGAGATAGGGTTTTAAAGAAAGGAAAAAAAATGTCCTGGCAATGGACCGCAAGGGAGAAATGCCAGGAAGAGTATACAGCTTTGTCCATAAACCATGTTAATACTCGTGGAAGTTGAAGGTTCTGCTTTTTTGCATCCTGGATTCCTTTTGGGAATTTATAAAATATAGGGTTAGAGGGGGGGAACAGTTCCACAAGACTGTGAAGATAGTATCCTGAAAAACCACAGCCATATACATAATAATGAATTTATATTTGAATATAAATAGTGGTGTGTGTGTGTGTGTTTATTTTGGTATATAACATAACAAAACATCACCAAGGATTTCTGTAAAATTGATTCCACTTCAGAAAAAAAATTAAGAAAAGGTACACAGTCTCACATGAGATTTTGATATTTGGATGTGAACAAGAGTATTTGTAAAGACTTTTAATGGGTTTTCTACTCTACAGTCTCAGGGAGCATAAGGAAATGCATTACGCAGAGAAAAATGAAATGTTTAGTAGGAATTCTGCAGATAATGCTTTTAACAGCAACAAATGTTCCAGTCCAGGGCACAGAAACATCTAAATTTTTACATACATTACTGCATTTACTTTGACTATTTTTTCTGGAATTCTTCTATCCACAAAAGAGATACAAGTACAGGTGGTGAGAATGCAACTTTGCCCTTGCCACTCTACCTATGTGCCTCTGTTGTGACTTAGATGAGAAACCCCATTTAGTCCTTGGTTTCCCTCTGAAACTGCTAGCAAGGTTTCTGATGGTGAAGGGCTTTGTTTTTGTTTTTGTTTTGTTTTTTTTGCCATACTGAATACCTGTTGACTAAGAAACTGGAGGGAGCTCACTACTACATTTCATTCAGGCCACTGAATGGCCGTTAGATAGAAGCAATCTAGACTAGACTACATATGAACCAGTGAATCCTGAAAGTGAAAGGTTGTGTGTCACATCGCCAGTCACATGACAGGGAATAACGGCCAACCTTAGATGCTAATACTACCCTTTGGGAGCACTCAGAAAGAATATAGGAGAACTGCTCAACTGACTTCATTTCCCTTGATAGGGTTTACAAATGAGTTAACAATACCTCAAGATGGATGCTACTGAAGGCAGTTGATAGACATCAAAGAACCAGTTTGGGCAACTTATCTTATCTGTCACCATTAGGACCTCATCCGCCAGAAGAACTGGGACAGTTTCTATGTCATCTCCAGACCTAACTGGTTTGAGAAATGATTTGAAGTAATGAAAAAAATTCTTTCTTAAGAAAAGAGGGAATCCTATTGTTGCGAAGGGAGGCAGTGATAATTTCATCCAACAGTGGCGTAATTTCATCCAACAGTGGCGTAATTGCTTCCATGATGATATTTACCAGGCACAAGGCACATGAATAAAATTCACATATTGTGCCTTTGAGTGGCACTAGCTGAACTACAATCAGAGAAGACGTAATTTGTCTGGCATTAAGCTGAGGTTTACTACCATGAATGTGGACAGCTCAGGGCTTGTCTACACTTACCTCGGAGATTTGGCGGCAGTCAACCGGAGTTGCGCAAACTACGTAAAAATCTTGCGTAACTCCCATCAACTTCTGTGCTTCTGTTCTGTGTGCCCTCTTCACTGCACTGCACCAACGGGAACCACGTTCCCGTCGACGCAGCGCGCGCTACGCCACTTGAGAAGGTGGTTTTAATACGTCGATTTCTGGATCGAGTGAGCGGGTCTTCACTGACCGCACAGTGGATCCAGATAAGTCGATCTGATGGTGGTGAATTTGCCGCCATCAGTGAAGACAGCCTCAGTCTGGATGTGAACAACCTACCCTCAAAATAACTTTAAGGTCCTGACTCTCATTTCCATTAAGGCCACTTTACACTGTTGCCAGCATGGTGTAAGGTGGGTTTCATATAAGTGAGGATGAGGCCCTGAATCTCCTCACAGTGAGAAATACTCAGATCTGCCAGCAAGCAATGGATTGTTCATAACTCAAAACAGTTCCTCCTTTTTGAGATTTTGCAGTTATTGTGGCAGAAACTGTTCTATCCTTCCAGCATTGCCATGGAACAAGATTTCAAAAACTCTCAATGTGACAGTCGATCAAACATTGTATAACACTTTCACCATCATCACTTTAACCACCATCACTTTCACCATCACTTTCACCATCATCACTTTAAGTTAACTGAAGTTAAAGAGAACATTAGGAGCTTCTGTATCAATAGTGGAGATAAGACAATACCCTATCAAATCATTAACAGTGGCTAAATGTCTGTACAGTGTCATCTCAAAATGTCAGCTCCTGTCAGCCTCCTCAAGTGGACCATCAGAAGTACTCCTTCTCCCAGTGGGAAAGGGTGCCCGAATTGTCAGCCTGATAGGATTAATCCCCATCTCTCTAACCTAGAGAATGGATCCAAAGTGAGACCCACATATCTGCATTGAGTCAGAAATCAGGTGGGATAATTCCATGGCTGTAACGTCAGCCATGAATTTTTGAGCTCGTATGAGAGAATCAACACCTACTTAGACATGAGAATCAATCAGGATCTGGACATCTTCAAGGCACTATAGTGAAGTACTCACTGAACTCATGCAGGGATTCCTATAAGATGACATGTACACCAAAACTAATCCCACTGTAGCTCAATTCTGTGACCCTCATGCTGGAGGAGCACCCTCTGTTAAGATCTGTATTTGGGTTGGGAGACTACAGCATTTGGCTTTGGCTACAGCCAATGCCGCCATGCCACTCCCCGGTACTCCCTCTGTGCATGCTGAATTGAGCAGGCAACTTCTCGGCTAATCAGAGACTCCAGTGGTGTATCACCCCACCAGGTCTTGGATATACATACTAAATCAGAGCCCTCATCATAAATAGTTTTAATCATAGTAGACCACTGTCCTTGAATTAAATAGCATAAAATATAAAGCAGGGTCCTGGTTGAGTGCGAACTTGCACTTCTGAGATAATTTTTCCAGCATAGTCAAAGTAATGGCTGAATCTAGGGTTTCTTACTACCTAATCTCTACTGTCCATAATGACAGGAATAAAAAGACCACAGTCCACCCAACCACTACTTCTACCGCACACTGAACCCATATTCATAAATTATAGCAATGTTTCCCAGCCCTTTAAATCACCCAAATGCTTCTATATAAGAGGTAGCTGGATGCTAGCTGGATGTCCAAGCACGGACCTCCAAGACACATGACAACTGCTATTTGAAAAATGGTGGACCTGATTGTCCTTTACACTAAGATCTAAGGAGTGTAAAGGGGCCTTAGTGTAAATGAGAATGAGGCCTGGATTGTTTACCAGGCTCCTACTGTTCCCTCACTCATCCATTCCCCCACCTCCCATTTGTGATATCATCTCTTGATTTAATTATTCTTTTCCACTCATCTGCCCTAGACTTGTACTTTTGTTGATGTCAACTTCAGTGACTTCCCAGGAGACAAGCCAAAGTTGCCAGCTGCACCCATTTTAAGGAAATAAATAAGGACTTTAAGCTTTTTTTAAGAAGATGAATTAACAGAAGCGTACATAGCTCATTTATTATATTAGATATTCCTCTTGACCTAGACAGTCTGCTCTGTGCCCTTTTGTATGGATTTTCACTTTTAAATTGCCCTCTTGCCCTATTGTGAAAATGACTTTGTACCAGGAACACCTTTTTTAAAAACAAGCTGAGATGAGATACTATGAATAACGGGGGAGGAAGGGAGGCATTACTAACCACTGATGCTAGAATTTCATAAATATCCTTTTCATAGCGGGCACAGTTTTTGTGATGAGGGTCATTAATATCATTATTTCTATCATCCTTAATGTTAATTAGTTTTTTTCAAGTCAACATAAAAACCATCCTAAATGTCCTTCTTAAAGCTGATGCAATTTCTGACCAAGGAATCGTATCTATGTGCTCTGTGACAAAAACACTGTGTAAAATATAACAGCAATTTCAAGTGATTTAAAACATTTGTATGATTTTTAATCATTAAAGGAGATGTAAAAACATATTTTATACACAATCTTTTATCTTACATGTATTTTTATATTTCTCCATAGCAATGTATTGCAATAGATATATCACCATTACCATAGACATTTATAGTGCCATTAAAATTCAATGCCACCATAAATTTATGCTGCTTAAAGTGTTGACATTTGTAACAGCTTCCACAAGGACATATTTTATATTGAAAGTGAAACTTGCAGTTGAAACTTTTATTAACAAAATTTAAGATACAGGCAAGAAAATATAGGCTTTTCTGATTTAATCAAATCCAACATTTTGGACAAGACAGCCTGATATATGCAACAGTTGTTGATTGTATGTGTTAGAAGTGTTTCATCTTGGAATCCATGAGTGTGGCATTAGTAATTTACCATGGACTAGAAAAGTTAATACTGCCAAAAGTTCAGATTCCTGGTAGGAATGGTAAAATATGCGTGTGAAGGAGAATTAAACTCTAGATTGTTGAACCAAACCATGTGGAATTTGTGCTCTCAACTGACCCTTGAAAATGGACATGCCCTACATAGGACTGAACTTGAAGTGGACAATAAGTCTTATGCAATCATTTTTTTTAAAAATAACCCATCCTGCAATCGTCACTTAGGCAAAAAATCACAGTGTAGGGCCAGCTTCTTTGTTGGTTCATGTGGGCAAAACTCCAGTCAAGTCAATAGAGTTGCACCTTTTTGCACAAGCAGAGGGTTTGGTCCAGAATCAGTAAGAATTTTGCCCAAATAATGAAGTATTGGGGATTTAGCAACCCATAACCTACTCCCTCCCCTGAAGAATAGCACAGCAAAGTGGCAGAAAGTAAGGTTGTGTCCAGGCACTGTGTATTTTCAGGAAGTCAGGAAGGGTGCAAGGAGACTCTTCTGCCACCTTTTGTGCTGTTCCACAGCAAACAGAACATAGGCCCTGCTTCCTCCTCTTACCCCTCTGGTGGTAACTAAGGTATGGGATCAGAATAGGTCCATGACCACACCCCACCCACACATGTACTCTTTCCAAGGGTGATGGAGCTGCTGTTCTAGTGGGCACTGTCCCAGAGGTCTCTCATATTAACTGTTTTACTCATGGAGAAAATAGAATGCAGAGTAAGTATCACCATGAAATTGGAGTTCATCTGCAAATGAATAGCAAGTTTATTTTTCTGTTCCTGAAATAAATGCCTCTGCTTTTGGAAATAAATTGCAATGTTGAAAGAAACATTTATTTTGACAGTTTAAACTGACTGCAGTAATAGTCAAAATCGCCATTAACCTTTATCTTAATTCAGAATCGGAATAGTTTATATGTAGGTAAAACACCACTGTGGGCCAGATTCACAGAAGCTGATAGAGAGAGGCGTAAATGACATTTCTCGGTGCCCTCCTGGATTCCCAACTCCAGGTGGATTCTGCTTCAGATGAGGGCAGGTGTGATTACCATCATAAACCTCTGTTGGGCCTTTCTACCAGGGAATGGGTCTGTAGTTTGAGTTGATGTTCAGAGCTCTGGAGAACACCTGCCAGTACAGTTAGCTGCCTCAGAATAACCTTTGCACTTTGGATGTGATGATTGTCTGGGCAGAATTGTCCACTTTTGGGGTTGTTTCTCCTGATGATGGGGCTTGCAGCAGCTATGCTGCACCACAGCCTCTCATGGCAGACTTTTCACTTCAGGAGGTATGAAAGTAGGTTTACATTGATCGAATCCAGCACAAACTTGGGCATAATCTGGCCCAGACAGATAGTGACTAAGCATGACAGCAGCTCATGACTCTTTGAAAATCCCACAGGAATTACTGTTGTTGGTCAGAAAAGCTGTCAAGTAATTGCCAGCTCTCTGAGCAATTGGGATGCCTGTTGGGGAATTTTCTAGACATCTCCAGCTGCAGTTTTTGCCTACTATCCAGGGGGAAAACAGCAGAATATAGTAAACTAAAATATTTTTTCTCCTCATACAGTGATTACAACGTGGAAAAGACAGACAATTGAAATTTGCATACTTGCATACAACTGCTGTACTTGTAACCTCTGGACAAAACAGTATGAATTGTCAGATTACTCCTTAGTACAGCTCTCTTATGTGGTACCAAGCAATCAGGCTAGATTAACGATGACTTTTCTCAGTTGCCTGTAATATCTGTCAGTGGGGTCCCATGTCCCCATGTAGAAATGTAGCAATCCATAAGAGGGAGGTGAGAAAGTCATGAAATTAAAGTAAGTGAAAGGTTGCAGTTAAATAGTGTTCTCTTGTACAGTCATAATTGGACTTTAACATTTTTATTTTCATGGCACAGATTTTCGAAAGAGCCAGTGGCACTAATATCAATCTGTTCTGAAGATAAAGATTGGAACGTAGTGATAAAACGTAGTACAAAACTATAAATGTACTATAAGCTAACACATTATTAGTAAAACCTTAGAACTCCAGTTTTGAGTGCCTCACCAGCCATTTTTATCATCATTGTTTAAATTGTAATGTTTTGGGGCATCCAGCCATGTGATCTTGGTCTGTGATCCCATCAGATCTCACAAGCTAAAAAAGAAAGGAAGGCCTTTAAGGAACACCTTGCTATTTCAGAAAGTAGTTCTTATGAGACAATAGGTAGGATTTTTCACTCAAAAGCAGCCGATACTGTACCTCTGCCCAGTGTGGTATTACGACATGCTGTTCTGGAAGGGCCTTCAAAGTAAAAATTGAGAAGCCCTAATGGCTTGTGATCATTAGTAACGCCTTTCACTTTTCATAAAAAAATAATAGGGATGTTAGCAGTGGGGTTCTGACTGAATTATTCCAATGTATATTATTACTTTTTACCTACCTAAATGTATACTTCAGTTTCAATTGAAAGTAGAGTTTTCCTTCACTTTCTGTGTGTATGATGTCGCTGTGTGCTGTTAGACATGCCCTTTTTCACCTCAGTGCTTTGGGGGTAGCACTGGTCAGGAACTTTTCAACATGTTTTTTTGGTTGAAAAATGCAGAATTGTCAAAACAGAAACTGTTTGTGAAACAGGGTCAGTCTCGACAAATCTCCCAACTTGAAAATTTTTTGAAGAAAACATTTCAAAATGAAAAATTCTTATTTTATGGTTCGAAATTTACTTTTTGTTTCAAAATGTAAGCTAATTATATTGCAGAAAGGTTTAAAAAGATCTAACTCAAAACAAAATATTTCAATTGACCTGATTTGGGGAATATTTTTCTTTTTAATTTCATGAAAATTTTCAAGATCTTGGGGGAGGAGGGGTTTCTATCCCAATTCAGAACAGGACAGGGTTTTTTTTGTTTAGTTTTTGTTTTTTAATTTTAAAAAATATTTTCAGGATGGGAAAACAGGTTCCCACTTAGCTGTACAGGAGGAGTGCTTTCTAGTGGTGAGTGAAATAAATCCGATTGCTTTGGCATTCTTTAGATGGCAGATGCTATAGAATTGCTGCTGTTCTCTTTTCGTTTTCAACCGTAAACACTATGTGTATTGTGTTTAGAACACTTTCTCCCCACCCCCTACTCATTTTCAATCACTTGACTTCAAATCAAGTTGAACATGATTCACAATAATAGAATGAATAAACCTAATATTTTACTTCCTTACAGCATACAGAATACCTAATCAGTATTTATGGTACATAGAATTTATCACACTCATGAGAAGAGACTTTCATAATTCATTAGTGTCGTCACCTTGCTTGAGTTATAAACTGTTCATTTCATTCAAGAGATAAAAATCCATATCCCATGAGTGCTCATTATATGCCTCTTCTATGTAAACGTATTCATCTGCTCAACTGAAATAAGCTTGAATGATAAAGGCATGTCAGCAATCATTACCGTATAAGGATCTCCAACTGTGTGAGTCAGCAGGACTTTTTGGGCTGCATGAGTCCTAAAAGCCCTCGGAAGCTGACTCAGATGAAAGGCCTAGGTATGGCTCTCAGGGGGATGGAAGAGAAAAAATTAGCTGGGATGTGTTTTAGATTGCATCTTTCTTAACCTACAGTTACTTCTAATGATGATAAATGATGCCAATGAGCATTGAAGTTGTGAGGGGGCCTCAGACACACAGTTGTTTTGTTGGTCTCACGGGCTGTTGTAGGAGACATGGGAAATCTGCTAAAGAGCCCCAGGATGAAGTTACCTGCTAACAAGATGTCTTCAGGTCACACGGCTCCTTTAAAGTTCCTGTCTGATTGACTTGCATTCATTCTGCCAGTGGAGAATCTTCTCCCTACTGCCCCCATTCCTGTGCCCTAATCCTATAGGACAGGAGGTCAGGGGATGTATTGCTCATTTTGCCTTGCAATGTAATTCCCATATGCCCAATAGACCTGTAGTTCCACTCACTCCTTGAAAGGGGGTGTTCTTGATGCAGTGTTATGTGGCAGTTACTGTGGAAGGAGGGAATATCACCTAGGAAAGGGGAACAAAATTTTCAACTGTGAACCAAACCAAGTCCCCAGGACTGTCCAAGGCAGGTTTTTGCCAAGGGTGCTTCCTGCTGGATAAGGACTTACGTAGTTTGCTGTTCTCTTTTTCTGCTGACTGAATGCTTCTAGAAACAAAATGCTACATCTCAATGGAATTGTTTTATGAGTTCTTGGTAGAAAAGAGTGGTGTTTCAGGGCAAGTATATTGGACTGAGACCTAATGTAAATGAACTGCATCAGATTCTGAGTATTTTGTCAGTCTTTTAAAGATGGATTGTAAGGATTAGCACTAGTGGGGAAAAAAATCTGTAAATTTATACAAAAAAAAGAAATTGCTTTCTACGTACTAATTACAATTATGCATTTCTGTTTACACATTTCATTAGTACCAAAGTATTTGTTATATCCCTACTAATAAGAAAGAAATCATAACTCATTTTAGCTATGCCACAAAAAATGAACTAAAAATATGAGAGCGTGATTGCTGTCAGCAGGTGCACTAAGAATTATATCTTTTTCTGATAAACTGATTATTTCTCCTGTTTGTATTCTAGAGGAAAACTCTATTTACCATAACAGAACATCCCAATTTAATAGCATAGATACTTTATTCATTATCATACACTTTATGTACAATTAGTGGAAAATATTGAACTGCTAAATCATTTAGACTTTATGGTTTGTTGAAGTCTGCATAATTGTAAATGACAAAATAGTATTAAAAATAATGAAACACAATTCATGAAGTGTAACACTCTATTGTATCTACAAAGACTCTCCATCTACTAATAGACTTACGTATCCCCTTTACCAAAATCATCTCTTGAGGATAACTATAATATTTGCAGATATATTTCAGAGCATTTTAACAGGCATACTGGACAAAGTTGTGTAATACTGTATTGTATTAGGCATTTTGTAACAGTATAAAATGATTATAAGAGTAGCTCCCTTCATAATATACAGTACTTGCCATATTCCTCACAGGTGGTACAAAATTTCAGGGATTTTAATATATATTTCTGTCATAATGAGACATGATGTAATATAATATGAACTCAGTTATTTCAAAATTAACATGCAGGTTTTGCATACAAGATAGGAAATAACCATTGCCTAGAAATGGATATAAAGTGGCTCCACATAGGAAGCAGCATTAGCAACCAATCAGCAGCATTATCAGGTGTTCATCTTAATGTTGTCTTATTCTTTTTTGTTTCAGTAGGAAGACATTTTAATTTTTTTCTGCATGAGTAAATAGAAATGAGTGTTTTCAAAATAATACGAGAAAGCTAGAGTGATCATCTTTGTCTTAGCACTTCACTTATGTCCTTTTCTAATATTTTTGCACTGGCTAGTTTTATTCATATCAGCTTCATGAGATATCACCTTTTCCTCATCATGAGGAATGTCTCTAGCACTAATGCTGTTACTAGTAGAATGACCTTTTTTTGCACTTCAACGCTCTCCCTTTGTACCCTAGTTTAGGGCATCACCTGTGGATCTGGCAGACTTTTTTTATCAGGGACCTAAGATATACCCAGCACTTGTAACCTGGATGAGTTTTCTTTTGTTTTTTGTTGTGGAATGGTGGGTTTAGGGTTGGCTCTGCCTCCATTTCAAGTGAACCACTGTACGAGCCCTTTGAGAGCTCTATGCTGTAGGGCACTGGAGCAAAATGTTACAGCTGGTTAGATCCAATCCCAAAGCAAATTTCAATATTTTAACATCTGTTTTCATTTCAAATCAGGACAAAAAATATCCAAAGATCAACATTACCCAGAAAGGATGTTTTCAGTTGAAACAAAACGTTGACATTCCCAAATTGAATCATTCTGTTTTGGTTTGTTGACCTGAATCAAAATGTTTAACTTGTTTCAATGTAAAACTCTATCTGCCAGAGCTGCCTCAGTGCCTCACAGGAGTTATAGTTCAGATGCTTCTTGCTTAGAGCTGGTCAAAAGTTTTCAGATAAATAGTTTATTTGCTGAAAAATGCAGTTTCTGTCAACCCAAAACTCCTTGTGAATTTGACCCAATTAGTTTCAGCTGGGGTGTTTTTTTTCAGGTCAGAAAAAACGGTTGGTGTGTCCATCTCCATCCCTTTGTAACCTTAGTGGTTTAGGGCACTTGTCTGAAATTTGGGAGACCCAGATTTGAATCATTATGCTGAGTTAGGAACTTGAACTAACATCTCCCCCCTCTGAGCTGAACAGCCTACCACCAGGTTATAGGATAATGTGGGGTAGGCTGCTCTCAAATTCTTCTGTTCAAGCAGTTCTACTTGTATAAATAATTAAACTTTATGGGGCTGAAGAGACAGAGAGAGAACTCTATAGAGGTAGGAGATGTGGATTCATATCTCCTCTCTGCATGATCCAGAGTGGGGATTCAAACCTGGGTATTCCATATCCCTGAAGGTTATAAAAGGATACACTTTTTTCCTCACACTTGGCTGACATATTCTGATCATTTTTGGAACCAAACAAAATATTTTTTTCTGACTATTTTTTGTGTTGGTTTGCTGGCTAAATTGAAAAAGCAATTATTTGCCCTGCTCTACTCTTGCTTTCATTCTTCTCTATAGGCTGAGTCCCTGCTTCACCCCAATACACTGCAGTTATTACAGCCATGATGCATCATAGCACTTCTGAAGAGGAGAGACTGTGATTCAGCATGGGAGATGTCCAGCCTGGGAGCTTAGCCCATAGAAGAGAATGGGGACGTTGGGTACTTGAATTACAGCTGCCACGAGGCACCACAACTGCTCAGGAGGACACACATGAATACTGACCTGATATGAAACAAAAATTCATTGTGATTTCTCTTGACAGAAAAATGAAAAATTTCAGCAAAATTTGAAATTATCCCACCAAAAATTTGATTTTGTGGCAACTGCATTTTCCATTGGAAAACATTTTAGTGGTAAATTCCCAGCCACTAGGCATATAGACTGGGATTTCCAAAATGAGCCAAGGAGAGTTAGGTATCCAGCTTCCACTGAACTTCGGTTTTAAACTCCCAGCCGTAACATTAAGTAGTAATAGATGAATAACAGGTTGAAGAAATACAAATTTGACACACTTGAGGAAAGTATTTACTATATATTTTCAGTTCAATTTGGAATTGAATCTAATACCATCAACCACACAAAGAGAATTCTTTTATTTTGTATACGGAGCTTCTAGTATCTTACTTGAAAGAGCAAAACAGAAAGAAATGACATTAAATGGGACATGAGGGGCTAAATTGCACTGCACCCACCACATGTGAATTAGTAGTAGCTGTTCTAGCAGCAACACTACAATAGCACTGGCTGTGCCTCTTTATCTCCTTGCAGTGGGACAGATCTTGAGAGGTTCAGAGATCCTGCATCTCCCTCTAACTTCAGTAATTGTTCAGCATTCTGAAAAACTGGCCCAGTTGTTCTTTGATATTGTAGAGTATCTGACATGTACTCAAAGAAATATGTAAAGCACTGAATATGAGCATTAGATCTCAGGATAGACCTGCTTTATCAATTTAGGGCAGACTCTTCATATTATATTAATGTAATTTTTGGTATTTCTCAGTTGCATTGTCTGGTCTAAGCTTATACTGAAGAAGAGTCCAAGTTTTAATGTATGTACATATATATTAAAAATGGATTTTAGTAGTAATAAATGAAGAATCAATCCTTGTAGGGCATTGAAAGTTGTCTTAACTAATCTCACACTATTCATTCAGGCTGTCTAACATCTGCTGACTAATTGATAACTAATTCCCTCAATTTGTGGTTCATCACTTATTTCCAGCAAAAAAAGCTCACACCTGGCTGTGTGAATCAAAAAGTCATTATGAAATCAATAAAGATATTATATCCAAAGCTTTTGTGTAGGGTAATTACATATCATTGCATGTCTGCTAGATTCTGATTGGCCCCTAGAAATAGAGGTAAAACTTCTCCAAATGGAGTCACATATCACCAACGGTGTTGATGTATGCCTGTATTGTCATCAAGACCTGTTATCCTGATCAAGACCAGCCTCCTGCACAATACTTACTGACCATCTGTTCCTATTTAGAGAAGAAAACAATTGCCAAGTCGGGATGCGTATAAATATTTCACTATGCCCACTGACCCCTATGACATACCTAGTAGTGCACCATATGTGACTTTAATGTGATCCTCCAGGATGATCAGGATAGGAGTGGTCATCTTCCACCACATTCTTCACCATTGGTATTTTTATGTGCACCTTCACTTAGTCAGAATTTGGCCTGCACAACTATGCAATCAGATATTTCTGCAATAATATGGTTATTCTCAGGATTGTGTCTGAAACTATCTAATAGCATTTTGAGAATTTGCACCAAGAAAAATACTATTTGGAGAGTGTAATAGCTATTTGAGCAGAGTGAATCTGAAATCTTTCACAGCTTCTTATGTGGAAAATAGTGGTATTTTCTTCCATGAGCAAAGTTGTGAGTTTGCCTGCTTATTTCACAGATTTAAAATTGATAAAATCAGCTGATCAGATGAATCTAAACAAAACAAAAACCTCATAATCAAAGTTACTGTAGGAGCAGGGATGTGGAAAGTGGCACTTACCTACTATTTGTATCCAGTGGAATAGTGTTCAAGATAAAATCATGATTATGTGATTACTAATAGGATTCTTCCTCAGTAAATTCCTAACCAAAGCTAAGCCTATTTCCCATTGCATACATGCTCTGAGATCAAAATTTAACAGAGTATTGTTCTAAATGAAACTTTAGTTAAATATGCTATGAAATGTTATTTCTCTTGTCTAACTGTTTTACTTGAATTTTGAGCTGTTAATATAGCAGGCAAAATTGTGCAGTAGAATTCAATGAACATCACTTATGGATATTCTGTACCAGCTATAGGTGTATCTTTCTGGAATTCAGGACTGCAAGAAAGTATGCCCAGCAGCTCATCCCCTCTGGCCAGAGTCATCCTTGCCTATTAGCTGCTGAAGAGCACATTATTATTTTTATGTATTCATTGTTTATTTGCAACTTGTTTATAATGTGCTCAATACCCAACTGATGAGCCTGGATATATGAATAGAACCACTCCATTCCTTCCTCCTCTATTTGTGAAGATAAGGGAAGAATTTTGCCCAATATTAATAAGACACTTCAATGACAGCCGGTATGATATAATTGGTAGGCACTGAAGTCAGTGCAACTAATTGCATGGGTAAGGTGAGCTGCATTTGGTCTTATACATAGTCACGTCTGCATAAGGTCTATGGTCTGGGGTTAGCGCTGTCAGGTCACAGTGACAAATGAGGTCAAAGATACAGTGGTAACCTCTACAGTGTTGAGAAGTAAATACCTTGTTTATTTGGTGCAGTCCTAATTGTTCAGTGAAGACTGAACACTGCACCAAAACCATGTAGTGGTTTTGAATATAAATAAACACTATATGAAGGCTTCTAAATAAATAATCCCATTAATCCAGAATGTGCTCGATTCTTTTTTCTTTTATTTGTTGAAAGGAGTCACAAGCAAAATAGTGTTATTTATTCCTGGAGTAATGTTGCCATAGTAACCCTTCCACCTTATTTCAAGATATATACAGTAGTTGTAAAGTTACTCAAGGGAGAGCAAAGAATCTGTCTAATATTTGCCAACCTACTTCCTTTCAGAGGAGGGAAATAATAATGGTCATCTGAGGGAGTTTTATCAAGTGATGGGGGAAAGAGAATAAATCGTCTAAAATGCAGTGGTTTGTTTTACATCGTTTCCTCATTTTTATCATTGTTTTACTGTGGCAATTTTGAAATGCAGCAATGTCTGAGTAACCATGGAAACAGAAAATCTCCAAATTAAGATCCTATATGGAATGTTTTGTAAGGCTCCTTCAGATGTGATTGAGTTGATTATTACAGATATTATGCAGCACAAATACCATACAAGGCAGGGGAAAAGTTAATGTGTGAGTTTGGCTCTTGAAACCCACAGATCTCAGACCATCCATGCAGAGGCCCTGTCTTCCTCACAGCCTCCAGGCCCCTCAATCCCACTGCAGTATGATTCCTGCAAAAAGTCCCATGATATCCCTTGAAGGGGCAGAGGGAGCAGGGGAGTTTACTGATTGATGGGGAATTAGTGCATTTTAATGCTGATGGGGGTTTACATGTGTAATCCATGTGGGATTAAAGAGGGGGAAGGAGAGCTGGCATCTTCCATTCCATCCCTGCCCACCTGCAAAGTTCAGTCCCCATCATAAATCTGTGGAAGGGCTTCAGGCGGGATGAAAAGAAGGACAGTACTGGCCCTCCCTTTTTATTACACATGCCCATCTCCTCCTTTCATCTGCTCATTTTTGCTTCCCTCCTCTTTTTCTTTTTCCTTCTTGCCACTTCCATATTCGGGCTCAGCAATTTTCATAGCCTTCTTCCAAAGCTCATGATTGTATGCCTGGCGGTTGTGCAAATTAATCTCTATAAGGTCCACTGATATCCAGTCCACGTACTGGATTTTTGGCCTCCCCCTTGATAGTCCATCCACAACCATTGTAAGTGCCATACTACCAATATAACTCTTGGGGTCTCCACTCCACTATGTCCATACCAACATAGCCTGGCCTTCCTTAACTTGTCCTCAATTGAGGCAACCTGCATTAGGCCTCTCACAACCTGATTTCATTTCCTAACCTGGAGTGCTCAATCATTTGACCTTCTCAACATCTTCATTTCTGTAGTGGAGAGCATACTGATTTCTCTTCTTGAGGCTTCTGAATTTCTGTTCTATAAATTAGGATGAACGGAATTCTAATTTTTATCCACACTGCTTTCTAACTTTATTGGCAATTTTTGAACGCAGAACTGGGGCCAGCTCCCGCCATTTGCACCAAGCAGCTTTGGTATGATGCCAGGAATCACTCAAGAAGGCATTATTGTCAGTATTCATTTATCCTAGGTATTTAAATTATTTCACTCTTTTAAGCTCCCTGTCTGTGATATCCTTTCTGGTGAGTTCTCCTCCCTCAGTCTTACCCACATTCACTCTAAATCCTGCCTGCTCAAAACTGTGTTGCCACTGTTCAAAGTTGGTTTGCAGGGTTTCACAATCTTCCCTAGATATAACTAAGTCATCAGCAACCAGCACATTCCAAGGCTGCTCTCTTCATATATTCTCACTTATCACATCCATGGCCACCACAATCAAAAAAGGTCTCAATGCAGGCCAAAGTTACCTGGAAATTTTCTGCTGCAGTCCCATTTGATTTTGACTACATTAGTCACTCCATCATCATATCCTGGATAAGATGGACATATCCTTCTGGCACTCCTCTGTTACAAACTCCACCAAATTAATTTTCTTGTGTACACCTTCTATAAGTTCACAAAGACCCACTTGCCATCTCTTCTTTGAACTTCTCCATGAGGATTCATAGAACAAATATGTCATCAGTTGTTCTCCTTCCCATCATAAATCCATACTCACCCTTCCAAATTTCATCTGTTCCACTCAGATGCTTTTCAACAATCTCCTCCCATACTTTCATAACATGTGACATCACCTTAATTGGGAGATAATTAGCACACCATGTAATATCTCCTTTTAATTTAAAAAATGGCACCACAAAGCTTTTACACCATTCATCTGGCATTTTCTCTTTATTAAGAATGTAATTGAATGGACTTGTAAAATACTTTACCTCTTCTCTTCTCAATTATATCTGCGGGTCCACCAGTACTTTATCAGGCTCAGGTGCCTTCTCCTTTTCCTAAATTCCTCTACAATCTTTCTCCTGTATGCAATCTAGGACACCTTGGTTCAGCTTACATATTTTTAATTCCTCTCTCATTTCATCAGTCTTCCAAAATAATCACTGCAGACTTTGTTGATTGATTCATCATTCATGTGCAATATACCTTGTTCAATCCTAATATAAACAAATTCATCAACAGCTCTCATCCTTTTCTCTCTTGCCTTAGCGATTTGAAGATGGTCTTTTTTCCCTCATAGCCTGCTAGTCAGTTATATAGCTCATCACAGGCCACATTTTTAGCTGTCGCAATGCTTGTTTTGGCCTCATTTTTGCTCCCCTACACTTGTGTAAATTCAGTGAGATTATTCAGAGCTTAATGCCGAAATTGATACGAAATACACTTGAGATAATAAAGAAATCATGTATGCAACTCTGAAGTTTTGAGTGTTGAAATATTATAAGCTACTGTGGTATGTAGCGATGTTCTTGAAAACTTGACAGTTTTGCCAAAAAAATAGACGTTAACCCCAGTATCATCAGTATTTCCTTTTACTTCCCTCTGTAACAAATACCTTGAATATGGCAAATTATGAAACTAGCTATGGCAATTGGAGTTCTTTTCTGGAATACATTACTGTGTAACTAAAGCATCAGCAAAACCACAATGTATTGAACTCCATTGTTATTTATAGCTCAATCCTGCAAGGTGCTAAGCACACTTATCTCAGTCCTTGCGGATTAGCATACAAAATTATTTTGAAAAAGAAATTTTAGTAAAACACAAATAGACTAATTCTGGCATCAAAGGAATATTGTTTTAGTTATCGTATGATGTATTAGGACAGGGGTATTGAGTGGCAATTTTTGTGCCGTAGTTTACAACTCTGTAGCAACAAACTTCAGCTGATTTACCAATGCCAGCTTTATAAATATGCAAGGAAACATCTCTGTTGGAATCATAACTGTGTCAACAAATGTTGTGGTAATGTGGGAGTTTTCTATAGTTGTCATTTTATTTTCACAACTTCTCTCCAACTGGATGACTGTAACTAGAATTGAAATTTGCACATTGTGATGCACTGGAATGATCCAGGCCTTTCATTCTCCTTCATTCCACATTGTTCATTCCTTTAGGTAGAAAGTCCTACAGTGTGTGATAATCCACTGCCAAAATATCTGCATATGCAAGCAGTACAATTAATCTGACAAATAAAGTTCTAACTAAGACAAGTATATTGCTGGAAGGTTTTGTTTGCTGACTGCCACTTACAATTGCGGGCAATGCTCAGGTATATTTGTATTCTCAACTGCAAGCATGGAAAATTCTTTTCATTGTTTGAGGTGACTGAGCACTGCAGCTGCAAAATACACTCACAAATAAGTGGCCGTTGGACAAAAGCATCCTGTGTGCTGTCAATACAAATGGCTTGCAGATAGTTTTCCAATTGCCTCTCATTATGACATTGCAGTTCCTAAGCTTTTGAAATCAGCTTGCAATGGTCTACCTACCAGGGCAAATTTTGTCCTCCACCTAACCCTGACAACAAGGCTAATAGCTGTTCAAGAGGCCAATGTATCTTAATAAAAAATGGAAATGGCTTTGCCCCTTCATTTTAATTAACATTACGTCTCCATTTCTATGATAATGGATAATTAAGTGAGTTACCTTGACATTGGAATGTTCTTGAAAATAATTTACTATGTAATTTCATTAGGTTAAAGATATTTGCTTGTTTTATTTTGAACTGCAGTTTCATCATAACTATTTCTGAATACTTTTTTTTACATAAACCGATTATTATTTATAGAGCCAAGTTTCTAAAATTCACAAAAGTTCACTGTGTATATTACATTTTTTTTGCAAACATACATATCACTGTCTCATCTATTCTTTCAAAGATTTTTCTTTTGAGCACTGACTAATCTATTATTCTATAAGCACATCAGAGGCAGACAGACATTCTTAATAAATATCTTTATTTTTGGAACAGCAGTCAAAAAGTTTTGCTCCAGTAGGATTTAGCCTATTATAATTCAGAGGAAAATGTTAATGAAAAGTAGACTCTGATAAAATCTGAGCATTATAAATGGAAGTTTCTACCAATATTTATTCTGAAAAAATGTCATAACATGAGCCTTTCAAGTATAGTATAGTATAGTATTCCTCTGTAACAGCATGCTGGGGGTGACCCCCTGACCGAACCCCATCACTCCAGCCTCGATAGCTGGTTAGCTGGGCGGTGGCCTGATTACCTGAGGGGAGGCAGCTGTCAGCCTACACAGGCTGAGCGGTTGTCCAGACTTGATTAGGCAATGGGCAGCAACTGCCCTGCTGACCCAACAAGATTTATATGCCGGCCCAGAAGGAGAGAGAGGGGAAGGGTGTGCGGAGGCTTTGCCTGTCTCTCTGAACAGCCTCAGAGACTGCTGGCTGAAGCAAGGCACTGTAAGGTGGTGGGAATTCAGGTATACCTTGTAAATAAAGCACTGCTGACTGCAAACTGAAGGGTCTTCGAGTCCTTTGTTGGCCAGAAGGGAACCGAAGCAGAAGGGCTTCGGTAGAACCCTTATATCCCCCAACAAAATCTCTATTCAGGCACAAATTAATTTTGATACTTTATTCCCTATACAAAAAACTAAATTTATTATAACATGCATTTTCAAATAAGATCCCTTCATTAACCTTAAATCTCCCTCTTGTGCAAACACATCCACACCCACAAATATTAAGGAAATGCCCTTTGTGTGTAAACATAAGTTAATATTCTGCATTCCTTTTTTTTTTTTTTTTTTTTTTTGCATGTTGCATTACTCTAAGTATACCTTGAGCATAGCATTTTGTGTGATCAAATAGCAAGTGTGTGTGCACATGTGTATCCATGTTTGCTATTTGATCATACATCATGTTACAGTCCAGAGTAATGCACCATGCAAAAAAAAAAAAAGGGGGGGGGGGGAAATGCAGTGTGTGTATGTATATATGTGTGGGGAGGGAGAGAGGGAGTGTGCATGCATGTGTGCAACTGTCAATCCACTTTGGATCCTGGTGTGGATCCAATCAGGTGCCTGATGAATATGCGTATGGCTGACAATGTGCTATATGATTACACAAAACGGGGCATTTCCTTTTCATTTATTATAATGTATTCTTTGCTGAACAGAATGCAATATTGCTCAGTGTGTTAGGCTATGTCTACACTGATGGCAGCAAAGTCGCTGCTGTTAGATCGACTTATCTGGATCAACTGAGCGGTTAGGGATGTCTGTGGAAGACTTGAACTAAGGGGGCATTGAGGCTGACACCAGTGGGCCAGAATGAAGCAGGCAACATAATATGAGACAATAATATGAGACTTACTTATATTTCCCAGAGGCATAAGCCCCATCAATGACTGCATTGATTTCAGTGGAAGTTATATGTGCTCAGCACATTGCAAGATCATGACCTCAATTCAGGTAAGTCTGAATTCAGCATATGCTTAAGTCCTGATCTGAATTGGTGCCCATGTGCATAGTGTAGACTCTAATGCAGGAAACTATGTTCTGCCAGGTGTCACTTCCAGCTCACATAAACAGGAATACATCTGTGAAATTTTGCAGTGGTTTTTATTTAATAAGCATAATAATTTCAAATTCATGCATTTCAAATGTCCTCATGTTAGGGATGAGCAAAATTTAAAATTAAAAACAATCATGTTCATAGTTTCTGGCATTATTGTATGCTAACAGGGTGTGCGGTGGAGGGAGGCTACAGCTTCTTTCGAAGGGCGTTGTCAATGAGATTAGTCATTAAAAATACAATCGAAGAGATTTTTTTGAAATGGCAGATCAGCTAAAGATTTTTTGAGGGTTCTACCACTTTTGTGATGCAAATTACCAACCATGCCAAATAAACAAATTGCAAATTTGTTCATTTTAAAGTATAATAGACTGTAAGTATAAATGTTGGGCTGCTGTCTGTGTGGGGGTGTGTGTGGAGGAAATAGATGAGGAAAGAAAGGGGGGCTGATATTTTGAAAACCAGTTTTACTGCAGTGTTAAAATGTGTAATATAAAAGATACACTGAACTTTGCAGAAAGTTGTACATGGTATTGGGGCAAAAGAGGCAATAGAAATAACTTTATCAAACTCCCATAACAAGATCCAAGAAGGCTATAAAGTGCATATTCATAGCTCTTCAAATCAGTGTCATACTGTCTGTAACACCTAAAGTTGGATGCAGCATTGCCATTGGATCCAGCATCATAGAATTGGGACCTATGTGTGATTGGCATTACATCTTGTCAAAAATTAGATTCTGTCGGATGCACAGGAATGGAGGGTATCCAAGATTTAATGATACAGATGGATTCAAGAGTTTATATTAGAGATGGACCCAAGAAGTAAAATAGATGGGTACAGATATTTTTTTCCCCTTGTCTCTGATTCTGGCAGAGAAAGCCTTAACATCCCACTGTGTAACCTCTCAATCATATTCAGCTGCTTGTTAAATATCCCCTTTTCTTTTCAGTGAGTGAAAATATTCTGATCTGCTCACATTTGAAACTAGGAGTACACATTTCTAAACACTAAAGAAATGCCCCTCTGTGTAAACATCTCATGGTTGAGGAACCATTTTCCCATTCCTAGTTATGTGCCATTTTCCATCATGTACATGTCATGATAGTAACACACTTGTTCATGGCATAGGAAATTCCAGGCTTGTTTAAAAAAAAAGACTGGTTTGCCTCTTGCATATATTTAAAAAAATTATTTTTTGCAGAATGAGGAACATTTAAAATTTAACTAATAAACAAACTGTGCATGAAATCAAGGAGAAGATGATATCATCACTGGCAAGTCTTGAGCCAGCTAATAATCCTGTTGTACATAGTTTAGATAGCTGAGTTGTATAGTAACAAAAGGGCCATTGAACAAAGTGATTTTTCCTGTTTTATCACAATTGCAAGAATACCTGTGCTAAATAACTTGGCTCTGATCCACTGAGAAAATGAGCAGTTTGCAGTTGCCCTCAGACTTTCTCATTTCTTACCTGTGGAGAGGTAATGTTTCCATATTTGACTGCAGCATAAAGCGCTGAAAGGGATACTGGTTCTAATACACTTCTTAAAGCATCATGTATGTTATCTGTAAAGTACATACGTGCTTGATTGTGGAGACCCCACTACTCTTCATACACTGGGAAATCACATTAGGATAGTTAGATGAATTGTGATTTTCTCCCTAAGATACATGTAAACTTGTTTTACAGGAAAGATTAGGTTTCTCCATTCATGCAATCCAGCGAGTTGCCAATATGTACTGGGCAGGTGCCCTGCATGAGCATTGGAAGGCTGGGATTGTTGTTCATCATAAACAGGCTCCAAGTCTGCCTCTTTCCTTCAGTGAGAAAAATATAAGTACTTTCCTTGTGAGCTGGCAACAGCTGTAGCATTGTTCAGATGTTTTCATTTATCAGATCACCAGCACAGTTCTCCAAAACCTGAAAATATCTCCATTCAAAAAATCAAAGAAATGGTTTAATTACCCTTTATTAACTTAATACTTAGTAGTGCAATCATTTATAGAGCTTACTTCATCTCTATGAAAAGTATTTCATAACGATCACTTTATCCACACAAAGCCTTGGTGAGACAGAGAATGTCCCCATTTCTACAGATGGGGAAACTGAACTGGAGAGATGAAGTATGACCTTGGACAAACAAAGACAGATAATGTCACAACCAGGATTAGATCCCTGGGACCTGTGTCTCCTACTTACATGTTCAGAGCACTAGGTCACATCATGCCTTCTGAAATTGAGCTCTGCCTGTGGTGAAAATGCTTACCTGTTTCACCATGAGACTCATAGGCCCTGATTCAGGAAAGCACATAAGAAGGTGCTAAAATCCATCACTATTTTGGAAAGTATTTAGCACATGTTTGACTGTAAGCATGTATTAAAGTCCAATGGACTCTAAGTCAATGCATGTGCTGAAGTGCTTTCCTGTAAAGGATTGCTATAATACAGCATTGTTTACCTCTCACCCATTGGCAGTGTTAGTAAGAAGTAAGGTTGCTTCTTCAGTAAAAAATAGCATCCCTCTGATGCCAAAGGCCAAGCTGCTCTCCTTGATTGTCACCTCTCTCCCTTGAATGAAAGGAGCATGTCCTCAGCCTAATCTTGTTCCAGCAATTGCTCAAGTATGTAATAAATTGATTTCCAACAAGCTGGTACCTCCTGCTCTGGTTGCTGTTGCAGCAAGTCATTTTCTTGTGCCAGCTGCTGTTTTATTTTTAGTGCCACAGCCCTTTCACATTGTTCTTACAAAGCTGGTTCATGTGCAGTGTGTAATAATTGTATAATACGAGGAAAATAATTCTGGGAGGCCTGTGAGTAAGTCACATACCACACTGCTGTTACTATCACTTCTCCAGCAGTAATGGAAACCTTTTAATGCTGGATGTTTCAGAGGACACCATCATAGGGATAAAGTGCTGATCCCTAATTATGTTAACTTCATACTAGAGCTGGGAATGTGTCATAAACCAGGCAGAGAGGCAGGCTAGAAGGCTGCTGGGTTCTCAGGCTCCCAGGCTTTCACGTGTCCAACCCTAGAGTCCATGGGCAACCAGCAGCCCGGAATCCCACCTTGTGAAAAACCTGGGAAACTGACCAGTTGGGGAGCCCAGCAATTTGGGTTGCCTGGTAAGCCAGAAAATTCCATTTTGTTACTCTTGAAATGGAATATTTGTACCGTTTCCTTCCTGTGAAAAATGGCAAGATTTTTTTCCATTCTAATTGACTATAGCTTATTTTTGCTAAATTTGCAGTATTTGTTGTGTCTAAGCCACCTGTCTTGGATGCCTATCCAGTCTCATAAGAACAGCCATATTGGGTCAGACCAATGGTTCATCTAGCCCAGAATCCTGTCTTCCAACAGTGGTCATTGCCAGGTGCTTCAGAGGGAATGAACAGAACAGGCAATCAAGTGATTCATCCCCTGACACCCATTCCCAACTTCTGGCAAACAGAGGCTAGGGACGTTCAGAGCATGGTGTTGCATGATGTTGCATTAATAGCCATTATTGAACCTGTCCTCCAGGAACTAATCTAGTTCTTTTTTTAACCCTTTTATAGATTTGGCCTGCACAATATCCCAAGGCAAGGGGTTCCACAGGTTGACTGCATTGTGTGAAGAAGTTTTTTTTTTTTTTTGTTTTAAACCTACTGCCTATTAATTTCATTGGGTGATCCCTAGTTTTTGTGATGGAGTAAATAACATTTCCTTATTTGCTTTTTCTACACCAGTCAAAATTTTATAGACCTCTATCATATTCCCCTTCCGGTGTCTCTTTTTCAAGCTGAAAAGTCCCAGTCTTTTTAATCTCTCCTCATATGGAAGCTGTTCCATACCCCTAATCATTTTTGTTTCCCTTCTCTGTAGCTTTTCCAATTCCAGTATATCTTTTTTGAAATAGGGCAACCAGATCTACACACAGTGTTCAAGATGTGGCTTGGCATTATGATATTTTCTGTCTTATTATCTATCCCTTTCCTAATGGTTCTAACATTCTGTTAGCTTTTTTGACTGCTGCTACACATTGAGCAGATGTTTTCAAAGAACTATCCACAATGACTCCAAGATCTCTTTCTTGAGTGGTAACAGCTAATTTAGACCCCATCATTTTGTATATATAGTTGAGATTGTTTTCCAATGTGCATTACTTTGCATTTACCAACACTGAATTTCATCTGCCATTGTGTTGCTCTGATGCTCAGTTTTGTGAGATCCTTTTGGAACTCTTCGCAGTCTGCTTTGGACTTAATTATCTTTTAGCCTCTTTTTCAAAACCTCCAGTGAAGGAGCTTCCATGAGTTCCCTGGGTAGTTTGTTCCATTGGTCCTACTGTTCTTACAGTTAGAAAGTTTTTCCTGAGATTTAATCTAAATCTACTATGCTGTACTGTGAAACCATTGCCTCTTGTCCTGTCCTCTATGGCAAGAGAGAACAATTTTTCTCCATCTTTTTTATGGCAGTCTTTCAAGTATTTGAAAACTATCATGTCCCCCCCTTAATCTCCTCTTTTCCAAACTAAACATACCCAGTTGCTTCAGCCTTTGGTCTTATGGTTTCCATTCCATCCCTTTGGTCATCTTTGTCGCTCGTCTCTGGATTCTTTTCAGTTTCTATACATTCTTTCTATACAGGAGTTACCAAAGTTGGACACAGTAATCCAGCTGAGGACTAACTGGCACCAAGTAGAATGGTACTATCACCTCCTTTGGCTTGGCTCTGTTAATGCGACAAAAAATAGAATTTGCTTTTTTTTGCAACAGCATTGCATAGTTGACTCATGTTGAGATTGTGATCCACCACAACTCCCAGCTCCTTAGCAGTATTGCTTCCCAGCCAGTTATCCCTGTTCTGTACTTGTGCATTTGTTTTGTCTTTCCTAAGTGTAGCACCTTACATTTGTCTTTCTTGAATTACATTTTGTTGTCTATAGCCCAGTTCCCCCATTTATCAAGATCCCTTTGAATTTTAGCTCCATCTTCCAAAATGTTTGCAGCTCCCCCTAGCTTTGTATCATCTGCAAATTTGATCAGTATGTTCTCTATTCCTAGATCCAGGTCATTATTAACCATATTAAATAATACTGGACCCAGAACAGATTCCTGTGGAACCCCATTTGAGACCGCCTTCCAATGTGACATCCATTAATTCCATTAATAGTTACTCTTTGTGATTGACCAATTATGTATCCACTTTATAGTAGTACGATTGAGCCTGTGTTTTTCCAGCTTACTTATGAGAGTGTCATGTGGGACTGTGTCAAAGCCTTGCTAAAGTCCAGGCGTAGTATATCCACCATATTCCCTTTATTCACCAAACCAGTTACCCTGTCAAAAAAGGAAATCAAGGAGGCATGATTTGTTCTTAGTAAATCCATACTGGCAGTTAGTGATTACCCATTCTTCCTCTAGGTATTTTAAAATGTGAATGTTTTATACATTGCTGTAGTAACTTCCCAGGTATCAAGGTCAGGCTGACTAATCTATAGTTCCCTGGCTCCTCCTTTCCCCCCTTTTTAAAGATGGGCACTACATTAGCCCTTCTCCTGTCTTCTGGGACCCCTTCTGTCATCCATGAGTTTGCAAATATTATTGCTAGTGGTGCCAAGATTTCATCAGCTAATTTCTTCATCACCCTAAGGTGAATAGCATGACTTGAATTCATTCAAATTAGTCAGAAGATCTCAGACGTATTCTTTACTTATCTGATCTGTGTACCTTCCTCTTTATTCTCTGTGATAACTTTGGTAGTCATCAGGTTATGTTATTTTTTGTGTGAAGGCATTGCGTTGCTCCTCTTTCTTATCTTCTCTTACCAGCTCACTTTCTCCATTGAACAGAAGATCCACACCATCCCTGATCTTTCTGAGAGTTGTACTGTTGACTTCAATGGGAGCAGAGTTGGGCCAAGTGTGAACCCTTTTAACATTCCCAATTCCTGACCTCAAAGATGGAAATATGTAGTCCATCTGAAGCCACCATTTATGTGCTTGTCACTACTGTTTAAGGAAGAAGGGCTAATTGAGGATTACAATGCGCCAAAAATAGCACTTTGTAAAATAACTCCATAGCTTTTTTGAGATATTTATTTACACATTACTTTTATCTTTTGCCTTTTAGCATCTTTTCTGAAATATGAATCAAGGAACAAATCTCATTTCTGATCTCATGGAGAAAGAGTTCCAGTTTTAAGTCTGACAAATAAAATTGGACTTTTCAGAAAGAAAATCACTAACAGTTATTTAACAAAGATGCTGGATGGAAAATAAGGTTCAAAGCAGAGTTATAGCTTTCTTCAGACTGCAGAGGCATTTTACCACACCAATATTTCCTTTAAATTAATATATTCTATTCTAAAATTCTGTGAATGTAAAATCTTTATATAATGCTAGCACTATTATAGTGGCACTGAAGATGTTTTTATTTTTAACAAACATCTACTGACAGTGGGAACATTACCATGTAACTCATTCAACCTATATTACCATTGTAACAAGAGCAAATTATATCTGCAAAAATCAACATTTAAAGATTTAACTTCTAATTTTCATGGTTTGTTACTATAATTCAGTGTTACGCCATCATTCTCACCTTATTTTTCCAAGATATTACAACTCACAAGCTACATAAGATCTCCTTTGATTTTGAAATTCCATTCAGTCCATCAGTATGATGACTTCCTTAATATTAGTTGAATTTACTTATTCTATATAGAATATGTAAAATATTAATTACTTTTGTATCTGAAAAGCAAGATGGGCCCACTGGGTTATTTTAACACTTATGAATCAGTGAATGACAATTAACATCTATTTGCTTTTTGTTCCAAGCATGCCAGATTTCCAAAAGACTTTTCTGTATCCAGACCTTTTCTATCTCTCTGCATAATAGAAGCCTCACTCTGTGAGACTCCACCTCTTTTCTGCCACACCTCTGAAATATCAAAATTGGCAGCTGACAAGTTGCTCAACTCTATAACATTAATGTGACAGGCAAATCTGCCATGCTAACAAAAAGTTTAACAGAGTCGTGTAGTCCTTGTGTAAAAGAGGAGTCTTTTTTTTTTTTTAAATAGAACAGAGTCTGAAGGCATCTCTAAGTAGGAAGGATTTGTCAAAAATCTCTAACTAAATACATGACAGCTGGTGAATTAAAGCATTTTGTTTTAGCACTGCCTTCCTATAATACTCCATAATCCTAAGAGTCCGAAGTATGAATTAATTGATTCCAAGAACCCTGATATCCAACTAAGGATGTGTGGGGGGAATAAACAAAAGCTTCTGTGAAAGGCCTTTGAGGAAGGAGGCCTCCCTGTTAATAAAGAAAAGCTAAGACCAAATTATATCCCGATTGCTAGATTTTATTTTGAAGATGATTAAGTGTTTGTACCCTAGTTATGAGAGCATTTAGTTAAAGAAGCTCATTGTTTTTAAAAGTATCTTTAAAAATACATGTTTTGATGCAAAAATAAAAAAGCATATATGCAATTACTCACTGCGAGTACAGTGTAACTCTATAAAGCCCAAACCCTTCAAAGACTAATGTGCTTAAAACTTTATGCACTGGGAGTAGTCCCATTGACTTCAAGGATTGGGCCTTGAAGAGAAATTTGGCCAGAACCTCCACTAGTATAAATTGATATAATTTTATTGAAGCTGTGGGTCTGTCTGGTTCTGGTTTTCACAGGAATAGTAGTGTAACTAGAGTAGGAATTTGTACTTGCAATATGTTCAGGAAATTTGAAACATTTTCAAATAAAAATATTTCAGTTCTTTGGGGTGTTTAGTTTTTCAACAGCAAAAAATTTTTCCCCCAAAAGCAGATATTTCATGAAGAATTTTGCATCAAAAACCCAATTATCCTTCAAAAAAATTTCAGTGGGAAATTTATCAGCCCTACTATATACCACTGCATAGACCTTATTCTCCATTGCCCTGCACCTTGCATAGTCATTTTCATCAGTGCAAATTGCAAGAAAAATGGATGTTAAGTGTAATCATTCTGATATGGTAATGTTTGAAACTCATTTTGCACTAGTGTAAAGGACTACACAAGGTGCAGGGCAATGGAAAGTCAAATAATATGTCGGCCTCAGATGTTCTCACCATCTTTGTAGTTAATGAGAATTAGAGAGAGGTAAAGGCTGAAAATTTCAGAGCTGGCTTTCAAACACTCCAGCACTTGGAAGAGGAAAATAAAAGTGAACTACTATAGGGAATATATTGTAGTTGAATGAGAGCAAAGAAGTGGAAAGAGGCAAATGTTACAGGATTTTTGAGCAATACCTTTTTCTTAAAGCTGCCTTTTAATTTTCTGCATCTCATTCACTGGGCCAGATTTGTTGAATTACTGCATTCTGAAATGGATTCCAAATGTCATTAAATATATCCTTGAGCAAACCAAAATTTCTCACTTTGAACATGATGCAGTTTTTGTTAAACTTACAATCCATTCTTCAATCATTGCCATTGTTGCAGCTTTCTAGTGGCTAATTATTATTTTTAGTGGTCAAGAGATTTTGTTCAAGCCATTTCCTCTGTAGTGTTGCTGTTTGTATTCCAATATTGACACTAGAATACTTTAAATAAAATAGTTTTTGAAGAAACTGTGGGACCCTCATCAGAAGATTTTTAGTTCCAGTAATTTATTTTGGGCTTTGGAACAAAATCAGATATAATTGTAAACAACACTGTCTCATCAAGTATCTCAACATTTGCTTGTTATAGTTTTACTGCTTTCAGAAAATATTAGCTTTTTAACAGCAGTATTTCCCTGTGTTTTTTTACTTCCATTTGATTCAGAATCAGCACAATCATGCTGGAACCTTTTGGTGTATACAGGGTTTTGGATGTGCCCAAAATCTGTATTTATTTGTTTTTTTATTTGTATTTGTTTCTTTGATTGTTTTCCCCCATTTTGGTAAGAAGTAGAGCTAACCATAAAACAAGAATTATATTTCATGAACACTTTTGAGGTTTCAAAATTTGGTTTTGTTCCACATTAAGGAAAAGGAAAACTTACTTACTTTCTTGACAGAGACAGAAACAGAGACAGAGAGACCCCAGATTAGTCAATAGCCCAGTGGTTAAGGTATTCACCTGGGATGTGAGAGAACACATGGAGGAGATAGATCCACTAGAAGGGATGAGGCAGAGTTGATGTCCCTTTTTAACATTCCACTGACATAGTACTGGAAAAACTAACCCAGGAACACAACAAAGGTTAAACGAGAATGGCACCTGTTATACTCAAGAAGCACAGAATAAATCCTGAGTAAACTGTGAACTGTTGTGGTTTAACAGTTCAGAGGCCAAATGTTGGAGTGGCCATCTTGATTTTCTTAGCTTTTAAGGTCAGAAGGGACCACTGATCACCTACTTTGACCTCTTACATGGCACAGGCCATAGAATTTCCCCAAAATAATTCCTGTTTGGACTAGAGTTTATATTTTAGAAAAACATCCAAACTCAATTTTAAAATTGCCAGTGATGGAGAATTCACTAATGCCTTTGATAAATGCATTTATCAATTTATTGATAAAAGCAATCTAATGAGGTTCAACAAAGAAAAGTGCAGAGTCCTCCACTTAGGAAAGAAGAATCCCATGCACAGCTATAGACTGGGGACCGACGAGCTAGGCAGCAGTTCTGCAGAAAAGGACCTGGGGGTAACAGTGGATAAAAAGCTGGATATGAGTCAGCAGTGTGCCCTGGTTGTCAAGAAGGCTAATAGCATATTGGGCTGCATTAGGAGGGGCATTGCCAGCAGGTCACGGGAAGTGATTATTCCCTCTATTCGGCCTTGGTAAGGCCGCATTTAGAATATTGTGTCCAGTTTTGGGCCCCCCACTACAAAAAGGATGTAGACAAGTTGGAGAGAGTACAGCGGAGGGCAACAAAAATTATTAGGGGGCTGGAGCACAGGACTTATGAGGAGAGACTAAGGGAACTGGGGCTTGTTTAGTCGCAAAAGAAAAGAATGAGGGGGATTTGATAGCAGCCTTTAACTACCTGAAAGGGGGTTCCAGGGAGGATGGGGCTAGGCTGTTCTCAGTGGTGGCAGATGACAGAACAAGGAGCAACGGTCTCAAATTGCAGTTGGGGAGGTCTAGGTTGGATATTAGGAAAAAGTTTTTCACTAGGAGGGTAGTGAAGCACTGGAATGGGTTCCCTAGGGAGGTGGTGGAGTCTCCATCTTTAGAGGTTTTTAAGCTGAGGCTTGACAAAGCCCTGGCTGGGATGATATAGCTGAGGTTAGTCCTGCTTTGAGCAGGGGGTTGGACTAGATGACCTCCTGAGGTCCCTTCCAACTCTAACATTCTATGATTCTATGATTTGATAAATTGTTCCAATAGTTAATTACTCTCATTGTTAAAAATGTGTGCCTTATTTCCAGTCTGAATTTGTCTAGCTTCATCTTCCAACTGTTGGATTGTGTTATATCTTTATCTACTTGATTAAAGAGCCCGTTATCAAATATTTGTTCTCCCTGTAGATACTTAGACTATGATCAAGTCACTCTTTAACCTTCCCTTTGTAAACCTGAATAGATTGAGCTCTTTGATCCTATCAGTATAAGGCATGTTTTGCAATCCATTAATCATTCTCATGGCTCTTCTCAAGTTGTTATTTCCAGTCATGTCATTTAAGACACTAAGCACAGACTAAATATTTTTGAATTTCCCATTCATAAAATAATTCAGTGTTTTGACATTTTTCCCCAAACAGGGACTATGATACTTGTGGAAATATCAGGAAATTTCCATTGGATGGGAATTCTGATTTTCTATCAGCTCCAGTAAATAGGTAATAGATAAAATGCTAATAGATAAGATTGAAGAACACGTAGTGTAACGTCATTCTGGGTTTAGTAGGTCTAATATTTCTTGTACATTAAAATGACCTCCTATGGGTAGCTATTTACATCCGCTCTTAACATACTGCAGGGTCTGTGTATTCTCTGATGTATTGGTGTATTAGTACATTATATTAAGAACTGCTGCTAGGTGAAAAGGGTGAGACTGACTGAGATGTGTTTTGACTTTGTAATTGTAAATTATTAGCAGGGCGCTGACACGCTTCATAAATTGTAAGAAAATGAATATTAAACAAAGTTTCCTTAGTCCTTGGTTTAACAGTCCTATAGCCTGTTTTAACTATCCTAAACAGAGCTGTAATATATAAACTATATATATTAATTGTACTGGTTTATTGTCTGTTGGATTGGGCTCTTGCACTGCTATCTAGTGGCACAGATTATATCATTTTAAATCACTTTTCAGTTTCATTACGTGCACAAGCAGTAGACTGAGAGGCTAAGTGTAATTAAAACTAAAAAAAAAAAAAACATTTCACAGATAATTAATAGTGAGTAATATTTCTTCTCCTGTGAACTTTTATACTACAGACTGAGCAAAACTAGGGTGTGTTTTGTTTTGGGTTTTTTGTTTTTGTTTAAGGGGAAAAAACACCTTGTGTGTTTGGGTTTTGGGTTGGACCATTACCCCATTTTATTGAAGATTTTTGATGAATGAGATTACTGACTTTATATAATGACTCCATGGCATTAATAATTGTAGGGTCTCCTGATACAGCAGCATACTGCAGGGATAACTTATTATTGTTGTTTTTAGTACTATTTATAAATCAGGTTAGATACTTTGCAAACAAAGGCTGAAATCCAGCAATGAGCCCAACACAGGTAGACCGTTGCACCTGCTGAACTTTATTGAAGGATCAAGGCCAAAGAATTGAAATCCCTACCTTGTACAAGTAATACAAAATATTTTGCTTTGAGCCCAGATACTGTGGATTTTGGTCTGTGAAGTGACTGCACTAGTGGTGGGACTGATGATCTCCTAGTAAAGGATGAAGATCAGTTGTTAGCAGTAACGTTTTTAGGCCTGACATGTTCCTTCAATAACATGAATCATTAGGTGATGCTGACACTGCTATAGGCTCTACCAGGGGGAAGATGGAGTCATTTATAGGTGGCAATATTCCTTTCTTTCCAAGGGACCCCAAGAGTAGTACTGGTCAACTGTGCATCTACACCCAGGAATCCGTCATGCAGGGATTCCTAAGGGATCCATTCTGTTAAGCCTCTTCATAGCACAGTGAGGAGGGTGAATGAGAAGGGAGGGGTTGTGGTTTGTAGATAACTCCTGCTTCCTATATTCCCATATCATCTGACCCATTCAGCACTTACAGCATTTTTATATGGATATAGACATCACATCAGTAATCCATGCCATAGATGCTTGGAGGCTGGATATCTACAACGTGCTGCACATGGCGCTACACCTGAAGACCATTCAGAAAGTTGTCAGGCTTCATTCAGCAAAACATTTAAGCATGTGCTTAAATCTATCTTTATTTAGTGACGCACTTAATAATTGGATTCAAAGTTTCAAGGGATTTGAAAGTTAGATACATGGTAAGTGCTTTGTTGAACTGGGGTCCTAGTCCAGAATGCAGATGCCCAATTACTTGAGACTTGTCCACATTAGGAAAATTACTCATTGCTGACAATAGAACCAGCTGCACCAGAACTGAAAACATTTTACTGTAAATTTAGATAATAACAAAGAATGTTCAGCATCATAGTTAAAGCCTGCTATAAACAGATTAAAGAGAAAGTCTTTATCACATAGCATGGCATTTGCTTGAAACATTCTGAACAACCAGTTTGGCAAGATCTTCATACACTTTGTTAACTAATCAAAGACAGATTGCAGTCAGGAACCATATCTAAATTTATTAAGAAAATTAATAGACCATTTAAATTTTACTAGAATTAGGCTAAGATACAATAAGCATTTGCTCCAGCAGACATTCATTAGTTGTAACATTGACCTGCAGTCTGGTTGTATAATGAGAAATTGACATCTAGATTAGAACTGAGACAATAGTGGTAAGAATATGAATCTGAATCATTAGGGGAAAAAAAGACTAAATATTATACTTCTGTCAGTTTTTATTTCTAATATTATTTCTTATGGGTAGATTATGGACTGTAGAATTAGGCTTTTAGTTCAGTGTTTGTCACAGCGATTACTCTCTGCTTCTTTGCTATTCCATAAATTTCCATATTCTTTGGATTACATGGTCTCTTTGGTTAGTAATGGGCAAACTTCATTGGTTTGGTTTAGATTAAAGGATCTAAAATTATGTTTGTCCAAATATTATCCCATCTTCCTAGTCAGGAATCTTGTGGAAACAGGCTCTCCTGTAAGGTTTCCAGTACATCCTTGGTTGGTTTCAGCTGAGTTAAAGATTCTGGAGAGAATTGACTTTCTCTCTCTCTGATATTTCATATTTTTATTTATTATCTCATGTTTTAAAACCTTCAGAGAGGTTCTGTTTGTGTTTGGTTTTAGACTGATGCTAAGAATAGGGTTATTTTATTTGAACTACATTGATGATTCTTACTGTTAATAAGTGCATGCTATTCCTATTAGTGCAATTCAGAATAATATTTGCTACTTTAAAGAAGATTATATCCTCAAAGTTGAATTATTTTTACAGTGTTGCCTGTAATAACAGGATGCAGAAAAGATCAGCACTGAATTTAATTCAGTATAGAACTATGTGTTATAAATGTACAAAAGAGATCAACTTTCGGACATCTGAAAACAAGATAATCTAGATAAACACTCTTCTCTGGTGTCCTTTGGAAAATGTACACATTGCTAAATTTATATACTGTACCTTTTTATAATTAATTTAACAAACAGCATTGTTTTTATCATCTTAGGAAAATGTTAGGAATCAATAGTGTTCTAAATTACATGTGTGCCTCTTATTAAAGATAAAATAGGCTGCATGGCCAAATGGACACCTCTTTGTAAATTTTTCTCTGTATTTCTAGATGGTTTAACGAAGTAGTAATCTGTCTGGTGCTGCAGGAAAGTGTAATGTCATCTTACCTTGCTCGCAACAGAATGCATCTCATTTCCACTACAATTCAGTCTTGTGGGCCCTCTTGTCAGTCTCATCCTGGTAGGAACTATGTTGAATTCTTGGTGACAGCCAAAAGTAGCTGCCCAGCTGTTCGGTGGTTTGGATGAAATAAACTGGTCATCATAGTCATTGTGAGCAGCAAATTACTTGCACCTACTGGTGGAAATTGCTTAGTGCTGGTAGTCATTGAATGGGGAGTCTGGTTCCCAGTTAAACCAGAATTGGAAGCTGATTAGGAAAAGCATCTTCTAATGAAGGTGAGGAACAGGGTTGGTGGGGAAACAACTGTTCTTCCCTAATCCCTTAAACCTTATACAAAAGGGATCTCAGCAACAGTGTTTGGACCAGGGTAATGGGGTGGGAGGGTTGACAGCAACCCTCTACCAGGTACAGTGGATTACAAAGGATGGATGACCTGGACTGGATGAGGGTTTTTTTTTGCCAGATTACCCCCCCCCCCCCCAATGTGTTACTTAATATAGTTGAGGCTTAGTGAAATCATGTTCCTGGTGTCTTGTCTTGCCCTCCTGCGGTGTCCAGGACAATGAGCTGGTGGTCACAATCATCATGGGAAGATGACTAACACTCACTATTGGTACTGAGTGACAGATCTTGGACAGTCTCAATACAAAGGCCTAGAGCTGAGTGGTCACTGTGATTGAACACCACCACTTGATGATGAAGAGTGAGGTATATTGGCAAGACAATAAGGTCAAGCTTGCACTGCTGCTTGTCCTCTATTTAAGGATGACTTCATTCTCCAGTGCGGTCAGGCTGATACTTTCCAGCAGCACTAAATTCACTCCAAAAACCAAGTGTTTGTTATTGGTATATGGAGAAAAGCAATAAAAATGGTGACTGTGTAAGATAATGTGCCTGTGACAGTCCTCGCTGGGGGGTTGATTGGTAGGATAGCATCACCTAGTGGTCAGGGCTTAGGTCCATGACTTGCAGGGGGATTGTTGGTAGAGAAGTCGGACCTCTCCCTCTCCACCAGGCTCTGACCCAGGGCCCTTTGAGGGTTAACAGTAATCTGACAGCCAAGGCTGCTTAAGGCTGCCCTCCTTGGGCCACTTTCTATCCCCCCTCCCCCCAACATATACACACACACACACACACACACACGATTGTCCAAAGTGGGTTAAGGCAGCACAAAGGGTGTCGTCTCACCACAAGACACCTTCTGGCACCTGCATGTAGTGTGGTAGCTCTTTCTCTCTCAGGTGTCAATTGTCTCATCCTGTAGTATGGCCCACCCTTCTGGGCCAGATCAATCTTAGGGCTTTCCCCTGCAGTGGTGGTCCAAGCAAAACAAAAAGGAATTACCAAAGTCCATATGAGGGGGCGAGGGTAATGTTTCCTTCTCAGGGTGTCTCTGCAGCAGCTCCTCTCTTTCCTTAGGGTGGGAACTTTGTGCTGTTGTCTTAGGGAGAGAGTCTGCCTTCCCCTCAGCTCCTCTCTACTAGAACTGCAGGTCACAAGTCTGCTCTCTTCTCTGGTCTGCCAACAAATGAGCCGCTTCCCTGCCTTTTAACTTCTCCTCCAGTTGTTGCATTTCCTACAAGTGTGGTGGGGTGGGGCTGGCTGGTCCCAGAGTAGTCCTTAACCCTGCGTTGCCCGGTGTGGGGTTTGTATACCCCATCAAACTGCCCCATTCCTTTTCTAGGCTCCGTTACTTTTTGCTCTGGACTATAACCAGAGTATGTGTAAAATTCTGAGGTAGAGTTCAGTAATCTTTTGAGCAATTATATCTATGATAGAATTATAATATTGCTTCTACCACCTCAGAAGGCAATGAAAGGAAAGTATTTGAACACCTGAGCAAGTATAATTTAAATTAAATAAAAACACAACGTGAGTTCTAAGTAGCAAAATTAGCATCACTAATTATTGCTCCCTGATTATTGCTGTAAGCTTTTTCTTTTATATGTTTATTTTTCAAATAAGTGCTGCAAGTGAATTCAAGTATTGGCATAAACAGCAGACACCACATGTACTCATATCTTTGCCTGGAAGCAACTTCAGATCTTCCCCATTCTTACATGTTGCATAGTTCAAACTGGGATTGCTAGAGGAAAAGAGCAGGCAGCAGGTGGACATCTGAGAGTCCTAATTATAAAGAGACCCAACTTGTTTTTGTTTATTAATCTATCATGAAAAAGTATCATACAAAATGCACCAAACTAACGTAATTAGAATGCTTTTGCAGGATAGAGTGAGAGATTAGAATGCTCTGTGTTAAAGGCTACACTGTCATATGATGATGACTTTTTGATGAAGACAAAATAAGTTATAAATAACAGAAGTACAAAAAGCTTCTTTGCTCCTACAGGAAGGCCTCAAGGTTACTAAGCGCATGTGTGACATAAATGCAGTAGAGCATTTTAATTAGATTCCTTTACCGGAACTCCTGACCTTCTGTGCAGCACATTAATGTATTTTACTAATTATAAATGCAATTAAAAAGTACTGAAATAAAATTAAGCTGATCTATCTAATTTACATTAAGCACTTTCAAATTATGCAGATTTTCAAGTCTTTTTTTTTTTTTCAATTTGTGTTTCAGGGTAAAATTGTCTGCATTAAAACAGCTGGAAAACAACCTTGTAGGAAAACAAATTTCTTTTCTGTGATTATTCACAGTGTGTGAGTTAATTTTCTAGGCAGTAATATACTTAGCTATCATTAGGGTAGTGACTCATACAATAGTACCCATATATGCAATGGATGTGGTGATGGTTGTATGGTGGATGAGCATTTCTCAGTGTTTACTTATGGGAACAGGGGTCAAAGGCTAACTTAGAAAGAAATACTGATATGATGGTCAAAAATAGTTGAGATTTATAAACAATGAAGAAACATCAAAAGCAGTCTGTGAAATCATTCAGTCAAACCATCTGGTGTATTTTGCCAGGAAACCAGATGGGGTTGTTATCTCTGTTACCTACGTTATATTGATACTACTAAAAAAAGAACTTCTGACTCTAGAGAAGCACAAATAAAATTTGACTCTTCTTCATTACTATTGATTATTGGAGAGCACCTAAAGTGTAATTATGCACTGGACAGAGTGCATAAAAAGCACAGTCCTTGCCCTAAAGAGCTCACAATCTTTTTCAGATGTGATGCAATAACTGAGAGTAACACAAAGTACAGAATCTAGGGTAGGAAGGATCAGATTTAGTGTAGTACTATCATGTGAAGAGCTGCTCAAAACTTTTTTACTGAAACATTTTTTTGTTAAAAAATGACATTTCCACCAGAATGAAAATTTTCATTTTGGTCAAAAATTTCTAATTTTTTTCCCAGAAAAAGCCAAAATCAAAAAGTTTTGAAAAGAGGGGCAGGGAATGAGTGAAAAAGCAAAAACTGAAAATGTTAGTCTTTGGAAACAAAAAAACAATGCCAAATGTTATGGTTTTCATTTAATCAAAAACCAAGAAATCCCACCTAAAAATTTGAATGATTTTTATTTAATTCTAAATATACTGCAATCAACAAAAACCATTTTTCAACATCTCTAATCATGTGGGTACCCTTTGGGACACTTGTCCATGCTGATGAGACATTGGAAGCATCCTCATGGTCTTTTATTATGGTAGTCATTTTTAAATTTATAAGAGGTGCAGGCTTCCATTGGATGGGAAGAGAATATGATTTAATTTGGCTAAGATAGCCACAGGAAGGGCCAATATTTTTTAGCATATCTAATCGCTTGAAATGAAGGAAGTTCCTCCTTTCACTATCCTAGGCTAGACTCAGTAACCCTTACATAACAAATCTTACTAACTTTATTGGAGTTTCCAATATGGATTTAGCATAATCCAGCAATGAGTTGACTCAGTCTGAACAGGATGTGATAGCAGGGTTCTACTTGCATATATCAAATTGCAGTACAGGGGCCATGGAAGTTTTACAGGTCAAGCTCTTTTTCACTAAAAGTGTAAGCACCCATCCTGCAAAGATTTACATATGTGATTAACTTTACACAAAGCGAATTGTCCCATTGATATCATTTGAACTGTTGCTTGTGCTTATCTTTATGCACTATCAAAACTTTCTCCAGGATCTGAATCACAATGAACTATTTGTCTGGGTTGCAACTGGGCAGTTCAAAGACGGAGAGTTTCCCACCTCTTGTTTAGAGTTAAGATAATGCAAAAATAGCAAATATTTTTCCCATTTTTGTTTTAAGTTGTTTCATGGTCCAAAAATTGCTTTTCATAAAATGTTCATATAACGGTACTTAGCACACTAAAATAGATCAGTTTTCTAAGAGGAACACGCCTTTCTCAGCATGCATAATTTGAGAGAAAATGACTCTATTTTAAAATACATTTTAAACAAAACAATCAGAATAAACTCCCAAAATTTCACTTTTTTGGGGGGGGGGGGGAACTCATCCAGCAACAAAATGTGAACACTGCAAATTCCAAGGCTTTAACATTTAGTTGTAAAAATATCAGAATTCTAGGTAGCATACTCATTTTTATTGTTGCACTTTTTAAGTCTGTAGTCATCTAAGCTCTTCGTTGAGAGAGAGTATAAAATAAATACTCTACACTGAATTACCAAACTACAGAAATACTGGGATGGCTTTAATGTATCTAAGTCTCTGAGGCCCTAATTCAGCAGTGCATACCTGTTCAGGAAAGTACATAAGTATGTGGTCAGTCCTATTGAAGTACTACATTTTAAATAGATGCTTAAGTACTTTGCCGATTAGGGCTGGATTTAGGCATATGCTTAAATGATTTGCTGTATTGAGGCCTTGACAGCGAGGAATACACCTGAAGAATTGGAGCCAAAAGAGTTGCTGAAATATTCCCAGGGAAGCAAAATCATTCAGACTTTGCTGAAAATAAAAAAAAAAAGGCTTAGGCCTGATCTAGACTTACAGGGAAATTTGGCGGCAGTCGACGAGAGTTATGCAAGCTACTTTTGTAGCTTGTGTAACTTGCGTTGACTTCCTAAATCCTCTTCTGCATGCCATCTCCACTATGCTGCACCAATGGGAACTGCATACCTGTCGACACAGCGCTACACCTTTTGAGGAAGTAGTTTAATTGAATCGACTTCCGGATCAATTGAGCCGGTCTTCACTGTCGCTCAATCGATCTGGATAGATTGATTTGACGGTGGCAAATGAAGACATACCCTTAGTGGCTTTATGCTAGTGAGAGCCTGAGAAAGGAAAAGAAGAGGAGTAAGAACAGAGCAGAAGCAACCACTGTAAACAGCATTTTAAATATTTCTCCTCTTTTAGTTAAATGTTGATCAGAGCTAATTCCTCTAGGTCTTTGGACAGCAGCTACAATTCTATATAGCACAATGTGCAGTAAGAAAAAAATGATCCGTCTTCTTCCACACGGGTTAATGAAAAGGAGCTTACTGTTCCTGTTGCAGCCAATGTTGAATTGGCTCGTGCAGATAAGGGCATTGTGGCATTTAAATACACCAAATAGGCTCTCTTTAAAAAACAAATACTACGGTTTTGTACTTGTAGCCTCATGTCCAAAAGCACTGAATGCACTTTGCAAAATAATAGCTTGTATACTGTACCAGTAGGGCAGCGACTCTACAGGGAAATATGACTGGCAAAGCGATCTCAGTAATAACTTGCATGCAGCTTTGATAATATATTCTTTTACCGAGAGAGAGAATGCTGGCCAAGACACTGAGGTGATCCTGCTCACTTAGTTTCAAAAGAGATATTTGATCATTAACTCCTACCTGGCGGACATGCGGAAGGGAGCTTAACTTATCTGAAGAGGAGCACTGGCACTTGAGCAGTATAGTCATGGTTCTTGAACTTATGGGGCTCTGTCCTCAGCAGGTATAAATCAGTTAGCTCCTTCGTCTTCAGTAAGGTTACATCAATTTACACCAGCTGAAGAGGTGATCAGTGACCTCTTAGGCTCTACTCCAGCAAAACACTTGAGCATGTGCTTAGCTTTAAGCACATGGATAGTCCCATTATAGTCAATTGCACTAATCATGTGCTTTAAATTAAGCAAATGTTTAAATCCTTTGTTTTAAAAAGGAGCTTTATTCCATATATGATAGTGCTGTAAACTGAGATGCAATGACAGGACTAGCATGGGCATTGAGGTGTTTTGTTGTTGCTGGCTAGTGGAACTGTTGCAGGAGGTTGCCCTGTTTCTTACTGCTGCTTAGAAAAAGGGCTCCAAGATGACACTGAAAAGAGACCTGTTTTGTTACTTTGTTTACAAGTTTGTTTCCATTGATCAGCATGTGGACAAGATGGATAAATGTCTCTAGAATGCTTCTTCCCTGCCCAACAACTTCTCCTTAATTTATGGAGTGAATGGAAAAGTAAGGAGACAAGTCACCTAGGTTTATAAAGATGAGCTTTCTTATGGCATTGAGTGCATTTTAATGGTTAGACAAGGGCTTGGTGAATCAGGACTTCTAAATTCTATTCCTAGCTCTTCCCCTGACTTGCTGTGTGACGTTGAGCAAGTCACTCAACCTCTGCATGTCTCACTTACCTCATGTATAATGCTCATAAGAATATCAACTCCTCTTCACCTCTAGTTAATATACATCAATATAAACATATGCTGTTCTTTGAGACATAGAATATAGAGAAAGAGTTTCCTACCCTAAAGAATTTACAGCCTAATATAGATAAGACAAAGGGTAGTTTGGAGAAGTTACAAGGAGATCAGTGGTTATCAAAGGCCCTGATTCTGCAAAGACTTACACAGTGCTTAACTTTACATACAGTGAGAAGTTCCACTGTCTTCATATGGTGCGTTATTAATGTTTGACACCTATGAAATAATGATAACAAAGGTGTCATCTTATCCTTATTCTTGAATTCAATCATATTAGCCACTGTGTGTGAAGCTGAGCAGATGCCTTCATCTTTGTAGAATTGGGGTCCAGCACAGGAAGGTTCATTGGTTTGGAGGAATTTGAAGGAGAAAGTAAGAGATGTTTGGCAGCTAAGTAGTAAAGACTGTGTCATCAACAGAGAAGCTATAGGATTCAATTGTTAGTAAGATGTGAGCACACTTTTGTCCAGCGCTTTGTAAGATAGTGACAGTTTATACAGCTTTATTTTAATGTGCATGTAACAGAAATAATGCATTTGGCAAAACAATAAAGACGATGATTCCAATAGATGTGAAATATTTAGCATTGAAATGAACAAAAGTGTACTATGTAAATATTCTGTACATTGTTGACAACAGTAAATAGTTAGGACTAAACTGTGACTAGCCTTAGTGCAGCTTCACAAAGCAGCCCATTCCTCCTCCTGCACAGCTGTCATATCAGGCTTTAGTCCTACTTGGAATAGGGGTGCTGCAAGGTCACTTGCTCCCCAGACATCCTCTGAGGAAATGTGTGGGAAATGGTTGGGGAGAAAGGTGGTTGGCATGGCTCCACCCACCAGCCAGGGAGGGGAAATAAGCTGGTCCCTCAGGGTAGCCATAATTTTTTTTTCCCCTTGTGCAAAAGGGGTGGCCTGGGAAAAGCAGGTGTGGTACAGTTTATGCAACACCTCTTAATTAGGGCTTTGCCTAAAGGCACAATCTAGCCTTTGTGTACACACACACACCAGTGTAAAGAAATATCTTAATGTACTAATGCCTCTAAATGTGCAATGATGTGAATTCTAGAATCATAATTATCCAATAATGTGGATTCCCTTTCTGTTCCATCCTGTAAGCCTGCCTTACTATCTGCTATGGTCTGCTCTTAACAGGGCCTTGTTTGTTTGTGACAGATAAAGGTGGGTTTTTTGTAAGCAAGGGAAAACTTTTCCTTGCAGCCTGAGCTAAGTCGTGATCTCCCTCTCACTTCTATGATTGAGCCTCACTGTACCAGACACAAACACTTAGCAGGTGTTTTCACCATGACATTAATAATAAGAATTGACACCTTCTAAATGAGGAATTCCTTGTTGTGCCTAGTAGTACTGGTGGCTATTTGGGGAAATTGACAGCTTCTGAAAAATGCTTTTGCCATTACTGACACTTCTCTGACAGAATTTTAATGGCTTACTATCTTGAACATCTTTGCAGATGAAGTGGAAACTCATGAAATTTGCTGCTTTAACACTTTTGAAAGTTAGTGGGGGAAACTTGTTGCATGTTGCAGCTCTCTGAATTTTGTCCATGATTTGGAATCCACTTTTGCTTGTAAAAATAATCTGTTTATCCTATCAAAACTAAAAGTTGGCAGTGGATTAGTTTAAGGGGCATGTTTTCAGCATGATACACCAGGATTGAGCCACACAACTCCCATTAACCTTACTGGAAACTCTACACCTCAATCTCTGCTCTTTTAGATGAAAAAATCCCCGTATTGGTCACAGATCCATTGCATTGTGTGTTAGATGCTCACTACCTTATCCTCATGATGGGTGTTACTATCATAATCCCATACACCTTGGGATAGGAGGAAGGGGAAAGAGATAACATGAGAGACTGGGAAGAAATATCAGATGAAAATAGTCTTAAAACAGATGGACTATAACTCATGGGAAGGTCCTATAGAATGCAATAGGAATGAAATCAAAAGAGTTCTTTATACATTCAATAGAATTCTATAGAAATAATTTTTAAGAACATACAGAAATTATGTAGAGTTGAGATCCTCTCTAGACAGGTTTTTTTTTTTTTTTTTAAGTCACAAATAATTCTACAACAGGAACATAATATTCTGTTATATTTTAATTTTCTATTGCCTTTCCACAAGAGGAAGGATCAAAACTGATTTGTATATATCACTAATTGTAGCATTTTAATGAAGTTATGAGTCATGACATAAGCATAAACCATTAAGGGTGAGATTTTCTTAGGTGTTTAAGGGAATTAAGTGTCCATCTCCCACTGAATATTAATGTGAGTTGAAGCCAAACTCCCTTAGGCTTTTTCCATAAAACCACACTGTAAATCTTTATCTCATTTTGTTTAAGCGGAAAGAGTGGAGTTGTAATGAAATAAGTAGCAGCTTAATTCTATGTTGACATCTCCTATCTCAAACTGGAGAAGGTGGGATGCATTTCCTGCCCTGAGAATCATTACATAGTTAAGCAAGAGGCGGGGGTGAAGCAGCAACAGTATTGTGATTAAAAGAAAATATTTCGGTTGAAATCAGATACAGTCATGTAGCGAGGGGGCATGGCCTCCCTCTGGAATGGACTGGGAGACTTCCACCACCGCCCCTGGTGGGTGGAGCCAGGGAATCCATACCCAACATGCCAGAAGTAAAGGGGTGGGCCAGGAAGGGGAAGTATAAAGAGCAGGCCCTCTAGCTCAGTTGGGCTGGAGCTGTCGGAGGAGAACGATGTCTCTCCCCCACTGCTGGGGCTTGAACCTAGGCGGTCTGCTGGCTGGGCCATGGAGGAGCTGCCAAAGCTGCCTGCTGCTTGTGACGCCAAGGAACTAACTAATGCCATTAGCCATTTACCCTGGGGAGACTGACAACCCTGAACCTCAGGTACCCCGCTGGTGGTGGGGGGGAGTAGGAAGTAGTCCAGGGACACCCGACTAAGATCCAGCGCTGCTCCTGCCCGAGCACCGGTCGGCATGTTTCAGCCGAAGCCCCACTGACCCAGTGGTGGAACGCTCCACCACTGTTAGGACCCTGAGCTGGGACCCGGTGGAGTAGGGTGTGGGGCTGGGTCTCCCTACCCACTGCTATCCCACCCCTGGTTTGGCAGATTCCCTCCACTAGGCCGGGAAGCCTGTGTTTGGTGCTCGCCCCTGCCTGTGAGCCTCTAGACTGTGCTTGGTGCCCTGCCCTGCCTGATGGCCAGGGATCGACTGACTGCTATTTGCCCTGCCCTCTCTGAGGGCCAAGGGGTGACAGACTGTTTCTTTCCCTGCCCTGCCTGAGGGTTAGGGCCCCAAGATAGCTAATTCCCCATTTACGTGCCTGTCTCTTTAGGTGCAACGGTGAGGGGACATGGTCTCCCTCTGAGACAGACAGGGAGAGGGGGCCCCAATGCTCTACAATTCAGAATTTAATTAGGATTTTAGGCCACATTATCTAGTGCAGACAATGAAAGAGATATAAGTTAAACTTTAAACAAATGATGTGTTGCCATAGGCATAGTTTCTGATAATTACACTTTGCTTAATTTAAAAATAAAAAAAAAGCCCCCAAAAACCTCTTGCTCTTGTTGCTCAGCAAAGCAATCTGAAAGCTAACAGAATGAAACACAATTCTTGTTTCTTAGCACATTTCACTGCCAAAATTATAGCAAAACTCACTTTGGAAGAAAAGTCCTTTCTAATTACTTATTCTTCATGCAATAGACTTGTGTTTCATCTCAGCGTGACCTTTCTGAACCATGTACCAGCAGTCACTGTTCCCACTGGAAAGCTGGACAACTCCACATTTATACTAGTGTAACTGAGATGAGTTTTGCCTGATTTTTTTTTTTTTAACAAAAGAAGAATGCCTCAGCAAAAAGAAGGTGCTTCCACAACTCCTGGCATGGCCAGTACTAAATTAGCATGCAAGTTTGACATAGAGAAGGAAAGCTGTCTGCTGTCCAGGTGAAATGGAAAAGTGATAGTTGATTGTGCGAGAGATACAGGAAGCTTGGAATAACATCCTTGCTCAGATGAATGAAGGTGCTAGTAAAAAGAATCATCAAAAACAAAAAACAAGCATAGTGAGACCTATTTGAAACTTATTTTCTAAAAGGCTTCACAGATGATGTGCAGTATCATGCATTCCATGTTCTAATATATGAGCACCTAACAGGTCAGAACATATTAACTGAAGAACAAATTAAATCCTGGGGCCAGATCAACCTCTCCCTTGGAAAAGCCTGTGACAAGGGGCTCTGGAGAAGGAAATTACTATGAAGATCCCCTTGTGGAGATTTCCCCACCCTATTCAATCAGGGGCTTGTCTTTGCTTGCTGTGGAAAAGGCATAAGACCCATCTTCAAATCTGGTGCTTGCATCCTCCTAGCATCCTGGCAGGAAATTTTAATCAGAGTCACATCTTCCTGGTCACAACAGCCTCCCAGATTCCTCCTAACCTCTACGGGTGGGTGGGAAGTAAGTTATATGTAAAGGATAATACAACAGGGGCTGTAGTAGCATCTTTCACCTAATTTCTGTGGCACAGGTAGTAAATGGAGAGAGTGTGTGTGTTTGTGTGTCTCTCTCACTCCCAGTTGCACCCTCATTCATCCCAATCTCAGTTCTCCCCTCGTTGAGAGGACAGTGCTGTGGAGGCAGTTTAGCTGCTTTTCCACATACTACCGCATTCCCCCACAGTATGAAGTTGTCAAAATCTCAGTCTTGTCCCCTGTTAGGAATTCTTCTCTGGTACTAAATTTTCCATCTTAAATAAAATGTGCAGTTCTATCCAAAGACAAAATCTATGCCCAGTTCCAGAAGTGCCTAAGTTTTGTGTGTGTGCATCCTACTAAACCTCTCTAAATGGCAAGGGAGGTGTTTCCTTTTCAGAAGTGATTGCTGATAAAACACACAAAACTTCGGAATATGTTCAACAGTAATCCTCAAGCAGCCACACAACAGAAATATAATATTACTAATTTCCAGTCAGGCCACAGTTAATATGATTGTGCAGCCCTTCTTACTGCCTCCCAAAATGGATCCTAATTTCATTCATACAGTAATTTAGGAACAGATCATGCTTAATTATGTGGCATCTTAGCACCGTGTTAGAAGCAGTAATAAGTAAAATAGGTGGTGGTTACATATTAAATATATTTTGGTTGACCACAAATTGTTATCAGTTCTGTATTGTTGAGCTGACCTTTTAGTTTGGACTCATTGCAAACTAGAGGCCGATTGAACTAGTGCAGAGAGGGACCTTCTTTGGGCATCTCCCTATCCCATCGAAAAAAGCAGGTCACCCATTTCATTGACAACCTGTCCCATAGCCTAGTCGGCACAGAAAGCCCACAGTGGGGTCAGTGATCCATATCTGTAAAGGGGGTTGGGATAGTGGGATGCACATTATCTTCCTAAACCTTGTGGGATGTTAATGCAGCCTGAGGATCCAGTGGTGCTGCAATACCAGAGAACTTGAATAATTGGAAAAGAACTACCATTGTGCTGACCAAACTATAAAAAACTTTTAGATATTTTTGTGCTTTGTCTCTAGATTTTTTTATATAGCAAACTCATTTCTATGAACCTGGAGGTCTGTCATTTCATCACAGAAAAGTTGTCTTTGAACTGATACAACAAAAGTACCACTCACAGGTATAATCAGCACAGGTTATCGGCTTTGAATACCTAAATTTCCACTTCAGTAGCAGTATCCTGGGACCTCATTTGGAAGCTGTGATTCTAGTTCTAATACATCCTCTTGTGGATGATATTTGATGGGATTTTAGCCTACTGGAAAATGAAATGCAGCAATATCTGGACAAAGACGTTTTCAGATACTTTCAGTTGCTTCCACTCAGCACATTTGCTAGCACTTCATTTATCTTGGCTATTTAGTGCTTTTCTATCAGTGGTAAATTATTGGTAAAGACTAATGGTGTTTACTTTTGTTTAACCATGCCCATGATGGGTCGAGAACACAATAAATCATATTCAAACTCTTCTTTGCAGTCAATTCAGAAATAACCAGAGCAGTGACATGAAATAACTTAATGTTGCACAGCTTTTTATATTGAATTAAGTCTTCAATGTTTTACTGTATGACATTTTAGTGGTAAAGCAGTGACAATGAAAATGAAATGCTTTGTGGAATTGCCTAGAGAGAACTCGAGTTTGTGTTATAAAGGTGCTAAGATACAAAAAGGGGGGATTATTTCCTTCTCTCATTAATAAGTGTACAACTCCTGTTTGTGGGAGTGGAGCTGCAGTCTTTTTGCATTCCAAAAGGACAGGGACTGAAATATATTGTTATTCTGATGAAATTGGTATAGGAAGATGTCCCTTCTGCACAGTCCTTCAAGTGCACTCACTTCCTCAGTGCTTCTCTCCTCACTAGATCTGAGAGCACTATTTGTAGCGAACCAGTTCAATAAATTGACCCCATTTTCAGTTTGCAAATTACATGCAAACAAACTTCAGTGTATATGAATCCCCCCCCCCCCTTTTGAAATTATTTGACAAATGGTTTATGTGAACATATTGCAGCCTGTGGCATACTCACAAACTATTTGCCAGCACTGTTGCTTGGAGTTTTCACTTTGCATAATTTGTTATGCAGTGTGAGTACAAATCCACCTGGACCCTCTTGGTCCGCAGTCGGGCAGCTAACCCGAGCTACTGCCTGTGTTACCCCAGATACACTGCTATTTTTAGAACACTCATTCGAGCACCACTATTATGTGTCTGTCTACCAGTCCTGGGAAGGACAATGCCAGCTGTAGTGTAAACATACCCGTAGACAATCATAATAGCATTCTTCACCAAGTTCTGTAGAAGGTAAATGAGATCTACCTTTAGTTGTAAATTGCTGAAGAATCCTGACTGAAATGGGTACGCCAACTTCTGATGTTTTAAGAAGGTCTGATTTTTCAGTCAGATCTTCACTTTTGAAAATCATGCCTCTTTAGGTATCTCAAGTTGGGCACTCCGAAATGAGGCATCCAAAAATCAGTAGTCACCTTTGAAAATGTAGACCCTTATCATTAGGAAAGACACAGCAAAAATCTAATATTTCTCCTCCACCACCATGCTGTCAATTTCATCTCATCCCAATTTGTGTGATGCACCTCCTTCTTAGCCCACTAATATAGGCGAGAAACTGTGACACAGAAATATTCACAATTAGTGATGATTATATAATATATGGGAGGAAATTCGATAACTATTTGTTTGAATTAAAAAGTAAAATACAATTAATAGATTCCAGGGCTGGAAGTGATCACTGATCATCTTGTCTGACCTCCTGTATAACACAGGCCAGAGAACTTCCTCAAGATGATTCCTAGAGCTGATCTTTTAGAAAAACATCCAATCCTGATTTTAAAACTGTCACTGATGGAGAATTCACCATGATCCTTGGTAAATTGTTCCAGTGGTTAATTACTTTGCTGTCAGAAATGTACACCTTATTTCCAGTCTGAATTTATCTAGGTTCAATGTCCAGCCATTGGAACATGTTATACCTTCCTTGAAGAGCCCATTATTTGTTGCCTGTGTAGATGCTTATAGACTGTGATAAAGTCACCCCTTAACCTTCTTTTTGTTAATCTAAATAGACTGAGGGTTTTGAGTCTCAGTATAAAGCATATATTCTAATCCTCTAATCATTGTCGTGACAGTTCTCAGAACCCCCTTCAGTTTATCAACATCCTTCTTAAATTGTGGGCATCAGAACTGGACACAGTCTTCCAGCAGAGGTTGCACTAGTGCCAAATACAGAGGTAAAATAACCTCTCTATTTCTATTCAAGATTACACTGTTGATGCATCCCAGGATCACATTCACCCCTTTTTGGCCACAGGGTCACATTGGGAGCTCATGTTTTTTCTGAATATCCACCACAGCCCTCAAATCCTTCTCAGAGAATCTGTTTCACATTTACATGTAGCCATATTAAAATGCATGTTTGCTTTCACCCAGTTCACCAAGCGATCTGCATCACTCTGAATCCGTGACCCGTCCTCTTAATTATTTCCATGCTCCGTCATCTGCAAACTTTATCAGCGATGATATTGTTTTCTTCCAGGTCACTGATGAAAATGTTAAATAGTGTAGGACTGAGAACTAATCCCTGCAGGACCCCACTGAAAACACACCACTTTGATGACAGTTCCCCATTTACAATTACATTTTGAGACCTATCAACCAATTTTTAATCCAATTAATATGTGCCATGTTAATTTTCTATCATTTTAGGTTTTTAATCTCAATGTCATGCGGTACCAAGTCAAACACTTCACAGAATTCTAAGTATACTACCGCAACGCTATTACCTTTAAAAAAAGATACCAAGGTAATTTGACAGGATCTATTTTCTAGTAGTCCATGTTGTTATGCATTAATTACATGATCTTCCTTTAATTCTTAATCAAATCAGCTATGCTATTGTCTTGCCCGGGATCAATGTCAGGCTGACAGGCCTATATTTAACCAGGTGATCCCATTTATTCTTTTAAAAAAATGGCACAAATTAGCTTTTTTCCAATCTTCTGGAACTTCTCCAATGCTCCAAGATGTACTGAAAATTTACATGAATGGATCAACAAGCTCCTTCGCCAGTACTTTTAAAACTCTTTGATGCAAGTTATCTGGGCCTGCTGATTTAAAAATGTCTGTTAGTAGCTTCTGTTTACATTCTCCAGAAATACTAATGGAGTGGAAAGAGTGTTATCATTACTAAATGATGATACTATATGATTTGTTTTTCCTCAACTACAGAACAGAAATATTTATTGAACACTTCTGCCTTTTGTGCATTATTGATAATTCTACCATTCCCATCTAGTAATGGACCAATACCATTGTCAGAATTGTTTTTGTTTATTTTAAAAACTGTTCTTTACTGTTCTTAATTCCACTGGCCATAGATTTCTCCTTGTTGCCCTTTGCTTCCCTTGGCAATTTTCTACAGTTCCTAACTTCTGATTTATATACATTACTATCAATTTCCCTGTTCTTCCATTTGCTATATATGATTTTTTCTTTTCATAGTTGCTTTTACTTCCCCACTAAATCAGGTCAGTTTTTTAACCAGTTCAGCCTTCTTCCTCAATTGTTGGCTTCTGGTGTTGGGGGTATCTAGTAAGGTGTTCTTAAATGATTTCCAATTATCATTCACAGAAAGACGAATTAGACCATGTTTTATGAACCTATTGTGTTCACACTGAAAAAATAACACACAAATCAAATAATCAGCCTACCTCCCCCATATCACTTCCTTTTCAAAAGTCTTGAGATTACCATATCTGGGCTCTGTTATGTCATGGCTGGGAAAAGTTCCAAAATTCAGGACTATTTATGGAAAAACTCTTTCAATAGCTGATATTACAATATTTAAGTCAGACAATATGCAGACCAAGAATTCTTCCCTGAAGAAATTCATGTTTAATAGTGAATAATTAATATTTTTCAGAATTTTGTGATCAGTTTACAGAGAACTCAGGAATCAGAAAAAAGTTAAATTTCCTGACTGTATTATTTGTTGCATATAAATCACTTTTCTTTATTCACAGTGAAGTCATGATTTTTATAAATTTATCATCTTTGTTTCAGGGGAAATAACTTGGATCCTATTCATTAATACCACTGGGAATAGTAGATGCTCTAGGTGGAGCCACTCTAAAGTTAGCAGAAGGAAAACTAATGAAACTGATTAAAGCTGTGGATTCTGACAGGCAGAATAGAAAAAAATATATTTACAGAAAGCTCCTGAAGGTCCTACCATGCACCACTAATATATAATAAATCCATTCCCCTGTGGTATTTATATGATACATGACTATTACAGTACGGTTTCCATCACTTCCAGGGAGTTGCAGACACATGAGTAAACATTCTGAGGCAAATCCTTAGCTGGCATAAATTGTCATAGCTTCTTTGGATCTGCTCCTGGGGGACTTGGACATATGTACTCTGTCGCAAGCTGGGCCTAATTTTTGCATCAAAACCACTGATTTCTGTAGCATTCTGGTAGTGTAGACTGGAAATACTTTAGCAGTTTCATTTACATTGAAAATGGAAGAGTGTACTGAATTCAACAGATAAACGAACAATGCAGTCAAAGTGGTGTTCATAGAAAAGAAACCCTGTAGCCTCAGAGGCTGTAGAAATTCAAAAGGCATATAATAATTCAGAGTGATGGACAATTGACTTTCTTGCAACCTACATAACATTTCACAGTTGTTCATCATTTCCAAGAGTTAAAAAAAAACAAAACTTGAAAACACCAGTTTTGAAATATTTTGTGGAAGTGTCGGAGTGATGTTTTGAGGAAAGTAACAATCAACTCATCAACCCAAAAAAATAGAAGATTGTTTGTTTTGAGTAAGTTGAGAAATTTTGAAGGAATTTGTGTCATGATATGTTAAAACCTACATAGATATAGTGAAATGAGTTACAACATATGAGGTTATAATGATTCTGCATGGAATGTTGAGATAGATTATCATTTCTCTCTATGTTTTTTTTTCTGCAGAGCAAAAGGGATTTGTGTATGTAATTGACTAGTTTGCACTGATGCTAGGATAGATGTGAGAAAGACTATGCTGATATTAATTGCATTTGCAATGTATTTTTTTATGATATCTGAGGTAAGCTCAATCCTACCAATAGCAACATGCTTAACTTTAACAATTAGGCACAAAAGTAAGTCGAGGCAGGATCACGGACTTAGTAAACTACTTGGAACATAATAAAAAACCCAGTATACATAGAGGTAAACATATTATTCATTTTTTGTTCGGTTCATTTTGTTTTTGTTTTTCGTGATGATGGGTTTATGTTTAGTTTTAAGAATCAGTTAAAAGTTTTTTTGGTTGGTTGGTTTTGGATGCGTTTGCCCTTCTTCATTTAAAACATAGATAAAGAAAAAAACATCAATCTAACATTAGTTTATACCAAACTGAAGCTGAGGGAACATTTGTAGTTGTTTGCAGTGGGTTTAGCAAACTTTTTGCTAGTTTTGTATCAAGTGAATTAACTCTCCTTGTGTGTTGATTTATGTTTGGGATTTGAACAAACCCACCAAAAAATCAGACACATTCCTAGTTACAAGTCAAAATCCTAACTAGACCTTTCTTTGCCATAACATTCAAAAATCTAGTCTGAGCCTCAGATGGGTAATAAAAGTCAGAATCAGACAAGATATACCTGTTTTTTGGGCAGTTACTTTACAAGTTTTGCATGTTAATTAAATCATAATTTGAAACCGAGTGTAACCCAGATAAATCTATTTCAGTAAAACAAGATGTTTGATGCTTCTGTTATAGACAAAACAAATAGCTATCAAAGAACAAGGAGTTTAAGCACTTAGGGGCTTTCATTCTTTGACAGTGTTACTGGCCTACTGGATGTGGGGGGAGCAGTAGACATGATATACTATATTGATTTTAGTAAGGTTTTTGACACAATCCCCCACATAAGAAAATTAGGAAAATGTGATCTAGGTGAAATTGCTATAAACTGGATGCACAACTAATTGGAAGACAGTACTCAAAGAACAGTTACCAATGGTTTACTGTCGACTGGGAGGGTGTATCTAGTATGCTTATGCTTATGTATGCTTATAAAATGTGCAGATGACAACAAGCTGGGAAAGGCTGCAAGCACTTGAGAGGACAGGATTAGAATTCAAAAAGACCTTGACAAATTGGAGAATTAGTCTGAAATTGACAAGATGAAATTCTGTAAAGGCAAAAGCAAAGTACTTCACTTGGGAAGGAAAAATGTAATGTGCATCTACAAAATGGGGAATAACTGGCTTGGTGGTAATACTGCTGAAAAGGATTGGGGGTTATAGCAGATCTCAAACTGAATATGAGTCAACAACATGCTGCTGTTGTGAAAAAGACTAGAATAATTCTGGGGTGTATTAGCAGAGTGTCGTATGTAAGGCATGGGAAAAAATTGTCCCACTCTACACAGCACTGGTGAGGCTTCAGCTGGAGTACTGTGTCTAATTCTGGGTGCCACACTTCGGTAAAGAGGTGGACAAATTGGAGAGAATCCAGAAGAGAGCAACAAAAATGTTAAAAGGTTTAGAAAACCTGAACTATGAGGAAAGGTTAAAAGAACTGGGTATGTTTAATCTTGAGAAAAGAAGAATGAGGGGGTCCTGATAAGTCTTGAAATATATCAAGGCTGTTATAAAGAGGATGGTGGTCAATTGTTCTCCATCTCCACTGAAGATAGGACAAAGAAATATTGGACTTAATCTACAGCAAGGGAAATTTAGGTTAGATATTAGGAAAAACTTTCTAACTATAAGGGTAATTAAGCTCTGAAATAGGCTTCTAAGGGAAGCTGTGGAATCCCCATCATGGAGGTTTTTAAGAAGAAGTTGGACAGACGCCTGTCAGGGATGGTTTGAGTTTAGTTAGTCCTGCCTCAGTGCAGGGGACTAGACTTGACTTCTCAAGGTCCCTTCCAGCCCTACATTTCTATGATTCTAAAACCGAATGAGGAAACTACAAGGAATGGGTGGAACTAATCAGTGTAAGTAAGAATCACTCCAAATCACTTGCTGAAAACTCAAATTGTATTGTTTTTGTGATGCAAAAACAGTTATATTTCTTTGTTACCAACCCTGGCTTTGGCTGAAAATAAGTACATCAGAAGAGCTTTTCTCCAATCAGTTACAAAATAGGAAGTACAGTAGAAAGGAGGAGGAGGTGGTGGTCACATTATAGCGTGCAAGTTGGATGCCTAATCTCTGGGCTCCTGTTCCTCATTCATTTGAAATGAGGGGACAAATGGACAAAACGTTTCTGTTCTAAGATGGATAAAATGAACACTTAGAGATGAATTCTCCTGTTGCAGAAAGGTAACAAAAGACTCAAGCTCTCCTTTTCATCTAACCAGTCATCCAAAACTCAGGTTCTGATTAAGTGAAAGAATTTATCTCAAGACATAGCAGAACTACAACAATATTTGAGAAGGAAGCTGGATATTCACAGTCTGTCTGGAGAGGCCTCTGTTGCAAAATCTTATCTGATCTATTTAGAAATTGAAATATAAAAAAAAATCTGCTATTAACAATAATGAGCTGAGTGGTGAAATTACCTCCCTGAAAAATAGAATGGACAAATATGAAGAGAAACCAGGACAATCTGAAGCATGGACCAAAAAAGCTTCTCATATGCATCAAGAAAGATCTTGAAGAGAAAAAATGTGATTAATTTGTTTGAGAAGTTGCCTCCAATGTACTTAAGCCAGGTCCCCAGCTTTCCATACTTAATATCAAATGGCTTTGCAGGATGTCAGGCCAAAAAAGAAGGAGAATGAAAAATCCAATTTGTTGTCATTAAATTGTTAAAATTAAAGAGAAGATAACAATAATGAATAGTGTCCAAAAGAAAAAGAAGAGGGAAAGACAAAAAGTGGCCTTAAATTTTCCAGTATTTTTGTGGAACTGACCTACAAAAAGAGTTGTTTTTAATATAGAATAAAGCAGATTCTAAAGGAGGCTAAAATTGGAGAAGGCATCAGCTTCCCATCTATCTTTAATATGTACCAAAAGATTTTCCAAGGTGCTAACAGGGGTTTGGCAGACACTTCAAAGCCTAACACTAGATCTGACCAAAAATGATATCTGGTGGTTTTGTAGTCCAGAAACCTCAAACTTTGGCGTTTCTGTTTTTTTCACATTGTTCAGTTTCTAGAGTCTCATGAAAACTCCAGCTCAGTGGAACTCAAGAAAACAAATTTTACTGAAATGTTTTCAAAAACATCTAAAGATAAATATTAAAAAGTAAAGAAATAGTATATACCAGACAAATGGCCTAAAAAAATACCTCCCCAAGACTTGCAGCCCCAAATTGTGTGAATATACAGTAAGCTTGAAAAAAAATCCACTCAGTATTATGGAGCATTTTGAAATAGAAACCTCTTTTTAATTTCACAACAAGGTTAGTGGGGTCCCATATAGGGTTACCTGTACCATCAACCCCACGCATCCAAAAATCATGACTCAAAAGTAATGAAATAGGCTAAAGAATCATGAGATTTTAAAAATAGTGCCTTTGGGATTGTTTTTGCCTTCAGTGTTGGAGCAATTCAGTTTCAATATTTTCACCACAACAGTAACAGCTAGAAACTTTATTTTAAAATGAAAACTGAGATTCCCATGTAATTATATGACTTTAGGAGCTGTGGCTTTAAAAGAAAAAAATAATGCAAGACTCACAATAAAATCCCAGCATTGGCAACACTGAGTCTCTAGATTTTGACAGTGCCAGAATAAGAGGTGTGCTATCTAGTCATTCCTGGAATGACTATGAAAACAATGCTTCAGGGAAAGAGGAAGGTCACTTGGTTACCACTGAAGTGTATCATATTTTAGAGCTGCATAGGATACTTGATATTAATAATAAACAGTTCAAAGTCATTCATAACAGATGTTTTTAATTAATTACAAGAGAAACCACAGGATGGATTACTCTTCCTTTTGAATTCTGGAGTGGGAGGAGAAGACGACACAGCTGAGAGAGACTGGTGGTAGTATGCTGGACCTCTTACCTTTTGCCTCTCGGATGACAACACAGTTAAAAAAATTGTCTTTTTGGATTGTGGTGGGATTAGGCCTTTGAGTGAAAAAGGATGTCTTATCTAATTAAAGAAATAGGTGAATTAACTAAACAGGATTTAGCCAGATCTTGAAAATGGTTGCCACTGCTCTTATGCAATACTATGGGATATTTAATATTACCTGCAGCAACACAGTGTTCTTGAATACGGCATTGGAGACTTTATTCAGTAATGACTCACAGGGAAAAATACCATCGTCAGAACCTATGGTTCTTATACTGTGCCCATCGCCATTTACTGTATCAATTTGGTATTCCCTTTGAGGTCTCTCATCCAAGTACTAATCCATCCCTAATCTGCTTATTTTGCAAGTTTTGATAAGATCACAATTCAAGGTGGTATGGCTGCAGAAAAATGAGGAGAAAGTTCTTTGGTATGCAGTGTTCCTCATCAGTAGGCTTGTACACCTCTGAGATTGCTTCCATGTCATCCCTGTCAAAGTTTAAATTCATCCTGAAGACATATTTGTTAGGGCTGACATGTCTTGATTTGTAAAACACTTTGAGCTGACCATTCAAAGGGTATTGCATAAATGTGACTAATGTGACTCATACAGCTGGGTGGACCAAGTGTGACGTGAAAAATGTGTTTCTTCAGGGGAAATCAAAAATGATTTCGCTGTGTGTGGCACAACCCAGGTCATCATTTAAATTAGTGGAAAAGAAGCATGGTCAATAAAGTTCAACAATAATATTTATAACTCTGCACTCTGAGTGGTTTGTGAATTACCTATCTCTTTAAATTATCTCTGCTGTTACAATTCAAGACATTTTTTTCTACCAAGGACATGGTGAAAAAAAGTATGCTTAAAGAGAAGAGTTGTTTAAGCTAAGTCAAGTTACAGAACAACGACAAGAAATCAACAAAAAGTCAGTTATGAAAAGAGTTGCTGTGTCTGGCCTTGAGACATATTTACAGTAATGCTCTGTAAACAACTTTACCTGGGTTATGGAAAATCTCACCTCATCTTTGTTATTCTTAAGGTTCTTTCACATCCTGTGATCTTATCTTTTTTGTATATAATATCTTACAGCTTTATATTTATATATTAATATATATTCATATATTAATAATAAACAGTCAAAGACATTCATAACAGGTGTTTTTAACTGATTTCCTAAAGCCCAAACATTTTGAGGTAGCAGCATGGATTCATCTCATGTGCTAGTTTAGATCAAAGCAGATGAGCATTCAGTAATGGGACAACAAAAACGTCACAAATATGAGTGAGTGCAGACATACTCAATCACAATTTCTGAGCAGCTTTTTTGCTGAGGTTGGGCAAAGTGTAAATGGTTTGCCTTTTTTTCTTTTCCCTGATCTTAGACTGACAGAAACATATCTTAAACGTTACCAGTTGAAGATTGTCTGCATATCATTTTCAGTTAACCTCTTATGTGTCAAAGGAGCCAACTAAATTTCCAAAGATAGAGGGGCTTGTATTTCTAAAACATACACTGCACATCCTGCCATGTATCAGTGTAAAGAGTAAAATATGGGCCTGTTGTAATAAGAGTGGACTTGAGCTACATTTTGAATTACAAGAGGGGCAAAATGCTCAGCCATCAGGGGAAGATGTAGGATTGGGCGGGCATTATAATCCATTTCAGTAAAGAAATAATGGATATTTAATTTCTCTTTAATTCTACATAATATGGCCATGATTTCTCTCATTTTAAATAAGCAACTCTAGTTGTGACACTGCAAAGTGGTGCCTCATTGATATATATATATCTATCAAAAAGGTAATGGAAGTCAGAAACTACAGCTACAACTTCTTGTGTATGGGTCTGATTTGGGCTCCACTCCAGGAAAGCACTTAAGAATATCCATAACCTGGACAATGGAACTTCAGCATATGCTTAAAGTTAAGCACACGAGTAAGTGCGTTCCTTAAATGGAGCCTTGGAAAGGTGCTTGACTGTCCGCATTTCCCTCTGACTTTGATGGGGGTGTTGCAGTTCTTTGCATGAAGCGCTCGGATCTGAAACTCTAAATGACTGTTGTTCATGAGACTGTAAATTGTTTTCAGTAAAACTCATATTTCATACAATGTTGCCATAATCTGAATTTATTAGAGGATGCCTAGCTGACAGAAGATCCTTAACAATCACCGTCTGAAAAAACCAAACAAAACGTTTCAACAATGTCATTTGCAGCAGCTCAAAAAATGTAGTGGGGAGGGAGCAATTGAACAGAACCTCAAAGAACAGAGGTCACTGACAATTCTATTTCTTCTAGATGACAGGGAGTCTGCCCTCACTATGTCTTCTCAGTAATCAGGAGCTATTTGAGCAGAAGTTACATAAAGTATTTTACCTTTATTTTTATGAATTACGTTTGCTTTTGTGATGGTCGTACAGTAGGGCAACATTAGGATAGAGCTGTGTTATGAAGAACAAGTGTGTTCAATTCACTGGCAATTCTGAAAAATACTAATTCTGGATCAAAGTAAAAATGTAATTTTCAGTGAATCAAACTAAAAAAATGTTTTAGGTTGAATTAAATGTTGCATTTAGATTAAGTGGTTTAAACATTTTAATTTTTTTTAATAAAATGTAATGAAATTTCTAAACAAAAAGTCATTTTGAATCAAAATCACACACACACTAATGTTTACTTATCAAATTTCTCAGTGTCTTACTATAGATTGATGATTTCTAAGCTTTCCTTTATTCTGTAAGTGCTTTAAATGACAATCCATGCTAGGAGTGTTAGTTTGGAAGCAGATATATTGGTTGAAACTCTGGCTCTGTTGAAGTCAGTGGAAGCTATGCTATTGATTTAAATAAAGGTAAGATTTCACCCATTGTCTATGGGAATTCTGAATGAGGAACCGCACTAACAGCTACTGCTACAACTTTTAATGGGGTGCAGTGTGCATTGCATCTCCCCCACACACACATGCCAGCTTCAGCCTGTCAGACCCCATCTCACCTCCCTGTGTCCCATTTGAAGAGTCTAGAGTCATCATGACACCAGTTCTCCAATCCTTGTGCATCAGTAAGGGAGTACTGGTTTTGTGGCTGGCCCCTGAATGGTTGCAGAAGGGGACTCCTTATGCCTTTTCTTCCCTTTATGCACCCATGAAAGACCAACCACAGTTTGTCCCTTAACAATAAACAAGTGTGTTTTCTGCAAACAGCTAGTAAGACTAGCATTTGCTAAGCACTGAAAAAATTGAAACCATTTTAATGAATCTAGCCTTATGTTCCAGATCATTTGGAAAACAAGCTACTCTGTTCTTTAAGTCCATGACTGACATACACAAATAGGCAGTGGCCTGATGGCAAAGCAAATGAGTTGAGAAGTGAATTCAGGGCATTGGATTCTAAGTCATTAGCCTCTGAGTGTGCTGCTAAGGTCTCTCACTCTGTCCCCATGGCCAGAATGTTGGTTTCATATTTTCAAAGCTGAAGTACTAGCCACCAAAGCAAAAGAAAAATAAAATGATCTGCAAAACTTATTAAATAAGTAAATATTCAACTTGACAAACAAAAGGGGGAATTCTGAAAGTGTTTTCAGATGTGTCTTGGGTGGTGGGATAGTGTGTGTATGTGTGTGTGAGAGAGAGAGACTCTTTTTGGTTTATAAATAAAAGCAAAATCAGCTAATCACATCAGTTAGATAGGCTTGGAGAGTGGTGCACAGAGATCTAACACAGTCCAGAACAAGGAGCAATTTTGCAACACTGTGACTACCATGACTTAAACAAACAAGCTGTTTCTAGGAATGAGAGTCTAGTTCTGTCTCCATGCCTGTTGCCTGCATAATCCTTGGCCTTTCCCCTGTGAGTCACAAAGGTGCCAAATGTGATTGTGGATTACATGATATGGAGACCTGATGTGGAGGGATGGGACTGAAGATACCAACTCCTTTCAGAAAAGCCACTGAACAACATTCGGTTGGTATTTACCAGCCTGGGCTGTTTTCAAAAACTTGACCTCAGATGACAGGCTTTGAGTCATGTAACCAGCTCTCTTGAATCATCTAGTTCCCTTTTAAGGGACATTGTAATTTTGGTAAATTACATTGAGCAGAATGGAAATATTTAAAATAACAGGAAAACAAGAAACTGTGGGAAACCCCTTTTCAGAACCTGCAAATCAATTCATTATATTGAATTTCCAACATTCTGATCAATTTTTACCAATAAGAGAAAATGAGGTTGGGGGTGAAGCAGGTAGAAGTCTTATTACAAGAAAATATAAAAATCATTTTGCTGAAGAATAATAGTAGCTGTCCTCCTAAATCATTGCTTGTCTGACTCAGAAATCATTCTGTATGACCCTATGCCCCCTTTTCTGTGTCTCAACCAGCCTCACAGGGGTTTTAAGTGGATCAGACAGTTAAACAAGCCAGTCTAGAGTCATCGCTTGCTGACAGCAATTTCTTATTCAGAAAACCTTGATCTCATTTATAGAGAGTTGAGCTTCATCCTACATCTCTAGAAGCTTTTCTGATTGACTATTTTAACAAGACTCCACTCCAAAAATTCTGAACATTTAAGTGATCCATCATTGAGCAGGTGGAAAAAAAATCCAGATTTACCTAATGTTGACTGAATAAGCGTGCACAAGTACCATATGAGCTCCCTTAGCCAGGATATTGCATGACCCCTCACAGTTACATGACTAAGCTTCCTTCTTATAGACTCTTAATCAGAACAGAGGAAAACCACCTTTAAAAACACTGTTATGATTTTTTTGCATATGTTTGTGATTTATTTCTTACTAATAATTATTGATTGGCAAATAATTGGCAACAAATCTTTTAAAAATAATAGATTTCCACTGTCTTCTGTTTGTTAAAATGTTTGTGGACATTGTGATTTTTCTGAGTTTCGTTATTTAAAATTATTTCCTGAATAATTTCTATGAATGATTTTTGGTCTGTAGTTTGTTCATAAGGAGGTCATTATGACTATTAAATATCTGAGACTAGAGATGTTTTGATAGAATGGAAGGGTCATATGGTTTCATTCTGCCGGTTGATTGGATTAACACAGCTGACAGAAATAGGTCTCAGGTCAGAATGCTTGTGAGTAAAAATTCAGCATTTTCTTGCCACAAATGCTCTGCAATATACAATCAAAATGTGGTGTTTTGTGAATGTACAGCTAATAAACTCACTTGCTAGAGTATTAACAGAAACCAAACAGAAAAAGATGTATGACACAGACCATGTTAATTGGGTTAATAATTCAAATTCACTGTCACTGAAAATGTTTTACTCGATTTCGCTAATAATGTTCCACTTTTTAGTGTTTAATTAAAAGTTTTATATGGGGACTAGATGGCTCAAAAGATTAATAATGCAATTGTAGTCCTAAATTGCCAGCTCACATCCTCATCAAGTTAGTGCAGACAAGAAACATTCCTATAATAGTCATCTTTGTAGGTATTCTTAACAGTTATGTCAAAGGACTGACAAAGCATGGTGAACGAACAACCTTGTTGAATTTTTTTAGACTGAGATGTTAGCCTTCCATTTAAGGATAGAGGCACATTGGTAGAACAGTGAGGAGAAGCTTATATGGGTATTGTTCTATACCTCTTCCATGGATAAACAGAGCTATTGTATTCCAGAGTTCCAAAGAGTGACATGGACAGTAAAGTACATATATCGCTGTGGTCACATAGACAAATCTCCCTCTTCACTAAGGTGAGTGTGACAGGCACTATATTAGTGATAGTCTTAACTTTCACAGCTTTGATAGGAAAATTTCCCCCAGTTCCTGAGTGTTGAGATTTGGGGTTCTGGTTCAAGTTTGTTATGGAGAAAAATCTGAATTGTGACATCTGAACTTCCTGTAGGTTCAGAGCTTGCTAGATGATGTCAAAATGATGTTTCTTGTTCAGGACCCTTTCAGACACCATGCTTAGTGTGAAAAAATGTCTTTTCTGATTAGTATAGACTCTGAGAGGCTGTAGATCTGCTTCTCACAATGTTTCCATCACAAATGAAACCATTGTCTTCTCTACAGATTTCATTTCAATATTCTAGTATAATCCATTCACCTACAGGTAAATTAGGCTTTAGTAATTTTTTTCTCTTACCTTTCAAGGTTTTTCCTAGGTTAGAGAATGAGAGAATATATGAGTTGTAAAAGCATAGTGCAAATATATTGAGTCAAATTCAGCCCTCAGATGCACAGGAAGAACTCTCATTTATGTCAATGGCCCTTAGTCAAAGTCAATGGCTCTTACTGCTGTTTATTTTTGATAGGTTTCCAAATAGGAATCATAAAGCTCTCTTCTTTCTGAAATTATATAGCATGCTGTCTGCAGCTATATAAGTTATTTAAAAAAAATCAAGCAGATGCTCTAAAGAAATGTGCTTACAAGATTGTGATGGTCCTCACTCGGGGGTTGGTTGGGTAGTGTTGCCTAGGGATCAGGGCTAAGGCCTGTGACCTGCAGAGGGGTTGTTGGTAAGGGATCCTGTACCCTCCCTTTCCACCAGCCTCTGATCCAGAGCTCTTTGAAGGCTATTAGTAATTTGACAGCTGAGGCTGCTTAAGGCTGCCCTCTCTGGGCCACTTCCTACCCCCTCTCCCCTCATCCCCACAGAGGAAATGTGGTGGTTCTGTCACCAAGACAGGTCTTTCTGAAAAATAGATGTGTAGTATTATGCAGGTTCTGTATCTGTTCTAAAACTCTTGGTGGTTTGGCTACAAGGCCCTGAAGAAAGGGTCAGACCTATTTGTGTGGGACAGTGCCATCTAGACAGATGGGTGTGAATGCAAGCAGCCAAGAGCCCATTGCGCCTCAACTGTGGTTTCAGAGGCAGATTTTCATCCAGGAAGTATTTAACAGATGTCCATCCAGAGTTAATATGCCTATGAATTAAGAAGATTCTCCATTTTTAGTACAACTCTAGGCTGGATTAGCTCTGATGGCCTTTGAGCTCTGGCACCAATGCGGTGGCAGAGGGCCTACAGTTGAGGGCCCATGCCTGCGCACATCTGTCTAACTTGCCATACTGCCACTAACAGCAGATTTCTGACTCAAGTTTAGTTTCTTATTTTAATCCAGCTATTTTCTCTTCTGGTTCTCCTTCCATCTTCCAGTTCAGGTCTTAAATTCATTTTCTTGCTGCTACTTTCATCCTCATTCATTAACCAGTGTCATACTCATGTAGGTCAGAGGTTGTGGAGCCTCATAGACAGGTGATGGTATGTTACCCCACCTCAAGGAGACAAGGGGGTGGTGGGGCAGGTACATACGTTGCAGTCAAACAAATGGCAGCAATGGATGACATGGATACACAGGCCCTACAAGCCTTATCACATAGGGCAAACCCTGCCATGGGGACCACATACTCAAAGCTTTGCCATGACATAGGTGCAGATGCAGTGATGCCATGTAAAGAGGCTGAGGTATATATCCTATGGGTGTAATATCTCTGACTAATAATGATAAAATATAGGTCCCATTGGATACCATTAGTAATCAGACACATTTGCAATTATTTTCAGATAAATTCTATTTTTGATGGAATTTTGAAAGAATACCTTAAATCAACTTTGAAACTGCCTGAGTGTCTGAGGTTTCAAATAGGATCTGAACAGCACTCCTAACCAGCTTCCTGAGGCTTGTTTTACAGCACCAGGCACTATAAAGTATCTGACAGAAAGACAGTGCTTCAAAAAGAGTGATAAAGATTGGCGATGAAATAGTTGTTGGCTGAAATAGCCATATTCCAAGCGAGGAAGACTTGTTCCTATTACCTGGCATCCAAACTACTTCTTTGGCTCATTGGCCTAATGCAAAGTGTTGATGACCAACATGAAATTATCATCCTTCTAAAGTGTTGATTCTGGACACTTAGTGATCAGTGTGGATACCAGTGAGACACGGTACGCCCGATTTGCAGATCAATAAGGTTTAATGTGCAAGGTTTTCTATAAATATACTAGTTAGATACAAAGCCTAAACTACAATATGTCATACTCACTAAGCCTGGAGAGTTAAGCAGTTACTCAGAAGGCTGTATACAGGAACGGCTTTCTTCAGGGGCCCGGCCAGGAAGTCAGTGGATCCTCTGGTCCAACCGGCAGCACCTCCCACAGAGTCAGGTGTTGATGGAGCGCCCCCCTTTGTCTAAGTGGTGACTACTTATATCCTTCCATAAACAACCTTCACCTAATTATCTCTCTCTCATTATCATATATGCTAATTACCTACATTGGGTTTCCACCCTTAACTACATTTCATTCTCACCATGATAATTGGGGTCGTCAAAACAACATCTGGTGATGGGAGGGGCAGAGTAAAATAGGCCCCTTGGCAATAAAATAGTGAACCCCAGACGTTCAAGGATAACTTGTTGTTCCCATCACCGTTATCTATGTGCAGCTGCAAGCATCCAGTATCTGTATTTTGTCTTATTATGTGCCTTGCTATGCAGAAACTGGGACATCTATAAGGTTATTTAGTCTCTGCCAACTGGAAGATGTCATGCTACAGGGGTCAGAATAGCCAGGCAAGCGACTGAAGCTATGCTTGGCCTGTAGGACAGTGGTCAAGCAACTCAAATTGTACTGGGCCTCCAACATAAAGGAAATTAATATGCCATCAAGCTAAGCACGTGGTGTGCATGATGCTCTGAGTTCTACACCTAATGGTTTGCTCTGCTGCTATGACTGCTGAGTGCTATTTCAGACAAGTGCTCTCCATTAAGACCTACTTTCGTAGCATCATCATGCAGAAGAAATCAAATACCTTGCTATTACTTTCAACATATACTAAGGGATTCAGTAAATTGGCTGTTAGCAATCCACCTAATGGATTAACACTAATATAATTTCTTCCATCATGTCTGACTGTGCTGCTAATGGAAATGAGATGTTACTAAACTACTCTAAATAAAAATCTCACTGAAAAGTGGTGTTGGTAAATAAAACAGAACCCTACCTATTTTTTCTGAATTTAGGTTTGGATGGCATGTGACAAAAATGCTTTTCACATTGAATAATATTCTTTAAGATTACCTTTTATTTAACTAGCAAATTATGATTTAATATGTGTACATCTATTTTACCTTTGTACAGTATCCCAAAGGATCACAAAGCCCATTGAAACTAAGAGGCTAGTGAAAAACAGGGAGTATTTAATCCATAATTGAAATGTAGCTTTCTGTGGGATAAAACAAGACAACTGCTTAACAGTGCACAGTAATGCTATTCTGCAGTTAGTACATGAAGTGTAGAATACTGTATCCAACTGTAACGACAAGAAGAATTTGAGGTAGGTAGAATGTAATTTGGCCAGGATGCTGCCATTAATACTACCTCTTCTTTGTCATGGGACCTTTAATAATCGCAGGTGATACAAAACTCTTTATTATTATTGTTTATTACGGTAGTGCCTAAAGATCAACCAGGAATGGAGTCCATTCTGCTAGGCACTGTATAAACACAGAGCAGCAGACAATCCCTGCCCTGAAGAGTTTACAATCTAATACATGAGACAGACACAGGGTTAGAGAAAGGGCTGTAACATGCAAGCATAGTGAACAACGTGAGGTGGCAAAAATCATGCTAGGTCCACGATTTTTTTTTTTTTTTTTTTTGAGGGGGGAGTGCATATTTAGGTGGGGTTAAGTTAACTGTAAAGAAAAGTGAATGGATGTTGAACAGAAGTTGGGGAAGGGGACAAAGCAGGGGAGAAGAGTGTGAGGGGGTAGAAGAATAAGTGGGTGGAGTGGAGCCAAGATGAAGAGACTGAGGGAGAGAGCTGGAGCAAACAGCCAATCTGCACAAGCAGAAAAAGTTCATACAAAACTCTAGAAGTTGTCTAAAGATCCATGCTTTGGTGCTTCCTCTGGAGCTCCTTCTGGTTGGAGTCTCTGGCTGATTCTGCTCTGCTGTTTTTCTTCCTTCAAAACATGACAGCTCCTGAGTTACAATGACTTTAAACAGGCATTGTTTCCATAATGACTCAAAATAAAAATGTCATCTATTGAATCACCTATATAACTTTTCATCATCTAGGTATTCATTGGATATATTTCATTCAATAATGCCAGCAGCAAAATGCCAGCTTAGTTTGCTAGATCTGACAAGATTGCAGCACAAGTTAGTCTGACTGCAGGTTCCCATGATTTTAAGTTCGATGCACAAAATGTTTTCTGTTTTTTTCCTCTTGTTCATATTATGTGGAATTTAGCAGTCAGAGTCAATTTATGATTAAATCAGTCAACTTGCTGTGATATTAACCTCATTTTATTGGTGAAAAACTGATCCATTTGCTTAAGGAATGGAGAAAGGAATTATTTTTAATGGATTTTTAATGGAAATTGAGTACCATCCTTAAATGACTTCAGTCCCCTAGTGGTGCTCTCTGTGTTCTATATTTAGAACCCTGCCAGAGCATCAATGCATATGTAGCTCAGCCTTGCAGCGTTCAAAAGGGCATGCAATACACTGTGTGCAATACTATTCTATCGGGGCGGGGAGAACCACTAGATAAATGTCAACAGTCTATGGATATTTGAGGAATATGGGTTTCTTTTGACCAAAATTTTTTTTAAAATCCAACAGTATGAACATGTTAATGAAAAATAGTCACATGGTTTGAAAAGCTATTTTTTTCCAAATATAGTTTTATTGAAAATTTTTCATCCAGTTCTATTTCCCTGTATTTGTACCAAAGTTAGCACTGGCAAAAATAGCTCAAATCCTGTTGAAAATCACTGGGAGTTGCTGCTACTTACATTCCCGATGCTGATTCATTATTGCTCTCTCTCTACTCCATTTCTAGATCGCTACACATCAACTAACTCTGTTTCATATCTGTCTCTTCCCACAATCTTACCACTTTTGGTGTGAGGATCTTCTCCTTTGAAACTCATGCGATTTGTCTCAGCTTTCCTATATGTCCACCTCAGTGACTCACTGTCCCTTTTCAAATTACAGCGGAAAACATATTTTTCCCCATTTTTTAATATTGTTCCTCTCTCTGCTATTATGTCGATTGTATTATGCATGAGTTGACACCAGATCAACCTTTAGATTGACGAGACTATCAATTTTGGTGTCTATGGCACACTCAATCACTGTCAATAGATTTTTTTGGCTAAAATCCATTAGATACATCTGTTGAACTTCTAACTTCAGATGAACATAACTGTGCCAAACATAAAGCTTTATATCCAACATATCAGCCTTGTAGAAGAAATCAATATAATGTTTGTCAGTTGTTAGTGTGATAATATCTTGGTGGCCTACACTAGAAATGTCATATATGTAGCATGTGGTGCTACCAACTTGTGAGTCTGGGATCAAGGACTATTGGTCACACTGATGGGACATTCTGTGGGTACTGAGACAAAAGACATTGGAATATGCTGTACAGAGGCATCCATGATAATCATAGCCAGATACCTAAATGTTAACCAGTACGCTATTGTTTGAATTCAGCAGAAGCGACATTCTTGAGAATTTTTAATAGATTTTGATATATTCTAGTGGATGCCATTTGTAATATCATCTTAGGGTATGTCTACATTGCAAAGGAAAACCTATGGCCCTGAGTCTCAGAGCCCAATCAATTGACTCAAACTCACAAGGCTCAGGCTGCGGGGCTAAAAAGAGCAGTGCAGACATTCCTGCTTGGGCTGGAGCCTGGGTTCAGAGTCCCTTTACCCTCCCTGGGGTTTCAGAGGACAGGCTCCATCCCGAGCAAAAACGTCTACACTGCTATTTTTAGCCTCATAGCCCAAATCATTTGACACAGGCCTGAGACTCAGCACTGCAGATTTTCCTTTAGTGTGTTGACATACCATCAGAGGCTTGGGGGGAAAAAATCCACCTTCTCCATTTGTATTTGGCAAACACTGATTCTCGCCCTCTCTGCTCTCTTACTTATGAAGTACAAATCAACTTGTTCTTCCTTTGCTGCCTTCTGTATTGCTATAAGCATTGTTAGAAATGTATGATCTATTATTCAGGGCTCAGGGCAACAAGGGTAGCTGACCAAATAGCCTTAGAGGGATGTTATGTGATTAGAAACCTGTGTGTTATTCATTGCATTGTGTATAGAGAATGGGATGTCAATGCTTTAGGCAAGGTGTCCATTGCTTGATTGTTTATTTTTTGGCAAGGGTCTCAGAGGCCTTTGGCTACAAGGCATCTAAAAGAGTAAAATTATTTTAAAGTCCATATTTAGTGTGTATTTCCAAATTTATTAAAACTGATTAGCTTATTTCTCTTTCTGTTACCTTAGAAAACATTAATGAAGTAATACTTAAAAAAAAATTCCTTTCAATTTATTCCACTTCTCTCTTTCTTTCAGCAAGTTAAATCTCACAGCTTAAATGCTGTTGTCCTCCTGAGTCTGGACATTGGATTCTCAAATTCAGAGATGACTGTAATCTAGTGGTCTGAAAACAGGATTAAGAGATAGGAATTCCTGATATCTAAGCCAAGTTTTGATAATGGCTCCCTCTTTGGTCTTGGACACTTGGCTCAATTTATGCATCTTAAAAATATATATAAATACTTGTCAAACGTTTGCTGTGAGCATTAATTAGTTGGGTCCAGTCCTGCAAACCCTTCGTTCTGTGAGTATCTGTACTCATTCAAATAGTCCCATTGCAGACCAAGACAGGTTCTGACTCCCCGTCACCTGTTCTATCTAGTAGGCTACATTCTCTGTATGAAATAAAGTTTCATGTTAAAAATTAAACCTTGCTAAAGTTTAGATAATGAGTCAATTTAACAAACAAACTAGCAGATATTTTTAAAGATTTATTTTAATGTAGTAAGAAAAAGTGAGAGAGAAAGAGAGTGCTAGTAAAGATATGACATTTTCACAGTAGTGCTTGGAGAGTAGCATTATTGTAACTGAAGATATTTCTGTAATACTATACAAGTTGAATGCAAGAATCGTGATCAGGAGATAAAGGCTATGAAAAAGAAATAGGCAAGATAGTTAAGATAGGATGTCACATAAGTAAAATGGGTATATATTTAACTCTTCTGAAGTTTAAGGGTTGTAAAGCTCTTTGAGATCCCAGATGAAAGGTACTCTAAATGTATACTGTACTATCATTATTACCCTTTACTATTTACTACTCTTAAAAACTCCAGGAATGAGCAAAAAAACAAAAGGGAAGAAATTACAATAAATAATAATTTAGACAACTTGCTACTTCCAAAGGCAGTCCAGAAACAATTTTAGTTTTGCATGCAAGGAAGGAGCTGTCTGTAATGTAGGTTGTATCAAGGGTAAAATAAATTGTCAGATGACTGTCTTAACAGGCTGAATTTGGAAAAAGGAGAAGAATTAAGAATCACATTTTCAACCTGAGGATTTATTTTTGATAGAATGAGCAAAGAAAAGCTATTCAGTCACTCTATGTGCTTCACTGATTACTGGAAAGCTTTTGTCTGTACCTGTCATACACATACTGTAAATAGATACTGATGCTTAATTTGAGTTTCTCAGCTCACATAATTGTATTAGAACAGAATTCATACAAGAGTCAGAAGTCAACGCTTCAGAGTGAATAGTATACTTGTTTGAGATTAGAAAAGGCCTTTGACAGGATTTCATTCACATAGCAAGACTCAATTCTTTCTCTTTATAAGATGATAATGAGAAAAGCTTTCTGTATCTGAGCAGATGGAGTCAAAAATAGGGACCAGCCAATTAGTTTGGAATAGTTATTTTTCCTCTGAATTACAAATTGGCCAAAATCAGAACATCAAATGCATTTTTATATGAAACTTCCAATCTGAACAATACTCTACACTTCTTTTTTAGTTAGATTCAAAACCAAAATATCTTTTTTTCCATTTCTATTTCAGATATACCTGAAGTCTTGTGAGATCAACTGTCTAGGGAGACTTCTATCATTTGGTGCTTAATTCTTACCTGAACACCTTTACCAAGATTTAGGCTTTCGTTAAATCTGAACCTAAATTCTAGTTAAACTCTGGAATAAGCTTCCAGGAGAGATTGTGGAATCCCCATCCCTGGAGGTTTTTAAAAACAGATTAGACAAACACGCGTCAGGAATGATCTAGGCTTACTTGGTCCTGCCACAGCACAGGGGGCTGTACTTGAGGATTGCTCAGAGTCCCTTCCAGCCCTGCATTTCTATGATTCTATGATGAAGTTTAGTCTAATCCCTGTTAGCTCCTTAGTCTAACCCCTGTTAGCTCCTTGTCCTCCTGTACTGAGGCTCAAGCAAGAATCGACCCATTCCCATTTGATTTTACCATCGGGGCATGAATCCAATTTGTAGGTTGCAGGCCACAGCTCCCCAGCACATCAGGAACTTCACTAAACATGACTGGTTGAAACTTGTCAGACACAATGCTCCTTTTGTCTTCTCCAGATGCAGATTTGCTACCAGAGATGTGTCCAGCCTAGTATGAATCTGATTAATCTTGTCCACAAAGCATATAGCACAAAATTAATTGCAGTAAGGAATATTTGCTTCTCATTCCAAGCAAGAGTCTAGATTCACCAGCTGGGTCAGGTCAGATTTCACTGATTAGGCTCTGGAAACAAAATGGTGGAAGAAGAAAGATTTGCCTGTACAACTACATAAGGTCTGAAAAGCTCTCTGGGCTGGTTGTGTTAAGAGTGTGATGTAATTTCTGTCCCATAGATTTGCTATGTCTCAGCAAACGTGTATGTACTAAAGTGACATCTGAAGAGGACATATATAGAAAGGGTGCTCAGGAATCACTACATCAGTGATAAAGAAAACAGTTGACTGTTATGCCCTATAAGGCCATCAATAGAGTGGTTTGATATCGTACAGAATTCTGTCTATGACAAACCTAAACCCCAAAGGAGTGGATGCAAAAGTGAGTTCTGACTAGAAGAGATGACAATCCGACCATGATGGAGGTGTAATCCTCATGTCCCCAATACGAATTTAAAACCAACTTCTAGAGTGTACTTACATGTCTGAAAAGAGCCTGAAATAACCTTGAACCATGCCATGGTTGTCTGGTAGCCATTATAATCTCTAGTTTTCACACAAGACCTATCTTGCACATGGACTTTGAAAATACCCAGGATGACAGTTGTGAATAGAAACCAGGAGTCCTGACTTCCAGCCCTACACTTCAACCACCAGACTACACCTCACAGTTTTATGATACGGTGTGGCTAACCACAAAAACAAATTTCTCACCTAGTTCAGAGTATGGTAGATAAATTGATAATGGACGCAGGACAGGAGGGAAATGGAATGCATGATTACTCAGTTACCAAATGAGTTAGAGTGGGGTAGATACTAAAAATAATGAGGTCTTTATGAGTGAAATAACTTATCTTGAAAGCATCTGCTACAGTAGAGTCTGAGATCTGGACACTGAGAAAATGGCAATGATATTAAACACACAGAGGTGAGTCAAACTGCAAAGTTGTTCTGAAAAGGCCCTTAGTGTTCAATTGCAATTAGTGTATATTCAGAGAGTGTCACTTTCCCAAACTAGCCACTAGAGGAACAAGGCACACTGCCAAAGAAGTCAGCAGGCAGAGGTTTTGTATTGATCCCATGTATTTATACAGGGTCATTTGTACCATCTGCTGTACAGCTGTCTTTTCCAGGGAAGAAATGTGGACGCCTGGAGAGACCAGTGTTGAAAGACCGTTTAGAGGGGAAACACCTTTTGCCTCATTCAAAAACCATGAGAAGAAAGAACCTTGGTATTTCAGAGGCTGAAGTTAATACTGAGAAGGAGGGAAATAGTGGGATCATACTTTTCTCCTTAGAGTTTCTCTTCTACTGGTGGGTGGGGAAAAAAGAAATGTAAAAAGTAATACTGTGCCTAAATCCCCTGTTTACTAAGTGTGACTGATGTTCCAAAGTAACTTAAAATTGTGTGATCATTGATCATTACAAAGCAAAGCTAACAAAATAGTATAATTTATCAGAAAATAGGTATTACAGGCAAAGATAAATATCACATTTTTTAAAAGTGTGGAGTTTTTTGTCTCTTCTCCTCCCCCAGATTATTGTACATTCCCTGATAAGAAGGTAAGGCAGGGAGTGTGAAATCATATTGATTCCACAGTGAGCAGAACATCCTCTACCAATAGGAAATATTTTATTCAGCTCTCCTTTTCTTTATATTATTATTACTATAAAACATGTATATAGCACTGTAAATTTACTGGGCTCTTTTCACATATATGCACTTTGGATATCCCCTGCCTCAAACAACTTAAAATCTAAACAATACAAGAGAAAAAAATAAAGAGAATACAGACTGTGGAGCTGGGGTAGACATTAATTCTGTGAATGCAATACTGAATGTGCTTCAGATTAGGTTGCCATTTTTCAAGCTCCTTCAGATAACTCACCTGGTTCTGTATTAGTTCGACTGTGGCAAGGTTGGCAGAATACAGAAAGGCCTAAGTAACATAGGAATTTCTGGACTGAGAATGATCCTAAATCATCTGACATATGGGTGTATTTGAAAGATACTTGCAGATCAAGACTCCAATTTTATAGAAGAGCTGCTTGTTTGTTCAACTAGTTCCAGAGGCCCTGTCACCCTGACAACTATTAGTCTTGGAACAAAAAATTACAGCTCAGACTAGGATTGATATTTCAGTGAGTTTGGAAAATTGTTCTGAGGAGTAGTTACCTGAGCGATGCATGCATTTATGGCTATGGCTGGAAATGAGATCTTAAGGCCATTTTCTGGCACAGAGAAGATTTTCAAAAGCATACGTGGTAATTAGGTGCCTAACTCTGAATGGAAGTGCTGAATTCCTTTAGTCCACAGCTTTGATAACTCAAAATGTATGGACCCAACCCTGTGTCTTTTTCCTGTTGGGTTGCAATTTCACATCATATGCAATAATTATCCAATAGTATTAATACATGCAATCACTGTATTCTGTTTAAATAATGACAGATTATTTAAAACATGTTGCTATGATACAATACATGACAGTGAGTACCTGCTCTAACTTATAGGTTTCCAACAGAGTTTTCAACCCTTAATTATGTGTTTTAATTCGTGGATTTTCTAACTAAAAATCCTGAGATGTTCACCAGTATATCCCATTGAGTACTGGCAGAAATAGTTAGGACTTCTTCACAAAACCAATAGTGCAATCAGAGATTGGACCCCATTGTGGTAGGCAATTTACACACGCATAACAGAAAGATTGCCCATGCTAGGAGATCTTATATTCTAAGTATATGGTAAGAGAAAACAGACAGATTCAACATACAGACAGGAGACGCACAACCTAGCAGGGGTGATTATGCAGTGTTTTTGTAGCTGTGTTGGTCTCAGGATGTTAGAGAGACAAGGTGGGTGATTTTATTGGATCAGCATTTCTCAGACCTAAAGAAGAGCTTTGTGTAGTAAGTTCGAAAGATTGTTCCTCTCACCAACAGAAGTTGGTCCAATACGAGGTGATTATAATGTTTATAAGCAGCGATCACAGCACACCAACTGCCTTGCCAATTGTTTTGTAGGTATCACAGCGGAGATGAGTGTGATGTGAAATCTTGGAAGTGAGGAAACTTCAGAGACTGTCATAGTGAGATGTGCAAGACTCTATGGGCACATGAGATAGTCATAGATTATTATGTTGCTTGCTCTCTGAGTGGGTTTCCTATGGAATTTGGAATCAGTGCATAATTGATGCAGATACCCAAACCTTTGATGCTTCACCCCCTTGGGGAAGGGGCATTGACTGACTTTGCCTGTTTCAGGGGGCCTGAAGAACAAGGCTGCAAACTGTGTAAAGAGCCAGCCTGATCTGACTCAAAGGAGACTTGCTCTGGAATGAAGAACTGAAAAACTTGTATATGGACCTATTAGGATCACAAGAAAGGTTCTGGCTAGAGGCCTGACCCCTAAGGGGATGCCCTTGAGGGGAACACAGAATGGGCAAAGGTGCAGTCAACCCCAGAACTGTGACAATGAGTTTCTTGTGATCCTGGTAGGTTCATACACAAGGAAAAATTGGATTGATGGGCAATAAAGGCTGGCATAGTGGGTGAAATGGTCAGTAATTTGATACCACATATCAACTGGCAGGTGGGGCCAGGCTAAGCTATGAAAGGCCTTGAAAACTAAGACAAATAGTTAATGTTTGTTTTGATGGAAAAGGTTATAATAAATGAGTTGCAGCAGTTTGCCCTGTTCTCTTAAAGGGAATGTTAAGTTACATTTTAGTTAGGTTCCCACCTTGTGTGCTTCTTATTCAGGCAGATCTCCTTAATGGGAGCTTTGCCCACATAATGAGCAAAGAATGAATTAAAAGACTGAGCAGGTGACTTCCCTAACCTGCACCAAAATCAAGTCCACATGCTCTGCAGAGGCAAAACTTCTTGCTGGTGTTTGATATTATTAATAAAGAAACTAAAAATAAGAGAACATAAAGCTCAGTGCAAATCTCTTCCCCAGCCTGATTGTTCCTAGGATTCCTCCCTCTGGACAGCTTAGTCCCCCCTCTCCCCAATTCCTGTACCTCTAGATAGCCATTCCCTCCTCCTCTATATTTATGATGGCTAATCAGCCACCTTCCTCATTGAGTCAGTTTAACCCACTTAATATTTTCCCAGGAGAATCAACTCCTGCTCTGAGTGTGGGATGGTTTCAAGCAAATACTGCCAACCTTTTACATGGGTCCTTTGAATTTCTTAAGTTACTACTTATTATCCAGTAAGATCAACATTTCCTGTACTGCTGGTAGTAATGGGACTTGAGGCCTCTTCCACCTAAGCACATGGAGGAGAGCAAAAGCAGGTGGAACTGGGGCAGGAAGCATTTGCTGCCTACTATTTGTAAGCTCATAAATGACCTTTTGATCCCCTATCCCATGAGGTCAGAACACGCTGAGTCTGAGGGAGGAATTCTCAAGAGCATGCTTCTTGCACATCCCCATGAATATCCATATGGGAATTAATGCTACTCCAGGCAGTGGAGACTATTGAATGGGCAGAGGAAATAAAGACATCTTTGCTCCTGCAGAATATATGGTGTCAGGGGGAAATGGGAGCCATGCAGAAAAGACTAATAAGAACATTCAGTAGAGTCTAACAGAAACAGACAGCAATTTTGCAAATGTAACAGCTGAAAGCTCCACAATTCCAGTCTTTTTTTTTTTTTTCTTGATTAAACCACTTGCCAGCCCTATTTACAGCACGAGCTGGCTGGAAAATAGAATTTCTGTCCCACTGAATATGTCTAGATTTTGGAAAAAAAATTAAAATAAAAACCTCTGTATTTTTCAGAAAATTTTGATTTTACAAGAATTTCCATCAGAAAATCTTTCCAATGGGAATTCCCAACCAGCTCTAATAAGTGCTCGTATATGTTCAAGTTAGTTCACTATTTTGGGATTAGACTTGTAATTTGCCCTGTAGAGTGGCTAGAAGTCTCCGCCATTAACTGCAATACTTGCCATACTTGCAGATTGTTTCTCAAGCTCTGATAAAAATTTCAAGTGGTTTATGATGTCATCCAAAACTTTAGAATTGTGCAACTGGCAAGTAATACCAGATCCTATATTTTATAATCTAGTTATTGTGATGTATTATACATTTTGATGTTTCAAAAGCTCTTCCCTATACTTTTTTCCCAGTTAAGTAAATTAAATAAAATGTACCATCATATGACAGTAAGAGAAGCGATACAGAAAATAATTGGCAGTACAGTATTGATAAATGCTTGGTGCAGTAATAGTAATATGTCATCAATCATCTGTGCTCATGTTTGATGGCATCATGTAAACTAATTCAGGGTGGATGTCCTCTGCTTTAACCTTGGTGTGTTTGCAACTTACGATGGAGGAAAGTAATAATCCTTTATTAACTGGTAGGTGTGAAACATGCTGTATCAAGAGGTGAGAGAAATTAGAATTGGTTTCAGAATGTGTCGTGAGACAAAATTATTTTCATTCTCTACACTTTTCTTTGCAGTCTGGTAAACTGAATCAGTCATTATTAAACATTTTGAATGCTCTCTCTCTATCTGTGCATACACAGATAGAGAGAGAAATCATAAAGGCACACGCATCTTTGATCTTGCTACAGCTTTAATGCTAAAGAACCTGTGTAAGACAACATTGTGCATTAAGACACTTGTAATTAGGCACTTGTAGTAATGACCATTCTCAGACAAAATAGTTCTGTTCCTCATTTTCCATTAACTGCACTGAGAGTTTATTTGCCGAGAATTGGGTTTAATTCAATTAGCAGGAATTGAGACATTTACAACGCAAGGTATATTAGCATAGCACTTTGTTTGTAATGAAGCCAAAAGCATTTAGAGGAAGAGCTAATTATGAGAGATTTTCCTTCTTATAATAGGAAGGGTTTATTCCAAATTTTAGCGCTCTGTTTTTCAAAATCCCTTAAGCTTTAATTAATGGTTAAGAGAGAGAGAGAATGCATGGAAAAGGTTCAAAAGGGTCTTCTCTTAAATTCATAATTGAGTAAAATCCACTGATTTCAAGTGAAAGGGGAAAGTTCACTTTTAATTTGAAAATTCTGCAGTATCAGCAGCCTTTTCCATTTTAATAAGCAAGCTAATAATGAAGTAAATTTACCAGAGAGGAAAGATGCCTGTTTTGGTCAACCAAAAAAATTTGTTTTCAGGAATAAGGATTTATACCTTCATGTAACATATGCTGATCTGGTGGAAAGCTCTTGTACTGTCAAGCTACAAGGTGCTATGTAGATGATGTATATTCCATAAGCCATGTTAAAGTGAAGCAATTCAGATTGTCCTTAATTATCGAACAGTCTTTTGTTCTGGCTGTGTAGTAACTTTCTGTTCAAGTGCCATTTCTGCCCATTTCCCTCATACAGTGTGTCTGCGCGGAATGCTGAACTCATTAACATGCCTCCAAAGAGGCACACAGCTCGAAGACTGGAGTGAAGGTTCTGCTGCCTCTAATAATAAAACATGTTCTGCTGTTTGTCAGTTTGCTTCTAGATCTCTGTGTGGTCTTGCAAATGTCTATATCATGATACAGAATTTTGGGCTGAATCCTCTTTGTCAATAGCCAGACTCTGGATAAAATTAATAGGAGTGGGATCCAGCCTAGAAACAGAAAAATATAATCAAATATTTGAGGAATAGTTGAACAGACTTCCTAAAAGCTTTTATCTTAATCAACTGAAACTCACTATTCTTGTGTTGGTTATATGGGAGCAGAAGATTAGACAGCAATTTGTTTGCTCTGCAGTAATAGTTGCTTGTTACCTAAAAAGGTTTTTACGTTTGGTAAAGTCAAAGTTTCTCTTCTAAAAAGTCCCTCAACTACCCATCCCCACTTCCTGAAGAATTTCATCATCCTGCCCTGGAGGGTTCTGCTGTTCTTTTTATTCAGTTGTTTTCCGTCTATGCCTACACTCAAACATCAAAGGCAGCCCTGAAAACAGGGCTGCTTTGTCACTCCCTAAGTATTTAGCAGCAGAGCAGCAATTTCCTTTAATATACAGTCGCTTTCCCTGCCTACAGTCCATTCCATTGGTTCCCAGCCAAACACTGCAGGGTTTGGATTGTATCAGACTGAATCACTTTGTCTTCTCTTTTATAGTTAATTTCATTCATTTTTAGTATTGTGAGACTATAAAAGGAAAACTAAGGGAAAAACATCTTTGCCAAATCAGGAATCCAGTTAATATGATAGCCCAAGGTAAATTTTTACTCTCCTACTATACATCTCCCAGGAAAAAGAAGCTTTCTATGGAGATGTTGAGAGCAAAAATATCTTGCTTTATCCAGAAATTAGTATTTCCTATTTTGCTCTCTACTATTTCTATTCAAAACAAACTCATGTACTGAGATTTGCAGCTCCCTAAATTACTGTTGAATTCTAATATTAACATAATTCTAATGGTAAACACAAATAACGGATTACTAAGTATAACTGATATTTACTGTACCAAATTGCTCTAGTCATTGTATTAACATTTCATTATTATTTCTGTGTAAATCACCACATGAACATTATTATTTGCCCTTTCTCCTCCTTGTCTTTCCTTAATAAGAATTACTGTGGTGCTGGTTGCTGCTAAATCAGTTTGTCTTATGTTTAATTCTTGCAGTTTGGCTGGTGGGGGTTATAATTAGAGCAGGGCAAATATTGCAGATAAAAAGAAATCCACCATGAATATTAGTTTGACTTTTTGAACATATTTGCTTTGACAGTGTTTGTACCTGTTTTATGTTTATTTTCTACAACTATTCCAGCAGATGAGTTGACTGGCATTAAATGAGTTTACTGGCAGCAAATTTTAAACAAATATTTCAGAATAGGTGCAGAAAGAGAATTTTGAATTTGTAATTGTGAATATTCACAGGAGAAAAAGAGTTAGGCTTGTTCAGTCATAGGACAGAAACATACCATATGACTTTTCCATCCAATGAACTAGCTGTACTAGTTTGAAAGCCCACTTTGTTTCAAAAAAGTTGTTTAAATCTGTGATTTCAGATATTCCTAATTTTTGGGAGGCATTACATGACCTTAGACATTGCACTCCTTTCCCATTTGGCTGATATTAGTTAAAGAATGCGTGTGATTGGTCTCCATCATCTCTTGTAGCCCATCTGACAATGAATCACATTTTCAGTACCACCCATTGTATGTCCCAGGTATGTACTATATCTTGTCTTAAAGCAAATCTACTGAAAAGTGTGAATTAGGAGAATTTGGAGTGTATGGTTTTCTTTTTTCAGTGAATTTAGTGCTTATTAAGTGGCAGACTGTGCTGGGCTCATGTTTGGGTGAGCAAACAGAGGGAGGTCATAAGAAACTTTCTCTAACTGTGAACCCTTGGCATAAGTGCGGTTCTTCTGACTGCAGAGTGCTTTCTGTTAGTGCCCCATCCTTTCCTTCCCTGCACTGACGAGCATACCTGGGCTACCTACAAGGATAGCTCATGCTGCATTGTCTTAAGTGGTGATGTAACAGATGCATTCATTCTGCACCAGGAAGCTGCAGGAGGGAATTTGTTCCCTTTAGGGTGGGACAGCACCACATAACCCCTGCATGGGCCTATGATCACCTGGAGTTGAGAAAATACAGCCCACTTTCTAGGACACCTGTATCTCCAGAGCATCACTCTTTAGTGACTTTGAATACAATTCTTCTTTTAGCTTCATTTAATGCTCCCTCATTGCTAATAAACTGCAATTCTTACTGATGAACAAGTGAAAGTAGTGCCTAGGACCCCAGTGATGTTGGTTGGCTCTCAAGATTAATTATTCTTATTAGACCATGCCAGCCTGCCTTCTCTCTCCCTCATCTGCCGCACCGTCGGGGCTGGAGTGAAGGAGTAGTGTATGTTTATTGATCTGTTTCTTGCCTTTTGTATTTGGTATTCTCATTCATGACTTCTGAGTAGCTCTTAGTGTGTTCATTACCATTGTTGTATGGTTTAATTATTATTTATTATTATCCCCCAAACAGTCAGGCTTTTCATCACAGCATTGTTTTATTAGTGTGTGATTTTGCTCAGCATCTTGTTTTTCTTCATCTTTTAATCATCTAGGCTGTCATTGATTCATGCTTAAGTAAATACGGGTGTTATTTTCTCCCCCGCTCCCCAAAGCGTTTACAAAATACTCCAAATGTAGCTCAGCAGGATTCTGGTCCTAACTCATATTAAATGTCATACAGTGGATTTGTTTATCTCTTCACATCCTTCTATCACAGATGTTTGTCCTTTGGCTTGTTCCTTTTTCTAATTAATTTTTTGATTAAGGTTTGAAACACCTTCTGTCTAGCCAATTTCCCCCCATCTCAATAGGTTCATTTCTGTCCCAGTCACCTACAGTGATTTCCAAAAACTGAATGTTATTTTCTCTGGTTGTAAGTCACCTTTGCTTCAGCTACATGAGACAACAAGGTTGCCGAGGAAGTATGTATTTTGATTCTGTTAGTGACACTGGGGTTATATTTTTATTATTGTTGAATGAAGAGCTAGCATCAGGGGTTCTACAAATATGTCAGACAAAAAAGAAAGATCAGAGATTGTGTGGGTCCATTGCTCAGTGAAGAAGGTGAGATGGTAATGGAAGATGGTAGGATGGCAGAGCTGCTCAATGCCTACTTTGCTTCAGTCTTTTCACACAAAAAATATAATCAGACATCTAGCGAAATTACCACTGACAATAAAGGGGAAGGGACGCAGATCGGGATAAGCAAAGAACACATCAGAGATATTCCAACTAACGTGAATGAATTCAAGTCAGTGGGGCCTAATGCTATTCACCCCAGGTTGCTGAAGGAATTAGCTGAAGCAATCTTGGAGCCACTGACAATAATATTTGCAAACTCATGGATGATAGGAGAGGTCCCCAAACTCTGGAGAAGGGCTAACGCAGTGCCCATCTTTAAAAAGGGGAAGAAGAAGGTGCTAGGAACTATAGACCGGTCAGCCTACCTCGATACCTGGGAAGTTAGTAGAGCAATGTATAAAACATTCAATTTGTGAATACGTGGAGAATGAAGGGGTAATCACTAGCAGCCAGCATGGATTTACTAAGAAAAAATCATGACAAACCAGCTTGATTTCCTTTTTTGACAGGGTAAATGATTTAGTGGATGGGGGGAGTGTGGTGGACATAATATACCTGGATTTTAGCAAGGCTTTTGACACTGTCCCACATGACATTTTGATAAGTAAATTGCAGGAATGTTGGCTCAGTGGAATTACCATTAAGTGGATGCATAATTGGTAAACAACCACAAACAAAGAGTAACTAGCAATGGAATTATGTCAGATTGGAAGGAGGTCTCAAGTGGGGCTCCACAGGGATCTGTTTTGGGTCTGGTGTTATTTAACATCTTTATTAATGATCTGGATGTAGGAATGGAGAGCAACTGATCAAATTTGCAGAGGGCACAAACGAGGGTGATAGGGGTTGCAAACACTTCGGAGAACAGAGCTAAATGCAAAGGAATCTTGATAAATTGGAGAACTGGGCTATAGACAATGAAATATAATTCAACAAAGAAAATGTAAGATGCTATACTTAGGGGAGAAAAACCAAATGAATAAATACAGAATGGGTGATAACTGGCTTGGCAGCAGCACTGCTGAGAAGGATCTGAGAGTTCTGGTGGATCACAATCTTAACATGAGTCAACAATGTGATGCTGTTGCAAAGAAAGCAAATGCAATTTTATGTTGCATTAACAGAGGCATAACATGCAAGTCAAGGAAGGTGATAATACCACTCTATTTGGTTTGGTTAGGCCTGAGCTGAAGTACTTTGTCCAATTTTGGTCACTAATGTATAGAAAAGATGTGGAGAAACTGGAAATGATCAAAGGAGTGGAATGCAAGACATATGAGCAATGGCTGAAGGAACTGGATATGTTTAGTTTGAAAAAGAGGAGATTAAGCGGGACATAATAGCTGTCTTCAAATACTTGAAAGCTGTCATAAAAAAGAGAAAAGTTGTTCTTTCTTGCCAAAGAGGGCGGGACGAGGCAAATTACAGCATAGCAGATTTAGATTAAATATCAGGAAAAATTTCCTACCTGTAACTGAACAGTAGGACAGTGGAAGCTCCTTCACTGGAGGTTTTGAAAAAGATAGCCATAGGCCTTGAATGATTTAGATTCAACAAATCCTACATTTTGGCAGGGGGATGACCCGCATGGTTCTATGATTCATATAGTGAGTTATGTTATTTGGGCTTGGTTCACAATCACTTTTGAACTCTAATGAGAGAAGATGTAAGGCCTGAACAATGATGTAAGGCAACTTTCCAAATTGATACTTGAACTCTCATCTTTGTGCCAGCACAAAATTATAGATAGGTACTTTTGAAATCAGGACAACTCAAAAAAGACACAACTGACCTGGTCAGAACAGGACAAATGACAAGCAACCAATCTCTTAAAATTAATTATTTTACTGAATATTCCTGTCAGTAACCTTGTTTGATAGGCCACTCATAGAAAGGAAACGCACAAAAGGACACAAATACAGTGAAAATGAGTTTTTTTTTTCCAAAATGAATGTATATGGATGGGAAAGAAGTCTGCAGTATTTAGCCAGCTCTAAGCATGGCTTTTCTTTCCACTAACTGAAAATCATTTTAGGCATAAGAGAACTGCTTTGGGTTTATGACAGAAGTTTCAAAAATGTGTGGTGGAAAGCCCTTCTCCTCCCCTTTTTCATTTTCAAAACTAGGACACCTTCCTCCAATTTCATTTCCTTGAAAAATATTTCACCTAATACAAGCTATGAAGTACACAGACATTTATTGCAACAGTGGCTATATGCATTTAGTTATTATCTTGGATGTAAAGAAAGAAGTATAATGTAAGAAAATGCAAGCTAATGCATCTGGGGGAAAATAACCCAAAACTCTCACAATGGGACAGAGAAATCCAGGAACCAATAATGCTGAAATAAACATAGAAGCAATAGCAAGCAACAGATTAGACATGAGGTTGCAATGTGATAGGGTAGCAAAAAAAAGGACCCAATGTAATTTGGGACTGCATAGTCTTCTTTCCTATATTCAGTTCTGCGGCTATTGCACCTGGGTTTCTCTATTCACTTCTGGGCACTGTGTTACTAGACAAACATTAACAAAGGGAAGGCAGTTCCATGATGAGAACAAAGATGAGTAGCGGGGAGAGGATGACTTCTGAAGATTGGCACAATATATACCGTTTGGCTGAGTTACTGTTATTGGACATAACAACCTATAACTCTTTGAAAGGGTGCAAACTCCATGGCCAGTAAGAAGTTACTTTTGAATAATAAAAGTGTAATGGCAGGAGGGGCTAGCTGCCCTGATTACATATCTATACAGAGCATTAGGCACCATACCATAAACCCTTCCACCTCTGGCATCACCATGGCTACACTCTGTTTTTGTGCCCTAGCTTGATCATATCTAGCTCAGATATGTCTCCTCAAGTGGGAATTGCATCTCCAGCTAGAAGTGTAGCACCTTGGTGCAAATGATATTGTTTAGCATTAGGAGTCCCTTTATGGGGTGCCCAAAACAGAACATATTTTAGGTGTGATCACAGCAGACTTGTACAGAGACAGACTGCTATCTCCCTTTCCTGTAATGTGATAATAGCTGTCAGTGATGATTCCCCACTCTGGAAGGAGAAATTGAATATGCCTTGTCACCAGTAAGGAAAACAGAGAAATCCATAATATATATTTTATTCTGTGTCCATTAACATTGGATGCATTCTATTTCCTGATTTAGGAGGGCAGTATCCCTCATGCTGAGGAGAACAAGAAAAAACGGGTGGGTGGGTTGGTTGGAGCTTTATATTTGTGTTCAGTCTCATATTAGGAGTAATTGGGACTGCTCACAGGAGCAAGATCCCAGGGTTGGTCTATAAGGTGACAGGAAAGTAAATACCTGGGTTTTTTATGACTCCCATCACTGGGACTTGGGAGTTTTTGATCATTCCAGTTACAGTGAGAATGCTGCTCTCTAAGAAAAATACAAATTTTGTCGTATGTTCTAAAAGTAGTTAGAAGTCAGATTAGTCTAATTTTCTCTGGTAAATTGATCCATAGTCAGGATCCCACCTTTATTTCCAGCAAAAATCCCAGTGATTGAAATGGGAACAAGAGCAAGCTTCTATGCTGGGCTTTTTTTAAATTGAAATTGCTTGTCTAAACAGACACTCCAGATTGTTTCTCTGATTTTTTGCTTATGCAATTTGCCTTCACTCATGTGCTCTGACACTACTTGTAAGTAACTTGTGCCATGGTGGCCTATCTCTGGCATACTGGCATTCTGCTTTGCCTTGGAGCAGATTTAACTGACCCTAATAAAGTGATAAGAGAAGAGGTGTTAGAAGGGTAAAAATATCTGAGGTCTAATCCAGATGTAATGTGGTATTCCATCGCTTTACTACTACAGGTTTGAATCTGACCTGTGCCCTCTAGATTGCATTTTGCTAGTCATTTTTCTTTCTATATTTAGGGCAGCTTTGGGTGGTAAAAATATATTATTTGTCTCCTCCATCTGTTACAAGAGCTGATTACCTCATGTGACTTTTTTGCAGTTGTACTGGATCTCCTGCTAGTTCAAGCTACTTCCTTGCTCTGTATGTCTTTGTCATATCTGTTGGAGTCCTTAATGGTGCTTCTGAAGACCTAACACTATTGTACCAGAATCTATCATAATAATTTGTCTCCTGGCTGTTACCATAATTACTCTAAATTGAGTTCCACAACAGGGAGAGGGACATTAGGTTTACACAAATAAATACTATATATCATAGTCTAACACAAAAAACCTCCTCCTGCTTTCCCTTGCTGCACATTAGTTGCATTGTATTTAGCCTTTAGAAGTTTAAAGGATGCCACATAACAGAGAACTTCCTGTCCTCCTTTTCTGATCTTCTGAGGCTGATAGTTATTCTGAAAATATTTTTCCATTTGCTATGCAATAAAAACAGCCACAGACAAAGCGACGATCTTGGAATCTTATACCAGTAATAAATTCATTGTTAATCAGAATCTGATATTGATTCAAGAGAATCAAAACAGCTATTTCAACTTAATTATTTGTGTTTCTAAGATTAATATACTAATTAGTATGAAAGATAGATTGAAACAAATATTTTTGATAGCACCACAAGAAGAATGATGAGAAATTTCAGAAACTCGCTCAGGCCCCAATCTAGGGCTGAATCAAGCACTTAAACCCATGCTGAAAGTTAAGCACACTCTTAAGCACTCTTCCTTCATAATGATGTTTTTCTGGATATCTGGGCCTCAGGTCCAGAAAACCCCAAAACCCCACAAACCTTACCTAAATAATATATTCCATTGAACATCCCTCTGGGGAGAGGATGAGAGAACCAAGAACATGTGACAAATATGTAGTCACATATACTACAGAGAAGAGTGTAGTATAAAAACCTGTATAGAATAGAACAAATGTTTGAATAGTCTCTTTCTTTAACCCACCCTAGAATTTGGAAAGTGATGTGTTCGGTTAGATTGAGAATACTTTCTTGGTAATTGCATCTGAGGACCTAACTAGTAAATTCTAACAATCACAGGACACTGGTCATCAGTGTGCTAGAACTAAACTAACCTTTCTCAATATACCACTACCAAGGACAAGCAAAGTTCAAGAATTTTTCAAGCCACACTTTTTTAAATCGTATGGAAGATAAATTTAGGCCAGTGCTTACTGTCATAAATAAAAGTATTCTTAGAATCCAAGCTGCCAGAATTTCCAAAGGATGCATGTAAACATTTCACTTCTAACAGTGACAGCTAAGTGAGAATACCTTGCTCATTACTTATAAAGAATATAAGGGGTACAGATGAGTTAGGAATGTAAATTCCTAAAGAAACATAGAAAGTACGGTTGGTTTGTAAGTGTGAGGTAAGTTACATTTTTTTTTTATGCCAGCAATTTCCTAAAGATGTAAATAATGAAAAGGTAATCAACTATTGTGTTGGTGGTGGTAGAAAACTACTTTTCACGGAAAGACAGAAAACAAAGATCATTGTGGTTAAATTAAAAAAAAAAAAAAAAAAAAAGCACAAAAAGCACTCATTTATAGCCACAACTATGATAAATGGGATGGGACTTTAAAATAAATGTATCAGTTATACATGAAATGAGTGAGGAAAATATATGGTCTATAAAGATATGAAAGGAAATGCACAGATTGTATTTTACATTTACTTAATCAAGGTCTCTGGAAATATTTGCATTGTACATTTATTGTATGATTATTCAAGGATTTTTAAAAAATTACAATAAAGCATCATTGATGGTAGTACAGCTGCAACAAGCTTTGGTGCAGCTAAATGTCCATATGAGATTTTCAAGACTCCTGTTGTTTCAGTGAAGCATTTAATTTTCATGAAAGGTGAGGAATTCGCTGCACTGCAGCAAGAAGTCTTTTTGTTTACCTGTGGATGAGTTCAGGCAGCCACAATTTAAGCTTCCCAAGGCAATGAGAGTACTGGTTGGTGCTTCTGGAATCCTATTCATTATTTACATTCCTAGACTGTTAGGATACTTGCAGCACTGTCACACCAACCCCTATGAATTTTTGATTGAGGGATAAAAAATTAACAATATGAACTGATGGGAACGTTGGTATATAGAGCCAAGTCAGTTTTAAAATGATCATGATATAATGATCAGTTTAAAAGAAATTCAGGGTAACATTTAATGCTGCAGAATTCCTATTAGGGAATGATTCCTCCTCCCGCTCCCAGTTCACCCCCTGCTCAATTAAAGGGTCTGACTCAGAATAAACAATGTTTGCTTATGTATCATCAAGTAGCTGGTTTACCATTTTGTCAGATTTCTGGTTTTGTTGGAATCTAGTCGTTGAGAGTTTCTAAGCATCCCTCAGCCATGGAAATGAGATTCAGATTAAAATTTGAGATACACTTAGCTCTGCCAAGTAGTGTCAGTTTGCCTTTTTAGAGAAACATTAGACAGGTGGCCCAAATAGCCACTCTTCTCCCTTGTTGATCCCCCCATCTGAGTAAGGAATCCAATTACCTGTGTTTGACTTTGTAGGATATCAGGATGCTGGGTATATCAGCTGAAATGGGTATCCACAACACTACAGGGATAACAAACAGTCTGAAAACAGTGAAATCAAATCATAGGTGACAACCTCATTTTATTAGACTGTGGAATAATGATGATGATTATTCAGATGAACACAAGTGAAAAATAGAACTCTCATATGGTTTGTTTCTTACTAACAGCTAAAGTGAAAATTGCCTGTGATGCCAGGACTAGAAGGAGCATTAGCACCATTTTACAAACTATTGTATTTTGTTTTGTGGACTCCATCACTGTATGTGTGGGTTTTTTTGTTTTGTTTTGGTTTGGGTGGATTTATTTTTGTTTTTGTTTGGTTTGGTTTTTTTGGTTCCTGAACTATCCCCAGTCATCCTGGCCATCATTTAAACAAAAATCAGCTTCCCTCAAAATAAAATAAATATTGGAGGAAAAAGTATAAAAAAAAGTCAACAAAGCCTGTGTGCCTAGAACACATTACAGTGCCCACTGGCAGGCCAAGTACCAGGATATCCCAAAGAGCCACACTTTCCAGGTCAGTGGTAGTGTTTTGTACCTACTGAGCTGACATTGGACTCACTGTGCATGCCACCTGCACATTACCAAAGCAGTGCATTCTCTGCTACCTTGGCCACATTTCTTCCCTAGCCAAAGCTTCTCATTCTTTGTTTGCGTTTGGCCTCAGTGGAACCCCTTCAGTGGAGGAGATCTTGCAGCCAGTTTAGATTGCTGCAACTCTTCCCTGCCTTGCTAGTAGAATTTCTGCCTCTGGGGCTTTCTGTCGGGATCTATTCTGCCATTCTGCCTAAATGCATACTAAGGGCGTAATCCAAAGCCCACTGAAATAAATGACACGAGTTTCAGCTACTTTAATGGGGGCTCTACTTAGATGCGGCATGTCTGTCTATGCATAGTCCATTACAGGACTGAGGTCTAAATGAGGAAATAATAATAAAAAATAAGGCCTGGCTCTTACACAGAGCTTTTCTTCCTTAGATCTCAAAGCACTCTACAAAAGAGGTCAGTATCACGATCTCCATTTTACAGATGGGGACACTGAGGCACAAGGTGGCAGTGAAGTGGCATCCCCAAGATTACCCAGAAGGCCCATGGCCAAGCTGAGAATAGCATCCGAGTCTCCCATATTTGTTGATTCTGGACACTTTGTGATCTGTGTGAATACCAGTGAAACACAGTACGCCCGATTTGCAGATCAATAAGGTTTAATGTGCAAGGTTTTCTATAAATATACTAGTTAGCTACAAAGCCTAAAATTAACTACAATATGTCATACTCACTAAGCCTGGAGAGCTAAGCAGTTACTCAGAAGGCTGTATACAGGAACGGCTTTCTTCAGGGGCCCTGCCAGGGAGTCAGTGGCCTCTGGTCCAACCAGCAGCACCTCCCGCAGAGTCAGGTGTTGATGGAGCACCCCCCTTTGTCTAAGTGGTGACTATTTATATCCTTCCATAAACAACCTTCACCTAATTATCTCTCTCTCATTATCATATATGCTAATTACCTACATTGGGTTTCCACCCTTAACTACATTTCATTCTCACCATGATAACTGGGGTCGTCAAAACAACATCTGGTGATAAGAGGGGCGGAGTAAAAGTATGCCCCTTGGCAATACCCCCAGACTTTCAAGGATAACTTGTTGTTCCCATCACCGTTATCTATGTGCAGCTGCAAGCATACAGTATCTATATTTTGTCTTATGTGATGTGCTATGCAGAAACTGAGACATCTATAAGGTTATTCGGTCTGTGCCAACTGGAAGATGTCATGCTACAGGGGTCAGAATAGCCAAGAAAGCAACTGAATACTATGCTAAGCCTGTAGGACAGTGGTCAAGCAACTCAAATTGCACTGGGCCTCCACCAGTATTCAGTTCTGCTCTATCTGCTAGGTCACTCTGCCTCCCCAATTAGAATGAAGGATTCCAATTTAGCTTACTTCAGCATCTTCACGTTTAATGCTTTTAAATTTATTTCCATTTTTATCTGGCCAGCCAGCTTATTTTTGTGACTTTGTGGGATTTAGGATGAGGAAAAACAATTCCCTTTTGTCTGCTTTGTTTAGCAGTATGGATTCACAGTCTTTCGGAAAAAAAAGTAAGGAGTTATTCTTCAATATTAATGCAGAGTTTTTACCTCTTCAGTAGGAGACAAAGGTCCAGGTTTAAAGGATTTTGCTCAAGCTCTCCTAGAGCTTGAACAGCCGGTTGGGAAAAATAATAAGTCTCTCTTACTTAGTAGGTTTCTATCTTTGCTGAGCTAGGCCCTGCAGCAGCTGCGAGGTTGATCCCTAATGGCTGACTCAGCCAGGCGAGTTAAACAAGGAAACCATTTGGAACATTTTAAAAAATAGATACTATCTAGAAATTTCCTCAGGGTGCTCCCATTTCTTCACAAAATGTTATTGTTTTGTTTGTTTAAAAAAAAAAATCTTTATTTCTAAAACTGCTATCCCATGACCCTTCATTTTCTCAGAATGAAATATACCTGGAGGCAGCTGAGCACTCTGCTCTTTTCAGAGTTGGCAGGTGTCTTCAAGTAAGGCCTTGCTTTAATATTAGATCAGAGGTGGAAAATGGAGGCTGTAGTCAGGTCTGTTTAAATAGTCTATAGTAATTAAGATGCCTTGAGGAAGTTTAACTTCAGGTAGTCCTGAAAAGGATAAAGTTAGGGTGAGATGCGCTCAGGAGGACTCTTTGAGAAAGAGAAAAAGCTTCAAAGAGCTTGTCTGTGATTTAAAAAAAATATAATTTAAATATTTACTCAGAGTACTTTGTTATTTTTGCATGGTAGAATCTGATGCAGACAGCCAAAAGTAGAGTCCCAGTTCTGAATTCACTTTACACCAGTGTAACTCCATTGACTTCAGTAGAGTTACGGTTGAAAAAGAATGTAGATTCAGAAAATTTCAAAAGATAACATTGTTCCTAAAATATTTTTTTGAATCAGTTACAGTGCACATTTGATTATGGTGCACTGTAAAAACATTATAGATAATAAATATATAACAAGTATTATATAATAAATTAAACATTACCATTCACAAGGAAATCCAATAGCATGTAGCATATGCAACAGGCAATGTTAATAATATAGAAGTAACATTATCTTTGGGAATGGAAATTCCCTACATTTTAAGTGCTGGGTTTTTCAATATTCATGTTGTATTAGTGTGCTTTTTTTGCATTTCTTTTTACTAATTTTAAAAAATGGATAAAAAGAGAAAAAGAATAAGAAATCTGGAGCTATTTGGCTCAGTGAGCTCATAAACCTCACCCAGTTGCTTTTCCTTCAGCCCATTGCAGGTTTCCTGACTCAGTGGTCCTAGCACAGTCAGCCTTAATTGACCTTCATTGAACCACAGATACTCAGCTTGTGGAGGTAGTAGAGTAGGACATATTTAAGAAATACATTCTAGAAATCAGTTTAGAAAGAGAGAAAAAAAATAATTGTTGAAACATATTATCTGTAAAGTGGCTGCCATTCAAATCCTTAGAATTACCATTCTCAAATAATTAGCATTACCATCATGTTCCTAATGTTGCCTCTAAAGGCAGTGCTAATAAGGCAAATGGTAAAATAATAATAATAATAATAATGGTGACCACTGTACATTTATAACTTGAACACAATAAATAAGTTTTCCATCAAATTTCTCTTGCTCTTAAATTCTCACTGAAACCTGTGAAATACTTCAGTTTGAAATTTCTGGGTGTGAATTGCTGCCAACTCAGAATGGTAGCATTTTACACCAACATTACAGTTATTTAACACAGTTGTGCACACATTTCAAAGCAGTGGGGAATAAGGCCCTCCAGCTTCACTGGTTTTTGAGTATTCAGTGTAACATTTCTGATCAGAGGAATGTGGATCCACTCTCCATTATAAAATGGGCCTCCAAATTTATTTAAATATCCCACCTCTCAAAAAAATATATATATTTTGAGATAAGAAAGTGAATCCATGGACAATTTCTATCCAACTGGTACTTAAATATTTCGGAGCAATTGAAAATTGGGGTGGAGGGTAGAATGGAAGTTGAAGCTCAATCTTAATTACAGTGGGTGCTTTTGGTACCCCCTGCAAAATATGTAAGAGACCAGTGAAGTGTGGTCACTTATGGGTGAAACATGGCACCTATTTCATAAACAAATGAAAAAAAGGAAACGTTTGGAATAGAAAGCAATTCAATTTTAGGATTTTAGGTATGCAGAATGTAACCAGTAGTTAACCTAACTATAATTTGCTTTTCTCCACTATCTTTTGTGTGCCAAAGAATTTCCAGGAAGGAACTGACAGGTCAAATTTTCATCCAGAATCAAACAAGCCTCTAAATTACCATGTGCAGCCTTACCTTTTAATCCACAATTTAAGATGTGAGTGCACAAATAGATAGCCACACAAAATTCAGACTTAGGGGTTGCATCTGAAAATGGGGCTCTATATGTGAGTAGGGTTATTAAAAGTTCCCCTTTATATAGTTTGGTTTCCTAATTTCAAAAAAATTGAAGAGACAATATTTTCCTGGAAACTCAGCTGCTCAAATTTGGTGCAAATTAGTGCACTACAGGGTAGCTCTAATTTACTTCGGAGGCATGAACCAGGCACTATTGTGCTGTACAAACACTGAAAAAAAGACAGCCATTGCTTGTACACCCTGAAGCCTGTGCTACTGCATCTTCATTGCTATTTTTAGTGAGCTAGCTAAATTAAAGCTAGCACGGATATACCTACGTGAGCTGCAAATCACAGCTTTGATTGCAGTGTAGACATTGCCTCATTAGAATTACCAGGATCAAATGCTTTTGTGTTCCTGGGAATACCAATGTTGCTTAGATTTATATTCTGAAATTTATAGAATATAATCTTTAATTGGCTGAGAATGATATAATGGTTTGAAAAATAGCTATTATATATAGAGAGTGAGTGGCTTTTGTAAGGGTTCTCAGTAATGTGCATATATTTACAGTAATGTGCATAATTCAGTGTATTATTTTTACTGTCTTAGGAAATGATAAACATCCGTTGTTATGGTCTATCACGCGAGGAATTAAAGCTTTTTTAATATGCATCATTTTGAAAGTCTATAATAACTCGGTGGTGTCAGTAATCTGTGGATAATGGTCAGTGGGATAATTTTGAAGTGGTTGAACATGCTGCAGAGTTTCAAGGTTTGCTAAGAATACTATAAAGTCATACACTGTTATTGATAATGTAACTGCTCTGAGGGAGCCTTTAGGATCTCAAATTTCAAGCCCATTGACTGTCACAATTCTCAGAAAATAAAGCCCAAGGCTATTAAACATACAACTGAGAAGCAGGTATAATCCCACTAATGATGAGAAATTCAGAGCTAAAGATTCAGAATTCTTTTAGGAAGGTGTCTGAAGGCACAAAATGATCTTGCTGTTCTATTTTGTATGTGTAACAACATTCAAGATAAGACAGCAAGGGCTCAGAAATAGGTAAGAATACTCGGCGTGAATTCTCACTTATGCTAAGATTCTTTTACAGCACTATGGCAGCATAAAGGGGTTTTAACACTGCATCCATTTTAAGGCCTTTATACTGCTAGAGTGATGAGGCCTGATTCTCAATTACACTTAGGGTATGTCTACACTGCAGTGCTAATTCAAATTAGCTTAATTCAACTTTCAGAAACCGATTTATAGAAAGCGCTGCAGACTGTCCACTCTATGGAGTTTTTGCTGGTTTTTTGCATCCACACTGGCCAGCCTTAATTTCGAATTAGAAAGCAATGTGGGAAGCTATCTCAGAGTGCAACTAACCACGGAGGCTGTTGTGAGGAGTGTCATCATCCCAGGATGCAGCACTGCTTCCCTCCCTTCCCCCCCCCCCCCCCCCCCCCCCCGGCCCCACTTCCCTTCCCCAAACAAACAGGAAAAGGATTTTTGCACTGTTTTTTTTACTCCCCCAATCGCCATTGCTGCAGAAACATGGAGCCAGCTGACCTGTGCTCTCATTTTGACTGTGACAAATACATCGTGGCTTATCCTGGATTACTTTAGGACTTGAGCAAGAATACGAAGAAGAGTGATCTATGCCTCCATGGATGCCGAGCTACAAGAGATCCAGCAGAACAATGACCCTGTATATTGCTTGCCTTTGATGTTTCCTTCCACAAAACCAATCTCCCCACCTGTATGCTGTTTGCATTTTATGCTCCCTGACCACTCCCTGTATATTGCTTGCATTTGATTTTTCCCCTCCACCAAACCAACCCCCCCACCTGTATGCTGTTTGTCTTTTATGCTCCCCCACCAGTCCCTGTATATTGCTTGCCTTTGATTTTTCCCTCCACCAATCCACACACTGTATGTTGTTTTTCTTTAATAATCATCCCACCACCCAAGCCCATTCGATATCTGTGCCCGAGAATTCCCTCCTAACCTACATATGATTTAATAAAGAAACGTTGTGGAATGATGCAAACCTTTATTTCTTTACATTTAACTAATGGGGGAAGGGGTTCTTTCACTATCTTCAGGGCTAGGGTGGTAGCTTGCTGGCCAGCACTCAGCATGGCCGCCGCAGCTTTCTGCTCACATCTGGGGTGGAGGAAAGCACGTAATGCCTCCTGGACAATCTCCTCCGAGACCTATTGGGGGCTGGGGAGGGGAAAGGTGGCATAGCCATCTGTTGAGGAGCATTATTGAGGGGCTGCAGGGGAACTCTGTCTATGAGATGCCATAGAATGTCTGACTGGTCCCACATGAGTTGCAGCATCTCCAGTGTGGTGCTGCGATCATTGTCCTGCATTTGTCCCATGTTATGGGACAAGATCAGCCACCTCTGTCTTTGCTCTGTCTGTGAGGCTGCTGAGGCATTCAGGAGGTCCGCAAACATGTCAGCTCTGCTTTTTCTTTTTTTTTTCTTTTTCTAATCTGAGACAGTTTGTCAGCAGCACTTCTTAATGGTGGGTCAGAGGTATCTGTAGAATGAAAGATAAATAACAAGGGAGCCACAGTTAGCATATTAATACAGTGATACAAAATGTTTCCATTTCACTGATGGAAAGCATGATATAATGTAACCATATGTAGCACCGTAAATAAACTCTTAAAAAAGTATCAATTTCCATGATTGGCTATTGAAACAATGTAACAAAAAATTTCCTCTCACTGCCGGCATTTAAAACCCATTCACTGCACGGGGAGGGGGGTGGTGAAATCTTTCAAACCCTTAAAGGGACAAACTGCAAAGGGCTTGTTGTGGGGGGTGATCGCAGCTTGGATTTTAAACCCATTCACCGTGTGGTGAGTGGGGGGGATGCTGGCTGCCTTGCTTGAATTAACAAATTCGGATTAGGCGCTATGCCACTTGCAGAGGTGGTCTTATTAATTTGATTTTAAAGGTTCCTTAATTCAAATTAACAATGCGCAAGTGTAGATGTGTGAGTAATTCAAATTAAGCCACCAGTGTAGACCAGGCCTAAGGGTGTGTCTACAGGGGGGCTTAATTCAAAGCTTTTTTGTGTGTATCAGGTCGTATGTGAGTTGCACCAATAGCACGCACACGGAATCTCTGTTCCATTTTCAGTTTGCATCAGGTGAACACAAGGAGGCTGTTTGCTGTGAACTGTGGGCAAATTATTCTCCAGGAGTATCCTGAGGGTCATATGCTTTGCTGCTGAGCAGTGTGCATCCTGCAATTGTTTTCACTATGAATTGTGGGCAGTCACAATTCATTTTTTTTCAATTTTTTTAAAAACATCTCATGTTTTCACTGTTTCTGCCCCATTCTTCCTTTCTGGGCTGATTAGTGCCATTTTTGAATTGCTGTCAGCCAGCATGGATCCAACAGTGCTCTGTGCCACTATGGTGACAAGCGTAAATATGCACAGACTGCTTGGTCTGTATTACAGCACTCAGAGCTTGATAAATTTTGCATTGCATTTTGCCTGTCACATGAGCAGATAATGCAGGCCCAGGAGAATATGGCAGCAGTAGCAGGATTCTCTGCAGCAGTGGCAGCAGGAGGAGGCAGACGAACAGGAGGACATTTAGTTGTTGGAACAATTGGACCATTCCTGGATGCACCTACACAAAATTCAGTACCATTTCTGGGCTGGGAAACAAGCGAGGAATGGTGGTAGAGGATTGTTCTGCAGACCTACAACTAAGAGTGACAAGAGAACTTCAGGATGGGGAAGGTTATCTTTCTTGAGATCTGTAGAACTGACCCCACAGTTTCCGAGACATCATACCAACATGTGGTGCCTCATATCCACGGAAAAACAAATCACCATTGCTATCTGGAGGCTGGCCACCCCAAAATATCACTGGTCTGTCACCAACCAATTCGGCGTGGGGAGGTGACCTGCTGGGGCCATTTTCTTGCAGGTCTGCTATGCCATTTAGAAGGTGCTGTCTAACTGGGTCATGAAAATGTGGGCTGCTCAGGAGACTATTACTCATGGGGTTCCCAGCTGTATTGGGATGATTGATGGAACCTATGTGCCTACCATTTGCCCCTCCACAATCCTCCCTGCTGCCAGAGTGCAGAATTTATAAACAAAAATGGCTATTTCTCCATGGTGCGCCAAGGACTGGTGGACTGCCATGGAAGGGTGGTCTGGGAGGGTCCACGATTCTAGGATCTTTCAGAACTCAGTATCATTTAAATTAATGGAGAAAGGAGTTTTTTCCCCCAGGAGCAGTGTGGCTATTAATGGTGTGGAAGGACCCAGGTTACCCCCGATGTCTGAGTTAATGAAGCCATGCACAGGCAACTTGGACAGAAGGAAAGAACATTTCAGCTATCACTTGAGTAGTTGCAGAATGGCCATTTGAAAGGCAGGAGGCACTGTTTATGAAATAGATTGGAAGTAGCAGAAAAGTAATGTCCCAGCCATTATTGTGGTTTACACAATATTTGTGAGAGCAATGGGGAATGATTACTGGCTGATGGGAAGCATGCATGTGGCCACTTACTCGGCAGTTCGAGCACCCAGCAAGGTGTCCCACAGAGAACACTAACGCCAATTGGAACACTATCAGGGACGCCTAGAGTTTGTATTTTGAATCACATGCCTGAATGTGTTAGCCCATGTGGGGAAAGGAAACAGGTGTTGGGATGCAAACATTGTGAGCACTAGGGTATTGTGTGTGGGTGGTTGAAATTTAGCATTCCCTATCCACTTTTGTAAAACCTTATGAATTACTTCAGCTGTATTTAAAGGATTTTTTGTGGTAGATGCACTGATGATTCATAATGGATGTATTGTAAATAGTTTTATTATGACAACAATAAAAAACAATAATGAAGTTAAAATAAAACTAATGGAAAAATAATATCTCTATTTGGAATTACATTGAACTAACCAATCTTCTTAAGTAATCGATAAACCTTTAATTACTGCAACAAGGGAGACAAAACTCAAGTGCAACAGTAAGAACATATCAAATACAACAGTTTTGGGGGCAGGTGCATAAAGGTAAAACTGAGTCGGTGCCTTCTTCTTCTCCATGTGTGTTCTGGGGTTGAGTGCCTTGGCTCAAAATTCTAGGGCGCATTGCTGGGCTCCTACATACAAGTGTTTTTGGTGCCCAGATTGGATCTGATAGGTGAATGGGAGCCACTCAGAGCACTGCTGCAGCGATGTGGAGTTTAGGAGTTGCTCACTGGTCCGAATAGCCATTATTATCCAGGGGCTGAAGGACATAGATGAGAATCCCAAATTAGAAGATTGCAGAATCTGCTGGCTTAGCAAAAGCATGTTTTGCAGGAGGGCGTTCTAACTCAGCATAGTGTCCATGACTAGCCTCTGCATCTCTCTCTTTTTCCATGCTCTCCTTCGCCATGGTAATGATGTCCTCAACCACAGCCATGCTTTTTCTGACAACTGAGATGCTGTTCTTGGCCATTGCCACAATCTCCTGGGTGAACTGCATTTCTTTCTCCATGTGGGTTCTCCATCACACAGCCCTCATCACTCAACCAGCCTGGTTTGCCTCTGTGACTTTGCAATGAATTCTGCAAACATTTCATCCTAAGTCTTCCTTTTACTTCTTCTCAGCATAATACTGACAAATGAACAAAAATGCATATCTGAAAATTCCAGACTGTCACATCCTTTAAAATAAATTCCAGTTTTAAAAAAGCTGGTCAGCGTCCTTGTTGTGATGCCCCAGTGCACATCTGCTTTGCAATATCCATAAAAGGTCCTTGTTCCTGTGGCTGACCACAAGAACTTCTTGAACCGATGCTTGTCGCCAGATGTCGATGAAACCTCAGGGCTCAGCATGGCTCAAAGGAGCTGAGCAGGCATGTTGTGGGGCTTCTGGAGTCCTATTATGGTCGTGTCACCAGAAAAATGATACACTGGGATCCAGCAACAACTGGGAAATATCCATCTCTGTGTCACCTTTTAAAAGGGGAAGGGTCATCCTAGAAACTTGACCCCAGGGCAAGCTGGGCACACAAGTAAACACACAGGTCAGTAATGGTTGACCTGCAAAGCACTGTGGGATAGCTGTTGGAAATATGCAAGAAGTGGTGTGTAGCAACTGCATATTCATGAACAAAAGACCAAACTAATTCAATTTGAAACAAACCCGGTCCACTTTGCAAGAGGACTCCGAATGCAGTGTTAGGCTATGTCTACACTGATGGCGGCAAATTTGCCACCGTCAGATCAACTTATCTAGATCGAGTGAGTGGTCAGTGAAGACCCGCTCAGTTGATTCAGAAATTGATGTATTAAGACCACTCTCTCCAACTTGTCCACATCCTTTTTGTAGTGGGGGGCCCAAAACTGGACACAATATTCTAAATGCAGCCTCACCAATGCCGAATAGAGGGGAATAATCACTTCCCGTGACCTGCTGGCAATGCCTCTCCTAATGCAGCCCTATATGCTATTAGCCTTCTTGACAACCTGGGCACACTGCTGACTCATATCCAGCTTTTTATCCACTGTTACCCCCCAGGTCCTTTTCTGCAGAGCTGCTGCCCAGCTCGTCAGTCCCCAGTCTATAGCTGTGCATGGGATTCTTCCTTCCTAAGTGGAGGACTCTGCACTTTTCTTTGTTGAACCTCATTAGATTTCTTTTCGCCCAGTCCTCCAGTTTGTTTAGGTCACTCTTTATCCTATCCCTACCTTGCAGGGTATCTACCATTCCCCCCAGCTTAGTGTCGTCCGCAAACTTGCTGAGGGTGCAATCTGCCCCATCCTCCAGATCATTAATAAAGATGTTGAACAAAACCGGCCCCAGGATCGACCCCTGGGGCACTCTGCTTGTGACCGGTTTCCAGCTAGATATGGAGCCATTGATCACTACTCGTTGAGCCCTATGCTCTAGCCAGTTCTCTATCCATTTTATAGTCCATTCATCCAACCCATACTTCTTTAACTTGCTGATAAGAATACTGTGAGAGACCGTATCAAAAGCTTTGCTAAAGTCAAGGTATATCACATCCACTGCCTTCCCTACATCCACAGAGCCAGTCACCTCATCATAGAAAGCAATCAGGTTGGTCAGGCATGACTTTCCCTTGGTGAATCCATGTTGACTGTTCCCGATCACCTTCCTCTCTTCCAAGTGCCTTAAAATGGATTCCTTAAGGACCTGCTCCATGATTTTTCCAGGGATTGAGGTGAGGCTGACCGGTCTGTAGTTCCCTGGATCCTCTTTCCTCCCTTTTTTGAAGATGGGCACTATATTTGCTTTTTTCCAGTCCTCAGGGATCTCCCCCTGTTGCCACGAGCTTTCAAAGATAATAGCCAATGGCTCTGAAATCACCTCAGCCAACTCCCTCAGCACCCTCAGGTGCATTGCATCCGGCCCCATGGACTTGTGTATGTCTAAGCCTTCTAAATAGTCTTGGACCCGTTCCTTCAGCACTGCAGGATGTTCGCCTCCTTCCCATTCTGTGCCACCCAGTACAGCAGTCTGGGAGCTGATCTTGTCTGTGAAGACAGAGGCAAAAAAGGCATTGAGTACCTCAGCTTTCTCCACATCCTCCGTCACTAGGTCACCTCCCTCATTCACCTCCCTCATTCTCCCTCATTCTGCTGCCTAGGTTGCCACCCACTTCTACTTCCCCTACCAAATCTTCCCTGTTTGTGAGCAGCAGGTCAAGAGAAGCACGGCCCCTAGTTGGTTGCTCCAGCACTTGCACCAGGAAATTGTCAGCGACACTCTCCAAAAACTTCCTGGATTGTTTGTGCTCTGCTATATTGCTCTTCCAGCAGATGTCAGGATGATTGAAGTATACTGTGAGAATCAGATCCTGTGAACTGGAAACTTTCCCTAGTTGAGTAAAGAAAGCCTCATCTACCTCATCCTCCTGGTCTGGTGGTCTGTAACAGACACCCACCATGACATCACGCTTGCTTCTAAGCTTAACCCAGAGACACTCAACTGACTTATCTCCAGTTTCATACTGGATCTCAGAACAGTCATAGTGCTCTCTTACATACAGTGCAACTCCTCCCCCCTTTCGCCCCTGCCTGTCCTTCCTGAACAGTTTATACCCATCCATGACAGTGCTCCAATCGTGAGAGTTATTCCAGCAAGTCTCAGTTATTCCAATCATGTCGTAGTTTCTTGACGGTGCCAGGACTTCCAATTCCTCCTGCTTGTTTCCCAGGCTTCTTGCATTTGTGTACAGGCACTTGAGATAAGTAGCCGATTGGCCTACTTTCACAGTATGAATCGGGAGGCCTCCCCTGCTGCACCCTCCTCCTTCTGCTTCCTTGTGGTGTCCCTCTTCCCCACTTACCTTCGGGCTTAGGTCCCCATCCCCCGTCGAAACTAGTTTAAAGCCCTCCTCACTAGGTTAGCCAGCCTTTCTGCGAAGATACTCTTCACCATCTTCGTTAGATGAATCCCGTCTCTTCCTAGTAATCCTTCTTCCTGGAACAGCATTCCATGATCGAAGAATCCAAAGCCCTCTCTTCGACACCACCTGCATAACCACGCATTTACTTCCACAATGCGACGGTCCCTACCTGGTCCTTTTCCCTGAACAGGGAGGATGGATGAGAACACCACTTGTGCTTCAAACTCCTTTATCTCTTTTCCCAGAGCCACATAGTCCGCAGTGATCCACTCAAGATCATTCTTGGCAGTGTCATTGGTGCCCACGTGGAGAAGTAGGAAGGGGTAGCAGTCTGAGGACTTGATAAGTTTTGGCAGTCTCTCCGTTACATCTGTAATCCTAGCTCCAGGATAATCTAACCTGAGAGTGATAAAGGACCAGGATAATCTAACCTGAGAGTGATAAAGGCATAGAGAAGAACAAAATGGCCGCAGCAAAAGCAGATAGCAAGTATATGTGACAGGTACTTCTACCTAGGCATCAAGAAGTAACTGGATCCAAAAAAGATCCCCATGTTGTGAACCTCAGAAACAAATGGTGGGCCCCCAGGTGGAATGGCAATATTTTTTATGACTGTTGAAAAGTGAGAAGATATATTTTAATTCATTTTTATATTTTAAAACCTAGTTTTCTTATAGAACAGGGTAATGGCTTGTGGAATATTTTAGCTTTTTATTGTTTCTTCAAGCATTACAAGATTCAGACAATTTGTTAGATTGACCTTTTTTGCATCAGTTTGCACAATGACAACCACAAGTAGCTTTAGTCTAGCACAACACTTGCACATGGCAATAATATATTAACATCTGTTCTGTACGGCAGACATACAGTGACCTTGGTGTATCCTCATTAATTTTCCCCAAAAATAAACCAGCCAGAACTATTGTTAGTAGTAGAAATGTAAAGAACATCAGCATATAGTCAAACTTATTTATTCTGTGACGTTGATAGAAGGGTTGTTGCTATACTGACTGAAATTCATCAGGAAAATAAATAAGGGATCCTTTCCTTGACGAAGTGCAAAAGTGTTTGGCATGCTGGAGATATTTTTGTTCACCTGTAGGGTAACCAGACATCCCAATGTTATTAGGACTGTCCTGATATTAGCGGCTTTGTCTTATATATGCAACTATATCCCCATTCCTCCCTCCCCCACCAAAAAAAAGTGTCTTGATTTTTCACACTTGGTATCTGATCACCGTACTCACCCCAGTCGAAGGTGGAATGGAGCGTGTAGACTTTAGGAAAGACCTGAATAGGTTTACAGGCTTCATGTTTAATCAGAACACCTCCAAGCAGTGCCAAAATCTTTGTCTTCATTCCTATACTTTACAAATTCTAAGTGCAAATGCACAATGTAACGTGTACCCATGAAAATTCTGGTGTATACATTAAAGACCAGATCCTTAACTGGTGTAAATAAGTGCAGCTCCATTGTTTTCAGTACAGCAATGCTAATTTACACCAGCTGAAAATCTGGCTCAATATATGTTGCTGTTGTTGCTCCTTTGCACAGGCCATGAAACAGACAAGCATCTTGCAAACAGGCCATTTACTGTAAATGGTTAATTCAGTAATGGCATAAGCAAAACTTTTAGTAAAGATGGGACATTCACTTCAAAAAATCCACCTTTGGAATCTGAGGCATTTGTCATGTTTTATCAAAAATAAATATGTATGTCAACTGCTAACTTGACTGCCATGATTATCAGACCCTACCTACTTTTCTTGGCTTATGAGGTTCAGAATTATCACTGCCAAAGCACTTTCACAAGAAATATGTTTTCTCGCTGGGGACTGCACTGATTGATGCAGCATCTCTCCAGATTGGCGGCATAAACCTCAAGGAAAGAATTAAAAGGTTATTTTCAATACAATTAAAAGGCATTCCCTTATGCACTGGCTTTTTGCTAATCAGCTTTACTAGCAGCCTGATTTCCAGAGTACCCAGAGAGGCAGAGGAGGTGAGGGCAAGGGGAGGATACTGAAATTCATTAAACTACTGAAAGTTTCCAGAGATGTGGACTTCCTTGGACCTCTGAGCCACAGTTCATTGTTAATGGAGTTACTGGGCCAAGTTCAGTATAATGTTTGACCTCCCGTTTAGGAGCCTGATGATGTGTGAAAGCCTTGCTGTCAAAAAGGAGTGATAGTGATGCAATTTTAGGGGCTAATGATTCTGCTGACCTAATGTCCTCATACAGCTGCTTTCTATTACTATTGCTTAACTGGGACATTGTAAGCTCAAGGGACTGACTGTATATAATGAGCTAGCTGTGCAATTATGGCAGCTATAGCCAGATGCTGGATCTAAATCTATCTACTTGTTGGATTCATCATCTATTTTTATATTATTCTGGCATAATGTGGACATTCCATACAATCTGAGTTTATTGCTCCAGTTCGAAATGAATAGTGCTACCTAAAGCTTCTGTATTGCTACGAGACAGGCATGCAAAGGAGTTGTTTCGTAGCTATTTCCCAATACTGTAGCCCTTTCTCAGCGGAGTGTTCCATACTCCTGCAGGATTTCCCGCACTTGATAAGTGTAGCCAGGGTTGATTTTCTGAATTACCCCGGGGCCTGGATGCCACGGAAAAGCTATATGTGTATTCTGGTGAATTTTAGATTATTTTCTTCCCAGAAGGCTGAGGGGGAAAGCAGAGAAAAGCAATATACATTTCAAGGGAATGCACATAAAAATCTTCCAGTCGCCCCCAAGACTTATTTGAAAAAGCATTGCTCGCCCTCCTGTTTTCCCCTCACCTCCATCGGCCCCCACAGTTCTCCCTTAGGTTCACCCTGGCAAAACTGACATTTTCGCTTTGCTTACATCATTACAGGCCTCTTTCAGCTGTTCAGTAGCCCACTGCCAGCTGCGTCTCTGGAGTGGTACTTGGCCCAGAATTGGGATGGAGTTGGCTTCCTGTTGCTGAGAGAGGCAGCCTGCTGGTTCAGAGATGCACTGCCAGGAATCCTAGGATGCCAGTTATCTGGGATGTGCTTTCAAAACCTAAAACTGTCTCAACCAAACTGGGTGTCTTGGCATGAGTGCTCAGGCAAACAGGTAATGGCCATTACTGATGCCAAGTTTAGGTCTATACAAAATGCATTTGGGGCAAGGCACCATGTCTATCTCTGTGTTCAATATCTAGCACCATGAAACCACAGTCTCGCTTGAGGATTCTAGTACTAGTTTAATAACAGGCTGAAGGCCTGGTTCAAATGAGTTTCATGGTGTCCACCACAGCTACACTGGGAGAGCTCTGCACCCTGGTGGGAATGCCTGTGATATGACTGACTCTATCATTCCTTCACTGAAGTAATATTACATTTATATAGCAGAACCTTGATTCCCAAGGTTTCCACAGTGATTTAGAGAGTATGCAGGAAGTAGAAAGAGTGAGGTGGCCAAAGTTAGGGAGGGACCAAAGACTCAATTTCCTTCTTTTCCCTTCCTGCCAAAATGAAGCATTAATCAGAGAAAGGTCTGGTTTCTCAGTTCTTAATTTTTAAGTGTTTTGATGTTTGTTGTAATTCTTTAAAGACCATTTAATAGTCTTTAAAGAGAGTTGGTGAGGCTGAGCCCCACCATGCCCCTGAGCTTCGCCCACTCAGTTGCCTCCAGTGCCAGAGACATCTTGGTCTCTTGCATAGTCTCCTGTGGCTCCTGTGTGCTTCCTTCCAGGTGGCTGCCTTGACAGGCAGGTTAGTGATCTTTCCCCTCAGTTAGAGATGTGGGTAGCTTCTGCCTCTTCACCAGTCAGCCCCAAACTGAGCCAGGTTCCCCACTTTTGTCTCCCCTCCCGGCCTGGCATTGGCTGCAGGTATAGTGGGGCAGGGTTAGCTGGGCCCGAAGACTCTCTTTTACGTCTATGCTTGTTGGCAGTTTCTCAGCTTCATCACAGCAATTTTATAAATCCTCATGTTTGTGGAGAAAGATTGAAAATTTGAATGTTAAACGCTCAACAGCTAGAAGAAAAATAATTTTAAAAATAGTTTTTAAGCCAATTTCATGATTTCCTCAGTAGACAATGTGGAACAAAGAATTCAGTTTCCATAATCAGTTTCCATAAACTAAATCTGGCAATAAAAAAGAAAGCAAGGTAACAGATTTCAAATCAGATTACTTCCTGATCGTGAAAGTGCTATCAGGATACGCAATGACCTAAAATAATCAGGACATTAGTTTTGTCTTTTGTAGTGGCAGCCTCTATCAATAGGCTTCTCTTTAATTTGTCTAAGGTATCTACTAGGCAACTAGGTCATCCTACTGTCTTCACCATTGTGGTTATCCTGCTATTTTTAGCACGCTAACTCGATCAAAGCTAGCATGTATACATCTTTCCAAGCTGGTAATTACACCTCTGGCTCTAATGTCTGTGAAATTTATAGCTCTTTATTTCACCTGCTTTCCACTTAGTCATATTTCACAATTTTTTAAATATATATTAAATGTCTGCCTTTAAGGAACACTTAGGTGTCAGTTTTATAGTTTGATTATTATATTGCAGCAATGGTTGGTTGGAGCAGTTGGTTTCAGGTCTGTGACTTTTGCCTTCCTATGCATCTGTAAAAGTGGGATAGTTCAGCTACAGAGAGATGTTCTTGATGACATCTCAATGCTGGATAATTTCCTGGGCCATATCATGCAAATGCAAAACTGGTCAGGTGTGTTAATGAATCTTTGCTTGTTCTTCTTGCAGGCTAGCTTAATTTACATAGCTGATATCAACTTTTTTTAAACTGGAATTTATTTTAAAGAATCTGACAGCCTGGAATTTTCAGATATGCATTTTTGTCCATTTGTTAGTACTATGCTGAAAATTCTTTCTGGAAAATATAAATATGCCCTAGTTTCTTTTTGTTTTAGCACAGTATTTTTTGCTATAAAAAGATCTCTTGAAAAGTTTTCACAACTAGCATTAACTCTGAGGTTAGTTAGGCTGAATGTGACCATTATTCTTTTTTTTTAAAATTGTGGATTCAGAGTTTAAGAATAATTTACATGAATTCTTCATCAAGGTTTAATAAATCCTGTTGACCAAAATATACTTTTATATTTCCTTACTTTGACAAATTAACAACAACAAAATATCATGAAATATATTATCTATATTTGTAATACTGCTTAATGTTAACAAAAATTCCACATCTTTAGTTTTCAAAATCCAATTTAACACACTAAGGCTTTGAGCTTTGTCTCGGTGGAGGGGAAATAAAAATGAGTCTCTTGTTAAGTAGGAACAATGATTGATGATCTGTCTAGCTCTGTCATTAATCAATATGCTAGTACAAACATGGCTTAGGTGACCAAACTACATGAGTGAACATTTCAGATCAAGTCTCAGCTTCCTGATACTTAGCCCTTGTTGGGACCAGATAAGGATGAGGTCTGTGGCTGCTTTTCCTGTTCTTGTAAGAGTTGGGTGAACCTAACTTCATCTCCAGTGCCAAGGGGTCACCTTTAGAATACAGTGAGAAAGTCAGAGTAAAGTAAATTAACCATAATTCACTTAGTTCAGTCAGAAGGTTGCTCAGAATAGCTTTTACAGATATATGTTGTGAAAGAACTTAAACACATCCAAAAAGCAAATTTAGGTTAATTCCTTGTTAATCATAAATAATTCACATTAACTTAGGCTAAGTATATTCCATGGACTGTATTTAAGTTCTCAGAAACAATGCTCTAGATGAATATTATCATATGGCTTTTAGTTAGTGGTTTGGTAATTTTGTCAACAGTGGACTAAATTGTCAGGCATTATTTTATTGTGGTAGAAAGTCAGATTTTTTTTCACTCCTACTACTATAATTATTACTGTTCTGCTATTATAATTAATAATCATGAACGAGGGATAATGCAGGTCATTTCTTTTATAATGAAACAGAAAAATGTAAGCAATATTCAGTATACAACCAGTTTTATCATATTCTGTCTCAAAAATCACTCCAACAACTCAGGTACATTTTGTTAAGTAGCATGGATGAAATGGCTCTGAATCACAATCAGAAGTATGTTCTGTACCTGGAGGCACCAGACAAGGGACTGCTCCAGGCAACTGAATGAAAAAAGAAAACTTTGAGAGATCAATCAGTTTCAGCACAGTTGAATTCACATGTTAGTAAATCCTGTAGTGCAGCACATATTAGATGTTAATTAAGGATAAAGTAGCCGGTTCAGAAAATATTTTTTAAATACCCAAACCTCTATGAACCAAATTCTTTTTTTAAAGATCACTTTTCTTCAGATAAATAGCCATCCATTCACATATCCTGTCAATACTCTGTCTCAGTATCCTGCTCTCTGCACACCTTAATTAATATTCTACAAACATCTATGCTGATATAGCTGCAGGGCTGGCTTTCTTTGGATCTTCATTTCAATGGAGCTACTCACTCAATATGAAATCAGTCAGTGTAAAAGTGGCAGAATCTGTCCTTGTGTGAATAAGAGCAAAAAAATCCCCACCTCTCCTGACCAAATCACCCTCCTCTTTATAACAACCTTTTATGTACTTGAAGTCCATTTTCATGTCCCCCCTCAGTCTTCTCTTCTCCAGACTGAACAAACCCAATCTTTTTCAATCTTTCCTCATTTTCTAGACTTTAATTATTTTAGTTGTTCTCCTCTGGACTTTCTCCAGTTCATGCACATCATTCCCCAAGTGTGGTGCCCAGAACTGGACACAATACTCCAGCTGAAGCCCTATCAGTGCTGTGTAGAACAGAAGAATTACTTATGTCTTGCTTACAACACTCCTGCTAATGCATTCAAGAATGATGTTCACTTTTTTTGCAACAGTATTACATTGTTGACTCATCGAGTTTGTGATCCACTATAACATCCAGATCCTTTTCTGCAGTATTCTTTCCCTAGCAGTCATTTCCCATTTTGTATTTATGCAGTTGATTATTCCTTCCTAAGTATACTTTGCATTTGTTATTGAATTTCATCCTATTTATTTCAGACTATTTCTGCAATTTGCCTAGATCATTTTAAATGTTCCACTCTGGCTGCTACCACCAAAGTTCAGTCATACAGAACAGTGTCACTCACATTTTTTTGTTTGTGGTTTTGTTGTTTTGTACATCCTGAAAAAAGTAGGACATGGCTCACATACATCAAAACCTGTATTCCAATAAACTGATTTGCTAGATCTCTCTGTTGTGGGAAAAGCTCTCAGGCTGCTTTTGTTCACATTAGTGATGAGAAAAAAAATAATATCAAACCTGTCTATTACATTGTCGGTGACAATTCCAATCTTTGTAACTTAATTTTCTTCTTGTTCTGTGGAGTTTGCCAGTTCGCAGAATCCTTTCTCAATAATAAGCCAAAATGGCCTGCAAATGCTTGAAGTACAGTAGATTGTTTTCTTAAATGTACAGTATACCCATTTTAAATATTCTTGCAGCCTCTAAGTTTTACATCTGAAGCCGCTGAAAGTTAGAAAGTTATGACTGGGCATGGAAAAAACACCCATTGAGTTGAAAAGGCCTTTGTTTTGTCTTGAACTGAATATGAGCCCTTACCATATATAGGCATATTTGCAGCACATTTTGCATAATGGTATTTACTAAGTTTCTGAAGAGCACACATAAGGAAGGCTATGCTGTGCATGCATTCGTGGCTAACTTCGAAGGTAGTGAAAAGTGTTAGCTAAAGGTTCAAATGATTTAGGGAGGACTTACGCACCTTAAAAGGGACTTAGGGCTGGCAGAGTCCTTTATAAGGTGCATCTACTGTAGCTCATGTAAACAAGTCCCTTTATTCTGGAGCCTGAATTCCTATGTTGCTTCTATCAAAAAAGATGAATTAATTACAACTTCTCTAAGAAATCAGTGTAGGAGGATGTGGCTTTGTATCCCAAAAGCAGTGTCATTTGACTAGGACAGGAATCCCTCACCCGGGCTGTGAATCCTCCTGATGAAGTCACTGCATCTTTAAGTAAGACATAACATAGCAGGGACACAGCAAGATAGAGCAGAAGAATTTAATACCACATGACAATCATAGAAGAGAACAATAAAGTACTGCAAGTGAGACAATCTGCAATCACCAGCCTTCAACAGTGAGATCAAGGAGTTGTTAGACACATGTCTACAATGCGATTCTCATTTTTTCATCTGGCTATACCAATTAGCTCATCAGGTGCCAAAGTAGCTGCTGCTAGTTCTCAGAAGTCAGCAGCTGTTACAAAATAAGTTAAACAAACAAACGAACAAAAAGAGCTTCTTCACACTGACAATTTAGTTAAAGGAAGAATATTTTAAATATAATAAGAATTCAGTCCCACAGTGTCAGGGATATTCAAGGAGCTGCTCTAAAAGGGTGATGTATAAAATAAAATTTATCTGATGATATCCAACTGTATTGTGAACAAAGACTAAAGTAATAACTATTTTATTTGCAGTATTGAATAAAATATTATTGTTAGGCTCTGGGCTGGGACTGCACCCCTCCCTCAGGCCCTAGTTCTGAAAAGCATTGCTACTCAGAACAGCATTAAAGCTTACGTGCTGTCCTGAATAAGGATGAATTTAAGAACATGCTTTAGCACTTTCCTGAATTGGTACCTTAGGTAGAAATACCATAAGGAGTTTTGGTTGAGTGAGGACTATAAGATCTGGCTCCACCTTTTCAGGGGGTTTAACGAAGTTGTGGTACTGTGGGATAATGACACATATCCTGAGGGTGTAAGGATCGGCGGGTCTAGAAATTCAGGTTGTGAGGTTCAGGGTGACCAGCACTTCCACATCACCACTAGGGATGCGAGGTGAAGTATACCCAGCAATTACTGGAGGGTTCGGCAAGGCAGTAAGTACCACCCACAGAGGCCAGCGTGACACAACCCATGGCTGCCTGATTCGTCCATACCAACTATTTAAACCAGGAAGTAGCCCCAGGGAGCTGTCAGAGCAACTATGTAGATTCTGGCTTCATGCTGGCTTGATTGTCTTTTGCCATGTCCTGCTCCTTAATCCTACCTTGGACCCTGACCCAGGTTGACCTTAGTACCTGTTTCCTGACCCACTAGGTAACTATCCTGACTCCTGTCTTTGACCCTATCCCAGCTGGTTAGTTTCCTGTGTGTTATTAGATCTGTAATGTTATATTAATGGGAGATATAATTTATTATTGTTAAACATTAGTTTGAAGGATTTTAAATCATTTAAATGGAACGACTCCATTTCTGCCTCATGCTATGCACAATTATATTATTATGGCTCAGGGTGCATCATGTATGAGGCCAATTTTAACTTATGTTATCACAGATACTTTCCAGGGCAGTAGAGTTAATTTGTGAGAGATGTTGTGTTGAATTTAGCCTGGGTGACTGCATGCCTCCTGTGCATGTGTATTTCCTAGAGCAGTTGTTTCACACTCAGAAATCTTTATCCTCACCCTCACCCAAGCTTTCAAAGTCCTGCTTGACAGTCTTTTTTGATCACTTGCCCCCTTCTACATGCAGAGTCATCCTTGCAGATGTCATTGATCTCTCCCTCACTCACTCAGCTACTGAAAGCCAAGCAGCAGTGATGTCATTGAAAAAGAAAAAGGGGTTTATTAACTGAAACAGAAAGACACTTTTATTATTTTCATACAGAAAGCATTATAGTCAGGTAGCAGTATTTCATTATTCAGAAGACTATTTTCCATAATTAACATAACAGTTTGTTTTCATCACAGCATTACTTCCTTTAGGACACTTGAAAACAATAAGCAAGAATTAGTCCTTGGCATTTTTTTAAATCTCCTTTAAAAAATACATCTTCTACAATGAATACAAAACAACTCTTTATATTCATTGCAGAATCTGTCTCATTTTTCCTCCATATTATTGCAAAATAGCCACAGATTGTTAATTTATTAATATTAATTAGCTGTGCAGTGTCAGGCTACTGTGTTTTATTTTAATGAGTTAAGCTCTTTCTCCACGTCCACCAGTGCAACCCTATTTGATTTCATTTCACTGCCCAGGATTAGAAGAGAGGAAAGAATTTGGCCCACTGATTTGAAAAAACGTCTTACCGCAAACTGCTGTTTGCGTCTACAGTATGATACGTACTTAATGTGATGCATATAAATAGAATGAGTCAGACTCTTACATTAAGGCACTTTACAGCACTCTGGCAGTGTAAAGTTGCCTTCAAATGGGAATAAATTATATTTGTGCCAACTTTAAAACCTCTTTACATGACTAGAATGGTGTAAAGTAGCCTTAATGTAAATGAGAATTGTATCTAATGCATGGATTGAAACTTATGGAAGTGTATATTCTTGAGCAATAAACTCTTAATACCCAGGGGACTGGTTGATTCTAGGGTTTAGTAATGGGCTATGTATCTTTCTGCTTCTAGAATTCTAGATTGTAGTCAAGTTATTGATTGGTAGGGGCAAAATGTCATTGCTGTGGCATGGTTGTTGAGTGGCCTCAGTGCAGTTCCTAGCGATCTACCATGACAGTTGGCATCAATTTGGCAGTCTCAGCAGAGAGGCCAAGATTTGAATGGTCCTGAAAAGCCAACCCTTCTGTCTTGTTGTTAGAGATAACCCTGGGAGGATACAATCCAAGAGGTATAGAGAATCTAGCATTGCTGCAGCCTATGTATAACCTGTTTCATGCACAATCTGTCATGTTGCATGACTGCTAATGTTGTTTTTTTTATGTTTTTTTTTAAATCAAAAGGGAGGAAAATGAACCTTTTGGAATGTACGTAGAATAAGTTCCTAATGTACTTATCTTCATTTCTGTCTAGAAATGTATCTCATAGATGGTCAAGGTCTAAAATCTCTTCCCTAATTTCATTTTTGTGCTGCTTCTAAATGGGGAATATTTATTTTTAATTTAAATCCCTTTCACCTTCTAATCAGGATGAGAGGTAAACAGTTACATCGCCATGTTCAATGAAAGAAAGCTCTCTCCACTGTTCATCCCCTCAAGCCATAACAAACAATTGTTGTCAGTTATTTTAAAAGGCAATTAATCCCATTATTGTTTTGTTGAATCAATACTAATGCATTTTTCCTATAATTTGCAGGTATTGACAACACTGACTGCCAGCAAACTTGAGGTAGGAAATTCTTTTTTATGCTGGTGGTATGTACATATGTTTTTTAAATAAAACTGGCTATGGATCGCAATAGGTACATGATGTTAGATTGTAGATACAAATTGTGGTGTTGGACTTTGCTTTGATTTGGATTTTAAGTGAAGGAGTCATCAGATTGCATGGTTTTGTTTCATATATGCTGCTTCAGAATGTTTCGCTAGCTGGTCCCTCTTCTGTCTCTAGAATCTGTGTTCTGTTCCTGTCCTAGCAATTGTCATGGAGGTATTATAACTTAACCTCCTTCCAGGAAAGTATTTATAGTCATGGGACTTCCTCTGAATACTAATACAGCATTGCAACAATATCTTCTAGAGCACAGGGGCCAGCATCCATTATTAAAATTTCTGTCAACTGCCTTTGTATTATGCTGCCAGCCTTTTCCGGCTCCAACCACTTTTCCCTCTGTTCCACATGGCAAAGGGTACTGAATCTGATCTATAGTTCATTTGATTGGGTGGTATCACTTTCTTCCCCAAAGTCCAAATCCTGCTCACCTCACTCATGAGTAGTACACTTGTTTGAAATCAGCTGGCTTGGCCTCGGATCCTTGATGTTTGACCACATCTGGACAGGAGAGATGAGTTTAAGTACGTGGTGGAATTTCAATGGTGTTACCTTTTGCTGCTATTCACAGAATGCTTGTTGCAAACATTGGCTTTATTTACAGAGTAGATGTTTTTTACTGTCATAGATTAGTCTGATTTTTCTTGATATTTTTCTCACTGATTTGCCACCTTGACCATAAATGGGGTAGATGATACTGGACTACTATACTCATTGTGGCAGGACTGCAGTCAAATGGAAAGTGCACAAATTCCTAGCAACCTACATGTCAAATTAAAATCTGCACTAAAATTTAAAGTTTTATTACTATACTATCTAATTATATTGTTGAAGAGAATGCATTACTAAGTTCACTATTCACTGCTTCTAAATCTATATTGTTCTATACAGAGGATTAGAAACACTGAAGTCTAATTTGGGTTGGAGAGAAGTGTACAAATTTACAGCAAAACACATTTTAAGCTTCAACTTTTATGCTTCACGAATTCATGAAAATACTCTTTTGATTATATCTAAAACTCCTAGCTACAGAATCAGCATTTTCAGCTTCAGTTTTAAAAATTGATATTGTTCTATGTTTCAGAATCTAAAGTTACAATCATAAGAACATCGACTTACCAAGGATTTGAGATTGTTTGTTTTTAAATTCCAGATGGAATACTTGTTATCCACCCAAGTACATGAAAGCCCCAGAAGTCCCATTCTGGGGTTTTCAAGTCATACTTTCAGTGAATCAGTACTTTTGATATTCTCTTTTATGTAGACGTCTAGGAGTTAAGCTGAGAGAAATTGTACAGTGATTTTGTTTATCAGACATGCAGTCTGAACAGCTACATTACAAGCAAATTCAATTATTAAAGTTGCATGGATTTTATTGAATAAAATAATTACTAAAACCTAGTTATCAGCCGTAAAACAATTATAACAGTTGTATAGTAGCTGTTGCTATTTAGTAAAGGTGTTAAACACATATCAAGCGGTTAATAAATATCCTTCAACAGTATTCTTACATTTAAAGTTTTACAGCTAATGGAGTACAATTTGGATTTTTTTAAATACAATACAGTCCCGTGTATCCGAATGGCCTGGACAACATCTGAAAGCTTCAGATACCAGGTATCTGGATAAATAGAAGTGCTCTTCTGAGCTGCAATTTCACATGGGGGGCACACTGTGGATTTGGATAATTCAGGGGTTTTGGATAAAGGGATTTTGGATAACTGGAATTACACTGCAAATTGATAACTTATAAAAAAAACAACACTTGTTGACAATTAACTTATGTTATAGTTGTATTTACATTAATTTCTGCATTGCTGTGTAATCTCAGTCACTGTGCTTTTGTTAACTGATATTTTTATTCAGTGCACAGTTACTGACTCATTTAAATGTAATGTCAATTGGAAGCTCACAGAGTGTTTCTGTATGAAACTGGTCTTAGACTCACAGCAGGGAATTTGTGATGTTCTCCAAAGCTAATATTTAACTGTAACAAAATGTCTAGGTGACTCCAACTGCTGCAGTCAGATAAATTTTTAATATGAACGTTTGGTAAATTAAATTGCATTGTTAAAGAGAATAGATAAGATGCACTAGGTACCTTAAGAAACAAGAACACAGGTTCACTTGCATGCTGTAAAAGAATGACATAATCCAAATCATTCTTATTTAGCTTTAAAGAACTGTATTCGGGATAGATCTTGCTTGTCTTTCATATGTGAGTACTAAAACATTCAAGTGAGTAATCTGAGTAGGATTTGCCTGATTTTTGGCCTTTGGTAAGGGGCAGCTGTGATACACAGATAGATAAAAAGAAATTCACACTGTCTGGTTTACATTAATTTCTTTGAATTTTGTTTCTTTTTTTAAAAAAAATTGTCATTGTGCAGGCGATATTTTCGGTTTTGTTCCTTGAGCAAATGGTCTATTTTGTTGTTGTTAATTTTGAAAATGTTCCCCATTATAATAATGACTCAATAATCTAGATTGTGTAAACTTCTATGATCATTGCAGACTCCTGAATTGCTCTTGTCAATTTTGTTGGTTGGCACTTTGATAACAATTTCAAAATTAGTATATTCAAGGGTTAGTACATTTGGCAGTTGCATTAAATAAAAACTTTATGAACAATTTTTCTTGTGCTTCAATTAATAGAAAAAAGACTAAATAGGGCACAAATCTGCAAACACTTATTATGGGAGAGTATAGCCTCAATTTAGAAATCACTTAAGCATGTGCTTAACTTTAAATATGTGCAGAAGTCCCTTTGAAGACAAAGCATGCCTAAGTGCTTTCTTGAATTAGGACAGATGTGTGAATTAGGACAGACCTACTATTCAGTGGAATTACTCATAATGATAATTACTACACCTTTTAATAATGGTTGCAAGATTGGGCCCATAGCTTTTGAACTGCATGAAGTAGAAAATGTGGGTGAAATCCTGGCCCCATCAAAGTCAATGGCATATTTCATCTTTTGTGTTTATATAACCGACTGTGTACTATACACAGTGCATGCAGTGTTATTGTAGCCATATGGGTCGCACAATAATAGAGAGACAAAATGGATGAGTTTATATTGGTGAGTTGGGTAAGTTTCCCAGACATGAAGAAGAGCTCTGTGTGAGGTCGAAAGCTTGTCTCATTCGCTAACAGAAGTTGGTCCAATAAAAGATATTATCTCACCAACCTTGTCTCTCTATGATGTATAACGGCTTACGAAATTGTGATATTTTATGGATGACAAGTGGTTGAAGTACCTGGTTTTTATGCATGACAAATAGATGCTTTGCTAAATTTGATGCTATAGGTTTGTTGAGTTTTGATTTGGAGGCATATTAAGCTCACATGCTATTTTGCTTTTTTGACTTAAATCTTGTAAGCCTTGAAGAATACTGAGGAGCTTTTTTTGCCTTTTCACTGAGTTCATGCAATAAGTGACTCAGTCTCCTTAATTCTTTGTTACTGTGTAATACCTGTTTCTTTGGGTCCATTGTCCATTCTTAAAAACTGGAGCATAAACCTGTGCAAAGCGCTTTGTATTATTTTGTTTTCTAAAAGATTAATTTATATGAATTTTTATAGGCTGCTGTTCTTGAACTGTGCATCCAAACAGACTTACAATTTGTTTGATCCTATTTTTTGCCTCTGGTTTATTTAGCTGTGTCCCTTTACTGGATTTTGTAAGGATATGACACCCAGAAAAACCTAAAAGAAAAAAGCTAACATGTTTTCATCTCGGTCTAATAGTTAAGAATGAGGCAAACAATATTTTTTTCAAAGTCTAGTTGCCGCAGCCCAATTGCACAGAAATGAATATGTGTAGAAGGAGCTGTCAAGTAATCCAAAGACCTTTCTTCCATATTTGAACACAGAAGTGCAACAAATACTGACAGAGTCAACCCTTCAGGCAGTGAAGCCTTACATGTATAAATTCTAAATCTGCCCAACTATGTCTTTTAGTGTCCTAACCTTGTAAATATTCAAATTACAGGCCTTTTAAAAAGAATATCTTGTGCATATGTAGTCTAATAAAAAGATTTTTTATCACAAATAGCTCAGCTCTCTTCCACAATAATGCACTTATTGGGGCATGTTAATGTCATTACAACATAGCCTTCAGAACAGACAAGAATGCAGCTATTTATTATCTAAATTACAATAATATACAGAATTTTGCAATGTGATTGCCTCACAGTTGATTGCTACAATTTGAGAATGAAATTTCTCAAACCAGTATATTTTGGGTAGCAAATGTATTTGGAAAAAAAAAAAAGCTTCCTGTAAAGTATTACATTCCAGTCCTGCTTCAGTGTTCCTGAATGTGTTGTTAGACAAACTCACAGATGTCCATTAAAGAAAAAGTGTGCGTGGGTGATGCTAACCTTTTTTGAGAGGAATGAACATTGATTTAAAAATTAATGTGGGCCCATAGTTATATATCAGCCTTACAATGTGCTACTACATTGTACAATTTTAAAATGCATTTTTCTTAAACTATAAAGTTAGATTGCCTTAATTATGTGTTTACTTGGAGTAAATTAATTTTTGAGATGCCAACAGCATCTTGTGCTACTTTGAAAATAGGGGAGCCAGACAGGATGCTTCTGGTGCGGGGGGAACACCATTAGGAAAGTAAGAGGTTCATGGAAGAATCCCTTGCCCTCATCTCCTCCCACCCCACTTCACCACTACCACACACACAACTGTTTGGCCCAGGCTGTTGTTGTATCAGCCAGATGGAGGCCATCATGCTGCTTTAAATGGGTTGACTGGATAGTTATGTGCAGGCACTCAGCCTCTTTGGGTAGGTCTACATAGCAATGCCCCACCCCCTCTGTGGCAGAGTCTCAGAGCCCAGGTCAGCAGACTTGGGCTGACAGGGTTCATGCTAAGGCGCTCAATGCTTGGCCTCGGGCTCGGAAACCCATCCTCCTCTCCAAGCTTCAGAGCCCCAGCTCTCACACAAGCCCGAATGTCTACATAGCTATTTGTAGTACCGTAGCCTGAGCCCTGCAAGCCCGAGTCTGTAGATCAGGAGGCTGAGAGTTTGTTTGTTTGTTTTTGCCATGCAGAAATATTCTGTGAGTGATCCAAGACACACAGCTTTAGAAACCCCAGCCCTCTCCCCATTCCAGAAGAAGACGAACTTTCTTCCCTTGATGGAATAATTAGGGGTGAAATCATTTTGTTTCCTGTCCTTGATGCAGGTTCTTTCATGTGTAGAGAGCATTAGCCTTTCCCACCATTGTTTTGGAAAAGATTTTCTACCTTTGCAAAATGCCTGTTAAAGGTAAATATTTAAGTTGTCATATCTAAGGTGTTTCTCTGCCTGCATCAATGAAAGTCACTAATATTTTTCAGCTTCTGTAGGTGATTGGGAACCTACACTCATATGTTCTATTCCCGGATCTGCCACTGACTCAATATTTGGCTTTGGCAAACTAGTTCATTTCTCTCTACTTACCTGTAAAACAGTCTTACTTTCAGCTACCTCAGTGTGAGACTTAACTAATAGATGCAAAGATGAAAGTCCATAGTATTGCTGTTAGGGCTTTAGGGCAAAACAGCTAAAACACAATCACCAATCTCACCTCTCCTACTCCGAAATTCTTGCTGGTCTTTATAAGTTATGTTCTGAAAATACCCCACATTCACAGGTTTTCCAGGGTGAAATGGTTTGAGGAAGAGGCTGTGTGAAGCCAAGCACTCCTGTACTTGACATGAGTTCACCTGTGGGAATACAGGATTTGCAAAAGGGTTAAATCTTTTTTATTTTATCATGAGAAACAATTTCTAAACTCTAATATAAACTGCTTTTTGCTCTTAAAAATGAACTATAATTTAGTTAAAAATGAAAATCCAGAAAACCATTTTTTTATGATTGGAGCAGAGTATAAACAACTGCTTTGTTGCATGAAACATGAGATTTTTGGGACCAAGCCTGACCCAGATATCAGAGAAGATGGGTCTCAGATGTTCCATTTACAGTGGTTCACTTCATCCAGCCAAACTGAAGATCTCTGAAGGTGAAAAGCACAGACTTTAGAACAGAGTTCAGAGTCTGCATCCAAGAGCAATAAAGAAGACAGTGCATAAAGAATTATTTCTCAATGTTTCTTTTATGATTCCTTGCTGTTACTACTTCCTTGGAATTCTAATGTCTGTGGTGTTCTTGAAATAAACAGATTTGACTCAATATTTTCTGACATTGAATAGATAGCCATGTTCTGTTCTGTCTCCTTTTGTGTAGTATTTTTGGTTCATGAGCCTGATGGGATATGCAATATCAATTTACCATGAAAATCTTGAATGTTGTGAATCATCTGGTTGATATTTGTGGTAATATTTTTTCAGTGACTTTTGGGGACTTGAAACAGCAGCTGTATCTGTTTTTGTTTAGTTGATGCACATGTGCTTACCCATTGTCTGAGAGTGAAGACACTCTCTTTTATGCATTTTGCAAATACTTTAAATATATTGGTTCTGTTTTGTTCCCCATGTGTTGAGTGTAATTGTGGAGAGAGAAAAATACTAAATATTAGATTTGCTTTACTCTGTTAATTTTTTGGCTTGGTAATTATTGAAACTGCATATTGTACCCAAAATTGATTTATATTTAAGTTCTAGACTTGTTCCCTATATTTAGATATGTTGGTGTAGCTCAATCTTTGTGCAAATGAATTCAATTCAGATGTATAGCAAGTTTTTAAAAAATGTGAGCTGCTAGCAACATGTTCATAATAGAGGACTTTCTGTTTACTAGGAGTAACACAGTTCACAACCATTAGCAGTTGAACACAAAGTCTGGATTATATTCTCACATGAGCAGGTTAATTATTTACACTTGCACAATGAGAATCGAGACAATCTATTCCTATGTCCCTCACTGAATATATGAGTAGTATGTCCTCTGATGTGTTCAAACTAAGCTACTTCCACAAAGGAACATGGAACTAATTATTTGATTTCATTCTAATCCCTAGCAGATATTAGCCAACATTATATGTGTATCATAGAACTGGCTTTGTTTGTTTGAAGGGTTTGTCTCTGGCTCATGGTGAAAGGAGTTTCCACATTATGCCATGTTGTTCATCCTTCTGCAAGTGCTGCCTGCTTTTTCTGGAACTTTAACTGTTCTCTTAAGACTAAGCCAAATCCTTTTCGGGGCAAGAGTGTCTGGGGATTTTTGGATTGTTCGCTCCATTTCCATTGCTGCTTTGCTCAGTCATGGATCATTTTCCTGTCTTGTACTGATGCCTCTGTATCTTTGTGCATTGGTCTCCTGCATCTGTCTCTCTCAGATTTGTCCCATGTTGAATCCAGCAGTGACAGCTGAGGATATTCTGGTCTGTGATTCTCTGCTTCAGTGACTTCTAAGTGCTTGAAGTATAAAACTCTTGTTTTACTTTTTTCAAAAATCTCCAAACAAAGTTTTATTTTGCTTTTGTGCTATTACCAGGACCTTTTGAAATCTGCACTAGTCAGTCTAAATTTGGTTAACTGTTATTTTTCTTCCTTTTAAAAATCCAAAGGATAATGAAAATTTTGCTGTTTTCTCTAAGTTCAAGTAGATCGAGCTTTTAAAATTACACCACATTTCTTGTTTCTGATCCTGACAATTCATTGCATGAACACTTATTTTATCCTAGTGTAACTCCATTGAAGTCACTGGAGTTACACTAGAGTAAATATGGAAAGGCACTGCAGAAAAACCAAACATACACTTTGGAAAGAACGGCATCTCCTCTTCCCTCACTGTAGCATTCGGACAACTACTGAAAAACTAAATGAAAGTTGTCCATATTCCTCTGTCTGTCGTTGAGTAAATGATGTGATCAAATTCAGGTGATCTTGTGACCTAACTATGTCAGAGATTGCCTTGATGAAATACCCAAGTTTAGTATCGTGCGGTAATACTTTGTACCTCTTTTATGCATGTAATGCAAAGGAAATCTTCGTTTACATTCATTCCGAAAAGATCACCAAAATGTTGAGATAATATCCCCTATTTGTTGCCATAACATCCCTTACTTAAAAAAATAAACAAAACCCTAGACATTCAAATCAATTCAAAGAGAATGAGGTTATTGAATTAGACCTTAAGAAGCACTACAAAATAATTAAGAGATGTACGTGACTCAGAAGACAGCAAAAGCCTGGCTGGACTTATGCTGCTTTCAGCAAGGTCCTTGATTATCAAGAAATGTCATTGTGAGCCCCCACCCCTCTCCCCCACACACACTTTCCTCCCCTCCCCACTTTCCTACACTGAAAGAATAGGTCAGACCTGGCGGGTAGCATGTTTCTGAAAAGGCCAACAAATGTATTACATTTTGGTCACCCTTTTGCTGCTGTGTTAAAAAATCCTCTGACAGAACTGACAGCTGCTTTGTTTCTGCTTTTACTTAAATGTTTGTAAAGCACCGTGTACATTTATGGTGCTGTGTAAAAGTATTTGTATTAATGATGTGATGGTAGCATATGCAAGGTTTCGTAAATTACTAATAAATGGTACAGAGGCCATTCAGAGCATTTATACTTGCTGATATTATATATCTGTATTACAGTAATAATGCCCTCATGATGCTCGGCACTGTACAGGCACATATTAAAATGGTCCATTTTTCAAAGGGTTTACAATCTAAGTAGACAGGACAAACAAAAGGTGGGTGGATGAAAAAAAGGCAAAGTGACCTGCCCAAAGTCACAGAGCAGAGCCAAAAATAGAACTCAGGCATCCTAAGTTTCAGGCCTGTGCCCTGTCCACCAGACTGAGCAAGGTATGTAAAAATTTCTTTGAAAAAGTGAAATCATCTTTCAGTGAAATGGGAAGGTACAATTTGGGCTTATACTGATATAATCAGTTTTCTTCTTGCAGAAATTAGGGTGCAGGGCCCCTGGCAACTGCATCTTCCTCTCTTCCAGAGGAACAGTTGGGTGCCAGTGAGCCCCAAAAGGAGGGAAGTTTTTTCCCCTCGCTTTTCTCTTTCTTTTTCTGTGACCTTTGCTCTGGGTTTTCTTTTTACGTTCCTCTGTTTCTGTACTCTGAAGCCATCCATGTCTTTGCTCAAAATACCATTGCCAATGACTGCAATTTGGAATTCTGTCTGCAGTGTTGTTGTACCTGAATTGGTCACAGGATATCAGAAAGGCAAGGTGGGTGAGACAATATCTTTTATTGGACCAGTGTCTGTTGGTGGAAGGTACAAGCTTTTGGCCTTTACAGATCTCTTAAGATCTGGGGAAGAAAACAGATGGCTTCCCTAGACCTGTAGAAGAGTTCTGTGAAGCTCAAAAGCTTGTACTTTTCACCAACCAAAGTTGGTCCTGTAAAAGATATTACCTCACCCACCTTGTCTCCATTTTGAATGTTTAGTTAAGTAAAAGCTTACTTTATCAATGTGCTCCTCTCCACTACATTTTTATTGTCTTTCTTTTATTTCCCCATCGTCTTTTGTCTCTTTCCTTACCATGTTCCTGTTTTAAAAAGAAAAAAAGGCCTCTTGTATTTTGTTAGATCAATTAAGAAACCTTTGTCTTGTTTTATAAATAATAAAGCAATAAAAATATAATTTTAAAAAGGGGAAGGCAGCATGGCTGGGGAATATGCTGATTCAGTGCTTCCCCTTGCCAGCCTCCAATGATGGAGATCCTGGGAAGATTCAATCAGAAACGAAAACTGCCTTTCCAGTGTTAATGTATTGACCTTCTGTTTATGTTACATGGCAAATTTGTCCTCTCTAGCTTTTCCTGGTGAAAGGATGAATAGTAGGGTAGGGGTGGTTAGAGGGCTTTGTAACAGATTCATTGAGATCTAGGAGGGTTTATTTTTTTGAGGCTGTGGTCTCATTGTTCAATGTTGCTGTTATGGCTGGCGTCACTAGTTGGCACTGTTGCACGTAATCTTATAAGCTCCTTTTCTTATTGTGAGTACATTTTTAGTCTTGGAAAAATTCTTTTCTTGGTTTTCTGACGCAGTTCTTAGGAAAGCTATAGGAAATTTGCTCTCTGACTTAACTATTCTGAGTCAATTCTTGAGGCAGAGTTGTTCCCTGGGGCAACTGGGCATTTAGTTTTTAACTGAGAGGGTGGTGCCTGCATGCCATCACAAAACTGGTGTAAATAAAAATGTAGCATTAAGAACATCCTGGGCCTCTTTGTCAGCTAATTTCTCCTCCAATAGGAAGCTGCTCTGCAAGGTTCTGACACACAGCAGCGGGGACATACTATGAATATCTGTCCAGAACAAAGGTTGGTCATAGCTCTAAATGGTCCTATGTGTTTGAAGAAGAAGAGTGTGGGGTTGCAAAGATTAGTCCTGGTGGATGATGAAGAGTTTGTTACTAATATTGGTTCAATATGTATATCTTTTGCACGTATTTAGATCATGAAATACATTCTTTTTTAATTATGCTAAAGAGAGCAATAGCGACAACTGCATTAAGATAGTCTGACATTTTCCATAAAATAATTATTATGGCTGTTTTTAAGGGCTCTAGCAACTTCTCAATTTGTAGCTGGACTTTGAAATTTGCCAGACGGCTATACCTAGAGTGAGGAGGTACTTTTTTGCTTTTTGCTGGCCTCATGAAAATCCATTCAGGCTTGGCCATGTTAAAAACTGTCAAAAATGCAGGCTATTTTCCCAAAAAAACCTTGATAATTGCTACGATATTGGCTGCTTCGTTACAGTGGCACTAATAGTATTCCACTTTCTAAGTGCATCCTAAACAAAAGAATGTTGTGGTAAAATTAATTTTACTTGCAAATTGTCACATTTTTAATTCTGAAGTGTTATTTGTATACACACACTACTCTGTACCTTTATAAACAATTTTCATTTAAGATGTATTTGATATTTATCCTGAAGTAATTTTAATTTCTTCTTTAAAGAATTTAATTAATTTTTTTAGAAAAATCTAGTATTTTGCTTCCAGAAAAACACTGAGGGGGTCATATTCACAAAGGTATTTAGACATCTATTGGAATTTACAAAAGTGCCTGTGCAGATTATGTGCCTAACTCCCATGGATTTGCAGTTGAACTTAGGTGCCTAACTCATTTAACAGCTTTTGTAAAATCCACAAGGCATTTATCTTCAACTTTAGATGTTTAAATACCCTTCTGAATCTGGCCCTACACTGCTAGTGACTAGAAAAGCAAGAACTGGCATTTCCAGTTGCAGCAAATAACTTCACAAATGAGCTAATGGGGCATCTTCTAAACATGGGCTGAAAATAAATTTGGAGGAGCAAATGGGAATTAGATATTCAATAGCATAATTTAGGTGTCTAACTCCCTTAAACCCATTTGAAAATCCTTACCTTCTCTGACAGTCTCTCTGTTTCCTGTCCCAGCATGATCTATTCTGCATAGGGTTATATTAGAGTCTGAATTCTTAGTGCTCCATATGTTTTAGTGGTTTAAAATGTGCATTGCTTGCAAACATAGCTTCCCAGCTCATCTAGGGTTTTGAGGACAGGATGGGGGTCTGAGTATTCAAATCCTGTCTCATGACAGTAGTCCTTTAGTGAATATGAGTGTACAAGATTGGGCCCCTACAGTTGAGGGGAATATATACTGAAAATCTCCACAATCATATAGAGCAACATTAGAAACAAAGTCATGTTTTAGTTGCTGTTGTAAAGTCTAATTTGCTATATAAAATATGAGATCCATAGTGAAATATGAGCCTGGAGAGCAACTCTTTTGATCTCAAGTAGTCAAAAGGTTGGCATGTATAATGCTATGAAAATAAATGATGTCAAAACTGTAAGAAATAATTTATGGTTTGGGGATTGGTTTGCTGATAGAAGTACAACACAAATAAAAGCTTATAACATAGGAAGGCAAATAGTTTGACATAATAAAATGGATGGAAATTATAAAACTTTTCCTTCCTAAAGGAAAGTGATTAGAAATGTCTTTCAGCAAATTCAGCTGGATGTGTTCAGCTAACTGATAGTTTATTGATGTAAATTATTTAAAATGGCATTTTTTACGATGGATATAATTAATTTGAAATCAACCATTTGTTTTATATAATATTCTTTACTGTCCTAAATAATAGGCATTAAAATTGTGAGCTGCAGTTTAGGCCCAGTTCTGCAAATCTCTACTCCCATGGGTATCCATGAGTATCCACAGTGATGAAGGCCCTGATCCTGCAAAGTCTAATAGATGTTCCTAACTTTACTTGTGTCAGTACTCCAAAGTCAATGGAACTGCTCAAATGCTCAGAGTTAAGCTTGTACAAGAGTGCAAGATCGGGGCCTTAGCCTTTCTGAGTTTAGGACCTTAGTTACATCACAGTCTGGTGCTAGCTAGGTTCTTATATGGTCTTAATTACTATAGTAGTTGAGTGTCTAATAGCCTACAACTAGAACTGCCATAACTTTCATACCAGCAGCTTTTGTAGCTTTCATGAGAAAATGGATCACTTACCAGTGGCAGTTATTCAAATTTGTTTCAGTTAAAGACTATTGGAAGCATTTTACCCTAATAGAATCTTTTCTTTGTTCTTGAAAAACAATCCTCTCATTACTTGCTTTAATACTATGGCAAAGTGTGGCTCTCTTTGGATTTTAAAGGCTTCCTTCCCCGTTTGTGGCTCCCTAGAGCTCTGCTTTTTGTTATTTTTCCTAGTCCTTTTCTTGCATGTCCTTCTGATTTTTCAGTGTTGTTCTGCCTGCAGGCTGCACACACATTTGGACTGCTCAAAATCCCTGTACGTAGGGTCAGGCCTCTAAAGCTTATCACAGAACACAGGGTCTGATGTCAGTCTGAGTTTTGATGGTTCATTCAAATCAGACTTCATAAAACATTCTGTACAAGAGGAAGTGTCCTTATCCAGCTCTGTCGAAATGTTTTGACAAACATCTCAGTACTGCTTAGACTGATATGCTGCACAATTTCTTAAGTTAAGCTTTCTTTCAAAATGTTGTTAACCAAAGAAAGAAAATAGTATTGATCTACTCTTGTGAGCAACTCCCAAGTACCTGCTTATAGGACTAAAGATTTACCAGTAGGTTAATCATCTGAAATGAGGAAGAATAGCAGCTGTTTGGACTTGAGGACCATACAGGCTTGTGAGAATAGGTAACATTAATAAGTGGGCATGGAATACTAGTTACCTCGCTCTATCCAATACGTGTTCTCATTATGTCATTTTGAAACAGATCTACACCTACAAAGACATGGCCATTGAGCAAATTTGATCACTGTCACCAGATGCTGCACATACAGTACTCACATATCTAACCATAGGTTAAAAGGGGAAGGTTGTACAGCTGTGAGAATAAACTGACCTCAAACTGCATCAAATCATTGATTTTAATTAAACATTATATTGTAAGTGCATTCTCTTTGTTGTTTTATTTCCTTGATTAGTTTTGTCTGCTTTCTTTGAGGTTTTGCTGCCCATAGAGCAATTTAAACATGTGTTGACAAGGATTTTAAAGCTGTCATATAAATCATTCTCAGTCATTTTGCTGTGAATTTCAAGAGTATCAAGCTGTCAGAAATGTGGATCTGTGTCATGTTGATCTTTGTGATTAAAAAAAGAAAACTACAACGGTGAGGCAAAAAGTAAAATTCTTCCAGGAAAAGGAAGTATGCCCTAAAAATGTATGGGCTACAAAGTTGATCAAGCTCCTTTGTTCTGTGATTATTAAATAACAGTTGATATTCAGAGCAGATTGCCTTCAAGTTAACATAAAGTAGTAAGATGTATACATTCATATATATAAGTTTACAGTCATATGATACGTACAGGTAGCACGTCTCTATTTTGAGAAAGCAAGAAGATAAATAAAGGAAAATGTATATATGTTTGTGTGATAGAGCTGGCTGAGTTATTGCAAGGGAGACATTTCCTAGAGAACATAAGTAGTACCTTGATAGAACAGGATAGAATCATGCAGTTCCAATTAATGTGCAAATATGTGTGTGCTGAACTTTCATTCTGTTCATCATGTGGACATGGGGTCATTTTTTATCTCCATATTATGTAAATGACATCTTAGTTGGCTTCTCACATGCTGCCATGGGAAAAGTTGTCATATGGCACACTACAAGCTGAGGGAACTGGAGATAAATTCCTCAGCTGTCATACGCATCTTTGAGCAGATCTTGGTTTGGAGATAGACCTATTCCTTCAAGGATTAACATTAAGAAGGTTTTTGTGGCTCTCCTTATTAAAATCACATGCATCTTTGGCTGTGAACAATCCATTGTCAGCAATGATTTACTGCAATATTTTAAAAGTCCATATTTAGCAAACAAAATGTTATCCATTGTGAGGCTCAAAAGAGATTTTAATACAAAATATAGTGGTATTCAGTTTTAGTCATTTAAAATTTTAGGAGGTGGGATGTAAGGGATTTGGTAACGGCTCTCTTATTCTGGATGTGATCTTTGCACCATCCTTCGCCTCAGATAAATTTAGAGCAGCCTCAGGGTTGTTCAAAAGTCATCAGCTGATTATGGTTCCAGGAGACAGTTCACTCCCTCTGGATTGCCAGAGTAGAGTGTGCATCCTGCAATGCCATCTCCTTATGCCAGGGCTGCCGGGGCGGGTGATCTAAAAGGCAGCTCAACACCTACTAGACTCCCCACGACTGGGTGAATCCTCAGCAAAGGTAATGCACCCAGTCTCTGATCTCCCAATGCCAGCAGAGTAGCATAAAAGTAGCAGAATAGGCCACAAGATCTGGACCTTTGTTTTATTAGTCTAATGCCAGGGTATCAAATGCACAGTAGGTTTGTCTGTTAAGTTTGACTGTCCTGAATAAAAACAGTTGGCTTGTGGAGGATACGGAATATGTTTTATAAACAAATTGTATTATTTTCAGGCTGTAGCACATTGAGAATATCAATCACAATCTAAATATCATTGATTAATACACAGAAGGTCTTCCATTGGAAATTCAGTTATTGGAAAGTTACTTTCCTTAGTGGATAAAGTTTTGTTGTTGTTGTTGTTGACACCAACATAGAATTTGGCCCTGCTTATCTAGTTTGGGGGTAGGTGGAAGAAGCCTAAGAATAAAAGAAGAAGGTCTTGTTTTTGAATGATCAGCCCAAATTCTCCACTGTTAACCATGCAAAAACCCTTGATTTCCAGTGTTATGAATATGAATTTGGTTAAACATATTTTAAGCAGAGTTTTACAGGCAGTGATTCAATTTGTAATGTTTACACTTTTAATGGCTACACTGTGGATTCAGCTCCTAAACTGAACTGGTCCTTCTCCAGCTATATTCCTTCAGTCACTTATTGCTGCAAAGATCTTTCACTCTAAGGCACAACTAAGTGCTTACCAATAGATTGCAGTTAACTCCAATACTTTTAGGTTTGATAGCCACTAATGTTAATGAGATCAACCATCTCAAACGAACTGCAAGATTCATTCAGTGCAAATTGGGGATAACGTTATAGATAGCTGCTGTCTAGATACACTCACTAAGTCTTTAGTATATATGTCTTAGTTGAAACAATAGTCAGTTAATGCCTGTCATAGTCAGTTTATACACATAGAAAAAAGTACAGTTTCAATTGCTGCTTAAAGTGAGGCATATTCTATGGTGTGCAAAGAAAAAATGTGGCATGCTTCAGTGAAAAAGCAAGCACATTATTAGTATGGGTGTGACTATTAAATCCTATGTTAAAGTTCATTCCCTGTGAGAACTGTACATTTCTTGGAGCATGAGAGCACTGAGTCTTAGTTGAGCCTCATGCAGTTATTAAAACATGATGTGCTTTCTCTCCAATCAGCTTGCCTTTTGGGGGATTACTAAGCATTACAGCAGCCACCAGTCAAACTACTGGATGCAAGTTTGGGGAAGTGTGAAAAGATGACAATTTATTTTAAGATGCGAAAATAACACTACAGCCGAATCCAAACCATTGCTCCATAAAATATTTTCAGTAGAAACAGAGATAAAATCATAATATGAAATCTATAGCAAAGTAGTGAAGACAATAAAAGCTTGTCTTACCTTTCTGTTTAAAAATCTAAATTGGGCCCCTAAAGCCTTTTTTAAATAGAGGGAACATTAAAGCAGGATCACAAGTAAAATGCCACACTATAACCTAACACTATTGCATCCATTTCTTGAACATTTTCTTCAGTGGATTCTTCAAAGTAATTTTCCCATAGTACTCAAAACTTGATTGCAAAAACAAAGACTGTAAAGTTTTGCATTTGGTTTGTCTGGGAATTTTTTTGATTTATAAAAAACAGGTTTTCTATGGGCTAATTTGCAGGTGACATTTTGAAGCAGAAAGGAGCTTCTTTCTTTTTGCTTTCTAAAGGAAAGTCAGGAATGTTGTTTTTTCTTCTGCAGCAGGCTTTATACACATCATACTTTAAAATGCAGTTCTCATTGGCACCACTTGCTGTGACAGTGAATGTCAAGTGGGTCAATGGCCAGACTTGTTCTTCTTTTATTGTTACATTTAAGGCCTTCGCCTTCCTCTTTTAGTCTGCAAGTCTAACACTGCTCATCCCATCCCACTGCTCAACACACCCCACATTCAGCTAGACTTGTGCTCCATTTCAGGGCCAGCTGAATCAGTAGTTGCTGTCTGAAGAGGCTGTGTCTGCATAGGAAGAGGCTGTCTGAAGAGGCTCCTGGTAGCGCTAAGACAGCAGGGGAGGGGGAAAAGGTGCCCCATCCCCCCATCCCCAAGAAGAAAGAGAGCATTCCCCCACCCCCAGAAATGTGAAGCAGTTGGAGAGAGTAGGTAAGGGGGAAATCTCACTCTCCCCAATCCCACACAGACATTTAGGAAAGTTATGGAGGGATTTGAAGGAGCACTTTTTGTCTCCACTTAGGAAAGTGGAACATTTGGAAAAATCATAGGTGACATGCACCTTCTTCCCAGTAACAATAATTTCAGAGAAAAGTTGGCATTGCTCAGACACTGATCAAACACTGGGTTCCCTCCTCCTCCTCCTCTTGCTGTTACACAGCTGACAGAAGCCACACTGCTCTCCCTTCCTGGCAGAGGGACATTAATCTGACTGGACTGTTAGCTGACAATGAAAATACTTGACTTGAGGTAGAAGCGCCTGCCACGTGAGTTTAGCTGGAAACTGATCCCCCAAATAAAGAACCCACTCTCTGTGCGAGATGAATTCATTATTCTTAATCTAAATCCATTGTTCTTGTTGCACTTTTTCCTACTGTGATCTCATCCAACAAATCCGTAGTGCACATGCGACATCTCCAGGGGGGATGTCCCAGGTGCTAGAGGCCTTCAGCAGGAGACACAAAGCCAGCTCCACCTCTCCTCCCATTCATCCCAGAAGAGGCCCTATCCCAGAGTTCGTTCCAAGGCAAGTTCTTGCGGTATTTTTATGCCCCAATGATTCTGCGTTTCTCTGCCATTGCAGCAGGGTCTGAACTTGAGGGTTGTAATGAACAGTTTGCAAATAGGTTACAAACTACCCATAGGCTGAAAATTATTCATTCAAATCATTTGGCGAATACTTAGGAATAACAAGGTGCGTTTGCAGAAATTAGGAATGATTTACAAATTATTTGTTCACCAAAGAAAACACTCCCTTTTGTGTGTGCGTTAAATTTAATAATAGTCAACCAACTCTGAACACTACTGCTTCCACAAACATCTAGAAAAAATTTACTGCCATCATAGTGTGACCTGAAAATTAGAGCTGCTGTATCTAAAATTCCTGTTATACCTTGTTTTTTGCTAGCTGAGAATATATGGTACTCTTTTATCTTGTTGGACAGTTTACGTGAATGGAGTTTTTTAGAAGCTTATGGTAGACACGAGCTATCAAGTGAAGCCCATTGCATTCAGATTATTAAACTCAGTTACTTTGGTAGCTGGCTTTCATATCACACTCCAAACACAACAATGTACTTTTTTTTTTTTCTGTTTGGAATTCAGGCAATGTTTATGATTTTGCCTACCTGGGGATCATTAGGTGAAGCTAAGTGACTATCAGCTGCACACCTCTTGGAATGAATTAAAAAAAAAGACAAGAAAAAAGAAAAGCACACCATAGAGTTTGAATTCTAGGTGGTTTATTCTGACAACTATCAGAAGAACTAAGTATCTATACATCGTTGAATACACAATAGTGATCTACATTATGGGAAAGTAATCCAAAGATTACAGTGGGGGGAGACAGTCTGGGATGATGGAATGTGGCAGCACAAAACCTACATTTTATATCAGTTTTCTAAATCCAGAGCAATACTGAATCTTATGAAAATTGCAATGTTTTAGTAAACATAGGCTATACATTGATTACTATTGTCTTGCACTGAGTTAGCCCATATGGACAAATTGACTCAGACTGTACATTGACTTGGAGACCCAAAGTTCAGAGGTGGACCTCCTGAATCTGAGTTCTTAGGTTAAGGCCAGGCTCGGTGTAACACCAACACCCTGGGTGGGTCACTGGCAGTGGAATTCAAGATCTGGATCTTAATGCACGAGTTTCTATTGTCTGAGCTAAAAGACCCTGCTCTGTTAGCCAAGGCTATACCAGGCTTATCAACTTCTGTGCCCTACTCACCACTGGAGAGGGTCCTAGTGCCACACGAAGTGGGTATTAGATCAGTATTAACAGAAACCAACATCAAACAAACAAGAAGCAATTTATTTTGCCAGCTACGCTAATAAACTTACAGTGAGGAAGCGAATGTTATTGGGTATAACATCTTTCACAGAGTGAATCATTTCACAAACCATTTTATGGTGTTCAGTGCATTATTTAGGAAGATATGAATATATCAGAAGAGGCATAAAAACCAAATTACATTAGAGTTACAAGGAAGAACTGCAGGAACAAATACTTTTCAAGTTTAAATTGAATTGCAGAAACTTGCAAGTTCGATATGGTAAAACGTTCAAGAAATCTGAAACTAGGACCCGCAAAACCAAAGATGCAACAAGGCGTATAAGAGCAGAAAACAAATGTAGTGTTTAAGAGTGGATAAATGTGAAAGATTAGCAATGATACAATACACACTTCTCTCACAATCCTCTTTGTACTTATTTCCATGCCACCCGTTATGCCAAGAAAACCCTTCCTGAACTAGTCTGTAATGTATAGCAACCAACTTCAAATGTATTAGAGATTCACTTTAACTTGATGAACTGCAAAACTCTGTGTAGCCATGTGACTCCTTTAGCCCTAGGACAATCTTGCATTCCCCCAGTCTCCTTCATGCTATATGCCTTGGCTCCCCTAACTTTACAACACATACATTTGAAAGGCTGTATTAGCACATATCTGGCTGACAGTGAAGATTGCAATTTGTAACTGTAGTTACAAGTCCAAGCCTGAATTAGTCAATAAAGGAAACATAGCACAGTAATGGTCACGGGGATGATTGTGTGGAGCACCTGCAGTTTGGAACCTTATTGCCATCTTTGCTGATAAGAGTGAAACATACAGCAGAAATCCAAAATAAAAACGCTATCATGACAAGGGATTAAAAAGCAATATTGGTGGGGGGACGACAAAATAGAGCTGCCATTCCAGGGTATCAGTTTCAATAGAGCTTGACTCAAAGCTGATATTCAACATATATCCTTAGAATTACAATTAGAAGCAGTTATTACTAGTCTGGATTCCTCTATTGGGCTATGAATAAATGATAACAGCTGTGAAATATCATCTGCCAGGTATTCCTATTTAGATTCTTTTGTCAAAATACAATCACAAATAGCAGCTAGGGTGGCAATGTATACAAGTGCTTAAATAATACAAAGCATAAAGAGAGTTATTGAAATATTTCAACAATGTTCCAGCATTGTTATTTTAATGTAATTAATTTGTAAAACTATTAATTTTTTAAGTAAAACATCCAACACTTTCTACCTGGTGATTTGGTGAGCTTAATCATATTCCATCTCCAACCCTGTCACTGTTCAGTTATTGTGATTTTTGTACATAGATATACTAACACACTACAGGAGATATTTCCAGAGGTACAAAGGGAAGTTAAGTTTACAATTCCAATTGAAAGTCAGAGGGAGTTTAGCACCTATCGGTCCTCTGTGCCTTTGAAATTTTCCCATTGTGTATGTTACATGAAAAAAGTGTCATTAAAGTCCAAGAACTTAATGACATACTCTGGGTTCTTTTTCCCTTCATGTATGTCATGTATGTCCCTTCATGTATCCCATTAACTTTCATGAAAATTATGCACACACATTAAACCTCTAAGGGTTTGCATTTTCTATCTAGAAATTTTCAGAACTACTATTCAATAATTTTCAAGTGTTGGCCTAATTCTGCTACCTTTGCGGTAACTGGGAATTTTAACACTCACTCCAGTGGACACAGTTAGTCCAACCCATAGCACTTTTGAAAGTCTCACTGTAGAAATCTATAGATGGACAACTTTAGCCTTTAGGAGATGGATGAATAGCTAAACTACTTTGTGGGCCCAGCACTTGGCAGAATGGGGAGGCACTGTGTTGAGGAGAGAGAGTTTCTCACCACTAAGATGTTGAAACTCTTAAAGAGGAACCCGAATTGCTATCTCTGCCTCCCACGCGTCTCCATTACTGATGTGACCTAACTGTCCCTGCTGCCAATTCCCTTATGGCTGGAAAGCAGTAGGGAGTAGACAGATGTATGGTGTACTGAGGCTGAGACAGGAGAGAACAGGGACAGAGGGAAGACTGGGCTTTAGAGCAAATTAGGAAAGGCACTTGCTAACCTCATGCATACCAAAAAGAGCAACTTCTTGTGTGCCACAGAGCTGGACTTTTCTATTTATATTTCCTCTCATTCCGCATAAAAGCTACTGGATTAGTTACAGGTCAAAATTTTCCTTTCAAATGTGTCCTGTATGCAGCAGGACTTTTTACAGCAGGGAGGTTAGGCTCCAGTCACACTTCTCACAAGGCATGCTGAGGAAATTTAGAATTGTCTCTTCCATATGGTTCACCTGCTGGAATTCTGCACCACTGTGCAATACAAAATTTGAGCAGAATTAATGGAGCTCCTGCTGACAGCCCTGAGTGGCAAGCCCGACAGTGGGAGTGTGACTATACTGTTATTTTGACAAATAAAATAAGGAGAATTTTGCAGAATTTTAAAATATTGTGTGCAGAATTTTTAATTTTTTGGCACAGGATTACTCCAGGAGTACATATTGTGTTATATAAGAATGTGTATTGTGGGTCAGACCAATAGTCCATCTAAGTATCCTGTCTTCTGACAGTGGCCAATGCAGAACAGGCATTCATTGAGTGACCCATCCCCTGTTGTCCACTCCTAACTTCTGGGAGTCAGAGACGACTAGAGACACCCAGAGAATGGGCTTGAATCCCTGACCACCTTGGCTAATAGCCATTGATGGACCTAGCCTCCATTAACTTATCTAATTCTTTTAAAACCCCATTATAGTTTTGGCCTTCACAACATCCCCTGGGAACGAGTTCCACAGATTGACTGTATCTTCCCTCCTTTGACTCCTAATTTCTAGGCAGCTGAACATTTAGACCAGTAAAAGCAATATAAAATGAAGATATCAGGGAGCCTACTGTAATTCAACATCTGACCTCAAGGGTTTTTTTAAATCACATTCATTCCTCAATCTAAACCGCTTCCACTGAATTCTGGAATAATCGTAGGTGTTGCACTACTTTTTTAATAGCTGAAGTGAAATAACAAATATACCACTCAGCATTAGCAGGGAAATGGATTGGATAGTCCAACAGATCTTTTCTACCTTTGATTTTTTTGGTTCTATAACTTTGAATTCCACCATGTGTCCTGATTAAAAATACCCACATGCCTGTAACACCAAAAAAATAATACTGCTAAAAAGTAGGGATCTATAATTTTATATCTAATTAGACATTGACTTGAGCCTCTTCAGTCTGGTCAAATGTTGCTGACTGGACTTTTATGGAAGATGTGATTACCTATATGTTTAATCAAAATCAGTTTGTTTGTTTAAAATCTTGTTTTCAGATCTCCACAATCACACACAATTTACCAGGAGCAATCAGAGAAAATTTAATGAATTCATCTTTCAAAAGACAGACTAAATTTTCAAAAGTGTCTAAATAACTTAGGAGCCTAAATACCATCTGAAAGTCTAATTGGCCATAATATTTGTCTATGGGTTTATGTTTCACCCCGGATTCATGGGTTCTGTCACTTTAAGTAGGGGAAGTGGTCAGCTGAATGGGAAGGTGATGTGGAGACACAGACACAGCATGCTGGAAGCTGATCCAGAGACTTACGGAGTTAGGGTCTGTAGCAAGCAAGTTGTAACTTGGTGCCCAGAGAGAATGGAGGCACCAAAGCGAAGTCATGGCTATCTAGGGGCTTGAGAGGAGTTCCAACCATACGTAACACAATAGAACTACAGGGTTATGTTATTTTTAAACCTACGTCTCTGAACTCTGTGCACCACTTGGGCAAATAAATCATACTTTGTTTTGATAAGTTGCCTCTCTGTCAGTGCATACTGTTACTGACCACAGGCCTCCAACTCTAGCAGAGACCAAGCCCAGATACACCTGCTAAGTAACATAGTTGGTTCCCAGGGCAGTGTAACGTGGAGCATGGCTGGATTGTGGGATCCCACCCCACAGAGGAGTGGAGACACGGGCTTGCTTATTGAAAGGGGTGCACTTGGGGCACTGGTAAAGGGTCTCAGAATGGGCAGGCTGTCCAGGGACCATGAAACTGATTTTAGTTTATTTCAGGATATAAATACTAGAGCTGTGTGACATTTACTTGTTCACTCTGGGGAGAGATGATTTCGTTGTGGGATGGGGGAGGGGAGAAAGAGGCGAGGTTGCTTTAGTTCACAAGGGTCAGCATCCCCTGAATTTTGTTTCTTCAAATTAAACCAAAAACTCAAAGCAAAACTGCTGAAAACAAAGTTGAACCAATGCAAACTGTTCAGTTTAGCCTGGCTTCAAACAACCCCCAAAATATCTCACTGGAGCCTATAGAAGAAGTAGGTTTGATTGAAACTCAAACCAGGTGCATCTGGTAGGATCGTACATTTTGGTGTACCTGGGTTTTGAGAACTGCCTACTTACAGAAACCTGTAAACAGAAGAGTTTTTTGTGGGTGAGGCTTTATAATTACAGTAGAAAGGGATTGTAATGGCAGTTATGCAAAGAGTTTGTTTCAGAAAGAGAGAGGCTCAAATTTTGCATTTGCAAAATTTGGATTCAGACATGAAGGTCCCAAGGATTTGGGACATTAAGGTCTGAGGATTTGGTTTGGATCCATCTCTAGTTCCACAGTGTAAATTTTGTCTCTAGATGTGCTCTTAAATGTTTAGCAATTTGTCCTTTCAAAACATTTGGTAAAACTCTTAACATAACTGTGAACATCCGTGAGAAGTAAGGAACTGCTCAGGATAATTTTGTTAAAATATAGAGCAGCATATTTTCCATAAGTGGCAGAAAATTTACATTTGATAAGAGGATGATAGTCTCAATGAACCTTGATCAGGGAAAGGGATGTTCATACTGCGTATCAGGAAAAGCTTCTGACAATGAGGCCTATTAGATTGTGAAATATACTCCTAGGAGAAATGGAGGACGTCCATTGTTCATTTAAAATTTAACTGAGCAAAGTACTTTAAAATACATTAGAGGGGACAAACTTGTATCAGCAGAAGGGTGGAGTAGATGACCAAAAAAGTCATTTCTACCAAAAACTTCTTTGATTCTATGGGTCAGAAGAAATTGTTTCCTATTCACTGAAATTAAAAGATTGATAGATTTGATATAAATGTGTCATTGGTGTAACTCAGTCCTGCAAACATAATGGATATTCACTCTGGACAGTCTGTTTTAATTTACCTTTGAAGGTATTTGTGTGTGATGGATTCAGGCATATTCCCATTTTGGTTTTGTATTTAAACTCAAAGATTCATCACAGATATTATTATGTTATCATCATCGAGGGAATCCGATGATTCATATTTATGTGAGATTTTATATTTGATTTATCTTTATTGTGTTGCCATTAATGCTTGTATAAAATTTCCAGAGAAATATTGGGGTATAGAATGTAGATACATTTGGTTTAATCAGTCTGTTGCTGTAAATTATTCAGTTCTCTACAAGGAATTAGAATCCTTCCATGAATTACAGGTCTTACGTAGCTCTGATTTACATGGAGACTGCTGAAATGGATTAGCCCTTCACTGTGGTACTTTACAAAAAATCAAAATGATCTGCACTACTATTAATTGCCTAATGAAATGACATTTTATACGCTATTGTGCCATTTCCAATGCATTATTGGCATTTCTTTCACAGTTGCTAATATCACTGTATACTAAGGCCTTGCCTATATACAAAGGTTGTACTGCTTTAACAATGCCAGTATAATTGAAGTGGTACCACCGTCTAAGGTGGACTCAGCTATACCAGTGAAAAGGTCCTTTATACTTGTATAATTTATTACCCAAATAAGAGATACTGGTATAAGATACCTTTATACCACTATAACTGTCTACACTAGGGGTTACAGTGGTATAACCATACTGGTAAAAAATCACACCCCTAATTGGAATTATTATACTAGTAAAAAATGTTGAGTAGACTAGGCCTAAGGATTTCTTTCTTTCTGTGTCTATATAGGGGGGAGATTTTCAAGCACTGAAGGTTTAAGCAGCACAAGTCCCAGTGGAAATCAACAGGATTTGTGCTCCTAACTTCCAAAAGAGATTTTGAATATCTTCCCACAGGACTTCTTTCTTACAATTTCCCACCCTTTCTTCCACCAGTTCAGATCCATCTGGGTACCTAGTCATCAGTCATCTCTCACCACCCCTGGAAGGGAGTTGGTTGAGAAGCCTCCAAAAAAACCCTCTAGCCTAAGTGCTGCAGGAGACAGTGTTGGTGGCTCAGTAAGTGGCACGCTTTGGCATTCTGCTGTTGGAAGCACTATCTTTTGGACGAGGTTACCTGATTTCTCCCTTGCATTTCATTGGATGCTGTATTGATCTTTGTTTGCAATGAGCTCATTTCAACAAAGTATTGATATTATTTCCTAAGTCCTATTCCTATTTAGCTTAACTGTGCATCCACGATGCTAGGAAGAAGACGAAAAAAACCTCCAGCCCCCTGCCAATCTGACCCAAATGGGGAAAATTCTTTCCTGACCCCCCATCAGTCAGACCCATAGCATCCTTAAAAATATAGCCTCTGTACTACAAGTACAGGGAAAGAGGGTGGGACAGTTAAAAGGCTCCAAAAGACTGGGCAAAGGTTTAAAATTAATAAGGTGGGAGCAAGGGGCCAATCAGTTCCCTTCTCCATCTGGTTGGCTAATGAGAGGGGAAGAACTCCTATAGGAGATGGGCCCCATCCATGCATCCACAAACCTGCACTACCCACTCCTTCTGGGACTGTCTACTTCACAGCAGTCCAGTCAAATCTCCCACTCCCAGATGAGTCAGTGGCATATCAGTGATGGGTGTAATAGTTCCTATATGTACATATATGCAAATGTCTTGAGGACTCTTCAGGATGAAAACTGCTATGCAAAGTAGTGTCACAATCATAAAATTTAACCCCCCCACCCCAGTAATATTACAGTATATTTTAGGCAACTGAATTATTAGCTGGCCAGATACCATAAAGCAGTAGCCCATAGAGCTGATGGTTCAAAAAGTCATCCGTGGTAGCTGAATTTTCCTTTTTAATTTTGTTGACTTGGGGACACACCTAAGTATTTTTACTTGTGGGGATGTTACACTCTGATGCACCCCAGAACAGCAATCTCAAGACACACAGGTAAGTGCTCAATCAAAATATGCAATAATCATGAATCAGTCAAGTCAGCGACTGTCTGAACAAAACATAGTAACAGTCCAAATAGTGGGTATGTACCACCCGGCCATGAGTAACTGCACACATACAAAGCTTTGTACACACACACACGGGAACAAGAACTGCATCACTGGGTTCAAGGAGCAGAAACCAGGAAACAAAAAGGGAGCAGAAAACAGTAAGCAGGAAGGCAACATACACACACGAATGTAATGTCTCGTAAAAAACAAATACATGCACACACACAGGAATGTGTCCAAATCTGTTTTGTTGGCAGAGCTTAGATGTCAGGCTCCACACACACTAATATCATATGCACTTCCTAATTCTACCACCTGTGCTGGCATCCTCAATTAGAGTGTCACCAAAGGGTCGATAAGATAGTGGACATCATGTAAAAATGGTGAAATCTCTTGTTTATTTCAGGAAACATCTCCAGAAAAAGATGTTGTCTGTGAAATTTTGTGAAATGAAAACCCTTGTTTGTAAACCAAGTCCAAAAGTAATAGCTAGAACCTTTAATGGGTTATTAGTCTCATGAGGTTAGGTGAGTTTTCTATTGAAAACGAAATAAGCTAAAAAAGAATATCTTTAGTGGACTGGTTGGTTGTTTTTTTGGTGATTGGTTGGTTGGTTGTTCTGTTGTTTTTTTTGTTTTTGTTTTTGTGTTTGTTTTTCCCAAGCTCTTCCTAAACAAAAACAAAACAAAAGTACCCTCATGTACCATATTGTCTTCATTTTTTGTTTTTAAATCCTGGGGCTGATTTTGAACCTTGGATTTTCAGGCAAAAGGTAACCATTTACTTCTATGTGAGATGCTGTGATAAGAATTTATTACAGGACCTCAGGGAAATGTTGTAACATCTATTAAAAAAAAAAGTTACCATTAATTTTGTGGAATTAGAACATCGATTTAATTTGGCCTTCTTTTAATTGATGTTAGGTAGCTTGGGAACTGATGTCCTCACTTTGTAAATGCACTTAATCACTTCTTACTGCAAAACCTTGAACATTATTTTTCCAATCATGGCTGACAGTTCTGGGGTTAAAGCTCAAAGCTAATAAATTCACACTGACTAGATACTGCACTACCCAGTGTCATTCTTCAAAAATATTTATACTGCAACGCAAGTTTGAATTATTTTAATTAGATAATCCCACTAAGGGTTCCCTCTCTAAATAAATTTTATTTGCTCATGTTAGCACAGTAATTCAGTTTGATAGTGTTTTCTTCGTAGGATAATATTCATCAACTTACGAGCTTGTCAGCTAGCATATTGTAGAACATTGTTAAATATATTGTCAGGGATCTGGGATTAAGCAACACTTTGGTTCACATTTCTGTAGGCAGGAGTAAAAGACTTGGGCAGGACCTGGACAAAGATGCACTGTCAGGTTAAAAGTCATACAGTTTTCAAAAGTAAATATCATAATTTCCTGTGTTAATAGCATCTTAGATAATTAAAATAGAAAGAATTGATTAAAAAAATTAAACTGCTTTTCAGCATTTTTGATGTTTCTTTAACTTTTCAAACTTACCTTGGAGAATAAAAATAGATTTGGGGTAATATGTTTAGAAATGCCTTAATGATTTAGGAGTCTAAGTCCCATTTTCAAAAAGTGACTTAGGCAGTTAGAAGTCATGGAGCTTTTCTGTACGAAGAGTTAGTGTGTGACAAGCTGGGATGTAGATCTACCTCATACTAGCCAGTCACACATTAACTATCTGTGTGGACCCTGCTATCAGGCACAAGTTCTGTAGTGTGCTTTCATCTACTCCTGTTTCAAAGCCGGGTAGATCAAAATGTTCTACAAAACTTTTAGTGCATGGTAGCAGGATCCACACAGACAGTTAATGTGCGACAGGTTAGTGTCAAGTAGAATTATTTCCCAGTTTGCCATGCACTTAGGTATTCATATAGACAAACCCTAAGTATCATTGAAGGCTCTTGGACTTAGGCTCCTATGGGTGAAACTTTCAAAAGCACCTAAATAACTTAGCATCCCAAGTTCCATTTTCTAAAGAGATGTGGGGCCAAAATTTTAAAGGTATTTAGGTGCCTAAAGATACAGATAGGTGCCTAGTGTGATTCTGTTTTTTAATTTAAATGGGAGTTAGCATCTTGGCCCTTCTGAAAATACAGTACCACCAATCTGCAACTTTAGACACTTAGGCTCAGATTTGCAAAGGTATTTAGGCATTGCGGTGCTCATCATCGTTGCAATACCTAACTGATTTAGGAGCTTAAATCTCATTTTCAAAAGGGATTTAGGCACTTAGCAGTATAAATGCATTAGATACCAAAGTGCCTAAATCCCTTTTGAAAATCAGTTTTGGGCTCCTAAATCAGTTAGGTGTTACAATGGTGAGTGCTGCAACACTTAAATGTCTAAATCACTTTTGAAAATGGGATTTAGGTTAAGTCATTGAACTGTTTTTGAAAACTTTGCCCCCAGACTACTTCTAGTCAATTTCATTTCTGGTTCTCATGCAGAGGCACAATGGTATGGGTTGAAAACACTGCTGGACTGACTTAATTTAAATCATAACACAATTTGTATTACATTTTGTAAAACACATTTTTTGTAGTAAAACACAGAAGATGAAATTCATATGATCAATACTCTACTCATTGGATGTGTCCATGGCTTCTCTGTCTCCAGAACCCTTACATGTGGAGTTTCTGAGCATTCTGGTTATCATCTAGTACATAAAGCTCATGGTGGAGATAATGAACCAACAGGAACTCAAGTGACAGGAACATCCATTTGACCTAGCTTTACTTCTCCTTTACATCAACTAAAAACACCATCTCACTGCTATCCTACTGCTTGGGAGAGATCAGGACCTAGATGAATATCTCTTGGCTAAAGCTAAACACACAAAATATGGTGGACAGAGAAGAAGAACTTGAAAGATCTCACCATCACAAAATATCACCTTCCATTGCAGGCATTTCCCTTCAAATTATCAAGATGCTCTACAGCGTCAGAGCTCTTTCGCTAATAGACACCTAAATAGGTAGAACTGCTAAAATAACCCTCCTCCACCATATTGGGGGAATATACCCATCCTGTCATTGTACATAATGGCCCATGTATCCATGACCTCCACGCTTGATTAATGAAATGCACCATACCTAGGAACAAAAAAATTCTAATTGATCCAGAATGCAGCAGCTTTCTTTTGTAGTAAGCAACATACCACCCCAGTGCTCTGTTCACTATGCCAGTACCTATCACAGAATCAAGTTAAACCTTCAATCTATATCTCCTCAACTGTCCATGGGATTGACCCAGATCACAAAGAGGGAGGGAATTTCTCAGGTAATGATGACTTTCTGTGATGGTTTCATTTGTTTAGTCCAGTCGGATGGTCAGCTACAATAGTGTGGGAAACAGAGCATTCGGCCCAGGATTATGGAACTCCCTCCTTCCAGATTAGTGTTACCATGAATCTCTTTGCCTTCTGAACAGAATGCTGTATTCAGTTTGTGACTTAGCTGTCACAAAATTTAAAATAAAGACATAAAATTTTAAAACATTAACAGTTGGAATAAGCAGAGATAAGAGCAGACACCCTTGTTAATTACCCAATTACAATGTTTAAGGTAGTCAGATACAAATAGATACATAAATAGATAGTAAAAAGTAAACATTTCAAAATGATAATGATAATTAAACTAAAATCTCTCTGCAATGCATGAGGAGTTGAGCCTAATTAAAGAAATAACAAAGGATAGAATGTTGATACAACAAAATTATCCATGCTACAGGTTTCTCCTGTTTTATATACCCACAAAACTAGAAATAGATGCATTATTTTTATCTAGTGGGCAAAATGAGTTTTGTTTGTCAGTTCACTGAATTGAGCTCCACTCTGTATACACTGCACAGAGATGTGGCTCTAAGTACATATTTACTCTGAGCTGTTCCTTTCCTTCGTTAAATAATACATGTTTATAACCTTTTGTTGAAAGATTCTTTTCCTATTTTTTTAAAAAAAGGCAAAGCATGTAATTTCAAATTTCTAAATGAGAATTAACAGACTTATAGCCTGAGAGACCATAACTCCTCTCAGGTACATATGTAATTAACCACAATTATGGATGTCATGTATTAAGTAGAACGGAACAATTTGAGATCTATTCTGGTTTATCATGTAATTAGGACATGTTTTATCTATACACTGGTATGATTTTACTAAAATTCTTAGAAAATAGTGACCAGTGTCAAATCAATCAATCTCAGCTGTTCCCAAATCACTTTTGACATATAACTTTGAATGTTCATTCCACATGTCTAGGATTATAAATAGGCTCTTCTGATCAGTGAAGAAGAGTTTAGGCTCTGAGGACCGAAGTGCTTGATGGTTTTTTTTATACACAAATATCTCCCTCAGGTATTGAAGGATTATGGAATGTCTTTAATCTAAATCCTAGAGGTACTAATCAGAGCATATGATTTCAATAACTGATGTGCTGAGAGTAGTTGTTGCACCGTCCTCTGAAATAATGTATCCTGGGCTGTCAGTTGTAGAAAATAGGGTGTTATGAAAATTTCTGCTAGTGTGGAGTACATTTTGTGCTATACATAAACGCATACATTGCATACACCAGGGTTATAAATATAAAGATGAGTACTTAGTTATGTTGTTTAGGATATGATGTGAATAGCACTAGTCACACAATAGATTTATTGGAATCAATGGAAGGTAGGTGGTTCCTTTGGCCTTGTTTGCACAGATATTTCAGGTCACTCTTCTGTCCATGTTTGATGATGTGGAGCTAATTTATATATATGCATACACACAAATACTATGAGACAGAAAATGAGGAGGGAAAAAAGATAGAACCATCAAAGATAGAATGAGCAAAATTGGAGGAAAAGTGCAACATGCATTATGCTACTTGATTCTTCTCTATGAATAGTGAAAGAAGTCTCCAGGTTTAAGTAAAACAAAAAAAGTATAAGACTGTTTGAGGAGTGCTTTTGCTTGTTTGTGGGTTTTGTTGTTTCTGCTGCTACGTGTTGCTATTTACTGATTAAAATGAACACATCAAACCACTCCAATAACATATATTTTTTTCTTTTATTGGTATGGGACGTAGACACTGTAAGGAGACTTAAGACAAGTCTACACTACAAAATTAAGTTGACCGAAGTTATGTTGATTTACAGCCACCACAGCAATTAAATCACTTTTGCCTGTCCACACTATGCGCCTTGTGTCGGTGGTGCACGTCTTCACTAGCAGTGCTTGCATTGAGGTAGATAGCAGTGCACCATGGATAGCTAACTCACTGTGCAACTCACCACTAGCTAGCATACGGTGCTTTGGGAAGGGTTAGCAATGTCTCATGGGGATAAACGAGTTGTGCAGGGGTGACTGGGAACATAGTTTCAATGTTCCATGATGCAGTTTTCTCCATCCCATAATTTTATCTGCAGCCTATAATGTTTCGCGCCTCTTTTCAAAAGCCCCACAACCGGCCCATCTGCCAATCTCTGTGAAAAGAGTAGATCCGGCACGGTTCTGCACTATTGTGATGAGCATTGCATGCACAATGCACCTCATCCTGCATTATTTGCAGAGCCTCCAGAGGAGCTGCACAGTGGAACAATACAATTCCTTGGAAGCTACCTTGCTGTTGGACACAGAAAGAAACAATTCACGGTTGTTGTTAAGCATTCATGGAGCAGGTGCAGATGGTGGAGAACCAGTTCTGGGCTCAAGAAACAAACACTGGCTGATGAGTTAGCATCGTTATGCAGGTACGGGATGATGAGCAGTGGCTGCAGAACTTTCAGATGTGCAAAGTCACATACCTGGAAGTGCATATGGCACTCGCCCCCAGCCTACTGGTGCAGCAACACCAAAATAAGAGCTGCACTGACAGTGGAGAAGCGAGTGGTGATTGCTGTGTGGAAGCTTGCCACACCAGATTGCTACCAATTAGTTGGGAAATTCACCATAGGGGTTGCTGTGATGCAAGTGTGCAGGGCCATTAATCATGTCATGCTATGACGGATGGTGAGTCTGTGGAATGTGCAGGATACAGTGCAGCAGTGAGATTCCCGAACTGTGATGGGGTAATATAGATGGCACGCATATCACCAGACCACTTGCCACAGAGTACATCTACAGGAAGGGCTACTTTTCTATGGCATTGCAACTGCTGGTGGATCACCGGGGACATTTTACCAACATCAACGCAGGATGGTCAGGGAAGGTGCATGACATACGTATCTTCAAGGACACAGGCCTGTTCAAAAAGTTGCAAGCAGGGATTTTCTTTCCATACAGAGGATCACCATATCAGATATTGAAATGCCAGTAGTGATCCTGGGTGACCCAGGCTACCCTTTACTTCCATGGCTCATGAAGTCATACATTGGCCACCTCGACAGTAGCAATGAATGTTTCAAATACAGGCTGAGCTGGTGCAGAATGATAGTTGAATGTGCATTTGACTGTTCGAAAGGCCGCTGGCGCTGTCTACTCATAAGATTAAGCCTCAGTGACAAAAATATGCCAATGGTTATAACTGCCTGCTGTGTGCTTCATGATATCTGTGAAACCAAGGGGGAGAAGTGGTGGTGGGTGGAGGTGGAATGACTGTCTGCTGATTTTCAGCAGCCAGATATTAAGGATATAGAAGATCCCAGTGCAGAGGTATTCGGTTTGGAGAGGCTTTGAAAGACTACTTTAATAGTGAGCCATGGCAATGTATGTTGCTGTAGTGTGCTCTGCCTGGCATTGCTTTTTTGCACCCTGGTGTGAACCTTGCAATGAGTGCTGTGTGTGCAGTAATATAACATTTTAAATGCACCTATTGCTATTACCTGTGAATGGTTTCAGCCACAACCAGTACATGTTTTGAACTAATAAAGATGAATGAAGTGTCCATAACTAGCCTTGTATTCCAAACCCATGTAAATAGGCAAATTTATAACTGAATGAAATTTTATAAATACAGGGAATTGGCCCTTTGAAGGGGAAAGAACAGTCATTTTCATTTCACAAACACATACACGAACCATGTCTCTCATAGGTCAGTGTATGTGTGGCTATGACTGTCTATACTGTCCTCTGTGGTGGAGTGATAGGGGTAGTGCGGCCCCAGACACCACATGGAATGTGTGTGGGGATGTGTGTAGGGAGGTCCAGGAATGCAGTTCTCTATGGGCTGCAGAAGAAGGCAAGCACAGGTCTGTTGAAACTGAAGGTCAGCAAGACTCTCCAGCATGTCTCTGTTTGCCTCTTCAGAAGTGCTAGCATGTCCTGCTGCACATCTCTCTCCTTGTCCTTTGCTTTTTATTCTCTCCGCTCTATCCTTGTCCATTCTGTCTGTGATGGTGATCCTCCAAGCTCTGTGCTCAGTATTCGAAGCACCAGAGGCTCATAGGACCTCTTGGAACATGTCATCACATGCCTCTCTTCCTTCTCCTCCTTATCTGTCTGAGATGCTCTGCTGGTATGGCTGGAGAGACCCTGAAGGCCACATTTCCAGCTGCAAAAGTTACAATGAATAGAGATTCTATTGTGAGTGTGTTTACAAGATAAATGGAAACTTGGTATACTGAATTCACTCCCCTTGATCCACACAAATTGGAAGCACTATATTCTCACTTCTCCTTGGGATTCATAGAGCATAGCAGCAGTACCAGTCATGGTGAGTACAACCGGAAGGGGAAGGGGTGAGTTCAGACAATAATGGGTGGGGGGGAAAGAGTTTCTCACAGGCATGAGTATATGCGGATAGGGCCATTGAACTGAATACTGACACCGTTTTCCACAGGCTGTGGTGATTTTAGCTCATATCTCACTCCTGAGGGTAATGGAGGCTGCATCTAGCTGCAGACTGGGTCCGTATGCTGCTATCTTGTGTGCTGCAATGATGCCTTCTGAAATAATTGCTCAGTGCATGGGAAAGCACCCTACCACAACAGAAGAAATAAGGTATTCCTTCCCAGAAACCTTCAGCAGAGGATTGCAGACTGCCTTCAGGAAACTTTCCTCAAGATTTCTGAGGGGAATTCATGCGACATCCTGGTGCACATAAAACAAACTGTTCCACAGGGCCCCCTTTGCCTAGCTACAGGGGAATCAGACGCAGATAGCAGCTCCACCTTTCTTGGTTATTTCACTACTTCTTCCCCATTAACAAGATTGATTGACTAAAGAAGAACAGATGTGTCCCTGCAATATCAAAGCACATTTACTAGAGGTTCTTTCCTTCTCTTGCATCAGGCTCACCCGTGATATGTATAGGGACTGGCTCAACTGCTCTGGAGTCAAGAACAGGTCCTGGCTTGCTGCAGTACTAGATTCCCCAGTCGCCCATCCCTCATATTCCTACCCCTCTTTCTCATCCAGCATCTCCTTCTCACTGTTCACTTTGGAGACCTATCACTCCAGCTCCCCCGTAGTGGGACTTTAAGAAGGGAGGGGCGTGTACCTGCATACCTGGCCACTGGACAGTAGAGTTCAAAACGGTGACCAAAGTGGTCACAGTGGGGCATTGTGGGACACCTCCTGGAGACCACTGAAGTCGACATAACTAAAGCAGTGTCTGTACTGACATTGCATCGCCCTAGCTACGTCGACTTAAGCGCTACATCTCTCATGGAGATGGAGTTATTAATTCGGTGTAGTGGGTGAGTTACATTGGCGGGAGCAATATTTTAGTGCAAATACTTACAGAGTTAGGTTGATGTAAACTGCCTTACGTCAACCTAACTCTGTAGTGTAGACCAGGCCTTATTCATAGTTAAAATTCTCACCCACGAGTTCCATTTATGATGGACAGAAAATGAAGGCTGAAGAGGTACTGATGATAGAGAACAGGAGCAGTGTGCTAAATTATACCTTACATGAATAGTAGACCAGACATGCTGGTTAATCCCTAGACAGAATTTTTATTTATAATTTGCAAAATGGAAGAAAATAATGTATCCAATTTTGGCAAAGTTTTCATCGATATGAAAATTTTTGCAGGTGACTGGATATTTTAGTCTTGTTACAAGGTGTTGTTACAATAGTTCACTTGAGTCCAGTGGAATTACTCATATTTAATTGAACTTAGTTGAACTGTTCACATGCTAAAAGTTAAGCACATAGTCCCATGCTTTGCTGGTTCTGAGCCAGAGTATTCATCACCTTGCAGGACTGAGCCCTTTGACACAAGTTCTGTGGATCTGACAGGTGGAGATTTGCAAATGTTTTTTATTTCATAATGAATATTTCATACAGCCCTCATCATTACCGTGGTGAGTCTCATACTTGGTGAGATTTCTACATAGAGCATTTCAGGTACATAGATGTGAGAAATAAAAATAGTCTTTGATATATTTTACCCATGTTGACTCATTTTCAATATACTTGTAAATGATTCAGCCAATATACACTTTTAAAGAGTTGGTATGTGTAGTGCGTATGAGTGTGCATGTGTATGCACGCGTGCACACACACAAACTTATTGGCCTACAAAGTTAATTTGTGTGTAACTTCAACTAAAGTTATTGTAAGTTTGGAATCTGGCGCTGACAGGAAAGAAAATTATATAATTTTCTATATATGATACATACACCAGTACACGTGCCTATTCTTTAAGCATCCGTACGTGTGCAAACATGCATGCTCTACAATTAATTAATTACTTATGACATATATAATGATGAAGTTATGGTACACTACTATACCCACACTAGAGGTCTTTTCTATTTCTTTCAAGGACAATGAGGTTATCATTATTCTTCTCAAAGTGTTAAGATTATTGTTCTGTCATTGTCTAACCTCAAGTAATTGCTTTTCATACTACTCTGTTCATGGAGAAAGATGAAATTTTGTGCTTATCCTATTGTGCATTGCTTACATCTCTCAAAAATCAGTTATGAGCAAATTCCTATAAGGATTGATTTAATACAGAAGTGTACAAGAAATGCTACTGGTATATCATAGCTGTAAAATCTGTAGTGGGGATTTTATTTAATTGGTTTTACAAAGTACACATTCTTCAGGACCGACAATCCTATTTTTTATTTTAAATATTTATCTTTTGAGTCAGTGGTTTGTGCTGACCATTTCACTGGTGAAAATGAAATTGAAGACAGGCTGGGATCCTACTGTTGACATATGTATTTAACCTGTGACTGGCAGAAGGAAATCTATCAGCGAATATTCAGTTTCCGCTAGTTCATTTTGCATTTTTAGTTGTGGAATGGTACCTTGTAAACCAATGACATATTTTCCAGATGCAAATTCAAATGTCCATCTTTTTTGTAATGTGGTGTACACAATTACACACAATATGTGTCAGCAACAAATTTTCCAGACCAGACAAAATTTTGCTAACCCAACCCTTTACTCTGAAACAATAGTGAGGCTGATTGTCATTTATGTTAAGGCCCCTTTCCACAATTCTACCAGTATAAATTTTCCTTAAAGTAGGCATAAATTACATTCACACACTTTATGGCCCTGTAACGGCGTTCCACCCACCACTCTTGCGTCTCCTGCTGGTTACTCTGGGGAATCAGCTCTGCAGGTCCTTACACCCACGTCTCTCCAAAGCCCGCAGCGTCCGCTTCATGATGCAGCCCTCTAGCCATGCCACAATCTGTGCTCTGCCCCCCTTTTGGGGGATTCTGCAGTCCCAGTCTAGTCACTTCTTTCAGTGGCAGCTGCAGTGGACTGTCAGGCCCTTACTGCAGGGCTCTCAGCTGCTCCTTTTCCAGGGCTAGCCACTGCTCTGTCCACGGTGCTGATCCTTCTTGGTCTGCAGGGCCACCAGCCTTCCCCTCTGGAGCTCCTGGATGTGACTGCCCTTTCTGCTCTCTGCTGGCTCCTTGGCCCTGATTGACTGCTCCTAGCGCAGCTTCCCTAGGGCTTTATTAACCCTTTCCAGGCTAGTGTGGGGCAGCCGCCCCATCACAGGCCCCTTTTTATGAGCAGAGTATGTAGCATTAGCATAAATGGGAATCAAGCTCTTATGAGTGATGAAAGTTTAGATTATGCAGAAATTAGATCATATTCTTCTTCCAATTCATGGGATTTTGCAAGGTTGATGCATGTGTGTAGGACAGTGTATTGTCCAGTGCACTGCATCCTAATTTTCCTACCATAATGGCACTCCACCATCCATGAGGCTGGCACAGAGGTATGTTTGAACCACTGCAGCTGGACTAAATAATCTATTGTTAGATACTGATTGGCCCTGGAACTTCCCTGAAGAGTGTGTTGGCAGGAGTTCCTTCCTCAGCCATCTGAAGTTGAATGGAAAGCAGCTGGGGTCCTTGCTGACCTGCTTTAATCAGACCAGGTGAGCAGCACTTAAAAGGCTGGAAAAGAGAGCAGGAGCCATCCAGCCTCATGATACTCAAGTAGGCCTATCCGCAGGCTGATTTGAGAATTCTCTGACAAGAGGCAGGCCATTTGTGCAGAAAGCTGACAAAATAAAATAAAATTAAAAAACCCTTCAGCTGCCAATGAATAAAGACCTTGATTGCAACATTAGTATTATTGTTTCCCTCTTTTAACAAAGTTTATAACTCACCATTATTACCTGCAGTGCTTAATTTGTAAGGAAAGAGATGTCAGGGCTCAGCCCCAGCCCTGCACCAATTAAACGCTGGTGGCTGCTGGGCTAGGCACCCGAATTGCAGCGCTGCCACCAGCAGAGAAGGAGGGATGGCCTGGTAGGACGGTATTGCCACCCTTCCTTCTGCACTGCTGGTGCTGGCAGCGCCGGATTCAGCATTTGGGCGGCTGGAGAGTGAACAAGGCCACCCTTACTTCTGTGATGCTGCTGGTGGCGGCACTGCCTTCAGAGTGGGATGCCTGACTAGCAGCTGCCACGCCGCCCAGCCAGTGCTTAATTAGTGCCAGGGCTTTCCAGGGCTGAGACTCCGTACTTCTTTCTTTACAAATTAAGCTCTGGCTGGTGGGCCACACAGGAAGCATTGGCAGGCCACATTTGGCCCATGGGTCACCTATTGAGTAGCACTGTGTAAGCTATGTCTATACTGCAAGTAGACACCTGCAGCTGGCCTGTGCCAGCTGACTCAGGCTCACGGGAGTCAGGCTAAGGAGCAGTTTCATTGTGGTGTAGACATTGGGATTGGATTGCTGCCCACCTCGCAGGATCCTACATTCCAATCTTTAGCCTGAGCCTGAATGTCTAAACCACAACTGAACAGCCCCTTAGTTTGAGCCCCACTGGCTTTTAATTGCCATGTAGACATACCCTTAATGGAAATGCTACATGTAGGGTGTAGGGAGGGAGCAAATCTAAAGATCCAAAGGGCTAAAAAAGCCAAACAATTGTAAACTCTTTTGATCTGTGATGTTTGTGTTGGTAAGTGTAGTGTGTGACTGGATGGCGCAGGACATTGCTACACAGATCTTGGTGAAAAAAGTGATGGGAGAGTCACAAAAATTTCATGAATAAGAGTGGTGAATTTCCTCTGCTGTTCATGATCCTCATCATTCATGATTATTTGGATGGCCACCAGTTTATTCATGAAAATGTTTGCAAGAATTGATCCCCTGAAAATTTGTACTACGGAGTGTGCTGTTTGTTATTCATTGATGACTATTTATCATGTGTTATTCTCCAATTTTAAAAATGTCAGCCATCAAATCAAGGAGTCCAGACAATACCAGATGACTTAGATGACCAATCATAAACTATGAATAATGAAAAATAAATATCAAATACTGCACAGTACACACACAACTGATAGGCTGAAATTTGTTAGTATCAGCTATGGAATATTTGGAATAGCTAACATTGACAGACCTCAGGATAGTTCTTGAATAATTTGTGAACAGCATCAAAGGGCTAAATTTATTAATTAATATATTCAGACAAAGAATGTAACAGATTCTACTGCTAACTATTTGAGTTTGTAACTAATATCTATTTCAGAGGTTAGAAAACTGAGTGCACTCTTCTGAGATTTAAACCAATAGAGTCTAGATAAGACAAATCTGATGCTTAGACCTCTAAACTGTTCCCTCTGGCCATGGAGAGAGCCAGTATTTTGCCTTTCTATGATTCACATATAGTGACTGTGTCTAAAAACTGTGCTGAGAGAAAGTTAAAAGACTATACAGAGATTCAGTTGTGTGGGAAGTTACCAGTTAATGCAATTGTTTTACCAGTGGAAACAATTCAGGGACAGATGGGATGTAATCACAGCATGTAGTCAAGTATCCACATTATCTAGAGTGTTACGCAGCAGCCAATCTGACTGGCTCACCTCTAATTAAAATCTAGGACATCGGGTGAAATGCCCAGAGTGGGTCAGAGATACTTCTCTCTGTGGGTCTTATTGACTCAGAAAGCATTTTAAAAAAACCCAAAATAAATAAAAAAACCTCTGATGCTTTAAACTGAGTCTAACCCTGCTGCTCTCACAACTGAAAAAATCTTTAGGCACCTGCTGCAGCTTCTTCTTCCACAGCTGCCCACAGAAAAACCTTGAGGTTTCTTTTACTAGCCCCTTGGACTGACTGACTCAGATACGGTGGCTGAAGTGAGAAGTGTTCAAAAGAAGCCCCTTAGTATCACAGAAAACTTATATGCAAATATGTTATAGCCCTGCAGAGTTTTATAGCCTTGTATTTTCTGCTGGGTAGTGGTCAAAACCGGGTAGGTTTTTCACCTTCCCCACAGTAGGTCAGGGAATCCCTAGGGTGGGTGAGGAGGTTAGGTCAAGATGTCACAATGTAGCAACAGGAGTAGCTGGTGTCCAATGCAGGCACTCATTACAGAGGGGATACGGTTCTCTGATAAATGGATTTAGAAGCAGATTTAAGGGAAGGCATCCCCTAAGGAAGCTGGGGAAAGGAGACGGAGGCTCCTAACATGTAGCAAGGTGGGGAGACAAACATCTCTTTTTTCCCAGTCCCTTCACCTCTCATATGAGGCAGGAGCAGTGGAACCAGGACTAGAAACCCCACAATGGAGATGTTGTGAGGGCGGCCCCCGCATAAACTCACCATATGCAGGGGGGAAGCAGAGGTGGGGGCAGGACTTGCAGCAGCTGCCATATCACCTGGAATTGGGCTGGGGAGTAGGTGAGATCTGCCAGGACCCGTTTCTCAAGCCCCCAAGTCTCAGTATCTGCCCTCACTCACCCTTCTATCCTTACACACACACACACACACACACACACCATTCACAAGCTTCCACCTTCTGTTGTATTCATTTAAATGGAACATATAGGCCCAAAGTGTCATGTGCAACATTAAAGAGTGTTAAACACAGTTTAGGTTTTGGCAGAGAGGGTGTGTCTACACAGCAAAGAAAACCAAGGACTGACTCATGCCAGTCAACTCAGGCTCACAGGGCTCAGGCTGCGGGGCACTTTCGTTGCTATGTGGACTTCTGGGCTCTTGCTGGAGCCCAGGCTTTGGGAGCCTGTAGTGTGGGAGGGTCCCAGAGCCCGGGCTCCAGCCTGCACCTGGAAGCCTACACAGCAATAAAACAGACCAAGCCCAAGTCGGCTGGCACAGGAGTGTGATGGGTTTTTCTTTGCTGTGCAGATATACCCACAAAGATTTCTGCCTGCTTAGTGCCATGGCAAAACACCCCATTAAAAATCCTTTACACCTTTTTTTTAAAGATACAGGAAAAAAAGGAAAACCAGTTGAAGCACTTGAAATGTAAAGTATTAAGTGAGGCTGGTAACTTAAAAAACATTCCTTTCCCTTTCTCTGGGGAGATATTTTAGAAGGAAAAGCCTTGGTTGGCAGTGTTGTCATAGCCATGTCGGTCCCAGTACGTGAGAGACATAAGGTGGGTGAGGTAATATCTTTTATTGGACTAACTTCTGTTGATGAAAGAGACAAACTTTCAAGCTACTTGGAGCTCTTCTTCTGTTCTGGTAAAGGCACTCAAGTGTCATGGTTAAATAGAAGGTGAAACAGATTGTATATATATAAGTAGTTAACACATATTGTAAGTGACCATTCAAAGTGAAGTGGCCTGTTAACACCTTTGCAGTAATAGGACAAAAGGGCTGACAGTAATTACATGTATGCAGTGTTGTTGGTGCCTGTGGGTCCCAGGATATTAGAGACACAAGATGGGTGAGGTAATATCTTTTATTGGACCAACTTCTATTGGTGTGAGAGACAAGCTTTCAAGCTTACACAGAGCTCTGATATCTGATACCTCACTCATCTTGTCTCTCTAGTGTATACATGGTAATAATTGTCCTCTTTGTTGTTGCTGTTAGTCTGATCCTGTTTTCTAGAAGACAAAACAAGACAAATGTACACAAGAGGGAATAGAAAAGAACAGCAAAGGGACAAAATGCAGCTTCTGTCTCTGGCATTGACTCTCACTTGGAACCTCCCTGCTGGAGAAACAGAGGCCTGCTTTTATCAGCCGCTCTGGGTATGTCTATACTGCAATTAGACACCTGTGGCTGGTCCATGGCAGCTGACTCAGGTTTGTGGGGCTCAGGCCAACGGGCTGTTTAATTATAATGTAGATGTTCCAGCTTGGGCTGCAGCCTGAGCTCTGGGGCACTACTACATCCCAGAGTACTAGATCCCAGACTCCAACCTGAGCCCAAACACCTACATCACAATTAAACAGGCCAGCCACAGGTTTTTAATTTCAAGATAGACAAGACCTGACAAACTTGTACCATCATTGGGCTGTCTAGGTCTGGTCACAGACTGACAGCAGTAGAGCAAAATATACAGCCTTGGCCAGCTAAACCAGACTTTTATTAGATGGAAGGAAAATAGAGAGGGATAGGAAAGAAGAAATAAGGTAGGGAAGGAAAAGGAAAGGGCAAGATAAGACAGTGTCATATCCCAGCTGGTATTTGGGGTTAGCCAGAGCCAATGAAAGTGGCAATAACATCTGGGTCCCTCTGTCTGGCCTATTCTGGTCAGGACATCTCCCAGGATTAGGATGAAGAATACACAATGGTGTCGTGCTTGGTCTCGGAGTCCCAGGAAATGGTGGGGTTAGCCTTGAAAGAGAAGTTTGCTTCTTCCCTTTCCCTTGTCTTTCAATAAGCCACGGTTCACATCTGTCTGTCCAAATTTCCCCCCAAACTCTCTTTTCCTTTAAAGATCCCAAAATGGAGTGATGGGTGGAATAGCCCATCTCATTATTTTGTCCACCAGTCAGGCCTGGTGTCCAACACACCAATACTGATTCACTGATTTCCAGTACTACACTTTCCTTGTTTACCAGGCCTAATCTTAACACAGTCTTTGAGTTATATCAGGAGGCCTTTTTGTTTAGAGTAATTCAGTTTTTATGTCTCCCTTTTGCACCTTTTCCCTTTGATGTTTGTTGTTCTAGGTGATGGAAACATTTAATAAACTTTTATCCCTTTTCCCATATTTGATCTCACAATTAGGATAAATTTGTAGGCCCAATTATCACAACACCTCCTGAAATGAGGGGAGGGTGCTAAGTTCCCAGTGACAGGCTTGCAGACAAGTTGGGAAGAAGGAGGACTGACAGCAGACGTCACAAATAAATGAAAGCAATCAAGGAAATAATAATAACCTGCCCTGTGTAATTTATTGCTGGATATTCCCAAATATGTTAAGTGAATAAAGTTGTGTCTTAATTAAATTACACTCATTGCCTCTTGTTTATATTAAAGTATTTGTTTCTTATTGGTATGCAGCAGGAGTATAGGCCTGCTGCTGAGTCTGCATGGAGCTAAATTGACTTCTGTATGCTGTGAATTGCAGTATGAGGTTCAAGATAGTAAATATTATAAAAACAAGAAGAGTTTTATTATGGCCTTTAATTTTAGACCAATTTTTGTTGTTTTAAATTGTTTTTAATTAGTGTAAAGTTGCTGATGACATTTTATAAATGATAGTGCTTGGACAATACTTCACAATAATTTATTCTGTGGATTTCACGCAAGTTTTGAATAAAATGTTAGACTGATGATCTTCTGTTATTGACCCAGTTGTGAATATGAATATGGTTGTCAAATTTAACTTTTAAATTCAAAGAAATATTTTCTTTTGCAGTGCTCATTCATCTCTAAAATATGGCTGTATTTTTTATTTTATTTTATTTTTTTTAATAATCTTAGCCTTCTGCTGAAATGTAGAAACCATTTAAGGATTACTTTTGTAGTTTATATTATCAGCAGCAATCAGTGAGATAAATAGAGTTGTATGAAATTGGATACATCCATCTGTCCATTCTAAGTATTTATAGAGCAACAATCTCCATAGACTCTATATATCTTTTTAAAACATATATATGTCAGGATTATCTGTGTGTCTGCTTATACATATGTTATTCTGTCTCTTCATATATATACATATGTTTCTGTGTGTGTGTGTGTATGTTTATCTCTCTGCCTTCAATACACTCCTGGTTTTGTGTGTGTGTGTGTGTAGACATTCATAGATTCCAAAGCCAAGGGACTATTGTGATCATCTAGTCTTACTTCCTGTATAGCACAGGCAATAGAACTTCCCCAAAATAGTTCTGGAGCAGATCAGTTAGTAAAACATCCAGTCTTGATTTAAAAATTGTCAGTGATGGAGAATCTATGACAACCTTTGGTAAATTGTTCCAATGATTAATTACTCTCAAATTACTCTCACCATTAAAAATGTACACCTTATTTTCAGTCTGAAGTTGTCTAGCTTCAACTTCCAGCCATTGGATTGTGTTATACCTTTCCCTGCTAGATTGAAGGGTCCATTATTAAACATTTGTTCCTCATGTAGGTATTGGAGACTGTAATGATCATACATTAACCTTCTCTTTGTAATGCTAAATAGATGGAGCCCCTTGAGTCTACCACTATAAGGCAGATTTTCTAATAATTTAATCATTCTCATGGCTCTTCTCTGAATCCTCTCAAATTTATCAAAATCCTTCTTGAATTGTGGGCACCAGAATTGCATACATTATTCCAGCAGAAGTCACACCGGGACCAAATACAGAGTTAAAATAACCTCTTTGTTCCCACACGAGATTCCGCTGTTTATGTATCTCAGGATGACATTCATTCTTTTGGCCACATCATCACACTGGGAACTCATTTTCTGCTGATTATCCACCACCACCCCTACATCTTTTTCAGAGTTGCTGCTTCCAGGATAAAGTCCCCCATCCTCTAAACATGGCTTACATTCTTTGTTCCTGGATATATACATTTACAATTAGCTGTATTAAAATGCATATTGTTTGCTTACATCTAGTTTCCCAACTGCTTTAGATTGTGCTGAATCAGTGACCTGTCCTCTGCATTATTTACCACTCCCTCAAGTTTTGTGTCATCTGCAAACTTTATCAGGGATGATTTTGTGGTTTTTCCAGGTCATTGATAAAGCTGTTAAATATCCTAGGGCCAAGAACTGATCCCTGTGGGACTACACTGGAATCAATAATAATTCCCCGTTTATAGTTATATGTTGAGACCTATCAGTTTAGCCAATTTTTAATCCATTTAATGCATGCCATGTTAATTTCAAAGAGACAAGGTTAGTGAGATATCTTTTATTGGACCATCTTCTGTTGATGAAAGAGATCAGCTTTCAAGCTTACAGAGAGTTCTTCTTCAGAGCTGTGTCATCTCAAAAGTTTGTTTATTTCACCAGCAGAAGTTGGTCCAATAAAAGATATTATCTCACCCACCTTCTCTCACTAATATCCTAGGACCAACATGGCTACAACAACACTGCAAACAGCAATGCTAATTTTATATATTATTCTAATATTTTAATCAAAATATTGTGTGGTACCAAGTCAAATGTCTGGCAGAAGTCTAAGTATATTATGTCAGTACAATTTACCTTTATCAATCAAACTTGTAATCACATTAAAAAATAATAATTTAGTTTGACAGGACATATTTTCCACAAACCCATATTGATTTGCATTACCTTTCTTTAGTTCATTATTAATCATGTCTCATATCAGTCACTCCACTATCTTGCCTGGTATCAATGTCAGACTGACAGGCCTATAATTACCCGGGTCCTGCCATTTACCCTTTTTAAAAACTGCAAAACGTTAGTTTTCTGCCAGTCTTCTGGACTTTCACTAATACTCCAAGACATTTTGAAAATCAGCATTAACAGTTCAGCAAGCTCCTCAGCCAGCTCTTTTAAAATTCTTGGATTATCTGGATCTATTGATTTAAAAATGTCTAACTTTTTAAAGACACTCACAGACCCCTGTTCAGGAAGCATCACTATTCAATAAGCATATGCTTAATTGTACACCCTGGATGAAGTCCCATTGAAGTCAATGAGTCTTAAATACATAGCATAGAGATGAACCAAGTCACTGGATTCATGGTTAATAGTAGTATGCAGATTTTCTCAATTTAACAAGTTATTTACAAACCAGTCTCTGGGTATTGGGGTTCAGGGTTCTTACAATATTTCTAAAACATAGTTGACAATACTTCTTGCAATTTTTTCTCCACAATACTTTAATTCACATCTTTTAATAACTTTGGTTGCTATGGAAATACAAAAATGCCCATTAAAAATAGATCAGCTAATTGTTCTAGTCAGTTTTGGTCTTTGCTGTCAAGGAAATAAGAGCTTTTCTTTCCTCCAAGATGATGCCTAATTGAATGTGTGAAGCCAAATGGCAGAGTAAACCCCAGCAGAGAAACACTGAAAAATTGTCACCAGAAACCTTGCATATATAAGGGTTGACAAACCCCATGCACGTTTTCTTTTTGAACTAATCTGAAAAGACCTTGGTGGGAGTGAAAGCATCTGTCTTCAAAGAAAATCCAAGCCAGGAGTGATTCTTTACAGGAGGATACATTGAACAGGCCATTTTAGTGAACAAAGAAAACATAAGAATATGAACCCTAAAGACAAGTTTCTCCCCACTTCACTGAGTTCTATTCTGGGTTGTTTCTTTCAACTTATTCAGTTTATAAGCACCTGGAACTGTAGAGACCTACTTTTCTAACTTCTGCCTTCTGAATTATTTAAAGTTATTTTGTAAAAGTGTCTCATTAGAATGACTACATGAACTGCTCATTCTAGTCATACCTCATCTCAGCTCTGTCTTTGAAGTGTAGATTTTATTTGTTATGTACTCACACAAGATCATTCCTCCTAGTCTCATGTGCATTTGTCAGCTCAGTCAGGAATTGTTCAGAAGCAAGCTCCATTTAGATTTCTTTCACATAGGAAAGGACACTTTTATTGTGAAAATATCTGATCAGTCCTGATGTAATACCAATGACATGCCTTGAGAGAGCTCATAATATTTTTGGTTGCTTCAAGAACACCTGTAAAGGACTTCTCCTTCCCTTTCCACCCATCCACCCTTCTACTACATGAAAAATCTAAAAAAGAAATTAAAAAAAGGTTGGGGGGGGAAGTATTTATAATAAGTTTTGGGGGATTATTTTTTTTCACAATAAAAACAAATCTATTCAGTAAAATCATCTGCTTAAAATTAAATGCAAAACAACAACAAACATTCCCCCATGTTTCAATATGTTTCTCTGTGTTTCACTCACATATATCCTGCTCTTCTAACTTTAAAGCACAGGTTCTGAAATCCGGGGGCAGGCCTCTCTGGGAGAGGGTGCAGAATACACTGAGGGGGGAGTGGGAGCATGAGAAGCTGTAGGGGGGAAAAAAGCTTACTGCACACATTTTACCATACCGATGAATAACGAGCAAAGCTGATTCCTCCAGATGTATCAGGTACTCAGATGACGTTGGGCATTTTTGATGGATTTTTGTTATGCTTTCATAGCATTATATACAGTTGTTGCAATCTGTACGTTAATGGTTTGCCATAGAATCATAGAATATTAGGATTTGAAGGGACCTCAGGAGGTCATCTAGTCCAACCCCTTGCTCAAAGCAGGACCACCCCCAACTAAATCATCCCAGCCAGGGCTTTGTCAAGCTGCACCTTAAAAACCTCTAAGAATGGAGATTCCACCACCTCCCTAGGTAACCCATTCCGGTGCTTCACTACCATCCTAGTAAAAAATGATGCAATGTGCTGTGACAGGGCCAGATCTGATGGCTATGGGAGAGTATTGGAAGGTATATATATTAGCCCCAGGATCAACAAATCCTTGTTCCCTGGGTGATTCAGCCAGAGTTACTCCAGGTCATTTAGGCCAATTAGGCCACCTGAGGCCAATTAAGTAGCTTGTTCCAGCAGTTAAAAGCCTCCCTGTGAGGCAGATAGGGGCAGTTGAAAGGGAGTTGAGGGATGGAGTGGAGTGGAGTGGAGTGGAGTGGAGTGGAGTGGAGTGGAGTGACGTGACGTGACGTGACGTGACGTGACGTGACGTGACGTGACGTGACGTGACATGGGGCAGCTACAGAGCTTAGAACTATTGCTGTTGCTGCCATAACACCAAAGGTATGGGAGCTAGGGAGATGCCTGTCCGGGCAGGCCGAGGGTTGTAAGCACAGAGGCCTGAAAGAGGACCTGGCAGCTCAGACAACTGAGCAAAGGAGTTGAGATGGGGTGACTTCATCCAAACAGGGGAGGATCACAGGGACAGAGAGACATAAGACGAGAAAGGTGGAAGAACCCTTGCCCGGGTTTCAGGAAGCAGACCACGAGCAGTGGGGCCAAGGACAGGTGACCCAGGGAAGGTAGTAGCTCTCATGGACTAAGCGGTTTGAGGCTACTCTTCACAGGGTCCCTGGGTCAAGGCCTGGGGTAGAGGGTGGGACTGCCCCCCAACTCCCACCCAGCCATACCACCAGCATAGCCAAAGAGGGCGCAAGACCCACAGAGGGGCAGAACAGGTCTCCTCACCTCAGTGCACATTTAATTGCTCTTATTACAATAGATCATTGCTGTGTTTGAATCAATACCTTACTGTTTTTAATGAGATTTGCATGTTGATTTCTTTTTTATCAGTATGTACTTGTGTGGCTAGAGGCTGGGATTAAACTACTACAGATAGAAAGAAGGAGACATGATCAAATAAGTTTGAGAACCACTGATTTAAAGGTAACAAAAGTATAGATTTATATTCACTACTATGTTTACAAATAGCCACAAGGTGGCAGAATTTCAGAAATTACTGTTACGTCTGCACAATTAGCTGTGTATGTTGTGCTGTCGTGATATGATGGTGAATCTGTGAATTTTGATGGTCCAAAATGATGCTTTTTTCAGTATATAGAGAAGAAAAGTTCATGCAAATAAGAATACTGAAGGGACCTGCAGGTCTCTGAATTATTTTGCCTCACCAGCTGACGTATGTTCACTTTCTCTTGACACTTATTGTTTGGCCATCCTAATAAATATTATGCTTCTTTCTTCCATGTCTCATTGAAGTTTCACTACAACCAGATAAATAAGTCAACATAAATGTTGCATTTAAATTGAAATAGGCAAGCAATCAGTAGGATGAAATTGATATTTTACACAAACAAACTGGCATAAATGCAAGACCTGTCCCCATCCTGTGTTTCCCCCGTTTCCTTCTAGTCACTCAGCCCCTATGCTTGCCTCCAGTGTTCTCAAGTGTGTATTGCACTTTCTAACTACTGCTCTATTCTATTGGTCTCTGTTACAACAGCCAGCTCCACTACATCTATTGGATTTCATCACTGAATCCTGTATAGGAAACAAAATCAAACTGTAGTTCATAGCGTTAGTGTTAAAATGTGGAAATAGCTTTTGTTTTGTAATGAATGGATTTTTCTATGTGCTGTAATAAACTCCAATTTTGTATGTCGAGGGTGGAATTATACCTGCTTTTCATGTTTAGAAGGGGTATGTGCAGCTGGGGAAACAACTATGTGGTTTTTTCTAGGCTCTGAAAAGAAGCTTGTTTCAGTGAAGTATACATAACACGACTTTATATTTTTCTCACTTCTGAGCATTTTCAGCTCTCAGGCAATTCATCATGGGGATGCACATACATAATGAGTAGACTTAAAAAAATTTAATAGATCTCTTTTTTGTCGGGGTGTTTGTGCAATGAACACTTCTACCTTGTTGTTCTGCACAGGTTATATGTCAATAGAAGCTATTTGTTTTTTATAATTTTAAGAAGCTCACAAGACAAATAAAAAAATAGCCATTCTCCTTAAGTTCGCATACTGTTTTTAGAAGAGGATTTTTTCTCTTCATCTTAAAGACGCTCATTGCATGAAAAATGAAATATCAGGAATGCATAAAGCAGCATACCCAGTATTTGTCTTATTACAGAAAACAAAATAGAACATAAGAGGCTCATACTATATAGCTTGGGAATCTCTTGACATGTTTAAATCCGTATGAGATGCAATAATTATAAACTCAAGAAAATTGCTTGGTCTGGCCTGGTGCTTTAGAGGCAGCACAGAATGGAAATTGGAGAAGAATTCCCAAATGTATTTCCTCTTTCCACAAGTCATCAGCTGCTAGGAATGCTAGAGAGGCAGTGGGCTCAGCAACTGAGGAAGGACTGCTTTATGTTTACTCATGGTTTACCCATGAGTAATAGTGATGGACTCTGGAGGGAGCCAAATCTAGCTGACCTATCCTAGAAAGAGGTTAGCCTGACAATGACACTTTTTGAGGGAAGAATAAAGGGAAAGTGGAGAGACATCTGGAAAGTCATAGACACATCGTACCTATGGATTAGATCTAGCAGAGTGGGTTACTAGTAGCATTTCATGCTTATCTTTTGTATGGTGCGTTTTCTGTCTTTATCAGTGTACTTCAGGGTTTGGTATTGTACTATATGACCACTTCCAAGATTAATGGATTGGCATAGTGACTTCCTGAAATCCTCCTTCTGTTTTTCACTGATTGTGGGTGGCTCTGCTGGTAAGTGATTCTCTTTTTCAAGGAGAGGGAGAGGACAATTGTTGATGTAAGCTTCATTCTGGTTGGGGTGTAAAACATCATAAAAAAGGAAAGATCTTGCAGCATGACCTAAAGTCTGATGCGCACTAAGAATATTGTGATGACAATGTGTTTATCCCAGAACTGGGATAGGAAGGATATTCACTGCTTCTTCTACTTGATGCTAGTAGATGGATTTTCATTTGCTTTGCTTGCTAGCTTGTCCCGCATCTGTGGTCTGAAAACATGCCACTGACCTGCCCAAATAGAGAAGGGTAATAGAGATGATCATGAAACATAACCATTTCCTACATTTTTGGAGAGGGAAGGAGGTTTGGCAAATAAAGATTTTTTTTGTTGAAAAATGTTGTTCAAGATTCAAAACATTTCAACCAGCTCTAATCTTAAGTCTATGTCCCAGCAATAGTACAGCCTGTAAACTGTACTCCCCAAGGAAAGGGAGAGCCAGAAGTTGAACATGGTGAAATACTGTTGCTAGCTAGAAGTGCAGAAATATGGGATGCTTATTGACATGCAAAAGAAGACCAAAGAAAGGGAAACTCACCCCCAAAACACTGACACAGTGGAACTGATCCAACCTTTGTTCCTGCTTTGCTGTACAATAGGTATGAAATCAAAGAATTGATTTACTTCCTTTAATAGACAGAATCAGCTCCCTTTCATGATAAATTACTTTTCAGTTTCTTAAAAGGTTTTTTGTCCAGCAAATTCCCTATTATTTACTGTACAATTGCATTCTGTTTTAGAACGAATGCCTTGTATTCAAGTCACTGAGCAACTGTCCTGCATCTTGTGTAGTTGAAAGTTGATTTAGGCAATTTTCCCCTATAGATCTGTGCATATGTCACCTTTGGGCAAAAGATGAGCTAATAGAATTGAAATTAATGTAATTGGCAGAAGGTCAGCCAGGGAGCGGTGTATGTCTGGAGCTTCCAGAAAAGCCAGAGTTATTTCATGTTCACATATCACTTGATTAGTATGCAGGTAAGGTGATTGTGCCTCAACAGAATAATTGGATCATTCAAATATCTGCGAGCCCTGGTGTATCTACAAAGCCTGAACAGTGATTAAATCCTGACTGTTCATCTCTGCAAGCCTGGAAATTCTTCCCACTGTGAAAAACTAATTTTCTGTGGGAATTTATTAAATAAGAAATCTGCATGCCACTTTACCTTGTAAGCATTACCAGCAGAATACAAAGATCTTTCTTGACTTTGATGTATGCACTTCATGGATGCTTTTATATCATTGTTTTGTTATTTGTTGTATTCAGTATAAATTCCAGTGTTTCTTTGTTGCATAGATTTCTTGAGAGGAGGTGAATTCACATTCCATCATAAAGAAACACTTCATATGGGGGGAGAGGGAAAGAGTGCACTTACTCTGGTTAAAGAAACAATTAAATAAAACATGAGAATACATTTCGGTTGTGATGTTGAGAAATTCCAAGGCCAAGGCAATTATTCACAAGTTGTTGCTTTTTAGTGCACATTTTCCTATGCAATAATTAGTTATTGCTGCTGCACTAGTCTCCGGTTCCCCCAGTTTCAGTTTAAAAGCACATAGTTGTTCATGATTGACAGACTTGCTGGGGTCAATAAGCTATGAATTTGCATTTATAGGCCACGTCTTCACTAGAAAAAACATACCAGGATAAGAACCAGTTTTAACTTCCTAGCAAGCTTGCAATACACTTTACATTCATACACAAAAGAGATCTAAACGGCAAAAGTCCAAGGGCCTGTTTTCACTGCAAAGTTCATTCAAAGTATTACTCCAATTCACTGGATCCAGGATTTCACCCAAACTTTTTGTCTTAAAAGGACATTTTTGTGACTAAAGGCAATTCTGCCCAGTTACACTCATGTAAGTCAACTGGGCTTTGTCAGAGTAATAGAGGGCAAAAATGTACCCACAGTTGTTTGAGTTTTTTTTAATACTTAATTGCCATTATATAGGCTATATAGGCTCCTTGTGAAAGCCATTCTAGATCTACAAACTTGGCGTAATTTGAACAACTGGTGTAGCAGAGATATTATAGAAGTCAGTCACCCATAATTTGAAGATCTATGATTAACCCTCTTGAGTTAAAGAAAAGTGTCATGTGCAGAGCTAAATTAATAATTAATGACAATTTATTCAACACCTTTTAGATGCTTTTTCTGATCTTAGGATAGTTGCAAACAGATTGAGATTATCTCAAATATATATTATTCAAATGTAACTGAGGTTTTTTCTAAGGTATTATGGTAAATATCAGAAATTTGAGCATGGTCCTTAGGTATTACTGGTAAAAAATGTTTCATGGTATTTCCATTGTCTGGCTGAATGGGCACACAAGTACTCTCTCATGAATATTTGGGAGCACAAATTTCAAACTTGTTTTTCATAAAATCTTCATGCAATGAGGCTTTTTGAAATTTGTCTTCCAGAAACTTTTTTGGCAGTAAAACAGAAATGCTTAAATGTTTGATGAAAGTGAACATAAAAAAATGGCATGAACATATCTGAAAGAAATCCATTTAGGAATTAAAATGCATCTTCAAAGACAATTTTCTTATTCTTATTTTTTATTTATTTATTATTTGCATAATTTACCCAGGTCTAGTTGTGTGATATTTAGTCACAACTCATTAGTACTGAGTTCTTACTATTGAATGGGGAAGAGATTCTTTGCTTCCACTCTTCTAAATTGTAATTAGCTCTTCTTTTCTACTTGTCAATATCCAACTGCGTTGAGGATGGTACATTAAACATATCAGTATTTTTGCATAATTTGACAAGATCTTTGCTTTTTAAAAAAGTTTCAGACAAAACAAAAACCAGTGAGTTTTGGCTTTTGCTCATTTTCAGGAAAATGAGGGGGGAAAGTCGTATCCTGGTCACTTTACAGGTTATTGCTGGATTATATGAGATCAAAAGGCAAGGGCAAATGCTTCAATATGCAGCCACATGTGCAAGAAGAGCTTCTGTTTATGCATCCAATGGCAGGAATTGCATTTTCTTTTCTCTCTAACTATCCAGTGACAGAAGAGGCATTCGCATTAACTAATCTTTCCAAGTTCTGATTATTTAAGGAAGTGGTTCCTAAACTTTTCTGTGCTGGGGCACATCTTGTTACCTTTAATTATTTTGGTTCATACCAAATGAACTCATGAATATTCATGAGCCACTTCAGAACTCTTCAAGTACTTTTTCAAAAAATTCCATGGCACACCTGCTCAGACCTGACTGCACATGGCACACTGGTTAAGAAACACTGATTTAAGGCCTGGAGCTAGAATATGTGCTTAACTAGGTTGGTATAAGGAGGGAGTCTGGGTATATGGGGCTGTACAGAATAAGGCATGAGATAAATGGGAGATGTTGAGGTGGGATTCACTGCCAAAGTGGGGGGAAAAGGCAATAGATGGTGTAGAGGGGAAAAAAGATTAGTTATGAAAGCATGGCCCAGTTTTGCAGAGCCTTGAATATAAGACAAGATGACTGGTACTGATACAGTAAGCAAAAGGAAGTTAGTGGAGGGAGAGACATGGTTCAAGTAATGGTCAATGATCAAAATTCTTCTCATTTCAATACCAGCTCCACCTTCACCAACTAATGAGACTCATCCGGGCTGCCTTGTCATTTTAACTATAAAGGTTACATGAACATCTTGCCATAATATTTTCCCTTTCCAGATGAGGATGTCAAAGTGCTTTAAAAACATTGATTTGATAAGTCTCAGAATGATCCCCATTTTACTGATGTGGAAACTGAGTCATAGAGAGGTTGCTTTTTGCCCAAGATCATACAGCAAATCAGTAGTAAAACTGAGAAATAGAATCTATATTTCCTGATTCATAGTTCTTTGCTGTGTCCCCTGGGCCATGCTCTGTCTTCCTTTCATATATGCCTTTTTGTTCTGCTGTGCATGAATAAAAGTAGGTAATAAGTAGCTTCTGTGTAACTTTAAATGTTTCCAGTTAACTCATAATATTTGTAGCAGGGTGAGTACACATTTAGTTGTGGTTAATGAACAGTGTGGGAGCTAAAATACCTAGTGTACATGAGGGTCAGCACATAAGTGTTTTTCACTTAATGTTTCCAGCTATGTTACAGCCTATCTCCATGTGCTTTCTACTTAAAACCATAAATTAACGCATAGCAGGTGCTAGCAAAGGTTTAGCAAGCTCCCAGCTAGAAAGAAATATGTCTTAGCTACAGGTCATTGAGCAAACAGTCGTAGCAAACAAATTGCTTCAGTTAAATCCATTTTTACACACACACAAAAAAGGGATAAAAATAGATTATGATTGAGATTGCTCCTCCAGGAGGCAGAACGCAGGAGGAGAATGTGGCCATAGTAGTCTTAGGCCACCTTTGCAGTCCCAAAATTCTTTGTTACTCCATGGACTAGTGCTGCCCTGCGTGTAAATTAGAGTAGTTGGGACTGCTCCAATTTATAGCAGCCTTCCAAGGGCTGCCTATGGGTAGGTGCAGCCCAGAACTCCTGTAGTCCCATGTGCTCCTGCACAACCCTTGCGTTAGGGCTTGTGGCAGAGTCCAGCGTAGGGCTGCCTGTAGCAGCCCATCACAGAGTCTGTGCTAGAGTAATTCTCTCCCAGTTCCTTGCAGGCTCCTGGCAGCCGCTCTAAGAACATGTGAATGCCTGAGATATTCAGTAAAGGTGCTGATAGCTCTAGTGTCATCGTAGACCCTATCAGGAACATCTCTTGGGCACTGGCAATAGCCACACAGGGTAGGATTTTCAAAGCACTCATCTTTGGCCTAACTCTGTTCCCACTGAAGTCAATGCTGAATGCTTCTGAAAAGCCCTTTCATGGGGCACTAACAAATGAAGAACCTGAAACGAGGTACAAGCTGTAAAGATTGGGTGTGTCAGATTAAAGTTCTCAGTTTTTAACTACCTGATAAACACTGGCTTATCATACATGGCTGGACACTCAGCTACCAGGGATTTTTATATCTGAAACAGCCCTCCAGACACCTAGGACCCACAAAGTGAGGGAAAGTGTTTTAGCGTCCCACCAAAAATGCAGGCCACGATTTTTAAAAGTGTCGTGTGGTTTTAGATGCCTCTATATTTTTGATTCCCTACCTGAAATCCCTTAAGGAAGGTGTTTGTCAGATCACTGCTTAAAATAGTACAGTGGCATAAAGCCATGGTTCTGCACATGGTGCTGGAGGAGGAGGTATATATCGGAGATGTACCCCAGAAACTTATATGTGATTTATGTAAGAGTAGGGATGAGAGCCCTAGCTACGTTCCTTTCAGGTGATTACAGCTTGCCTAACTTGCTGTAATGCTTCCTTTTCAATCAGGTAAAATTCATATGCACTTTCCCATAAAAACTTTTCTGCTAGTGCAGAAAGTCTGTGTACTACCCCAGAAATGTTTGCGTTCTGTGATGGCTAAAGTTACCCAGCTCAGAGGGATGTAGTGTACAAAGCATTTTGGAATCCTTCAGTGTGAAAGGTGCTATATAAATGTAAGATGGCATTATTATCTTCTCTCTCCTGCTCTTAAGTCAGATCTCTGCCTAGCACCCTATTTTTACTTTCTAGTCTATGACTTTTAACCATTAATCTCTGATGTGGAGTTTTGTCAAATGCTTTTTGAAAAACTAAATGCACTACAACCACTGAAATTCTTTATCTGTCATGGCAGTAATATCTTCAAAGAACTCTAGGAGATTAGTTAAGCCTAAACTCGCTGGCCTAAATCCATGCTGCCTAGCCTTAATCATACGGTGCTTTTTCAGGTGCTCTTCAACAGCAGCCTTTCCTTCCCGTTGCCCCAAACAAATGTTTTTAACTTTATACAACATGTGTATGAAGATACATGTAGAGGAGACAGTCATGCTGAAACCACAGCTAATATTCCACGTTCCCATTGCATGTATTATCTACACCTATAATACAAAATCTTGATAATACTTTATATTTCTTAACACTCAATAATTAATTACCTTCTTCACTGAAAACATATTTCTCCTCTAAAGTAATGTTTTGAATGTGAAAATGCTGTATTGGCAGCACGAGAGGCCATCTTATATTGCTTCCCTTGCCCTTATGCATTATGACAGTCTTACTCTATATCACATAGGAAGTCTATGGCAGAGCCAGGAATAAAAGTTAGCTCTCCTGGGCACACTTACAGTGTCTTAAAGAAAAAAGAGCAACATCCTTTTTATACTGGCAACCATAGGTGCTGTAACTAGGAGTGAGGGGGTGTTGCCGCATCCCCTGGCTTAAAATGGTTTATTGTTTGGTTCAATGGCTCTCATCACACCCACTATAAAAATTGTTCCATCACTGTTGCTGGAAACCTTCGGTTTCACTACTGTTTCTCCTGTGCACTGAAGGGGTAAGGGTTTTATAGAACAAATATTATATGATCATGTGATTAAATACTGTTTCATAATGCATGAGCATGAGGGGGATGAATTAAGATTGTACAAGAAACCATAATTCTGACACATTCTTTTACTTCACAACCTTAACATTTTAACATAGATTTTCATATGTAATAAATATCTGAGTTTTTTTTAAAAAAAGAAGAAAAAAAAGTTCCATCACACTGAAGTGCTACATCAGTAATCTGCATTGGTGGATTCCAAAATCTTTAGATCCACAGTACAGACTACTACCACTTGAGGTGAAGAAGTAACTGGTAGCAGCGACAGGCTGTTATGCACACCCATCAGCAGAGGGCAACATGAAACATTTTGCTGGTGGCTTACACAATTATTTGTTGGATACCACAGGAATGTTGGCAATCAAGAATCCTGCATCTGGAGGAAAATGTGGTCTAGGGGCTACATACAGCATAGTCAACCATGTAGATTAGACACAATTCTGCAAGTCAGATGTGACTTGTCATATAGAACAAGATATTATTCCCAAACCTACAAGAGGTGAATTTTTTTCAATCTCTCTGGTACCTTATATGTAAAAATGGATGAATTATACTTGCCTGTCTCCTAAGAATGAAGCATGAAGTCTCATTCAGTAATAAGATGTGTGCAGTGCACAGAATTAAAACCAATCACTTGACAGACTGCTGTAATGGATGCTGGAGAGAAGTTATGTACAACTCTATTACATTCCCCTTCAATGTACCTCAGCTTAACTCTTTTGCTGAAGCACAGGCCAGATTTCTATCTTTTCAGACATTTTTTGAAAGCATTACACAATTAAATTGTAAGGCTATTGTACGAAAAACCCTAAATGTAGATGTTAACAGCTAGCAGTCAACATCAAAGAGAGAGTACTATGCAATTTCTTTGTAAAAAGGAAAAAACAAGCATGCAGTACACTTAGGCACACAATTATAAACTGCATTTGGAATACTTGTGAATAACTTTTAAATAAAATCTATTCGGTAGTAAATCTACTTGTGTTTTTCTTATACAGACTTCCAGCACTTTGGTGCTACTGCATATACTTCAATGGAAGGTTTCAATGTAACACTGACGTTTCTATCTCTTAGCACAAACACACACATAAACACATTCCCTGTGATCTTCTTTCAGAGGTGGTTTCACAGACTCTCCAGTGTGACCTTAAAATGTAATGTATCAGCTGGGTTCTCTTGAGAGCTTAAGAAGAGAAGCAATATCTCAGTTCCTTTCCAAACACTTCAGAGCTTTGTCAGTAAACAGAAGTCTGAGGATCCTTGTAGGTAGCAGCCCTGCCAGACGCTGGATTAATTCTTGATTGGTCTCCTCAGTTTCTGATGGAATAGGAAATCTGTAGCCTATATCTAAAGTTGTACAGGTATTGAGAACAGCATGTAAAATATCAATTTCCTGGATTTCCATAAGGTTCTCACTTTGTTGGACATTATTTTTCTACCATAAGTCCAGCTCAGTCAGATAAGATTTACAAAGCCTCATCTCACTGAACTATGCCTCTGTCTCTTTCACTGAGACAAAATCTCAATTTAAAGCAGATAACTAAAAGCAAAATGTAAATTCCATCGGCTCTGTAGCCTCTCATGGTGACAAATTCTCCTGTCCCAACTCTCCCTTTAAGGCCCTAAAACACACTGGGGTCTATGAGAAAAGCATATAAAATAATGACTGGTCTAGAGAAGTTAGATCAGGAACTTCTGTTCTCCCTGTCTCATCACACAAGAATAAGCCAACATTCACTAAACTAAACTATGGGAAATTCAAAACCGATAAAAGGAAATACTTTTTTCATGACATGTAATTAGACTGTGAAACTCACTGTTCCAGGAAGTTGTTGAGGCCACACTCTTCACATGATTCAAAATCTAACAGGACATGCGAGGTTCTTATGCCTTCTTCTAAAGTGTCTGTGACAGACAGGATACTGCACTAAATGGACCTTGGGTCTGATCTAGTGTAGCAATTCTTATGATCATATATTATCTAAATGAGGGCTTCTTCACTAAGGAAAGCTGGGCTAGCATACATCTATATTCAGAGTGATAGAGGTAGTGGGAGCCAGCCCCTACAACAGGCACATATCTTAGCCCTGTGTCAATCAGATGTTGAGTCCACAGAACTTTATTTAACTCTGATATTTCTAACCTTTCCCCCACTCTCTCAGATGGTTACTATATGTGGGGTATGTAATACTGTTTGTGCCCGTGTGACATTCCCCAGGGTACAAGCTGGACTTTTGAACAGCAGTATCCCCTTAATTCTCCAGACCAGGGCTTCTCTTACAGTGCTCTGCTAGAAGTGAAAAGCAGCCTCTCCAGGCCCTGCTCTCACAGTCATTAGCATGTAAAGGCACACCCAGTGAAGTTACATGAATGCTGTCCAGCCAATCATGAACTAATAAAGGGCTCAAGAATCCCTTGATCAGTGTAAGCTCATTAATTAGTCTGACATTCCATCAAAGCATAATGGGCAAAAGTGGCGTACTGGGGGGGAGAGGGGCGGAAGGGGGCCATGCCCCCGGGCACTGGTTGGGAGGGCCACCGGCCGGGCCCTCCTTGGGGGAACCACCCCCGCTGTTGCAGGCAGCTAGGGGCCGCTGGGCTTTGAGATCCCTGACGGCCGCACTGACCCCAGCTCAGGCCTGCTGGCGGCCGAGGGCTCCCACTGCAGGGGGAGCAAGCATCCACCCGAACCCTCTACCCCCACGCTGGGAGCAACGAGGGAGCCGCGGGAACCGGAGCCCATAAGGCGCCCCTCCCCAACTGCCAGGCAGCCTGGGGGCATCTGTCCCTGTCACTCCCACTTCCAGCTGCATCCACAGCTCCCACAGTGGGGGGGGGGAAGTGGGGGAGAGCAGGAAAAGGGCCCTCAGACACCCCCTCTCCACAGGGTGCTGCCACCACTGGCGCGGGTACAAATACAGGTATTGGCCCCCGGGCGCCGGAGACCCACAGTACAGCACTGATGGGCAAGCTCCAGCCTTTGTTAACCTGAATAGAGATTCCCCAAACACTTCAGTCAAAGCTCACTCATTTAGAGAAAATATTAAAACACGTTTATAAACTATAGAAGGATGGATTTTAAGTGATTATTAAAACAAGTTTATAAACTATAGAAGGATGGATTTTAAGTGATTATGTGTGATACAGGCATAAAAGGTCAGAACCGGTTAAAAAATAAAATGAATAAATTGCAATCTAATTCTTAAACTTTACTAAGCTAAGTAAAATTTGAAGCAAGCAACTTTCTTACCCCACCAGATGCTGCAGATACGGTTCATATTAACTGGAAAATTTTCCAGTTAAGTGTCCCATCCCTTCCCCCAATTTATTGGTGCTACTCTCTATGTTCCAAACAATCTTGCTTCCACCTGTTGAGATGGGGGAGGAGAAAGGTAATGAAGAAGGCATTGTCTCCTATTTTAAATCCTCCTCCTCTACTGGAGGAACACCCTCCCCTTTGGGGTGTAAACAAAGAAGTCTCCTGTGTACCTGAGATTCAAAGTGTCCCTCTGGGGAAGTGTAAATTTCTTGCTTGCACCTTCTGTGTATGTGACATTTGGGATGACGGGCAAGACTTTTGTTATTTCTGAGTAGCTAGTCTGTGGGCATTCCCCAGACTTACAATATGTTGCAGTAACACACATATAGTAAAATTTCATAACCCATACACAATGATGGTGCATGCGTTTTAACAGGACAATGATGTTCAGGAGATTTTTGCCTTTTCAAATGATACCTCACAAGGAATACTCTATACAAAATATATCATAAACATATAAAAGGAGTGAATTTAGGAGTTACAGGGTGTTATTTTGAGGTATAGTGTGTCACAGCTTAATAGAAACTTTCTATATAGCATCTTAAACAGCTATGAAGCATGGCTAGTAATTGCTTGAGCCTACTTTTGGATGTTTCTGGGCCTTTATGGCTGAGTTACACTGCTTTGCATGGGTGCACAGACAGATGATTCAAGCAAAAACCCATGCCTCCTCCCCACAATTTTTACAAATCAAATACTGTACTATAAAGCATGTGGGTTAAACAGATACTAAAACCCATCGTCTCCTCCTGGCTAAAAATCCAGTGCACCTTTCCTTAAGACATAGATATGCTGATGCATTCGCCTTGTCTGGCACTCTAACTCTGTCCCTATGTAGGACTGGAACATGCTTAGTGCAGATGGAATGTGTGTGGATTTTAGGTACAAGCCTTTAACACTCTCTACAAGGCATGTTCAAATAGTGATTTCAGAGGTTTATAATTCTGTTGAATCTGGGTAGATTCTCATGGGGACAGAAAAAGGCACGTCTCTTATTCCAGGGCTATCAGTCTGTCCAATTTCAGGTTCATTCAGGAAAGCATGGGGGCACTACAGCTCTTCAAATGAATTTATGGGGAAAAATTAACATTTTTTTTTCTAAACTCATTCTTGTAAATGGCTGATCTGTTTTCACTTACACTTCCCCAAACAAAACAAAACAAAAATCAACATGAGTCAGAGAGAAAGCATGGAAAATTCAGCTTGAACATTTAAAGTCTGGCAAAGTTAAACTACTGAAAACAAGACTTACAATGAAAAGTGTTTGTTTGGTAACCTGAATTATACACACTGTTCTGCGTAAAACGGGCATTCAGTAAGTCTAAGTGTTAAGATGATTAGTACCTATAGAAGATTTAGAACTATCCATTGCTTCCAGGCTTTTGGGGAGATATGCTAGTGGAGATGAATAATTACATTTACACTCTTGTTTTGGTTTATTTTCTGGCCATAATTAAGAGTTCATTTTCAAGTATTTTACTGTTCTTCCTGGTGAAAAGAGTTTCTTATTATATACCTTCGGGATGCAGTTTTTTGTTTAAGGAACAGAATTATTTAACTCACAGCTCAAAGGGGCAGTCTTGCTTAATTTTTTAAAAATGAATTGGAGTCCAGAAAGAAACTGGTTAGCATTTTTGTTAACAAAATTCCTTATAAAGTAAATATTTTCTTAACCTTGTGTTGCTAAACATTCTAAAGCACACTAAGGACATCTGAGCATAGGTGTCTGGCAGGATAGCAAAATCTGAACAGATAAAAGTATAGTTATTTCCATTTCCTTGATGGAATTTTCAGATCGGTGCATTAATTTAACCATGGTTCTTGGTGGCTTCCAAAAAGATGTTATGATTAGTTTCTTCCCTTTTGTTAAAAAATAATGATGGTGAAATAATTAGAGGCAATGAAGTTGGCACCAGATTAACAGAGGTGACCTGGTAATAGAGTTGATCTTCTAATGAAAAAAACAACAAAAGAGATTTTTCTGTGACGATAATAGGTGAAGTTTTAGTGCAAAATCTAAGACCAATAAACTTTAAATTGGGAGGAACAAATGCAAACATAGAAAATAAGCTAAGCATCTCCTGAGGTTATCCCATCAAGCAAAAAAAAAAACAAACAAAAAACAAAAAAAAACTAAACAACTAAATAATAAACATAAGAGCTTTGGCATTGTCTCTGAAAATATCTTTGGTTAATTTGACTCCTTCTGACCCTGCTGTGCTGAATCAGCACTGCAGGTCTGCAAAGACTTACACACATGCTTAACTTTTAAGTACTTTGAGTAGATCCATTGAGTTCAGTGGGGCTATTCATGAGCTTAAAGTTTAGCATATGAGTTGCAGCATTGTGATTGGCAATATTGCTTATATTGCCAGCTGTACTGTGAATGTTGCAAAACATATCTTCAGTAGTTTCTTTTCATTAGTTTAAAATAAATACATAAACAATGTAAAAGATCTTCCATAAATCATTCAGTTGGAGAAATTTTAGTAATTATTAGAGCTGGGCTAATATTTAATAACAACGTAGTTTTGTTTTGCTATATTTGAGCCCTGTTTGCATGTGTTTTCCACAAATATTATGCAGTTGTGTTTTATTGGCAGGAATGCTCCTGAGAAGTTAATTTCTAACTCTCATGTACAGGTATTTACACTGGAACAGGAAGAGAAACAGTAGTTATGGGATCAATGTAATACCCACAGAAGTCAATAGAAAGGCTCTTGGTAACTTCACTAGGCACTGGATAATTTCCCATCTGACTAATCATAACTAATTATCATAACATGACTATTTCTAGAAGAAATAACAAATGTCCCAAACACAAGATCTGGTAATAATGGGCGACTTTAACTACCCAGACATCTGTTGGAAAAGGAATACGGCAAAGCACAAAATGTCCAATGAGTTCTGGGAATGTACTGGTGATGACTTCTTGTTTCAAAAACTAGAACAAGTAACCAGAGGGATAGCCATTTTAGACTTGATTCTGACCAACAGAGAGAAATTGGTTGCGAATCTGAAGGTGGAAGACAATTTGATGATTTGACGATTCTACAGAAAGGAAGGAAGTAGTAAGAGCAGCAGAATAAGGACAATGGATTTTTAAAAAGCAGACTTTAACAAACTCAGAAAAGTGGTAGGTAAGGTCTTCTGGGAAGAAAATCTAAGGGAAAAAGGAATTCAGGGCAGCTAGCAGTTTCTCAGAAACGATATTAAAGGCACAACAGCAAACTATCCTGATGTGAAGGAAAGAGGACAAATAGTAAGAGACCAACGTGGCTCCATCAGGACGTCTTCAATGACCTGAAAATCAAAAAGAATCCTGCATTAAGTGAAAACATGGACAAACTGTTACAGAGGAGTACAAAAGAATAGCATTAGTATGTAGTGACACAAACATAAAGGCTAAGGAACAAAATGAGTTACACCTAGCAAGGGCCATAAAAAGCAATACAGAGAGGTTCTTTAAATACATTAGGAGCAATAGAAAGATAATGGAAAGTGTAGGTCTTTTACTTAGAGGAGAAGGAAAGTTAATAACAGGCACTGCAAGAAGGCTGAGGTTTTTAATGCTTATTTTGCGTCAGTCTTCACAAGAAAGGTTAATGGTGACCAGATACCTAACACAATGAAGAAAACAAGCCAAAATAGGGAAAGAACAGGTTAAAGAATATTTAGATGTCTTCAAGTTGGCAGGGCCTGATGAAATCCACTATAAGGTACTTAAGGAAATAGCTGAAGCAATTTCATAACCATTAACAATTATCTTTGAGAAGTCATAGAGGATGAGTGAGGTCCCAGAGGACTGGAGAAGGGAAACATAGTGCCTATTTTTAAAAGGGAGAACAAAGAAGACCCAGTGAATAATAGACTAGTCAGCCTAACTTTGATACCAGGACAGATACTAGAACAAATTATTTATTAATTTGTAAACACCTAGAGGATAATAGATAATAAGTAATAGCCAACATGGATTTGTCAAGGCTACATCATATCAAACAACCTCATTTCCTCCTTTGACTGTGTTACTGGCCTAGTGGATGGGGAGAAGCTGTAGGCATGATATATTTTGATTTTAGTAAGGCTTTTGACATAGTCCCTCCTGACATTCTCATAAGCAAACTAGACCACATTTTCGTAGTTTGCTTATGAGAATGTCAAATGGAACTATATCTACTGCTGAATAGGATCTGAGGGTTATATGGGGCTATGAGGGTTATATGGGACTATGTCTACTACTGAATAGGAGCTGAGGGTTATAGAGGATCAAAACTGAATATAAGTCAACAGTGGGAAGCAGTTGAAAAAAGGCAAATGTCATTCTGAGGTATATTAACAGGAGTATTGTAGCTAAGATTTGGAAGGTAATTATTACACTTCACTTGGCACAGGTGAGGCCTCCGCTGGAGTCCTATGTCCAGTTCTGGACACCACACTTTAAGAAAAATGTGGCTAAATTGACAAGAGTCCAGAGGAAAGCAATAAAAATTATAAAAGGTTTAGAAAACCTGATCTGAAAGGAAAGGTTAAAAGAAAATGGGCATGTTTCATTTAGAGAAAAGAAGACTGAGGCTGGGGCGGGGGAGAGGAGTAGCTGACAGAGACAATACCTTTTACTGGAATTCTGTTGGTTGGAATTCTTTCAATCGTCACAGAGCTCTTCTTCAGGACTGGGAAACGTAAGTACGGTGCCCTAATAAGGGGCCCTGATAACAGTCTTAAAATATCTTAAGGACTTTTACAGAAAGGATGGTAATCAATTGTTCTCCATGTTCACTGAAGGTAGGACAAAAAGTAATGGTCTTAATCTATAGCAAATGGATATAGATTAGATATTAGGAAAATCTTTCTAACTATAGAGATAATTAAGCACTGGAATAGGCTTCCAAGGGAGTTTGGGAATCTCCATTATCGGAGGTTTTTGAGAACAGGTTCGACAAACACCTGTCTGGAATGGTCTAGGTATAATTGTTTCTGTGTCAATGCAAGGGGCTAAACTAGTTGACCTCTTGAGGTTCCTTCCAGCCCTACATTTCTACAATTTTATGATCACATACTAACAGAGAAATGTTTGTGATCCATCTATTCAGGCAGAAAACTTTGCAAAAATAAATCATCATGTATTTTTGTATAAAAAATACATCCAAGGAGGTCAGGATCTGCTCCTTGATGTACAAGAAGCATAAAATTCAACTAATTTCATCAGTTAAATTATTCATTGCAAATTATACACTCAGCTCTAGTAATTTATTAACATTAGTCAAAGGACGTTTAAACAGAAAATAGAACAAGTCTTCATACTAATCACATCAAATACTATTATTAGTAATTTATATCAAGTCAAGTCAAAATGATGTTTCAGTCTCATCTTGTAAAATGTGGATAGTGACACACTACAAGGCAACATCCATTTCTTGAAGCCAGAGTACACAGAATTTATCCTGAAATGAATTGTTGTGAATTCATACCAAGTGGGTTGGAATGGTATCTGCTCCAGTAGGGACAGATGGTGGTAATGGGAATGCTGCAGGAACTATCAAGGAGATTTTGCCTGTGACTGGAATAGAGGGAATGTACAATCTCTCAGGGAGCTTTTAGGGGAGAAACAGCTGTTGGAGCTGGAGGAAGCAGAAATCTTCAAGGAGATTTGAACGTAGGAAATGAGAAAGGAAGTTTCCAGGTAGCTTTGTCCAGAGAGACGACAAATAGAAATAGGAGCAGATAATAAAAGAGGAGAGAAAAACATATCTCACACACACAATGCAAACAATTAAATGGAGGCTGCTTTGGTGGGAGGGAGGAAAATATAACAGCTACTGCAGATTTTATAGGGCTGTAGGGTTGGGGGCATATTAATGACATTGCTTATAAAATTGCATAAATCATTACGTGAAACTTTTAAACTTGAAAAATAAACTAAAATTTCCTGTTTTGGAACAAACTAGAAGTCTGCTATTAAACCATTTAGTTTTTATAAGAAGCAATGATCATTCCTAAACCCAAGAATCATATTTAAAAAATAAAACAGCATTTTGTTTCTCTTTCTGCCCTCTTTCTACTGAGTTATATTTGAACAGTGTGCATGTTAATTTGTTCTAATTCAGGAATCAAGGTATAATGAATGTTTTTGAAGATCTGGCCCAATTATTTTTGAATTAAGGACTTTTAAAGTTCACCTAGACTGAATTATGAGAAAGAAGGAGTGGAAATTCTAAAATGAACTGGCAATTATTCATGGGTCAGTCCTTCCTCTCAAACTTCCATTAATCTGAGATCCAATAAAATAATACATTGCCAGGTGGACTAATATTTCAGACTTTCTTTAAACTTTTTATCCCATTTTTAAAATTATAATAATCATTAGGGACAAATCTTGAGGTTCCCCACAGATGTTTTCATTAGGCACACTCCTGTTTCTGTCTGTTGTAGTTGTGCATTATCCTAGTACAGAGGTGTAAAGCTTTGCTGTATATGGTTCTGATTATTCATGGGCTTAAAGTTAAGCATGATATCCTTGTACTGCAGGGAACTCCAGTTTGACATAACATGGTTTCTGCCTTTGCTTTTATTTCTTGGACATCACTATAAACTTGTCTGAATTTTGTGGGTGTGTACTCAGCTCAGCTAAGCCAAGTAGCTGCTGTGGCTACACTGCTCTTTGTACTCGCATGAGTATATGTATGCAAGCTGGGAATCACCCTCTCGCTCATAGTGTAAACATAGCCTATATATAATAATGAAAAAAATTGAATTTTAAAACCAACCTATGAAATTCTGTAGAAATTATAACATTCTTTATTAAATACAATTTTTTTTTTGGAAAATTTCTATAGAACTCTTCTGGTTTCATCTCTGTTAATTTCTATTGGATTTTTCTGTAAGGACAGCATTAAAGTAGTTTTAAATCCCATTTCATTCAAGATTCAAGTTGTTATATCAGAAACAGAAAATATTAAAAAGTCAGGGGGTAATATTGTCTGGATTCTATCTTAACAGGAGTAAAAAGACAGAATAGAAGTAAATGGGCTCCAATTAATTGTCCTCTTTCTTTGTAAAAGCTATGGACCAGCTTTTCAAAAGTGCTCAGCACTCCAAAGCTCCTACTGTGAACAATGAAAATCTGGACTCTTCATATAGGTGCCTAAATGGAAGAAGTTGAGTGCTAAGATCTGTTGAATATCTGGTCAGAAAGTGTAAAATATGGATGTTAATTGCAGAAAAAAAATTTATTCTCTTTGGATGAAATTCATCCAAGTGCAGATAGGCAACTCAATGCCTATTTTCAGAGATTAAGTGGGACATTAGTAGTATGTAGTCCTCGTGCTGACCCTCTCCTTTTAGGGTTACATAATGAAGATGATTGTATTCTGCCATTGTGAAATCGGATGGCCCCTAAAACATATAAGTTATTGCAGCAGAGTTGGATTGTTATAGACTATCGTGTCCAAAGGAAAATTGTTTAATTCTCCTCAAACTACCATACTTGAATACTTGACATTTCTACAGCACCTTTCTTTTGTGAGTCCCAAAATGCTTCACAAACAATGAATTAGGTTTCACAACATCCCTGTGGGCTGGGGAAGTGTTTTATATTGACTGATGGGGAAACTGAGGCAGTGAGATGTGGATTGTGCAACATTTTGGCAGAGCTGAGGATAGAACCCCTTGCTTCTTTTAGCCACAAGACTCTCCTTCATGGAAATTCTTTCTCTAGACAGAACATCATTACTTGTTCTAAAGTGTCCCTGTACTAAAAATATGCTCATAGATGATGCTTTGTCATTTTAGGAAATACTGCACATTGATTTGTTTATAAAGAATCTTCTCTGGATTGTTTTAAACAACCGCTTCTGCTAGGGCTATTCAATACAATTTTCCCCACTAGAATATCTTTTTTATTAATTTTAGACACCAAAAACAAATCATCAAAAAGTCTCCATAACTGGAAGAAAGAGAGCTTTCTCCCCCCTCCCCCCCCAAAAATGGGGTATGTAGCCATATATCATAAATCATTTTCTTAAGTATGCCACAGTCTCATCACAGAGGCATCTTCGGGGACTGTGCATGTGGTATGTTTGAGACAACATTTATAATCACATCCAATGTTTTTGGAAGCTGATAACTTTTGAAATTGTCTTCAGATAGTCAGCCTTACAAAGAAAGACTATAATAGACTAAAAATGTCATTAACATCATTATCTGTGCACTGGCCTTGCCACAACAACTTGCTCTTTCTCTGCTGCAAAATTCCTGAGTATGTTCACAATTACTTTGTTGCTTTGTGATGAGCATACCCTCTTCACTGCTGCTGGGATCTCTTACATCAGGATATAAACAGGTCACCACAACAACAGGGCAGGATCAGCTCGGTGGGCATCTGTTGGCCATAACATTTTTGTGCCTTATTCTCCTCTATATTCACTTAGTCCTCAATTCAAATGGTTAAAAAGCTCTCACTTCTTCACAGAGGTTTTCCCTTTCAGCTAGCTCTGCAACTCTCCCAACAGGCTGCCACTTCTCTTCCCCAGCAATGTCTTCACTCTCCCACTTCCCTCGTCACCAGCTGGGATGCCACTCATCCACATGTAATTGGAGATGATCAAGAAATTTTTGATGCAACTTTTTTTGCTGGAACTGAGAATTTTCACAGAAATGGATCAGGTTCAACAAAAAGTTTCTCGGGTTCAAAGTGAAATTTTTGGTCAAAACTATATATACATATATGTAAACTACACTCACACACATGCATGAATGAGAGAGAGAGAAAAGTAGTCCAGAATAGCTAATAACCCAGTGGTTAGGACACTCACATAGGAGGTGGGAGAATCAGGTTCAGGTCCCTATTCGGAGTGCAGGGGTTCAGTCTGGGTCTCCAAGGTGAGTGTCCTGAATAGTGGCTATACTGGGGTTTCTCTCTTTCATGAAAAATATTCAAAAGGGCTCAGTTTTGTTCTGATGTAGAATGAAAACAAATTTGGAAATCTTGAAATTTTTTACAAAATGGAATTCTTCTATTTTGGCCAGCCTGACATGTAACCCCCACTAACACAGTATGGCCCTAAGTCCCCCTCTAGTGGCTAGACACTGAACAAAGGTTTATGGGTCTGGGTATCTGTACATGTGGAAAGTAGAACAAATATAACTCCTGGCTACCAGACAGCTGTTTCACCATCTCCCACTGCCTGACTCCACTCACTGCATCTGGCTGACACTCCTTCCACTTTGTCTCTCACACTTCACCCATCTTGATACAGCTCCCTGCTGATCAGGACTGCTACCCCCATGTGTTTGCCAACCAGCATCTCAACTTCAGGGGGAATCTCCATCTCTGCTACCATTGATTCTCCACTTTTTAAAAGATCAGGAATGAAAGGGTTAACTTTACTGTGCTTTCTTTAGTTGTTACCAATAGAATAAAAAAGAAAACACCACTAACCTGGACCTTATGGGCCCTTCTGTTACTATTGCACTGTGCAGGGATTCCAGAAATATATATTCATCTCACCATGTACAGCTGTGCACACAGAGATTTTCACCTTACTTTGTTGACCCAGTGATCTGATCCGATATATGGCAACTCTTATGTTCTTTTGAACATTACAGACATTTCTTTTGGGCTTATCTACACTTAAAATGCTATGGCAGCACAGCTGTGCCACTGAAGTTGTGCTGCTATAGCACTTCAGCGTAGAATCTAGCTATGCCGAGGGAAGGGATTCTCCCTCTGGCATAGGTAATCCACCTGCCTGCGAGGCAGTAGCTAGGTCGATGAAAAAATTCTTCTGTTGACCTAGCACCGTCTACACAGGAACTTCAGGTTGGCTTAACTACAACACTCATGGAGTGTGAAAAATGGTAGATTTTTCACATCCTTGGGTGACATAGTTATGCCAACCTAATTTTCTAATGTAGACCAGACCTTCATATTCTTTTGATTCTAGAGGAGTGCTCATTGATGACTACGTGCCATGAGGACCAACAGAGAAACAGCTAATTTAGATGTTCCTTTTGCTCTTGTAATGGTTAGTATTTGGTATTCTTGCTGAGGTCCATGTCTGATGTGTTTCTAGTTAATTTCCTGAAACCTTAAAAAGCCATTGTTAGTTTCTTACCTCTTTTCCTTAAGCTGGCTTTTGAAAAAAACAACTCAACTTTTTCCAAGATTCTATAATGCCAAAGTGAAAGAACAAAGGTGAAAGACTTGATTTTTTTTTTCAATGCACATTCCCTACTGCCTCAAGAATAGTTTGGTGATCATTATCTGCTCTAGAAAGTTAAGTTCATTATTTCCAGGGGGCGTGGCACTCTTACAGTGTGATAAAACACTTTGAATTCCCAGAAGAATAGCTGACTGCTTAAACTACCTCCTTGATAGGGAAAATGTGAAACCCTCTTAGCCAAGTTTGGGATTCTCACTAGTTTGGTTAAGGATGTCAAACCGGCCTTTAGACAGATACAGCATCCTTGTGTCTTTCCACTATTTCATCTCTAAACATAAGATTTATTTTTTAAAAGTTACTGTATGTGAAAGGAGCCTCGTGACTGAGGAGAGCAGCATGTAATTTAAAAGCCTGTGTCTTGGAGGTGCTGGATAGAATGGTGTTGTCAGGCCTAACAGAATTTCTGGGAGAATTTACTGCACTAGCATCAGATGTGACCATTATAAAGAAGTTTCTGTTTTATTTTATTTTATTTCAAAGTTTAACTGGGAACAAGTATAGCAATCCTAGCCACAACACTGACGAATACTTGGTTTTAGCAGCCGAATGACCATAATATTTTGTAACTTTGCGTTGTTGACTTGCATGGATGTCACTTGTTGACAACATCAGCAGCTAAATTGCCCTCATTCAGAGAGAGAGACATACAGACGCAGGCAGAACACACTTGACTTGTGATGTGCACCATGGCTAAAACAAACTGTATCACAACTGACAATAAGCATTTGTTTTAAGTGAAGAGTTTTAACTTAACTCTTTCCATTCAGGTAAACAGAACAACCAAGATTATCTGCACTAGCACCATCTAGAATCTCCCAACAATACTACAATGACTCTTGTTCAGATATCAATTAGAGAGAGAATCCTGCAAGAAATAGAATAAAAAATGACTCTCAAAACATTAGCAATTGTGTATTTTCCCCTCCTGACAGTATCAAAATGTAGTGATCTGAATCTAACTAACAAAGATTTCCCAGGGAAAAATATTGATTTTTTGTAAAATTTCCCATATAAATAGTATTGCCAACCCCAAGCACTCAAAAATTATGAGCCAGGCCCCACAAAATCATTAAATTTGTTTTAAATGTAATTTTAAAAAATTGCGGTTCTTTTTATTGGCCTTCTCTTTCCAAGCTATTAGGATTCACTTTTTCAAACTTTTCTCTGCAGCCATGAAGGCTAGAAACTTATTTCTATTTTTAGCTTGAAAGCTTAGATTACATCACAATCTCCTCACTAAGGGATCTGAGGTTTTAAGACACTCATCAAATATTGTCGGACTTGCAATAAAATCATGAGAGTTGGCAAAAATACTACAAGTGGTGCACAAGCCTACTACTAGCCTTCTGTGCAGGGGCAAAATTCAATTGCAGAAAATAAGTTAGAATTTTCAGAATTTATTGGCCACTGGCAAACTGTATGAGATTAATTTAGAACCTATGGCTGTTAATTGTTGCTAGCTTTTTAACCTGCCTGCAAACTTTTGCTGTCTACATATATGTGGTAGGTACTTTACAACATGCATATACTTTGTATTGACCTTTTCCTCTCCAGTTCATTACACACAGCTGCTCTCTATGATCAGGAGAAAATGCACTGAAAGTAATTTGAAGAAGTAGATAACTGATTGTATTAAATCCAATGAGTGTAGTTTATTTAGCTTCATAAACAGAGAAGCAGTTTTATTGAAGACATTTGCCAAGTAACACAGCCCACCACTATGTGGAATGAGGAGAGAAATTGATAAAAAGATTAAATCTAATACAGATAGTGGCTGGGGGAGGAGGGGAAGCAGTTTCCAGTGACACCAGAGAGAGTAATACATATCCTCTTTCTTATCAGAAAATTAAAGGATCAAAAGAATAAGGTACAATAACTTGCTTATGTTCATTTCCATTTGCATTTTGGTTTCTAACCCACACTGACAGTAAATGTCCATTGATGTTGTTACTGCATCCTGTGCTTGTTTAACTACTTATGGGGGAGATTTCCAAAGGTACAAATGTGCAGTTAGACACCCAACTCCATATGATTTTCAATATAGCATGGGTGTCTAACTGCCCTGCGTGCTTTTGTAAATCTCCCCTATGTTCTTTATGCTATTTGTTAATCATAGGTCTGTGTGTTCCATTGCAGTCACTAAAATGCAGTGGAATAGCTTGTGTGCTGGGTGTTCTTGACATGCAGCACTCAAGGGGTAAAAAGAATAAGTAATAAACCAATGTTTATCCACTATTTTTCTTTGGCAAAGTCAGTTAACTTCACCATGTTTCAGATTTGCTGTCTGCAAAAAGGAATAATAATATTACCAACCTGGATAATTCCCTGAGAAACAATGTAATAATGTTATAATAATAATTTATATTCACAGCTGTACTGTATATGGCTGAGATTTTCAAAGGAGCCTAAGATTGAGGTGCCCAAATCCAATTGAATTTCAATTGTGCATCTATCTGCCTAGCTCCTTTGAAATTCCTGCCCTTTATATCCAACAGAGAGAGAGTATTTAGTGTCTTGGTTATAGGGTGAGCTGTGCTTTAGACCCCTTTTTGTCCCTCTCAGATGCACCCCTCAGGTGACAGGTCTGGCTTCCTTCACCTCTTTAAAGTGGGGAAACTCCCCAGTTCAATCGCTCTTGGGTTGGCTCTCAGGGTAGCAGCTCCCATGTCTCCCTACCATGTTAATGCAACAGCCACAACTGTGTTTATCACCTGTGAGTCCTTTTACTCCAGGCATCTGTGACCAGCAGCTAATTAAAAGTGACAGCAAAACAACTGCTTCAAAACAAAGCATTATTTATCCATTCACCCACGTGTACAGAGCAATCAGAGAGGAGGATTAGAACAATAAAGTCGTATATGCCTGGTTCATACCTACACTTTAATCTTTCCTGGCCAGTGTTGGGTAAATTCCACTAAACCCAGCCCTCTCTACTCTCTGGGCTGGGACTGACAGTTAGTTCCCTGAAGCATCCTCTGTCTGAGACTCCTCTCCACCTGCTGTTGACCACTCAACCTCCTCCTCAGGACAGGAACTTTTAGATTGTAATACCCCTTTGATCCTGCGTTCAGGCTTGGGGAGAATAAACCTTGCTCATCTGGAGCCAGATGCAGGCCATTAACCCCAATTAATAACTTCCCAATTGTTTCCTCAAGGATCCATAATATTCTCTATGTTGATGCCTTATAGACTCATAGACTCTCAGGTCAGAAGGGACCAATATGATCATCTAATCTGACTTCCTGCACAATGCAGGCCACAGAACCTCACCCAACCATTCTTGTAATAGACCCCTGACCTATGAGTTATTAAAGTCCTCAAATCATGGTTTAAAGACTTTAAGGTACAGAAAATCCACCAGCAAGTGAGCCGTGCCCCATGCTACAGAGGAAGGTGAAAAACCCGTAGCGCCTATGCCAATCTGCCCTGGGGGAAATTTTCTTCCTGACCCGAAATATGATGATCAGCTAAACCCTGAGCATGTGGGCAAGACTCACCAGCCGGACACCCAAGAAAGAATTCTCTGTAATAACACAGAACCCACCACATCTAACATCCCTTCACAGGCCTTTGGCATAACTATCACCAGTAGTCAAAGATCAGTCAATTGCCAAATTAGGCTGTCCCATCATACCATCCCCTCTATAAATGTATCAAGCTCAGTTTTGAAGCCAGCTAGGTTTTTGCCCTCACTGCACCCCTTGGAAGGCTATTCCAGAACTTCACTCTGATGGTTAGAAACCTACGTCTAAACTTCCTGATGGCCAGTTTATATCCATTAGTTCTTGGGTCCACATTGGCGCTGAACTTAAATAATTCCTCTCCCTCCCTGGTATTTATCCCTCTGATGTATTTATAAAGAACAATTGTATCTTCCCTCAACCTTCTTTTGGTTAGGCTAAACAAGACAAGCTCTTTGAGGTTCCTCTTATAAAGCATTATCTTTACAATTATTTAATTTCCCCCCAGCTGAACTCCTTTGATTTAATTCTGTACAGTCAGGCAAAATAATATCAACCAGCTAAACTGAGGTGCTCATGATATTTATAAAAAATAATACTGATATTTCTATTTTTTTCCACACACATTTAGTGACAAAATAAGTAAAATGAATAATAGCTTTATGAGGTGTGCTCATCTTTAGTTATAGACTTTTGCATGATAATTGGTGTAATTGTGATAGTTAAATTTATGTAAGTAAACTCAAATGAAATAATATTATGGGTTGCTATTGATATTTATCTAGTGGAAGGAATAACTGTATATTTTGACACTTGAAAAGTATATGGTATGTGAATGTATCCTAATGTATACACTTTAGAGTTAGAACGTCTTTAAATGTGGTAGCAGTCATTTGTATCCAATCTCATTATTAATGTTCAATTTATTTTAAAAGTACCTTAGAAATATGAACAGTTCTTTTATGTTGTTTATTAGTTATACATTCATTGGTTGTACATGGTCTGCTAAGTATACTGTGTGAAAACAAAACCTGCTGCAAAAGATATGTTTGTACACTTTATATCAGGGTAGTCAATTATTTTTGTCAGAGTGCAAGGTTCTTGATCTAGGTATAGTCAAGGTCCAGACTCCAGAGAAAATAATAAAATAATAACAATAATGATAATAAGAAAATAAAAAGATTTTGGGGGGGTCCATTCAAAAGCATCTGGCAGTCCAGATTTGGTCGTGGTCTGCCTATTGACTAACCATGCAGTATATTCTTCTTCTAAAACTGGTTGTGTCCATCAATTTTTCCCCATGTGGCTATCTCTGGAAATGCAGAGAGACTGCAGAAATAATAGAGATCATAGTGTTGTTGCCTATCTGAATATCTTTAATACACTTATTTATTCTCATCAAAACGCTGGCTTTGATTAGTACTGTTGTAACAAAAATAATCTTGCACACAAAATAAAACTATGGACAGTAACTTACTAAGATAATAAAAAGGGATGGTACAAACTGGGTTTGAAATGTTCTGATCCACCAAAACTTATTATCCTGTTCTTTTAAATTTGACAAGAGATGCAGTGAGTTTATCTCAGGCCTCTTCTCAAGCCCAGTGATATCAATGGCAGGAATCCTGATGACTTTGTTTGCATTGGATTGGGTGTTCATTAGAATCTGTGAACTCAAAATATAATGGCTGAGCTCTGTGGTGACATGCGAAGAAAGGGCCAAGGAATGCTATCAAGCATATAATCATAGGATTAAGAGGGACCTTAAGGGTCATCTAGTCTAACACCCTCCCAAAATACAGGATTTGTTGGGTCTGAACCATCCAAGACAGTTGACTATCCAGCCTCCTTTTGAAAATCTCCAGTGAAGAAGCTTCCACGACCTCCCCATGCAGTCTGTTCCATTGTCCTACTATTCTTATAGCAGCCTTATAAAAAGCAGCCAGGAGAAGCAAACAGAGGGAGTTTGCCTGGAAGTTCGCCTTGGGGGAGAGCCCACACAGGGTTTTGCCTTTCATGGTTCGGTGAGCAGTAAATACGTCTGAAGAGGTTCTTAGACGAAAGATAATATGGGTAGTGAGCGATCAGCTGCTGTTACCTACACAGCATGTGCCATGTTTGTCTTTCTCTCAGAGGACAGAAGCGACTTCGTCTGTATGAAGTGCAAGCTCGTCTCCATATTGGAAGAGAAGTTTAAAGGACTAGAGACTCAACTATCAACCCTGTGTTGCATCAGAGAAAATGAAGACTTTCTGGATAGAAGTCACAATTTGTTACTGCAGGCACAGCATGCTTAAGAATCAGAGAGGGCAGTGCAGGAGGGACTGAAGAATGGGAAGAAAATTGGCAAGATGTGACCTCCAAAAGAAAGAGGAAAACCCCTGTACAACCAATGCAGATAGAAGTAAGCCATCGTTTTCAGGCTCTCTGCACATGTACTACTGGGGGGAATGGTTTTGAAGATTCATCTGAGGGAAGGGATCAGAAGGAGACCCCATCAATTGGAAGGCATGGAATGCATTGTCCTGGGGCTTGGGCTTCCATGACCACCACTTCCAAGAGGAGGAGATGGGTAGTGGTGGTCGGGGACTCCCCCCCTCAGGGGGATGGTGTCATCCATCGGGAAACTCGAGAAGTGTGCTGCTTGCCTGGAGCTAGAATTCAGGATGTGATTGAGAGTCTGCCAAAACTCATCAAGCCCACTACCCCTTCCTACTTCTCCGCATGGGCACCAATGACACTGCCAAGAATGATCTTGAGTGGATCACTGCAGACTACAAGGCTCTGGGAAGAAGGATAAAGGAGTTTGAGGCGCAAGTGGTGTTCTCATCTATCCTTTCTGTTGGAGAAAAAGGCCCAGATAGGGACCATCAAATCCAGAAGTAAATGCATGGTTACGCAGGTGGTGCTGGAGAGAGGGCTTTGGATTCTTCGACCATGGGATGTTGTTCTAGGAAGAAGGATTGCTAGGAAGAGACAGGAGCCACCTAACAAAGAGAGGAAAGAGGGTAGTTGTGAGTTCTTTTGGGATCATTCCAGAAGGTAGATGGACTGCCTGGCTGAGGGAAGGGGGCGGGACTGAGAGAGGGAGTGGAGCGGCTGCCGTGCTCCAGTGAGGGTTCTGCTGGGCCCATGTGGTGGGAGAGGGGTAGGGCCGGGAGGAGGGAGTGGACGCCACACTCTGGCCAGGATGCTACTGGGCCTACGTGGCAGGAGAAGGGTGGGGGGGAAAGGGCAGGGCCGGGAGGGGGGAGCAGCTGTTGCACTCGGCCAGGCCCAGCTGGAGGGCCTGATGAAAGACTTCCACGGTGGACCAACTGGCCCACCAGCCCTTGAGTGCACCCGCCCCTCTGGCACTTGCCAGAACTGCCAGATGGCCAGTCCACCCATCCTCCTGCCCTATGCTTCCTCTTCCTGTCTCACCCCCTCTGTTCCTGTGTGGCTCACTGTTTTAAAGCTCCTGGCTTCTTTTTTTCGGCTACCTTTACACTACTCCTTCTTTCCCCATTTCTTTCAGAGGAGTCAGCTAAACTAGTTTTCTGCAGTTGCAGTTCATCCATTGTCCCAAATGTTTGTACCTGAATAGGCTTGTTGGTCCTGAGTACCCCCCATTATATCTGTCTGGTGTGTACCCGCTGCTGGACCTGTCAGCAGTGGTGGAGCCTGTGCACATAGGCACTTATGTTACAGCAGCCTCTTCATCCTCTCTCACCTCTGTGCCAGAACTAAAGTAACATTGGCAACAATAACCCAGTTTGAGTATGCAGATGATTGTGCTGTAGTTGCACACTCAAAAGAGGATCTACAAACAGCCCTTAACTGATTCTCTGATGCTTACAAAAGCTTAGGGCTAACCCTGAACATCAGCAAACAAAAGTTCTCCATCAGCTTGCTCCTTGTCAATCATCAAACCTAGCAAAGAAGATCTATATTGACAGAGAGGAACTGGAAAATGTAGAACATTTTGCTACCTTGGCAGCCATCTGTCACAGAGGGCAAACATAGACATCGAGATTCAGCACAAAATCTTCTGTGTCAGCCTTGCCTTTGGCAGATTGTCTTGCCAGATATGCAACAACCATGACATCAGAACACACACTAGACTTTTAGTTTACAAAGCAGTGGTAATCCCAACTCTCCTCTATGGCTCTGAGACTTGGGTGGCCTATAGAAAACACCTGAAAAGCCTGGAATGCCAGCACCAGCACTTTCTCCTGAAGATACTCAACATAAAATGGGAAGATTGCTGCACTAACGCCAGTGTCCTCACGGAGGTCAGTATCTTCAGTATGGATTACCAGCACCAGCTGAGGAGGAGTGGACTCTGTGTGCACATGCCTGATGCATGCCTACCAAAACAATTGCTGTATGCCAAACTCATCAAAGGAGAAAGGAAACAGGGAGGCCAAAAGAAATGTTTTAAAGTCACTCTCAAGGCAAACATTAAGATTTGTGGCATCAACATCACACACTAGGAGACAGTAGCTCAAGATAGGGGTAACTGGCGAAGACTTGTCAGAGAAGGAAAAACCACTTTTGAGGAAAATCACTTTGCCCTGGTAGCAGAAAAAAGCCAGAAAAGAAAGGACAGAGAACTGACATGCAGCAATCATGGCCAAACCCTGCCTTCCAAAATCACCTGCAACATCTGCCAATGCGTCTGTGGCTCAAGGATCGAACTCCTCAGTCATCAAAGGACCCATCTAAAATAAAACCCATGAAAGAGATCGTCCTCAACCCACCGAGGGATTGCCAACAACAACAACAACTTTTTCATAATATCAACCAGAATTTCTAAGTTGTACAGAGAGTGCCAATTCATCATACCCTCATGTTCACAACTTTAAATAAGTATATAAGAATTGCAATACTGGAACTGGCCAATGATCTTGTACTTCAGACTCCTATATTTGTCCATGGTCATACTAAGTACTTTAGATGAAGTTATAAAGACTGTATATCTATATCTACACCTACACACACACACACAAACACACACACACACACAATATTACCATAGCTGTACATAATTTTGCAAAACCACTGATGGCAAATGTCTTCTAATTCAGATGGTATTCAGTTTATACCCTAAAGCAGCGGTTCCCAACCTGGGGGCTAGGACCCCATTGGGTGCTCCAAAGATTATAGGGGGTCCATGAGGCTTCACTAATATTGAGGTCACTTAGCCCTCCTAGCTCCGCACCAGGCGCAGCATCCTTGAGCTCCACGTCAGCCACAGCGAAGGAGCAGCGCCCCGGAGCTCCACGCCAGCCCCACACTGGCCAAGCGCCCAGCCAGAGAGGAGTAGCCCCATGCCAGTGGGGGCTTGGAGCAGCCCCGGCCAACCTGCCAGGGCCCACCTCCATTACCCTCAGTCCATTAGGGATGGGAAGGGGGAGCAGGGAGGACACACAAGGCATGTGGTGGCAGCTGCGCGAGAGAAGGTGTAGCTTCTTACTCAGGTAAAAGTAATTTATTGTTATAATGTAATTTAGTGGTTTTATTATTATGATTATATGTGTTTATAGGGTTATATGTGTTTATGGCTGGTGGGGGAGGGGTGGGAAGCATCTATTTTACTTAGTGTTAACTAGTGGGGTTTTCACTCAAAAAGGTTGGGAACCACTGCTTCATGAGCATTGCTTTTACAGGGGTGCTGGAACTAGAGGTGCTCAGGGTGCACCCCCTGGCTTGAAGTGGTTTCCACCATATACACAATTTACAGTTTTGTTCAGTGACTTTCAGCACCCCCCCCCCCCCCCGCCACTATACAAATTGTTCCAAAGCCACTGAGCTCTTATTTTGTCCTAAGTAGTTTAGCAGATGCTCTTCTTATCACTGGTGACGGAAAGACTTTGTAATCTTGATTATTGTAGGGTTGTAGACTAATAACCTATAGCTAGGAAAAGAGAGATCCCTTTTCAGTGATTATACATGTAAAAAAAACCAAAATCTTTTGTCACCCTAATTTATAATAATGTTGTTGCCATATAATCATAGGATCTCTATAAAAGTAAAAATGGAAAAAATGCCAACAGAACCAGAGCCATACACAGAACGCAAACCATAGTGTTCCTGGATGTTGCATATCAGAAGCTGATCAAAGCATTAACTTGGACTTGATTCTTTTTCACCAAGACAAACAGGGTCACTGCACTGGCTTAGTGAATGGGAAGTTGATATCTGATTTCTCTCCATCCTTCTTGGTATGACTGTGCCTTAATCCACTGAGTGTAGTGTACAGCAATCTTTGGGGAGAAAAAAAATGTAAAGCAATGCATAAATAATTTAAAATCACTCTTCATTTCTCCCTTGTATAGACACCTACAACCACTGGAGGGACTGAAATTTATAGAGCTCAATATACTGTAACTGGATAGAAATCTCGCCTCATTTTGGAAAAAATCGTCAGCAATAGAAGTCAGCCTTGTAGTTAATGATCACAAATGTCACCAAAGTGAACGTATTCAAAATGAATGCAGTCTCTTACAATATGCATACATTATGAGTTCTCCCCATCCTTTAGCCATAGCATGGCAAACAAACAAAGTAGAAAGCATTCTATTGCTGCAGTTTGTGTGTGTGTAATGGGAGTATTATTTCTCTGTTATCATCATTAGGTTATTTACCATAAAATAAATACTGAATGCTGATAATAGAGGAGAGCAAAATTACCTCAGTTACACAGAAAAGAGCCCACTGCTCTGCAGTATGTTCCTCACCACTCTACCTGTTAGATTTTTTAAAGGCATCTTTCCAAAAGCTCAAGGCACCTTTGACCTCTATTTCCATTTCTATCAATGTAAACAAATCAAGCTCCACCTTTTTTCTCAACCCCAGAAGAGAGAGAGAGAGAAAAAGCCCCCCAATTTATCAATTAATCTCAGCTATATAGTACACCTGTTAATAGTGCTGATACTATGTAAGATGTTATATATATATTCTGAAAGTATGTTCTTATAAACTGCATCAAGGTGTTAAGCACCAACAGAGGTGAAAAACAGATTTTCTGTCAGACAAGAGATGTTTAGTCACCTGTCTCTCTGCTGGGATGTAAATTAAGCATTGTAAGCTAACACAATAGAAACCATTTACTTAGAGTCAAATGTTAATGTAACAATGTGAAGTCAACAGGGAAGCAGTGCACAGGGAAAATAAGCCAGGGATGGTTGTCCTGTCTGTGGGCAAGACCTATGAACTTTGAGGGGGTATATCTGGAAGACAAAGAAAAAGAAAGAAAAAACCTCTTCATTCTGCACCTAGGAAGTAAATGGACAGTGCGTTTGCATTCATGAAAATAGGATCGCAACCAGCCTTGGCTGAAAATGCTGCAGAATGAGCAGGATGCTTTGCATGATATAAAGCTTCTTTAGATAGGAGGTTAACCTGTTTGTTAAATCCAGTCTCTAGAAAGCGCGTTATGATTATGTTGTTTTATATGTACCCATTTATTTCATTTTATCCTTATTCACTAGTGCTGGAATCTCTAGTCTTTGATAATAAACTTATTTTTGTTTTCACTATACATATATCTCAGTTTGTGGTGTTCCAGTGCTGAATCCTATAAGCTGCTGTGTATACTGTTCCTTTGGGAACCGCAGACCTACTAATTCTGAGAGTAGCCAGTATCAAGGACTAAATATCACAGGGTAATGCTTCAAAGGGACTTGGGGCGCACCAACTGTTAACCTGCAAGGCAAAGCAACAGCTTGTATAGCCTGGAGGAGAGTGTTTGAGTGGCTAATAAGCTGGTGGTGTTAGGGAGCTGGCACCCCGGTACGTACAAGCAAGAGTTCCTCACAATGGAGGCAGGGGGTAACGATAACTCACAGTCCTGGGTACCCTAAGAAATATCACACACATTTTCTCAACTGTCTCCTATTATTTTTCTTTTAGTGGAAAAGTTCAGTAGGGCCTTAACAGGACACTATCAAAGACACAAAGGGGAGTTAGGTGTCCTGTTCTGCTCCCCTTTGTGCCTTTAAAATATTCCCGCTTAATATTTACTTGCTATCTCTTTGAATACTTATTTATTCTGCTTCCATTATGACCTTCCTCAGATCCACTGACAAAAACGTGAGATCATAAAGAAAAGTTAAAGCATTTCTCAAGCTCAGATGAGGACAAAATTTGTCCTTTGCTTAACTGAGACAGACATTTCAGGGAGGACAAAGTATATATATCCTCATTTTCAAAGTAACTACTGAGATTTCAGAATTGCTTTGTTTTGTAAAACTATCAGGATCATCACAGACTAATTAGAGTACTGTGTCACCTACCTTGTATTGATTTATAACAAGGTTAGAATATTACCAAGATTCTCAAATGATAGTCCATGGAATACTAGTGGTCTGCAGAGCCCTTTCTGGTGATGTGCAGAAATAAATAATTTGAGAACCAGATAGTGGAGGGTTTTAAGGATGAGTTGTGTCTATGAACAGATATCTCCCTCATTTACAAAGTAGTATCAAAAGTAAAAGTTTGGAGAACCCCTGCAGTATTCAATGTAAAATTAATGCCTTGGCTAGCTCAGTGTACTTTAGCAGATAGGAGAGCTGGTCAGGAAAAAAATGCTTTAGAAATTTTTCAGAAATTTTTGTTTCTATGTTTCTTCATTCCCGGGCCTGACCTAATGATTGGAGATTTCTTAACCAGAAAGTTGTGGTTCACTGAAGCCAATGACATTATGACAATTTACATCAGCTGAGGACTGAACTTCATAAATTTTGCACCAAAGCGTTTGCAATATGGTATTAGAAATTATCACTTTTCAGGCAGCCAGCTATTTTTATATACTATTTTGTTTTCCGTGATGGATTCTGGTAACATTTTGCTCCTCAGCTTTGACATTCATTGTCACACACATGGTGGGAGCATGTCAGTTTTACGGATCTAATCCTGCACTCCTCCCAGTGCTCCTGTTGACATTCTCTTGTGCACTACCTACCCTAAGGCAAAATTCACATCAGTTCCAAGTGCAAGCTAATTCCTCTCCTGAACTTGAAATCCTCGTGAGTTTTGCCTGAGGCTAGAGTCCTATGCTAGTCCTTGAAAATAACAGCAAAGGGTGTGCCTGACTTAGCAATTGTCTTTGGGATCTGTCTGGATGAATGGTGTGATAAGCTAAATAAGATACTAATTTGCAGGATAGGAACATACATAAAAGAAAACAGTAGAGTGGGTTGTTCAAGCCAATATGACACAAAAAATAGTCTAGGGCCAGGATATTTAAAAATTCCGCATCATGGTTTTGGGTTTTTTTATTTTGTTTTTTTTAAAGTCAAAATGGATGCTCTGACACAAAAATGAGACCTTGAAAGGAAAGGTCTTCCAGAGATAAATGATTTTGAATGTGGCAGAGAAAGAGTTGTCCTTCATAGAGATGCTGATTGTTAAACTGCTCCTACAAAGCATTTCAATTTTCAAGAGTCGCTGAAGAAAATAAGATGCATATTGAAAATGTGCAAAACTGAAAAACATAAATAAATTTTCCAATGAATTGAATACAATAATGTTTTGCATCATACACAATATGAATAATAATTTGACCAGAAAAATAACAAGTAAAAACCCAAAACAAAACATTTTACACCTTGTCTGTCTTTAGTACTGGGTTTTTTCTATTATTTTTAATTTACATGAATTAAAATAGACCAATGGCATTGCAGTTCTCTCATGATAAACTGAGAAAGCCAATAAAAGTATATTAACTCTGTGGTAAGAAATTATAAACAGAAACCATATAATGGATTTAAAAGGAAAAAAGGTATTTTCTGTCCACACATATTGCATATCTGTCTAAGTGTATTGTCACAGATGTTTAACAGGTGCAAATCCCTCAAAGGCTTTCAGCCTTCAAGAAACCAAAATGACTGTGAGTGGGATGTATTTGCTGGGATTTATAAAGGCTTCGGGAAGTGTCCTGTTGTTCTTATACATTGTGATCCCTGCACAATGTTATAGGAAAGTTTAAACTCTTTCTTCTTCAGCTTCGTTCATCCAGCCTGAGACAACAAAAATGCAGTACAATTGATCATTGAGCCTACTTTGTTTTCATTGTAACTATTTCCCATTTATGCTAAACAGGGAAGTATGAACCTTTCAGCATGAAAAATCAACATGACCTTTTATCAAAACCAGGTACACGTTTTTCAGCATTTAGATGCTGTGGCATTTTTATAAAACACAGGATGAATTTTAAAACAGAAAGTGTCTTAAAAGTCTGGTGGTGGTGGGGAATTGCTTGTCCTCACTTAGCTGGAAATCTATGAGTATATTTAAAATGTTGTAGAAGGCATATACCAAGCTGCTATACACTATATACTGGTTGCTGCTGGTAATTTTAGATTTTATTTGGTGTTTGTACAATTTGGAGATTATTATAAAAATTGAATATTAGACAAAAAAATATTAGGACAGCTTCACAGAGGAACTTTACCCTATGTGTCAGAACTGCAAAATTCTTTAGGTAGTATTTCCTCTCCTTTGGAACATAATTTTCGCTCGTATTGGGAAAACCATCAAGAAGTGACTCTGTTCCTCATTCCAACCCAGTTTTAGCACTACAGATGCAATAACAGGTGGGAAAAATTATTGAATGCACAATCATTATCTATATCCATCTTATCAATAAATGTGTCATCAGCCTATTTGATGCAGTTACCAAAAGATGCCCATTCTTTTCATAAGAGTGAAACTCTCCAGTATTGTATATACCAGTTGATCATTTTGATAAGCAATTTAAATGATAGTACTTTAAAAATACCTTTTAAAGGAAGAAAAGCCAACAGTTATTTTCTACAAGGTGGTTTTCATGAGATATTCCATAAAGTGAAAGTTTAACTTTTTTAAAAAACAGTAATATGAATATTTAAAAACAGAAAAAGGAGAGAGATAAGTTCAGTTTCCATAGGAATTTAAAACAAATGTTTCACAACAGAATCTGCCAGTCATAAGCTGTATATGAAGGGAAACAACATTTTCTTCCTAATGATTTGCTTCAGTACAAGTAAATAAAAAAAGAAAGAAAGGGGCTAACATAGCATTATAGAAATTAGATATGGAAAAAGACCTATCAAGCCACCCAGTCCATCTCTCTACCAATACAGGATTGGTCTCAACATAACAAGTACTGTACGTTGAATTATCCAAAAACTATTTTTTATGGAAAATCAACATGAACGTCCACCATATAATGAATTACTATTATTCGATAACATTTATATTGTGGCACCACATAGAGTCCTCAAACAATTCAGGCACTGCACAAGTATAAAGTAAATGGTGGTCCCTCCCTCTGAGAATTTTTATTCTAAGGCCCCAATCCTGCAATGACATATGCACATGCTTATCTTTATGGACTGTAAGTAGTCCCAATGGGACTTCTTTGGGACTACGCAGAGTGAAAAAAGGTAAGCGCATACATATATCCTGCAGGATGGGAGTGTGAATCTTAAATATAATCGAGTCCCAGATTCTTGCTTTGATCAGATGGGATTGTACCGCCTTCTCTGTTTGTAAAGCCCTTAGCCGCACCTTCGTGCCAGCAGAAATAATTATAATGAATGTTACGGGTTTTTTTTTCTTCTTATGGAACAGTCATTAAAAGTCCTATTGTTGCTGCACTGTGTGGAAGGGTAAATAGGAGCACCAGATTGACCTTCTGTATGCTATTAAATTTTATATGCCTCTATTGTGTCACCTCTTATTTGTCTCTTCTCTAAACTAAATAGCCTTATCTTTTCAATCTCTCCTCATATGCACATCTTGATATATAGAGCATTCAAGAAAGAGTTTTAACTCTGATGACTGACTCATAAGCAATGAGTAAACCTAAACTGTTTAGCACTATGTGGATTATATTTGAACCATATTATACTGTTGATCTTTGCAGTAGGTCATAGGAACAGCTTCCTAACTGCTGCTGCTTTATATTTATCGGTGGCTATTTACTCAGGCTTTGAAATTCATAAGCAGTTTAAATAAACTCAGGGATGTATTGGATTTCTCTGCTAAACTATTGGCTTTTCTCCCTGTAGTATATTCTAAAAATGCCAACTTCACCCAGGCTTCTTTGGTCTTCTCCAAATACCTGTAGTGCAGATAAGTTTTTTTTGTTTTGTTTGTTTTTGGCTTTCTGGATTTCATATTTAATTGTAAAGAGCAATTACTAGTTTGCTGATTCTGATATACTTTCTGCATCTATTAAAATAATCCACAACCAGCCTGTCCCAGATTATGGGACCTGCAAAGCACAACGATCCCCCAGTTCTGTGAATGGGGCAATTTTTTTCATTCTGCTTTTCTATATGTATGTTAATGATAGACCATAACTGCACCATAACTGGTTATTGGTTAAAGTCTTTGTTTATATTCGGAGAAAAACATTAATTTCATTAGTTCTATATTTATATATGGATATGTGTGTACTATAAATATGTGTATGTGTGAATATATATATATATAAGGAAATCTACTCTAATATGATTTCTGAGAGAAGGTCTCAAGAAATACAATCTGTTCAGAGGAAAATCCTGCTTTTAATGTTGGAATATGTAATTACCCGATATACCAAAACATACAGTGCTGTTTCAGTCACTTGTGTCAATAATACATATTTTTTATAAACATAGGTAAACCTATTATATATCAATCTGGTATATAACCACAGCCTAAGTGTCTTTCTGTACACCTCATCTTCCAGGTACACCAGCTCCTTTAATTTCAACAAGTAGGATTGCAGTATGCAAGTAAACTGAGACATTGCTCATATTGTGGGTGCATCATGGAAGAATAAGGAACAAAGGGGATAAGGGAAGGATTAGAGGAGTGGGTAACTGATAGCCTGTGTCCTCCGGCCTCCTGCCTAATGTTCATCTATCCATAGCAAAGGAAGAGTGTAGAGATGGAAAGTGGACATAAGGGAAAGAAAGCTACCTCTAATGTCACAATTTCACCAGTATGTGTTTAGATAGCTGGATAGGCAGAATTGTGGTTTGCAGGTGAATTGACAAGAAGGAAAAAAGTACAAGGAAGCACATCATATTTTAATACATATATACATTGCAGTAAAAACTCACTAATTTGTACTCATGACAGAAAAGCCCTCAGGGATTCTGCTACACATGCTCCTGGTTGCCATCTTGTATTTAATCCTTCTGATAAGTGGATTTCCACAACCACCTTTGAAGGTTACATAAATCTTTGTTTTAAATTACAAAAGCCTATTTGAATCTTGGCTATGTTCAAATAGGCTTTGGTAATTCAAAATGAAGCTTTGAAGTGGTGGAAAGCACTCACTGCTTAGGAGTATATCCAAGGTAGTGGCTGCAACTGAGTCTTATGGACACTTTTAAATTGTGATGATTATCCCAGATGAATCTCACAATGACTCAGGTAATCATTGGATGAATATCCATTAGCTCTTATCAAATTAATGTCAGGAGTCAAGGAAAACCTCGTTTTAAATACTGGAGGAATATTGAAAAATAGAGAAATTGTTTGCTTATAAGTTGGAATGATTAGGGGTTTAAGAACATCATAATGACCTGCAAATGACTGACTGTCATGGGCAATTGACTGCTAGCTTTGTGAGCTGCTGAAGCTTATATTTGCTATTAGAACAACATATACATCTTGAAATAGGAGTGAAAGGTTACATTTTTGGTCTGCTTTAGATTTTTTCAATAAACGAAAGAAATGGCAACACCAGAACTGTGTTTGTCTGTATATGAATTTCCATCAAAATCTTTGTGATGTTTACATAGGGAGAAAAAAGACTTTAGTAAGCGAAGATCAGTCAGGCATGGTATAGCCCAGCTATAATATGCAATTCAAGGTAATGCATCTTCATTTCTCTCTCTGGTTTGAAAAATAAAGCTCTCTCAAAATGATTAGGTAATGATATTGCTTTAAAAAACTACATGATAGAGTAGCAGCATGATTCCGCTTAGTTGTGGTTTAATAAATGTGGAAATGTAAGATTTAAAGTGACTGTGGTTTATAATATTGCAGATGAGCATTCCTCTAACTTGCTTCATGAAAATTACCGTTCCTCCAATGGAAACTTTTCAATTGCTTTCAAATAGTGTAGGCTGATAGAAATAATTTTCTTAGCATGTTTGCATATGCTTCCTGTGTCTTCACTGCATGGCTCCAGCAGCTTTATGAATAAAGATTTTGGAGCTTTTCTGATTTGTTTCCATAGCTGCTCTTTTCTTGTTATTTGGAAAAGCTGCAAAAATGAATAAATAAAATCAATTGCTTATTAAATACAATTCTTGTTCCATTGTCTGAAAGGAGATAACATGTATTTGAAATCTCAACAACATTCATAAACAGCCATTCCTGTTTTCAGTCACTCATTACTTGGGCAAAAATAATCCCCTAAAGGTGGCCCTTGCCATGTTTGACAATGATCTCTGAGCATTTTTTTACACCACAAGTTTGAAAATCTTAAATTTGATATTCTTTGATGAGAATGAAAACAAATGGGATGGGAATGATGGGACTGAAAACAAACAAGTGTCTTAATTTGGAAGGTTCTGATCCAGAGCTTATTGAAGTCAGGGGAAAAAACTCCACTGTCTTCAGTGGACTTTGGATCAGGCCTCTTTCTGTACTCACTTATCTCAATGTTCATTCCCACTCACTCTTCAGCTATGATGGTGCACACCTGTCATATTATTTTACATTTGCATGTAAGGCCTTTCATATTAATAGAAGGAGAGGGAGAAGACCTCCCGTCTAAGGATAGACTATCCCGTCTAAGGATAGATAATACATCGATAGGTACATTCATAGACTGATAGATGAAATAAAGAGACATGAGAAATGCAGCAGTTTTGCTTCACAGCAGTTCATACAAACGTTTTCCTTTGGTTTCAATTTGTATTAATTTTTCTCCTTTCAGTTTTGCTTTGTTTAAAAATAGCAAGAGCAAATATGGGAGGAAAAAACATTGAGTTTTACTTACTATCATGTCAAAACAATGTGAAACCTGCTAATCTTAGTAAAGATAGTCAAACTAGGTACATCTAGAGCTGGGTGAATAATTAAATAAAAAAAATTGGGGTTGTCTCAGCCCTGCTTACAATCTTCTTGTATTTTTTATTTGAAAACTTCCAAGAGATGAAGCTTTAGAGGCATTGATGTTCACAGAAAAGAAAAAAAAGTCCAGGAGTTATCTGAGGAAACTGAATTTTAAAGTTGCATGCTAGAAATGCGTGCACTCATCCAATCAGGAATCCGGGGGAAAAGTGACTCATTAGAACAACCACTATTAGCTAACATCTCAGTTTTTGCATATCAGTTATTTAATATTCTCATAAAACTGTTGCCATTAATCCAGAATGTTCAAAAGATGGAACAAAAATAAATGTGAGGAAACTGAGATTTGCTTATGGATCACCCATGAGCAGAGAATGAGGCTAAATTAATTAGATTACTTATTCACTGCAAATTATTCACTCAGCTCTAAATATGACATAAAAGAGCCCAAAACTTGAAGCAGACACAAACTATCAAATCTCTCTGGTTTGAAAAATTGTCTGTTATTGTAAAATTCATTCAATAAATATTTTTTCATTTCCATAGCCTTCCATTGGATAGTTTAGGTAAGAATTCAAACTTTTGAGTGCATCAGTGAACCTCCAAACAAAAGGGAGATTTACCTATGTACGGCTAATTTTTACTCACTTGTCCAAATCCATATTTGCACCTGCTAATATTATTTATGTTTGCTGCCATCCCTCTCAATTTCCTGAGGCTCATATGTATAATACAATGTAGGATGAAGATCCAAAATGAATTAGATACCAGAAAAAAATAATAGTGCAGGAAGCTATAAATGATCTGGGATTGATTTCTTTAGTATAAATAAATATCTCTAACATCAGTTTCATGAGTCAGCATTTCTGATGTAATTTACAGTTGTAAAAATGCGATAATACTCGGTATACATGGATAGAGGAAAATCATCTGTAATGAAGAGGCATGAATATGTATGTTTAATAGTACACAGCCTCTATACAGGACATGTATTTGTATGGTGTACCAACACTTTATTCCTCAGGTGATTCTCTATGCACTCAATCCTGCTCTCATTGAAATGCATTGTCAGAACTCAGATTGAGTTTAATGGAAACTGGAATGATCCCAAACAATGCAAATCTAATGTTAAAAGTGTTCACTAGAAAAAGAATATCAAGAGCTGCCCCTTCTTTTGCTTCCAATTGTACAAAGGAGGTGCTACTCAATTCATGGCCATTATATGGAATGTAAGTGATATACAGGGAAAGCACATCCCATAAGCCTACAGACTATGAGCTGGGTAGGAAGCACTTGCCCTGGGTAGGAAGCACTGCAACCCTGCACTACGGCTGCAGATGAGGGGATCAATCCATCTTTAAATGAAGTGAATTTCATCCACTCTGTTTTATAATTTGTGGAATTAGTGAACCTTGAAGCCATTTTTTGATTGCATGATGGATTTTCCACAAAACATTCCCCCCCGCACCCCCAATTTAACATTGCTTTTTTTCTTACATGTGTTTACCATGCCCAGGTGGTTCTTTGTATTTCTTTTTAAAATAATATGTTGTTGCATTTTTTATTTTGGTTTAAATTGATTCCAACATGAATATGCCAGTTCACACTTGTATATCACCTGCTATCCAAGGATACCAAAGCACTGTACAATAGCAAATAATTTTATATGTTAATTAATAAAACTTCCCAATGCCCTGGGCTTATTCCATTGTTTCCATGTGAAAACTGAGGCACAAACCCAAAGTCACAATGCAAATCAGTGGCAAAATCAGGAATAGAACTCAGGAGTCCTGACCCTCAACCTCTGTTCAATTCACAATAGGAGTCCTACAAAAAGAAATTAGCATACATGGAGATAGAAGGGAAACACTACACAGTGTCTCTCTCTTTCTAGTTTTCAAGCTTCCATGGCAGAGTTGTTTTAACCCATAGGTCTGATTTTCACTTACACTTAAGGCCTTTGGGAAATTTATGTAACTGAGACTCAGGCCCAGTAGTAAACATTGTTTTAAACTGATGAAAAATATCTTGATAGGAACCTCTTAAAGTACACAACTCTAAAGAACAGAAAATAGGGAGCATGTGATAAACTAAAGAGCCCTGAAGTACTGAGGGCAAGAAAAAGGATTTAGCTTTAGTGGTTTATCTTTAAAACTATCATTGCAGTATATGACTGTACTCAGAAAGGAAACAGGATAGTGAAATATATAACTGAGTGATAAAGTGGAAATCAAAGCAGCTGATGCTATTACTTTGTAAAGCATTAAGCTGCCCTACACATGGAAGAGGCTAATGCACCTTGATGAAAATAAATTGGCCACATTAAATTGAAAAAATAAGACATCATATATGTTGGAGTGCTTGTAAAATGAGATAAACAAAAGCTGGAGTAATAAAATGTGATTGGAGAGATAAGAACAAATTGGGGCCAATGCTTCTGTCATTAGTTCAGAAATTCCAAGGACTTCACTGGTAAAACTGAACCCTGCTAGGTGTCCTGAGAATTCTGGTGCTTCCTACAATCAATCTGCTAAGGAAGTCAGCAGCTAAGCCAGCTAGCTGACGGATTAGCTAAAATATGTGAGCTATCTTCAGCTGAACAATGATGAAGAAAGGATTTCTTCACTAGAAGTTTCAGGTTTCAAATACCTTCAGTTGTGGAAAATGTAAACGGTCATCCATGCCAATTTCTTTAGTGATAAAGAGCCTTCTTATAGATGAGGAGAATGTAAAGACAAATTCTGCAATATATATAATATATTGTGCTGAATATTGGGGTCTGGCTTAGTCAGGACCTGATGTGGGAATGTAAAGGTGGCTTCATGAAATCTTTGATATTTTCTTGATCCTGGTGCTGGTTCAGCCCCAGGCACAACTCAGAGCAGCACCCAGGCTGCTTTAAACTGTTCAGCTGTCTTTGGCTGCAAAGGCCATTTCAGCAGCCAGGCTGCAGAAGTGTTCTGACCATGCCAACACTTCTCTGGACAAGCAGAAGTAGGTGAGAGAGAAGTAGTAGCTGTATGCCACCTTCCTGGGACTTCTCATAAGGTCAGTTATGAGGCCCCAGTGTGCTGGAGCCATTAGACTCACACACACACTCTACCACTTTAAATGCTATGTACTAGAACTGGATAAAATTTTTTGAACAAAATTATTTTGGCAAAAAAAATGTAGATTTGGTGATGCCAAAATGTTTCATGACTTCATGTTGAGTTTGCCAAATTGTTTGTTTTGAAAAAATCCTAAAATGAAAAAAATTATAAAAAGGAATGTTTAGCAATTTTCTTAAATGAAAGTTTTCAATTTTTTGGTTTGGAAATGCCTTTGTTTCAAAATTTCCTTTAATTTTATTTTAAATTCAAACACATTTCAAAGTGGTCAAGATCACTGATTTGGTCAAAAAAAAAGTGTCATTTGATGGAAGTGAATATTTTTCCTTTCTATTTACCAGTAATTTTTGTTTTCAGTCTTACACACATTTTTTTTAAATTCTAAGTAAACTGAAAAATCTGTTATTCCCCTCTGTCATCATGATTGCATTTAATTCTTAGCTTCCTGGAGAGATGGGAGTGGTCTTTGAAACCTAAGGACCACCCCTCTTAAGCGCATCATGGTAAAGATAAGATGTTCTCCTTTCTTCAGTAAATTTAAATACATCACCTCTAGATTCTTCTTGACCTTATCATCGTCCTCACTCCTACACATAGTCACCAGGGCTATCTGTGCAACTGTATAAGACAGGTACAAACAAATCAAAGTGGATCTCCAATATGCTTAGGCATTTTTTGCTGATCTCTCTTCCTAAGCACCATCGTGTAGCCTTTCTTGATCTACACAAAGAATGGAGCTAAGGGGAGGAACTTCACCTGTTTCTTAAGCCTGCAGAAGTAACTCTTGGAACCTTCATCTGCCCCTGGCAGAGTGCTTATTTTTAGTTTTTCCCTGAAGAGGCCTGAGCTCAGTTAAGTTTGTTGCTGCTGCATCTTTTCTGTGAACAAACATGGGACATTGACTTTTTATTCCATCCTTTGCTCCATGAAGCAAACCTAGAAGCCAGCTTGCTCATTTCATCATTCTACTAATGTCAGTCCTTTCTGTCTCCTGCGATTTTACTGGAATGCCAAAAAAAGCCTTTACAACCTGGAGTCTCTATTAATAATATATCACGTAGATTCTGAAGAACTGTGTGTAGGGTGTAAAATTTCCCTTGCATATCATTTATTTTTTACAACTACTCCAACCACAGCTGATATCAGAAAGTCTATTTAATCCCTCTGGATGGTAATCACAAGAGGACAGCCTTCTGTTTTAGCAGTCAGATGACTCTTGGTTGAACCATAGGACTCTGAGCTTTTCCATGCTACACTGCTACTACAGAAGCACTCTTTTTGAGACTCGTGATAATTATACAAACAAGAGTGGCACTCAAGTGGATGGAGGCTTTTCATTCAAACACAACCACTTTTACTTTAGCTATTAAATTTACTGTGAAGTGTTTGTTTAAAATGAGTGAAGATATTTAACTTGTTGGAGGCCCAGTACTTGTTGCTTGACCAGTGTCCTACAGGCTTAGCATAGTGTTCAGTTGCTTGCTTAGCTATTCTGACCCCTGTAGTATGACATCTTTCAGTTGGCAGAGACTGAATAACAGTATAGATGTCTCAGTTTCTGCATAGCACGGCACGTAATAAGACAAAATACAGATACTGTATGCTTGCAGCTGCACATAGATAATGGTGATGGGAACAAGAAGCTATCCTTGAACGTCTGGGGTACACTGTTTTATTGCCAAGGGGCATACTTTTACACCGCCCCTCCTATCACCAGATGTTGTTTTGACGACCCCAATTATTATGATGAGAATGAAATGTAGTTAAGGGTGGAAAACTAAAGTAGGTAATTAGCATATATGATAATGAGAAAGAGATAATTAGGTGAAGGTTGTTCATGGAAGGGTATAAGTAGTTACCACTTAGACAAAGGGAGGCGCTCCGTCAACACCTGACTCTGCGCGAGGTGCTGCTGGTTGGACCAGAGGCCACTGACTCCCTGGCAGGGCCCCTGAAGAAAGCCGTTCCTGTATACAGCCTTCTGAGTGGCTGCTTAGCTCTCCAGACTTAGTGAGTATGATATATTGTAGTTAATTTTAGGCTTTGTATCTAACTAGTATATTTATAGAAAACCTTGCACATTAAACCTTATTGATCTGCAAATCGGGCGTACTGTGTCTCACTGGTATTCACACTGATCAAAAAGTGTCCAGAACCAACATAACTAAAGGCTAGATTGTGACTTGGACTATGCACCCTAACACAGGAATAAGAACACTCCCTTCCTCTCATTCTACTTCATGGATGACTTGAACATTTGGTCCAGGCATTTAGGAATAACTGGGTGTGGTGTTCTTGCTTTTTTCTTTTAACCATGTGGTGTTCTTTGAAATTTACAAAGAAAGCAGGGGCGTTAGGTGTTTCCATGTGTCTTTTTAGAAAAAGAAAAAAAAGTAAAAACTGCTACCCTAAAGGTGCATTTTTTTAATCCAACAAAAATGTCATTATCCATTCAACAAATATTGATTCTGTCCTGTTTCAGGGTTTTGTTAACAGTGAACCTGGCTCTAACCCTCTCAGCAGAGGTATGATTTGGACCCAAAAAATTGTAACGTTGTGATAGCTCAAGTACTTATCAGCAAAAGTGTGTGGAATCAGATATCTGCAAAATGTTTGCAATAAAAACAACTTTGATTACAAATGTGTAACTCATAATATAGTAGGCTTGTTGAAAGGTTCACTCAGGTTTGCAAGTCTTTTGGGGAAACTTGATTTTAGATATGGTGTTGTGTGCAAACCATTTTAAATGATTTCATCATGAAAACACTGTGGTTTCAGCTGAATGAGATATCTGAGAATAAAAAAAAAATGCTAGGTGGGGGCAGGGCAAACCCATACAGATTGAAATGAAAGAAAATTTCACATGTAATGCAACAAGTCATGTGGGGTGTTGTAGTGCCAGAGGCTGTGTGAGGTGTTATGACACCGGAGTATGGATTCTGGATTTGTTCAGGTGGCAATTTGGAAGAAAAATTATTTTGTTTTGGCTTATAACTGGGGTATATATGGGATTGACTTATAGGCAGTCATATCACCTGAGAACCTGTGGAGATTATGATGAGGTGGATGGCTTGCCTTTCAGTGAGTCAGGACTGAATTAAGACGTCTAAATTATTATATACATAGGAACTATGCTATAGGCTATGTCTCCAGCCTACAGAGCTTAGTCAAATATAAGGTGTGTTGTAATTGTCTGGTACCTATTATAAGAATACCTCCAAAAATTGTAGCTATTTCTGAAAAATATTTGTAGTGTTGCCAGTCGGTTCCATGGCAATTTTTTACAACATGTAAACATACCTTTTGGCTAAAGACAGCTGATTTTTGAAACATAAATCTGATAAAAATCCATTTGTGTGAGGGAGAGATTAATATACAATAAGCACCACCTCCCCTGCTGTGTCCCACCCTTTTGGCATTCTGCAACCCAGATTTGATTAAATATTAAACTTTAGGGTTTAAACCAATCCCTGACTACTAGGAATTAGAACATTTGTTGCACCTTCCTCTGAAGCATCTGATACTGGGCACTGCCAGAGACAGAATATTGAACTAGATGAACCACGTATCAGATCCAGTTTGGCAGTGACATGACTGATCCGTCTATTTATTTATGTTCCCAGACGTATGCATACAAAATATAGACTTTTACTGTTCTGATTATTTTTCGCATAGTACATTGTTTCTTAAAGTTTGTATCCTGCTCATACTTCAGGGACACTGTAAAGTAAACAAGTTGCCATATAGCAGCCTGATAACAGAGTAAGATGAGAATAAAGTAAAGATGAGTGCATTTATTTTTTCTAATATGCAAACATCTGTAATTGCTCTTCCACCTGTTGATGTTCAGATGCACCTGCTTGTTGCACTGTTTCATGATAATAATTAAAATTGAAGTTGTATTTTGAATTTGCTAATAGCACTTATTGTAATTACTGTGTAACAATTGGAATTCATGTAATTCTTATTTTAAACTACGGTGCTCATTATGGTTTGAATTTTTAATTCACAAAATACAGTCACATCCTAAATCTAATTACCTTTTGACTATTGACGATGGTACATACATTTTAATGTTTCAGACTATTTATATGTGGCATAATTTCTACAATTCAGGCTTGGTAAAAATACACCATGAAGTTATGTGCAAAGTATGTATCATTTTAATTCAGTATAGTCTAATATCAATTATCTTCATTTAGTGGGACAGCAAAATAGTTCTAGTTTTGAGCTTGTGGAAATAAAGTAAATACATAAAGTAGCTTGTTATACAAATTACTCTGCTTCTTTTAAATGAAAAATAGGAATGCTGTTATAAATCTTAGTATGTGATTCAACATATGTATGTATTTATTTATTTATTTTGATTTATAAAATATGTTAATCAGTTAATAAGCACATACTCGGGGATTCTTTACATTAAAATTTTGTTTTTTCATAAAAATATACAATGAAAAATAATAAGCTGTTAGTATGTACATACATATCTTCATCTTATTTTTAATTGTTTATTAAAATAATGAATGAAGATCTTTTTATGGAATTTTAAAATCATTTTATATAATTTAGTAGAGAAGTATGGGCGTACTATAGATTTCTAGAGGATGGGTTAAAAATGTATAGATATGATATTATTTTGTAGCATAATATATGGGCCAAATTTCCTGCTGACATAAAATGGTGAAACTCTGTTGGCTTCAGTAGTGTTTTATCCCTTTATACCAGCAAACAATTTTTTTCTCAAGACTTGGAGTCATTTTTATTGAGCTATATTAATTTCTGTACACTCTATTGGGTTCATCCCTTTTCCATAAGAATAAATTAAGTATGTTTTTCATACATGAGGGAAGTATATAGCGACTTGTATAGAGAGAATGAAATTAATGACAAATTGTTGCATTCCTAGGCCCTGATTCATTGACTTCATTGAGACTACTCACTGAATGCTTAAATATGAGCCTACTTCTAAGCAATATCCTAAATCAAGGCCTAAAAATCTAAACAAACTAAATAAATGGAGCTAAACCTGCTAACTCTGTAGTGAAAGATAAAGCATACTCTATCAAAATAGCCATTCAGATTCCATAGGTAGCATCCATTTGATGGATAATTATTTTATTACAATAATTTGCATAGTTTTGCTTGTGCTGAGTGCATCATTGTATGAGGCCCTTTATTTACTGTATCCTCATTACAATTAATGCCTTCAGGCAGATTTGAAAACTGCAACCTAATTTCTTCATAAGGGTTACAACAGTGTGACCTGTAGCTACGTAGAGCAAAGACATTGTAAACAGCATTAATACAGATAATTCAAACAAAAGTAATTCCAGCGCTTCATAGATTAATAGACTCCAAGGCCAGAAGGGACCACTGTGATCATCTAGTCTGACCTCCAGTGTAATACAGGCCAGAGAACTTCCCCAGAATAATGCCTACAACAGAGCTTTAAAAAAAAATCCAATCTTGAATTTAAAATTGTCAGTGATGGAGAATCCATCATGACCCGTGGTAAGTTGTTCCAATGGTTAATTACCTTCACAAATTTACGCCTTATTTACAGTCTGAATTTGTCTTGCTTCAACTTCCAGCCATTGCATTGTGTTATACCTTTTTCTACTAGATTGAAGAGCCTGTTATTAATTATTTGTCCCCCATTCATGTACTTATAAGATCATAATCAAGTCACCTCTTAACCTTCTCTTTATTAAACTAAATATATTGAGCTCCTTGAATCTATCACTATAAGGCATGCTTTCTAATCCTTTAATCATACTCGTGACCTTCTCTGAACACTCTTCAATTTTCCAATATTCTTCTTGAATTGTGGACACCAGAACTGGACACAGTGCCAGGTACAAAGATAAAATAACCTCTCTACTCCAACTGGAGAGTCCCTTGTTTATGCATCCGTTAGCCTTTTTTCGCCACAGTGTTGTACTGGGAGTTCAGTAACAGTAGCTTCTGTAAGTTCCTGAGATCCCTCTACTGCAGAGACACCCTGGGCAGAACCCCTGCCTGCCACAAACAATGACAGTGTCTTTGTCTGGGATGTCACCTCCTCTCCTGTCCAGAGTGGAATATTTATCTCTGGGTATTTGTGAGTGTAAAGGTAATTTTAAAAAGGTCCAGATGTATCTGTACAAGATATGTCTGCAGAAAACTTGTATGATACATATGTCATATTTTTTAATAGAAATGGAGCACTGGCATGAGAATGTTACTGGAAGGGAATTCATATGCATTCAACCCTCTCATGCCAGTTGGAACCTATTGACAAGAGGTGATTAATGAAATGCTACATGACCAGGTGTGCCAGTTCAGAAAAAATGGTCAAACATGATGAGGAACTGGCTTTCCCTGCCTGCCACACAGTCACAACCTAAGAATTTTAAAAATAAGTATCCCATATCCAGCTGTGGTATGCAATTTACCTCTGAAACTCTAGCCTTCTTCCCTATTGCTTAATTTGTGACCTATGAGGAAAAAGCTGGGAAAGAGGATGCCTAGGGACACCCTATCACAGATGGGAGGACAGAAGATTATTATAAAGTCCTTACCAAGCTATCAGTAATATGTCCTGTCAGAGAAACAATATTCCCCCCAGAGTCCTCTGAAAATCTTCCAGTTCCACTTACATCTGAAGTAATAGGTCTCTATGGATCCATTCCACTTGCAGCTTATCCACACCATTCCAGCCCTGATTTCTCCACCAGGTCAATATAATTACTTCTCATTTATTTGCACTGCCTTTCCCCTTCTTTATGAAAAAGAAGGGAAGGCAACATTCCAAAGTAATGGACTAATCCATTCTGGGTGAAATGCTGGCCCCACTGAAATCAGTGGGGCCAGGATTTCCTCTTACAGGTTGTAAGAGTGATATTGCAGTGTTTCGGCTATTACTATATTCTACTGCACTTTTATTTAAGGGATTTGACCCAGACAAATAAAGTCCCCTATTCTCAGTCTTTTCTGAGTCTGGGCCTATTTCTTATGTTCCCAAAAGTCCTGAGCCTGAAAAAGAAAATGGAAAGCAAATGAGATGGAACAGCTGGTAGGGATGACAGAATGGACAAGGAACTGAAAGTGGGAGCTGGCAGGGAGAGGGATTTGGCAGAGCGAGTGAAGGGATGGTGCAAATGATGGAGGGAGAAGCAAGTAAAAGGAGTGGATAAGGGAAAAATGAGAAGGATGCTGGAGGCAAGTGAAGGAAGAAGCCAGGACATAGAAAGAAGTTAAAAAGGGGATGAACGTAAGAGAAGCTATGAAGGAACGTAAGTTTATTACCATCACTGATGAAGCGACTGGAAGAAAATATATTTAACTTGATTTCCATAAACTCATAGGACTGGAGCGGACCTTGAGAAGTCTTCTATTCCAGTCCCCTGCACTCAAGCATTATCTAGATCATCCCTGACAGGTGTTTGTCCAACTTGCTCTTAAAAATCTCCAATGATGGAGATTCCACAACCTCCCTAGGCAATTTATTCCAGTGCTTAACTACCCTGACAATTAGGAAATTTTTCCTAATGTCCACCCTAATCCACCTTTGCTCCAGTTTAAGCCCATTGCCTCTTCCAAGCCTCAGAAGTTAACAAGAACATTCCCCCTCCTCCCCGTAACAACCTTTTATGAACCTGAAAACTGTTATCATGTCCCCCCTCAGTCTTCTCTTCTCCAGACTAAACAAACCCAATTTTTTCAATCTTCCCTCAGAGGTCATGTTTTCTAGACCTTTAAGCATTTTTGTTAAATCTTTGGACTTTCTCCAATTTGTCCACATTTTTCCTGAAATGTGACACACAGAACTGGACACAATACTCCAGCTGAGGCCTTCTCAGTGTGGAGTAAAGCAGAAGAATTACTTATCGTGTTTTCCTTACAAAACTCCTCTAGTACATCCCAGAATGATGTTTGCTTTTTTTTGCAATAGTGTGACACTGTTGACTCATATTTAGCTTGTAATCCACTATGAGCCCCAGATCCCTTTCTGCAATACTCCTTCTTAGGCAGTCATTTCCCATTTGTATGTGTGCAGCTGATTGCTCCTTCCTGAGTGGAGTACTTTGCATTTGTCCTCATTGAATTTCATTCTATTTACTTCAGACCATTTCTCCAGTTTGTCCAGATCATTTTGAATTTTAATCCTATCCTTCAAAGCACTTGCAACCCTTTCCAGCTTGGTATCATCCACAAGCTTTATAAGTGTACTCTCTATGCTGTTATCTAAATCATTGATGAAGATACTGAACTGAACCAGACTCAGAACCTGCGGGAACCCACTCAATATGCCCTTCCAACTTGATTGTGAATCACTGATAACTATTCTCTGAGAACAGTTTTCCAACCAATTTTTGCACCCACCTGATAGTAGCTCTATCTAGGTTGTATTTCCCTAGTTTGTTTATGAGAAGGTCATGGGAGACAGTATCAAAAGCCTTACTAAAGTCAAGATGTACCACATCTACTGCTTCCCCCCATCCACAAGCCTTGTTATCCTGTCAAAGAAAACTATTAGGTTGGTTTGACATGATTTGTTCTTGACAAATCCTTGCTGTTTTCAATAGTTGTACAAAGTTAACAGTTGCCCACCCTTCAGTGCAGATCATCTTTTCAATACATAATCTCCATTTACAGTAAGATATTGATTACCCAAAAGAATACAAACTATGTAGATGAAAGGTGGGGTTTATTGTCCAAATCTCAGTATCTGCTATAGCAATAACAAATAAAAACAGTAACTAAAGGGAAAATATGTTTAAAAGGTACTGAAAAAGTAAAGTTTAACAGCAAGAGTTAACTTGAAATTGTTTTTAGATATTATGGCAATTTTCAAGACTTTAAATAATAAGTAATTATTGTTACTGTCATAATCAACAAGTGAACCATGTGGATATGAAAACTTAATGCAAAATTATGTATATAGTATATACATTAGTAGACTAGCTGAGTATGATGTTTAGTAAGGACCTGTGGTCTGATTTTTCAGAGGTGTTGAAATCTCTCGACACACATTCAATTAAACAAGAGTTTTAGGTACTCAGCACCTCTGAAAAAACAAGCCATCAGTTTATAGCAATTTCTGATAGTCACATTGTGCTACATCACAGAATACTTTACTGTACAAAGCAGTTTTTCTCTCCCTAATAAGCATAAGTTTTTAAATAATTCAGTTTAATCATTTTACAGTCACTGATTATTGCATATTTTCACCTAAACACACTCTTGGTAAATTATTTTACTATAGACTATCACTAACTCAGTGGTCACATGTCCTGGTATAACAACAGCTGTAACATAAAGTAGAGGGGTATGTATCAGGTATAGGTGAAATCTAAGAATACAGTATTCATAGCCTAATTAGAAGTAATAGAAATAGACAGCACTGGGTAGGAAAGGCATGTGAGAAGATGTGTTTGAAAAAGAATAGTAGAGATAAGAATTGGTGAAATATGATGATGGAGTTACAGAGCAGAGACCAGAGCTAAAACAAGAACCAGCAAAAAGCAGAGCAATGGATGGAAATGGTCTGGTGGGTTAGCTATTATCATTGGCAAGATAGTTGAAAAAATGTTGAAAGCTAAAAATGCTAGAAATCTATCATCACAAAATATTAAAAATATATTTGTGTGCACTCCTAATACAGTAAAATTCTCCATTAAAACTATTAAGCTTTCAACTAAATAATGTATTTGTCCTTAAAGAATCTAAGCCCCCAAATAACAGAATGTGCTATTTTAATATAATACAGTTATTTTTATATGGCACATTAAAATAACAGTGAATGTTGTTAGGTCTAAAAGGTAAACTATCTTGAACATGTCTCCATATTAAAGGCATTGCTTTGTGTGTGTGTGTGTGTTGGTCTTAAAAGGTTAACCAAAAAAAGGGATGGACAGTAATACTCAAATTTAAACAAACCAGTACTTGTGTGCTATCATAGAATGTGTATTTTTTTTTACTATTTATCTTGAAATAAATTATGAACCTTTATGAAGACATACACTATATAATAATAATACTTTGCATTTCTATAGTGCCTTCCATCTGAGAATCTTAAAGAACTATGGAAAAATGAATGAACTTTCATATGTTCCTGAAAGCAAAGTGTATCCCTATTAAACTCAGTCACAAAGGGTGCAATCCTGGCCTCCTTGAAGTTAACTGCAAAACTCCTATTTACTTCAATGGGGCCAGGATTTCACTGAAGAAGTTTAACTCTGGGATTTTCAGAAGAGCCTACAGTCCCTAATTCCTTTTGAAATTCTTTGGGATTTGGGCACCTAACTTCCTAAGACTTTTGTAAATCCCTGCTCATGTGGCTTGCCTGAGGTTATATTGGAGGTCCATGGCAGATCTTGGAAAAGAATGCAAAATGGAGCACCTGACTACCTGTGGTTTTACCACAAGACTATCTTTCCCATGTATAGCCATTTAAAAAAAAATGAGAACCTAAAATTAGACTTCTAAGACTGTAGGCTACATCAGTAAGCATGTTTTCATACATGCTAAGTGCTGAGCAGCTCCCATAGGCTTCTGTTTCTATTCACTCTGACTCTCTTCACTTTGTTGCCATCAGAACAAGAAGTAGAAAATTAACTTTTTTTCAGAAAAAAAATTGCTTAATGTTGCTCTTGATACATAGGAGAAGCATATTTAATCATCATAAAAGGACACTATTGAATCTGATAGTATAGGCTGTAACAGCTATACAGCTGTCTGTGAATTCAGTTTATTAATCTTAATTTAAAAAAAAAAACCACCCTTCCATACCCATCTGTCATTTCAGAGCAGCAAGTAGCCTGTTAACATCATCCACTAACTGTGCTTTTGCATTTCAACAATATTTTAACACCGTGGAAAGGATTTCATGCTGTGAGAAAATAAAAAGATGGTATTTGCAGCAAGACAGATTTGTAGGCATATATTTATTTATAATCTGAAAAACTAGGTGAATGCCTGCAAATAGTCAGTTGCCAAATGATGTATTAATACAAATGTATTAATCACCTAACCTTTCATGGTCTTGAAATAAAAGATTAGTTGTATGTGTCATCATCTCAACTTGAGAATGTGTATTACTGTTTTATAACCCTATCACATAGCTTTAACTCTTAATTTTAAACACAACTCATTAAAATGTTTGAAAGCAAAGAATATTTGGAATTTTGGATATGTTTTTTCAAAATATGTCCCTCTAGTTCAAAGAAATCATTTTAGGGAAATTCTACGACCTGTGTCATACAGGAGGTCAGATTAGATTATCACAGTGATCCTTTCTGGCCTTGGAATCTACGAATATTCATTGCTAACATATATGTTTAACTACTGTAAACATTGCTTAGTTACTTTCCACAGTAACGAATAGCATGATTTTATCCATTTCATAGTTCAGTCTTTATAAACATCTGTGTATTTCTTTCTTTCCCCCACTATTCTTTCTATGTTTGCTCTTAAGATCTGCATTTAGGGACTGAATTTATTTAAAAAATATTTTCCTTTCTGATAACCTCTTTGTGAATGGGCTAAGTCCCTATCCCAGATCATAAATCAGTGTCCAAACTCACCCTGTCCCAAGGGTTAGGTTTTACTGGTAATTCAAAGCAGCTGTGCAACATAAATCACATCATTTTCTTTCTGAAGTTTGGCTGGCATTTTTTTCACTGTCACCATCAGCACTAGTTATTGTGTTCAGAGGTCTTTAAATCCTTCTCATTGCAATCCCGATTGTAGCAATACTCCCTTATGCTGTGCAAATACTGGAGGATTGCACATCCTATATTAGCAATGCATATGAGAATTGTACTGAGCTCTGAAGGCTCCAAGCTTCTGTCAGAGAGATGGCATAGATTGAATAGTGCTCTACAGGACTATAGGAATTTTTAAAAACAGTGCAAAAATTATGGCATGTGGAACATTATGAGATGACGAAAGTGGCCTAGTGGGAACTTGACCCTTTGCTCCCAGAAATCCATGGGTGATTCACTAATATCCCACAAAGCACTGCAAAACCTCCCAAAAGGCACTGGACGGACACTGGAATACCTACCCATGATGCATTTACATTGTTGCAAGCGCTCCTTATATTACATCTTTTTTTCATTTCAATTTTGAGACCCTGTGATATGTTGAAAACCCTTTGTTCAAAGTAATGTAAAAAAAATTACATATACTTGGATGAAAATGCTATCTAAGTTTTAAGTGTTGTTTTTGTTCGCTATTTATTAAAACGTCATTTTGCACTAGTCCACACTGCTTGTTCTAAAGAAAAAGGAGTGATTGTAGACTATTTCTATAATAAAATAATAAAATGAAATATACTGTCAAATATACTGAATTCTCAGGGCCAGATCCTCAACTGGTGTAAATCAACATAGTTCCATTGATTTTTCAGGGGCCTTTATGTTAAGTTTAATAAAGTGTGGACTGCCACTTAAAATCCATTCCTGTGTCTATCCTCATTTGCCACCGTGTCCAGAACAATAAGCACCTTTTATTTAGGTGCCTAACTTTAGACCTTTATGTTTGAAGATGTTGGCCTTGTTTAATTAATTGTTATTTAAATGAGAATTTGCCGCCTTATTAGATGTCTCTTCAAGTTTTATTTTATTAAAATAGTCCTTAATTAAAACAGTTCATTCTCTCAAAAGAGTTGGGTCCTAAAACTTCATTGTTTTGTTGCGCTAAGGAGAGTTTCTCCACTCAGTAAGACCTCATCAGTTCTCATAACTTAGGTGTGGAGTTGATAATCTTCCTTTAACTATGAGTGAACCATACATTGAGAATGCCACAAGCAATTATTTAATCTTTGTAACTTGGGGCTGGTTCAGGACCACAGTGGTCTAATTAAAAAGTGCTTTACTATATCACTGATTTTTTTTATAGGAATGCACAGTCGTACTCTGCTTTTTGCATTAGTTTGAAGCAGCCCCTAGCTAAGCTTTATATGGAAACATTATAAACAAGGGAAGGAGGGTGAACAAGATCAGAAGACTGGAAGCAGAAAGTATAGAAATTTAGCTTGTTTGGGGAAAACAAAATGATGTGATATTTCTCCTGGAGAATTGGCTCAATACAGCCTGTCTAATTAGCTTCCATTATTATTTTTAAAAATAAATGGGATGTTTTGCAAAAGATGCCTGGTTGTCTGTATTTCTATACTGGAAATTGAACAAGTTTATTCATCCACATGCCAGGTAAGCCAAAGCAGGAGAATCACAAGTATACTGGATTTCCCTACCAAGGGCCTTGCCCCAGACTTGTTAGGGTTGCCTTTAGGACAACTCCAATAGTATGTCAGTCAAAAAACTCATTCAATCCTTTGCCTCTCAGTTAAAAATGCAAATAGATGTGCTTAACTAGTGTTTATATGATCGTGTTTATTGGGAAATAATACATACTGAGCAGGCGCAGGTTCAGAGCTAGTTGGGAAACTGGCTTTTTCTAGTGGAAAATTTTGACAAAAATAAAAAACTAATTTTTTTTTGGTAAAAAAACCAAATTATTTTGATTTGGAGATGCTGTTGGGGTGCCTCATGCTCCTATTCTGCTCTGTAGGCTGGGCTACCTTGTTTGACTACATCTCCCATGACGCACCATGATGTTCCCTTGCCATGAGACCTCAGAGGAGAGGTAGTCTGACTATTGAATCTGTAGAAAATAATGGGACAAAAGGAAACTGATCTGCAACTCCCATAAGACACAGCAACAGGATCAAAATAGCCGAATCAAAATATTTCAGTTGGGTTTTTCAGCATTTGATTTAGATGAAAAATCAGTTTTTCAAAAGAGAACAGACACTTCTCATGAAAAAAATATTTTTTGAAATCCCAATTTTCCATCAAAAACATATTTTCCACAGAAATTGTTTGACCAGTCCTACCCAAGTACCAACAACACTCCCCTTGTAAGCCAAAATACAAGTCCTTGGGAAATGCAATTTAGAGCACTCTGAAGTCTCAATTCTCCTCAGTGTGATGGGACAGTTGCTGTCTTCCAGGGGTATTAATCTAGGACAACTCCAGAGAACAAGGCACCTGAAAGATTTAAAAATCCTTATAAAGGACAGCTTTACAAGTTTTTCTTATTTGGACATTATCTGGTACAAGGTCTCATATAACATCACAGCACTGGATAAAGATCATTTTTCAAGGAAAAACACTTATTTCAAGAGATTTAAATTGAATATTTAGAAACAAAAAGGAGCCATGTACTAATGGCTTTCTTTTTTATAGGATTCTATCTCCACTTCTCAAACAAACACCACCACACCTGTTGACATTGCTAACTGTAAGAATGTAGCTATGAGGCTGGAAGAAGGCACTCTGTTGACTAAGAGTCACTTGTGTAAATGTAATTGTAAACTCTGAAATTTTCAAAAGCTCTTAAGGTAGTTAGGCAACCACATACCCTTGAATTTCAGTCAATGGGTGCTGGGTGCTGTCTTCCTTAGAGCTTGTCTCATTTGAAAGTTGTACTGCTTTAATTGTGCTGACATAGTTCAAGCGATACAATTGTCTAGTGTAGATGCAGTTATATCAGGTGCTTTATGGGAATGGGAAAAACTATACAGATATAAGTCACCTTTATACGAAGCCACAGAAGGACTTTTCCTTGTTATAACAATGTCAGTAAAAACACACATTCCTAATCAATATAATTGTACCAGTAAAACTTTTAAGTGTAGACCAGGGCCCAGGCTCCTTTGAAAACCCCAACCTAAGATATGCAATCACTCACAAAAGGAAAAAAAACTGACTGGAAAAATTTACTTATCCTTACTAAAGGTATACAATTATGAAACAAATAGGTGGTTTATTTAAGTACATATTTTATATTCTTGTAATGAAAACAAAAGATTCTTTAAAAAAATACGTTGTTTCATAGTTGTTGTTGTTTTTATATTGCCTGTTTAAAAAAACACCTTAAAATTGCTTTCTCTAAAGGCAAAATACTTTTTAAGCACATTTTCAGAAAAATTTTACTATGCATAGCATGAGTCCTATATGCATAGTTTCCATTACAGACAGGAATACTTCAGAAGGAGGATAATTAATATGGCTTCAATAAAAAAATGAATACTTACCTGTTGGAGTGAAATGGCTCAGAACACTTTTTTTTTTTTTTTTTTTATATCCCCCAAATACCGATTTATGTGATAAGTGGGAATGGTTTCAAAGCCTAGTCTCCAGTAGGTGCATAATTAATTATCTGATGATATATGTATCTGAATTTTTCACCTAACTAGTATACATTTTGTAATGGGGTCATAACATTTGCATTTTCTTTTTGTGAGTGAGAAAGAAGGAAAATAATAAACACACATTACTATGTTCAGATACTAAGCATATTGTTAAGAGGCACATCTGCAGGCCAGACTTTCAGATCAAAAGTATTCCGTAAGGGTGAAATTCACCCATGTGTAGAGGGCTAGCAGCACTTTGGACCCATTTAGTACTGATTCCACTCACTTCTGGGAGCATTGGATAGGGTCCTAATAGCCCAATCATAGATTGGCTTTGTGCTGACCCTCTGCACAGAATGGATTTCATTCTCTGGGAGAGTGTGTGCCTTAAGGTCAGTACTGCATATTGGTCAGTCCTCCCCATCATACGGCATGTTCCTTTACGAGTTTAGGGTGGTCTGAGGAGACCTGGGGAGACGGGAAAGGGGTCTCAGAAGAAGTATCATTCAGAAAGAATTTTGTTATGGTATCTTTAAGGACCTGGAGCCTTGCAGAGTGTTGGGCTGGGCTCCCCTCTCACACAGCAGATAAGGAATTACTTGAGAGAAGTGGCCAGCATAGATACTGCCTGCCTCCTTCATAGCAGGCAGATCAGGGACACTGCTGGGAGTAAGAAGGCTCATGCAGGATTCTGAGTTAGCAGGGATAAGACAGCAGCAGGAGAAGCCTGCTTACTTAACCCTCCAAGCTCGGGGGGGTGGAAGGATTGACTGAGAAAAGGGCCAGCTGCCTGAGTCTCTACAGCTGGCCTAAGGTACAATTCCAATTCCAATTCCAAAGAGCAGAGCTAGTAGGCTGCTGCCTTAAGGAGGGGGTCAGAAGGACTGTCTGAAGTACAACCCAGCTCCAGGAGGAGGGCTGGGACCTCCTGAAGAGGGGAGGAAACTGACCAGGACACTCATGTGGACCCAGAGTGCATATGAACTTGAATGGCTAAATGAATGAATTACCTTCAAGAGAATGAGTGAATATACCACTCCCCAAAGAGGGGTTGAACTCATCTAGTCTGGGTAATTGTCTGTAAAAACCCCAAGGGGCACTAAATGCAATGTGCCTGTCTGGCCATAACAGGCCACAAAGGGGTACACTGGAGAGGCACATCCTAAGACAGAGGGGTTCTTTATTGCTATTAATCATAATAATAATTAATAATTAATAAAATTGTCATGTTTAATATGATAGTGCCTAGGGCCAAGCATGATCAGGCCTCAGTGTGCTAGACACTCTACAATCACACAGAGTAGTAGCCAGTCCCTCCCCTACAGAGCTTACAGTCTAAAGATTATGGATCCCTCACTGAAAGACTTGACATGGAATTCTGGCCTGTAGACGTGCATCCTCTATATTTAGCAACAGGGATCCACATTCTCATTTAAACTAGGACTTAATGCAGGGTACTCCTATGGCCTGTGTTGCACATGAGGTCAGACTAGATGACCAAAATGGTCCATTCTGCCCTTAGAATCTAGGAATCGAAGGCCCCTTTTCACTGTATTGGTGATGTAAAGGGGCGTTAGGGTGGACAGAAATATGATTTACATCCCCTTTAAGGCTGTTTTACACTGCCAGCGTGGTGTAAAGGGGCCTTTGTGTAAAAATGAGTGCATTTCCAGATCTGGAAATAATTAAGGACTAAATGCATTCTTGGTGGGGTTTCACTAGAATGAATGTCTGAAAATAATGGCCTAAATTAGATTAGATGCAGGAAGCTAGCAATGGGAGTAAAAAGCATTCCTTGGAAGGAGAGAAGTGATGTAATGAAGAGGAGTTTGGTGCAGAAGGGGGTCCAAAGAACAGGAATCAACCAAAGTATTGTGTGTAAGGACAATTAATGAAGGGATGCAAACGTGTTTGACTTTTAGTTGTGTGCAGTAGTTAATAATATATTTAGTTCTGGTGGATAAAAGGAAAATCTATATTATGCCAGATGAGGCAGTTCTTTTCTTCAGAAATGTAGTAAAATAACAGGTACTTCTAGGGTGCATTAGCAAATAGGACTTTCACCTATTGGAGCAATAAACATGCAATCATTCACTTATTCAGTACACAAATTTGATTTTGGTGTGCTCCATCATACTGATTCTGTGTCGCAATTTTTCCCTTCTCCTGCACTAAGCAAATTAATCTAAATGTCAGAGACCAGTGGTGTTGTGCAGATACTAGGTTACATGGGCATATATTATCTTTCTGTTCTCTGTTTTGTGACCCAAAGAAACAGGCATGTTTTGTTATGGGCTCTGATAGCTTTCCTCATTTTGAGGCCCTGTCAGGAACATCTGCCTAATGTCTTTCTAAGTTTCTACTGTACTCAGAGTTCAAATATGTTTGTTACTTTGAACCATAGTCACTTAAAATGATTTGAACGTATACAACCAGTATCTTGCTGTCTTGGTAACCTTATACAGCACTATGCAGAGGAACCAGGAATTTTTCTCGTTAGACAGTAAATCAAAAACAGTGGTAGGATGTTGAACTGAATTAAAGTATATGCATGAGGAAGTTTAATGCAATGGCAATATGTTTGGATTAAGACTACAATAGGCCCAAACCCACCAAGTCTTTTCCTTTACTCCCAGTCAGCCAGCAGTGAGTGCAGTACTGTATGCCAGGTAAGTTGTAGCCAAGATCTAGAACCAGCATTAACTTAGAATCTGTGGCCATATACATTCCTTGTGAGGAAAGGGGTTTATGCAGGGCATAGTGTGGTGTACCTATGGAACCAACTATGCAATGGGAAAGGAGGGATCAGAGGTAAAGCATGGAGGTGCTGATCCTTTTATGGGACTGGACATTACTATCCTCAGGATCCACAAGGTTGGTAGATGGCACTCCTTCTTCATGTTTCCATAGACAGCTCCCTCTCAGAAAGAAATTGCAATTCTCCCTAGACAGAGTAGCAGGAAGCTCCATATATTGAAACCCATCCCATTGTCCAACCCATTGTTGTCCTCTACTCCTCTCTCTGTCTTACTGTCGAGCTGTTAAGCAATCATAGGAATTATTCCTCTACATTTTCTAAACTCCAGCCCTTCCTCCTGCCAAACCCTTGTCTATAACTTTTTAATTTCCCACCTAGATTATTATAGGCCTTTCCTGCTCCCCGTCAGCCTGCTTAAAATGTTACAACCAAACTCTCTGTTCTCATTCTAGTGCTCTGACTATATTCACCCCCATCTAATACAAGCACACTTCTCTTTTAGTACTTCATTGACATCTCATTTCCTTCCGTACCATATTCAAGTGCCTCATCTCTGCCTTCAAGAATATACAGAGGTTCTTTGTCGAGTATATGTCCCTTTGGGTGCTCCAAAATAGGATGCATGCAAGCCAATGAGCTCTCCAGATAATACAAAGCAGTGTCTGGGTATTCAAACTCCTCATCTCTGCTTTCAGGAATATACAGAAGTTCTAAAATCATCTCTTTAAACCACAGAAAGTTGCAAGGAAAAGGAAATAGTAGAATAAAGTTTTGCAACACTCTATAATTATTTGAATTTGATATTTGGGGGAGGGAGGGAAGTTCTATTCACCAGGCATATGAATAGGCTGTAGATTAATAATAATAATAATAATAATAATAATGACAATTGATATTTACATAGCAATTATGAATCTCTAAAAAGATTGGTTGCCTCTCGTATTGCCCCGTGCTGGCTAGGGGTAATTCTGTGGCTCCCTGCCTCAGTTTTCTCTTTTGCTCAGAGCCCATTAAAAATCCACACTGCCCAGATATTAAAAATATTCCCTCTCTGGGAGTCTAGTTTATTAAGTTCTGCACAAAGTCTTTCAAAATAGAACTCAAACCTACAAAGCCTTCATCCTGGTTTCAGCTGGGCCTAGACCCTCCCTTTTAAAGTTCTGTCCTCTCTTTAAAGTTCCGTTTTCACACCAGCTGCAATCTGGGCACAGATCCTTCTCCCTGAGGGTTTGTCTTCCTGGCCTCTCAGCACTTCTTGTCTGCAGTTTGGCCTTCTCTATCTTCTCCAAAAGCCTTCTGACTCGGGCTTCTTATTCCGAGCAGTGCCTAAAAATCTCTGCCAACACCCACCCACAACACCTCTTTCCAGGCCTCTTCCTTATCTACGGAACGTCTGATTGGGTCACCTGACCGTCATTCTCTCCACCTGGGAAGGGGTTAAGCTTGTCAAAGGTGGACTGAGGTCTATCAACCCCAAACAGGTTTCACTATGTGAAAGAACCCTGTAGGCCAACCAACCCTCTGAACATAGCTTGGATTAGATTTTACATTGTTATGTTGTTTGTTTTGTTTGTTAATTAAATCAAACATCAGAGAGGGTGTGGTGTCGATGCTACACAGGAAGTGTAGATGATGTCTTTGAAATGGGAAACTAACCTGCTGACAAAGGGCCTGATCAAGCATCCATTGCATTAAATAAGCCTTTACATTGACTTTAATGGCCAGTGAGTCAGGTTCAAAGGCAGTGATTATTTATTTAGATTTAAATAACAATAAAAATGCCCATACACATAGTTCTAGGCACTATAATAATTAGAATTATAGTAAAAATGTTTGGCAAAGCAGCATCAAAAAAATTACATACAGATAATGAATTAATTCAGCCAACCAATAAATCAAAGTAACAAAATAGCTTGTTTAACCCTCCCAGGAACACACCCGCAACCTTCCCCCAAATCCCTGTCAAACAAATGGCTTTTGCAGCATGTCCAGAAGGTCGTGAAGTTTATGCTATTTCAGGAGCAAGTTCAAAGATTGTCTATAACATGCTGAATTATTTATGTAGATGGGGACGTGGAGGGGAGAAGAGACGTGAATGGGAGGAAAGAGGCAAGAGACAATATTATGGGTAAAACCACATTTTATAACAGCATGCTATAAACCAGGTTTTTAATTTAGAAAAATAGTAGAATTCAGTTAAGGTGTTTCTAATTTTATAAGAGGTAACAAAAGGATGTTACTTCAATTCCCCGTGATGACAGAAAAATACTAGTTTTCATTTTGAGATTCATGTAATTTATTGCTGATACTAACTTCAAAATCTTACTCACCAACTGTCTGTGTGCCATAAATGTTTTATTTCTTTTTTGGACTACATTTGCTTTGATTACAGAAGCACCAGTATTTTAATGTCATGTTGTATTTATAGGTTGACATTTGATAAACAGTATATTTAATCTTTTTGGTCTTATAGTGCTCTGCAGTGAAAGTTTACCAATTATGTGATGTATCAGTATATGCAATACCATTTGATTATGTAAGCCAAATATCTATTTTTTCCAAGCAGTTTTGTGTGAATGTGTTTAACTTAAATGTACAGGAAAGAGAGCGATTGCTTATATGTTCATTGAGATGTGCTGTATTTAGGTGCCATGTAACCTTATCAAGCAGCTCTACCGATACATCAGAGTGCACACCATCCATTGGAGTGTGTTTCTGTGTTTGCTGCCAGTCTGGCCAAATCATGCGATAATTTTATGATGGGAAAGAATATCCATTAGGCATTAGGTTGAGACCATCAAACATCTAAATTGAGCCATGTTTTCACCCAGGTTAAAGTTGAAAAGGTAGTTTAGGAACCAACAATACAGAATAACACACTAAAACCATTAGTGTAATATTATGCTGTTAGGATATTCCATAGAATCAGCTAAATAACACCAATTTTGAAAAATGAAACAAAGATATTTCTGCATACAGCACATACAGGATGGACTGCAGTGTTGCTAGCCATATACAATTTAAAATTCTGTGCAATGATATTAATATTAAGGACTAGATTTAACCTGTGGAATCAGTTAGAACCTGTGACCTAGAGATGAAATTTTCTTCTCACTACCATATCAAGATTTGTGTGGAGCATATGGGGGTAAATCAGTGCAGTGTTTGACCCAAAGCCAGTAGCATTATCTTCTGATGGCTTTCCAGGGGCTACATGAAATGAATTGATGGCTTCGGTCTAATTCACAGTGGCGAGAGAGGTGTCCACATCATGAAAAAAGCATCCCAATAGGCACTTATTCACAGTGTTCAGCACAGAGAAATAAATGAGTGGACATAAATTTTTCCTTCCAACTACTGGAGTAATGGGTCCTCTCTAAAGCAGGACTGAGTCTATAGCATATGGAACATTGACATTTAAGAACAAGGCAAATGTTATAAACTAAATAGAACATTGGTAGTGCAATATGAAGAAACTGAATCTGTCATTCCCTATGCTGTGCCTGTTGAGTGCATTAATATAGAACTTGAGCTTCCAGCGCTGTCAGTGTTTAAATGAATAATTGAATTTGTAATAATTTTTTATAGATAACTGAAATACATTTTTGAGCTAGACATAGGCAGTGCCAAAGTGAAGACGTGTGAGATTTCTCAGCTCTCCAATAGTTTCTTCTCCTCCAAACCTGTCACTGTTCATAAGCTTCACAGTGCATTAATATTGCTTATTCAATCAATTTTATGCAAAACAATAACCAAGACCATTCACAACAGCAAATTATTTCCTGGAATGTTTGGATCAATAAGGTTGATAGGCTTTGACAAAATGTTGTTCATAAGACAGGTAAATGGAAAATAAAAACCAAAATCATTATCAAGCAGCTATTTTCACTACAGTATAAAATAAATCCCATGTTTAAACTACCTGCCATGAACTGGCTGGCACAAGTTAAGTAGAATTAGAAATAATTTATTCACGGGGTAAAGATCATGCCTGATACGGGAAAATCTAAAGAAAGGGCCAGGAAACTTCATGAGTGTCTTTAGAATCACTTTATCAGGAGATGGAGGCAGAGTTTACCCTTGTAAAGACAGGAAAAGGAAATGGCTCTCTTAATTCACAGATGTCCCACAATCCACAGCAGAAACCCACAGTGACATCCATGAAGGTCTGAGGCCTTTTCACAAAAGCTCATTGACTAAGTTAATTCCTGGACCCACTTCACCAATGGCAGTAGTGCTTCAGATGTCTTCCTAGCCGCTATGTACAGCTCCCTTCAGTAAGGAATTACATATGAAGGGATGAAAACGTCAGGCATTGTGTTATGGTCATGGTAAATTCTCATGGATATGGAGGATCAGGATGGCATAGAGAATGATAATGCTCTAACTCTGCCACTTTCAACCACCACGTGTGCCACAAAGCTCCAAACACAAGTAGATCAGGGGGATTCTGGAGACTTGAAGGAATGGAGTATGATACCACTTATGATCAGTCCCTCTGTATATGAACCAAAATCCAGACACTTCCATTGGTCTTCATCCCATCTGCTGAGGGTTAAAAAGGAAGGGATGACCTAGCTCTAGGAAAGTACTTCCCTTTTTTCTATTATGTTCTGCTTTGGTGATCCTTCTAACATGCAGACTTTGGGTTCCACTCTAGTCATTGGTTTATTCATTTCTAATAATAGGAAAGCTATTCATGTTTCACTTTTAAATGCCCAGTAACTAAAAGGCTATCTTTCGGATGTGGTGAGGAGAATTGGAATCTGAAGTCAGTTGACTCCTGCATTAGATGTAACCTTATCTGCAAAGTCTGTGTTTTCTTCACTTCTTTGTTCCTTTAGGATTGCTGTGGTGTTGAACCTGTCAAGGCACTGTAATCTTGTAAATCCCGGAAGCTCATACGGGTTCCATGTTGTTCTTGCATAAAGCTCTTTCTGTTGAGTTCTTCTGATGTCTTGCAAGACAATGCTAAGGCAGTGAAGCATATAACTGAACATTTCTCAAAACCCAGGCTTTAGTTCTATTTCATACTCTAGATGTTACTCCATCTACCTTTGGGAGTCCTATGCAGATAATCTGATTTGAAAATTATTGCAGACTTAAAGAATTCCCTTTTATAATAGGCATTCTGCAGAATGGAGTGGGGGAGAAGGGAATGCAATTTAATGACCAATACCTTATTTATTATACATGAAAACTTTAATTTAAAAGACAAATGTACTATGTGATAAAAGAACTGTGATAGATCAGTGGTTGCCATTCATTGGATTTTTTTTCCCTGTCCAAATGCAGATAATAATTATCTAGTTAACTAGTAAACTACTCAGAAGGAGATTTTCAAAAGCACACGAGGCACTGACGCACCTAAATTCCATAGGGTCTTAATGGGAGTTAGGATCCTAACCACACTGTCCACCTTTGAAACTCTTTCCCTCATAGTTCAAAATTACTGCTGCTTTTTATTAGGTTCAACATCCAAATATGAGAGATAGATAGATGCTAAATTTAAATGGAAGGGCATTGACATTTGGGAGACATGTTTCATATTGTTCGGTAAATTTTATTTTCTCTCTTCTTTTTTCTTTCCATTCCAGTGGCTAATTGCTAATAAGCAACAATTTTATCCTTTAGTTCCTGATATTTTAAATGGGCACATTTAATTCAGACACACAAACACCTAAATGCATTCACGTATGTTGGAACTGTGTGCAGTGCCTGTGTATGCCTGTGCAACTGTGACATAGATAAAACAACCTGACTACTTCTTATTTAGTATGAGAAATGCACTGAAGTTTAACAGTCTTAGTTATAAAGAATTTAAAATTATTAAAAATCCTAAAGGATGTCAAACCACAGATCAGGTATATAAAATGTGTCACCTAATGCAGATTAAGCAAATCTAGTGTCCAGTCTGGCACACCTTGAACTCTGTGTGAGTTTAGCTGTTCATTTCAATGGGTGCAGCTTTAAACCCATATTTTACAGTTTATTCAAAGTGAGAAGGACTTTTTGACTTTCAAGTATTCAGATAGTTGGCCTAAGCAAAATCATTTAATTGCCTTTGCTTTGTTTTAAAATCTTTGAACAGGTGATAGGCAGGTGCAGTTTGTGGTCAGAGACAGTGGTATCAAAGTGTCTCTTTTTTTTTTTTTAGCAGCTATGACCTATAGAGTCCACCCTGACCCGTCATTCCACAAATCACAAGACTGTATCTGCTCTGCAATGTTGCACAAGAGGATTGTGATAGATGAACTCAGTGCATAACAGATATTGTTTTAGTGCATCAGTCCTGATTTCCTGTTAAAGGTGATTGATTGAGTCTCATTCAAGATTCTGTCCACAACAGATATTAAACAAACTCACCCAGACTCGATCCATCACTCTTATCAAAAAATCGCCGCATTTGGCACAAAAAATGCAAAAACACTATCTGCTTTGCACTATGTTCATCCATTCTCATTATTATTTTTTCAATAGCATCAGAAAAATTTAGGTGGTTTTTGTAAAACTCTTGCTCAACATTTTAGTGGATTTCTTGAAGATGGTCAGCAGCCCTGGTTAGAGAGATGATTTTCCTGACATGAAAAATTTATTGCTTTTTAAAAAAATCATTTGATTATAAAAGAGACACAAGTAGAAGTATCATATTTTAGAGGATCAGTTGACAGCAAGAAAGGACACTTATCTGTAAAAGCTGACCCTGATGGTTTCAGCGATCATATGTATTGACTTACACCAGTATCAACATTTCTTCTGTGAAGACTAGATTACAGTATCTGCCTTCTCTAAATAATTACAGTGTATTCTGTTGATATTTCCCTTACCCTAATTAATAACCGTTTGTTCCTATGAGTGTAATCAAGCCACGATCAGTGAGCTTTCATCTGCAGCAGGAAAGCTGTGGATGCATTGTGCCTAAGGTACAAAGTAAGTATGTTGAGGGACTCTATGTGCTCTACATGTGGTAGAACTGGGCTTCATGTAGCTCAGTGTGATTGCAGCTTAGGGGCATGCTGGAATTCAGGTGAGGGTGTTTTTGCTGGTTTGACTTGCATGAAATCCATTAGCCACAAACTCTGTGCCCAAGGGCTGGAATAACAGCTAAATAACAGTCTGTAGAGTTTCCCTGGGCCCTGTCTGTTGATTGGAGATTAGATTTCCACCACCACTACCATCAGGTCCCTGCATAATTATCTCTAAAAAGCCTACTTATTTGGCATCCTCATGAGTGAAGGAATCTGCCAGATTGGTCCAAATGGAGAATGAAGAATGTTATCTGATTTAAAGAAGACTTTATTTTAACTTAAAGTATTATTCAAATATACATCTCAGTTTCATAATTTTAAAGGAGGCTATATCATTTAACATAGTTATTATAGGTGGTACTGGTAGGGCTGCCATTGTAAGACCATTTTTTCAGGTGCTTATAACTTGAACCAAATTTAACTGTCTAGATTGAAATTTTCTATGCTGCGTGTCTGCCTCAGGCTTTTTTAAATTTCAGCAAAAATGGTTCAGCTGTTTCTAAATACAGGACTGGGGGAAATGGGTTGTGTTTCTGATGTTAAAACAAATTCTTACAACCGTTTCATTGAAAGATTGTAGTATCTCTGTGCCTTGGAAGAAGAGCTTGAAATATGGTGTGGAGATCATTTTTCTGCCAGGAATATTCCTTTCTCTATTCTCATGAAAAGCTGCCCAAATTCGGCCAAGCCATAAGCCTTTGAAAAATGGCAGTTTGCACATGCTCACTTAGAGGCTTGTCATTGAAACTCACTAGCAAAGTTTGTGTTTCATCCCCCTCTACTGCTAGTCCACATAGAGAATGACAACCTACTACTGCTATCAATTACTATTAATTCATGTAGCAGACGTTCTTGGATTGGTCTAAATCAGGGGTTCTCAAACTGGGGGTCATGGCGCTCTGAGGTTATTATGGGTGTGTGTGTCAAGAGCTGTGAGCCCCTACGCTTGCCAGTAAGGGTGACATGGCTTGGGGGGGTCATTACTTTTGCGGGAGGGTCATCACAGCCTAAAATATTTTCAAAGGGGGTCCCAGCAAAAAATGTATGAGAACCCCTGTAAAGGTTCCAGCTCTGCTGATGACCGATGTGGATGTCAGTATGTTTCCATGTGATGTAATTTGTTTTCTCAGACAGCTTTTTTAGCCTAAGGAATTACACACGCAGTTAATGGGAAAAAATGTTACGATCAAGCACTCAAAACTTAGGAAATGCCAGAATATAGATTTCCCATGCAGCCTTGAATCTCCGTAGCATTCCATGCTACATAGACACCAACTTATGTCTCTACTCTACAGGCTGCAAGGGGGTAGTGTAGGGCTGCACACAGTAGACCTGTTCTGTTCTAGCACTGGAGGAATTCTCCCCGTGGCTGATTGCATAATCTTTATGGCAATTTTACACCACAAATATGGCACAGGGGAGCTAGGGAGGAGACAGAATTTGCCCCATGAATATTAGTCCAAATTTACCTCTTCTGGAGGTTTGTCCTTGTTGGTAACTCAAAGAACAGCACCACATATATTTGAGTCTTATCAAAGCCTGGCTGTTTTAGCATCTTCCTTTAAGGCCCACCTCTTCCTTTTGAAAAAGGGACCTCCAATTCCTGTCGTATCCTTTTTCTAATTAACAAGACTGAACGTGGCAGTATAATGCAAAAGTAAGTACCTTGCATCTTTATACAGGTTTCAGTCTCTTGACCTCACGATGGCTCAATAAAAGAGAGCCCTACATCCCTATCTAGGGTCTTACAGCCCTCCAACTTGTTACAATTTTGATTAGAGGGATTATATAATAGTGCCAAATACTACAACTTCTAGTAGCTCAGACAAGAAGCACTCTAGTGTTTCTTCTGTTTATATCCAAGAAAGCATCTGCAACCAACTTTAATAGCTTTGGCGCATGCAAAGGGAATGCCTTCAAATAAATGTAAATTGCAAGCTTGGGCAACTAAAATGTTTTTAATTGTTTATTGGCAGCCATTCAACCCAATTTTTACACTCTGATTATAGTGTGTATCTACTTTGGTCTGCGAATGTTAATAATACATGGCGTTCTCCATAGGGGGAAAAATACCTCTTAGTGTCTATGACATCATACATAAGAAATAAAAAAAATATTTGTATGATTTCACACTCATAAATTACAAGATTGATCCACTAGGCAAGCAGTTACTCTCTTCTGATTTTTTCTTTATTTTAATACTAAAAATGAAAAGCTTGATTCTCCACTCTGTCTGAACAGAAAAGGGACCTAATTGTGATTCCTGGATTGCAGCTCTCTCAGGGACTTTAAGCAAGTGAAGAATCACTACCCATGCCCCACCCTCAAAATGCCCCAACATGCTCCATCCCCTTAAGCTGGAGCCAATAGGAAAGCTGGCACAGGAGGTGGCAGAGCAGAACTACCTCCATGAATAGAGAGCATCCCTGCACAGGTAGAATTCCCCACTGACCAGCTCTGGCCATTTTAATACCACTGTGCATCACGTATGGACCAGAAACTCCAACATAAAATCTTTAGAGTAAATACACATTTTGGGGCTCATAATGTTTATCATGTTTCCACACTTTTCTGCCTCTCATCCTCTTCATCCTTCTCCAGCAACATGCAGAACATAGGAAATGTCCTTACTAAAATAAGACCAGTAGTATGTCTTATCTGGCATCTTTTTTCCAAGAATGGCCAGTAGTAGAGGAAGGTGCAGGAAACCTCATAATTGACACTTGTGGAATAACTCATTCAAAGGAAGGTGTTTTTATTTATTTGTTTGTTTTTAAACTAACCTGAAGCAGTTAGTGGTTGTTTCCCCTCTCTCTACATTTCATTTAGTGACAGTGCACAGCTTTCACTTATAAGAACTACCAGTAGGTAAAAGAATATTCAGAATTTCACTTACTACAAGCTATACTGGTTTTGTGTTTATCTTCTTGATCTAGCATGGAATATAAATAGCAATTAGATAATGTGTTGACAGACACTTATTTAGAAAGATATGAATTCCAGTGTTTTATTGAAAGGAATTGTCATAAAACTTGCCCTCAAATGCAAGGTTGACTAGGTGGCTGATATTTCCTGTAATGAAAAATACCACAAGTTTCTGATCTTTAGGCATATTAATTTGACGCTTTGAAGAGTTACATTGAGAATGTCTTAATTACAGATAAATTTGCATTCATTTACCAGTTCTCCTGGCTAGATTATGCTGACAGCTATACTGGCACAAATTCAGAGTAACTCCATTGTCTACCATCAAGTTTCTCTGGATTTACATAAGTATCCCTGAAAACAGAGTTTGACCCTACAAATACATCAGGGCTTGAAAAATTCAACTATAGTGAAAACAATTTTTCTGTATCACTGACCCAGTTCCTAGTAACAGCAAGGGGGTGAAATATGTATTGTAAAGTTTCTTTTTTAACCTCATTGGGGTCTTTTTCAGTTGGTGAGTAATTTTTTTCCCTGCTAAATGCTATCCATGTTAAAGATATTCTTTGCACTATTGCAGGGTTGTCATTATGATTTGTGAAAGCTGTGCTGAGGTGTTCAAAGTGACTGACTGGTTCTAGCATTTGATTATCTAATATAATATTTATGGAGTCATCTATTCTGTTGGAGTACATAATTTTGGTCTTTGCTTTACTGGAGACCCTGCCTGGTGCTTCTTTTTAAATCCATATCTTCCTACATCCCCCCCTTGTATTCACTGACTTCTTGTCGATGTCTAACCATGGGCGGAGTTTGAGGGTGGAATGGGGGGACATTGCCCTCCCAAACTTATGATTTTTTTTAGGACTTACTTATCTTTTGGCAGAGCCTGCGGCTGACTCGGGTGGGCCTGGTGGAAAAACAAGGTCTTCCAGCTTCCAGTCACATGAAAGTGACTGGCCGAGAAATTAAGCTGCCCGACTCTCCAGTTGCCAAGGTAGTGTTGGGCAGCTTATTCTCGGCTGGTTGCTTCATGAACTTCCTGCTTCTGGCCACATGACCGGAAACAGGAAAGTGTTATCCAAAGGACAGTGTCATTCCACAAGTTGAATTTAGACTATGTTTCTATGGATTATATGCTCCAATCACTTCCACCAAATGATTCTCTTTGTACAGTCTTCAGAGCTGGATAGAAGTATAGTACTAACAAAATTGTGTGACTGTAATCAGTTAGTATTGAAATGTCAGAGTTCCTGCACATCTTCTCTACATCTTCTAATTAATATAAATTGAGTTTGTATCATAGAAATCTTTCCAAAGTTTAACAAAGTCTTTAGAATTTTTCCTCTAAAACTTTAATCAATAATAAATTAAACGCAAAGTAGTAAAATATCAAACAGTCACATCCAACTGTATTTGTGGTAGAGGTAGGGTCACTATAAAATATGTTGACTACAACATCTACATTGGACTAGTGAGATTTGTTTTTATTTATAAACTCTTCAGTATAATATTTAGCTTTCCTGTTCTGATATAACCTTTAGAAGCTAAACAGAACTTCTGAGATTACATATAATAGTACCATTTGGTGACTACCCAGAATGTTATATTTGGTTTATAGTATGTAGTTGAATTTGATACCACACTTTTTCACTACCGAAAGAAACATTATTTTTGGGCCTGATCTTCTCTAACTTGCACAGGTGTAAATCTGGAGTATCTCAATCAAAATTAATTGCATTTTACCAGTGTAAAATTGGTGTACAAGAGAGTGGATTCAGAGGTGCTGAGTCTTTTAGACAGAATCTAGAGAGAGTGCAAAAAGATAGACTTCTGTGCCGGATCCACCCAATAGATGGCTGCAGTAACTTTTTTTTTTTTAAATCACTCCTTCAATGTCTAGCAGGAAAATCACAGTTTCTTGCTAAGTGAGTCTGAATTTTAGCTCTATTTTGAATTCAGTGAATACCATTCTAGCAACCTCAGAGTTGCTGAGAAAATACATAAGTAGTTTTTTGGCAGTCTTATCACTGTGGGCTTGATCCTGCAAGGTGCTGAACATTCTTGCCTCAGTCAGCAAAGTACTTAAGCACAATTAATTTTTAAGCATGTGTATAAATGCTTTCCTGGATCTCCAAACAACTGTGCTTAGCTCTTAATAGGACTGAACCCAGTAAAGGAAGAGTGCATGGAAAAATAACTGTTTGGAGGTGTATAACAACAATAGCTGCTAAATGTGTTAGTTTAGATTTGCAGTGTTGTTGTAGCTGTGTTGGTCCCAGCATATTAGAGATAAGGTGGTTGAGATAATATCTTTTATTGGGCCAACTTCTCTTGGTGAAAGAGAGAAGATTTCAAGCTTACACAGAGCTCTTCTTCTATGGAAGAGTGAAAGCTTGTCTCTTTCCAGCAACAGAAGTTGGTCTATTAAAAGATATTACCTCACCTACCCTGTCTCTCTTACTTTAGATTTGACACACACAGCTCTGTTATCCAGATATTGGATTTTTATATTCCAAAGATGGAGGCTGAGTTTGGAAGGACATGAGATTGCAAGAATGCAACAATTGCTTGAAGCAAATATTTAAATAAATAAAAATCACACCCACTCCAAAGTTGGAAAAAAATTAAGGTTTATCAGTGGAAAATTTGGTTCTGATCTGACACAACATGATGAGCCAGAGTTACTAATGCTGGTGAAAATTATACCTCCCTGTGGTCAGGGTGGTTCTCTGAGCTCTGGGGCAGGGAAATTCACCTTAGGGTTGGACAGGCATCTACACTTCACAGCCAGTGCTCCACAGAACTACCAAAAGCCAAGGGTGTTGAGGTGATGAGTTGAATTAGCACATCCTCCAGCAAACATGGGCAATTGTTGTGGTTCTGCTAGCCCCCATTTACACCCTCGCCTCAGTCTGTGCATGCTTTTCTCTGTAGCCTCTTCCTCCTTTTATGGCAGCATAGATCTGCCAATGATTCTAGCAGCTTAGTTACCTGAGTTACTCACAGTGGGTAGGAAATTCAGGAGGCAAAACAGCTGGACAATAATTGGAAAGACAGTAGAAAAAAATGAAGCACAACACTGAGGGGGCACCTCTTAATAAAAGGATACATGGTCTTCTGTAGCATTAGGAGATTATGCTCCATAACAAATCTTCAGAGAACTGTTTTATAATTTGAGCCTAACTGATATCAACATTCAATGTCATATAATTAAAATGGTCTGATTTAATGTTGCCAAGTATCTTTTTGTTTGCAGATGATGTAGTGAGTCGAGCTGTGCGAATAACTGATTTACCAAATTATTAACTGATTCTTCATTTGCTGGCCAAAATGAAAAATGAAAAAAGTGTTCATTTCAGGACAACTTGAAACAAATTTTTTTTCAGCAAACAAAATTTGAAAAATAAAATGTTTCAATCAAATGGAATGTTTTGTTTGGTCTGAATGAAACATTTAGTTTTGTTTTGATTTTTTTAACCTATTTTAAAAAATAAATTTGAAGTAAAATTCAAACAAAATCAAAATGTTTCATTCTGATATCTCAAAAAAAATGATTTTATGTTTTTCTTTTTCAGCTGAAACAGTTAGATGAATTCAACACAAATTTGTGAAATATTTTGGTTGACCGAAAGCTGCATTTTTCAGGGGAGGGTTCTGACCAAAATGTTGTTGCCTGGTCTATTCATGCATACCATTTGGCATGTCTCCCTCCTGTGGAGTGACCTCTGTATGATACTCCTGTCTGATTCTCATATTATGAAGTTGCTGATCATGATTCCATAGATAAGGTTGAGTTGCATTTTGCACTAAAAGCAAGGATTCAATTTCTTTATGTATGAAAATACAGCATATCCTCCAAAACCTACAGCACTTATTCTTCCAGTACAGAATCAGTAGTGTATGAATTTACAAGTGAATTTGTTAATTAGTTAATTAATTAAATACATTTAATTGGATCCTTTTAAAGTTTTAGCATCTTTCAGTCTCTTCTATGTCCTAAATGATCTTAATAACAGAATAACACATTTTAAAATCTTTACATATAATTAAAATACATTGAAATCTTGCACATAGGTTATAATTGAAGAAATTAGATTGTAATGAAGCTAAGTTATTAATAATTATTGTATCTAATTAGTATGATTATATAAGCTTTCTCTTGTTTATTGTTCATGCACAAAACTTTAAATAACTTCTGAAAACCAAGGAAATTCAAGACAAAAAATCTACATCAAAATGGAGTTAAGGTTAAGGATACATATCAGTAATTTAAAATTAAAAACATTAGAGGAATGTTGCAATTATCTCAAAACCAAAATATCCAAATATAGTAATCTATGGAAATGTTCAGTTAACGCACACAAACAACTTCAAATCTGCCCTGTAGAATTGTCATGAAATCACCGTACAGTTATCATTAATGCATAATAGTATTTATGGTCCCAGATTACATGACACTGATTTTTTTTGCTCATAGCCTCAATACAAGTCTTTTCCATTCATTTGAGCTGATTTTAGATCAGGCTCTTAAGGGGTGGATGTATTACCCCAATAAGTCATTTAAGTCTTACTGGTTTATTAAACACACACAATTTCTTTTTTAAGCACTTGTGATAAAGATCTATTGTTAAAAATACCCTGGAATATGCTGTAAGAACTTTCTGTACTTTAAATAGAGTAAACCAGTAGAGACTATTTAGTCTTTCAAGACACAATCCTCATCAGAATGAGATGAAATCAGGTTGTCTTGATAACCTGATTTAGTAAACTAAATCGGTTTCAGCTGTGGATATTACTTTCCCTAGAATTTCCCTAGGTTAAAAATAGTGAAATGGTAAAAAGTGTGTCCAAGAGGGACTTTTGCATCTCAATGGATGTTTTTACTTTGAACAAAATGTTTAGTTTTATAATTGTAATACACTATACCTTTGAACTTTCTATAGATAGAACTATTAAGTAAGAATTACATTTCATTTATTATATTACAATTTAAGTCCAGTTCATACATTTTTAATTTCCCTCGTTGTTTTGAGAGCTTCCCATCAGTGGAATAAAACCTATTAAGAATCTGTAATAGGAATGAGGCACTTATTGAGATTGTATCTTTTCTGTATAGGGCCTTTGCATAAGGATCTCAGTCTCCTTTAACATCTATTTCAGTCCATCTCTTCCTACTTAAAAGGCAAAAAGGAGAAGACAAAAAAGCCAGGTGAAATCTAAACCTCTCTCCTTGTCCTGCATCCCATTCAGGAAGCAGGAAAGAGGAAAGTAATTAATTGGAAATTTGCAAGAATGGCTTCACAGAAGCAGGTGAAATCCAATCAAATATATACTTTGTTGCTATGATAGAGCAAATCTATGATTTAAGCAAACTCCTTTTTGAAGAGCATATAAATCATTCACTATATACTTTGGGTATATATATATATATATATAGTATTTTTATAACAAACATACATCTTGGAAATAATGACTACACTTCCCAAGTGTTATCTTGCGTACTGTAGTATAATGAGAGAAGATTTCTCCCATTTTTCTGATTTTGGATATTGACAACAGATGGTGAAATAGCTTCAAATATCCTACAAAAGACTTTATTTATCTATAATGTTACCCTAAACTTTTTGTTCTTCTCAAGGCAGTTTCTCTTTCTGGAGTCGTGAGTTTTTGTTTCTGACATTCTACATGCACTTAACAGGGCTTAGTTATTTCATTCTCTGTCTCTGAGTTCTCAATGTGCTGACATTCAGATGAGTCATTGTTTGGATTTTATGATTGGTTGGTTGGTTGGTAAGTAGATTGTTTTTGTATTTAAAATTCATTTTTAAATGCTTGCTCTGAATATACTCATCCATCTTCAATTTGCCTGGTATTTTGAAGAGAATCAGACTAGCTGCATTTACTAACTCTCATATCTTCTGTACCTGTAATTCAGCTAAAAGTGCTGTGATTGGGGGAACTTTTACCTTACAAGCATCAATTGCTGGAACAGACTTAGTCATCAAATGCATGCACCTTTGTAGATGGTAAGCAAGTTTTACTTAAGCTATTTAAGTACAGCACACAGTGCAGCTAGCTAGTTATGTAGGTGTTAATGTCAGCTGAGTCTAAGATGCAGCTGCTGAATAATATTTAAAGGACTTTGTTTTATCTAATAGCATTGTTCTGGTTTCACAACCCCATATCAGTCTGAAACTCACAAGAATAGAAGATAAAATTCCTTATACAAAATTCAGCCATAAAGTGCACAATATTTGCCAAATTCAATTCTACTCCAACAGCACTCAGACCTAATTCTTACATTTTCTGTTGTTGACAAGATTCTTTCAAATTTTTTGTAAAAGGTTCGTGTCTGTTTATATGATTATTTCACCATGTCATTCTGTTTGTGTATAATTACAAGATTAGATTCCTATGACTGCCATATAAATATCTTTCAAATACTGCCTAGAAAACCAACTATGATTATATGTTAGGAACTAGAAGCTTCATCTTCAATTTTTATAGTACACCTTGCTAGTAGAAAGTTCAGTATACTCAAAACCACATCCATCTTTTTTTTTTCATACGTGCTGATGGTGGTTTGAACGAGAAAGTAATTTCACTGATCTGTATGTTCCCCTCTTCCACTGTATTAACTAGATATAGCTAATGATGGTCCAAAATGATATTTTTCTCCTGCCAAAAATTTAGATGAAAATGAAAAATCTTACTGAAATTATGTCCAGGGAAGCCCGACATATTTTTAAGAACTGAAATGCACAGAAATGTCCACTTGGTAATAATTATTTACATAAATGAACTGAGTGATGTAGAAGTATAGGGAAAAAAGCAAGTAAAAGAAATGAGTTTCAAAAGTTTTCTAGTCTCATTTAGGTAATTTAAAGTTAGAGGAACACTGGTACCTTTCTTTTCTATTTACTTCTTAATAAATCGTGTAGCATAATTATGCAGATAAATTCTAACAGTACTATGAACTCTGCTTAGCTGATGCTATCAAGGAATGTTCATGATAAATCAGTCTATAGTATACTGTGTTATTCTCACTATTATCCTTTATGGAATCTGCTTTTTTTCCTATGCAGTACCACATTTGAGTAATACATCATTAAATACTTCTAATGTATTGTCAGAGCAACAACTAATTCTGATATTGTGTTAAAGCAATACACCATCAGTCCCAGGTATTCTGCTGCAACATTACTCAAAGCATAACTTTTTATTTATTTTTATACATTAAAAAGAAGGTAGGCTGATTTAAAAAAACAAACAAACAAACTCCTACTACCTTATAAAAATTTTGGCATTGACAATGCATGATTTCCCCTTGTTGATTCTGCTGCTAGGTCTCTCTTCCCGTAAACAGTGCTAATATGAGGTCATGAACCCCATATTATTGTGATTAATATATAAATCATTAGTTTCCTGTCATTGCTATAACAACTTCTCATGGGATGACACTCAAATATTTTCTTAAAGTTGAGATGGGACCAAATAAAATCTTATATCCAAACACAAAATTTAGGAAAGTTTAGGTATGAACTGTTGCATTAATTTTGATGGAATAAATGTTGTTACCTTGACCCTCTCACTCTCCAACATTAATAATTTTAAACAAGGTTCACAGGTCTAAGTAAAAGACCTCAGCCTGCTTAATACCATGACAAACACACATTAAAAATCCTTTAATAAAAAGTTAAAAGATACAGAAAAATAAGGAAAAACAGTTAAAACATTTTTAATGTAAAGTAGTAAATTAGGCTCTCATTTTAACCGTATCCCTTGTTCCCGTTCCTTGAGCTCAAGAGAATAGTTAGAAGGGAGAAAATCCTGTTTGACAGTCTTTAAGATGGTATTAAAGCTAGTAATAACTGTTCTTTTAGGGAAAAGAGAAAAAGTTAGTTGAGGTGGGCTGGAGCTACTGCTGTTAAGTCTAATATCATTTCCTGGAAGACAAAACAAGAAAAACACACAAAACAGGGGAGAGAAAAAAACAGCAAAGATAGAAGAAAACCCAGCTTCTCCCTCCAATGTTTACTCTCGCTTGCAACCTCACTGCTGGAGAAACACACAGGTATGGCATGTGCTTATATCAGCCATGCCAAGACCTGACAACCTGTACCAGCATCAGGCTCTTTAGGGAATTACGTTTAACTGCCACTTTAGTCACAGGCTTACAGCTGTTTTGCAAAATATACAGTCTTGGCCTGATAAGCCAGAGTCCTATTACACAGAACAAAAAAAGCCCAATGGTGTCATGGTGGATCCCGGGCTTCCAGGAGACAGTGGGGCTGGCAGTCGTAATGGTGAGGCTTGTTCCTTCTGTTCTCCCACCTTTTAGTCAGCTGGCACCTGTTAATGTTCCCCCAAAAGTCTCTTTGTTTTGCCTAAATTCTGGTGCACCAGTTTTGATCTACTGATTTTCGATTCCACACTTACCCTGTGTATAGCCATGACCTTACTACGGTATTTGAATTAAATCAGTAGGCCTTTTTGTTTGTATTAATTCAGTTTTTAGCCTCCCTTTTGCACCTTTTCTCATCAGCACTGTCATAGGTTATTATAGAATCATAGAAATGTCAGGCTGGAAGGGACATCGGGAGGACATAGCCCAGCCCTTGGTACTGAGGCAGAACCAGATTAACCTAGACCATGTCTAACAGGTGTTTTGATAACCTTTTCTTAAAAAGCTACTGTAACAGATATTCCACAACCTCCCTTGGAAGCTTGTTGTCAGGAGTGAGGGGTCACAGCTAGCCTGCTTATCCGGGGCGTAGCCAGAAGTGATTTTTTGGCAGGACCTGTGGCTTACACAGGTGGACCAGCCGAAAAAACAAGCGCTTCCCAAACTTCCAGCGTCTGGTCATGGCTGAGAAACTAAGATGCCCAACGCTCCAGTTACCAACTGGAGCGTCGGGCAGCTTAGTGATTCTCGGCTGGTTGCTTCCCACCTTCAGTAGACAGTAAACTTCCTACCTTCAGTAGACATAGAGAACAACTGATGCCAGTCCTTTTTATAACAGCATAATTTTATAATTTATAAATCATAAATTCTAATTTATATAATTATAATGTATATAAATTATAATGTATATAATTTTATAATTGTTGCCAGATGCTTTTGAGAGGGAGTGAACATAATAGGTAATCCTTTTTCAATTCTAATATCTTTTTTGAGATGGTGCAACCATAACTGCATGCAGTATTCAATGTGGGGGCATAGTATGGGTTTACTTTTCATTACTGGATTTTATCTCCTTGCTTTCAGATCAATTCTCCAGTTTGTCAATGTCCTTTGAATTCTAATCCTGTCCTCCAAAGTGGTACCAACCCCTCCAAGCATGGTGTCATCTCAAAATTCACTCCATTATCCACATCATTAATGAAAATATTAAATGGGATCAGAACCAGGACAGACCCTACTAGTATGTCCATGTAGATAAGTGGTTCCCAACCTTTTTGGCTCGAGGGTTACAAATATAATTTTTATAACCCTGAAGAGCCACCAGTTGATCAATTCATTAAAAATGTATTGATGTATACACCATTAATGACTACAAATCACTATAATTAGTGAGGAGGCTGCCTCCTTGCTGATCTCCTGTCCCCCTGGCTGCAGCAGGGAAACAGCATGCATCCTATAGTCCTGTACGCTTCACCTGGGTCCCTAGGCAGTGGCTCCCTTCTGCAGCCAGAGGGATGGGAGATCAGTGCTCCACTCTCTCTGGCTCCAGTAGAGACCCCAGCACCTCGGAACCCAGGCAGAGTGCTTTGCTCTTTGCTACAGCCAGGGGAAGGGGAGTGCTGATCTCCTGACCCCTTTGGTCAGCAAGAGTATTCACCGGTCTTGTAGGCTTGTGGTAATGTGCTCCGCCTGAGTCCTTAGGCAGTGGCTCCCTTCTGAAGCCAGCAGGAGGGAAGCAGTAGGCCACTTTGAAAGACCCTGAGGGCCACTTTTGGTCCCCAGGCCATGGTTGGGAACCACAGATATAGAGGATGTGGCTTGTCTTTCCCTGGTAGTCTTGGAGGGAGGCCATGTCTGTGGGGGCAAACTTGATATAGGGGATTAGCTATTCAGCATCCATAACCCAAGCCTTCAAGCAAGGCGGGACAAGCAAGCAGTCTATAGCCGAGGTCCTCAGGCAGGGCAGGGCAGGCAAAGCAAGTAGTCTCGAGCTCGAGGCAGGGTGAGCCAGCAGTTTCTAGCCTTAGGCAGGGCAAACAGGCAGTCTATCATCCTGGCCATTCAGGCAGGGCGTGGCAGGCAAATAGTCTATGGACCTCTGAGGCTTCACAGGCCGGGATGAGGCAACCACCCCAGAGGTGGTGTGGAAAGGGGGGAGGGGGACATAGGCCCACCTGACTCCACTACATCCCAGACCCAGGCTCTACCAGTGGCAGAGTATTCTGTCACTGGGTCAGTAGGGCTCCATCTGAAATGCACTGACAAAAGGCTTGAGTATGAGCGCAGCTGGACCTAAGTCGGCTACCCCGGCCTACTTCCTCCACCCCTGTACCTGTATACCTGTGGCCAAGGGTCGTCATCAGCTTCCCTTTGATAAGGTGCCAGCGGTAGTCCCAGCAGGCCCTCGCTCTCTAGGTTATCCACCAGCTCAGGCAGGTTGGGTGAGTCCTTAGGGTAACCAGGTTCCTCTCCAGCTTCTCTCTGCAGCAACGAGCTGGAGATTTCCTTCTCCTTCAGCAGCTGCCTCCCTTCTGTGCTGTAGGTCCAGCCCTTTATACTTCTGGTTCCTGTCTGGGTTCCGCCCCTCTGCTTCTAGTGTGGTGGCTGTGGCTTATTTGGTTCCGCCTACAGGGGATTGAGTGACAGTCCCTCCCTGTCTTCTTGGAGGGAGGCCACGCCCCCTCGCTACAGTCCCCCTCACCCAATTTAATAGTGTACCATTGATAACTATTCTGAGTATAGTCTTTTAACTGTAATTTCGTCTTATCATAATTTCATCTAGACAACACTTCCCTAGTTTGCTTATGAGTATGTCATGTGGGACTGTTACAATAGCTTTACTAAAAGAAGATATATCACATCTATAGCTTCCCCTTGTCCACTAGGCCAGTAACCCCGTCAAAGAAGGAAATTAAATAGGTTTGGTAGGATTTGTTCTTAATAAATCGATACTGGCTATTCCTTATAACCCTATTATCCTCTAGGTGGTTACAAATTGGTTGTTCAATGATTTGTTCCAATATCTTTCTAGAAATTGAAATTAGGCTGACTGGTCTGTAATTCCCTGGGTCTTCTTTGTTCCCCTTTTTAAACATAGGTGCTTTGTTTGCCTTTCTTCAGTCCTCTGGGATTCCACCCATCCTCTGTAAGTTCTCAAAGATAATTGCTAATGGTTACTGTGACATTTTATGAACCTTTTACTCACTTCTCACAATCAAGCTTACAATTAGAGTGTATTTGTAAGCCAAATTATTAGGACAGGACTTCCCAGTTTAGGCCCATCTCTACTGAAAACTAGGAACCTTTCAAAATGCATCAAGGCCACAAACAGAGTCCACGTAACTAAGGCCACCCACATTATATTCTCACTATAGAATGTATATAGATAGAGGTACTGCACTATTGCATTTCTAAAAATTCTTCATGTGGTTGAAAGACAATAGCCATTTTGTTCTTAGAAGTGCTGTAGAAGAGATATGGTAAATATACTCTCTCTTCCCAACCCCTCCTTCCACCCCCATACAAATTTTACTTCTATTATTTTCTTTATTATTTTCATTAATCTAAATTAAGTCACTTGGACCAAAAATATATTGTGATTTCTCCCTGGAAGGACATAAGTCAAAACTTATTACTGGTTCCAAATTCAATAGATTAGTGGCAGCTTTATAATAATGTATAAATCATACAAGAAATCAATGGAGAACATTTAAATGTCAAATATGAAAGAAAACAATGCAATGAGCCATGTGTTATATTAAAATAATGCAGTCTAGTAATGACTCACCTATTGACAAACTGAAGTGCTCTATGTTGTTATCTTGGTGTGATTTCAGCATCACTTGACCCATATACATAAAAATCACTAGAGAATCTTCTGAAACAAAATTTAAAAACAAATAAACAAAAATCTCTCTTCCTTAGAGAACTTTCATTTAGAATTTCTAAACTTTGGTATAAAAATCAATTAAACAAAAGTGAACCTAGCTGTCAGAATTCCAACCCTGAGGCCATCCAGTGTGTCTGGGTTGATTAGTCACATAAACCAAAGAGCAAACAAAATAACAAGCATCATATGGGATTTGATATCCAGGAACTGCCCAAATAGATTCCCCAAACTCCTGGAGAAAAGAAAATTGATTCCCCTAGCATCCCACCTTCCCCTAGAGACTAACTTCTCTTTAGAGACCTCTTCATTAGCAGCTAGGTGTAGCTGCCTTCAGTGAATCCAAGTCCAGGTGTCCCTCTTTCCTCTGTCTCCTGAGATGAGGGAGGGAGGGAGGAAGTCTCCTGGGTCCTAGTTTCCATTGGGAGTCATTCTAGTCAACTGTCTAATTTAATGACACTCTGCTTGATTAGAAAAACTGTCATAGGAGTGTACCATGGTGGTGGGGTCCTGAAAAACCAGTACTACCTGTTGATACTGGATACTTAGTGATCACTAAGAATACCAGTGAGACACGGTACGCCCAATTTGCAGAACAATAAGGTTTAATGTACAAGATTTTCTATAGATATACTAGTTGAATATAAAACCTAAAATTAACTACAATATATCATACTCACTAAGCCTGGAGAGCTAAGCAGTTACTCAGAAGGCTGTATAGAGGAACGGCTTTCTTCAGGGGCTCTGTCAGGGAGTCAGCGGCCTCTGGTCTGACCGGCAGCATGTCCCGCGGGGTCAAGTGTTGATGGAGTGTGCCCCTTTGTCTAAGTAATGACTTCTTATACCCTTCCATAAACAGCTTTCACCTAATTACCTCTCTACTTATTATGATATATGCTAATTACCTACATTGGGTTTTCACCTTTAACTACATTCTATTCTCACCATGATAATTGGGGTCATCAAAACAACATCTGGTGATAGGAGGGGCGGTGTAAAAATATGCCCCTTGGCAAGGAAACAGTGTACCCCCAGACGTTCAAGGATAACTTGTTCCCATCACTGTGGACAGTGGTCAAGCAACTCAAATAATACTGGGTCTCCAACACTACCTATCATAGTTCTTCCTTGTGATCAACCTAACATACAACATGCTAGGTTCAATCCTGATACTATTGAAATCAATGGCAAAATTTCCACTTAATTCAAAGAAAACAGGAATAGGCCGGCAATTCCTGCACTATTTCTGCACTACTGTGCTAGTAGAAAGAGCAAATAATTAGTATAGAGTAATTGGTGAATTCTTCCTGTGTTGCTATTCTTGAACTGTCTATGAGCAATGGAGTACCGAGGGAAGGATGGGGGGGCCGGGCCCCTGGGCGCCAGCCTGCATGTGCCCCCTCCAGTGCCCCCCCCCCCCCCCCAATCCCCTGTGCATCGTGAAGGGCTGGTATGGCGCTCTCCTCCCCAGGCTAGGGGTGATGCCGCCCAGTTGGAGTTGGTGCCAGGCTGCGGGGCTGGAGTGGCAGGTAAGTGCAATGGGCCAGGCTTTCATGATGAGCGTGGGGTGCAGGAGGCTGAGGTGTGGCTGCTCCCACTCCTGCACCCCCTCCTGCATGTCGTGAAGGGCTGGTCCGGCCCCCCACTACCCAGGCCCGGGAGGTGAGGCTGCTCCCATCCATGCTAGCACCAGGCTGTGGGAATGGAGTGCCATGTGGCGGGTAAGTGCGGAGGGGGAGGGCAGCGGAGCCAAGCCTGCACTTTCATCCCCTCCCCCCAAGCCTGCACTTTCATCCCCTCCGTCACGTCCCCCCTGCAGGCACAGATCCCCTCTCCCTGGGGCAGCTGGGGGGCGTCACCGGGACTCCTCCTGCCCTGCGCCGGAGGGGTGCGAGGTGGGAGGTGCAAATTCAGGCTTGGCCTCCCGGGCACCAGACACCCACAGTACGCCACTGTCTGTGAATAACTTGTATTATTCTGAAACTTATTCATTATTCAGAAATACACTCTGAATAATCTCCTATAATTATATTGGAACTGTTCATTGTTGTGATGAAGTGGGAATATTTTGTAATATTTTTATTAATCCTATGTGTACCTCTCTGTACTTCGCATTGCTACAAAATGAACAGGAAGGAGGTTTTCCCCACCTGTCAGCAGGGAAGCACAGCTAAGGCCCTAGCTTGAGAATGGAGAATGTTGTCAGCTTTAGTGCTACCCTCAGAAGAGAGACAGGGCTCACTTGGGACTGGAAAAAGGAACAGGGACACAGAGCCTGTAATGGGTTTCACAGCAGTTTGGCTGGGAAATTGCTCTGACTTGACCAGATAGACTTATCCTTGTCTTATCCTTTATTTCTCTGTGCTAACGTAAGGACTTCAATACTGTATTCCAGTTGACTAATAAACCCTATTCTGCTTTGAAAAGTCTGTCTGGAGTCCCTGCAAATACTGCTGAGGTGCATGAGTCCCTGAAGTGTGTACAAGTCTCTGAACAAGAGTCTCTCAGTTGGACTTGTTAGGCAGAGCTCACGGTGTGAAGCAGGAGTGGCAGAGTCAACAGACTCAGTCTTGGAGGCTGTGAGGCTGTGTGGACTATCCTGAAGGAAGAGTGGGATCCCTTAGGGTTTCTGCTACACTCTAAAGGACTGTTCAAAAGCTGGAGTGTAGCACAGATCCTATGGATTTATGAACAATTGTTCACTAGCAATTCACTGTATTGGACATTCAAAAATCTGAGCTTTGTTGGCTAGTTTTGCTTGGACACAAGTCACATGATATTGTTTCTCACTGTTTAAGAATAATTCTTAAAATTTGTTATTTAATCTAAATACAAACATGAACTAGTTAAATTTTGAGGGCTGAACTGGAAATTCTAAATAACCTACTTTGGAGACAGTTAAACAGATTCTTCACTGTGTTCATGCACAGAGACACTGCAAGTTAGACATCAGGGAATTCTGCATGGCTCCTGGCAGTAAGTTCTCATTCTTTGGTACAGCTCAATTTTTCTACAATAAAATTAAAGACATACTATATTAGAGTACAAGGACTGAGCCTAGATACTACAGTGACTGGTGATTTTATGAATATCTAAGACAAAGTTACAAACAGTACTTGAAATCTTCTCATTGGATTCCACAGGGTTACTTTGTGGATTTTCACATTCTGGACTAAACCCTGTAACTCCCAGTACTTAATTCCATCTACTGCAAAAATCTATTTCTTACATGCATTTTTTATTTCTATACATAAACTCTATATAGTTTCCAAATTATTCCTTTATTTGTTGACCTCTAAAGAAAATTAGAAATTGATATTTAATGTATTTCTGTGTTTGAATATGGCTGAATCATATGTACCCATGAAGTACAAATGTACATATAGATAAAACTGGTTTTGTTCCTATGCATCTTTTTATTTTTGCATATCAGATATTACAAACAGAAAACTCTCACCTTTTTCACTCGCATATAATATACATTTAAAGGTATGAGTAATGTCATGACCCAGATTCATGAAATGCATTATATTTCTTAAACAAAGAACATATCTTTACCCTTGAATGTTCATTGATAGTTTCCTTATCCTTGGTAGAGGAGAACAGGAAGAGTATCCTGTAATCTTGCTAGTGTGCTGTTGTGTGGAGTAACGATTGTCTTTTCTTGCCTCTGTGCTCAATAATTATTTAGACAATTTAATATTAGAAAATATGCAGGTTGCTTTGGTTTCACTGCCAACAAATATTCTCTGCCTGAGCAGGTAAAACATAGTAAAACGTAATCCTAAGTAACCATTTGTTTTTGTCTTTTTAAAGAAGATAGATGTGCAGTTTGAACTGCAAAATGTGTACCTAAATTGTGCATTCAGTTACTGTGATTCATGTATGTATGCACAAATTTGGTAATTCCCTGTGCAAGTACCTAGTTTGTGGGCACAAACTCAGTAATAACGTGCTTGATGTCTTTAGAGTCAGACAGTTTATCATGCACCCACTTTGAGTATATCTCACATGGATGTAAAACTCCTATGCCTACTTATCATAGGTAGATAAAGAATGGAGACAGGTAATGTCTACCCTTTCCTAGATTTTTTATAGAGTCTGTGAGTCTGATTCTGATCTCATATTATACCATTGTAAACCAAGATTAACTGCAGTGGAGGTAATGGAATTACACCATTACACTGATGCATTAGAATTGTCTCTCTGTGTCTCTTCTCTTGTAAAACACTGCGTGGTTAATTTTTACCCAACAGTTATTTTTCTGCAATTTCACATGATTCTCCATTAAATAAAACTTCAGCAGTTTTATTTAATACTAAATGGAGATGAAATTAGTTTAAATAGAGATATATAACACTCAACCCTCATGTCTATATGGTGACCAGGTAAACACTAAGCTTACCTTTGGCATCAAAAGCTGTTTAAAACCTCTGGATACACTTGCATCCTTGCTTGCTACAACAATTCATGATCTTCAGGGAAGGAATGAAAACAGTCTGTTTGTATAAAATAAATTCACTCAGGGAACGTGACTTTCTTATTTGAACAACAGAATAGTTTTGGGGCGGGGGTTAGAATAAAATCAAGTTCTGATGGAACTGAAATATGAAATTACAGAACTAACAACTCTGGTATGTAACTTATCACTTAAGTCAGCCTCTGTAGCAGAAGACTGGAGGATAGCTAATGTAATTCTGATTTTTTTTAAAGGCTCCAGAGGTGATCTTGGCAATTATAGGCCAGTAATGCTAACTGCAGTACCAGGCAAATTGATTGAAATTATAGTAAAGAACAGAATTATCAGACAATATATAAACATATCTTGGGGAGATTCAACATGGCTTTTGTAAAGGGAAATCATGCCTCACCAATCCATGAGAATTCTTTGAGGGACTCAACCAACATGTGGACAAGGGTGATCCAGTGAATATAGTGTGCTTAGATTTTCAGAAGGCTTTTCAAAAGGTCCCTCACCAAAGGCTTTTAAACAAAGTAAGCAGTGATGACATAAGAGCGAAGTTTCTCTCATGGATCAGTAACTGGTTGACAGATAGGCAACAAAGGGATGGAATGAATGGTCAGTTTTCAGAATGGAGAGAGGTAAATAGTGGTGTCCCCCTGGGACCAGTACTGTTCAACATAGTCATAAATTATCTGGAAAAAGGGGTGAACAGTGAGATGGCAGAATTTGCAGATGATACAAAACTACTCAAGATAGTTAAGTCCAAAGCAGATTGTGAAGAGTTACAAAGGGATCTTATAAAACTGGATAACTGGGCAACAAAATGGCAGATGAAATTCATAGTTGATAAATGCAAAGTAATGCAAATTGGAAAACATAATCCCAACTATTCATACAAAATGATGGGGTCAAATTAGCTGTTACCACTCAGGAAAGAGATATTGGAGTCATTGTGGATAGTTCTCTGAAAATATCCACTCAATGTGCAGCAGCTTTCAAAAAAGCTAACAGAATGTTGGGAATCATTAGAAAAAGGGATAGATAATAAGACAGAAAACATCATATTGCATCTTTCTAATCCATGGTACAGCTACATCTTGAATACTGCATGCCAGACTGGTCACCCCATCTCAAAAAAGATATATCAGAATTGGATAAGGTACAGAAAAGACCAATAAAAATTATGAGGGGTATGGAAAAGTTCCATATCAGGAAAGATGAATAAGAATGGGACTTTTCAGCTTGGAAAAGAGAGGAGTAAGGGGGGAATATGATAGAGGTCTATACAATCAAGACTGATGTGGAGAAAGTAAATAAGAAAGTGTTACTTACTCCTTTTCATAATACAAGAACTAAGGGTCATCAAATGAAATTAATAGGCAGCAGGTTTAAAATGAACAAAAGGAAGTATTTCTTCACGCAACACATAGTCAACCTATGGAACTCCTTGCCAGAAGATGTTTTGAAGGTCAAGACTATAAAGGGGTTCAAAAAAGAAGTAGGTAAGTTCATAGAGGATAGGTCCATTAATGTCTATTAGCCAGGATGGGCAAGGATTGCTATTTGCCAGAAGCTGGGAATGGGTGACAGGAGATGGATCACTTGATGATTACCTGTTCTATTCATTCCCTCTGAAGCACCTGACATTGGCCACTGTCTGAAGATAGGATATTGGGCGAGATGGACCATAGGTCTGATCCAGTATGGCCCTTCTTATGTTCTTATATTCATAAATAATCTAGAAAAGGTGTTGAGGGTGGCAAAGTTCTCAGACAGTACAAAATTACTCAAAAGAGTTAAGTCCAAAGGAGATTGTGAAGAGTCACAAAGGGATCTCACAAAACTGGGCAACAAATGGCAGTTGAAATTCAATGTTGATAAATGCAAAGTATGGCAGATTGAAAAACATAATCCCAGCTATATATCCAAAATGATGGTGTCTAAATTAGCTGCTACCACTCAAGGAAAAGGAGCTTGGAGTCGTAGTGGATAGTTTTCAGAAAACATCTGCTCACTGTGCAGTAGCAGCAATCTAAAAAGCTAACAATGTTAGGAACCATTAGGAAAGGGATTGCTAATAAGACAAAATATCATAATGTCACTATATAAATCCTTGCTACGTCCATACTTTGAATGTTGTGTGCCATTGTGGTCACCCCCATCTCAAAAATGATATATTTAGAACTGGAAAAGATACAAAGAAGAGCAACAAAAATATTATAGGTATGGAACAGTTTCTGTATGAGGACAGATTAAAAAGACTGGGACTGTTCAGTTTTAGAAAAAAAAGGTGACTAAGGGGGGTAATATGCTATAGGTGTATAAAATTATGAATGGTGTGGAGAAAGTGAGTAAGGAAGTGTTGTTTACCCTTCACATAATAAAAGAACCAGGAGTCACCCAATGAAATTAATAGCACATTTAAAACAAACAAAAGAAGTATTTCTTCACATAGTGCACAGACAACCTGTGGAACTCATTGCCAGGGGATGCTGTGAAGGCCAAAACTATAAGTGGCTTAAAAAAAAATTAGAGAAGTTCATTGAGGCTTGGTCCATCAATGACTATTAGCCAAGTTGGTGAGGGAGGTAATCCCATGCTCTGGGTATCCCTAAACCTCTGACTGTCGGAATCTGGGACTGGACGACGGGGTGGATCTCTTGATACTTTCCCTGTTCTGTTCATTCTTTCTGAAAAGTAGCTGGCACTAGCTGCTATCGGAAGACAGGATACTGGGCTTGATAGATCATTGGTCTGACAGAGTATGGCCATTCTTAGTTTCTTATGGAAACTCTTTGGAATGGTCAGATCAACAGAGGAGATATCCTGACTGAAATAATTTTGAAAGAGGCTACTCATTTAAGGCAATGTAGCTGGCAGATTACACTAGAATTCCCTTGCGCTCCTCTAGTTACCCAACTTTCGTTTGGTTTTTTTTTTTTTTTTTAAAGTTTTGATAAACCAGTGGAAATGAGGGTTGGAGAAGAATCTGGTTCAGTCTCCAGTTTGACAGCCATTACATGAATATTTGTTTTCAACATTTGGCACTGCATATAACCTGACCATTAAAGCTATGAAATTAAATCCTAAATATTTAGGCCTCTTCAGTGAAATGACCTAAAATCCTCTGAAGTCAATGTGATTCTTGCTATTGACGCTAATGGTCTTTGGATTAGGATTAGGATGAAAAGGCTACATTGAGTATATACTGTAGTGCCCCAAATGGTTCTAAGGTGAGGGGTAGTCAATATGTAATTTCTATTCACCGCAATATGTTCAAGTAAAAAAACTGCAATTAAATAATCTTTTGTAGAGCTGAATGTTCTAATTTGCTGCCAGGTACAGGTAAACATTCTGTGACTGCCACTACACAGATAGATCCTGGCTAAACAATGCTTTTGCAGCACCTTGCTATTCTTCTGTTTTGCTGGGTACATACATAGGTCTAAGAGGGCTGTCCTTTCTAAATTGAAATGAAAGCACTGCACATCATTTCCAAGAAATTGAATTAGCTTCTCTTCCTCCTTTTACGCAAGATACCTAACTATAGGTTTACACTGACAGATAGCTAGAAGGGCATTTCACTGTACCCTCTTTGTATTTGTATAAATCCATCAAGTTTTCCTTCCTTGCACAGTTACAGTACGTAACTATAAACCCAAGAAAGTGTTGCATGCCTTTCTGCATAATATACATGAAATATGTGTCTGTGTAATATGCATGCAACTTTCCCCCAACCCAACTCCATTTAGTTATAGTAAGGTCATGGGGTATTTCTGAAGAGGTTTCTAACATACGAAGGTATTCCTGCAAGTGGTAAGTTGTGTTTGATGTAATGTCAGTCATTATTCTATTTGACTTTACTGCCATTCTTAGGTTGGTATGTTTAAGATTAATGGAGCATTAGTTCTCAATCAAGGAGCTATTTCAAAATACCCATTTAGCTCCAGTGGATTGTGTAGCTGCATTAATTAATATCATTGACCTTTGTATTTTGGGTGGAATGATATATGGCAACTTTTTTTTTCCCTTAAGCAATGTCATAAAATTGATAGCTTGAATATTACTATTTCTATGGACTGGCAATTAATATAAGTTAAATGCTTTGCTTGTAATAGGCATTGTGCAATTCTGAGAAGATGAGATTTTCTATCTAGTGATGCAGGAATTGCTACAGTAAATACTTGTGTTTACTCAGCTCTTTTCATAATCATATAAATGTTGGCTGAAAAAGGAGGACCATAAGTTAAAAAGGTCTGCTGTAAAATATATGTCAGTGGTTCCCAACCTGTGGCCCGCGGGGTCTTTCAAAGTGGCCCGCCACAGAAGGGAGTCGCTGCCTAAGAACACCGGTGGAGCACATTGCCGCGGTGCTACAAGACCGGTGCAGGCTTCTTGCTGCACCCAAGGAGACGGGAGATCAGTGTTCCCCTGTCCCTGGCTGTAGCAGGGACCATGCATTCTGCCTGGGTCCCTAGGTGCTGGGGTCCCTGCTGGAGTCAGACGGAGTGGAGCACTGATCTCCTGTCCCTCTGGCTGCAGAAGGGAGCCATTGCCTAGGGACCCAGGGACTAAAGGACGCGTGCGGATTCCCTGCTGCAGCCAGGGGAACGGGAGATCAGCAAGGAGGCAGCTGAACTCCTTCCTTCTGGCTGCAGTGGGGGGCTAGGGAGGGCTGCTGGTGGAGCAGTCAGGACCCACCAAGCTTGAGGAGGGGCAAAACTCTAAAAATCAAGGCCTTCTGGTTTGGCCTGCACTTAGCGGGCCACCCACCATGACTCAGCTGCCAGGCCACACTAGTGCTTTGTCTGAGTGTGTGACATAATGTGAATAATTTGTAGGTGTAATATAGTGAATGTAAAAATGGGCACAGTAGCATCAAAATGTTTACTTTAAATATATAGTGATTTGTAGTCCTTAATGGTGTATACATCAATACATTTTTTATGAGTTGATAGATAGACTGGTGGCTCTTCAGGGTTGTAAAAATATTTGTGGTCCTCGAACCAAAAAGGATGGGAACCACTGCTATATATATATATATATATATATATATATAATCACCTATGTACAATTAACTGACATAGCAAAGTATTCCAGACTGCATTGTTATCTGCAAGATGGCCAAAACAAGATAAATGCGCTACGAAGGGACAGTGGAGTCAGTCAGCTGGAAAAACCATACAGTGGGAGGCCAAATGACTATTTGTGGTGAAATGCCTGCCCATTTTCTTTTAAGAGGGTACAAAAGAAATGAGAGAATGGGCTGGCAATTGCCCTCACTGCATGTCTGGGAGTCATTGTGGAGAGTGTTCAGCAATTCACGGAGGGCAATTGTTTCACATTTCCACTGAAAGCAAAATGTTGTTGGGTGCAAGTTAATTTGTTTAGGATAATTACATGAATAATGTGAAAATAACTTATTGGGCCAAACCTATCCCTTGTATAACTCCATTGACAACACTAAAGTTACACTAGGCATGTGACCTGATGTTTTCATGGTAGGTATGTTAGACATTTAAATAAGAATAGTATGTTTTAGTCATAAACTCTCCTAATCTCTGCCAAATTGCTCAGGACATTATAGATGCTATTAAAATAAAATGATAGATAAAAAGAGGTCTGTATAGACGTGCACGCACAGTCCACTCACTCCCACCCTCCTTAACATGCAGGAAAGATACATAAGAAAAGTGTGTACGTGGAGAAAGATTTTTTAAAAACATATAACATAAAAGCAAACATATATAATATTAAAAAGTCAAACTAAGAGGTGCCATTATGGAGGTCATCATCAAGTCTCCCATAGATTTTTTTATATTCACTGATTCTTTCAAATCTTCCCAACATCTCAGAAAAATATGCAAATGTACATAAATTGACATTTTAACAACAAGTCTAGTACAGAGAATAACAAAAGCAAACTAATCCCAACATGCAGGAGAAAAACCCATTAAGCAGATGAACCACATTACCAGCAACCATATTTTAAAATAGTTTGAGAAGGGAAAAATAATGTGAGTCTGTACAGAATCCTGCTTCTGTTGGACTCAGTGGCCAAATTCCCATTGGTTTCAATGGGTGTGGGATTGGTAAAATGTGGGGTCACTAATTAAATTAAATTCTGACATAATTCCATACAGTGGCTGGAATAATTTAAGGGCTGATGGTTCATTGTCTACCTTCATAATATTATTACTTTACATTATAGTGTCCCATCAAAAACTAAATGTGACATTTTGAGACCCCTAAATCTCTGTGTCCCAAGGTCTTAGATTCTCATAATATAATATATTCTGTCTATATAAACTTCAAAAGATTTAATCATTACTAATGTTATTTCAATGAATACAAGAAGAAGCAATAAAAATTTGCCTAAATCTTTTAAGTAACCATAAATAACTAATACCTTGGAGGCGTCGATCACAGTACTTTGTCTTTTAAAACGTCAGATAATCCAAAATGCACTTCTGGTGAGTTTAAGCCAATGTAAAGTGATTTTCAAGTATAGTATTGCAAAGATCCATCTTAAAATATGTCTGTGGCAAATTTAATCCAACAAATTAAGCATGATTTGGTCTTCATTATATTTCAGGAAAAAAAAAAGAATCACATCTAAGTATTACCAAAGAATAAATTATATCAAATGTTTTAGTCTACATCAGGGGTGGGGAACCTTTTTTATGTCAAGGGCCTGATGGTGGCCCTGGTGGCGGGGGAGAATTCGGCAGTGGTGCGGTTTCACGGCAGCGGCGGGGTTCCGTGGGGGGTGGGAGGCAGTGCCCACCGCTGAAGTCCCCCCGCCGCCGAAAAGGGGCAAACAGCGGCAGGGTTTCGGCGGCGGGCACTGCCGCCCCCCCTTGGAACCCCGCCGCCACCGTGAAACCGCGCCGCCGCCGAATTCCCCCTCCGCCACCAGGTCCAGACCAAATGATTTCGCAGGCCTTATATGGCCCGCTGCGGGCCGCACCAAATCATTTCGCGGGCCGTATATGGCCCGCGGGCTGGACATTCCCCACCCCTGGTCTACATCATGGTGAATGCTGCTTAAATAACAAGCTACATTCAAGAGTAATCATATATCTAATGGCTGGAAATTGAAGCAATACAAATTCAAACTGGGAATAAGGTTCACATTTTTACCAGTGAAAGTAATTAACCATTGAAACAACTTCCCTCAGGGTATGATGGTTTTTCCACCACCTGAAGTCTTTAAATCAAAACTGGAAGTCTTTCTAAAAGACATACTATAGTTCAAAACAGAACTTACAGTCTTGATACAAAAATTACTGTATAAAATGCTATTGCCTATGTTACACAGAAGGTCAAATTATACAATCAAAGCGGTCCCAGAAGAAAATTGCTATGTAAGCTTGAAAGCTTGTCTTTCTCACCAAAAGAAGTTGGTCCAACAGAAGATATTACCTCATCCACCTTGTCACTTTAAATCCATGAATTCAGGAACCATGGATCGAGAAAGAAAATCAAGTAGAGAAAAAAAGAGAAAAAGTCTCAAAAATGGCATAAGGGAGATCTCTGGCCTTGTTGTATGCTCTTGCCACCATCTTGAGAGTCCATAGAAGACCATCCAGATTTACACTAGTCTGTCCAATGGAAGATATAGAGTTCCAAGAGATAGGTCATTTTATTAGCAATTAGATCTATGGCTGCTACCTCTAAGGTACAAAAACCCAAGACATCCAGCATGATCCTGAGCACCCTTACAGATTTCCCAGAACAGCTACCTCAGAAAAGGGACTGTCCCTGGGAAAACCTATCCAGGTCTTCCCCCACAGGGAAATCTGGGTTCAACTCTCAATTCTGCCATTGATCTGCTGTGGGACCTTATCTTATTGTGCCTCAGTTTATTCATCTTCAACATGAGCATTGTAATACTTACCCTACTTTTTAAAGTACTGGGATTTACAGATAAAAAGCGTTATAAAAACTGCATAGTATTAGGGCTCCAATATTGAGATGGGGACGGGACCAGGAAGTAGCATACATGGTACGTTCCCTTCAAATATAAACAGCAGCTGTATTAACATCCTTCCATAGAATCTACCCTCATCAGAATGGGAAGTATAGTTATGCATATCCAAAGCAGAGAGAGATGTCCTGAGAGAGGAGAACAGAGGCATTCATGGAGCTGCATAGAGGATCTGTCTTTGTCCACAGCAGCACTATGATCAACTGAGACTGCACTGTGGATCCTCAGTCTCATAATATTTGTAGGCCATGCTCCGTATCTGAGCAAAGAAACCATTACCCTCAAAGGGCATCCTGAATCCAGAATTCTCCCAAGTGAACTAAATGGAAATTCCTACTTCTGTCCCTCCTGGGTTTTTTCTCTGTAGATGGAGGTGCAAACAGCTAGACCTATAAGAATTTTTTTAAGTAGCAAAGAGATACTGGAATTGCTGATGTGACACATCGTTTAATGATGATCCAAATTAAACATGATTTGGTATTCAATATATTTCAGAATTGTTCTAACCAGCTTTTAGTTTTATCATTTAAAAATACAAAATAATACAATATTTTCTGACAATGTGATATAATTTCAGATGCTCTTAATTTTCCAAAGCTGCCTCTTGCTGGCGGAGATGAATGACTGGATAAGCAGTGTGCACTGGAGCTGTCTCAGTGTGTAATGAAAACCCCATTGAGATGACTCTTTTGTCATTGATGATCAGGGGGCCCTTTATGCAGCTCAGATGCCTAGTGCCTGCTGAATGTAAGTCAGGTTTGTGTCACTGCCTCCAGCTACCACAACGTATTGATAGCCTTTAAATTATGCTTTATATGACCTGGGACTAGATCTAGACCTTTTTTCCCTGATTTCTTATTGATTAGTAGGAAATAATCTTTCCATTATCAACATGTTGTAGTAAAATAAATCAGATTTTAAATTCCTTTACATTTTTAGCAGTTTTGTTCCTAGTTTCTCATTAATGCAAACCTTACGTAGTGGCAAATTATTTTACATGCAAATGGGCTTGTGTTCTTATAATGTTAACTAAATTTTGTGTGTGTATTGTTCAAAATACTGCTGATTTCTCCTGCACCTGTGTAAATAAGGAGTAATTCCACCAATTTCAGTGGATTTATACACAGTGTGAGAGCACAATAATAACCTTAAACTGTTACCTTCTAAGCTATTCCATCAGCAGTGAGCATAACCATTAGGAAGGACTGTCCCTGGATAGTGTCAGACTGCATAAAAGAAAAAGATGAATTACAGTAATCTAGGAATTATTAACATAATCTAGGAATTATGAACCATATATATTTTTTAAAGATTTATGGTTGTAAACTGTTATATGACTCAACTAGAGGGGAAAAATTCAAAATTTGAAAGCACTAAGTTGGAACTTGTAAGGTCCAAGTTAAAATTACAATAGTCCCAGTTTGTAAGTGGCTTTTTGGTCCCTTTTCTAACTAAAAGCATTTTAATAAATACATGAAGATAATTTTGCACATAGCTAGTTCATGACGTTGATTAATTGGGACAAATTCCTCCCTGATATAGCTGTCTTGACTTCAGTAGAGTTTTGAGCACTTGTCCAGTTAAAATGGCTGTGTGTGCCTGGGGGTGTTTGGTGGTGGTTTTATTTTATAGTTCCATAATTGAATAAAAACACCCCAGAAACCTAAAATCCATCCCTTAAGACTCACACAGAGCCCTCTCCTGACAATTTTGCCATGGAAGTAGATGATCTGACCCTATACATGCAGGAGACAAACTGTATTCTATACTCATACTTCTTTAGTTTATATTTTTGTCAATTAAATCCATAAGAAAAAAATTGTAAAAATCTTGCTTTATTCCTTTATGATGTTTTCAGTAGTTTGGAAGGTACTGTAAGTTTTTATCTCGTCAAGGAATGACAGGAATGTGCCTATAAGTAAGCATACTGCTTGGATATTATTATGAAAAGCAGACTGGAGATGAGTAACGCCATGTAATCCTCAGTATCAAAATCCCTCATAAATACATGTACACCCATGGGATTGCCTTATTGCTATTAGAAGAAATCACGGTGGTTAGCAAAACAATACCAGTTTCATTATTCTTGAAATAGTCCAAGCTTAGCTGTGTAGAATGTTTAATAGCCATTACAAAACCAACTGCATGTCTCCCATGAATTAATCTTCTTCAGTAAAGGTTTGTAAAGCAGTCTGAAAGCCTCTTCAATTCAAATAGTTTTACATAGGTTTAATAATCTATCCTAGACAGTCTTATGAGCCTTGTGAGCCATTAGCTGGAGAAGTTTACCAAAACTCCCTTAACTGCATTATCACACAATGATGATCAAGAGGTTTAAAGAATTCTGCATTATGAAGGTAAACACACTATTTACTGAAGGAAGAAGATGACAAAACAGATTAGACAAAATAGATTTTTTTTGGTCAGAAAGTTTGGTTTTCTTATCCCAGTACAGTCTAGTATCAAATGGTATGCAAGTAATTTCTCTAGCTACTCAAGTTAATAATTTTGGGATGTTTGGTGGACTCAAATAATGAAATGCTAGGGTGATGCCTACACAGACTACTATGTTACATAATTCCCCCTGAATTGTGGGGGAAATTGTGAAATTTTCCACTTCATAAAACTTTTCAGCACCTCATTGTGTATGGACAGCACACAGAAGGCGCAGAATGCTCTTTGAAAACAGAGTAAGCCAGACCTTTGATACTTCCATTCTGTACCCCTAGCTGTTTTGCATGGCCCTAATGGTGAAAGCTAGAAAACCTGGGAAGTCCCCATCCAGAGTAGGAAGCATATTGGGACTGTGGCAGGAAAGTGGGGAAGCAGGCACAGCTGGAACCTCAGTGCACAATGGGCTCCAACTGGCTTCAAGATCGGGGGACATAAAGGATGGCTTGTACTGTAACTTCGTTGTAGGTTGGGTTTTCACCATTTCAGTGTTCAAAGGCATAGCTGCTGTTTTATGTGAGTCCACATCCTGATTTTCTCAGCAGTGTTCACGGCCTTGGAATTTGTCATAGAGAACTGAGCCCCAGAATCTGGTTTTATATTACACAATAAAAATTATGGGCCTGATTCACTGCTGCCCTGCTCCATCTGTATTCATTTTGCCCAACACAAAGTGTATGTAAAATATTGCCATTCTAATATGGTAGCATTTTAACCCCACTATGCAGTCACCTTGCACTGAGATAAATGACTACATAAGACTACAATGCAGATTCAGGCCCTATATTTCTAGCCCTCACAGTTGAGGAAGAAATCTTCAAAATGTGATTGTAAACTGTTTCCATATTGATTTCCTAAGTCTATAAGAAGCCAGAAACAATAGTTTGTAGGGGGTATGAATTTTCGATTTGCCTCCATGTGTTGATAACTCTGGAACCTAAAGATAACCATTTAAATGTCAATATTAATTATTTCACTGCTGATCACTCTAGCAAAAACATTCAGCCAATGTACACATTCTATATTCCCAAACAACTTCTCAAGTCTTTTTCATTGCTTTCCACCAAGCTAAAAAACCATCAACTTCCCCCTGACAATTTTTATGATGCACTTTTGCATTGCCAGTTTAAAAGAATGTGGCATGTTAAAATTGGAAGGCAAAGAATATTCAATAAATAACAAACAGGTCACTATATTATACTGTTCATATGAATATAATGGAATGAATTACATATTTAATTTGGTAAAAATCTCCAGTGTTGACTTTAAGTGCCACTTGTTTCCAGACTGCCATAGAAACCAATGGAACTTGCCACAGGATTTAGATCTTCCCAGCTATACAGAGTATAAAGGCTTGGCCTTTCATTTCCATTCACTATGGTTCTCTGCTGGTTTCCTAGAAACAAGCAAAATGTTAACCACTCAGCAACATTTCCCCATCGCTGTGCTCCAAATCTAGTTCTGTGTGATTCTCCCATTGCTATTACAAGGAATGCAAACCTAATACTATATACAGAGGAAAAGAGAAAAAGGTTTATATGTTATAGAGGTATGCATGCTGGCCATCTATCCTGGGGAAAAAGATGTCCACCCAGCAGGAAAATTTGGCTTCCTTCCTGCAATAAGGATTTTAAACTCAAGTGCGGTATAGAATAAAGACTGAACCCCATGCCTTCTGCCTCTAAATCTCTAATTCAGTCTTTACATCTATAATAATGAGAAGGTAAAAGCTCTTATCTTTCCAGAAAATGTTATATCTTTTCCAAAACAGGCCTTATTTCTGCTACACACATTCCTAAAGATTAGTACCTTACTCTGCAAGTAGTCCCCTTGTGATCAAATAAAGGATGCATGTTATTCAGAGAACTGCTTGAACCCTTTTAAGGGATTAACACTAATGGAGAAACAAATTAACTTTTTATCAAATAGGTTAATAAAAAGAAAACACTCCTCCCACTTGTAAAAATGTGTGTGCCAGTAAAAGGTTAATTAATCAAATCTATGGGCACTATTTTCAAAAGTACTTAAGTCTCATTTTCAAAAGAAACTAGGCTTGTAGATACCTACCTTTCATTGAAAGTCTATGGGATTTAGGCTCCTAAGGGCCATATTTTTAAAGGTATTTAGATGCATAAAGATGCAGATAGGCATCCAATGTGATTTTCAAAAGTTCTTTGGCACTTTACTCCCACTTAAATCAATTTTACGCTCAGTCTCAGTTGGCCCATCACAATCTGTTTTGGCCTTAGTGTAAAAGAACGATGGAGTAAATTCATTAAAACTTTGTTTACTCATAATTAAGTTTATATAATAGACTGGAGGAGAGGGTATTAATTTTGTTATTAACCCTATTCAGTAATAACATAACTGGCTAACCCTTTACAATATTTCAAGCAGCTCTCCAATTAATATCTGTCCCTTATTTGCATAAAGACAGTTCATGAAGATAATTCACAAACTGTACCAACTGTCTTTTTTTAAACATGAATTTTAAGTGAGGTTTTCTATTTTCTCTGAGTTGCTGGAAATATATATTAGAAGAAAGCTTTGGTAGGTGTTAAGAACTGAAGCTAGTTCTAGATTTCACCATAGTGTGACCATAACCAATTGTAATTGACTGCTTTAACAGTGTTCTCATGAGCCAAACAGTATTAGCTACATGCAGACCAGTAGATATACCTTGAGCAGTAACCACACTGTTGTAACATTACCTAACACTTTGCATGTTAAAATTTTTTGTAAACTTTTTTTGAACAGTTCTAGTGCCTAAGAATACATCTACACACAGAGTTTCAGAGCCTGGGTTGACAGACTTGGGCTCGTGCTGTAAAAAATTGCTGTAAAGACATTGCGGCTTGGGCTTTGAAGCCTAGGGGAGGGATTGGGCTTCAGAGCCTGAGCTCCAGCCAGAGCCACAAAAACTACACATCTATTTTTAGTGCCGTAGCACAAGTGTGGCTCTGTTGACTCCAATTCTGTAGACTATGGCTCTGAGATTTGCTGCAGTGCAAACATACCCTTAGGACTTGGAGTAAGACACTTACATTTAGCAGAGGGACAGTCCTTAGATCAGAGAGATACCTTCCACCGTCCCCATGATAATCTGCCAAGATTTGGCTGAGTTGTAAAATGTAGAAAATCAAGGGTTAAAAGTTTCCAACAATGCTCCAAATCCTCCCACTGTGTGCTACACATGGTCCAGTCTGGCAGAATCTTCTGTACTTCTGAACAGATTCAATGGCCAGCTCAAGCTAACACCTGCTACAGAACACAGGCAAAATGGAGATTTATTCCTCCTCCTGTTTACCACAACAAAATTCCCTTTGGCCAAAAGAAAGAACACTGGCCTTGGAGCCACAAGACCACCAAACGGGAGATCATGAGTCATTTGCAACTTTTTAAAATATTCATTTAGTGCTTATGAATGAGGGTGGATTGATCACTCTGGAGAGTGCAGTTATCCGCTGCTCTGTAGAACAGGTTTAGTATGTTCACTGGAAGTGCAAATTTCTTCTACATTGGCCCACAACCAATGTATCTCAGTTCCATAAAGTTAGCAGAACAAAAAATTAACACAAATTGTCTATATCACAGAGAAATACTCTGGATAGACTAAACATGAACAGCACATATTGATTTCTATTTATAAAATATGAACAAAAAGTCATTTATTTGTCTTAAAACTCTAGCTGCCTTGGACCAAGGTTACAGAAACAAATAATAAAAGTAGCAGCTAACCCACACTCCAAATAAACTTGAGTCCCATTACAGACTCTCACAAAGCTCCCTGCCCTTCACATAAGCCTCAATATGCAGCATGCCCCATCATCTCTAACATTGTTAGTGAACACTTTGCAGTATACCTGAAATTCAGTAGACCAAAGTTGTGCAGGGGCACAAACTGTCAGAAATGATTGCCTGAATATCACCTATCTCCTGCCATGAGGATGGTAGGGTTGATTGCCACACTTTGTCTCAAAGCTGGTTTTGCAGAACGTCACTCAACTCATGAGAATGTCTCTTTTTTATTCACGCACATTTACAGTAAGTGTTTAAGGTACCACAGCTTATCACATTCATATCTCCGTGACAAGTATATTCTGAATAACACAGGTTACAAGGAAAGCAAGAAACAATAACATACTCCACCATGCAGTAGCAAAAGCACCTCTTTGTTACTGCTGGCTTCATGGAAGTCCAGTTCCGAACTAATCATGCCTAACAGTAGAAGTCCCTAGGCTGAGGAAAAGCAAAGTCTTTCCTTAAAGTTGCCTAGCCAAAGGACTCATCCATTATACCACTGAGCCCTACTGAGGGAAGTTTCCGAATCATTTCCCAGTAATTTACACAACTCGGCCATTGTCAGTAAAGACCAGGAAAACCCACAAAGATTGTATTTTCAGAGGAGTATGTTATCAGGGTGATATCTGAAAATTTTAAATTTATTAAAACATGAAAGAAGTACTGAGTGACTAATTTTTATTAAGTTTAGTGAAAAGTTAGAAAATTAGCTCCAACATACCATTTATGCAGTTGGATGGATAAATGAGACTCTAAATTTCATGACTTCCAACACAGCATTGTCCCAGTGAATTGTATGATTTGACTACTTATCCTTTAGGAACTGGCCTGAGTGTATAAACTGACTTCACAAATGTTGCTAAAGAGCCTTCAGATGATGATGTAATTTGGTCACTACTGATCTTGGCTGGATTTGAATTGGTGGCCTAGAACTGAAAGGCTGCATGTCCCCATATCAACTCTTCAGTCTAACAACTGATTTTTGACAGATCTTGAACAATTCATGAGTTCCTCTTCTTACTTTCAGCAATTGACTTGTGAATTAACGATTTAATTGAAATAACGTAATCCAGAAAATCAGTAAATTTCAGTTTTCTTTCATGGTTATATACCTACATCTAATATCTATCCAGTACATGAGGGTAGCGGTATGAATATTAGTGATAAAAATAATTGATAATATAGCCCATTGAACTACTACAGCTTAATTTTTAGACACACATAGCAAGGAAATTCTTTTGCAGATGTTGGAGTTTCTGGGACTCTTTTTTTGAAACAGGAAGAATAGCCCACTGTAACAATTTAAAAATATATATTTCAGATATATAATGCACTGTTATTCATCCTGAATCTATCTGGAGCAATGTGGACCTATGACCAAATATTTTGAAAAATATTTCATTATTTCAAGGAAATTTCACTTTCTTGTTTTCTCTTTTGTTATACAATGGCTTCTCCATGGTTTTGTTTTATAAAGCCCTTTTAATCCCTTCACTGCTGTCAAACATAGAATCAAATATGATGTTGGATAAGAGGTTGACAATTACATTAGTCCATACTCCAGGACTTGCTATATTCAATTCTGGAGTAGTGCCAAAACCACAGTGCCAGTCTGAGGGATGAGTGATCATTTTAAAATCCAATATCTTATGAACTACAAGGGCTAGCTGGAAACTAATGCAATGGACAAATGAGAATCCAGTAGTTTTCACCAAAGGTGTTTCAGATTATCTGTGATTTTAGGTAATTCAAAAAATGACTTTAATTTAAAATTTCATATTTGGCACTATGTAAATAAGCATTTGCTGTGGAATTACAAATTAGCTCTTCAATGGGCAGAAGGGAGGGGGAGGAATCAGAGCACAAAAAGGAAAAATGAGCACAAACTGAAGATATGATAGAGGCCAGTTACATCAGACAGTCTGGAAAGTGTAAAGCCAGCAATTCATATGGTAAAATCTGGACAGACCACTTCCAATGCCTATACAAATAAATCTAAATTGGGAAGGTTTCACAAGAACAAAACAGAACAATTAAAAAACAATTACCTTTGAAGACACTATGAAAGCTGCCAATCCTCCCATCCATTCTGGACACTTATAGCAATACAAGAATTAAGGAAAACATTCAGAAACTCAGACTCATGAAATCATCTGGCCCAGATAATATATCAAATGAAACAAAACATTACAGCACTGCATGCATTTTGAAAGCCCTTCTAAAATTATTTAACCAAACCCTCCAAATCCAGACATTTCCCTGAGATTTTGTTAGATGAAATAATTGCCCCAACATGCAAAAGTAGGTATGTCCTCAGTCCAAGCACCTAGGAGGGCATCTGGGTTGGTAATAGCAACAGAAAATCTATTTTTATCTCAACAGATGAATATTAATAATAACGATAAAGCTATAGAGCTATAGAACACGTTGCTGGAGTGGGAACCTGGAGAGGACTCTGGCAGCACTCACCCGAGCTACCCAACAACCCAGATGCCAAGGAGCTATTGGGACTATCACTGGTGACTTACCCTGGGGAGGTAGATAATGACCCCTGGACACTAGTACATCCTGAGGGGAGGGGAGGAAGTAATCCAGGGATAGCCAATTACAGTCAAGCTTTGCTCCTGCGTGAGCACCAGTCAGTGTATTTCAGCTGGCACCCCACTGACCCAGTGGTGGAATGCTCCACCCTGTTAAGGCCCTGAGCTGGGCCCTGGTGGAGTAGGGTGGGGTTGGGGCCCTCTGCCATTCCACCCCTGGCATGACAGACTCGCCCCACTAGGCCAGGAGGCCTGTGTTTGGCGAGCCCTGCCTGTGAGCCCCTAGACTGCTTAGTTGCCCTGCCCAGCCTGACGGCCTGGGCACCAGAGAGAGCTAATTCCCTGCTTTGAGCTTGCCTACATAGGTGTGACAGTGAGGGGGCGTGGTCTCCTACACAGACTGACAAGAAGGGACGGCCATATTTTTTTACACTACACTTAAAAAAACCCCCACTAGATAAATATGATTTCTAATAAATTACTGTTAATGCTTGATAGCACAACAATTCAATTTATTTTACCATGTATGAGAGAAGTCTGGAGCCCAGTTTTAACAGTCAATTACACTAATTTGACAAATTCCAATAAAAGCCCCATTACTACATGTACACAGGAACCCCAATGCTAAAGAGCAGAGCTGAGTCAGTGCCGCCTCCTAAACAACACACAGAAAAGACCATTCATGTATTCAACTTCTGATGCCATCTCAAACAAAGCCACACATGTTCCTTGTACCACAGAGCACTAGCTGAGGAAAAATGAAATCCAGTTAAAAGCATGATCCACTCCTAATTATCAAATTCTACAACTTTAACCTGCCATCCAGAAAACAAAAACAAAAAATTGCTCAAAATATTAGGCCAAGACCTATAAAAGCTTTATGGAAATCACTGAACAAAGCAAAAAGAACAAGCTAGAATAGTACAGATTTATGCAGAAACCTGTCTCAGCAGAGGACTACAGCAATGTGCCAAAGTGGAGTGTCAAAATCATCAACTTTGCTATGTGGTTTTCTAGTCAATATAAGAGAGCAGAGCCATACAACAGGATGTCCAACAGCAAATTTTGCAGAGGGGGAACTTTGTCTAAAATGTTCATTGTCAGGAAGCTTTGTTTCATAAACAAAAGGCGGGGGAGGTTATATTAACAAAAGAAAAAAGCCCACTTGGGCTAAAATAAAATCAGTCTGTAAACCTTGGTGTGGAAAATGGCCTTGCCTAAATTTATGGGGTCATTGGATCCCTGCTTCCCTCTCTTCTTCTTCTCTAGTAGCCAGGATCTTCTGCTTTTATAGCTCTCCCAAGCTAAAACACTTAGGCCAAGATTTCCAGAAGAGAGTAGTAATTTTGAGTGCCTCATGTTTTGGGTGCCCAGTTTGAGACATCTTAAAGAAGCCTGATTTTCAGAGGGTGGACCCCTCAAGTCTGGCACTTTCAAAAATCTTAGCCTCAATTCTTAATTGAGGCTTCCGTCTAGAGTCCTTCCTTTTCCAAGTGTCCGGGTATGAGAAGGAGCATTGAGTAGTGCAGTGATTTTCTATTTCCCCACTTGCTGGTGCTATGGCAGGGCCTCTGCATCTTGCCATAAATTTCAAGGTACTAGCTTTCCCTTACTGCTTTCCACAGGTCATTCCAGACTTGACTTTCCCACTAATGTTTTATTTCAAGGGTTACCTATCAGTGGATTAAATTGTGTGTGTTTGTGTGTTTATCATACATTTAGTAAAGTATACAGTAATGCATAATTATCTTGAAGATGATTGATGAAGTGTTCACAGCACAATTTTTTTAACACATCAGCAACAACCACAAAAGCATTTATTTTACTTTAAGGTTGCATATTTCATTGCAAATGGCTTAAATGTTCACTTATCCATTGGTAATGAAATTACAAGCTGTTAAAATAAAGTAAATGCATTTGCAGTGGTTGTGGATGTGTTATAAATGTTATGTGCTGCAAATACATTATGAATTTTTAAGGTGTTGCATATTAATGCATACTGTTTATATCTTTCTCGTAAATACATGGACTCTATATTTTGATGGCTTGAAATAAAATGTTACCGCTTTTCTCTTGATAAACCTTAATTTTCATTTTATTACTGCATCTGCGGTACTTATTTAGTCTATTTTATTCAAAACAATTATTGTGTCCCACAAATAGCTCTCTTTAACCCTCCTATTCATCTTTCAGATACTATAGATCTATTTTCTTTTTCAACTGCTTTTCGGTGTCTATGTATTCAAGTAGCAATTAAAGCTTCTTTTCTTCTACTGTAACAATCAGTGATTCTCTATTTGCCTCACATAATCGCAGTATCCACCAACAACTAGCTCTGATGACAAAACACCATACACCATATCTAATGATATTTCATTTTACACGTTTGCCTGGATCTCTATCCTAAGCATGTGTGTTGATGACTTTATGCTGGAATACAGTGTTAGCTACTAGTGAACAATTGCCAATATAATGTCTGTTGTACCTAAGAGTTTCTTTAATCACCATGCAGTCTGCTGTAAACAACTCCCCCTGAACTCTTCTGCATTATATAGTACAGTTTGAGTTAAGTGTTTTGTTGTATAGATGAGACGATCTAGCCCGTGACTCTCAGTGCTAAATTTGGATTATAGTGTGCTACATAAACATAAAGTAATGGGAAGGACACTTATGTTAACCTACACTAGAAATGAGTTTATGAAAATTCATGTTACACTTTGTGAAACCTCATCCTACATGCTACCCTCATGGCTGTGAATGGGTAAATGAAAGCAACTTGCCTCTCTAAATCCAGCTGCAAAATGGGTTAGAGAGCTGGTAGGAAATTCCACCCCTAAATGCTGGTGCAAGACCTCCTCCCAATGGAAGATGGGAATGCCACTCCAAAAACAGAGTTCACTCCTCCCCAAGTGGTTGGCTACCCAGCTGTGCCACATATCCTTGACAAGGGGCCTGTGGGGGAGAAGATGAGGGCTGAGAGGAGACTGTGTGATGTGAGCAGCTGAAGTTTGCTTGCTACCTGCTTTAGAGGGACATAGCAGGCCCAAACACAGCCTAGGCTCATAGCTTGGAGACAGGCAAATCAGAAGCTTGGACGCATGACCATAGGTGGGTCCAAGAGCACCAGACAAAGTAAGAAAGAAAAGGCTGAAAGATCAGTCAGATCAGGGGGGGCAGTGAGAAGCCCTTACCACAGCAGCTTCAGAAGGACAGGGGGCAGGGTTACATAGGAAGGGGAGAATAATTGAACACATACATAAATAACAGTGAAGCCAAGACAATTGTGGGATCATCACATAATTTCCTTTGAGATTCCCCTACAATACAGTTTATTCCATTTCCCTCCTTGAAAAGTAATTCTATATGAGTAAAAAAGATGAGGTTGGTTATCTTTTCTTTTCACTGAAGCTTCATTGTGCTGAAACTAGACTCTTTAAACTAAGGAACAATGAAATGATCTTTCCCACGCTGGGTGGGTTATTTTTTATCTATGAAGTCATGCTAATGATCTTATGTGAAGCCATAACAGTGGTATGAGTGGGGGAAATGATTGATAGTAATGAAAAGCAGAACATAGAGACAAACCTTCTGGAATGTTTTTTTCCTCTCTCCTCAACTGTATTCTAAGTAGACACAACCCTGGAGTAGGTATAAAAGCTTTGAATATGAAAACCCATGAAGTTCTTTCGGGTTTTGGCTTCTCCTACACGTAGGTAGAACACAGCATATGTGTAAGAGTTATTAGCTGAAAAGCTAATGTAGTAGTTCCCAAAATAACAAAGCCCTAAGACAGCTCCTATGCCACGGTAATGATTAAAGTTTATATTTTTCCCTTAGTGTGGGCAGTTCCTATTAAGACCACGGCAGGTATGCTTGTACACTAAGAGGATGAAAGATCCCTAATTTTCTCAGTCTTTTACTTCCAAAACCTTTCATTATTATGAGTCCAGTACATAGTGGACAGGTATCTATTTCACAAACCATAACTGGCACCAGCTGGACTAGCTGTGTCAGTTTGAAAGGCTGAATATCAAATGGACAGGCACAATTAACCGTCCATTCAGCCCCCAGTCACTCAGGAAAATGGCTAAGGCACATGTATTCAGGCCCTTATCTTGCAGAGACTTAATGAACACGCTGTCATGGGACTACCAATACAATTCTGCTGTAAAAAGTACAGGCAGGATTTTGGGGCTGCTCACAAGGGATCCAAACTCCTTTTGTTGAATTGGGGGCATTAATGGGACAACTCACCATGTGTAAAGTTAAGTACCTGCAATGCATAAAGTTAAGGACATTCATAAGTCTTTGCAGGATTGTGGCTGTAGGTTATGATATCTTCAGGACATGGCCTGTCTTTGTGCTACATATTTTTACAGTTTCTAACATGATGTATTGGGGCCTTTAAGCACTACTACAATACAATTAATAATGTTATCATGGCAGAGAGCTTGCACTGCTGATGCCAATGTATGTCAGGGATAGAATACTGCTTTCTACAAGGCTGTCAACCAGGCACCTTTCGTGGGCTCTAAGATCAGCTAAAAAGCAAAATCCTGAATCAGTGGAACTGATATAGTTCTGCCATGGAAAGCAGGAGGCAGGGTTTGCAGGCTGCTCAAAAATGATCCATACTCCATGTCTTGTGGAGTAGCCTACATAGTTCCTTACTGCTCAACAGGAATGCTGGGTTGGCGGCTGGATGAGGCAGATGCAGGCTATTCTTTTGTACAAGGGGGAAAGTTATCTTTGTGCACAGGGCAGCACAAAGACTTTGCACCACTTAATAACTGACTTGATCATGATCTGCAAGTACCTACATGGGAAAGAGATTTCTGATAGTAGACAGTTCTTTAAACTAGCAGAAAAAGCCATCACGAGATGCAATGGCTGAAAGCTGGATCTAGACAAATTCAGACTATGCGTAAAGTGCAAATTTTTAACACTGAGAGTAATAAGCCATTGGAACAATTTATCAAGGGATACAGTGGGTTCTCCATCACTTTAAGCCGTTAAATCAGGTAAAATCTTTCAAATAGACATTCTATTACTCAAACAAAAAACATTATTGAATGAGGTTCTTTGGCTTGTAGTCAGGAGGTCAAGGCTTAAAATCTATGAATCCTCAGAATAAGATGCAACATGTATCACAGAAGTCCCTATTGTCACTCCAAACAGCCTGTGGGAAAGGATTCTTTTCTTTTTAGCCTCTCAGGATATGCCTACAGAGTCTACAGTGGCAAGTCTCCCAGCTCTGGTCAAAAAGTCTTCGGATAGAGGGCTTGCACTAGCTCTCTAAAAATAGCTATGTAAGACAGCACTTTGAATTTGTGGCTTGGACTGCAGCTCTGGCTCTGAAGCCCAAGGAAAGTGGTGGTTTTCAAACAAAGCTCTCAGTAAGGAATAGACTGTATTATTTTTATATTGATTCTGATACAACCTTGAATTGCAGGAAGTGTCTCATCTACTCAGATTAAACATGTGAGCACGTAAAGTTTTTTATAGCAGTTTACCCAAATCTGTGGTAATAAACATTAAGGCACCAAACTCAAACATACATTACTGTGATTTTTTGAGAGACAAGATGAGTAAGGTGATATCTTTTATTGGACCAACTTCTGTTGTTCAAGGAGACAAGTTTTCGAGCAACACCAAGCTCTTCTTCAGTTCATCCACCTGGCCTCTCAAATATCCTAGGACCAATATGGCTACAACACTGCAAACAACAACGTGATTTTTGAGGTGTTTAACATCAGTAAGAGAAAATACATCACAAAGTGTTATGGATTTACTTTTAGTTTAAAATAATTGCATACATTTAATTTTTATTACAGTAAAATTTCAAAAATGCTTTTGGATTTGGAGATAAAGCATGAGTATGTTTTATTGGGAGGAAAAATGTCACAGACTCCGACAACATTTTTTAAATGGGTTTTTATTCAGAAGGGGGGAGGTGCTGTAAAAGGACTGTAAAGATATAATTCCTCACTGAAAGTTTGTTCAAAACATTGCATTTCAGCAAAATGTTTCATTCTACCACTTTTTTGTTCTCTTGTTATTGATGATTTGCTTTCTAATTGAAAATGCCTCCTTTATAAACCATTTCATCTCCCTGCATGACTAGACAATTACATTTAAATTCTGTGGTTTTCCCTCTGTAAACAGTTACTGTGGAAATGACTATGATGTTAGTAACCCAGATTTATGACTTCATTGTATTATCACTTAAGGGTAAAACTACCATCATTATTATTTATGGAATGCTTTAAACACACTTTGTGCTTTATAAAGGCTTACAAATGCCAAGGAATCTGCCCTAAAGAAATTACTGTGTAACTCAGACAGATACCAAATATAATGTGTGGACTTTTTATAGATGGAAGGGGCAGTGAGGTTCAGTTAAAAAAGCACTGGAATGGGAGTCACGACACCTGCCTGGGAAGCTTGCTGCTATGGACTGTTGGGCATACCCTGAGAGGCTAGAGGGAAAAAGAATACTTTACCGCAGGCTGTTGGGAGTGACAACAGGGCCTTCTGTGATACTTTTTGCATCTTATTTTGAGGGTTTAGGATTAATAGATTTTAAGACCTGACCTCCTGACCACAGGCCAAAGGACCTCATCCAGTAATTTCTGCATGGAGCACTGCTCTGCCACTACCCTGTTGTGTGACTTTGGACAAGTCACTTCATCTTTGCATGCCTCTGTTACCCTACCCACCCTTTGTCTTGTCTTCAAGCCCAGGACTGACTCTTCCTACAGTACCTAACAGAATGGAGCCCTGATTTCAATGGGGCCTTTGGGTGCTACTGTAACACAAATAATTAATTTCAGCATTGGAAGTCTTCAGAAATGGATTCAACAAGTTTGGTATGCATGCAGCACACATTAATGCTCTATGCAGAGGGGGCTATATGAAATGGGGCATGAAGATCAGAATGGAAGTAAACACTTTTTCCTTAAAATAATTAACATTTATATAAAACACAAATGTATTATTATTGTAGAGCTTCTGAAAGAAAAATTCTGTCCTAATTGATGACTTCAGGCAGCTCTAATCCTGCAAACCCTTAGGTGCATGCTTAACTTTAAGCACGAGTAGTTCTGTTGATCTCAGTGGGAATACGCATACTTAAAGCATGGGCCAAAGTGCTAGGATTAAGACCTTAATCTTTCTGGTTTGTGAATTCTGCTGTATCCATACAGTAGTGGTATGAGTAATCTTGTTAAATGAAATGTATTATGATAATTTACTATATGTCTTAGGTTCTTATGTGGCCTCCATAACTATAGTATTTGAGTGCCTCACAATAATATTTAATGTATTTATGCTTACTACACCCCTGAGTTAGGGAAGTATTGTTTCCCCAATTTATAGATGTATTACTGAGGCCCTGAGAGATTAAGACCTAGATCTTCAAATGTATTTACGTACCTAACTCTCAGTGAAAACAGTCACGAAATCAATGGGAATTATGCACTTAAATATCAGTAAGGATCTGATCCTATGTGACTTGTCCAAGGACACACAGGATATATGTGGCAGAGTTGAGAACTGACCCTGAGCTTTCCATGTGCCAAACTATCATCTTAACCACTGGACCATCCTTTATTAATAATTATTATTTATTATTATTTGTATTACTATAGTGTCAGGAGCCCTAGTCAAAGAGACACAGTACCAAGCAAGAAAAAGATTGTCTCTGTCTCAAAGAGCTTACAATCTAAGTATAAGTAAAGAGACGACAGGTGGATTCCCAAAGCTGAGCCATTTTTTTTAGGTGACAAATCTGAAGAACTGTCCCAGATTGAGGTGTCATTAGAAGAGGTTTTGGAACAAACTGATAAATTAAACAATAATACATACCAATCCACCCAAGATTTCTGAAGGAACTCAAATGTGAAATTGTGGAACTACTAACTGTGGAACATCACCTATCATTTAAATCAGCTTCTGTACCAGGTGACTGGAGGATAGCTAATATGATGCCAATTTTTTAAAAAGGCTCCAGAGGCGATCCTGGTAATTACAGGCTGGTAAGCCTAACTTCAGTACCAAGCAAATTGGTTGAAATTACAGTAAAGAACAGAACTATCAGACACATAGATGAATCTGATTTGTTGGGGAAGAGTTAACATGGCTTTGTAAAGGGAAATCATGCCTCACCAATCTCTGAGAATTCTTTGAGGGGGTCAATAAGCACATGGATAAGGGTGATCCACTGGATATAGTGTACTTAGATTTTCAGAAAGTCTTTCACAACATCCCTCATCAAAAGCTCTTAAGCAAAGTAAGCAGTCATGAGATAAGAGGGAAGGTCCCCTCCTGGATCAGTAACTGGTTAAAAGATAGAAAACAAAGGGTAATCCCAAATATATATATATATAAATTAAATTAAATTAACTGTTAGCACTCAAGAAAGAGATATTGGAATCATTGTGGATAGTTCTCTGAAAACACCCAGTCAAAAAAGCTAACAGAATGGTGGTAATCATTAGGAAAGGGATAGATAATAAGACACAAAATATAATATTGCCTCTTTATAAATCCATGGTATGCTCATATCTTGAACACTGCATCCAGATCTGGTCACCCCATCTCATAAAAGATATATTGGAATTGGAAAAGGTACAGAAAAGGGACATAAAATGATGAGGGGTATGGAAAATCTTCCATATGAGGAGAGATTAATAAGACTGGGACTTTTCAGCTTGGAAAAGAGATGAATAAAAGGGAATATGATAAAGGTCTATAAAATTATGACTGGTGTGGAGAAAGTAAACAGGGAAGTGTTATTTACTCCTCCTCATAACACAAGAACTAGGGTCACCCAATGAAATTAGTAGGCAGCAGGTTTAAAACAAACAAAAGGAAGTATTTCTTCATACAATGCACAGTCAACCTGTGGAACTCCTTGCCAGAGGATGTTGTGAAGGCCAAGACTATAACAAGGTTAAAAAAAGAACTAGATAAATTCATGGAGGATAGGTCCATCAATGTGCAGGGATTGCTGTTTGCCAGAAGCTGGGCATGGCTGATGGGATGGATCATTTGACGATTACCTGTTTTATTCACTCCCTCTGAAGCATCTAGCACTGGCCACTGACAGAAGACAGGATACTGGGTTAGATGGACCATTGGTCTGACCCAGTATGGCCATTCTTATGTACAGACAGATAGACGGGAGAACAAGGAAATGAGACTATATTGGTCAGCAGGACAGTTTACTATACAGAACCTAAAGCTACTCATGGTGAAATCAACTGCAAAACTCTAATTTCACTTCTATGGAAGCAAGATTGGTCCCATAGAACCCAATGACAAAGCTTCTAAAACTTCAATGGGACAAGAATTTAGCTCATATTGCATGAGCATTTCTTATCAAATGGTTGTGTTTCGTACCCTCAAATTTAGCTTGCAGTGCCTTTTTCAGTTCTGTCTTAGCATAAATACTGAGGTACTAGTAGATATTTGGCCATATCAGACACCCATCAGAATAATCAGTAACAGTTGATAAGAAGGGATGTGCAGAGGTAATATGGAAAATTAGTTACATTTAAGAGTGCCCACATGAAAAGAAAAATTGGTAGAGCACACATACACTTATTTGTATACTAAAGCTTCTTTTGATGTCACCCTCCTTTTCCTCATGACCATAATGAATATGTATTTGTTAGATGTCTTGTACTGTCCAGTGATAACTCTGGATGACCACTATAAAATATTTTTGCAGCACTTTAAAAAACAATTCCAAATATTTATCTCTTTTGCACCTACTGAATTAAATGTTTTGACTTTCGTGTGAGTTTTTGGGTATGCAAGGAATGGAGGAGCTTCAAAGTTCTGATGTGCAACCTGATGCACCTGAAGTCAATAAGGCTCTGCACAGGTGCTGGGATTTGCCTGCACAGATCAATTTACAAGGTCAGGCCACACATTTTTAGAGAGCACATTTTAGTTATTTGGTAATATGCACTCTGATCCTGAAAAAGCACAGCTGAATAACTTTACAGATGTGAGTAGTCTCATTGAATTAAAAAATGAGCCTTCAGATCATTAATTTGCCAGTACTGCATGTCTGACAGAAATAATTAATTTATTTCACACCTAGGAAATTGGTTAAAAATGCCTCAATTCTGCCAACAGTGTGCACCCCTAACTAATTACATTGAATGCAGTGTTTACAGGGTCAGGCCAGTATTTTAGGTCTTAAAATAGCGGACTGAATTGTTTACTAAGGCTCCAATCCTGCAAATAATTAGGCATGTGTTTAACTTCATCTGTATGAGTAGTCCCACTGAAATCAAAGGGACTACTTTACATGATTAAAGTTACATATATGCCTTAATGGTTGCAGAATTGGATCACAAGTATTTACTGTTGAGTTACAAGTGTAAGTGCTTAAAGTTCCCAGTAATATTTTGCTACTGATTTTAAAATAATCTTCATTCGATTCATGTTTCTGCACAGGTAAAAGAATACAAAGGGAGAGTACTCATGGATTTTATCTGGAGTTGTTTTAAATGAATCATAAACAGCTTTTCTTCAATTAGATCACATGTGCACCTTCAAATGTTAACTATTTTTCATTTTAATCTATGACAATTCCTAAAATTTTATTTAAAATACAGTGTTATATGAATCATCCCCAAACTGTCATAGGTGCCTAGAAAGCTTATATATTAAACCATAACAACACTAATTTGCTAGAATCACACACACTGTGCAACACACAAACATTCGCTAATTATACCAATTAATACCTAATGTATTAAAACTGATAAATCACTCTTTTTGACAGGTCCTGATGTTGTTTATTTGTCATACTTTCTCAGAACTAACTGCTGTCATATCTGTTTAACAATAATTCATGGAGCAAGGGATGTAGCAATACCTCTTCTCATTAGTTCAGCATTAGAATTCTACTAAGATTGTTTTCCTTGGGAGGAAGGAAGGAAGGAAAATAGGCAAAGGTTGCCAAAGGCATTATTTTAATCAGCAACTTCCTAACTGTCAGTTAAATATTATTTGTCAGGCAGGCAGCAGTGTCAAACCCTTCCTAGTTTTGCCTTTGAAGCCCTGTTTTTAGGTTTGCCGTCTACCAAGCCCCCTTGTGCCAACCCTTTGCAGGAAAAGTTGTAATCATCTCTCTAGTGAAATAAGCCAGCCGCTGTGCCATCTCCTGGGCTAGTATCCATTTTACACTCGCTCCATCCCCCGCCCCAAATGGTTTCTGTGCGTGATGGCAAATAATGTGCTTCTTAACAGCGAGGAGTGTCCTCAGCACCCCACGGCCTCCCTCCCTCCCAAATCACAGTGCCCCTGGTCCCTGCGGGGCTGGTAGGGGTCCTTGGATGACTGAGCAGCGCGAGCCAGAGCGGAGCGCCGGGCGCCCGCATGCACCTGCCAATCCCGAGGTGCAGGCGTAACAACGCACGGGGGAGGGTGGGATGCTGGGCAGGGAGACCCGCTCGCCCCCTCCCAGCGCTGGCCGGGGCTCCGCGCTCGCTTGGCGCTTGTTCACCACCAGGGCTCTCGCAGCTGCAACTCGCGTGCCGCCGCTTGCTTCTCCTACCCCGCCTCCCCCCAGGCGCGGGCTTGAAGGTCACCTCGCTCCCTCTCCGGAGCCACTTTGCACCGCCGGCTGGGGAGCAGCCGCGCCTCCGCCTGCAGCCTTGACGCGAACCCGGCAAGCCAAAGACCCCGCGCTCGAGGGGCTCCTGGGAAATCCCCCGACGCCAGCCCGCCCTGCGTGGGGCTCGCCGGCCGGGCAGTGCTTCCTCGGGGTGGGGGGTTCTCCCCGAGCTCCAGGCTCGTCGTTTGGGGCGAGGGAGCAGGGAACCTCTTTGCAAGCTCGAGGTTCACCTAGCGGGGACCTGGCCACGAGCTGCGCCAGCCTCATCTCCAGGGCTCGCTCCGCCGGCGTGAGGCGCACGCTGAGGTGGGGACCCCCGCCCCCGCCGGCTGCAGGCTTTCCTTGCCAGTGCCAGCTCCCGGCGACGGGCGCCTGCCACCGGCTGGCCCGGGCTCTCCTCGCGAGCTCGGGACTCCTCGCCAGGGATTTCTCTGCCAGTTCGAGGCTCGCACCCTGGACGGGCGCTTTGCCCGCTCCCGGTTGGCTGCATCCTATGTGACACGCGTGAGGGAGGAGGAGGAGGAAGAAGGCAGCGGGGCTCGGAGAGGAGGACTCAGGATGCCCCGGTGAACGCGGGAGAGAGCCGCCGCGTCCGTCACTCCCTGCGGGGAAGGGGCTCCGGGGGCGGGCAAGCGTCCCCAGCTGCCCCCGGGCTCTCTGCGCTGCCTGTGCCCCGGAGCTGCGAACTCTTCGCCTGGGAGCCGCTGCTGGACAGAGCGGGAGAGACACGGTCCCCTTCAGTCTCCCTTTTCTCTTTATGGTGAGTTGAGCCGGTGGCGGTTCGGGGAGAGGGAGAAGGTACCACCAGCCCCTTGTGCGCTGGGAAGCCCGCCTGGCCGGTGCCAACAGCTGAGGCGGTTGTTTTGTTTCGCTCTGCTCGGGGGGTGCTAAAGGAAGCCCCCGCCCTTTCAATCCGAAGCCATTCTATTAAGTGGCACCTTCGGGGCAGGACCCCGTGGAGAATGTAGGGCTGGCTGGAGCCCTGTCCAGGTGCTCGGAAAGCAAGCGCCGCAACACAGGGAAGGGCTTTGTTGACTCCGAAGTGTCTGCCAAGAATGCCAAATCAAACCGAGTTTCCATTCTTCTCCTCACCCTTCCCATCCATCCCATTTGTACTGATAGCTTGCTAGTCTCTCCATTGCTGCTGGCCGGTCTGTTGTGCCTGTTTGATAACTGGTAAGTATCTGGTGCAGAGAAGTGGCGGAAACGTGGTTCAGGTAACAAGTTCCGAAATGTTTTTCACGTGCAGGTGTGTTCAAAGGAGAGGGAGGCAGATGCATGCCCATGCCTGGGACCTGGGTGGGGTGAGACAGGGAACATGCCAACGAGATCAATGTGTACATGTGGGGAAAACCCACTGGAGTTAAGTGGGAAATGAGAAGGGGAGCAAAGCACGTCGCTGAATAACATCATTCAACATCTTTTTAAATGAAGCAATGAATTAATATAGAGTATAGTCCTCAAAGCATGCTAATGTTTACCTAGCTTCCAGCTGTACAGTTATGGGAGCTGAGTATAAGTGGCGTGACTACAGCTAGCTTCTCTTATGAAAAATATCAGACAATATTACAGACAAAGGAAGCTTCAGGCACTGAAATTATATCTACACCAGTTTTAAAAAAATGCAAAAAATCCTCCAGTCTACTTTCAGAAGAATTACTGATTTAAAATCTCATTCTTCCAAATGATTCAAACTTGTAAAGTACAAAAGATTTTGTACAAACCTGCAGCTTGTCATGTAACTGGTCCAGTTTATGAGTGTGGCGAAGTATGTCATTAGAATCTTATTAAGAAGCAGTAATTTAGCGATGACTAACAAAAACTCTGCTCTTTCAAAGTAAATTGAGTTATAAAATATAATGGGGACAGAGGACAATGTCTTGAGAACGGAAGACTTTCTTTCTTTTTAAATCTTAGCCAGGTGTACATCTACAGGTATGGAAGATACTGAATGTTATTTATATTATTTAGGTGTAACAAATGGCAAACAATTCTTTGTACTCCATTTAAAAGCAAGAGCAAGATTTGTTGTTTTGATCATAAAAACTGATGATGTTTCATAGGTCTGGAAAGAGTTTTAAACCACCATGCTTCCTAAATCCATTATACCATAATAACGAACTCAATCTAAAGTGAAGATGCTCTTATTTCCATATAAGAAATACGGTTTTGCAGTTTGGAAATATGGTTCATTAAGGGGCTGTGAAAGTGTGTTGCAAAGGTTAGGTAGAAAGTGAAGGGCATTTTCAGTGTGTGTTTCTCATAGGACACTAAATTTAACTTTAGCAAAGTGTATTAGATCACAGAAGAGAATCCTGTAATTAAAAGTATGGCAAAAGAATTAGCACAGCTCAAATTATGGTATTTCTAAGTTTATTTAGTATTTCTCTTTACTTGGTTGGTTTGAGATACTGATTTCTTGGGAAACACTTTATATATAGTGTTTGTAATTATAGTCCAAGTCAGATATGTAGCTGAAGAAAGTGACTTGTACAGGTTTCAAAGGCTTGGCTAAACAACTTCCCCTTAAAATGTATTTTGCTAAATACATTGGACAAAGGACTTCCGCATTTTTGGAAATGATTATATTTATACCACCTGCATTCCTTTTTTTTAACCAATATTTAACTTCTTAGCAACAATACAGCTAACAAGTATTGTGGTCAAATTCACAATATGTTGATAATTTTGGTAACCTTTGTTACCGTGGCACTTGTGGTCACTGGGTAACGGGGACATTTTTGTTTTCAGAAGTAGGTATCTTTCAGTATCAGAAATACTTGCAGAAGTGAGGTTCCACTGAGTAGACTGAATTCACTAACGCTTGGATTAATAAAATATGTACTTTTAGTAAAGAGTGCAAATGTAGAAATATAGGGGCAGATCCTCAGCGGGTGTAAAATGTTATGGCTCCAGTAATGGAACTATGATGATTCACACCCGCTGAGGATCTGAATCACAGCATGTATATTTAATTTTGTACTAACATGCATTAACTAAAGCTGGAAAGTAGTGAGGTTACCTCCTGAGGAAAGCACTAAAGCAGTGGCTGCCAACCTTGTTGCTGTGGAGTTCCTCATGTCTCCAGGCACCGTGACCCTTGTACTGTTGCCACTTCTAACCTGTGCTCTGTCCATTCCCATCTCTCCTCTGTCCTTTTTATCACATATCTCTTTATCGCATTTCTCCCTTTGTTTCTTGCTCCTCTTCCATCCCACATTACCCACTGGCTTTTCCCCTTTCCTCCATTACTGGCCTTCCTGCTTCTCTTTCAGCCTCAGGGATTCTGCACTCCCTGTCAGGGACCACAACTGTTGCCATTGCTGCAATCCACCCCTTTTTCATCCCTTCCCCAGCTACCCAGTACATAGCACTGCTACCAGAAGCAGCAGGCAGTGCTGCAGTAAGTATTGCTTTGTAACACCACTTGGGGAGGGAGAAGAGGCTGGAAGCCTCACACTTCAAAGGTCTTTCTGTGCTTACTTCTCCCTGGATTTTAGTGCCTCCCCCAGATTAGAAACACTGAACTAAAGGATTTGGTGTACACATTTGTAATGAAAACGATTTCCTTTGTACATATTGGGTGTAGTTTTCTTTAAATTACAATACAGTAGACACAGATTTATGCTTAAAGTGGCACAAAAGTTGAATATCAATTTACAAATGTCTCCTTTTTCATTTAAAACAAACAAACAACCTGTTAAGCTGGATAACAATAATAAACCAAGAAGATAAAAAGAAAATATGCTCAGTTCAACTGGTCACCAGAGAATTTCATATACCATCTTCAGACGGTTTATTGCTAAAGCCTTTTCTTCAGATTAGCTTTATAGGAAGCCTGGGATTTCCAGTTTAAATCTGGTGTAAGTAAATAGTTTAAGGTGCATAATAAGGGGATAATAAGACTGATTCAAAGGAAAGTAAAAATATGTACATCTTAAAACTTTGTAGATGGAAGTGTGGTTTTTAAAGTACACTTTAAGAGGATATTTCAAATGGACTTATTTACAGTGCAAAATTATGTGTCAATCTGTTTGTGATTTGTATACAGCATACATTGCTAATTTCTAGTGCAGTTTACTTGGAATTTACTTTTTTGGGGGGAAATGAAGACACACCATCACACCATGAGATATATATCTGAGTTTTCCCATTGTTGCCATCGAACAGTGACCTGGCAGTAAGAGGACATGTGAACTGAATAAGTGTTCCAGTAAATATTCGCACTTCTCTCCAAGTGTGGGAACTTAAATTTTGACACAGTTGATGGGACTATTGATCCGTCTAGTCAGTGATTGCCCCGTAGCTAATGATTCTGATGGAGCAATCCCATCCCTCCTAAGGAAGGCTGGTATTTGTGCAGTGTTGTAGTCAAAGGGTGAGGATTGTGGTGGTATTTGCAGCAGTGTGCATGTGCATGACTGGAAACATTCTTCATCTTCACATGCAGTCAATCTCATGATTTAAGGCATAAAAGAAGTTGAACAAATCCACCCCAATATAATTTCAGTGATGTCAGACTGGCTCCATTTGCGTATTACCTGTAGACTCTGATCCTGCAAGCCCTCTACGTATGGCACTCCCATTGAAATTAGGAGTCCCATGTGTGAATGGTTTAATAGATTGAGCCCTTCCTTGTCACAGTTATGAATGTTACTTGTGGTTACAGCTGGACGAATAGTGGGGAAATTATTCACATTCATCTTGATGAATCATGCATCAAAATAAGGCTTCAGTGGGATTTAACTGTAGCATCAGCCTTGTTCTGGCCCTTTGCAAAGGGGTAAATTTCACTTTAGAAGAATCAAATGTGTAGCCCAAATGAGTAGTTAAGGAACCACTGCTGCTGGGAAAGGTTAGGTCATCCAAACCAGGGACAGATAAAAGGGCTAAGCTTGGAGAAATAATTAACAATAATTAATTCATCATGCTCTAGCCTTGAAATGATGCAGCCCATTTTCAAATCCAACCAAAGTATTTTGCATGGTGATCTCCTGCAGAACAAAATTCCACGTGTACGCTGTAGGCTGAATTACATAGTCTGTATCCTTTTGCTCTAAATTTTCTGTCCTCTCGTATTTCAGTGAGTCAGCACCTGATCTCTCAGGCTCTGGTGCTGCAGTTGGATCAATGTGCGCAGACCTTTGCTTGAGGAACCTAACTGATTTCAGTGGGGCTCTGGGCATTCACTGGGGTCTACCCATATGCATCCAGTTGCAAGATCCAGGCCTTAGTCTGGGCCAGGAAAGAAAGAAATGATGGATAATTATGAAAGGTGGAATACCTTAAATGAACACAGTTGACCAGAAAACCATGTTTGTCTGAAAATGTTGTACCTACTGTAGTTACAATTGACCACTAATATTACTACAGCTGAAATATGTTTATCAGAGGAAGAATATTTTTCTCTTTTTCATTTCTATTGACTCTGTGTGTCTAGACACCATGTTGTGCACTTAGTTTCACTGTTCAGTTGGTTGCCACTTGCACTTTCTGCCTCAAGGTGACATTACTCTCATGCAGTGCTACAAAGAGAGTTCTTGTGCATTCCCTTCCCCTTTTCCCTGAAAGGTTATGTTTAGCAGTAGCATCAGGAAATCAGAAACTGAAGAGGTAGAAGGCAGGTATGTGCACAATGAGTGGAAAAAGAGGAGTGTGAGTTGGTATTTTAGGTGGCATGATTCACTATGAGCTTGATCCCGGAACTACTGAAATCAATGTCAAAGCTCCCATGGATTCTGTGGTGTGGTATCAGGCCATATGTAAACAGAAAGCAGGAAAAAAACCAACACTTTTGTTGCCCAAGAAATTAGTGGGAAGGTGGTTTTGATTGCTTTCCTTTTTAATTCTCAATTTATTGTCTAAGAGACTCTCTATCAGGAATTTGAATTTATTGAAATTAGTTCAATATTAAAAAAAACAACAACTTGTCTTTCCTTAATAATAATTTTAATCATAATAAGGATAACATTCTTTTTTTTAAGAATTTTTTTTTATTTCAGTCCATGCTCATAAGTATATCTTTCATAGAATCCAACAATTTTAATTACCCTTCTGTGGATGCACTTTTTAAAAACTGAACATTATGGTTTAATAGTTCGCAATAGACTTCCTCTGCCCCCTTTGATCACTGTATCGTCTTCTTGGTTTGACTATGTACAATTACAAATTAATGTAAATCAGATCATTTTATTTTTATCTGTTAAGTTGATGTATTGAATAATGAATATATTCCAAAATGGAATTTGTATTTGACACAGGAAAATAATTTTAGGATGCTGTGATTTCTCTGTGGTGCATAACAGGAGTATTGAATCACATGTAAAGATTCTGAAGGACATAAAGAAATAGTTGCCTTTTATACATAGTCTGGGCTTCAGTTAGATAGCTGGCAACATCAACTGCCAAAAGAAAACGTCTGTCAAAATTTAGATTTTGAAGTATTACAAGTTAAGCTACAGTTTCCTTAAATTATTTAAAAAACAAAAAAACAAACAAAAAAAAAAAAAACCCAAACTGTATAGAAGTCTGTCAGAAGCAATAATTTAAGTGAAATTTTGATGAATGTTCAAAGGATACCTGAGAATTTATGAAAAACATGAACAATTTGGTTATATCATGGAAAAATCTGTTAATACAATATTTTTACAGATAAGCATACAAGTTAGCAAATATGATAACAAAGCCTTAACTCTATCCCCGATGTTCATTAAAACAACACTCTATTCCTTTTCATTTATGCTTTACAATAGTCTTAAGTTACGTGATCACATACATTTTATTATAGTTCTTGAGAAATAGTGACATTTCCAAAACTTTGGATACATATGTGTATCTAAAATAACCTTTGATCCCAAATAGCAATATTGTATTGAAATGCATATGCACAAAAGGGCAGAGTTAAAGATGTGCATTTAAACTAAAGTATACAATTGACTGGCTTTTTATTGTTTAACTTTAATGTGCAACCTTAGCACATTGCTTTTAACGTAAGGTGTTGTGTTGGGTGGGGCTTGTATCTGACTTCCTGTGTGAGTATATTAGAGTGTTAGGCTGGGAGTCTAGCAAACAAAATGTTTTTGTTTGTTAATTGGTCAAGACCGGCTAGTGCCCATTAATATGATTAGTAAAACACTTCATTTTAGATATAATAGGCACTAATAGGATGAGGATATTAGTACTGCATGCTAAGTAGTTGTTATATAGTGTCTACATGTTTCCCTCATAAGATATGTTGAAGGTCTTAGGATACATGTACACTGTGCAAAAAACCCTGCAGCTGTGAGTCTCAGAGCCCAGGTCAACTGACTCAGGCTTGTGCTATGGAGCTAAAAACAGTATGTAGACATTCCTGCTTGGGCTGGAGCTCAGGCTCTGAGACCCCACCACTGATATTTTTAGCCCTGAAGCCTGAGTCAGTTGACATGAGACTTTTTGGCACATTTTTGTTTGGTTTTTTTCAGTGTAAATGTATACATTGGAAATTTTGAAGTGTATAAAATAATAAAATAAAATAAAATAACTGTATTTGAGAAAGGTGGAGGTATAACAAGAAGGCTGGCTAATGGGCCAGAAATTGCATGTTGAGGCCAGCTTTGAAAAAAATGCAAATTTTCCAACTGCACAATGCATGTCCTTTGTACTTATTCTGTAGTGCACAACTCCTGAGACACACACAATAGATACAAAATATATAAAAATCATAGAATCCTTGAACTGTGGGGCTGGAAGGGACCTCAAGACCTCATCGAGTCCAATCCACTGTGCTGAGGCAGGACCAAGTATACGTAGACTAATAGGTATTTGTCCAGCCTGTTCTTAAAAGCCTCCAATGACAGAGATTCCACAGTCTCCCTTGGAAGCCTATTCCAGAGTTTAGCTACCCTTATAATTAGAAAGTTTTTCCTGATAACTAACCTGAATCATCGTTTCTGCAGATTAAGAAGCCCATTACATCTTGTCCTAACTTCAGTGGACATGGAGAGTAATTGATCACCGTCCTAATCTTTCTTTTGGTATCCAGTAGCTTAAAAATGATGGACACAAAAAAACTAGGCATTTAAATGTGTATGTATATACTGGGTATGCTGATTATGCAGTTTTCAGAATGTTTTTCTCTTTATTAAATCAAAATACTTTTTAAGAATGAGCTGTGATAGCTCACATTGAGAAATCTCATGATATGTTTCAAAGGATATATTTCAAACATTAGCTATCTTTCGTTCTCATATCACTCAAAAACAGTTGAGTGGATTTTGCTCAGTTTTCCCTAGAATATTCAGCTCTGGTTTCAGACCCAAAACGGAAAATTTCAACCGCCCTCTCCTCCCCCATCTATGCTTTTTGGAAAGTCTTCGCCTGTGAAAATATGGGGGTGAGGAGTTCAGTGGAGGATTTTAATGGGAAATGATTGCCAAACTAAAACAGCCACTATGGTTGTGTTCAATTACTTTGACTAAAATGTGCAAGTATAGAAAAAACCACAATCCTTTTGGATAAGAGTATTGGGGTTTGAAATTTCATATCAAACTATGTTGTACAAAAGGTATGTTGTTCTGAAAGTAATTTACTGTGTACAGTGTGTTTTCTGAGGTGAAAAACTGTGGTGAACGTGTGTATGCCATTGTTTTTTAAAATGTCCACTACAAATGTACATGTTGGAAGGTGTGCTGCCCAATGTTCTGAGACTGAGTAATTGGATGTGATGCAATCTTTTGTACATAGAGATATTTCTTACAAAGATAGATGCTAATATAAACAGGAAAGCATTTTTAACAATTGTGACAATACCTTTTGTTTTAAGGTTATTTTACTCATCTCTGCTGTCTTTCCAACTTCTGATTCTTGATAACGCCTCCTGTGACTAGAAGCAGCACTTTCTCTCCATAGTCGTGAACAGTAACTAACCACGTGGTCACTCAAACCAACTTGACCTGCCTCTGGCAGTAAAACTGGAATAATGTTATCTATGCCAGTCACTCTTGGTTTCTTTATCCTGATTTCTTTTGGGATGCAGCATCTTACAGAAGAGGAAACACACAGAAAAATGTTAGCTGTTTAACAGCATCACTTGAGTTCCACCAAAAAAAAAAAAAAAAGCTGGTTAAGGTGTATTATGAGGTTTCTAATACACTTAACTTGTTCTCACTTAAAATATGCCTATTGGTAGTTAAATACATTTAGTTTTGATTTTTATAATCAGAATTAATCTACTGCTGAACTGTTTAGTAACTTGAGTTAAAGTAACAGGCTGTTGGCTATTGACCCCTTACAGGGGTAATGGACCTATAATATCTGAACTGTCCAGGAGAGAACTGGACAGTGCAGAACAGATGTTCTGGGGAAAAATCGGGACTGGGAGTGTGGTGGGGTCACCCTTCAAATAGTAACCAAGGCTGGAGAAAGCTATACACAGACACTCAGGGTGTGACCTGCACACTATTTGTGAGGGAGCCAGATTGGGAGCTTACAATAGCAAGGCATTATCGGGTACCCATGGTTGCACAGCAGGTGATGACACAACCCCGCACTGGTCTCAATTGTACCTCAGAATGTGACACAGTAATACTCAAAAATGCATATTATTGTTTGTGTAGAATGCATTCTGGTTGATCAATAGTCATTATTCCTTAAAAAATCCAAAATTCCTTTGAGTTTTTACTTCTATCTTTTCAGTATATTACTTTAATGGATACTCGCTGGATGACTTCTAACCATAAAGCTTATAAAATCAACACTGAAATAATTCTCTCTGGTTATTTCAGAGTAATGGAGGATACTCCAGACAATATCAAGTAGCACTGGTCTGGATAGAATGCTTAAGCCTCTTTGATTCAGCTGCTATTAATATTCTCCACTCTGTCCTCTGCTTTCCATTTCTAATAACTTCTGGTTTAACTTTTAACTAAGTCAGGTAGGCACACAGGCCTGTTTATTACTTGTAATAAACATTCTACTATTACTACTATACTCTAGGCAGGCAAGACTATTCATTGTAATATAGGGCACATGCTTATTTAGCTGTACTGTACCTATTATTTGTCACAGTGAATATTAAAACATAAAAGGAAAAGGTGGGAATTCTATTTAAAATGTAAATATTCTGAAGAATTTGGTACTAAAGTGGATATGTAGACATAAAGGATCTAAACTATTGCAAGAAAGATGAGCATTATTACAGCAGTTAAGGGTATGTCAGCACTTAATGTTATTAACCCTTATTTCAACTCAGGATCAAATAAAATAGATTTTCTGTCTCCTACAAAAGAGAAGCCAATGTTAGTACCTCCAGAAGAATTTGGTTTTTACTTGCAGGTTTCCACAATATGATATCCTAATGTTTATTTTGGGAGGGGTGGGATAGAGGGGTTTGTTTTTCCCCACTCAGGCTCTAAAATGTAAAGCTTTACTTTGCTCAGTGTTGAAACTTAACATTCAAAATACAGTTTCAGAATAACTTTGAAAACACATAACCTTCACACATTCTGAAATAGTTGTTTTACTACGAGTGTAAAATAGATAATGTTTTCGTAGAAGTAATTCCAGTAGTATTTAGTACAGTAATTTTTTAGAATTAGAATTTCAGACTGTAGGTGTTTCTTCTGAATAATTGTTTTCGGGTATCTGGGGTGGGCATTATTTCACATGCAAAAACATTACAATGCATATGTGCAAAACAGCTCCTTGACTTATTTTCAACTCACAGTAACTACAAATATATAATATTATGCGATTTGGGGCTTTACTATCTTTTGCTATTGGTAAATGAATAATACTGTTGTATGTTGAAAATCATATGTTGTATGTACAATTGTTGTGGCTTTACAAATGTATATTTACCACATTGTTATATTTTCTCCCTCCCCTGGCATGCACACACACGTGTAGGAGAATGGTCTCAAATAATTCAGTAAATAAAAATGGCTGTGTGGTTTTCTGTAAGGGTGACAGCGTGTTTTAAAATGTTCAGTAAGTACCATGTGATCTTTTCACTAGTAGCCCAAGCATTTCCTGGGTGGCAAAACTTCCAACTGTCCCCTGCCCACTGGCCAAAATCTCCAGCTTTTTCATATGACTTCTGCAATGCAGTTAGGGATTTTCAAAAAAAAAGCCACTGGCACAGTGAAAATATTGTGACCATATAAAAATAATGAACATTGTACTCAATGTATTGTTTTGAAAAGAATCCTCCATCCCCAAATTTACTTAGCTCTACCGCAGTATCTGCATTTGGCTGCATCTGATTGCTGCATGATCCTCCGGTATCTCAGCACAGAACTTAGGCCTGACTTGCAGGAGAGGACATGAGGCCTTAGCTACTGGTCATGCTATAAATACTCCTTACTAGCTTGAAATATGCTGCTTTTCAGACTCATGCCCATAATATATGTGTGCAGTGGGAGTAATTGTTGAGACTGACATACCACCTTCTGTTACAGTGAAACTGCTTACAGTGAAGATTTTTGGGTGAAAAATCCTCATTCCATTACAAGCTTTCTACTCTGTTTTGTATTTGCTTTAAATATCCCTCCCTCAAACTCTACAAAGATCAACTACCTTAAATGTATCTACCACATGGTGATAACTATTGTAAGTCTGCAAAATATAAATCCCCTTAACGCAATGTGGATTGAGCCACATAAACGGTATCCAACAGAGGGACTAATGTATGCAGCCATCCTCCTGATATTTCTGTGATGCAAAACCTTCTTCACCCTTTCTTCCTTCCATGATTTGGACTCCCACTGGTTCTTCCTTTAGTGCCAGATTTCCTCTTTTCTGCTTCCATCGCAAGTATCCTGTTAGTACCTAGCCACTGGGTTTCCCCCTTGTTGTTTATATATTTGGTACTTGCCAAATACCAAATTTCTAATATGCATATCTCTTTTGCATTTGCTTCATTGTAAATATTCTCCTTTCACATATAGATTATTGATTTGGTTATTTAGTATGCTCCAGTCAGACTTCTACATGGTACCTTTAACTTTTCAAATCCTTGTTGTGTTTGTGTTTCAACACTGGTGTTTTAAAATGTTACCTCTATTAATTGTACAGTGATTTCTTTTAGCTCAGTACTGAACCACTGGCTGTAACTAATTTGTAAGTATTTCATCTGAAAGGCAGTATCCTGAAGACTTCATCCCAATCCTCCTCCTAGATAAATCAATAATAATTCCTTTGTCAGTTGGAGCAACATCAGGATGTTGAGTAGTGTGAAGTGAGTCATTGGGTGTTAAAATAATGCTTCTAGGCACCACACTGAGCAAGTTCATCATGTGGTTTTGTATAAGACTAGTGGTGAAGTCATGTGGGCTTTGATATTTAGAAGCCCATCCTTCACTCCTCCTTTCGCTGTCACTTTCAATAAATCACCTGACAAATCAGTATTTCTCTAATGTATCAATGAGAACATGCACAGCACATAGTGATGTTAATATTATTTACTGGCTTTTCTTTCCTTACGAACATCCATCAAGATTCAGCAAATACTAGAGATTGTGTCTAAAACTTTTTTTTGTCAATAGTAAAAGTACATATTTTCCGTTCCTGGTATGTGTTAACTTGAAGCTTTCCTGTTCTCCGTGATTTTGTAGTCAATGTGGTAATATTTTTTTTTCCTATTTGAATTAACCTCACCTTTTCTTCAACCTAGCTCCCACTGAAATTCTACTAGGCACTTATCTGCATATTTAGGCATCTAAATACCTTTTAAAAATCTGGTCCCTTAGATGCTGTTTTGATACGCATGTATTTATAGCACATTATTGGCCTGAACAAGTTCTGCAGGATTCTCTTTTATGGAGGTAATGAAAAATATGCCAGGATCATAATATGTATTGTGAGTAGCATCTAAAAACTGACTATGATCAATAACCACTTTTATTGTTCCTATTGTTAAAATAATTATTCTGCAGGATAATGCACAAGTCTTGTACTGTAATAGATTATAATAAAAACATTTCCTTATACATTTTTAATTTAAAGTTTAACATAACAATAAGAGATTTGGAGCAAAAGAACAAAAGTATACAGTAAAATAATGTCATATTTAAATGAATAGACCTACACTATTAGTATTGCAATTATAGGCATCAGTAGTTTTTACCATGAGTCTAGCACATCTTTGTTGCAGCGATGCCACATCTTTCCTAAAAATTAGATAATTTGTGTTTTGGTGGTGGAAGTAATGTATTCTAATGCTAAAAGATCTCCTGTTAAATTCACTCATGGGGCTACGGTGGATACTATGTCAGTTATGCACACCACTATCTACAGAAGCAAAAGGCTTCCCAGTTCTGATTTTTCCAAAAATTATCCATTTTTAAGAATAATGAAACTGCTAATGCTAACTGCAGATTTTATGCTCCACTTGTGACTATCAGAATTATTTCTACTTTGAAATTCTTTACTGAGCAAAACATTGGCTTTTTGTTGCTGTGACATGTCAACCGTTGTGGTACATATATTTGCTAAATGTGATCTTTTGCCAGCTCTGATTTTCCTATTTGTTTCTCTCTGTTTCTGAGACTATGGAGCTAACAGTAGCAATTAATGTAGTTTTATTTTTGCTAGCTGTCCAGGTATACTAAATCTACTGTCCAGCAAAGATGGGGGGGGCAAAGATGGGGGGGCGGGGGGAGATTTTAGCATGATTTTTAGCCATTCAGTAATTTGAGGTATGAAATGACTACTGTACTGAAAATTCAAAAATATGGAGGGCTTTGAATATGGCTCTTAGTTCTCTTTACCATAGACATCAAATGGGGTAGTATGAGAAAAGTAACACAGTGGAAGATTACTTTGGAAAAAAAACAGACTGGACAAAGAAACACAGGGTAAAACTAGTGTTGCTTGCAAAATTATTCCTGACAACTGTAATACACACATAAAATGATTAACTGACTTGGAGAAGCCATGATTTGTTCAACTGTCTATTAGAAGTGACAGAATGGGGAGGGAACACTGAAAGAACAGAATCAGCATTTTTGATACCTGTAGCTAAAACTTAGTTCTGAAATAATATCAGTGCATCATTGCTGAATAGTATTGTCATATTTGGTTTCTGCATATATTGAACATATTAACTGCAATTAATTGCCTATATATATCATGTTGTTCATTTATTTTATCTCTCAAATTATAGATTTTGTATTGATTAGGAAACCCACATTTGTAGAGATGCATGCTAGGTGTTAAAACGTCAACGTGTGAGAGTAAACACCCAACAGCACCAGACTCCACCGACATAAAAAAAGAACAGTTAGCAAGAAAAATATTACAGTACAAAAACTTCCCATCCTTCAAATACTGACAAAAGCCCCATATCTCTAGCATTTAAAGCTAAGCTTAGCAGTACACAGTGGAAAACATAAGTGGAAACTTCTGTACCATTATATCTCAGTCCTGACCTGGAGGAAGTAGCTTGGTGATGGATTTCTCTTCATGACCAGATAGTATTTGGCCACTTCATATATAATTGTCAACTTACTAAATGTCAATGCTGGGGTAGCTGGAGTAACCCCATCCCAACCACCACTACAAAATGGTCTGAGATGACAAACTCATTTCACAGTGGTTACTAGGGTGTTAGTCTTTGATCATCTTGCATTGAACTAAATTGCAGTGTAGATGGTTCTTTTTCTGGCATGCCATGTAAAGGTATCATGTTTTATAGAAACAAAACAAAAAAGTAATAGGGCCTGATTCTCATTCACATAGTTTTCTTTACACTGCTAAAGCTGTGCAAAGGGGTCTTTGTGCAAATGAGAATCAGACCCATAGTTTGTAATGGTGACAGTAGTGTATGATATTTTTTCCTTTTTTTAAAAGAATGACCTGTAGTAATAAGTGAGTGGTACCTTCTCCAACATCTGCCATATAAAAATCTTTATTAAAATAAATCAAAGTGTGTAGAACTCTATCAAGAAGATATGAATAAATCCAAATTTCTGGGGAGCATTGTGCTACAGAATGTTCGTTTTTTGTTTGTTTGTTTGTTTTTTCTCCAAGGATACAATGGACTTAATTTTCTTCAAGTTGAAATGAATGAATGTTTGCCATTGATTGCAGTGGAAGCAGAATTGAACTTGATTTTAGGAAGAATTATTTGTGTTTTTTGGCTTCACATGTGAGAATATCTTTCTAATTCAAGGACTAGTAGTTAAATTGCAAAACAGATTAAAATGATGACCCACCTACAATAATGTAACATATTAGACTCATAGAAGCTTTTTTCACAAGATTTAATAATATTGTACTGACCATTGACAAATAAAGCATACTAGTAGAGCCAAGATAGGGAGCATGTGAGTTAAATGACTAATAAATTCTCTACTTTAGCACCATAAAAACATTATACATTTTAGAGATTAGCAACATAAACTGTATTAGATCATTAGTGATGCATTGTTAAATGTGCATATTTTAATATGGTTCCATGTTTACTCCTTAGGTGTAAATGATATGTTTTTTTCAGTTGCTTAAGTAAAAGATTCTGCAGTACTCTTGAAACAACTTTATTTCAGCATGAGAAGTTTACTTTATCATTGATCAAAAATAATTTTTGTCAATTGTTATGCAGCTGTTTTCCCAATAGAAAGTGCTATGATTTCAAACTTGCAGCAACTTTTCTGCCAACTAGTGGTGGTTACTGTCAATCTAAGTACCTTTTGGGTAATGTTGACAATGCCACAAAAGGGCATGAATTTCAACTAATAAGGTTAACTTTTGTTTTAAATTAGGAATAGTGTTTTCTATTAAAAAACAAAAAAATAAAAAGCCACATAATTTGGTCATTTGGTTTCCTTTTCAGTTTTACTTGAAAAGGTCCCCAAAGTGGCCCTAGTAGTACTAGATATCGCTGCAGACCTGTTTCTTTTGTCATCTAAATCAATGAGAAACAAAAATAAACTGTAAAAAGCAGGAAAATGATTTATTGCTGGGTTGTTTTTAATCTTCTTGCTTCTCTTGGGCTCCTCTGATTATATCCTCCATTCTGCACTAACCTATCAAGTACTGCCACTAAACATTGGAACATTTCTTAGAGGAGTGTGAGAAATTAAGGGCCATCAACTTGAGGTGATTCACACTGCTATGGGGGAATCTAATTTAGCATTTCCTTTCTGATCTCTCAAGTCCTGATATCAGTGAGATTGTTGTGGAGGTAGCCTGTTGTGGTTTGGAATGGGGTGAGTGGGTGAATAAAGTTGAGGGAGAGTAGAAACAATGATCCCTCAGGCTGATCAAGGAATGGCTTTGACAGGCGCTAAAGGAAGTACTTTTTGGTGTGCCTTTTCTGTTGGAATAGCATTTGCAACCTCAGGATTTTGGGGGTGTGAAGTTTGAAATTAGTTGAAACTCTGTTAAAGGAGGAGAGAATCCTTATTCCTCTTCCAGGTTTTGCATATGCAAACGTTTTATATATTAGAAGTTAAATAATTTACTAAAACTGTCTACAAGTGAAGAAACTGAAAGGGAATTCTGAATGACTATTATAATGTACTGTTGTAACTTGATATTTCAGCACATATGGTGTTAAAACAGTCAGAATGTTGCATGTTCTGCCTGCAGTGCCATATACATCTGGGAAAGGTTAGGGAACATCTGCAAAGGCAGCAGCTGGGAAAACAGCATTGAAATTCCTGGAATCCCCTAATGTGTTGGCTATGATGGTTGAGCAGATAAGCTGGGCGATGCTGTGGCTGCTTTTGGAATATGTGTTCAATTCCCATATGGGTCTCTTATGATTTTCTTGCTGACTTCTGGCTTGCTATTCTGTTGATGCCATCTGTTGTGTACAGAGACTGGTGACCGCTGTGCTGTGCTGTTTGTGCCAATGGTCTTCTCTCTAACCTCGTTCCCTGTTCCCTGGCAACCTGCTGGGCAGTGGACACTTGCCCCTACAGTGATGTGCACTGTCCTTGTCTGCACTGATTTAGGGTACGGTTATCACCTTCTCCTTGTAATTGGTACACCTTTTAACTGGAAGGAAGAACCGATAGTTCTGTGGTTAAGGCACTCTGAGCCAGAAAAGATGGGTTTTGTTGATTCTACTTCTGTATTTTAGTTTCCTCATCTGTAAAATGGAAATATTTACTGACTTCTCCAGTGTGTTGGGCAACTAAGTTAATTAACATTTGTAAAGTATCCTAAATATACATCAGTGTGGTATATATTTCAGATGTTTTAAAAATTGTAGGATAAATCGGGCTGTATTTAAAAAAAATGCAAATTACAAAAAATGACAGCCAAAAAATGTTAAGATTATTACTCCAAGCCCATCAGTGGTAACAGCATGGGATGCTACTGTGCCAGTTGGTGAACTTCAGTACTGGTCACATTTGGGAGAGCTATAATTAAGGAGCTGTTTGGACTGTGCCATTCCTCTTTATTTTGCTTGCATGGGATTTTTTTCCTGTCATGATGGGCATTTGTAACCTTCCTGATAGCTACTGTGATCTGAATATGTATCTTAGGGCTGGTAACTATTTTAATTTTGACTTCTTATTTAGTTGCACTTCCTCACAGTTAGATCACCACAAGACTCTCGTAAATGAATTTGGATGAGAGAAACACCCATGAAACACTACATACATCCTTTTTTCCCCTCCTCCACCACATTCTCTGAATTAAGACAATTTACATGACCAATAGAATTATAGAACTGGAAGGGACCTCGAGAGGTCTTTTAGTCCAGTCTCCTGCACTCAAGGCAGGGCCAAGTGTTTATCTAGACCATCACTGAGAGGTGTCTGTCCAACGTGCTTTTAAAAATCTCCATTGATGGGGATTTTACATCCTCCCTAGGCAATTTATTCTAGTGCTCAACTACCCTGACAGTTAGGTTGGACATTAGGAAGAATTTCCTAAACCACCCTGGCTTCAATTTAAGCCCATTGCCTCTTGTATATCCTCAGAGATTAATTAAAACAATTTTTCTCCCTGCTTCTTGCAACAGCCTTTCATGTACTTGAAAACTATTGTCAGCTCCCCCCTTAGTCTTCTCTTCTCTAGCCCAAAATAAGCCCAATTTTTTCAATCTTCCCTCATAGGTCAAATTTTCAAGGACTTTAATAATTTTTGTTACTCTTCTCTGGACTTTTTCAAATTTGTCCACTTCTTTCCTGAAATGTAGCACCGAGAACTGGACACAGTACTCTAGCTGAGACCTAATCAGCATGGAGTAGAGCAGAATAATTTTCTTGTCTTGCTTACAACCCTCCTGCTTATACATCCCAGAACAATTTTTTTTGCAACCCTGTTGACTCATATTTAGTTTGTGATCCATTATGACCCGCAGATCCCTTTCTGCAGTATTCTTTCCTAGGGAGTCATTTCCCATTTGGTATGTGTGCAACTGATTGTTTCTTCCTAAGTGGAGTACTTTGCATTTGTCCTTATTGAACTTCATCCTCCTTAATTCAGACCATTTCTCCAGTTTGTCTAGATCATTTTGCATTTTTAATCCTATTCTCCAAACCACTTGCAACCCCTTCGAACTTGGTATCGTCCACAAACTTTATACGTGTACTCTCTCTGCCATTATCTAAATCATTTATGAAGATATTGAACAGAACCAGATCCAGAACTGATCCCTGTGGGACCCCATTCGATATACCTTTCCAGCTTAGCTGTGAACCACTGATAACTACTCTCTGGGAATAGTCTTACAATTTAGATGGAGCTACTATAGGGTGGGTGCATAACTGGTTGGATTTCCCTAGTTTGCTTAGAGTGAACTTCAACAACTGTGCCTTCTCTTGCTGAATTCTTAACTGAAGTATAATTCTAAATTTAAGTATTATTTGATGATCATATACAAAACAGTGTTATAGAGAGGGTGAATTAGGTACTCCTCTTTACCCTTTCACATAATTAAAAAACAAGGAGCTATTCAGGGAAATTATTAAAGCAGTGAATAAATAACTGATAAAAGGAAATATGTTTTTTAGAAACATAATGATTCTGTGAAACTCATTGCCACGCTATATCATTCAGGCCAAGAGTATGACAGAATTATTTATAAGGGACTGGATGTTTTTATCAATTAGAACATCTTCCATTATATGAGTGAGATGAAAAATAAAATTATTAAAAGGGAAATAAAGCTCATGATTAAGGACTATGTGAACCACTAAATAGACAGGAGGATAGGAAGATGTTTTCCTTCTAGGCAGTTTATTTTATAACTATCTGCTACGGGGTTTCTTGCATGCTCTTACGAAGCACGTACTAGTGGTTAGAGATAGGATACTGAAGTAGGTGGACCACTGGTTTGATCCTGTTTTCCATATTAGTTTACACAATTCTTATGCCTAAATTCCACCCAGCTATCTTCCTAAAATGTGGTTTTCAGGCAGCACAACATTTGATTCTCAGTTTTTTAAAATTGTTTTTACTTTGAGAAAAGCCAACTGCAAATATACTTCATAAATATATCTTTACAAATGACAGTTGATTTGTAAATGCTCGGAAGTTAAGGAATATAGTTATAGTTTCCACCACACATAACTTGGTCTCAGTGCCTCTGTACTACTTTGTACTACTCTATGGCTAAATTTATACCATAGTGTATGTGCACAATGTACCTGAGTTATAGGTTTGGTGTGAATCACAATTTTATATTTCTTCTGTTTTGTATTTAAATTCTCAACCATAACTTTGCATTAAAACACACCTGAGGCAGGAAATCTTAAATTATGATTCTTACAGCAAACAATAAGTGAGTACACAGCACACGTTCTCAGCAATAAATTGAGAAGTGCATGAAGTAATACAGAATATTACATATTCACAAAGGGGTCGAGTTACAGCTGTTGCAGCAACCATAACTTTGAATTTCTGACTTTTGCACTTTGAAATAATGTTGCATTATTAGATGTTTTTTAACCAAATATTTTGGGCCAGATCCTCTGCTGCTGCAAATTGACACATCTATATTGATGATGCTGATTTCAACCAGTGGGTAGGCTAACCAGATGTCTCGATTTTTATAGAGACAGTCCCGATATTTGGGGCTTGGTCTTTTATAGGCATCTATTACCCCTCACCTACTGTCCCAATTTTTCTCACTTGCTATCTGGTCACCCCTAGGAGGATCTGGCCTGTATGTTGAATGTACTGTATGAAATCTGTCGCTGTACTGATTTATACATATTGTGTTCTCTATATACATTATACACATAAATATACAAACATACATATGTAGCCCAATTTACATGGAAAAATCTGTGCCTTTAAATTGCTGGCTGAACTCTGAAACAATAGTTTTCTGTATGAGTTCTCCCAGAATGAAGATTGCAAGATTGTGCCCACAGACTGTAAATTGGCTAAAGTTGTCATCACTTGGCATGGAAAATAAGAGAAATAATTCTTAGAATATGACTTGTCTAGTCTCACTGAACATTTTTATATAGACTAAGCAAACATAATTCCCTGCAACATCTTTGAAATCACATGCTGAGGAAATGTAGCATTAAATTTCGCAAGCTGTCTGCAGCTACAGATGATATGCACGCTCTAGGGCTTTGCAAGCTTACAATCTTTCTTTTCTTCATCATATTCAGGTTAGTATTATGGACAGCATTAATTTGCTGAGCCATGGCTGCAGATTACTGTATTAAGTGATGCAAAAATGCTGACTGTATTAAATCCTTATCGTCTAACAAAATGTGTTTATAAAATGCCAGCAGATGTCAGTGTGTTCTTGTCATGTAACTTTTTTTTTTTTTAAAGTTCAGAGTTAAATAATTTGGAAAAAGAATTCAAGTTTGAAGAGAGTATGTTTAGCAACACTTTGTAGCAGCCTTACAAAAAATATTTTTAAAAGGGATGCAAGGTAACACTACTTTTCCCAAATGCATTAAAAAAAGAAGTACTAATATTAACTTAATGGAGCTCTGTCAGTTTAGTTGCTTTTTTTTTTTTTTTTTTTTTTTTTTTAATAATACTTTTCCCCCAACGTTGTTGCTGCCATTTAGTAAAGAATTTAACGTTGCCTAACGTTAAGTATATGCTTTTCAGTCCATATTCAGCAGAGCACCTAAAGCATTGCCTGCCTAAGCACGTCCTTAAGTGCTTTGGTGAACTGGGTCCCATGTTATGAATACATCTTTGAATTTGTAATTTAAATTTTTCTTTTGTTTTACAACTTCATTTCATACACTGGTTTCTGTGCTGACCAAGGGCATTCAGCACGTTCTGACATATATAGATAACATGGTATCCTGTGTTATACTGGAAGAATAATATACACTCTTACACGCTGAGGGAATGAAGATGATCGGTCATTGAGATCTATGTCTTGGAGACATTAATTAAATGCACTGGATTATATCACTATTTATAAAATTTTAATATTAATTGTGTTTGTCGGGGGGTTTAATCCTCTTTACACCATGCTGACCACATTTTGTCTTTATATCAGCCAGCCACCATCTCTTTAAAACTCCTGTAAAATTTGTTATAAATATTTCCTCTCCCCCTCTCAACATGCAAAATGATGCTGCATAAAAGGAAAGAGAGTTAATTTCACTGTGCCGTCATTTTTGAAGTTTTTTATGTACTGCTAAGGTCACAAGTTTTCCGTAGCACTACTATGTATAGTCATAATTGGATCAACTAAATACAATTTAATTGATGGATCACATGCATTATTTATATTTTAATTTTTTAAACATTGGATTAATCTTATTGGAGGAAGTCTGCAGAATTGCCAGACTGTCTTTGCTTACTAGAAGTATATCACTGTTCTAAAAGTTGTGTAAACAGATGGAGTTTACACCCTACTCCAACCAGAGTATACTCTCACCACACTGGTGCATAGTCTAAACTGAACCCTTTTTTTACTGCATTAGTATTTCAGATAATGAAATGTAAACTTGAGCCTAAGTTTTCTCCACTTTCTTGTCTGTTCCTGTGCTTTCCCTGCAGAATGCTCTTAGTCCCTAGTTTTCTATATCTCAAGGGCACTGCAATCTCTCTTATGCCCTGCATGGAGCTAACAAGATAAAACAGCCAGAATGAGTCAGCAATATGTACTTTGGGTCTTTATGCAAGGTTTTAACACAAGAGGGTATAACCAAAATTTTCCAATGTGGGTGCTTAAAATTGGATGTCTAAATCCAATAGGCACTTAAATAAGTCACTTAGACACCTTTGAAAACAAGACTGCTTTTTTAAGTTTCTAAGCCAGGTTGGAAAATTTTGGCCCATCTTCTTACTGCAAATTTATGATGCTAAGATGCTGAAGTTACCATTTCTGGATTTTTAAATACAGTCCCAAGCAGAACCAACTCAATTTCCTTTATTCGATTTTAAAGCTCTATCAGTTTTAAGAGTTTGTTTTAAATGAAAGGTTTATTTATTATGAATTATTCCTTGTTTCTTCTCGTCTCAAGGGGTTTGTATGATTTTCAGATAAACTAAAATTGAGCCAGGCAAGTTGGGTATGAAAGATATTTATCTCTTGCAATAAAGAACATGTGGCATTATTGAAATTGTAGTGTTGGAAATAAAGTTCTTTTGCTTACAAATAATACATTTTTATTTAGTATTCAGTGGGGGACTCCATCCAAAATCCAGTGTCAGAGAATTTCTAATATTTTCTAATATTAGTCCTACACTATTTTTAGTTTAAGTAATATATTAATTTTTTTTTCAGGAATGTGTTTTCATTGCATACAGCTCAATGCAGTACGTGCGTGTGTGTATGCGTGCACACACATAATAAAATGCTTTCTTTGCTTTAGTGAGTAAAATGTTAACATAAGTAACTTTTCCAAGGCAGACTCATGTGTTCTTTTACATTTTCATCAGGGAGGATTAAAAAATAACATATTCCCTAGTCCTTTTTTTAAAGAAAAACAACCCATATGTTTATCATTTTGGAGATGTTTTCATGTTCAGTAATATTGATTTTTCTGAAGACTTCACTTTCTTCTAATGGGATAAAAAAAAGTAGTTCAACCTTTTTTCCCCTCAGACCTGATTTATTCATTTCTAAATTTTCTTATCTTTTATGCAGCTGCCATTGAAATTTTAAGATTAATGTTGAAACTGAAGTTATTAGTGGAACTGGATACACTGTCTGTCAGTTTTAACATGCTAACCACTAGGAATACAAATTGGGTGTTGTGCTGAGGTTTAGAATTTGGGCTAATAAATTGTAGCTATTTTCTGTATTTTATGGAAAAATATGTTAAATGATGAAGTACACCTTATAGTGGGGGACGCAAATCAAGACACCCTATTTTCTCATGATAAAGTATATGTGGGCCAAATGTGCACTTACATGCTGCCAGCAAAATGTGTGTCAGTATCCATTGAACCTATACTTTGGCATTTGTAAATTCAGAAAATCACAATTGTTCATTTTGTCCGTGAAGACTATGTACAACTGCTTTAAAATTTGACCTACCACATGTAAACATGGTGTGGAAGTAACAAAATAAAAATTTAGATCTTAGCTACCACAGTCATCCTTACAATGGTGTAAGTTGGTGCTTCTTTATTCTTTTTTTGCTTGGTAGTCAGTTTCCTTGGTAGTCAATACTAACTTTAAAACCTGTAAATCTTTATTTACAAATTGCTTTTTTTTAAAATAGAATTTTAATTTATTTTAATTTTGATCCTTCCTCCAAGTGTATTGTGTGCACATTTGTACTTGTTCTCCGTTAAACGTATAAGGACATTTTTATGAAAAACCAATAAAAAAGTATGAAAGTTGAGGAAATTGCAATATCATCTTATATAGTGTATAACCTCTCAGTTAATAGGCACTATGACAGATATGGGAATTTCCTGAAATATCCTTGAAAAACTTTATTATAATAAATTTAAATATCTTTGGAGTCTATAGTATGAAATGCAAAAAAAGTATTATTGTGGGCCTGGATGATCAAAGGACACATGAACAATGTGGCAAACAAGAATGGCCTTTTGGGACAATATGTAAAGTGGATTACTGGGAAATATCTAGGGGAGGTGAATGCAAAACCACAGCTTTTTGAAACAGCATCCTGAGGAAGGGACCATTGTCTATTGATTACCCGTCCCTGGAATCTGAAGATCAGAGGCCAAGCTATATAAAAGGAAGACTGAAGAATTCATGGTGGTTCTGGTTCTGACCTAAGGGTCTTTTTGCTTCTCAGCCTTTTCATTAAGATCAAGTGAACTTTAACCACAGAAAAACCAATTGGTGGAGTATGAAAGACTGACTCCTGCTTTTGTTGAACTTGGGGTGATGTCTGGTAAACTTATTAGCGTGTATGTAGTTTCTTTTATTGTTTTTAACATGCAATTTTTAATGCTTTCAGTTTAAGAATAAAGGTTCTTAGAATTGTGTAGTAATTTAAACTGTGTGCAATTATGCTGGTCATTGCATCTGAGGAGAAAGAAAAGTGTAGATGCTGGCTTGTCTAGGTAGTCTGGCTTGCTGGGAATAACATAGTGTAGGTAGTGTGCAGCCTGGAAAAATCATAGTCAAAAAGGAAAGAGAGACATGGGTCTTCATCCAAGAGAGGGGATGGCTGAGGAGCTGGGAGCTAGAATGTGTGCCCTTGGTATACCATGGAAGGAAAATATAGGTTTAGTTGCCCTGAACTGTGACAGTGAATACAAATGTTAAAGGCTAAATGTTTTGTAAATATTTACAAGAGCATGAAAATTAATGCAAATCGCTCCAGTTGTTGGTTTGTTTGCATCTCAGTAGCGTGTAGGTCAGGACCCCACTGTACTAAGTGCTGTACAGACACATGCCTCATAAATCTTGCTATATGTTGTATGAGAGCATGACAGTGTATAGTTATGGATGCTGATTGTAGATGGAGGACAATCTTGATATTTCAACCTCTGATGCAGAAATTCATGTTATTACAGTATGTGTGTTTCTTGTTATTCTCATGGACCTTCAGCTTTCCATGAATCTTAATAGGTTATGAGTTCCAGAGGGGTAGCTGTATTAGTCCGTTTTTAGCAAAACATCAAGAGTTTTGGGTTTCTGCCCACGAAAGCTTATGCCCAAATAAATTTGTTAGTCTTTAAGGTGCCACAAAACTCTTGCTGTATTAATAGGTTATATTAATTTATATGTAAAATAGACCGTACCTCCACTGAAAGGGTCTGGTGTGACATAATGAAAATGCTGAATAATCTAAATTCTGATAAGAGAAACAAGAAGAAAACACTTTAGCTAAGATTTTCTGCCAGATATGGAAGTTTTAAATGGCATCTTTTGTGAGTGAGGATATGAAGCCAGCAAGAGCCATTCTCCCATGTCACATCCCCAACCATGCAGTTACTGTTAAAACCCAACCAGTGATATTTTGCCACCTTGCAGACAGGCCATTGTGTGGCCCCTTCTGTTCTATATTGGTCTGACCTGAAGGGCATCTCAGTGTCAAAGGGCAATGGGTTCACTGGTATTGGTAATGAGTTTCAGCCAGCCTGACCAATTCATAAGGAATTATGGATACTCATTAATAGTATACTTTAAAGCCTGTGACCAAACAGGGAGAAACAGGTTCCCTCCCAGAGAGGAGAGAGGGCATCTATTTACCAGTCTCCTATGTAAATTAAGCATGGTGGAATCAAAACAATGGAATTTCCACTTACATAGAAATCAGCAGTGGGTGGGAAGATCAAAGGAAAGGAAGAACGGCATGAGGCTATCCTGACTCTTGATGCAAAGTGAATGAACTTTGAGAGAGTTGCTTTTCAAAGATTTATTGGCCTATAAAAGGAGGGGCAGAGAACCCCTAAGATATCCATCATTAGAAAAATACAAGAGGCCAGAGCTCTTGGAAGCTGAGAAAGATGAACCCTTCAGCCAAAGGCGTGGGTAGGTTGAATTCTCTGGAAACAGAATATAGCTGCGAAAGCTGCTTGGGCTAATGTCTTTCATCTAGGAAGACAAGGGGTGGCACATCTTGTTCTTCTATGGAAGGGTCAGGTTGAGGGAAAGACAGCCCTGGGAAGCTAGGAAGAAGGACTGGTGGGAGAAAGCATCTTAAACAAAAATGCGTGTTTTCACTTTTATTTGATTGTAAACCTTTCTAATTGTATTCCTTTTCCTTGGCATCACTTAACCTATGTCATGTTGTTAATATTTTTATTTTTACTAAAAACCAACTCAGTACTGTATTTGCATGGAATGTTGTATTTACCAGAGTTATGTTAATAAGCTGTGATGTGCTTTTGTCTCTTTAAAGGAAGAAATGAACCTCAATATTTCTCTGAACTCTCCAGGAGAGGTCAGGACATTACAGAGCACATGGTTTGGGAAAAAATCAGAACTGGGAGTATGTTTGTAGACAGGCCCTGGATCAACAACTGTGACTCAAGCAGCCTGTCTACAAACCCCATTCTGGCTTCCACCAGCCTTGGTTACAACCAGCAAGATGACTCCAACATGCTTGTAACTTCAGGGAGGAGGTTCTCCTGTTGCTGTGCTGGCAATGTTAAGCAAAAGATGTCAAACGCTTCATGCTGTAGGCTAATGAAGTCAATGTCTTTCCAGAGTACAGCTACTCACTCATGTCTTGTTAATGATCTTCTGTCTGTATACATAAACAAAGGACCTGGGCCAAGCTGGCAGATGGGAAGAACAGTCCTTGGTAAGCTGATGGACATGCTGCCCCATCTCTGCATTCCCTTGGGGATCCCCAAAATCCACTGCCTGCTGGATATATTTTGGTAAAATTGCTGAGCGTCGTTTTGACATGCATCCAGTAGAGGTCCCCAATAGCTAAAGAAGTGACTTGACCTGTTTAGGGTGGAATCTAGGAGCATCACCCTGACTGGAAGATCCAAGCATGGAACTGCAAATCAGCTCTAGAAAGCGATGCATCAATTACACTGTCAGAGATACCCCAGGTGGAAGGACAAGGCTATGCAGACCTGGATATTGATTGGGTGGCATGAGTCCTCTCTATTCAGGGTTCACCACTGCCAGCCTTCTGCCAGCCTTCTGGTGCGCTAAGCAGTTTTTTTTTTTTAAGTGTCTGAGTTACCTGCTTAAAGAATACAAAATAAAATGGTTCCAGATGGTTGGAAATTTAGCAGAGAATTACTTCTGCCTGTGACTCTCTTAGGTACTTAAGTGGTGCCCACCAGCATAGAACCTGAAATGCTTTACAGTTTTCAGTGTATTTATCCTCATACATCCCTGTGAGGTAGGGAAGTGCTATTATCTCTGTTTTACAGATGGGGAACAGAGGCATAATGAGGCTAAGTGACTTGCCAAAAGTTATACAGGAAGTCTGTGGCAGAGCAGGAAATTGAATCTGGGTCTCTCAAGTCATAGACTAGTACCTTTACCACTGGACAATCTTTCCTGTCCTGATCAAGGACACCATAAACTGAACAGTGTTCTCCATCAGGATAGACAACCTAGATATAAATATGAGTGGATAGCGTGAGGTGGGGAAGAGCTTACTGGCAATGTGTCGCTTGGGCTACCAGACTTTCAGCCAGTTCTGCTCTCTCTTCATGCAAAGAAAATGCAGAATCACATATAGCTCCCTGCTTGCAGCTGATGCCATTGCTGGGAATAAGATAGAGGGTCAGCAGTACAACTCTCATTCCTTTGAATGTGCTTAGTAGTTTAAACATATCCCAAACATTCAAAGTCAAGCCCTCCATACTAAAAAACACATCAGCTTCATGATATTGGGGAAGCTGACATGCTGTCAGTCACTATCTCCATGTTTTCTCATGAAAACTGGATGCTCTTGTTTTTCAATTTGTCACCTCAAATGGCCACCACCACCAGTACTGGGGCAGTGGGAACAACAGCCCCAGAAAGGTGATATGTTTGACAAGACCTGAGGATGTCCAGAATTAAGAACAAGCACTCAGCCACTCCAAAACCAGTCTTGCCCATGCCTGGACTTGAAGATTCCACCTGTGGCCCTATTCTGACCCCCCCCAAATGAGCCCCAGCTGTTGCAGTCAGGTGGAAACAAAACTGTGAAATGGTCATTCCTGTGCTTCATGATACTTGTAGAGTTTTTCAGCGAGAAACCCAAACTTAATTCCTCTTTTCACAAGAAATTAAAGTGTCTAAACTGCTCAGAGAAAAACCTGAAAAGCAGTTCCCTGATCTAAAACTAGACCCTGACATTTTTTCCTATGATGAGAAGTCATCTAGGCATTTCAAACATAATACTTCTCCTAAAGGATTTACTATATAATAATAGAGAGGGGAATGTTAAGAGAGGCTCCTGGCCTTGCTACTCATTGGGATGAGCTAAATATGTATTTTTAAAAGGGCAGAAATTGTTCTGGCAAAATCTGAACACCAGAATTAGGAGTAGGCATATATTTAGGATGCCTGGTCACCAATAATTGTGTAGAAAAGAGTAACCTTTATTTTGTCCACTGATTATTAATACAGGGCCACATTATACATTACACTGATCAACTCCTCCTCCCTAAGCAGTTATGTATTCTTCACTTGGGTATACTTGGGGAGGAAGGCTGTACTTACTGTGAATAAAGGTGGCACAATCTGGCTCACAGTGATTGAATTCATTTGCCCCTTCTCAGATACTGATTTCAGATCTGCACAGTCCTATCCCAATACAGAGGTAGTCATGGCTCCAGTTATTTATGAGAGTGACTGTGTCCATATGCAGTTGTCACAATTAAAAACTGACATTTGCCAGCATGTATAGTTATCACAGTTTTGTCCTATTCTAAATATCAAGAGGAAATGGATCTCTCTGTATGGTAACTGTTAGCAAGTGTTGCCTCTTTCATGGACACCACACTGTATATTTTAAGGTTTATACTTAGGACTTCTTAATGTGTCCAAGAAATCAAGTACAGTAAAACCAGTATTTATTAAAAAATGATTCAATGAATTCTTGGGGCAACATGTCATTCATGTCAAGCATATGGCTTCAACTTCTAGACAAAAAAACAGAAGTTCCATATGTTGAAAGTGTATTTTTAAAATGGTTATTAGATGGGGGGGGAAACATTTACAGCAATTCTTTTAGGAGACTGTATGTGTTTTATATAACTACAAATGAGAGCACGGAGGGCTAATGTAGGAATAATACACAAGGAACAAAGTGGGAACATATAAATCTTCTGGAGCTCTGGCCAGTTAGATGAGTGTTTGCTTATGTCAGAAGAGCAATGGTCAACAATTAAGCTCAGATAATTCCTTAGTGGTATCATACAGTGGAACACTAGTCCAAGCATTTAGTGTCTCAGGAATTTGCAAGTGGATTGACTCAGCAAAGAAAAGGTCATTTTAGGGGGAATGGTCACTGAGTCAATTGGAATCATCCAACTGTCCAGTTGAAGGACATTCTGTTCTTAAACAGACTTGTGTTGGCTCAAATTTAAATTCAGCACATACTGCTGCAAAAACAGTTTGTAGAGTGTTCTTGTGCTCTTTAGGTGAAATTACTTATCTGCTGTAGGTTTTAGAATGACTCACTTTTACTGCAAGGACTGTAAGGTAACAGGTGAAAAGATATTTGGTATCCTTATAACACTCTTCTGATCAATTAGGTGGAGGTTTGTAAATTGTTCAGTAGATTGTTACTTGAATTATAGAAAGAACTGCCTCGTCAGGGTCCAGTGGTACAACATTCGCAAGAACTACATCTCTCTGCATGGTATATGTGAGGAAATTTTTTTTTTTTAAAAAAAACCCTTCTCTAAATAACCTAGTTATCCATCTTGAAGTCACTTATATGGCCCTCATCAATATAATATATGAGCATCTCCCTTTCCTTAAAATATGATAGTGTTCTCTCTTCCGTTGTTGTCACCATGAAGCAGATTTAAAATTTTAGGCTTTTTAAAAAAATTAATTTCATTTCATGTTTAATTGAATTGATCTGTAAGGACTCTGAAAGGATAAGGGCACTGTAGCAAGTAAGCCTGTGAAGGTTCTGTCTCCTGCAGTCATGAATCTACCCTTATTGGTCAACACCAACATAGTTCCAGTGGAATATAGCTATTATGGGATGTCCTGATCATGGAGGGAGAGAGAATCTCTCAGGTAACCATGTAGAGTTTTGAAAGTAAGAAAAATAGGGAGCCAGAGCAGAAAGCTGTTCCTGATAGTCTGCACTGTTGAGCTGGCAGCTGCTAAATTCTAATCAAGCCAGAGCTTCCTCAAGGCATGAGGGTTCCTCCCTCTCTAAAGATAATTGCAGTAGTCCAGTTTATTTGTTACATGTACATGGCTCACAATGGCCAGATCTGCATTTGGTAGGATTGGGTGCAATCTTCTATTAGCCACAGATGATGATGGACGTATTTTCCCTCCCAAAGTTACTTGGGTGTTGGAATACACACTTACTAGTTTTCTCAAGCTGTAACCTCAACCATGTAAGGCAAGGCTTGGGCCATTTATTCTTCTTAGTTATTCTTCTTAGTGTCAGGCCAGAAACTCTCACAGGGAGATCTTCATATGTATTTCCTGCACAAAAGACTTATTTTAGCATTGAAATTAATGCTTTATAGAGTACTGATCTGAGGGTTTGAGGTAGGGCTCCTATCTTGTGGTTTTCAGACTTCTGAAACGAAGAAACGAGTTTCATCTCAAAGAACCAATCACCCCTGTAAAATAATGTTCTTGCAAGGTGAACACAATCCTAAACTTGAACCATTAGCTTCCATTCCAAATGCAGGGATATCTGTGTTTACACCCACTAGGAATTAATCACAGCATTCCTTACATAGAAGAGCAGACTGGCTTCAGGGATAGAAGCCTGGCACAATGAATTGGTTGACCTGGCATCTAACGAGCTTGGAAGAGGGACCTCAGATAAATTCTGAAAAGATTTGTTGTAGATTTTTAGAAACCTTTAATCTCCCTTTTATTTGTGGCATTGACTTCAGCATGAAGATGTGAAGAGGTCAGCAGTTCCCTCTTTAACTTGCTCCTAGTTCTTTAGCCTAGGTTTTCCATTAGCTTATCATCATGATTGATTAGAAATAACACTAGTTGGTGGAGTTCACCAATCCGGGGCCTTTCACATAGTCCTTTGCATGAGGAGACTTAATTTTGTGTTTAAACTTTTCAGAGTAATTCCAACTACCAGTTTTCCTTACAGAGAGATCTACATCATGCTTCCATCAAAACTGCCTTCCCTAGAAATCTGCCTTGGTACTTGCAAAGCTCCAGCTGTCTCTCTTTCTTCTCTACAATGGATGTATACAAACGGAAGCTTAGCAAAATCTTTGGAAAATTTTACAATGCAGCCTGTGGTGTGTACATAGCACAAAAGAGTGGAATAGAACAGCTGTGCCTTCTGTAGTGCTCAGCAGACAGCAGAGTATGACATGGGTGATTTCTCACTCTCAGCAGCTACCCCCAGGGTGCTTTCCAAACCCATTTCCATGCAAATATGGTAAGGACAAGGTTTTTTTAATTTACCAAAAGGAGTTTAATATTTTGTATACCTTGATTATATTTTTGCCAATTGGACATCTGTCTCTGTGGAAACAGGAGGAAAAACAGTAACAGGTGCAAGCGTTCTTGGTTCTCAGTTGGTGGAGTGCTGCTGGCTCCACTGAAACTGAAGTTGGCTTCTTAAAACAAAAGGAAACATACCCCTCGTCCTTTACCTTACTTGAGTTACACTGCTCTCAGTTTCTTTGGAAACGAGGTTGGGAAAAGTTCCCAGTAGACAGCCAATACGCAGATTGAGAGTTATGCTGTGTAAATATCACCTCTTGGCTTGTCTATTCAGTGACATTGATAGTTTTCAAATTCCAAATTTTGGCCACCAAATTATTTTAATAAATGCTTATAAATTAGGTTTTAGTCTTTTAGTTGTTTAAACTTTAAACAATACTACTTAAAACCCTCATTTTATTCAAGCAATAGCACAATAGATAGAGTAGTTAGCACACCATTCAGGAGGCTGAGACCACTCTGCTTGAGCCATCAGCTTCCCAACTCATTCCAGTATCTAAAATCATTATATATGTTGCTGCCTGCTTATGTTCTGAGCCAGGGATGGTTGTACAATGAACAACATATATTGTCGCAAACATGCATGTTTAAGCTCACTGCTATGCTCTCTTCACAATGTGATTTCCATGGGTTTTGCCTTAGTGCGTTAGCCATATAAGGCATGCTCACTGTGAACTGCAACTAACTGCTCTGTTCATGGCTTCCTGGCACAGGATGAGTAATATTGTAAGTTATAATTGAGCTTTTCAATCTTTTCTTCCATGGATGTAGCTTTCTTTAGAATTGTTTTTCCTGAAATTTCCACAATATTCAGAAAGAAACACAATAATTGTCACTTACTTCTTATAGACAACTTGATAAAAGTTAAGATGGTCAGATGTAGCAAAACTGAACTTATTTGCAGGGCTACATGGCTTTCTCATAGAATAGAAGACTTTTTATATTGTTTCATTTTCCAGATGGCTAAGTATTTGACAGAGCAAAATTAATGGTTGTTGGGGAAATCCACCTCCATGTGGAACAGCTAGTAACATTGGCATCTAGTCAAAAAACACTCAGAAAGGTTGCCGCTGAAGGACACCACTGTTGGAAATACAGACAAAGATATATTCCCGGACTCAAAAAGTAAACACAGAGGATGCATTATTGTATGGAATGATTAGATGACTGACTAATGAGCCTTGAGGGGTAGGGAAACTGACTACAAAAGCAATTAAATAAGCACCTGACATACTGATGTACTCTACATAAACATTAAGCTCTTACAATGTTCAGTTTTCTTCATAATATACCATTAAATCTCAGTAAACTTATAGAAAAGGCCATTATAGGTATCAAGATTTATGATGTTTTTAATGATCTTTTAATTCATTGTTAACCTTTTAGGAAATACACAGCAAAAATTAAATTGGAGCAAAACAAGAGGCATTGAGAAAATATATTGAATATATGAGACAAACCATTACAGGCAAAATGTCTGCTGCAGTACAGTTGATGTAGAAAGTAATTGTACATTAATAGGGTTAGAGTTTACCCTTGTTCTATGTATGTACTCGAATTACCATTTGGCATCTAGGAGAGTCTTATGCAGACTGAGGGTAGAATACATCCTTTAGGGTCAGATTAGATCAACAGATGGCTTTTTATAAAGGATGGGAGAACCAGCACATTATAGGGTCCTTTGCAACATAGCAGGCATAGATTTTTTTTTAAATTTGTTTTAAATTCTTCCCTTCTGGCACACAATAACATGGTGGTGTTGTCTCTGATACCAGACAGTGTACTCAACCTACATTAACTACCCACAAGCAATTTTGTATTGAATGATCCTGCCTCATTTCTCAACAGGTGGAGGGAGAATAGGATGGATCTCTTGATAGAGGAAAATTTAATTTTAGCACTACTTGGGGTTAACTATGTCAACACTTTCAACATGTGACTTCAGGGTGACTGCCTGAGGAAACTGAGTAAGGAGACAATAAGGAAGACTATATATTTCAGGATGATAGTTATCAATTTCAAAATGATGGTAGGAAGGTACAAGTTAAGGGTTAACTGAGGGATACAGTCTGGTCTGGGTTGCAGGCCTCATGGAGCTGCAGCATTCTAGAAGTTTATCGCAGGTTGAAATATTTAAAAACTTTTCTGAGCTATATGGTTAATTAAATCATCCAGTTGTTCTTCAGATTTCATTCGATGGTATTTACCAGATCTTAGATGTTGGTATGTATCTTTTGAATATGTAAGATACTAGTCAGGGGTATGCCAATTTATATTATTGAACAAATAACAAAAAACGTTTTTTCTCAACAGTTTAAACTGTCTAATCTCAAATTGAATTAGATCCAAAGCGTTTTTAGGGTTGTATGTGTTCTGATGAACATCCCTGTGATAGGCTGGATTACCAGGGAACCTGACTGATGACAGTGTTCTAGGCTCAGCTGGTGTGAGGTTATCTTATTGCATAGAGAATTATAAAATTCATCTGGCAGTCAGATGTAGCCTACGTTAGAAGCTACTGTAAGGGGAGTTGCCTTTTTTCCCCGATCTTTGAACAAAGCTGACTTGGGGCTGAAGGAAAATGTTATGTATTTGTTTTACAGTAGTGTCCAGAAGTCCTACTTGAAATCTGCGCTTCAATGTACTAGATACGATGCAAACACATAGTAAAAACCAGCTTCTTCTCCAAAGAGCCGGTTGGTTGTATTTTTTCTTTTGGCTATGCAAAGCTTCTCTTAGATTTCATGTCGATCTTGGCTACCAAGAACCTTTCCCCCCCTTTTTTATTGAATTACACAACAAGAGAATAGTGAGCCTGGATCCAATAGCAAGCTTGTTTCCCAAACCCTGTGTAATTAATCCCCTACTAGACTGTGGCTCACTTGATGAATCTCTCACTAACTCACTCACTAACTCACACACACTGTTCTGTGACTCATCTTGTCATTAACAGGCTCAGTGTCCCAGGAGCCCTGGCAATCTCTGCTGGGCCAGCTTCTTTCTCAAATCCTGCAAGCTCTGTGGTTCCACAGGACTAATGTCTTCTGGTGTGCTTCCGATGTTGAGAAAGAGCCTGGAATCCAATGGAGTTGATGCTAGGCCTGACATTTAAGAGGGAATGCCAAAATCGGTAGAGGTGTGTTTGGGATTAGGGTGGTAGAGAGAGAAAGGAATGTGAGATTCTGTGACTGGCTGGAGTGAGATAGAGATTCAGGAATTCAGAGTATTGTAAGAAACAGGATAAAGTAGAAATATTCTGCATTGGCTGGGCAGCAGGAAGTGGGGAGAAGATAGAGACTTTAAAGAAGAATCGAAACATTTGAAATTTGCCTTTTCCTATGTGATATGAAGATGGACCTATAGGCATTAACTGTTTTGTGGGGTCTGTGTACTTTCCATATCTGTAGTTCTTGTTTGGTGCCCCAGCTAAAGCCTTTCACCTATTTATCACAAATACTTGTGCAGATATCTTTGAAAATGATGAAAAGGTCATTGGTCTATGATGAAAATTAAGGGTCACGTCTAGCTACTCATTTCCTTCAGTTTAATCATTTAAAAAAAAAAGTTAATAAAAGAGATTAGCAGCCAGTTCTCTAGGTTTGTGGTAAGATGCCAAAGATCTCTTCTTCTCCTAAAGAATAGGTGGTGGTTTTCCCTGGTTTTTGTTTTGTTTTTCTGGCTTGTTGCTGAACTCAGGTTTGATTATTTTTGAGAGTCAGTTCATTTAACTGACCTCAGTGGAATGACATACTAACGTTATTGAAAGTTTGCCTAAGGATACATAAATATATATGCAGTGTTATTTAGTAATTACTTTTAATATAAAAATCTACCAGGACTGGTTGGAAATACACAGGTACTTTGATCTTTTTCCCCCGATAACTTTGTCTGGCATTATATGAAAAAATAAAACTGGATGTGTAGATCAGTTTTGGCTTTTTTAATAAGGCTGGGCTGAGAGAGAACAGAACTGGGGATTTAGCTATCTTGAGCCTAGATTTTGGCTACTGGCGTGTGGTGCCCAACACTGGGGAGAAGGTACAGGGAGCTCCTGACCCCTTCCTGCAACCCATGCATGCTCACAGAGGGCAGCCAGAACAGCCTGTGCTCTCACAGTCTGATGGGTTTCATGGATGGGAAGGGGGTGGAGGCAAACGAGGAGCTTGGATAGGGTGTCCAGAGATTCTGCACACTCTAAATAGGGGCTTATTATCTGTAAAGCAGGGCCCAGCCTTCTCTGCCACCGTAGGCAGGCATTCAGAGGCCAGTCAAGAAGCAGTACATTCAATGGGCCAGATCCACAGCTGATGTAAAATTTGGCCTAGCTCCTTTTGATGGTGATAGAGCTACATTGATTTATGTGAGCTGAAAGATCTGGTTCTTGATCTCTAAAGTGGATGTAAGAGTACTCCCCAGTGGCACCAGAGGTATTCTGATGCCTGCTGATCTTCAATCTCTCTCGAGATAAGTCTGGCTATGTTTAAAAAACAAAAACCCACCAATCTCATACCCATAATAGCTTTTAAGAGTAAGAAGCTAATGCAAAAGTAATAAGTTTAATAGCTAGTTTTCTTTTTTCACTCTCTGAAATAAACCTTGAATATGAAATTTCATGATTCAGTAACTTACTCTGAAGCTAAGTTAAGAATTTTAAGACATTGATGGTAAGACATTTAACTACATGCTTAAGTGCATTGCTAAATCAGGGCCTCAATGTTGTATATATATTAATATATTTGAATATCTTGATACTGTCTAATCTTTTTCTTGAATTCTGAAGTGCTGAATGTCACCAATATATAACCTGTAAAATAGTCCACTAAGGTCAAGAAAGTAGGGTTGCTTAACTGCAAGGAACAAGTTTCTCTCTTTGAGCATAACCACTTTAGCATGCAATAGGTATCTTATATAAATCTGTTGACTAGAGACATAAATATTAGTAGATTGTGAGTGATATTATAAAGGTGCTACTTTGGAGTCCTAGTTCACAAGTCTTGGTAGTAATAAGCATTGTAAAAAATCTAAATACAAATTTCTGAAGAAGTGCAATATTAAATCAAATCTTCAGTTATTCTGTTGACTGTTATGAGAATCAGGCAGGTCATCAATGATAAATTTGCAACAGTGGCTGGCTGCAGAGATCTAAGAAGTGGGAATTTTTTTTAGTCTAATTTCTGAGCTGAGTACAGAAAAGGATAAAATTGGATACAGATTAACAAACAAAGTAAAGAGGTGGCAATTGATTAAACTTGTATTTTGATATCTTTGCCTTTGGGGTAAGATGTAAATTGATGTTGTAAATTTTCTAGGATTTTCTAGAGGGAAATCATTATTTTCCCTAAAGAAACATACCTGAGTATGATTGAATTTTCCTTAGAAAATAGAAAAAAGTAATAAATCAGATGTTTTTATGATCCCTAAAGCAAAAACATACTTCACTTATGATGGATTATATTAAAAGTAAATGAGATTTCTAGGTAACAGATATTAAGGACATATTCTGATGTTAGTATTAGTTGTGATTAAATGTATAGCTTGCCTTACTTATACAAGTTAAGTGTTGTTGTATACTTTAGTCTAAAATATGTCCCTTTCTGTAAAAGCAGCTGGGTTTCATAATTAAATCCCCACAAATAATATAAAAAGAAAATATTCTAATGTTATCTTCAGGTTATTTAATCGTTTAGTATTCTTAGTGATTTAAAGGTAGGATGTGTTACCAATCAGGAAATCTGGGATTGAATTACAGACTTGCCACCTGATTCTGCTCTCCATTAGAGTAGTATGAAACTAGAGTAACTCCATTGAGAATCTGGCTCTTCATTTTATTTTCTGAGCTTTCAAGGGCTAGAATGGAGGCCCATGAGCCATCTGTTTCTCTGTACAGGAGGAGAAAGGGTAAGGTGGTCATTCAGTAGTAATACCTGTTGACAGAATTCAACAGTTGGGTCTCCACAAGGCTGTTCAAGGAAAAAAATATTTTAAGGGCTTAATGACAGTAGGAAGTGGGTGTTTGCTACGTGAAAAGCCACCACATTTCTTCCCTTACTCAGTTCCCTCCAAGAAACATTCTTGACTGATAGGGATTATGCAGTTCAAACATGATGTGATAAAGTAATCTAAATATATAAATAAATATAAATAAATACTGTAGGTAGAATGGAGGGCAATTATATGCAACTATTTACCCAAAGTTACTTTATAGTGTTATCCGATACCATAGCTTTGCCCTGACAGTGGAATAGGTAGAGAAAGTGGGAATAAAAGTTCACATGTATTAATGCCAATCGCAGTAATAGGGTACTTAAGCAAAACTACATGTGAAAGGAAAGAAACGCATGAAACAAGATAGTGGTGAAGATGCATGAAGCAAAGACAGAATCTAAGAAATGGAGATTTGAGGGTTGTTGTTTTTTTTTGTTGTTGAAGCAGAAAAGTGAGCTTAAGTTAAATTTAAAATAGAAAGCAAGTTAGGTAGGAGGCTTTTCTACCATGTATTCTTAAACTGGGATAGACTAAGGCATAGGTTCTACAGACCCATGCCCGGGGGCCCAGCTTCTGGATTCATGAGGGTACATCATAATTTCAGCATTAAAAAGTGTGTCTAGCCCTTATGGTTGCAATTACGGGTTGAAAACCTGAATTGAGTGAAGTCTGCCTGATTCTGCAGAGTGCCTGAACCAGTAGCTCTAACAGGAGTGAGCTCCCACATTTATCTGTATGGAGTGTTAACTACAGACTCTCTGCTCTTTGGTGTAGGTGGGGATGGGCATTACCATCATCCCAGCATGGCAGCTTTGCAGAAGGAAGGGAAGAGAGCAGCAGGTCTAAGCTACCAACCCAAACAGATACACCAGAGTTGCTAAATACTGGGGGGGAGGCCTCTTGCTTGTCACTCCAACTTTTGTAGGGTCACTGCTGCCATCTCTGTCATTGTACCCATAGAGAAAAGAGAGTCCCTTGCTGCAATCATGGGGGGAGGGCTTCCCCCTCAATTGAAGGGCCGAGGCTACTGTATGTGGCGAGGTTGTTGTGGGCCTTGTGTCACACTGTGTCCAGAGCCCCAGATTGCCTTAAATTTTCACCAGCATGGTTGGATTATATATCTCTGAGAAAATAATGCAGACAATGGAGAGTGACAATGTAATGTAAGATATATGAATTACTTTGTTTTGTACAAGATCCCATATTCTCTCTCACCTGATTAACCTCCCTCCTATTACTGTTTAACTTGTGTGATTTCAAACTTCTCTCTTGTAATTCTGAAGAGTAATCTTTGGAAGAAAAAAAATCTGAATGTTTCTGGAGTTGATGGATAGATGTGTTGTAATGTCATGGGTGTTGAAGCAAATCACTGTTAGTAAAGTTAATTCAAAAACAAGCCTGATGCACACACTAAATCTTTTCTCCTATGGCGTTAATTAAATAGCTTCTCTTCTGTTCACTTTTACATAAGGTTAGTTATTGAAAATACTCCAATGTTAGAAATGTGTCATCACCATCTGGTAACCATTTTTCAGCCAAGCTCATTGTCCAAATAATGTACATTGTGTAACTGAAGTTGACTTAAAGATCACTTTTTCACCACTTAGAGGGCATTTAACGATAAGTTTAGAATTGAAAAGAATGCCCAGAGACAAATAACTTGTTAAATAGAATAAATATTATTTGTTATGCAGCAGGTATAAAATTATAATGATTTTCCCCTATGTTTACTGATGAAGGGCATTTTGGCTCTCTGGGGGGTTGATTCTCCAAATTCAAGACACAAATGATTGCATGCTATATTTGCCCACTATATTTGTTGCCTTGGCAACAAACACAGTGTGCTGGAGCTGCACAAAACAGAAGTTTAATTGGCAGATTCACCCTCTGGACAGTAAACAAACATTGTCTTTACATAATGACAAGAGGCAATGTTTTCAAATATGTGCAGTAAATCATTTTCTGTTGTATATCATATTCATTTTTTCTTAAATGTCTTTGGTCAGATCCTCTGCATCAGAGGATCTTGATTCCCTTATTTCTTTAAGCAAATTTAGGATAACTTACATGATTTCCTGGCACAGTCTCACATCTCATTTCTTCCAAATGCCTGGATAATTATTTTCATTGTATCTGTATTTTTGGTTAAGTACATTTTGGTTTGGAGTTGAACCTGAAGAGTTGGCAGGTTGAATCTCCTTTTCCTACCCAGCTAATATACCATATTATTAGCTTTACTACAGTGTATAATTGTAAGATCTGAATGGTTCTAGAGTTTTGGTGCAAACCCATGTCTAATACTCCTAGTATGTGCTTTGCGTCTTCATGAATTAATTACACAGTAACTTCTAATGTTTCTTATATTTCCCAAGAATCTTACTTTCCTGCTAGGAAAGGTCCATACATAGGCTAGAGATCAGAGTCCAATTTACAATGGAGAATTAAAGCCTTTTTTAATAACTAGATCTCTAGTAGATGAGCCATGAAGTTAGAGTATGGTTTAAACGGCTGAGAAAGATGACTCTGGGGTACTAAACTTAATACATGGTCTTCAGTTCCCCAGGAAACACATGACCTGTATAGAGAGCTCCATCAGAGTCAGGAACAACCCAAGATGCTCATTCAGGGCTTGGCATCCTAAGGCATGTTGGGTTGTCCAGTGACAATATGAGACTTTAGAGTGGGCGTGAAAGTAAAACTACCTTTTGAATCTCATAGCTAGCAGTGCTGGACTGGAATCAAAGACCCCAGAGAATGCCACCCTCTTTGTCAGTTTGTCTCCAGAAACGGCAGAGGCCTGATATGTTTTGGAGAACAAGGTGCTCTGGCAGAGCCCTAGTGTGGGGAAGGAGTGGCATGTGTTCGAGGGGTGTGTGTGTGTGTGTGTGTGTGTGTGTGTGTGTGTGTGTACACACATAAAATTCAAATTCCTTTACTTTGAAAATATTGGGAGGAAAACCCCCCAGATCCCCACATGAACATTATCAATTGTAGCTTATTTTAAGGGAAGGACTTGCATATTGATGGTATTCGTGTTATAATTGTTTAGCCTCACCACCTCCCACCACTTCTAGTGAAGGATTTTAGTTGAATGAGTAGGAAAACTAACAAAATCAACCTTTTAAAAACTTTTATTGTAAACAATTGAGGAAAAACTAATTTTAAAAACCTTCAAGTTCCTTAGTGGATGTTTACATGTCTAAATGTTTCCTGTTTTCTTCTCTACTCAGTCTTCTTGTTAGTATAAATGGTGTGCCTATACAGCTGTACTTAACTTTGCTGATTAAACCAGAGTGTTAATAGTGCAGTTTTGATACTGAGTTCTAATGCTGTTTTATGGTGTCATTTTTAAGTATGTGAAAAATGATTGTATTTCATCCACCTGAAGGTGTATGTTCTAGAAAATAGGAGGGCTTGAGCCAGAAGGGAACAAAATAAATTTTAAACTTTTGCCTTGAAAAAGGAGGTTTAAGTTGCAATATTTTAAAGTAAACAAAACTCAATGTGTTTTCAGCTCCCCGCACTCCATTTCCACTAATTTTAGAGACCCTGATTAGACTTGATCCTGCTCCCAACAACTATTGACTAAAATGATGCTGGATCAAGCCCTTTCTGAGAAAGCATAGAAATGAATACTTGATAAGACCTGCATTGCATCTCACCCCTCTCTTCATCTCACTCAATACTGGAAGTTGGGCTGTAGTTTCTGAGGAAAACATAGGCACAGTTGGAATATCAATGTGGTGTTGAGGGCACACAGTTAATGAGCCAGTCTCTGCTACTTTCAACAGATGGGAGAAATGCAGGGGAAAGCTATTACATTTTCACCATTTATTTTTTCCTATAATGGAAAATAGATTGAGTTTGCACGGACAAATTTGATTAGAGTGGACCTGAATCAAAACACCCGTGGCGAGATTCTGTTCTATGCCTTGAAGAGCATAGAAGTCACAGTCCAGGAGGAGATGGGATTATGGTGACTTTGAACTGCCTTTGTGCACACCAGTTCCAGACTGCTCTGGGGCCCGTGGCATAATTTAGACAGCCTTTAGAACCTGCCTAATTTATGGCAGACTTCTGCAGCTGCCACGCCTGCAGCACTGCATAGAATCTCTGCAGTGTTATGTGCTGTGGTTGCCTAGGATGACCCCTGTGCTAGGACTTGTGAAGGAGCCTTTGGAAGGCAGTCTTATTGTTGTCATCTAGTGTGGGTAGACAGACTCTCACTAGCTCACCTTAAGCTAGCTCACTAAAGTAGCAATGTGAACACTGAAGTACTAGCAGCAGCTCTGGCTAGCCACCTGACCTTGGACCAAGGGGTTGGGCAGGCAAGGCCCAGCTCACACCACTACTGCAATGTCTGCATTGCTACTTTTAGCACTTTAGCTCAAACTGAGCTAGTGTGAGCATGCCTACCTGCACTAGGAATTACACTTCCCGGCTGCAAGTGTAACATAAGATACTCGACCAGGCATTTCTGACATTCAAAGGCTTTAATATTTCACAGCACAACATAAGGAAGTTGTCTAGAAAATTTACATGTGCACCCATACAAGAATGCAATAATTAAAAAAATAAAATAAAAAAAAGTTACTTATAATATCACAAATTGGAATACTAAATGGCGTGCTAGTTAAAAAAGACTAGTTTCTGATTGTTTTACCTATATTAAGTAGTAATTTACTCAACAAGTAATCCTGCTGAAATCAGAAATCTTACCAAGTAAGTTGCAGTTCAACATAAGTAAGGGTATCAGAATCTAGCCCGTTTTTATCTTTTTTTGAAAATAGTTCTGCTACAGATTAAAACATTAAAGTAACTTCTCCAAGGATGAAGAATTATTTCCAGGGATTACATGAAGGTATGATTGAAATTTATGGGATGAAGTTAAGCAAGGGGAAAAAATCTATGCTGCATAACAAAGAAGGCCTATGTAATAGTCTATGAAGTAATTTCGTAAAGCCCTATTGCTTCCAACATTACAAAGCAGAATGATCCAAATACTAAATAATGGGCTTCCTCCATTGGGTGGAATATTGACTTCATAACTTTACAGGTTTTTTTCTTCTCTAAATTCTATAAATCTTTGATTTTTAAAATTTTGGTAACTTAATCTAAATATTTAAGTATTAATAGGCTTTCAGATAATTCACTTTTAATTACTTTAATCACAAAGGCCATGCTTCTGAAGGGATATTTTAAAATACTGTGGTACTTTGATAAGTGTATTACAGTAAGTTAGTCATGCTAATAGTATGTGTATTTAACAATAAGGCTGCCCTTTCAAATGCTTTTTCCTTTCGGAGTGTAATGGGGCACACTCCATCCCTGCCATCTGATGCTCCAGAAACTTCTCAAATATTCCAGTAAGTGGCAACTTTTTGTCAATGTATTTATATTCCTTTCACCAGCACCAGTACAGACTTGTGTAGCAATGTATTTTCAGTGCTTCTAGCCCTTTCCCACAGGGCCATGGAGGAACAAAGTTCTCCTGTTCTCAAGATCTCAGAGCATACTGGGCTCGGCTAGCCCACGTCACTCCCCCCCCCCCCTCCTCCTTCCTGTTAGCCATCAGATGAGGGATATAAAAACTAATTAATTCATCAGCTCTCCCACACTATTGAGCTATTTAGCTGCATATTCCTCCACAGGCATTCTCCAGGGTGACCTAAGTGTCTGATGTCTAAGTGATCAGAGTGCTGGCTCAGCTGTTTGTTTTCAGCACTCTGTCTGAAGGAGGTAATATAATTTTCAAGTGTTGCATGAGGGTAATGCCTTGTAACTCGCATTATGTGGGAAATGTATGGTAAAATCCCTGTTCCCTGCCTCCAAAAGTATGAAAATCAATTCTTTAATATTTTATAATATTTCACAAAATGTATTTATCCACTTCTGAAGTTTAATTATAAAATCAACTCCCTTCATTGGTGAAAATAATTCAATTTTATTGGCAATGCAGGTTTTTCAGATTTTATTTCAGACCATCTGTTTTACAGTGCAACAGGTTCTAAAGGTTCAAATTACAGAAGCTGATTTCCTTGAATATCTTTAATTAAATGTTTTCTTATTGATTTAATTCCCTGGTTATGGTCACTATATCTAGTGAAATTAATAGTGTAATTGCAGATGTCTTAAAGTCTAACTTGGAAGTGGAAAAAAGTGGAAAAAAGCTAACTTCTAACAGTAAAATGTAGCTCAAATGCTATTTCAATGATACTCCCTCTCCCACACCCCCAAAAACTGAGGCATCTGTGTGCCATTCACTACTATATCACTATATAGGGTTGCATGAATTCTGTAGAGTTTGGCTCATAATGCTGTATGAAATTTTTGTATTTCATTTATTATCACATATTAATAAGCTCCTATCCAAATAGTTCTGGGCATGTTATAACGTTTGAAATCTCCAACATCAAAGTTTCAAGAGTACTAATAAAGTAAAAAAAATCAATCTGCCTCTGAGTGAGCCTCCAACCTCTCTTGGTTACAGGTATTTTCAAGGAAGTTTCAGTTGTCTCCTTTCTCTCGCTTCCCTTCCTTTTTCTTCTAGACTTGTAAAGAACACTGGGACCCAAGTTCACTTTATGGTTTAAAACTTAAACCAACACTCAATTCTAGTGATGAGTATGTCTGTAAGAACCCACTTCTGAGCAGCTACAATTTTTTTCCAGCTCTGTCTCAAGGGGAACTGATGCTGAGAATCAAAAACAAATAACGGGAAGGGAAAAAAAAAATCTGCTCAGGAGATAGAGATCTCATAGTGAGCAAGCAGCACTCAGAGACAGATGTAATAGCCAAAATATCTCACTTTAAGTAAGAGATGCAATGGACAGTGGCCCATTAGTCTTCCATCTGTACTCACCAAGCTCTCTGTTCTGACAGAGCTTGAGCTCCAGAAGAAGACTGCAAGTTGTAGTCCTAGCTGTTCTCTGTTGCTACTCAATCTGTGCTCTTCACCTTACTATATTCAGAAGCCTGTGATGAGTTGTGCTGTTTATAACTCATGTCTAGAACTAAAAGCAAAATCTAAGAATCCTGCTTGCTAATATTCTGCTGCTGTCTAGTTGTATAAGCCACTTGCAAAGTATGTTTTATGCCTCCCCTCTAGTGACTTTTCATTATAGAATGAACACCTATTGTCTAGCTATGCCAGAAGTAGGACAGGAGACAGTGGGTGTGATTTAATTAGGCCACAACTTTATTATTAACTGTTTGGAAATACTTGGTAGATAAAAGTGCACATTGCAAGTAATTCCATGATCTTTTCAATATATATGTGGGGGGCTTCTATCAACCCTCCCCTTTTCCCATTCTGGTCCCCAGCCTACCCGTTCTGGGACTTCCCTCTCCACCCCTTTGAATAAGGGTTGAGGTGGGCCATAAAGGCGAAGGGTAGTTGGCTCCCTAGCGTGCCTGTCATAGGAGCCCCAACGTTTCCTTGTTTCCACTCCTTCAACAAATAGCTCCTTTAAGTCCTTTACCAATCCATTTCTCTAATCACTGTAGCCCTTGCCTACAGAGTACCTGCACTGGACATCTGCCCCATATCAATATGAGTTGTGACGTCATAGCCTAACTCCTATTCCATGTGTGCCCTCAACTAAGCCCCCCACACTCCGCTGTGGGGAAGACAAAAGAACACCACTTTGTCTAGGCCAATCTGATGGTGAGAGGGAAAAATTCCTTCCCAGTCTGCTGAGGAAAGAGCGACTAGCACAGTGCCCCCAGCAGATCTTGACCAAACCTGGTATTTCACCATTTCGATGGGTAATAGGATGGGTGCTGTGCTGCCTGATCCAAGTAAAAGAGGGCTTCTCCTGCCCAGCACATACTTACATAGCCTCCCTCCTTGTCTGGTCACCTGGGGGATGAGTCAGTAGCCTCACGCTGACCTGCTGTGCAGCTCCTGCAAACTCACTCCCTGATGCTCTGGCTCTTAGAGAAACACATTTTCCTCCAGCAAGCCAGACACCAGCCCCCCTGTTTAATGTATGGTGCACTCATTACTGCTATCACTGATTTATTCCATTACCTTAAGTAGTTAAAGTCTGTGCAGTGGCTATAAAGATGTTGTGTTCAAACCCTGCTAATTACATGTGAACAGGTACAGTGTGGTTCTATTTGATGGAATTTCTGGTTTTTCAAATTACTTTTTTAAAAAAAGTAGGAAATTTTAAACAAAAATTGACAGGAAAAGAATGTTAAGGTTCTACAGTCATGCTCTCAAATGCCAGAATGAGACTGACATACAATCTTAATTGGGCCCCCTTGTACTATTGAGTTATGATGCATTTTTTAATTAGATGTTGGCATACTGTTAGTTCTACAGGGTCCAGTCTCATTCAGTGCATGGAATGCACAGTGATTAAGGCAGAGGGGTTGGACGAAAAGAAAGGATGTTTTCTGGTGGTTAATGCATTTGACTAGAACACAGGAGGTCGGGGTTCTATTCCGGGCTGTGCCGCAGCTTTTCTCTGTGAAATTGGGGAAGTCACTCTGCATACACACAAGGGAGCTGAATTAAGGCTATTTGGCAACCTTCATTCTGTAGTTTTTCTAATTTCTGGGTACTTCATTTTGTAACCTTGGCATTCTTTTATCATAGTTTATTGTGTGTAATTTAGTATACATATTAGAGCAGTGCCTGGAGACCCCAATCAGCATTGGGGCCCTCATTATATAGTAGCCACCATACAAACAATAAGGCAGGCATGGTCCTGGCCATGAAGAGCTCAAGGTATGTACTTGAATGTAATACTGTTTCTAATAACTCTCAAGTCAGTAAAACATTTAAGCACATGCTCTGACTTTAAGCTTAATTGCTGTCTTAAATAAGTGTGTTTCTCTGACTCAGGGCTATAAACAGTAAGATGTAAAAACGTGTGTTCTATGGGTATTTGGAAAAAGTTTGATTTATCATCTTACAGGCATACCATCAAAGTGTTACAGTCTGCTACCAGGCATATGTTGCTCAAAGTACTATTGTCAGAAATTAATCATAGAGCATCTTATTAATCAATTTTACTATTGGATATGAAAGTCCATTTTAATATTAGATTTGATAGTTCAGTACTTCTATGATACAGGAAGAGAGAGAGTTTGTATAGTTCATTTTTCTAGAATTTTTCTTGTGTCCTAACACTTTCTGAACTCTTGATTTCTAAGAAGAAAATTGCCCTCATTTGCTTAATGTTTGTGTTGCTTGATACAGCTTGAAAGAAAATATCTGTAAGCTTTTTTAAAAAAATATTCCCACTTATAATAAAGGTCTCAGTGCCACTTCAACATCAAATACTTAGCATGATGTAAAGAGAAAAATGTTACCCATACACTGAAAATCTGCTGTATAAAAATGACCAATGCCTTACCAATTTTTTTCAGTTTCAGATTAAAGGAATAAAAACCTTAATACCTCTTTAAAAAAGGATTCCATTCAAAAAGCTGTAAAATGATCGTAAATGAAGCTGGCATTGTGTTAATGACTTTAAGCCAGAATCTGCACCTGCTATATTGTGCAAGCAGAGAGAATCTGCATTTTTGCCTTCACTGCATAACATCAACGTGAATCCTCTGGAACAATCAGTAAATATTGAAAGCAGAGATTGACACATCAAGAAATTAGGCAATATATTTTTACAGGTGCAATCTTGTAATACAGCTGAAAACTGTTTGAATTTTAAATGACTGAATAACCATTATGTATAGTTGAACAATCAGGAGAGAAATCTTGTACATTGTTTTTACATGCAAAATCTGTCAATTGAGTATAGGACTGTTAGAGTCTACCTGTAGTCCGATATGCCACATAAACTCTTAAATCTAGTTTCAACCAAATAGTTGTTTTTTGGTAGAATACGCAACCTTAAAATATGATATACATTTGAGTTCAAGTCATAAGTCTGAATCCTGGGAAGGTCAATATTGACCAAATGATGCTGCCATCAGACAGCAAGTTGGTTGCTTAACTGAAGTTAGGTCTTAGTCCAGATTCTAACAAACTGACCAAAAACCCACCTTGTAATTGCTACTGATGATCACTATTTGTAGTTTCTATTGAAAGGGCTCAACTGCCTGGAGACTGCTCTACAGGCTCACTCTAATGCAGATCCACCTCCATTTTAGGAAATGGATGTATTGTCAGTCATAGTAGGGATGTTTGTACTACTGCTGATAACACCATATCTTTCCTATGAATAAACTGATTTCATTTTCAAATGCTGTTTATCTGTCACCTTTCATGCAATCTCTAAATTCATTTAAAAAAAATAATTAGCCCCAGTGTCTTGGCCACATTCCAACTAGGCAATTACATTCTGCCCACTTAAAATACCCCCTGTAGTTACAATTGGATAAGTTATTGTGACAGGTGATTGTGGGTTTTAAGAGTGTATGTTTTCAGTGTAGCTTCTTATTGGTATGAGATCTGTTGTAATGTAATGCTTCAAATACCCTGCACTGGAAAAGCTCACTGATAATGATATTTCATTAGCCTGACAAAGGAAATTGCTTTAGTGAAGATGTTTTCCCAAACAACGTTTGAGGGTGAGGGGAAGAAAACCTTTCAGCTAACTTGCTCCTTTCTTAGCTTCAAAATTATTTCGGAGGCAATGGCTAATGAAGTATGTCTAGTAATATGTATGTGAGATTAATCTTCTATATAATGACAAAACAAATTTGAACTTTGCTGTAAAGGCAAAACTCAACCCTAACTAATATGGACTAGAATCTTCATAATAAATGTATATATTTTTTAAAGTAGGAGGTGGTGATGTCATGTGCTGAGCTTAGTGTTTAGGACTCACAATTGGCATTGGATGATTCTGGAATTAAGATTTAATAGAAAAACTGGCCCAAATAAAAACTAGACATGACACAGAAAAACAAAAGAGACAGAAAATAGATAATTATTAAAAATCTGTCTTCCCTGTATTGTTTGCTTGGATACAGAAAATTCACCTGCCATCAAACCAAAGCACCCACACAACTTTTGGCAAGTATTAAATAGCATGAATATGTTCTGGAAGGGGCTGAGAATCTGTGGTTCTAGATCTAGCAATGGATCACTGGAAGACCTACCTGAAGCAGAGTAAAAGAAGAGAAAAGAAGGGACTGTTGGGATTTTGACAGCACATGCACACAACTCAAATATATTAAACTGATGCCTTCCTGACTTTTGATGACTCACCTGAATATGGCAGATGTGTGTGTTACAATTATGATTTACATGACCTGTTACTAATGAAGAATTAGGAGGAGGGGGAATGTTGGAAGAGCTATGTGTATTTTATGTGCTTTTCCTTGTTTGTTGTTCATATATATGAAAGGACAAACTAAAGTTGTCAAAAAAAAAAAGTGAGCGTGGTCTTGAATCAGTATGGTTGCCAATCATAATATGCTACCAATTGACTATTTTCCAGAGCAAGTGATGTAAAGCTGAGGAAAGCAAACACTTAGATTTTTTTTATTACTTGTTTCTAAGTGGATAAACAAACCCAGTTTATAGTTGATGCTGTAAAGGATATAGTCCAGTGAGCTGAAAATGTGGATGCTTTTTGGGATGAACTGCAGGGACTTAGAAAATTTCTTTAAATGTTAAGGTATGAAGAATGGGCTAACGATACCGCAGTCCTGCCAACTCCAAAAGTTAAAAAAGTCAGGCCTTTTAAAAAAAATTAATGAAAATGTTTTAAAAACTCATGAGGTTTTTATTTAAAAATATATGTTGGGTTCTTTTTATTTGCCTTCTGGATTTGGAACTTTTAGGATGCACTCACTTCACCTTTTAAAACGTTTATCCTAAACCATGGGTGCTCTAATTTGCTCTTTTTAAAAAGGAAAACTGAGATTCTCATGTAATCTTTTCAAACAGGTGAGGCTTTAAGGAAAAACAAATATCACAAGTCTTGCATAAAATCAGAAGAGTTGTTTAACTGTATTTAACAAAGAAAATATTTGTTGTTGTAAGAAGGCCTCATTTCACCTTTTCCTGATGACGCTCTTGTTTTATTGTACTCTGTCATCCATACCTGCCACCAAAAAAGGTTTTGAAATGACAATGTACACCACTCAAGCAAATGGTAACTCCAGGTCTGGATCAGATAATGATCGTAGAGCTCAATGGTAAACAAAGGTTTTAGAGCCCACCTATTGCCTTTGTCCTTATCCCTGCTTTTCAACTCTGATTAAGGTCTGCCTTATCTTCCTGCAGTGTGCTCTGGGCAATTTCAAAACTATAGGGGTGGTTCTAGGTAACTTGACTGTTTCAAAATAAATATTATGTAGAAACATGATTGAAATGGCTATTTCATAATTGGACATGGTGTCAATCCTTATGTCTTAATCATTTTATTACACATTCTTTTAATACCTTGTAGCAAATAAATGGAGTTTCAGTTCTTTCCAGCCCTTTGTCTGCCCACACCATAAATTCAGTTATCTCATTACCAAACCACACTGACTCTCTTCAGACTAATGATATTAAACTTTTCAAAAGTCCAACTGTGTTACTATGGCTTTTAAGCCACCTGTAATGATTTTGATGCAATTTCAAGAATTTGGTTTGATTTTGCTCTATGAATGTCTTGAGTACCTTCTCCATTTATTTCACTTGCTAAGTCAATAGTCCACTAGCCTTGTTACTCCAAACAAAACAAAACAAAACAAAAAACTGTTTTATTCATAATAACCTATTCTGTTTATAAAGTCTGAATTATAACCCTTTTCCTGGCCATGGTAAAATCTTTCAAAACTACAGCATAATGTAAATGTTTATGGTTTTCTCATTGTTTCTCTCTGTTTGTGTCTGTGGATTAACTCCTTCATAGCTTTTGTATATAAATTCAGACTTGTCCTCTACAGCTGAAGACCCAGTAGAATTTAACTTATGCTATATAACTATTCTTTTTCCTATTACTCTGCTTCTTACCTCTCTTTGCTTCATCAATTCCTCCTGCCTTGGTGCTCACTTTCTCTCACATCCCTTTTTCTTTTTTCAAACTGCACCATATGCCCAGAGTTCCCTTCCTACATTAGCTTTTAGATTGCACGTTACATTTAAAGGGGCAGCAGTTAGACCCTTTAGCTGCACCTTTAATTTGCTAAATAGTCATTGAGAGCTAATGTACATGGAACTCCATTATGGCATTTTTTTCCCCAAAGTCAGTTTTCAGAACAGACCTATAACTGAGGGAATAAGTTAGGCTTGAGAAATCTACAGTACTGGTAGCAATGTGTGAGAAGGAATGAAGCCACTTTAATTCTCAGAGCCTACCATGAATTTGCAGGTCTGTCAGCTGAGAGATGGGGAAACAATCCATTTATTAGTAAGCTGAACAACTGTGATCTGGAGCAGTGAAATAACAAAATTGGCATTCTGGGATTTCATGTTTAAGACACTTTTGGGAGGAGAACTACATTTTAAGCACAAGGTAAGGGAATAAACAGACAGGAAAAATCTCCAATTTTGGGCTGCAGCTACATACCTGCACAGAAAGTTTAAAAGTTTCCTCATGAGATTATGACTTGTAAAATGCTGTTTTACAAGGTCCTCAGGTACCAGTCCAGTTGTATCCTGTCATTGCCTATTAATGTTCTCTTGATATTTTCTTCATAACTTCTTGCAAAAAAAAAAAAAGGGGGAAAAAAGCTAAGAATTCAGGAAAAGGGGATGGCCATCTTCAATAGGAGGAAAAAGAAAAAGTCAAGGATGAGCCCCTTCCAGTCAAAAAGTAGACAGAAGAATTTAAAACACCTTCAGAGGAAGATGTGCACTAGTGATTGTTTGATCTTCAGAAACATTCATTTTTAAAATATATCCTTATGATAGGTGTACAAGCAAAAGTTGGTCTAGTTTCTGTATTGCTTTCAAAAAGAATTAATCCATATACAATTCTAAGTAATTTGTTACTGAATATAGTAAAATAGAAGTCCATATTCTCATCCTTAAAGAATTCCAGAAACGGAGGGAAAACTAAACTGTTGCAAGCATTGGGATTAGAACATTGTTCTTAATTAGGAAAACAAAACACTGGTTCAACATGAACAGTGATCAATATTCCAGTATTTTTAATGTATTTTTAATGTAGACAATAGAACATTTACACAAGATTTTGAAGTTGTTTTATTCCTAATGGGCAAATAGCAGAACTTGACCGATACTTTGGGTGCACAATGTATATGGAAACACTACAGAATTAGTGTAATCATTTTTCACTAATGAGACTTGCCTGATAAACAGAAATACAAATACATATTCTTCAGCCATGTATGACACAATTTTTAAAAATGCCAAATAATTCAAAGCCAAAGTCTGCCAATGGGAGTTAAGCGCATAGGAGCTTTTGAAAATCTCTGTATCTTTAGACATTATCTTCAGACTCTTCTTAAAATGTGGGCCTTTAGTATTTTGTCTTTTTGTTTTTCAGTGAGACTTAGGTTCCCAAATGCCTAAATCATCCTTGTAAATAGAACTTGGGTTCCTAAGTCACTTAGTCACTTTTTTTCTCGAATTACATGTCAGCATGGATCTTAGTATAGGCATGCATGCATGGGCCTGTATTTTTTTTTTTTTTTTTTTTGCTAGCAAGGTCCGTTAGTGAAGCAGTCATGACCCTTGCTCAGTTCCTTCTTGCAACCCGTTGCAGAGAGATGAAATCTTACAAATGTCCGACCCCTAATTCTTAGTTCAGGCTAAATTTCAAAATCTTCTGTAAATCGTTAGGATCACTTCTCATCTGTTTTGACCTCTGTGTGCTGTTCTCCAGTGTCTGGACTGAATTTCTCTGTTCAGACCCCCTTTTAGAGGGCTTCTTCAATGGTGGACTCAAAAGCTGTGGGCTACAAGCCCCGCCCTTCATATGATGGTTTAATCCCACTGAAGGATGGACACAGTAGGTGTTTGTTCTGTCTTACCTTACATCTCAGGAGTTGAGACTAAGGTAAATTCCACCTTCTGAAACAGTTCATGAAGACCTCCGCAGACTTGAAGTAAACCAGCTACAGTATCCTATTAATGGAAAAGGCAGCATCACCTACGGCCCCATTGAGTAGACAGGTGATACCTAAGACCACCACAGAGAAGATGGATCAAAGGAAAGATCAAGCACCAACATTTGACATCCACATCTACATTGGTCCTGGGCTGAAGCTGACTTCTGCCTTACCATTGAAGCTGACAACTACTCCTCAGTTGTGAAGTCAAGCACTGAAAGTGGGTGCTCTGAGCATCAGGACAGAGGCTGAAGAGGGAGCCTCGTGCTCTTCATAGGATAGGCACATCAAAGCCTCCAATGAAAACTCTTCCAAGTCTCAAACAGCATCAATGGGTGGGGAGAAGGAGCAGCGGGCTGAAATGCAGCAGGCTGCACTGACACTAGCACCAATGACTCACCATTGGGTGTCGACCCCAGTTTCAGGAGATGAGGCTCAGGAAGAATCAGGTCTATCACTGGTGCTGAAACACCAGTGCTAACTCCAGTACCAAAAGTTCCTTATACATCAGTGCCACCTCTAGAGAAGGTCTGTTGCTCATTATCATCTCTAGGGCATGCGTTCTTCCAATCATTGAGTAGCAAGCCTTGCAATCTGAGGTCTGCAGTTTGTGCTATTAAGAGACCTACAGGTTTCCTCTACAAGTACCAGCTACCATTGGCCTTTTAAAACTGGCGTTGATCCTGCCAATACCTGTGAGCCATCCATACTCAGATGGTGAGCCATCAGGGCCCTATTGGAGGTAGAAGGGTCTGCCTTCACAGTTACCAAGGAGCTGCCCTCCAGCACTGAGGAAGAGAAAGAGGTCTTTCCCACTCCCAACTCCAGCAGCAGACTTCCGACACCAGAATAGCAAGAGGAGTTGTGTGCAGGGCTGAATAACACCAGTGTCCTATCTCACCACCTGAAAACCTCCTCTTGTTGTCACTGGAGGAAGTGGTATCCTAGGCATTGGTACCGGTTATCTTGAAAGTATTCTATGAGCTTCTTGTGCAGATTGTCAAGATGTGGAGATTGAGACCTTGATCATCTAGGAGAAGTCCCACATCTTCGACATCTTCTCAGTTTCTGCTCCAGGAATGTTGTCTGAGAATGACTTGAGAGTACACGTGAATGTCCTTGACATAAGGGTTATCAATACTAGCCTGTATTGCATTCCTGCCTATTCTCTTGAACTTCATGGTCCAAATATTGACAGACAATATGTCTGTCATGGATGTACTACATAAACAAGCAAGGGGGATCCTCAATCATCCCCTCTTCGCTAGAAAGCCATCAAATTCTAGGAATGGCGTCAACATAGTGTTACCCTACTAGCTCAACGCCTTCCAGGGATCACTAATGACCTGGTAGACTTCCTGAGCAGAAATATGCTAACTAACCATGAGAGATTGTTGCAAAGATCCATCCTAGAACCATAGAGGATCTCCCACCATAAACATATTTGTCAGAGAAGTCTAGTTTTCTAACATCGGAGTGCCGACTATCTACTGTATTTCCACTAACAAACTTATACCACGTACACTAACAAACTTGTCCTCATGGGATCCAAACCTTGAATCAGAGAATCGAGTTCCAGAGTCAAAGATGTTGCAATGAAACCACCTTACTTTCACATGATTAAATCTAATAATCACTAGATCAAATGCATCGAGTTGTTAAGACATGTTACAAACTATTGCATCACTTTAATGTACATGCACATAAGCAATTTTAATTGAAAGAAGGCAAAGTGGTGACTTTCATAGGAAGGGGGAAGTATATATGCTTTGTGACTAATAATGAATGTTACACATAATTTTATTAAGTGAAGTCTAGCTTCTAAAACCACAATTAAAAACAAAATGGAAAGAAGGCAGCACAGCACAAAGCAAGATTTAAATGTCCCACCAACCAGGATATTAGTTTTGTTACTGATTGAACCAGCATAAGCATGGAGTCATTCCACTGAAATCAGTGGAGCTACACCAATATAAAACTGGCATGAGAGAGGAATCAGGACTAAGACCTTCAGAACATCAGGTAAGACCTATTGGAGAAATCATAAGTGTCGCTTACATAATGGAAACATCCTATTATTATTACTATGCTTTTTTTCTTGTTACCACATATTTCTGTTGCCTTGGTAACTGATCATGAATTGTTCATAGTAAGTGACCTTGTCTGTGCTTTTATATATGTCATGAGTTACTGTGCAGAGGTTATTTATAGAATTATAGAGGTGATTGTGACTCTCTAAAGACATGCAGGTTTTGGTCTGCTTTATTTTTTTTTGTAGGATAAAAGGTTAAAAACACAGAGAGAGGAAAAGGTTAACAGATGTTTGACTGCAGAAAAATCTTGATGTTACTCAGAAAGGGAAAATTACAACTGATAATAATTCATAAAGCAGCTGGATGAAAACTTGCTAGCTAACATTGCTCTCTCCAATGTTCTTAATGTGTATTCTTCTGTTTTGGACATAGATATATGTTCGTTCTCTCTCTCTCTCTCTCTCTCTCTCTCTCTCTCTCTCTCTCTGATGTGTGCTTGATGTTTTCACAAAATAGCAAAAGAACTTTATTAAATTTGCTGGCTAACAAAGTGCAGAATGCACAACTAATATTTATTTTAAAAGACTTAGCTTTCTCAGCTGTTCTGCATATCAGCTCTTCTTACATGTTCCAGATTCCTTTTATTTTTTACATTCTGAAATGATGTACAGGTCAGTAAAACAATGCAACTTTCTATATGCATTTTATAATAAGTGACAATCCAGGAGCAAGGAAAATCAGCCTAACAAGAAAAATCAATATTAATCAAACCAAATAAAGAGAGTCATATTACAACATTAAGAAACACTTTTAAGAAACAGCCTCTAAATTTGGAAGTGCATGCTTGTGAGCACAACTTACATGCACAAAAACCTAAATTTGCTTAAACAAATAGCATTTGCATACTTAAAATGGATATTTTCAGATATTCGACCTGAAAAGTTGCTTGTGCGATTGTAAGTTGAGTTTGCAAATTCTTTGTTTTCTCCACAACTCCAAAGTGCAAAATATGGAAGTCACATCGAGGTATGTTTCAGAAAAAAATCATACCAGTCAGATGGATGACCTAATATGGATATATCGAAGGTAGCTTCGATGCATACAGACTATGAAACTAAAATATTACACAAAAAATATTCCTGGATTTGTTCTGAGAGAATTATAGCCTCAGACTTTTATTACAGCACTTCATATTCAAGCAACTGGTAAATAGTCTGCATCAAATCAAATGCAGAAGAATCCATAGGTAGTTAGCTAGGAAATTCATGTGAAGGAACACCTTAGAATCCAAAAGAGGCTTTGTGACATTACCCAGGGTACAATCTGAACTGATAGATAGCTGTGTCCCCTCAATTCACCAACCTGGGGTGCCTTTTACCCTGCTTTGCTGTGAGAACGACCACTCCAGGTAGGCTCACACTCACCCTCCAGCATGTAAATCACTCCCAGCTATATTGTATGAGTGCAATTGCCAGCCACTCAGGAATTATATTACAGGGCAACACCAGCAGTCCCATACTTTTCCTCCAGAAATGTGTGCTTTGTATTGCCCAGCACCCTCCTGGACAATACAAGCTCATATAAAGTCAGTCATTCCTTAACAGAAAATGATACAACTAAATCTTGTTACCCTAAACAGACTGGTTTAAGTAAAAAAACTAAACAAATTTATTAACTATGGAAAGATAGATTTTGAGGGGCTACAAGTAATGTAGCATAAAAGTCAGAATTGGTTACAAAGAAAGAAAATGTAAAATGCAACTAACACCAAATGTAACAATCTAAGTGAATACAAAGCAAAGGTCTCTCTCATCAGCTGTTCCAGCTGTCTTACTAGCTGAAGCTCTTTCAGTTAGGATCTCTCCCCCAGTCCAGTGTTTTCTTTTGTTCTTCAGGGGTTGATCATGCTGTGGGTAGACAGCAAGGGAGAGATGATTTTGGGCATTTTTTCAGAAGACAGAAGGTCTGTGTGGCCGGGGACCTTAAGCCGCCACTTTTGTCAAGATGTAGGGTTTTTTTTTACCCACACCCTCTCTCCTGCCGAAGAGCGGCCACTTAATCAGGTGGTGGTCCATTTGATCTCATTGACACTTGGCTGAGGCATTGGCTAGCCTTTTTTTCTCTAGGGAACTTGTTTGTGACTGTCCTCCAGAACATGTTGGAACGTGTCTTGGTGATAATATACAGTGGAATGTTATATCTTTACATTACAGTGTTGCCACACATATTTTACTAGTACTGTTTTCCTGAACTTTTATTGAAATATTCAGCTGAGAAGAGTTTTGAGAGCTGTTTTCATTGCTTTTGTGAATAAACTGTTGCATCATTGCTTTTGGTTTCCTGAATTGAATCAGGGAATAATTGTAACTTTCCAGCAATCTGAATCACAGAGAATAATAGTAGTACATTTTATAAAAACTCAATCGAGGCTTGAGATACATATTAACATCTATAGTTTCCACAGTGCATTGAATAATGCTGTTGGAGAGTGTAATTGAACATTTCTACTGCCTTATGCACTGCTTATGCACTGCTTATGCGGTATAATTTCATTGTGGTAAGGCTAGCACCTTTAGAGCAACTGAAACTGTATTAATTTAGCGATTTCAGTGATGTCTCCAAACAAATGGAACAGACTTGTCACAAACAAAGGGAAGGATTTCCTCAAATCCCACTAATAAAATTAATTGATACAGGGTTCTTGATTCTCCATTTAAGCCATTCAACTGTGAACTGTTACATTGTCAACAGAATGTTAATGTGTTAGTTTTGTGAAAGTTTGGTTGGGGCATTCAGGTACACAAGACACAGCACAGAAGATGAGTCTAAGCAGCAGGCAACAAAATGGTCAGCCTTAGAGTGTTAGCTGTAAGCTGCAATTAAGGGAGTGGGAAGCCAAGCCTTCCCAATCAATTATGGGATTCAGTCCAGCTGCTGAGAATCCAACTACCTTCCCTTTGTGCTACAGGACAAGGGTATAGACAAGGACAGCTTTAATTTGCATGAGATATGTGATTTCCTCCACTCTGACTAAGCAAATGAATGCTATGCAGCAACCTCTTGTGCCCCCTCGTTTACCTCAGGATCAAATTGCTTCCATGAATCTTATCCCATACAGGGCCTTGGCCAAAGTTGTGACAAAATACTAGCATCTCCCTGCCAATGAACCCAGGCCTCTGCAGTGTTGTGAGGAAGATTGAAATCCACAAGGCATAAGCCTGTTTTGCCATGTGGGAAAATCCTTTCCTAACCTTAGAAGGTCATCTGGCCAGACTGATAATATTTCCTGGAGACCTAGTGACTGCTGCTACCAAATACAACTCAATGAAGGGGGTGTGCAGGATAAGTGGGTACTGCTTGACCCTTGCTTGAGTGGGGCCAAACTGACCAATCATGTTGGCTATCTTCCATTGAGCACCATGGGTCATTTTGGGTGGGGGTGGGGAAGTGGAAACAGTATCCTATTCATGGGCCCTATCTTCTCCATCCTTCCAAGAGCACAATGTGGAGTTGCCAGGCAGGCAGATGGAACTGTTTTGCTCCTGCCTCCCACATAAGTTAGGGTTCCCACTGGTGGCTATTCCCTGCTGCTCCAGCCACTTTCTTCTGCTAACCAAGATGTAGCACGGTGGACGTAGTTTTACCATATATAATTGCACAATTTCCTCTGCTTCTTGACATTAGATAAAATGGGTGACTTGAATACAAGCTTGAAAGAACATAAAATCATATAAAGTATAAATATCTTCCTGTCATTGATGTGCTTGGAACTTGAAACAATCATACTTCTTAATGGCAGACAATAGCTAAGGTTTACTTATGAGGAAACGTATTTCTGCTTCCCTTCAAAATCCCCATGGCCTTCCAGGAAGATTTAAAAGGGAGAAATCTTTACAAGCAAATTTTCCATTTCTTTGACTTCCATACAGACACATCCCTCTTTCAAACACTCCTTTCCTCCAAAAAGTCTTGACAATGATTAGGCAGCTGGTGTGCTGAGACCACTCTGTACCAAGTTATTCAATACTGTCTCATTGTTTTCTTGTGCTTCTTTACTTGTCCTCACACTGGGGCAGGGATTTGAACCCAGATTTGCCCATCAGGTGAGAGCCCTAATCACCAATCTATAGACCATTCTGGGGTGGGTCTCAATGTTTTCTGTTGAAGCCGTTTCAGCAATAGAAAGACCATGAGAATGACATTAGCTCAAAGCAGGGATTTGACCCTTGATCTCCCCCATCCCAGGTGAGTGCCTTAACCAGTTGATTAGGTGTAGGGGTGGGATTACCACCCTGTTCTCCTCTGGTCTGGTACCTGACTCCCCTTGTGAATCTAGCCTGACAAAAAATTTTGTTTTGATAATGTCCAGATGATTTTATATTGACACATCTGATTTGTTTTTCTTATCTCAACCAACACAATTTCTCAAAATGGACACAAATTTGCAACATTTCATTTGACCTGTATCTACAAAAAACAAAATACCACCACCACCACCACACACACACACTTTGGCTGAAAATTTTTGGCCTGCTGTTATCCAAGTGTTGTTCTAGGCTTATATGTGCATTGTAAACTTCTTAGGTGAGGGACTGTTTTTTTTTTTTTTTTTTTCCACTCTGTGTTAGTACGGCACCTAGCATAATGGAGTCCAGGTCCATGATTGGAATTCCTAGGCACTAATGCAACACAAATGGATGGGTGAATCCATATTTCCCTATAATGAAAGACAGCACTTTTAATACTAAGGTCTCAATAAAAAGGGCAAAGAGGCAGGAAACATGTTTCAGAACATGGAGCATGGAAGCAAGAGTGGATTGTGCGAAAGACCTTTTGTACCCACCATTTTTTTTTCCATTTAAGAGCTCATCTGAGTTTAAAGTGAGCAACCAACCAACCTAATTAATAACAGTCTGTAATCTCCACTAGTCTGTAACATTTGTAAATAAACTTGCAAAAATGGATTTTTCAGTTCTGACTTGGAGGCCCTGATCCTGCAGCTTTACATACATATGTAGAGGTTTTTGTGTGCATATTTGCAGGATCTGTGGCTCAGATATCTGGCAGAAGCCACAGCAGATATCTGTGAGTAGCTGATGTTAATGTAAGAAACGCAACCAGAATCAGTTAGGTATGGATAACTAAAACTGATTTAGAAATATTCAGAAGGGAGCTTTAAGGTCTTGAATCCGGTAATCCAGGAGTGTGGGTTTTTTGTTTTTTTGGTTTTTTCCCCCCTGTGTGGAATGAATAAGTTTTGGATACTTCAAATAAGAGGCACTGAACCAGGGTATGGATTCATGCACAAAGACATGAAAAAACCTGAGAGTTGGACAGTTTTAAATTACATGTGGTTCCTTTTAAAATGCACAACAGAATTCTTAGATTGCCAAATACAAATCAGTTACATTCACTAATTTAAGAACTGCTTTCCATTTGGATTAGAGCCCAGGTGAGATAATAAACAAGGAAAGCTTGCTTCAGAATGAACAGTAGTTAAAGCAATTAGGAAATAAATGTTATGTAACCTGCCTGTCTCAGATTGGACTTCAATGGACAAATATTTCTCGGGAATATGTGATAACTACCTTGTTTTTAATAAAATATCCAGTGTGGTCTAGAAAAGGGATGCGAGAACCTGCATCAGATGAAAGACACGTATAGATCATAGAAAGCAGGGAATGCTGACTTTTAGACAATGCAAAGATGGGTTTAATTTTGTTTAAAATAAGTCTTCTGATTAAATTGATTTATTAAAATTCATTAATTGATTGATCTTCTGATTGATTAAAGTAAGTCTTCTGATTAAACCTACAGATACAAACTTCACTGGAGGTCTTCAAAAGCTTTATTGTGCTATATATTAGTAGGGGCTGAGAACATATGAACTCTGTGTGCTAATTTAAGTTTGAGTGCTTATGCTATTTCTACTTTTTTCCTTTGGCTAATTTCTGTTAATGTAATTTTTTATATGTTAAATTATAGATTAATTTCTAGATCAGTTGGCAACCAAGCCATGAAATGTCATATTCTTTATAGATATGATCTAGATCTATTTTATCTTTTGTCCACTGCCAGTTTATGTAATATCACGTATCCCCCCTCAAAATATTACATATAAAATTATATGAGAGTTTTGAGATGTAAAATTCACATAAAATAGGCTTACAATCACTCCTCTGAATAGAAGTATTCTGCTATATGTAATCCAGAATGCTTCAAAGAATGTTAGTTATATTTCACAATTCCCATAGTGCATTAATTCTTAAATATTTTTGTTGCTTCCATTTCAGTCTGTTTATCATTTGATACACTTGGCACAGATTATAAATTTCCTTCAAGTGTATATATCTATCTTGATTCTGCTTTCCCTCAGCTTCTGTTGTCATACTGCTTGCCTATTGGGGTGTCCCTACAGTTCAAAGTTCTGCAATTTCAATCCCTAAATATACTTGGTCTCAAGTATATTACTTCACTTCTGGCACCCTACGTACGGTATCTTCTCCTTTGATTAGAAGGCATGCAGTTTAGAATCTTGTGGGCTGCTGTAAATCTATGCATTCCCAAATAACTCCTCCCTTCTTGAATGAGAATGGTGAGAGGTAGCTGGTTTTAAGCAGATGATTTTTCAGTTTCAGAAGGTCTTCAGCATGGCACACAGAGTCAGGTTTTGTTTTGAATTTTATGTCTGTATGATAGCTAAAGAACAAATCATTTTATTATACTGGCATACAAACTATGGCCACTCAGAAGAAAAGTAAAAATAAAACAGGCACCTAGTGTGTGTAAAAGAGACATTGTATCTTCCCCAAAGAATCAGGGAGACTTTCAAGAATGGATGTATTATTATGTCCATTTTTCTATCTAGAAAGTTTTGGAAGTCACTGCATATTGAGATAAAAAATATGAAGTAAAGATAGAAGTAGGGAGGAAAAAAATAGGACATTATAGAATCCTGTTCATTGGGGAGTGTGAGGTTTGGCTGGGCCAGCAGGGGAAAGACATCACTGAGGTCCTGCCAGCAAGGAGAGGAGTGGTTTACTGCTCCCTCACTATTTATCTTCCCCCTTATCAGTTTTATATAGGGATAGGATAGGACCTTTAGTTCCCACTCTTTTGGCCTGACTGACCCTTTCATGGGCCTTGAGAGTAGCTCATTAGCCAATGTTGTGTTCTCTGGCTTGTTTATTTCACAGCAATGCTGCACTCCCTCTCTGTCTTTCGCTCCCAACAGACTGTGTGCCTTGGTCTCCTACAGTGGAAAAGGGGGAAGGCTTCTTGTGCCTTTTCACCTAACACCTTTGCAAGACCCCTTGCATGGCTGGCCACTTTCTAGACCTCAATATTTAAACAATAAATGAAGATTTACAGTGCAATTGTCTTCCTTTTTCCAGACACATTAACTTATTTTCTGATATTTTATTGCAATTATTAAAAACACTTTGCTCTTACTCATTCTAATGCTAAAAGATCTCAATTCTTCTTCAGTAATTTACTCTCATAATAACCTGTAAAATGAACATTAGTAATCTTCTATAAGGCAGAAATTGTAGTTCATGTTAATTCAAATTCCAGCTGCAATATTGTAAATAGGAAATAACGCTTGGGGTGCATATCCTCGCAGATGTCTAAAGAAATACACATTATGTTTTAGCCTGTCAGACCACTGGATGATGCTGCTGTTCCACTCTGATAAAGTGTATGAGGGGGAAAATAAATTTTAACTCTCAAATAAGATGGTTTAACTGCAAAACTGTCAACTACTTTGAAAGTTGTCACTGAATGCCACAGTTAGACATTTCTGATTGTATCAGCCAGTCATGAAGCCTTCCATGATATTGCATTCAAACGCTGCTCTGCTGCATTGGTACAGACTTTAGTAGAATTGCAATTGTGCAAATGAGAACAGACTTGGCCTGTTGTCTAACACCCAAACTATTTTTGCATTTAATCCTCATTTCCTGTTTCACTCAGTTGTATCTTCAGAACAAATAGTTCAGATAAATGGTGAAAGGGAAAAAATATTGATGATTTAGCTAGTAAAACTTTTTTGATCTATTTGACAAATGGTAGCAGATAAAGGGTAAGGAATGGAGGGGAATGTTCCTATTTCTAGTCTGATTTTAACTACGCAATGAATTTATAAAATGGTTACATCTGTAATCACTCGGTTTGTCATTTTTCTCTTATGGCAGACAAATAATTTGGAAAATCTTTCCATTTGTAAAATTACACTGCAGTGTACAGTAATATTGGTGGCACAAGAGAGAGTTGGTGTCACAGATTTTGTGGTATTTATTTATTTATGAATACTGTAATAGTATGTAGAAGCACTGCATAGGGAAAAGGTTAATATAACCTGAAACTGAAACCTGAAACTAAGGATTTAGGCATAGCACCTTTCTCTAATAATTATTCATATTTTATTGCACCAAGAGATGCTTGTGTACACTTAAGCCTTATCTACACTAGAAAAATTGAAATCAACAAGGCTGCCCCAGCTCCCTGTGTGGAGCGGGTGGAGAAGTGCCTGGCCTTCTCGCCCAGCTCATAGCTGGGAGTGGAGACCAGCTGCCTGGGCTTCTTGACCCGCTTGTAGCTGGGAGTGGTGTCCAGGTGCCCAGGCTTCTCGACTCACTTGCAGTCGGGAGCGGAGACCTGCTGCTCAGCTCTGAAGGGAGTGGTAAAATCAACAAGAATGACAGCCAACAGCCAATATTGACACTGCATCGCCCTAACTAAGCCGACATAAGCCCTTCGCTTCTTGTTGAGGTGGTTTTATTATGTCAGCAGAGCAGGGGAGTTACATTAGTAGGAGGAACATTTTAGTCTGTACATCACCACTGTTTTGTTGACAAAAGCAGATTTTTGTCAACAAAACTCTCTAGTGTAGACCAGAAAATATAGATTGCATTAGTTTTGGCATGTTCTTAGAAGTTTCAAATTTCAGTTCTCTTCATAATTTGTGAGAATTTTTGAGAACTTGTGCATTCAGGCCCTGATCCCCACCCGCTTTACTTAGGCAAGATTCCATGGTTTAAATGGAAATTTTGCCTAGCAAACTTAAAGGGGAGAAGGCCTTTTAAAAAGACAAGTCAGAAAATGTTCCTATTAGATTTCTCAAAGTTGCTTATTGCTTTCTTTCATTTTTAATGGTTTTACATGTCCAAAATATACATAATTACATGGTAAACGCGTCAGATCTGGTACAGAAGTTCTTTTAATCCCAAAATTCCAGACCTGTCAATGCAAAAAAATACAAAACTCTATAAAACTGCTTAATTCCCATTAATTCATTTATCAATTTTGAGTAGTAGCACAAATGACAGGTTTTTCACAAGGTGCAGTGTCCTCAAGTTCTTCTAAGAAAGAATAGACTACTGAAGGATTTACAAGTCCCACTATATGCAAACATTAGGTAGCATTAAGAATACAAAATTGTGCTAAACCAGTCTTCTATCTTGTATTTGCAACAGCATGGAGGATTTTGGAGTAGTATAAAAAAATCTAATCTGCCACTACAAAGAGGGAGGGACTACAAGTGATGTCTTTAAATTGCAGTGTAATATCTATGTTTTCAGCTGATTATATTTATAATAATTGGGTCCAGTTCTCACTTCTCTGACTCCCTAGTATCCAAGCAACAGTAGACCTAGGATAACTTATTGTGGTATGATGGGTACATAACCCATGCATTCTCTGTCTTATCTACTTTCTCATAAAGATGAATTTCATATTCAAATAGTACCTATCAGGCAAAAGTAATAGAGTCTCAACGGGTGCAGTAGATCCAAAAATATACCTGAAATAGATCCTCTTTGTTTTCATGACTGTTGGACCAGGTGGGCAATCATCTTGTGAGCACGTCAATTTTTTAGTTTTATTCACACAGGGCAGTGTCATTGAAATTAGCTGAGTATGTGCATACATGTTTGTAAGATCAGGGCCTGGAATTATGTTAAGCAATGAAAATGAACATAAACACTCTCCCATCCCATTTGCCCCATGATTAACTTCGTTAGGTGTTGTCTGTAAAGTCTTCCTCTCTTTCTCTTTCTTTTTTCCTCCCAGTTACATGTGCAAGGAATTCAGATTTTGAGGTTACCATAAGAATACACTTTATTTTCCCTCTTCCCCCATATTCAGTATTTATAACAAGAATCTGCAGTATTTTTGACTGTACTTCATGGTTGGTTAGTTGTTTTTTTTTTTTGTGTGTTTGTTTTTTTTTGGGAGTGGGGGGACTGAACTAGTTTTATGATAATTGTGAATGCTTTGTTTTTACATGATACCATGAAATGGCTCCAGGGACAGCATTTGGCTCAGGCCATAGCAATCTTCAAGGCAGTTACCTAAGTTGCTTAATACTAGAGAAAGTCAAATTAAAGGTTTGTTTCATTTAGCTTGTGTAGCTGGATAGGATCAAACAAAATGCCCTGCTTGCACTTGTCAATCTATGTGAAATGACTTTTTGATAGTCTTCATGCATATCTAAAATACACCTCCAATTTCTTTACAGGACCCCAGTTCATTTGGCTTTTATCAGAATGGTTCATTAGCCACCACTCTCCCCCCTCCCCCCCAAGCTTTTACTCTTTTAAAAGGATGGCGGTTAATTTCCTATCTCTTATATTTTGCACTGAATCATTCTGATCTCCTAAAAGTAGTGGGAAGAGAGTAAGTAGGAAGAAGTGGAAAGGAGGGTTATTCACCATGGAATCATAATTTTTTATTCTCAGCATAGTTTGAGTATTGTAAAGGTCTCGCCCCAACTGCAATTCCACATAATTTATCTACTTCTCCCACCTTGTAGAAAACAATTTAATCATGTGTTACTGAGATGGCGATCGGATCCATAATTTTATCTTATCCCTCTCCATTCTGTTATTCCTGTAGTGTACCCCTACACTTTGGTTTATTCACTCTTTGTTTTAAAGTTCACTTTTTACAATAATTTTTATTATTTTTAATAAATTGTACAGCACATCAGAGCAAAGAATGTCATTCACCAATAATTGCCCTGATTCTTCAATTACTTATCTACAAGCGTAACTTTATACATGAGTAATCCTACTGAGTTCAGTGGGACCACATGTGTGTAGAGGTGAGCATGTGCATAAATATGTGCCAAATGGGGACCAAAAAGCTGTTTTAGGGCTACAGTGTGAATCTTTGCTCAGAATGATCAATAGATTCTGACTAACAAAAACTTCCCTTGTGTCTTTAATTGGATAAAGTTCTACAAGTTCTCAGCTGTTCTGGCCTCAACTAATGTGGTATTGCTGTGGTCTGTGAAACAGTTACTATGTTTCACTAGGGGGTGATATGAATCCTACATGCAGTTAAAAGTTGTAGTATAGTTTGCAAATCTGTTTTGAAAGAGATTCAAGGTCTGTCTGGATGTGAGGGCTAATAAATTATATAATAGGTGTATGCCCAGAACAGCTCTTTTGAGTAAGGAATACACATCAAAACCGCAAATAAATGTTATTTATTTTGGGATAGAAGAGATGATATAGAAATGCTAAAGAAAATACAACTGACTACTTTCAAAGAATTTTCCACCAATCCTAAAGTCTCAAAGTCCTGGGGGACTGCCCATAAATACCCTTACATTTATAAGCTAAGTGGACTCCAGCTCAAGTGCTGTGTATGTGCATCTAGATACTGTTTAGGAAAAAGTGAAAAGAGTTAGCAGAGATAGTACATTTCAGGAAGAGATGAGCAAATAATTTATTGTGTATGATTGGTGCATTTAGTCTCTCCTCTTGGAAAATAGTCAACACCAGCCTCTGATTTTCTTGAATGTACTTGTATAGCTGTACTTGTCCATACTTTCCAGCTCAGGCTCAACTTTGATCATTAGATAGAAAATCATAACTTAGTCATTCCTTGTTCTAGACTCAAAGTTCCTCCATTACACTTAAACCATCAATCCTCTAGGTACTAATTATTGTTTATTATTTCTATTGCAGTAATACCTGGGAACTCTAACCACCAAACAGGACCCCATTAAGCTAAGCATAGAAACACTGGACAAACACATAATAAAAAGATGATCCCTTCCCCAAAGAACTTAAAATCTATATATGTCAGGAGACAACAGATGGGGAAGCATAGACATTATTGCTCTGCATGATGGGCAATGGTCTTAGCTCATCAGCTGCCTACCTTGTACGTTTTTTGTAGGCATCATAGCTAAGGAGAGTTGGAAGGAAGACAAGTGGCTTTTTGGATGTTTATGGGTAGCTCTTCCTAAGTGTGAGTGGCACCCTGGGAAAAAGCATCAAGGTTTATCTGAAAATATAACAATTGAGCAAGAAAAGCTAGCTTCACTGGCAGAGCAAAAGCAGGATTCAACATTTTGATAGCATAATAGAGGTGATAGGCAGGGCATGGGGATAAGTTGTGAATAAGTGTGAAAGACTCCCTTTTTGCTTGGAATCACAGCAGAGATGTTGAACTATGAAACTCAAGATTTAGAAAATATTAATTTCAGTAAATAAGATATTTCTTCTATAATAGAAAATGTCCTGCTCTACTTATTTGTTTCTCTTTCATTTTGGGTCTTTGGCCTACATTTGATCAATGTAGGTAAAAGAGTATTCTGGGCATAAACTGACTTTAAGTTAACCAAGTTCTTAATGAAACCTTGTTAGAGAAAAACATTAGACTAAAAAGTTGGATGAGAGCTTTTTGGAGAGGAGGATTTAAAAAAAAAATTAAATAACACATGCATAATACAAGTTAAATATACACTGATTTGAGAACTAGAATGATAATTGTAGGCTTTTTACACTGGACTGTCTCACACATCTTACCCTAAACTGAACCTCCCGACTTCTGCCAGCCGCTCCGTTCTAGGCTCTTTTTAACATTCGTATAAGGTTTACAGTCTCATGAAGGGTGGAATAGACTCCTTTTCACTTAATCTTAAAGGAAAAATCATTACCACTTTTCTGGAAAGACAAGAGAGAGTATTATTATTCCTGCTTAACATTAAAAGTTGAGTTTGTAATATACTCGTAAAACATGGCTGCAGCCTGTAGTTCAGTAAGCCATATTGTATCACAGAAACTAACTGTGTGACAGATCGACACAATATCATGTATGCAATTTATGACACGCAGATCTGGTCTGGCTCAGAAAGAGTGGCTAATTTTTTTGTGAGAGAGGAGAATGTGAGAGTACTATAGTACTACTCATCAAAAAAAATATATTGAGCTATTTTGTTTTAATAAATCGAATGCTGTCAAGTTCTCTCATGAATTTCTAATTTGTTCTAGATAACGTAGTATGTTAGAAAAAAGGCTGCATACATAAGGGAATTACATATTTCACTTCTGGCATTCAGGTTTTTTTAAAATACTACACTTGTTACTTTTTTCTGTTAGGGTATTTTCCTTTAATAAGCTTTGTAAATCATTACATAACATGTAACATGGAAAATCTTCTGTGTACCTAGTACAGTAATCACCAAACATAAGTTATAATTTTTTATAGAAAATTCTATACAAAACTATATTATATTGAGAGTTTTTGAGCCTCCACTCACATGGCATTCAGACACAGAGCATGTGCAGGAACTTTTTTGCTCCTGCTCACAAGTTTAAGGGCAGGGCAGTAAAAAGGAGGAAGAGTAATTCCCTGCCCCCTTCACCCTCCACTCTGATCTGCCAAGTGGGGCCAGAAAACCAGAGGGAACACATATTTTAGCTTGCTAATGGATCAAGCAAATTGCACTCTTCCTTTGCACAAGAGCAATGCTGCAGTCACCCTTCCTGTCTTACATGGTTAGATTACTATAAAACGTCCCTTAAAAATGTAGCAATCTATTTATTTTTGTACAGAAAGATATTGTATAGTAAGTTTTAGAAATTGATCCAGTTGGGTACTGTGAATATTAAGATCTGCACTCAGGAAGCTAGCTATTTATAAGGCATAGCAAAAGCTTTATTGAACCTATACATTTAGGAACATTACTGCACATGTTGATATGCCAGTAGATGGCGCTCTTTATATTAGCTATAACTACCTACAAATATGGACACATAGAGCTAGATATTTTTTATGTAGAACTGTGTAGACAGGTAGTAATATGTAAATGTAAATTAAAAGTGGGATTTTGTGGTGGTCTCACTGTTTACCTGCTTTAGTGCCTTCAGTTTGGTTGTCAAAACAGCTGAGGAAAGAAAATTATAATAAATTTTATACTTTTATTTTATACTTTTTAAATTTAATTACTAAAAATAAATTTGAGTATTATAAATATACCAATATGTGAATGATTGGTACTTTTCATCCTTAAGTAGAGAAATAATGTCTATGCTCAGTTTCTTCATTATCCTTGATTATAGGAGGAGGAGGATGTTCGTTGGTTATATTATAGGTCTTCTGAGGGTACCTCACATTGAGTCTAGTTGTGACTTAGTACTGGACAGACCTGATGTTACTCTGCTGCTTCAAATTGATAAAAGAAATGCTTTAACCATGAAACTGAAGACTTTCTAAAGTATTACACACCACCCTAGTATGATTAAAAACTTGCATATCTGCTTCTGCTTTCTTTCTCTTTTTGTGATTTGTACCCGGTCGGTTTAAGGACTACTTGCAAAACAATAAATCTTCACATTTTACTTTTGTTTTACAAAATGAATTCTTGGAAGAACTGGTTTGTATAGTAAAATTTTGGTTGTTTTAAGATAAACACACATAATTAAACAGGAAATGTAAATATTCTGAAAAATTCTTTAGGTGACTTTTCAATGGGGGAAGTCTTGCTCTCCACAGGAAGTTAGTTGTAGAATACAACATCACAATTGTGCTTGCAATTATTTTTACACTGTGTGATGTATGAAAGGAAACAGATCTAAACAAAGGAGCATAGCTTTATTTGCTATTGTGTTATTTCATGCAGATATAGGAAGGTTTTCTCAAAAATGAGCAAAAAATAATTACAAAGACGTGAGGAGAAGGATGGTAGGCTTTGCTAGACATCTTACAAATTTCTGCAAAAATAGTTCTCTCTCCTTCTGCCCAGAATTGCTGTGGAAAATTGAGCCACAATTTTAAATGGTTAAGGAATGTTTCATGTCTAGTGTGTTTCAATGCTGTATTTCAATCTGCTTTGCAATAGTTGACTTTTTGAGCCTCTCTGTCCTTAGATTGAGAATGGTGATGAGAAAAGCAGGAAGCAGTCAGACTTTTTAGTTCCAACAGAAAAAAAAATGCAGAATATTCTAACCAATTACACCACTTTCCAAAATTCACAACTCAGTGATGAAAATGGGAGGTGTATTTCAGCTTTTGGAATGACTTGATATTTGTGGAATGTGATAAAGGATGGCCTAAATTGCAGAATGTAATGTGAGCTGGTGGATTAAATCAGTGAAGTCAGTTATATAATAGTACTTGAATAGTTGAGGTACACTGTAACAAAATAAACACTAAGGTGGTTAGATCCAAATAAGCTGCACTGAACTGCACTGATAATTTCTGGAGCAGATATACCCCACGATGTTCAAAGCCAGACTTCTTTGTCTGCAGTGAAAAAATAATTAAAGTTTCAAAGAACAGAAAATAGATGAGACATTGTTATTTTTACATCACCTAGTTTTACAGTTCCTTGGTATTTTTTTATCATAAATCTGGAGGGCTGATGGCATGCCCTTTGCTGCAAAGAACTATTCATCAAGAAGGGATTAAAATTTGAAAATATCCTATTTTTCAGTGCTGTAACTTTGACACTTCTGAACCTGCTTTTCATTATTTAGACAGTAGATTCAACCTTGACTAGATGTGACAAGATAGGAGACAAGTTCTGCTTTTGCACTCTGAGGTCTCAAGATTAAGGAGGCAATTGTAATAATTAGTCTGAATATTAAGCGTAAGCATATATATGTAGATGTATGTACATTAATGTTTTTCTGTATGAGTTCAAGAATAATTCCAGTCTGTAGGACTAAGTCAGTGACAAACTTTACTGGTGATATGTAACAGCTTTTTAAGGAGGAAGTACATTGCCACTAACAACATAGCATTCCCCTAGATCAAACTGCCTATTCTTTTAGTTAATACAAATCTTGTATGAATATTTGATAGCTTCAGCTGGTGACTCTCAATAAGTTTATAGGAGTACCCTCACTGTATCCTAGCCTCCCCAAATCCTTATGATATTTAAAGGTGAGTGGGAGATATGAGCTAGAGAGAGAAAGAGAATAGATGAAAAATCCATATGTACAGAGATTTCTGGTTCAGTATAAAAACAAACAGATCTTACTGAAGAATATCCATTTGAAAGCATCTTTTAGCAGGGTGCAGAAAGAGTCCTAGCATTCTGTATTCAAGAGGCATACTATCTCTTATCTAGAAAGAACAGTACAGTTGAATTGCTATTTTGGTTCCTTCAGCCCCAAAGTGAAATAGTGCACCAAGAGGAGTATGTTATTAGTCACTTTAAAACCACCTGAGCAGCACTAAAATAAGTCATATTAATAAAGCTTCAAGGATATCTCATGTCTAGAAATCTTTTAATAATGCTTGTGCGGTGTCATTGTAAAAATAAATACAACATAAAGTAGACACATCCAGATTTGTCCCTCAGCTTCAAAAACACAAACGTAACACCTGTTGATGTGAAGTAGCTTCCATTAGCTCAGTAGAGGGAACAAACCTACACGTAACACAACTAGTTTGATATCTAGTATATTCCATTGGGAGCAGTGGCTTTAAAATACATTCACAACCTGTGCACCTTGCATGTGACTCACTTGAGAAAGCGCTCAGTCTCTTATTCTAAGAGGAATATCTTAGGTTTTGTGATTGTTCAAGCTGGCAGACTCACCAATGCATAAAGCTCTGTGCATCCTTCTGTAGATTAGAACTGTTACATACCTATGCAAGTCAAAAGTATAGGCCAGCAGAAGACAGAGGTACACCTTCACCTGAGCCAGTACATCACATTTTGTAGACTATGGAGTCTCCCTCCTAAATTTTCCCTTACAGAAGTAGACTCCTTGCAGAATGATTTGTCTACATACGAAGTCTTAAAGCTCTTAATATCCCCTTTTCAGCCTCTTAGTGCAACTATTGCTGTCTTGGATCTAGTCTAATCATATGTACTTTTATCATCCTTGTTAGTCATAAAATTGTCCATCACAAAAGAAGCCTTTATGATTACATACATGTATTCAGTTTCTTAATATTCTTTCCAGCATGAGATTGTCACACAAATAAATATTTTTAGCTAAGAGATACATGGCTTTCCTGTCTTACATCTATTTACTCTATCTGCAAAAGAGCCTTTAGGATAAATAAAAATATGCACATTGTTAGAATGCTTAGAAATTCCAAGGATATTTAGTACAGCAGTATGAGATTTCCAGCATTCTTCACTCAAATGGAAGTCTCCCTACCCATAATCACACAGCTTTTTTTCCCCTAAACATTATAAATAGATGCAGAAGGAGCCAGTCATCCCGTTCTTTGAGTAGTGTCCCTATGGGTTCTGTACTTCAAATGTGCATGCACGCTTCGTGCTATTGATCAGAGATTTTCATTAGGTGTTTGTTGGTCCACGCATCGTGCCCCACACTGAGGCTATGTCAGGCTGCATGGGAGAACAGTTCGCAGTTTTTTCTCAGCCACCTTGAGCCTGAGACTGAGCTTAGCATGTCCATCTTGAGTGTATTTTGGCTAATTGCTGTTGCTTACTTCCTGTTTATTTTTATTAGTTTAGTTTTTATTTTGGACAACGGTTTTATTTTCCTCCCTTGTGAGAGGCCTTCCTCTTTGAGAAGGGCATGCTAGATTCACCGGGTTCTTCAAGTACTTGCTCATGTCCATTCCAATGTAGGTGTACACATGTTGCGTGCACCGCTGCTGGAAGCTTTTCGTTAGTGGTATCATACAGGTCGGATCTGGTGCCCCTTAAGTGGTGCCTCCATAGCACAGTACAGAGGCAACTGCTGACCTCCCACTCCCTCAGTTCCTTCTTTCCATCTGTGGTGGTTGCTGGAACGCTTCTTTCTTCTTGCGTAGCAAGTTTTTTTTCCCCTCCATTTTTAGTGGTATTCTGTAAACTGATTAAATAAGTGTTGACAGTAAAGTGTTAACTAATAGCTGTAATTAGAGTAGTTAACCCCTCCACCCTCCTTGCCCAGCAGGACTTACCTGCAGGGCTGGGGCACAACATGCTCCCAAGGCTTTAAGCAGTGCACCACGTAGCCTAAGAAGATCCCAGTTAGTGATCCGCATAAAAACTTCTTAAAGTGCCTTGATGAAGGCCACATCCCCTCAAGATGCCACATCTGTAAGAACTTTAGATCGAGGACCAAAAAATTCCTTTTAATGGAAGTGGCCCTTCATCCTGCTTTGGAGCACCAATTGAACCTGACACCGTCCACCTCGTAGATCTGGAGCGCTGCGACCTCAGTAAGAGAGTCCCAGCGGAGGCCAGGAACCCTGGCACCAACTGCAGCTGGCACTGACATTATTCCTCGGAGCCGATGACCTTGGCGCTGGTGGGATGGCACCATTCACCATCCCTGGTGCTGCAAAAGAAGTCCAAGAAGTTGTATCGAGGACACTCCCCAGTGAAGATCATCACTCATTGGGCAAAGCCCAGGCTGGATCTCACGCTGTTGATACCGGACACTTAGTGAGCAGTGTGAATAACAGTGAGACACGGTATGACTGATTTGCAGATCGATAAGGTTTAATGTACAAGGTTTTCTATAGATATACTAGTTGAATACAAAGCCTAAAATTAACTACAATATATCATACTCACTAAGCCTAGAGAGCTAAGCAGTTACTCAGAAGTCTGTATACAGGAATGACTTTTTCCAGGGGACCCACCAGGGAGTCAGTGGATCTTCTGATCTGACTGCCAGCACCTCCCGCAGAGTCAAGTGTTGATGGAGTGCGCCTCTTTGTCTAAGTAGTGACTCTTTATATCCTTCCATGAACAGCTTTCACCTAATTACCTCTTTACTCATTATTATATATATTAATTACCTACATTAGGTTTTCACTCTTGACTATATTCCGTTCTCACTATGATAATTGGGGTCGTCAAAACAACATCTGGTGATTGGAGGGATGGTGTAAAAATATGTCCCTTGGCAATGAAAAAGTGTACCCCCAGATGTTCAAGGATAACTTCAACCTTCAAGACACATACTTCAGTATAGCGATTCACCTGTCCCAGAGAAGATACCTGCATTGTGTTATCGGCCAGAATCACTTTAAATACTGGGTGCTCCCATAGGGGCTGCCCTTCACTCCAAGAATGTTCTCAGAGGTTCTAGATATAGTGGCCCCTCCCTGCGTTGACAGGCAGCTAGTATGTCCATACCTTGATGACTGATTATTCAAGGATCAGTCTTATGAAGAGGTGTTGTCTGCCGTGCAGAAGGAATTTACTCTGTTCCTGGACTTGGGTCTTTAACTCAATGTGGGAAAATCCACACTGATTCTCATACAAAAAATACTGTTTATGGGCTTCCTTGGATTCTTTGGCAGCCAAGGCCTTCCTTCCTTCCCATGGACATATTCATGACACTGTCAAAACCTGTCTGGACTATTCATGAGAGCCCTCAAAACACAGTGAGAAATCGTTGTCAACTTCTGGGTCACACGGTGGCTTGCACTTCTGTAACAGATCATTACACCTCACCTTTGCTGTTTCCAGGAATGTTACAGAACACTTTAGTCACCAAACAGACACAACTTAAACAGATGTCAGTTTCCTGACAGGTGAAATGCTCTTTAGACTGGTGGAGGGATCATTACAATGTAGGTGCAGGAGTTCACTTCCTCCAACCAAAGTCAGCAGTACCTGTAAAGAAAGATGCATTTCTGTTTGGATGGGGGGTATACTTCGATGCTAATACAGCACAGGGCAGATGATCCTCCCAAGAAACCAGCCTCCACATCATTCTGTTGGAACTCAGGGCAGTCAGAAATGCCTGCTTTCTTTTTCCGTTTCTCATCAAAGACAAGTCTATCAGAGTCATACCAGACAATGTGGGCTGCATGTTTGATGTCAATCAGCAGGAAGGGATGAGATCTGCATTTCCCTTGGCTGAAGCAATAAAGTTATGGAACTGCTGCATAAAACATTACACTGCCAAAATTGTAATGCATCTTCCTGGTGGGCAAAATGCACAGCCTATGCTCTCAGCAGGTTTTTCCTAGGACTACAAATGGGAATTGAATTCTCAGATTCTTGTTGGCATATTTCAAACTTGGATTTCCAGCAATGGACCTCTTTGCTACAACTACAAACAAAAAATGGCATATATTCTATTTATGAGGGAGTCTTGGTCACAATTTTTGGGGGATGCTTTCCTCCTTTCTTGGATGAAGAGGCTGTTCTTCCCATTTTCCCCAATACCTCTGATTCTCAGGGTGGTGAACAAAATCAGAGAGGACAATGCAATAGTTATCGTAATAATCCAAATGTGATCGAGACAGACATAGTTTCATTTTCTGTTTCATCTATCTCTTTGTCCAGTGATAAATCTTCCTGTCATTCCTTAACTCCTCTCCCAGGACAGTGGCAAAGGTCCCAGTATTTTGAGATCCAAAAAAGACATCAGGAAACACAGAAATGGGAAAGGAGGAAGGAGCATGCTGCAGTTCAACTCAACAATCCAGATCTACCCCTTCCACTGAAAAATGTTTGCCCCAACTGTGACAAGATCTGTGGCTCCTGGATTGGTTTCATTTGCCACCTGTGAGTCCACCAGTGATAACTGGCTATCATTTTATGAAAGACAATCATCCTCAAATGCCAAGCAATCGCCGATGGCCTAGAGCAGTGGTCCACTGCTACATCTCAGGATAAGAATTCTCTGCCTCAAGGCGTGGCTCTTCAAAGGTTCACTGGCTTAGAGTCAACCTGCTGAGATGAAACTGATGCTACTAAATGGTAGGAAAGAGTCTACCAGAAATACTTATCTTCAAAAGTGGAGATTTATTCACTGGTGTGAACTCCAAAAGTCATTCCGAATCTTACTCACTTCTGCTTGTTCTAGATAATCTGTTGCAATTGAAGAAAACAGGATGGTTCATCAGTTCTCTCAAGGTTCATTTGGCCACCTTAACAGCTTTTTATTCCACAATGCAGGGGTTCTCGCTTTTTGCTCACCCGACAACAGTAAGGTTCATGAAAGGTCTGGAAAACCTTTTTCCACTGATGAAAGTCTCCACTATGGTTTGGGACTTCAGTGTAATTCTTAAATGCCTCATGAAACCTCCTTTTGAATGAATGGCAACCTCTTCCTCACTGAACTTGTCTGTGAACACCATCTTCTTGGTAGCTATTACATCATAGCCAGTATGGATGTCTCTGCTCCATCACAGTCTCTTTACGAAAATAGCGCAGATTATAATGGCAAAAAAATGGCCAGTATGATACAATTTGAGTGAAATTACCTACCATGATTTACACAAGAACAATATAACTTGACAGTATTCAAGGTGACTTGTGTTTTTAATTGTCAGCTGATCTGAGCTGGAATGGGGTGAAACTGAATCCATCTAGCTATTTTTGTTTTCTGTATCCTCTCTCCCTTCCTTTACCTTCTTTTTTACTTTCTCCTTTTTCTACTGTTCCCATTTTGTCCCTTGTCTCCTTTTTTGTAAGCTTTTCACTTTTCTTCTCTTCCTCTCCTCATTCTTCGTCTTTCCCTTCTCTTTAAAAAGTGCATATAATGATCTGAAAACTATTTTGCTGCATTTACTTCTAGCTCTGCTGCCCTGAGACCTCTAATCCTGTCTTCTGCTGATTCAGCTTTCTAGAAGCATGTCTTTCCTGTTAGTGACTGAGTGACAGGACTGCTTCAGATTGTACTGATTCAGCAGATAAGGAGGCTGGTAAACTCCTTTTGCTTGGTGAACTCTGAAGAAGGTACTGGTAACTTTAAGTCCTTGATATAAGATAATGCAAAAATCCTGAGTCCTTCATCATTATCTTTTCAGAATTCCACAATAGATCCCCTAAGGGACTGTCAGAATACAGGAGCCTATGGATATCTAGTATCAAGTAAGCAGTTCAGAGTGATGCAGATTAGTATTGGAAATGTTTGACTCAGTAAAATATGAAATAAGGCTGTACACCTTACTTAATTTGTACTTCTTTGGAATATGTGGCTGCTTTAAAAAACATATGTATATATTGCCATTCATATGAGTTGTTCTCTTGGTGATCTTACATATATGCTACATGATAATTTATTTGCTTCAGGTGCCACTCAATGGTTATTGCAGTTGGATCAATTCATTGGTGGCTGGACATATTTGGCTGGACATATTTGAGTTATCTCTCATAGCTGAGACCCCATTAGTGTGACCTGAAAAACCAGCTTTTCTACTGAATATTTTCCTTAAATAAACAAACAATAGGGAAGATTAAAAACTTGAGCTCCTGTAGCATTTGTGGAGAATGGTCTGCAGAAAACAATAGCTTCAGACATCTCATTCACTAAATAATTAAATAGAAACAACAAGTTTGGCCAATCCTACATTATCCGTAAAATCATGAAGTTGCAGTGCAAATTTCATAGGGGTTTTTTGTATCTCTTCAATCAAATGGGATTGGATTGCATGGGGCATTTAATCAATTTGGTGTTTGACAGTGTTATTGGACAACTGGAGCATTTTAATGCTGTCATAGATTCCATAACCCAATTGATTGCTCAAGAGAAACCTTACCTCAATTAATATACAGTTGGATGGTACAGAGTTAATTATCTGGATTTCATTTATTGCACAACTGCCTCATTCACCTTGCACCAGTCCAAGCTGATCACTGAATGAGGCAGGGTGTCCTGCTGGAAATAATAGTATGAAAGAATAGTTTATGATCATGTTATTTAAAGGCTGTACTGTGAACCATTCACACCAGAAGACAGTGGTGAGTCTGCATGGGAAACAAACAGATTTGTACCCCTTACTGCTTCTTTATGATATATAAAGAAGACCTGAAAGTTTCAGAGGTTTCTTTGGTTCCTTCCCCCCCCCCCCCCCCCCCCCCCCGTGCTTATCCTTTACTTTAAAAATATCAAGAATGTCAGGTGTGGTCTTCCCCAATTCTGCTGGAGTTCTCAAAAATATTTTTGAGCTCTAACACCTTATTTAAAGAGATTATGTTTTGAATTTTCAACAAAAACATATTTTCCTGCAATTATTTGTTAGATATCTAAGTTATGTGGGTGCTAACAACAAATTTTAAGCACTCAAATGCCATGGAAATGGGTGTAGCAAAAGAATCTAAATAGTATCAGAAAAAAATAACCTTATACAGTGTAACTAAAAAATCTTCCCTTTTAGATACTTAGTATGTGATTTCATAATTGTTTAGTTCTCTAGTCACCAGAGTAGGAAAGACTTGAATTTCTAATAGTCATAATAGAGCTGTAGAAGAATGACACATTTTCTTTCTGCATTATGTAGAATATTTTAAAGTGGGTTGAAGGGCAAAATACATACTTTTTTTTGCAAGTTATCTTTAGTGTTCATTTCTAAATAGTTTTCTATAAGTAGATTCTGTATCAGGTTAGAATTAATAAATTACTATTCCTGTTATAAGGAATTTGTTGGGATATTCAGTAACTACCCCCACCATATTGCTTTTAGGTATTTAGAGGACAACATGAGATGCCTAATTTCCCCCCATTGTAAAGCATATTTAAAATGTTATCTTTCATGTGATGTTCATTACACTGAATCCTTCATGAGTAGCCTGTGATCTCTAATTTGTGCAGAGAGCTTTCAAAATTGACTTAAGGGAGGTTATGTTAAATGTAATGTTTATTTGTAAGAGATGTTTTTAGATTTAATGTAATCCAGCTTTATCTGTATAATTAAAACAATTCTAATGGCTCTTTTTTATCATAAACTAGTATTTGATGAATCAGCTAATTTGCTTCAGACATTATAAATACAATAATTAGCTCAACATTTTTATCTGTTTACTCATGAATGAAGATATCAAGGGGAAATGGTAGCAGCATATGTTGCATTCATACAGAGTAAGGGTAAATATTGTATAATTTCAGGAGCTAATGGTTAAGTACTTCATATTGGAGACAGTTATCCTTGCAAAGCCATTAATGTAGTATTGCCAAGTGTTCAAAAAATGTGAGCCAGGCCTCCCCAAAATCAGATTGGCTTAAATATTTTATTAAAAAAATACCATAATGTTTAGGTTCTTTTCATTTGCTTTCTGTTTTTTGAGTGTACGAGCCATGTTTCCCAATTTTTCTCTGCAACCAGAACTACTAGAAACTTACTTTTTGAAAAAATTAAAGTTGAGATGTTCTGATAATCACATGACTTCAGACTTCACTTTTACAAAAACACCAAATACCATGAAGCTTGTGATAAAATCATGAGAGTTTGCAACACTTTTAATGTAAGCTGCCTCATCAGCAAATAGTTGAGTTTTCTCCACTTGCAGTTACCATATTTTATTATGATGTGTGTATTTCTTGTAAAATTGGTAGTAATTCTATGGTCTGTGTTTTGAATTGACATATCCATTGTAGTCTAGTATCTGCAGATATATGCTTTGCCCTTTTTAATGGTGATTGCAGCACGTGCTCTATTAATGGTAAAATAGCTGAAAAAGTGATAAACGACCATCATTACTGCTATAAAAGCTGATCAGTATTGTGTATCTGATACTGGTCTTGGTTAGAACTACTGAACATTTTTGAATAAACAGCTTTTTGTCAAAAAATTGACATTTTTTCAGAAATGAAAAAAAGTTGCAATTTTGTTACATTTTAAAATATTTTTGTATTTGCAAAATTTCTTATCAACATTTCTATAGAATTTTTTAATTAAAATATTATAGAAATGATTATAGAAATTGTTTCCTTACAAGCAGGGTTTTAATATATATAATATATTTTAAAAAACCTTTGTAACCATTTTGATAACTATTTCAATTAAATGTTAAATAGTTTAATTGCAAAAATAAATAAATAAAATAAATAAACCACAAGAGTCCATTTTTAACCCTTGCATGACTTAAGAACTTGGTAATTTTGAATACATTTGGCAATTGTATACTGTGAGTACACAAATTTGTTCTCTATCACTCATTATAAATGTTGTTACACATTTGTTATACATATCATTCTGATGAATGTGCAAGCAAGGATGAAATGCTATGTTTTTTTTGTTTTGTGTGCTGCAGTTCTGTAGGGGAATTGTAGCAAGCAGCCAGGGAGTTTGCTCTCTACCGTTATTCTTCTTAGCTAGAGTAAGTTCTTAAGGGAGAGTTGATTCTTGGGGCAAATGCCATTAGTGTTTAGGCTTAGATATTATCATTATTTATGACTATTACAGTAGTGCCTAGGGACCAATCAATAATTGGGTCCTATTATGCTAAGCACTGTAGAAACATAGAGTCCCTGCCGTGGAGAGCTTACACTCTACAACCCTTATTAGACAAAGAGTAGAGGAAAAAAATAATGTACAAGCCTAATGAACAATGTGATGGTGGCAAACATCAGGTTACTGCTAGTAAGGTGAAACTTCTGCTACTATAAGAAAAAGCACTTTCTGAAACTCTGAGTCCCATTACTTTACAGTTTAAAAAAATATTTATTAACAAATTAATTTATAAAATGCCCATAAATCAGCATTAACTGGGATACTATATGTAATAACCAAGATGAAATCATATGGATCTCAGTGCCCAGAGGGACCATCAAAAAAGAGGAAGTGAGCAGGAAAAAAAAACTCCTTCCAGATAATGCCTAATTGCAGATAAAAGCTCATATGCTTAAAATTAGGCACATAACTTCATAAACTGGTGAAAAAAAAAATGAAAACACAAAGACTAAACCATGACAGTGACTTTGCACCTAGCCCTGCAACAACTCCAATGGGATATTAGTGGACGTATTTAAGGATGGAGTTTCATACGTAGATCCTGCAAAGATTTAATGCTAGTCTATACTACAAAGGCTTTGCTGATAAAGCTATACGAGTTTAACTATACCAGCAGAGCCCCTAGTGAAGATGCAGCATATATCAGAAAAAGGAGCTATTTTGTGAGTGTATGTAAACCACTTCCCCGAACAGCAAAAGGACTCTTGCTGGAATAGCTATATCTACACAAGAGGCAGCTTGCTGGTATAGCTATGTGGGGTATATTTTTTACACACCCCTCGCCAACATAGCTAAACTGCTGCAAAACTTTGTAGCATAGACCTAGCCTAGGGCTTGTCTACATGGGGAATTATTCCAGAACGTCTATGTGTATGGTATGTTTTTCTGAAATGAGAGTGCTTTTTTCTGAATTAGTTTAATCCAGAATAAGTGTATCCACGCATGGAGTTAATCAGTCCTCTTTAAATTTATAAATTACCTCATTCCAGATTAATTTTCACATGTAGATATGCCTTAATTTTCATGTTTATCTTCATGCACTGCAAATGGTACTACTCAGCAAATAAAGTGGAGCACATCCATAAATCTGGAAAGATTGGGGCTTTAGAATTCATGTTTGAAGTAAATTCAAAATGAAAACCTTTGTAGCAGTCTCTAAAAGCTTGTGTTTTATTTTCTGTTTCACTCTTGAGGGTTTTAATCATGTTATAAAGAGCTTCAGACTGTCATATTTCATTAACTTTCAATACTGTTAAAGTTTCTACTCAGTTAATATCCTTAATGTTTTATTTTTACATTAATGTAATTGTGTATACAAAATTAAAAATCAATAAAAATGTTTCTTTCAAGTTAATGCAAGATTTTTTTTCAGTAAAATGTGTTTACGTATACATATTTTGTTATAGCTGCTATGAGATAGTTTATAGAAAAATAGAATAAAATACACATGAAAGTATAACTTCTACTTGGCTAATTCAAAACGTGTTAAAAGAATTATATACTTTTTAAAAAGTGCAAATATTGGACATTATATAACTGTTGTGGGATCATCTCTTTTGAATTGAATTATATATATATAGTAAGAGATCATATAATTCAATCTCTGAAAAAGTTTTTGCTGCACAATATTTGTCTGACAGCATTATGAAGAACATAAAATTATCAAACAATAATTCCATAACTTCAGAACATACTAAGATCTTTGCAACTTTGATGTTAAGCAGAATATAATCTGTCTCTGCAAATCATGAAATGCTGATGTAGTGAGTGAAATGAAGAAGGCAAGCTAAAGAATGATTATATATAAAAAAATATATCATTTTCTCCTCCACAAGAGAGAACTTCTGCTAAATAAAAGAGCAAGTAAGAAATAAAAATTAAAGTAACCCTTAATGTAACTAGCGAATTATCTACAACATTTTTCATCTGAAGAAAACACACCTGAATTAAAACAGTGATAATAAAAATGTACTGGAATTTTTAATGCAAGCACATTCTACTGTATAGTGAAGTATTTTGTATAAAGTTGAAAAATAGTTGCTATTTCAGTTTTCTAGAATGATCATTTTTAATTATTTGCTTAACAAAACAATTTATTAAGCAGTGGAGGATAACGAACCATAAAGTTTAATTTGCCTTTTTTAATTGAGTTGTTAATTAGCACCACTCCACAGTTTGTAACTCCCAGCTTGCTTTTGTTTTGCTTTTGTATCCAAGATACTTTAAGGAACTTAATCTATCTTAGTTTTCCTACACAGACACTTCCATGAATCAAATCGATTGGTGATTATGTTCTAACTGTGCTGGGGCTTCAATAAGTGCGTATTAATTATGTCAGTGGTTAATGATGAGACAAGAAATATATGAATCCTAGTAATGATAGTTTAACAAAAACAGAATAAATATCGTGTGTTCATTGAAATTTTAAATTCCATCGTAAAACTGGGATGTACATCAGCCCATTAACACTTAAAAACTGAATATCAGTGTTTTGATGTGTGGTATCTTTTGGGACCCATGTTATCCATGCTATGATTTAAAAACAAAAAAAAATCACAAAGCATTTTGCTCCATCTAGCTGAAAACAGTTTTTATCTCTCATCTTCTATTGCTGCCTGCCTGGATTATACAAAATCTTCTTCTCGTTAAAGTTTTGTAACTCTGAGCTTTTAAAACCACACCAGTTGGCACACCTACTGCCATCTGAGTGATTTCAATGCTCAGCTATTCATTTTAAGAGTCAGTAGAGAGTGGCAGTAATGTAGCATCAGCTCACCCTGCTCTGGGATGGATGTCTCTGATACCTCTTGGCTCTCCTTGGTGACTACTGCTGTTGAGCAAAGTCCCTTCTCAGGGAAAAAAGGTTAGATGGGTCCTAACATAGAACTTTGAGGGAGAATGCATGGAAGTTTCTGCAATGAAGGTTAGGGTACGGAAAAAAATCCTGCCATAAGGACATGTAAGGTAAACATAGAAAATGTATATGCCAAAATAAGGGTAAAATATACCCCTGGGATCCTTCACGAGGCTGTGCACACCACTTAACTCTGTTCTGCCTGGTGATGTCTGTGACAAAGCTCTCATTAGTTTCCATGGTGCAGGATCTGGCCTTGAGAGAGAATTGATCTGTCAAGAAACTAAATTTGAATTCCCACTCGCTTTTTCTATCCTATTTCTTAACATAGTTAAAAGTTCCTTTGCCTCATTTTCCACCTCACATAGTATGCCAGTTATCTAAAGAAATGGCTGGAGTAATTGTGGACAAATTATGATGATGCACATTAATGCCATCATTTCAAACTGTAAAAGTTAATTAACAAAAACATTTCAGTGGCAGAGCACATTACTTGACATTTTAAGTGTATATTTTAAAATAACTTTTACTTTTGGTTTATTCAGAACATCCTGATCTTTAAAAAACAGAAGAAAACAACAACAAAAAACAGAACAAAAACTCACCACTGCCACCACTCCACGGTCTCAGTGACAGAATGATCGGGGATGGGTAAAATTTAAATAGTTATGACCATATAATCCAGTGAAACAGTCAGTTAATGTAGCAAGTTTAAAAGAGAAAAATTGGAAATTGAACTTTCAGGGCTAGTGTCTCTCCTGAGCCAAGATAATCTTTTTATAGGAGGGGGATGGGTGGAGGAGAGAGGTTATCAGGAAGGTGGTTGTTGTGTCGTGATTCTCAGGGTATATCTACAATACAATCATGGGGTGTGATTGCAGCTTGTGTAGACATACCTGAGACAGCTTTAATCTAACTAGGTCTAGTACTGGGGCAGTGAAGCCAATTGTAATGGCAGTGCAGGCTTCAACACAGGCTGTACAAGCAGGGAACCCCAGGTAATTACTCTAGTTGCTAGCCCGCCCTGAAGCCCACTCTACCGAGGCTTCACTGCTATCAGTACCAGAACTAGCTAGAGTAAAGCCTGTTTGGTATGTCTACCTGAACTGCAGCCACACCCCGTGATTGCAGCCTAAACAAACCCTGAAGCTATCCTCATTCTGCTCCAAGCCCCAGCATAAATTAATGCAGTTCCAAAGCTGCTAACAGTCAATTGCTGGCTATGGTGCCCAAGGGATCTTATGCCAACTGCAAACTGACATAGCAGCATTCTATTCCCACTCACATCAAGTTGTCTCCAACCTTCAGTATGCCCTTTATGTCCACGTCAAGATTGAGTGGGGGTAGAAACAACTGGCATTGAACCCAACCACATCAGTTTTATGCAGCTGAAAATTCTCCTCCACTGGGGGAATAATTGACTTTGCAGCTGCCATTGCAAATAATGGGACCATTCTTGGAGTAAAGTACTACTCAACGTAAGTAATGATGGCAGAATCTGGCCTCTGCAGAATGTTTTGGTATCATCAATTGGAAGGCAATCTAGCAGTGCCCTCTAATAATTTTGCTGTAGTTATTTTGAAAATAGTCCCAAATAATTCTTGTTGATCTCCAGTCCACAAACTGTATGACATATTTTGTTTAATCGTTCTAGCAGGTGGTTTCAAAGGAGTTCAGGGAAGTTGGGTTCCTTTGGAAACTTCAGGCTCTGAAGGTTCCTTACTTCTGAAATTGCTTTTAAGTAATTAACACATTTAGTTTTATGTAAAGCCATAAATCTTCTTCTTTTTCTGAAACTTGGAGCCAGTATTAGTTGGTAACATCAGAATAGTAGGACCTATTTCCCTCTCTCTGTGCAACTGCTATTTACCACATTATTTCCTTCCACTCACACACCGAACGCATCACTTGTAACATCACTGCATTGACATTACTTTTTAACCATACACTTAAAGATACCAGTGGAAATTGTCACACCATCCTGGTCACCGTGCTGGTAGATCACACTGAGGCATTTATTTAAAAAAAAAAAAAAAAAGAGATTTGATCTCTTGATATTGTTCTGTTCTAGTGATTTATGTTCAGTCCTGCAAAATGATGGGTATAAATGTAATCATTTTCTCTTACAGATCTAGGTTCAAAAGACTGGCAGTTGCTCAGTCCATTCTGAGATTTTTTTGTTGATGTAGGAAGCAAACCATTCTTCGTTCAGTTAATATAAAACCATCTTCTCCATAAATATATATACTTTCATGAACATGTTGGTTTCTTACGAGCTTGAAGGGCTGAAGGTAGAGTTTTGTCTTTTTAATTTTTTTAGGAATAATGGCCAGAGGTGTGACTAGCTAGCAACAATTGTATTTGTTAATTGTATTTAAGCAGTGATGAACTCTGACTTCAGCATTTCCAGGCAGTTAATGTAGGGCTGAAAGATGAAGTAAAGGCTGAGGTGTCTGATCTTCAGCATACAGAAAATGCCTGACTCACAGGTCATACTATTTTAATCATGAAAACATGTAAAAGTGAAATAATAAAAAGGTAAAGAAACAGGTTTGCTTTGCCCATATCAATAAAAATGAAAAACCTCAACTGCACATTGCCATGGAAACAGTCAAGTGCTTCGTTGATACAGTAATCAATAGGAAATCAGGAATTCTCTCTCAAGCTTCCTTTGCATTTGTAAATTAGAAAGAAGCTCCGTAGTACAAAATATAGCAACTAATGTTACTGTAGTGGGAGAAACTAATATTAACTGATTTGCTGAGATTGTGTCACTGTTGTGTCTAGAGCTGCTATTTCCGTTGTTTATTTCTTCTCATCCTTTTTGAATGTTCTGGCTAGTGTATTTTGCTCTGGAATTTATGTGCTATGGAGTCAAGAAAACAAAATTTTGACTGGCTTTCTCAAAATGTCAATAGCCATAAAACATTAATGCATCATGTGTCTTAAATGTAAAATTTTATTATAAGGGGGAAAATACACATACCTGGAGAGAGAGAGAAAGAGAACTTTTAATATTGGTGGAGTGAGTGGGGTTAGGGCAGCTGATTGGAATTTCAGGTTCTATTCTAAGCTCTTTGCCTGACTCTGTAATTCTAAGCAAGTAGTTTAAGCATCTGTTTTTTCAAAAGTGACTAGTGATTTTTGGATGCTTCAATTTCAGGTGTCTAACTGAGAAGTGAGTCCAACAGCTGAGTGTCACAGTTCCCAGGGTAACTGCACTTTTGACCCCTTTGTAGCCTCCTTAAGGGACCTCAGTTAGTTTTCAGGCCTCTAGCTGTCACCTTTCCTGGGGCAGAGTTCTGCAACTCTGTCCCTTTAGACTGGGGATTTAGTCTGCAATCTTCCTTTCAATTCACTGTGATCACCTTCGCACTTTTGACTGTAATTCAACACCTTCCATAAAGTTCTCTCAGGGACAATGGCAGGGTTAGCTAGTGACCATCCAGCCTTCATAAATTAAAGTATTTTTTATTCATAATAAAAATGTTACAGAGAAAAGATATCTTGAAAACAATAAACAGCTTACATATTGGTCAGAGGTTACCTGGTGTCATCCACCTTCCATGAGATCGAGAAAGACGTGCACACGTCAGGCTAGCCAGATTACTCAGTTCCCAGTTCTTTGCTTGCCAGAGTTCTCCAATTAGGTAAAAGTAGTCTATGCAATTTCCCACAGCAGGGTGAGGTTCTCCAGACTTGTTTGCCCACCTAGGGATTTCCATTCATCACCCACTTTCCAGTGATTTTAGTTCGTGCAGAAAACTCCTGTAATTCTCACATGGAGCTAAAATACAAACACTAGCCCATAAAGATTACATATAACATTTATAAAGTTGATGCAATGGTCTTTGAATATTGTATGATTCTATAGCTCAATTCACAGGTTGACAGTTCCTAGTAATTCATTCATGCTTACCTGATTTCCTTCCAGTGACTGCCAGTGTTTGTCCTATTTCAAGAAAGAAATTAACCCCTGCATACTTGGTGGGTACCAGTTCAAGGTGAGAGAGGAAATGGAGTCATACATTTTTCATAAACCAGAAGCTTCCACATGTCTGTAACATCTGTCTCACCGAGCACTTACCCTTAAGGTATCTGGCCCCTTCAATATGTCTCAAATTGGGTACCCTAAATCTCTATTCACTTTGGAAAATTTAAGTCTGAAATTCTGTTCCTCCTTTAACCCATCTGCTAAGTTGGTATGTGAGCTGCTATAGTTAAATGTGAACATCGCTTTCTGTCTAAAGGTCTACTATTAGTGCTCTAAAATCCTCATGATTACTCAGATTATCTTGGAATTTGGGATGTGTGGTAGGGTTAGTGGTCCAAATTTGGGGTCATTTCAGCAAGCGGTTCCTGAGACACAGCCTCCCTCCCCAAAAAGCTGTTTATGAAATCACCTGGTTCTTCTAACATTTTTTGCACATTTTTTGGGTCTTAAAGCATGGCTGTAATCCTCCCCAGACTGAGCTCAACCACTCAGAATTTATCTCAGCTAGTGCCTGGCACCCAGTGCCCTTTTGGGACAAATGTATTGCAAAAGTTTATTTAGTGTAAAGGTTGTAATTCTAGGTTGGCACAAGCTAAGCTTATGTGCCTAGAAGAGTGAAATCTTCATATGCAGTCAGACTACAGTTCCATTAACAGCTGGAAGGTTTGCATGCAGTCTGTTGTCACAATAATTGGGTGGCCATGCTTTTGCCATTGTACCTGAGCTACACCTATGCACTGAGAGTTTGAACCTTACCCTTGGCAACTTTCAAATAATGTGTTGTACAACTTCCATGCTCTCTGCCTTCACTCTGGTTCTGTTCAATATCTTTCTCAATGATTTATCGAATGGCATGGAGAGTGCACTTATAAAGTTTGCAGATGATACCAATCTGGGATGGGTTGCAAGTGCTTAGCGCAGGACAGGATTAACATTCAAAATGATCTGGACAAACTGGAGAAATGGTCTGAGGTAAATAGGGTGAAATTTAATAAGGACAAATGCAAAGTACTCAACTTAGGAAGGAACAATCAGTTGCACACATACAAAATGGGAAATGATTACCTAGAAAGGGATCTGGGGGTGATAGTGGATTACAAACTAAACATGAGTCAACAGTGTAACGTGGGGTGGGGGGGAGGGGAGAAGAAGAAGAAAAAAAAATAGCAAGCATTATTCTGGAATGTATTCGCAGGAGTGTTGTAAGCAAGACATAAGAAGTAATTCTTCCTCTCTACCCTATGCTGCTTAGGCCACAACTGGAATATTGTGTCCAGTTCTGGATGCCACATTTTGGGAAAGATGTGGACAAATTGGAGAAAGTCCAGAGAAGTGCATCAAAAATGATCAAAGGTCTAGAAAACTTTATCTATGAGGGAAGACTGAAAAAATTGGGTTTGTTTAATCTGGAGAAGAGAAAACTGAGGGGGAACAAGATAACAGTTTTCAAGTACATAAAAGATTGTTACAAGGAAGAGGAGAAGAATTGTTCTCCTTAACCTCTGAGGAGAGGACAAAAGACAATGGGCTTAAATTGCACAAAGGGTAGTTTAGGTTGGACATTAGGAAAAACTTCCTAACTGTCAGGGTAGTTAAGCACTGGAATAAATTGCCTAGGGAGATTATGGAATCTCTGTTGGTGGTGGTTTTAAAGAGCAGGTTGGACAGACACCTGTCAGGGAAGGTCTAGATAATGCTTGGTCATGCCTTGAGTGCAGGGGACTGAACTAGAAGACTTCTCAATGTCCCTTCCCATCCTACAATTCTGTGATTCTGGAGGGGCTCTTTTTGGAAATTTTGCACTGGCACATACTATTTTTGGTGTAAGAGCAATATTTTAAAGTGCTCTAAAATTCCCATGCAGCCTCTGATTTTACTTTAGAATTATTGGCAAGGAAATTAGCATTAATTAAACAGAAGATGGATGAAAGATTCAAGTGAGTATTTAGGATAACTTAATTTTGATTCAGACACTTCACCTGTTTCCTGAACAATAGAATTGAGTGTTATCAAAGGATAGCAAGCCACTGGGTTATTGAGTCAAGGGTTCTTGATATACAGCCATTTAACACGAGCTGCTCATAAGTTTAAAATGCATAATTTTTTTGATGCAGAGTTATAGAATATGGGGGGTATTGGATCATTGAAGGAGAATATGGGAATGCTGAAGTCGTGCAGGGAGTGTGGTGGTTGGGAGGGTGCAGGTTTGGGGCTTTAGTGCTGTGCTCTGGCAGCTACTGAGGAGCCAGCATAAACCTAGAAACAATGATGCTTGTTAGTGTAAGGGATCATCTAAACACTATAAGAACATAAGGGTGGCCATACTGGGTCAGACCATGCCCAGTATCCTGTCTTCAGTGGTGGCCCATACCAGAGCTTCAGGGAAGTGTAGATAACAGGGCAGTTATGGTAATCAGAAGTTTAGGGTATCCAGGAGCATCCAGGTTGCATCCCTGACCATCTTGGCTAACAAGCATTATTGGACTTACCCTGCATGATCTTAGCCAGTTATTCTTTTAACCCACTTAGGATTTTGGCCATCACAACATTCCATTCAATGAGTTCCACAGGTTAGTTGTGTGATGTGTTTAAAAAAAAAAAAGTACTTTCTCTTGTTTGTATTAAACCTGTTGTCAATTAATTTCATTGGATGACCCCTGGTTTTTATATTGTGCAAAAGGGTAAATGACATATTTCTGTTCACTTTTTCCATACCATTCATGATTTTATAGGCCTCTGTCATGTCCCCCACTTAGTCATCTCTTTTCTGAGCTGGACATTTAAAAAAAAAGTTGGGGGAGGAGGGGATGGGGAGGTTGGAAATCCAGTTTGACGATTAGAGTTTTGACAAATAACTGGGTTTCCAGAAAAGTACTTTTTCTATGATCCCTCAGTGAATAAGGGATTGTCCTCCGAGACCTTTATTCTCTGGGAGCTCAGAAGTGCTGGCAAAGCAGAAATTTAAGAGGGAAACTGGGCTTATACTTGCAGGAAAGGCAAACCGAGCCATCTATGGCCTCCCTGTCTTTCCCGAAAATACTCCTCATCCCCTGAAATTGCTCCACCAGGTCAAAGGACAGTTCCCTTCCCTCCACTGCTCCCCAACTGAGAGAGTTTTCGGTTGGTTAATAATATGACATACATTACTTGAGATATTAGGAAGTTTGCTTAATGTTCATAAACCACTGAAATATCCCCTTATGGTAAGTGATTTTTAAATGCTAGATACCAGTAAATTGTTTAAAGTCCCTTAACTGTGGAGTTCAGTATTGACAATGTTGGCATAACATTAATAAACCCAAAATAATTGCCTTCATAATTCTAGTTTTTTAGGAAAAGTTTTTGAGCAATTCACTATTTTGCAGAATTTGATGAAGCATCTTGTTTAGTTCTTGTACCTGGCTTGAATACAGAGATGTGCCATATCATTTTCCTCAAACCTTTTAACAGGAAATAACCCAGTCAGCCTATTAAAAGAATAATGAAAACCTCATTCAGTTTCCTGTCAGTCTTCAGAGCTGTAAGTGGCTTCTAATTTGCACAAGATTGGAATAGCATTGAAGAATTACAGTAACTAAGTGAAACACTCATTGGATTTTCAATTTTCTGATAGCATCCCTTGTAATTTCTTGTAATGCATTTGTAGCTAAGTACAATGACATATGTCAAGGCTCATCGTAGTACTTTTATGCACATCAGCACTAAACTAAGAAGTGTAATGTCAACTTTTATCGTGGAGAAAGCTAGTGGAACTGCTTGATGTTTTCTAATCTATGGTGATTACATTATAGGGAGAATCATCATTTGGGGGAGGAGGGGAGTTATGGAATCAGACAGACATTTGTGATAGTTGATGTCTGACTGAAAAAAATACTTCATTAATTATATTTATTATATTTTAGTACCAAGACACAGTTGTTCACTTTTTCTAAGTGTCTAGCTTTGCTCCTTGTTCTTTGACAGTGATGACTCTTGCCATAATTACAAACATAAAAGAAGTAAAAGGTTGTGTTTTTGGAAATAAAGGATCAGGTTTCTAGTTCTGGAGCCCACAAATATTTGATGTGTGGATTTGTTTCATCTTGCTCTATCTCTTCTGTGGACAAGTAGAGGACTTATATCAGTGTTGTCCAGTGATGCCTTTCCCCAGCACTAAATTCACAAACTATATAAAAAACAGAACAGCACACTAAATTAGGTGTGAGAATTGCTCCTGATTCTGTAAGATGCAATTTAATAGATATCGTATTTTTTTTTACATTTTAAAAAAATCACTAGGCATGTTTTAATCAGCATATACATGTACTGTGAAAAAGCACAAATAAATGAAAATTTATTACAATCAGTAAGAAACTAGCACCAGGGAAAAGGAAATAATTTTATCCTTCAGTTCTTTCTTACAAGGCCGTCACAGACATATCAAACTCTGCAGCATTCCCACTGCTCTGAGATCTTTTCTTTACACAGAGCAAGTCCGCTCTGGGTTTAACAGGTTGATGGTGCATTACTAAGAAGATAAATAAGCCCATTTCTACACTTATTGGCCAAAATTGGTTTTTTATTGCAACTCTGTGCAATCACATTGACTTCCAAAGGATTGCATGTTATATAGGAAAGAGCCGAATGTCCTGTCATTGTTGAGTCTATTCAACCAGACACAGAGCACTAACTTTGGATTTTGAGAGGGAAATGTTTAGTATAATTTATGTTCAACTATACAGTATACTGAAACTTGTCTAAATTTCATTTTAATAATGTGTATTATTTCTTAGTATTGAAAACTAAAGAAAAGAATAGTACATTTTACTAATGCACACGATTTTTCAGATTTTTCTAAGCAAGTCTAATGTTGGAATATTTTGGGTGCAAAGTGCTCCAATAAGCCTGAATAAGTTATATTTCTAGCACAGGATGTGAAATGCACTTCTGCACTGTAAAGGTTGCACATAATTTAATGATAAGAGAAAGCCATTTTAAACTAATATTAAAATAATTTAAAACATATTAAACATTTGCAATTTATAGGCTATGGTTCATCTGTTGTTCCTTTTAGAATCTTTAATATATCAAAAAAAATTAAAAGGGTCAAGGTTAAGAACCACAGTCTGCATTTTACTGGTGTATTCTGGAGTATGCAGTATGACTTGACATGTCTTGAGGAATGTATAGTCTAACCACTATTCTCCTCTTTAACCTCTGAAATACTTTGGAATGAATCACCATCAAGTGGGGTCATTTTGCAGAAATGTGCATTTGTTCTAATATAAGGTCAAGGCAAAAAGTATGCATGCACTGCATACGTAGGTTACTGTTCCATAGACACACTAAAAGAACATGTGGACGGTTTTTTTTAAATGAGTTAATTAAATTAGTTCTTAAACTGTTGATAAATGTAAAGTTATGCACATTGGAAAACCTAATCCCAACTGTACGTACAAAATGATGGGATCTAAATTAGCTGTTACCATTCAAGAAAGAGATCTTGGAGTCATTGTGAATAGTTCTCTGAAAACATATGCTCAATATGCATCAAAAATAAAAAAGCTAACAAATGTTAGCCATTAGGAAAGGGATAGATAAGACAGAAAATATCATAATGCCTCTATATAAATCCATGGTACGCCCACACCTTAAATGTTATGTGCAGTTGTGGTCACCCCATTTCAAAAAGGATATATTAGAATGGGAAAAAGTACAGAGAATGGTAACAAAAATGATTAGGGACATGGAACAAGTTCTGTACAAGGAAATATTAAAAAGACTGGACTTTTCATCTTGGAAAAGAGATAACTAAGGGGATATTATAGATGTGTACAAAATCTTGACTGGTGTGGAGAAAGTGAATAAGGAAGTGTTATTTACTCCTTCACATAACACAAGAACCACCCAATTAAATTAATAGGTAACAGGTTTCAAACAAACAAAAGGAAGCACTTCACACAACGCACAGTCAACCTGTGGAACTTGTTGCCAGGGGTGTTGTCAAGGTCAAAACTATAACAGGGTTCAAAAAAGAACTAGATAAGTTCCTGGAAGATAGGTCCATCAATGGCTACTAGCCAAGATGGTCAAGAATGCAACCTCATGCTCTGAGTGTCCCTAGCTTCTGTTTTGCCAGAAGCTGGGCATGGGCAACAGGGGGATGGCTCATTCAATAATTGCCTGTTCTGTTCATTCCCTCTGAAGCATCTGTCATTGGATGCTGTTGGAAGACAGGGCACTGGCTAGATGGACATTGGTCTGATCCAGTATGTCTGTTCTTTTGTTCTTAAATGGAACTGGCATGTAACAGGAAAGAAGCAAGAAACAGGAACAAACATTAATTATTTTTATTGCATATAGATTATACTGATGAATCCAAATTTTTAACCACTTCTTTGTAGACTCTGGACAAGATCATACTCATCTTAGTCAGGCTTGATATTAATGGGACTGCTCATTGGAGTAAGGTGAGCAGAAATTTATACTCTGTTTTGCTTTGTTTAAAGCCAGGATCATATAAATTATCTGAGTGGAGTTATGTGGCTCTTTTAATTGTCAGTAACAAGGTTAAAAATTGTAAAATGTAACATAAAAGAATTAGTATAGTTTAATTTGACTTGTATCCAGTAATTGTGTGGGTGTAATGGTACTGCTGAAGACGTAGTTCAATAGACAAGTTAATCCTGAACCATCATCACATTTTGGAAAAAAGTTGTCTCAACTATTGAACCATCTTCTTTATAAGGTTTCAAAATGGCATTGTGTAGCAATGAATTGGCTTTAATTTCACTGTGCCTTAAAGTAAACTGTGAAAGCAGATGTAGCAGATATGCTCAGATACAGTTCTTGCATTACCTTGGATAACACATTTGAACCTGGAATGTTGGCTCAAATGCTAGGGGGTTATTGCCTGCTCTCATTGAAAAAATGCCAAAGCTACTCATTCCTATTCCCCCAGCATGGTCATCTCAGAGGGAAGTAAATGATTTTGGTTAACTTTTCTTCTGAAGTTACTCCCAATTTCGTGTGGAACCCTCCTCCCCCCAAAATTAAACATTTTAAAATCTGTATTTAATGCAAACTGTGGATGCTAAAATAACAATAATGCAAAGTCAAGTACTGCTGCTAGGTAAAGTTCACCCCTGCAAAAAGCCAGCAGGAAGCTTATGAATTGTCCAAATTAATCCTTGAAAGTGGATTTAAAAGGTGGGTATCCTTAGGCTGTCCCTCTACTTAGAGGTGGATTTCACCTCATATGTATATGTAAGATAAAACAACTGTTCAATATAACCCTCCCGCCATCTGCCTGGTGTGCTTCAGTGAGTGAAAGGATTGTTAAGTATGTGAGACTATGCATTCAATTATTGGTGTCATTGCTGTGTTTGCTGACAAGGGCACCAACTATAATGTTTTTTATGACATACTCTGGTCTGAAAAGACCAATTTTTCTTACATGATTTTGATTCACTGCTGATCTGGTTTGGATTTGAATATATGCAATGGTTGATTTAAGAGGAAAGATCCAGCAGGGTATGGCAGCAGGGGGTGGCAAGGAAAAGAGTAGCTAATAGGCAGGTTCTAGATGTACAGAGTGAGAGAAGTTAGCCATCTGTCAACAGCCCAGTGGAGTAGCTGTGCAGGTGAGAGAGTTGGCGAGTGGAAGATCTATATTGAACAATGATGGACCTGCTGACTCGCCAGCTTTGTGGTATCAAATAGTTTCAGTGCTCTTGCAGAGCTACAGTCGGTTTACAATGGCTGATGGAGGCCTTATTAATCAGAATTGGACATTGCTATCCTCTAAAACTACCACGAACAAATGGTCTAGAGATGAAAGGCTCTGTATCTCTTTACCTGTTCCTCCTTGAATTACACATTTCCTGTGATTCATTTTTAAAGCTAGTCAAAAGGAAGGTGAAGTGTTCTGTAAATTAAAGACACAATATATGCTCCATGATATCCCATGAGAGTTTAGATAATGTCACATAATCTGGTACAGTTTTAGAATTTGATAATGTAATCAGTTTTTAGTTAAAAAAAAAATCTACTTGATTCACATGCCATGAAATTCTTTCATTAAGCCATTCCATGGCTCACAAAGTAGAGAATAATAAAGGATCCCAGATACTTGTCCTGCATAATCTATTCACTTCACACTGGCTCTGGCTGTATTTCTAGCATGTAGATCATATAAGTGAACTGCTGGAATTTTAAATTGTGTATTTTTTGTTTTACAAAATTAATGAGAAACAAATGAATATTTAGTTGACATAAGTGGTATAATTTATTAAGGTGATACTATAGTTTCCTGTCTCATAATTTTGTTATGAATTTGGTGAGGTGTAAGGCAATAATAGTGAATTTTCATAAATTAATCATCTTTGAATACTGTATAAAAATACAGCAAATTTCAAAAGCTCACTAGTTTTGGTAATGTCAATAAGGCAGAAATGTAATTATTAAAATAAAAAAAATGTGATAATATGGTGTGAGCTCATGTGCATGTTCTCTATTTTCACTTCATGATTCTGACTGCAGTTATTGTGTATAACAGTGGTATTCAACTTGTGGTCCATGGACCCCTGAAAGTCCACAGACTATGCCTAAGGGATGCAAGAAATTATTGTTACCAGTATTGTATCCGGTATTGTTATTACCATAGAACAGCGGTTTTCAACCTCTGGTCTGCAGATCCCTGGGGGCCTGCAGACTATGCCTAAAATTTATAAAGGAGTTTGCACCTCCATTTGAAATTTTGTAGGGATCCACAAATGAAAAAAGGTTGAAAACCACTGGTGTATAAGGAAACTAATTGGATAAAGCCTGCACATAGCTTGCATTTTGTTTTGCTAGATTTGATTGATTGATTGTATGTTTTGGTCTTGGAAACATCCTGCAGTTGTGAACTTCAAGTACTCGGAAAAGGGACTGGGTGGCAAGCTATTTAGTAAAAAGAATGAGAGGCTTTAATTTACTTGACTGACTATCAGATCACTAATGAACTACTGTTGTGAAATATGTATAGTCATTACTTTGGTCCTTAAATTATCCTCACTTCCAAGGCTTATTTAAATTCTTAATAACTTTTATGATTTTCCTTTATTAGATAGAGAAGAAAAGATTTCACCCTGAAGCCTTCAGCTTCCATCAAAACTGAGAGAATACACTAATAAAATCATGTGTCATATCAAAAGTGTGAATTATAAGGTACTATAATATTGTCTAAGTTGGGTTAATGGAACAAAATAATTAATAGGGTCTTTGATAATTAATTTGGAAGAGAGAGTCTGAAAGCTGATGGCTTTTTTTTTTTATTGGCTGCAATTTTCTTCATCAGAATATGCATGGAAAAGTCTAAAGTGGCCATTGAAACTCCCAGGGGCCTGTTTGCTTCAAGGTGAAATCAAGAATGCTGCCATAATTCAGAAGGCAGCTTCCAGCATAAGATGAAAGTCAGATCAGCTCAAATTCAGGTCAGAATTTAGAGGCCCCTCTGGAGTGTTTATGCTTGTATCTGTAGTCCAGATAAGTTAGTGGAAGAAATTGCTCCCTATGGCAGGTCATGAATCTAATTACCCTAGAAACATTACTACAAGAGCTTGATTGAAAATTACCAAGTAATGTATGCCATTTGTGGCTTTTTCTTTCAAATTATGTATAATATACGAACAGCATAAGCAAAGTGTGCCAAAACACCCATAACTCAAAGAGCCAGACCATGTTTTTCTAATGGAAAATAGGCGCTAGAGAACTCCTGCTTCAGAGCACCAAGCCAAAGAGACACTGTATATAGAACAGTTTCTTGATAACCCTGAATCCTGTGCAAAGAAAATAAACTTTTGCTTAGAAAATAGGAAACAGAATTTGAGAGTTAAGTGATGACAATGAGAAATACATGCAGTGAAATAATTTATTTCCAGTAATGAGTTCACTATATTATCTGTCATCTTGTTAACAATCCTATTCATTTTTCAGGTCTTGATCTTGACCTGTGATACATGTGCTACCATCACTACCTGTCTTATAAATTAACCACTTAGGGCCCAGATCCGCCACTGCTCAGCATTTGGAGCACCTGTTTAAATCATGGAAGTTATACGCTACAAAATTGGAACTTTCACGTGCAGGATTATTGCTTGCCTCCTTTCTGAATCTCATCCAATTTACCTACATTGGGGTAAAAGGAATGTTTATCAGTTTATTTTCTTTATTAATGGGTATGAAATGTTAAGGAAACACTCAACAAATAATTACAATGGTTGTGTTTAAGGTCTAACATATATCAGACATCCCAAGCTCTGAGAGTGAAGGGTCAGTCCCTTCCCAGCAGTTTTTCACTGGAGGAACCAAAGACTGACTTTACCCCTAAATTACCCTTCAGCAAGTAACACAATAACCATCAAACAAACCAAGGGTCACATAATGGTAATAAAATATTACAGATCACTCCTGTGTTTTTCACAGAGGAACAACAGTCTCTGCAGCACCTCCTCATCTTCTTGGGTTAGGGTCCCATTCATAGGATGCATATTGTCTCCCCATTTGCTTGTGGAGATGAATTGGTAAAGGTAATTCAGCCCCAAAGGGCTTCCTTTGAAACTCATCCAAGCTGTGCCACTCCTCTTTAGATGAGGATGGAGCAGGTGTTCTAAAAATAGCCACAGACATGGGAAGTCCTGTTACAATGGCTCCAACAGAGCCAGGGTCTTGGGGTTGATAATATGTATGGTATGGCTGTCCTGTTGTGTAAGGATGTTGGGCAACTGCAGAGCATAAATGTCACTTTCCACCCTGTAAGGCTGGGTTTTGGACTGCAAGGGCCAGAACACCCTTGCAGGCTGCAGCTTACAGCAAGCGCTTGTTGCTGTGTCATGGTGTGTAAGAATAAAAATAAATCAGTTATTAAATCCAAGCTCTCCTTGCTTTAATGTAAAGAAGAATACCGTAGGCCTCTATGCCTCAGACAGCTCTCAGGGATCTGTGAGTCCTGGAGATAAAATATGCTTCTTTGTTTCACAGGATGAAGCACTCCTCTCCCCCAGTCCTTGCCATTCCTACTCCCCCAAAAAAGTACAATTTGGCAAAAACTGACAGGAGAACGCCTCGGTTTTCTCCACCTTTCTGAAGATATTTTCTTGGGAATGGATGACCTGGGCTAGGAAGTAATTACAGCAAGATCTCTCATTGTATGAATATTTCAGTTACATGGAGGTATCCTTGGCAATTAGGAAGTTTTTATATTTTAGGTTGGAAGTTGATTCCCAACCAGTGTATTTCAAAATGAGGCAATCGACCACAAGGAGAACTACTTCAAGCATTGGGAAAGCCCCTTGCTTCCAAAGCAGAAGCTGACAATTTTAGTGAATGGGCACTTGTCCAGCAGAAGGTTAAAACACCTTTTAGATCTGCCCCATTCCTCTCCCCAGTACAAAATTGTCAGGTTAATAATAGGAGGTGATTGAGTTTTATAGATGATTTACAATGTTCTGCCTATGTTATAAACCTGTATCTCTTTGTAAACATATAGCAGTTTTAATAAGCTGGCTTTAAACTGACACCAAGGTGCTTGAAATTCCAAGTATTTGTGGAAAGAAAACAACTCAACATATCTACAGCCATCAGCATGTTAAAGATGTTATAACTGCTGCTATAAGACTGCACTTGTTCCCTTGAGAGCTCCAGCTAGTTTTCCAACATATCAGATAGGCAAATCTGTTGACCATAAATAGTTAGATTTAAGATGTAAAAGTTACCTTGAGATGAGCAATAATTCTCAAGAAATGTATAGATTATTATTCTAGGACAAAATTTTGCTCTTGAATCACATGGCAGATCTTTATTGCGTGCTCTTCCCTTGATTCTCCTATGAAAGTCCCACTGAGGTCAGTAAGAGCTTTGCATTGGGCATAGTGTAGATAGAATATGCATTAAAGATACCTTCTGGGGGGCTCTGATGTATAATCCAGATCTAAGAGCAGAATTTTGTCTTTATTCTTTGAGTTTGAAAGAATAAAGATTTTTTACACTAAGTGCTAAAGGCCTCCTAGCTAACATGATTTGCTAATTACAGGGGAAAAATTAAATAACTAGGCTCAATTATCAGCTTGGCAAGGAATATCAGTATAACTAAACTTGAAAAAATTTGACCTGAAGTATATGCATTGCTTATAAAGTTTCCAGTTGCGTAAATCATAGCTCACTCAATATCAAAGTTTATGCTGTACCTCATGTACTCTATTTAGGTTGTATATAAAAGGCACTATTAAGAATGATCTATGTTTTGAAGGAATTTCAGGCTATCTAGTGCTATGATGCATATTTTGTGGAAATGGCCAGAAGTTAAGATTTCGTTTTCTTCAATACGGGGAAGATATCAATAATGAGGATAGAAGGAGAGAGTGTTTTAAGGAATAGGGTCTCCTGGGTAGAGTTTGATACCCTTTGATATTTTTATTAACTGCGTGTGCTTCTATATGTGACACCAGAATACTAGTAAATAAGCTCTGGTGTTGTCACAGCAGGAATGGTGTCTGCCATTTATCAGTTGTACTCTAATTAGAAAGTGACCTTGCAGTTAGTGATGAATGAACCTCAGAAAGGTTTGGAGGCTCTATTGAGACAGGCAGGCACCCAAATTCCAGTTGCTTCTCTTTAACTGCTTGCTTGTGTCTGACAAAATGGTTAGAAATCTTACATGGACAGGCTTTCTCACAAAGGACTTGATCCAAAGTTCATTGAAGTCAATGGTAAGACCCTTATTGACTTTGACAGGCTTTGTACCAAGTCCAAGGTTTCTTGCACTAACTAGAAGAACTGGTTGGAAATTTATATTTCTTTGAAAGGTTTAAAAGAAAATTAATATTTTTCACTTTAGTCAAAATGTTATACTGTTTTTTTTGTTTGTTTTTCATCAGAAACCCCAAAACAGAAACATTCATGGTTGTTGACAAAAATCTGAAAGAATTTGATGAAAATGGAATGGAAAATATTTCAACCAGATCTGCTAACTATCTTCCAGTTTGCCTGACAATACTGCAAAAACAGCCACTTATTTGGTCTTCAGCTAGTGGTCCAAGTCAGAACCAGAATGATCAGAGGGAAGAAAAAAAAAACCCAGAACTTTTAAGTAATGGAGTAAAAACACTTCACCTACTTTTATTAAAGATTTGATTCCAGTTCAGTTTTGGTTTGTCCAAAGCTTCAAATATCTGAAACGGGGGAGGTATCCTTACTATTGATCAGCTTGCATTCAGTACAAGCAACAGTATCAGGATAGATGAAGAAGATCCCAGTCCTGTATAAACATGTGCTTCCCTTTCTTCACATGAGTAATCCCATTGAAGTCAACGGGGCTATTCGTCTGCTTAAGTGCTTTCCTGAGTTGGTGGCTTGGTACTTGAAAACGATGCTTTGAAATTGTGTTTTGTGGGAATAATTGAAGTTAGTTGAGTTGCATGGTAGTGCAGGAGAAATGAATTTGCCAAGAAATGATTTCCATTTTTAGGTGGATTAATAGAACATGTCTTTAAAAAGAGATATGATCATGAGTAGGTGCAGGTGGACAGTTGCAAAAGAATAATGGGGTGCCCTCAGCTTGAAAATGTTGTTCACAATGAGCACATGTACTCCTTTTAAGTAGGCTCTGTTAAGTATAGAGTACCTGTTGAAGGAGGAGATGTCTTGAAAGAACAATTTTTTCTTCTTCATGCTGTTACATTAGAATAAAGCCCACTAAAGTGAATAACTATTCAAGGAATAACTTTTCACAGAGAATTAATTTGCAGGGCCCTAACACATAAACAAAGCTATCCTTTGTTAAAAGGCAGGTCTATTAAATGCATACAATTCTATATACCAAACACCTTTCCGTTATTCATGAAACAATGGAGACCCCTTGAGTAAATAATTGTCAGCGGAATAATTTCAACAGCAAGATGCTGGTGCCTACCCAGTTGGTGGCCTGACATTAAAACAGAATTAACTAATTATTAGTGGAGTCCTCAGTCCAGTATTTGGACTTGCTCTCTGTGTGTCCTTCATGTTTTTGAAGCCAAGATTCAAAGCGAGTTCCACTATTCCATCAGGAAAGACAAAAGCGGAGAATGTGTCCGTCTGAGCCAGCCAGTAACTGTGCTAAGTTTGCCTCATCTTTCAGTCCTTATCAAATCTTCTGAAGTATTTACTAAATTTGTAATAAGTATGTGTTACACATACTGTATTTTAACAATATTTATTTTCTGCAGGTACCTTCACATAGTGGATCTGTTTCTGATCAATGTACATTAAATAAATATTTTTCTGTAGCCTGTGAGGCATTTACAACTGCAAACAAAGATTCATTATATGCTGAACCAACAAGAGCATAGCAGAATTAATATTTATATTAAAAGCACATGTACATGTGATTAGACATTCTGTTCTCCTTTCTACTATACTACTGTATTTAAAAAAAATGATAGAAATTGACTAGTTAACTTTTAAGTAGACATTTAGGAATCTGTTAAACTTCATATTTAGCTAATTTTTTTACTATATTTCCATAGTACAGCATACAGTATCCACCACCATTATTTTGTCTCATGGGGTGGCATATGAGAGGTACGTTTGTTAAAAGATGGTGAATGTGAACTTTTTAATGGCTTCTACTGTACATTTCCCACAATTAATATGGATAAATTGCTTTCATGGTAACTTGAGAAGCTAACTATTAGCTATTGGTACTGCATTGTTAGCTCCTACTTCAGCTGTTATGGAGGTGTGCCTTGATAAGGGGCCGGGGGGCTTATACATTTCCTTACTACATTGCATTGCCAAGTACAAAAACTGCACCACCACCCTCCCCCCTCAAAAAAAAAGTGGCAATGGAAGAAAAAAATGTTTTTAGTAACTACCAAGGTATCAAGCACTGAATCACTATGCTCTCAGGTTTGCATTGGCATTTTGTGTTATAAATGTTAGTGAGTTGTAATAAACTGGGGCCGTGATAGTGTTTAATAACAGACCTTGAGAAACCTGTAGACTCTTTTAACAATCAACAGTTAATCCTTGAGATTGTTCTTGCTAAAACTGCTTAGACTTTAGTCATGTTTCTCAATATTTGTATTTTGAAACTGAATTAGCCTTATCTTATTATACAGTTACCTAGAAAATACTGAAAGGCTTGAATTAGAATGTGACATGAAAACACTGGGCCTGTCGTCTGATACAAGTGCTAATAAAATTGTTAGTATGACTCTGTGCTAGAATATCATAGTGGCAATATAGATCAATCTATACGGTACTATGATAGTGATGAGCAAACTTGAAAGGGCTCATTTAATCCTCCTACCCAACAGCATGCTAGGCATGCTTCTGTGACATGATTTCCTATTGGCAACTCTAGAGCTGGAGTAGTTTCTTACTGTGGCCCCCATGAATCAGAGGTTTTCCTCATTTATCTGGAATTGTTTGTCAACTTCCTGTTCACTCCTCCATCCTTTTTGCATCCCTGCTCTCCATCCAGCCTGTAGGATTTTGTGAGAGGGGTTGGTTGTATTTAGGACCACATAGCTATCTTTCACTTTTGTCTGACAGCTCTATTGCAAAGTTTATTGTAGGAAAAGGCTAAGTTGATTGGTCTGCACTCTGCAATACCTTTAACTCTATTTTTCCTTGCTGAAAAAAAATCTGCCTCTGATAAATGCACTCCCAATGTCATTCTTTCCAGCCTAATTACTGTAGGGCAGGGCAGGGGTAGTCTGTGACTTCCTCCAACAGTGAGGTGACACTACGGAGCCTCTGTTGTTTAAACAAACAAACCAAAAAAAAAAAAAAGTGGGGGGGTGCCTTGTAACAAGCAACTGCTTCAGAGACTATTGACTCATGCCTTCAGTAGTTCATCTGTTTCTGTCGAGCCCTGCAAGAGAAACTCATGTGGTTTTGATGGTGCCATAAAATTGTTTTCTACTGTTTTTGTTTTTATTTTATTTATTTAAAACAGATGCTGTATTTAACCTCTTCCCCCCCCCCCCACCCCATTTCCCACCAGATTTTTAACTAGAGGGTTGCACGCTTCATAGCTTCTGCAGGCTGAGCTTATAGCCAACAACCCAGCTCTCCTTGAATTTCTCCATTCCCCCCCATTTCTCACAAGTTCCCTGTGTGCTACCCTTCTAACCACCTCTGTTTCAAATTCCCCCACCCCTCCCTCATGCCTGGAGCTCTGTGTCCCCCATTGTCCTCCCAAGCCAGCCAGGGCTCTGTATGCCCCCCATTTCTCCCTCCTCTCATGCCAGGGTTCCCAGGGTTCCACATTCTCTCCCCCTGCCAGCAGCTCTGTGTAACTCCCCCATTCCTCACTCCCCCCGCCCCCGCCTATGGCTGGGGCTCTATGGACCCCCCCCCCCCCATTGCTCCCTCGGCCACAAATCAGGATCTCCCAATTTTTCTTCTACCAAGGTTTCTGTGTCCCTGTCATTCCGTCTCCTCTCATACCAGGGTTCCCCAGTCTTTCCCCATACTAGCAGCTCTGTGTGACCCTCAGATCCACCTTTCCAATGCCTGGGGCTCTGGATTTCCCCTTCCTCTTATACCAGAGTCCCCCAACTCTCCCTCACTAGGGCTTTTTGTGACGCCACATCCCCTCAACCCATTGCAGGGTCCCCCATTTTTCCCCTTGGCAGGAGCTCTGTATATGTTCCTTTTCCCCCATGGTGCCCATTCCTCTCTATCCCACATAGCAGGGTCCCCCAATCTCCCCTACCAAGGGTTCTGTTTGCCTCCCAGTCTCTCCTGGACTACAACAGGGGTTCTGTTCTGCTTCATTTCCTCCTCCTCTCCCATACCAGGGGCTTGTTTCTCTCTTCTGCCCCACCCCTTTCCTTATACCTTTCTTCCCCCAGATTGGAAGGGAAGAGTTGACAGCTGGTGCCCTCTGTCCCCACATTGGAGCATGGTTTAGGGAGGCAGGATGCTTGGAAGGAGGAATGAATGAATTAAGCAGTCATCTGTCTCTCTCCCTGTCCCTTCTGGCTGAGCATCTGCCTCAGGGCTCCCAGCAGGGAGAGGAATTATTTTTCTTCTCTCTGTTTGGGAGATATGTCATTTAGGGTGTCTTCATGTTAAACTCCCTTGGGAGGATGAGGAGGGTTATTATGCTGGAAGGCATTAATGGCTGCCATCATAAACAAGTTATTTGATCTATAGTTAGGGCTTCTGAGTGTTGAGTTTTATTAATTTCATTTTTGGGATTTATTTTTAGCAATTTGAGCTCTATGTAGATGTCCAAAAATCAGGGTTTGGAGAGAGGTGGGATTGGGGGTTTCTCTTTGTATATTCTGAAATAATAATCTCTCTTTAGCATAGTACTGGTTCAAACGGCATTATGGGAAAGCATAGTAGGGATCCTTTATTGAATATGAGCATGGTCTACACAGACAAATTAATGAGCAACATGTTAGTGTGCTTTAGAAATCCATAGTCAAGCATTACTGCTCCATGTAGACAAGCCCTTAGATACAAGTAACAGACTCTGGTGTTTCTCCCAATTTCTTTCTTTTTGTTGGGGATGTTTTATTGGTGTTTATCAATTAGGTCTTCAGGTTTTCAGTTTTATCTAAAGACAGTAGCAAAGGTGATTGAAACTGGCTTTGCAAATAAGATCACAAAGCCTCCATGTCCCCCAATGTCCTGCATTTTGATGTTCCACTTTCCCCTTAAATTAGTAGGGTTCTGCTCATTGATGCCTCGAATATTCTCTGAAATGTTAGAATTGATCAGATGTAGCATTCAAAAGTTATTGCATAACAGATAGATAAAAAGTTGTTGAGTTAAATGTAAGACCCTCTTCACAAGCTCAGCCAATAAATGAGTTATAGATCTAATTTTGCTCCTAAATTATATTTATATTTATTTATTAAATTTAAAGCGTAATTATATAAAAATAATCAACTTTCACTTAAATGATTTTATCCAAACTCAGATAAACTCTTTTTAAGCATAATATTCTATATTATACATATGATTTAATTTTAATACTAAGTACCAGCTCTCACTTACAGTTTTAAAGGGTGCTTTTAATTATCTTGTTTTTTAAAAAAATAAGTCAATATGCAGCTTTTTACTCTATATTTCTTAGTGCATCTTCCATCAAAAAATAGTCCTTTGTAAGTGGTAGTGACAGATGCTTAACTACTTCCCCACTCTCACAAGTGGTGTTATCCCCATTTTACTTATTGGGAAACTGACTCACAGAGAGGTTAATTAACTTGCCCCAGTTCACACATTTTGTCCATAGCAGGACTGGGAATAGAACACATATATCCTGACTTCTAGTCTTGTACATGAACAAAATTTCCTCTGCTAGTGGGGGGGAATCCCTTATTCCAACAGCTTATTTTGATTTATTGTGTCATCTGAAAATGTCAAAACTGTGATTCTGTGGTGCCTCATATTACTGTATATATTAATAAATATAGCATGATTAAACATGCGAATGAAAGTTGAAGTGGGTTACTTGAAAGTCAAGTTAGGTGTCAAAGCATATATGGTTTTATATTTTGTACAATAAGCTGCAGCAGTTCATGCTACCTCCTAATTAAGTTAGGGTGTTGAGAGCCCAGTGTTGCTAAGTTATTACCTAAGATTAACTTTAAGTGCTTTTATTTTTAATAATCTTTTGTTGTTGTTGTGGAGCTGAAAATAAGTAGTGCAAAAAAAAAAAAAAGATAAATGAAGCATTAGGCAGAAATATATGCTCATGCTGTTGAAATTTTGTACAGATTTTAATGTTCATAGCCTATATATACTGTTATGTTATATTTGTTTACACGATGGAAACAGCAGGCAATATGTGCAGACCCATAGAAGTACATGTAGCCCAGCTGAACTTTTTGTGTAGGAAAGTAGAACATGGCCTGACATAATTGTGAAAGATTATGAATAAATAAAGTACGCTGGTAACCTCAAAGACTTTTTAGTGCAAAAAAGAACCATATTAGCATGTAAGGAAAGTTTGAGAAATTGTATTCTGAGGAATCAATCAGCAATTAGATTAGAAAATGGAGGAGAAATTGTCCCAGTACAGGACTCCTGATTTATTGAAGTACTGAGCAGCATAGCAGTTCCCATTGACTTCAGTTATAGTTGGTGGATGCTTAGCATTTTCGAAAATCACACCGTTTATATCGGTGAATACATCAGGATTTAAGTGTCATTTAGGCACCCATTTTGAAGATCTCTGCCATGAATTTGTTCATTCCTTCAAGCTTATCAAGCTGCCCTCTTGTTCCTTTCAGTCCAGTCCCTGCCTTCCTAGTTCCCTCCTCTGATGATTGGCCGGGGCAGAGGTGGACTTCAGCAAAAGAAGCTTGAAAGCAAGGTGAATAGTGATTGCTCTCTGAATTCTGATTCCCACTCATCAGCTGGGGAGAGAGAGCTTGCATCAGCAGCTTGCTGTGAAAGCCCCACTACTGTCAAACAACTGAGTGAAGCAAGTCGTGTAGTAGTGGTGTCTATTTAAATCCTCTTTACAGCTCAGCTAACCAGATCATGGGAAAGGGGGTTAGGAATTTTAAAATTCACGCTAACTCATTTAAAGCATTTTTGATGCAACTGCACCATAGTAGTAAGGATTTAAATGTGGAGTCTGTGGGGTAGATCCTTAGATCTTGCTGGGTACATTTGGTGCGGGAGTAAAATGGGAGCAGAGGAGGCTTAAAGCCATCTTTATTCCCCCAAGTTGGGTTCGGACCTTGCTATCTAATGTATGTCAACTGCGATGGCCCTCTAAGGGCTATTCGAGCAATCCAGTTTTGTTAGAGGACACAACACACCTCTCATGGCAGCATGGTGAGAATTGGGTGGGTTATATACGTGCTAGGGATTTCTGTAAGTAAGGGGGATTCCACTACTGATCACATAAGGCAGCTTTCCAGATCTTTTGAGAGAGCAGTGGAAAGGGGCCAAATGATATATTTTAATTTGTCTACTAAAATTTCTGATACAGTCTCATAATCTGGCTGGTGAAAAAGCTTTCTCAGTGAGTGAATCACTGAGAGATAATTACAGGGGGTCAGGAGCTTCTTCAGCCATATAGAGCCAACCATTTTATAATTAATAGTAAACTGAACTCATTCCAGTTCTTACTGAAGGTGAGGCAGATGAAAAGATTGGAGGAGATATAGGGTATAAAGTTCCATAGGTCTTTCTAAGTCAATGGAGTTAACATTTACACCAGCTGAAGATCTGCCCTATTGTGTAAATTTCTACAATATGCAAGGCATGTTTAAGGAAATTTCTATGAATGAACTCTTGTTAAACTACAAAAGAAAAACCCCAGTTAAATACAGTAAATACAAAGAAAAACATTTAAATAGTTAACCTAGTAATATTTCTGTAGAATATTTTATTCCCATGAAAGAAACCATGCTTACTTTGGACAATAAAGCATAATACATTGCATATAACTGTTTGTATTGGTTGTAAAAATTAAGAATATTGCATTAGATGCATAACACTAAATTCTGAACACTATATTCTACTCTATGGGCCCAGTTCAGCAAAGCTCTCAAGCATGTGCTTAAATCCATTTGAACTCAAAAAAGCATGTGAATAAGTGCTTTTCTGAATTGGGGCTGTGCTGTGTGTTTAGAATACTTATCCCTTTCAGCCTTTTTATAGATGGAAATGTGAAAGAAAGATAGGGATAGGGTTTTTTTAATTTCAATTACTTAATTAAAGAAAAAGGAATCGAGAGTCATAATTAGTTCTGTAGCATTTATTAAATAGCCTTAAAAACAGCAACTAATGGTAAGGGATATAAGAAGGCAAAAATAGTATTGAACTATGATTTGGATACATACATTTGAAAATGGGTCAATATAACTGTTCAGGTTTATAGAATCAAATCACACAATCACTGTAGAAAAGAACACTTATATCCAATGACTATCTTGTTCAGATTTTTAACTGAATCTCTCAGAATAGGGCCTCATTTGTGCCAACTGGTTATCAACTCCAGTGTTGCTAACACAAGAGAAAAAAACAATACAAAGCTAGCTCAAAAAACAATTTGGTCAATTACTTGCATGCCAATTCACCAAGGTCTTCTTTGTAATGGACCTATATCAGTCAACTCTTTTAATGCATTTCCCAATGAATAATATTAGCCCTTAACACACCTAACTACCTCAAATAAACTCCTACATTTCTGATGGACTCTATAGACTGAATTCAGTTAAAAAAATCTTGCACACTTGGTCTCAATTTATGTCTGTATACACTGTGGCAAGGGAGGTCTGTTCTGCCCCTCTGAGGAGACTGCGGTCTTTTCGGCTATGCTGGTGGTATGGCTGGGTGGGAGCTGGGGAGGCCTGGTCCCACCCTCTATCCCAGGCCCAGACCCAGGAACCCTCTGAGGAGTAGCCTCAAACCGTTTAGTTCATGAAGGCTACTACCTTTCCTGGGTCACCTGTCCTTGGCCCCACTGTTTCCCTGGAACTGGGGTGAGGGTTTTCCCCCTTCCATGCCGTGGGTCTCTCTGTCTCTGTGATCCTCCCCCTGTTTGGGTGAGATCATCCCACCTCTACACCTTTGCTCAGTTGTCTGAGCAACCAGGTCCTCCATCAGGCCTCTGTGCCTATGACCCCCGTCCCTTCCTGGACGGGCTTCTTCTTAACTCCAGTACCTTTGATGTTGTGGTAGTAACAGTAATCACGCTACGCTACGCTACGCTACCTCACCTCACCTCACCTCACCTCACCTCACCTCCAGCTGCCCTATCTGCCTGACAGGGAGACTTTTAACTGCTGGGGCAAGCTCCTTAATTGGCCTCAGCTGGTCTAATTGGCCTAACTGACTTGGAGTAACCCCAGCTGAATCACCCAGGGAATAAGGATTTGTTGATCATGGGGCTAAAATATATCCCCTCCAATACTCTCCTATAGCCATCAGATCTGGCCCTGTCACAGCACCTAGAACTTGAAAGGCAGTAATAAACCATTAACAATAGTAGACACATGTACAGGTCCACAATCTTCTTCAATAATAATAATGTGTTTGGTTTTAAGCTACCTTAAAGCAATCTTGATTGAACTTGTTACCTTCCCCCCCACCCACCCAAAAAAAGGAAGACGACAAGATATTAACTCTGTGATGATCTTTAAATCACATACACAAGCATGTATGTTTCTTAATTAAGTAGCCAGTTTCAGGAAGTGGTCAGTTGACTGATTTGGGTCATCACCCAGGAGAAAGTCTGCATGTTACTTGTCAGCAGATCTTTGCTGAAATGTCAGTTTTCAGCATAGTTGCCATTCACAACAGGAGTTGACACTGGAAACACAGGTGAAGTGGAGGACAGACATGACTATAGTCTTTTCCTGGTATACTACTGGGCAACCCAAATCACTGAAAAATAGAAAGAGACAGTTAAAGGAGCCTGTCCAAGATAGATACTTAGTATTACCAGGAGGACTCTCAGATAGCTGGCCCATGACCTAAGTCTTCTCCATTCAAGGTGTCTTTGTTTTCGGGAAACTATGTCCCATATTTTATTTCTACTGGGTGGTCCAACTTGGTCCCCCTTTTTGCCATGAACCAGATAGTGAACCATACTACTTCCAAAGACTCAAAATGTCCAATCAAATGAGTCATCCTCTTTCATCATACAGTCAGAAAAGAACTTAGACCTTAGCTTCTGAGTTCTTGCACCTGGGATTAGACTTTTCCAGTCTCTTTGTGCAAACATTTTGTCACATCAGCTTGTTTAAGACAAGATAGGCCATAACTGTTATTACAGCTATCTTGCAGCATGCATTGAACATTGGCTGGTTTGCTCTGGTCAGCAGCATAGCTCCTCAAATCACTTTCCGTGGGCCCCTTTGTGGTCTATTCGTTAACAAACATTGCAATTAAGCTTGCTCAAATTGCAGTTTCTCCATCAACACTCAGTTGCTGAAATGTACATTTGAAAGTTCACATTATTTATACAAACTTCTTCCATATTCTCTGATGCTCTTTAAACTTGCAGTATGTTATACAATGCAAAGTCACTTCAAGAACTGTTATTCTCCAGCAGGTTGGAACATCTGTATAAATGTTTCATTTCTGTTCTTTTAACAACAAAGATGGGACATGTATTGTTGAACTGAGTCAGCGCGTTAACCCATTAAATTTCTGATTATTCCACTCTGTGGTCAATTGTCTGTCTATATTGAAAGAAGGACAGGAGACATATGATATGGCTTTAATCATGCCGCAACTTTATTTTTAGATGTCTGGAACTACCCGGCAGATAAAAGTATACAGTGCAGGTAACACCATATACATTTAATAATTACCTGGGGGGCTTCCACCAGCTCCCCCTTTTTTTCCATCCAGGTCTCCCAGCCAATCCATTATTGGGATCTTACCATCCACCCCTCTGTAGGATGGTTAAGGTGGGCTATAAGGAAGGAGGGTTGGCTCCCTGCCATACCATTCATAGGAGCCCCAAATTCCTCCCCCCTTCCATTCCTTTAACGAACACCTCCATTTTCAGTCCTTTTCCAAGCTGTTTTTCTGGTCACTGTATACCTTTCCTATGGAGTACTGCACTTGACAGCCTCCCTATACTTACATAATGAGTTGTGACACAGCCTACCTCCCTTCATGCCACGCATGAACAAAGCCCTTCCTAAACCCACTGTGGGAAGGTGAAAAAAACCCAAATCCACTTAGGCCAATCTGGTGGTAAGGGGAAAATTCCTTCCCAGCCCTCCTAAACAAATGGGCAGCTAGCACAATGACAACTGCAGATTTTAACCAAACCTGGTATTTTAGCATCTAAAGGGGAGGGAGAGTGGGTGCTGCCTCAGCCTGCTCTGTGTAAAAGGAGGCGTCACGCATGTTGCTGCCCTTTTTAAACCCTTCTGCCCATCCGGTTCCCAGGGGAAATGTGTTGCCATCCTGGCTCCTTGTCGCTGTTTTGCAGCAGTTTGACCTCTCTTCACCCCAACCTCAGACTGCTCCCTTCATTTGGCCAGCCAGACAAATTCCCTTCCCTTCCATCCCCCACTTAAAGGTGCAGTGCAATCAGTGTCCTTATAAACATACTATCTGGTTTCAGTTCCTGATATTTACTGCCTCTTTCAGCACAGTTGTATTTCACTTATGTGGCAGTACAAGCATGCTTGATTGAAAGCATTAGCCTATACTTCTTCACTTTATCAGTTAAACTAAAAGAAATCCATGTGAATACAACTCTTTCTTTCCTAACAAGATTGCCCATCAAGTAAACCTTGTCATTAAAGTTTACAATATTTTGCCCAAAGCTTATTCTTCCCTTTTGTACACATTTTAATTATAATATTAGATTTCATCAAATTCCCTATCTTACTACTGTATCTGGCACATCATATAATATCCATGTTTGGTTTAATTTAATATGATTTTTAATTCATTTACTTATTCATGTACAGGGGAAAAAAGGAGAAGTCTCTTTAGGTGCACCAGCAGAACAGTCTTGTGAAAGGGAGAAGCAACTCTGAGTTCCCTCAAACTATTCAAGAAATCTAGCTGTTAGGCCTTGTGTTTTTATTCACTTAGTCCTCTGCTCTGTCTTTTCTGTCTTGAGCAATTGTTACATAGTAATATCTCATAATTTTGGGGACTTAAAGTTATTGCAATGAAACATGACATTTTAAAATTAAACTTTTTTTTTAAAATGGTTAATTTGGAAATATAAAGGCTCAGACCTTTCCTATTATAGAAATTCCTACTTGTGATTAAGAAAGCACATAAAAATGACAATTGTGCCCTCTACTGGATGTACATTTTAACTAGTTAATATAATGTTTTTCTTGAGTAAAAAACTCCAACATGTAAAAGGAAAACAGAACAGAAGTAACTTAATCTTGGCATATGAACATAAGATTATCCATATGCTTAATTCTAATTCTGGCAAACAATCTGGGCACTTAATTACAGTGTATCTAAAAAACTTTCAGCTGTTTTCAAGTGTTTACGTCTATTGCTTCCCTCAGTATTGGAGTCCTTAAATGGTTATTAACCTGTCATATTTCAGTGTATTATTAAGCAACACTAAAATAAATAGTACTTTGAGTGTGCAGTTTATGAAGGGGAACCAATGTAAGCTCTTCCATTTCTCTGGTGCAATAGCTGGAAGAAAAGAAGGCCAGAATACTGTCCCGGAATGATTGTCTATAGTGGAAATACTGCTCACTGGGAAATAAATATAAAAAATTTAGTCTTTAGTCTATTACTTGTGAGTTGTGACAAATGGTTTATTGCATCCTTTGTAATATGTATTATGAAGTTGTTGTCAGTATTTTCCTAGCTCTGATGATGATGGTTTTATTTAAACTGAGAAGAGCAGAGACGATATTAGGGTTGATATCTCCGTATAGTAGGAACAATGCAACAGCAATGAAGAACTCCCGTATTACTTGTGACAGATTTAAAAATACTGTGTGACTAAGACTTCAAACAAACCAGGTCAAGCATAAAGCCATTAGGGCTTAAACTACAGATTGTTTTATTCTTTCTTTTGTAAATGAAAATTCATTGTCTTGAGGTTTAATCGGAGTCTTTTAACATACATACATTATTTACTAATTTTTGTTTTTAAAGAACCCTTTGTCATTCTGCCTAGAAATTTGGTTATCAATATACATTGGCTCTCAGATTATCAAATATGAGTGTACCTATTCTATGTAATTTATATAGTTTTATATAATATGGTCTACATTTAAAAGTAAATACTTGCACATACAAATTTGTAATATCTTTTTAAGACTGAAGGATTGTTTGATTTTCATTGTAACTGTATAGAAACTTCAAAGAAGCAGTGCTTTTAATAAGAGAGAAGGGGTTACGTTGATTTTAAGTGGCTTGGGACTGACTTGAATAATTTTACAGCATGCAAAATATTTTCCATGTATTTTGGAAAGTTGTATCTTTTAAAATATATATAATTAAATGAACTTCATTATGGATTAGGGATACAAGTGTAAGAAGGTAGAACAGTGCAAAAAAACCGGGGTGAAATGCCATGTTTTGAGGTAATATTTAATATATACAACGTCTTTGGCCCTCTGATGGATGGAGCAATGTAAATACAAATATTAAGACTGGTTTTCCTAAATTGTAATGAAGCATTCTAATAAAACAAGAAGAAATTGACAAATCACACACCAATTGGTCCTGTCAGTGGTTCTATAGAGCCTGTTTGTTGCCCTCATACGACTTATAGTTGTAGTACTATCATGGCTTACATATCATTTTGATATTCACTCCTACATTTAAATGGGTAGTCCTTTGTATTTGAAAGCATGAGGCATGGGAGCATTTGGATGAAATGGCAACCCTCCAAGTGTGCATGTGCAGGGGGCTTTAAACCTACTAGCACCCACATGTTAAGGCAATTTTCAATGAATAGGGACACAAGTTGAAAGTCTCAACCTATGTCAGACCAGGCCATTGCATGAGCATGATTAGTCAGTCCCTGAGGGACTATGCTAGCCTTAGGAGTCTAGTGCACATGGGAGCTGTCATGGTGGAGGATGCAGACTCAGAGAACCTCACTTTTGTGTGCAAAATTACCATTGCCAATGTGCATGCGCGTGCACAAAATGTGGCAAGTCTTTATTATCTGCATTAGATGTGGCCAATTTGGCTGTATTGGTTATTAAATAAATATTGTGGTACATCTGATCCAATACCATGTGTCTGATCTTAATATGTGGCCTGCCACGTGGCATGTATAAATGTCCTGGTTAGAGCAAGAAAGTCTTATCAGTAATATTGAGGGTATTTGTATGGATAATAAAGAAGTCAGTAAAGCAAACACAGTTGTATTCAAGGCACGCTATTGTGGCTTGTAGATTAAAAAATGCAAATGAAGGTGAGGCAGAATTTATCTTTAGAGTAATAAAGTCATTAGTTGGGCATTTTTGTACAAAGAGTACAATTTTAACAAAAGATATTTCAGTTTACGTTTTTTTCAATGCAGAAGCTATATCTTAAAAGCCCAGTGAAATATATGCATCCCAATAATTTCCATTATTATTAGATTTTATGATGATTGAAATAGTTGTGTGTTTAGATTTTTTTTTTTTTACCAAAAGCTTCTTTTATGTCAGTAGGAAAAAATACACTGCAAAATCAATCAGTTTTGTATTGGGTTAATCTAATTATCTAGTGAATAAGCTATGGACTTCATCCACGAATACTTATGTGTTCTGAATAATGTCGGTGACCTACAGTACCCTGGCTAACCTTCCCTTTTCAGTTTTTTTTCTTCTATAGAACTAGTTCTCTATTTTGTGGGTTCTCTTTTATTATATGCACATCTTAAGAGAACAAACTAGCAAAGGTAAACTAAATATTAATGGTCGAAAGGACGGAGAGAGCCTTTTTGGACCGAGCAAGTGATTAGGAGATGAGACTTCAGTTCCGCAACTTCTGCGCCACTGATTGGCTCTGTGATTCTGGACAAGCAAGTTAGGGCCTGATTTTCAGGAATGCGGAGGACCTTCATCTCCCATTCACTTCAACTGCATTTGTAGCTGCTTAGTAGTTCTGAAAATCAGGCCCTTCATCTGTTTGTGACTCCATTTCTTCTTCAGTGAGGTGCAGTCTAGGTCAGTAAATCACACTTGGTACCACTGGAGTTAAATGCCGACATATACCATATACTGTATTATTTATTGCTGAAGATATTTACATGAGAAATCTGTACATATTTTGGTTTTTCTAATAAAATGCCCTGGCTATAATAGCTTTATATTTTCCATATTTAATTTATAATTATAATTTACATAATTAATTTAACCATGATTCTAATAAAATGGCTTAGTTTATAAGTAAGTCTTTTTCCTAACTGCCAGTTCTGCAGACTTAGCCAAGAATTTACATGTCCTTTTATTCCTTATTAGTAATGAAAGTTCTGCATATCGCATTATGTCCTCATGCGTTACTGTGCAACCTCATCAAAAGCTACTGTAGGAGATAATGCATTCTTCAGGTTTAACTGAACTATAGTAACCATGTGTCCCTTAAAATCTGAAATGTCCCTTTTAGCAGGGTCTCTCTCCCACTGTCTCTTACAGGTTTCCAAATTTTTTTTTTAAACTCTATTCCTTAGTTAGCCAGTGCAGACTCGGCACCTTAAAGGAGCTGCTGGCCTGATGAGCTGATGAAACTGATAACAGGCTATGTGAGCACATGACCAAGCATATTTTACTTCCTTGATCCTCCTCCGACAACAAGGCTTCTACTGAGCCTATTCTGCGCAAATCATTGATCCAGTCCTGCTAGGCACAGTGAGATGTATCTGGAGGCAGAGGAACTCTCTGACTCTGTCAGCTGTGAAAAGGCAGCTTACATTGTTGGAGTTTTGAAAACTCCAATTTTTCATCATGAAAAGTTTTAAACAAAAAATTTTAATTAGGAAATTTTCCTTCAATATTTTTCATCAAAAAACTGCCTGAGAGTTGTAGACTCTTGGGAAGAGTGGGCCATGTTGCAACGCCCATGTCTCCACCATTGGCCAATGGTCCACTGGCCTGTGTGGAACCTGGACTATGGACTCCTTCTGTCGACATCCTCATTGGTGTCTCCCCCTTGCTGGCAGTGCTAGGCACCCTGCTCCTTGTATTCAAATAACACACAGACTGGGATTGTGGCTGCTTCCCAATCAGGAGCACAGTTTTAGGGAAGCCGCCTGAATCCTGTTACCCTCCCTTGGGGAAAGTCAGCTTCAGTCTATCCATAAATGCTTAGCATAATATATTCCAAGAGTTAAAATGGCACATAAAGGGTGCTACAGAAGCAATGGTAGATGTATTTTGAAGCATTTTAAAGAGCATTCTCACCACGCATTTCCAAATGTTTCAATCAATGAACTGTCTTCATTAGTGCAGTATTTAGCTTGACCTGTGAGCATTAGCATATGTTTCAGTCCTCAAATGTACTTAGTATATTTGATTTGCGTTAAGCAGCTTTTCACTTTTATATGCACTATGGAAGTTCAGGGCTTTATTGCGCCAGGAAAAAGTCTCTGTGGTGTATAGAATTATCTAACTATTGACCACAAAATATTAATTGTTGAACTTGGTGAGGCAAGAAACACTGCAAAATATGGTTTTCAGAATACTGGGCCACTGAAATATTTTTATGCTATTGGCAGTGGACTTTAAACTTTATTTTAAATGAATTTGCACATTTATACCAAGGATCTGGAGCAGCACCAGATCCACATCTTGTGTCTGGTATTATTGGAAGTCAAAGTGAACAACAAAAAAATGCCTATGACAATAGCCAAAACTGCAGGCTACTGTTACTTTATCTTTTGGCTATTGCTCTGGTTTTTCCGATTCTTTTATCTACTTCTCTGTGTTGACCTTGACTAGAAGGGCCTGGTGACCTCATTCGTTTAGTCATTAATCAGTCCTGAAGCTTCCTTTTTAAATAGGCAGCATCAGTTGGATTGAGTGATGTGTTTTTTTCTCATCTGTTACCTCCTGTGATTTTAGAGTTGCCTATGTATCTTATTTGTTCTTTGAGGCTTCAGATGCAAATATGTGGTACCATTTTATCATAAAGATCCATTCTGATACTATTTTTTACATGTATTTATGGTCCTAGTACAGATGTGTTTTACTACATACAGCGTTTGCATCAGGGTAACCAGTCATCTGATTAGACTTGGTGGAGGGGGAGCTGTCTTTCTACGATGCATTTTGACATACAGTACAATATGAGTTAATATTAGCCTGACAGTCTGTTGCATGTGACATCACACCCAATAAAAATTACATAGAAAGAACAAAAGCAAAATTATGAAATGATCATAGTAAAGTTGCATGTTACATGCCTCTATATAGAGACATTTTAATATCTGTTGGAGGAATGAATTCTGTATCTTCTGCCTAAATACAGTATATATTGTATACTTTTTATGGTGCTTACTACAATATTGCGGCCTGGATCAATAGGCTGGAAATACAAACAGGAATAATAGCCAGCTGCTTGCACCCATTATATCATTTGTATGTCAACCGTACATCTGGCATTAAACTCTGGTTTGCTGTTAATAGTACAATATATAGTACTGAGGACAATTTACGAGACAATATATTGATTACATTTATTGCAGTATTCTGATGAGAAGGTAATTCTTAGAATCAAACAAACAAAAAACTAGATATTTTGTGTGGGTTTACTGTATTTAACTTTCTCTAATGGGTAACCCTTTTTATGTTCTCTTGCTGTGAGAGATCAGGAGACCAATTTGGATGTATCAGGATTTTTAACGAGATATATAAGGTGCTATATTTCTAAGCTTATCATATTGTAGTTTCTACAGCATTTGCTGATGGGGGGGGGGGGTGAACTTACTCCTTCTGTTTAGCATATGAGGCAATGATTTGTATAATGGATTTAATTGAACTTGAACAAAAAAGTGCTGCTGGAAAATGGAAAAATTCAGGCCATTTGGAGATTAATAAGCATTGCCATTCCAGCACTGATAAATCTCCAGTGACCTCTTATAACGTGGTTCAGGAGACAAGAAAAGAAGTTTCAAGTTATTTTTGTTTCCTTTAGAAAATATTTGAAAGTCCAAATAGGCATCTATTTATAGTGGAGGATTTGAAGTTAGAGTTGAGCTTATTTCAGCATGTCTGTCATAAAACTGTTCTCAGAGTTTATTACTTGACCATACAAAACTGTTGTTTGCTATACAAGGGGTGAGCATGAAAGAAATTTTTCAGTTAAGTTTAATAAGTAGTTAAAAGATCATTTGGGCCCAGATTTTGCAAACACTTAAGCATGTGCTTAGCTTTACCCATGTGAGTGGTCCCATAGGCTTTGATGCTCAAAGCACATGCATAAGTGTTTGCCGAATGATGACCTTAATTTATTGTCTCTTGTATGCATTGTTGGTAAGGGCTAACTTAAAAAAATTAAGGGAATTAATTAGGGAAGTGGACTGGACTGAAGAACTTGTAGATCTAAAGGTGGAGGAGGCTTGGAATTCCTTCAAGTCAAAATTGCAAAACTATCTGAATCCTGCACGCCAAGGAAAGGGAAAAAATTCATAGGCAAGAGTTGTAGACCAAGCTGGATGAGCAAGCATCTCAGACAGGTGATTAAGAGAAAGCAGAAAGTCTACAAGGAGTGGGAAATGGAAGGGATCAGCAAGGAAAGCTGTCTCTTGGAGGTCAGAACATGTAGGGATAAAATGAGAAATGTCAAAAGCCAAGTAGAGTTGGACCTTGCAAAGGGAATTAAAACCAATAGTAAAAGATTCTATAACCATTTAAATAGGAAGTAAACAAACAAAGAAAGAAAGAAGTGGAACTGCTAAGCACTGAGGATGGGGTGGAGGTTAAGGATAAACTAAACATGGCCTAATATCTAAACAAATACTAACAAAGAGTTTAGCGATAGTGGCAGGGTGGGTAATGGGAATAAGGATATGGAGGTAGAAATTACCACATCCGAGGTAGAAGCCATACTCAAACAGCTTAATGGGACTAAATCAGGGGGCCCAGATAATCTCCATCCAGAAATATTAAAGGAACTGGCAAATGAAATTGCAAGCCCATTAGCAAGGATTTTTAATGAATCTGTAAACTCAGGGGTTGTACCGTATGATTGGAGAATTCTATCATGGTTCATATTTTTAAGAAAGGGAAAAAAGTAATCCAGGTAATTACAAGGCCTGTTAGTTGGACCTCAGTAGTATGAAACATCTTGGGGAAAAAATTGAAAGAGAAAGTAGTTAAGGACATCAAGATTAATGGTAATTGGGAGAAAATACAACATGGTTTTACAAAAGGTAAATCTTGCCAGACCAATCTGATCTTCTTTGAGAAGATAACAGATGCTTTAGACAAAGGGAATGCAGCAGATCTAATTTACTTAGAGTTCAGTAAGGCATTTGATATGGTTCCACATGGGGAATTATTAGTTAAATTGGAAAAGATGGGGATTAATTTGAAAATTGGAACCGGTTAAAGGGGAGACTAAAACGGGTCATACTGAAAGGTGAACTGTAAGGTTGGAGGGAGGTTACTAGTGGAGGTCCTCAGGGATCAGTCTTGGGACTGATCTTATTTAACTTTTTTATTACTGATCGTGGCACAAAACGTGCTAATAAAGCTTGTGGATGGCACAAAGTTGGGAGGTATTGCTAATACAGAGAAAGACCAGGATATCATACAGCAAGATCTGGATGACCTTTGTAAACTGGAGTGGTAGAAATGGGATGAAATTTTAATAGTGGAAAGTGCAAGGTCATGCATTTAGGGACTAATAACAAGAACTTTTGCTATAAGCTGGGGACGTATGAGTTGGAAGTGACAGAAGGAGGAAAAGGACCTGGGTGTATTGGTTGATCACAGGACGACTATGAGTCGCCAGTATGATGTGGCCATGAAAAAAGCTAATGCAGTCCTAGGATGCATCAGGTGAAGTATTTCCAGTAGAGATAGGGAGGTGTTAGTACCATTATACAAGGCACTGGTGAGACCGCATGTGGAATACGGTGTGCAGTTCTGGTCTCCCATGTTTAAGAAAGATGAATTGAAACTGGAACAGGTGCAGAGAAAGGCTATTAGGATGATCCGAAAAATGGAAAAACTGCCTTATGAGAGGAGACTCAAAGAGCTTGGCTCGTTTAGCATAACCAAAACACAGCTGAGGGGAAATATGATTGCTCTCTATAAATACATCAGAGAGATAAATACCAGGGAGGGAGAGGAGTTATTTAAGGTAGGCACCAGTGTGGACACAAGAACAAATGGATGTAAACTGGCCATCAGGAAGTTTAAGCTTGAAATTAGATGACGGTTTCTAACCATCAGAGGGGTGAAGTTCTGGAACAGCATTCCAAGGAGATTAGTGGGGGCAAAAAACTTAGCTAGCTTCAAGACTGAACTTGATAAGTTTATGGAAGGGATGGTATAATGGGACAGCCTAATTTGGCAATTAACTGATCTTTGACTACTAGCGATCAGTGGCGTATGGTGGGTCTCCGGCACACAGGAGCCAAACCTACATTTGCGCCCGCCCCAGATCTCATGCTCCTTCTCCTCCTCCCATCCTCCCCCCGCCCATGCAGGGCAGGATGTTTCCTGGTGCCGCCCTCCAGCTTCCTTGGGAAGGGGGATCTGTACCTGTGTGGGGGGGAAGTGAGGCTTGGGAGGGGGGTACAAATGCATGCTTGGCTCTAGCACCATCCCCGCCCCTCACTTAACTGCCACATGGCGTCCACCTCTCCCGCTGCAGCCCTGCAGCCAGGCGCTGGCTCAGATGGGGTGGCCTCACCGTCTGGTCTTGGCGGGGGGCTGGGGCGGCCCTTCACGATGTGCGGGGGGAAGCGCAGGAGAAGAAGCAGGCGCAGCTGCCACTCAGCCTCCTGCACCCTCCGCCCATTGTGAAGGGCTGGCCCGATGCCCTGCATTAGCCGCCTCTCCAGCCTGGCACCGGCTTGGACACAGCAGCCTCATCCCGCAAGCCTGGCCAGGGAGCGTAGCTGCTCCTGCTTCTGCTCCTGCACCCCCAAGTCCCCATGCATCATGAAGGACTGGCCCAGACCCCCTTCACCTTGGCCAGGGGGTGAGGCCGCCCCATCTGAGCAGGCACCAGGCTGCGTGGCTGGAGCAGTGGGTAAGCGTGCTCCAGGCTGTCCCATCTCCTCTCCACCATCCCCCCCGTAGCCTCTCACCCCTCTCCTCGGTATGCCACTGCTAGCAGTAAATAAGCCTAATGAACTGTGATGAGGTGGCTTTTGTTTTACTACAGAGAATTCTTTCTGGGTGTCTGGCTGATGAGTCTTGCTCACATGCTCAGGGTTTAGCTGATCGCCATATTTAGGGTCAGGAAGTAATTTTTCCCCAGAGCAGATTCGCAAAAGCCCTGGGGTTTTTTCGCTTTCCTCTGTAGCATGGGGTAGGAGGGGAGGGAGGGCACAGGTCACTTGCTGGTGGATTCTCTGTACCTTGAAGTCTTTAAATGATCATTTGAGGACTTCAGTAACTATTACAGGAGTGGGTGAGTAAGGTTCTGTTGTCTGCGTTGTGCAGAAGGTCAGAATAGATGATCATATTGGTCCATTCTGACCTTAAAGTCTATGAGCCTAAGTCAGAAGCCACTAATATTCAAAACCAGGGGAAAAAATGGAGAGTGAGTAGTTTATGGGGTAACCTAATTTATTTAGGTGTTTATAAGAAAAAAAAAACTTACCTAAATATATGTGTGCATGTGGAAAGAGCTATATGTATTTGCAAAAAAATTCACGGTATAATATATTTAAATAACCATTCAATTTAGCTTCTTAATTCAGACCACTATAAAATTATAATTTAGAATAATGGAAAAGCTTAACAGTACTTATGGACCACATTGAGAGTTGCAGCTTTTGCATCATGGACCTACAGCTATTTATGCAACTATTCAGTTGTGATATTGTATGTTTATCTCTTTTTTAAATTAACTTGCCTTCTGGCATGTTATCTGGAATGACAGCAGCTCCTACCTACATCATATGTTTAAATATAGTTCTTTAGTACAGAGCATCAGACAACTGTTGAAGTCGTTGCATTTGTTGATTGTCATGGCCTTCGGGTACATGCTAACTGTAGGTTCAACTAATTCCTATAACTATGGAAGTCAAAAATTGAATGGACTTAATAGATTCTAGATTGAAATAAAAGCTGAGATGTCTCTTCATGGTTAAAGAGGTGCTGTTAAGGGTTTTATGCCCTACAGCATTTTTAAAATGATGAAAAATCTATTTGAAATTCAGCTGGAACACCTTTTACATGTTCTTCCTCATTTTGGGGGGGGGGAGGAGTCGGTGCTTGGGAGATCAGAGTGATTAACAGTAAGTTTCTGCCTTTTGTAATCACATAGAATGGGTTTTAGATTTAATGTCTCTTTATTTTTAATGATCAAAATGCTTCTTAAAAGACAATCTCACAATAACTCAGGTTTTTTTATTCGCATGCTTAACTTTAAGCCCGTGAATGCTCCCAATGACTTCATTTTCTAATAATAAATATTATTCTAATAATAAAATAAAATCATATTTCAGTACTAAAATAGTTGGAATTTGTGTAGGGCCTTTACTCTCATTTGTGCGCAGTTACTCACATAAGTCGTTTTAGTGAAATCCATAGGTCTACTTGTGTGAGAAGCAGCATACCAATGGAAGTAAGAGGTTGACCCTTGCTACTTTTCATCTTATAAAATAAACAGACTCCAGCAAGGACTCCCACATCACACTACCCCCAGCAACAACATAAACATAACAAAAGTACAATAAACCCCCTCAGTAAAATTACTGCCACTCCCCCGCCTATTGCTCCCCATCTCACCTCACCTCAAAGGCCATTGAAAAAAGACAATCCTTGAAGCATGCCATGAAAGTTCACAAACTCCAGGCTGTTGCAAAGGAGACCATGAAATGTCATGACCAAAGTCATGTTCTCTTTTCACCCACATTAGCTATAGTGTGGAAGAATATTTGGTAATATGTTGTGAAGAGAGAGAGATTTGTTCACAGTGATAGCCTTTCCCTTTCCTTTTGAGACTAGAGACCTATTTCCCAGATAGTTGAAAACTAGTAAGAATAAAACATTATCCATTTAATGGAAAGGACACTTTACAATTTAATGAAGGGAATCACATGCAAAGTGATATGACAGTACAATATCCCACATAAGAGTATCTCATTTTGCAGCTGGCTGGTCTATCAGTTATGACCATAAACTGCAGATGTTGCAATAAATTATACCCCAAATTACTTAATCTTAAAACAACTTTTTGAAAATCCTATTGAAATTCAAACTTTCTACCCCTTACATTTTATGCTGTAAGCATTTTATATGCAGTGTTAAATACTATAGCTGTTAACAACAAATGGTGTTTTCAAGCCTTTAAAATATTATCTAAGGCCCAGCTGAAGGCCTTCCCTCTCTGCATGACTTGTACAGTGAAAGTAGCACTTGGTGTTGGAATTCATGTAATGATTCAGTACTTGGAAAGAGCAACTGGAAATAGAGAAAAAATATAAAGTGGATTAAAAATATGAAAATAGATGTAGACATAGTGCAAGATCTGATCTTTCTACAAGGGAATGAATCTAGAGTAACTCCTTTTCAGTCAATTGTCCCAGCCTATTTGTTACACAACTTTCCTCTGTACATTAAGTTTCAAATATAGTTTGTTCCCCATTAGGTGTTAGTGCTCCCAGTGGAACAGATTACTACTGAGTTTAGTGCTTATCCTCTGATACTCCTCTGTGGTCTTGTTTTATCACTTTAACCTAGAATGTCTGTCCTGCAATCAAGTACTGCATCTGTATCACTGCTTTCAAGTTCCATCTGCTTGCCATTGTTCCTTTTAGTCCCGTTGCATTTGTTGATTAGTTAAGGCAATGGTTTTCCTGAAACTTTGTCTAAATGAAGACATCTGTGAGGATAGGTGATTTTTTTACTAGTATGGGAGTGACTATACCTATATAATCCATCTTGGTACTTACATGCGCTTGCTATCATAATATCTGAATGTTTAATGAGATGGTGTAATGTCAGGATGGGAATAACTATGTTAACGTCTCTGTTAAGCCTCTGACCATACTCAGTGTCAACTAGGTGCTTCTTGAACCTGTCTCCTGAGTGCTTAACAGCATTACAAGACTCTGGTGTTTTCTTTGGCATTCTGGACAGGTTACTTGAGCCTGTATTTCACTTTTCTCATTTGTCCTCCTTTACTTGATTTTACAGGCTGATTCAGAGTTGCTACTAATAAATTGGTATCCACATTCCATTACAGTTCTCTCCACTGCTAAGCCCTAATCTTTGCCCAATTGAAAGCTGGTTAATTTGCTGACACCTTCCCACTCTTCCCTCTAAATGTCAGACTAAATGCTGATTGAGTCACTTGAACTCATGGACTTGCTGTCTTCATCCATTAGACTTCACAATGACCCGCCTTTGAATGAAATCCTTCTGGCAGACTCTGGCTTCCTAAGCAACCTCGAAAAGAGTCAATGCAGGTATTGGCTGCTGAATGTCTTCCCTTAAAACTGCTGGAGGTGCATACCATTAAGGCTGCTTTAAAGTCTTGTGCAGTTTTTGCTGTGGTATAGGAAACCTCCATTGAAATGTATTACTTGGGTCACTGTTATTGCAGCTAAAGCAACATCAATTAAAGCAGTCTTAGTTCTACACAAGTATAAATGTACTACTGACTTTATAACTGCACTTAGAGAATATCATGCTACTCCTCATTTTAAAATCTCTAAGCCAATAAGATCAGGGAATTCCCTCATAGAGTAGTTTTGAGGAGAACTCTGTCACTTAGAATGCCACAAATACATTGAACCCTGGCACAGTTGAATACCATGGCTCAGTTGCCGAGACTTTCCAGTTTTGTTATGGGGTCAAATAAGGCTATGTACTTGCCCAACTTTGTTTGGGATTTTCTTCTTCTTGCTACTGTGAAACAAGCTTTTAGTTCCACAACTGAGGGAATCTACTTGCACACAAGATCTGATAGAAAGCTGTTCAATCTTGCAAACCTTAGATCTAAAACCAAGACTCAGAAGGTCCTTATCCAACACCACCTTTTCGCTGATGATGCAGCAGTGACAACCCACAAAGAAGCCCGTCTCCAAAATCTCATGAACAGTTTTTCCAAAGCCTGCCAAGACTTCAGGCTTAGTATAAGCTTAAAAAAGGTGAACATAATATGCCAAGGAGTTGAAGAAGCACTCTCCATCAATATCAATAATTATGATTTCGAAGCAGTGAACGAATTAGCATACCACAACCTTTCACTTGAAACAGAATTCAAATTCCACATCAGAAAAGCTGCTACAACAATATTTAGCCTGTCTAAGAGAGTATGGCAAAACAATGAAGTGACAGAACACCCAAAGATCTGTGTGTATTGTGCACGTATTATCAGTACACTTTTGAATGAGTGCAAGACATGGAACTTATGCTCTCATCAGGAAAAAAGGTTCAACAGCTTTCATAGACGTTGCTGAATTTTTGGAATCTCCTAGAAGGACAGTTACCACCACTGAGGTGCTCAAGCGATCCAGCATGCAAACACTCCTTAAACAGAGATGCCTCTGCTGGCTTGGCCATGTGTGCCAAATGAATGATGGGTGCATCCCAAAGGACATCCTCTATGGCAAACTGGCATCTGGAAGAGATCTAAAGGATGTCCAAAATCGTGTTTCAAGGATTCATGCAAGTGAGACCTCAAAGAAATAGACATGGATATGGATAACTGGAAAGATCGCTCTCAGAATTGCAGCCTTTGGAAACAAGCTCAATAAACGGCTCCAAAGCTATGAGAGGAAGCAGTCCAGCTTAGCAGAGGAGACAAGAGCTCACAAAAGGCAGAGCCCAAAGGGTTGAAACACCACCTTTAAATGTGACAAATTTAAAGCAGAGATGTCTCTTCAGCCACAGCCATGGCTGCCATAAAAACCAACTGAATAATGCTCTCAGGAGCACATACTCATGGTCTCTCAAGACCGAAGGATGTGTTACTACTAGGGCAAAAGAATGTTTTTAGTAGGTGTGGACATTTTTCAGCAAAACAAACCCTGGGGGTCTGCAGACTAAGATTTCCAAAGGGGTTCACACCTCCATATGAATTTTTTTAGGGGTCCGCAAATGAAAAAAGGTAGAAAAACTCTATAATTATATTTGAAACTTAATACACATCTTCCCACTGTAAAATAAATACACTGGATCAAGTGACTTCATTGGTGTTATTCTAGATTAATTCCCTTGTACAAGATCAGAATCTTGCCCTATGTCTACATTTATTTTCATATTTTTAATACACTATGTTTTTTGCTATTTACAGTTGTTCTTTCCAACTTCTGAATCATTACATGAATTCCAACACCAAGTGCTACTTTTACAGTGCAATTCATAGAGATGAGGGAAGGCCTTCATGTTGGAGTTAGATAGTATTTTAAAGGCTTGAAAACCATTTGTTGTTAACAGCTATAGTATTGCAAGTAAAATGTTTATAGCATAAAATGTTGGGGGGGGGGGAGCTTGAATTTCAACATTGTTTTCAAAAAGCTGTTTTAAGATTAAGTACCTTTGGGTATAATTATAAATATATTTATTTGAATTGTGAGTAGGAGTTGAATACTCCAGAATAGTTATTGTAAATTGAGTTGTCTTATATGCCAACTCCAAGCAGTGATGTGAAAAACAGTGACTTAGATATATAAAGGAAATGCCTTTCATAAAGCAATTTATTATTTTACCATATAGAAATAGAATTATGGAGGTGAAATTTTTATTGAAACAAAAAGTGTAATTCTGCACTAAGAAACATACATAATTAGTTATTACTAATGAGTTTAGGTTTTTAACATATTTCTTAGTAAGAGGAAGTTATTATATTCTGTATGGAGAATGAACCATCGTGGTCTCAGTAAATATGTTGTCATTGTCTGTTTTCCCTATTTACATTAGGATATTGCCCCTGCCTGTTTCTAGCTGAAATGCATCATGAATTTTGACAGTTGAAGACATGATACTTTTCTGGTTGTAGAACAGATAGCTGAGAGCTGTTTGCTGCTTAATAGAAAGGGAGTTACATGAACTACCGATTATTAGAGTAAATCAGTAAAATCCTTAAAAATTGTTGAAATACATCCGAAGGGGGGAAAATAAAGATATATATGACTGGAAAAAAGTATTTTTTTCCAAAGTTGGATACATATCATAAAATATTTTTTTCTGTTTTGTGGATCTGATGCAATGGCAATGGATCTCAGTGGGAAAAAAACAATAACTTCCATGGGCATAGGATTGGACCTTTACATGATCTCATGTGCAGAAAATGGCTTGACATAACACATACCATGGCTCACAAGGTCTTCTTCAATACATACTATCCAAATGGAAATCCCTCATCATGTGCCTGTTTTGCTTACTACCAATAAATTGGGTCATAGCCTGTGCCACTGCACCCATTAAAATATATGTTGTGCAATACAAAAATAGAAATAACTTATAATACTCTCTCAGTGTGTGTACTGACTGACACAGGAAAAGTAGCATATGCCATAAGAAAAAAATGAAGCAGAGAATGCCAATCCGTATTTGACAGAGTTGTGTTGAAAGCATGCAGTCTCCATCAGTGATAGCTATGAAGCCTAATACCAGTAATATAAACAATCTTGTGGCAATTTGACTTAGAGAATTTTAGTCCAGTGTGGATTTTAAACATATATGACCTGTAAGGATGATATATTATGTCACAGCCAGTGACCAAATCCTGAACAACTTGCAGCTCTCATTAGCTATAGTAGGACATGCAGGATGGCAGCAAAGCATTATAGGATTGGACTTCAAGAAGGAGTAAATAGCAAGTTGATTGGGCCAGCTCTCCAATATTTAATCCTCTCTTTTAGGTGTTTGTTATAGTTTAGGTATGATCTGCATGGTGGATCTGTACTTATGTTTCAGGTTTACTGTGTCTCTTTCTTGAACCTTACTTTTCCAGGTATTTGCATATTGACACCACCTAAGTTTCAATAGTTCCGCCATTACATCTTACATTTGACAGGTGATCGGGCCTTTGCAATAATGGTTTCTAAGATGTGGAGTTTGCCTTGCCTAGACATCCATGTTAGTTTTTCCTTCTCACTTATATCACTCCTGAAAACTCTGCCTCTGTGCATTCCCTCCCCAACCCGATTCATTGAGTGTGTACCTTGTAGGCCTTGAGTACATGGACTTTTCTTTTTCCTTGTTACTATGTAGGGCCTCTCTGCCAGCTAGGCTTGTAGCTTTCTCAGAGTGGATGTCAATGCTGTTGTTTTAATCAAAATTTTGAGAGAGACATTTTTGTGTTTGGGGGTTTTTGTTGTTTGTTTTTAAGCAGAGTTGCCCCCAAAGGAGCAGCAAGCAGTGTTGTGACATATAGTGTTTCCCTCCTCTTTGGTGACTAAAGCTGGGATTTTCCAAGGAGCCTAAGGATGTTAAGCACCCAACTCTACTGAATTTCAATGGGATTTGGGTGCTAGACTCCCTTTGAAAATCCCAGTCTAAATTTTCAGAGCTAGGAAAAATGGCAATAAAGCATTTTCTTCATTGAAATAGAAAGAAAATGGAAGGAATAAGATTGGGGAAGATCTCTTGTTGGAGGATTAAAGAGAAATGGCGGAAGAGTCCTGGGGGTGAAGGCAAGGAAGGACATAGAACAAAATTGTTATTTTCGCATTAATTCTTGCCCTGATTCAAATGCTATGTAAGAATTCCAGCACTGTGTTGCACTGTTCAGATAGCCCTGACAGCCTGCAAGGGAGAAAGTACCCTCATGAAGTGGGAAGCTTAAGCACAGTTTTTCAGAGAGAGGCATCAATACAGCCTTTTCTATTTCTCTTTATCAAAAAGGATATGGAAAAGGAATATACTAGAACTGGGCAATTGTTTTTGTCCAAAACTTTTTTTGTCAAAATACAGAAATTTGGCAACACTGATTAACTTTTTCATGAATTTGTCAATTTTGCTTAATTCTTCATTTTGGCATCCCCTGCCAATCCAAAAAAATTGAAACTTTTGACATTTTGGAAACAAATTTTGTTTTTTTTTTAAATGACTTTCATGTCAAACATTTTTAAAATAAATATTAAAAATGATCTATTTTGTGGAAATGAAACATTTTGTTTGACCCAAAACAAAATTATTTTAGACTTTTTGATTCATTAAAAATTTTCATTTTCAGTCTAACTCTAACACTTTTTTTGGCTTTTTGAAATTGCTGGTAAACAGAAAAATCCATTATTCATTCAGCTCTAGTATTTACATTTGCTGATTCTATGTGAGAAGCCATATTCAAGAAAGCTTTATTTGTGCTATCTGAGGTGTTCCAAGGAATTTAATCTCAGCAGAGGGCAGGAGTCTTTCTGCCATAGCCTTACATAGAGTGGAGTCATTAATTTCCACCAAATCTTTCCTTTCTCAGGAATGCACATGAGCTGAACTGGTGGGAGCTGGTAAGGGAGAAGTTGTATCAGAGCATAGTCTCCCCATACCTCCTTTCCAGACATTGCAGCACACTTCTTTTATTGTGGGTGTCTCTTCAGAACCACTTGGCATTGAGGATTGTGGACACTTAGCATTACTGCATCTTCTTTCCCAGTTTCCACCATGTTACTTCTTAACCAGGTCACTTACACTAGTGTAAATACTACCATTAGTAATATTGTACACCTGCTTTGCACTGTTATAGATGACTACTCAATGTTCAGGGCAATGGCGAATTGAGACCTAGTCCCTAAAGTTTCCTTGTATAAAATCCACTACAATTTAAACTTGTTGAGGTTTTAAGGTTTTAATTAGAATTGAGCCTATTCATTATGCTTCAAGGCAAAAAGTTTACAATTGCATTGTGATGTTGTAGTACTGTCACTTATACTGATTTTGGATTTTTTAGCATGTACATGACTAATACATTGTTAAATGGCTTTGTCAATTTAATTTAATCCTCATTTCAGTTTTACTACATCCCAATGGCAAATATGTACATCCTACTCCTACTGTAGAATTTTATTCTTTTTATTTTTTTGGGAAGACTACTTTAAGGGGGCAACTAAGTACAACATGTTCTCAAATTTTGAAGCCTTGAAGATATTCTGGCTTCAGACCTTGAAAAGCATCCTAAATTAAATAGTTGTCAACAAAAACAATGTAAAGTCTCCAATTTGTAACATAATGAATGTATCCAGATAAACTCTGTGTACACAGCTGTTCAGTGCAATCTGTGGGGATGTGGCAGTATGGCTTACAAGAATGGAATGGTATTTGTCCCTTTTCCCCATACCGAATATTACCACCCCACACACTTCAGGTTTTATGACAAGTAAGAAACATTCATAAGTAACTTTCATGTTGCTGTTGCATCCTTGTTGTTCTCCTATTTATTTTCATACACACTTAGGGTTACTACCTGTATAGCATTTGACTAGCCTGGCTGTTTTTTTTATGGATTTGCCAGTTGCCAGAAAAATAATTGAATCTGCTGGGGGTTTTTTTTTCCATGCATCTAAAGATTTGCATTATTATCACAATACACTGGGATATCGAATGTTAAAAGTTTCTGTGTCCAACTAAAGATGCAACAATGTTCCCGCTTCTGCAGCTGAAGCAATAACAGATCACAACTGTTGAAACTACAGCAGCTGTCTGCCCACCTACATATGAGTGCACTGCACGAGTGTGAGAGAGGGCTTGCTTGAGTCACAATAAGTGGCTGTTGAAGGTGGGGATTGTGGAATTGTTTTAGGGTTGGGATTGCCGCAGGCTTGCCTTGTAGAGGGAGGATGCTGGTTTATTTGCATTTCAAAGGTGGTAACCCTATGCACACTCGAATCATACTGTACATTCACATGATGCTTTGGGAACAGAAAGAAGTTCCTTGCCCGAAAGAGCTTATAAGTGAAAGATGAGCTATGTTACACTGCCAGAGTATATGCAGCAGAGGAGGCTGTGCAACTCTGCCACCTTGACAGAGGGTGTGGTATATTCTCTATTGCCAGCCTGGTCTGCTGACCATTGCAGGCAGGAAAAGTGTAGCATCACCAGCATTAACCATGAGCATGCATAACATCCCCAGGCATATTGACACTGGCCCCAGTGCAAGGGCTGATAAAAAGGTAATGCCCCATACAAGCTTTTCTTCTCTTCCCCTTGTATACTGGCAAAGGGCCAGTCACATCTTGGGCCTTACTTTTACTAGGGAGTTGCACACTGAGCTTATTGCACCCAACAGCAGCACCTTGCATCCCTCCATATCCCACCCCCACAAGCTCCCTGTGTGCCACCCTCCCATCCTCTTCTTCGTCTGAGACAACTATCTCCTAATCTCCCCCTGCCATCGGTTCTGTGTGCCCCCTCCATTTCTCCTTCTTCCTATATCAGGGTCCCCCATTCTCACCCCCATTCCAGAGCTTTGTGTATACCCCTATTCCCCCTCTTGCCTCAAATACCAGGGTTCCCCAATCTCCCCCCGCCAAGGATTATTTGCTCCACATACCAGGATATCTTCTTCTCTTCACCATAACTAGGGCTGTGTGCACACCTATCTTTTTTCTTGGGTTCCCCACTCCCTGTTTTCCACCACCATTCTTTTTGTCTGGGAGATAAGTTATTTAGGGTGTCAACATATTAAACTGTTTTGGGAGAGAATGAGCAGAGATGATTGGCTATTGTCCGAGATGACACATGGCTGATGATAATGGAAGGGCAGAGTGAGGGCAGCTGGCTTCAGCAGTGTTACTGAGCATGCTCAGGCCATGTGAGCATGCTCAGTACGAGCCATGCAGCAAATCTGGGGGGAAGGGTATGTGACCCCACATGTCCCCGCATACGTCACCTCTAGCTTTTGTTGTGCTGTAAGGCATTAATGGGTGCTGTTAACCCAGCCTCTCATCTACAGACAACTGCAGAGGTGTTTGAGGCTGTGGCTGTTCTAACGAACTGGAAGGAGGTTCATATGCCCCCCTTTCAATTTTCTGATTATCCCCCAAATCAATAGGGTTTTGGCCATTGTTGCCTAAAACATTCTGAGAAGTTCTGGAATTGATCAGATGCAGTGTTCAAAAGTGATCATGTTACAGATAGGCAGAAATGCTGTCAAGTTGAGTGTAGGACCTTCTCAAGCTTGGCCAACCAGACATAAAGATGGGATAGGTCAGATGAGAGAGAGAATGGTGGTTATTGAAGGTTGCTGGAAGTGGAATGATGTTGAGGAGGGGAAGGTGAGAACAAGAAAAACAAGAACAAGGAAAATGACTTCCCTCCTACCAGAAACACAAAAAAGCAAACTAACCCTGATGAAACAGTACTCTTCCCAGTCATATGAACTGCAGTCACCCTCAACAAGATGGAAAGGATTTTCAACATTTTATTCTGAGAACATATTTATAGACACAAATAGAATTATTCCTGGATAATGTTTCCAAGATGTATTGTTATATGGCATTTCCTAGGTTTACTGGGGTATTACAAAAATTATTAAATAGCATAGCTAACTCAGGTTAAAAAAAGGAATGGGAGAAAATGCTGGAAATGAAATTTAAATAATATTCTGAAGAATAACACCATAAAGACAGGGTTAAAACTATTTACTAAAGTAATTCATTATAAATACAAACTTGTCTGTAGATTACCATTATTTGCTGGACAAAAAAAACTAGAAGAAGTTAAGAAAAAACCCCAAAACCTTACTAATATGTGTCTGTAATAGATTGTTAGCCAGCAGTGTCAGATTTGTTTTCCTTATTGGAAAAGTTCCTGTGTTTAAAATTAGATTTATCCTACACAAGGAAAGTGCAGTGAATCACTCCCTATGTACATTTAGCTTCTTTTATCACGCACATATTGTTTAGAAATATGTCTAACCCCATTAACTGGAATTGGTAGTGGGCCATCATCTATCTTCCAATAAACTGCATGAAGAATGAGCTTAGACTGTGATAATAGGGCTTATAACCATGTCAAGTCAAATAGCTGTTTATATCTGACTAATGACTAGGGTGGATATAGAAGTTGTATTTCTTTTTCCAAAGGAACCTGTGATAAGATTAGTAATGTCCTTCACAGTCACTGCTTTGTCCTTCAACCACTCTCACTGTCCCTAGCCAGTTCCAGTAATTAAGACGGGACCATTAAACATGTTCTTATCCATACGGCTAAAGGTGGGAAAACTGCCTGATAATGGAATCAATAGAGAGGATCTTTCAATGTTTCTTCTCTGCAATTCTCCAGAACATTTTAAACTTGGTTGAAGCTGTAATCGAGGTGCTGAATTTTACGGTAGGTTTTGAAGTAAACAAGGAGCACATAATGGAAAATATGGAACATTTAAATTTTAATTAAAATACCTAAATAGTAATTTCTTGATGATTTGTAGACAAAGATTTTGTTGTGTAGTATTCTGTATTCCAAATAATAATACTTTAAGACTTCATCCCTATTCAAGAAAGATTGGGATTTAAATGATTAAGAAAACTATGATTTAATCACAAATTGGTTTTCTTTCAATGTTCTGGGAGGTGTGAAATTAGTAGAGTTTGGCCAAGGGTAAAATTGTGTTTTTAAATCCATTTTGACCAGTCTTGCTTCTGTTTTCCTGATGTGGACAGACCTTCCATTGATGTCAACAGATTGGTACACACTCCATAAGCAGAGGAGTATTATGGGAATAAGATCCCATATGTATTCAAGACCACAGTTTAGTCCTAATTTTGGATTAGAGCCAAGATGTGCTTTATCCCAACCATTTGTTTTCCTGAAAACTTTAGGTTTTCACACTGAAATTTGAAGTCTGACATGTATGGCATTTGTGAATGGAAAATGTCATTATTCTTTTTCCTCTTAGGAGCATACAAATAATTAAGGGTCATTTCTATAATTATCACACACTCTTGAGGCACTGTTTCCTATGAATAAGAGTCGTGAAATTGGAATTAGGATTTATGGAATATATTCTTGGTGGTGCCCCTGCCTTGATGTATGACCTTGGGAAAATCACCCAGATGCTCTCTGTGCCTCCATTTCATTGATATAAAGCATAGATAACAATACTTACCTTGCAGAGGGGTTCTGAGGCTTGCTTAATGCATATAGAACACTTGGAAATCACTGGATGAAATTATTTTACAAGTGCATAGTAGCAATCTTTCCTGTATCTGTTTTCTTCCATCTTGTAGGTACACATTGATTTGTTGTTGTACAGTGGCTGCCAAGAGCTAGGTTGCTAGCTCTTGATTCCTTATTTTGTAATAGGAAAAAATAGAATTAAATCACTTTCATTTATTATAAACACAAAGAATGATATGAGGGTTTGCAAATATTATATGTGTGTGTGTGTATATAGACTACATTTGGGGCCATTAATCCTGGACCTTAAAGCTGCAGGAAGAGAATGTTCAGAAACTAGAATTACTGTACTTACTAAGTAGGCTGTGTTTCTGTTTCCAAGTATTTACTTTAAGAATTACATAATTCATTCTCCATTAATTATCAAGATTTATGCTGACTTTATTGCTAGGAAAGAGTTAAAATGCCTTGATCATGCAGCCTGGCAAGATAGATCTACAAAAAATGAGAAAATAACATTCTCTACTTTTTAATTTGCATTAAATTAAAAAAAAAAATTAAATGGATGTTTTTAAATTAGGTGAGACATCTACAGTATATAGAATGAATGAACTGAAATTGGTGCTTATGAAAGGTGCCATATTGATAGTGTGCTAACAAATATTCCTCAATTCACTTATTCTTCAAGGAAAATTTCTCTCAGAATATTTTATTCAGAGAAACTAGACTGGCAGCCTTGGAGACTAAAGTAATTTGCTATTCATCTATTGAATAGAAGAGGAAAGGGGGAGGGGCAACAGCAGTTCAAGCTTTCTTAAGGTGTCTGCCAGTGTTCCTTATTCCTGTACATAAGAAGCAATCTCTGGGTTTGAAAGACTGCCAGTCTGTGGTGATGGTGATTTCTGTGATGTAGACACTTATCCACTAGGATCTTGACAACAACCATCAGCTCATTTCACATTGGCAACCAAACAGATACTACTAAATTGAAATGAATTTCAGTCGCACACCCTGGGCATGACCTGAAGAAGAGGTAAATCTGAATGGATTAATCTGCTTGTTTTTGTGTTGAGCCAAAAATATTGGTCATAGTTAATGATGATCCTGTGAATGCTAAATTGTGAGTGAACAGAAAATGTGAGTTTGTTATTCTGGGTCTTGATTACAAAGATGATATTGCGTGCAGGCCTATGAAAGGTCAATTATACAGGGATTTAGGTTTTGTCTACAATGGGAGTTATTCTGAAATAGCTATTCTTGATTAACTCCATGTGTGGATGCTCTTATTCTGGACTAAGAGTGCCTTATTCTGAATAAACTCAATCCAGTAACTAATTCAGAATAAGGCACTGTTTTCCAGAATAAAAGCGTTCATACATGGAGTTAATTGAGAATAGTTAATCTGCTTTAAATTCACAACCTGTATTATTCCAGATGAAAGTTGATGTGTAGACAAGCCCCTGGAAATTTTCTACTTGTAGGTATGAGATTCCAGGTTGCACTGATTTTTAAGAGCATGAGGGACAGATGATGTACAGTTGGTATTTAAAAAAAAAAAAAAAAAAAAACTATAAAAGGCACAAGTTCCCATTTCTTCATAGTACCAAAGCAGCCAATTTTCCACCTGCTTTGGAGATTTTTCTGTTCTCCATCCTATATGTGAATGTATTTTGAAAACTCAGATGACAATTGCTGCTGCTTTTGCCTAACCTTTGAGAACCTCTCTTCTGCAGTTGGAGAGCAGTGGATTCAGTAAGTTTGCTCAGACAATCCCCTCCATGGTATTACCAGCACTTGGTCATCCCATACAGTGTTTGGGATGAGAGAGGAAATGGGGGTCAGTAGCAGACTTAACATTACCTTCCACATCCATTCCTGTTGTGGGTATTTCCTGCTGACATTGTCAAAAGCTCCTTAGTTGCAGAGTAGAAAGTGCTATTTGCAATGAATGGAACTGTATATTAAACGGGGTGTTGTACTTGAGTCATGTAATTAATGTACAGTAAGACTGAACTTTACAATATAAAACATTCACATCCAGCATGTGACTGAAATGGGAGTGAAGCAGTTGCTTAAAATCGGAATAGATGGCACTGAAAACGGAGAAATAGCATACAGTGCCATGAAGGTCAACACTATTATTTTCACTTTTCTGACATGTCAGCATGTTATTTGCAACATTTCTCAGAATAATAGAATTTATTTAGGCAATTTATCCTTAATGTGTGTGATATAAATAGGTTTATGCAGTGCTTATAGATCATGTTGTTAATATTTGATTTATGCTTTCTTTACAAATTGGAAACATTGATTTTCTTTAGTGCATCCTATGTATTGAGGCTGTTGCCTTCAGTGCCCATTCTAGATTCTGTGGTCTAAAATAAGCTGATTTTTTTGTGAAATTGTATTCTATCATAAGTGAGCCTACAAGTGCTTTTTCATATTATAATTATATCCTGTATTTTTTTTAACAATGTTATATTTTCAAAGTGGTGGCAGTTTTATTCAACTTGGTCCATGAAACCTTACGTTCCTCTCTATGCAGTGAACATTTCAAAAGGAATAAGAACAGAAAAATACTGTGATATCTTTTAAAATAGCTTCCCTTCATACAACTAAATCTATTGGCTCTCTTTCATCACCCCAGTTTTTTCTTCCTGGAAACCTCTCATAACAGTGGCCTTTGCCTCAGGAAGAGGAAGGGACCTTTCATGATGTTCAGGGAAAAAGATACTGCTGGTGCCCCTCATCCCCTGTTCAGACCCTCCAGCCTCTCAGTCTTGCCCTCTGATGGTAGGTTCCCCTTTTTATCCTGGTGTTGCTGCCCTTAACCTGCAATACAGAATGTACCCCATTGGATCCTATCTACTTTCTACGGTGACCCAACAATTCTGTGCAAAACTCCCCGAGCTCTAGAGTCTATCAAGATAAGCCTAAAAGTTTTCTTTGTGTCTGTTGTCTATGAAAGTATCTTATTCAGTTGCGAAGACTTAGACTGGGTTTTGTGGAGCATTAAGCTGTCCAATTTAACCCCCCCATTCTTGTAAGAAATCGGTGTTTCAGTTCACTCAGTAGTTCTTCCCTATGTGATTTTGGACTTCTTTGGGAATTAGCTCATGGTCCTGTTGGCTTCAACAAATCTTTCTCCATTTCCAAGACCTAAAGTAGGGTCTCTGGCTACCATATCCCTCTTAGTGGTTGGAAAAGTCACATATTAATCTGACTTGGGAGAGGATGGCCAACCCTCCATCTCCAATTCTCCAGTGAATGTTTCTCTAGCCAGGGTATTTCCACCTCCTGGTTCAGAAAAGTTGATGTGACCATGATGGAAATCTTCAAGTCATGGTCCTTGCCTCTTAAACTCAGCTTGCTTTCCCAGGTTGGTATAGACAGTGCAAGCAAATTTAGCTCTGAAATTTTTCAAAGCCACCTCTTAAGCCACCTCTTAAGTAAGCCAACCTTCTCTCATGAGATATATCAAAGATTTGAGGGAGAAAGTGTGCCTTATATACTCTGTTTTTCACTCTCCTTTACCTCTGTGGTTCCTGATAGCAGGTGCTACAATTCTGGTAGTCTGGAATTTCCACATGATGAAAGAGATGAGAGACTCCATCAATTACCAGTGAGTAATTTTCCTTACCTTTCAGGGTCATGTTGTATAGGTATGAAGCATGTATAACTGGGTTATGCACTTGCTGAACATAAGGAAAAGTCTCTATTTTGTCTCTGTTTTTTTCATTTGTAATATGTACATGGAGACAAGTGTCTTTAGAGTTATTAGTTATAATGATAAAAGTACATCTTGAACAGTGCTAGGATATGTGCTTACTAAGAAGAGGTCAGAACAACTATAAGGAAATGAGTTTTGAATAAACTGTCCTTAAGATGGCAAAACACAGCTTCTTGCATAGGCCAACAGAAAGTTTGAGTAGGGGAAAATTATGCTTAGCAAGTTTGTATCAGTATGATAATTATCTCTAACATTTCACAAAGCAGAACTCTGAAAGCTATGTTAAGAAGTTGCAGAGAGGCATGAATACATAGACAGCAGTATGATTTGCATCAAGTGGATATCATTCCGTTAATTCAAATTCATTGTTACATTACAAAGATTAAAGACCTTTTAGTTCAACATGCTACCAGAGCAATAAATTTGAGTTAGATCTACCATATTAGTCACTCAGGATTAGACCTTTTGGTGAAGTGATCCATTAATGTGTTTTAAATCTATTGATTCATAGTAGAAAGACACAATTTAAACTCAGAAGTTACTGAATGAACTTCCCATTAAGTTTGGAGACTATGGTCACAGCTCATTTGATCCTTATGAACTAGAAAATGTGATGTAGACCACAATAGCATTCTATTAGAGGAAATCATGCATTTAACCACGTAACAAAATACTGTAGCCAATTATATGAACATATACCTATTTTACACATGGCTGATCTTCTGAGCGCAAACTATTAACAATGCATATGCTACCATGTTTTAAGGACTATTTATTTTTAAGCCAGAGATACAGAATAAAGGTTTGTAAGGAAAAATAAACTTTGATTTATCCCCACATTTCTCAAAATGGACTCCGACTTGCATATATAGTATGTAGAAATTCATCTTTTGGCATTGGTAAATAGATCAGTTGTAGTCATTTTTATATCATGGCCCAATCTAAAATTTATTTTAGTAAAGTATGGGGGGGAATTTTAACCGCACAGTGTCTTCCTTAAAATTCACGTGATATATTGCGCACACACAAAAAAGTGTGACACAAGTTAGCAGCTGTGAAGAATTGGTTCTGATGTTTACGTTTTCCCTATATTCCCTACATTTCCTTATATGGAATTTACATGTTATCTTCTACAAAATACTCTTTCTATTTGGAAATGAGTGTATTGTTGTGTAAGAAAATAACAGCCATGTGTAGATGGTGAAGTGGTTGGTGGTTAGTATTAACTTGAGTTACAGTCTTTAGCACCAGTGCTGCAATCACATAAGCACATGATTAACTTTCCTTGTGTTAGTATATCCCCTGAACTCAATGAGACTGTTTGTGGGCAGAGTACTTGCATGCATGAGTGCTTGCAGGATTCAGGTCTTAGTAATCATTTCAGCAAGATGGTCTTTTTAGGATGTGTCTTTTGGGGATCAAGAAGGAATTTTTTCTCCAATGGGCCAGTTGGCAGAGGACCAAGGAGTTTTTTACCTTCCTTTAAGCACGTTCAAGCCACAGTGTGTTAAGTAAGAACGCACTTAGTACCTAACTGAGGTACCGGACTGGTGGTGTGTGTTTGTCACAACTTACCGCTTCCAGTGTAGTTAAGAGAATAAAATGAACAGTTTCCAGAGGTAAAAAACTAGGATTTTGGTGATGGGGCCTTGGGCTCATGTGATAGGATAAGACCTTGTGGCCTTCATGAGAGAACTGAGCCCTGCAGGGTAGGCTAAGGAATTATGGGTTATATGGTAAAGAGTCCTGTAACCCTCATGCTGGTTATGGGTTATATAATGAGGACCCTGTAACCCTAGCATAAAGAGAGCTGAGTTCTTGGGTGTAGGTTGAGGAGAGATTACTGCAAGTTCTATGATAGGTGCCCTTTAACTCCTGCACAGGAACCACTTAAATGCATGGAATAGAAGAGTAAGGGTGATAAGCAGGTAGTGCCCCTACCCTGTGCTAAAGTTTAATAAAAGTTGTATCCTGCTGCTTAATTCCATGCATGTGTCTTTCCTCATTTTGCCACTGTGCCTACATCAATTTCTTGCTGCCATCTGGCTAGCATCGCAGAGACTAGTGAGCAAACATGAGGGAATTATGAATAGTTTAGATTTCAAAACAAAATGTCAAGGCAAGGATCAATGTAATTTGTAACTTCCTCATCAAGTTTACGCAAAATAATCAGAATGAGGAAAATTGATATCTCAGATTAGTATTTCTCTTTCTGTTTGTCACTGGGCTCTATAGCAATATGAACATTAAATAATAATAGCACATTCTCAGAATACAATCTGTTACAGAATACAATCAGAATAAAATTTTCCATTACTGTTTAAAATACTTTGTGAAAGAGCAGTTGACACTAAAAATAATCTATCAAAATATTAATTTATATTTATTTCATTTAAACTGACAGATAATATATAGTTATGTTTTAATATAACTGGTTTCAATTTTTATTTAAAAATGAAAGTGCATAAACATATAATGATGCAGAAAGGTAAACAGACCCAGTATCCTTTCATAAAGGCACTGGTCTGGGACTTGATGGATTCAATTCCCAGCTCCGAGAAAGACTTCCTTTGTGACTTCAAGTGTATCACTTGATTTCTGCGTCTCAGTTCTCCACCTGTAAAATGGGAAGAATAATAATGCTGCTTCGAAGGATGTGTGTTCCAAATGTGGGTGTGCATGCACGCCATGCGCCTGAGTCCTGAAGTTTTTCCCAAGCAGCGTCCATTGACCTGTACATGCACAGTTCATCTCCTCATGCTCCCAACTGAGGACATAAGAGGCAGTACAGGTTGATGCTACTCAAGTTCCCTCTTACTGCCACATGGACTGAGTCCCTCTATTTCTCTTTTGCTCTTACTCAGATTAGAGAGTTGCCTTTCTCTATTGTAAATAGTTTAGAATTAGTTTTGCTCTATAGTTCATTTAGGATATTTAATGTAGTTGATATAGTTATTATAGTTGAAGTATAATCTCTAGTTTAGTAAAACTCCTCCTCAGTCAGGGTACTCAACCCCTCATTAGTGGGGGACTGTGTTCAGGATCCCAGGCTTCAAGAGCTGTCTCCTGCCATCGTTCCTTTTCATTAAGTGACAAACATCAATGGGGTCTATGCTACCTTGGAGAAGCACATGTCTCAGTGCAATGTACCATCAGTAAGTCCTTCCTGCCCAGAACCAGAGAGGCCAGGGAGCTCCATATCCAAAAATTGGAGGTGATGAAGCCCTGGACACACTCGGATTCTACCAGGGGGATCCCCCCATACAACAGCCTCCACAGCTTGGCAGTGCCCCTCTGAGCATGAGCCATGCCGTGTAACTGCCAGCACTGAAAAGTAAAGACACATCCACCACAAGAGCAAAAAACACTCATGGACATGAGCAGATTCCCCTCAGTGGACTGCTCATAAGAGACATGCTCCCTCCCTGAGCAGCGCCAGATCAGGTGAGATGTCTTACTTGCAACTGGTGCCAAAAAAACCCTGGCTAGAGGGTAAGACTAAGAGGAAGAGGGATCCTTCGGTACCACCCGTGGCCTCAGTAGTGGGGCTCTTAGAGTGTCCATCTCTGAGTATGACTCTGGATACTGTGAGTGTGCCACCTCAACACCATGTGGACAGAACAGGCCCAACTATGGAACTGAATCCCACCAGAGTCTCCATGGACACCCCCCATATAGAACGTATAGAAATGTTCTTATCTCCAGAGGAAGTGTTCCTGCTGTACTTGCAATGCCCATTCCTCTTGAGCCCATCTATTCTCTAGGACATCTGTGCACCAGCGGACAAACTGCTGCTCCTGCTGCAAGAAAGGCCCCTTCCCTGTTCATCGAATCAGGGCCCTCCAGTACCGATCGTCGCGCCACTTCTATCAGAACAGTCATCCAACTCTGAGGAGCCCCAGGATGTAGCCCAACCATTTGTGCCTCCACTGCACAGGAGCCTGGCTGAGGCACCCCTACCTGCCTGGCTATACTCCCCCCCACAGGGAAACCTGGTACTGCTTCCCCTGGGGCCCATCCAGACCAACAGACTCCTCTTTCAGCCCCTGCTGGAACCACTGGGACCCATACTATAGATGCCCAGCACTGTTACAAGGGTCCTATTGTTCTTCCCCCACATATCAACTGGCTCCGTCAGTGTATGAACTGGTACCACTTATTGCTGGATGAGGCAGTCATCCCTTTGATGCTTCTCTGTTGGATGATTATCGTCAATATCACAAACTCCTGCAGTGAGTGGCTACTGACTTACAGATCCTGCTAGAGGAACTCCAGGACTCCCAACACCATCCCCTGGACATCCTCCAGCTACAGGGACCCTCCAGAGTGGCTCTCTCTATAAAAAAGGGCATCTTGGAACAGGCCTAGACAGCGTGGCACTCCAGCATTGTGTACCCCAATCCGCAAAAGAGCCAAGAGTTGCCACATTGTGCTGGCTAAAGGGGCTGACTTCCTCTTCACTCACCAGTCCCCAACTCATTTAGCTGTCCGGGAAGTCACAGAATGAGCCCCTCGATGCCCCTAAAAGTCCATTCCACCAGACAAGGGGTAAAAAAGATTGGACGTCCTGGGAAGGAAGGCCTTTTCATCAACAGGTCTGCAATTCTGCATAGAAAACTACCAGGCTATGTTAGCTAAGTATGATTTTAACATGTTCCACAGGCCAGCAGAGTTTAAGGACAGGCCATAGAGGACAAGGGTAGACTGATGGAGGAGGTAGCCCTCCAGGCAGTAGTGGATGCCACCAACACTGCTTCTCACTACGTAGCTACCAGACTAATAACTCTCAGGGATTCGTGGCTTCACTTGTCCAAGTTCCTGCAAGAGGTCCAAAATACCGTCAAGGACTTCCCTTTCGATGAATCCAACCTCTTCAATGCCAAAACAGATGAATCCCTGAATCACAGTCTATTCTACAGTCCCTAGGAATCTACACCCCAGCACCTAGACGGAAGCACCAGCAGAAACCTTTCAGATACTGTTCACCAGCTGCCTATCTGCCCTACTACCAGCGGCCATTGGAACTCCCTCAGAAACGACCGAAGTCTCAGAGGCCCCACTTCCCAACTCCAGACAGTTCCACCTACTCAACCTTATTTCATCCATAGGCCAAAAATCATTTTTGACATGCAGGTCAAGACCCATGAATCACCATTGATGCCAACCACCTCATTACCAGTCATCTTCTGTGGCCATATTGCGCTTTTTGCCCACAGTTGGGGGCAAGATCACCATGAGCAGTTGGGTACCAGAGATCATCCATCACAGGTACTCCATAGAGTTTCTCTTCTTCCTGCCTCATCACCCTCCCACCTGACACCCTTTGGGGGATCCCTCCCATCAATTGATTCTTCAGCAGAAAACAGACTCCCTGCTCTGCAAGGGTGTGATAGAGCAGAGCATCCCACCACAATACCAAGAGAGAGGATTTTATTCACCATACTTCCCCATCCCAAAAAAAGGCAGAGATCCATCCTGGACCTTGAGCAACTAAATACATTCATCACGAAGCAGAAATCCTACATAATCACATATGCAACAATACTTTCCCTCCAGGAAGGAGCTTGGTTTGTGGCCCTCAACGTGAAAGATGCATGCTTCCATTTAGATATACATCCATCTCACAGGAAGTTCCTTTGTTTCAAAGTGGGACATCAGCACTGTCAGTTTGGTGTCCTTCCCTTTTAGCATAGCAACAGCATTTGTGCCTTTACAAAGGCATTTGTGGTCATAGAGGCTCAGATGAGATGCCAGGGTCATGTGATATTCCCTTACCTGGATGAATGGCTCCTAATGGGACAATAACGAGAACAAGTTGTCTCTGGGATCCAATCTCTTTGAAGATTCTTGGCATTCTTAGGAATCGGCTTAAACAAAGACAAGTCCGTTTTGCAACCTTCACTGATAATTAATTTTATAGGGATGAGACTGGACTTGGTCGCTGCACGAGCCTTCCTCTGGATTGTACACATCTGCCACAAATCCCACACAATAGTCCACCGATGCCTCTCCCTCTTGGGAGCATATGGCAGCCTGTATCTACATGTCACCCTTCTCAAGACTCTACCTACAGTGCCCACCGACTTGGCTCCTCCTGACCTATAAGCTGAACAGGGACCAGATCGACTCCAGAGTTACCATTCACTCAGACCGCTTTTCTTAGTGGTCCAGTCTGTCCAAGGTCATGATCAGGACCCCTTTCAACCCTCTCTCCCCAAAGGCCACCATTGTGAGCAATGCCTGCCTTATGGTATGGGGTGTCCACCTGGACCACCATACAGTGCAGGGCGCATGGACACCAAGGGAAGCCTGTAAAGCCTTTCTTTCCTTCATACACAATCTTCTCACACACATCCTTTCAGACATCACCATCACTGTGGTCTGCATCAACAAGCAAGGAGGGGTTAGGTCTCACTTCCTCTGCTTGGAATTGGTCACGCTGTGAAATTGGTGCATCCGAAACCACATGACCTTCAGGCTGTGTATCTCTTAGGCACCCAGAATTCCCTGGCAGATATACGGAGCAGGACCTTCACATTGATTATGAATGGGAACTCCATGATGCACTACTGACTGATCTCTTCTTATGGTGGGGTACCCTCACCTGGGACCACTTTGCATCATATGTGAATTGGAAACTTCCCATGTATTGCTCCAAGGGCACTGTAGGTAGAGATTCTCAGAGCAATGCTCTTCTCTTCCACCTCCAATATGCCTTGCCCCCCACTGGTCCCCTGTTGCCTCAGGTTCTCAGAAAGGTGCATTAGGGCAAAGCCGCCATCATCCTCATAGCACCCTACTGACCCTGACAGTTCAGGTTCAGAGAGCTCCTGAAACTCTCCACTCATCAACTGATCAGACTCCGGTTATCCCTGGTTCTTCTCACACAATATCAGGGCAAGCTCAAACATTCCAAACCCAGCACACTTCACCTCACAGCCTGGTGTTTGGATGGGCATCTGACATAGACAGTTCCACACTGGTCTAGAAAATCCTTACCTATCATGCTATCATGCAAAGTGGCATCACTTGTTGGAGTGGGCCTGCTGCCACCATTCCCCAAAAATGGTGACCTTTTCTAGTCATCCTAGATTATCTCCTTGCCCTGAAAACAGTGGGCTTAGCTCTCAGCTCTACCTGTGTGCACCTGGCAGCACTTAAAGCTTTCTTTCTCTCAGTGATCAGATGTTCCATCTTTATACATCCTATGGAGTTACAATTCATGAAAGGCCCACTCAAAGCCTTCCCATCAGTCACCAAACTCACACTTGAGTAGGATCTTAACTTCATCCTATTGGCCCTCACGAGACCACCTTTTAAACCTATGGCAACCCTGTACCATGACTCACCTTTCCATGAAAGTAGCATTCCTGGTTGCCATTGATTTGGCCAGAAGGGTCAGTGGCTGGCCCTCCCTACAAAGTATTCCACAAAGACAAGGTTTCCTTGAGACTACACCCCAAATTTATCCTAAAGGCTGTGTCAGAATTCCCTCTCAACTAATCCATCCACTTGCCTGTGTTCTGCCCAAAACCACGCACCTCCCCTATGAACTGCATTCCCTCAATGTCAGGAGGGCCCTGGCGTTCTACTTACAAGGAATTAACCCTTTCAAAAGTCTCCAAGAGTCTTCGTAGCCATGGCATAGAGTTCCAGGAGCCAAGCCATATCCCCACAGCAGATCCTCACAGCGGGTCTTTGGCTGCATACTGCAATGCTACAAAATATTAAACCTCTCCCCTCCTCGGAGCAACACTGCTCACTCTACACAGGCACAGGCCACTTCCTCTGCTTTGTTAGCAGGCGTTCTGTGGCAAGACATCTGCAAAGCTACAACGTGGCTCTCCGTACACATGTTTACAATTCAGTATGCCCTGGATCACGTGGCAGCTGTGGACATGGCCATAGGATGAGCTGTATTGCAAATGACTACCATCAACCTCCATGCACCCACCACCACACTAATCACTGCTTGAATGTGGAATACACATAGGGACCATCACATGGTGAAGAAAAGGAGATTACTTACTGTAACTAGAGGTTCTTCAGGATGTGCGGTCCTTATCTGTATTCCACTACCTGCTCTCCTTCCCCTCTGCTTTGGACATGACTACACTGTGCTAAGAGGAGGAACTGGATTTGTGTCAAGCCGCACTGCCCCTTGGGAGTACAAGGAGACATACTGCACATGTGCAGGTCAACAGATAGTGCTTGGGAAAAACTTCCAGATTCAGGCACATGGCACTCATGTGCATCCATGTGTGGAATACAGATGGGAACCATACATTTCGAAGAACCTCCAGTTACATTAAGTAACCTCCTCTTCTATTGTCTGTGTGGTTGGGGAAAATGACTTTGAATTAAAATGTGTATGTACAATGCCTCGTACAATGGTACCCTAATATGGGCTTGGGTCATTAAGCCCTAATGAATTACAGAAATTGACAATTTCAGTGAGAGTTCTGTGAACAGAGGGCTTATAGTCTGGCATACTATGAGTACTAAGTGTTTTTGTTACTGCACAAAAGATTAGACCTAGAATTGCTGGTGGGGGTGAGCGTGACATGAAAAATAATAAATATAATGTAATGGCGGAAAGAAATATTGTTTCAGATAAATTTTGCTTCTCATTTTTCCTCAACAATCCTATATATAAGCTGTAAAGAACAGATATGAGAAAAACAAAGACAATTGTGTTCAATGAAATCTAGTTTGCAGGCTGTTAGATTGTATTAGTGTCAAAGCTGAGAGCAAAGCAGAAATGTTCCCTTCTGCTCTACTGTACCCTTCTCACCCCAAGAAAGATGGAAAATGGGTATTTGCTTCTGCACTTGCTGTCAGTTGCCTGGCTTCAAGCATTTTTGTCTTGCTCTCAGCTGTGCAGTGACTCATTAGTTTCTCTTGCTTGTTAGAATTCATTCAAAATATGAAACATATGTATAGAAAGAAGGAAGGGCACAGCTCTCTCTCTCTCTCTCTGGGAAGTGAGCACAAATGAATAGCTTAGCAACTCTGAGATTTTCAGAGAACAGACAGCTGAAAACATAACCATGCAAGTTTTCACTTTTTCTGAAGTGGCCTCTGAGCTTTATGGCTGGCCCCTAACAAAAGGGCAGAAGAGTTGCACAGGGTAGGTATTAAGTCTCTGGGAAACTCGCAGAGAGAGCCTACAAATGGGATATTCTATGTCTTCCAAATAAACTTTAAGAAACAGACTAGATTAATAGATAAGATATAGAGGAATGATCTGTAAACCAAGAGCTTGGAACAAAATCGTTGTTTTCAAGTGAATTGTTTCTGGCTGCAATAACGAGAGAAAATATCAGGCATAATATTGGGTAATGTCTGCCTAAGTAGTGACCGGGACCATGTGAAGATCCAACCTGACTGCTTCAAGCTGATAAGGTCTGATAAGGTAGTGAATAAGCTTAACCCAAACAATGAGAGGTAGTGCTTACTGGACTGAGTGTGCATTTCTTATGTTTATATGGAGACTTTCCATTGCATATCACAAACATAAGTTCATGGAACAGGTAGAGTCTTTGTATGGATATAGGAAAAACTGTTCATAGGACATGTCAGTTCCCTCAGATCTATAATTATATATACCCACTAAAATGTAAGAATGCAGCTCCATAATGAGAATAGACATGTTTGTGTTACAAGGATTGGTACAAGAACAGTGCTCTGAGTTGCTACAGAAAATTCTTTCTCATATGCCTGGCTGGTGTGGCTTGCTTACATACTCAGGGTGATATTCAGGAAGGAATTTTTGCCCAGTCCGATTGGCTGGGAGCATGGAGGGTTTTCATCTTCTTTACATCAAAGGGGGTGGATCCCCTGATTGAATTATTTGGGCATATCTCACTTAATCAGCCATTGCAGGGGCCTCTTGGTCTCATCTATTTGCCTGTGGTGCACAAAAGTTTAACGTCATGAGGGCTGATATACTTGAGTTTAACTAAACTTATTGGGCTCAGTATAGGGGTATTTGGATGAAATTTTGTAGTTTGGGGTATATAGCAGGTCAGACCCGATCTAGTGGTCCCTTCTGGCCTTAAACTGTATTAAATATATTATAAATGTGAATAATCAGAATATATTTTCCTCTTCTCTCTCTCTCTCTCTATTTCACTGTTGTTTTAAGTTTAATTGTTAGGACATTCATTTTCTTTATAGGCCTTCTATTATGGTTTAGTCCAGAGACACATTTTATTTTATTCTTTTTATTGTAAATACTAAGATTTTGCCATCCATTAAATACAGCAACTCTTAATTGTGCATGAGAAGCATTATAATATGATTAAATGGAAATGCCATGAGTTACCTGTGGAAAATAACACCAGGATTTTGACTCTTACAGTATGTCCGTACTGAAAGTAAATACCTGCAGCTGGCCCATGGCAGCTGACTTGGGCTCGGGGGGCTTGGGCTGCAGGGCTGTTTAATTGTGGTGTAGACATATAAGCTCAGGTGTCTTTCCCTTCACAGGGTCCCAGGGCTCAAGCTCCAGTCTGAAACCGAACATCTACACAGCAAATTTACAGCCCTGCAGCCTTAACCCCGGGAACCCAAGTCTGTTGACCCGGGCCAGACACTGATGTTTAAATTGCTGTGTTAGATATACCCATAGTAATCCAAGTCTTTTAAAACATCATGTTATGCATACCTATACTTGTAGGAAATTTTTATTATAAAGCTTACCAGTAAAATTAATCTTCAGTGCAGATGACTTAAATGATCTATGTATTCATTAAGAAATAGTTCCTGCTGTTGTTGGCTCCAACAGATACTGAATTGTTATGTGATATACAGATATATTAAATTAGCCAGCATGGTGCTACAGGAGAGCAGCTGTTGCATTCTTTTATGTGGAAAGTGCTCTGTGGAAAGGGAAACCCCTCAAGTCAACACCCCTAAATATCCCTATCCCTTACTTATCACCCCTCACTGTCCTCACTCCTCATGCCACAAAACCCAAAACTTCCCATGATCCAAATATCACAATCCTTTTTGATGCTTTGTTGAAAACTTATAATTTAGGAGTCAAAACACAGGAAAGAGGAACTATATGAAATGAAGGAAAGAATGTGGAAAAGGCTGTATATTAGACAAAAGAAATACCATGCAGAGCTAGTTAATGTTCTTATACAACAAGTGGTATTTAGGCACCATAGTCATGTCTCCTGGAGAAACTGAAATACACAATGGGATGCACATTTTTTGGCCATGTTTTAATATAGGAAGTGTTATATCAAATATTATGTTTATAATGTTTATAAATGTTATAGAAAAATTATGAAATCGTAAGTTAATAACTAATTTTTCTAATACAAGGGATTACAGTCTTTTAAAAATAGACTGCAATATACCATGGTTTTGTAAGGAGAAGTTGGTAAAACGCTCATATCCCTCTTTTTAGTTATTGATCTTGCCAAAATAGCTTCATATAAGCAACCCATTTATGACATTAATAACAAATCGAAGGATATTGTGTGATAGAGGAAGAGTTTAGATGTGCAGGTTTGAAGTACTTAACATCACTAGAAGGAGAGTGAGGGCATAACATTGTAGCAGTCCAGGATCATTATTTTTATTGTTTTTGTTGGTCCATAATTTTGTCATAAGATGAGATATTTATTTAAATAAGTAAGCAAGCAGGATGTCATTTTATATTAGCAAAGGGATGTAAATAATTTTAAACTTCATAATTCCATAACATAAGTGGATGGATTCCCGGGTTTTCTTTTAATGCTGTGTTCAGTTCTGGTCTCTCCATTTCAAAAAGAATATACTAGAAAAAGAAAAGGGCTCAAGAGGGAGACATAACTTTATTCTCCTTGAAAGTAAGTACCAAGCTCCATGTCTGAAAACTTAGAAAGCCCTTGTACTGAAAGGAACAAATAATAATCTATTAATGTTAATGGGTGAAGGATTGAAAGAACTCAGGGGGAAAATATTGCCTGGTGGCAAGACTTGCTTATTTTGAGTGCTTCATATCTACAGATAAGATACTGTAAGAGCACAGTATTAATGAACAATTCTTAAAATTTTCTACAAATTTCCCAGAGTCATAAACTTAATTGCAAGATATCACAAAACATTTCTTTCTACTGATGTTTTAGAATGTTGCCTCCTTCCCACCACTGGTCTTTGTACTCTGCTACTTTTTTTTTGTTTGTTTTTGTTACTTTCTCATGCCCTGTTGCTGCCCCTTCTCCTTTTTCCGCTGTTGAGTGCATGCTTCCTCCTCTTATTGTCATCCCTGCTTCTCTTAATTATGTTACTTGCCTCAGGGATCACATTCAGAATAAGATCTGAATACATTGTTCACAAGATCAGAATGTGAGATTTAATTTGGGAAGCTCCGTTTGTATCTCATTAGAGAGAGAACAGTGGCCATGAATGTTGTGTACATTTGCTGGGAGCAGCTAGATTGGGTGAAGGAGGGAGCAGCTACAAGGGAAGTAGGAAAGGAATGAAGAAGATTGTTGGGTAAGGTATAGACTTGGGATGAGAGCTGAAATAGGGTGGTATGTGGAGCCAAAGGGTGTATAAAATGGGCAGATGAGCAAAAGATTTTCTCTTCTTCCATGATCCTCTTTGACTTATAGATAATGAGGATGTCCAAAAACCAGGGCAGATTTGCAGATTGGGGGTCTAAGGCCTGGTATATAGCTGGGTTTGCGAGCAGGAGCAGATTTTTCCTTTACAAGAAATGTGGACACAAATAAAATCTTTTCACCCTTCATGAAGGGACAGTTTGCTAGGTTGGGGGTTGAGTACTGTAAGCTATTTTCCTACACAGTTGTGGTCTTTCACCCATTTCAGCTTATAACCTGGGTGTTGGCCTTTCCCAAGACTCTGTTCAGGAAACCTTGTGCAAATTTAGAAAGTTTTCAACATTTTTTCACTTACCATGAAGACCAGTGTTTTCATTTGAATTGTAAAATATTCTAAAGGCGTAACAGTGCTGAACATCCTATCTATATCTTGACATCCTTAAAGCACTGTACAAACATTAACTAATTTTCACAACATTCTTTTGATGTATGTAGGTGTTTTCTCTGCTCTACAAATGGGAAAACAGACACAGAGAGTTATATGCAAGTTGTAACAAGTAATAAATTTCCCAAACTTTTAATGGGCTAATATCAAAGTTTGCTGATATATTTCTAAGTAATAGTGAACTGCAGAACCTAAGTACAGATCTTCAGGTGTAAATGGCTGTAGCTCCTTTTAAAGTCAGTTGAGGATAGGCTTTATAGACATTTTTATGGTAATTACACCATCTGTCATATATAATGGGCTTCTGATGGGAGCAGAGAGGTAATATTTTGATATGCAAAAAATCATTTGAGCATTGTTACCAGTAATAAATGTGCTTACTCTTTTTGGTCTAGATGTAAATGAAGTTTATAGATTTCCCCAATTCTCATAATTGAACTTGTATCTCCTGCATGATGAGCCTTGACCACAAAAATGTACATCTCTGGCATGGTACACAGGAATTAGACATTATAACGGATGGGAATTGTATGGCTAGTTCCCAGTGTGCTGAACTGAAAATGTATGCTTGGAATTTTTCATTTAATCAACTGATATGCTGTATTAAGTCCATAACTTTCCTATCTATCCTTTTTTTGCAGTAGGATTTGAGATTTATTTATAATTCATAAAGATGCATCAAATTTTCTAGTCTTATAATTAGTGGAATGAGATACATTATCTTTAGTTATAGCCTGCAATGCAGTATCATAGGTATTACATTATTACAACCTGTTTCTAAGAGTGATATTAGCTGCTGATGATTTTTTGTTTACAATTCTATAATGATTTCCATATTAATATGCTGGTGTTAAGACTGGTAGGCTCCAAACTTCTGCTGTTGTTTCCTCAGTTGTTGGAGGCCAGAAGGAGGCAGACATCTACCGTTTCTTGCTCTGATTTGTTTAAAAAACAAAAGCTAAATATAATATGATGACACACTTGGAGCTAAAAACCTCAAAACAAATGGAGATAAGTCAATGGATTTATGACGCACAAGTCAGTAGCACTATTCACATGCTTAATGTTAGGCATATGGTCAAGTACTTGGCTTAAGTTTGAAACTTTCTAAGAGTCTGAGCCAAAGCACACTGAAATAAATGTGATTTTTCCCATTGAGTTGTTGGGCTATGGATCAGGCCCTAATTTAGCAACTTGTCAATGATCAATACAGAATTGGAATTCATTTTATATTTGACCACCATCCTCAGATACGTGTTTATGAATGTGTGTATAGAGGGGCAAATCCAGCTACCATTGTAGTCAGTAGGATCAGGCTTATAATGAGCACTATTAAAAGGAAACTTGTCACATTAATAAGATGTATGCAGAGAGAAACTTTTTGTTTTTGTCTGTCTATGATGATGCAGTAACACATGGTGTGTATATTTACTTGTGTATTTTAAAAACTGCCAATGTCTTGTGTCTAGAAAAACAAGAATTAAAATATTTCACTGAAACATATGGCTCATCCTACACCAATAAACAGTTTAGACTAAACCATTACAGTAAATGAAAATAGTAATAATAATAAAGCCAAGTAACTCCTCATTCATATGAGGACTTTTCTTGATGGGATTACTTGAGGAGTTCTGTACTTCTGCTGCCCCTTGCCACTCACCCTGTCGTGATCATGCCAATACATCATTATAAATAAATTTCTGCATGATAGCAACTGAGCTTCCTTTATCTTGGGAAGGAAAGGAAGAGATGGGGTGGAATAAAATGAAACTACATTCTGAACGACTGAGCTGCTAAGCCTCGGGAGGAATCGTGATAGTAAATGAGTAGAGTTGGGAGCCATTTAGAGTAGAAAAACAGGTGCTTAAATAAATACATACATTAAAGATAACTGGCAACCCTACATTTTTGAAGAAATTAAATCCTGAATTTCAATTATAAATTCAGGTGAAAAAACTGTACTATATTTCATAGGAAGCATGCAAAGAGTATGTTAGGTCAGTCAAGATAATTAGTTACAGATGTAAAAGTACATAGACTGTTTGCTTTTTTTTATACCTGGTTGTCTAAATGCAGAATACAAAATTTTTAAAAAACCCAAAAAATAACACCACCCCCAAATAACTAGGGAAATGCTCCCAGAAATGTGAGTGAAATTTACAAACCTTCATGCACAATAAAAGGAATGGAAGCAGGGTTTTTTAAAATGTGCCAAATCACAGTTATGTTATACTCTTTTAAATCTATTCAGGGACAGCTTCCTACCTGCTGAGCTTAATTTCTGAATCCAGTGAAATCCATTAAGAAAGCAAGTTTGATCCTTCATCTATGCATTGATAACTCATGAAGTGTGCGTGTGTGATGTCTCATAATATTATCAGCATTCCACAGTAATGACCACAGACATCACAATTTACAATAGGGTTATGAACCAATAAATTGATATTTTAGTAAGGGGTTAACTGACTAAAACTTAGACTTCATGCCAGGAGTTAATTTAAGCTATCAGCATGTGCATTTACGACAAGCTTACAAATTCAGCCTTGCACCTAAAGACAGTTTTATAAGAGAAATGGAAATAATCATGAAAACCATTATCTCAATCTGTGAATTACTCCATTGGTGGTAGTTCTACTAGGTATAATAAAATGTTGTAAGATTATCAGACATATTTGTAGATTTTTAAGGTCTGAATATATTTTGTGCTTGAGACCTTGTGTTTTCACTTCCACCAAATAATTTATGGAAGTGATCATTTTATAGCTGGATATTGCTTCAAACTATTTGTATTATTCTTCACATTTTTAGTATCTTGTTTTATTTTTGGGTCATATTTATTTGTCTAGTTAATAACTGGGTAATTAATAGCTCTTCATGCTCTGCTCTAATGGGTGGGACACTCCCACTCGCTATTCTAATCATTAATTTATGTTCACTCCCTATCTTAATTTACTCCATGTAAGTGTGTTCCTATGAAAACTACAGTTTGCAATTTTAATATGAATATGGATGTTGTATAAATGAGAATAAATAATAGACTTGAGGTAGCCATTCTGAAGAAATATTGAATGCTTTCTTTGAAGTAGGTTTCAAAATGTATTTTGCATTATTTTTCCTAGGAAAGGACTCTAATATAGCTATTCGTTCCAAAGTTTACTTAAGCTGCTTCATTATTCAATCCAGTATTATTTTTTTAACTGTGTATTGCACACTGTGTCAGAGCTGTTAGTATGTACTTATTAAATTTTCTGTCTTTTAGTGGTAAGGGAAAATGAGAGAGTAATTTACATAAACACAAAATGAGTCATTTCCTTGTGTGTGAAGAGGCTCATAATTTCAAAGGTGCTTCTGTTTCTATTTATCTTTATTGTGCTTGTATCATAGAGCCATAGGACCCTACAGATGTTCCCAGTGTGCAAGTATTTGTATGGCATCCAATAACTATAGTATCTAGACATGAATGGAAATTTAAAAAAGCAGAAGAATTGCCATGCTACTCAGAACGACCTAAAATATCTTTGGTGATGCAAATTATACAGAATTTTTTTTCTTTAAAGGTTGTGTCATATTGGGTGCCCAGAATTGATTCTGAGGTACAATGTCAAAAAAGATAATACATTGTAAGTCAGGATAAGAGAATTTCTCCTAGGGCATACCTGTTAAGAACAGAGTTGAAGAGTAGGTTAGGCTACTTAACACCAAGCTAATGCATTTCCCCCCCCCAATTTAGAAAAAACTCTGTATAAGAAGGTTTGTTGGAGGAAGCATTGTGAGGTGGGGACAGATGATTTTTAAACATGTCAGGTAGTCGTCTCTAGGATTGTAAAGAAGATAAGGAAATTAGTCATACGTACTAGTGATTTACTGTTGATACTCTTGGGCCAACTAGTTACAGGCTATAACAATAAGCTAATTTCCTAGTTGCCAGTAGTCACATGGAAGTAGCAGCACATTGGAGAAAAATAACAAAGCCCCCTTCCAGGAAAAACTGAGAAAAGCTGGACTATTCTACTTAATTTTGGGCTCTGATGGCACCAAATAGTGGTGGTATAGAATTACCTTGAATTGTGATTGCTGCTTATTCAGTATGCAGGAAAAATATTTCATGGCATGCAAGCTGGGACTACTCAGGTGGGAATCATGTAGGTTCAAAAAATGAAAGCACAAAATACAGTGCAATCATCTCAGATGACTCTCCCAGTTGTCAGAGACTCTGGAACATTCAAGCATCCTGTGCACTTCCAAAAGGGCTTTTCGGGAGCTGAAGCAGTGCTTTCCATCTATTCTTCCCCTTGTTTTGCAGCTGGGCCTGATTCAATTGAAGTCAGTGAAATTATTTAACAGAAAGGACTCTTCTTAAATATCCCAAATTTGTGTTATGTTTCAGTTTTAGGTTTGATTAGAATGGTCAGAGCACATTTCAGAAAACAGATGATTTTTGGTGTCCTGTGTGTGAGATGAGCTAATGTGTTAATCCAGTTGATAGTAGAGAGGTGTCCACCTCTTAAAAACCACCAGCCCAATTATTACTAATTGACATCCTTGTTGGACTCTCAGCCTAGAAGCCAAGGTCAGAATTGCTGTGGAGAATGAATTACACTTTTGCCTGTAAGGGTGGTCCCTTCTGATCAGGGTTGAGCCATATTAATCTGCCAATGTGGGAAAGTTCTAGGGATAAAAAGAGAACTTCAGTCTCCAAAGCTGCCATTACAGCAACTTTGATCCACACTAAATTCACTTCCCATCCCACCTGTCCACCTTAAAAGGAACAAGAGAATCAGAAACAAGAATATTCCTAACTTAGATATTCTAAGAAAAAGGGAATTTGATGCCTTTGGTGCTTGTAGCAGTGTAAAAACTTTTCTTCTTTCCAGGACAAGTGGGCCAAGCCTCTTAATTGCATTTATTTTCAAAATCTTGGATACAGTTGGATTTTTTGTAGTATCAAGTGTACAATTAACCAGAATAGTTAATAAACACTGAGTTACAGGAAAAGTTTTGGGATTTTTCTGAATGGATTCAATTAAGTATCTGATGTACTCACTAGGATTCTGATGAAATGGGTGCCACTGTCTTGAGCACAGTGATTTGCTGCTGTTTCATATTTCAAAACAGTTAGATTTTTCAGAATAAGCACTTTAAAATACCTATAACAAAGAGACTTTAAAGAACAGAGATGAAAGAAGGAACACAAATAAAATGTACAAAATTTATAATTAAATTTGACCTCATAAATTGCCAACCTTCAAAGCTAACACTGCAGCAGCATGCTATTATTAGCAATAAAAGGAATTTGCGTTGTCCTTTTTGAATTACCATAAACTGATTGTCTGAGACAGAATGATGTTAATATTTAAGAACTAGGACACTAGATTCTATTATCTCAGAAGTTCTGTCACCAGGCACACTCCGTAGTCGTGTTATCGAATTATTGTTCTTAAATTGCATTAGTGTGCCAGCAATTTGTCTACAGTCGGAAAAGTAATTGACGTTTGGGTTACTGCTTCATATTTGGGAGACTCACTATCTAGTTCCAAAGAGTCCTCTTCTGTCAAAGTAGATTAGCTTAATTTTACCTAAAGAAAAGGGAACCTCTGTTTTAAAACATGTCACTTATAGTGTTTTTGTAATTTCATATTAAAATATGAGCTACATATTAAAGCCTATCAGCAACTGTAGATGAAGTAGGACAAGGTTGTTGTCATGAAGAAATTAGTCAATTTTAACTTTCAGTTGCTTGAGGGTAGACAATTTTTTTTTCTTTCACCTAGTGTGTGAATAGGCCTCTCCCCAGCATATAATCCAAGTAAATTTTGAGTTGGAGGGTCTGCAGTGATACGGAGAGGAATAAAATGACATTTTCTCTTAGCTGTTGCTGCACTTCTATATGTGTATAGAGGATTGATAGATCTGTTTGATCACAGATCTGCCATATGTATGTACACACACACATGCGCACACACTCTTATGCATGCTAGGGTGAAGTGACTTCTGTGCTATGCAGAAGAGGCATACCCTCTGCTCAGGTTCTCCAGCTGTCCCAACAGTAGAGTTGTACCTAAATTTGCCCTATATACATATTTGTACATATATTTTGTCTCTGGAGCTGGCCCTTTAAATCTATCAGAGCAAAGAAGCTTCAACCCTGAAGTGTCCATTTTATAGCCCTTGCTGCATAGTGATCTTTCGGTTGATAAGTATTCCAAACTCCTGTTTGAATGTCCCCCTCTCCCCTTTTATTTCCCCTGAGGAAAATGGCACATTTTTGCAACCTGTTTCTCTTCACACTGAAGTTAGTGGGAATTGATAATAGAAGCAGAGTTGACGCCTGAATTTGTAGACTAGTTTTCTTTAGATTTAACTAGCTGCTAATAAACAGGCTGCTCTTCTGCTTATCACTGAAGTGAGATGTAAGTATATTTCAAATAGTATTTTAGATAGCTGTAGTACACATGCTTTCCCATCTGGTTCAATTTTTTTCCATTTTTTTTTCTTTTACTACTAAGCTGCTTTTTTCAGGGGAAAAGTGCTTACAAGTTTCATCAGTTAATGACATTTCTTTGAATAGGGCACATAAAGTTCAGGGGATCATTTGCAAATATCAACACAGCCTTAAAAAAAGGAAGGAAGGAGTAGATGGAAATTCAGTCATCACATTCCATTGGAGGTGTTCACTGGGCCTTCCTATCCTATTTCCTATGGTTTGAGACCAGGGAAGCTGTATTTGATTACCTGCCTGAAACTTACCAGACTCAAGTCATTTGTGATCTAAAGTTTATTAGAAATGCATAATTACAAAATGTGTATCATACTGTGAGTAACTACTGGAATTAAGGCTAAAAGTTTTACCAAAATTTATTCAGGAGAAAATAGCTACATTATGATTTACATACAGGGGTAATAATTTTGCTAATTTTTCTGTGTGTTCTAATACAAGAAAATAGATTTTTAAAAATCAGATACAACTTTCTTAGAATAATTGTGTAAACTAGCATTCAAACTTATCAGTCAGGAAACTTGAGCAGAGTAATAATTAAAAACAATTATTAAAGAATGCTTTCTTAAAGTTAAAACCTAGTCTGAATTAATTTTTTTACTATATTTTCCAAGCATAGGTGTGTCTCAGATTACTGATCCTTATAGCAGTCTTTTCCAATATGCCTTCACAACACTTCTCTGTCCCTGATAATCATCAGAATTAACTCTGCTTTTGATGGATTATTTAATAAAGTCACCTTTTTTCTCCAGTGTTATAATTTCGTTAGTGGCTTCTGAAGCCTAGGTTATTCAGTGGAATATTTTGCATAAACCAGACTTTGTATCTGTCATGTCCAAGAAATGATTGTTAATGCCATCTATAGAAATCCATAAATGAGCTTGATAGAATTATCAAGGAGTCAGAAGGTTGCTGCACTCATTTGTCTTAGCATAATTCTCAAGACAAAGTAGGAGACTGGGAAGCAAGCAATCATTTTACCCCAAAATATCACCTTGCATGATGAGGAAATAATTTTCCAAAATGTACTTGGTATTGATTCTGCTGCCGGAATGTCAATAAATTGAAAGCTCTTTAATGAGAGTAGCATTCAATGTGCATTGTAAAATAAGGATGAAAATTAAGCAGTGTTCAAAAAAATAATTAACATAATTTATATGTATATTATTTTAATCAATATGAAATTAATGTATGACAGTAGCCAAATGACTGAAGGTGTAATTCATGAGAGCAAATTAATAACATTGAGTAACTCGTTCCACTTCAGAACTGTTTTACCCTTATCTGAAATTAGTCTGAGACATGACTTGGGGGTGGGGTGGGGAGGAGAAGTCTGGATATCTACGAGAAAATAATCATCTTATTTGAGTGGCTGAGTTATGGGAAGTCAGAAAGCTTCTTTTGTTAGAATAATAAGGGATGGAAATGCCAAACAGAATTTATTATTTCAAATCATTGTGCAGACCTTAGCCACTTTCGCACCTTAGATTTATTTATACCTCTTACTCCTTTCACATACCGCCTGCTATCCATATTGTTTGACAGATTTTCAGGCAGAAAGTGTAGTCACACTAATTTAGAAAAACACAAAACATCTGGTAGCCTTAAACAATGTAAAAATGACAGATGATTGGTAGTGGTTGTTTTAGTTACATTACTTGTTGACTGTCTAACACATACTGTTCATGAATTGTTTGCCTGATACATAAAACAAAGACAAGACAAAAGTCCATTTTCTTTCATTTTGATAATGATGTGGCCATATTGTTCTGCGGAATTTTGTTGAAAATCAGTTTGTGTTATGTCTAAGTCCATTTTTTTTGGAAGTACAGTTTTAGGTTGTACCTTCTTGTCCACATTCAAACAGGTTACTCAATTTTCAGGAGACAAAATGGCTGATTAAATTAGCAGTGTTGTACCTGAACCTCTAAGGGGCTTAATCCAGTCCATTGATTTGATGGGAGGTGTGAGCACCTCAGTACTTTGGAGGATTAGTCCCATTGAGGATGCTATAAGGCAAGACATATATCAAATGCTTATAGGAACAACTAAACGAGTAGCAGATGAAGATGGTTCAGTAGGAATGATAGGCGTAGACTATAAGGAAAATATTGAATTATGCAACTCTACAGCAGGTATCCTCCCTCTGGAGAAATTATCCACTTAAAAGGTGAAGTTAGACCATTTAATGCTTGACAGTTTTATAAAATACATATTTAAGTAACTAGTAATTTTCTTATAATTAGGACAAAATGTCATACAAAGCTAAAACAGATGTTTACTCTCAACTGAAAAATCCTATTATTTAAAATCTTTTTATTTATTTATTTTGTAATGGCACCCAAGAAATCTCAGAGATAAATGTGTTTTCAAACTGGATTGATAATTCTTCTGTCACATAGTTTCTTTTTCTACATATTGAGGTATTATTGATGCACATATGCACAGTGATGGCATCATTGTTCACGTACTGCCGTGGGATCTAAGTACAGTCTCTCTCTCCAACTCAGTCTTTGAGGGGCAATGTGAGGGGCAATGTGAGGGGCAATTTGAGGGGCTTTCCTATTAAGCTCTGGGTGGTACTGCCTCGACCTCCCTCAATTCCTTCTTACTTCCTATTGACTGGAGTCAGAACTCTGTGTGGTTGTTGCTTCACAACCTCACAGTTTATCTCTTAGCCTAATTTTTATTGTACGTAGTTAATAGTTAATTAGTAGCGTTTGTTAAAAGTTATAGAATACACTGTAGTGTTAGTGGTAGTGCTCCCCGGTGATGCCCTCACCAGGGTTCAAGCATTGCCCTTTGTGTGGAGTGGCAGTTTCTAACAGTGACTCCCACATGTGGTGCTTGCTCTGCCTTGGCAAAATCAACCTTAAGGAGCACTGTTCAATCTGTAGATTGTTTAAGAAGAGGACTCAGGTTGTGCAGGATCTTTGACTTAAGCAGCACCTCCTTGAGCAGGCCATGAGGCTTGACCAGGTACTGAGACTTTCCTCAGGCAGCAGACCTCCCTCTGGTTCATAAAGTGCTACAACCTCCCGTTCCAGGGCAGGGGCCTCTCTGAAGAGGCACAGGAGTTGTTTTCTGTCATCAGTGCAAAAGAAGAGGTCACATAAGACTGATCGGGAATGCTCCAGGTGCCCACGTGACTCTTCTGCCGCCCCTAAGAAGAGTGCAGATCAGCAAGATGCCCTCTCCGACACATGGGATGGCACAGGCGCCTCTGACCCTCCCTCAGTACAGATTAGGGAAAATAGACATCCCTTACTGTTTACTCCAGTTCTGGCCTCCGAGTGTCCGTTGAGTCCAGAACTGACAGGAACTGACAGTGTCAGTGTACCAGGCTGTGGCAGACCTATTCTGCCTTTCAGTCCTTTCCTTGCCACTGGTCCAAGATTTCATGAGGCTGGTGCTTGCGATGGCCTCCCAGTGTTGGCACTGCAGCACAAAGCACCCCTTCCTGGCATTAGTATGGGGATGGTACTGGAGACAGTACAAGGCTCTTCGGTACCAGGCTCTTCCTTTGCACCGATGCAAAGGATGCCACAACTAGAATAATAGGGATAAAAGGGACCACAAAGGTCATCTAATCTAACCCCTGCCAAGATGCAGGATTTGTTGAGTCTAAACCATCCAAGACAGATGGCCATCCAGTCTCCTTTTGAAAACCCCCAGTGAAGAAGCTTCCACAACCTCTGTAGGCAGTCTGTTCCATTGTCCTACTGTTCTTGCACTTAGAAAGTTTTTCCTGAGATTTAATCTAAATCTGCTGTGCTATATTTTGAACCCATTGCCTCTTGTCCTGCCCTCTATGGCAAGAGACAGCAACTTTTCTCCATCTTCTTTATGGCAGCCTTTCAAGTGTTTGAAGACCGCTATCATGTCCCCCCTCAATCTCCTATTTTCCAGACTTAACATACCCAGTTCCTTCAGCCTTTGCTCATATGGCTTGCATTCCATCTCTTGAATCATCTTTGTCACGTGCCTCTGGATCCTTTCCAGTTTCTCCACATCCTTTCGATAGATTGGTGACCAAAATTTGACACAGCACTCCAGCTGAGGCCTATCCAGAACCAACTATACTGGTACTATCATCTCTTGTGACTATGCTTCTATTAATGAAACCTAATATTGCATTTGGTTTTTTTGTGATGGCATCGCATTGCTGATTCACGTTGAGGTTGTGATCCCCCACTACTCCTAGATCCTTTTCAGCAGTGCTGCTATCATGCCAGTTGTTCCCCATTCTGTATTTGTGCATTTGGTTTTTCTTCCCTAAGTGTAGCACATTACATTTGTCTTTGCTGAATTTCATTTTATTATCAATAGCCCCATTCTCCAATTTATCAAAATTCCACTGAATTTTAGCTGTATTCTGCAAAGGGCTGGCAAACCTCCAGCTTTGTGTCATCTTCAGATTTGATCAGATGGTTCCATGGAGGCTGTTGCCACCCTCGACGTTGAGGTATGCGGGCAGTCCGGTACCATTGTTTGCAAAAGGATCGGCCTTGCCTGTGACACCAACCTTTTCAGCACCGGTGGTGCTGACTACATTGGGTGAGCACCAATCCTGACCTTGTTCTGGGCTACAGATGAGTCAGATCACTTGTTGGCGTCCTCTGGAATCTCCCCTCCCATGTGTCTAAGATCGTGGGACTCCTCTGTTTCAGAGTGGGCTCCTTGTCCTCTCACTCCACTTCACCTAAAGGGGTCCGGATGCCACCAGAGGACCAGTACAACTACCAAGGTTGGCATGCACCCTGAGACCAGGATGGAGGCCCCTGGCCCAGTGCCTACTTGCCAGCAATACCATTGGCTGACTTGGGCTCAGTGGGAAGCCCCTTGTTCCCAGAGGTCTTGCTCATCATCCAAGTCAAAAGCAATATCGCCTGCTCATGCAGCTGGTGGCTTTGTACAAGCTGCAACTCCAGATGCCTGCTGTTCCCCTTCCTGTGGAGCCCCTGTCCAGATACACTGCCTCAAGAGTAGGATCTACCTCTCATCCAGCCAACAGCCTCATTCTGCTCTCTGAAAAATGCAGTGTTGCCTGGTTCATCTTCTCCTTCCATCCCGGAGGATTTCAGAGCTTACCAGGACCTTTTACATCAGGTGGCCTCATCTCTGGGTATTCAGGCAGAGGTTCTCCAGAAGAACACCTATAAACTTGTGGACATTCTCCAGCCCTCTGTCTATGGGTGAATGGTTCTCCCAATTAATGAGATGCTTCTTGAGCCAGCAAGGGCTCCTTGCAGTATATCAGCCTTGGTACCGTCGGTGGCCAAGCACTTGGAGAAATACTACTTTATGTTGGTACAGGGATATGAAAGGTTTTATTTCCACCCTGCCCCAAATTCCCTGGTGATCGCAGCAGTGAATGGCAGAGCAGATTCAAGTCCTCCCCCAAGGACTGAGATTTGAAGCGCCTGGACCTTTTAAGCAGGAAGATATACACCTCATCATCATTGCAGATGAGGATTGCAAACCAGCAAACCCTGATGGCCAGATATGACTTCCTCAGTTGGCTGACTCTGGCCAAATTCCCTGTGTTCCTTTGGAAACAGGCTGGCTCGCTTTTGCAATGCCTGGGTCTTGATAACATCTGACAACTGGGTCCTAGACATTGTGACATCAGACTATGACAACAAGTTCCTCTCCATGCCCCATTCTCCGTCCCTCTTCAGAGATCCCTCTTATGAGACACTGCTCTTCAAGCAGGTCAACTCTCTGCTAACATTGGGAGCAGTGAAGGAGTTTCCACTCAGTATTTCCTGATTCCTGATACTTCCTGATTTCCTATCCTTGTGCTTTGCAGTCTCAACAAGTTCATACATGTGAGGTTCTGCATGGTCACTCTATTAGTTATCCTTCCTGCTTTGTCTCAGAACAGCTGGTTGACTGATTTGGAGCTTCATGACACCTACTTTCATTTGGCCATTCTACGAAGTCACAGGAAGTATCTTTGCTTCATGGTAGGAAATCTCCACTTTCAGTGCACAGTTGTCCCATTTGGTTTCTCTTCTGTCCCCAGGTCTTCACCAAATGTGTAGTGATGGTCCTGGCGTATCTCAGGAGGAAGGGAATCCATATTTTCCCTTATATCTATGACTGAAGGATGGCTCCAAAGAAGACTTTCTTGCCCATGTTAACACCACACTACACTTACTTGACCATTTGGGACTAATTCTAAACACTGGGAAGTCAACCTTGGTTCCCACTCAGCAAATTGAGTTCATTGGAGCCATGTTATATTACACAAAGTCAAGCGCATTCTTGCTGACTGACCACTTTGAGGTGATTTGACAGCTGAACCTCAGTTTGCAGTACAACCATTCATGATAGTCTGCGTGTGTTGAGCCCGTTGGGCCACATGTCTGCTTGCACCCAGGTGGTCCAACTCACCAGGTTGTACCTTTGCCCTCTTCAGATGTGGCTCAGTGTAGTTTCCTGCCCTGCTCTGTATTCTCTGGAAAGATTGGTTCACTTTTCTCCATTAGTCCTGGAGTCCTTGCATTAGAGAGAGTCCCCAAGCAATGTATGTCAAGAAGTCCCCTTCACTCAGCCATCTCTGACAAAGTCAGTGGTTACTGATGTTTCCCTTCTGGGTTGGGGTCCGTATCTGGACTTGTTGAGAGTGCAGGGCCTCTGGTTGGAACAAGAGGCCTCGCTCCGAACAAACATGCTGGAGCTTCAGGCCATCCACAATGTGTGTTGTCCCTTCCAGATCTGTATCAGGCATTCAGTGGTTCAATACTCACAGACAGTACTACCATGATGTACTATGTGAACAAACAATAAAGAGCTCACTCCGGATCATTCTGCCTGGAGATGCTCTAACGGTGGCAGTTCTGCATCAAAGAGGACATCACCACGATAGCCATCCACTTACCAGGGGTCCAGATACATCTTGCAGATCATCTCAGTAAGGTTTTCTCCCCGAGCCATGGATGGTCTCTGAAGACGAAGGTCCTTTAGATGGTTTTTGCAACGTGGGGCATGTCCACCATCGACCTCTTTACAACACGGGAACAGAAAGTGTCTTGGGAGGGGCTCATCCCAGACTCCCTCTTCAATGTTTTCCACTGCAGCTGGCAGTCGACTCTGCTGTATGCATTCCCTTTTATCCCAGTCCTTCTCCAGGTCATTGCCAAGCTCAAAGCAGATCATGCCAGACTCATCCTGATTGCCTGGTGTGGTTGAGGCAGTACTGGTTTTTGTACCTCCTCACACTGTCAGTTTAGCCTCCCATGGTGCTTCCTCTCCTTCCTGACCTCCTCACACAGGACCATGGCCACATCCTGCATCCGACGACCAGCCTTCTATCTGAACAGGACTGAATAGTTTTGTGTTTTGCCTCGCCTGTTAATATGAAAGGTGAACTACATGAAGGATAAAATGGTCTTTGCTCAGACCATCTCTAGGTGGGTAATGTTTTGCATCAAAACTGTGTATGAGATAGTGTCAGTCTCACTTCGTGAGCAGATACAGATGCATTCAGTGAGAGCACAGGCAATATCAGTGGCATTCCTCAATGACATTTCCATATTGGATGTTTGTAGGGCAGCCACATGGTCATCCGTAAGTACAGTTATTGACCATTATGCGATCATTGCTTCTTCCAGAGCAGACATTAATGTTGGAAGAGCAATCCTTACTCAGATAGATTGTGAGCCCCTCTTCAGGATGGAGGTACTGCTCGCTGGTCACTTACTTGCAATATATGTGTGCATCTATTGGAAGAAGAAGAAACAGTTACTTACTGTAACTGTGATTCTTCGAGATGTGATGCTGATGTGTATTCCATGACCTATCCTCCATTCCCTCTCCTTTGGAGTCTTCCCCTGGACATTTGGTGTGAAGGAACTGAAGGGGAGGCACAAGTGCCACCCCTCTACGGGTACTTCTAGACAAAAGTCTGTGGCTCCGGTTCATAGGGCATGCATACACCTACTTGGAATACATGTCTGGATCACATCTCGAAGAACCACAGTTACAGTAAGTAACCATTTCATATTTTGGCTTTGATGAAGTACCATGTTTTGATGAAATTTCTTTTAATTGAAAATGTTCCAACCAACTTCAATCAAAAGTAAAGAACTTTCACAGCCAAATTAAAAATAGGCAGGCACTGCTCAGAGTACAGTGATTCTCAATATACATTGCTTTAAACAATGAAAATGTGATTTGAGTTTTTAATAAAAATATAGATTTTGTATGGGACAACAGTCAAGGGCATAATAAATCTATTCCATGTAAAATAACAGGTCCACATCTGGTAATTTTCAGCATCCTCCCTTTCAACACCACCAGTGTAACAGATGCTGGCAAGTAGGTAGTGAGGTGTTTGGTTTGCTTGAGTGCATCTCTCTTTGTTCCATATGCATGTATCTGCATAAAAATTATGTTAAACCAGTCATGTTAGCTAGAGACTAAGTGTGGTCTTGTGGTGAAAGTATTGTACTGGGAAATAGGAGAGCTCAGTTTTATTACTAGCTTTGTCACAGATTTTGGGTGACTTCTCTATGCCTTAGTTTTCAAATGATTAAAACAGGGATAATACTTCCTTTACCCACAGGGGTGCTGTGAGTAATACAACTCAGGTAGTATAGTTATAAGTATCATCTTAGAAAGCCACAAATAGATAAAACCTCTTAAAACTATTTTATACCATTTACTTAGTGCTTTAGCAGCTTTTTTATTTCCTATAACCTAGGTGATTTATTTTTCTATAAAACTTTAGAAATGGTTTCTAATAAGTCTATATGACTTTACTACAACCATCCTTAGTTAAATATTTAACAAATACATGTGCATGTCATTTGAAACTGAAGATCTGTTTTGTTTTTATTCATTAATTCCTAATAATCATTTTATAATAGTTGGGGTTGTATAGAAATTAGATTTAAATATTTCAAGTGTCACATTCAGTTAAAATCTTAAATGAGTACTAAGCAGTCCAACTGTTACTCTCTGGTGAATATTTGGTTAGTGTTAGAGTAGGTGTTGTTTCTCAGAATGGTTTATTTGGTATTTGATATGGCAGTGAAGACTGTTAAGTGCATAGGTAAACCTGACACAGTTGTAAGTTTGCATTTTGTTTCCGTCTGTTTTTTCCTGTTGCTTTTCTATTTATCTGAGGTTTCTACAGACCACTGAAAAATAGATCAGGCACTACCTTTCTTGACTAGCCATTTTGATGTAGAGTTGGTAAAATAAGAAGGAAATGAAATCTGCTGTAGCAAATTCTAATGAGTGAGCTTTTTTTTAAATTACTCTCCCTATTCTGTGAAAAGACAATGCTGATCTGACTGGGTAACTGGCTGTCTGCTGATTTCCCAGTGTTGCCTCCTGAAAAATCTGAGTTTTCACTGGAAGTCTCCTATCCATATATTATTGACCAGGTCTGACCCTCACTAGTTTGAAATTTCTGAAGCCCCAACCCAACATGTCTCTAGTCTTCAATTTTTAAAGGTATTCTTCTCTTTTATTTAATTTCCTGCTGTGAACATTTTCTCCATCTTTGATACATCAGAAGATAAAAAAGGAGCACTATATGTTAGCCTAACCTTTCAGGGTCCAGTTCAGCCATGCTGTAGTTGGGCACAACTCTATTGACTTAAATGCAGTTGTACCTCATTTCAGTATGATTGAATCTGAATCAGGGTACATCTACACTGATGGCGGCAAAGTCACCGCCGCCAGATCAATCTTTTTGGATTGATTGAGTGGTCAATGTAGACTCACTCAATCGATCAGGAAGTCGACTGAGTAAAACCACCCCCTCAAGTAGCGTAGCGCTGCGTCGATGGGAACACAATTCTCATCGGTGCAGTGCAGTGAAGACATCGCGCAGAAGGGAAGCGCAGCAGTTGACGAGAGTTATGCAAGCTGCTCTGCATAGTTTGCGTAACTCCCATCGACTGCCACCGAATCTCCAGGTAAGTGTAGACCAGGGATCAGTGTATTAAAAGCAGGTTCATACTATCATGCACTTCGTTAAATTTCCAATGGTATTAGCTCACCATTTGGCCTTTATTCAGTAAGGTACTAAATCATATGCCCAAATTCAAGCATACGTGTAGCCCTATTGATCAGAGGCTTAAAGTTAATTACATGCATTAGTCTTTTCAGGATTCAGGGCCTTACATTGTATGATCTATGTGGATAGGTTGTGTCATAGGCTGTGTCTTTCTTTCTTTCTTTCCTTACAGTGCCTAGCACACTTTAGGAGTTCAATGATAATATAATACAGTGTGATTTGAATGACTAAAAATCTGTGTGACACTAAAAATTTAGAAATTATATACTTGTTCAAATGTCAGTAACAGACTAAACTAATGTTTATCATCACAATGGACATGCAATAAAGTTTATATGAAAAAATTATTTGTAATGCTTGATGATGTTTTATAAGGAGACATGGTTAGGACGTTAGCCTAGGGCTTTGGGGACCTGCATTCAACTTCCTACTCTGCCACAGACTTTTTATGTGCCCTGAGCCAAGTCTTGCATTGTGTTCAGATATTATGGTACTGTAGGCCATAAAAGTACTTTAGATAAAGCAGAAACAATATAGTGATTTCCTTGTTTAGTGGTACTAGTTTTCTAATACAAGCAAAAATTGTTTGACTTAATATGGCATGGTGTACACAAAGAAAACCTAACTCGATACAGGAGGATTTAGAATGTTTAGTGATATGTTTTAGTATTAATGTAGCTAATTCCTGCCATTATAACAGAAGAATGTATTCCATATGGCATATAATGATGAAGAATCAGTAAGAAGTTAGAATGATTTCTCTTTTCTTGTATTTATGACTGATTAATAATCAATGGATTACTAAAGGCATTTCTGTTACATTAATAACCAAGTTATCTCAGTGAAGTTTTCATTGATCTCTAGTATGCACTGAGCACCTTTTAAATATTTAGGATTTCTGCCTGGGCATTGAACACTTCAAATGCCATTGAAATCAGTGGAAATTGAGGCATTTAGCAGCTGTCAGTATCATGCCCTGAATTAGTAAATCTCTTCATTTAGCTGGTGTAGTTCTTGAAAAGACATTCATAAGAGCTTTCATTGTAGATGAGAGGTACAGTGCCAAATTCTGCCCTCAGACATGTGCATGCACATCTCACTGACTTGACAGGATGTAGATTAATATATTTATTTTATCATGTGTCTAAATGTGCGTACTTTAAGCGATTACTCTGTTGTTTTCAGCTAGAAGTCAATTGGATTTGTCCATATGCATTCAAAGCCAGAATATACCCATTACATGTGTGCTATTTATATATTGTTTTTTTACAATTTACTAGGCATGTATCACTCATTTTGTGTCTAACATTGGGTTTTTTGACAAATTTATAATCCTATTTAAGTTTTGTTTTCTTAAGATCTTTGCAATTAATGGTGTATTTTTGTATTCTTAAAAGTTTGTAATTATGATGTTAAGAGATAATTTACTTATACTTATGGGAGTTTGTGTTTTAATGGGATCAGAATCATGATTTTTAGATTATATTTTGATTAATGATGTTAAAGAAAATTTTAGAACACTTAGTGGAATTTCATGTTTGTTATAGGCAGGGCTGGTGTTAGTTTGTGTCCAACACTTCCCATTATAAATCCCTGATTTCACTTGCTATACCATTGCCAGACTTAAGCAATTTACTACCTTAGACTGATTTTTCTTCTTTGAAATTTCAGTCAAAACAGTTTAACCATTTTTGAAAACAAGCGTAGGAAAAAACATATTGTTTTTCCCTTGTTGAAAAAGGCTGGTGATTTTTCTTTAGAAGAGTACTGGCACCCACATGCTTTGGAGCAGGAAGTTGGTGTGGCCTTTGTGTCATGGATTTCCTTTTTGATATTCCTGTGAAAATCAAGTCAAGTTTGGTCAAGTTATAAGTCTTTGGAAAAAAAAATCAAAGATTACACATGCTCAGTTGATACTTTTTAGAGTTTAAGAGCTAAAATCCCTAAAGACTTTATCCACACTGGGTATACTCCAGCTCAGGATTAAGCAGGACTTTTCCTGCAATTGCAGTTCTGGGCTTATACTGGGGCTGAGGCTAGGTAGTAGAACTGAAAACAAGGAGACTGTCTCTCCTGTGCTCTAAATCCTCCTCCTTCCCTTTGCTGGGATCACACAGTGTGGAGGAAGAAGCTCCCTGAATTCAAATACAGAGTGGACAAGAGATGGACCTATGGAAGGGAGTAGACCAGGGAAGATGTCTTGGAGGGGGGCTGGAGGGGAAAGAGGGAAACTCAGAGATGGGATTGATGGGAGACTTGTACTAATTGGGTAAGGAGACTGGGACTGAGACACAAGGAGGGAAATAGACTGAGGTCCGGTAGCTTTGGGGAAGACTGAAAAAGACTGGGACTGGATGAGCAAGAAGACTGGAAGCCAGTAAAGGGGGGAATGGAAATTAATGCAGGGAGGAAAGACACATTTGAGGAGGAGACAGGGTGCAAAAGCGGAACTGGGACTGTCTGGGCAAAGAGGCTGGGTGGGGAGACACTAAAATTGGAAAAGTATCCCAGGGAGGGAGACTGTGACTGGGAGGCAGTGGTACTAGGGAACACGAGTAGGCACATATAGATTATGTGTACATCCCAATTAGACACCCTTGACTGGTCCATGCCAGCTGACTCTGGCTTGTGAGGCTTGGGCTCTGCGGCTGTTTAATTGCAGTGTAGATGTTCAGGCTTAGGCTGGAGTCTGGGCTCTGAGTTTAATAGCCCCGCAATCCAAGTTAGCTGGCATGCGCCAGCCACAAGTTTTAATTGGAGCGTAGACATACCCACAGAGATCAGGAAGGACAGATGAAATGATGAGCTGGGAGAGGGGAACTGAGATTGGCCGGGCAAGAAGATTGGGACTGGTAGCAGGAGAGGGGAAAGAACTGGGAGTGGAGGGGGAGACAGGGATTGTCTGGTCAAGGAGACTGAGATGAGAAATTTGAGGAATGGAGACCCGGACTAGCTAGGTGAGGAGAATAGGACTGGGATGAGGAGAAGAGAGAGGACTCTGACAGGTACAAGTTGGAGCAGATGGGGCAAAAGGGTCTGTGCCCCGCTTCCCCTTCCCCTTCCCCCCCCCCCCCCCCCGAGAACACATCTCAGAAGACTGGAATGGAACCCAAGGCAGGGGTCCCATGGAAAAATTAGTATATGATCATGTACTGACTGAATCATAATGCATATGCACAAAGGGAATGTATTAATGTTGCACAGGCAACATTTATTCTGGCATTTCCTAACTTCAGAGTGCTTGACTTTCCAATCTTAATGTTCTTTTAATATTTTTTGTATGTGTAATATGAATTTCAAACATAGCAGGACACAAATTATCTACATTTGTAAGTACTGGCAGCTAAATACCAATCTGAATATTCCTTTCTTTGGTCCATAGTTGCTGAGTAAGGTTTTCTCATCACATTTTTGCAAGTTGCCATCAAATCCATAGAGTAAAAAAATTGCCCTTTGAACTATAATCTTTGAGACTATACTTCTTGTCACTGTATTTAATTTCTATTTATTACAATATCTCTGCATTTAAATATAGAATACTTTATATATTGATTTTCTTTTTCATTACTTAATGTACTTTTTGTAGCTAAATCAGCGCTTTCATGAGGCTCTAATTATTTCTTTCTAGGTGACCTTGTTAAAGGCCCTCATATTTGATGACATCAGCTTGGTCTCCTCCACAGCAAACAAGAGAATCAGACAAGCCATAACACTAAGACAATTTTAACAGTCTTTTCCAACATGTTATAATTAGGATGCCATCCCAACCAAAAAAACATCCCAACAACCAAAAAATAGTTTTTGAAAAACAGATTTCTTATGGTAACTTGTTTTTTTTAAAAAAACAGCTTTAAAACCTTGCTATCTGCCAAAATTGAAAAGGGTGCATATTACCTAAAGATTCGCCTGGTGAGGGGTTGGTGACTAGAGGCAGATAGGAAGTTTGTATTCATTGTATTTTTTATTTTTTTGTCCTCCTGTGTGGGTTATATAGTGCATTTTTGCAGTTTTATATTTGTACTTCTTTAAACTTAGTTTCTTAAGCTTCAATCACATTTTTTTCTCAGGTTGAAACTATAATTTTTCTGTGGACTCTTTTTGTCTTCATATTTTATTCCAGAAATGTTTCATGTGGCTTTTCTGTGAGTCAGTTTTGTGCAAAGTTTTTTCCATTTTTAAGTATTTCTTTCTCGGTAGATTTTTTTAATAGTATCTGTGTCTTTTGTTCTGTCTCTTTTTAACTGTGCTGTTCTTCTTTCACATGCTCATACTGATGCCCTCTGGTAGATGTTCAGAATCTTTCTAAGAGACTTTTGTCAAAGATTTGGCAAGTCAAGTACAAAAAAAGAACCAAGTTTTGGGTTATCAAAGTCTTACAAAAAGTAGTACAGGAAGTAATGATTCGACTAAAACACTTCCAGAACAAGCTAAAATAGTTCTCTTTGCTCTGCTGAATTCCCTCATTCTAATAAATAGCAGTAAAGCCTGACTCCTTTTTAAGCAGCTGCAAGAGACACCAGCAAGATGAAATGATAGTCATTAAATTTTCATGATAATGTAAATTATTTGTCTCAACAGGAATTTTCTAAAATTTCTGTGGAAACAATTCTGGTAATGAGACTTCTTTTAAAGGATCTAAAAGTTTATAAATACCAATAAAAAGAAGTGCTTCTAATCAAATGAGAGATAGAAAATACCTATTGATTCATCTATTCTAGTCGATCCCAGGGCCGGAGCAAGCTTTATTCTTAGCATATATGCCCGTCTGCTTATTCCAGTCTAATTCTAAATGTTCTGAGGGCGGAGATTTCTCTCATCCTCAGAATTACACTGGTAAAGTGATAACTCTGGAGTTTACTCTCCATTTTTGGAACTTTGCAACTTCCTTTTCCTAAGGATCTTATTATAGAAAAAATACTTCAGATTTGAACCAATAGATATCAATCCACTGTATTTTGTTAATAACCTTCACTTAGAGTTTGCAATATAATTCCATCTAGTAAACTGGGTATTACAATACTTAGGCTACATTTATACTGACGGCGGCAAATTCACTGCCGCCATATCGATCTTTCTGGATCGATTGAGCGGTCAGCGAGACCTGCTCAATTGATCAGGAAGTCGACTGAGTAAATCCACCCCCTCGAGTAGCATAGCACAATGGAAACAGCGCGCAGAAGGGAAGCAGAGCAATCGATGTGAGTTACGCAAACTACTCTGCGTAGTTAGCGTAACTCCCGTCGACTGCTGCCGAATCGCGCGGTAAGTCTGAACCAGCCCTTAGAGTGCAGAACAAAGTAGAAACCATAATTGGGGTTGATGTTTGCCAATAATAGCTTGTGATTGAATGAAAAAAGTCAAATGATTAGTAAATTACCTTCTAATTGGTTAAAAATATGATGTATTAAGCAATTTCAATCAGTAATGTAACATATGTATGCGCTCTGTCTGCAGCCGAAGTCTGTGAATGTTGTTTTGTGACTAATAGTTTGTTTTCAGAGCGCTAACTTCATCTCCCTTTTGGAAGGTATCTTTCACAGCTAACAGTAGTTACATGTCTGAAATGAATGGCTATAATTATGAGATTTTAAAGTATTTCTGATTAAGATATTCACAGTCACAGAATACAGGACAAATTTTATATAAAATTTTGTTTCAATTAATATTGTGGTTTATTGTGTTGCCAGGTAAATATTGGCATTGACTTCACCTCAGTCAATATTAACTAATATATGTCAATATATCCTGCTGTTCCTCTCAACACAAGTCAATATCGCCTTCTTTTACAACAAAGGAAACTAATATAAAAATATTAAGAGAACATTTTTCTTTAGAGCTTTTTTAGTGTACTAACTACTATATTTAACTATTAATATTTTAAATATGCTTATTTATGACTGAACTAAATTAAACAAAGCATCTTAAGGGAATTGGTAAAAGAGCATTTAGCAGAGTTTCAAATATATATAATTTTAACTGATAAATCTGTATATATTGAACTTTGAGAAAACCTTTGACTTTCTTTTGAATAATACATATAAATATAGAGGGTATCTTTAGCAGAACTAAAATATAATCTGTTTTCATTTTTGGGTGGGATTTTCAAAATCACCCAATATTTGCTTACATCTATTCCCATTGATATCAACAGGAAAACTCTCATTTATTTCAGTAGGAGCAGTTACAGCAACACTTTTGAAAACCCCCAGTTTTTGAATATGAAGTGCTTTAAGATGATTTTTTTAAAAATGCTGTAACAGAAGCAGAATTAAAGTGACTCTCAAAGGTGAATCACATAAACTTGTACGTGGTATGCATGGTCTGTAATAAAAAGAGACAATGGTAAGCAGTCAGTGCTTAAATTGTGCCGGGTTGCAACAGGTCACAGACTTGGGAAATAAAATTTCTAAAAATGATCCAGGTTGCTGAGTGATACACATTTTAATAGTGCATGGCAGAGGGGGCTGAATAACCCCAGTACCTGCTGGAGGGGACAGAACAGCTGTGAGACTGGGAGATGGCAGAACAGATGGGAAAGTGGGAAATGATTTGGGCCTTGGGGGCAGACTTAATTGCTTGGTCGGGGAAGGCACTGTTATTGGAATGATAAGCCCCCCAACTTTTTTCAGGCCATATTAAGCATTGTGCACATTCATTGAGAGGTAGCAAGAGGTACCATTTTAAAATATGGATAAAGTAGATCATAATAGAAGGGAGAGTTTACTAGTTTAGATGGCTATCATAGGAACCCAGGGCATGCCAAACTTCACCAGGCGTGAGGTCCATTTAGTCCAGTATTCTGTCTCCAACAGTGGCCAGTACCAGATGCTTCAATGAAAGGTGTAAGGATCCCCACAGGAGGCAGATAGGGAGTAATGCTCAGATTAGGCCTCAGTGTGATCTCTAACAGTTAGAGATTGGTTTAAGCCCTGAAACATGGGGTTTAAAATCTGTTTAACAAAATGTATCATTAATTATGACAACTATGGATAATCTTGATATCCGTATCAGTGTCCCATCCCTTTTTGAACTGGTTAAGTTTGTGGCCTGAAAGAATATTCTGGCAGTGAGATCCACAGTTTAATTACATATTGTATGAAAAAGTAATTACTTACATCAGTTTTGAATTTCCCATTTTAATTTCATTGAATGAAATCGAGATACACCACTATTACCCTTTTTCCATGATGAAAATTGACCATTTAATCCACTATTTGCTTTCTGTCTCTTAGCCAGTTTTTGATTCATGATTTGCCTCTAACCACATGACTGCTTAGCTCCTTTAATAGATTCTAGCTTTGTCAAAGGCATTTTGGAAGTCTAAATAAGTTACGTCACCTTCTTCTTTATCCGTTACTTTAATGTCCATCTTAAAGAATTTGAAATGGGACATGATTTTCCTTTCCAGAAACCATGCTGGCTGGACTCGATCATATGATCTTCAAGGTGTTTTATAATTATCATTTCAACCAATTTTCCATCTAACGATGTATGCCTTTATTAATCTATAATTCCTTTGCTTGCCTCTAGAGATTTTTTTGAATACAGGCACAATATTTGCTGTCTTCCAATCCTCTGAAACAGTGGCTGTTTTTAATAAGTGATTGTAAGTTTCTGTTAGCAGCTCAGCCACTTCCATAGTTAAGCTGCTTCAGAATTCTTGGATGTACCATCTGGGCCTGATGACTTGCTGATTTTCAAATGATGAGTATGCTCCATAGTCTCCTGTTCTGACAACTTAGTCTTTGAGAGCACCTCATTTTACTTACCACCAAAGATCATGATGAATCTCAGAATCATGAGATGAAGCGTTGAATCACCTTGTGATAGGAAGCAATATGGGACAGAGAATGGTGAATGTGTCTGAAAAGAGTTCTTGAATACAAGCAGAACTATGGACAGCCAAACAAAAGTGTGCGCCTGTGTGTGGTTGTTAGGAGATGCATCCCTGTTGCTCCTACTCCTATAAATGCCACCTGTCTGAGGTTCCTTTTCCTCAGAAACAAGTGCTGCAGTTTTTTTTGTATTTTAAAAAACTTAGATAAGTCGGGGGAAAGATTTTTATGCATATTTGCATATACACACATACAAGTTAACTTCACTAGTATTCAGCTGTGACTTGTGAAAGGCAAGTTATGTTCTAACAAAATATAAACAGATGTGCATCAAAGCTGTCAAACCAGCAGGCTTCACCCTATAAAACTAGAATAAGAGTTCTCTTTTCTATCAGGAACAAAGCTGGGGTCCCAAGCTTATCTCCTATCTGAAACCACCCTCCTCAGGACTCCTCCTCCTACTACACAATCATGGTACCTGTTATATGCCTTAAATGTGCATTTCACTGCAATATTTTGGCACCAGAATATTGGCAGCAATGTTTATGTATAATGTTGACTGACTTTGTTGCCCAAGCTTTCTGATCTTTCCCTTATAATTTCCTGATCTTTCAGATTCTTTCCCTACATCCCTTCTTCGTCTTTCCCTCTGATTTTTTTCTTCGTTTATCAGTTTTTCCGCTGAGTACATTTTCCCATTAGTTTCTCAATCTAAATTTACTTTCTTCATCCGGCTTTCTTAGTTTTCCTCTGTATTGCTGTCCCTTCCCCCCCCCCCCCTTTTAAATTATTCCCCTCTGTCCTGCTTCACTATGGAGTGCTAGAAAGGGAGAGGGCAATGACAAGTAATTTTTACGTCCCTGGGATCTTTTACTCTTGGAGGGATTGGAGGGCTGGTTGTCGTTGCTCTTCTAACATGTTCTCCCTTAGGAGCTGGTGGGGAGGGTTTTCCCCTTTCCTATGAAAGGAATCAGGGAGCTGGTCAGGTAACAGATCTATGTTTAGAAGAAGTAGACTTTCTTATCTCTCATCAGAATGTACAAGTTCTCAACCCCATAACTGCTGCTAGACTTTCAAAATAGCTCAGCACCTAGCAGTTGTCATTGTGCATTGTCCTGAGCTCTTTTGAAAATCTGGCTATTATTTGGGTTCCTAAATGGAATCTCTTGAAAATCTGTCCCTGATTATGGGTTCATTGATCTCTCTCAAAAATTTGATCCATAAAGTGCAGATTAGAGTAAGATTATTTGTTAAAGTATGTGTATTTCTTGGCATGAATAGGTTATGATAGTTTGCTAGCTATATGTCTCATTCTGTAAATGTATTGTTAAAGAATACATAGATTTTTAAAGAGCTGAGGTAACCCATATAATTACTTCTAATGGATTCATCTGTACCACCTTTTTTTTTTTTTTTTTACTTCCTATAATTTATGTATCTGTGTGCATAAAACATGAGTCATAGACCCTTTTCCTCTAAGGATTAATTCGGTCAGGATATCTGGAATGTTTCATTTAATACTTGGGAATGATGTCAGTAATATATGCAAAAGATTGTTCTATTAGATAACTACTCATTACAAATCAGTCATCTCTCTTGGGTTTTCAAATAGAAAATATTCAACTTTAGCAAATGAGAGTGCTGAAATTTACTTTAACTCTGGCTACAATAAAACTGGAAGAAAGGGAATTGCTCACAGTACAATATAACTTCACAAAATGTACATAATTTTGAAAAAAATGCAATGCCCTGTTCACACTCTTTTGTCTTGATTTAAATGGGTTTTCAAGTAATGTGTGGAGGATTCCTAACTAGATTTAACAAAATGGATGTCAGGAAGTGAAAGCATTAGCCTGGAAGGTAACACTAAAGCATGATTCCCACATATATTAAAAACCTTGCTTCATAATTTTAATGTAAAGGCCATCATGGATTTAACAGAAACTATGGATTTGTATTTTTCTTTCAATAAGTAACAACAATTAAGAATTTGAAAATGTCGTCTTTTAAGAAACTTACGAAATAGTTTCTTGAATTATTGTAGATACATCTTGCATACAGATGCTTCATTGGTTGGACTTGCATAGAAGGATGTTTTAACTGGTGTCTGAAAAACCATTTGTGGATTTTGAGGGACTGCTTCCTTGTTTGCCAATCCCTCTTCCTTTTATTGACAGCCCAGAATGACTAATTCTTTACCTGCATTTGGAGAGTCAAAGGAATCTTTACTGTTACAGAGTGATCCCATGGAAAGATTTGTAGGGTTCTATTGTACTATAGAGCTCTAATTTTCATGCAATTTACATAGAATTGTGTTTATTTCTTGCAGCTAATCCTACACCTTTTGCAGTGCATCTTTTTATACTAACATTTCCCATTGGCTACTGAGTTGTAATGAGTTCTGATGCAGTATAAGCCTGTGTCAGAAAATTGTTAAGAATTGCAGTGAATGTTACTCTTGATATGTCCTAAATTGTTTTCTCTTACTACTTTACTTAATATGTAAATCCCACCATTTACAGAGGCAGATATGTTGTGCAAAATTAAGCACTCGGGACTTTTTCAAGGGGAAAAGGCAGTATGCCGCATTTATTGACAGAAACTAAAGTAATAACTAACTTAAACCTACACATACACACACACACACACACACACACACACACACATTCACGCGCCCAAACATACCAGAAAGCGTTCTATAGTTATATATAGCTACCAGTCCTGATTGTGGCTTGAGACCGTAGCTAGGGTCCGTTGCTGGAGTTCGTGGCTACCTGGCCAGGGAAGCTGGGCACGAGGAGAGCAGGGTCCTTGTCGGGCGCGCACCGACGCTCTTCTTTAGATGATGTGTAGAACGCTGTTTTTCCCCCAAAGCCTTGAAATCTCACCCAGTCTTTTATAGGTTTTTCAGTTCTGCTGTGTCACGTCGCTTCTCTGTGACCCTTGATTGCTGGTACAATAGCAGACGTGACTTTCAGCTTGTTCTTTGATGTCTTTGATTAAGTTTGATTAAGTTTTTCTGGGGTGGATCCTTCTTTGCTTTTTGGGGCTATGTTCACACTCTTCAGCCTAGGATGGACTTCACACTTCATCAGGACAACTTCATCAAGACAAGCTGGCAGTTTGGGTCTGACTCACACACACATACACCCTCCATTCATACCTTGTTCAGATAACTATCTTATTCATCTAAAGGTTTAGAAAGAGTTTGACACAAGATGGAGTACATAGGGTCAAAATGGGGTTTTTACACAAGATGGAGTACATAGGTCAAAATGGGGTTTTACATTCACAATATGGCGTATGACTGAGAGAAGTTCAAATGTTACATGATATCAATAATAACCATATAGAGGTTGACACAAATAAGGGTATGAATTAAAAGATATGAATTAATCTACAGGGTTACAATTACAATTAAAAGCTATGAATTAAGCTACAGGGTTACAATTACAATTTTATTCCTACAGATAGATAATTCATAGTTAATACAAAGTTTATTGCTAATGCTCGTGCAATAAAGTTACAAGCTTCTGTCTGCCCTCCCCATTTCATCTGTCTCTATGTAATAGTTGGAAGTTTTTCTGAAGAGCTGCAAATACGTGAAAAGTCATTCATGATTGTATGTCCAAGTATTCTTTTTCCTCTGCATCTGATTACTGAATGTGTGAAACATTTCCTGTGATGATAAGAGGATTTGTACACAAAAAAGTAGAATAAGCACACCAGGGATATAATATGCTCTCCAAATAAAATATGTAAAGGTTGAGAAACCAGTTCTCTCTCTCCAAGAAAGTGAAGGCTTTTGCCTGTTATAGTATTCCCATTTGAACACAATTGTTGAGAAAGTACGTTTTCGAGCAAATGAATAGACAAATGAATGAAAAGGTGACCTTACAATTAAGTTTAGTTTTGTTTTCCACTCTGTTCCTTTAACCTAAGTTTCATAACATGAGTATGTATATAATTCATATTCTGTCTATTTATGTATATTGTGTTCATCATTCTAGTCTCTATGTGCCTTACCAGGAGGAAAATGATACAGTTCAAATTACCAGGAAGCTTTTCTCTCTGTTGCCTCCATTCACTATAGAAACATTTGGAATCAGTTGAAATTTTTATTTTGTATTTATCCTACACTGTTCTGAGAAAGTAATAAAAAAAAAATGTGGGTCTTTTGCATTGATCTGAAGGTAGCGAGATTCAAGGTTATTCTGATCCATAAATGAAAGAAGTTCCATAATAATTGTTCATCCGCCACAAAACACTTGTTTCTAGCACTTGTGAGTCTCTAACAGTTGTGAAGGTAGTTCCATTGTTGACAATTGAAGGTCTATACTAAAGCCCCAGAGTAAATCAAACATTAAACAGTTCTGTATTATGGGCCTAAACATACTGATCTTATATGAGATGTATCATGTACTCTTTTATTTTTTACATAAGAAAATCCTCCTCCAAACATTACTAGAAAGCTGAGTTAAAGATAAATATTGACCCTTTAGACAATTCTGTACCTCTGGGTGGGTGATTCTTAGGGATTTATTCAGATGAGCCAAATGCTGACCTAAAAATTGTGTTGAGTTGGTTTTGTTTAGGACCAAATCTCCCATGATCCTTTATCCTGGAAGAAGTCTGTAAACAAAAACCATCATCATCCTTATTTTTTAAGATGTAAGCTTCCTTTTTTTTTTTTTTTTTTTAATTTACCTTTTCCATATGGGCTTACCTGTGATAAAGTCAATATTAGGGACTTGAAATAAAAGCCAGAAATAAAAAATGACAAATGGCTACTTTTGAATTGAGACATAACAAAAACAAAAAGAACTTTCATATGTGATCTTTTAAATGTATTCAGACATAAGATAGTAATGAAATTTTCAAGTTGTATTATGTGGAAATGTTACAATGGTTAATTGACATATCAAGCATGAGCAGTTATATTTCCATGTGTGAGTGGCTATCTGAATATAGCAAGAAGTTGATAGCACAATGTTATGTATGGCTAATCAATACACTATCAATGCCTACGCCACTGAACAAGCAATCAAAACGTCCAAAAAATAAATTCAGTTGAAACACTGTCCCCCAGAACTCTGACAGAGCAGCAGCTGAAATCTATTTACCTGTGTATGCTAATTAATCAGTTTTCAAGTGTGCTTAATAGCTAAATAAAATAAACACGATAATGCCATTTGTGAGTGTTTAAATAAACATGCAGCATTACCATTCGTTATGAATTTTTTGGGAGTTTTCAATGTTGAACATGGGTAAAATATGTCATTCTTTTGTCTGTGCCTATGGGATATTAGAATGAGTGTGACTTGCTTCCAGCAGTCGGGCTGGAAAGATACTTGTGAATAAAATATGAAACATAAATAAAAAAAGATCATGGTTTTCTATCCACTTTACTAGTATGTTTTAAAATATATTCTTCAAAAGTTTTTAAGTCCTCATCTGATATCCTTTACTCATACGATGAATAATCCTATTGAGTTCAGTGGGACTTCTCACATGAATGTCCCCAACCTATGATTGTGCATTCCATATTTAAGGGAGGAAAAAAGAAAGAAAGAAAATCCAGCTCCTCGTGGGTGTTGTGCTATTTGAGACCAACTCTGCAATCATTGTAAGTAGCCCCATTCACTTAAATTCAATGGGTTTAATCCTATGAATTTGGGCTGCAGCATCAGTCCCCATTGTAAGTAAATATTTCCTCTTCTATATACTGTGGTTGTCTTCCTGGTAAATTAATATTTAAGATTATTTATGTGTTTGGGGACACCTGTGTTTATTACCAAATATCACGTGTTTCTAGTGAAATACTCATTACAGTAAAACTGTGTGCTGTGTTTTTGCATAACGTGGCTGACCAGGATATTGCTAGATTCTTTTAACTGTATTAATAAGTGAACTTCAGTATTTTTAAAAAGTGCTCTGTTGGCAGCCCTGAAGACGTTCTCTATGTATCCACTTATCAGGTTCAAGAAGGTAAATGATAATACTTCAAGTTGGATTTCTTTTTCCATACAAAAATGGTTTTGGTTAAGAGTGACCTTGTTTCTAATCAGAATATTCGTGTGGGGGGGAAAAAACACCTTTTTCAGAATTTTCTGTATTTTTTTGTTTTTGTTTTTTACCGAATTAGAAAACTAAAAATCAGGTGTGTGGGTTTTTTTGTAGATTTTTTCAGCTTTTTAATTTTAATTTTTTCTACTATGTGAGTTTTTTCAGGGTTTCACCATTTTTCAGATTATCATTCTTTTTTTCATCTCCTTTTTAGCGGCACAACTGGGGGAAAAGGGAGAATATAAAAGGAATGGGGAGAGAAAAATGAAAAAGAGGAGTAAATGAACATAAAAAAACTCAACGTTTTCAAAATAAAAATCTTTTATTTTAAAATATATATATATATATATATATTGTTTCTTTTCAAAATCTGCAGAACAAAAATGACTTCAACATTTTCTGTTCGATTTCTCCTGACTCTCCACCCCAGCCTCTCTCATTTTCAAATGACTTAACTTCTATCTCCTGTGCTCCCCTGATAAAGTGATTCAACCATAGTCTGGAGAGACCACCTCTAGGAGTGACAACCTTTGACTCTGCTAAGAATGGTACCAATTGTAAGCGTAGTTAATGACATGGACATTTCTCTTCTATAGAATGCACTGAGACCAATTCATTTTGCATCATGTAAGTCACAGAACAGACATCAGATTCATTCAGTTAATTAGGTTTTGGTTACTACCATTACCAAATGTCAGCTTGGCAGAAGCCTGATGCTGTTCTCCAGCATCATTCCCTACTGTCATTCCTTGCTGTTTTTGTATCTCAATCTTTCTATTAGGACTTGATCCTACTCCATGGAACTCAATGGGAGTTTTGCCATTGACTTGAATCAGGATGGAATCAGACTATTAGTGAATCAAAACGTTTGACAAGAACTAAAAACTGAGAAACTGTCCACCTTGATCTCTGATTAATACAACTGAATTGAGATGTCAGCCAGAAAACCCTGCTGAGTTAACTTCTGTAGATTCATGCAGATAAACATACAAGCTTCCTTTTCTGTTCCTGTTATTCTCAACTGTTTGAACTGCTTGAACTTTGAGCTATTTGAACTTTCATATTTTTAAGTACCCTTCCCCCACCCCTGCTTTGGTGATGCATCAAGCACCCACTCTGCTATTCTCTTTGAGAGCCTCTTTTTTTTTTTTTATCTTTGGTACTTGGGCAGATTAATTGAGAGAGATTTATTGAGATAGATTGGATAACAGAGTACCACTGCATTAGGTTGAGTCCTCAAAGTAATGATTTCATTTAGAACACTGAGGCACTTGTCACTTTAATATACATTTGTAAAGAGCCTCTTGGTGACGTGGGAGCAGACATATTTTAAATGGCTGTCTCATTTTTAAACAATACCCAATGTTATGAATGTAATCCTGATTTTTGCTAGTGAATCTTCTACTGAGTTTGTATTATATTTCACTTCATATAACATCTTCTGCCTATGAATCTCCATAATGCATTTAATAAAATTTAATGAGTTATGTCTCACAACACACTCTTTAGGTAGGGAAGTATGATCCCAATTTTACACATGGAAAAACAGGAACAGAGAAGTTAATTGTCATGCCCATGGTTGCACAACAATGTAATGGCAAAGCTGAGAATGGAAACAAAAAGTCCCAACTTCCAGTACAGTGCTCTGAGTACTAGACTTTTATGAATTTGTATTAAAGTAGTGTCTAGATAGAACTGAGATTTGGGCCCCAAAATGCTAGGTGCTGTACAAACACAGTAAAATACAGTTCCTGTCCTGAAGTGTTTATGTTATAAATAGATGAGACCAAAAAAAAAAAAAAAAAAGGGAAGGGGAAATAGAAGCTTAGAAAACTGAAGTGATTTGCCCAGGATCACACAGCAGGTGAGTGACAGAGCAGTGACTAGAGCCCTTTTTCCTTACTTCTAGCTCAAAACCCTTTCCACTGGACCTCCAGAGCCTCACTGGACCACACTTCTTGTGTCTAACCTCCAAATAATCTTTCTGTGTTCCAAAATCTCAGTAAAAGCAGTAAAATCTTAGTAAAAGCAGGCACTTTCATGGAGAACACAGCCTAGGTGGCTTGCCTTAAATATGGCTTCAGTAGGAGCTAGGGGTGAGTGTGAGTGAATAATGTGGTGATTGTCCCTCTTTTATAATACTATTTTATTCCCACATCCATAATCTGCAATGTGTGCGGTTCTTGGAATGTTGATTTGGGAATTCAGATTTTGGGTATTCAAAGACCATGTACAGCATCCACAAAAAGAATTAATCAGCAAGTTAAAAATTAGCAAAAATTTTGGGTGATCAGTGTCCCTAACATTCAAATTAGATATAGCATAATTATGTGTTAAGGTGGTATTATTTCTAGACAAAACATGTGCCTGAGGTAGGTTCAGACACCGTCTTTCTTGAAGTGAAGGCTTTTGAGGCTCTTGAGAGCACTTATAATCAACTTGCCAGTAGCTGAGATGAAGCACAGAAAAGACTTACTTTCCAATAATGGAAGCAGAAGCTAATTATTTCTCATGGTCCTGAGAGATCCTTGCAAGAGATGGAAACACACAGTTGTAAGGCCCAGACAGGCTGTGATTATAGGAATTTCCATCATTAGAAATGTTGGAAGTCGGGTATGTGCTTGCTCTGAAAACCCTTTAGTGACATGCCTAATGGGCATAAATTGGCAGATGTTATGAGAAACATCGAAAAAACTCCAAAGCTCCAGAAATTGCTGGGGACAAGTCTATGGCCATGGTACCTATTGATGCCCATCGCCTTATGAAGAGTGTATGAGGAGAGAGAAAGGTCCTGGAGTTTACAGTCAGATGAGTAGGAAAAACATTTAAACCCAGAGCTTTTATGGGTTGCTTTTTCTGAAATTATCCAGATTCCGTAAGATACAGCCAGCAAAACATGAGAATGTAGGACTTGAGTTCTTGTGGAAACTAATAAAGCAGCAAGTGTGGACACATAAAAGCCATTATACTGTCCTCTGGTAAGCCTTCTTAATTCCCTGGAATGCTGATGGAAGGTCTGGGTGCTGGTAAAGGACAGTATGTGGGTGTAATCTCTAGGGAAATGATAGCTAACTGGGAATAACTAATTGCTTGCTGTGGAAACCAGATGGCTTCCTGGAGTCTGGATTGAGGAATAGTAAGAAAAAGTTGCTATCTTTCAGGTATTAGTAATGGGGTTGTATAGCTTAAATAAAAGAAAGCAGAACCATAATAATACATTTTGAAAGCGCTGACATAACAAATGGTTAGGTATTGACCCAGGAACAAAAATAAATAAAGCTTCTGACCCTCTTGTTTAATAGATTATCATAGAAGCTAATATGCTTCATGGTATCATCAGCATTTTGTTAGATTCAGCACTGTGCTTCATGTCCCACAATAATCATGCCAGTCCATTTCTTAACAATTTATTGAAGACCAAAGTGCTCATTTAGCAAAGGACAGCAGAATAATTTGAAACTGTAGAAAAACTGCAGACAAATCATTATTTTCTTCAGAAACTGGGATTGCTGTGTGGAGTGTAAAATGCTACCCTGGAAAAGGCTTGCACTAGACCAAGAGGTCAGCTGGAGGGCTTTAAAAAGCTTATTTGTGGAATTAGGGTTGCAATATGAAAAAAGGTTCAGTAAAGAATCAGTGCCTTTTCTGGATTATAAGAGAAATTTCTCTTCTCCTTTGAATAATGACACTAAATGTGAATTGAAAATTTCAGCTTTTGTTCTGAGATGACATCTTTCTCAGGATCCCAGAGCCTTTGTGCTTGGTTTTATCATTGTTAAATATCAAGACTGCTGTTGGGTGTGTTCGTTTGTTTGTTTTAAATTGCTTTAAAAGCATTTGTATAACACACAGGAGATGGGGCTCTCTTGTTACTGTTATCTGGAAAAATCTTGATATTACTGTCTGGATCAGGGACTGAGTGGTTCATTTAAAACATCTAAGGCTTTATTCTCCTTTCATTACATAGATGTAAATTCAAAGCTCTTCCCCTGAACTCAATGCCCTTAACAGTGGGGTGAAATAAGCATAAGTGAGAGGAGGATGAGACTTTATAGCCTTTATTTTCTCTAACCTTTAACACTGAATTTTTCCGTGTGATTAAAAATGTGTAACATATATACAAATATTTGAATTATCTCCCCACAAACCTAATTAGGGCTTGGTAAATTCAGATGCATGGTATATTTAAGAGGTGACATATTAACAACTGAGAATTAAGCAGAACTGCAGGTTTTCTGAACCAACAAACATCTTTTAATATTAATCCTTTAGCCCTTGTGCTACTGCATTAGCGTCATTCATACGTACATATTCAGGGATGATTTGTATTTCAATTATATTTTCAAGGACTGGAGTTAGAACTGTACAAAGCATTTGTAATGAAAAGATAAACCAGGCCAGTTTTCCCAGTTAAGACTGTTATTTAGTGAGTGCTGGTAGTGTGCTTGGTGCTGTGCAAAACAGTGAGGAAGACATCTTCCAAAAAAATTATATTCTAAATTCGTCAATACAGATGAGGCCTCAGACCTGGGCCCATGGGTCTCCTGTCATTGCTCACACCATGGCTGCCACCCAGCAGCTCACCTGATCTAGTGGAGAAAGGAGTCAGCAAAGCTCTAGCTCACAAAGGGCCCCAACCACAAAGCTCCTGGCTGGGGAGATATCCAGCTGCACCAATTGGCTGGGCCACACTATTTAAACCTGAAAGAGGCTCAGGAATTAACCTGAGCACCTAGGTGAATTATTGGCTGGCTGTTACAATGGACCCTGCCTACTTGTCTGACTCCTGAGCTTTGACTTCCCACCTCTTCCTGCCCCCTACCCCTCAGCCTGTTCCTGGTACCTGTTCTCCTTATCCCAGACTCGCAACTAGTCCGGGTTCCTGCTTTCCTGCCTTGCTCCAAATCGCTGATCCTACGCCCTGTGTCTGCCTGATGCTGTCTCTGGCTTTGACCCCTGGTGTGGCTTCTGTCTCTGGCTCAGACCTTGTGCTTGCCACCTGAATCTAACCATTAGGAATGACTGCCCATGGTCTGGTCCCTACAGGAGCGACACACGAGAAGGCATTTGTAGTGCACAACAAGACACTCTGTTGGTCCTGCTAAAACCAGGAACTATACTACTGCATATTCTTGAGTATCATCTATTGGCATGTTATCTGTTGACTAACTATTTACTTAGGTATAGATACCAATCTTTTATAGAGCACTCTGTAACAGTCCCCCCGCCACCTTTTTATTTTTTTCCTACAGCAGTAAAATTGGAAACGTCTCTTCTGATGCAGTACTGGCTCTTTAACTCTGGGACTAAGGTACAGCCAGACTGCACTGATTTCTATTCTTTGAAGCACCATAAAAGATCTTTATCGGAGGATTGGCTTGCATTATTAACACCAACAACAACAAAAAAGGCAGGATACAGGAAGATGGACAACCACTCCCTTGAGAACCCAGATAGGGCTGGTTCTCCCTTGGAAGATATTAAAGATGTGTGTTTGGGGGTGGGGGAGTTGGGCATTGGAGGTTACTAGATATTCCACCATTCCATGGCCAAAGAAGTGGAGGGAACCTGGAATGTATTGGGAGAAAGGGATGATGTTCTTTCCTGGGCCACCTCTCAGAGACAAAAATTAACAGGGTCATCTCCTGCCACCAATCTAAAGTTGGGGAGGGGGTTGGAGGTTGCGGTTATGCTCTGTCATAAAAGGACTCACACATATCACTTCTTAAGAAAAATTTGAATAACCTTAGAAGATATTTTTTAAGCTCCTTGTTTGTTTTTACAATTGAAATGTGTGTAAATGATGAGCTGGACTCTGCGTTACACAACGCCCTCTTTGGGCAATGCAAAGGGACAAGATTCTGTGTGAAAAACTTACCTGCAAATAATTTTCATGGTACAGGGAAACTCATCTCACTTTTGTATCCCCTTAAGACCACCACGGTAGAGTTGGGGCAAAACAGCTATTTTCAGCTACACTGATCCTCCACTGGTGTAAGGGTGTGTGACAGAATCCCTGCCCCTCACTGGCCTGGAAAGGGTTCAGACAAGAGGGCCCTTGGAAAGGCTGTGCAAAAGGTAGCCAATAGGAAGGGGCCATGTGGCAGCTAGTTAGGACCCTGGAGGCCAGTATAAAAGGGAGCTGCAGAACAAGGGGAGTGACTCCCAGGAGCTTGAAGAGGAAGGACTTCAGCACCCTGGACAGAGCAGGGGCTGGCTGCTGGGACTCAGCAGAGCTCAATGCCCTAAAGCAAGGGCAGAGAAGGTATTGGGATCCACAGAGGAGTTGTGAGGGAGATGCAGTGAAAGGCTGCCGCACACATAGGGTCCCTGGGCTGGGATCCAGAATAGTGGATGGTCTGGATCCCTCTCCTCCTTCCCTGATCACTATAAGAGTGGTGGCAGGACTGCAGTGGTCATGAAGGGAAGTAGCTAGAATGGACTGCAGAATCTCCTGGAAGGGGGAGGGGACATGGATTTTGACTCATCCAGAGGGCTGAGTCATGAGAAGGAAGGTCCAGCAGAGACCAGATGGAGGGTGAGACACTGCAGAGAGGGATATCTGCCTGGCTGAGAACTGATTTCCCAGATAGCCAGCAGGAGGCGCCAAGGCGGTGAGTTGAAATGTGTCACAGGGTCCTTTCAGGAACCCTATGCCAATAGCAGAAGATGTAGCAGCCATTGTGCTCCTTTAATGCATGCTGGGGTAGGCTCAGGTCATCCTAAAGGACCTTCTTCCCCCAAGCCAGGTGCACCAAGTAGAGCTCAGATTTAAAAGTGAATCAGCCCAAAAAGTCCATTTTTGTGCTGAGGTTGGAGAGAGGGAAGTGAAGTGTCAGAGTTGTTACTATAAGAGTGTTTAAGGACAGTTAATGATGTCCCTAAGTAGAGCAAAACTCCAAAGTATCTGTACTTCACCCTTGTTTTCCTTGTTCATTTATTTTTTCTGACAAAATAACAACAGTGATATACAAGTTTTAAAAACTGATATAGTGTAATGATATTTTACTTAGTTTTTTTAATAGTGAGTGAACCATTGAGGTGAAACAAATAGATTCTTTGGGATTATCCAAGCATTTTATTTTACTAACAGTAAGATCCACTTTGCTTTTTATGATATAGTATGTGTGTTTAAAGAAAAAAAATTCAATTACAAAATAATGTTCAAGATGTGACTGACTACAAACACACAAAAGCAAAGAGATTAGAAAAGAGATGGCCTGGCACCTTGACCTTAACACTGTGTCTTAAATTTCTTTCTTTGCACTGTACTTTGAGTGAAGGCTAGGAAGGGAGGACAGATTAACTACCTTAACTTTGAATTTCCTTCTTTCTGTGGATTGGGTTGGGCCCTCTGCGTTGCTTCAATAGTAGTTTTTTTGCAGTTGAATTATAGTTCTTAATTTAACACTATCTCTAACCAGAAACAGTTTAATGGTGCATTACAGTATCTGTGACTTCTGTCTAGTGCTCCTTAGGTCCCTTGGCTGACATTTTTTCTAACAATGCTCTTCCCATCACCTTCCCACGCCTTACCATGCCCATTTCAAGTACTTCATTTAAGCGTTATTATTCTAAAAGTACTTTCGTTTACAAATACTAATAGGAGAATGCTTTCAGCCACCATAATATGTTAACTGACTTGAGGCTTTCTAGTAGTTCATCCTAGAGTATATACAATGAGTCAGATGATACATCTGATGTCCCAAGGAGAGGAAGTAACACCTGATTTCCATAAACTTCAGTGTTTCCCCAGGGATCTCATAGATTAATTGATTCAATACCATTGAAGCCAATGGGAGCCTTTCTGTTGACTTCAGGGGTGTTGGATTAGGCCAAGACAGAGGGATGAAATCAGAATAGCAATTTGACACAAATTGTACAGTCAGAGAATATGTGCTATATTAAGTCTCCAATGTCCATGCAATCTTTTCAATACCTAGGTGATATTTATGAAAGTAGGCATATGATCTATCAGATGATATAATGATGCAATCTAATCTATTCCTATAGTATGATTATATTTTTTCTCAAAGTAAAAAACCATATTTGAATAATGAATCACTTTTGACATGTTTTCCCTGATTGACCTACATATTATTTTTTCATACAGTATTTAAATTACTAGTAAAAAAAAAAAAAATTGTTTGTCTTGGCTAAATAGAAATAACAATTAATTTTCATTCTCCCAGAGATGAATTGTAGTTTAACTTAACTTCTGAATACTTTCTAGGCTGCTATGGAAACACAATTAACATCTAAAAGATTTTTTAAAAACACAAGAAGGCTATTTTTCTATATCATATTTTAATCTGTTTGTAATTATGTGCCTGAAGCATTGAATAAATATGTTGACACTTTCTCCTGCAGTAGTTTATCTATCTCTATTTTTATTTACAAAGTATACAAAGAACATGCCTATCATGAGCTTTCCATTTGCCATCAGGTAAGAGTGGATATCATTTACAGTGCTAAAGCTAAATAATTTCCAAAGATCATTTAAATATAAATTCATAACTCTTGGAGCCAATGTGTAATGTCTCAGTATTAACTATTACTATAAAGCTTCTGAGTGATAGATATTTAAACTACCTGACTTTCTAGACCATAGAATTGACCAAAAATGTGGGGATTGGAGTTACAGAAATTTCCCATGTAGAGTTTTCCAAAGGCCATATGGTATGTTATGTTTTCAAGAAGCAGAGTCAACATAACTACAGTAGACTGTGATGTGCTAAGGAAGTGTATGAATAGTACTCTACTGTATGTTGTACATATGGCTGTGGTATTGTTGTACAGTAACTAAGGATATAGTATCTTGGTTACTGAATTCTGGTGTGCAGGACTGGTGTGCAATATAGTCAGGATAATTTGAAGTTTTTATTTGTATCAAATACGTTGGTGCGTTGCGCAAAATAAAATGTGGCCAATACAGTTAACAAACTGGTTTAGGACTTGGGAGTTCTAGGTTCAATTCCCAGCTCTGCCTCTGTGTTTTTGCTCAAGTTACATAGGTCTGATCCAAAGCCCACTGAAGTCAATGGGATAGACTCCCATTGACCTTACTAGGCCATGGGGGAGACCCAAAATCTTTGTGCCTCAATCTGTAAAACAGGGATCACTATATCTTTACATAACAAAGGTGTTGTTGTGAAGTCCTCAGGTATTATCGTGATGAGGTCCATGTGAGTAGATAAATATTCCTGAGATGGATAAATGAGACAAAGATGGCAAAATAGAAGAGATAAATAGCAGTGGAATACAGTACTCCCAAAGGTGAAGGAGTTAAGAAGTAGCAATGGAAGGTATTGATCATTAGTTTTGTTGTTGTTGTTTTGTTTCTTTATTTTCCAACAGGATTTCAATCTCAACTCTAAAATTAAAATTAATTAATTAATTTTACCTCTTGATTCAAACAGATAAATAAATCACCAAAAGGACTTAACCTTTCTTTATAATTAAATTCCCAAAGACAATAAAGACTAAGTAAATGTAGTAAAACAGATAAGCGTATCCAAAGCCCTTATAGTAATAAGACCCACTTGACCAATACTCAAATGCTAAAATAAACTGTCATGGTAGCCTTCTGTTCTGTGTTCTGATTTAGAACAGAGTCTTTGCCAATATTTTTAAGAGATTCCTACTTGATAAATAATGGCCAATAATTTCAAACCTGGGTATGCAATGGTAGGCTGCAAATCCATTTTCAGACTCCCAATTAAAAGCAGCCAGATTTATAATAAAGGCACAGGGCATCTGCAACTTCCATTAACTTCAGTGTAATCTGTGGGTGCATAGCAGTTTTGAAAATGTGGAAACTTTTATTGAGAAGCTGAGAATATTAATTTAGGAGTATAACTTTGGGCACCCGGGTTTGAAAATTTTGCCTAATAATTTTAAATATAAATTACACACCCCTAGAGGCATGACCAAGTGCACTTGGCACTACTTGGAATATGGAACAAATTGAAGGATTGAGGTCTGCATTTATGGCAAAGTGGGAATAGATTACAATTCCCCTGGTTCCAAGTTCACCTGTTTTTATCACCTGTACCATATTGTATTATGCTATTGCAATGCTTACTCTCATTGTGTATCATCAAAATAAATATTGCTATTAAGGGTGAGATTATGCCTTCCTGTCTCACACTGGTGTGCTACTTGGAGAGTAGTCCTATTTCAATTTGGCTCTAACTATTTAGGTGAAATACAACTTATAATTCCTAAGTATGATTATAAAAATAAGTCATGCCTGTCATCAGTTCTTGTAAATGTTTTAGAAGCTATGGCTGTGATTAATAAATATCTTCAGACTGATAAAAGTAAGCTGTTTTTAGTGCTACTCTAAACTGTGCTACAAATAGAAATGCAACAAAATGACTACAGTTAATATGGTAGCAGATGCATGGTTGTCATTACATTAAGTGACTTAATGAATACTGATCTTGAAGCAATAAATCAAAATGCAAACAATCAACACTAATCAAGTAACCGAAATATTTCAAGCACTTAAAATATATTAAATGAATGCTCCAATCAAGATGGGTACCTGCACATGCTCTGTCCATTAATCTAATTATTCTCTATAATAAAACCTAACTTTTGAATGTTTAAAGTGGCAAATCTTTTTTTAAGAATAAAAATCTTATCTGTAGAACAGCTAATAGCACACACTATATCCCTTATAGGTTTTTAAGGTTTTTTCATATGCACAGTCAACAACAAATTCATTCTAATATCCATGCCTATGTAAAAAGCAATTACTGCAAGTAGGAATGAATGGCTCTTTAAATATCTAAAAGATTTTACCTTTTAATTCCAGGTAGAGAGATGTTTTATAGTTAATGTCAGAATGTGACCAATGATGCAAAGGTAAAAAACCACAACCCTTTTGCAGACACTACTAGTATCATTTCTTCCAAGAAATTCTGCTGTGTCGGGTAAATTAAATCACATCTTTTTAAAGAGAAATTAAATCCAAAATTTCATTTTATATGCTAAATTCCCTGTCCTGCAGTCTGATTTGCATAAGTGCAAAGGTCCCCTTTCATGAACCCAATTGCAGATTGGGGTCCCTTAGGTTCTGAGCCTGCAAAAAGAATGACGTGCACATTTCGCTTCAAACATATTCTTCAGTGGGAATTTTCAGAGGGCATAAAGTTAAGCATGTGCATAAATTTTGGAAGGATCATGGTCTTAGTTTGGTACACAAATTGACACTAGCCAAGATGTTCAAATTTACAAGCAATTTGAATATATGCAGTGGTGTCTTTCTTTTCCTACAAGTAACTTTTCTTACACTGGACAACTTTCCTATTATTTACAAATAATTTTTTAGAAATAACTTATAGAAATAAGGTGAAAGCTATCATGATTGAAGCATTTGTCATTACTCTGTATTAACTATGTATCCTCACTGAAAACTATAAGTTAATTGCACCTTTAAGAGAAAGCGTCATTCATTTTACAATAGTGTTTTAGAAATTGCCGATGAAATTGTCTGCTGAAATGACTGATACACACTGTTTGAAACAGTAAATCTCCAATCCTACAATATTTTAAAGGCTTCAATCATCTAAAAGTACATGAACACATTTTAGCATCCCTGTCATTATGGTAGAATGTTGACCAATAGTGGTGCTGGGGTCGGGGGCAGCATTCATATGTACAAAACCTTTTAAAAATAAAGACAAAAAGGAATTGCTTTGCTTTTTTATATACATATAGTTGAGCTCTCTTGCAATGAATTCATTTATTCAGCACACCAGTTTGCTATGAGCAGCAGTTCAGTCTAACTGGAATTACAGTTTGGATATTTCAGTGCACGGAAACTGTTCAGGAATGTGAAGCAAGCAAGCTAGCTTGCCTGGATGTTCATTTGTACTGTTTCAGGGAAAATAAGGCAATTTGCTGTAAGAGAATTTTAATTTTTCAGGTGTGTTTCTTTATACATGCCTATTTTGTCAGAGATTTTAGAATTAAACTTATCTGTTTTATATTTTATATGCTGATGAGTCTTCTGATTTCCCCTTTTTTGGCAATTACTATCCTTGTTCAGTTGCGTAGAATACAAGTTAATAGGTTCTGTGGATGAGTAATAATCCTTCTTTTGGAAGCATGTTAAGTTGAGCTGTTTTGAAATCTGATGGCATAATGGTTTTGATGCATCATACAAAACTTACGTGAGTTTATTGTGTTGCTTCTGTCATTTTATTCACAGCTCCATAAGCTTTCCATTTTAAGACAAGGATTTTACCCCTCAATACAGGGCCATACACTGTCCTATCTGATATAAATATAAGAAAATGTAGAAAAATAAAAAATAGAATTGTGTGACATATAGAAAGTAACGAAAGAAGGAAGCACAGGTATTGAATTTTAAGCTCTTTAGTCTATTCTTTGGAAAAAAGTTCTTATTCTTTCTCGCCACTACAGATTTTTCCATGCATCTCCTAGTAAGGTGATGAAACCAGTGGACCAGAGGAAGATGCATGGTGTGGGGAAGGGGACCTGTCAGTAAGATCCAAGGGCACTGGCCTACCAGAAGCACAGCTTCTGAGAATGGGATAAAGCTGGAATTTCTGATAAGGTGCTGGACTTAGACGTGGTTTGATATTGCATGTTTTGAATCCATCAGAATCATAGGTATCATATACATTTGAATCTCTATCCCTCCCCCATCTCCCAGCTGCTGGAAGGGAAAAGAATATTTGTCTCTTCTAAAGCTGTTTGAAGTTGGGAGGGTCACCATTCTTTTCATCTTCCCTCTCCCTTTCGTTTGGGGGTTGAAGGGAGCTTCTTTCACATAACTTAATTTCCTGTCTTTGCTACTGCTACTTCTCTGAGCTTTGCCAAGAATCAGAAACATGAAACTGACCTGATGCTTGACAGTAGTCTGTTGCACTGAAAGATTCTGAATAGCAGAAGTGACCTGATTAAAGTTGTCTTAATTTTACATTGCTGCTGCTTGGCAAAGCTATAAATAGCAGCTGAAAGTTTGCAGCTGTCTGTCTGCAGACTGAGGAAGAAGGAATTGGCTGCATTTTGGAAAAGTTATCTGGAAAGTTATCTGGAATGTTTTTTTTCTTTTTAAGAAAAGGTTGCATTTTGCAGAAAATAATGCTGGGATGGAAGTGGGGTTTCCTCACTCAAAAGAGTAACTTTCCATTTGCCAGGGAAAGTGAATTTTTCATGTTCTGCCTACAGAATGTGCTGGACACAAACCCGAGTTTGAATGTATCTGGCAAAAAGAAAGCGACTGTTGGTAACTGTCTATCTGGTTTCAGAATCAATGAATGATTGAAACTACTTAAAGTGTTAAATAAAGAAATCTCTTAGTTGAAAACTTGCCAACTGAAAACTTATTTTAAAAAAGCAAAGAAAGGAAATGTACTGTACATTTCAGCTGTAGATTTCTCCTCTTTGGGGTATGTAAGATATGCAGATTCACTCCCAGCAGACACAAGCTTACTATTCCTGGATGAGCCAAGGACAACTTCATTTAGAAGTTGAGCTTGAGCTGCCAACTGATCACAAAGATCATGACTAAGTGGATATATCTTTAGTTAATGAAGTTACTGGATGGAAGAGTCTCATTATTAATTAGCCCACCAATATAGCCGAAAACAAAGCACTTGCATGGTGCTATGCTTTGTGGGTAAGGGCTGTTATGAAAGGTTTTGTTTTTCATTCTGTTCACTTATACAGCATCCAAAAGGGAAGTATGGTGAACAGCAATGATCTCTGTCCTTTGGTCATCTAGTCTCTCTAGTGTTGTCCAAATGTGGAAACTGACCTACAATTGATTTACAACTTAATCTGTTGTCAGATTAAGACTTTATGCTTTCTGTGATGCCATGAACAATGACTTGATGCTGAAAATAGTTAAACTGTTTTCATTGCTGATTCAGGTGATCAGCCTCTGACAGCAAGAGGTCAGTTTCCTAGCTAGAAAGCTGGTAGGTGATATCATTCTGTCACCATCAGAGAGCTCTTTAGCTGTCCAGGGTGGATGTCTAGTTAGAACAAATTAAAGGGCCTGTTAGAGTTTTTAACTTTAACTTAAATTTTGTTTCTAAGTTGTCATTTCTCCACTTCTGTCTGTAAAGGGAAAAAATATATTGTGCATCATTATAAATGAGCTTGTTACAAAGAACAGAGCAGGTCAGCAACAGTTAATAGTTCTAGGAAGAATTGTTCATATTGAGGATATCAATCTTTCGTGCACTGACATTGATGTTGCTGTCAGTTGACAGTGAGCTTTGTAGTCAATCTCTTGAAGTACAAAAGGCCGTGATTCAGAAGCTGTCACTAAAAGGTGCTTCTGTTTTGTAAGAGCAGTACATCCTTTATTCCTTTCATAATGGGAATTCTTGTACCAGATGAGACCGGCCATAAGCATGTTAGCATAAAGGAAAATAGGTTAAACTGCTTTATTTATTTATGTATTTAATGTTTCCAAATTTGAGGTACAGAATAGGAAATAATAGCTGGTTGTTTGAAAGTAGTGCCTATATGCTGTGAACTGATAGTTATTTTTCTGGACAAATCGTCACAGTCTGTTTTACTGAATATATCAAAGTGATATACATGCTATTTCAAATACGGTTTCAAACTACCTAAAGAACATTAGTCCAAGGAATGTGATAATAAACAAACATAGGAAGTTCTAAACTAACTATGCCAGAAAAGTATACTGGTTGACAGAGTCACTGTATTAAATGGTTGGTATAACTGCATACGCAACAAGAACCTGGTGAAAAGACAGTATTTTTGTTCTGCCCTTGTTTCTTTCTCACTTTCATCTACAGCATCAATGGGGCTCTACTTGAGTGCAGAGGTCCACCCATGTGGGTCAGACTGTACAACTGAGGCTTTAGTAAATCCATAGAGTTAACCTGGCAGAGAAAGTGATGGCCCACTTCTCAAGTGGAACATCAGCAGCATATTAAACTAGTGTTCCGGAATTTGTACTTGCTTACTGTTGGCTTCTGCACTGAATTTAATGTTATGTTTTATAGCTACAAAGCTAGATGGCGCAGGATCAAACAGACCATCTCTCCAAATGGACACTGTTGCAGCTGTGACAAATGAGAGTCTGAGCTAAAGACTCCTTGAGTTTAAACAAAATGGAGTTGTTGGTAATGTATTCTCCAAGAGGCACCCTTGATTTTGGAATACACATCCAAAATGGTTTGAATTTCCTGAACTTCAGGGTGTTTTGCAGAGCCCACTTTTTTCCTGAGCATTTTGGGAAGGTAGACATTGATACAAGATGAAGAATTTTATAATTTTAATATATTGCTATGATTGCATAGCTAGCTTTTTATTGTTGAGTTAGATTGACTGGATTTTGGGTGAGATTTTTTTTAAGCTTTCATATATTTTAATGACTTCTCAAGTGATATAAAGTCCCTGAGGGCCTCTGATTTTTAGAAATTGAAATAACAAAGTTGATTTTGATGTGAGAGATTTCCACTGGTGTCCAGCAGCCTTCCAAGACTTTGGAGGAGAGAGGAGCTTACTAAACACCAGCTGTGTGTGTGTGTGTGTGTGTGTGTGTGTGTGTGTGTGTGTAAAATATTATATTATATATATGTATAATATAAATAAATAAATATATTTAAACAACTATACATAAAAGAAATGGCATGGATTTTTGTCTTGAGTTATAAGTACTTCTTGCTGAATGTCTATAAAGCATGCTTTTTGAAATCTTTGCCTTTGTAGGGAGGAAAAGGGAACTTAAAAATCAATGAAAATGTCCTTTGTGGCAATAAACACATTTCATGACTGTTTTTTTTTTTTTTTTTTTTTTTTTTAATCAGTTCTGTACTGATACTTCGTAGTACAATTCTATTTGAGATACTGATTAGCCAAGGGACACAAAGGGCAATAATTCCTCTGTAAACTTGTGAGATGTACTGAAATAATGTAAACAGATAATAAGCTTGAAGAAATTAGGTGAGTTAATGAAATAAAGGGCTGTTGGTGTTCCTGTACTGCGAATTGGCACATAACCTCCCATTACCAATAACAGGTTGAAAATGTACCCCAAGAGTCTTTCACTTCAGGTATTATTCACTTGCTCATCCAAGCAGTTAATAAAAGTGCTATTTATCGAAGAGAGTCTGACCTCAGTCATATATCAGTATGTATGTTACCTTGATATACAGTATACAGAGTCCTGAGTTTAAAATGTTACATAATTTAGCTAGATTCACCCTGTGTAACAGATTGGTCACCTTGAAGACTGAAATCCTTTATTCTCAGGCAATATGATATAGTATCATCGAAACCATAGCAAGTCAGGCTATCCCATACTATTCTGTCAAAGTGCATTTGCTTTGACCTGGAGAAGGTGAAAGGACACTTTGCAACATCTATGCTTTTTTTAACAATTGGCTTCCCTGCTGAAACTATCAACAATTGTAGAGTGAGGTTTTGGAGGTAGTGTGGTTCTCACCCACTCCCCAATATAGGCATCAGAAATAGAATGACATTACCAATGGTCAGATAGGCTCTTTCAGTCACTACAAACTTGGGCTACAGTCATCTGCTGACCTGGTAGTGAAAGACCTTTTTATCTCATTACCCAATCTTTTATGTTTTTACAGTTTCTAAACCCAAATATTTTTCTTATTTGATTAATTTCTACAGAAAGCCAGGTAGAAGTCACTGAAGTTGTTGAAAGCTTACTTGAAAAGGCCAGAGGCACTGAAAATTTTCTTTTAATTTTTCAGAAATATTCTCCTCTTATTTTTTTTCCAGATATTACTGTTTTCTTTGTAAACATTTGTCTGTGTTTCAGTCTTGTATACTTTCCTGACCTACATAATCCACCAAACAACCATTGGCAATCACTGTATTATAGTTTACAGGCTTTTACGGCTTATTGTATACAGGACTGTGTACATTGGATTGATTTTTTTTTCTGTTAGAATTCCCCCTAGTAAATGAGCTTGATGATATTGGTTTAAGAGAGAATATTTTGGGAAGCATTAAAAATATGCAAGTTAATTGGTGCAGCTTGTAGGAAGGCATTGAATTTGCCAATGCCAAGGTTATTGTGTGAACTTGCAACAGCTGTGTAGCATGGTAATAGAAAGAGAAGACACCCAGGAGGATTATGATTTTTGGAAATGTGTATGCCATTGTTTCATGCTATGATTATTTTGTATGAATAATATGGGCATGCTGGAAAATGGCTCTAGGCTGGCTGCACATATTACATGTGCTGTAAACGCTGGATTCTTGCTGGCTGTGGCTCCACGCACAATATACCCAGAGCAGATTATTTTTGACTTTAGATGTGCATTTGCATATTCCCAGATTAGTTTCTTTCATACTTTTAACCTAAAGTATGATTTTTCTGTTTTAATGCTATCTTTTAAAAAATTGTCATCTTAAGCTTCATATGCTCTTGAGTTATTGATATATACTCTCAAATTTAACTGTGGTTTAAAGAAGTTTCTTTGAGACTTCCCTTACAATTTAAAAAAAAATATAGAGTTTGGGTTATAATTTTGCCATGCCTCGCCAACATAAATTACTTTTCTCTGCAGAGTTTCGGACTACTCCAGGTTTGTGTTCTCCCGCTTTACATTTTGTGACAGGAATATTTATTCTACTCTCATTCCTTCCAAACTCTCACCTGTCCATTTCAAATTCTCTATTCCACCCATTCCTCATCCACTAATGATGACCAACTCAGAATGTCTGCATGTCTCCACAGGCTGCTCCAATGCTCATCTGCTTGCACAGCCATGTGGTGCTTCCAACTTCTGCAAGGCTCCCCTCCTTGAGCTGGTGTTGAGAAGAAGCTTTGAGCTGTTTACAGGCTCTACAGTAGTGCAAGAGCCAGAGCAAAGGGTTGAATAGGAATATTGAGACTTGAACATAAATACTGTACTTAGAATGTAGTATGTTGCCTGCTTTCTGAACATGCGCTTCCTCATATAGATAGCACTGCTTTTTCCTAGGTAGATTATTTCCTAGGTGTCGTTGATTGAGGCAAGAGGGCAGGAGAAAATGGGAAAGTAAATCCACTGCACCATGTAGGCAGGGAATCAGTGATGCAGGCTTTAAAATAAAGGACACTGAGTTGGTAATTGATACACCTCACAGTAATGAGATGCACACAACACTGGACCCTATAAAAATAATGTTAATTATACTAACCAAAATAGATATTTTTTTCTTTATGAATTGTGAAGTGCATTCCTTTGGTGTAGGTGAGACATGTAAAACCTCTGTCTACGGCACATGATTAACCGTGTTCACAAATGAATATGTGCATGCTCAGAGATGATGGGTAACTGTGGATAGTGGAGGAAGGGCACAACTTAAAGGTTCTGGAGGTGCAACTAACTGCTCCATGCACATGACCTCTGCTGCCCACCCATTGGCCCTTTCACTGTCCCCTTTCTGCTTTGCCCCTGTACCTTCAATCCCAGCCCCACTTCTCTTCCATAAATCCCTGGTGGCTCCTTCCTCCGCCATTGCCTCTGGCTGGGCTGGCATCCTGGGAAAGCCCAAGACCCTCCTGCACAGGACGTTGCCCAGGAGGAGCTGAGCCCTGCGTGTGCCAAAGCCACTCAGAGTTCTGCACAGCACTGGTGCAGGGCAGCCTTTCCGCCCCACAGGAGTGCTGGAGTGAGTGGGGGGAAGCAATTTCCAGCCCGTTCCTGCCCCAAACTCACAGGCTCCACAAGCCCCATGGGCAGGTGATTAGATCCGTCTTTGCCCATCTGCTGCCCCACTTGGCCTAGTCGCAGGGAGCGTGAGGCTGCTCAATCCCCTAGGCTTTGTATGTGGCACCGCTCCTGCTGGGGGTGCTCTCCCCTGCTGACTCACCTCTGGCTTGGCTCCATGGCCACTGAAGGCCCTGCAGAGCCAGGCACCCACAGCTTGTTCAGGGAAGGTGGGGATGGGATCCCCTGAGCACAGCTCCTGCTGCTGGGTGCCGGAAGATGCTCTGCCCCACTAGCTGCCACTGCCTGCTCCAGTGGCCCTGCCCACCCCAGTATGCTGCCTAGCTGGATGGTCCCTCCATGGGAGATCCCCGGGATTCAGCCACTCCTGCTGCACCCTCTGGACTGCAATGGCTGTGCCCTGCAAGCTCCCCAGTGCTGATGGCTGTCTGAGTGGAAATGTAAAGCAAAAATCTGGGGGGGAATGTGACCCTGCATACTCTCCCCCCCAGTGTCACCTCTGTGCATGCTATATGTGAACTTGTTAATTAACTGTATGGGACACTTGTATAACTGATTACTACAGAACGGATGGTTTCATTTACAAAGTGTGAAGTTGAATGCTGCTCCCCCATAGACTGTTCTGTCAATGTTGCTGAGTTACTTCCGCCTAACTCCTGCATTCCATGTTCCTCTGGTGTCATGTCAATAACAGTCCCTCCAGTGAACGGTGACATTCTAACTCCACTTTAACTGATCATGGTGCATTGACAAGTGATCCCAAGCCAGCAGAATATAAAATACAACATACATTCATTGGATTCACTTAATGTAATGGATCAGGTGCCTCCACAACTCAGCAAAGCATTGCACATGTTTAAATCCATTCCTATTCACCAAAGCTCTTGCAATCAATGGAATTTAAGTTTTTCTCTGAATGGGGTTGCTCCACTAACACAAAGCTGCCCTTAAGTCAGCTTGACTAGCTATGGAAAAAGCAGCATGAGGTAGGTGGTGGGGACTGTAACCTCTGTCTACCTTCTGCCTGCTAAAGGGAGGAGCGAGTCAGAGTCTTGGGCATCCGTGCATCCCATTTCTCATAATGACTCCTATGGGCCACAAGCAGCCAACACAAGTTAGAGAAGTCTTCAGGAGCCAGCCTGTCACAGAGCAGCCCCAGAATAAGAGGAGCACAGAAGTCACGTAAAGCCAAATTGCAAATAACTGCACTAGCTCTCCCTCAGCTGAAGACGTAGCCCAACACAGAACATATTCTATGTTGTTCATTATGTTAACTTCCTTTTTTTTATATATCAAGCTTCTTGGCAAAAATGCACAGCTGACTTCCTTAGTTTGTGGCAGTCTGAAATGTTGGTATTAGGCTTTCAGTTAACTTTATACTTATTGGCTTTTGGTGCTAGGTTGAAATAATTTATCCTAGTATGTGAAGGATGGGGGGGATACCTTTGTATTTTACACGATAGAACACTGTCTTGCATCATTTTCTACTGGAAAATGTACTTTTTTCTGCTACTCACCCCTGATTCAGTATCATGCACTTAGACGTGTGAGTGCATGTAACTACCAAATTACTCGGTGAAACATGAAAAGAAGGGGTTTCATCAGGAATGTTTCTGCTTTCCTGGTGTGTCTACATTGATTGTATAAACCACTAGATCAATGTTCGTTATGGCAGAAATCACATTTTCATCCTAATCAAAGTGCATGTCTTCCACCCATTGAATACAGTGTAGCTATCAGGTCTTTGAGTCCTAGAACTGAGTTAAAATGGGGAATTGTCCCACTGAACTCCAGAGTCCCTCTGTGAGATGATTTAATTCCTCACTGCTGTGCCAGCGGAGTCAGTGAGGCTTATTATGTTGGATGATTTTTACATCTATGTAGATGATACTGCTTCTGAGGTGGCACAGGATTTTAGGGGACTTTTCCAAATGGGTGTGGGCTCAACTCATATAGTTAGGACAGTCTTGCTATGATGTTTGGGCAGGAATTGGAGATTTTGGGTCATGGACCAATTATTACTTCTTGTACTAAATTTTTACAAAAAAATATTTTCCCTTTTACTGAAATTCAAAACTTGCTGACATTTAAAATTTTGAAAAATTTCAACCAGTTTCACAGAGGACAACCAACTTTCAATTTCAAGGAAGGCTAGCTCTTTCGATATATAACTTTTCCATTTTGCAGCCTCCTTTTTTAAGAGAGAACCTGTATCAAGGACAGCTTCCCTTTCTGTGTCCCCCATGGGACATTGCTTAGCTCTGAAAATGACTCATTTTCCAGACCTACAACATGGCTCCATGGATCACTGGTTACTCACACTGTAGTCTGAGAACTACTTGTATTTTGTGCGGATGGGTGATGAAAGGGAAAGGAGGTTGTGTTTTGTCTTTTGTCTAGTTAAGATGTGTTTTAAAATCACAAAGTAGATATATATTTGGTACACAACATAGTGTCTCTTTAATTCTGATCTGGATACGTTTAGTACTGCTCCTCTATTAGACTTGACTAATTTAATTTTACTAGGTGTCAATTATCCAAATGACCTACACTGCATAGCCTACACTGAAAATGGATCTTTTCTTAAACTGATCTTTTTCTTTCTAGTTTGTCAATGTAAATTGTTTTAAAATGCTGGTTATTTGCACTAAAGTTACATTACCATGTTGCATAGATGTAAGACCCTACTGGCTTACTGTGGCAATTAATTGTCCTACTAATATATGGGGTTATTTCTTATACATATTTAAAATCTTGTTTGAACTATCCATGCTCTGAGCCTTTCTGTTCACAGTCCTACAAAACATATGAGGACAGACATGAGTTTAATAATTTGTAATTCCATAAAATACATTAGAGTCTCATAGCTGGATGAGCATGATAAAAGCTATCTTTGCCAGAAATGACTTTTGGCAGTAAAGACATGTTAATATTTGGCTTCAGCCATTTTTGGAGAGTACTCAGGTGTCATAGTTTGTAATAGTTATCAGTTGTTTCATGATTTAAATCCTAAGGGTCAAGGTACAATTAAAAAAGAAATCTATCTTTTTGGCCTTTGATATTGAACTGATTGATTCTGTTGACCTACCTCTCTTGCTCCACCTCCTTGAGCCACAGTTAGCTTTCTGGGTGAGTGAGCTTTCAGTTGAATTGCATTATCTCACTCACTGTGGCTTGCACTTTCTATGCACTGGTTCACATTAACTTGTAAACTGGGCCTGATCGTCCTTTCTCACCAGTCCCAAACCACTATAACTCCATTGGTTTCAGAGGAGTTAATCCTCATTTATACCCATATGTCAGGAAAGAGAATCCAGTCTGTTGTCTGGATGAGTGAAATGGCTACATGTAAAATACTGCTAATGTGTGCCATAATATACACATCCACAGCTGTTTAATGACATTTCCTCCCCCAAATATACTACTGTAAAAGATAAATATGCTTTTGCTGTGGGAGAAAATCTGTCTGCCATTGACTCTCAAATGGCTCCTGTCCATCAATTATGGCAGAAATGATGGGGAGTCAGCTGCTTCATTAGTTTTTAGATTTTAGGGCCATGGTTAGGTTTGGTCTCTCTTTTGCCAATCTCCAAAAATACGTTCTCTGCTTGACAAAGAATTTCTGGAAGTAAAGCCTCCCAGTAAAGCTGAGAGAAATTCAGGATTTTTACATCCCAGATTTAATTTCAATAACTTTATCATCATGACCAAGTAAACAAGTTTTCCCAAACTTAATACAATAAGTGTCTGTATATAGGACAGGTGATACCCTGGTTATAGGAAAGATGGACTTTACGCAGGGTGTCCATTTTGTTCTTATTTGAGTTCAGGGTGTCGTCACCAAGGCTATTTTTGCTGTGTCTTTTCTTTCTCCCCAAGTGATGGTGAGTTTTACTTCCTTGTACTTTAATGTTTTGAGTGATTTCTGATATTCTGATATTTCATGATTTGTTATTTTGAGGAAGGAATTTCCAGTACTACTTTGTTTTGTAGGTTGAAGTTGCAAATGTCTTTCTGTTTTAATTTATCATTCAGATTTCAAGTAGAATGCACTCAGAGTGGTCTTGGACAGTCAGTGTTGCCCTTTTCACCTACAAAACCACTTTTTATGTCAGAAATATGTGTTCTTTCTCTTCTGCTCGGCAGGAGCTCAACTGTCTGTGAGACATGGATCTGAAAGGTCTTGTGTCATAGGTCTTGATGATAATAAAAATAAGTTACTCATATTTCATATCCCATACCCTTTCAAAGTCGTACCTTTTACTTTTGAAGACTCCTAAGATCTTGGGACAGATATAAGTGTACTATGATGAATGTTACATCGTCTTGCAGTTAACAGAGCTATACTGCAATTCTCAGCCACAACAGCAGGCTAAATGACTCATATTTAAGACACTTGTTTAATCCAATGGAAAGTTACTTTTTCATATTTCCTTTCAATTCCAGCTCTGGCAGCCTGGCCCAAGACTTTAAATAGCTTTTTTTTTTTTCTTTATCATGTGGAGAAGTAGTTTCTCTGTGGAAACCGCCTTGAAATTTTCACACACAAAAAATAGCTTTTATAAAACCCACAAAATATTGGTCTTTTTAATAATAATAGTTTGTTAGTTAGTTAGTTAGTTTGCTGGTGCTTGGAGTTTGGAAACAACCCAAAACGCTTGATAGGAGGGACTGCTTGTGCAGATTTTGTTTTCTGTGTTCCGGCTGTATTGCTCGTCTCTCCAGTTCTGATAGGAAGTTGCAAGGTAACACAAGCAGCAACTTCATCTTGTATAATATGAACATCCTCAATTCAATGGGATCAACAGTTGGCTGGATGAACTTCAAAAAAAGAAGAAAAGAATCTGTCCCACTTTGAGACCTTGCAGTGCTCACCAGGATTGCTAATTTAGTCCAGCTGCAAGATGAACTAATGCTGTGCCTCATTTGCAGCTGAATATAGGCTGAATAGAGCTTTCCGTTCCTGACAGGAAAGACAGTATTTTTATCAGCTAAAAGTATTGCCCTATTCATTATGCTGAAATTACGCATTAGATCAGCACAGTGGTGAAACTGATGCAGCAAGTGTCTTCAGAGTTTATAAAATGAACAGTAAGGCTAGTTCTCTAGTAGTCAAATTATTGGTAAACAGTTGTCATTGCACTCGCCGCAAACGAATGTGGTGACTCTTTCTTTGGACAGCAGGAAAAGAGGATTGAGCTTCTTTAAGGGGGTCCCTGCTGCATTTGGATTACAAGGCAGGGGAAAGGAAATGGGTTTACCAGAGCAAAACCAAGAAAGAGCCGTTATTGTGAGGGCAATGACCCACTACGTAAACCCGGGAGAATGGAAGGATGAGAATAGCCCTGCATTCCAGAGAGAACACTCTCTCTCATATGGATCATCAGCATTTCTAGTTTGACATTGTAACATCAACATCAATGACTTTGCTTCTTTGTTATCTACAGACTGCTGTGATCTTGGCACTGATGGTATTTAGAGCGTATTTTGCTACTCATATTTGATATTACATACACTCTTGTTCAAGTTCAATTGCTTATGTGCCTTTCTTCCAATAACTGGCTGACCATTAAAGAAATTCAGAATAAACTCAGAAAGAATATCTACCGTTTTTGCTAAATAATTAGAGGAAATATCACTTGAGCTAGATATAGTTAACTTCACAGTTATGGGAAAGCTTTTCATTCACCATGATCTTGATATAATTCTTCCATATCCTAATATTTGCTTCAATCTTGGTACCTAGCTACAGTTGTATTTTATATCCATGTACATGTATTAATTTTATTTTATGTCTGTCTGTCTGTATCTGCATATATGTGGATATGGATATATTTTCACATATATGTTATTCAAATTGTGTGATCATATTCTCTTGGTGCCTGACGTTATTACGTCTTCATAGTTTTCCAAAATACTGTTGCTTAAAGGGACACAGTCATTCCATTTTTGTAAATGATTAAAGAAAGAAATAGATCATTGTTATGATAGAGATACAATTTTATCCTGAGAGTGTGTGTGTCTAAAGTTATATTTAAAATAGTTATGAGTCTTTCTGCTTCTTGATGTTTACAAAGGTCTTTTGCGTGATCCTGAAAACTACACCACCAGTAAACATATCCACTTTTGCTCATCCTCCTTTTTCTCACTTCGCACTCAGTTGCCTGAAAAATTTCAGTTTCAGTCCTGCTGTTGCTGTTACCGTTACTAGTCAACACCTTCTTGAATGGATTGGGGAAGGGTTTGCGCCATCAAAAACAGCATAACTCAAACTTGGACAAAAGAGGTTTTTTCTGTAATCTTGATTATTGAAATTTTATGAGTTCCTTGAGCTGTAGTATTGCATTGTTTTTTGGTTTTGTTTTGTTTTGTTTGTTTTGGGTTATTTTAAGATTTTCAAGTAGCATGTTTCCATTTTGATGCATTTTTTATTTTATAAGGCAACAACTCTGGACAGTGGACAAACAAGATGCAGTGACTCCACAAGAACCTGGTGTTGGGAAATGGTCGGAACTATCTAATTGATAACACATCCACATGCCAGAAAGCAAAAACTGAAGATGATAAAGAAAGAGAAAACCACTGTAACTTTTGGAATTGAAATTAATCTTGATTTCATCTCAAAGCATTTTATTTATGTTTCTGAGTAAGGAGACCCAACGTTTTCAGCAAATTTCAGTCCTCTTCTTTGATATCTATGCCTTTTCATTTGAATTTTTAAGGAAGGGGGAAAAAGTGATCCAGAAAACTACAGACCTGTTAGTTTGACCCCAGTTATATACAATGTCTTGGAACACACTTTGAAAGACAAAGGAGTTAAGGAGAGAGAGAGGCAAACAGTTATTGGGATAAAATACAACATGGTTTTACAAAAGATAGATTGTGCCAGACCAACCTGATGTTTCTTTGAGACAATAACTGATTTTTAAGATAAAGGAAATGCAATATCTCAAATCTACCTGGATTTCAGTAAGACATTTGACACACATTTTCACATGGCAAATTATTAGTTAAATTGGAGAAGATGGGAATTAATATGACAATTAAAAGTTGGATAAAGGATCTGGTTAAAGAGGAAACTACAATGAATCATACTGAAAGGTGAACTTTCAAGCTGGAGGGAGGTTTCCATTGGAGTTCCTCACAGATTGGTCTTGGGGACAATCTTATTTAACATTTATACTAATGACATTGGCACAAAAAGTGTGAATAATAGAAAGTTAGGAGGTATTGCCAACATGGAGGGGGACCGGAATATCATACAAGGAGATATGGATGACCTTGAACACTGGAGTAATAGAAATGGGATGGAATTTAACTTAGTGCAAAGTTCAAGGTCGTGCATTTAGGTACTAAAAAAAGAAAGTTTGCTATAAGTGGGGACTTATCAGTTGGAAGTGACAGAGGAAGAGAAAGACCTGTGTGTATTGGTTGATCACAGGATGACTATGAGCTTTCCAATATGATGTGGCTGTGAAAAAGACTAATGCAGTCCTAAGATGCATCAGACAAGGTGTTTCCAGTAGAGACAGGGAAGTGTTAGTACCATTACACAAGGCACTGGTGAGACTTCATGTGGAATAATACCTTCAATTCTGGCTTCCCATCTTTAAGAAAGATTAATTCAAACTTGAACAGATGCAGAGAAGAGCTACTAAGATGATCAGAAAACCTACCTTATGAGCGGAGACTCAAAGAGCTTGGCTTGCTTAGTCTAACCAAAAGAAGGCTGAGGGGAGATATGATTGCTCTCTATGAATATATAAAGTTTCTAACCATCAGAGGAGTGAAGTTCAGGAACTGCCTTCCATGGGGAGCAGTGGGGGCAAAAAACCTAGTTGGCTTCAAGACTGAACTTGATAAGTTTATGGAGAGCACAGTATGATGAGGCTGCCTACAATGGCATTTAGCTGATCTGTGACAGTAGCAAATAGTAGCAAATATCTCCAATGGCCGGTGATGGGACAGTAGATGGGGAGGGCTGTGAGTTACAACTGAGAATTCTTTCCCAACTGCTGCTGGATCTTGCCCACATGCTCAGGGTCTAACTGATTGCCATATTTTGGGACAGGAAGGAATTTTGCCGTCAGTGAAATTGGCAGAGACTCTGGGTTTTTTTTCACCTTCCTCTGCAGCATGGGGTATGGGTCGCTTGCAAGTTTAAACTAGTGTAAATGATGGATTCTCTGTAACTTGAGTCTTTAAATCATGATCTGAGCACTTCAGTAACTCACCCAGAGGTTATGGGTCTATTACAAAAGTGAGTGGGTGAGGTTCTGTGGCCTGCAGTGTGCAAGAGGTCAGACCAGAGATCACGATGGTCCTTTTTGGCCTCAAAGTCTGAGTCTAATTCATAGTACTTTCATGAATAACATAGTTGCATTTGTCAATATTTCTCACCATAAACATACAGTGTTTACAAGTTCTTGATATGTGTTCTTAGTTGCTTTCTGCATAAAAGAGGTGAAGAACCTTCTCAAGTTAAAATAGTCTCATACTCTGCATGCAGTCAGTGTGCCATGGCAACTGATATACTGTTTCTGAATTAAATAATGCTCTTCTTGTCATTGCTGGATGGAAGAGACGTTTGCTTTGCTTTGCTTTGCTTTGCTTTATAGAGGGGTCAGATTACTCCACACCTGTTTATTCCTTCTGTTGACAGAAAAGCTTCCTCAGCGAATTCCTCTTTTTAATTATCTTCATGATTCAGGTCCTGGACATCGACACATATTAAAACAAAAATATGTGCTTCCTTTCTAAAGAGAATAGGTTTTTTTTATTTCTGAGATGACTATTTAACAAGATACCTAACAGAAGAAAATAATTTACCATGCTCTTTAGAATAACGTGTTATAATAGATCAAATTAATTCGTTATGTAAGTGCCATTGAGCATGGAGTTACATTATGGATGAATTTGATCCAGTGCTATTTAAGTAGTATGAAACGAACAAGCATGTCTTCTCAAAACTTCAAAAAGGATATTTTCACCTATGGAAAGGTTTGTGTCGCATGCTTCAGATACAGCAGTAAGTACAAATTTAGTGAGCTTTGGGGTTGATGATTTGATATCCAAATTTCTAAGAAGACATTTGGAGTATACTTTCTCTTTCACCGGTGCTTAGAATGGTCCATACTAACTATATTGGCAATTTATTGTCCAAATAAATTTGATGAATAAGGTCTACATGTATGTCTCATATCATTTATATCTTTGATTGTAACTTTGTATTGCTCCTTTTAGTCCAGTTTCCCTGTGAACTGAGTGCACTTCATGAAGGGTTGATGGATGCTGTTCATTGAACTTGATTGTCATAAAATTGTATATGGAGTCTTAAAGTTCCAGGCCAAGACTGTATTTCTGCTTTGCATAATATACAGTAACTCAGTGTATATCTCATGGAGATTATGCCCTTTTCTGTAGATTAAACATCAGCCGATCACCTGTGGCAGACTGGTGTTGGATCCATGCTCGTTCTCTTGAAGAGCTTGCAAGACTGATGCACAAGTTTTCTCAGGACTGTATGTTTAGGATGCAGATCTACCTCTTTAGGATGTAGTCCTGTTTAGAGCTTGGAGGGTGACAGATATAGACAGCTATATTATGGTTACAGAAGTGGAGAGGATGATAATGTTAAAATGGCCATAATTGTGCCCTTTCTTACGAAGCTGTCAGCACTGACTGGGCTGTACGTTTTTTTTAGATAAAACTATGTTTTTCATGCATTTTTCAGATTTTAATTAGCTTTAGACTTAACAGGCATGTATCATCCGTGAAACATGGTCAGCATGAAGACAGTACCATACCAATGTTAAGCAATAGTGGTACCAAAAACTATGTGTACATGAAAGTTAAGGATTGTATGAGAAATATAGATGTGGAATCCAAAATGTTGCTGAAATATTAAATGATTTTCTCTCAAGCTATAGTCTGTGGACCACCAGTGCTTCATGTATCCCTTCTTGATGGTCAATGCAATGAAATATTTACAGCACTAAGCAATGGGGAACTGGAGTGATGGTAGGGGAAGTGGGTCTATGAGTGGAACTTGAGCTTAGAAAGTGATTCTGGGTAGATTGGAGGAATGCTAAATGGGAAACATAGATGCTAAAAAGGAGTAGGAGGAATTTGGTGTAGTCAAGGTGGGAGATGAACATGAATGAGGATTTAGTTGTTGGAAGGAAGATGTATCAGATTTCAGATGTGTGGTGGAAAAAGAAATGGTAGGATTTGACAACAGCATCTATTTGTGGGAAGAAGAACATAAGAGGAAGGAGTTGAATTGCACACAGATTGTGACAGGGTGATGATTAGCAATAGCACCACAGGGGATGAGGATGAGGATCAAGCCATAAATACTAAAATTTAGAGTTTGGCCCTATTTGAAAAGTTATGGAGGAAATTAGCACTACCATGTAAAAATTAAAATGAACATCTAGCACTTCCATTATAATCTCAGCTCTCTTTAAAGAGGAAACTACTCTTTAGTGGAGTAGATGTTCATCTAAGATGACAGGGCATTTTAAAATTTCCCTACCCCCCTCACACCCTTTTTTCAATTAAAAAAACATTTGATTATTGCAACTTTGATACCAACAGTTCACAAAACTTACTTTACCTGAGGGCAGCAGTTCTTATCCCTACTGACAATACATCTTGGTATAACAATACCCTGTGTCAAAGTAACTGATAGGTATTTTAACACATACTTACCTGTATTTTTTTGGTCTTGGTTCTACCACTTTTACTCCCACTAGGTATCTTACATCCTCAGTAATTCCAGAGAATACGATTGGACTGCCCACTGAATAAAGGGAGTACTTTCAGTGTATGTAGTTTAGGATGGCAGAATTGGGCCCTTTAGTTTGAGAAATTCTTTCTTTCATTTACAGCTGAGATCTGCCCCTTTAGTGCAAATGAGTAGTACTTTAACATGTGAATAATCCCATTTGGGGCTACTCATGGAGTTACATACCAATTAACATAAGGGTGCAGAATCTAACCCTTAAGTAGCAAACATAATACTAATCTTTATATTAGTCTTAAATACTGAGGAGATAGAAAAACAGCTTCTAATATGTATGGTTTTGTTAGAAAGTATAGATGCCAAATGAATTTTAGAAAATTTTTACACACATTTTCATGCAGTTAGGCAGTTACAATCCTTTTCTTTTTCTGTCTGCCCTTCACATTAACAATTGCAGTTTTCATATGCCTTACTTCATCAAGTAGCAGAAGAAATCTTGTTTTGTTTTCCTTGTAAGAACTTCTGTGAAAGTCTGCATTCTTCAGAGGTGCCTTCACGTATCAGACCACCTGTGTTCACAATTCGGGGACTTTATTTTATTTTACTTTTATTTTTGTTTACAAATTTGCTGACATCTCTATAAAAGACCCTGTGATGGGTAGCCATGCTCATACAGAAGTTTGCAGGCATGAGTAGGCAGAGAAAGAGTTGGCAAGAACAGCATCAGTGAGAAGGAAAAAGTAGAATATAATTATGAAGGAAAAGTGGCCTGTTATGGAAGGCAAGTGAATTGTACACTGTAAGCAAGACTTAAACAAAATGAATACAGTTGCTATAAGACAGTGTGCCAAGACTATTAGTGATTTTATTTGGAATGATGATAAAGCTGCTTTTGAAGGGAATGATTTCTGGTGTCCAGTGTAACCATTGTTTGGGTGGATAGATAGCTCTGCTGGTAGTAGACCTCAGTAGAAAATTAATTTTAGGATATGATCCCTTTGCTGCACTGCAGATGTATTGTAGGGGCCACCTCTGGAGTATATGGCTCTTTCATAGTCCCAAGGGGGAGGGATTTCAAAGTCAAGGCACACTCCACCCCATTTGTGTCCTTGGCAGTGAGGGGAGGAAGGGGCAGGTGGTAGAGGAGAAGGATTGATTTTTTTTAAGCTAACTCCCAGCATGGATTTTCACTCTGCCCCGTGATGGGAAATAATTAGGTACCCCTAAACCTAGTTAGGCTCAGAACCTTAAATCAAGGAACACTGCCCTACTTTCCAGGACAAGGAGTTCTAGGAATGAAAGAGCTCTTCTGTTAACATTGCTTAAGGTTTAAAACCCCATGAAGGGAATGTGATAGACTGTGCAATGAGCTTTGAGGTTTTGTTGGGTGTTGCTGTCACAAGGACTATGCCCAAGAAAAATTCCAGGGAAGCTTTTTTTGGGTTATTGCTTAACCAGGGCCTCCAGTGAAATTTCTCTCAATTGCTCAGACACTTCCCTGTGACTTGGCTACACAAAAGGGAAAGGCAATGGTCACCTGGAACCCTTCTGTACTAAAACAAATTCTGGATTCCTTGTGGATAAAGGAGGTATACCCAACAGTCAGAGGGAGAAATCAGGGAACATGTTTGTATATGGTACATTATCGCCTCAGAAGAATGAAGGCCAAGAAAATTCACTTGTTACTTGTATTGTAGTAATATCAGGAACTGCTTTGGAAGGACCGCAGCCTTCTACCAGCAATTGGGAAACCAATGACAAAATAGTATCTGCAACCCTGTTAGTGCCAAGAATACATTCAAGAAAAACATCAATGATCCGATAGAGACAAGATCTAGACCTAATATTTCCATCTAATCTCAGCCACTGTAGTTTGGCTAGTCATATCCTGTATCTGTTCTGAATCCTTAGCCACCCTGACTGGCAAAATACTTCACTTCTCTCTATAGCTGACAATCTTGTAGTATCAGCACTTCCCCTTTCTCACTCTTTTACATTCTAATAGGAGGATTTGCCCCTTTGAAATGAATGGTGGGATTTTCAAAAGCACTCTACACTCACCTACTTCTGCTTTCACTGAAGTGAATCATAAAATTCCCATTGCCATGAATGGGAGCAGAGTTAGGCCAATGTTGAACACCATCAGAAGCCCTACCCAAAAGATATAAAGAGAAAGCTATTTTAAAAAAATGCTCTAAAATCTGAATAATTCCATTTTTTTAAACTTATTTATTTTGGGGTGGGTGGGGGTGTTTGTCTTTGTTTGTACACTACGTTGCCATTACATATTAATCCCATGTAGGTTAAACAAGCCAGTATTTACTAATGTATATTTTTGACACTAGATGATAATTTAACAAATAGCATCATAAATCCGGTGTAGTGTTGTATTTATGGTAAACATTATTTTCCCAGTGTCATCTGAGGGTGTGTAAGTCAAGTAAGATTTTAAGAGTAAGTTTGACCGCATGCTGTACCCCTCTATACCTAAAACCAGGTTGCAGAGGAGCCCTATGAGGGTGAAATGTGGTAGTATACTCTAGGAAAAGTTTGTTCTGGTTGTTGGTTTGTTTTTTGTTCTTTTTTTTCCTGACTATCCTGAAAACCTCAAATTTCCGAAGAAAATGTAGATGCTTGTTGTGTGCTCAGTTGCACACCTCCCCAGAATATTTCTCTAGTGCATAGTCTTTTCTGCTTCTGTCTGAGTTCTTGAGACAGATGAGAAGGCCTGTGTGCATGTACACTTCCCTGCAAATACCAGAATGCAAATGTTGTCACTGCTGTTATTTGTATTGTGATATTCCACAACGCCCTCAAATAAGAACAAGGCCCCATTTTGCAAGATGCTGTACAGCCACACTGTTATACAGTCTCTGCTCTGAAATGCTCCTGACCTCATTCAAAACAAGGTAAATCAAGCATGACAAAAATGGTAGGAAAAAGGGAATACAAGGATGGAAAAGATCATGTGGTCACATAGGCTAGCCGTTGCATAATTTGATGATTTCAAATAAACTGAAACAATTCTTTTTTCTTTAATTAAACAAAACAGAGATCCCTACCAGTGCACCATCTAGCCATCACTGGTTGGCAGGTACTTGTGGATGTGTCAGCAGAAGAGTATATCGAGGAAGGATTTGAAGGAGGCCTTATGGATTAATTCATATTTTAGCTTGTGCTGAATCATGTATTGATACAATTGTCTTTATTATTAGCCACTCGACCTTATATGAATACTGTGTGATTGTGGTTTCCAGTGTAACATTGATATATTGTCAACTCCAACCATTCAAAATTTATGAGTTAAGCTTCCAAAAATCACGAATTGGTTAAAAATGATGGGATTTTAAAAAAAATAAATTTTCAATTTTTATTTGCATTCTAGTTTTGGAGTCTTTTAGGGTTGACACTTTTTAAAAAATTTTCTCCACAAAAAAAATGCCAAACATCATGAGACTTGCAGTAAAGTCATGATGTTGTCAACACTGCATCAACACATACCCAGTTCCTCCTGTAACAGCAAAAATATGTTCTAATGGTTGTACCTGGTACAAGTGTCAGCATTTAACAGGTTAAACACATTCCTTAGCAAAAACATAAGGCGGATTTAGAAGTTGGAATACAATACTGTGGGTTATTACTTTTTCATATTCACCCAAAAAAATGTTAAGGTCAGAAATAAGATTTGCCTTTTCCTTGCCAACCAGTTTGAAGTAATTAACCCTCATGCTTAGAAACACAAGGATTCTATGACTATGTTATTAAATTCTCATAAAGAGTCCATTAATATTAAAATTGCTTCAATCTCAGACTGAATGTATTAATGACCTTACACAGTGTCAATATAAACTCTTGGTGTGGTAAAATGCTTAAAATGCATGAAATGAACTGAGTTAAGTCAAATGTTCAACCATCAAATTTGTATTAAAGGAATTGACACCTTCCAGTTTACATTTTTTTTACATAACAAACTAGTTCACATTTATTTTTTATTTGCTTCATTTATTTACTTGGCTTCCTTATATCTATTTATCCCGTTTCTATTCATCAGCAGTGGAGTTTCCTAAAATGGGCAGTAATTAACCAGATACAAAAAGCTTTTTTCAAAAATCAAATTAATTTTGTATCATTTGTCTTTTGCAATCATGTCACTAATAGTTCACCTGACTGCCAAACATAATCCACAGACAGTAGCTGCTTCCTGCAACAGTCTGCCCAACACGATCTGTCTATTAGCTTTCAGTCCATCGGTGTAGAACAATCCAGAACAAATGCTAACTAATATCTTTAAAGAGCATTAGTACTTATTTGTATTGTATTGCAGTAGCACTTAGGACTCCTGATCATGGACTACAACCCCATTGTGCTGGGTAATGTCCCAGTACAGAGCAAAAAATGATCCCTGCCCCAAACAGTTCACAACCTAAATAATAACGATCACCCTGCCCTGTTCCCAGTATGCCTGCTGGTAGTTGAAAGGAGGATTGAGCTCTCCTGGTACCACTGCTGCTTAAGGTCAAAGCCTGGAAACTGTCCAATAATTGCTCTGAGTGAAGGCTGGGAAGTGGGCTGTGAAAGCACACATCAGCACATTTTGAAAAGAGGTGTAGCTACTGAACAGGAAACAGAACACTGAGATGTTCCATTTTCAGGCTTCAAATTTCCAGGACACAGTGCTGAAAACAGGTTTGTTTGGGGAAGGAAATGGGACACCTGGTCACTTTAAGTGAGCATTTTAAGTGGTTTGTGCAGTATCTATAACACTTCTTCCTTTATAAATAAATGAATGGGACTATGATTTACAATATCTGTAGTGCTACACAGCATTTTGGATCCAGTCTGTTCCTCTACTTGTACAAATATGGTACAAGGCTTTGTAGTGATGGAGTTGAAGCTTCCTTCATGGTTAAAAGAGTTAAAGTCCTCACCAGCAAAGGAGAGAAGATCATAAGAACAGCCATACTGGGTCAGACCAATGGTTTAGCCTAGTGTTCTGTCTCTGACAGAGGCCAGTGCCAGATTTTTCAGAAAGAATGAACAGAGCAGGATAATTTTGAGTGATCTACTATCATCCAGTCCCATTTTACATTTTATTTTAAGCCCTAACAATAAAAAACCCACAACACTTACAAGGTGTTTACTCTGTTGTGCAATGTTATAGGATGGAAAACTGACACAATCATTAAAGGATTTCTTTGGTGTCGAAGTGGCAGAAGTGGGATTAGAAATCAGGAGTTCCTAGTTCCCACAGTGCTTATTCCAATAGATCATGTTGTTGTTTATTATTTGCATCACGGTTGCACCGAGGAGCTTTAGTCATGGACTAGGACCACGTTTGGCTAGGTGTTTTACAAGCACAGAACAAAAAGCCATGTTGCCATTCAAGTATTGACAACATTGCCCTTATGAATCTCCCATCCTAATTGCTAGCTGTAATGTTGACTCATAGACATGGTATTTTTGCAGGATGCTTTTTGTGACTTATTCTCAAAGTGTAACACTTCTGACTGCTGCTGAGTTGTGCAACTGTCTTTTGAAAGACCAGAAATAGATATGAGCAAAAGTGGACTTGCCTGAAGAAAGAAAAGGGAGGAAATCACTAAGAATAAGTGAGAGCCAAGGCCCAAACTTTTCACCACAAAAATTGAAATGATTTGAGTGTGACATGTATGGCTCTAATTCCAAGGCATGAGTGGAAATAGAGTCCTAAATCATTTAAAAAACAAACAAACAAACAAAAACCCAACAATAAAAAGCAAAAAACCAAACTGCGCTGTTGTCAATTTTTATCTAGTAATTAACATTCACTGTTAACACTATACAGTCTCATAATATTTTGTTAATTGCTTCATTTTCCTGAGGCGTGGAATAGTTGTTCTAAACAACAGAATATTTTCCAGGTTTGAAGTTTATCAGAAAATATAAAACTTAGCCCTCAAATCACACCTTTGATCTTTCACACATGTAGGTGGTAGGATTCATGCAGCTTCCTATTAGCATCAAGAATTAATTCTCAATGCAGGTTAAAAGATTTTAACATAATTATCATAAATGCCTGTTTTGAAAAACTAAAGTACTTATAAAAACCTTATTAAATTTTTAAACAGACATTCTAGAGGATTTTTAACATTATTGCTAATTTAACTTATTCTAATATCTTTGAACCAAGATTTCTAAATGTTTTCTTCACTCATTTTATGTAGCATTCTATTTTGCTATTAAATACTGTACTACTTTTTATGAAAATTGATACTTTGTTAGTTTTTTGGGTCCTACTTTTTTGTGTGGCACATGATGTGAAAGTGATCGGTTCTGGGGAAAAATACTGTTATAGTAATCTAAGCACCTTTCTTCCTGTCATAAACACAATACAGAATTTTAACATGGCAGCAAAAGAGCTAAATGAACCTTAGTTTTTGGAACATTTGCTTCTGGTGGGGGAGGGGAGGTGTTATGTTATTTTTATGTTTCTGTAACTTTTGTTTCAGAACCATAAAATCATAGAATCATAGAGTTGGAAGGGACCTCAGGAAGTCATCTAGTCCAACCCCCTGCTCAAAGCAGGACTAACCTCAGCTAAATAATCGCAGCGAGGGTTTTTTCAAGCCACATCTTAAAAACCTCTAAAGATGGAGATTCCACCACCTCTCTAGGTAACCCATTCCAGTGCTTCACAACCCTGCTAGTGAAAAACTTTTTCCTAATGTCTCCCCCACTGCAATTTGAGACCATTGCTCCTTGTTCTGTCATCTGCCACCACTGAGAACAGCCTAGCTTCATCCTCCCTGGAACCCCCTTTTAGGTAGTTAAAGGCTGCTATCAAATCTCCCCTCATTCTTCTCTTCTGCAGACTAAACAAGCCTAGATCCCTCAGCCTCTCCTCATAAGTCTTGTGCTCCAGCCCCTCAATCATTTTTGTTGCCCTCCACTGGACTTTCTCCAACTTCCCCACATCCTTTTTGTAGTGGGGGGCCCAAAACTCGACACACAACTCCAAATGCAGCCTCATCAATGCCAAATAGAGGGGAATAATCACTTCCCGCGGTCTGCTGGCAATGCTTCTAGTAATGCAGCCCAATATGCTATTAGCCTTCTTGGCAACCAGGGCACACTACTGACTCATATCCAGCTTCTTATCCACTGTAACCCCCAGGTCCTATTCTGCAGAACTGCTGCCTAGCTCATCGGTTCCCAGTCTGTAGCTGTGTATGGGATTCTTCTGTTCAAAGTGCAGGACTCTGAACTTGTCCTTGTTGAACCTCATCAGATTTCTTTTGGCCCAATCCTCCAGTTTGTTTAGGTCCTTCTGTATCCTATCACTACCTTCCAGGGTATCTATCACTCCCCGTAGCTTAGTGTCATCTGCAAACTTGCTGAGGGTGCAATCTACCCCATCCTCTAGATCATTAATGAAGATGTTGAACAAAACCGGGCCCAGCACCGACCCCTGGGGCACTCCGCTTGTGACCGGCTGCCAGATAGACATGGGACCATTGATCACTACTCGTTGAACCCTATGATCTAGCCAGTTCTCTATCCATTTTATAGTCCATTCATCCAACCCATACTTCTTTAACTTGCTGATAAGAATACTGTGAGAGACCGTATCAAAAGCTTTGCTAAAGTCAAGGTATATCACATCCACCACTTTCCCCACATCCACAGATCCAGTCACCTCATCATAGAAAGCAATCAGGTTGGTCAGGCATGACTTCCCCTTGATGAATCCATGTTGACTGTTCCTGATCACCTTCCTCTCTTCCAAGGGCCTTAAAATGGATTTCTTGAGGACCTGCTCCATGATTTTTCCAGGGATTGATGTGAGACTGACCCATCTGTAGTTCCCTGGATCCTCTTTCCTCCCTTTCTTGAAGATGGGCACTATATTTGCTTTTTTCCAGTCATCAGGGACCTCCCCCAATTGCCATGAGCTTTCAAAGATAATAGCCAATGGCTCTGAAATCACATCAGCCAACTCCCTCAGCACCCTCGAGTGCATTGCATCTGGCCCCATGGACTTGAGTATGTCCAGTCTTTCTAAATAGTCCTGAACCTGTTCCTTCAGCACTGCGGGATGTTCACCTCCTTCCCATTCTGTGCCGCCCAGTGCAGTAGTCTGGGAGCTGACCTTGTCTGTGAAGACAGAGGCAAAAAAGGCATTGAGTACCTCAGCTTTCTCCACATCCTCTGTCACTAGGTTGCCTCCCCCATTCTGTAAGGGGCCCACACTTTCCCTAATCTTCCTCTTGTTGGCAACATACCTGTAGAAACCCTTCTTGTTCCCCTTCACATCCCTTGCTAGCTGCAACTCCAATTGTGCTTTGGCCTTCCTGATTTCATTCCTGCAAGTTCGAGCAGTATTTTTATAATCCTCCCTAGTCATCTGACCAAGCTTCCACTTCTTGTAAGCTTCTCTTTTGTGTTTAAGTTCACCAAAGACTTCTTTGTTAAGCCAAGCTGGACGCCTACCATATTTGCTATTCTTTCTGCACATTGGGTTGGTTTGTTCCTGTGCCCTCAATAAGGTCTCTTTAAAATACAGCCAGCTCTCTTGGATTCCTTTCCCCCTCATATTAGCCTCTCAGGGGATCCTGCCCATTGGCTCCCTGAGGGAGTCACAGTCTGCTTTTCTGAAATCCATGGTCCGTATCCTGCTGTTCTCCTTTCTTCCTTTTGTCAGGATCCTGAACTCGACCATCTCATGGTCACTGCTGCCTAACTTGCCACCCACTTCTACTTCCCCAACCAAATCTTCCCTGTTTGTGAGCAGCAGGTCAAGAGAAGCATGGCCCCTAGTTGGTTGCTCCAGCACTTGCACCAGGAAATTGTCAGCGACACTCTCCAAAAACTTCCTGGATTGTTTGTGCTCTGCTATATTGCTCTTCCAGCAGATGTCAGGGTGATTGAAGTCTCCTGTGAGAATCAGATCCTGTGAACTGGAAACTTTCCCTAGTTGAGTAAAGAAAGCCTCATCTACCTCATTCTGGTGGTCTGTAACAGACACCCACCATGACATCACGCTTATTGTTCTTGCTTCTAAGCTTAACCCAGAGACACTCAACTGACTTATCTCCAGTTTCATACTGGAGCTCAGAACAGTCATAGTGCTCTCTTACATACAGTGCAACTCCTCCCCCCTTTCGCCCCTGCCTATCTTTCCTGAACAATTTATACCCATCCATGACAGTGCTCCAGTTGTGTGAGTTACTCCACCAAGTCTCAGTTATTCCAATCATGTCATAGTTTCTTGACTGTGCCAGGACTTCCAATTCCTCCTGCTTGTTTCCCAGGCTTCTTGCATTTGTGTATAGGCACTTGAGATAACTAGTCGATTGCCCTACTTTCTCAGTATGAATCAGGAGGCCTCCCCTGCTGCATCCTCCTCCTCCTGCTTCCTTGTGGTGTCCCACTTCCCTACTTACCTTCGGGCTTAGGTCTCCGTCCCCCATCAAACCTAGTTTAAAGCCTATTACCAGCCTAAACCAGCCTACTACAATCTTCTCCTAGGTCCTGGTTATCTTCTGAATTGATAACCTGCTTCCTCCAATACTGGAATCTCAGTAAACTACGGATACGGCGAATCTGGAAGTTCTTACACTAATAAAAATTAAGTAGCATTGAGTGAACTTGAGGAGGTTTGGAAGGTAGTTTATCTGCAAGTTTGAACATGTCTTATGTTCTTCTCCTTTGATTGTGATCATTTAATGAAACACTGATTCCCTTGCAACCCAAAAACCTGCAAGAGTCTTTCACTTTGCACTCCGTCTATCTCTGAAACATGCTTTTTGCTGAGACCTTCACTCATGCTGAATTTCATGTGCAATAGTCCTGAAAGATTCAAAATGTGATGGTAGCCATAGCCTTGCAGATGAACTAGGGATTAAATCCTACAAGACACTAAGCCCTCTGGTTCCGCTCCAGTAAAAAAATTAAGAATGTTCATCAAGTTAAGTCCATGAGAATTCCCATTGACTTCAGTAATATTATTCACTTGCTTACACTTAACATGTGCTATCGTGAGTGCTTTGCTGGATTAGAGGCAGAGTCCTCCAAAATAATTTCCCTCCAAACTTTCACGTTCACCCAATGATACTACTTTTTTATTAGTTTAAATATTTCTGGATTACAAAGGTGATGTTTGTTTGCTATGGTTGGCTTAGAAATACAGCTTAGTCTGAATGTTCTGTAAAAGAAAGATAAGTCACTATTTGCTAAATAGTACCCAAACAGTGATTTTATTTTAACTTTTTTCGTATTATAATTGTCATGGAATATTCAACAGGTATTGTTGGACTGTATTATGAATGGAAATTTATAATTATCCACAGCTGCTCTAAAATTTCATTAACTGTTTTCTTAGTGTGAAATTAATTAGTTCAGGAGAGAAAATAAATCATTCGAGGTGAAGGAAAATTGATTTTTACAACACCCTTTGCTTGTTTCACTCTTAGTAGTATTAACTGCATTAGATTCTGGGAGTGTTTATGGGTATTATAAAACATTTAAATCTTGATGTATTAAGGTACTTGAGTGGCTCTCAGGCATTAGTAAGAGCATTATATTAGAATTAATCTTATCAATCTCAATATCTGGCACATAGCTAAGGAAATGGCTGTTTTATCCTCATCAAAGCCATAAATAGAACTTCATTATCTGACACTAGAAAAGAACGGATACTGGCAGTAAGAAACTCCGAGATTTGGAAACAATACAGTGATTTTAAAAAGCAAAATGTATGTAAATAACAGTCATAAATGTACACTGGAAGTCATAAAGTGCATTCAGAATCTTAAAACGATTCATAAACACTTGAGTTTCATAGCTGTATTGGTACCGTTTTCAAAGTGTCACAGGCACTGAATAGTGGAGAAGACCCACAAAAAATGCAGTCAATAATGAATATTCTTACCTTGCTAAGCATGCAGAACTTCTTTTAGCTGAAGTGAGGATTTTGCTGGAGCATCAAAAAGAAAGGGCAGCCATCAGGGCTGTTGAGAATTTTTTCTTAAATCTAAAAAATTTCAGGGGGGATTTAAAAAAAAAAAGAAAAAAAAAGAAACCTAGAAAGAAACATCAAGGAAGCTTTTATGTTATGAAACACAGCGCATACATTATATATGCCTCAAACATAAAAAGGCACATGTTAAGTGGGAGCATGTTTTTTCTTGTCCTTTCCCTATCCCATGGGTGCTTGTAGCCACTGTCTGGCCATTTCTCATGTTGGACTAGCTGTCTTCAATTAATGTCAATGATGAGGCTTTTAAGATTTTTCGTTAAGTTTTTTTTTTTCTCTTCACTTGCAGCCTGAGAACAAGACCTCTTAGTTTAAATCTGTCTGAGTGTATGAAAGGACATGAAGGGCTTTAGACATTTCTTTAAATGGCTCTTTTTGGGCTACGTTAAAAGCAATGATGTCAACATAAAAGAAGGTAGCAACTTTCTTACCAAGTTTAAGTCTTACTTTCAGTTGTCTCCCCGCTACCCCCTTCATGGTCTAATGACAGAGGGCCTGATTTTCTCTTAGGCTTGCTCACATTTAGTGATATCTTAGTACACGAATATACCTTTTAGTTTCAGTGGAACTGCTCACAGAGTAAGTCGCTGCACAGTCTGAGAAAGGATGATGGAATTGTTTTTTTGTCGGGTTTAGGGATGAACAGAAGTTGCTTTTGAATAAAGCTGCTGTTGGGCATGCCAATGGAAGATCTAGAAAACGGATTTATTTACCATTATGATTGCTGTTTTAGTGATGACAGTGGCATTAAAAATGTCTCACTTGTAAGACCATCAGATGCATCCATGTTTATATTCTGCTCTTATGGGTAATAGACAAGATTTGATTCAGCGGTGCATTTGACTTTAAAGAAACCAATCTTAAGCTTTTAGAAATGAGCAAATCTTTTCTATCTTGCCACCTAGCAACTCTGAAAATATTTAAATTTTACTTAAGAATTATGTTTTCATTACTTCACCCCATTCTCAATAGCTTGCTTAGTACAACTTCCTTCAGCTTCAGGCATGTTCAGTCAAGCACTGCAACTAAACAGTAATGATACTTTTGCCATATTGATCATCTGTTTTCATGTTTTCTACAGTTAGGATGAGAAACACTGTATTCAACACTACGAAGGACAAATATTATAAAATTAGCAGAGCTTTTCAGCTTTAAATATAGTAGAACAATCTTCGCAGATGCCCTGCATACCTTACGGAATTTTTTTCTGGTTTTAGCGAACCAAACTGTCCCAAAACAGTTCACAACACTGACTGCTCTTTTCCCTGCACTTCATTGATTGAACTTCCTAACCATGGACCTTTTTTTTTTTTTTAACCCACCCAATCACCAATGACAATTTCCTTCCTATCTAGAGTTTTAGAACATTATTTCCTAATAGATCTACTACTTATAATAAGTTCCTTGATATTCTTATCACTTTTCTTTTAACTTTTAAGAATATTTAAAGTTTCCTTTCACAGACTAACTTCCAAACATAATTTTTGTTTAGGTAAATTATTCTAAGTGACACCATTTTTTAAAACCCTGTAATGTTTCTAAAACTGGAAAATGCTATATTTTCCTGGAAAATGCTATGTTTTTCACAAACCTGCAAGAAGACACCAATATTATAACCACGTATCGTACTTGAAAAAATACTTGGAACGACAGCTTTGCAGAGATTTCAATGGAAGTAGAATCAGGTGCAATATCCCCTCTATCCTTGATTAAAAAGATAACAAAGTACTGCAGCATGCTGATCTTATTAAAATAAATAAAACCATTTTGCTGAACTGCTTATATACTCTCATTTGTGAAATTACAATATATCTACTGAGTCTATTACTTTGCAGTTAATATGAGATTCTTTCATCTAGAAGCACTTATCTTGTGTTAAATGATCACTTACATAACTGTGTAAATTGATATTTTGCTGTTGAATTGTTTTTGAAATATTACTCCAGGGATTACCAGAGAGATTCATGCATTTTAACTGAGAGAGTCTGAAGAAGAGAAGTTGTTAATGGGCAAAACCTAAAAATGTTTAGTAATTATGGTGAAATTATAACAGACTTGGTGGATGCCTATTCAAAAATGTAAACTTTGGGCCAAATACCCCATCCCACCAACTGCAAGATACTATTTTGCACAATAGTGCTTTATTATAGGATATAATAGTATTAATTCTCACCTACTTAGCTTTAAATACAATAGAACGGTTTTAGCAGCTGCGCTGTCTATCTACTAGAAGGGTTCAAATTTAAATTCTCATCCAGTACTGACAGTAAGTGGCTAAGGTCTAAGGTTTCATTCATTTGGTTAGATTTATTTTATTTCCATGTGTAGATGAGTTAGGATTGTTAGGATCATAGAAATTGTCAGATTGGAGCAGATCCATTGTCCATATAGCCTAGGATCCTGTCTATTACAGTGGCCAGCACTGGATGCTTCAGAGGAGTGTGCAAGAAACCCCATAGTAGGCATTTGTATGTGGAAATTTGTAGTTTTAATTTTTTACCAATTGCTTTGTTTTGTTTAACTACTTTCTCTGACATCCTAATGACTTCACAGAGAAAATTTCTGTGATCTCCTGGCTGCCCTCTAGTTGAGTTCTATTTTGTGTCCTGTCCTTTATTGGATACACAGATACATTTTTAGTATTAACTTCTCTCTCTGACTTGTACGCACTTAGTTCCTGTCTGCGTATTATCTGTATCAGCAGTCTGGTTTCACATCAGTTAAGTTCCCCATACCCAAAATATTCCACAATGCCTAATAACCATGAACGAGTCCCTGAAGTTCCCCCTGCCTACCTAAATCTGCAGTGGGAAGTGGAAGCATTTCAGAATAAATTACACAGAGGCCCTGGAGCCTAGCCTAATAGTTTAAATATAGCTCCTAGGACCTCTCTCCTATATGCCTCGATGTTATTGTTATCATTACCACTGACTCAACACTCAGCAAGAGTCCAAATAAGTGTGTCTCAGTATCTGCCACCTTTACACCAGGCAGGCAAGTCACCACATAATTCTCATGGTCGCTACACACCGAGCTGCTTATATTCCTAATAATGGATGCTGGATTTGATTATGCAGTTTCAGCTTCAGAGTGGTGTCAGGAAAGAATTTTTCCATGTACAATTGATTAGATGTAGTCTTGATTGATTGATTGATTGATTGATTTATTAACTTTTCATGCTTTGTTGTCTGATGCTGTATTTGTACTTAATGGACGGTGAGGCTGATCCTGCCCAGGCAATCTTACATCATAAAAATATCAGTGTCCACAATTCTTTCTTCCATTTAGATTCATAGACTTTAAGGCCAGAAGGCATCATTATGATCATTTAGTCTGACCTACACATTTCAGGCTACAGAACCTCACCCAGCAACTCCTGTAATAGATTCTTCCAGTTTGAGAGAGATCTTTTATATTTTAAAAGGGCAATACCGGTTTTAAAAAAAAGAGTAATATCTCAGAACCAATGTGAATTTTTAGAATTTATTGAGTGTAATTCAATAGTAATCCCAATGGTAAATTCAAGGATCTTTTACTGAGAAGCACCTCAGAAGTGATCTTACTCTTACTGAACCGCGATCAGAAGAGTTTGTTCAAACAAAAAGTTGTCAGTGGATACTAGAATGTTAAATCTATACTACTACTATGTTTATTATATCTTATGTAACAGTAATCTTACTGTGGGTATTATAAGTAGCATGAAATTTTTGAGGAAACCAGTAAAAGAGATTTATTTAAGTAGTACACTTCCATAATTAAACAATTTTGAAAAGAAAATTAAAATCTTACTCTTGGATATGTTGGGGGTTAAAAGTGGGAAACTGAATTAAAGTCTACCCAATTTAAGATTGATCTGTTTTGGCCTTTATTTATACAATTTCAGACAGAATTATTGTAATTTATAGTGTCTGAACGTATATTTATTCCAGACAAAAAATAATAGACCACACAGAATTGTTAAATGGGCCCATGTTACCCATTCTGGGACACTGGGAAGTTCTTCCACATATCATGGTAGTTGTTGCCTTCTCTGGTCCTTCAGTACCTTTCTTTAATTTCTGGTCCAGTGTTTCTCCAGTTTGGGCCCATGTTCACTTAGGGCTTTTATAAATTTCTACATTACAGATTATTTATTCTTTATCCATTTGGCTTTTAGCACATTAACCCTTTGGATTTTAGGTAACCCATATACTACGCATGTGCAAGCTTTCATAACCAAATGTCTGTATTTTTCTACTGGGCTTGCATTTTCTTGGTTATGTTGTTAATGAGTCACCCTGCCCTAAGTCTTCCCAGAAAAAGTTTTTTTTTTAATTTATCATTACATGTTTGTATATCTTTTATTTACAACTTCCCACACAACATGTCATCTGTGTTCTGTCAGCAATAACGTTTTAAGCACATTAGCAATTATATGTAAAAGAAGAATTGGCAAAACCACACTTATTACCAGCAAGGATTTAGCCTCATCCGTACTCAGTCACCATATACAATTACAAATAATTAAAAATATGGCTATTAGAACTCTTAATCTTTCCATTAACAATTCTTCATGTTTTGAATGTTATAAATCAGTGTATGTTACTCTGTGCTACCCTAATCTAATAGAAAGGGGAGTTTGGAGAGCTCATTAGGATTCTTTAATGCCAATAATTTTAATCTTTAAACATTTATTTTATTCTAAGTCCAGTTTTATATGTGAATCATGACAAAAAATCTTATTTAGAAATTTTCTTGTGAATGCATTTTGAGAGGTGTCTCAATTTTAGGGTCTTGATATTTAGTTGCTTTTAATAGTACCCGAACAGATACTTTATTCACTTACTGATAATTAGACTTTGAGAGGTTTTTATTGGTAAATGTCAATAAATGTCAATTTCACTGTACACCATAACTGACCCAAAAAAATCAATCATTAATCACTGAAATTTACAAATAGGCAGAGTAAGAAAAATATTGCTAGAGAACTTATTACAGTTTGATTGAATGATAATCACTTTGTATATTTTGACATAGTGTTCACAATTTGTGTTTTAATGATTATATCGGTTTAACTCTTTTAATTTCAACATCTATTGTCATTCAATAATGTTTGTCTGACCCCCCCCATTGTTCTGATCCCACCATAATTTCCTGCAATTGTGAAAATTTAAATTGTTAAAATTTGGTAAAAAATGCTTAAAATAAACAAATATTATCCATCGAAATTATAAAAAAATAAATATCAAATCTGCCATGCCTATTGATAATCTTATCTCTGAATTTTTAAACTATTCATAATTAATGATTTATCACATATCTTAGGAGTGAAATATTTATATAGTTAAATATATTAACAAAATTAATACTCTTACTTTGTTAACAAATGATTGCAGTGAAAGTTCATATGATTGTCTGCATAGCCTTAAGAATTGCTTGCTAATGAACTCTGAAAAGAGGCCTGTTGTACAGTTCTCTTAGTGAGTCCATTTTTTATAAAATATTTACAGTTGATATTTTGTCATGGCAGTGAAATTCTTGTTTCCGTTTTGTGTTAATCTTTGGATTTTACAATATTTTAGCTCATGCAAAAAAAGGATAGTAATACAGTTAAATTGAATATTGTGTGCAATGAAGAGAGGTGTGCAAACATATTGAATGTCCACACACATTTTTGTATGACCCCACTTCACAATACAGAACTTTAAATTTTGAAAGAACCTGCCTTTTTTTTGTGAAAGTCATGTTCACTTGGAAAATACCAGGAATGTAAAAGTTCAGTTTTCAAACAGACAATTCATTTTAAAAAAGTGAATATCACCTCTTTTAAATGTTTGAGTTTTTGCTAGAAAATACAGTGGTTGTGTCTCAGTCAAAATCAATTTTCAATCATTTCACATCTGTACCAAAAGCAAACATTGATAATGCTTACTGGTAGCCTGCCAACATTTGAGAAACCGACACCACACTAATGATCAAAATTAATATCCGTCATGAATTAAAAGCATAGTTTTGAAGTGCTATAGACAAGCTCATTTTCTCTTGGTATAACTGAATGTTTTCAGAAACTTGAGTTGATTTTTTGCCCCGCCCAAGTATTATATCATTTTGTGAGCCAGGGGACTAGACATGCAAAGCTGTTTTATATGGCATCACTGTTATACTTTAATCGGTAGGAATCAGGTGTATTTCAGAAATGGAGCATGGGTTTCCTAATCCCTGATACTTGTACTTTTTTTTACCCACTATGATGTGTATCAGCTCCACTGAGGCAATGTATCTTTTTACTCTGCAATTACAGTTGTAGCTGGGCAAATCTGGTGATCAGCTTTTCTTTAATATTTTTCCAAAATTAGGCCCTGATTTTACCATTGCAAAGTTGTGGATATATCCACTCAGAGCCTCACAGGGGTTAATAGGGTACCATGCAAGTTCAGAAGTCTGCCTGCAGTGAAAGGTTGGAATCTTATTTGTTTATTAGTTTCATATGGTTTGATATACAATTTGATATATGGTTGATAACTGATATCTGGCACTTGTTAACTGAGTTCCTTATTGCTATCTTTGAATAATAGCTCACCTCCCTTTGTTTGACTTCCATATTCCTAGCAAAACATGTCAGTATGAAGTGCTTTCCCATCATGCAGTTAAAGGGTATTTTGATTCTATGGAAGTACAAGCAATACATTCTCTCTGTAATAAAAATCCTAGCTTGTTTAAAAACAGTGATTTCTACCAAGAAACAACTAATTACATTGATAGCACATTAACAGAATATGTAACTTAAGTAGAAATGCAACAATAAATCAAGCAAAGTAATTATATAAATTGAAGCATCTTGTCAAAAAGTGGGATAACAAGTTGTCTGAAAAGTTATTTATTTCATACCAAGCTAATATTGTAAGAGCAAACAGTAGGGCAGGTGAAGTGCATCAAAATATTAATTATACGGGTTCATCTTGTGGCTTACAGTAAATGTTCATTTACTGCTTCTCTTCAAGGGATTTGCTGAAATGAGTTAACAGCATAACATTTTGAATTATTCAAAGGTATCTGAATTACTGAAGGTGGCGCTAAGTGACACCCAGGAAATGCTTTGATATTAAACAACACAGACACGCTTTATGAAATCTCCTGCATGGTTTTAGAATTTTAAAAAGGTTTCTTATTGATCTGAGCTAAGATGACCTGAATCGTGCCTTTATAGGCACATTTGCTGAACTACAAACCATTGTGCAAGAAGTTTGGGGGAAATGATGTTCTTTATCTATGTTGTGGTTTTATGGAATATATTTTGTTCTTCTAAAATGGAAAAGTCGTATATTTTTTTACTTTTTTGTAAAAATCTCTGAACATTCTATTAGGTTTCCAAAATATGTTAGCAAATGAACATGGGGATTGCCACACTGAATCAGAATAATTGTTTATCTAGCCAAATATCTATTTAATAAGGAGGTTAAATTACATCTGTATTGGGCACTGAGGAGACTGCTAGTTGACTACTGTATCCAGGTCTGGTATCCATAGTTCAAGAAAGATGTTGATATTTTGGAGAGAGTTCAGAGAAAATTCACTAGAATGATTAAAGGGTTGGAAAACATGCCTTAGAGTGAAGGACTCAAGGAACTCAATCTGTTTAACATAGTAAAGAGAAGTTTAAGGAGTGACTTGATTACAGACTATAAGAGCCTACATGAGGAACAGAAATTTTATAATATAGGCCTCTTCAGCCTAGCAGACAAATGTATAGCATGATCCAATGGCTGGAAGTTGAAGCTAGACAAATTGAGACTAGATATAAACTGTCAAATTTTAACAGTGAAGGTAATTAACCATTAGAACTATGTAACAAGAGTTGTGGTAGATTCTCTATCGCTGGCAACTTTAAAATCCAGTTTGGATGTTTTTAAAAAAGATATGCCCTAGTTCAAACAGAAATTAATTCAGGGCAATCCTATTGCCTGCGTCGCACACAAGGTCAGACTAGATGATCACCATGGTCCTTTCTGCCCTTGGAATCTATGAAAGTTCAGAAAAGTTGGCAGGGAACTTGCTACGTACAGGATGACCTTGCCTCTGCTGCCCCATGCTGTTCTTCCTGTTGGCTCACTATTTAACCCATCTTGCTTCTTTTGTTCTTGTTAGAAACTTTCATCTAATTTCAAGCCTAAGTTTGTCGATCACCTGTTTATATCTATTTTTTCTTATGTACACATTTGCACTGAACTTAAATCACTACTCTTCCTCCCTCATATTTATCCCTCTGATGTATTTACAGAAACTAATCATATCTCCCCTCAAGCTTCTTTTGGTTAGGCTCACCAAGCCAACCTTTTTGAGTCTCCTCTCATACAGTATCTTTTTCATTCCTCTGATCATTCTAGTAGCCCTTCTATGCAACTGTTCCAGTGTGAATTCATTTTTCTTAAACATGGGAGACCAGAATTGCACACAGTATTCCAGATGAGGTCTCACCAGTGCCTTATATAATGGTATTAGAACTTCCCTATCTCTAATGGAAATACCTCGCCTGATGCATGCTAGGATCATATTAGCCCTACTCATGGCTGCATCAGATTGGCGGTTCATAGTCATCCTGTGATCAACCAGTACACCCAGGTCTTTTTCCTCCTCTGTCGCTTCCAACCATAAGTCCCCATCTTATAGCAAAAACTTTCATTATTAGTCTCTAATTGCATGACTTTGGACTATTAAATTTTATCTCATTTCTATACTCCAGTTTTCAAGGTCATCCAGATCTCCTTGTATGATATTCCGATCCTATGTATTGGCAAGAATTCCCAATTTTGTGTCATCCACAAATGTTATTAGCACACTTCCAGTTTTTGTGATGAGGTCATTAATAAAAACGTTAAATAAGATCGGTCCCAAGACCGATCCCTGGGGAACTCACTAGTAACCTCCCTCCAATCTGACAGTTCACCTTCTTGTATGACCCATTGTAGTTTCCCCTTTAACCAGTTCCTTTATCCAACTTTCACTTCTCATATTAATTCCCATCTTCTCCAATTTAAATAATAATTTCCCATGCAGAACTGTATCAAATGCCATACTAAAATCCAAGTAGACTAAATCTACTGCATTTCATTTGTGTAAAAAAATCAGTTATCTTCTCAAAGAAGATGATCAGGTTGGTCTGGCATGCTCTACCTTTTGTAAAATCATGTTGTATTCTATCCCAATAAGTTTACCTCTGTGTCCTTAACTACTTTCTCTTTCAAAATTGGTTCCAAGACCTTGCATACAGTTGAGGTCAAAAGAACAAGCCTGTAGTTTCCCAGATTGCTTGTTTTCCCTTTCCCATTCCCAACACGGGGAAACATTTTGTGGTCCTTGAAGGCCATTGCCAGCTAATGTCTGTTTAAAGCAGCCTGAAGGCTGCTCTGTTCTGCACCTGGGGACATCAGCAGAGAATCAGGGAGCTGTAACCAGATTCCTGAGAGCCTTGCTCTATGTGGCTGCATCATTCAGCTGAATCAGGGTATACTGTAATTCACAGTTTATAACACATTTAAGTGTTGTTATTTTGCAGCATTTTTTTAGTAGAATGTATTTTTGGTGTCTTAAAACAGAGGTGACCGAGTATATTAACTACTGTAGTTGATAAATATTATATTGCATGTGGAAACTCATCCGGAAATTGTGGCAATTACACAGCATCCTGCAGCTCCTGATGAGTTCACTCTTATCACCACTGTATACTGTCAGCATTTCACTTCTGATGTTCTTTCTTCTTCTCCTTTACTAGATGTTCAGTATCTTATATCTTAAGTAAATCCATGTTCCCCAGAACCATTGGTTAATTACACTAATGTCTGAAAGTGAAAGTCAAAGCAGAGCAGCTTTCAGTGGTATAAATTACTTTTAAGAAGGTTATTTCTTTGTAGTGCTTATAATACTCAAAAGTGTATTAAAAGAACAATAATTTTGACAATAAAGATTATTCAAGGAACTCTAGCTGGGAATCAGTGGGGAGAGCAATTCCTAAAGTGTGCATTTTTAGAATTGTTTTAACAATTTGAGCTCTAGCTACATATTTTTTCCTGTTATATCCTGAATAACAAAAGAAGATATTGATCTGGTTGTCAATTAAGATGATATTTTCAAAGACTCACTTTTCTAAAGCAATCTATGAACAATAGAATTTCACATTACAGATGGAAGGAAGATATTGTTTCATTTTTGTTTGTTTGTTTGTTTTTTGTAATAGATTATCGGATTAAATTCCCAAGGAAAAAGGCTATATATCCATGATTGGCTCTGCCTGGGAACAGACTAGGATTTGGTGTCAATTGGTTCTCTGATCATGATTTGCCCATTCATTAGATCACTGAGATCTGGAAATTCAACTTTCATGTCATGTTTACGTTGTTGAGATGTGTATTTAATTTAATTAAATATCATGAGAAATTGAATGCCAGTGTGCCAATTTAATTTGAGTCCTCTACCTAACCAAACGCCTAGATCCTGCAATATGCTACATGTGGGATGCTGAACCCCACTGACTGCCAGACTGGATGGCCTAAATAATATTTATTCTAGTCAGTGGGGTTCTGCACAAGTTCAGAACTCTGCCTTCATAGTACATATTGCAGGATTGGGAACCAGGCATCCACAGCCTATTTTATCCTGCAGCAAGAGTCATTTTAACTTGCTGTAAAGATCACTGACCTGGTGTATTAAAAAGTAACAGGAGCAAAGAAAACTTTGAAAAATTGCCAAGTTATAAGTCAAAAGTTAAATGTATAGTCTAAGTTTTTGTGGACAGTTTCCCAGAAAATAACATAAACGTCCACTGAGAATGATGAAACACTGATAAGGGGAGCCACTGGAGATAACGGTATGAAGGATCTATCCATAATGTAAGACTAATGATATTCCAAGACAGCATGCAGAGTAGGAAGAGCAATGGAAGAATCTGAATGCATCTGTTAGAAAGGAATTAAACGGGAAAAGTGGCAGAGATGGAAGCAATGTGATTGAAGAGAAAAGGATGCAGTGAAATGGGAACGGGAAGAGGCAGAGAGAATTTAAACTAGTATTAGAAAATGAATACAAAATAAATACAAGTTTCTAAATGGTATTAGAAGGAAAGAAAAGAAGTTAGTAAACGGTAAGTTTAATGTTTAAGGACCAATATTTTCAGTTTAATGTTTGTGGATATTTAATTCTGGCTTCGTTACTTTAAACTACCTTCTGTGTATATAAATAAAATTGCAAATGGACAAAATAATAAAATGTTAGAGGTATCATAATGTAAAATAAACTTTGAAATAAGGAAAGAAGGGAGAAAAGAAAATGGGGCCTGGCAGCTAACTGATATTGTGTGTAACCAATAAATGTTTTACTGTGAGCCAAACTATGCTGGGTAAAATAGAACGTTAACATGGCAGGAAGAAAATGAAACAAATAGACAAAGACCATATGGGAACCAGAAGCTAGAACTTTGTGATGGCAAGAAAAAAAATATAATCCCAAACTATCAAAGCATAATGATACTTGCCATTGTTGGTGACAGAATACTGGACTACCTGGACCACTGATCTGTATGGCAGTTCTCATGGTCCTATATTATGTGTCAAGGTTTTTAAGCTTTTTTGACTTTGATAGCTGACATGGTAGATATATACCATAAGCTGACTTTTTTTAAGAAATCGGCCACATTCTCTGATGGCATAACTCCATTGCTTTCATTTTAAACCAATGGAGTTATGCCAGCAGAGCTTTTGGCTCTCTGACAAAAAGATACATTGCTCTATGTATCTAATATCCTGATTAGCAAAGTACGGAATACCTATACCATCTACCTAAATGGCAATAAATAACTCTTGTGCTATTTTAAGGCATTATTTCTTATGAATAAATGAATGTGAATAGATAGAAGAATAGAGTAAAGCTTTATTTTCTGACTGCTGTTGTTGCCCTCTCTAGATGGACTAGTACTGCTGGTGGGGTGGGAGGAAATTCAGATTGCCTTTGTAGTTGAAAGAAGTTTAGAAAGAGCCTGTATTGGAGGCTTGTATGCTGGCCTTCTCACACTATGGATCTGTGTTATTGCTTAGCTTTAGTCTTGGAGTATACTGCCTGCATTTTGAATATTGTTTGAATATTAAGTGTCAGGCTCAAATGGTCTGGTGAGAGATTTGCAGCAACCAGCAGGTTCCTGTTCCAGCCCTAAAAGTCTTTGCACGCTCTCTTTATTGACAAAAGGTCTTATTTCACAAGTGTCAGATTACTGGTGTGAAAGCTACTGATGCTGTGATGGTGAAGGTACTATTACCCACAGTTTGTCTAGTTCTTTATATGCTGAGAGAGGGTTACAGGTGGAGAAAAAATGTGTGGATCTGGTTATTCAGGAATGCAACGGTAATCTCTGAGAGCAGTGAAAATGTGCGCATTTTGGGCATGGGCTTAGTTAGGGCAACTAAGAATTAGAAATACGAAAAGCATTATTGCACTGGAAGCACCCATTTTAGCCGCATCATTTTTTTCTATTAATTGACACAGGGCTGGACAAATATGTTCTTTGTGTGCCTTTTTATGGCTATTCGCTTGTGGAAAACTTGGTGTTTGCTTTTCTGTTTTATGATAATTCTTTCCATTGAAAATGAGAATCTGAAATTTCTTGTTGAAAATGACTGGAATCACAAAGAAAAATCTTGTTTCCTCATGTATGCATTAGAACAGCCTTCCTCTCCCTCCTTTTTATGGTGGGGATCCTCTATTTCATTAAAAATATAAGTAACTAGCTTCATTCAATGGAGTTATCACCATGTTCTAAACAACATATCCATCCACAATGGTCTATTTAAACCATATTCCTTTCCCCCACGTGTTGTGATTGGGGTTTGAATTTGGTAAGTGAAATAACCAAAGCTTTCTTTCCAAGTATGGCTGTTCCTAAAGTTTCCCTGCAAGACCTCATCTGTCCCAGCCCCTAATTTCTTTCTGCCTCAAAGAGTTTCTAATCTCTTTTACATCCTGGCTGGAGTTAACAGAAAGCACTTGTAATAGTGGCTGAGCAATAATTACTCTGCATCTTCATGCAATATTCAAGCACGTGACACTAGGATCAATCAACAGAGTAACTCTGCATCCCTAGGGGCAGAGTATTGAAGCCTTGCTGTTAACTGAAACAAATGCCAATATTATCTGTGCTGTCTTAAGATTTTCTTGCCTTAAAACCAACTTGAAATATAGAAATAGGTAAGTTCTCTTTGTTGCAAATCTGATTTTTACTGAATGATGATCTAGTCCTTACTTTTATAGTTTGCCCACAGCTAATCTCTGGTGATTCATTATATATTTTATCAGTTCTCCAATTTAGAGCATATAAAATTCTGTTAGAAACATGTTTTCTTTATAATTTTAAACAATAAAAATGTTTTGGCTCAGGAATGATTCTTGCCTCATCCCCCATCCAGTGCTGTGAGGTGATGCCAGTTTAGAAAAAAGTCAGAATGTGGTTTTATGGATTCAATTTATGTGCAGTGCAATATAGGAGGTAACTGAAGTGTACACCTTTTGTTAAAAATATAATGCTGTATTGCCATGTAAAATCTCAGTTTTACCTTTTCACTAATTGGCAATACTTTGGCTTTGTTGTGTACTGTAGACAGAGAATATTGTGGTAATGAACAATACTGGCATAGAGCAATAACAAAGATTTTAATGCAATCCCTGTAGATAAATTATCATTTTATATGAAAAACTTTATTAAAGTGACGTTGAAAGTTTAGGCACATAGTGACTTGAGTCCATGGTGACTTTCATGAAAAATAAAAATACAGGGTTAAGATCTAACAAGGCATCACTTCTGCCAGCCTCTCATCCTCCCTTTCTTACATGTAGAATGTTGAAAATTTGTGCCATGGAAAATTGGTTTTATTTTTTATTTCATGCATACATGCCTAATGCTAAGTCTTTTTCACCACACTGCCTCTGAATATTTTCATATAAGTGCTGTAATGAATGGCACGATCAGTGTGAGGTTTATATATGGATACCTGCTAGCTCTGTCTAAAGACACTTTAGAGAAATGGCTGACTCACGGAATAACTGGTTCCATTCCTGTGAGGCAATGAGCTCTTTGTAGCACTTTACAGGATTGGGCCCTTAATGAAGAGCAAGGAATGATTTGCCTTTAGTATGTTGTCAAATCAGGAATTTGTAAAACTCCTGCATGTGTCCTGTGTGTGACTGTAAAGAAAGCTGTTATGTAGCCCAATCCCTATACGCTTATGTTTAGAGCATTCTTGTTTTTGTAGTCACTATTAAAATGAAACCTTTTGTTATGGGTGTATCAAGAAGAGTGCTTCTTTGATTTTACCACACAAGTATCTAGCTCTGATTTTACCACAGAGAATAGCTGCTTTAAATGAGAATTTAGGATGTACCTAGCGCTTTGGTGGAACACTGAGAGAAGCTCATCACAGTGTTGGGGAGCAGCTATGTACTGCTATTTCCCTCCTACATTGCTTCTGTATTGACTCCAGAAGTGGGGTATTTCCAGCGAATTTTAGTGTCAACCAAAATCTTGGGGCATTTCTCGACTGCAGCTGGAGGTATGATTGTAGGATCATACCCAGCTAGCTTCATTTCAGCTATCACAAGTACCAGTAGCAGTGATACAGCAGCCGGCTGTACAAACCCACTCAAGACCCTGGATATTTACTCAGGAGATTAGCTCATGCAGCCCAGGAGGCAGTAGGAAGTGCTGCCCCCTCTAACCACCATGTTCCCAGTGTTAGAGCTGGTAGCAGAGTAAGCAGTAGGCATGTGTTGCATTTTTCTTACCAGGATGATAGATGCAGATTACAATTGAACTATTTCTAAATTATGTTAATACTTTGATTATTGGCCCAACTTGATGTTCTATACATAGAATATATATGTGTGTGTGTGTGTGTGTGTGTGTGCATGTGTGCATACTTGCAGATGCAAAACCTGCAGTAAGGATATCCATGTCATGAATCACAAAGCCATATGATAAACTACACTTTTCATATCCCTTTGACTTCTTCACCTGCCTTCAGCCCACTAATTAATTTCAGATGGGATTTAGTAGCATGCCAAACCTTTGGGCAGCTTCATATGCTTTCCATAAACAAAACAAACAAAAACAGACAGATGTAGCCTTCTTTTCCCAAACATTTCCTCCCAAAACTGCATCCTTCAGACAAAGCAATGCTCAGTTCAGGACCAGTGATTGATAATACATATGATATCTCATGAACCATCAGGCCTAGAGATGAAAGTTTCATAAATCCCATTCCAATGGTGTAATGTTGTTATTATTTTTAGCCTTGGTCAGTATTGAGATATTCATTGTTAAAATAACATGATTACTGATAGAAAAGCCACTGTACAGGTATTTTATGGCATCTTTAGAGCTTTCTAAAATTCATTGGTTATAATTTTCTTCTCCTTCTGAGCCTTCGTATGGTTGCCAGGGTTTCAATGCAGCACAGCACTTAAGCGTGGTTAATTTTAAGCAAGTAAGTACTTAAATGCTGATGCGGATGGGACAGCTCCACATGCTTACGTACTTTGCTGGATCAGGATCAGGGCCTAAGTCACCTGGCTTTATAGGCAGAGGATTTTTTTTTTTTTTTAAGTATAAATAAATTTTTTAAACACCGTGGTTTCTAAAATAGTTTGATGTGGCATATAGAGAGATCAAGAGATTTCTTTGGCACTCTATTGCAATGACTTTACTTGTATAAATCTCCCATGGTGAAGAGGTTTCTATTCTGCTGGTGGGTTGATTTTTCCCAATTTTCCAAAGTCATGAGTCATTAGTGAGCTTTATCAAAATCAAATGACTGGAAAAGCACTTCTTAAAAATACCTTTCGATAACTGTTGAAAAGTTTACATTAGCAAAATAGTCAATATATGACAGACAGATGCCCATTGTTGAGCTGCTTTTGAAAATATTTTGGAAGAGATGAGTAAACTGGTTTGTATCAAATAAGAACTTCCCTCAAACCTTGAAACAAACCAAACCTGAAACTTTTTTTTGTGACTCCAAAATACTGTGCAGCTCTTCCTTTTGTTAAATAGTGTCCAGAGCCTAATGAGCTTTCTTGTTTTATACAGAGGTGGAAATAGCAAAATTGTAGGTGGCTGACTTTCCAATTAATGTACATCCGATTTACGCTATGCAGTGGTGTTACACTGGTGATTTAGACAGTCTGTTTTCAGAATGTCAATGTTTGGCCAACAGTACTTGCATTATATATACTGTATTTCTTGTGGTATGGCAATCTTACCAAAAAAATCATATAAGTAATCAAACCTTTGGACATCCATTGAAATGTAACTCCCATCACCGCTTTTCTTTTTAAATAATCCTTCTCTCTTCATACTGACTTTGTCCAAAAAAGCATTCAAAAGAACAGTTGAATGTCTGTGAAGCATGAAGCCCCCTCTGATATTTTCAGCCTTGAGCTCTTCTTATGTGGCATAAGTGATAATATGATGTGGTTTGTGATCTCCATTTGTGCCTGTGCTTTGAGCAGCATTTGAGAATTCAAATTTCAGGCTTGAAGATGCAAATTTTGACACTGGGCTGAGATGAGGTTGAGGAGTGTCTCAAGCAGGCAGTGATGGTAAGTGATGTTAGGTCAGCTGAACAACAGTGGGCACCATTAAAAGGAAGAATTTTCCAATAGTTATTGGCACACAGCTATATCTGTGATTACTACAACATTACCCACTCTTAAATAATTGTTTGGTAACTTGGCAAGTGCTAACTTTTTAAATACTTGTACCGAAAGCTTGCAAGCATTGGGGGTTTTATTTGTTGATGTGTGCGCATGTATATCTACAAGCACATTGTTACTGTATTAAGTACACATTTTTGCTGTTAGTGCTGGACAATTATTGTTATAACTTTTTCTTTCAAAAGTCCTTAAACCAAATGGAGTATAGTTCTGAAGTTTGAGCTCCTTAAGGCAAGACTGAATTTCAGCCATATACATGGTATGTATTGGGGCAGGGTGGGTTACGGATGTATGAAATTTTTAAAAAGCCTTTTAGGTTTAAAAAAAATAGTTAAATCCTTCTCTTCTGAGAAACTGTTAGTAATTTGTACAAAATGGAATAAAGTTCAATTCCAGTGCACAAGGGAACTTAATCCTTTGTATAGGAGCTTTGCTCTGTGTGCACTAGTATAGAACTTACAATGATAATTATATCCCATTGTGATCTAATGCTAAACATTCTTGCATATAAAGATAACTATAACAAATCTTTGCTGGTGGTTGTAGAATTTCCCTGATAATACATTTTAAAAAAGATGAGGCCAGTGTGAATTCCCACTCTACTATGGAGACCTTTTTTAGGTTGAAATGAATACTGATAAGGCGATTGTCTTTTTTGAAGAAAATGTGTCAACATTTTATACTACAGTACTCTGCATCTCTAATAATCACATCCCATTTTTATTCTTAAGCTTCTCTTAATAATAATAATTAAGGTAATAAAGTATTTTGATTATTAATATTTTAAAATTTTAAAAAGCAGGAGCTAGAGGTCATTCATAGCATGCTATGGTTAAATAGAAGAGGCTGTTGGCTTTAAAATTTTATATTTTATGGAGCAAGTGTTGAATTATGAAGCAGAAAAATAAAATGTTCTTGGCAGTATAAATAAAACTAATCAGAGGAAGTATATCAGAGGTTTTTTTATTTCCCTCTCACGGCCCAGTTTGTGCCTTTGTATGTTGTTGGGACATTAATCTTGATAATAGAAATGGAAAGCTACAGTTCATTGAAAAATGGATTTGAAGTAAAACTGATAAATGAACAAAACCACATACTATATCTAAACCACATACTACCTAAAACTTTTTGATTGTTTGTTAATATTTCTTTCAGTTTAATTGTGTATTTATAGTAATGTCATATGCTACCATGTGAGTGATAAAAACTTTAAGTTGTTATCCTGCAAGCAGGTCAGCAGTTGCGTAAATTTACTCATGTGAGTAGTCCCATTTGAGTTCACTGGGAATTTTTAGGAGAGTAAACTTAATCACATGCTTAAATATGTCCAGCGTTGCAGAATTGGGATCTTAATCTCATTCCTCATGTCTGTAGGGTGGTTGAGGATGTGGTGTAGATGATATTCTTGGCTCAGCTAGGATGTGGAAGATGAAGTGATTTTGTTAGTATCCTATTGATCAAAGAGTGGTATTTAAATGGTTGCAGAGAGTCTAGTTCTGCCCTTCTGACTGAAGGATACTACAGCACTGCAGGACTCTGGGAAGAAATGGGATGCTTCTGTTGAAAGTATACCAATTATACTCTTATTCTAATGATCTCAAGACACTACACAGGTCATGGCTATTATCCCCATTATACAGATAGGAAATTGCAACACAGAGATCTTTAGGTTTTTAACAGTTACCTGTCACCATGGTATCTAAAAGCTGCACAAAAGTAAGGCTCACAAGAACAAAGAAGATAAAGATATGTTTTTCTCTCGGAATTTGTCAGGGGAAAAGAAGGACAATTAAAATGTACTGCAAGTGGTTTGCATAAGCTAATGCAGCAAGTCAGCAGCAGAATCAAGAAAAATTCTAAGTGTTGTGACTGCCAAACCTATTGTCTGTCTACTAGACAATCCTGCCTCACCTATAAATATGAGCATGCTGATCAGAGAATTATAACATGATGAGCAAACCTATTGGGAGAAGACTAAACCTAGAGCCTAACATTACAAGTAAGAACTATGAGCAAGAGCACCTTTTTCAGTTTCAGATGCATTTAGGCAACATCTTGCTTAGACGCCCAAGTCCTTTCTGGACCCTCATTCTCCCTTTACTCTCCCTTTATTGGAGCCCCTGTGATTCCTCCACATCCAGCTCATTTCCTTCCCATTTCTCCCCAGGTCCTCTACTCCATCAACCCAGCCACCACTTTTGGAGACCGGTGGTGGTGCTGACTGGTTTATCAGCAGTTCTGCTGAGACTGACTGATGGACTTTCCAAATTGAATGTTTCAGTTAATACCTGCATGAGAGAAAATGTAAGCCCCATACAGTGAACTGTATATGCACTGGGCCCAATTTCACATTTCAGACAAAAGCTTACTCTCCCAAACTGAGGGCAGGTCTACACTGCTGGCAAAATTTAGTGGCAGTCGATGGGAATTACGCAAGCTACGCAAAGCATTTATGTCTCCACTGCGCTGCGCTAATGGGAAACGTGTTCCCGTCAACGCAGTGCTACGCTTTTTTGGAGGTGGTTTTAATAGATGGACTTCCGGATTGATTGAGCGTGTCTTCACTGCCACTCAATCAATCCGGAAAAATCGATCTGACGGTGCTAGTTTGCCACTGTCCGTATGTACGTAGCCCAAATGTGCAATCCTTCAAGCTTTACAGAAAATTATTTCTGAAGGATATTTACCCTCCACATTCTTGTCTGTCGTCCTGCCCTTTCACTTTCATACTGTGGTTCTCTCTTTTTTTTTTTTTTTTTTAATACTCCCTGTATCTTCAGTTTCTGGTTTCCTCACTTCTCCTGAGCCCAATCTGTCTGTATTCACTGCTTCATTCTTTCCCAGATTATTCTTCTCCTTTTGAGAATTGATCTGTAACAGGAGGAATTGGAGGGCCAGTCAGTCTAGTGGTTGGAGCACCTGTCTTCCTGGCCCTGCTTCTGTGGTCAAAGTGCCTGAGTCTTTAAGGTGCAGGGTGGGAAGGGAGTGGGACCCAGGCCCTCCCTCTCCACTGTGTCCCAGCCCAGGGCCATCTGTAAAACACCCCTTAGTAGAAGATTTCTCAGCGGGGAGTCTATGTTCACTGCCCTGGGCTACTTCCTACTGTTGCCCCTTTAGTTTGGGTCATGTCCCCTATGGTCCAAGTACCTGTGATGGCTTGTCTCTTCTTAGTGCCCCTCATGGACCCTGGGTGGCATCCTTCTGTGGTCCCAGGTTGCTCCAGATAGGACAGTTGTGAGTTTGGCTGTGTTGGAACCCCCATAAGCTCTCTGTGCGTCGGTCACCCAGGTTCCACTCACGCCAGGTACTTGTAGCCCTCTTTCTTTGTCTCCTTTGGCCAGGAAGACACTGCTTGGTCCTTAGTGGCTGCCTCAGCCAGCAGGCTTGTGATCTTTCCCTCAGGTAGGGAGACAGCTTGCTCCTGTCTCTTCGCCAGTCAGCTCCAAACTGAGCCAGGCTCTCTACTTTTCTCTCCCCACTAGGCATGGCATTGGCCGCAAGTATAACAGGGGGTGACTAGCTGGACCCAAAGGCTCTCCTTAGCCCCTTCTGTGCTGGTGGGTGGTTCCTCTGCTACACCACTTGCCCCAAAACGTACTTTGCTTCTTTCATTTTTTTCCCTGACACAGTGTTCTCTGGTGACTTCATTCATACCTTTCCCCTTGAGGGACTCCAACAGGCATCTGTTTAAACCGAACAAGAGGTGAAGTGGTCAAATAAAGCTCTTATTGGAAATTAGCATGGGCTGACAATTGTGATGACATGATGGCATTGAACTTGTACTCTCATGTTCAGCACCGTGCTTTGTGAATGTAGATACTTAGGCCTCTCAGCAATTTGCCACCTCCGAAAATATGAAGTTTTGCACCATTAATGATGATGTATTGATTGAATTGTTGCTTCCATTGCTTTCTTTATATATTTAACATGCCACGTTGGCAAGAACTAAACCTTGTCACTTTGGTATTGAAATGTGTTTTTTCTTCTACTGGCATTTCAGCATCTTTCTGAAATACCATGGTCTCCATGGACCTGGTGTTTCACTTTTCATTGAAAACTCTGTCCTATACCATAAGCAGCTTTCAGATTTTCCCACTTCTACCAATGGGTTATTATGCAATGCCATCTATATCCATAGAACATAGGATTGCCATTTTTGTGACTTCACATTATGCTGAGTGGTCTGTCTACATTTCATGCAAGAAATTCCATTGCATTAATAATGTGAAAATGCTCATAGAATTTTGCAACAGTGAATTCTGAAGACAAAAGTCGAAATTGCAGATAACTTTGTGTGTGTTATTTGCCACTGAAGTCTCTCATTCTTCCCTTGGACACATGTTATGTAGTGTCATAGAATTAATTAATGGTATGTACACCCACGTGCACTAGAAAAACTACATCCGTTTCAATGCTGCAGGCTTTACTTTTAGCAATAAAACCTATTTTGTCAAATGCACTTTGTGATGATCAAGGACGTAACTTGGAAAATTAAGTAATTGTATCAATTTTTCAGAGCCTGTTGGGTTGATACTTTGAACTTATGGTATAATTTTAATGATGACAAAAATTAATCTTGAAATCTTGAGTGAACGGTTTCATTCTGTATCTGTTAACTATAATAAACTGCATGAAGGCATTCTGTAAGCATCCAGTTATCTGCAGTGTGTTACAGTTAGAACATAACTTTTTGTGTTCCTGTTGCACTTTTTTTCTTTGCCCTGATGTTCTAAGGATTTCCTTTTAGTACCTATGAACATCTCCTTTTGACAGACAGTGCAAATTAAAAGATATGGCTAGGCACAGGAAACTGGAACCCAAATTTGCCCCCTGAGTTTTCATTTATAGTTAGGAGATACAGACACAATTACTGCTGACAGAAATTCAGAGGCCAGTGGCAGAGTGCATGTGGCAGTATACTCATGCCAGGCAGTAATTGGGAAGATTATTTTTAATCAGAGCATATCCTACAGCCCAAACATTAGAAATCGCTTGTAAGGCTGACAGGAAATTAAACTGAGACCAAACAAAAAGCCTCAAAATAGGAGTAATATTGTTAGGAGTCTAATGATGGCAAAGCTCACAGCTCGCTGTGTTTGACTGCTCTCTAAAGGGGATGACTTTTAACTTACAGCAACAGATAACGTTGTCTAATTGCATTTTAGAAGTGAACTAAAATTAAAACCAGACTCAATCATTTATACTTAGAAAAGGTACAGAGCACCAAATATGTGAGTCAGGGTTAGTATTTGTGCTTCTGATATTCATGATTGTATTCATTTGTATTTTTGCTCTGGGCTTTTTATCGTTCCTAAATGAGCCACTTATGTTGCCAAAGTAATGCAAGGTCATGACATTTAAAGGTGCTGGTGACAATGTACAAAGCTATAAATGGCCTAGAGGAATTCTTCCTGCAGAACAATCTGTGCTGTGTTGAATGCCTGAGGCAACTGTCCCAAGGGAGCTGAGGCCTGGGTACTCTCAGTAGTATGCCCTCACCTCTTGCTATCATCAAAAATTCACCCGAGACCAGGAGTTGCCCCATTGCAGAAACGCTGTAAAATCTGCCTACTTGACCAAACATTTCTATATGCACTGTCTGGTTTCTTCTATCATCTAGTTTACTTTGAATGTCATCCCTATTTTCCCTCTTAAAGTGTTACGGCTGGGGGTTATGAGGGATTTTTTAAGATTATTAATTCCTTATACTTGGGAATTAGTTAGGGGTGGGTTGCCACTATTTAAGCCATGTGCAATGCACTCAGATACTGCAATGCTGGATCCAATCCAGTGTCCCATGTTTACAGTGTTTGCTTTCCTGAATGGTGGGAATTGCAAAACAAGATAAGATGCTTATTATTTTGTCTATATATATGGCTCCTCTTGCAATAAAAATAAAACATAAAAACAAAGGCCAGTATATTTTGAGTCTCCTCAAATACTGCTGTTTTCAGCTTCATAAACGTGCCTAATAAGTTCTGGGGAGTGGTTTGATATCTCATATCACTACAGATGAATAATGTGACCTGGCCTCATAATACAGTGCTTTTTTTTTGCCAGATGCTGTTAGAAAATAGATTTGTTCACAAAATAAAAGCATGCTCTTTGATGTAATTCATACTACCAAATGTATCCATTAGGTAACTGAGGTGACTTATTTGTGGCTACATACTATACTGAACAATTGAACAGTAAATAAAGCATAGTTTACAAATTATACATTTATGTATTAGTTCATTTGAGGTCTTGAAGTGTAAAAATGCACAAAGTAATTATATGCTAGGTTATTCATGCAACATGACCAAAGCGCCTGGATAACTCCGTGTAGTAGCTTTGAAAAATTGCAAGATGTGGTCACTAGCTAGATTGTATTATGCAGATAATCTATTCTTGTTGTTTCAAAATAATAATATGCAATTTCCATGTTACCCTGGATGGAGAGATGTCTTTGCAGACTCTTGGGGTGCCTCTCTTTGCATTGTGACCAACTCCATGGCCAGGGAGAACTTCCATTTTGGCCAGCGTAATTAGTAGAGATTAATGGAAACACTCCCTCCTCCATGTGGCTCTCATATTTTCCCACAAATACTCATGCTTCTTCCATGTCCATATAGAAAATAGGACTGAGGATTCAGTCCTGATCTCTTATTGTGCACTACCTTTAGACCAGCAAACTTTTGAGGAATTCTCTGTTCTCCTGCTGTGTGGGTAGCATATGGTTAAGTATGTTTAGCTACCATCAGTATAACTATTTTAACACTGGTCTATGGTTACAAGAGAGTTAAAAAGAAGAAAATAGGATGAAAGGCATAATATTGCAAAGTTGGGCAAAATGTATGACTAGTTACTGGTTAAATAATATTGTCAAGTTAATCACTTCAGAAGTAATTGTTTTGACAGTTCCTTTTGCACTTGTTCTGGCTTACTGTAATAGTACTTTGTAAATTAGACGGTTTATGTACAATAGTATAATCCTCTTCCTTCTTGCTGGAGGCACAAATGTTTGTTCCTGTGGACATTATCAGGGTTTTCTCAGTTACTATAACTCTTTGACTGCAGGATAAATTGAAAACTGTAGATGTAGAACTAAGCAATTAGGGGTTGTAATGTTCATTATACATTTTCCTTTTGTGAGTGTAGGTAAAATTACAGTATGTTGAAATACTTATAAGATTGTATGTGATCAGACACAAATGTTCTAGCAAAAGGAAAGTCTATATAGTACTGAAAGATTGCGGTTTCGATCTAAGCCTGCCAGTGGGCGTTTCAAACTGGTGACAGGTGTAAATAATGTTGGTTTAATTTTTTTTTTTTTAAATAGTCATTTCAAATGCTACAAATTTTGGAATCTGACTGGGACACCCTAAGGGGTTTGATTTTTCAAAAAGTGCTAAACGTAAGTATCATATACATTTAGGGCACCTTAAGGTGGCCACTCAAAAATGGAGAGAACCAAAATTCCTAGGCCCTTTTGAAAACATAAATTTAGCAACTTTAAAAATGTTACTCCATGTGGATCATTAGGAGATTTTCCCACACAAATACACACGCTTACTTGGTCATGTCCTCGTAGCCACCTGCAATCACAAAGGAGGCAACATCCACTAAAGGAAAAGCCTAACAAGATGGAGTGTTTTAATCCACTCTTATTTAAGCTTCTGTTTCCTGGCATATTTCCAAATGCATTCCTACATCTAGCCCCTAGAAGACACTCATAAAATGTCACAGGCTCATTTTTATTATTTGTATTATGGTAGCACCTAAGGGTATGTCTACATGGCAATTAAAAACTCCTGTCTGGCTTGTGCCAGCTGACTCTGACTCTCAGGGCTCAGGCTAAGGGGCTGTTCAACTGCAGTGCAGAAGTTTCAGTTCGGGCTTGTGCCTGGGTTCTAGGACCCTGCGAGGTGAGAGGGTCTCGGAGCTCAGCCTGCAGCCCAAAGTGGAAAATCTACACCACAATTAAACAGCCCCCTAGCCCAAGCCTCAGGAGCCTGAGTGGGTGTCTAATTGCAGTATAAATATACCCTAAGAGCCCCAGGAATGGCCCAAGGCTCACTTGTGCTAGGTGCTCTATAAAAACAGACAGTCCAGGACCCATGGAGCTTGAAAGTGTGTTTTATATTGTCATCTGTTGGTCTTTGAAATTCTGAGATCACTCTTGAACTTGTTGTACAGTATAGTAGTAGTTGCCATCTTACCAGACATGTTAGTGACCACATATACTTTTGGGAGAGGGCCTGGGGGAGAAGTAAATATTTTTGTGTTTCAATGTTTCAGTACTTTGGGGCTAGCTACCCCTAGACTAGGATTATAGAACTCTGGTCTTCTTAAAAAACAAACAAACAAACAAACATAAACAAAACAGAGAAGCTATGTATGAAAGGAATAATGTTTATGGACAGTTGTGCACTGTATTCACTGTATGATATTTCGAATGGTTTTGGGCATGAACAATCTCTACATCTGATTTCACGTACAAACTATTTGTGTGCTACATATAGATTTGCCGTAGCTTTTTCTCTCCAGATTCAAAATGCACATAGTGCTTCTGTTTGTAAGAAATTGGTTTTGGAGAGCACGCATAGAGTTATATATAAAGTACGAATACATATAGGGACACACTTTTGTTGTGAAAAGCATGGCTGAGCATGTTATAATTGCTAGAATATAATGAATGATTCAGTAAAATATTAACTGCCACCAGCTTCCCATGAATAAAAAAGGTGGCATGGAGTAGACTGCCACCCTATTTTAATGAATAGCTACATATAAACATGAAATACTCCAGATGCCTCCTGATCCAGAGCTTTCGTCTTATTTTTATTTATATTTATTTTTCTTTCATAAAAATTCTTGAGGTTTACAACAGAAAAAGTTAATCACCATTTTAAAATGTTTACACAAAGAAAAAAAGGTATATATTATAAAATTACACCAGGAAATTGAACTGTCAAAATGTTTGAGTTATCGCTGCACAGTTATGTACAGTAACCACATAGCTACTTGAGTAGATAAGATCGTAAAGAATCGTAACTTAGAATTCATGGTTGAAATAAGTTGCAAAGCATGTCTGCCAGTTCCCCCTCCCTCTTCATAACCCAAATCCATTGTATAATCACAAACTTGTCAGGCATTGTTAGGCCATAATCACACGTCTGTCTTGTGCTTTGCAATGCACTCAGGAAGCAGGTACAACATAATAGTGCACACACTGCCTTTCCTTATTGCTCACATGAAAAAATACCAAGTTCAAATTATGGTTATTGATTTTGTTCTTTTACTGAATCTTTGAATTTTAAAATTGTCTTTTAGACTACACAGCATTTTTGGTTGCAAGATGTAATTTGGCTTCATTATCAAGTAGCAGAGAGAAAAAAAAAACATAAAATGCATGCATGTTTTTGCATTAAATTATACTCCTTTCTTTCTTCCCTCCCTAATTTTTGTGTAAAATAAATATGCACTTTTTATATTTTTGGATCAAAGAAACCCTATTTTGAGTTGTATGGTCCTTAAGATCATTGATCTTTCACAGACAATGGAAAAAAAGGGGAACGCTTTAAAAAAAAACCCTCAAATTTATTTCTCCTTCCCAGTAAATATATGTTTTGTTTCTCTTAGGAAATCACACAGAAGCCCCATGCAAGTGGTGCCTTCAGTTTTCATGAGCGAAGTCTTCTTTCTGTAAGTACCACTCTTTGTTTGTTTGTTTCTCCCTGTGCTTACATTTCTCAGGCCCCTAGGGCAGAATTAAAAGCTCAGTTATGTAATCATAAAGAATCAAAAGAGGCTTTTGGTCTTCACATCTTATTCAAGCTAATAGTGTATCTCAACACATGCAGAACATAAGTGCCAGGCATTGAGTGGAGTGTAATCCATAACAAACAGCAAACCATGTGCAACTGACTTGCTTAATTAATTTTCCCATGCCTGGCCACAGGTCAAAACAAAATATATTCTGTTACTTTCATTTCACACATTAGGGTTATGTCACTATGTCTTATTTTTTCTACCTTTGGATGATACTGCAGAAGCATAAAGAAATGCCTTTATGAATACTTTAGTCAGTTCAGCCACATTTTTTTGTTGTTGAAGTGTGCATATAATGCAAATATGAGGAATTAAGCCCCTGACTTTTAGGGCATTTGTAAAAGTGTTCAAGTGTTAATTAATTTTTACTTTTTCCTGTCCTGAAAATTGGCTGAAATAATTAGGCACGAGCGTGGCGGTTCTCTCTTCTAAACCATTGGTTTAGGATGTCTAGGATTATTTTTTCCATGATATCTCGTTTTAGCTTGAACATGGAAGCTAATTGTGCTCAGCAAACCATGTCTGTTGAGGATTTGGTTTATCAGAAGGGGCAAAAGGATGGATCATTGGTCTGACCCGATATGGCCATTCTTATGTTCACTTATGTTCAGGAATTTATTATATTTTACTAGTAAATAATAAATACAAATCAAAGAAAAGTAATTGTAGAAAATGATTCAAGGTAGATCTTTTGCTTTCTTTTGTAATGTGATAGTTTTCTTTTTCACAATTATTTTAGTACTAGTCTTCTACTTAAAAAAAAAAATAACCCACAAGGTGGCATCTTTGTCTTGTGTAATGAATGTTAAAAGTTATTAAGGTGTGACAGAAGCAGCTCCATATTAGAGGCTCCAAGAGCCATTGTCACCCATGCTGGAAGAAAGGCAGGAGGCAGCAGCTGTGGTTTTATTAGGCTGCACAGTGCAGGTCACCATCATGTCCTCAGTCATTTCTACTTATTTGGCAGGGTGCTGTCAGCCGTCTTTTTTTCCCAACATGGGCCCAGCCAGCCCATTGTTGGGACCCGGCCACCCTCCCCTTGTATAAAGGTTAAAGGGGACTGGAAAGGAGTGGGATGTTGGCTCCCCATTCTACCATATGTTATAAGTCACATGCCTGCCTTCCCAAGCTTCCTTAATTGATGCTTACCTCTGAATCCTCTTCCAGTCCTTCTTGTCTAATCATCATATTCTTTCCATAATGAGTACCTGTGCTGGATGGACATATGCCACAATTTTTAGTTACTAAATTGCGCCATTTTAACATCATCTCTCTGCCAACCCAACCAAATGCCTGACCTATGCCGGGGAAGGTGAAAAAACCCACCCTGCCTTGGTCAGTCTGGTGGTGAGGGAAAAATTGATTGCCAGCCCCCAAGGAAAAAGAATGGCTAGCATAATGCCCACAGTGGATCATGAAAGAAATGCCATTCTACTTTGATTCCATGGGTGGAAAGATGAGGTGTTGCTAGCCCAATCCCAATGAGAAAGGGTTTCTCCAGAATTGCTGAGGGCATAAATACCACCTGTCTCCAGTCATCTGGAAGGTCAGTGCCCTCCCCCTCTCCTCTGGTCTAGCTGCTTCCTGTTCTGCTCTGTCCAAGTAAACCTTCTCCTCCTTCCTCCTCTTCTCTGCCAATTGCAGAGTGAACCCTTATGAGGGGGAAGGAACCTTTTTCTTCAAGACAGCCAGACAAGGATCCACCGCATATGGTTCTGGTAAGCACATGCTGAAGTGAGCTGAATTAACAGAAAAGAGGTGTGTGATTTTGCCCTCATTTGGTGTTTGTAGCTCCCCTTAAGTAAAAAGAATTTACATTGGTGCATTGAAAGGAGAATAGATCAAATTCTTCTTTAGCTTTCAGATACATCAGTATTAGTAGCTGAGTGCACCCCCGCTCTACTAAATTTAGTGTCAATCAGGGGATTAGGCATACAGTCATTGTTAGTAATAAAAGGCATTTCATTCCTAATTCCTTTGTGCACCACGTGGAAAATCTTCTCCTTAATGTCTTTGAAGTTGTATTTCAATATTTCAAGAAAGCTGCATGACTTAGTGGATTAAGCAATGGCTGCTCATTTTGAGGATGGGTTTGAATCAATTTTGTAGTGCTAAATGTGCTTGTTGCTTTTAGCTTTTTGTCTGTCATGAACAGTCGTTTCTATCACACAACAGTCTCACAGCTCTTAGCTGGATTTGACACTATTGACAGTTTCTGCTAGAAAAATCCTAGTACAAATGCAAGAAGGAGACTAAAGTTTCTAACCTCTGGGAGACAGTGGTCCCTGAGATAATTACCGGAATGTTGTGAGGAAGCTGACATTAATCTGGATATAATACTTCAATATCTGCAAATGCAGTTTTAGGAAAAAATATTAATCCCCCTTCAACATGCTAACAAAAAATTATAGTATAAAGAATTTAAAAAATCTCATTTGGAATTTTGGGAACGTTTAATGATGCCAAATCTCTGTGATCAGAATTGGTATTATTTTCCCTTGTGATCATAACCTAACTAGCACAATGAATATCAATCAACTACTAGGACTAAAGGGGGTCTCTCTCTTTTTTTTTTTTTGTTTTTAAACTGAGCTGAGACTGAAGTCCAGCATGTTGCCTGGTAACAGAGTATGTAGATGAGTTGGCTCTTAAGTACACCATATGGCTGGGCGTTATGCCCTATTCACCCATGACATGATATACACATGTAGTACATTACTGATTATAAAATGGTTTATCCCATTCCCTTATTTAGAATAGGATCTTAAACTAGCAATACAAATCAAACTCAAAGTTACTCACATTAATAGAGTTGTCTGTTATGACATTAATTTATGCTTGAAGGATGAGAAAAAAAATGGGCACAGTGCTACCAGTGGAGCTGGTGATACGTATTTTTGAAGCAAGTTACTCATTTTAGCTTAATATTTTCTATGCATAGTTGTTATGAAATATTTTTGTCTACTTCAACTTGACAGAAAAATATAAATTACAGAGAGTTCAAATGTAGTGAAATCCCTGTTTTAAATCCTAATTCTGCAATGCAGTCAGACAGTTGATTAATGTTGGTGGTAACATATGGTTATATCTAACTTCTGCAACTTCTGTTAGTACTACAGTAGTGCCAAGAGTTCCCAACTAAAACAGGGACCTCATTGGACTAGGTGCTAAACTAAGGACAGTAAGAGGTAGCTCCAAAGAGATGACAAACCCGACAGACATGACAGACAAAGCAAGTACTGTTATCTCTGTTTTACAGAGGAGGAAACTGAAGAACAGAGAAATTGAAGTGACTTGCCCAACATCACACAGGAAGTCTGTAGCAGGGGTGGATGTAGACTTGCAGTATAGTGTTTTAACTCCAAGAACATCTTTTTTCTTCTGTTCGCTTTAAGCTGAAATTTACTCAGGTATTGGGAGTCCATAAAAGCCCGTCTGTATCCAGCATCAGTTAGATCTGTCTGGGGGACTCAGAGATCCTTAAGCCATGCCAGGGTGGTTATATGCTCACTGTATACAAGCAGCTGAAGGGTCTGTGCACTGGATCCTCATAGGTCACTGATTAGAGAAGGTGAGAGATGGGATCAGTCCATGATTACACATGTACAATGATCTCAATACTTCATGTAAGTGAAGGAAAGAGAAGTGACTACTCTCACAACTCTCAAGGTGGGAATAGCAGAAGTGGGGAGGGATTAAATGCTGCTGAAGCTGCAGTTGGAGGGGTAAATGTTTGCCCCTGTACCCTTCACTCACCTATAGCCAATTATTCTTATGCAAGTGACATAAACTTAAGTAAGGAATTTCTATATTGGCTGCATGGAACAAATCTCTGTTGTCATTCCAGTTAGTGCTATAGAAACTAGGGGGAGCGGGGAGTCTATCAAGTTACTTTTCTAGGTTTTTATAGCATTGAAACACAACAGTAAAATTATATTTCCTGTGTATAAAATGATTAGAGATGCTTTCAAAGAGATAAGATCAATGTACTTCTCCCCTTTATCATGGCCTATCTCCAGAATGCATTGTGCTGTGGTACATGGTTTTGACGACCATACTGTGGTAAATGGCTTTATTGATGTGTTATCAAATTTACAGTACTTTGCCTTATAGAAATTTTTTTACGTATTAGAGAGCACGTGTGCGCACATGTTCATTTCTGTACCCTACCGTGTTAAGATTTATAATATAAAATGTGAACAACCTTAGATTGAGAGACTGAAGGAAACTAATCTTTGGTCTATCGTTGAATTAAAAGCAAAGTAAGTAGACTGTCACTGGGTCATTCGCCTCCTCAGTGCACCTTGTGGCCAGAAGTCATTCTTCAGACAGCCTTCCCCAGTTCCCCGTCAAGGAGCCTTTTAAACTCCACACACCATTTTTGTCAATTCACAACATGCTTTCTTGTGGTCTGGGTTTATTTGGATAAAATAAACTCAAAAGTAAAATTCAAAGTTCCAAACCAAAATCTATTTCTTTAACCCTCTTGTTGGGTCACTTCCAGGCCTTTCCTGCCTGTAGCCTCAGTTCCAGGTACCAGGACTCTCTGCTGCAGCCTGCTCTTATAGTCTCTGATCACCAGACCCCAGGCCTTGCTGCCTGGGACCTTTTATACTTCAACAAGCCACTCCCAGACCCTACCTGGCTGGAGTCTGAGTCCCAGGAGTCTCTGATGAAGCCTGCTCACTGCTAGTACTTTCTTCTCTCTCTGAGCATCCCCTGTTACTGTAGTCACCCATTGCCCTTTGTAGGAAATTATGTGATTGAGCCTAGGTGTGTCCAACTGATCTAACAACCTAAATCTCATTGTCAAAGGGCATTAAGGCATTTGGGAGTCTAAATCCCATTGACAATCAATGAAATTTGGACGTCTAAGTGCCGAAATCCCTTTAGAAAATGGGATTTAGGCTCCTAAATCAGTTATGTCTTGCAGCACTGAGCACTTAAGTCTAATTTCCAAATGAGACCTAAGCATATAGGAACCTAAGTCCTACTGAGTGTCAGTGAGACTTAGGCACCTCAGCACCTAAGAAATTGAATGGCTTGGCTAGTGTCACAGAGGGAATCTGTCACAGAGCTGGGAACTGAATCCAAATCTTTTGAGTCCAAGACCATTGCCTTAGCAACAAGGCCATACTTCTCCTATTTCTCTCTCTCAAGAAAATAATTATTATCCTTTTTTATTTTTGCTGTTGAAAAATGAAAACCAATATAGAATTATACACACTTTGCTGGCTGGTAACACCATTGAAAATTATTTTCAAAAAGTCATGCAGACTAATTGTTATCAGTAAGGAATTAGCAGCAGAGCTCAAAGCTAATTGAAGCTTAAGTGTCCTCAAGCTGATCTTTTCTTTTCCTTAATGGGTCATGTCCTGGTAGTGAATGTTTCCCTTAGCAAAGATACAGCATTGTTTTTCAGGCGCCTACAGACATTTGTGTATAGCTTTCACTATTAGATTGTGAAAGTAAATTTCTTACTCTTAAACTAGTAAGACCTGCTACCATTACTCATGATGGATGTAGAAAGTCAATGAATTTAATTGTTTTGTTTTTGTAAATTAATAATAATGAATAATAATTTGGAACAGGTCAGTGTGTAGACTGGCCTGTGTTCTATGCACACTGTGGATTTCCTGCACATCCTACAGGCAATCAGTAAGCACAATAACCTTTGGAAACTTGTATCAATCCCACGAGACATGTCATAATTTATATAATTGGCATTAGTTTATTCTTAGGAAGCATATGGGATCGTGGGGGTAAATTTATATTAAATGGGATGACAGTTTGCAATCACACATTCAGAGATGATGGATGGAAAACACTAAGGAAATAATTATATTAGTATGAGATACAGAATGTTTCATTTTATACAGTGGATATGACACCCTGACTGGCTGAAAGTTAATACAAAAATGTGAAACAGTAGGTGAGGTTCTTTCTTGGCGAGAGAACTTTTAATGCCAGTGGGTTAAATTCACTTCTCTCGGTGTTCTGGATCACTTATTTGTTCAACTGTACCTCTCAAAACTATTTGACTCCCATCCTTTTCAGAAGTTCACCAACAGCTATGGAACTACCTCTTACTCCTAGTGACAGCCATTCTGTTTTCATAATTCTGGTTATTTTCACCAAATACATCCTTTACAGAATCAATCAGCATTTACAGCTGCTAATGCATTATAAAAGGAATGTCCATGGCCATGACCTACCTGAGTCACAACACACTAATCCATATAAGGCAATTTTAACGAGGTAGATTAAAGACTCATATTCTTCCCTGAGTATAAAGCAGGATACAAAGATCAGGGCACTACCCTTAACAGATGGTACACTAACATGTTTTAATTGTACTCTCAAGGAGCAGTGGGCCAAGTGCTTCTTAGATGAAGGAGCTCTCTGAGACCAGCATGCAAGTTTGCTCCTATTAGCATATATTGTTCTTCAGTCTTGGACATATCCTCTTTATTGTGGGTACAGAATCCAGGAGCCCATTTACCTGTACACCTGCTGCTTTTCTTCTCCTTCCCTATTAAGATGCTATTTGCTTCTGCGAGGCCCTAAAGGAACAAAGCTTTATGAGCACATCTGCAGAAGAAGAAAAGTCAGTGTGATAGAAACTTTTGATTTTCACCGTATCACAAGGGGTGTCTCTCACAGCTAAATGACCCAGTGAAATAAAAATAAAATAGATTGGCTATACACTGGGAAAGGATTGCTTTGACATTCTCTTCAAATCATGCTCTGATCAGGAGCAAATTGCTGTGTACTATTGATTTCAGATCCGCACGGTGCACATCCTCTTACGCAAGCTGCTTCATTATACCAGGTTAAAGATTTTTTACTCTCTTTTCTACACGTGCTATGGGTCAGGATGTGGCATGTAGGTCAAATACTCAGCCACTGAGGTATAAAGAAAACAAACTATTCCCTCTGACAGGGAGTCTTATCAAGAGAGCTTGCTCTCAAACTTTTATATTTTCTGGTCTAAACCCCAAGCAGTAAAATTTGCCTTATGTGAGGTCCTGTACATTTTGAGACAAACTATCTTAATAGCCTTGTCACCAGTGATACAATAAGCAGCTGTAAAGAAACCACAGATTCCTGCAGAAGAGACAGTTGTTATAAAATTTTGTGTAGCAGTGAAGATGAGAGGCACCAAGAAAAATAACTGGTTAAATATAAATGAAACTGAAACAAAGTTATTGCTAATTGTCAGTTTTCTAGGATTAGCTTGTTTTAAGGGAGAGATACTCATGGTTCAGGTAGTGTTTGTTTGGAATCTATTTTATTCTTGTTAATGATGGATACTTTAAATGTTGCTCCTTAAACTGATACTTCAGAAGCAATTTTTATAGAAGACTGATCAAATCTCTAATTATTGAAGTTATGAATAAAATAATATTCATTAACTGCACTTGGGAAAAAATAGACTTATAAGCATCCAGTCTGATTCAAATAATGCAATGTGCATTTATTTTAATGGCTAATAAAAAGATACACTCTTCGCTGTCATATACTGGCTCCTAAACTACTATATAAAACCTGCGTTTGCATAACTTGTTCGATATTATTACAGATACAGCTTCACTTGGAGTTTTTGTAGTGCACAGATCAAAATAGAAGAACAACAAGAAACCTCTTAAAACCTCATGATTAAATTGTTGAATCATTTACTCTACAGAAATGTTTTTTAAAAATATATTTAATCTCATGTACAGTTTGATTAAATATAGCAGTGCTTTATAATTTTGAGGGGTATGTATGTGTATACTCACTTATCACTAAGTGCCCTGGTAGGGACTATATAGATATAATTGATATGTGATATACAAGTGAGACATTTTGTTTTAAATTATCTATATTTAAGTTATGAATAAGTGTTATCATTGCACCACTTGATAGCAATTAATGGTTTCTCTTTTGCAGCTCCTGGCCCTCTGTGGAGTCTGCTTTAGATGAGCCCTTGAGGGCTTAAGGCCCAGCTTAACCTTATTTTACTAAGCACCAAGTAAATGACAAGCCTGCATCTTGTAAGACATTAGCATAAGCAAGTTACCATAAGTGAAGCGTAGGCCTATGACCTTTAGCATGGATAAAGTGGCCCAACGGTCACCCTAGATTTTGGGGAACTTGGAATAGCCTGCTTAAGAGAGAAATTAGTTTAAAATGAGATTAGGCAACCACAAGAATACTGAACTGATACTAAACTTGGATATTTTAGGATAGGATTGTTGGCAGATGTCTAACCACAAATTTGCTTTAGCATTATGGTAATGAGTTAATAGGGATTAATATACTAGGCTATCATGGAAAGGTGCCACAGTATTATGAGGGTGAGGAAATTGGGTATGGACAGAAGAGGCAGGGCGTTTGTACGAATATTCAGTGTGATTCTCAGGCCCAATTTAAACAAGAACCTGCATGAAGAAGCTAGCTAGCCCTCCACCCTTCAATATTTTCGTAATACAATTTATCATTCAAGCATTGGGGATCTGGACCATCTGACCCATTTGGCATGCCAGAGACAGGGCTAGTCCTTTGTCTCTTATCACTGTGGTAGTCGGTGTGTTGGTCACTGATGTTTATCAGTGTAGGCTGCGTGCATGTATCCCTGTGTAGATGCTGTCCCAGCTCTGATCAGGAAACTGAGATGGCTCTCACGATCGAATGAGTTGACACGACCACAGATTAGCTGAGCAACGAAGGCACCCAGGCCAGGTTTATTGCATGCAGCACAATGAGAAATGACTTAGAGTATCTCTGGGTCAGTTTCGCATAGGCGGCGTTACAATGGTCTCGGCCCAACGGCAGGACTTTCCGTTATCCCCTAGACCAGACGCCGGTATTCCCTCTGACACCCTCTTTTATACACTGTTACATACACTTTCATTCTGCCCCCTTTAACATAGGTAGTTGCTACCCTCCTGACATAGTCTAATACCACCTTTTTCCGTTGATTGGCTGATTTGGGCACCGCCACTCCATGTATCATTTCTATACCTAAAAGTGTCATTTCAGAGAGTTAGTATCTTGGTACCACTTCTACCTACTACATATTTTAGTAATATTTTGGCAGTCTCGCAATCTTGCAGTATCAGCACTTTCCTGTACCAGTTTCAGTTAACTTGAGTGACCCCTTATACTTCTGTTCACTCGGCTTTTTCCATTTAGGCCTTAGCCTGTTTTACAGGCCTTAAGCTTTCACTTCTTAGATTTAAAGTTTTTTTTATTGAGTAAATGTTTCAAAAAATAACAAACAGGTAACCCATAGAGTTAAAGGGGCAAAGTTATACAACATCCAGGGACAATATGCAGGTTATCGGGAGGCACGGGGAGTGGTTGAAAGTCTGGGGAGAATAACAAGGGATAAGCTGCGGGGTCCTGGATGGGGAGTGATGGTGTAGGCGCTAAGAGATAGAAGGGGATATATGGGAATGGGGGAACGTTACTAAGTATGTCTGTGGGTTACTTTTGGGGGTGTTTAACAAAGAGAGCAAATAAGTCCATACAAAGTGGTGCGTCCCTCATTAAGTCCAATGCTTCAGCAGTCACCGCGTCCGCTGGAGTGTCCCCTGCCGCGTCCGCTGGTGTATCCCCCGCCGCGTCCGTCGTGGTAGTGGTGGGTTGGGTTGGGTTGGGTGGTGGGTTGGCTACAACCACCAGATCTCCAAGAAAGGGGTATGAGTATATAAGTCTATGAGCATATGCTATACAGGGAATACCGTTTAAGACTTCTCCAAAACTCTATTATTGCTATTTCCTTCTGTGGTTTGGAGCTTTCTTGTCTCTATTACTTGTATTAATAAAGGTGGTTAAGGTTGTGTTTTGATCTCTGTGAGAGGGTCCTTGCCATACACTCCAGGATTCCCTACAAGATATTGAACTTGTCAGTTTTGACTCTGTTGTATCTCATTCTCGGACAAGAACCTTAGTATGCTCCTCTCATTAGCTGAGTACCAATTAGCATTAATTTATAGGATCAGGCTACAGCCCCAAGGTATTCTCCCATAACATCATAAAACCACCTCCTTATCTGTCTTCCTACCCCATTTCAGCTATTGGTTCTTATGGCTCTTATTTAATGATCACTTAAGCCTCAAGGAGGCATGGTCATAAACAGAGTCTTTTGGGCTAACACCCAAGTAGCTCAATCCAGCAGGAGGTGGATTTCTAAGTGAGCAGTTTTCACCTTTCCCTATAGGATTGAAGGATGTTTTCTCCGTAATGGGCCTGATCTCCATTTAAAATGGCCCCAAACACAGGCCTCACCAGGATTCAGGATGGTGCTCTGACTTAAGTTTTTACCTAAGGAAGTCAAACTGCTCTAAAGTGCAACTCTTTTAAAAGTGTTCAGATGACTTCTTTTCCCCCTTTCTGCTGCTGTTTGGCAGAAGGCATTTTGTAAAAGATTGGTTTAAACAGAGTAATAGTACATTGGTTTACATGGTGATCTTGATGATAGAAATGTTTTACTTTCAGTGTAGAGTTAGAATTTGGAAAATTTTACAGAAGCAGTTTAAGTTGAGTAGATGGCCTCAAAAGTGTAAAATTTATGAGTTTGTAAATCTTCAGAATTTTCTTCTGTCTTTGATGTTAATGCAGTTTTTTTAAAATGTTTTTCTGTGTGTATTTCAGTTGTAGATTTAGGCTATTCTCATAGTTTCCTAAAGTCATTCAGAACTGGGTGTACACATCCACTAAACATGAATGAAAAATCTCAGTCTTAGACTCCTTTATGAAAATTTTCCCAGGGTCTGTCCTTGTTTTCAAAGAAAAATATGTAGTGTAGGACCGACACAGTGAAGACCTATAAATAACTTTACTCATGTGAGTAGTCCTATCATCTTCAGTATGACGTCTGATGTGAGTAAAGCTACATATGTGCTTAAGTGTCTGCAGAATTAGTCCCTTTGGCATGGTTTACTTTGCTACATGACTACTCCCATAAAAATCAATGGGTTACTCACAGTAGTAAAGTTCTGTGCATGTATTTTTGCAGGATTGGAAGTTTAGCGCGCAAAGGGACTAGGGACTTGACTAATATCTGCTAAAATCTTAACAGGTGCCCTTAGAAGAATTGATTTTTTTCCAATCACATTATTTCAATTTTTTCCTAAGCTTAACAAAGTATGTACAATAATCCTTATGTAGGGGTTTGTCTGTATTTAGTTTAAATTTTCAAACTCCAACCAGTTTTGTTTGGTCTCTCATAATTGAAGTGCAGTTAGAACTAACAACGGGGAAAGTGTTTTCCCCAGTTCTTCTGTAATTCAAAAACAGCTTTAAAAGGTTTTTGCTCAGTCTTTTGTGTTAAAACAAAATAAAAAGCACAAGACTCTGGCAGAACCCAAGCCCAATATGAAAAATACCAGCCCAAAAGATGCATGTTTCAAAAAGCAGTAAGCATGGGAAAACAAAGGCTGATTATGGAAAGTGCAACTGGCATTGTTACTCGCAACTGCTGTGGTAGAAAACAAAATTTAAAATACTGCATGTGTTGATAAAATATCCTCAGTATATTCAAGTAGATTAAAATACCATTTCTCTGTTTTGAGAGGCAGGACATCTTTCGTTTCATAAAGAATTTATAGGCCAGAGGTTAAATAGGTTTGTGCTTTAAGATTGCTGCTTATTCATCTGAGTTTTGTTACCTAATCTTTGACATTTGTTTATGAATTCAGGTTTTTTTTTAGCTATTGGAGGGAAAAATAATTTGTGGGAATAGAGATAACTAAGTAGATAAGTAGAAAATAAGGAAATCTAAGGATGGAATTCAACATTTATGATATTTACAAGTTTAGAAAATATTTTTTATTGAATTATGATGGAAGAAATTAATTATCTCTTCAAACATTTTTGTTGTGAAATAGCACAGTACCTTTTTATAATAAAGGTATTTCTGCTGCATTGAATTTGCTACTCATTCTAGACTCGGAATTTAAAATTAAACCATATGTGAATGGTTTACTAAAAGTTGTTTTGTTTAAAAATAAATGTACAGCTTTGGAAGTTTCAAGTTAAGTTTGGAGCACTTTTTATTTAAAGTATTTATGCAAAACAAATTAGATGTTCTCAAATGATGAATGTGAAATGCTCATTTTCTTTACAATACTGCAGGTTAAAATATTTTTTTCCATTTCACAGCATAAGCTGGCATCTTAAAATCTACTTTAAAGCATTGCCTCTTCTTGTTAAATCCATTTTTTTGTGTGTGTTATTGAACTGTAAGTTTCCAAGATTCAATCAAGTTGGTATTGGCACCTCAGGGAAAAAAAGAGAAATATTTGAGTTCCTGTTGAGTCCCCTTGAAAAGCAGTTCTCTCTCTTGGAGTTCAATATCTTACAATCCCATCCCAAATAGTGTTTATATCTACATAGCTCACTTTCATTATATTTCCTTCACTAAATATTCAGCAAATCAATGTACATGCAAAATCACTTGATACCTAAATATCTCCTTAAGTGACACTTGACTAATCATATCAATAACTCCAACAGTAAGATATTCTTTATTATTTGGAAGTTCTTCTAATGAATAAATATTCTGGATAGGAAAACAAGTCAAAGTTACTACGGACTTCTGTTGGGTCATGTCACTCAAATGGTTTTGGATTCCAAAGTAAAAATAATATATAAAAATTAAACTATGTCTGAAGCAGGGAAATTTAATAAAACATTCTTTCTTACCTGCATTGAACTTGATAGAAATTATTTTGACCTTTTAGGACTCAATGACAGAATAAGAGTTTGAGAACATATTATTATTATAAATACAAAATAAAGTTAAACATTGACATACAAGGATAAGTGATATAATTATGGTGGGGCTTCTTTTGGGTGTATTTCCCTCTCTCCACCCATTGTAAATCAACTTAAACAGGGATTTGCTGTTAAAATTGCATACTTGTGCTATTTCCTTGATATTAGCACTACACTCACCAACTTTATTCTCTTCTTATCTGTTTCACACTAAGAGGCATTACAGACCTGATAGATCCTCCTGGTAAAAAAAAAAACTACTACTACTACAACAAAAAACAAAAAAGACCAGCATATTTCAAAATCTTGGGACTAGTTAGCTATTTCCATTAAAAAAATAAAATGGCTGAAAACAATAGCTTTGGAGTAACCCCATCTAATTAACCACTTAATTGCAGCTCCTTAGAGCTTTGGTACTAACAGTGTTAAATTCCTTACATTAAAACAAAAAGTGACATTCAGGCAATTTGGATTATTTTATTCATATTCATAATTTCCTGATTATCTCTAATAAATTCTCCTAACAGTCTATAAAATATTTGCAGCAGTCATGATTACTGCTAACCTTTGCAAATGACTTTGTTAGTAGCTTATGCTTCCCTTCATTATGACTGATAAATAGTCTTATTTCCTCAAAAACTGTTGAAGATTCTTTTGCCTATTTGAACTTTGACATGTCAGGCATTTTATTTTTCTGTAATCTTTCAGTAATGATATTTTCACTGCTGTCATTCACCCTCCAACTATTATTGTAGGCTTTAAACTTTATATTTATGTAGTAGCTCTTTCTCTGTCCATAATTATCAAAATATATACAATTGTATTCATTCAGTTCAAGATTGTGGTCTGTGTGTGTCCTTTACATTTTTTACTTTGAGCTTTTCACTCTGGAACTGGATTTTTAATTACATTATCTGACTTCTCTAGAGAAATTATTTGTCTTCCCAAATAATTATTGCATTGATAACTTTTTCTGATGATGTCTCTGTATCATGGCTAACTATAATTTCAGCTATCAGAACATCACAACCATTAGAACACATTTCCCCTTAGTGCTCTAATTCTCTGCCATATGCTTGCTCTTAGAGTGAACCTGTCTTGCTGGGAATGGGCAACAGGGGATGGATCACTTGATGATTGCTTGGTCTATGCATTTCCTCTGAAGCACCTGGCATTGGCCCCCGACGGAAAAAAGGGCTAGATAGACCACTGGTGGCCATTCTTATGTTTGGTCTGCTACTTTGTAAATTCTTTGTGGCAGAGACTGTTCCTTTGTTACCCGTTTGTAGGGTGCCTAATACAATGTTATGTCTGTACAGTGCCTGATACCTCTAGCCTCTTGGCACTACCATAATACAAATAAATAAAGATAGCAACCAAACGGGCACCAGCATTCTATATCTCTAGACATCTGGCATTTCCACTAAATTCAGTTTTTAAACAGCTTTTTGATGAGATTGGACACTTCCTCATTTGAGATGTCTCAGATACATTTTGTGTAGTCACCTGCACTGGCTTGACAATTTCCTGAGTCCCATGCAAGAGAAAATACTGAGCCATGAATTGCTTCTGTTTAAGGATGCCCTGTGGGATTTCTTTCCATAGTTAAGTCTGGTATGGAAATTTAAAAGCTTTTTTTTTTTAAGGCAGAAACAACTTTAACTTTATTTGCTATCTGCATTCCCTTTTCTTTCTGAAGTACTCCAAATTAACAGACAGCTATGCAGAGGTCCTCCAGAAGGGTTTCAATGACCACAGTTTTCAGTTAACTGCACTCTACGTATGATAGCACTCTTGGATATTTTTAAAGTTGTCAAGGACTGTGGGTCTTAAACCCTGGTCAATAGGACTCTTAGCAGCCAGTATGTTCTGACACAGCACGCACCGATCTGTTAATAGTTGCCAGAATTCAAAGCTCAACTTTGGCAGAGCACTCGAGTCCTGGATCTGATTGGCAAAACCCTGAAATTTAATTCATGCAGAGGATCAGGGAGTCGTACATACAATTGGGTTTGTGCCTTCTTAGGACTGCCTTCCGCTGCTGCTGCCAGATTCTGACCTCCCAGTAGCCTGACCCAGCCTGCTTCTTGACCTTGACTCTTGGTCTGCCCTTTGGCTGGTCTTGGATTCTAATATGCTGGTAACCTGACCCTGCCTTCTGGCCTGTCTCAGCTTTTGGAGTCAAGTATCCAGTCCTGGACTGGTTCCCGACTTCCTCTGCAGCCACTAGATCAGACTGCACATGTCCTGGTTGTGACAAAAGTAGTTATCTGTTATATCAAAATTTGGTAATTAATATTAATATGAAGTATAAAAGCTGGGATGTGATTACCTGGTTGGCTACATGATTTTGGAATAACTCTAAGTACTGCCTTTTTATCCGAAATGGGGGATGAAATGTTTCTCACTTCATATGGTGCTACTTGCTATTACTTCACTTCAATTGTTGTATTGTTTTCTCTAATAAATTCTGGTTTTGCTTTTTATGGCTGGGGTTAAGGGGCTTGTGGAAGTGCCATTGCAGGAGGAATAGGTAGGTATTGGAGTTCACAATTTGCTATTGTAAGAAAATACCAAACTAAATACTTCTGTTCTTCAGGCCACGATTTTCTTATCTTCCTAATAGCCTCCCACTGTCCTTATGGCAATGCTCCTAAATAGATTCAGACTTCCACATATATGTTGAGTTGTCTCTTCCTAGTCTCAGCCTAAATTTGCACTTGTCCTGGACCAGCTGTGACCACTCATTGACATCCTCTTTAGCTTTATACTGTGTTGCTTGGATCTGGTGAGACCTAGGAGCTACTGATCTCAGCTCCTCTTGGGCAGGCAACATTTGACCACTCTCTCTAGTGGTAATCATGGGGAAGCTCTTACAGCTGGAGAAGGAGTTTCCGTGACTGATGTGAAATACTTAGCAACGGTAGCTTCATCTTTCCACTGAAAACATACATGTTCTGTTTCTGCAGCTGTCGCCTGCAGTATTTGGACATCAACTGGTAGTGTGGGAATATTTTTAAAGTAATTTAATTGCTACTTCCTTACAGTGCGATATCAGTTTATTCAAACTAAGAATCATATTGTCTTTCAAAATGCATTATACATTTCTCAGTATTTGAAGAAGCTCATTTGCAGAAATAATCTTTGATGTTGGAGAAAGGAAAAAAAAATCTATTTTTCACTGATTTAATGCAGAACCAGACCTGCTGACAGGAATACTATATTTATGGATGGAGACTTCTTTAAATTTGTGGTTCCATTAAAGGCCCTATTCTTTCCCTTTTGTCAATAAGAATGCTGTCATGTAAATCCATTCAATCTCCAGAATTGAAGTTCCTGATTTTGGTTGCTTCCTGGTAGGCTCCTGAGAAGCTGTTTTATTTTCTCAATTTGGAGAGCTGTGTAGAGGCACTGCAAGCAGTTTCTTCATACTTTGTCACTTTTAGTATGCTACAGGAGGACTCTAATTTTGCTCTAGAGCATTGTTTCTCAATCAGTAGACTGAAACCTGCAGAGGAGTGTTCATAAATTGTGGTCAAGCAATTGATATACAGTTTGGTCCATTAAAAAATTTACTCAAGAGACCAAATAACCAATGTCACTCATGTTGATTGTTCTGAGTCAATAATAATATAGTACAGGAAAAAGATTCTGTATGACACCATTCTCCAGGAAGCCACCTCTTGTAGCGATGTTACTGTCATGCTGCCTGGAGTCGCTCAAAGCAGACTGTCAAAAACAGGCAGACACCCCAAATTTATGGCTTGTTCTATAATTAGATTTCACCAACCCAGTAACACGTGAATTCATGGATCATGAATTTTCACCACTCACCAGAGTCACAGATAGACTAGATAGCCTAAGGGGACTATCTTGCCACTCTGGCAAGCTGGACTCAGTGATAAATGAGTGAAAATTTCACCAGAAATTACAAAATATTCTGGTTGCTTACAGTCCCAAGAGTCCAGTCACTTCCCCCAGATCAGTTTGTACCTTAGATCTCATAGCAAAGATAACACCTGTAACCAATCCTGCAACAAACTAACTAAAGGTTTGTTAAGTAGGAAAATGACATAGAGTTATTTAGAGGTTAAAACAAGCAAGCATATACACAAATAAGTTATCATCTATGGTTCCTAAAGGTGACAGAGATATGGTGATCTGTCAATTCAAAATGTCCTTCAAAGCAGACCCAGGGATAATTCCTGGCGATCTTTGTTTTAGTTTAGTATCTCTGGCCCTCTGAGAGTTCAAACAGCAAAGAGATTAAACATTGTCTTTTGACCCTGTTTTATCTTATACATTTGGCCTTCCAGCTTATGAGATGAGCTTCCTTGCAGGTAACATTTCCAAGGTGTGATAGGGCCATTCACCAATCCATTGGATCATGATGTTCCTTAATGGCCCCTTTAATCTTGATAGGCCTCCTGAATGGGCAGGATGATTCCCATGCCTGGGTTTGCAAATGCAGAGCAAACATTTTCAAAATTATAAAGCAAAACTTGCATATTTCCTTACGGCATGGAATACAGACATTACAAATGAGATTAATGCATGTAGCAATTTACAAGCATTTCATAGCATCTAAACACTAAATACTTTCTTAGAAGACTAATACCTTTTTGAACAAAACTAACATACAGCTGTGCTGATTTGGCTTCCAGCTATGAGTTTATCAACTCTTAGCTAATGCTTATGGTCTTGGCCAGAGCTGGCACTTGGTTTACTAGCATCACTGTTACATTCACTTTACACAGATGGTGTGCTCCCAGAGTTACACATTTCTGCTGGTATTATTTATATGATGATTTTAAAGGTTGCACATCTTTTACACATCACTAAAATCCAACCCATCATTTTGTCCCAGTTCCCTAACTTGTTGTTCTGTTCCTTTTTTATCTTTGTTTTGGATACTAACATTCCAGGTACTGGTCCATGAAGGTACTTCCTTAGCTTGTACTAAGACATAGAATGAATGTACTTTGATTTTGACAAGTTTCCTATCTGCTTATGCCAAATGCTTGCTTCAGTAAATGCAAGGTGTTATGGGATACTTAGTATAGTGTACAGCATTATGGTATAGATGAATTTAGGCTAGTTGGCTGTTATAATATTTGTGCTTAATGTTACTGGCACTTAATGAATACAGTAGAACCTCAAATATATGAACCACCAGAGTTACGAACTAACTGGTCAACCAAAAACCATGTGAAACCAGAAGTAAGCAATCAGGCAGCAACATAGGGCAGGAGGGGGGGGAAAAGTATATACTATACTGTGCCTGTATTGCATCTTAAAGGTTGGCACATCTGGGTTTCCTGTCCCCAGCTCCATTTGTCATATGAGGGGCAGCCATTTACAGGTAGAAGGTGAAGATGCTGAGGTTTGCAGGCACTGCTGTGAGCCCCTGCTGCCAGCCCAAGGCAGCCTGTCTGGGGCATGGAGAGCAGAAGAACCCCACCTCCCCCTCAGGAGGGGGACAAGCTTACAAGTTCAGTCCAAGGAGCTTGAGCCTGGGAAAGACTGAGGCTGTGTCTACACTGCCGAGTGAAGTCGACTTTCAGCAGCTGATTTTTAGAAGTCGCAGCAGCATGTATACACTATGCTGTTTGCGCAGGTGTCCTGCATTTACACTGAGCACTCTTAATTCAAATTGTAAAGCAGTGCAATGTGGATAGCTATCCCACAGTGCAACTAGCCCCAGTGGCTGTTGGGATGAGTGTCATCGTCCCATGATGCAACGCTGCTTCCCCCTTCCTTCTTCTCCCAAACAAACAGGAAAAGTTTTTTCACACCATTTTTTTACTCCCCGCACTCGCCATTGCTGCAGAGACATGGAGCCAGTTCAACTCTGCACTGTAATTGTGAGTGTTACAAATACATTGCGGCTTATCATCGAGTATTTTCGAAGTAGAGCAAGAAGCCGGAGCACACTCAACAGCGATGCCACTGAGGCTGCCCTGCTACAAGCCATTGAGCAGAACAATTCCCGATTGCTGTAGGCTGTAACAAATCATCTGCATTCTGTGGAGCGCTGGTTCTGGTGCAGGGAAACAAGCACAGATTGGTGGGATCGCATCGTTATGCAGCTGTGGGATGATGATCAGTGGCTGCAAAACTTTCATATGTGAAAGGCAACTTTCCTGGAACTGTGCTCAGAGCTGGCCCCTCCCTGAGGTGCATGAATACTCGCTTGAGACAAGCTCTGACAGTGGAGAAGAGAGTCGCTATCTCTCTGTGGAAGCTGGCAACCCCAGACTGTTACCGCTCGGTTGGGAATCAATTCGGAGTTGGTAAATCTACAGTGGGCATTGCCATGGTTCAAGTATGCAGGGCCATCAATAGACTTCTTCTATGAAAGCTAGTGACTTTGGGAAATATGCAGGACATAGTGAAGGGGTTTGCCACAATGGACTTCCCAAACTATGGGGGTGGGGGCACTGATAGGACGGACAACCCTATCTTAGCGCCTGCCCACCTAGCAACCGAGTACATGTTCCTGCAGGGGCTTGTGGATCACAGGATCACTGATATCTATGTGGGGTGGTCTGGGAAGGTGCATGACACATGCATATTTCATAATTCGGGGCTGTTCTCTAATATGTAGGCGGACACTTTTTTTCCCAGACCAAAAAATTCAAATTGGGGGTGTGGAAATGCCCATAGTGATCCTGTGGGATCCTGCTTACCTCTTGCTCCCTTGGCTAATGAAGCCATACACTAGTCACCTTGACAGAGACAAGGAGTGTTTTAATAAGAGGTTAAGCGGTTGTAGAATGTGCCTTTGGGCGTTTAAAGGGTAGATGGAGGAGTCTCCTAACTAGGCTGTACATGAGTGAGAAGTACCTCCCTTCTGTGATATCTGCGTGCTGTGTTCTTCATAATGTGTGTGAAGTGAAGGGCGAGAGATTCCCCCAGGGTTGGGCTATGGAGGCAGAAAGACTGGCCGCCAGTTATGAGCAGCCAGATGCCAGCACTACGCTGAGAGCTAACCATGTAGCGCTTTGCATTAGGGAAACATTGAAAACCAGGTTCTGCAATGAGATGCAGGAGTGATTTCTGTTCCTGTATGTTGTTTGCCTTTGATGATCCCCCACCTCCTAGTCCCCACCCCCCTTCAATATCTGTGCCCACCAAATCCCTCCTGAACAAGATATGATTTAGTAAAGGAACATGTAGAAATGATGCTTAACTTTATTTATGAACATTCAAGTCATGGGGGAAGAGGGAAATGTTCATTCACTGTCTCAAGGGGTAGGTTGGTAGCTTGCTGGCCAGCTGTCAGCATGGCCGCCGCTGTTTTCTGCTCACCTCCACCGGGGTGGAGGCGAGCAAATACTGTAGCCTGGCCAGTCTCCTCAGGGACCAGCTGGGGGCAGGGGAGGGGGCAGGCATCAAAGCCCTCGGTCAAGCATTATGGAGGGGCTGCAGCATGACTTTGTCCTTCCTCCGCCCCTCCTGAAGCTCCACAAGCCTCCGCAGCATGTCTGCCTGGTCTCGCATGATTCACAGCATCTCCTGCGTGGTACTGTGATCATGTTCCATCATTTCTCTGCAAGTTTCCATGTCCATGTCCATGCTCTGGGACAAGGTCATCCTCCACGCTCTTTGCTCTGTCTCTGCAGCCGCTGAAGCGTTCATGAGCTCACAAAACATGTCATCTCTTGTTTTATTTTTCTTCTTTCTAATCTGTGATAGTCTTTCTGCAGCATTTCTTGAGAGTGGGGCCAAGGCCAAGGTGTCTACAAAATGAAAAAAAAAAAAAAAAACAAGGTACACACTGTTAGCATAGTGAAGAAAATGATACAACTGCAACAATGTGGACAATAATCCCCTGCAACAATGTAGACAATAATCCCGTGCAGTGCACAGGGCAAACACTGAGCCTCATTCCATTCCGGATGTCCCGGAAGGGTCTGCTCGCTGTGCCCTTACAGAGAGGATCTGAGGACAGCGTGGTGTGTGTGTGTGTGTGTGTGTGTGTGTGTGCGGGGGTCTCTGCTGGTATTTTAAACCCTTACAGAGAGGAACTGCAGAGAGCATGGGGGGGGGGGGAAGGGAGTCTCTGCTTAAAACACAGATTTGCTGGACATAGCAGGGTACCAGCAGCGTTCCGCTATGATGCAGGCTCCCTTGATTGCAGCAAAATGTCCTACCGTGGCGGGAGGAACAAGGCAGCCCTCCCCTGAAAAGTTTTGCGAAGGATAGCAGATTACATACATGAAAGTTTCTGTGAGATATCAACTGATGATAAATGTAGCATTTCTCATCACATAAATAAACTGTTCCCTGGGTAACCACACAGTACAGTCACCGAAACACCTGAAATCCCCTTCGTGCCTCCTTACCCAGTGTAAACGGACAGAACTGCTAAGAAGAAAAAAAACTCACCAGATGTGCTTTCCCCGGGATCATTAGTGCTGTCCTGTGTGCTGCTGGACTGCTCTGGGGTCAGGAATATGTCCTGACTTTCAGGGAGAACAGACACTCCACTCTCATGCACCCTGCTCTCCTCAGTCGCCTCCTCCATCTTGTCCACAGAGTCCTCATCATTGTCCATGGTCTGTGACTTAGCGGAGGTATCGATGCTGCAGAGCAGCACCGTGGTGGAATCGCCACCGAGAATTGTATGCACCTCATCATAGAAGTGGCGTGTTTTGGGTGAGGAGCCAGAATGGGTGTTAGCTTCCCTGGCTTTCTGATATGACTGACGCTTGTGTCCCTTCTCCAGCATGCCCTGGGATATCTTCCCATAAATGTCCAGATTCCTTTTGCTGGCTCTGAGCTGAGCCAGAACAGACTCCTCGCCCCACAGCCTGATGAGATCTAAGACCTCTGGTCGACTCCATGCTGGAGTGCGTTTGGGCTTTGCAGTAGCCATGTGGAGAACAGTGAGAAAGCTCTCTCCATGCTGGCAGCACAGGAAATGAAAATTCAAATCTTCCCAGGGCTTGAGGGTAGGGGACGTTTCCTGGTAGTGTGACCACAGAGCAGCACAGCGTGACTGTCCAGAGCAGTCAAAATGGGGCATTGTGGGATACCTCCCAGAGGCCAATAAATTTGATTTAAGTGAAGTTGTGTCTACACTAACACTAAATCGAATTAACAAATTCGATTTAGGCGCTATGCCACCTGCAGAGGTGGTCTTATTAAGTTGATTTTTGAGGCGAGTTAATTCAAATTAACAGTGGTGCCAGTGTAGACGCAGGTGTACGTAGGTTGGCGTAAGTGACTTCACATCAACCTAAGTCGCTGGTGTAGACCAGGCCTGAGCTGATAAGAGCTCCTGCTGTTGCAGCCAAATCCTGGCCTGGAGTGGGAGCCAGAGGCTGCACTCTGGAGGAGTTTTAAAGGGCCACACAGCCTGTGCACTGATGTGGCCCAAGCTTTGCCTGTAGCTGCACTCCTGAGTTGTGGCTGTACCTCTGGGAGTGCAAGGGGCAGGGGAGGGAGGGATGCTGGTAGTGTGCTAGCACCAATTCATTGCCACATGCTGCCTCTGGAGTGCAGCAGGCAGTGCACAGAGCAGGGCGAGCCCTGGGGATAGGCGGCAAGGGCTGGGGCTTGTAGTGTCAAGGGTGCGGGGCAGGCCTCCCCAGTTCAGCCCAAAGGCAAAAATCAGGCATAGGGCAGGGAGCTGCTTGCAAACCAAGCAGTGCTGCCAGAGATCTCTCTCAGCTTCAGCTGGAAGACACTGACTGCAGGGACTGTACCATTATGTTTTGTTCAGAGTTGCGAACATTTCAGAATTACGAACAACCTCTGTTCCCAAGGTGTTCATATCTTTGAGGTTTTACTGTACTTACACCACAAATTATATAGGTTTAGCATTATCATTGATACATTTTTTCTTTTTATTCCATTTTGGGAGGTCATGAAGTGGGAGACAAGAAAAATACTGGAAGGGAACCATGAAATTCAGAGAAAAGGTGGGGAGGATGGTAGGAAGGGGGAACTTGAAGAGGGGATGCTTTGGGGGAAGCCAGATGATGGAGAAATCATATGATGCTCTAGGGGATTTGGGAAGGAGAGAAAGAAAGGGAAATTATGGATTTGACAGAGAATGTATTGATTTACTAACAAGGAGGAGCAAGAAACTGAAGAATTTGATGGTGGGGAATTTTAGGTAAGCAAGGAGATGCATAGTCATTGGTAATATGCACATTGAGATATTACAGTATTTGTATAACATGTTCTGATTTCCAAATTCATTACCATTAGGCAGGAAGTTCAATAGAAAATTTTTCTTTTGTCTTTGTAGCTATCCAATTTCCAACATGCAAAATTTTTATTTCCAAAGAAGAGATGAGAATCTTTGACACACAAGGTTCCCTCTTCTACATACTGCTTGCCCGTACCAACTTTTGAATGTTGCCTTAGATAGTTAAGTAACATTACTCATTCTTGGCAGTGAGTATGAGGAAACACATTTTATAACTGCAGTGCCCATATGGTCACCTACATCCAGTTTTTCCCAGATACATAGTTATTTGGGGAAAAGCCAGGAATTTAAATGAGAACTTTGCTAAGGGCTGTTATAGTTATGGTTTGTTATTTTCAAGAAGCTTTTACACACACATGCCAGATCTTTGGCATAGTCCCTGATACGTGTGTCACTAGGAAAAATTTAGACCGAAGTGACCATACAGACAGTGTAGTTGTAGCTGTGTCAGTCCCAGGATATTAGAGAGACAAGGTGGGTGAAGTAATATCTTTTATTTATATTATATTGGTTATTTATAATAAAAGTTATTACCTCATCCATCTTATCTTTCTCATAATAGGCATTCTCTGTTTTGGCCAGTCGTTGATGAGTTATTCTGCCTCTTTTTAAACTAAAGGCAGCTACTAAGAGTTGCTTGCTAATCTGTTTTTTGTTTAGATTTGCGTTGTCAGTTTCTCCTGCTGCCATGTTTTATTACATGACTCTAAGCCTACTGCCTCTGCTGAGCAGAGCAGCAGTTCTGTTCTCCATAAGAGTCTTTCCAGAGGTGTCTTTTTTATAGATCTTTGTTTTCCTTCTCTATAATGATTGGCTCAATTTTTTGGTGCAGAGGTTGCCCAGGAGGCACTGAATAATTTTCCTGGGGATTTCCCACCAGTGGTCTGCTCTAGTATTTCCTCAGCAGCAGCTGAGAGCTACAAGTACATTTTCCCTTGGTTTGATAAGAGATAAATGAGAGCAGGTTTATTTCTTGTCACTTTTGTGGATCTGTTGTGTTGCAAGAGAATTTGGGCTATCAAGGGGAGTGTCTAATTTTCTGGATTGCTAACATTTGCTATGTGATAATTGTGTGTGGATATGTCCATCTATTTCCATAGTATCTTCATATTTAGGATAGCTCTGATGCATTAGAGCTAGGGGTATCTTTTGTTTCTTAGGTCTTGTCTATATTCATAGATGCATGCATGTAACTTTTAAATTGGTTCAATAACTGATTTAGTTAAACCAGTGAAAAATCTTATGTGGACACTCTTAATTTGATTTAAAACTGTCTTCATTCTATGTAAGCCAGGTTTAAATTAAATTGAGTGTCCAAGCAGGGTTTTCCACGAGTTTAACTAAAACGGTTTAAAATCAAACCAGTACAACTTTGAAGAGAGACAAGGCTTTAGCTAATTTCAGCCAGAATTAGAAGAGCAGGATTTGAAATAGAGTTTAAAATAAACAAACAAAAAAACCTTTCTTTGGCTGGACTTTGCATTTTTTACAATAATTGTTGGCCTTATATGGCTGTCATATGCACTATATGGAATTAATTGAAAAATACACAAACTTATGCAATGTTTATATGTGACCCTGGCTCAATGAGAACTTAACTACACAAACCTAGGAGAGTCTCCTATTGGACTGTGACAGGATGGAAAAGGATGAGGGGGCCCTGCTTCAGATCTCAAGGTTCTGCCTCACCCTACCCTAGGAAAGAGCAGAGGAGAAGTCCTCCAAACAGCCTAGAGTGGCTGCAGGGGAGCAGCCAATCAGAGGGGTTGCTGGAGCGACCAATCGGGGGCCAGAAGGGCCATATAAAAGCAAGCAGCAGAGGCAGAACATTCAATTGCTGCCTGGAGCTTGAAGAGGGAGGACTGGATTCCTAGAAGAGCAGAAGGATTGCAGCCATATTACTGCAGGCAGAACTGAGCCCGGGGAAGGCTGCCAAAGACCAGGAACATAGCTAACTAGAAGAGCAGCAGCACCATGGACAGGTCGGTGTGGGCAGGCTGAGCCCAGGGAACTGAGCCTAGAATTTAGTCAGACCAGGAGAGGTTACCAGGATGGGCCCTGCTGAGCCTTAACCATCTGTGCACACTGGGCCCAAAGAGGACTTCTGAAAGGACACCGACTAAGGATACCATGATGGGCTCCCTGTTAGATTTTTGAAGAAGGCAGTGCTTTCAAGAAGGAAGCCATAGTGCTATACCAGGGCTGTGAAAAGAACTAGACTGTATACTCTGGAAGGGGGACAATGTGTATGGCTCAGCTGAAAGGCTGCATCATTGAAGACCCACTAAAAGAACCATTGGCCAGGGCGCGGGGTGCCCATAAGAGGTAGGTGTCACCCCATTGTAAGACAAAAGAAAGAAACAGGCTCACACCTGACCAGAGGCAGGCATTCGTGAGAGGTGGGTGCCACCTGCTAAAAAACAGAATGATAGCAGGCACATATCAGCTAGAAAGGAGGCGCCAGTCTGAGGTGGGTGCCAACGCTGTTAAAGGGAGATACTAAGGAATGTTTTAGCTCATAAAGCCTTAACTGAGCAGAATAAAACCAGAAGGATAACTGTTTTGGATCTTCTTTTCTTTTATCAAAAAATTTATTTTTTGCCAAAGTCACCTCTAAATACCATGTCTTGAAATGAAATTCTCTTAATAAAAGTTATAAAGATTTAGTTCCTACCACATATGATATTTAGAAGGTCTGTTTAAGCAGGCCATAGAACAACAGAAAACATGCTCATTCTCATTACTTTTTTGTGCTCCCCTTTCTCTTGGTGTACTCTCTTGCCTCTACAGTATCAGTTTCCACTCTACAGCTGCTTGTCAATGCCATCTTGCAGAGCCTGGGGAAGGGTGTGAGCCATCAAGAAAATAGTGAAACTGACCATGTGTAAAGTGCTATCCAATACACAAAATAAACAAATGGGCGCAAGAGGGAGAGGAAGAAGAAGGGAAGCTGGCCTTCCCAACTTAACGCCCAATCCAGTACCCACTAAAGTCAATGGAAAAACACCCATTGAATTTAATGGGTGTTGAACTTCTAATACTTGTAAAAAAATGATGGCCTTTGCCACAGATGGTTAAGACTTGTGGACTCTGTTTGACCATGAAGGGAAACCTATTCCATTGAGGACCATCACATAAACTCCCACTATGCCCAGCCCCACGAGGTCAATTGCTTCTATTAATCTCAACAGCATAGTATCCCTGGCTGAGGGAGGTAGTCTTTTAGGTAATCAGGTCTCAAAGTATTTAGAGCCTTACAGAGTAAACCCAGATATCATTATTATTTATTGTTTATTAATTATGAACCCTAATTAGTCAAAATAAATATATGCTAATAGAAAAATTAGGGTTGTGCATATGATTGGACCTTAGATTACAACAGCTAGAAGCCTAATATGGTCTGTATAAACCACTAATAGCAATAGTATGTTAACAAAGCAATGTTTTTATGAATGGGCATGTAGTACTCTGTCAATTTATTGATGGGGGACATTTTAACAAATAAACCAGAGGTGACAGTATATATATTTTTGAAACCTCAGCCCATTGTACTAGATGTCTATACAAAATAAGGGGAGGAGTGGGATAAGGCTGCCAAATCTATGGACATCTACTTCAAAGAGATTCAACTTCCTGGGGAAGTGAGCAAGCATCTGGAAACAATTACTGATGCTTTAAAGCATTATTAGAAACAATTAAGAAGATTAATTGGTCTAAAAGCACAGGATATAAAAAAAATTGTACAAGAAACAAACTATTATTCATACATAAGTGTGTGAGATCATTCATTTCATAATGTTTCCTCTTTCCCACCAATATCCCACCCCATTGCTGAAAGAAATCAGAATTAGTAGGCTCAATTCAGGGAGTTTTTCTATAGGCATGTACACATTTTAGTGTTTCAAAGTGCAGGTTTAATGCTGACAGACGCCCAGTCAGCAGCAATGAGAGCAAAGTTGGGGCCTCTGAAACTTAGTGGATGATTCTCTACTTCATGGGCGAAAAGCCATGTGCCTCTTAGCTAAGGCTGTAGCAGACTCATGAATCTCTGTGGGGTCTAGGTGCCACAACAGGGAACAGAGCGTCACACCAAGCAGGCATGGGTTACACAGGCAAAACTTGTATTACAAAAAGGGAGTGGTTCCAGTTGACAACTTGGGCTTCACTTCTCATGAATAACAACTGGCCTATAAAATGTCAAATGGCAATCTTTCCTTTGCCTGAAATTGGTGTTGGGTTGAGCCCAACATGAATACAGGGTAAATTTCAATCAGTAGAATGTGTGCCTGTTTATAAAAAGGAAAGTATAATATTGTAAACAAAAAAGGTGCTTGCACTAACTACAGGTACTATGATGTACAGGCGGTAACAAGGCTGAGGTTCAGAACAAGTGATCATAACTGACTTAAGTGATCACTTTCTGAGATACTGTACTTAAGCAATTCATTGTTCAAACAGACTCAGCCTTGAGCATCTATTAAATAGACTATTACAGTTTGTATTAAATTATGTGGGATGACATTTAAGATGTGGTCTTCCATAGGAAATGAGATGAGAGCACTTATTCACATTGCATACAACTGCAGAATGAGCATGGAGAGTGGAATCCATTGGGAAACCTGATGGTTTATCTTGTTCCACGCAATTGGCTATTTTTAGATTGAAAGGCTGTAGTTTTGTGTTGTAAAATGTGTTATAACCCCAACTTTGCCTTGCTTGTCAGGACAAGGGTTGGCATTTCCTGATTCTGAGAAAAACTGCCATAAAGGAAACAGCTTGAACATGGTTTTGAAGTTAAATGCAACTTTCAAGTGGTGATGAAAAATTTATAAAATCCAAGACAAAAGTAAAAATAAAACTGAACTTGATATTTGAAAAGTATGGTCTTAAATGCTCCCAAAATAAAAGGGAGCATATGTTCATTTGCTGTCTATTAAATACTAAAACAACCCCTCTCTCAAAAATTTATTAATAAAGTTAAACATTTAAAAGTCCAGAAATGCCAAACTTATGTTTTAATGTGCAGAATTAGAAATTGCCATCAGTTGTCTATACAGTATAATACCCTCTTGGTATTATCCTTGGTAGCCGTACAGGGAAAGAAAAGAAAAGAAAACCAAACCAAAACAAACAAACAAAACACCCAGAAAATAAATGCTCAATGCATAGGTAGTAATTTTTTTTTCCCTTTGACTATTGATTTAATTACTTATTTATTTTCAGTTAGACCAGCAGCTGCGCAGGTGGGTGTGTGGGAAACAAAAAATCAAACCTTAAATATAACTTCCCTTCCCTCCCATCCCCCCCAAGACAAATATGAAACTAAAACATTGTTCATACTCTCTTGGCCAGTGTAGAAGAAGCTGGTTTTAAGGAAGGATTTGAATGAAGAGAGAATGGTGTGATGATGTAGAAGGAGAAGGAGCATAGAAGAAGGCATAAAGACAGAAGTGGGAAAAGATTGGGGTCTTTTGGACATTCAAATTGCCAGGTGTTTGCAACCCAGGGAGAGGAATGAGACTATGCAGAATTATGTGGGGTCAGAACTCATTTAAAGTGCATTACCCGCATTTCAAAAAAATATAAAACCCAAAAATGTGCTTTGTGGTATGCAGTAGTATCAAAGCTAATTAGTTCTCCTTTGCTTTTCTTCCACCTGCACTGCTCAAAAACTGACACCTTTATCTGAAAAATAAGTTTCACTCTGCTGCTTCCCTTGCTGCGCTAATCACCAATGTCTGAAAATACATTTTCAGAATTGTTCTATTGTGACAGGTCAGCAGATAAAAGTGGGATACCAGGGGGTAAATGGTAAAGGCATTTTCTTAGTAGCCTAAGCAACATTCCAGAGGAGAGTTGGTTCATCATTGGAGTCGGGCTTGAAAATATTACAGGACAATTAAGTCCTGTACTTTGTTACTTGAAGTGTTATTTAGTCTTACGTTCTGCTTTTCCCCTCTCAGTTAATTTGTGATAATTACCACCACAGTGGAGCGACCAAAATCTTTTATGATAAAACTGTAGGCTCTGTGGTGAGGCTGAAGCGTGTGTGTGTGTGTGTGTGTGTGTGTGTGTGTATGTGTGTAAAGGACATAGAAAACACTTTACCCCCTGGAATCCTGCTTGTATCTCTGTCACCCCTGCACATGTGCAACTGAGAACAAGAAGCACAATACACACTTTACCCTTGATCACAGGTACCAGATGCTCTTTTTGTACAAGTTACCTGGTATTTCTCTAGTGTAGTTGTTTTGCAGAAAAAGGGTTCCCTCTGTCATTCTGTGGTTTATAATTTAGGGCTGTGTGAAATGTTCCAAGAGAGAGCCTCAAACCACTCCAAAATCTGTGTGGGTTTGGTTGTTCTTTAACTATCACAGGCTTGACACAACTCTGGACTGATGCTATTCACAAACACGACCTGCCAGCCTATTCCTCCACCTATCTCTCACTCATGCCTCACCACCTAATCCAGGAGTTGGTAACCTTCTGGAAGAGGGATGCCAACTCTTCCCCTCTCCCACGTGCCATGGGCCCAGCGCCCTGGCCAGAGTGTTAGGTGGCGGTGGCGGGACGGGGGCAGCCTAGGGGCCAGTTTCCTTTCCTGCTCTCCCTCTCCCCCCTCCCGCTGCAGCAGTGGCATATCTGGCATCCCCGGTGGCTGCCCTTCTCCCACGTGGGCCCAGCGGTGCCCTGGCCCCTCAGCTTCCCATCCTCCCAGCCCCCGCCTGCCATGTGGGAGTGGGCAAGGGCTGGAAGTGGGGAGCGGCCACTGCGTGGCCCTGCTTTGGGACCAGGAGCAGCGTGGTGTGCCACTCAAAATGGTCATATGTGCCACCTTTGGTATGCATGCCATAGGTTGCCAACCCCTGGCCAAATCTATAGAGGGCATCGGGGGTAGGGACACAATGGCCCACCTCTACATTGCACTTTCTCCTGGGGCTTTTGGCCTCATTTGCTCTCCTCTTAGGCCTTCAGGAAGCATAATTTAGTGTCTTTGTTCCTTTTTGCCCAGCAGACTCTGTGGTGTTTTTTATAGGGTTACTGTAGTCCTCATAATCCATAAGGGCTGTTCTGGAGACAGGGGCCTACCACATCCTAAGGCAGCAGGAGGTGGGAAATGCTTTTGTGTCACTGACAACAGCTTATTATTCAGGCAAGGGACTAATATCCCCATGCATTTTAATATTGTAGGTTTCCTTAAAACTCTCTCCCTGCCTCATTAAATGAGATGCAAGGAATAGGTGCTTCCCCCCCCCACACGCCCACGCCCACTGGTCTAGAGTGAGAGTGGGGTGAGAAATAAGGTTGCTTCCTGCTTCTCCTCCTTCCCAAATATTTGTATGGACTGGAGAAGGCAGCAGCCACACCAGGCACCCCTTTGAAGACACTGCTGGGAGGTGTGTTCATCTCGTGTCCCCAGAATACCACTCTGCCACAAAAGAGAAAAGGAAGAGCAAATTCATCCTCTTGAAAACATCTAAATTAGGCAGTATCTGGAGGCTGAGATATAGGGGGCAGATCTGCCATCAGAGTGCCATGTGGAGTAGGGATTTTTGCTAGACAGATGAGGTCCATAGACCCTTGACCTCCAGGCTGAAGGCTGGTGAGCACATCAGCACCGTTTTGGTGAGGATTAGCTTCAGGTAGTAAATTTGGCAGTACTTTTGCCTGCTCTTTAACACTTTCATGGCATGTGTTCTTGCAGTGTTTTGCTATATACAGTCTGTAAAAGATGATTTCCCTTGATGAACTTAAAAAAACGACTAATTTATTGTGGTAGTTTAAGCATGTGAATGTCTATATTTAACATGAATGACAAAGTGGATGAAGTAATATATTTTATGGGACAAGCTACACAGAGCTCTTCAGGACCTGAAGAAAGCTTGTCTCTTTCACCAGCAGAAGTTGATCCAATACAAGATATTACCTCACCCACCTAGTTTTTCATATCCTGGAACCAATACGGCTACAACAGCACCGCAAACTATATTTAATGTAACCATTCATCATCTGGCCCTGATTGGGAAAGAGCATAGTCAATTATTTTCCTCACGTTACCTTGTGTTTTCCTCAGTACAAACGTTTTCTGTAATAATCTGCTATTATTGAAATACAGTTTGCTGGCACTTTCATTATAGCAGAACAGAGTATATGTATTAATCTCTATGACCCACTGATGGTTGAAATCAAAGTACTGTTCCTGCTCCTAGCTGGATGACAGCATATTAAAAAAATACCCATGTCATTGGGAGCATTTTACTACCAATCAGTATTTCAAGGTACAAATATCACAGCATCAGCCAAAATATGCTTCACTGTGGCTTCTGAATCCTCAAGAGTCCAGAGGTGCCAATGGAAGTGTCTAATGGAAGTTACAGACATAAACTGCCCAAATGTCAATGGGAGAAAAGAGAACAGATATCTATTGTAAGAGAATATTTTGGAGGATTAAGAAACTAATATACTCTAGGGTTGTGTATAGGAGTAGTCAAGTATTGGCTGTTTTTTTTACTTTGTTCCTGATAATAAAAAACAGGCCTAGTCAATCTGTAACTCATCTGGTACACAGGCCATTAACCCCAGCATCTGGTTGCCAAAGCTAGGAATGTTGTTCTTCTCTTCTGTTGTACTGAAAAGTGATGATACCATACATACACAGAGATTCTTCTAGTGTAAATAAATCAGAACTTATAGGTTAGCCCAGTCTGTCATGGATAGGATGTGGGTGGTCAGGCCTAGTGGGTGGAGTCAGAGTTGGGCCTAGTGGGTAGGGCTGGATTTAAGGTTCAGAGCTGGAATCAGAAGCAAGGAACCAGGGTTAAGGGTCAGAATCAGAGTCAGGAGCCAGGATCAGTCAGAGCTGAAGTTAGAAGCCAGGAATCCAAGCAAGGCAAAGGAGTAGGGTCTGTCAGAGCAGCTGGCTGGGGATCCGTCTAGTTGCACAGACAACTTTCCTGGACCAATCAGGCATCCCAGGAGCACTGCCAGCCAGGCCCTTTGTGGGAGGGATGTCCTGTAATGCTTGGCCTTACAAGGCTCACAGTCTGTCGATCACTGCTCTGCCAATGCTGGCGGGTGGTGGTGTAGTTGCAGTAGTCACTCAGGAACCAAGACGCCCAGGTTCTACCCTGCAGTTCCTCACACAGATGACCGGATCTGTAATATTTGAATTCTAGGGTCAAGATTCATCTTCTTTGAGGAGATGCAGATATGTATTCCAAGTAGATGTGTGCATGTGCTAAAGCCAGAGACTTTTGCCTAGCAGTACCCATAGGGGGCATTGCTTGTTCCTCATGTCTGTAGCCCGTCCCCTGGCTACATAAGACAACGCTGCCCTGGTCCCCCCTCAATTCCTTCTCACTGCCTGTTGGCTGGAGTTCGAGCTCTGTGTGATTACAGTCTCACAGGCTCGCATTCATCCTTTCTTAGCCTAGTTTGTTGTACATAGTTAGTATTTAGTCAGTTAGAGTTAGTTAGTTATAAAAAAGTTATAGTGTTCCCCACGTACTGTCTGGTTCATCCTCCCCTTCTGTCCCGAAGGACTTCAAGACATACTAGGACCTTTTATACCGGGTGGCCTCATCCCTGGGTATTCAAGCAGAGTTTCTCCAGGAGAAAACCCATAAACTCATGGACATTCTCCAGCCCTTGGTCCCTGGGAGAGTAACCCTTCCAATTAATAATACTCTCCTTGAATCTGGGAGAGCCTTTTGGGATACTCTGGCCAAAATACCACCAGTGTCTAAGCACTTGGAGAAGCATTTTTTGTGCCTGTACAGGGATATGAAGGATTCTATTCCCATCCAGCCCCAAACTCCCTGGTGGTCACAGTAGTGAATGACAGAGCTTGGCAGTGCAGACTCAAGTCCACCCCCAAGTACAGAGATTAAGCAGCTGGTCCTTTTGGGCAGAAAGATAAATACCTCATTGTCATTACAGATGAAGATTGCGAATCAGCAAACTTTGCTGTCCAAATATGACTTTCTCAGTTGGTCGGCTATGTTCAAGTTTGTGAAGCAGTTGCCTGAGGCCTCTCGTGAGGAGTTTTGGGCATTTGTTGCCAAGGGCTGCTTGGTGGCCAAGACATCGCTGCAGTCCAACCTTGATGTTGTGGATGCCTTGGCCAGGGTGATGGCCTTTGCAGTTACTATGAAGAGGACTTCCTGTCTCCAAAACTCTGGGATCACTTTGGATGTCCAGCAAGCTATTGAGGACTTGTCTTTTGCTGGCTGGACCTTGTTTTCAGACAAGCTGATGAAAACCTGCATTCCTTTAAGGATTCCAGGGCTCTCTTAAGGTCTTTAAGGGTGCACACACCGCCCACGTGGAAATGCCACTACAGGGTGCAGCAACAACAACAGTATAGACCACAGAATCCTTTCGCACAGCCCTCCCCCCGCACCTCCCTCGAGAAGTGACATTATCCCTGGAAAAGAGACAGGTCTCACAAGAGGAAGCACCTGAACTTGGGGCTTGGCCGATCTGTTCAGAACCTGCTAAGTGCCCCGGTTGACTTCCTGGTCCAGAACACCATTCCAGTTGTTGTTCTTCCCCCCTTCTCTCCCCCACCCATTCCTTTGGAGGCAGACTGTCTTGCTTTTACAATGCCTGGGTGTCAATCCCCTTGGACAGCTGGATCCTACATGCTTTCAGGTTCGGCTACACCATCTAGTTCCTCTCCATACCCCCTCCCCCTTCAGGGACCCCTCTTACAAGACACTGTTCATCGAGCTAGTCAGCTCTCTACTAATGTTGGGAGTGGTGGAGGAAGTTCCACAGAACACCAGGGGCACACCTTCTACCTCCAGTATTTACTGATACCAAAATCCACGGGTAGGATGAGGCCCATCCTTGACCTTCATGGACTAAACAAATTCATCAAATACATGAGGTTCCGCATGGTCACTCTTTCAGTTATTCTCCCTGCTCTGTCTCAGAATGCCTGGTTTGCTGCTCTGGACCTTCAGGATGCTTGTTTTCATGTGGCCATCCTACTGAGTCACAGGAAGTTTCTTCATTTCGTGATAGGAGAACAGCATTTTCAGTATACGGTTCTCCCATTCGACCTCTCTTATGCCCTCCGAGTCTTTACCAAGTGCAAGGTGATGGTCATGACATATCTCAGAAGGAAAGAAATCCTCATCTTCTCCTACCTCGATGACTGGTTGCTGAAGGATACCTCCAGAGAGGAGGTTCTCCCCCATGTCAACATCATGCTAAGTTTACTCGACCCTTTGGGACTCATTTTATTAAAGATGACAAAGTCAACCTTAGCTCCCGCTTAACAAATAGAGAGTTCATTGAGGTACTGTTAGTTTTCATGAAGTCAGGGGCTTTCCTGCTGATGGACCACTTCCAGGCAATTCAACAGCTGTGTCTCAGTCTGCAATCTGAGCCTTCCATGATGGTCCGCATGTGTCTGAGCCTGTTGGGCCATGTGTCCGCTTGCACTGAGGTGCTCCAGTTCGCCAAGTTGTGCCTTTGCCCTCTTCACATGTGGCTCAGGACAGTTTACTGCCTGCTCTGCATTCTTTGGACAGGTTGATATGCCTTCTCACCCAGTCCTAGAGTTCTTGCACTGGTGGTAATCCCCATGCAATGTGTGCCCAGGAGTACCCTTTGTTTGGCCCTCTTCAGTTAAATCAGTGGTTACTGATGCTTCCCTTCTGGATTGGGGCGGAGGTGGTGCATCTGGACTTGTTGAGGATGAAGGGCCTGTGGTTGGAACAGGAAGATTCTCTCCATATCAACTTGTTAGATATGGGCCATCCCTCCCGATTGCCCCGACATAGCTGAGACCATGCTAGTTCTAGGACCTCTTTGCTCTGTCAGTCCAATGTGGCTTCCTCTCCATCCCAACCTCCTCATACAAGACCTTGGCTGCATCCTGCATCCAATGATCAGCTCCCCGCCCCCTATGATGTGGCTACTGCATGACTGAACAAGGAGGAAGAGTGTTGTGTGAAGGCTGTACAACAGGTCATTCTTAACAGCAGGAAGTCTTCCATTAGGAATGCCTACTTAGCAAAGTGGAAGAGGATTTTGGTGTGGTTCTTGGCCCACAGGACCCATCCAGCGGGGGCTTCCATCCTGGACATCTTAGAGTACCTGCTACACCTTCAGAAATCGGGCTGGGCACTCTTGAGAGTGAGCTTGACAGTAATATCAGCGTTGCATCCCCCTAGCCAAGGGAAATCAGTTTTTTTCCAACGCTATGGTGAGAAGATTTCTGAAAGGACACCTCTGCCTGCATCCTCCAGTCTGAGAGACGGTCCCCTTCTGGGGTTTGAACAAAGTTGTAGCAGCTCTGATGTGGTCTCCATTTAAGCCTCTTGCATTCTGTTCACTGCCCCTTGTGTCTCAGAAAACTACCTTCTGTATAGCCATTACCTCTGCTAGGAAGATGTGTGAGTTGAGTTGCAGGTCCTGATGGTGGAGCCTCCTTACATGCAGTTCTCCAAAAACAAGGTAACATTCCAGCCACACCTGAAGTTCTTATCCAAAGTGATCTCCTAATTTCATTTGAACCAGACTGTATATTTGCCTGTGTTCTTCGCTAAGCCACATTCCTCCCTGGAGGAGCAGCACCCCCATATGTTACATGTTAGACGGTGTTTAACCATTTACCTGAACAGGACTGAACCATTGCATGCTTTGCCTCGCCTGTTCATATGATATGCATACTTCATGAAAGGACAAGCAGTCTCTGCAAAGACCACCTATAGATGGATAACATCTTGTATCAGAACTGCACATGAGATAGTGTTGACAATACCTGTTCAGTGGATACGGGCTCATTGAACAAGAGCACAGGCAACATCAATAGCATTTCTCATTGACATTTCCATATTAGACATTTGCAAGGCAGCCTCATGGTTGTCCATAAATACATTTACGAACATTTACAATACATTATGCTGTCACTGCATCTTCCAGAGCATACACTCATGTCAGAAGAGCGGTCCTACAATCCTTACTCTGATAGACTTCCAGCCCCACCTCCTGCAAGGGGTACTGCTGGTGCTTGTGAGTCACCTTCTTGGAATACATGTCTGCATCTACTCGAAGAAGAAACAGTTACTTACTGTAACTGTGGTTCTTCAAGATGTGATGCAGATGTGTATTCCATGACCCACCCTCCATCCCCCCCTGCATCAGAGTCTTCCCTGGATGTTCAATATGAAGAATCTGAGGGTGGTTGGGGTGGTGTCACCTCATATAGCCAGGGAAAGGGCTACAGACATAAGGCGTGAGCGCCGCTCCTCTACGAGTACTGCTAGGTATTTGGAGTGTACACAGACTTACTTGTAATACAAGTCCACATCACATCATGAAGAACCACGTTTTACTGTAAATAATCATTTCATATTAATTTTAAATTACTTTTGAAGTCCAACAGTACAGTGGTAATTAAAGTGTCTTCTAGAAGAGCAGTGTCAGAAAGGAGAATCAAATGCACAAATCACTGAAAATCGAATACTTACAATAAGGGACAGCATGAAAATAGTGACTCTTCTGCTACATAATTTTCCTTTAACTGGCAAAAGCTTTCATCATGTACCAGGGCATCAAGTTTACCCCCAAACATGGCATCCTTTCTGCCCAGGTTCTTTGAATTATTGCCTCACTTTGGTAAGGAGGCAGCCACTTCGAAACCCCTTTTATTGTTTGAACAGGATGGGTCTGCTGTTCAATTTAGCAAATCACTTTATTATATCTTTTTGAGATCTTCTCCAGCAGTGTTTTGCAGGAAAATTATTTACATTGTGTCTTACTTTGTTGGGGAAAGGAAAAGGCAGCTTAGTATCAGCATGACAACTGTCCAGAGATGATAACTACATGTTGGCTTGTGCTATTAGACTTTAACATACATTCCTTAGACACTTAACTGAGAGCTATTGTGAAATGGAGGATTTCCCTGGAGAGTCAGGATTGTGAATAGTCTAAATTTGTAAACTCTGTTCTGGGAAAGAGAAAGATGGATGCTTTTCTTCTAAGCTGATGGCAGTGATTGAAAGATGTCCATAATTGTATCCTCTTTGGGTCTGGCCAGAATTGTAGTGGTGTTGGTCAGTTAATTTCTTGTAGAAAACATACTGCTGTGCTGCAGCTATTGGTATCTGTTGATGGATGGTTCATATTTCAAATGTATCAAGATGCAGATGGATTATAACTTCTATTTGGTGGCTTTACCATTATAAAACAATGAAAAACTAATATCAGCTCTTCAGTGGTTCAGTCAGATGTGGAGTCTTGCAGTTTGCTGTATACTTTACTGGACTAACAACGATGTACTTGAATACGCCCATCTTTTGGATCTTTTATGACACTCACTGAAGAGCTGATCAGAAAGTAACAACTATAAACACCTTTGGTGTGTTGTTTCTTATACCATTAGTGTAGTCTTTAAAATAAGACTTCAAACTCTGTCAATAGCCTAAGATATTTATTGTTTCAAAATCAAATAATTCCAGAATTAACTTCAGTGTGGACATGTAACATATGTAGTTGCCAATTTATGGGGGAAATATAATTACTAGAGAGAGATCTGGATCTGAAGCTCACCAATCTTCAGATGTTGAGGTTTGGATGTGATCCAGCTATAATAAATACTTAGCTAATTGTGCATGGGATCCAAGTTCAGGAATATGAGCCCAATCTTTCTCTTCCAGGCCAACTCTGGTGGGTTCAAGGAGCAGAGTTTAGGGGAATCTTTTGTAGCTTTAAGGGTTGATACGCATCGCACGCATGCACACCCACATGGACATGCTTCCACCCTAGGAAAAAATGTTATTCTTTGTGAACAGATTTAGCACATATTGTAAGCACAAAGGCATTAAAAAGGTATCATAGGTAGTTATTGGGTATTATGTTAGAGGGCCAAAATCATCTCTTCTTTTAGGTGGACATAACTCCCATTGACTCCAGTGGGAGTTTCACACATGTATCTGAACGTAGAATTTGACATGCAGTGTAACACAGCAAGAAAGCAAACTTAAAGAAAAAGCAACTTTCATAGAGTGCTAATAAGGAAACCAAACATTTAAAAGGAGCAAATCTGAAATACCTATAGGCAATTTGGAAACATGGGCATCTCTGAGTTATCATGTCTGCACTGAGCTCTCTGAAAAGATGGCAATCAATCCAAAGACTATATTTAAAGTACATTTTTTTCAAAATAAAGTAGTAAAGCTTATGTTGACTTAAGCATCTTCATTATACTTTGGAAAAAGGTTTCTTCTGAGAAAGCATCAAAGACCTTTAAAAAAAAAAAAGAAGAAGAAGAAAAGAAAGAAAGCGGGAATGAGAACTCAATATTGTTACACTAACTTTTTTCCAGGCTGTTTTCACCTTCCTCAGGCAATTGGATTTTAAAAAACTGCCAGCCCCTTACATGAAGCCCACTTCTTCAGCCTGATAAGATAAATATAGACAGGCCAAGAAATCTTTATTTCACTGAGAAGTTATTGATTTGCATCTCATGCTCATAGATTAGGGTAAAAATTGATTTTTGTCTTCAAAGGAAGAGTTTTTACAATTTTAATTGTCTATCAAGCATGGTTTAATTGACTTATTTCCCTTCCCTGCTCACTGAGCATTGTTTATTTGTCCTGCTTTTTTTCAGGCTTGTACTAAAATGCTCTTTACTTTTACTCTGGAGATTTTTCTCATGAGAATACTATTGAACATTTAAACTATTGGTAGGAAAACATACATTACAAGCACTTTTCAGTTATGTAGACACTAATCTAATACTTGCTATTTTAATTCTCATGTTGACATATCTCCTTTCTCAATATCAGACAAACTTTTTTTTAAAGGGGTATAAAGAAAACTGAGCTGAAGTTGAAAAGATATCAAGGAATGATTGATGATTGTGTTTACCCTCTCTTTGTCCTAACACACGGAGATGGGCTGTTACTCCAAAGAGAGGGACCTAAACATAAGTGGTAGGATACATATGTGATGTTCCTTGTCACTAAAATTGTCTGTCTCCTTCATATGCTTTAAAAATTTACTTCCGGGGATCTGAGTTCTCAGGCATACCTGTATAAAAACTATGGGTAATTTAACTCGGCAATGGGAGTGGTTAATTAAACTGTTTGTCATACTGAATGTGTGTCCTGGTCTCTGGAAATGGGAAATGCAGGCTTTGAGTTTAGTTAATCGATATTAATCATAGATGAGAGTCCTCATTGCTGGAATGGCCCTTATGGACCAAATCATGGCACTGGATTATATTGGAAAGGCAGATTTTCAACAATGGTTGTTTAAGTTGTATTTGCAAACTAATTATTTGTTTACATTGATTTTTCTAATGTTCCAAGCTCTGGACACCTTATGTTTAAAAATATACAGGTGTAAGGAGAAAATTGCATGTATTTTTGCACAAAAATGCAGGAAATGCATACACAGAAACTTTGTGGGTGTGGTTTAGATGCAAAAAGTGTGAACCTGATGGCATGGTTTCCTTTCAAGTCCTAGTCAACTTGTGTTTTGTTTGTTAGGGTTTCTCATACAGTACTATGCCATTTACACAAGCAAATTACCTTGTCCCGTATCTTTTACTTAATGGTTACCCAGTATTGACAACACCAAACATTAAAAAGTCATGATTCAGGCACCCCAAAATGAACGATATCTTGTTTTTTTTTTTTTAAAGCAAAGAAAAAAAACCTTTAAATATTGCAAGACTCATGATAAAAAGTTGGCAACACTAAAACTTACTTCCAATTTACTGCAATCTATGCATGAACTGCTTTTACTGGAGCTGGTCTTGTATCACTCTTTCCCAGGAATAGGAAGTTACGGGTATATTTTTAGTAAGCAAGCCTGTCTCTTCCAGTCACTCCATCTCCCTATACTGCAGCTCTTCAACCAGCTCTTGCTCATAAGATTTCAGACTTGCTCCAAGAGCATCACTCCTCACATACAACAGAGCTGCTGTGATACCAGCTTCAAATACAGATATAATGTCATTCTGCTGTATCTTTTTTTCCTGTCTGAGTTGAATATGAGGGTCTTTGTGTTTTAGTTTCAGTCTGTCTCAAAGTAGAATCAAGCTTAAAATTAACAGACTATTTGTATTTAGAAACTCATCCACTCTAACACTCCTGTTGTGCCTGGGAGCTCTCCCGGGTTGACACAGACTGTGAGGGTGTCTTTCTGAACCTCTGACTCTGTGACACCTCTTGAAAAGTCCATGCTGTCTCCTGTCCCTCATGAGGCTTATGCTGGCTCTGCAGTTGCACTTGCACAAAGGCAGGCACTAGCCACTGGGGCATCATCCCTGCCATTGTACATGTCTCGATTAAAAAGTGATCGAACCAGCTGGGAGGCCTCTTCAATATTTATCATACTGTACATATAATGAAACTCTCGTATCAGTAATTGCTAGAAGATTAAACCTTTTCAAAGATGCATTTAGTGAATGCTAATGCTATGCTTTCAAAAGGAGAGGACCCAGTGCAAGCTGGAAAATAAAATAAAATAATAAAAAAAGAGATGAACTTTTGGTGATTGGGGACTAAGGTATCTCAAAAAAAAAAAAAGAGCTTTCCATGATATGAAGACATGCAGACCAGGATTTCTGCAGCTCAGAACTATCTATAGAATAATGGACTTTGCATAAACCAGAGCTGCCAAGAATTGGCTCTGCATGAGAATTTCTGGCAAGACTTTGTATTTTCAGTTCTGGACCTTAGACCTATCTTGTGAAACTTGCAGAGGCTCTTGAATCATCTTATGCCTGGCTGCACTTGGATGCTCTCTTCTTTTGCATTTGCCATCAGACTTTTAGTTACAGGAAAAATAAAGCCCTTTTGATTTGGGAGTTACTGAAAAATGTTATTGTGGTGGTATGATTGAGTAAAGGTGACCCAACCCCTTTAAGTTACATGAGTATCTGTACAGGTTACACAAGAATGTGCCTATTTATCATACAACACACACAGATAATCCAGGTAAATATTCACAGTAAATAACAAAAGTAGAAACCTATTGATTAGACAGACAAAGTATGTGGTTCTCATCCACTTTGCTTGTAATCACCTTTGATGAATTGATGGCACAGTTACCACTGCCCTCTTTCTTTTGAAGAGAAATGGTCATGGGTCTCTAGGTTCCTACATGTTTTTCTCTGATCATGAACGGGAGTCTCAAGAAATCACACACAATTTCCCCAGGCTTTCACTTTTTCTTACATGAACAGTGAATATTTTTGTTCCAAACTGTACAAATATCAGGTAGTTTGGCATTTCAGTACAAGCAATTGAAGCCTTTAAAAATAATATAAAATGAATTTATATATCTTCTACTGAGTATCAAATGTCTTGTGGCAAACTGGGAGTTCATTCATAATCTGACTTTCACTCTCTACCTCATCTTAAACTCCCATCCATGAAATACATTTCCTCCTTATATTTGAACTTGTAAAATCATTTTACTTTGCAAATTTGAAAACATTATAATAAATAAATATAAATCAAATTGTACTTGGAAAAAGAAATTATTAACTCAATTACCTCAGTTACAAATGGCTACGTGACAGAAAACAAACAGTAGAATAAATGGTAATTTCTCAACATAATACAAGGTGAACAGCAATGTTCCCCAAGGTTTTAAACTAGGGCCAGTGTTTTTTAATATTTGTTAATTATCTGGTGAGGTAGATGGACAGTCAAGTGGGAATATTTACAGATAGCAAAAAAATATTTAGGCTAATCAAGATTACCGTGAGGTACTTCAGAAGGTTCTTACAAAGCTCAGCGCGTGGGTGGACAAAATTCATTGTAGCCATTGTAAGGTAATTCACATTGGAAGGAATAATCAGAGTTGTTTGTACACAAAATTGGGCTCTAAATTAACTGCAGTCTCTGTGGAAAAAGACCTAGGATAACATACTCAAAAGTGACTAAGTCCCATGTATAGAGCTGGGACATTTTTTACTCTCCCCTCCCCCCCGAAAATGCCAAATTGTCAAAACTGATACTTTTCACAGGAAAGAGTCAATTTCAATGACACTTTAGTCGGGAAAGTTACCCAGGTCTAGGATGGAAATTCTGGTCAATAGAAGAGCGCAACAGACCCGCTCACAAATATAGCTGATATATCCCAATGGTTAGGGCATTCATGTGGGACGTGGGAGACCTAGGTTCCAATTCATGATTTATAGCAGAGACTTGAACCCAGGACTCCCACATACCATGTGAATGCTCTAACCACCAAGGTACTGATTATATCAAAAGATCAAGGTTCATCCTAGTGTAGAGTGGGACTTTTTTTTTGTCACAAAACTTTTCAGGACTGAAAAGCATTTCCTGCCCAACTCTACCCATAGGTGCTTTAGAAAATGCTACCTCCAGGCATCAGTGTGGACATCTCAATGAAAGGTCCTGCTCAGTGTGCAGCAGTGGTCAAAAAATGAAACCAAATATTAGAAGATATAAAAAGTAGGATGACAAAGGGTACTGAGCATATAATGCTGTTACATAACCCAATATTTAAAATATAGACCCTCTCATAATACATTAATAGAGGATCATTCAATGAAATTGGAATACAATACATTTAAAACTAATAAAATAAATACTTTCTTATATAGCATGTGATTGCCCTTTGAAACTCACTGCCACAAGATGTTATTGGGGTCAAGATTAGAATAGGATTATATATGTTATGAATATTAAAAATACCCACTGTTGTTTACATATTTAAAAGGGATAGAAACTATCATGTTTCTAAGAGTAAGCCAACCACTAATTGACAGGGAGTCAGGAAGAAACTTTGCCCATGAATTGGTTATTCCGTAACTGTCCACTTTGGATCATCTTGCATATTCAATGAAAGGAGACTGGACCACTGATATGATCTGGTATGGTAAGTCTGTTGTTCCTTAATTATTTGTATTATATTATTTCTACTTGCTACCACAAGGAACTGATGTTAGCTGCCTTTATAATATTGGGATAGCTTTGATAATAAATGATAGAGGCAAATAATGTAGCTTGCTACAGTTCCAATTTTTTTTCTTATATTTAAGTGAATGAGAACAACATCTGAAGGTGAGTTTGCTTGAATAAAATTGTAAGAGTAATCAGATCTCAGCTTTCTAGGGTCAGAAAGAAATTTCACCTAGTGATGTTGTATTTCACAGTTAAGTATGTTATTGAGAAGTGTATCTCACTCTAAATATGACACTGGTCAATATGAGCCAAATAAAGTTCCAGTTGTGAGCAGCCTTGTTTAACTTGCACTTTGTAGCATTATGATGATCCCATACCCTTCACTGTCTGAATTTAAAAACAACACTACTTATTTCTGTAGTGAACTTCTATGGAAGATAGCAGAAATCAGCTGAACAAAGATATTTAGCGATAGTTCTTTTATATCATTTCTACATTCATGTTTCCAATTGTGGATTTTCATAAGTACTTGTCTGCATTTCATCAGAGGGTTTCAAACTGCTTTGCTAAGTTATATAAGTAAGCTTCACAATACCCCTGTAAGATGGGTGATACAATATTCTATAACCATTTTATCGATAAACTAAGGCAAATATACTAAATGCTTGAACAATGAGTCAGTGGCAAGACTGCAAAAAGAACCCAGGGGTCCTGAGTCCCAGTCCTCTACAGTAACCACAATACTTTGTTCTCTCTATTGTACAGGACAATGAGATCTTTTAGGGTCAGTTCTTTTCTCTTCACAGAAAAAAAACCTGTGCTTTGTAAAGGTAATAGACCAGAATAGAGGAAATATTGATGTTTTTCACCTTGGTTGGATGTTAACTACTTTAATCTAGACATGCAGTTCACGTTCGATTGTATTGTTTTCACTGGACTATTTTCCTGTGATCATGGAAGAAATAAAAACAGAATGTGATGGACACATGAAACATAAAGCAATTTTAAGGTACATTTTGGTTTAGATCTAAACATAAACTTTGCTGCCATTCCCATCTGGAATGTATAGAGAGTCAATATTCCATATTGATAGTGAAAAGACAGTATGTGCCTGATGCTGTGGAAGTTAATGGTAAGACTCGTATTAATTTTAGCAGGAACAGCTTAAGGCCTAAAGTCATGGCTTTTAAAATTGGATTTATCATCTGTATTTTCATTTGTGGGTATATTATAATACTCTTTCTTTTCATTAAGAAGATAGGATATTTACATTTACAAGGATCCAAACAATTCAGAGACCCAGTTCAGTATACATCTCTGAACCTTGGTTGCTAACAAGATTATTATTAATAGCATAGTGCTGGATGTGCTCAGCATTGCACAGAACATAAAGGAGAATATAGTCTTTGCTTCCTAGAGCTTGCATTCAAGAAAGGCAGACAGTACAGTTCACGCACAATGCATGGTGGGTCATTTGCTAAGGGAGGTCATTTGCTAAGAGGAACAGTGCTGTACTGTTTGTTTCTTTAGGTTTTTTAAAATAACATTCCCTTTTATGCAGAATCACTATTGAAATGCTTCATAAAAAATCCATGTGTTAGGAATGTTTTAAATGGAAAATGGTTGGTGGGTTTTCATTCCAAGGACAATGGACAACAAGGAAGGAGGAGTGAAGAAAACAGCAGGAAAAAGACACAAAAGGTAATGCATGGGTGGGCGGGTGGCTTTGCATTTGTGAAGAAACCAGGAGTAGGAGGATATGAGAATGGACAGGAGGACCATATTTGTGCAAGACCTTGAGGATGAGGACAAAATGTTTGAACGAGATACAGAAGGTGAAGAGAATTTAATGGGGAGAGTTTCATACATGGAAGTATTCAGAGCAGTGGGATAGAATAATAATTTTAGCAGGAGGTTTTTGTATAGACTGGAGCAAGGCAAAATGAGATATTTTGGAGCACAGGAAGAAGTTGCAGTAGTCAAGACAAGAACAAGTAGACATACTCATTGACAAGTATTTAAGTGGTAGGGATGCTCCTAAATTGTCAAGTCTGACCTGACTCCCTTAATAAATGCTACAATATCTGGGAGGAAATAATTCTTGTGAAGTTTAGCCTAGTCTGAGACACAGATGTGTCTTTTTAGTATGATATGTCCTGTATTGCTTATAATCACGATCACAGGCAGAGATGCACATTTATGTTTATTGTAACAGGAATGATGTGATCTAATTATCATGACAGTTCTTTTTTGGGAAGGTGACAGTATTACTGTGAAACATTACTTTGTACAGTATTACTTTGGAACATATATTAGGCAGAATGCTGCACGTTCTCTATATCTGTTCTTCAGGCTATAAACCCAAGAGAATGGATCAGTAATCAGTACTTCACAACAGATTTCTGCAACTTGCTTTCAAGATTTCTGGAGTGGTGTGTCCTGTGTAGTGCTCAATTGTGACAGTAGGTTCTACATACACAAAAGGTGTCGTGCCTCTAGTGAAAAATATGATTAGACAATGCTTAAATGTGAATAAATTCATGTACACATCCTATTTAAACTGTATAAATTAAACAATATATTTAAAATTCCCACGTTTCTGAATATTTCTAATTGTAAAAAGGATTCTTTTAAACCCTTTAGGCCCAGGTGTTAACTAAAGATTTTTTTATACAGAGCTACTTTATCTAACCAACTTCCAGAAAATCCCATTTAATAGGAGGATTGTCGTAATTACAAAAACAGTGTGCACTATACATTGCTTTGTTACTTGTCTAAACTGCCATATTCCCCAAAATACCAGAAATCTCTTTGGATAAAAGCAGTTGTACTGTAAACTTATGAGGAAATTACCTCTACCTGTTATATTTCTGGCAAAAAGTACAAGTCTCTCAAATAACTTATAGAAAGAAATATAATATTAACAACCCATATGAAAATAAAATTAAGTCCTTAGTGCTTTACCTTGTCAGCATTTTTACATATCCATTTTAATAATATCTGTCTATACATAAGCACATAAACAAAGATATTAATTTACTAATAGCAAAAAGGGAGAAGGCCCAGTGACTCCAAGAAGTCGACTGGGGACTTTGATATTGCCAATCAATTTTATGTGGACTTTCCACATGGATTTTTCACATGCTGAGATAGAATGATGATGGATAGCAATTGAAAACTCTTTGATAAGAATATGAGATATCTTTCTCATTTCCTATTTCAAAAGTACTGGAGAATCAGACAGCCTTTATTAAAAGTAATGGGATCCGATGTCACCTTGATACAATTATTGTTTCTGTCCCTGGATATCAAAGAATTGTGATTTATGCACATATATAGGTTTTTTTTTTTTTTTTTATCCATTAGCATTTTCAGTTAAGTCTTGAAGATCTTTTAAGACTTGAACTATATATGTCTATATGTCTGGCTCTCCAGTGCTTTTTCACAAGGGACAAAGTGTATCTTATATTCCAACATATGGGCCCAGAAAGCTGCAAAGGTTCGAGCAGACAGGGTATCGAGATGGCTGTAGAAAACACTTTTAAAAATGTATCTTAAATAACTTAAAATAAAGATGTAAATAAATGTTTCATACAAATAGGCATAAATCATACTCCCAGTGATTCTGAAACTTCCTAAGTTTCAGCCAAAAATAAATGTGGGCTACTTTCCATGAAGAATACAGGATGTCATGCCAAAGTCCAAATGATTGTCTCAGACCTCTATCCACAATGTTAGGAGGTTCAGTACTGTTCTGGTCTCACTTCCATGACAAGGGGGATGAGAGTTGAAGTCACTCAGCTCCTCAGAGGATTTCCTCAGTTCCTTGCAGGATTTGAGTCCAGTTTCATTAAAGGATGTCAACGCTGTTTTTTTCTTCCCATCTCATTCAAACCACCTCTCAGAGGAAATGGTAGATGCTCCCAGTGGCCCTCCACTTATTTGCTTTCCCAAGATAAAAACACATGCCTGACTCAGAAATGCAGATATCTGTTCCATGAATTGATGTTTGGCATTACCTTGCCATCCAGTTTGACCCCCTCTTCTCTGAAACTAGAATTGATATGTTTCAAATTGGCTCAACACATCAAAAACTTTATTTACAACATTAAACTGTTTTTATCATTTGTTTAGAGTTAAGAAAGTCCTTTCTGTGGCTCTCACTCCCTGCTTAAATGTTCCTTAAAACAGCATTTTCCTGTTCTACCTGTGCTGCTGAGTTTTTAATATGTCTATTTAAATGCAAATTTTGACTTTCAGTCTGTAATCATATAAAATGTTTGGCACTAAAATTTTAATCAGAACTGTAATTGTATATAGATATGATAATGGAGTAGTAGGGCACAGATAACAGAATGATGCATCACTGACCTGATTTCTCAAAGAAGGGATGCATCCTCTCCAGTTTCAGCTGAGAAGCATGATTATTTTCTGGACCTATTTTAGTATGCTTACTTCTAAGAGGGTTTTTAAACTATATTTTGAACGTTCAGCGTTGCCCAAAAAACTCCCTGAATTATCTTATCTCTCCCCTGACTTATCAGGATGTCAAACCTGACAGACAGTGACTACTTTATATCTTCAGGGGATAATAGCTGCCATTATAGACTGACCAATGTCTCCTTTTGGTGAACAGGCTAGATGCAATGGAGACTTGTATGAATAGCAGGACAGGTTTTGCCTGTGCAATAGTGAATTAGATACAGATTAATCTTCAGCCACTGTTGAGCATACCTTTATATCTCATTTTTTCCTTTCACTTTCATATATCATTGGCCTTCGCCAGTATCACTGATGTTTTGTCTGGGGCTAGCTATGATGGCCAGCAGTAATGGTCCATCTGCCAGAGTTTTTGCCAGTAGTAACCGAGCTCCTTCTGTTTCAGGCAGAATCTATTTTCTGCCTGTCTGGATCTTACTGATGTGGTAGTGTTTGGTGGCTAGTAGGCTCATCATAACAGCGCCAGACCACCAGTAATGTCAGTTAATGGCAAGTTATAGCACTATGGAGCCACTGCAAACCACATATGGCATCATCTACTGCATATGATGCGCTAATTCTGCATTATGATTGATCTTCCTTCATGGACAGTATAAGAAGGTTGCCTGGTCAATGTTGTCATGTAAATTACATTAGGCCCAGAGCATGATCACAGCAGCTGATGCACCACACCTGCAGTCAGGGGAGTGATCGCTCCATCCTTGGCATTTTCAGTCCCTTAATGTAAAGCTATTCAACAGGGACACTTTTTTTAATGACTGTGCGTCATATCTGTGCCTAGTTAAACTCCCTGAAGTGTATATGGTAGATGTATATCTACCTCACTCCGATATTAAACAGCAATTCCTGGTCAGCTTATTTTGCTTTATTCTTTGAAAGGAAGTTTCGTATTATCATGGATCTGATGGATATCAAATGCCAGCTATATGATTGTAGCAGTAGTTAAAGAAAAGAGTAAGCTTTAAGCTTTGCACAGTCTGCATTTTCTGTTTGTTAGATGCCCTTAGCCTGGTCTACACTGGCAATGTAGGGCAAGGAAGCTGCATTCTGTCAACTACATAAAGTATGCGTCTCCATTGGCATGTCAGTTCTGCTGACTTAAATCACGGTAAAATTTGACTTAATAAAACCACCTGCGCAAGTGGCGTAGCGCTGAAGTTGAACTGTATGGGTCGAATGAACGTCACTGTAGGCAGAGTGCAACGTGAATCAACATCGTTAGCCTCTGGGAGGTATCCCATAATGCTCTATTGTGACCTCTCTGGACATTCGCACTCTGCTGCACCGCAGCCAAGTGCACAGGAAACAGCCCCTCCCCTGAAGCCCTGTGAAATTTTGAATTCCCATTTCCTGTTTGGTCGGCATAGAGAGAGCTTTGTAGATGAACTGCTCATGGCGACTGCATGCACCAAACACGCTCCAGTATGAAGTCGACCTGAGGTCTTGGATCTCATCAGCCTGTGGGATGAAGAGTCTGTTCTGGCTCAACTCCGAGCCAGCAAAAGAAATTTGGATATCTTCGAGACGATATTGCATGGCATGGTGGAAAAAGGCCATAACAGGAACACACAGCAGTGCCATGTTAAAATCAAAGAGGTGAGGGAGGCATATCAGAAAACTAGGGAGGTGAACAGTCGTTCTGGTTCATAACCAAAGATATCCTGCTTTTCTGAGGAGCTACATGTGATTCTCGGCAGTGACCCCACCACTGTACCACCACGCAGCATAGATACCTCCGTAAAATCCCAGTCCAGGATGAATGAGGAAGACTCTGTGGATGAGGAGGAGAACAGGGGGCAGGCGAACGGGGTATCCATTCTCCATGAGAGCCAGGACCCGTTTGTTACCCAGAGCAGCCCAGCTGGATGCAGGACAGTGTGACTGACCAAGACTCCAGGAAAGGCATATCTGGTGACTGTGTATAGCAAATCGTATTTCTTTGGTTATAGATCCTGTCCAGAGTCTTATTTCTGCGAAGAAAGGAGTCTATGTTTGTGGGGATGGGCTTCCTGGGTGTTGGTCCACTAAAGCAGAGGTTTACCCCTGGAACAGACTATTTGTGTGCACAGGGATGCTCTGAGAATCCTCCGTGGATATCTTCAGGGAAGCTTTCATGTAAGTACTCTGCAATCCTTTGCAGAAAGTTTGTGGGGAGGGCGGCCTTATTTTTTCCACCACGGTAGGACATTTTTCCCCTCCACTCTGCTATTAAATGAGCAGTCATCATTGCAGAACACAGCATACCACCATAAGGGCCATGCCTGTACCCAGATGCTTATAGCAAATCTTCCCTTTCTGCCTTCATTCCCTCAGGATACTGATATCACACATGGTCACCTAGGGAAGATGGCTAATAGAGTAGCTGGGTGTTATTCCCTTGCCATGGGTGGTGTCCTGGGCCCCAACACAGACAATTCCTAGCCATGACGATGTCATAGGTGTTAGGGGCCTCTATGTTTTCTCCAGGGACACTTCACCCACACTCTCCTCCAATCACTTTGGACCACCTCCTTCCAAAATGATCTTTGGGATGATAAAAGGGAACCTAATGATCCTGCTCCTTGATTGAGTGTGGATTGGTCAATTTAATGCTATGGAGACTTCCCTATAATGGATGTAAGGGCACCTTACCGTCCATGGCTGGAATGCCACTCTGACTTGTGCTATAGGTACGGATTGGTATGTGGGTCTGGCGTTGCCATGTGAATATGAAGGGGAGTTCTTTTTACATTGTAACATTGCTTTTTATCCATTGAACCAGCTAACAATGGAAACTTTGTGCTTTGCTTGCCTTATAGTGGACAGCTCAGCCTTCACCCTAGCTTCTACAGCTGCAGAGTGCCTTTTTCAGGTTAGAAGGCCAAAAAAAAAACCAAACTCAGGATGACATGTTCAACAAACTAATGAAGGCCTCCACGGTTGCTGAGACAGAGCTCAGAGCCTGGAGGATGTCATTGTCAGAAAAACTGAACATGGAAATGGAAAAAAGAAAATCAGCCCAGAAGCAGGGGTGTGAAATGCAAGAGAAGATGTTGCATATTATGAGGGATCAGTCTGACATGTTGAGGCATCTGGTAGACCTCCAGGAAGAGCAGTGGCAAGACAGACTTCCTCTATAACCCCTGCAAAACATTCAGCTAACAAACTGTTTCCCAGGCCCCAACCCGAAGTGCTCTAGGAGGAGGTTGAGCAAGGTGCAGTACGTGTTCTACTGCACGCCAGTGGAGGGGATCAGGAAGAGGTGACGGCCCCTTTAAGAACTGGGAATGTGTGTGCTTTGCTGTTTGAACAGTCACACTTCACTCTGGATCCCCTAACAGCTTTATGAGAATGTTAAATTATCTTCCTTTCCCCCCACTGTAACAGATCACCAATAAAACTTTACTGCTTTAAAAAACATTACTCTTTATTCATTGAGATCTCAGAGTTTGTTGGCGTGGGAATGATGGTGCGAGGGTGGGGGATGGCAAGGGAAGGCATAGCACTGACAGAAACATTTATTACTGTGGTTCATTGCAAAAATGGATTTTCAATGTTTCCCTGAGGCACAGTGCTCTGCAGTTGGCTCTCAGCATTGCACTGGTATCTGGCTGCTCAAAATTTGCAGCTAGCCTATTAGCCTCCACGACCCAACCCAGCAGGAACTTTTCCCCCTTTGTTTCACACACATTATGGAGCGCACAGCAGGCAGAGATAACAGTTGGGATGTTGAGTTCACTGAGGTTTAAACTAGTGAGCAAACTGCTCCATCACGCCTTTAAGCGGCCAAATGCACATTCCACCACCATTCTGCACTTGCTGAGCCTATTATTGAAATGCTCCTTCTCGCTGTCCAGGTGCCCGGTGTAGGGCTTCATTAGCCCAGGGAAGAAAGGGTAGGCAGGATCCCCCAGGATCCCTATTGGCATTTCAACATCACCAATATTTATTTTTTGGTCGGGGAAGAAAGTCCACCTGCATCTTTTTGAACAGACCTGAGTTCCTAAAGATATGTGCGTCATGCACCTTTCCAGACCATCCCACATTGATGTCAGTGAAGCGTCCCCTGTGATCCACAAGGGCCTGCAACACCATTGAGAAATATCCCTTTCGGTTGATGTAGTCTGCGGCAAGGTGGTCCAGTGTTAAAATAGGGACATGAATGCCATCTATCCCCCCCGCCACAGTTTGGGAACCCAATTGTGGCCAAGCCGTCCACTACTTCCTGCGCGTTTCTCAAAGTCACTACCCTTCTTAGCAGAAGTCTATTAATGGCCCTGCACACTTGTATCACAGTAGTTCCCATGGTGGATTTACTGACTCCAAATTGATTCCCAACTGACTGGTAGCAGTCTGGAGTTGCTAGCTTCCACAGAGCGATGGCCACTCGCTTCTCCACTGTCACAGCAGGTCTCAAGCGAGTATTCATGCATTTCAGGGCTGGGGATAGTTCTGCGCAAAGTTCGATGAAAGTGGCCTTTCGCATACGAAAGTTCTGCAGCCACTGTTCACCATCCCACACCTTCATAATGATGCAATCCCACCAGTCACTGCTTGTTTCCTGGGACCAGAAGTGGCGCTCCACCGACTGATGATGGTGCGTGACAGCTGTAAACGGAATTGTTTTGTTCTATAGCTTGTAGCAGGGCAGCTTCAGTAACATCACAATTTCCTGTGCTGTAGCTGCTGTCTCAGCCTTGAAAATACTACAGGATAAGTCATGAGATATTTATGATGCTCACAATGATAGTGCACAGGTGAACGGGTTCCATGCCTCTCTGTCAATGGCGTGCACGCATCAGAGACGGGTTTGGAAAAATAGTGCAAAAAAATATTTGTCTGTCTGTTTCGGACGAGAGGGGAGGGAGCACATTGTATCATGGGAGGACGACAACCTTCCCAAAAGGCACTGCAGGTAGTTGCACTGTGGGATAGCTACCCACGGTGTACTAATTTGATTATTGATGCAAGCGTGACTAGTGGGGACGCAAACCCCAAACGAAATGCGTGTGGTGTGATCATGCTCCTCCGACTTGGTAAGTTTGGTGGGTGAAAGTCAACTGAAATTAAATCAACTTCATTCTGCAGTGTAGATATACCCCTTGTCATTAATTACATACCAAAGATTCCCAGTGGTATAGGATCTAAAGGACAATGTTTTGCTTTTCCATTTTCATCTCACCCTTCGCTTTCTCGCTGCCAGAATTTGGATGGGCCAGCAAGTGGTAGAGAATATGTGCTGTATCTAGGCTGTTTTAAAAAAAATAACAGCAGCACAGAAGATAGTTTAAGTAGTTTATAGCTGAAATTTTTAAATCACTTATCAAAGCACAAATGATTGCTGAAGAAGAAAAATCTTCATGTTTGAACCAAGAAGGTATTGGACTGCAATGAGGCTCTGGGGAGAAAAAATTTCTTATGTACTCTATTCAATAAGTTCATTATTACTCTACCTGCTCACTGAGATGTTCCCAGGGAACATTTCATTTCAATTCATCTCTCTGGATTGGTTTTGCTTTTGCTCTGGTAAAACATTGCTTAATTTGCCTATAAAGTTTTGTTTATTCATTGAAGCTGCTTGGACCATTAATCTAACTATCCAAGATTAACCAAGCTTTTATGTTTAGATTGCTTTTTATGAAACAGGTTTCAAGGCTTTGCAAATGCTGGGCATTACCTCATTTTTGACATTTTGGCAATGAATCCTCTTTGAAATGTGATTTGAATTCAACCATCATCTTATTTGAGAGGAGATGACAATTATATTTATTATATAATATTACAGTAAAATTCCATTTTTTTCACATTCCTGTTCTGCTACAGTGGTGTGCAATAATAGTTAATATGCTCTGTGTTTCCATGGTAAACCTTGTTTTCCAGGGTGTTTATGTTGCTTGTCTTTGATTTAAACTTGACTTTTACTAGGATACTTACTAATATAAACACTATTTTTTTCAAAATTCTCAAGCTGTTTTTCATCTTGAATCCCAAACAAATTGTATTAAGAAGTTATACACTTTTTCCCCAGTATATTTAATATTGGAAATTACTCTTACTTTCATTAAGGTACTTGCTATGCACAATTAATGTCTAGATCAAACTCCCTCTCCCAGTCTTGTTCTCACCCCAGTTAAAACTTCCTTGAAGTTAACATTGAATTCTGTGGGAATACAATTGGATACCACTGCACAAAACATGTAAATTCTGTGCCTTCAGAACCTTGCTTAAAACCCACTACTAGTTTTCCATAACTAACCTCTGCTCTAATGCTTTAATTTGTGTGTGTGTGTGTATGTATGTATCAAATTCTCATATTTAAAATTAAGAGGTTTTTGCCAAACTTTAGGGGCATTTCTGTCATGACTTGTTTATTTGTTGTTACCCTTTCTTTCCCTGCCCTGTTTCCTATCCATATATGTTGGCATCATTTTCTGTGTTCATCTAATTGGGGGTCTGATCCTTCGAGCATTCACCACTGGGCACAGACCTAAATCCATAGTGAGTAGTTCCACTGATAGTAATCTGTTGGAATTACTTTTGTTAATCAACCTTCCAGCCGGACTGGCAGTTTCTGACTATGTTTCTGTTTCTTTTGTTTCTGACTATGAAAGTCAGTTTCATAGTGTGCAAGCGCCTGGGATTGGCACCAGCAATTTTTATTTCTAGAAAGTTTTACACACAATTATGTCACTGCAGCAATAACTAACAAAACTAATAACAGTGTACATGTTAATTTAGTAAATAATGTAACTATCTATGCAATACATCTTATTACTAGTGATGGCAGTTAATTTTAAAGGAAATGTTAAGGTGTTTAAAAATGTCTCAATCATAGTTTAATACAATGCAAGTAAGCTCTAATGTGCATTTGAGTTTTTTGATTGTTGTTTTTTTGGAGAGGGAGTTAACTGTACACCAACATTTTTATTTTGACTTGGGGATTCATTTGCTCCATTCCAATTCTCACATTGCACACAAGGGGCTAGATTCACAAAAAAAACTTAAGCACCTAAGTGCCACTTGAAGTGCTTAAGTCCCAGATTTAGACACTGCTGGTATTCACAAAAACCCTGCTCAGCTGCCTGAAGGTGCCTAAACTCATTTGGCCTCCGTGGCTTTTGCTGTAAAAGTTCCTTAGGGCTTGTGTTTCTGCTTCTGGGCATGCAAATTGCTGCCTCACTCTAGGCATTGGGATGCCTAACCCAGTGTGATTCACAAAGAGGGGCAAGAAAAGGCTCTTCCATTTAACTCACTCGTAGCGTATGAACTGGTGGGTGTGCATAACAGTCACCTTACTGCACACCAAACGGGCAGGGGGGACAAGGAGGACCTCCTTCCTAACTTTTAGCCCAGTGGTTATGATACACATCCTGGATATGCGGGACCACCAGTTCAAGTCCCCCCCTCTTCCTGATGAGGGGAAGGGATTGGGACAGGGGTATAACTGCACTAATCATTGGGTATGACTGCCCTAATCACTGGGCGATGGGATATTCTAATGTAGGGCTCTCTCAGTCCCTCCTGTTGAAGCTATTACACTTTAGCTAAATAAATAACTAGTCCTTGGAGCAGGGGGACTAGATCCTGGGTCTCCCTTCCCCAAGGAAATGCCCTATACACCTAGCCTAGAGAATCATTCTTACAGTCTCTCTGGCTCTGGCTCTCTCCTCTCCTTTCCACTCCCCTCCCACAGGCTTCTTGTAAGAAAAACCTTAAACACCTGATGGGAGTCGGTTCATAACTGAGAATTCCAAACAAAGATAGGTACTTCCCTCCAGTCCAGGCTGAGGAGCCAAACTCCTTGAAATGGATATGGCTTAGGATGCACCCCTCTCCTTTGCATCTCCCACTGACTAGCTTAGGCAGCTTCCTCCTCAGCATGCTGGCTTTTGTGAATCCCATTTTTAGGTGCCTATCTCTCTCCATTCATTGTACAGGAAGCCTGAGCACCTAACTCTGGCTTTGTGAATCCCAGTGATTATCTAGGTGACTTTAAGTTATGTTTTGCGATGGTGGGCATCACAATGCTTAAGCCCTTTGTGAATCTAGTCCTAAGATTTTCTTATGGTTTATCAATGAAAATTCTCACACCCTAATTAACACTGGAGCCCTTTCTGTGGTGGTACTATGTGGGAGAAGCTAAAAGTCATACAGGGGAATCAAGCTGAACCTACTGCTGAGGATTTGTTGGATTTGTGATGGTGCTCAATACTGCCCCGCCAGTAGATTTATAAACAAAGATGGGCTGAATAGGTCTTGTTTGGATCTGCATTGAAAAAATGGTTTAGACTAAGGTTACATTAATAGATTGTAGAATCAGAATACACCATTTGATCATCTAGTCTGTCCTCCTGTGTCACAGGCTATTACATTTCCCCTGGTTACCCCTGTTTTGAGTCCAATAATGTGTGTTTGACTAAAGCACACCCTCCAGAAAGGCATCCCGTCTTGTTTAAAAATATCAAGAGAAGGAGAATCCACCACTACCCTTGGTAGTTTGTTCCAGTGGTTAATTACCAACACTATTAAAAATGTGTGCCTTATTATCAATTTGAATATGTCTGGCTTCAGCTTCCAGATAGTAGTTCTTATTCTGCCTTTATCCACTATATTAAAGAGCCGTTTAGTTCCTGGTGTTTTCTCCCCCTGAAGGTACTTACATATTGTGATCAAATCACCCCTCAGTCTGCTTTTCGATAAACTACAAAGATTGAGCTCTTTTAATCTCTTATTGAAGGCATTTTCTCCAGGTCTGGAATCTCTTTTTGGCTTTTATCAGCACACTCTCCAATTTTTCAACCTTCTTACCTCAAAATGTGGTCAACCAGAACTGTACGCAGTGCCCTAGTATCAAACTCACCAGTTCTGATTACCGAGGTCAAATCACCTCCCTACACACTATTCCTTGTTTATATCTCAAGGATAGCATTATCCCTTTTTGCAACAGCATCACACCGAGAGCCCATGTTGAGCTGCTTATCCACTTTGACCTCTAAATCGTTTTCAGACTCACTGCTTTCAAGGTACAGTCCCCCCCTTCTATAGGTATGGTCTGCATTCTCTGTTCCTAGATATGACTTTGCATTTGGCTGTATAAAAACACATTTTGTTTAAATGGGCCCAGTTTAACAAGTAGTCCAGACCATTGTGTTTGACTGTCCTGTCCTTCACATTATTTACTACTCCACCAATTTTGTGTCATCTGCAAATTTTATCTGCAGTGATTTTATATTCAGTTCCAGATCATTGATTTAAAAAAAAAAATAGTGTTGGGTATGTGGATCCCCAAAAGAAAACCCCCCTGTTGATGATGATTTGCCATTGAGAACTCCTTTTTGAAATCTGTCAGTTAGCCAGTTGTTAATTCAATTAGCATGTCTTTTATTGATATGGTGTGGTGCTAATTTTGTAATGAGAATGTCACATGGTACTAAGAGCTTGTCTACACAGTGGGGTAATGCGGAACACAGGGAAGTGATTTCTCAAGTACACTAACATGCTGCACATTAATTAGTCCATGTAGACCCTGCTGGTGTGCACTAAAGGTTCCTTACTATGCCTTAATGTTAAAGCACACAAGGGAACCTTTAGTGTGAACCAGCATGGTGTATGTGAACCAATTAATGTGCAGATGTTGTGAGCTTTAGAAATCACACCTCTAGGCCACATCACCCCATTGTGTACATAAGTCCTAAATCAAATGCCTTACACCAGTATATTATATCTACATAATTAGGGTGTGGAATAGATGTCAGTGAACCTCATGAATAGTTTTTCCTCAAGGTTTGGCTGCATCTGAACCAGAACCTGCTCAGGACCAAAAATGTAGGAGCAAGTTCATATCTGGGGATTCAGATCCCAAACCATGTGAAATTCTAAGGGGTTTAGCACTGAGTTTTGGTTTTCATCTATTTCTATTTAAAATGGACATCACAAGTCTGGGAACTGAGTCTTATCCAATTGCCTAGTCCCATTCAGTTGAAAGGATATGGAAAAGAAGGCAATGAGTATGTGTGGAGGGAGGGAAGGAGAAACAAAATATCCTCAAAGCTCTGATCCATGGAGGACCATCTGTCAGTGGGAGAGGGGAGGAAAAACAAGATGTGATGCCTACAATTTTGGAGTGGTGATACATTAATGCATACTTTAAATAGATTATTATTTTAATGTATACTTTAAACTGACCATGATCTTAGATACTACATATGCTGCTGCAGCAAAAGCACAATAACACTGTTCAAGTTCAGGAAGGGAAGTCAGATTCAACTTTTTGAATGTCCTTGCTTTTTTCCTTTGTCATAACCTTAACATTACATAAAGATGGTTTACTGTGTATTTATTTTTGGTCCTGTATGACAGAAGAAAGACAGCTTGGTCTTGATAACCAGGCATTTATTTAAGTTAAAGCAATATGTGTACACGAAAACATTTGTCACAGCTCTTGCTGCAAGTAGGAATCTGCTATAGAGTTGATATCTTTAATTTAAAGTTGGAAAAAAGTAGCATAGAAATAGCTATACTTCTTCCTCCTTTAAAACCTTCACTGAGCCCCAGTGGAATTTATGTGCTCTTGGCACAAGTTGAGTTATTGTTATTATCGTTAGACTTTTGCTACTATCAGCTGGACTTAGATTGGTGGAACTATAGTTTTGCTTACTGTGGAAAGATCCATCCCAGATATCAAAAGGTCTGATTGAAAACAATGTTTAATGAGATAAATCTAAAAAATGAAGCTATAAGAACTAACTTTAAATTAAGACCAATACAGATATAAATCTGAATTCAGTGCAGTAACTTGATATTAATTGTAGAAGGTAATACTGAAAAGAGAGGCAGAACTGTGAACTAAAAGTGTAAATCGAAGATACATGCAAATAAATGGTATATGTACTCTTCGTCCATATGAAGCAGTTCACAGACAATCAATATATATTTCTCCAAAAATCCTTTGGTTCAAGAATGATATGGAGTTTAGTACAAATAGAAATAAGATTTTTGCAGCCTAGAAATAAGATGTCACTCTGTGTGACAATATTTGTATGGTTTAGAGATGAAAGTAGAGGACTAGTTTCTGTTCACATTGGGGCAGTCAAGAATCCTTGGTCCCGTTCCTGGTTTTGGCCATTTGTTGAACACTTTGTTCTTGGGGCAGTTCATTGAAGGCCCAGTCCTCCTGGTCTTGTGATCTAGTGGACAGAGCATTGGACTAGGATTCAGAAGACCTGAGTTCTACTGGGCGACCTTGCACATGTCTCTTAAATCTTTCTGTGCCTCAGTCTCCACATCTGCAAAATGGGGATAACTTTGCTGTAAACTGATTTGAGATCTACAAATGAAAAGTACAATATAAGATCTATTGTTATAAGCATTTATTATTTATTTATTTATTTGTTTATTTTATTAAGGTGCTGCATGCCTTCTGGAAAGTGCTGCATATGAGACCTTTATTCCCTCTGTGTCATCTTACCCATCTACAAAACATGATTTTGACCTAATGCACAGTAAGGTACTAATGAATTGCATCCTGTCCGTTGACACAGTTGAACTAGATCTGGTGGGCCTGAGGGAGATTTAGTAAGTAACCAAAGAAGAACAAATAACTTTTACCAAAACCAAAGGAAAATGCATTTACTAAAAACTATTAGGTATCATGGCAACCAGAACAGTATTCTTGCATTTCCTGCTGTTGCTTTAATTGTGAAAGGTAATCACAAACATGTCAGACTGCAAACATATCCAGTATTGCCTGGATAGTCAGAAGTGGTAATACTATTAAAAGTTTCTGAACTCAACAAGCAGAGCTGCAGTTTACATAAGATCTTAAAGCATTCTGACAGTTTAGAATGATTTCTCATGTCTTGGCATTATATGGGAGCTGAGGTGGAACCACTACCACCAATGGGATACTCCTGCTATTCTTGCCAAAATGTCTTTTTTCAAAGAATGTCCCTATAGGTTAATTGTCACTGAAACAAATGTTCACCGCTGCATACAAGATGTGGCTGGAATTTGGAAGGAATATGTTTCTGCTTGGTTGGCCAGGACTGCCTGTATACTACTACTAAACTTTGTCTTTCCTCTTAGAATGAGTTTTATGGGGGTTGTTTTTTTGTTTTGTTTTGGCAGTGCTTGTTCGTGGAAAGTACACATGAAAGACAGATTGTACAGATGGTTTAGGTGGTATTGTAGCTAGCAAGTGCTACATCATTACCCATCTGATTAGCTATGTTCATAGTTAGGGATATTTTAGTTCTGGAGAACAAGTCCTTATACAACAATAATTAATTATGTGACTTATTAAAGACAGCTTCACATAGATGTAGTTTGACTCTTTCAATATAATGGAGAATTGATCTTTATCATGGAGGATGTTATCCAGTTTGCTTAATGTTCTGGCTCTTCTGTCAGCCTTCTGATTTGCATAACTCTTTGTTGAAGCATTGTTTCTCCACATTCTTCCTCTATGGATTTGTAAAATTCTATTTCTTGCTTATAATGATGGTGATAGGCTTGAATAATAGCAATGAAACAAATAGCTTAAAACAAAATTCTATATGGATCATACAGTCAAAAACCTTATTGTTGACACTGGAATTATACATTTGTTTGTGTTTATCCATGTATGATGTTTTTACACATTTCTGTTTTCTGCAGGGGTCGGGTACTCGGTAGAAACATTCCCTAGAAATGCTGTTCCAGAATTACCCTAAGATTTGGCCTCCATTGTCCAAAGGTTAAAGATGTTAAGAGTTATGGATGTTCCCCTATGTGATGTCTTGTTCTTTAAATGTGTGAGCACTTCTCCTTTACCAGTGCAAAGCCTGATTTTCATGTTGCTTTCAGTTCTGCTGCAAGAACAATAAAGTGAGCACAGCAGACAGCTGTGTTTCTAACAGCTCCCTCTGTTTCTGCGTCTGTTTCCTTCTCTGCTGGATCCAGAAGTATAACTCCCTAAATATATCACATCCCCATCCTTAGGGTCTGTTTCAGTTAAGAAATTGCAGACCTTCTTAGAGGAGTCCAGAAATATTTATATTATGGGTTGGGTGGAAGCAGAAACTTACCCTTTTCTAACTGAATATTAAAAGTAAACTTACAGAAAATTCTTAATACATTCTGCAGCAGTCAGGTGTCTCCTTCTCTAAAAAGTATGGTTGTATTGTACCATCCTTTCTCAGCTGCTCTGCTTCTCCTGAATCTCCTCTTGTACTCACCAAAACCAGAAAGGATAGCCCCAGTTTCTGTGGCCTGCTGCTATGGGATGGAAAGTGCCTATGAATTGTAGCCATCCTGTATCTGTGTGACCATGTGATCCATATGTAATTTGTATCTTGCCACAATTAAGCCATTATTAAGCCATTATATGTTTTGCAAAGTGCTTCTTTCCTCTTTTAGCTTGCATAGAAAGGACTGAAACACAGCAGAAAAATGGATAATGCTCCCACCTGGTCCGGCTGAACAGAGGCCAGGGAACCTGTTCCCACCACATTCCCCAGTGACCCTCCACCCTGTGCCCAGCCCGGTGACTGCTGTGCTTTCCCCACCCCACTGCCAAGGGGAAGGCTCTGTTCTGTCCTTCTCCTGCTGCATTTTCTCCCAGTAAGTTTACTGCTTGTGGCCACTCTCCCTGGCAGCCAGGTCTGGGTGGGGAGTAGGCAGAGCCACTTCTCATGCCAGCTGTGGGCAGCCACTATAGGTTGCTGCCTCTGTGCAGCGCCACAGCTGCTTGAGAGAGAGCCCTTCTGGGGAGGCGGTGGTAGCGCCATCTCTGTTCCCCACCCAAGGCCCAGCCACTGGGGACGGGCCAAGCGAGACAGAAACACGCTGTGGAGGAGGTGGGGCTCCAGCTTGCTGGGCCCCTGTCCCTAGGCTGTCTGCCTATGAGCTCTCTCCCTGTCCCTGGGCTTTCTCTCAGGCAGCCACTGCACTGCACAGAAGCAGTAACCTGGAGCAGCTACCCTTGGCCCCCATGAGAAGCAGCTCTACCCCGCCCCTTCTGCTCCCTGCCCAGGCCCAGCTGCCTGAGGGGCAGATTCAGCATGAGGACAGAGTCTCACTCCCTCCCCCCACCACCTGGCAGGCTGAGCTAAAATCTGGAAGGGGGGCACTTGACACTTCATGTCCCCTCTACACGTTGCCTATTCTAAATTCAATATGTAATTTTTACATCTAGTAAGAAGAAAAACCACTGGAATAGTAGTGGGTATTAATCTGAAGCCACTATTTTTCTCAAAACACTTTTAATTCTGCAGATCACTAAGCAGGGCTCTGTGAGACCCTGTACTAGAGTTCAGAGGACAGGCACTGTTTCCTTGCCCCAGCTATGGTTAGATGTTTTTTAAACCAAAGATTAATTTTGGGAGCTGAATTAAGGCTTCCAGTTGAGTTGCTTAACTACTTAAGACCATACTGAGAGTAGAGGGAGTGAGGTAACAAACAAAAATAGGTGATATAGCAGATGTTAATCAGTAAAGCACCCTCTTTTAAAAATTCTGGCTGCACCCATCCCCAGCTTACTCCTCAGGATGCTTCGGCACATCAAACCATATTTTATGTGTACACCAACATTAGATAATTTTCCCTTATCTTAAGCTTATACTACAGGTTCTGTTGCTTTTGCTGCCTCGCTGTTTACCTGTTCTTTTCACTGCTCGCCATTCCCAAAGATTAGCTATATCCCATGCTGTGTGCAGTTAGAGGGAGGGAATTCCACAGACAAAGTTAAATATAATGTAAACATCAGAATGCTATGGACCTTGTTTTAATGTGAAGTTGTACTGATTATTCATAAAGCATTAACATTTAATCAATAACAACTTGTATTAACAATTCACTGCTAAAAGGACAGCTCAGTTTTACTCTCCCAAATATATATGGGAAAGTAAAACTAAACTGTCCTATTAGCAGTGAATTGTTAATACAAGTTGTTATTGATTGTGTGTGTGTGTGTGTGTGTGTGTGTGTGTGTGTGTGTGTGAGAGAGAGAGAGAGAGAGAGAGAGAGAGAGAGTGATTCTTTTCCTGCGGTTGAAAGAACAGTGTTTTTCAAATGGAAAAAGCTGAAAAACATGAAATATTTGAATGTCTTCCAATTTTAGAATCCATGGCTATCATAAGTGAGATTAAAAAAAATCTCATGAGATATTTAATATGAAATATTTTTAAAAACGTTTAATTACAGGAATGTAGCTGAAGTAAAGGTAAGTTTCTTTTGAATCACTGCTCAAGATGCAGAATGCTAATTTAAGACACATAGAGGAGTAAATATACTGTGAATATATGTAAGATCATAAAAGGTTATCAAATACAAGCCCTATTTAGTTTCCAGTTCATCTTGTAGTGTTCAGTATTCTTTCATGTGAAATGTCCATCTTGTCCTTGAGAGATAAGTGTGTTTTAGTGAAGATTTTGATTGAAAAATCTTGAGAGTTCAGTCCTGTCCTCAAAAACACGATGTGCATAGCTTGTAAAACCTACTGAAATAGGCTGTCATTCCATCCTTTCCACCTTCCAGTGTGCTGAGGTATTTCAGGGGATTTCAGACCATGACTGGTGGCATATGAGCAACAATTAAATCATTTAAACAGAGAATGACAGCCTTAACAAAATTTTGGTGACTGAGTTTTGATTAAGCCAGAATCTTAACATTAGTTTAAAGCAGGCTTTTTATGTTTGATTTTTAAGTAGCACACATAACCATCTCTGAGCTGTTACACTTTTGTCTTTTCAGTTTTTGCTTCCAGCCAGCTCTGTTTCATTCCTCACTACAATACAGGTTTAGGGAACTTGGATGGCACTTGAAAATAGGCTCAGCTTACTTAACTTTGTGATAGTCTGAAGTGGAGGTATCTAAGACCACAAATCAGCAGTCCATCCCTATTTAGCAAAACACTTAAACACATGCTTTACTTCAAGTAAATGCTTAAATGCTTTGTTGAATATGGATGGATTTTAGGCACAGGTTTAATGCTTTCCTTAATTGGTTCCTAAACCATTAAGATTACTACCCACAAGCAGCTTGTCTTCCAGTTTTCTTGTCAGAATCAATATTTACTTTTAAAAACCTGCCAAAATTATGGTGCAGACTTAACAGTAAATATTTTTTCAGTTTGAAAATTCTGAATTGTAATAACTTTTCAGAGGAACTGTTTCAGCATTTAATCTATAATGCTTAGTGCAGCACTGAGTGAGTTCTATCTATCTGTCTTTGACACAGTGGGATAATTAGAAAATATTTTTCATTTTTGATTTTTTTAACAAACAATTGGCATTCCTATTAATTATTTATCTACTTTGGAATTATAATTTATAGTTCTAGTGCTAATTACCGGGTTTTATACTTCTAGATAAGCCACACTTCATAAATATTAAAATGTGCTATTATCTACATAAATACAGGTTTTCTATGAATATAGTAATTTAATGATTACCACCAGAGCCATTAATTTACATTTGAAAATGGATAAATAATTAATAGAAATGCTATTTTTTAATTGGGGAGTGAGGAGAACCCCATCCCATGCCTTTGAATATAACCCATTGGTTTTTCCAGTTTTAATCAGTTACTTTTATGATGTTATGCATAACATGAGTTTATAGTAATATGTACTCCATGACCCATTTTTAGATGTAATGTTTCCAGCTTTTGTTTTGTATTTATGTAAATATATTTGCCTTCACTCTGAGAACGAGTATGCCAATTTTTACCCAAATTTGAGTTTTAATGGATTGTAGTAAACCATTCAGAAAAGATAGTTTACTAGAGAAATCCACAGAGATTGGTATATGTGGAACTGTTACACACTACTTTTATTATAATAAGCTGATGTTAACCATGTATAGTTCAATTTATTCATGTTAATTCCCCAGAAAATGTTCCACATAGCTAAATCAGAAAATGGGCCAAAGCTATAACCATTTCTTAGTTTGCAATTTTAAATTACCCACAGTCTTTTGCTATTGCATAAGCCATTTCAATTGTTAGTAATTAAAGCCAGAATTAATTGTATTGCTTTTTAATGGAATTCTGCCATAACCCCTACCTTTGAAATATGTATGACACACAATTCAGGCAAACTTCAGAAAAATACCAAGAACCATTTTTTATGACTCTGAGAGTTGTACTGGTAACACATTTGAGTCAAGGAAAAAACATTATAAAATAATGAATACCTGTTAGCTAGTATATAACTTTAAATGTTTTTTGCATGAACATACAGTATCAGTTCTGAACAAAGAACAGTGCAGGATCGTAAAGTATGGAACAATTGAGAAGCATTCTAGAATTATAATTTAATGTTTTTCTGTGACATAAATGCCCTTAGCAACACCAGGTGTTATTCAATGGTAACATTACTAAATAGTGGATTCAACAGTGTGGGAACAATTCAGTGTCAGACACTGGTAACATAAATATTCATTTCTACTGGTGGGTAGTAATCTGAAGTATTTAGGACCCAATTAAGGAAAGCATTAAGCCTATGCCTACATCAATCCATATTCACCAAAGCATTTAAGCACATAGTTGAAGTTACGCATGTGCTTAAGTGTTTTAGTGTAAATAGAGATGGACTGTTGATCCGTGATCTTAGATACCTTCATTTCAGACTCTGACATAAAGATACATCTGCTGAGCCTATTTTCCAGAGTTTCATCAAGTGCTATCCAAGTTCCCTAAACCTGTACTGTCGCACTGTACCAGAGGTACCTGGAAGCAAAAACTGAAAAGACAGAAGTGTAACAGCTCAGAGACGGTTATATGTGCTACTTAAAAATCAAATATAAAAAACCTGCTTTAAACTAATGTTAAGTTGTCGGCTCAGTCCAAACAAGTTTAAAGTATAAAGATTGGAACATGGTGAGAGAGGAAAATTCTTATATGATTCAAGTGTTTTAGTTTTTATACTTTACCTTCCATAACTGACAAACCCCACACCAAGGTAGTCAAGGAGAGAATAAGTTTCTGCTTCAGAGAAACTTCTGGGACTGCCAGTCAGGGAGAGAAGGCCTTAAACCGGGGCTCATTTGACAGTAAGAAACAAAGAATAGGCAGATCTGGGGTGACTGACATCCAGGGTACTAGAAAAGTATCTCTCTTTGCTGTTGGGCTTTTCAGGAAACCTTAGGACCAAGGACCACCACCAAGGATCTGCAGACCTCAGAAACGTATCTCCTGTTTCTCATTGACCCAAATAACCTGGGGTTTACAGGGGCTAGTGCAAATGAGTGGAGGACAAGTTAGGTAGGAGATCGGGATGGGACTTGAGCTTTTCCCTGAAGACAAAAAGCTATGCTTAAAGGACTGAATTTAGTTTAATTTCCATAAGATGAAGGAACTATTATTGCTGTTGGAATGAGGGACCAATTAAAATTCCTTAACATTACTCTAATGGAACTAACTTTACCATTGTGTTCATAACTGCTAGGAACCCCAGTACTCTCTGAAGAAAAGCTCAAGTAGTTTGCTACATCCCTTGGTCTAAGGGATGATCTCTTAGCATTCATGTAGGCTAGTTAGACTGATGGGATAATGGAAAGGGGCAGTGATGGGCTAAGATAAAGGCAAATAGGGTTGGACATCTTAGTAAGGGTAACAAAATAGCTGACAGAACCAGTGGCTATGTCCCTTTACTGTTGCATTTCTTTGACATTTAAAGTGGTTTGCAAGTCTCTTCTTATTGTAGGTTATACCAGACAATCTGTTACCCTCTAGCACAGCAGTTCTAAACCTAACAGGCAGCAATGCTGCTAATAATTGATGTGCAGCAGCAGAATTTATAAATGAAATTAGTTCCCCAAAGTTTAAGTATGGCTGTGATTGAAGTAGTAATGATAGAGTTCAAGCAAGTACATTTGCCATTTATCTAAGGGTATCATTACTGACAGTGCCTTTTTGTTAACATCTCATTATGCTTATTCATGTCATTGTTATTATGTCCCTCTTAGATATCTGCAAATTATACTTACTTGTTCTTGCTTCTAAGCCCCTCTCCCCCCCGCTTTTGGACTGTAACTCATACAATGTTTGATTTGTGAGAAGCTCTGAAAGCATCTTCACTGCACTCAGCCAAAGAAGCTCTGCATTACCTAATCAAAAATATGATGTAGATGAAGTGGAAATCCATGCAGTCCCATCCAGCTGCTCTTCCTGAATACTAAATACCTGTGTGATAAAAGTAATGTGACACAAAGTAGTGGACAAATCAGGTAAATTCTTGGTTTTCTCATAAGCAGAGGTATAACTTCATGCTTAATCAAGGAGGTACTGCATCAGTGTCTTTTGTGCAAAGTTATGAAAGCACTCTTCTACCTGTGATCAAAACTGGATCGATTTATAGAGTTCTTAAAATCTAATTATCCTATCCTACTATGAATTTAAAGACCAGCATCCAATCACAGACCTGTTCATGTTTTCTTGAGATAGAAATGGAAGCCTAAGTTAACATCAATAATTAAATGATCTGCTATATCTTCTTTTAAAATTAAAATATGAAGAGGAAAAAATATGGTGAAGATTCAAAAAGAAATTTAACAGAAATTAGTTTGAATGTAGGCTTAGGCAGACACATTCAAGAGGGAAAAAAAATCAAACAAGCTCTTTTTCTGAAAATTCAAAAACTGCCAGGTAACTTTCTTTTCCCATTATTTTATATTTTCACATGGCTTTGCTTTCTGTTTCTACTTAATACTGGAAGCTGAAATTTTAAAATATTCTAGAAGGCTCTTGTGCTATTTCTGGCTTCAGAAATAGAATCTGGAAATATAGAAATGCCACAGGAGAGTCTGATATTGAATTCCATCCCAATTTTGCATACCTAAAAAGTTTCAGTATTTTGAATAAAGTAGGGATAAAAAGTCCAATAAACACTTACAGGTGCTTATTGAAATAGATCAGAACCTTAAAATCTACTGATAGGCACCATCACGCTTTCAAGGAAACAAACAGAACAGACATTATAACTACATAGTATGCTTCCTCATTTTCCCTTCAAGTCATTTATCTCTGTCCTACACCTTCATGTCATTCCTTGAAAGAGTTTGGCACAATTGTTTGCCTGTCCAATGACAGCAGTGTGGCTCTTAATGGAGTTGTTCTGCTGATGAAGTTGGATGGGAGTTGAACAGGAATGCACCCCAAACTCTACCTCTTTTAGGGAAAGATTTGAAGGAAACACTGTGAGATAAACCTCATGATATTTCCAGGTCTCTTAAATCTCATCCCATGCCTGTTTCCACAGGAGAGAACATCAATACGCGCATAGTACAAAAATGGTAATATCCTGGTTTTAGGCTATGTATGGCTAAAGGAAGTATTTAGGGGAATCTGCAGATACCGATGTAGGCTTGGGTATTTTGATCGTGTTTCACCTCAACCGGAAAAAGATTTATAGCTATGAAGAATTGTATACATTTATAGGGCGGACAAAACTCCTCCTTGTGTGTGGGTCTCCAGTCACCACAGTCACATTTTACCATCATTCAGGTAAGTCAAACTAAGCATATTTAAATTCTTAAAAATATCTGCTTTCAAATGTGCTCATCTAACTCCAAACACAGACCTTCATTTCACACTTTAGGATTTATGCTGCTAGAAACAACTGACATAGGACTAACTCCTGACCTGGTTAAACAACTATGTTCTTGGCATTTAATGCTATACCTTTTCAGTGCAAATTAAACAACAACAAAAGTATTTCCAAGAATTACCTTAATGTCTGCATCTCTCACACACGTGCACCATAACGCTTAAAATTCCACCCCAACCACATTGAAATCAGTCCTGCATTGGTTTCCAAGGTAACCATCACAGATACTAATAAACCAACTATAGGGGATTAGGAGACAATCATATGAAATTGAAAGGATAAAAATGAATAAGCAAGGCAATAATCCTGTGTTGTAAATAATATGCAGTGTAAATATATGACATGACGGCCATGGGAAATTATGTTTATCCTCACTGGTTTCCATAAGTGCAAAGATTATGGCATTGATTTATGGGAATCAATGAGGATAAGATTAGTATCCCATAGCCATACAGTTTATTTTTATCATTGCATGCTGTATGTATTTGTCAATCTCCTGTTTTCCATCTGTATATGAGTACACCATGGGCCAAATCCTTTACTCAGAATTCATTTAGTACAATTCCTACTGAGTTCTATGTGGGTTTTCCCTGAATACTGCAGGATTTACCCCTGTGTTATATGTGTTATAGCCAACAACTACATCTTATTTCACTGTAAGCTGACATTGCTTTCACTGCTTTATTGTCTGGATGGAAATTTTGTTTTGGGATATCAACTTGTTTCTGTCACTTCACTTTTTATATTGGCAGCCTTAACTACTTGTACAGTCAGTGAAACAAAATCATTCCCATTACAATAAGATGCAGGCATTTCAATTTTATCTGGAAAAGTTATAGGTTAAGGACAACGAAAATGACACACAGGATGCTGTGATAGCTGTTTGATTTTTGTTTTTTCCCCCCTCTGATGAGGCTGAAATGCTCTGACAATGTAATACACTAGTACTATTGTCATTTTAGAGGGCTATCCCTGATTTCACGGGCACTTGTTTAAGGTTTTACAGCAAGAGAACTGAAGGGGGGGGGGGGGGAGAGAAAGAGTGTGTGTGTGTGTGTGTGTACACACTAATCCCTTTGTTATCATATACTTTTTCCTAGATCTCTCTGTTAAATCTGCTATAGTCATCAGTGCCAATGCAGTTGGAAGACAACAGAAGCCAAATAATCTTTCTATTGTTGTGGAAGATATATGTGCCCATACTAAGGGTATGTCTACACAGCAGCGTGGGTAGACAGACACACACTAGCTTTGCTTGAACTAGTATGCTAAAAATAGCAGCATGGCCATGGCAACATGGGTGGCACAGGCAAGCGACCTATGTGCATACCCGGATCGTCGGGTGGGATTGTACTCCAGCAGCTGTCTGGGCTGCCACGGCTACACTACTATTTTTAGCATGCTAGTTCAAGCCGAATTAGTGCGTGTCTTTCTGCCCATGCTGGGATGTACACTCCCAGCTACTGGGTGTACATCCTCTATATGCAGGCATCTGCCCACCTGGAAAAACTCACATGATTGAAGCCTTAGTGAGATAAGCATATTGAATTTCATGTTGGTTATTTCTTTACCTGTACGTATCTAACTAGAGGCATGAATGGTTTTAATCCTTTCAAGGATTAAGGCATTATTTTTTTAAAAGATTTATGATATACTTGTATTTCCTCTTGTTTTGCTGCATAAGTCTTTCTTTATGATCTGCGCTTTTTGTTGCTTGATAGATTGCACACAGTTTACTATTTTAGTACATATGTTTAATTAGTAATGTCCTAATTACTTAGTATACAGGACAAGTTCATTAAAGCCAAGGGCACAACCTCACTTAGTGCTCACCAAGCATCTAATTTATATTTTTTTAAAATAAATGTTGTTAATGGTCTCTTAGTACAATCAAAACTCACATCGAATTGTAAGAGGCATGACTTTCAAATGATGATACTGTTTTAGTATGTGCATAGTCTGTAGCTGATGTCCCAGAAGAGATTAGGAGTTAGTTAATAATTGGGAAGCAAAAAGATTTGTGTGTGGTTGGGGTACTGACTGTGGGCCCAGTCCCATTTCCGCTGAAGTTGATAGCAAAACTTTCACTGACATGAGTCTGAGCTGCATATGTAGCTGTCTCTTAGTTGTATGCACTCTCTCTCTCCTGTGGTTGAATATCTTTATAAAGACTTAAAGCAAATTTAATACGTATTTTAGTGTGACTAACTTAACATAGTGACACAGAATGTCACATTAGCCATGGAATGCCAAGTGTACTTCTTCCTCGTTCCCTCCAAAAACATTCTCCATTTAAATTAAGGCATATAGAGTTTCTGGAGAGGGATTTGTAGCATTTCATAGTGTAATTTTCATATAGTAGCCCTACATTACAGAAGTGAAGCTAGGGCCAGCCATAGGCTTTAAAGGAGCCCCATCCAGTTCTCATCACACTATGTTCAGTTCCCACCTTCCTGTAGCCATGACACCCCAGCCTCATTTGCCTCCTCTCCTCCTGTTAAGACTTCAGATTGCAGCAACTGAGAAGCCAGAGGTGATGCTGATGCATAACTTTTCAAGCAGTGTTCAGGAGAGGGCAGCTAGGGAATCCAGTCTCTGCTATGAGCCATTAGCATCAAAAGCTGATGGGAAATGGGAGATTATATTTTAGGTGACAGCACTGATCAAGTCTCTCAGAAAACTAAGGGTAGCACTAATGGAAGTGTGTGAGTTCTCTCAGTTCCCCAAGTACAGGCAACCTTCCTAAAATATGAAGCTTTCTTAAAACACATTTTAATGCTTTGCTGCCATCTTTCTATATTATGTTGCTCATCTTCATTTTACTACTAGTCTAATGAAGTGGTATCCTTTTCCCCTGGGCCATGTTAAAAAGGTCAATCACAAAGTGGTATTTTAATTTTAAATAAAGAGTGAGAGACTGCTTTTTTTCTAGAATACTGAAAGGAACATTTAAATGGGCTTTTTAATGTCCTTTTAAACATCATTTTTTGAGGCTTTTCTATGACCCTAAACATAACTTTAAATATTTTAACTCATTATTCATACCACTAAATGCTTTAAACCTGTTTTCTCACTGCATTATGTTTCTCTGTTATGTATATACACTAGTTTAATGTCATAGGTTTTACAATGATTTCTGTGATACTGACTTGGAAAAGAAAAAAAAAAAGACCCCTGAAATGTTAGTTTTGAAAATAAATAAATAAATAAACACACACATTTGAATTACATGTACTTTATTTTAAAAGATACAAAAAGGAAGGGGGGGAAGTAGGTCAAATTTTGAGCCTGCTAACCTTGATAAAGTCTCTTTATATTACATTTGTCCTGTATTTCTGTGTGTGGGCTGGTAATAGGCTGGATTGAATGTTCTAAATTTCCTAAGTGTTTCAACTTCACACTGTGATAACTATGGTAGTTCCATTGACATTCTGACACCAGCTCTAGATTGTTGTTTTGGCTTTTCAATTTTTTTCTCACTTAATAATTGAGTTTCATGACTCCATGCAGAAGATGGGATGAACTCCAGACAGTTATGTTATTATAGATTAGCCCTGCTGATACTGTGGCTTATAGAGACTTGATATGCTGGAGAATGATACTGAAAGCTGATAAAGAATAAAGAAAAGAAATTAAAGGGGACTTTTTAATATATCAGCATTTACTAATTATATATTTTCAAACCTAGAGACCAGCTTTGCATTGCTTATTCAGGATGATGAGAACTGAAATGAGACATAGACATAAGTAAGGATTGCACAGTTTGACCCTCAATCTTTTAAAATATTTGCAAAGCTACACAATGCGCATAGCTGTAGAATAAATGTACAATTATTTTTACTGTATGTCTTTCTGAAAAATCTTATGAGCTACGATTAATTGGCTGTTACTATATTACTTATAGTAATTTTCATCACTGGATCCAAAAGTCTTTACACACAAATGACCCACAAAGTGTTACATTTATCAGATGACCAGATAGAGTTAAAACATCATATTGTCCTCTAATTCCAAAAACTGGTGTTTGCCAGCCACGTACAGTTAAAATAAATAGCCCCCACAATATAGACAACTTTTTAAAAGCAGTAAATTATAATAAAAGAACTTGAGGGGAAAAAATTGGAGTACAGACTGGTTGGTGGAATTTGATTGCACAAGAGTCCTGTGGTGTCTTTGTTATTGTTTTGTTTGTTTTAAACACCTTTTACCCTTTTCGTTCTGTATTCAGATAGCCCTAAGAGCAGTGCCATAAGATGCAACTGTTACCATTTGCCAAAGTTGACTGAGGCTTCTTGTTACCACAGTTAAATTTGAGTTTGGATATATTTTAAAAATTACCAAAGACAATCTCCTCTAAGCCCTGACCACAATGCTCCTTTATGGGCTAAAATTCACCAGCTTAAACTTTTTGCACAAAGCAGATCATTCACGTTCCTCAGAGCACTAGAATTTCTATGCATCCCAACACATGAGGAGTATCATTTGGGAAAACATAAATTACTACTTTATGTGGATGATATCCTTGTATTGATTAAAAATCCCATAACAATAGTGCCTCTAGTGCTTCTGAATATCAAACTATAAAATAAATTGATTAGACAAATACTTTTACTACTTAAAAATGAAAAATAAACTAATCTTTTTTTGCATTCTGAGAGAATGAGTTTGAATAAAAACACACAGTTTTCCTAGAAAATTATCCGAGAGTTATAAGGACAATATGATTCTAAAAAATAAAAATATAAGAAATAATATAAAAAAGGATTTAAATATTCTGGTTCCCAAAGCATAGTTGCTAACTTTTCACACCATTTTCCAGAGAAAGTCCTCCAAACACACTAGTGGTCTGTGGAATGCTGGTCCATGGAAAGAGGCTGGATTCTAGTGAATGGAATATTTATTTTTAATTATTGATATATTAATCATCAGGTCCTCAAACTAGATAAAGTTTTCAAGTTGATTGCAAAGATGTCTCCTACTGATACAAAAATAAATTAGTTCTGCTTTCTCTGGCCTACATGGTGCATTATGAAGCTTCATCAGCATCTAATGATGCTGCATCTGCAAAAACAAAGAGCTAGCATAAACCTATTGTCAGCAGTGGAAAACAATGCAGTATGAATCCAGTGACCAGAAACTGCAAGATTTGGGATCACAGATTTTATGTAGCACTTGATCATTTGACAGCCTGTCATACATTCCTGCAACTCCCCTTGATTCTCATAGCATTTGCCTAGAGTTTAATCTTCCAGCAGCATGGGGTAATTGTGGCAACTGCTGAGCAGGCCGTTGTGTGACCTGTATTCTTCCCTTCTGCTCCCCCTGCTGGGTCTCAGCAAGGGCATAGTAGCTATGAGGAGGTGACAACAGCAGGTGAAGGACTCAATACTGGCTTAGGCTCCCTTCAGCCTACCCCCCAACACACTGCACCAGGATTCTCACATCATCATCTACCAGAAAATACCCTTCCCTCCCCACAAGCAGCCACAGAAACCTCATTTACCCAACCACATGCCCCAGGCAGCCAGCCACCACTCAGCCTGCAGGAAACACCATCATTTACTCTAGTACTGCAACCATGGACATCTTTTGAGTAGCACTATTAGCTCTCTGTTCCCCCAAAAACCTGGCAGTCCCACCCCACAAACCATCCTCCACTCTCCATTAGCCCGATTCATTCCGCCATACCCACCCACCCACAACAATCCCAAACACCCTCCAAGAGCCAATACAAGATGACAGGCTAAATCTCTAATGTAAGCTCTGACTGCTAGATGCTGGGACTAGACGACAGGGGATGGATCACTTGATGATTAACCTGTTCTGGTCATTCCCTTTGAAGCATCTGACGTTGGAAGAACAGGATACTGGGCTAGATGGTATGACCCAATATGGGCATTCTTGTGTATGATATGCATACATATGCGGTAAGGGTGAACTTAACAGGTGTCCTTGACAGGATTTTTTGCTGCTTTTCCACATGACATAGCTGCACTCAGTGAGTCTCTTCCTCTATTTTTTTAATCTGAAGATTTGAAGAAAGTCTTGCAGAGGTGACAAGGTTAGATTTTGTACTTGTGGGAACTTCAAATTGGTCACTGTACCTTTAACAGCCAATTCACTTGGAAATAATGGTAGATCACAATAATACAGTAATGGAAGTAACTGTCTTACAGCATGTCACTCTCTACTGTACACATCTCTATTGTGACTGGTACTCTGTAAATATCTTAGAATATATGACCCTCTAAAGAAGGAAATGGACTTCATTATTTCATGTATAGTATTTCTTTAACATACTGTTGGAAATTGATAGTGGGTTGTTAAATATTGTCCTTTTAATTACACTGGTAAACTGGGAATGTAACAGTAAGTCAAATAGAATCATATACACTGGATCTGCACAGAAAAAAAATGAAAAACACAATACTTGTAGAACTATATTGGTGAGATTAGGATTAATTTGAGTTTTATTTTAACTTTCATATCAGATTTATGTTAAGGACCATACTTCAATGTTTATTTTAGGACAGCTAAATATAGACATAAGAAATAGTCCCTCAGAAATGTGCATCTCTATACTTTCTGCTTTTTGGCTTGTTTTAGTATTTTCAGTGTAGTGATAATTCATCTGAATAACTAAAATAAATAAATAGTATCCATATGCGTTCCTTAATTTGCACAGACGCAGTCTTTGTGGTGGAAATTTAATGATCAAAAATGTTTCTAGTTTCTTCAGTGAATTAAAAACTCTGCTTCCATTCCAAGAAACAAGACAGATAATCTGGAGCTTCCAAAGGGGTTTACTTAAGTTAATTCTTCATCAACTATTGCTGTAGTGCTGAGCTAAGCATTCTTAGTGGCAAAAAAAAAATGTGATTATGTTAAGAGAGCTTGTTTTTCTTTTAAGATTCAGTTTTTTGTTTGGTAAATTATAGCTCTTGGGATCCTCAGCACGCAATTTCAGAACTAGAGTCATTTTACATCCTATTGATAGTACACTGATTTGCTTTATTGTGTTTGACAAGCAAAACTGTCTATTCCTTGCGCAGCAGCCATGTGGCACAGAGCCATGCTGAACGTTATGTAAATTAAGTACAGGATATAAACAATATCTGTCAATTGTTCCCTGATCTTTGCATCAGAAATTGTCTGTCTTTCTCACTTTTCTTTACTATTGACCCTTACAAAAGATGAAGTACTTAAAAAATAAAAACAGAAAATCTGCAGTTCTGGTTTAAAAAAAAAACCCATAGTCTTTATTTTTGGTTAATGTCTCTGGTTTGAATGACTATGAGTGCAGACATACATTAGACTCGGGGTGTTCCCGCATATTTAAAAAGCCAGATGTTTGACCAGGACTAAAACTACACCATATGTTCAATTGCAATACTGAATCCACCCAAAATCAAAGTGGGTTCAAGTTCTAGCCATATCTATTAGCTAAACATCTCAGGTCCTGGGTTTGGTGATGTCCTGTGGCATACAGGAAATCGGGCTAAATGATCTAGTGATTCCTTCTGGCTTTAAACTCTAGAACTCTGTGACCTCCCAAGTGTGTATTCTGGGGTGAGTCTGTGTCAATGTTTCTTGTTGGAGTTTTTCTACTTTTTATAAAATACTTAAATAGTCATTAGGGCAGAGGCAGGAACCTGCATCTCCTCTCTCCCTGAGTAAGGCACTAACCACTAGACTATAGAATCACTGACTGTCTTTATGACTCAATGAATACTGAATTATTTAATGCCAAGTGGAATACTTTCAAAAGGACCATCACCTCTTTCTGTATCTTGTGCATGGCCTGGTCAGGTAGGTGGCCTCTGAGCATACCTACCAGTTAGGCAGAGGATCACCTAGTTTGTGAATCCCACCAGTCCTTGGGTATGAGCTATGTGCTGGGTGTCAGGATTTAGGCTGCTTTGTGCATGTCCACCAGCAGATTTTTAGAGGTTCTACCAGTAAAAACGTCATCTCCTAGGGAATTTAGGCACCTTATAGGGTTAGGCAGCAGCTGAGCGGGGGTTTTGAGGATCTAAATTTTAAACTTAGGCACCTAAATCTCTTTGTGAATCTAGTCCCAAGATCTTTTATCTTAAGGGTCAAAAATTCCTGCTTAAAAAAAAAATTATATGTGGCTTGCAAGCTATGTTATCTACGGTGTTTGCTGATGACATTGAACCACTAGCCTATCAGAAGGACAGTAGCTTAAATTTTCAAGGCAATTATGAGTCAATTTATAAATAAATAACATTCCACCTGTACTTGTTTATGTGAGTGAATGAGAAAGAGAGAGAGAGAGCCAACAATGATAATAGCATCCATATGCTCCATTTATGATCACTATTATGATACTCTGCAGTCATCTTTGTTTTTCTGGCCCTTAACATAGCTCTTTGCCTGCAGCTGTCTACTTGCAGCCCTCACTCTCTCCAGAAAAGAGAAAACTTTTACAGTATCCTCTATCCCCTGAGCTGATATGGGAATGACTAGCTAGCTGAATCATCTTTTCACCCTAAAAGTGTTTGTGAATATATATCTATGAATTTATCCTTTGGAGCTATAAAGAGTTTCTTTCCCTGCACAAATTAAAACAAACAAACCATCCACACATGGGATAAAACCTATTATTTTCGCAGCAGGAAGATAATCCTTGCTGAGTTCCTTTTGCAGTGCCAAAGTCCTTCTGTAAAGCCTTACCAGGTGAATGAGCTGCAGCCCTAACAAACATGAGTCAGCACTTGATCTCCAACAGGTAAAATCTTTTACCCTCCAAACAAGGTTTTAACCTTGAGACTAAACACATAGACAAGCAACTCTTTTAACTAGCGATGGGCAATCTACCAAGGGTTCAGTTTAGATATGGATGCTAAAGTTTGGATTCTCACCTCAAACAACCAGACCCACTTTCAACATGCTTCTCACATAAGCCCATCTTCACAGCATGGCCTGTCTACTACCACTGCCACGCTCTAGACTATTTTTGGGGGTGCTTTTAAGCCACTATACTATACTCCGCTACCATTGTGACCAAGGTGATTCCATTATCATGTATGAAAAGGGGGGAACTAAGTCTAACAATATTAAGAGATTTGTTTCTGTGCATAGGTAGAATAGTTTTTCTGAGGAATTGATGACCTAATAAAGACCTTGAAATGTTTTGGGAGATCTGGGAGGAATATTTGAAAATAAAGGATAATTTATATTAGGAAGTAATATAAATTAACTCCCATAACTGTGTGTAATTGTATATGTCATATACTCCAAACACTGATTTTTGGTTTTATTTTTTCTTAATAATTTCTTTTCTCTTTGTAATTTGATTAGAATTTTCAGTTTCTAAAATGCTTTCCATTTTTGTTTTTGCAATTTTATAGCTTTCCTTATTTGTTTATTACACAAACATATGCACAGTGATAATAAAACAGAAATGGAGATGGGGATGAAATTGAAAAGATTTCAAGAAATGAAAATAGAATATATGAGTGTGTGAATAAACTTGCACACAGTGGTCACACTTACATAAATGTTTTCGGTTTGAAAGATTCTGCTGTTTAGAGAAATTCCCTGTTCTTTAAGGCCTGGTTCAGCAAGATACTTAAGCACATGCCTAATTTTAAGCATGTGAGTAGTGTCATTGAAATATGCCTGATGTTAGGCATAAATCTGGTCCAAAATGAAGATGTCACAGGGTGCAACCCTTATCACTAGACTGGCACCTCCTCCTGGTTGTGTTGGGGATTAGCTCAAGGCCAATGTCCACAGTCTGCATAACTGTCCTCTGTGTCTGCTTCCGCCTACAGCTCCCAGGACCGCAGCATCCTCTTCTCAACTCAGTCCTCTGGCTGGGTAGTCATCTGTGTTTCCTCATTCTGGAGGAAGGTATCTCTGTCCAACAGTCCAGCCACTTCTCCAGTGGCAAATAAGAAGGGCCCCAACCCAGGGACCCTGAAGATAGCAGCCTTCTGCTGCCTCTCTTTAACTTCTGTTAATTCTGCTCTATTTCTTTGGGCCACTACTCCATAGCCTCAGCACGTTCTTTGCCCTCACCTCTGGGCACTCAGCTGCTCAGTTCCAGGAGCCAGCCACTGCTCCAAGGTGCCTACCGTTAGCTCAGCCCTCAAGGGATGCAGTGCTTGCTCCCTGGGCTCCCAGTGTCTATTCTGCCCTGCAGTTCCCTTTTAAATGGACCTGCTGGGTCCTGAATGGCTGTTCCTCATGGTCCTTCTCCTAATGGCTGCTTCCCGTGGTGCCTCCCAAGCACTCTATTAGCTCCTTGCATGCCCGTGTGGAATGGACGCCCCATCACAGAAGACTATTACCAATTACGAGAAGTAACTCTCAAAATGGAAGTCAAGATTTGAGTTGTTTATGCTGGATTTGTCATTTAAAATATTTGTACAAGATGGTATTTTAATATTTCACATGATGTGAAGAAATAAATATAGACATTAGCCTTCATGTTCCTGCAGTACAATGTGCCCATCTCCTGTTCCCTCAGCTTGTTTTTCTCCCTTGCTCTCTATACTGTCATCATACAATCTGACCTCCTCACAACTGATTATGTTCAGAAATTCCTGAATTCCCCAGGGTAATAAATATTTCCCAGTGATGGCCCTTTTTCATTCTGTGGTAAGGGCCAGCCTTCTGAATCTAGTTATTTCCTGCTGACATGAAGAGAATTGACAGATGCCTATGAAAGCTATTAAGTAATAATTTTCTTAACATTAACTTTAAAGGAATTTAAACTGAACGCAAAAATAAAAAATAGTCATGTCTTCCAAATGTGAAAGATTATATTTGTGCAGAATCAATCAGGCATAGTGATGTACCCTGTGCTGCTTCACAAGTGCACTAAAGCTATGGACCTATAGTCCAATCCAAATGGATAGACCCTTGCATCTGAATGGAGCCCTGTTAACTTCACTAGGCCTGTCGGTGCCAGGGGGTTGCCCAATTAGATCCGATTGGAGGATCAGATCTAAGTAGATCTGTGTGACATTTGAGTTTCACTTCACATAACATGAGTGACCTGATGTTGTTCAGAAAATGGTATACAAAAATTTGCAGTGTCAAATTTGTCTACTCATCCAAATGGGAAACTGCACATTCATTTTACAAAGTTGATAGTAATGTTTTAAATGCTCACCATCATTTTCCATTAACTTTAGATTTCTTTTCATTTTTATCGGTGCCTTTGTGAGTTTTTCATATTTTTTGAAAATCTGTCAGAATTAGTAAGAAAACTTAGCTATTTTAAAATGGCTTATGGGGAATATTGCTGAAAACTCTATTAGCAAAATATGGCACTTGATTTTTTATTTTGTCATTCGCACCACATAATTAGCAAAAATTATCTATTCCATTTTGGTGCAAAGCATTTTATACAAGACTATAACCAATTCCTTGTACAGTAATTTTATTTTGGTTGATATGAATTGTTAACAATGTACTTTTTTGAAAGTGGGTTTGCTTTTTATTAAAGGAAAGATTGGCAGCCTTGGAGATTGGAAATGTTATCTATACCCTTATCCTTCAGCCTCTAACTAATGGGGTTTAGGAAGAGACATTTTCCCTATAGACAGATTATTCCGAACTTCAGGGTTTCTTCCACCTTTTTCTGAAACAGCTGGTATTCCATTGTTAAAGGCGGGATACTGGACTACACAGACTACTGGTCTGAACAAGTATGGCAATTCCGATGTTTCTCTGACAGTACAGATTTCCCCACACCACCCAGTCTGTGATCTTCAATCATTAAAATGGGTGGTCTGTCAGAAGAAAAAAACATGCATAATCCTCTTTAGCAAAAGATTTGGAAGACAGTGGACTCATTTACCTGATTCACAGAAATTCTTTATTCAACTTTGCAGATGAGGGGGACCATGTTAATGAAGGGCTGCAGATATATAACAGTTTTAATCAAATAGCGTAAATGAAAGCTTAAAGTCTATTTCAAGTGTTTTCTACTCTTTATTGTTTCAAGCTATTGAGAAAGTTAGATAAAAGTACAAAATTATTTGCTTTAAATTTTAGATTAAAAATAGGTTCTTCCAGAATGTTTATTGCTATATGGAATGATAAATGATAAAATGTGATTTTTAATGAGAACTAAAAGTGTCATGACATCACTACAATCTATTGCAGAATTAGAAAGTAAACAGCCATTGCCCAGCATACTGATCAGCAGAGTTTTTATGTGTTTCTCCTGTAGGAATGAAAAATGTACTTTCCCGTTTTGCCAAGCTAATTAAACCAAGAATAGAAAAACATATAAAACAAAACACATTCTTTCTCATCAGGAACCTTTGAGAACTGCCTACCAGATTGCAAACTGTTAAAATTCATTCATTAAAAGTTCATGGTCTGTTGGACTTTTTTTCCTTCAAGCATTGCATTATGTACATTTCCTATCTATGTTTCTGTGACAGATTGTTTAACAGATTTCTTGTATAGAATATTTGTAGAGAATACCAGGAAGACCTGGTTTAGAACCTGTGGACATGAGCAGAATGTGCTTGGAAATGTCCTCATGCTCTTTAGTGGATACATTAATATTAAAAAAATCTGAAAAGTCAGTCAATATCAGCAGTTAGATACTTGTTTTTAACTTAATTGAACAACACAAAGTTAGAAGAAATTTAGGGCTAACAAAACTATTGAGCAGAAAGATGTGTCCTTATTTCTATACAGAAGGTTTAAAAGGAGCATCTTAAGATTGTACATTACCCACATTTGATCAGTTAGGCCCCTGTTCTGCAGTTTGTTTCATGTAGGCAACCCCCCCTGTCTTTGTGGGACTCTGCACTGGCCCAGGGGTCCTGTCCACATGGAGCAACTTGCAGAACTTTGGTCTGTGTCTTGCAAGTTGAAGATCAGTAGAGTTTAATCTAGAAATGGCATTCCCATTACAAATTTCCATTTGGAAAGCCCTCTGAGAAGGGTATGCGGATAACTGTGTCTTCACTTTTTCCCTGCACATACACTGAATACAGCTGCATTTTCTGTGAAAACAAGCCAAAAACCTATGGTCTAATTTCATAGGTGCTGAGCACCTGCTGCTCCTGTTCAAGTCAACGGGAACTATGGGTGTTCAGCACCTTTGAAAATCAAGACATTAGCATATCACTCATACTTGTTGAGTGGCAATGTAATATGTCATTAATTTTTATTATGTTTTCATAATATAAAGTGTGACATTTCAGGATAAATATTCTGAAAGGTATTATCCTGTCCATGCCTGAATGGGGGATTTGCTTGGGCAACTCTTTTTAATATTCATGACATCTGAGCACATAAACACCAAAGTATCAATAGAAGAATAGATAACATAGCAAATCTCCTTTAAAAAAATTCTGTTTTTATTATTCTGCATATACACATGGGATTATTTTATAAGCAAGTACATCCTTTGAAATCAATGCATTTTTCTCTTGTAAAGAGGGGTGATTCTTGTATAGGCTGTTGGTCCATAGAGAACACCTACTATTATTCATATTCCCTGATGGCTTGTGAGACTCAGAGTAAAGAACAAGCATATAGTTAGAATACTAGCTTTTCTGGCTGTGGATTCTGCAGATGGAAGCCTAATAGATAAGGGGGAAAGCTTACCAGTCTGGTGCCAGTCCATATAGCATGGGCAAAATCCTGGCAAATGGTTCTTGCAAACTGCAAAATTACCATTGGCTTTAGTGAAGCCATGATTTCACCCCTTAAATTTTTATCAGCACCTGCCACCACCTTATGTAAGCACAGTACATTGCATTCTTGGAGGAAAATGTTTGCCATCCAAATCCCATGAGTAAATTCAGGTTTTGTCCAAAGCATGTATGATTTTTCATGATGAGAAGTGTCTGAGTAGGAGTCAGAGGAGTGATGGCATTCCCATCAATGGAAAAATAACTCCATTACTTTTATCATTTTTTCCACTGCAATTTTTCTTTTTCTGAATTGATAAAAAAGATATAAAAGTTGACTAACCTAAGTATATATGAAACAAAATATTTCCAAAATTGCCTCGTTCTATGTGTGACTTCCATTCTAACAAATAGTTTTAATTAACACTTGATGAAGAAAAAATATTTGTTTTGTTCTTGTTCATCTTATAAATGATTCAGTAAGTGATTTTCTTCATAATCTATATTTTTTCCTAGAGAAATAGTTTTCACTTGTGCACTATGGAAAACTGGAGATACAATACACTTCTTGAATTAGAGGGATTGTGTACATGAAGCAGCAGTGTGCAATATGGGGGTGTGATTTCTAAAGTGCATTAATGTGTTGAACATTAATTGGTCTGTGTAGACCCTGCTAGTGTGCACTAAAGGTTGCCTAGTGTGCTTTAACATAGTTCTGTTTGAAACAACACTATGTTAAAGTGCATTAGAGAACTTTGAGTGTACATCAGCAGGAACTACAAGGACTAATTGATGTGAAACATGATAGTGTGCTTCAGAAATCACACCTTAGCAGGGTGCATTACCCCACCATGTAGACAAGGCCTGAGACAGCAATTCCAAATCTAGCATGAATGGTTATAATTACTTAAGTCACACTTAGGAGTCAGAGGGTTGTAAGAGCTCTAGGAATTTGGATGATGTTACATTGAATAAATGCCATATGTTTAGCCACTTGAGAGGATACTGGAAGGTCAAATGCATTTATAAACAAGGATAGTTGGTATCTCTCTGCTTTTTAATTTATTCAAAAGGTAACCACATTGAAGATTTAAATGAACTTAAACTTCTATTTACACTGGTTTCTGCTGAGATTGTAGTGTATAGGCTGTGAGAAACATGTAGAACTAGAGCACAATTGAATAATAATTAAAGTTTAATAAACCCTCGAAAGGATCAGAGGTTCAGTTTGAAGGACCATCTAAAAGTTAGGTTTATGAACTAAAGCTTATATAAATCATTTTGGTAGGAAACCTTGTGATAACAAGTTCTATTATGATATATTGCTGTTTATGCTTTTTACTCTATAAGAGGTATAAAGATATGCAAAAATTAATAATAAAAATTGTAAAGTAAATAATTGTTTTATTTTTGATCTTCAAAGTAAATTTTGCTTTAGAATCAAGTTTTAGGCAGGATACAGTGTAAAGGGAGTTCTTATTTTATCCAAACTGTTTAATCCATTCTTAGTAATACATTAATAATCAATGTTTTTTTCAGTAAATGTTCACTGTATGTCTAGACACAATATAGAAGGCAATGTCAATGCAGTTATTCAGAATGGCAAGTAAGGGAAAACTAGTAATGACATGAACAGATTATATCTAAATACTTTCTTTGAAGTGAATGAAATAATTTTCATTATTTTGTATGATTACATAGAGGGAATGACCCCAGGGTATTTCCTCTGTAGTTGGTATAAACTCTGTAAGGGATATTTTGAGATATCTGCATAACAATAGTTGTATTCTATGTGAGGGATTACTCCATTACAAGGAGGAGCTAGAGTAGATGACTACGTGAACACTACAGGAATACAATTTGACAGAGGAAAGTGAACGTGATGGTCAGCTCTCCTCTCTAAATGTGTGTTAATAAAAATGGATGAATCTTTAAGTAGAATAGTGTTCTGAACATCAGACTACTCTGGCTTAGTGTTTAATTAGTATAATAATGATAAATACAGAATTCTTAATAAACTGCAAAAAAGGGTTAATGAGGTATAATGACTCGCAAGAATAAAGGAAATTATCTCACACCTTTGTAAATTGTCTAACTCTTTCCATTTTACCAAACATAATGTCAACTTTTTTGTGTTAAAATACTGGAAGCCAAAGACATGCCTAACTGTGTTTAAAGAGCTCTGTTGGCTATTTAAAAATTCTAATGTAGTTAAGTTTCTTGTTACCATTCCATTCAGTTAAATTAGTAAAATTTCTCCTTACTACTGCAAACTAAATTGACAACACTTGATGGCATTCTAAAATGACACCTATAAATCATCACTAGGATATCTGTGGACATGCCATGATGTAATATTTGCATGGCAGTTTAACTCGTTATGCAACATTTCCTAAAACAGTTTCAAACCTGTCATTCACACCTGCATCCTGAGATTTCAGAGAGCAGCTCTAGGGAATGAAATGATAGGTGTTGAAAATTTGTGTAACAAATAAAATAATTCTGTGGCACTTTTATACCTTCCAAATAATTCATAATCCAGATATGTTATACTCACCTCCCTGTAAGTGGTATTAAACACTATTTGGTTTACGAAGTTATGCAGTGCAAGGGTTTTCAAACTTTTTTGAAGTGTGAATCATTTAACAAGATACTAATCCTCTCATGACCCACTTCCACATCCAAAATCCTGATTCTGTGGTATTAATATTTTGCTTCATTTTCTTAAAATTTACTACGTGTATTTGTCATTTTATATCATCACATTGAAATTAGGCATTCTGCAATGTTTAATTCATTTCTAAATGTACAATTAAAAAATTCAAATTTGTTATAAAAATAATAAGCCTTTCCTCTTTCTTCAATATCCTCCTGCTCCAACATCTGATCTGAGGAGATCTGCATTCCTTCTTGGGTTCTTCTTTCACCTTACAATATCCTCTCCACCAGCTCATTTTGTGAAAAAATAAACACACATATTAACTATTAATTAATTAATTAATTTTTTAATTTTTTTAATTAATTAATTAATTAATTAATTTTACTGAAGGTACCAGTGTCACTTATTCAGAACACACAACTTCTCCCTCTTGTGGTTGATTTTTTAATGCACTTTAAATACACAGTGGAACTCCGTTATCCAATCTAATTGGGACTGGGCCAGATGGAAAATAAAAAATTGGGGTAATCAGGAGAATTGGCAAAGAGCTTTTTATCCCTTATTTTAAGATGAGGTGGGGGCTCAGGCGGTCATCCCTGGGTGGCTGGTGATTTGATTAATATGGCAAGCCGGACAATGGAGGCTTGGATAAATGAGATTCCACTGTATATCAATAAAACATTGTGTTCAACTGATATCTATATGTTTTGTGGCTAGGGACACTAAAGTTCAACGTTTCATTTTAATCATGGAAAAATATGGATTCGATTTTATTTTTTTATCAGAGAATTTTCGGTTTCTTTTATCAAGGAAAACTAGGGTTCCTGTGTATAACATACACTCCAGATAACAGGCACTGCTGAGTGTGGCATCTTCCCAAGAAAATTGCTACTTGTGCTATTTTAGAAAAAAAATTACAAGTAAAGTTGAATCCATTATGAAGAAAGAATGTCAATACCATTTCCCTCCTTCACCTAAACAAACACCTTTTCTCATAAAGATTACAACAATTAACATTGTACATATTCTGCTTTCAGATTGCTTAATCTCATACATGTCCAAAATGTCCGTATATGTTTTGGGCTACAGTGCAGCAGTCTTTGTAAAATGTACTTGTGGGGGATAAGGAGAATGGTGAAATTTTCAGTGGGACTTGTGCTACTGGGGTCTTGTCTATTGCCACAGTTTTACCCTGCAGCAGGGAGGCGGCCGTACACTACACTGCTAAACATAGCACTATAGATGGGGAAGGCACTGTTTGGGTGAGCAGAGAGCTGTGTGGCTATATAGTCCAATACGTACCCACAGGCTTCAGGCATGTCTTCACTCTACCCATCAAAGCCATGCCTCACCATCTACGCTGCTATTTATACCTACGCTAGGAGGGCCACCCATGTATGTATTCTACATACAGCGGAAAGTAGTATGCAGTGTACCTGTACTTTTATTGTGAATTATTTTGGAAATCTCATTTCTGTATAATCTTTCTTCTTGGTGGGACATTTCATACCCATATGCTGACGTCCTGCATATTCATTCAATTGAAATGAATGTGACGTTATCCGGACTATTGTCTTGAGGTTTCTTCATGTTTGATCACACGCAATACAGAACTGTATTCAATAGCTTTAAATAGGAATATGATTTTGTTTTCCACAGAAGAGAGACTAATGTAAGATGCTTGGAATATGATAGTTAGTGAACCAAATTTGCCTGGATATTCAGCCTGGCCCTCTGCACTATTTGAAACTAAGAAAATTAACAGAATGTGAAACCATCACATGGCTTCCAAGCTTCCTTATCTAAAGAAGCATATCAAAAGTCTCTTCAAACTTGTGCTTACAGGTGGTCCCATAATCAGCGCTGTGCTATTGAGAGAGCGTTGGATTAGGGCTTGTTGAAACACTTGAACAAAACAATAAAAACAATTAAATCAAATAATAAATGTTGTTGGCATATTTCTCAAGTGTGTGTTTGCTCAGTTGGTTTTCTGGTTTTGGAACTATTGTTTTTTATTTGAAATTTTGACAGAGTTTCACCAAATCTTGAAATTCTGACCAGGTCTACCATGAATATTAGCAAGTATTGGTGATGTCAGGTTAACTACTTAAAAAAAAAAATTGGTATGTCAGGGAGCTGGTTTAGGGAAGTAGGATCAAGGAATCCAGAGAGGCCTATTGTGTTTTGGGAGACCTCAAATTTTGGTAGATCAGGGCCCCATTTAGGCTCCATACATCTGAACAAGTGACATGCTGAGATTCCTTAAGAAAGATGGGGTTGTTAGTTTGAGCACAATGCAGAGAGCATGTTGCTAACAGTATAAGAAATGCAGTGTAGTGTGAAGGTAAAGTTTATGGCTACCACTGTAGACCTCCTGCCACAAATTATTAAACGATGTAAAAAGTTGTGGATAGCATTCTCTGAAGAAAGGAAATATAGGCTGCTGAAGAAAAGGGGCTAGTGCACTGTCAAGGGTCTCAGACAATAGTCAGAATTGCATGAGAACTATGTGGTGTCAGGAAAGGAAAATAATTTCTGTACAAATCACAGATCAGGAGGAACAAGGGGCACTTATTAGCTGTTAGGATTTACAAGAAAGTGGTGTTGGTAATTGAGTATTTAAAAAACAAATCTGACCCTACGGGGGAAATATATATTGTATGGAATTGAGAGATGGAGCTTGGAGTGAGGGCATGTATGGGAAGAAAGGGTGCGTATGGATCAATAATACATCACTTCCCTGAATTTAAAGGAATATCTTTCCTTTAGCACCATCTTTGTTTAGTTCTTTATTCAGTAATAGTCAGAATAAACCAGTAAGTACTCTAAATACTGCCAGCTCTTCATAACATCTATTCATCTTTGCAGGAGCTAATACCATACATTTCATAGTACATGCCACCCTTGAATACATGCTTTAGAGCAGTGTTTCTCAATTGGTGTTCCGCGGAACCCAGGGTTCCGCGGGAACACTGTTAGGGTTCCGCGAGCAGCTGTTCTCCGTGCCGCCAAGAGCAGCTGTTCTCCGCGCCGCTGATCAGCTGTTCTCCGCGCCGCTGATCAGCTGTTCTCCGCGCCGCTGATCAGCTGTTCTCTGCCGCCGAGAGCAGCTGTTCTCCACGCCGCCAAAAAGGGGAAGATGTCTCGGATTTTCCGGCGGAGGGTATCCAGTGTAAGTGTAATTTAAGTAAGAAACGCTGACCTTTGCTTATTTCGCCATTTGAAGACTGTTAAGAGTTTGGGGGGTTCCGCGATTATTTATGGAGTTCAAAAGGGTTCCGTGGCCAAATTTAATTGAGAAACACTGCTTTAGAGCAACGGTCTTCACTGTTCTCAGTTATTCAGTGCTTTGTTTTGAATGTGACTGGATGAGTTTTCACTTGCTCTAGTAAATCATATGTAGATCTGGTGAACTGTGAATTAAGGAAAGGCATTATTGCGCTACTTGGATTTGTAAAAGGCACTTGTTTAAGATATTTTATTTTCTATTAGAGTGTATTCTCAACCCAATAGTAACAGTTTTATCAATCACCAGAGTGTCAGTTCACCCTAGTACTGTTATCAGGAACGCCAATATATATTGAAATTTAGTGTTTATCTGTTACATTTATTAGTATTTTACAGTTTGCAGTCCTGGGCATTTAAAATCTCCCTAGTACTGTTGTCTATCATGTTATGTTCTCATGTCAGCCTATTTTAGAACTATTTTGGAGGATGAGAAATAGGAACACGGGGCTAGAAAGAGGATTCTCCTGGGTCATCCAGTCCAGTCTAGTCCAAACCCTGTCATATAATCCCATTCATAAACCTTAAAGCTCTATCTTAAAACTTGTTAGATTGTTTGTCCCTACTGCTCTCATGGGAAGGAGGTTCTAGAATTTCACTCCTCCAATGGGCAGAAAACTTCTTCTAATTTCCAGCCTCTAATTTCCAATTGTTCTTGAGGGGATATGATTGGTCTTTATAAATATATCAAACGGTTTAACACCAGGGAAGGAGAAGAGCTATTTAAGCTAAAGGACAATGTTGGGACAGGGGACAATAGCATGTAGTATTTTCTGATGTTGATTGACCATTGAGAAAATGTTAAAATAATCTCAGTTCTGAAGTTACAGTACACATATTTTTAAAAGAAGGTGGCTGAGGAGGGTGAAGTTCCAGTTTTAGTTTTGAAAAACCTTATCAGACAGGATTTTAAATTCCAAAATTAAACCCTGGGCTGTTCAGATCTCTGTTCCATTTTATCCAAAATATCAGAACCATAGCATAGGGGTTCAGATAAAACATTTTGGTTTGGACCCACCTCTTTAATGGGGTAAACTTTTTCCCCCAAAACCTCATCAGGTTTGGTTTTTCAAAACCCAAACTAAGGGCTGTTAAGATCCAGACACCTGATTTTCAGAATTGATGAGTACCAGCAACTGCAACTCATCTCAGTGGGGCTTACAGTTGTTCAGAAACTCTGAAAAACAAGCCCTTATTTCCCATTCTATCTTAAACAAACAGACAAACAAAATGAAACCATGCAACCTCCAGCAAAGTTTTTAAGCTCCAATTTTTGCCCATTACTAAATTTTACTTTTCCAAGTACTAAACAAACAAGAAATAAACATGATTTTAGTTTGAGAATTGCTCCTGAAGTGAAAAGTCTAGCAATTAATTTAGTGCTCGATTCAGTGACCCCTATTCATGTTTTACCTTACTCTGTGAGTAGTCACATATGTTTCAGTGGGACAGCTCATGGAGAGCTACTATTTCTTATGAGTAAGAGTAGCAGAGTCAAATCCTTATTGAATAAACTTGCCCCGAATGCAAGCTAACATCATACAATATAGCCCAAATCCATGGATTCAGTTAGATGTAAGTTATCCTATATCCTATTATATGGAAACTGCTACCTTTCTTATACATTTATTATTCTAAGTATATCATATCACAACTTAAGTAGAGTTCGTGTATTTACAGCAGGTATCTAAGACACAGAAGGGAATATGATTTTGATTTTAGCATTTTGGGCCTCAAAATTTAAAAGATATTTGGTGCTTTTGGCTTTTGTATTTAAATAATTTTAAAAATAATATTATTTGTTAAGATCCTACGCTGTACTGGGCGGCCTGGAATGACATTATATTTAAAAAAAAACTTCCGGTATTGTAGACCTGATATCTAAAAGGAAAATGTGAAAATTATCCTTCTGGGAGATTTTAACCAAAGTAAAGTTTAGGCAATCCATTCTGAAATGGAGGATACAAAGAAAAGAGAAATACTGTATTTGCAAGTGACATATCAGCTGTCTAATAAGTCTTAAGCTTGAGGTTTTTCTCTTGCATTTTTTGTTGTTTGTTTTTAAAAGGCTGACATTCTTTTTATAACATCTTTCTGTGGGTGGAAATCAGCAATACCTGTCTCAATAAAGAGAGACTTTCAGCCTTAACTTGAAAATTTCTGGCTTTAGCATTGTGTTCTGAATCTCATATTTGAAATTGTTCAAAAAAAAGTAGTCATATTATTCTTAATCTCAACATTATGCTGTGTGCTGTAAAAGACTTAAAACAGAAGCAATGGCTGCCCTGAGGAACTCACAGTCTAAGGCTCTGATTTTGCAAACATTTCTGCATGTGCAAAACTTGGGAGTTATTCACACGTATAAAAGTATTCCTCCCATGTGTAGACCTGTAAAGATTTATGGCTTGCATTTCTTATTAAGTTCCATTTCAGTTAATTCTTTATTAGGGATGTGGAGAGAGAGAGAGAGAGAGAGAGAGAGAGAGAGAAAGTTTCTATTAAAATTAATTTAACTACTATTAAAATATTAAATGTATAGATAAGTAGTGTTTTTGTTCCCTTTTATTAGTTTGATTTCATTATTAATATTTGATACTGACTTCACTGGTTATTTTGTTGAAGTTAAAGGAAAATAAATCATTGAGGAATAGAAAATCTATACTGTTTATTGTGACTGGAACATATTTGTAACTTTTCGGTGTATGTTATAATTATTAACATAACCTATACATAATTTTATAAATTATTAACATAACCTATACCTCATACAAATATTGTGGATGTGCAGTAGCTTTTTTTATACTGGTTTATTTGAAATAAATTAGATTCTGTCAGAATGATTTTATACCAAATCCAAATTTTTAAACAAAAGCTAAAGAAAAAAGCAAGACCTTTTTAATTCTATTTTAAAACAAAATTTTGTGTTTCAAAATTTTGTTTGTTTAAACACAAAACCCCCCAAAAATAACCGCTGTCTTACAAACAAGAATGCAGAATTTCAAAGTAGATCAGAAATCTGTCTTGCGTATATCAAGTTTTACAATGAAAAAATCAGATAGAAATCTTTATTAGAGCAGCATGAACAGGCCATTATGCATATCCCTGTATGTAGTGACTGATATAATGGAACACTGAGGCAATGACATGTTGCCTTGCCCTGATATTAATAGGTACTTTGCATAAATTTAAATAATTATTTGTACAACACATTACTATATGAGTTACTTCATAAGGTACTAGAGAGTTCATTAAAAAAGAAAAAGAATCTGTGCAATCAGTTTATATTCCTAAATTAGAACCAGCGGGGACACACAAATAATCCACTAATTTTTTTAAAATATTTTTAATATAGTGTATTTTACCGAATTGTTGGTTACATATAGTAGGGATTATCCTGTTTGGTTTCCTTAGAGTTTTGAGTGTATTACAAACATCCAGAGTTTTGCGACCTTAGGGGCTTAGGTTTTCTTAGCATTTGTGAGGGTTTTTTTGTCTGATATATGAATATTATACTATATATGTTATGCTTTGTATAATCCGGGTCTTATAAATTCTGTCTGAATATCTTCAGATTAAATGAAATTTGGGAAAGTTGTATCCAATTACCTCCGTCATAAGATAATTTCTACAAAAAAATCTGCAACTGGTACAAGAATATATGATTATATGAGCTTATAAGCTTTTTGGGTAATTATATGTATATTTTAGTTGTTCAGTGCATTTAATTATGCTTTGTTATGAACTGTTTACAGTGACGCTCTCTGAGGAGAGCTGGAGCTGGAGTAAAGCCAAGGGAAATTCTCATTTTAAACATTCTCATCTGAATTCTGTGATGAATCTCTGAAAACTTTATGCAAATCCATGAGGTATTTTGTTAAAATGTTAATGAGAGAGTTATGTGCTGTATTACCGCAGATTTCCCTTACATTTTCATCAGTATCAAACCCAGTGGAAATTGCCAAATTTAGCAACAGCAAGTCCACAAAAGTTTGTTTGTAACACATACAGAGAAAAATAATAAAAACTATTTTATCCTGAACATTTGTATCTAGAAATGTATATATAGATTGGTCTAAAAGATGCTATATAGTATAATTAAGTAAACTAAAATATTAAGTATTACTTATACATAAAGGGAGAACAGTATCGTTAAAAAGTATGATTAAAATTAATGTGAAAACATGTCTAGTCATCTGACAAATAATCCTGTAACTGACCTACATTACAAATTAGGCATTTTATATTCTTTCAGATTTTGTTTAGAAATATTATTCTCTTAATATTGGAAAAATACAAGTGCTAAAGGTAGTGGAAGGTTCCTTGTTGTCTTCGCTAGTGCATTTTAATGTTTCCCTGAATTCATCTCTAATTTACAGTAAATCTCACTGAACATAATTGTCCTTACTACAATAACAAACATTCTCAATTTTCTAAACAATAAACTATATTTACTTGCTTCTTAAAGCAGTACTATTAAGTATGGGAATATTTCTATCTTGGTAGTTGAATAGAACTTCAAAACCAAGAATTTATAGAGTCAGTAACATTCTGTCTTTTTCCATACTGTTGACCCTCGTCTGAGCCATTTATAAGATCTGGACATTTACACGGTGATTGCATATTACTGAACTAGCAAAACTAAGATCAGGTAAAAGGAAATGACAATACCTGTGCTAATATTTTACATATAATTAGTCTCAAACACGATATATTCAAGTCAGAGCTTTTATCTGGTAATCCTCAGTGCATTGTAACAAAATAATGAATTATAGGTGTTATCAGTGTTAGATGAATGGAATTGCACATTTGCATGTGTCTAACTTTTGCATGTAAATCCTTATGAATAAAGTTCTATAGAATTTAATTTAGAAAAATCCTTTCTCCCTGTACATGTGTAATGATTTTAAACAATTTAGATGAGAATTGTATCCTTACTGCAGAACTCTATGGGATGGCTCAAAAAACCTATAGAACAGATCAATTTATGTAGGATCCTATTGTTTTCATCCTAATTAAATTCCATGGAACTTTTCCGTCTGTGACAGCATGCAGAAATCAGGTATACATTCTTGTGTGTGTCTGAAGAGTAAGGTTAAGATTCTGTCACAGGTATTTTTAGTAGAAGTCAGGGATGGGTCACAGGCAATAAACAAAAATTCACGGCAGCCGTGACCCATCCCTGACTTCTACTAAAAATACCCTGGGGGAGGGGGAAAAACAGAGCTGCATGGGCTTGCAGCTGCTCCAGCATGCTGGCTGTCAACCAGCTGTTCACGGCCCCAGGCTGGCCAGACAGCTGATGTGTGGCACGGGCTGACTGCTGGTCAAATGTTCAGTGGCCCTGAGGCCAGCCAGCCAGGTGGTCAGCTGTTCAGAGGCCTCCAGGCCAACCAGTCAGCTGTTCAACTGTGGCCCCTGGGCTGACAGCTGCTTCAGCCCTGCCCCAGAAGTTACAGAGGTCCCAGAAAGTCACAGAATCTGTGAGCAACATGACCAAATCGTATCCTTACCGATAAGAGATCTAACTGTCCACATATACTTGATTTGAACATGTGGATTGGGTATTTGTACATGTATGTAAGTCTGGTGTGCACAAACATTATCAGGACATGCAGGCAAGTGCATGATGGACTTATGGAATGGATTTTACATGTGAGGCTCCAACTTTATTTATTTAACTCTGGGGAAAGTCATCCCATGCTTTCATATCCCAGGCATTTAAAAGGATTTAGTGTGGCTTTCAGATCTCTTACCATACTACCAGTAACTTGGGGTAGACTCTCTGAGACCCACCCTAGAACTCAGCTCACTTTCGAATCCTCTCCACCCCCTGTGTCTGTCCCTTGTGTGTAAAAGTGGAAAGGTTCCCAAGAGTCTCCCACTTGTTCCACAGGCAAGAACAATTTCAATGAAATCCCAAGTGTCCTTTACCTCTGTGAGTTGGTACCTTTTATCCATATCCACTCCAGACACTGTCTGCAATTTACAACAAATGAAACAAACTTACTTTTCCTAATATGAAACTTATGCTGAAGGAAGGTGAAAAAACCCACCAGACTTCTTGCCACTTTGGTCCAATGAGAAAAGTTCCTTTCCAATTCCGGAACTGGCAATCAGTTGGACCTGCAGCATCCTAAATAACACAGCACCAGCACTGCAATAAAGGGAAGAGAGGTCAAAATAGCTCTCTGGAGCAAAAAAGGCTTTTCAAATGTACTGGGTGAGTTTAAATAGGCCTGAGGATCCCCCTTCCTGCCATGCATGTACTCTTGTATTCACCTGCCCCCAGCACTGTGTACTTCTGCAGCAGTCCATTCAAGATTCCTCCCCTGTTGATTGCAGGGGTGGAGGGTGCATTTTGTGCAGTTGTATTTGCCTTGCTTTGAAAATATGACCCAAAATATGGTAGTTAAAGTGGTGTATTTATTGATTTGGTGATGAAATGGGAATATAGGAACTTGGATGACACCAGGTACTTTTGATGGAAATATTTCATTTCATGTCACATAACATATTCAGAAAACAAAACAAATTCCATAGAAAGAGTTCTGGCAAGATGTCATCAATTCTGGGCAGTAGATAGTAACATCTTTTCAGTGTCCAGTTCAGTTGCTTTGTGTCTTTACAGATGCTTAATTTGTCTGATGGCTTCTTTACCACCACCGTGCTGCTTGCACAGACTGTACTGGCCTTTACGGGTGCTATGACACCCTTGCTCTGCCGACTTTTTAAGATCCTTGTGTACTGGATTACATAGTGCCATTGGAATTTACCTTAGTGATAAATACTCAGATTCCACTTTGAGATCTGCTTCCAGGTGCAACTTTCCTTCAAGGCACCTGTCACCTGTGGAAACCTCCCCCATATGTTTTTCATATTGGCTCTGCTGTCCATGGACTCCCCCTTTTGCTTCTTCTGCTGCAGCTATAAAATTCAGATGTTGCAGCTTGATCAGATCCATGGCTTGTATGGCTGCATAAGAGGGGTGTGTGGTGCTTTCCATCCACCACCACAAACTTCAGTTGGTATTGTCTGCTATTGTTCTGGTTATTGCTGTGAAGCCACATTTTCCTGCCAGCTGCATTATGCTCTGACTATATGTCATTAGATTGTGGCTGCTCTTTGTAATGTGTGTGTTTCAATACATTACAGGAGGCACTTCTATCCACCCGAAAGCACACAGGGTGTTTCCCTATTAACATTGTTGCATGCATAAAGATGGGTATTGTCCCTTGTGGCTTTTTTGTCCCAAAAACCTGAACCTTATTATGCTCTGACTCAAGGAGAGAGTCACAATGTCATCAATGCTGTCTGATGTGCCCTTCTCTTCTTGTACAAGTCTGACTAAATCTTTGAGACCTTTTTCTGCTCTTCCACACACTGTCCAGAATGGTTCATCTTGCCACATTCCTTGACTTAGCACAGGGCAATTCTCTTCCTGCGCATGATGTCTCTCACATTAATTGCATCTCACTATGAGTATGGAACCTGTCATCTTTTCTGTTGTCTCATGGCATATACTTCAGGGGGTGTTGTGCTTCTTCGGTTTCACCCTTTCTCTTGAGACTTCTGCTACAAGCCCCAGATCTAAGCATCTGTCTAACGTGAGGTCATGTTCCTGGAACAGCCACACCTGCAGGTAAAGATCCCAAGTGCTACAGACTATCCTGTCCCAAATCAGGGAGTCTGTCAGTCCCCAAAATTACACATAGCAGCCAGTGTGTGTAAGGCAGTACCATAGGGGTCTATCTCCTCTCCTTCAGACTAGTGTCTAGTGAAAGACCTGTATCCCTCCACAGTTTCATTCAGCTTTGGAATGAAATAGGTCCCCATGACTCCCCAAAATTTTGTGAGGCTTGAGGAAACATTGAGCTTCAGTGTGGTGCAGAGTTCTCTTTCATGTTCCACAATAAGGTAAAATAATTGCTTTACTTTTTCACTGTTGTCATCATCCTTCATGGCTAGATCTGTGTACAGCTTGAACTCCTCATTCCATCGGGTCCATGACTGGGCTAGGTTTTTATCTGCAAAATCCAGGGCTCTGGGAAGCTTCAGACTGAGTTCTTTGGCTCTCACTGCCAGTTGCTGCACTTCAGAGAACTTACAGCTCAGACTCTGCCACCATATTTCATTTGCAAAGAGTGAGGATGAGGGACTACATCCTGGGAAGCAGTGACTATGAAAAAAATTTGGGAGTTGTGGTGGATAATCAGCAGAACATGAGCTCCCTGGGAGACGCTATGGCCAAGAGGGCTAATGCAATCCTTGAATACATTAATGGGGATCTTGAGCAGCAAATGAAAGATTATTTTACCTCTGTATTTGGCACTGATGCAACAGCTGTTGGAATATTGTATCTAGTTTTAGTGTCCATAGGATGTTGTTAAACTAGAGAAGGTTCAGATCAGAGCCATGAGAATGATTAAAGGATTAGAAAACATGCCTTATAATGATATACACAAGGAGCTCAATCTCTTTAGTATAACAAAGAGAATGTTAAGGGATGACTTGATTACAGTCAGTAAGTACCTACATGGCAAACAAATATTTGATAATGGGTTCTTCAATCTAGTGGAGAAAGGTATAACATGATCCAATGGCTGGAAGTGGATGGTACCAAGTTGGGAGGGGTTGTAAGCACTTCAGAGGACAGGATTAGAATTCAGAATGACCTGGACAAATTAGTGAATTGGTCTGAAGTTAACAGGATGAAATTCAAGACAAGAACAAAGTACTACATTTAAGAAGGAAAAATCAAATGCACAACTACAAAATGGGGAATACTAGCTAGGTGGTGGTACTGGTGAAAAGGATCTGGGGATCATTGTGAATCACAAATTAAATGAGAATCAACAATGTGGTGCAGTTGCAAAAAAGGCTAATTCCATGCTGGTGTGTAGTAACTGGAATGTTGTATGTAAAACACAGGAGGTAATAGTCCTGGTCTACTCAGCACTGGTAAGACTTCACCTAGAGCACCGTGTCCAATTCTGGGTACTATAATTTAGGAAAGGTGTGGAAAAGTTGAAGACAGCCCAAAGGAGCACAACAAAAATGATAAAAGGTTTAGAAAACCTGACCTGTGAGAAAAAGTTAAAAAGAACTGGGCAAGTTTAGTTTTGAGAAAAGACATGGCGGGGCAGGAGGAAGAGGGGGACACAGATCTGATAGCAGTCTTCAAAAATGTTAAGGGCTGTTATAAAAAAGTTTGTGATCAATTGTTCTCCATGGCCACTGAAGGTAGACCAAAGAGTAATGAACTTAATCTTCAGCAAGGGAGATTTAGGTTAGCTATTAAGAAAAACTTTCCAACTATAAGGGTAGTTAAGGTGTGGTTATGGAATCCCCATTATTGGAGGTTTGTAAGAACAGATTGAACAAACACCTGTCAGGGATGGTCTAGGTTTATTTAGTCCTACTTAAGTGAGGAGGCTGGACTTGATGACCTCTTGAAGTCCCTTACTGCCCTACATTTCCGTGATTCTATGAGTTTGAAGCTAGACACACTCAGATTGGAAATAAGGTGTAAAATTTTAACAGTAAGAGTAAATTAGCCATTGGAAGAATTTACCAGGGTTGTGGTTGATTCTCCATCACTGACAACTTTTAAATAAGGATAGGATATTTTTTTCCTAATACATCTGATCTAGGAATTATTTAGTGGCAATTCTATGGCCTATGTTATATAGGAGATCAGCCTAGATGATCACAATGGTCCCATCTGGCCTTGCAATCTATGCATCTGAATGCAGGCTAAGTTGAACAAGTGGAACTTTATTAAACCTAAGCTCCCGACATTCTCTGTTTTCCTGGTGTCTGGTCACTAACAGTACCACCTGGGAACATGGACCCTCTGGCTCCATGTCCACTGCTTATGATACAGTAAACTCTTTCTTCTTTGACCTTGCAGGTACTATCATCCTTTTAGTCAAAATGTTATTGTGTTACAATGACTTTCAGCAATGTCATAAAGATTAAGTAGCACCCACAATAGTAGAAGTGTTCGTTTCAGTATCATACAGTTCCAGTACAAAGCACATGGGCGCAAAGTGGGGAAATACTCTGTGTTTAGAACCCTGAAAATAAGTTATTGAATCTAGCAAACACTGAAACAATATAGTTAATTTCAGTTTGTATAGAAATGAATGTTCTTGCAGTTTTAGATTAGGTTGAAAGGAAGTACATTATAATCTTTAAAAAATATTATTATAGTCATTGCTCCAAACTAGAAATGCTTGCTAATGGTGAAGACATTTGAAACATTATTTCTGAACTATTATTTGCCTTAGTAACTTAATTTTGTGTTAATTGTTTAAGTACTTCAGGATTATTGTAAATATGTGTGTAACTGTACAATGAAGTGCCTTGCTGCAAAAATTCAAGGTCCCTGTAACAAACACTTCCATAGAAAATTGTTGCTTGTTTGAATGTCTAATTGTACTAATACAGTGTACCTGATATTAAACAACAACATCTGCAGCCATGTAGTCATAACCTCTGAGATCTAGGATCTCCTGACTTTTTTGGATCTCAGAAATCACACCACATTTCATATCTGAATTTTCATTCTGGCCCAACTCTATATTTTTTGTTTCATAAAGCATAGTTTACATTTTATATATTTGTATCTATCTATGAAAGGTTTTGCATGAGGGTCTGGAGGACCCTATTTACCAGATCTATAACATTTCAGTTACATTATAGTCTAATTCTAATATGAATATTCCTCTTTCCTATACCCTGCCTTTATTGCAGAAGAACCTTTGATTTGCATATCCAATGAGAAAGTTAATATGCAGATAAATGCTTAGGAACATTTTTGATATAAAATAGCATATGTGTTATGTATTTTGTAGCTTATCTATTTTTGTAGTGAATTCTACAATAAAACATGCAAAACTACACACTTTTTGATGATTTGCAGAATAAAAGTGACTTTTTTGTGGGCTGCTGTAGTTCCGTATGATTTATGTGTAATTGACATGAAAATACTCTGATTACTGGAAAGTGATTAGCAACTTAAAGTTAAGTATGCTGCTTTTAAATAAAAAACAATAAATGACTGGTTGCAGGTGGAGCTGAGCAGTTTTGGCGGGATATAGTGAACTTTACAAATGCTATATGTGTTACTTGTGAGTTATTTGGTATAAGAAAACAGATGCCTAAACACTGCAAATTCTTATACTTGACATATTTTATTCTTGTTGGCAGCCACTTAACGCAAATCCACAATTGGTAGCAATCTGTTGTTCAGCTAATTTTGCATTGATTTTAGTTTAAAAAGCAATTAAGATAAAATGGGCAGCTACCCAATCCTCTTAGGTTATATATACTTTGATTTGAATTCTGTAACTTTTCAGGGTGAGAGTTTTCTTCTTTTTTTTTTTTTTTTTTTTTGCAATGCCTTTATTTCCTCTAAATTGTGGTATGTGAAATCTGCAGAACAAAACAATATTTTTGAAAGGTTAATATCAATCTGTAACAAGAACTAAGATATGGACTTGAAAAAGAATCAAGGATTATTGTTGTATAAAATACAGTATGCCTTTCAATGTACACACAAATGTTAGCAACTTTACACTGGGATTAATCCCATGAATACAAGTACTTACAAAAATAAGGGTTTTGTAGGGTCAGGAAAGCAGTGTTCCTATGAACCTGACCCTACAAAAACCTTATTTTTGTAAGTACTTGTATTCATGGGATTAATTCCAGTGTAAAGTTGTGTTTGTGTGCAGGATCAGGACCTATGAGTGTGAACTCTTAAATTCTGGTAGAAGTAGCAGGATTTGATATGTTTTTATAGTATATTCTTTTCAACAGACTTGTTTAAATAATGTTTATAATTTAGTAGCAATCTAAAATCATGAGTCCTCACATATAGGTCTCCTTGAGCTCTGAATGCATTGTTAAGAATGTGATCTATGATTATTGTTGTGTTTCTTAGTATGTCAGTCATCTACCCTAGACCCACACACAGCAATCGTAATCCATTTAGGAATATTGCCACAGCATATTTATCATAAATCTCATGATACTTTTCCCTCTAAATATGCTTCATTAGGTTCACCTTCTGTAATACTACTGAATCATTAGATGACATGTAGAAAGAAATCATTTAGGCACTAATTTGTTAGGTATGCAGAGCCCCCGTGTGTTCAATACGTAAATGTGCTGCAAACTAAACCACTTTCGCACATAGAAAATGTTTTCAAGGCTGTACAGATGCAGGATTACATTATATTTTGAGTACTGCTTTCAAGGTCTTTACCACAACTTCTATTGGAAAGGGTAATCAACATTTTCCTTCAACAATTACATTGCTTTTTACTATTTTCTTTTGGATGGAGACCCTAATCAAGTAATTTACACTAAAAAGCAACTGCATGCTAAAGATTTCCAGAAATGTTAGCTTTCAGTAATGATGCATCTAATAGTGGCTGCACTAGAAAACTATACTTTAGATAGGTTGTCTTTTGTTGGTGATATTTTAAAATAAAATAATTTCTCTTAATAGGGTGGGAAACCTACTAGTAGAAATTGTGCTAATTTCTAGGGGAAGGAATGCAAGCAGTTAGCTCTTACATTGAATAGAGTCCATACTCTAATTCCAAGCTCCTATATAGCACTTTTCATCAGTAGATCTCATACTTAACAATGAAGGTCAGAATCATTATCCCCATTTTAAAGATGGGGAAATTGAGGCAAATAGAGGGGAAGTGACATGCCCAAGGTCACCGATTAGGCCAGTGGTAGAGATGGGAACAGAACCTAGGTTTCCTGAGTCCCAGTCCAGTGCTCTATCCAGTTCTTGGTGAAGGGAGATGGGGGTGAGAGATGGATTGTGTCCAGATTTATTTTTCTTTCATATGGTTGCTTACTTAAATTTTGATAAACATCATCCCAACGATCTCATGTAAATATCCCAAGCAAATCTATGAAACCAAAATTTGAACCTCAGAAACCAGGCAATGCTTACAGTAACCAAAGACTGCTGTGCCAATTGTTATGCAGTTGTAGGGCTAAACAACGGCTGCTCCTGCAGGCATACTACAAAGGGCCCCTCCCCTCAACACCCCTGAAAGCATACCAGTTTGGGAGAAAGCCATGATATAGAACCAGAGGGCTAGAGAACTGGACATTTTTTCCTGGACAGAACTCCGTAGCCAAATGAGCACGGCCAGCTGCACTGGGTACATGTTCCTTGTGCTTGCTGGGACCAAGATGTTAGGCACAGGAGGATTGCACAGTACACATTTCAGTTAGGGACATAAGTGATGCTGCATACAGTGCCCCTCTCTCTCCCCCAGTTCCCCATAAAGCATCTGCTTTGTCAGACAGAATACTTCATGACACCTCTGCTCTGGGACTGCAGTCAAATCCCCATAAAAATGCCCCAAAACTCCACAGACAAGCAAGAGCACAATTTGGTCTCTAGGATTTTGAAATGGACATTTATCCTCATGAGTACCACCTGATTTGCATGCATACAGACCACCAAGTTTTCCTTGAGCAACCTGACAGACAACTTTAAGTACATGCCCTGGACATGGTAAAGGTGCTGCTGTTCTAGAAATGCATCATGTATCCACGGAGAGTGGCTAAATGTGCTAAAATATCTGATCAATCAAAAACAGGAAAAAATTGAGTTGATCTTCTGTTAACTGTTTTTTAAATTGCAAACACTCATAGTTTAGGGAAGGGACTTCCAGGAGTATTGGACTACAAATCACTCAAGTAGTTTCAGGACCCACATCTGCCCTTAAATACCTTTGCCAGTTTTTTACTATTTTAAATTTACTTTTTTTGTACAACTGTCTCCGTTGTTGCTAGGTGTGGGCGTGGGAGAAACACAAATGGAAGACAAAATTGGCTGACAATGTAGGGAAAATAGTGAAAGTGACTTTATACAGATGTGTGAAATGCACAAAGTAAACGAACTGAAAATGAGATTTTGTCTTCTGATTATATGTGCTGCAATGCCTAGAAATAATGGGACAGAGTTTATGGTAGTTTTCATGTATGCTTTGACTCTGAATGACTTTGGTCTGGTTATAGTATTTTTGTAAACTTAATGGCTCTTGTATTGTTGTTATTGTCTCTAATGTAATTCTGAGCTTAGTATCAGAAATGGTTAAAGTAAAAAACGTGGCTTGAATGAATGGACAAATAAATAAATAAATGGAACCAAAAACCTGACTCCAAATACCTTGCTGATGTAAATAATAAATGGTGTTTCTACAGGGATAGGAAGATGTATTAGAAGTTGAGTAGTTTGGTCAAAGCCATGCAGCAAATCAGTGTCAGACCTAGGATTAGAACCCTAGTTTTTGGTTATTTAGCCCAGTGTTCAGTCACCTAGTCCATGCAGCTGCACTAAGTTATGTACAAAACCATTGCAAAGTGTGGTTAAATAAAGAGAGAGACAAATTTATGTCATAGCTAAAATATCTCTCTTCCCTCTTATACAGCCCCTGAAAAGGGTTGAGTGTCACTTTTATAGTAAACTTTCTCAAAAGACGACTGTAAATTCAGAATCTGTAGTATTGTTGTTGTTTTACATATTTTCTGTTTTATTAGAAAACCTGATTTAATTTTTCACTGGTTTGACAAAGATGGATGCAAATTCTTAGTTTGGTCTGCATAGGCAAAAAGAAAAAAATATATAGTCACCCTTTTGTTTGTGGAACTGTGATAAATGTTAAGATGCTGTACTAGTACTTCATTATTTTTCAAAAACTGTGTATCTATGCATTATGCTAATATATTGTACATAATTAGCTACTTCCTCTAAAAATGCCCAAGACATACTCCATCATAGTATTACCAAAGTGCTATTATCATTGTGTATTCTACAGTATGTCATTATATGCCTTTTTTAAAAAATGTTTTTTTAAATGTTCAGATTTTATCAATTCAGTTGTCTACTTGGAAAAAGAAAATTTGTTTTCTGGAAACTGTGTAAAATAAACTTGCTTAAGAAAATCATTGTTTTTTACACACAACCTAACTAAGAAATATATTTCCTTTCCTCTCCCTCAAACTGTTCATTAATTGTTTTCCTCTCCAACTGCAGATGTCTAGGATTTGCTATCAATTTCCCATGATATTTTTATATTTTAAAATATCTCCACAGTCTTGTCATTTTCTAGCAAATTCAGAATTTTACCTTGTAGCCACCATTATGCAATATTTCAGCAAAATGTTTAATAATAAATAAAAACATCTAAACTTTAGCACAGTGCCAAACTTTTTACTGGGTAATGTAAGCTATACACATCCAGTGTAAAGGTTCCATAAGTTGGCTATTTTATTTATTTATTTCGTTGTTTATTTATTTATTTTGTGGGGGGTGGGGAGAGAAGGGTTTGGGTGTTTGTGCTAAGCCTGCATAAAACTGCCCTTATATACAAATAAACCAGAGCAATTCCATTGCGTGAAGCCTATCAAAGATACTGAAGGAAAAAAGGAGGAAAGATGCAAAATGGCTTTTTCCTCTTGTATCAATATATATAGAATAGCATATTGGAAGTCATAAATATTGTCCAATAGACATTCTGAATAATATAGGCATAGCGTAAGTAATTGGAAGTGCCTTCACTTCAGACATTCCATTGCTCGTGAGTTAAAATTGGTTGTCAAGTGTGGACTCAGAGGACTGTGCAAGGTGCCCTATTCTGTCATGTGGTACATATTTAATGCTTGAAAGAACAAGGAAGGGGACACGTGCAGTAGAGAGAGAGAGTGGGACCAACACAGGGCTGGCAATAGCTCTAGTAGAAGCCTGGGGGTGGGGTGTATTATCGTATTGCATATCTAATATACATCTATTGGTTGTGGGGGCATACATAATATTATCCTTGCCAAGCCAACCTTTAAAGGTTTGGTTTTGCCTTGCATCAGTACCTCTTTTGTATCTTTTCTTTGTGTGCTTTTTTATTTTATTCTTTCCAGGGGTTGGGAGCTATAGGTGCATCTAGACCTGATATAGGCATTGTGAGGCAGGCAGAAAAGCAGAACGGAGCAAACACGCAGCAATCACGACAGATGTCTGTAGTCATTTATATTGCCAGCACGTGGGTGCCGTTTGCTGTTTCCCCTTACTTCTCTTGTGTTCTCCTGGTGAGGAAACAGGAGGCACTTTGCAGCCGACAATGAAATCTTGGCAGTTAATTGCAGTCGTGGGAGATGCCCTTCAGGTAAGGCAGAAGAAGGTTTTAAACAATTTAAGGGAGAGAGAGAGAGAGAGGAAAAAGGGTAAAGACAGCCTTTGCAAATGATGTGGAGCACAGGCATTAAACCCATTGACAGAGATGCAGGGCGGGGGGAGTAGGGGGGGGGGGGCAAATTGACATGTTTGGCGGCTGTTATTGTGTAGCTGCCTTCAGTGGTTTCTCAACATTAATGCAGAGAGGTTAGGGTTTGCATGTGGCTTCTAGCTGTGTGATTAGAATAGGGATTTGAGCAATTGATGGAATAAAAACCAAGAGCAAAATTAGAAGCATACTGATGGGTTTTCATATTATAAAAGGTATATGGTATGTAAGTGTACAGGGCTAACTCTCCAAAGGGCTGTGCTTATGTTTATGCATGTATAATTTGTGGCTCAGTATGTGTGTTTAGATGCATGCACGTATTCAGTGCTTATAGAAACTGAGATGTGTTGGGATTAATTGTCCAGCCTCTTTTGTGCCTGACTGAAGTTTGTGTGAACTTCATCTTCAAAGAGATGTTTAACTTTCTTTTGAGGGGAATTATATTAGCATTTATATCAAATACTGCAGGGATCTCATTAGGAATGATTTTCTAAGATGCAGTATGCTTTTTAATAGACACTTTACAGGATTACTGACCAAATAGGTGACATCTTTAAGAAGTTTAAGGTACCTGAATACTTCATATTGGTAATACATTAGCATGTTAGAACAGGTGCACTTTTGACCTGATGTTTTTAAAGTTGATGCCATGTAATTGTATAGTGTACATGTTAGAGCATTTGTGGATAGAGTGTGGCAATATTTTTTATAATTAAAACTCTTCTACCTTTACATATAGTTGAATTAACTTTGCTAAAATATATGCTGAAAGAATATGCATGTTTCAGAAAAGATTGGATTTATGGCTAGCAACCTGGTTCGGTTACAAAGTAACTGGGCTATCATGAACTACTTTGAACATTTTCTTTCTTTTAAAAAAATGGTTTCAAAATGTGGAACAACATTCAGGAAAAATAAAATGTTTAAAAAAAAAAATCCTTTTCAGATGCACAGACCAGGTGTGCCATACATTTTAGACAACTTAGTATCCCCTCCAGATCAGTTATGTAGTGCAATGTTGTGTACTGTGTATTTTACACAGGGTCTGATAGCAAACATCTCAGTTTAGGTGACATAAAATCCCATTGCTTGTTATACTGTACCTTAAGGTACTTTTCAGGTATTTTAATCAGTTCTATATTTCAGTAGGTAAAATGACCTAAAATAGTCTTTTTACATTCTCGGACATACTCTATTAAAGGAATATAATTTGTTACAGAAGTAATTGAAACTTAACTAAATATTAAGTAGGAAGTTAGTAATTTATTTCTGGTACCATTAAATACTGGTATTTTGAGTGCCAACATATCTCAGAAATGAAGCAACACTTCTCTATTAAATATGACTTTTAAAATTCTGCTAAAAACATTTTTATTCCTTTCATTATCATAACATGTATGTTGGTTAACACTATATTATTTGCATTTAATATTGATATACATTTGAGTATGATAGTTGGACTTGCAAAACTCTCTACAGCTGTTCCATAATCTGTGTTGCCCCTCCACCCAATAATCAGTGCAGTACTGGTAGCTGTTTTCATGGATTTCATTTATGAATAATTGAAAAAGCAGCAATAATGGACTATTAGCTTGATCCTTAAAGGGGGGAGAGCTGGGGTGTGTGTGTGAGTGTTTGAGTATGTGAACATAATCTTATATCTATTGAAGGATTAAGTGAATTATTCTTCTCTTGCTAAAATTAGTATCAGACTGCTCTTCAAAAATGTTATATGCTCACTATATCTTAGTAGTGTAAACAGAGGATTAAATTAAACTGCTTAAAATGTCATGTTTAGGTTTGGAAAAAGTAATCTTAAAACTTTTTTTCATTCTGTTTTGCATGAATGAATATTTGCAACTGGTGAAATCGTGGAAAGGATGAAACAATTTAATTCATTCTGTTGAGCAAAAGGATCACTCTTTTCCAAAATGTGTTCTCTTCTGCTTTTATAACATTAAATAAGACAAAATATTTTATTGGTTTCTTTAAAGTAGGAATGTTTAATATTTTTCTATGTAATGGTTTCATTTAACTTAGCTGTTCAGCTTTGCTTATAAAATTACACATTTTACCATAAAATAAATATTAATATTGTATTTGTTCTTAATTGTACAAGAGAAAAAATAAGTATACAGTGCTAGAGGCTTGCACTATGACTGTTGTTACATTTAAATTAATACAGCTCAATTAATATTTTTATAATAATATTAAATTACAAAAAATGTCAACTAAATATAAGGTCAGAAATGGGAGAGAAATGAAATACGATCAAGTCGTGCTCTTAAGTGGTTGCGGCAGAAGGTAAGAAAGAACACGGAAAGTGATTCTGAGAAAAAATTGTATAGTTTTTCACGAGTGAAAACACCTTATCCAAACTTTTTGTGATGTTATCATATTAAGTGAGCATTCTTTTTAAGCTAACTTCAGCCCACCAAAGCAATCTTTCAGCCTACTTTGCTTTATTTAGATGGCTATTAGGCTTCAGTCACTTTTCTACAAATTATATCATCAGAAGACATTGTACTTCTAGAACTATTAAGAGAGGCCAATGGCTTTAGTGTGATTATTTTTCAGTAGCTGAGATGAAATTTTTGAAGACCAGAAATGCAGTTTAGAACTTACCTTATAGAAAAGAAATATGGCAACTTTTTAAGGATATTAATTTAGAAGGAAATACTTCCTTAAAGGTTCCTTTAAAAAAAAAAAAAAAAAAAAAAAAAAAAAGACATGGTGTTTTGTCTCATTATTTTGCAGCAAATGGGCTTGTTCTGCAATTAATCTAGAAATCAATATTGAAAGCTTGCTTTTTATCGTGTTTTGAAGTATATTACAAATCAAGTTTTCTCGTCAGTAGCATTTACAGAGGTCAACACTAAGAAAAGTTCAATAACATACACAGGAATATAAGTAATTGCTTTTCAAAGGTACTCTTTTTTTAATATAAGACTACTAAAAATATCATATGCTATAATTCCACCTGTTTTCAGAGTAGTAATAGATGCATGCTTCATTTGCATAATGTAAATAACATTTGTTGGTCAGTAGGGGGTAAGAAGTGCAGACTGGTCTAAGGAGTTGTATAATACACACGTCTCTCCTAAAATCTACTAGTCCTTGCATTACATTTTGATGAGAGAAAACTGATATTTTGGAGAAATGAGATATTTGAAATGGCATTCATTAGCTAACAAAAACCTATGAATTATTGATGAAGTCCTTTCACTCTGAGGAATTTTTAGCATTTATTTTGAAAATGTTTAAGGGGGTTAAGTTTAATTTTATAATCAGGAATATTTGCTCAAGTGTAGTGTATTCACTCAGAAAAGATCCAGCCTTCTTCTGCATGGTTTTTAAGAGTCTCACAGACAAATGGAGACAATAAGTGTGGTAGCAAAACTGCTGTCTTCCAGGAGATTTTGCATTCCATACTTTTATTTAATGTGAACTTCAGTTTTGATTGTGTGTGTGTTTGCTTTGAGGACTGGTATGTAGAATGTAATCACTTCTTTACATTTATCTTCATAATGCCTTTTCAGCATTTGATTTCATTTAACCATATTAAATTATATAGCCTGTGATGTACCATTCAAGTTCGTTGAAAATAGAACACAATATAGTTTCTTCAACTGAGTTTAGTATAAATAGGAGACTATTTGTGTTACATAATTAACCACAAGTTGCATTCACAGAAACTTGATTTCTGAACAGGGAGTTTTCTGATGGTCAAAAATATTAAATGTAAATATACGAGACATACTACTTGTCTTTTCCTCTCCCAATTTGTCTTGCAATAATGTGAAAAGTTGCTCTTTTGAAAATGCTAAAATGGAGAAATTGCTTGAGTCAGCGGTAACATCCAGTTTTTATTCAGCAAAACTAGGTTATGAATTCAAGCAATTAAAAATGACAAAATGCCCAATTTTGCTGCTTGGATTTAATATGCTTTCACTTTTTCTTTTTCAGCTGCATAAAGAATTCAAAGTATTCTTTCTTGTCAGGTGTTTGCAAAAAATACAGAAACAGTTGGAAAAATCCTTACTCTGCATTTTCCTGTGCAATTTTTATTTTAATACTTCAGTTTTGACAAATGCAAAATTGACAATCAAATCACATAATATTATTTGGTTTCGGCAACTTCTCATTTACTTACCTGTATTTTGATTCATGTAACTTAGAATAATAGATTGCATGTAGCAATCAATGCAAGGGTCTCTTTTAGCTAATATTAGCATAAAGAAAATGTATATTTTGTTATGGATAATTAGTTATATAACTGAAATGCTACATCAAGATGGCTATTATTAATATCACATATAATTGCTTTTCCGTGATTTACACAAGTTGTATATGGAATTCTACCCTTCCTATAAAGTTGGCTGTGAATCTAATCTGGGAAAAAATAAACTGATCTTGGTCCATAAATTAGATGGATAGACTTCCTCCAGCATAAAGCCTCAGTAGAAACTGCCAACTCATAATGGTGGAGTGTGACGTTTTAAAATGTATGATGTTTGAGAATCAACCTGTTACTCCTTGAAAATTAAATACACATTATATAATTGTCTGCCACTGAAAATATAAATATGAATCTATTTTGTTTGCTTCATAAATATGTGCCTTTGCTTTTATGAACTAGGCATGTGGTTTTTTTCCCCTGTAAAAAATTAAAATTTTTAGTTTTACAAATAATAAATGGAGGGGAATTCATTTTTTAGATAAGGAAAAGTAATAAGTGCAGGAGATCTGGAGCACAGACACAAGGCTTGTTTTTGGCTATTAGTTAAAATAAATTAATGCCAACCAGATTGCTCTCTAACCTGTAAGTACAAAAATATATTATATAAATTAAGCAATAGCTTTGGAATTTCAGTGCTGCTTATTTAAAATACTATTCTCCTGTAACTTAGAATTAGCACAATCATATGAGACTTGAAACAAAAAATAGCATCATTTCAGCGATTAATCACACTTACAATGATGCAACAATGTCTTTGAAGAGCCACTGCCACATTCAGGCAAGCTTTTAAAAACACATTATTTAACCCAAGCCTCATTAGACTGTCATGTATTTTTCCTTTTGTACTATTGTCGATTACCCAGATATTTATATGTAAGCAGATGGTGTCTCCTATTTAATCATCCTGATTTTCTGGCCCAATTCATTCTGTGATGCCACGGTGCTGGTGATTGCAGCTCTGTTACTGCTTCTGATTTGTGATGTCCCAAACTTCTGGGGTATAATATCAAATAATAATGTGGACAACAGAAACAGGTTAATTAAAAAGACCAGCTACGATCAGAGAAAATTTAGTTATCGGCAGTAATAGAAAAACACAAAACAAAGTTTATTTAGAATAGTCTGCAAGACTAGATGGATCTTGAAATATTGTTTAACATTTTTCCTTTTGAGACTTGTAACTTTTGAGAGTTTGATTATTTGGAAAGCTGTGCACAGTGACAGTTTTGCATATCCTTCCTACTTGCCAAATTAATTAAGCCAGTGCCGTACAAGGCCACTGCTTTATTTACATATCAGAGGCCCATAAAAATGAGACTACATTAATCATGACAGTTACCAGAGGATATTACTGCTGACCTTGTCAAGGATAAAATCCCATTCCAAACAGCATTTCAGTCCAACAGAGAGGCTTCACCAGTGGTCTACTGCACTACAAATGCAACTCCAATGAAATGTGTATACATTCTGCCAACACCACAGCACCAAAGTCATCTTTGTTTCTTTTAATCCCTTCTGCACATTTGGAGGTTGGCAATCTGAAATATAATTCTAGGACACTCTTCCTTGGAAAGTGAGCATCCTTTTTGAGTTCCCAAAGGAAGGAAACAGGAAAATGTCCTATGTATCACAAGATCTTGCCTTCCAGCTGTCAGATTTACTAAGGGCAAACATGTTGACCACACTATTCAGTGTTAAAGCATCTTAAACACTTAACAGATGTAATGATTTTTTTTAAAAATTGCTTCCTCCTATCTCCTTGTTACAGTGGTTACAAGGAGTACAAGGTAGTACAATATGCTGCCTCGTCTCAGTGGGGTGTTATCTGATTGGTCCACAGGGAAATGCGGGGAGCATCCATGCCTGAAAAATACCTTCCCCTGCCTCATTGGACCAAGAAAGGGGATGTACTGCTCAGAGGAGGGAGGGGAAAGGAGAGATGTGTATGCCAGAACTGACCATCTCCCTCCCCACACTGGATTTGCTGCCTCCCATTGACTGGTGAGGGGAGGAAAGTGGTAGATCACTGACTATCACATTCTTTCCCTCCACCCCAATAATTTAAATCTCTTCCCCCTGTAGTTATAGATAGTCATGTAGGATGCTGTGGGTCTGACCAATCACCCATATTGGGGTTCATGAAGGATTTTTTCCCCATTGGGCCAAATTTGCTGAAGCCTGTTGTGGTTATTTTTCACCTTCATAGCAGCATTATGGAGGAACAGTTGGAGTAAATGAGAAGGATTTAGAATTCTAATATTAAACAAAAATATAGGGTTATATAACTGTTGTGGATCATGCCCAGTATTCTGGCCAGTGCCAGATTCTTCAGAGAGAAGAAATAGAACAGGGCAATTTTAAGTCAATTGTTGTCCAGTCCCAACTTCTAGGCGTTGGCGGTTTAGGGACACCTGGAGCATGGGGTTGTGTCCTTGACCATCTTGGCTAATAACCACTGATGGACCTGTCCTCGATAAACATATCTAACTCTTTTTTTAACCCAGTTATACTTTTCACAATGTGCTTCTCGGGCCTCCATTGGCAGCTGTGCATAACATAGAACAGTCTTGAGTTGCAACAGGAGCCCAGGATTGAAGGGGGGAAGCATAAAGATGGCACAAAGCTACCTTGTCCCATGCAGGCCTTTACCACGTGTTGCTGAGAGAGACTGGTGAATCTGGCTCTTCAGTTTTAGAAAGTTAAAAGAATTTTTTTTTCCTTTGGAACATAATATGAATTCATTCTGATGGTCTCTAATATATTAAAACTGATTAGGTGGTTTTAGCAGAAGTTTGGCCCATATTACAAAATCTCCATGTACAACCTGATATATTCTAGTTGACCCTTATGTGAGTATGCAGTAGTGGCAGAAGAGTGGGATTCATATTTGTCCTCCTTATGTGGCTTGTGCAAAAGCCAAACACATTATGTTCTGTCCACTCTCCGAAATGAAGGGGTTCCTCTCTCCTATTGACTGGAGATGCACAGCACTCAGAAGGGGCAGAGCAGATAAAGTCATGGTTCTACCCCCTCTATTAAGCCTGCAGAAGGCATAGATGGGAGTTATGCTGAGCTCCTTCCCGAGGTTAAACGGGTGTTCACTTTTATCTCCAGGAAGCTTTCTGGCTGTGAACTCGAATGTCACTGGCAGTTGGGATATCTTAAAATCGTGAAATGGTACAATCTAGCCCTTAGTAATCTAGAGTGATAAAATGATAGTTTACAAAGATTGCAGGCTGAATTATCTTCTCAAAGGGAGAGAAGAGAGCACAAGGTTTTAACCACAAACCTAAGGCAGGGGACAAGGTTATTGATGGTTTTGATAAAAAGTTAATTTGTACCTGCTTTATATAAGATCTTCTCTATCACTTTGAAAACTTTTAAACTTCTGCCAAACTTTTGTCATGAAAACACTATATAAATCATTAATAACAAAGAGGGATTGTCCTCTTTGTGTATTCCTTTTTAAAAAAAAGATAGTGTTATGACTCCTAAATTATAAAACTGATTTCCAATGCAATGCTTCGTTCCCTATTCTGTATTTATTAAGCTCATTAATTTGCTGATGGTCCAATTCCTGAAGATCCTAACTTCTCACTATGAAATATTCATTGTACTTTGGTAAAAATTCTCTCTAACGTTGCTTCCTATGAGTTAAGGCTACATGAAGTTGTATTATAATTACCTTCATCATAACAATACCGAATTCTCATATCTCTGAAAATGGATGGCTTCCATAAAGTTTAAAAGAAAATCCCAATGCTTATCCTCTCAGCTGTACTTGTATGTATGGTACATAAACTACAATACTTCTAGTTTGTTTTTTTATTCTCTTTGGAATATTTCATCTTATAATGCAAAGCACATGAATCAGTTAATATGAAAATTATACTGTGTGCCAAATTTCCTACTGTGAAAGATGTTTACTATGTATAAATGGAAACACTGAAATAACAAAGCCCTTTTTAATAGAATGTCAGTGCAGGTACGATATGTTTAGGTTTGGAAACATTGAAAGGAATTGGTAGTGGGCAAATATTGTAACACTTTTCTCTACTTTGTATTAAGATTTCTTTGTCTCCTCTTCAAAAGTTTTTAAAAAACAGTAAACTAAACACATCTGAATATACTCTACTTTTTCTGGAAAGTCAGTTTTAATTGTTGAAATTGCACACACCTTCTCATCTCCTAATCATAATCTTATTTGAGTAACTTCTAGGTTTTTTGGGGGGGAAAGTCAATGTATATAAATATTTTAGAGAAAACAGTAGAGGCTGCTTATTATTTAACACTGATGATAGAATAACTAGCAGAGACCAACCAGATGGGGGGCCATTGTGGTAGGTGCTGTACAAACATAGTAAATGACAGTCCCTACCCCAAAAATCTTGCATTTTAAATGATAAGACAATGACAGGGGGATGAGACAAAAAAAGCAGGCTAGAGTGGGGATACAAAGGAAGCAAAGTAATTGGATGCGCACAGTTCTTGACCAATCAGGAACAGCAGTTACAACTCACCATCTGCATAGTCATTATTCAAAGCACTTTCAGTCTGGTGTAATTTTGGCCAGGGAAGATTTAGAGTCAAACTATGTTTGCCTCAGAAGATGTGTACTGTGAAGAGAGAGAGTAGAGGGGACCCCCTTCCTCTTCAAAATTCCTGTTTAAGAGTCAGCCATATTGAGGAAGGGGAGCTGGTGCTGCCATGAACATTGCACACCAGAGAGAGGTATGTTTCTGAGTGAGGTGGAATCAGGGCTGTGAACTAGACCACAGTCTAGGGGGTCAGCCACAGTGTGGAGTCAGGGCTGCGACTTAGACCACAGTGTTCTGTCGAACACAAAAGGTTTATTAATGGCCACAGGTGAATGCTTTTCCACCATGCTCTAGTATCTACAGTGGCATGATGCCAGCTCCTGAACTACTCAACCATAATTCCTCTAGTCTCCAACACCACCTTCACAGCAATGTGGCTGCAGTAGCCTTCTACAGACAGTAGAATAAAATATGGAGTGCCGGGTCAATATAATGAAGCAATACTGATGTTAAATAAGCTCCTAGAGTACTATAGCTTAAAAAAAATACTGTAGCAAATAGAACAATGATATGGAAGCACTAAATAGAATTCTGTACATTTGTATTAAAAAAGTAGTTGTCAAAATACTCATTAGTCATAGGCATTTCAAACTTCAACTGGTTTATAAAGTATTTAATATTTTCATATGCTTCCATGTAAAACCATCTGTCTCAGTGACAGAACAAAATGTTGAGAACAAGAACAAACGTATGTTTGTGGAACTGTTCCATGAAATGTTAACAAGAAAGACATGAGATACAGCAGTGTCTTGTAGCAAATAGGAACGGGGATTGAGAAACATGGCAATCATCTTCTTTATTTACAATTATGTTTTTTGTTCTAATTTCTCTTTGTGTAGAAATGTTTAAAAAAAAAAAAAAAAAAAAAAAAAAAGGCTGTCAATACAGATGGCCAGGGAAACAGGAAGATTGAGTAAGCTATTACTTATGCCTGCCTTTAGTAGCTTTTCGTATTTCTGCTCTCTTTTTCTATTTCAACTCTTATCACTTTAAGCTTTCATATGTAAAGCAGAAATCGTGTGTTCATTATAGTTCACTTAGTGTTTTATAAATCTGTTGAGTTTCTCACAGCATGTTCCCCAGCCCCTAACATCTCCCCTCAGGAGCTGCCCAAGACTTATTATAACTGTTTGGGCTTTCAGGGGATATTCCTTGGTTTCACTGCACAAAGCACAGGAGTCACCTCATGATGTTCTGAAGTTAAAATGTATTCATGTGTTATACCTCTTAACCTGCCTAGCCGAAATGTGGAATGCAGTGTGGGACAATGAGGAACACATAAGAGACTTAGGAAGCATAAAATGGCCCACAGACATTAAAGAGAAAGTCAAATCCTTAAGAAAATATATTTGAATCTTTTCTCAGCAGGAGCTGCAACAAGTAAAATCTAGTTGTAAAGAGTCCGTATGGCTAGGTCTTTGGTTACAAGGTTATAAAACATTCAGTTTGTAATGGCTCTGTTCTCTCCAGGTATCTCTAATCTCTCTCCAGGTCTATGTGAGGAAGAGCTGAACTACCATGTAGCTGATGCCCTGTCAACATTCTGTGAGTTTTCCAGAAAGCTGTTTTTCTGTATAAAAGAACAAATCCAAGAGGAATGTGCTTTGTGTTCAGCTTTGCACAGTTATTTAGGTTTATTTCCCCACTTCCCCATAAGTATCAAGTATTGGCCACTTTTCTAGGCAGGACACCACAGTGGATTGTTTCATCTCATTTGGTATGTCAAATCCCATATTCCTAGATGGAAAGGGTGGGTCTTGTTGCTTTCTTATGAAGTGTAGGTTTTATACCATTAATTAAAGTCCTGTTTTCCTAATGGTATTCATAATGTGTACTTAAGACGAGGCCTCGAAATGAAGGAAGATAATGAGATTAGATAAAAAATGACTTGATCAGCCTTCACTGTGGGATTCAGAAATCTTTAATGAAATAAAATGGTGGTGGTAAGAGGTAGGGTGGGGGAATCAATTATCACAGACTACGTTGGCAACATCCCACTGACATAATAAAAAAAAATTGCTGGAGTACTTAAAATATTATAATCATTGTGCCTTTGTTGTTTCTGTTCAACACCACATACAGCCTTTCACCATTAGCCAAAGACATTAATCTAGAAAATTGCCTATGGGGTGGTGTATTGAGTCTTTCAGCTACATTAAATTACATTACTAATACCCTTATAACAATAAGAAATATAAATGTGTAAAGCAACGATTTCTGATCTTTATTTAAGGGTTCAGATAAATATACTGTCTTCTGAATTTGTATGCAGCAATTGTGACATCTTGTGGCTAAATAGAAAATCTCAGCTCTGGGAATATATTTTGTATGGTCTCTTCCTGTTAATGTTTAAAAAAGTAATCTTCAAAAAAACAATTGAATAAATGTAATTTAAACTATGGAGTCTACTGTAAAAGGCTTATTCTGTGATATTACCTTCCTAACAGCCCATAACTAACTTAAGAATACAACAATTGCCATACTGGATCAGACTTACAGTCCAGACAAGATCAATGCATTTTTTTTTATAGTGGCCGGCACAAGAGGCTTCAGAGGAATGTGCAGGAAATCCCACAGTAAACAGATATGGCAGGGGTGGCCAAAATTACTGCCTCCCGAGACCCTTCCTCCTCCCCCTGCTGGGCAGAATCATCTAACCCCACCACCCTGCTGCAGGGCAGAAGCTTCGAGCTACCCACGCCAGTCTGTTGGGGGAACAATGGGGGGGGGGGGGACTCCGCGAGCCGCACTTTAACAGTAAAAGAGCCGCATGTGGCTCACAAGCCACAGTTTGGCCACCTCTGAGATATGGGATAACCTACTTCCAGAAAGGTGTCATTGTAACTGCTGATATTTAAGAGATTAGCTTAAACTCTGAAGAATGAGGCTTTATATCCCTTTAAGACATCCTTTTAAAAAAAGCTTTAACTGGTGTTAATCTAGATATTCTTGCTGTCCATAGAAATATCCAGTTCCCCTTTAAAACTTCCTAAATTCCCTGCTTCAATGACACAATGTGTCAATAAATTCTATAGTCTACGCATTATGCATTTTTAAAAATATTTCTTTTTATCAGTTTTTGTGTCAATTGTCAGTGTTGTTGCACATCTCCTTGTTCTTGTTTCATGACACAAGGAGAATAGAAGTTCCTAATCTACCATCTCTGTACCATGCGTTATTGTGTATACTTTTATGCATATCCTTTCTCAGGTAAACAATTCCAGAATTTTCAGTTTCTCTTCATATGAAAGGATTTTTTTTTCTATGCAATCTTTTCCTATCATTGTCCTCACCCTTCTCTGAGCACTGTTAAGTTCTGTAGTATACTTTTTTAAAAATGAGTGACCACTACTGAACACAGTATTTCAGAAAATGGTACACTATTGATTTATATAATGGCATTATAATTTTCATACTATTCTACATCCCATTCTTCATGTGTCATAACATTTTGTTAGCTTTTTTCACCACTGCTGCACATTGACAAGAGGGCTTAATTGAATTGTCTGCAGTAATACTCAGATCTTTTCCTTGAACTCATACTGTCAATGTAGAACCCTGCAAGGTGTGCAGTTCATATTTCCCTACCGGTACATATTATTTTGCATTTATCAACACTGACTTTCTCCTGCCATTGTGTTGCACATCCATCTAGCTTAAAGTCACTCTGAAGTTGCTTGCAGTCTTTTCTGGAGTTGACTAACCTAAACATTTTTTGTCATCTGCAAATGGATGCCATCTCACTGCTCACCTCTTTTTACAGATCATTAATAAATATGTTAATCAGCACTGGTTCTAGTATGGAATTTTGAGGCACCCTGCTGTTATCATCTGGTTCTCCTTTATCCACTATTTTATGATATGTTCAAAGAACTATAGATTAGTGAGGTATGATTTTCCTTTGCAGAGAATAATTTTGCTGCTGTTTAGAGAAATGAAGACTATTTATACAAAATATTATTATATTAAAATAGACATGAATTTACATTAGAGATACTGTTTATCTACTGTCTTTACCTGCTATATGTCAGATGCACTGCCACACTAATTTATATCTTGACTTCTTATTGGTAATCAGTGATATAAGAAATGCAGTATTATCATTGCAGATGGCATTTGTGTACATATAGTTGTAAAAGAGGTCCCTAGAATAGTGACTGTTATGTGACCCTTACAATTCTCTTGGTGGATTTCTTCAAATAGGGTTTAAATAGCTGAAACCAAAACTTTTATTTATTTTCAATTACTGGTTTACATACAACTTTTCTTGCCCCATGTTTTATGACTGGTGGGAATAGTGATGGATGAACCTTAAAAGGCTTGTAGTATAAGTTCAGAGAAATGCTCAAAAATTTGTATGTTTTCCAAAATGTATTCCCTTTGCATTTGGAAAATGGACATGGACAGTTTGATGAGAACGGGATTTCCCAATATTTCTGATGCCCCTCAACCTTCAAACCTCTCTGTGTCTGACACAGACAATCACAATTTTTTAAAAAGGACTGAAATACAGAATAACTGTGTTTTGCTGTGTCATGCAAAAATAATAGATAATGTATTTTAACTATAGAACATATTTTAAGAATGTTTTCTGTTTTTAAAGTAGAAGACTTCTGAAATCAGTTTTCTGCAACCATAAGGACATCTCACATGGGTTGTCAGTTCCTCAGCACAGACATCTGCCACTTAAATTAAAATAGTAACTGTTACCTATGTGGAATAGCCACTACAAGAGGACTTGATGCGCACATTGCTTATGAATTACAAAACTATTTGCTAGACGCAAGTAGAATCCTGGAGATCAGGAATCATGAGAAATAATCTTGGAGCTGAGAGGGAATTGCAGTGCAGTGGTTAGAGGCAGTATAGATTTGGTATATACACCCAGTAGTCACTGTCTGCTTCCAGAATGAGGGAGTCCTGGTATCTGGGTGTTAGCTCCCTAACACTCTTAGCCTGTTAGCTACTCAAGTATTCTCCTGTGGGCTAAATTCAGACTCTACATTCCCTTGAAGCATTCCACTGTGGTGATCAGCCCCTGACACTGGCTACTCACAGAAATCTCAAGGAGTGAGATAACCATGGGTAAATTGCTGCTAATAATACCCTGGGCATCCTAACCATCAGGTATTCTATGTAATGATCTATGTACTACCAATATTCCTTAACTCTTGTTGAGCACTAACTTTAACTTTTAGCAAAGACTGATTTGCAGTTCACAAGTATTTATGCTGAGGTGACATATAACTGCAGATTAACTCAAACAGTTTTTCAGAAGACAAGAATAATACTTGAGCAAAATTCTCATATGTTCCAGATTTTGGAAAACTATTTACCTTGATGATACCATACTTTAAATGTTCATTATGAACAATTTGTATGCCTTCTGCAGTTGAATACATTTTGTGGGCCAGATTCTTACCTCAAATGTACAACAAACACTGCCTAGCTATTCTTATCATACATAAAATCATGATATAATCATTTGACATATTGGCTCATATGCATCTTTCATCTGGGACTAGAATGTGATCCTTTGTATGGACTGTAAACATGTCTTTAGGTGACAAATATGTAATTTTCCACATATACTGTGTAATTTACCATTTGAGAACACAACTCAGGATATAACCTACTTCATCATATCACATTTGTTTTCTCCCAAGGAAAAAGATCCATTTCCTATTTATTCACTTTTAACATTCAGGAAAAAAAGTATGTAGCTTGTAATATTTGTCCAGCCTTGTGTACATGTGGAAATGAAAAAATATTCAGATTTATCTGTCTCTGATTTACAAATGGTAGAAAAATTACCCCAATAATATAAGTACTGGAAGTACTCTATGTACTGTACATAAGAGTCTTATTTTCTATTGCTATGAATAAACTGTACTAAGTATGTTTGGCACTACTTTGATTTTCATTGCTACTAATAAATAGAGCAAAGGAAAAAGCTATGTGTGCACTTGTTAATGACATACAGTTCCACAGAAATATGATGCATTCATAATCATTTTAATTGCCTAAATATTTGTGTGCTACATAAATGATAAAAGTACCTCTCAGTTATTGTGTTTTCTCAGCCTTCATGAATTGTATTTCGTTATTTGATACAGTATTATTTACTGGAATTATAATTTGAAGTAAGGTGGTAAAGGCCGACATGTTTATATAAATATATATGTTATACACTGTCAAGGTGATAATCGGTAGTAAATATTTAATCATAAAAAATTTGCCATAATTAATTATGCTTCGAAAGCTGGTATTACATAAGCTGAAATGAAATATTTGTGTAGCATTCTTAATATTGTCTTTGCAAGTTAGAGAACTACAAGGAGACTGGAATTTAATGTCTCAACTAAGAGTCTCACTATTCAGAATACAAAACAGGCAATTAAAAAATAAAGCACACATACAGCATAGCTGTGTTCTTTATTAAGAATCTGAGATTGCCTTGCCTGTTAGTATTGAGTGAGTTTATGAGGACTGCCCCAAAGGGCTGACCAAAGCACGTTGTGCTCACTGCAGCATCCATGTGGTGAGTCCTTTCCTGTCCGGCAGGAGGAAAAGGGATTTTGTTTGTCCCCTTTAAGAGGGCCTGCCTCTCTACAACAGGTGATAGGGGGGTTACAGAGAAAGAGCAGGGAAGAAGAGAAGAGCAGGAAGCAGCAGAGCCAGGTCAGGAGAAGAATACTGCCTTTCCTGATGACCTGAAGAGTGTGTGTGTATACATCTTGCAGTCTTGTATACATCTTACTGGATTTGGCTGGCAGCACCCACCCAGCCAAAAATCTTTCAAAAGGACTGGGTTTTGTCATAACATGCTGTGGGCATTATGCTAATCATCCCTTTTTGAGGGTGTTGGGAAGAAAATTTTCCCTCATTGCCGGATTGGCTGAGGTATGGTGGGGTTTTTGCATTCCCCATAACATGACTGGGACTTGGTGGGATAGAGCTTGGGTGGGGGTAAGGTTATAATGTCACAATTTTGTAGGTAAGACTCATGGCAGATGTTCAGTGCAGGTCTTATTATGGAGTGAATGTGGTTATTGGATTAATGGATTGGAAAATAATTTGAAAGAAAGCATCCTTTAAGAGAGCTGAGAAAAGGAAGTTTTGGGGCTCACTGCATCTCATCCGAGGGGAGGATGGTAGGATTCCAGCAATGGGAAGGCTGGGACCAGGTTAAGGATGGTGTGGAATTGATTAAGAAAATGATGATGACCTTCACTTGTACAATTTGTTGTCAGGTATTCCCAGATATTTTAGGCGACTAATTGTGGCCACATCCATTGTCTCTGTCTTTCTTCTGATGTGACCAGACAGTGGCATGTAGCTGTCATGGCTGGCCTGTTAAAAAAGTTGGCACCATGATGGTTATCAGGGGATGGTTGCAGGTTGGTGGTATTTGTTTGTTTCTCCCTCTCTCTCTCTTTCACACTCTCTCTGTCTCTGGGAGTGTAGTGTAACATTACCATTTGTCTTCTGATTCCTGGAGGCACAGAGAGAGTGTTTGTCTGGTGTCACTATTTTATACTGATTTTCAGTTTATTACATACTGCTATTCTTTTTATCTGAGTGCTTATGTGCTCTTTATTACTGTAGTATTTGACCACTTTGTTGCTTTATTTTATGTTGATAATATTTCTTTACTCTCGTACATTAAGGGCAGTCTTCGCTGATTGAAGAAATAGGCAAATTTGCCTCAGAAACTTTATGTGAGGTTGGGAAACTCAGCACTTTATCAGATGTACATACGGAAGTTTTGCTTATATGCACTGAAGTCAGCACAAGGGCTGCCTCCTGCCTGGAAATGTATTGTGCCTGTTATAAGGTTGTATCACTCCATGTGGAAAATTTGAGGGTTCAGTGGTAGAGGGACCTTGTCGGACTATGTCATCCTGGAGATGCCCAGGTGGTTTTGCCCGTAGGGTTTTAGATTCTGAAATGGTAGAAGGTGCCTGTCGGCATGGAAGTTTTACAATACACTACAGAGGGTATCCTTTTTCTAGGTAATAAAGTTGTGGTTAGAGCGCTAGCCTAGGACTTAGGGGACCTGGGTTCAATTCCCTGCTCTGCCAATAGATTTTCTGTATGACTTTGAGCAAATCACTTTGTCACTCAGTGCCTGAGTTCCCCATCCATAAAATGGGAATGATAGTAGTTTGCTACCTTAGGAATATTGTGAACTGCTCAGTTCCTATAGTAATGGGGAACCCTGTAAGTACCTTGGATACAGTGTGGTTAGTTGTCTTTCTACCATCTATTTTGTCTGAGTCTACTTTGTGTCATGCTGTTGGCACTGGATTTCAGGTGTGAGATAAGAAATATGTAACTCTTAAATAAGAAGCAAATGGAAACCCCAGAGCTACTGATTAAAAAACGTCTCTCTCTGGATTCTAGGAGGAACTAATTCCTCATCCTTAGGATATATTTAAAGAGTCGTTAGTTGCTTCTTACTCTTTTCATTGTTAAGTGCAGTTACAGTTAAAAGGTTTTTTTAGACCTAAATTATTATATGTTAGTAAATTCCTCATTCAAGTATACTTCCATTCACTCTAATTTTAAATCCTTTCTTCCTTTTTTCCCAAGCACATAACCCCCATTATTCTGCAGTTGTGCTACAATTACGGTATCAGTGTAGTGCTCAGAAAGTATTGTTGTCGAGAGCAGTATATAAAGTGAGTGGTGTTACTTTCAGTGATAACACTTGTAAAATACTGTAAGTTTCTCTTCACCAACTTCTGTGTGTTTCAGCATGAGATCTTTCAGTGGCTTGTGGTAGTAAAAGTATTATTTTTTGCCCTTTGGCAAAAATGATTTGTGGCAAAAGTAATTCACTGTAAAGCAAATTATTACCATCCTTTGTCTCATGACAGGACTGTAATTAACTTATGTCACTGGTCACCTCTGTAACTGCTTATATGTTCTCAATGCGGTCAGATGGAATTAGAAAAAAGAAATGAGGAATTCCTTACTTTAGCTGATACACTATCTTTTCTTGGGTGCATATTCTTCTGTTGTATCTAGAGAATAAGTAGGTAATTAGGGGAAAACATGAAAGCTATTTATAACATCAGAAAAGTATTTTAAAATGCTTCATGTGCATTAATAATAATGTGATGTCTCATTTTGATGGGACAGTTTAAACTATATCTTCAATAAATTAATACAGAGAGGGAAGATAAGGGAAAGCGGGGGAGGGGGGAGAATCTTAGATAGCTAAATAATATGCATGCAGTGTTGTTGTAGCCATGTCAACCCCAGAATATATATAATTGTTCTGTGAGGTGGGTGATTTAATAGCTTTTATTGGACCATTTTCTGTTGGTGGGAGAGACAAGCCTCAGACCTGAAGAAGAGCTCTGGGTAAGCTTGAAAGCTTGTCTCATTCACCAGGAGAAGTTGATCCAATAAAAGATATTACCTCACCCAGCTAAATAATATGTTAGTCGAATTACAACCTTATGCCTGGAGAAAAGAAGGATATTAGTTTTTAATAAGTACAAGTAAAGTATTTTTATTTTGGTAGAATTGTGTATATTTTTCATTAGCATCTCCCATGTGGGCCGTGATTCCAATGCACAGCCTTGTAACCTCCTGCAGTGGGAATGATTCAGCTTAAAAATCAATAGGGCATGAGGTATTTCAAGTTCTCATTATTGTAATGTGTCAACATCACTTCAGTGACCCCAGAGCCCTGTGTTGGCTGATTTGTTCACTGATTTATTGTGCAATCTTATAGGGTGAACTATAATTTTACTTGGAATCTGAAACTCTACGTTTATGGTTTGTGTCCCAGTCTCCCGTCATTAGGACCGTCAGAGGTAATCAATACCTGTGCTTGTTATTAACAGCTGCATGAAGTTGTCAAACAGTTAAATTACGAAGGATACAAACAAAAGAATATTGTTGAAGCTGAGCCGGTCAGTCAGTCTGGTTTTATTTAAATTTTCAGTCCCTATAAACTTGATGGAAGTTTTTGTAGCTTAACCTGTCACAAATACTACAAGTTCCCTTTCATGGTCAGAGGTTTCAACTCTTAAATTCTGCACAGATAAAGAATTGCCACATCAGGTTATTTTACTCTTAAGTCATCCATGTACATTTATCTAGGTGTTGTATTAGCCTCCATAGACCCAACCAAAACAAAACAAACCCCAATAACCAAACACCCAACAGGTTCTTGCCGTCTCTTTCACAGAAAACACGTATTGTGAGTCTGGCAAATCAGTGTTAAAGCAGATATGCCAACTTCATAATCATCACCACTTGTTTGCTAATGTTAATGATTCATTACATGCTATAAGAGGAGCTGCTAGTGAGAATGCTGGATGCATTTTGGTGTCTTGCACAATGCCATTCACGTTAGTATGGAAAACAAACATGCTCCAAGCTTGTGTTTTCTGCTATCATTGTCCCTAAGCTGTGTTACGACATTTATGACATGACTGAGGTGGCATACCACAGCCATAAAAGAAGTGTTATGCCTTTCACTTCATTAACATGCATGCCACATGTCACAAAGTACCATATTCTCCCTGCACAATTTGTATGAGCAATTTCCATTTTGTTGTTTCCTATGTATTTCTTTTATTATTCATGCTTAAAGGGGAGTTTTCTCTTTTGACATTTGAATGCTGCTTTGAAAAAATGGGTACTATTTCCTTTAAATTACATTAACAAGATAGATAATATGAACCATATTCGATTATTGGAGCAGGATCATATCTGTCACAGGCCATACATTTTCTCAGTATAAATTTTTCACTGTAAGTGTGGACTCAACACCCTTCGGAGAATGTTGCAAGCCCAATTCCATGCAAGCAACCGGAGAGGTGACTGCACTGTTGTAGGATTCATAAAGTACAGGCTGTCCCAAATATATTTGGCATTAACTTCTAAATGGAGACCCAGATGCCTGTTTGCAACATATTCACAGAAATGATTAGTTCGTGAATTCCACCAACATTTAATAGACAATGCCCCAAAATCTATAGTCCTAAAGCGCGCTACAAAAGGAACATGCAAAACTGGATTCTGGAGATCAATTACTTTTGATATATCGAAGCGAGTCAGAAAATTGTCAGTTATTATAATATATTATTTGTATTACTCTAACATGTAGGAGCCCTAATCATGGACCAGGACCCCAGAACAGAACAAAAAGAAAGTCTCTGCCCCAAACAGCTTACAATATAATTAAGTGTAGAACCATTTCAATACACAGATAGATCCAGATTCTGGAATCCTGCAAAGGGGAATGTGATAGAATGTGTGTATAAATTATATTCTATGTTTCTTTTATAATTATATTATTTATATATTGACACGTCATACAATATATATTTTGAATATATATATATAATATACAGGCAGATGTGAACACTTTTGCTTTTCCTATCATGAAATATTATGAATGTTTGTTTTAATTTAAAATTATGATGAGAGCACTTTCAGTTTTATAATCTTAATCATTTGATGATTAAAACATCATGCAGCATCTAAATATGTATGATCATCAGAGAAAACAATTCTATATTTAGGTAAAGTTTCTGTAACTTAAAGGAAGCTTCCAGGTCTACACTGGTAATTTTGGTATCACTCATGTAATAGAAATGAAAACTATTCAGTGCTTGGAACCATATTAAAAAATGAAAATTAACTGTTCTGTACATTGCAAGTTGAAGGAGATTCAATTTAAGGCAAGTAATTTGTGGAGCTTTGTAACAATTATGATGACAAGGAATGTCTATGTTAACCAAAAATCAAACCCTTTGCATTTCCCAGGACATATTGTTTGTCCTCTCCTGAATAATACTGCCAAAATGTTATTTTGAAATACAGTATCTAACTAACTACATTTATTTAATTTATTTAAGCTTTTTCAATGCGATTTGCAGAATTGTGCAGCATTGGCCTGTCTTCAGCAGGAGCAGAGTTAAGCAGACGCTGAGCACTTTTGAAAATCTCAACCATATGTGTAGACCCACAAACACTTATGCATGTGCTTAACTTTTCCCCACCAGATTAGTTATATTTGATGTCAGACTACTTTGGGGAATAGAATCGAGTATATGCATAAGCATTTGCACAGTTAGGGTTCTGAATTCTAATTTTAAAGGTACTTTCTAACAAAACTGTACTCATAATTTTAGGTTAGCTTCAGGAGGTAATAAAGCTCTCTTTTCAGGGGATGTCATTATATTGGCACTTAGAACTAAAGAATATCTTCAAAAAATCTCCTCCTAGTCACTTTACAGCTTCTATATTTAGGCCCTGATCCTGCAAATGCTTACATGCAAGCTTAACTTTATGCACATGCATAAGTGTTTCCAGGAGTGACGCCTTAAGAAGACTTGAAGTATAGCTGTGCAAGAGATGAAAATAGAAAATAAGACAATGATATATCTTGCAGTGTACTAACCGGACAAATACGCTTGTAACTTTGCTGGAGTAGTGGTGGAAATTACGATCTGCAGTAAGGAAATGTACTGCTAACATCAGGAGTAGTTACTATAATTCATAACATTTGGGCATAACTGAATTCCTTCCCTAGTGTATGGTCCAAATGCAGTCACATGTTTCACAGTGCATGCCCAGTCTTAAACCCAGAAAGCAAAACAAATCTAGATTCCCTCTGTTCAATATAATGAACAGGATCAGCAAAAACTTCCTTCCAATCTTTCCTTAAGATAGTAAGTAAAACCAAGTGACCATGATATATAATCTAAATCAGTGCATACTAACAGACCCAGAAAAACAGCAATCGTTAACAAAAGAGAAGAGATTTCAGATTGTCCAAAAGGCACTTTGTCACTCATTGCAAGTTCCCTGACAGTTAGCATTCTTATTGCCTGCAAAATTACTTGCTTCACTGGTAAATGAAGCATTATTATATATCCACCAAAAGTAAATATTTTAGATTAGAAGACCAGAGAATCATGCAAATCCAGTTTTTATAACACAGAAAAACACCATCTTAAAAACCAGAGAACAGTTGTGTAAAATCAGTCATCCAATTGTGAAATGCTAGATTATTTTTCCTTTTGGCAAATTGCATTTCTGAGAAAATAATTTTGTGGTAGAACCCTGAAAAAGTGTTTGCTTATTCATTTGAGTCTACTGAATGGTGTGTTTGCAACTCATCTTAATATTTTTATTTCTGTAACAAATTTTATACCTGTTTCCCAAAATACCTTAAACAGTTAATGAATTGTTATACAAGCTGTAAATAAATGTCCCTTCAGTATCCATTAATGCACCCATGTTTTTAGTGTAATGCAGCATTTGCTTAACATTGAGTCTACATAATTGTTTGGGCAGGAACTGTATCATTTTTTTCCCCAAAGGATGATTTTTAGGCTTGGCTAATGAGTGTCATATAAGTAGTGGCTAAAGCACTCTGTAGACATAGAAATCTTAATGCTAGAGATTAACCTGAACCACAAAGTTTAAATCTGGATCTGCACCTCCTTAGAGTTAATGAGTGCTAGAATTTGAGTTGTTGATGTGCTGTATGTCGAGATAAGGAAAATCTGTTAAACATTTTTAAAAAGAAATGTGGTTTTTGCTAATGCTGTTCCTGCATGCAGCACATACACAAAAACCTCCCAAGTTAATGAGCATTCAGAAACAACTGAAAAAAATGAGCTTACTTGGCTACATTATAATATAAAATATTGCATATACTTCACACTTTTCATGAAAAATTATAACTGTATTCTTAGTTCATGATGGCAATAGTTATGTCTGTTATATCACTGATGAAGTACCTAATCCACTTCAGTGATTTTCTCCCATAATTGAATCAATGACAAAGGGGTTTGTACAGCTAAAAAATATCCCTGGCCTTCTGTGCCACAGAACATCATGAGTCTTGGCATGGTGCTGCAACTAAGAAAACTAGGGAAAGCGGCAGGGGGTGGGGGAGTGTGTATGGCAAACCTTTCAGATACTGTGCAGCCCAGGAATATTTGTGAAGTTGACAGGAAGGCAGATACCCCATGCAATTGAATTTTTCTACCCTGTCTCATGGTGCACAATTCATTTAAATTTTTAACCGCTCCACACATTGCTGCTGGGTACATTATAAGAGTCAGCATATAACTGCAGACATGGGAAGCTGAGCCAATCTCCCTTCCCTCTATCTTCTGAAGCATCCCATTTAAAAATAAATATCATAAATATTTGGGAAGTTTGCCTGGAGGGTTTCTTCACTTATTGAAAAACTGTACACCCTCAACACAGCTTCAGTAATGTTTAAAAAAAAAAATCTTCAGACTGTGGCCTTTTAAAATTCTTCCCTGTCTGTCTGAATACAGAGATCTGTAGAGTATACAAACTATCAGATAGTTGTCTCTGTTTTCCTCTATGTGAATACTTTGAGAAGTAGGGGCAAATGTCTCTTTTCTACAGTGTTTGCTGACTGCTTCATTCCCTCTGTCAGTCAAACACTGAACCAAGGTACCCTTACAATATTGACACAACATAAATTGCCATGCAGGGCAACCAGGCTGGGTGGAACAAAGAACCTCACATGGACAAGGGTCAACACAGGATGATTGCTGTGATGGTTTGTAGTTATCAGAAAGTAAGGGGAGCTTTAAAATTCACTTTAATTGTGTTGGGATCACCCTCTGTGGCTCTGGAGCCAGGGAGGTGTGTTCTGATTTTGCAAGCCACCAGCTGCAGTGGCTAATTCTTTTTTAACTGAACACTTAATGAATAGGCCTTGAGCAAGATGAAGAGACCCAGAACTAGAACCTATGAGAAGATTTTATTTTAAATGTTATCGTATTCCTTTGGAAGGAAGAATCATAATGGCATAATATAATTTGCAAAGATAATACATTTGTAGCATTGACTGTAGATTATTGAATCATTAGGAGAGAAAGGGATTTTTTTAACTAAAGGGTTGGGTGGATGTTTAGGAGATGAGGTTTTAATTCCAGGCTGTGCAACACTTCTTGGATGATACTGGAAAATTGCTTAATCTCTCTGTGCTTCCACTCCCCATGTGTAAAATGGGGATAATAATCCATCCTTTCTTTCCCACTGTGGAGAATGAGAGAGTTTTATGTTACCTGGGGTTCTGCCAACCCAAAGTTCGAGTTAACTTTACTTTGTGCGAGGTGGTATCAGGAAATAAGCCAAATGGAGACACGGCAGTCCAGCCGATAGATGGACTGGTAGAAACAGTGTAACACAGAAGTGCTCTTACTACAAAGCTATACTTTACTTAGGCTCAAGCACAACACGAGAGTGTTCTTACTTTAAAGCTATACTTTTACTTAGCCTTAAGCACTTACACATGTCCGCAATAGGTTAATAAAACACGTCAACCCTTAATAATTACCGAAGTCTGGGTTGTCTTTCGAGTGGAAATAGTCACGGCTTTCCAATTGGCCTGATCTTCCAGCTGCCATTGGAGAATCCAGAAGCTGTGTCCAAGCAGAGATCCCCAAAGAATCCAAGCCTCTCTCCCCACTCCTATCCTTGTTAGTAGACAATAACAGGTCTGGGGGGGCGTTCAAAAGCTAGACCTAAGGTTGCCAGAATACTTGATTAACTAGATGTGTTCCTACAGAATCTGCATATCTTGAGGCCTGGGACAAACATCTCCCAGAGGGCATGCATAAATAAGCTTATTGGTCTTTTCCTGAAACAGATTCCAGCACATCCACCAGAGCATCTGCGAGGGCAAAAGTTGAGCAAGAGTCTCCCCTCCCCTCCTGGCTTAGTTATGCCAAGGCTGCACAGGCCTGCAGAAAGGCCTCCCAAGTTTGGCTGCTGTTAGTATAATGTTGACTATCATATTTATTGCTATCAAATGGTTCCTGGCTCTTTCACTGGTCTATCAAAATCTCCCCATACACATATGTATTATTTTTTTATGAATATCATATGCCCCTCAGTCTACCTGTTCGATATTATCCTGCCTAAATGCATGTAGAGTTACATGGCTACAAGGCTCTTAGGGGGGAAGCAAACAGGAAATGAAATAATGGCAGAGATAAGGCTCCTTGAGAGAACAACGAGGGGAGTTATTAATTGGGGAATGCCCCTGCCTGGCTTCAACTAGGCTGACAAGGTTACTCTTCTGTGGCTTGAGTCTAGGATCAAAGAGGATACTAAAATCTTGCAGATGCTAGTATAGGGAAGAAGGGATGTTTGAGTGGGCTGTCAGCAGCTTCCCAGAGAGGGGGAGAAGACAGGGACAGAGACCCACTGAAGAACACACACAGAAACTGCAGCTAGTGTTCTGCTTCTCTCACTCCCAGAGATGGAGGTAACAGGGCTAAATTGTCAAAGCTTGCAAGGAGAGATTAAAGTTTAGATAAGGGGAAATATATGGATAGGCCTTTTGTTTGTTTTAGCCCTTTGCTCTTCATGCTCTGTACTTTTGGGTGAATGAATAAATAGTGCTTTGTTGTGAAGCATTTTGAATCATTTTAATCAGCTCCTGTCTCAGGCTCCCACAGGAAAACAGTTTGGTGGTGTCAAACACAGTATGGTCTGCTGGGTTAATATGGTTGAGAAACAGGGAGGATGCAGCTGAGAGATCCAATCTAAGAGTGGTAGAAGCACATAGTTTCACCCCAAAAGGAGTTAAGGTAATGAAACCTATCCCCAAAGGGGAGTCCTCAAGACGCACTGAAAGGGGTCTATAGCACAGCTTGCTGTGTAACCATGATACCCACCTTTTCTTTTGTCTTCTTAGATCGTAAGCTCTGTGGGACATGAATTTGAATTGCATTATGTGTTTATACAGTACTTAGCATAATGGTACCTCGATCATACTTGGGGTCTAATGGCATTACTGTCAAACAGATAATAAATAAAGAGCTGTATTATGATATCACATGCTTATAGCAAAATAGCTTTATTTCTATTCATTTTTAATGCTATATTCATTACCATGGTTTCTGAGCACATTACAGATCACAGGTGGTCCACACAAAGAAACTGATTCCCGTTCTCTTTCCATTGAGGTGGTTCTTATCATTGTGTTTATGTATTATCATCTTCATCTCCCTGTGGTATACATTGTTTAATGGAAGAGTATATTTATTTTTGTTCATCTCAATAGACCAAAAGTTTTAAAGATAAGAAGCACTCATCACTATGGAAACACATGATGGTAAGTTATATGGTGAGGTTTTTTGTTTTTGTTTCCCTCCCCCCTAATTTTGTGTGTGTGTGTGTGTATGTATGTTGTATGTACATATAATATAATGTATATATATTGCGTACACATTTTTGAGGCACCCTGCTTTGTGTCTAGCTTCCTAAGAAGGGATGGGAGGCAATGTGATCTAGTAGGTAATATGCATCATTGAGAGTCAGGAGGCCTGGGTTCTGTTAGCTATGTCACTGCCTTGCAATAAACCCTTGGGGGCAGTAAGCCTGTTCATACCTGAAGTTTCTCCCTAGGGAAAGTGTTAATACCAGCCCACCTTTTGAACTGTTTTGAGGTAGTTGATGGCGAGACATTTTCTGCAAGGTTTTCTTGCCTTTGGAATTCACTCAGCTTCACTACGTTTGTCTGCAATAGCCAGCTCTGTAATGAGTTAAAAGTTATGCTGCAAAGCATGCCTTTCTACATGGGCATTTGGAGAAGACTGAGACATGAGAAGCATGTTTGTAGTAGTAGAAGGGTAATTAAGGAATGGGAATTGTTACATTTTCAACTGAATGGCTGGTTTTTTGTGGGATCATTTATTGTGTGGACTATATCTTTATGCTTGTCAGGGCATCTAGAGCTTGGGATATTTGTATTTTTATATTTGTAAATTGAAATAAAAGTAAGCTCAGGGTATTATGTAATGATTACTATTTTTAAAATTGTTTATTTGTATTTTTTGCTGCCTGTTAAAGGAGGCTGGAAATTCATTTATAGTTGGACTTTTGCTGGTCACAAATGACATCATTTTTCAGCAAAATGCTACCTCAGTAGTGGGCTCAGAAAGTTGCAGTTAATTGCAGTTAAACTCTTTAAAATAAATACAATGCTGTTTGTTTACTCTGAGAGTTTCTATTCACCCTGTGAGCTCACATACTGAGACCAATACTGTGTGTCAGTTACTTAAAAAACCTTCTAAATCTGTTTCTCTCTATTCTGCTCAGTTGCATATTTTTAAGGCTACTTCATTTCATCAGGACTCTCTTGGGCAAGATTGTAGTTAGTCCTTGCATAGGTTCGCAAAGTGGGGGAAGGTGAAAAGAACCCTCCTCTTTCTTATCTTCAAAGCACAGACCTTAAATGGAGGGCATTCTCCTTGCTATCACCTCCTGGGGAACAAATTATTCTAAAGAAATTGTGAGGAGGCAGGGCAACAGCCTTATCCCCTCCACATCAGCCAGTTGACAGGTGTACCCCTGTTCAGCTGATCCTTCTTAAGGATGAAAAACTCCCACTCACATGGGGTGTCTCTTCCCCTCCTTCTGAACACCTTGATTCAACTAAATAAAGTCTGCCCCTTAATGAAGAAATGTACTTACCTGGGACAACTGCTAGGTAAACCTATTAAACCTAATGTAATCAATGGCAATGGCTGCTGCTTAAGGGAGACACAAATCCACTTAACTGGAATGGCTGTAGGTGATAGAGTTGCTTAGGCTTTTTTTCTCTTTTCCATGCTGGTTTTGCCTGTTTGATCCACGAACAGATTCTAACTATCCTACAATGCAGAAAGTGTATAAAAGCAAATGAGGTTTTTCATCACTACTTGCTCTACCATGTCAATTACATGTAGTAGGCCACCATACTGACAATTTACCAGCTGCCCACATTCTCCAATGTTAAGCGAGGAGCATGATCAGTTCTTATTCCAAGGCAAACGGGACCTCCTCTCACTTTCATTGGCCTGTTTAGGTAATAGGAATACCACAGTTAACCAACTTTCTGGACAATATCATTATCATTATTGTTGATGTTGGTTTGTTTGGGTTTTGTTTTATTTGCTTAGGAATTCCATTGAAATGGGACGAAAGCATATTTAGTGCAGCATTCCAAACAGGAAGCTTTCACTGTATACTGGAATGCTTGCAACCATACCATTTTGTGCTGTGATCCTGCCATACATTGCTAAAAACCAGGCAGGGTGGGGACAGTAATTTTATAGGAGATGTTCAAGTAATATATCGGTGCTTCAAAATTGATGTTGATGATTTAGAAAATGACACTGACCCCTCAATCATCGAGGCCTTGTGTTTGAGGACACTGTGTAAAAGGGGATGCACCATATTTTATTTTATTCTATTTTTTTACTTTTAAACTGTGGCCTCTTGTGATTTTAGTTGATATGTTTGCTTTGATGTGCTGTCTACCATTAAACACCTGCTGAGTTCTACCCCGTACATGGTGGGGTGCAATAATACCTGTATATCTTAGCCACTTCACAGGGGATTATGAAGGTTGCTTAATGGTTTTAAAGTGCTTTGAGGTGCTCCCATGAAGGACATTATACTCATGTAAAATACTGGTCTTCTCACTGAAGTCTGGACAAACTATAAACCTTTGTTTCAAAAAGCCATTTTGTGCTATATAGCCATTTGAGTGCTGCTTCACAAAATCAAACATTGTACTTGAGCACTATATTAAAGAAAACCCCCACAGTGATAGAAAGCTTTATACATGACATTCAATCCAAGGTCATTCATAATGTGAGTCATGGTACTGAGAAGAACCAAATTAAGTATCTTTTAATGCCGCATAACTGAAAATACATTGGGAGATCTGGTTAGTGGTTTATAGGGGAATCCAGATAAGGGTAGCAAATCAAGAAAAGCTATGTAATAAAATAGCCACTTAGACAGACAATATACTACAATATGTGACAGAATTATGCGACTGTGTCTAAAATGTGAACTGAAATAAATATCATTTATAATCTTCTCTCTGAATGGTCAATTCTGGGCAAAACTTCCCTAAAATAATGCTGCTTTTGCATGGCTTTGTGGCATCTCGCCTTGGTTATTACAGCTCTTAGCTTTTTCTTAAAGGTTATTTATTGTACACATTACAGTCAAAGTTTTGTGTAAGCAAAATTGTTGTCAGATCAATATGATATGTTGCTAGTAGCCAGTACAGTGATTTGATGATGGGGGATAACTTTTTTTTCAAAGGTTGTCAATATTCCAGCTTCCTGACAGATGTTGACTAAATTCCTTTCTCAGACCTGAAGAAGAGCTCTTTGTAGCTCAAAGGCTTGTCTTGTTCACCAACAGAAGTCGGTTCAATAAAAGTTGTTACCTCACCTACTTGTCTCTCTCAGATGTTTAAGAAGTAACTACAGATAGTAGTTTTCCTTAAATAATTTTAGGTCCTTCTATTTATATATACCCCAGTATTTGAGAGGAATGTATAAACATAGTAGTAATACAATTGTAAGAAGTAAGGTTTGGACTATTACCCTAAAGTGTGTGTTTTGTGTGTATGCTTCCTCACACCCCCAACACCTTTCTGAAATAGTGGCTGTCACGGTTCAGGGTAACTGTGTCTGTATTTCCCCTTCGTTCAACAAAGGGACCCACCCAAGAAGACTCTGCAGAAGCCTTTCCACCAGAGGGGTTTGAACTCATGTGTATTGGAATTGGGGTGTGAGGTGAAGCCTGGGAGCATCTGTGTGCCATGACTTCCTCTCCTCAGGAGCCCACAAATATGTGATCTGATGCTGATGCTGTTCTGAGCAGCATTGACTCCTTCTGGGTCCACCTTTCAGCTGCTGCCGTACAGATATAGGTATGGAAGCCTTGCTAATAAAGCAAACATACTGGATGGAGATCCACTAGGGGATAGGACAAAGAGACTGGAAAGCAGCTCGGAAGCTCTGAGATCAACTGTGGACAGACCAGCTCAGATCACTGGACTAAGCTAAAACTCTGCCCCCTCCATGGACCCCTAAATTCTTGTGATCTCGGGGAATCACATTAAGGAAATTCCATGAAGTGAACTTTGTCTTCTTTCTTCTTCCCTCAGTTTTGATATGGCCCTAAATTATTAAGTAATGATTTTGGAAGCTGTTGGACTTTAAACCCAGTGGTAATAGTGTGAATTAAAAAGGGAAATCTTGTCCATATACAGCATGTAGTATATGGACATGTGTGGCAAGGCAGGAGTGAGCAATGCAGAACTTCTCCGTTTTAGCTAGAGGCATGCTTGTCCTCAGATCTTGCTGGGGAAGTGAATGGCAGAACTCTGCACTTTGAGCTCCTGCATAGACTTGGCAGAAAACAGTGCCAAATAACCTGAAGATAAGTGCTGCCTACTAGACATCGAACTACTGCATGGACTACTGTAGGGGAAGATTCTGCACAGAAACTAACATTTAGTTCAGTGGCTCTGAGAGATAACACTCTATATTAAATCTCAAGTCTAAGCATGATGTGTACATACTTTTGTAACCTTTCAGTTGATTGACTGCAATATGCACTATATAGAGCTACCTTAGCTGCTGAAATGATGCCTGCAGCTAATCATCATCAGTTCGCCTAGACAGCAAAAGTCTGTTGCGACCATCCCCTATGGCGCATGCCATATTTGATCGTATGTCCCTAAATCACCACATTGGGACAGGGGGGACAGAGGTGCAGTGACTGAAGCCATTTTCCTAACTATAAGTACTTAGCCGTCTGCTATATGCCCACCATTGCTGTTGACCTGAAGGGTTAATCCACCACAGGTGATGAAGACTCCATTGCTGCCTGGTCTTCACCAGAGCCTTATTTGCCAACTGTTTCAGGGTTCATGACAGGCCCTCATGACTATCGTAATGGCTAAGGGGGAACAGGTGCCACCATACTTCACCCTTCCAAGCAATCCCCTACTTAGGTCATTGAGCTAGGATGTGAGGTTGGACTTTTGGGGAGCAGCTAGTGCAGTACTGTTATTGGGCCTGGATGGAGGAAATGTTAACTACTTCTTGTTTTTGCTCTCTCCAGTGGCTGCCTGTTAGCTCACACATCAGTTTGAAGTGTCTTTTAACTCACTTTTAAAGCTTAAAATGGACTGGGTTCTGAATGACTTCCTGTGCTGCTGGACGCCTGTATTCTATCTTTCTTGTTAAGTCTGAAGAAACAGGGCTTTTGTTTTCTATGGCTTACAGAATTAAAGCTAGTATTATTATTGTTAACTTGCTAATTTACACATTTAGAGCCCTAAAAACTTGCATTGCAAGAAGTGGGGCGGGTGGAGAGAATGGATTTTGTGTACTCAACATAATTCAATAGCATTCATCTGTGGGGTTGGAAATCCACTCAGGGCAAGGAGAACTTAACATTTCCAGGGGAGAAATATACTCCCTTTGAAATCATGGGGGTCAACACTTCACCTGCATGTTTACGCTGTTCCCTGCCCCCAAATGCTCACAGTTTAGTTTTATACATGAGACGACAAACACTTAAGATGGGGTTGGGGGGAGAAAAGAAAATGGTCTATAGCAATAAAATGACAGATAGAAGGACATATGTAGCATGGTTGAACAATTTTTTTCATATGTTTCCTGGTTGAATTCCTCTGTGTGATTATGGTAGAAGTTGCATTAAAGTAGAAGTTGTTTTTTAGGGGAGAACAACCGTCTGGTGAACTAGTTCAGGGAGGGAATTTCATATATCAGGAATAGGATGGAAAAAAGCACAGAGATAGCTATATAGATCATATCTTTGCTTCTGAAGCCCCAAGCATTTGGGCTGTCTTTTCTCTAGGAACAAAGAGTTCCACAGTTTTTGGTATATTTAAAAAGAAGACCAACATATTGTGTTATTTGTTGAAGTATTTTGCATTATATTTGCCATTTTTCCTTGGCAGGTTTCTATTGTTTTGTTGGTTCTATTCCGATAAGCATGTAATGTATTTAGAATACTATGGCAAACAGGAACTTAGATATAAAATATCTTGTTGTTATGAGATCAGTTACAGCTCACTCATCTCATAAACAAAGACATATGGCTCAGCACAAGTGTGGGTTAATTAGGTCTGAAGGTAAATATGTCATTTTGGCCACAACTCAGATAGTGTTCAAGATAAGGAAAAAATCTAATTGTAATATCATAATAATCCTAGCAATGATAGAAAACTTGGCAGCAATAACAGTAGCTTACATAAGGTAAGTAAAGAAAAATTAAGTGACACCTAAAAAATGAATCAATAACAAACTGTTGAAAAATATTTGCTTTCATAAATAAACTACTGCTGGAAACACAACTTAATTTGTAAGGAAACATAAACTAACTTGAGTAGTATTAAATACCTGAAATAAATGATTTATGCTGTGCACTACCTGCCATCAGAGACAGCCAAAATACTGACATCTTGTTTTCCAAACCCTGTGAAACTTCACTTTTTAGTATAGCATGATTGACAAGCTGGCTAACAGATTAAAACCAGGCATAAATATTTTAAAAAATTTGCAACAGACTTACAGTGGCTGAAAAGCCATTATAGTTTAAGTGGTGTCTTTTCCATACTGCCAAGTTTTGTGCAGCTCTGTGTTACTTGTCACAACAGCGAGAAATAGTCACTGATTTCCTCCCTTGGTGTCTCACACAGTTATGGGAACAGGAGCATGGAGGCAGTAACTGAGTCCCCAAACACCTTAGAAACAGCACAGCTTGGGGGAACCATGGGCAGCCAAGTATGCGGGGGCGCCAAGAGGGAATGAGGAAAGCAAGGGACAGCCAGAGGGGTATGTGAGTGGTGGTGGGAGGCTGGTGGAGGAACAAGATGGATTAAGGATGCTTGTTGGAAGAGGAGACAGAGAACTTGGAGGATTTGGAGGTGTTGGGAGCTGGGCATAGCATGAGAGGGCTGTGGTAGAATGGCTACAAGGTGTTGTTGGGAGCCAGCTTGGTGTTGAGGGTGTGGGGGTCCTTGGACAGTCTTCCTCATTCTTCTCCTCTCCCCCTTGGCCTCCCCAATTCCACTCTGTCCCTTTTCAGTCCTGGATACTCATTCTCCCCCTCCTCAGTGCCGCATTCAATCTCTCCCTCTATCGTCTGATTTCCTTTCTCTGCAAGCTGCAACCACCACTCGTTGCTGGCCAGGTGCCAGTAGGGTGAGCAGAGAGGAGAGAGGTCCCTTGGCTGAGAGAAGAACCTACGGCAGCTCTGCTGACTGTGAGGATCCATTCTGCCCAGTTCATGACTGTCACGCCAGATGTATGACACTTGGCAGCCCAGTTTTTCAGGTTTTACAAGTTTAAGCTGATGCACTTGGAGAGTCCAAAACCAAACTAATAACAGTAAGAGAGTTCAGTTAGTCTTCATATAAGGAGAAAGAATGCTAAACACTACCAGTATGATGAATGCAACTTGGGTTATCCTGCAAAACAATTCTCTGCCCCACCATCCCCTTTGTGATCACACAACTTCACAAAATTTTGGGTGCCCATCTGTCTCTTCTGCCACAGGAGAATTGGAGCCCAGCTGCTTGTGCTGTGGTCTGTGCACAGATAGAAACATTTAAACAACAAGAAGGGGACGATGGGTGGCATCTAGGCCCCATCATCCTCAAGGTTTTGTGCCCATTTTAGAACTTTAGATTGTTTTAACTCCTACCAGATTTTTTAACTATTGAATTCAGAATGGTCAGTATTATTAATGTAACAAATTCTCAAAATCTAGGGTCTCCCAAATTTGGGTTCAGATACAGAGACCAGTAAAGTCAGTGGGAGTTCTTTCATTGACTTCAAAGGATAGTGGTCTAGGCATTTTGTGTTGTAAAATGTTTCGTGGGAGGACCATTAGAATAGAGGAGCATAAATAAAAATGCACTGTCCTAAAAGATTCTTTCCTTTCCTATTGTCTTGTATTTACCACTTTTGTCCTTACATTTCTAGCCCTTTCTGTCCATCTCCATAATGTTTCTCTGCTTGTTTTTCTCATTTGTAGCTACTGTTTCCTCTTCTTTATTATTATTCCTTCTCCTTTCATTGTAAGGCAGCTTCTTATGGCACTCTGCAAACATTAACTAATCACTACAACTCTGTGAGGCTGGTAAGTATTATAATCCCCCATTTTACATATGGGAAAACTGAGATTCACAATTTCCTTACCTAATGACCCATACTCCACTATAGCAAGCTGCTTCTTATACTATTGAACTGTTTCCCTTGCAATCATAAGCTACACTACCTGCACAGCAGAGAAGCCAGCTTTGCTGCAGGAAGCCAGACAGCAGAAAGAGCATAGAAGCCTTAGGATATGTCTACACAGCAACTAGACATCTGTGGCTGGCCCGTGCCAGCTGCCTCAGGCTCACGGGGCTCGGACTGCAGGGCTGTTTCATTGCTGTGTAGTCTTCCAGGTTTGGACTGAAGCCCAGGGTCTAGGACACTACAGGGTTGGAGTGTTCCAGAGCTTGCGGTCCAACCCACGCCCTGAAACCTACACAGCAATGAAACAGTTCTGTAGACTGAACCCCGCGAGCCCAAGTCAGCTGACACAGGTAAGCCGCTCGTTTTTCTTTGCTGTGTAGACAGAGAGACAGACACCAGCAGCAGCCTGCAACCTCAGACACAAATTGGACTGGTGTCAAAGGAATTGAAAGTATGTAAGGACAACTACTATAAGAATGAATTTGGGAAGGGGAATTGGCATCTGAAGTACTAATAACAATTATATTTAAATACATTTTAAAACAAGGCTTGCATGCTGTCTACCTGAAGTAAGTTTCATGATAGGCAATTTATTGCATTGGCTGATAAGTCTTAACTGTTCTGAACAAAGATATGTGAGAGAAAAATGAGATCATGAGGGTTAATGTTCAAGTTGTAGCCTATTCTCTATATTTTTGGCTGCATAATACTTAATCTCTCTCACTCTCTCAAGCTCTCACACACATACACACACACACTCTTATCCTTTTTTGTGAATATTGAACTCATTCACCAATTTTCTGTGAGTCATACCACCACCAAAGAACATTATAACATTTAAAATGCTAAGAAACTTTTTTTTTTTTTAATCTTTCTTGGTATGTAAATACATTTAAAAATAATTGAAAAGCTTTTTCCTTGTTAATAGTAAATTGATTCAGCACAGTGATCTGAGTAGACAATTGTCCAAACAAACTCCAACAAAACCATGGGGCCTGATTCTGCACTGCCTTATTCTTTGTGTAATCATCTACACTTCTGGAAAGTCACCATGGGTATATTCACACTGCCAGCTCCGTGGGGATAAATGCAATGGGATCGATTGTGTGGGCTGTGAAAACCTGCTCAGTCAATCCCAGAAGTGCTTTCCGATCGATGCGATTGATCCACCTCCCCAAAAGGAGTAAGCATGCGTCAACCGGAGGACATCTCCCACTGATGCAGCGCAGTGAAGATGCCGCAGTACGGCAACAAAAACAAAAGTTATTTGCAACCTACAGTATGTAGCTTGTGTATCTCCCGTTGACCTCCAGTGGCAGTGTAGACCAGGCCCATAAAGTAGTAGACTTTCAGGCAGGAGTAGGGAGGTGATATTATTTTTGTATAGTGCATTAGTGAGACCATTACTTGAATACTGTTGTCCAGTTTTGGTGTCAGAAAGGATGCTGACAAATTCAAAAGGGGCTGGAAAAGAACTACAAGAATGACTGAAGGTCTGGAAAACATGTCAGAGTGAGAGACTATTCAGTTTATCTACAAGAAGATTAAGAGGTGCATGCAGAATAAAGTCCACACCAGTAATATATATACACTTGCTGTTTCACAAAGCTGTAAATTATTATGAGCCAAATCAGCTGGGAGAAAGTATTTAATCAAAAAAATGTGAATGATAATTGGGAATCATTTAAGAACACCCTTCTAAATGCCCAAAAAGCCACAATCTCACAAATGAAGAAGATGACTGTGCTGGTTAAAAAGCCAACCTTGTTTAGAGAGGAAGTGAAGGCAGCTGTACAAATAAAATATAAAAATATAATATGTAACAAATGGAAGAAAAGATACGTTGATCGTAATGAATATAACTTAAAAGGTAGAAATTTGTAGAAAATTGATAAAGGGAAGCAAATAGGCAGTGGTCTCAGCACACCAGCAGCCTAACGTTTGTCAGGTTTTTGGTAGGTATCACGGCAAAGAAAAGTTTTGAGGGGGCCTTAAAATCTATGAATCCATGAAAAATGCTATGAAATGAAAACTCTCAGCTCTCTCACATTGCATTCTGTTTTTTACACCCAGTTTGCACAAGTGTCAATGACCACTCCAAGGTGCAATGAATATCTCATAAATTCTCTTATTGCATGTGATAAAATCGTGGTTTGAAATATCACCATGTATTGGAAATATTTGGTTCATTTAATAATGTATAGGTGTCCACATCGCATAAATAATTCCCCATTTTCTGTCTCCTCTGAGATATTAAGAATAGAACAGACTCTGAAACTATAAACTACCCTTTTGCACCTAGAACTAGTCCCACTAAAACAGGTTTATAATAATCTTTTTCAGTTATATGACACATTTCATTCATATATTTCAAAGTACTTTAAGGAGGAAGTTTAGGGTCACTACTCCACTTAGAAAGAAGTTAAGTTACTTGCCAGCTGTCTCTCACAGCAAATTAATCTGGTCTGTTTAGTACGCTAGGCAGTTTGTGTATGTTATTGTAGATACTAGATTAAAAGTTTATACCTCACTTTTTTTTGGTTATTAGCAGGTGAAAAATTGTAGAATAAATTCTAGTGGTATTTGGTACAACTGATAAGCAAATCTGTAGCTCCTTTCAAGTAATGCAGATCCAAATTTATTGTGCAGATAAATCTCATGTTTCAGAAATGTGAATTTAACACTGGGGAATCTGGGATTAACTTTACTTGTCTCATGTTTAGAAAATCCTCAGGAAAAACCTCTCACTTCTTAAATTAGCTGATGTGGATTAATGCCTTTTCAAGACCTCTCCACATTTCTTTCCCATTTAAAAACAAAAACAACCCCCCACACCACCACCCCCCAAAAAAGCAACAATCCAGCTTGCTTTCTTATGAATGTTTAATGGACTCTAGAAATTTAAAAAATTCTAATTTTGGTCCCCCACTGCTCTCCCCTGTTGCCTTCAAGTTAATATGTAATATGATGTAGACATCCCTCATACACTTCTATCATCAGAGTAATGTTGTTTTGATGATGTACTACATTTCAAATTAGCACTGGCATAAAAAGACAATGGGGGCTCAGAAGGGATTTTATTTTCCTGTGCTCTTTAAAGCGTACTAAGTATAATTATAGTTAACAGCTGAGAAAGGAGCTCAATCTACCAAGATGTATGGTGCCTTATGGATCTCCGAGATCACAGAAAAATCTTTTTTGGTATCAGGGTAAGTCTATACTACATGCTTCTTTCAGTGGTATGTGGAGTAAATGCCCACATAGCCTCCCTAACATGGGTATAAATAGCAATGTAGACTGTGAAGCAGTTGAGTAAAGCATGAGCATAGGTGAGTAAAGACAAGTCTGAGGGTATGTATATACCCTACATACTCTGCTCACCCAAGCTGAGCCCCATCCCCCTACCTACATAGCTAATTTTAGCAGTGTAGTGTCCTGCTGTCTCCCTGCCACTGGAGACTTTCCTCTCCACTGGAAAAGACTCCTGCCGTGGTGAAAAGCTCTGGCACGATGAGGCAGCCGATAAAGGCTTTGGCAGCTCCCCATTGAGGAGCCTTTCCCCGCTGAAGGGAAAGACTCGGGCAGGAGGGGAAAGATTCTGTCCAGCTCCTCACTTCCAGAGCCCTTCTGTTCAGCCAGGAAAATCTACCAGCTCCCCGTTGCTGGAGCATTTCTTGTCTGTGAGTAAAGGCTCTGGCAGGGGTGAGGCAGCTGGGAAAGACTCCACCTCAGGGAAAGACTCTGGCAGCTTCCCGCTGCTGGAGTCCTTTCCCCGCATCAAGGAAAGACTGACCGGGGTAGGCAGTGGGACAAGGTTTCGGCAGCAGGGAAAGACTCTGGCAGCTCCCGGTTGCTGGAGAAAAGCCGCAGGGAAAGGCTCCAGCTGCAGGGATCTGCGAAAGCCTTTCCTCACTGCCTCCCCTCTGCCAGATGTGTAACTCCCACCTTTCACTGATGTGTAACTACGCACCATAGGGTGGACGCAGCCTTCTTTTCACTGTGGTGTGTAACTACACATACACTAGACGCTGCTGCCAGTGTCGTATTGTGTATTTGTAGCCTTAGAGTATGCCCAGACTAACTTAGTTAACTTCACCCAGACTGAAATCTCTCAGAACCAGAATGAGTCTGAAAGAGTAATAAAGGATGCTGAGGCTTGGGAGGCTGTTTTATGGAGTGCTTGGGTCAGTTTCAAGCTGTTGTTTACAGGTCTAGTAGCATTCAGTATCCACAAGAAGGTAGATGTGCTCACATCAACAATAATATAAAACTACACAATTTTACATCTCTGCCTTTAATGGACAAATCAAGCCTTAACCAGGAGATACCAAGTCTGGCAAAAAATATTAAGCAGGGCACAGCTTCCAAATATCGCCCCGGGCAGGATTTCTATTCTTTTGCTTTTATTTTATTTCCCACTCCTATTTTTGATACCATCTCTGCTTGTTTCTCATTTCCCCCATTCTCTCTCTCCCCTGTTCCTTTTCTCCCCTTTCCCATTTTATTTTTCTCTCACACAACTTAGTTCTCTCCATCTCATTGATGAACACTCAGGTGCCATGGCAGGCCAGCCTCATTCTAACCCAAGTCACCTTCCTTTTGGGCAGTGAGGTGGGGCAGAGAGATAAGGCCCACAAACCCTGGCCTTATATACATTTGGGATGGTTGGGGATATACAAATTCCCAGAAGAAAAGTTGACCATTTGTTCACAGGATGAGGTGCTGCACAATTGAGCTTTCATTGGATGGGAATAGAAATTGGCTCTGGGGGCTAAAGGCAAGTAAGTTCATATTTTTTCCCCTTTAAGATGCTGATGCATATGGTTAAGAGTAAGCCCCGATTTACTTTTTAAGAAAAATGTGGCATAAGCATGATCTCAGCATTGATGGCTAGGCTAAAATGTTTATTTAGAAGAAAATGCCCCTGAGTTCTCTGAACTCACCTGCCAGTACATCAAAGCACCCACAATATTTCTCAGGAATCCCAGTGGCTTGATATTTTAATAGCTGAACATCTCTACTTTACTTTATAGCTGGTGGTATGAAAAAGTATCTGGTTGCTGTGACCTCAGCTGGATGGTTATCCTAGGCTTAGCTATTCCAGCAGTAATAAATGACTATCAGAGGTTTGGAATTTAAGTTTCTGTCCTAGAGACCAGTCTCTTACTCCCCATTCATTTCAGCTCTTCTGACCAGTATTCCTTATTGCTTCTGCTGCTCACTCATGTTGTTTTCAATTTAAAAGTGAGACATATCAACAGAGTGTGGTAACACTGAAAGCTTTTATGTGAAACAGTGTTCAGCAACACCTTAACTAGATAGTCCTCTGTCTTAGATGGTTTCAACACAACAAATGCTGCATCGTGGCAAGGGATTAGATTTAGATGATCCTTGTGGTTCCTTCTAATCCTATGATTCTATGATTCTAACTGCAATATTGTATAGCACTGCCTCTCCAAAAAAAAAAAAAAATAATAAAAATACTAAAAGAACATAAAACCTTGCAAAGAGTTTTGTTCTAAGTGAATAACACATTTTGTTTGAATCCCATTTACCATCTAGACTGTATACTGTGTTCATTCTTATGATTATTTTTACTAGTTCTCGAAGAAAACTATCACAGGTATCTAACCTCATAAATGTAATGGACTGTGTTCCTCATTTTAACTGGTGAAACAATGCATTCTTAATATAGAAAGCTACCTCTGCTCAGCTACAGTACTTTTCTTCTTCAGGAATCATTGGTAATAGTAGTATTTGGGATTTATAATCCAGGTAGTACTTCCCAAACCAAACCTTACTGCTGTTAATAGCTATTATTTTTCTTTGCAAACTGTTTCTCTCCCCACACATGCCTTAGTCGTAGGACAATTAACTAACAAACTGGTCATTAACTACTGATAATAATCAATTTGTCAGGGATTATTGTTCAATGATGGCATATCCTCTAGTAATTAGATAAACCAAAATTAATTGTAGATAGTGTCAAAGTACCTTTTTCCAAGACCCAGGGAGCCTCACCAGAAGCCAAACATAGAATCCCCCTTGCAGAGAAAGGGGGTGGGAAAGCAGAAACATTCATCAGTTGCATGTTTTCAAAAATATCAGTGATTTGGCAGGTTTAGAGTTTTCTGATATAACTTACCCTTCTGCAGAAAAAAAGATGAGATAAAATAAACTTCAGTCACATTTCTTTTAAAAAGCACTGGCCATGTTTGATGTCTTTTGCCTTGGATAACATCTCACATATTTATATCAAAACTGTGGCCTTAAAATTTGGCTTCTTTCAGGTCACAAAGGAAACTGCATTTAATTCACAGGTCTCACACCTAGGACTGTGATTAATCCCTGAAACTCTTTCTTTATATTAGTGTATGCCATACCGTGGAAGAGAAGTGAAAGATGTAGAGATATAAATGGTTAGGAAGTGGAATTATCATGTCCATTATTAATGTTTACTTTCACAAATACGCAGAAAAACCACTTCATGGTATGTTTAAATTAGATATATTAGTTTCCAGTATATGTCTTTGATTTTATGGTTTAGAAAAACCCCAAAGCTTGTTTTTCACATTCACGGGGTGATTTTCAAAAGCAGTTATCGATCTTGAGAATTTTTAGGTCCCCATTACTGTCGTTTCATAGCACTCACAATCTAACTATTCATCCTCACAACACCCTTGTAAGGTAGGTATTATCCCCATTGTCCAGATGGGGAACTGAAGCATTGGGGTATGTTTACCCTCTAGTTGGAAGTGTGCTTGCAGTGTGGGTAGGCATACTTGAACTTGCTTTAATCTAGTGAGCATGACCAAAAATAGCCATGATAAGACTGGCACAGGCTGTACAAGCCCACCTGGGACTGTGGGTATGTACTCACAGTGCTAGCTCATACTGAAGCCGGTGCCTCTGCATCTTCACTGCTATTTTTAGCCATGCTCGGTACATTAAAGCTAGCATGTGCATGCCTACCCAGCTGCAATGGTACTTTCAAGTGCAGGGTAGACAGACTCTTAGTGACTTTCCCAAGGTCATCCAGGACATTTTTGATGGAAAAAGGAATTGAACCTGGACTTACCAATTTCTAGGCTAGCACCTGAACCACTGCACCAGCTTCCTCTCTCCCTTTGATTTTCACTGGGAGCCTGACTGACCTACATGCCTTTGAAAATCTCCCCCTCAACATGCAGGTCTGCTGATATTTCAGATTGTTTAAATTTTGTTGTATCAGTCACTTCTGCTCTTCAGTACGTTGTAAATGCACTGACTAAATATAGCTTGGCCATTAACATCTCCCAAATGCTACTGATATTCAGATTAAAAAATAAACAGCAAATGTTGTTGATAAATTGTTAACTATTCAAATGTATTTAAATGTCATGAAAAGCTATTATAAATATTTTTCCTAGACAGTCTGATATATTTTGGCTCTGCATTAGGAATTTCAGAAAATAGTGGTCCAACACTGGTGCAGTTGCACCTGTACAACCCATAATATAAACTTCTCTGAACCATGGTTTGGGATGGAACAGTTTACACCTTCCTGAAACTGAATTAAGTGGATTATAGCAACTTGGCTTGCCTAGACTAGGAATTTCCACTTGTGAAGCTACACAACTGGCTCACCAGTGGTAGGTGTAATTAGAGCAAATCTTTAGTTTAAAGAAGACCTAAGAAATATTGGGCCTGATTCTCCATTGCTTTGCCTCTTAAGTCATTTCCACGTGTTCAAACCACTACCATATTATAATTCTCCCCTTACTCTGGTAGAAGTGTTCACTCATATACACATGCATAAGTTACTGCACCAAGGCAAGGCAGTGGAGAATTGGAACCACCATAGTTTTTCCATAGTTTAAGGGAGCAATCATATTAGCACACAACATTCCAGATGGAAGTCTTGGCAAAAGTGGTGTTGGCTGTTCTCTACACTATAAGATATATGATACAGAGAAATGAGATTACATGGGAGGAAAATGGTGGTGCAGAGGGGGTGACTGAAGTCCTGCAGCTCTTTATATAAGAACTAGCATTAATGTGTATTACTGAAAACTTTATTGACCTATTATGCTGCCAATCGGGTGAATGGGCTAGCAACATCTTTTTCTCTATATCTGTAGCACCATACTTTGAAACAAAGAATGTAAAGTATCTCAGTGTAATACATGTGTTACCATGATTTAAGTTCAAATGAAATTGAGGTCATAAACATGAAGAAATGCCATAGTCTTCATGAAGTCCACTAGGAACTTGGCTATTGATATTTCTTTTATGTGGGAGGCTCTCTGATACTGGGGTGATGGCCAGCTGTATGGAACACTGAGATACATAGGTAGAATGACAGAATCACTGCTCTTACAAGAATATAGCAAATTGTGTAAATTATTTACAGAATGTTTAGGAAAAATCATTATCACTGTTTGACCAAATTTCCTACAATTTATAACCAGGTTTACACTTAATTTGCTCTTATACTATGTACTGCAGTGCCGGAGAACAAAGTCCATATGTTTTTGAATGTATAATAGTCAGCTGAAGACTATACTTCAGACATGGTATCTTATGTCTGTACCTGTCAATGCTGGACTGATACGTATCTTCTCTTTGGGGAGAGATTACAGCCACCTTCCACAATCTCTTATCTTGCTTTTCCTCCCCCCATGCAGTCTATCACAGATAATTTGGAGAAACTGAGTAGAGCCAATATCTTAAAGAAAACAAAAACCAGAAGGACTCATAAGGTCAGAAACTAATTTGGTAAAAGTGACTGGTGAAATAATTTTTTGCTCCTTCCTTGTAGCAAAGTTTGTCTTCTTCAAAGTTAACTATGTTGATGTCACCCTTGCTGATGAACAGCATATTTGATATATACTGGCAAATTCTAACATTAAACAAGAAATCATTCTTTTAAAAAGAATTTAGAAGATGTGCTTTAAATTATATGAGATCAAAACAGATTAGAGTAAAAAAAAAAGCAGCAGAGACTAAGAATTATGACTGAAGCCCTTTTCATCTGTCCTTGAGGATGCAATGATTTTTTATTTTGAGTAAAACAGAATGTCAGATCTTTTAAAATATCATGAGTTAAAAAACTGGGGACCTTTAAATAGTACCTTAAACAAGTGTTAGGCTATATGTAAAGCATTCTTGCTCAATGTTAATCTGTGGTGTTTTTTTTAGTTGTTGCTTTCTTTATCAAGGCAGTAACAGTTAAAATGCACTACTAATGAGTCTTGTTATAAAAGCAATGAGACAAAAAACATTCCTGATGGCATGCAACATGAACTGTTATGAAATAATTTTTTACAACATATAGAATAGAGAACATAGTGGCTTCTGTTTTATGTTCTGAATGAGCAGTGGTGACATTATCATTGGCCTATTAACTGTTTCTTACTTACATTTCCAAGCATCAGGTTTAGCACATTAAATTGGAAAGGATATTAAGTCATTGTTGATGTACTTTTTCCAGAATAGAATAGAGGTTTTAAGTTGTAAGCAGAGCTGGTTGAGAATTTTCTGTCAGAAAATGTCCTATGTACAAAATTAGACATTTTCACAGGAATAATGGATTACTATTTTCCAGCCAACTTTCTAGGTATAAGTATAATGTTTAGAGATGGGTCCAAACTGCAAAAATCAGTCTTGGAGATCTGGCTTTCAATTCTGCCAAACTCCCAAATTGTGTTCAGTGCAACTGTGAAAAAAATACAATGAATAGAGATGGAGAAGTAGAAGGCTGAGTAGGATTATGACGTGCAAACTCCCTGTCATGGGGCAAGCATACTCCATGCTCTTTTGGGGGCAGGAATGGGGTCACTAGAACCTTGCGGCTGGGTGTCTCAGCACCTCCAGACACAGGGGATGCAATGTAAAGTCCAATCAGTCTGGTAACTCGCTCTTTCTTGGGATGTGTAGCCCAGTGCTCAGGACCAAGATGACAGCTTATGTCGTCAGGGCTATAAGCTTAAGGGTTAAAGTCAATAGGGTCACCCTTTGGCTTTGGGGCTGCAAGGTCTAATGGCTAGAGTTAATAGGGTTGCCCTTGGCCTCAAGGCTGCAAGGCCTAAGGATTACAGTCAATATGACCACTCTGGGCAGGCTTTAGGGATGCAAAGTCTATTGGATAGCTGGAGTGGGAGGGGGAATTGAGATTGATGAATCATCTCATTTTTTTTCTTTCATCTTCTCTTGCCTTGTGATTATGATGAATCCCTGTCTATAAAGTTTCATATCTGCATAATTATTGGTTATCTATGGCACAGATTGATGCACTGTGTGCTTCAATATTCTAATGAATTCATTTCAGGTGTGCCTTGGAAAGTAGTTTATTTTCAGTGTTAGCCTAGTTGTAGGAATATTGTTTCTGGTTGCGCTGAACTGGAAAGTATATGTTAACTTTCATGCTCTTTTCAGTTATTTTAAAGCAATGGATGAGTGGAAATTGATTTAATTAAATACCTGAGCTGTACAAAGAGAACAAGACCAAAAATAGATGGAAACCAATTATATATATATATATATATATATATATATATATATATATATATATATATTTTTTTTTTTTTTTTACTGAGCCACATAGTTCGCGTTCAAGTTAAATATTTCTGAGAATTGAAACGTCTTGTTACGGGCTTTGAAATTATCACTAAAATCTTTAATTTTACCAAATTCAAAGGATTTAAATTCTTACACATAACAAGGATCTAGTTTTAAATGCTTCCTTTCTTTCACAATTTATGGCAATTATTATCCTTTGTCTGTAGCACTGCGCTGTTTTTTATCAGCATTTCACCAACTACTTATCACAATTTCTGTATGTATACAAAGGGGAATTTTTGTCATTCAAAGTAAAATTTTATTAAATAAGGTCTATTTGTTCAAGTGACACTATCTCTTCAGAATTACCAGATGTTCAAACTGTGCACTCTCCCTTTATTCTGTGATGATGGTAAGAGGTGAACAGTGCTGAATAAAAATTGCATACTGCCCACAATCAATTTAAGAGAATATGATAAAATGAAAACACATCACATCTGAGGTCTAATTTGTTCATAGAAATTCAACAAAACATTAAAGAATCTGTGCTATGAAAGGCAAATATGCCATTTGCTAGAAGTTACATTATAAGAACAACTTGTCATTTAACAGATTCCATTTTAGATTAATCTGTATTGAGAGAAAGCAGGTTAACATGCGTTTAAATACTTTTACTGTACTCTACTATGGCATTTATTATACAGTATAATCAGTTGTGCATGCTATATGTAACAACAAATATAAGAAAATACACAAAGCGGAAAACATAACATGCTAGGATTTTTTAAAATTATTGTGTGCCATAATTCACCTAATGGCTTACTGGTGAATGGCTCTCTTAGGCTGTACAGTCTTTAGTATGATATAAAATTGTCTTTCCTCTTGGAAATTGATTCTGCAACAATTCTGCATGTGGTACTCCCATTAAAGTCAATTGAAATTTCATATACAGATATCATGCCTTTAATAAAGAATCCCTCCAAAATGAATAAATAAAGAAATACAAAATTCCACAAATAATTGCATCCTGGTGGATAGGTATTGTCGTAATGTTTTGTGCTGAAAAGGAAATTTTGCTTAGACTTAGAACACTCCTGAAAATCATGGACCCATTGGTTTCTTGACAGCCATTTGTAAACTAGAAAGTTGCTGTGAATACTTTATTAAAATAATCTAATATAGCAGATACTATTTGTTACATTTGAACATGACATTCTACAACTTGACACTTGCTAAATGTAGAATCAGGAACATTTGCAGGCTAATTCACTTCAGCACATAGGGTCTTTATAAAACCATATGGACCACTTAAGCCCCAATAATGCTAAGGGCTGGCGCATATTTCACCCTTAATTAATGACACGTCTTCAGTTTTTAACTGTGGTTTTGCAATTATTCAACCCATATTCCTTCAGTTTCTGAAAGATCTCCTAGATACAAAAGTTGATCCCTGCAGTAGAAGTCTACAAGGCAAAACCATGGAGTGAGAGCACACATGGAGGCGGGAGAGAGGTAGTTAAAGGGATGGGGGTTCTAAGCACTCTCTGTGGTTGCATGAAGGACAGAAAATGGGACAGGCTATAGAGGGGCCACTACAATGATGGACTGAAATAGATTAACAAGGTAAATATACTAAACAAAATTCCTTTCACATATCCCTGGAGTATATGCACTTTCATAGTGAAGTTCACTCCTGTGCAAAGGGCCGGCATATGATCTATTTATCAGTGAAGTCTCTATTTTGAAGACTAGAGTAGGATATATATATATAATGTGTGTTGGCCCTCTGCACCAGGATGAATTTCACCCTCAGAGGGGAAGATGAGGGACTGGAGAATCTATTCATTCTTCATCCCTCCCCCCCTTTTTAAATAACAACACTTTTTTTTAGAACCATAACCATAGAAGGAAGTGACACTATATGGCAGACTACCTTATCTTCAACTATACTTATCTGGAAAAGTTTATACCATATTCATGAATAATATACTGAGTATATATTGATAGAGTAGGACAAAATTCAAATATCTCTGTGTTGAAAGTCTTGGAGTGGGGGGAACTTGCAATAATTTTTAAAAAATAATTCACATTTGTAATCTGCTTATTCCAAAAGGCAAAAACTGTGCTCTCTCAGAATTATTGTTATCACTTCAAGGAATAAGCCATCTCTGGTAAGGATGATTTAGGAGTATCCAAAGAGGTGAAAACCCCCAAAAGTCAGGATGATACCCCACCCCTCCCTTCACTATAGCGTGCAGAGACACAGTGGTCATTTCAACACTCCAGCACGCTGGTTAGTGCAATGACCATGAAGGTCCAGATGTACATTGTATTGTGTGTTGCTTTTAAATTTGTACATTAATGTATAAACACATATGTTGTCTAACATATATCAGAAAATATATAGCGTGAGTCATGTGGTTAATGCTACTATAAAAACCTCAACATTTTTATTTTGTACAGTGCCATTCAAACCAAGTCAATTTCCAGATACTTTCCCTGTGCTAAAAATACAAGAGAGCAAAAAATGAATGGTATAAATTACAGAATATTGCACAGTGAATAAATCAAAGCATTCAGCGATCAGGTCAGTAACAGCATGAGAAAGTAATTAAGCAACGTAGGCAAAGGAGAAAAATGTTTTAGGATGAGATCAGAAAAGAGTTGGAGAGCATTTTGAGGTATAGAGATAGAGGAGAGCTGTTCTAGATGGCAAGAGCGGCAAAGAATAAGGCTTTTGCACCAGAAGTGATATGATTATTTGAAGGAGGGGCAGAAAAGAGGAGTGAAGAAAGTTGAGATAGGGAATGTAGTTTATATTTAAAAAAGATAAGATGCAGTCTGAACATTTCCAGTAGGCCATTCCACAGTTCTCCTTTTCACCGTTCTTGCCTGTGATGATAGATCAGCCTGGGGAAATGGAATCTAGGATACCACATACTCAGCACAGCAGGATCTCACCAGCAAGAGAAGACCAAGAGAGCCTGCCCTTTTCTTCTGATCCATGTTCAGGAGTGGCCTGGAAGGCTCATTCCTCCCATAACCCTCTTTCTGTCTTCGTCAGGTGGCTTGGTTGGGCTACTCAAACCAAGTGCACTCAAAGGATAACTCTTAGACTCATAGAAGATTAGAGTTGGAAGGGATCTCAGGAGGTCATCTTAGTCTAACACCTTGCTCAAAGCTGGACCAACCCCAACTAAATCATCCCAGCCAGGGCTTTGTCAAGCTGCACCTTAAAAATTCTTCCATGGATCCTGCTGCTCTTTCTTTTAAAATGTAAAATACACATTTGGGTTAATGCCCCAGAGAGCAAAACAAGACTGGAAAACTGGGACTTGTAAAGTATTGTAAGGGAGTTAGATGCCTGTATCCCTTCATCCACCACAAAACCCTCTAATCTTGTAGGAAGAGAGGAATCCTGTTCACAATCCCACAGTGTGCTCCAGAACAAACTCCCAGCTGCCCTTCCATTACAAAAATGTAGAGCGGTGAAATTTGGCAGAGGAATTACTGTCATCTTGCTTCAAGGAAATGTATCATTCATTTCCCCATGTGATTCCTGAGTATATTGAGGGAATGGATGACCCCATGAAGTGATGTCATGACACTAAGAGTGGAGCATCACTTGGAAAAGATAGTATTGAAAAGAATAGTAGACTCCTGCTCCCTCCAGCTGAGAGGTTTGTCATTGTAGGTAGAAAATTAAGAACAGTAGCAGGAAGGACATGTGGCCATGTTTGAGTCCTCTGTCTTCTTCCTTAACAAAACTTTCATGAAACTCTAAATATTTTGGAGTTGAGTTCCTTTAAAGAGATGGGACAAGTTTGGATGCTGGGTGCTATTGTGGTCATTCTTATTTTAACTAAACTGTTTGTTTTTGTTTTCTCAGTTACATATAGTAAGTAAGGTGACTTCATGCACAAATGAGGCAGCCAGATTTCCACAGGATATTGTGATGGTGTGTTGTGATCAGTTAGGTTAATGATCTATGTACAAAGAAGTATTTACATGATAGGCTGAGCTGTTACACTATGGTAAATAATACATGTTTTCAAAATTAGTATACATGCATACCAAAATATATCACCTTTTCCACAGCAGCTCTGGGACTTTGTGGGGTATGTCAGAACGTAAGGTTAAAGTTGTCATAGTTTAGCATGTGACAGGTGTCCAGTGCAGGAACTTGTTCAAAAGAGGTTCCCAGTTGCCTGAAAAACTGGAATTGCAAGTGGATTTAGAGGGAAGGCAACAAAATTCTCTCTCTGTCCCTGTCAGATTGAAGCTGCTTATCTACAAGATGTATAGACAGATACTTCACAGAAAAATCTTGTTGGATTAATTCTGAAGTTCATGGTTTACAAGTCCTGTAGACAGACATGGAGGGCAGATTCTAAGCTAATATAAATTTTTAAATGCTTCACTGAAGCCAACTGAGTTATGACAATTTACATCAGCTGAGAATCTGCCCCAGGAGTTCTGTACTCACCTAAAGGATATAAGACACTAGTCTTAAATGACCTCTGGTGACAAATAATTCCATAACTAAGGACACTGCTGAAAATGTCCAGGCTTTGGCAAGTGAGTTATTCCTTTCCATTTTAGAGCTAAAACCTAGGTTCTATCTTTTTTGTCCACTTAATATAGCATTTGGGCTATGGACTGTTTTTATTTTCCAATCTAAAGAAATCAACAGTAATAAATAAATATTCTGACTGACTTTGCAGGTATGAGTAGGTTGGTGAAGGAGTGCATATGTGTATATGTAACAGGTTTGGGGAAAGCAATAGGCTAATATCAGATATAGTATTTCTTTTTCCTTCCTTTTTCCTTCCTTCTCACTTTACCTTTCTCCTGTGGAACTGACCAGAATTTAGGTTTTTTAGGCCTTTCTAGAATACTCTCTAGTATACAGAGTTCAATCTCTGGTAGGAGAATGACACAAAAACACTTTTCCTTTGGAGTTTACTAGAACTATATCTGTATATGACTGCATAACAATTTACTAATAATCCTTGAAACATTTGTGAATATTGTCAATCAACAGTTCTTTCAAAGACAACATCCTTAGGAATTCTCCACGCCCCAAACTCTAGTAACAAGAAGCAGTTCCCATTGGTTATACTCTCAGAGAGTGATTCTGCATATATCCTGCCTGACTGCTTGTCCACAATGGAAATCATGCAAGTAGCTTCAAACAGCTAATGAGCACACCTAGTGCCTACCACACCCAATTTCTGGATTATTCTGGTCTATCAAGCAGAGTCACGCTGCCTGGCTCTGGCAAAACTGCAGGCGTGCAGTGCGCCCCAAAACAAAAATAAAAAACTATATACCTCCCAATTGTTTCTTGTCTTAGTTATACCACTAAATGATGCATGCATCTGGGTTAAATATACACAGATACAGACAGAGAGTTTAGCCTCAACCAGATTATTACTTTGATAAATAATGAACATGATTTTTGTACTGCATTTATATGGGTTAGTGCAGTTAGGCCCCAATCCTACAACTGAGTTAGTGTGAGCAGACCCGGGAGTGAGTTGCAAGACTGGGGCCTTAAAACAGATATTGTTTAGAAACTTTTTGAATATTGTTAAATTATTGCATTTATCCTTGTATTTTTTAACCTTCTGTACTACTTGTAAAGCTGCACATGGGAAAACTGATTCATGCGAAGGTTTTCTAAAGGTAGACCAAAAATAATTATAGATATTTTATATAATATACCAGGGTGACCAAACTGTGGCTCGTGAGCTGCATGCAGCTCTTTTACAGTTGAAGTGCGGCTCACAGAGCTCCATATGCCCCCACCAATACTCCACCTACTGGACTGGGGTGGGGAGCTCAGAGCTTCTACTCTGTTGCAGGGTGGTGGGGTTAGAGCATTCTACCCAGCAGGGAGAAGGGTCTCGGGGTGTCAGTAAGTTTTGCCACTTCTGTAATACAGTTATTTTGATAAGCAAACTTTTATAGCTATTTTATTAACCTTATTAATGGAACTACTAATTTAGATCATGTTATGTGCAATAAAATTATCTATTGTTAGGGGTCTTGGCTTACAGAAAAATAATTTTTAGGGTTAGCAAAGTGTTTTCTTTTTCTTCTTGGTAAACGTGGTGTTTCAGGGATAAAGGTGTTGCTTGTGTTCAATGCCTGTAGTTAAACTAAGTGAAGTCAAGGATGTGGAAAAGTCAAACAAGGCCCTTTGATCCCTCAGAGTGGCATAATGCTCAATGCACTGCCTTCTAGCTGTGGTGCATTTGCTGTCCAGGGAATAGATAGATTAATATAGTATAGTTTTATCAGTTTTGGAGTAGGACATAAATGAAGAGACCAGGCATGTAATTGAATGTTACACTAATAGGTTATAACTGGTCTTGTGAGTTTATAAACTGTCTTCATGCTCTAATAAATAAGTACAGTTAAGCTGTTACAAAACTGTCTGTAGTTTGTCAGTGACTTATTTGGAAAATACGTTAACTTCACACTTTGCTTTAAAACTTACTTGTCAATTTTCAACACAAACCAAAACTTCAGTTGTAAGGAGAAAACTTGATATTGCATCCCACCAAAAAGTTTTTTATTTTTCATTGTTTTTGTAACTCCTCACGTACCAGTAGAAGAGGAGATTTGTGAAAGTCTACAGGTTCTTGCTGTGAAAACTAAAGTTAAGCCCCAGTCATGCAAACTCTTACACGTGTTCAAATATAAGCATGTGAATAGTCCCATTGAGTTCAAGTGGACTATGTAACATGGTTAAAGATAAGTGCATGCACACATTTCCCTCTCAGGATTGGCACCTAATTGGAATGTGCCCTTCCTCCAGTTCTGAAAAGCATGTGCATTTTCATAAACAACCTCTTCAGCTGCGTCACCTTTTGATTCAGTATTAAATGTCTCACCCAAAAAAACAAATTTAACAAAAACAAAAAAAAATATTTCAATTTCTTTGGCAATAATTGTTGAAGGCAATGAACCTGTCATGGAGTTCTCAGCTTTGTCTTTGGATGGTTTACATGTTCAGGAGACTGCTTTAAATTTTGAACCTCGTTATCTCTTTCATATGTTCTCCATGTTACCTTTCCCCCCCTTTTCTGGCTTTCTTTCACCTTTCTTTCTTCCTTCCCCTTCCTTTCCCTATCACTCCTTCCTGCTCTTTCTTCCTCTCAATGAAATACAGTACAAATTTTAGAGGTGCTTTCTGGTCTCATAAAATGTTTTGTGTTCATTCTTCTTTTCTGTGCTTAGGAGTATGCATATACTATTCTTGTCTGTGCTTGGTGATATCAGCAGACATCCTCTAATCTGCATGAATGTATATCCTCAGGTACGATGTTTGTGACATCTGATTGTAGGTAAATCCCAGATTACCTGTGGCTAGAATTACCTTGCATTGAAGACACACATAATTTACTGGTCCATACCTGCTCTTGATGGGTTTCATTTTTAATCCATTATTTGTCTTTATTCTGATTCCCATGGGATTGTCATTTTGCCTAGCTAACTTTTGGTCTCTAATCTCCTCTGTCCCTTGATGCGGAACAGTCTTATTGGTTATGCTAGAACCAGAGGAAGAGGAGAGAACACGTCCTTGAAAGTTGGTACACTATGTACTGAGCTCTACTTCCATCTCTCTGGAATTTGCTGAGGTCCAGGCTCTTTGCCTTAGTACTACTTAGTTATCCCCCAGCACCCAGATAATGCAAAGTCAAGACTCTGACCACAGGGATTGAGATTGGCACAAGGTTCTTCCATGCAGGTGCTAAGAAGATGCCTGTGAGAATCTCCCTGCCCTGGCTGCCTCAGAGATGAAGAACTGACAGGGTTAATTATTATAAAAGCAGTTTATGAGCTGAAAAGTGAATACACAAAAAAGAACCAAGTCAGAACAAAGATTTATGATTTTTATGATTATCTAGATTTTTAAACCAACTAGTGAAACTACACTCCTAATTAATACAGGATAATGTGATGGAAGGACTTAATGCCCAAAACTGTAGCTGCTAGATTCTGTACACAGTGTAAATGTTAAAAAGTGATATAGCTGGAAGATGTGCAAAGAAAGAATTTCAGTGATCATGTTGAAAAAAACAAAAATCTGTATTGAATTAATGTTTCAATAAATTGCCTAAGTAGTATATGTCTCAACCTGGCGAGATTCCTAAATTGATAGTAAGAGACTTTAATTATGTGATTGATGGGGCTTCAAAAGAGAACTCAGAATCCACCATGAATACAAGGTCACAAACGTTACCTGAAGGGTAAAAAGATCTACTGTACAACTGAAATAATATCCAACCACAGGTGACAGCAAAGACAGTCTCTGCATTGTAGAACCAATCAATAGCATACTTTAGCTCAGTTCTAGCTGGTATTACCTTTTAAGAAAATGTGAAGACTTTAGTTATCTCACAGAAAATTATTCAAAACATCCAGCTGCTTCACAGACCTACACAGACTGGAAAAATGTTTCTTTTCATTATAGAGAAATTGGGAAGCCCAAGAACACACAGCATTAGTGCATAAAGAATAAGAAACCCTAAATTGTTTCTTGGCCAGTTTTTTGTGCTTCTACTTAGAGAGCTTAGTGTAAGTGATAGGTGCTTTATAATAATGAGAAAAAAATGACGCTTGTTAAATGTAATTCCTGAGGATCTGCCATATTGCCAGATACCGTGCCCATTGGCTATGTAAGAATGATAGGTTATACTGTATTCTTACAGTCAATCAGTTGATCATTTCCACTTAGCTATCAATATAAGGCCCTGATCCTGCACTGAGAATCATATGAGAGGACCCATGCAGAGCACAATTGATTCCTTGAATCTTCCTGCTCTCAGACAAAACCACATAAATTGGGTGAAATCCCACACCCATTGAAGCCTCCCAGGCAAGACTCCCAGGGAGTTCATTAGGGCCAGGATTTCATCCATGATTCTCAGTGAGGATCGGCCATAACTGAGCATTTATAGAGCTGTAACCTTCTGCTTGTATGTACTCTGCTGTGTTCAGTCTGTAGACTAACAGACTTTTCTGTGAACTCTAGATCACTACAACAGAGGAATTTTTTTCAGTGGATCATTTGATTAAAAATTCCTTTTAAATATTGGTCTCTGTTCCCAGGAATGATTGCTAACAAAGCCTTTCTTCATGATTTTTATTTTTTAGAAAACTTTGTATGTAAAATTTAAAAATATAAAAATGTAAAAAATGCTGTAAAATTTTAAATACTCCAGTCTCTGTATGATTGTGATTATACAAATACAGTTATATGTATCTGACAGCCTTTCTTAGATTTTGCTCTATCATTTAGTTTTTTATATGGTAGCCTTGATACCCAAGACACTAGATACAGTACTATACTTTTTGAAATATTTTTCCCCATGTCTTCTTTTGGCAGGTCACTTTTGAACAATCACTAAAAAGGGGGGGGGGGGTCGGGGAAATGACATGTCTGAGATGAATCTGCAGAATCTAGGTTAAGTAATGACTAGTTGTCCCCGTTTAAATTGTGTTTCAGATTTGAAACACTATATTATGGAGTCAAATCACTGAAATTAATGGTGAGAGTGCTTATTAGCTGAGTTATAGTTTCACTTGAGAATGTGTCTGCTCTTTCCCATTTCCTTTATTTCCTTCTTTGGTTTTGGAATGCTTTTTCTTCCTCATGACCAAAGACAGAAGGCAAATGGAAACGTTACATTCACTAGGGACCATGTATCTTCTATATCTTTAATACTATTGTGCAATGAACTTATTAGTATGCACAATATATTGATATTCATGATGATAATCATAATACAAGATAACTAGGATTAGGGAACTGGAGTGTGAGGGATAGGTAATAGACATGGAGTCTTTCATGTCAAGGTTGATCCAGTTGAAATCCAGGTCATCTTATCTGAAGGTAAAGTTTAGTCACATTTGACAGCTGTTCAAGAAGTTATGTGTAAAGAGTTAGTGGCCTCATTTCAATTTCAACTGGATCTGTGTCCAAATCATCCCCGCCTCCCCCACCACCCCCCCCAAAAAAAAAAGAAAAAGAAAAAGCAACAACAAAAACCACCCTACACCACACAACTACAGTCAAGACTGTTATATTTGTTAGCATTCTCAACTATGATGCCAAGGTGTGATTGTGATAGGGAATTAGGCTACCCTTTACCTTCAATAAAGTCCATCCAAGTCAGGTATGAGAGCACCTTCTGCTGTACCTGTACTGAGACATCAGTCTCTAGGGTTGTCACTACAGTTTACAAGCTTTAAACTCACTTTAAACATTTTTTTAAAAGATCGCTTTTGTGGAAGCAGGTATATAGGTTTTAATTATTTTTTAATTGTCATATATAATATATTACCATAATCTTAAATGTTATTATTTGATTGTTTCAGTAAGACAGGCTGATAGACACTTCCTACAAGGCATATGAGGCCCAATGTGATTACTTTTGAAGTCAATGGCAAAACTCCGATTGACTTAATTGGGAGCAGGATTAGTCAGAAATGGGCAAAATAGATTTAAAAGTCTGAATGAAATAAAACGACTTCAGACATCATGATAAAAGAAATATAGGGACTGATCTTTCGCTAGTGTGAACCACATTGGCTTCAGTGGAGCTACCCCAGTTTACAGCAGCTGAGCATCTGGCTCATAATCTTTTAGACCACCTGAATTACTACAGTTGATTTTCTGTTTAATCCAATAAAGAAGTGGTATTGCAGTCAAATTATCTGATGTCATAATCAAACCATAACCATAGTTACCTTAATGCATTTGACTGCACACTTTGAGCTACATGCAGTTACCACTTTAAAATAAGCTTTTATTCATAAAATACTTGTACAAGAGGTACTTGAATGAATTCAGCATGTTTGGAGGAACTAATATAATTAAAATACTCTAATTAGAATAAATAAACAGAATTTGACTGCAGTGAAGGAAAAGATGAATTTTGCATCTGCTTTTTGTTGATCATTTATAATTAAACACCCAAGGTAGTAAATGGAATTGATATGCTAAATTTAATGTCTGGTAGTTTTGTTATTTGGAAATGGATTTTATTTTAAGATGTAATTTATCATAAATATCATACAATTGCTACTCTTATCTAAAGACTAGTCATAGAAACCATGTTAGCATTTTCCATGGGCAATATAGGGATTTTTATAATCTTGATGTTTCAGTGTTTCAAATAAAAGTGCTAATTCTGTTTCATTTTGCCACCCACAATGTAGCTGTGGTATAAATAGTTCATTAATGCAAAAACAAAACAAGTATGTTTGCTGAAAAATATAGGACCTGATCCAGCTCTGTTGAAATCAGTTGGAAACATTCCATTGATTTCAGTGGATTTTGGATCAAGCCCATAATCATTTAAAAAAATAACCTGAAAAACTTGAAAGTGTGTGTGCGTGCATGCATGTATAATATGATTTATCATCCTCTATCATAGATTTGTCTGCAGCATTTGTACTAAAAATTAATCTATTTTATAGCAAACCTTTTTTTTTCCCTTCATTAAAAGAAAAATAGGTGTCGTGTTGGTGCTTGGAGTGATAACCACAATTTCCATTTAGCATAAAACTTTGATTGCTAATGCTCGTTGGTAGAACATTTATACATTACAAAGCATCTTCCATTATTACAGGAGAGAGTAACTACCAACATACATGTACACTGTTTATCAGAGAACATTTTTATTTAGCGCCAGAAAAGCACTATGTTCATTTGTGCACAATATCAAAAGGAAAGGAGATTGGTTATGAGTGTCAGAGAATCAGAGGCAGTTTTTGGCTTAGGCCAGATCAATGTCTACATAGGGTGCCACATTTCTGGCTGTAGGTTGAGGCAGTCTGGCTAGAAAACAGGTTTCCTGCCCTAGCAAGGGGGAATAGAAAGCAGATGGAGATATAATCAAAGGAAGGAAATGAGAATACCGTGTCCTATTTTATTGATTCTAGGGAAGTGAACTCAAGAAAAACTGCCTGGGAGTTCCAGTACATATAGGGCCAGCCCTGAAGCTGATGAAAATATGTAACTGAGTTGGGAGTCTCTGTATCTCAAGTCAGTCACATCACTAGGCGGAAAAACAATACCAAACCAAATGAACCCCAAAACTGTGGGCCAAATTTAAACTGTGAACCACTTAAACTAAATCTGGATTTGACTGTGGCAAAGATGCCTGTTCCTTAGAAATAGGCATTACATATATGGGAACTGTTCATTACAAAACAATGATGCTGTGCACTACTAAGTTGCTGTAGACAAATTTAATGCAAAATAGCTTAGGCATGTTTGGATAGATGGACTGGCATTTTTGAGGTTGTGTCTCATAGGTGCACTGGGGTTTGTTTTCAAAACCTGTTCCTTTTGGCTCATGGTGAAAGTAACATGATAGTTCTTCTTACTGTTTGTTGGGTTGTCTAAAGTGTTCACTGTGTTATCAGCTGGGTTAGCCATGATCTCTCTTGCAGCTGTATATTAAGGACTAGGGATTAACTAAACACAGATGGACAGTTCCTCAACTAGTGTAAATTGATGCAACCTCATCGACTACAAGGGAGTTATTCCAATTTATACCAGCTGAGGCTGTGGTCCAGTTCTGTAATTCCAGTTCTTAAAAGCACAAAATAATAATAATGCTTGATAAGCTTTTACCCACGAACCACTATCTTTGTGTAGACAGGCCACAAGGAGGAGGAGGGGAAGAAATATTGTGTTGCACTTTTGCTTTGGGCAGAAATTTATCATTAATTCTTTAAAGTACATTGAGATCTTTAAATGAAAGATGGACTGCAAGAGGAAAGTTGTTTATTATTATGCCAACTCAGGTGCAATCAAATACAGTATTCAATCTCTGTGTTTATATCTTTTCTTTATGATAAATAATAACATAAGCCTAAAAAAACCCAAACAGTCCATTAAGACTAGCAGCAGAGAGAGACTCAATGTGTTAAAAGCACAAAGATGGGGTTTCACCAGAGAGCTGGGGGAGGGATAGCATAGTGGACTCATCATCGCCTTTCCCCCAGCCGAGCTGCTGTACCACCCCAGAGTAAGCTACCACAGTGAAAAAGAATTTGAACTTAAAATCACTAATGAGAAGCTGAGGTCAGATACAATCATGTTGGTAGAGAAATATGTTACTGTTCTGTGTTTGTACAGTGCCTAGCATATTTTGGCTGCTATTGCAATAAACATACTAATGATGATCATTATGGAACTGCGTAACTTAATGATTACACTGAATTTGATGAGCTGGCAAACATGGAGTGTAGCAGTGAGAGTGATAATAAAGAGATGGCAATATTAGGAATGGGAGAGACCACTAGATGCTTCAGCTCAGAGTTGTAGGCTATACCTTTGCCCCCTGTAGACAGTGGCCTTGTTCTTCTTTTTAATAATTTATTAGATTGTACACCAACTTAATGCGTTTGTGGTAGGACAGAAGGCTGATGATGGTGTGACATGAAGGTGATGATGAGGTGACATGGCTTTGAGTGTTTTCCAATGACTGCAAATGGTATCTTTTTTGCTTGTGTCTGTAGAGGATCATAGACAATTGTAAACTGTGAAATGGCTGGAAAACAGACATAGAGCTTTTTGTAGGAAACGTTTCAGAAATGTAGGGTCCTGGAGATGGAATGTTGATAGGGAGCACCAATAGTTGCCATTGCTCCTTCCTGTTGATACAGGTGATGGGTGGAAGGGAAACTGCTCTTTTCCCCTGAATCTTTCAGAATCAAAGGCTGCTCTTAATAAAGTAGAGCAGCAGCAACACCAAACCATAGTCATCATCTTGGCTCATGGATTTAATCACATCATCCCCTCTTTCCACATCTTTCCACTAACTACCTCTCTTCCTCTTCATCAAGCACAAACAAATTGTTTTCTCTATCAGAATCCTTCACAGCTTATCCCTGCCCTACCTGTCTTTGCATTTAGGGGGGACAGCCATCAAATCCACCTTCATTGCCTGTTGGTAAATTTTTCTCACCAGCCACATTCGTTCTTTCTCCAGTGCCACTACTGAGCTATGGTAGGACCTCCCAATGAAGCTCCACAAAGCTACTATATTGTTTTTCCCCAGACATGCAGGAAGAAAGGCAAGAAGCAAGGGATGTGGTTTAATTAGTTCACATCTTTATGTGGATCTAAATACCATTGCAGCTGCTGATTCCTTTCTTGCTAGCCAAAGTTCTTATTCCAAAGCAGGACCTAATGATGATAACGCACATGTAATTGGTAGTTTTACAATGTGCTGGCTCAGTTGTGTGTGATCAAGTTACTCTCTAGTGGAAGGAATAAAGGACGTATGGTTAAATCACAAGACTGTGATTCAGGAAATCTGTTAATATTGCCAGATCTGCTTCAGATTTACTCTGTGGTCTTGAGCTAGTTTCTTAATCTCTCCTCACATTAGTTTCTTAATTGTAAAATGGGTATAATAAAACTTTACTACCTCAAAGGGGTTTTGTGAGGCACAGTTTAATTAACAACATCTGTAAAATATTCTGAAATCATCAGATATACAATGTAAGTTTTGTTGAAAGAGCACAATTTTCCATTGAAAATGCAGGCAGAGCCAACATTCCCCTTGTGGTTGTGGCATTTTGATGAATAGCTATGTGGGATTTGTTTTGCCAAAACTGGACAAACACCAGCCTGTGGAAATGACTGAAATAGTATACATTTTCTGTTTGTCAGAGGCTTACAAGACTATTAGGAGGAAGATGTGGAGATTCCATTGGTTGGGTTAGACAACCAAATAGAGTTGGGAAGCTTCCTGTGTATTTATTCTTTGTCTTACTATGAAAATTATGAACCCTTCAGTGAATAGGCTGCTGTATAAGTTTCCTGTGGAACACATGAATATAAATTGCCTTGCTTATAGAAAGACAGACAAAACAACCACTCCTCTCTCATAAATAAATAAATAAATATAACTTGATTTTTATTTTTCCAGAGTGATGTAAGAGCTCTCTCCTGCCAGAGTGATGTAAGAGCTCTCTCCTGCCTGAGTGTCCATTTTGGTTGTGTTTCAAGAGTAAAATGCACACATCCAGTAATTTGAAACAACATAATTTCCTGCACTGTGTACTGTTCTTATAAAGCAGTGGCACAGAATGAGGATTGAGAAAAATATTTTTGGTTTTTATGGCTGTTTAGTAAATTTAACCTTACAAATTAATGTTCCAATAAGTAATTTATTTGCATCCTGCCAGGTACGCTATTGCTAAAGACTTTGCCTCTGCAATCCATGCCATTTCAGAGAGCCGCATACATTTAAATTGATTGATTTATTGAATGATTTAGTGAAATTCTGAACTAACAATTATGTAACAGCTCCCTATCCTCACACAATATGTATACCAATCTGGCTCAAAATCACACTTTGGCAGGCCTGAAGAGGGGTAGGGAAATGGGACTAAATCTTCCCTTCTGTTGACTGACAGGTAAAGTGGCTTTGACAATAGAATTTGAAACTCACCCATCTGCAGAATGGCCAACATCTGTCCAGTGATGAGCAGGAGCCCTTTGCCGCTCATTAGATATGTAGAAGCCCTATCCTCTCAAATACTCAAACGTACACGTGGTCATTTTTCAGATTTATTTGCTGGGATCTGGGGATTTATTTATTTTTATTGCAATATATGTGCACTGGTTGCATCTTTCAGCTCTGCTTCTGAGCATATTGGTGTGGGAGGGGGGAGAAGAAGGGGGATTTGGATTTTTTTTCCCATAAAAATTTCCACCACAGATGAGCAGGATTCTTGTTGCATGTGTTTTACCATTATCTAGAGCTTGGGCTCTCAATCTGGGGGTCACAGCCCACTGAGGAAGGGATTCATAAACAGCTTTCTGGACAGTCATGGCCACCCTCTCTCTGCTTATGGCTATGTGGACATGGGGTGCAAGGGTCCCAAAATGTGTTTCTTTGTTAACATGCGGTTGTGGTATGGAAAAGATGAAGAGCCACTGTTCTTGAGTATTTGGTAGTTTGTTTGTTTTCTTAATGTTCTGTTAAAGAAGTGACTGGGTGTTGACACAGACAGATGAGGCTGCTTGTCTTGTGACACATTTGGGTTGTGGATCCGGCAGTATAGCTCTCCCATTTTAAGAGTGGCTGGTGGCCTTTTTCTTTGTGATGCATTTACACTTCATGGTTAGTTTCCATCTTTGTGCTCAGGTTTAATACAAAGGGGATGTTTATGCTGCAGTTAAAAACTGGTTGCTAGTTCATGCCAGCTAATTCTGTCTAAAGGGCTTGGGCAAAAGGGCTGTTTTACTCCATTGTAGACATTCAGGGCTCGGCTTCTAGGACCCCACAAGGTGGGAGGGTCCCAGAGCTTGGGGTGCAGCCTGAGCCCAAATGTCTTCACTACAGTTTAACAGCCCCTTAACCCAAGTCCCTTAGCCCAAGTCAGCTGCAACAAAACCAATCACGGGTGTCTAATTTCAGTGTAGACATTATTCTGAGTTGTGCCATGGGATGCAGTGAGAGTTAGAATATCGGAAAAGGTTTATTATAGAGGTGTAGGCTGAAGGCCCAGTTTTTCTTGGAAGTAAAAGCTTGCTAGGCATATTTTGGTTTGGTGGGCTGACTGCCATTTGATTTGGAACCTGCACTGATTCTATAATACTGTGGGCCAAAAGGTCAGTCATTGGACCAAAATGAACCATGCTGAGTTGTGGTTTTTACTGCCAGATAAAGAAGGAAGTATATTCCCTCTCATTTTGCAAACATGTTTAATAGTTTCAGATGATATTTAAAACTAAATGGAAATGTGTGGTGTTTCATTTCTCTGATCATTTGGGTAAATGTCATTGTATATTACACTGAAGGGGATAGTCTAGTACTGTAAAACTGCTAACTGATATATGTGATCTATTTGGTTCATTTTGTCAGGTACAAACAAATAGAAGAAATAATTCTATGCTTCCAATTGAATAAATCCCTGAAAGCTGACTTTTTGTAGACTAACTTCCTTAATTTTTTTTTTTAGGTTTTTCCAACTGATTTAAAAAAAAAAAAAAAAAAGGAAATCTTTGTCAATTTTAATTCTCTAATGTATTTGGTATAAGTACTGTAAAATTCAATTGCCATCAATAATAAAATTCATTTTGGTAGATCCTCAAGTAATTTTTTTTTTTTTTTTTTTGAAAGAAGTCTTTAGGAAACCTTTGTGCCGTTGTCTTATTTAGAGGACGACCTTCAGTACTGATAGCATTTTGTCATTGTGCACTTTAACTATTCTTTCATGACTGACAGCACTGTTAAAATAATGAATTGTCTATCAGTGTCCTTAAATGGAATATGAGTAGACTAATTTCTTTATAAATTGGGAAACTTCACTAAGTGTTCTACAAGGACAAATCTTCATTGATTCTGTAATTTTTTTTTTTCTAATTCATATAACCTTTTTAGAGGTATTCTGTATCTTTTATTCCAGTAGAAATAGAGTATCTGAAAACTAACCCTTAAATGACATGGACTTGAAAAGCACCTTTTTTATAAGGTAATCATTCTTCAATGCCTTTAAAAGGTTTAATAGAATAAAATAATTCCAGGATCTTGGGTAGAACAACCAGGAGCCAACCAGGAGCTTCAAAATACAAAGAAAACAGTAAAAAAGATAGATAATATGTTTCACTTCTTTATTTGTACACATGTGCACAAGTTCATAGTCTTTATGTAGTTCAGATGGAACTAATAGGAATTATGTATAAACTACAAGGTAGTTTATAATACTAAATCTCATATTTTTCATTGTGTGAGGCTTTTCAATATTTTCCTTCTCTTCAAAAAATCACAGAGCGGAAAGCAATTTTTAGACTTGGCTAAAAATTATCTGTCATATGCAGATGATTATGCAACATGTGCCAACTTCCTACTCAGAGACAGTTATGGCAGATGGCAGAATTTATGTTTCATGTGGCATTTGTTTAAATGCAACTATATGTAATATTTTTCTATAATTATTAAGCCTGCTTTACCTTTAAATAGTCATTAACACTAAATTCACTACTTTGAGACTCTCTCTGCCAAAATTTTTGTTGACGAGACTTCGATTTCTCATTGCAAGACTAATAGTTTGACGTGGCTAAGGGTTATATATCATCAGTTTGAAGCTTCACAACATGAATTGCCAATACATCTTCATCCAACTCTATATAGGATGCTGTATGAAGAGTAAAGTATAGGGTTTATGCTCAAATTGATGTATAACTTTCATTGAGTGCTAATTTCGCAGCAAAATGAGAATATACTACTAAGACTAGAGTAGTTCTTCATGCTTTGATTCTTAGACTATTAAATCAGCAATTTGAGGCACTATAAAATAAATCACCTGATCTACTAGGGGTGCATTGTGAATTAACCTGGACAGACCCCTAAAGCTCAAATGTGGGAATGCTAATCTTTTCCTATCGTTAGGTAATCTGAGATATAGAGAGTTTAAGATACTTTCTCAGTGTCAGAGTGAGTCATTAGGAGTGTCCATAACAGAACCTAACTGACATCAGGTATGAAATCATGGCCCCGCATTGAAGTCAATAGACATTTTGCCATTGACTTCAATGGAGCCAGGATTTCACACTCATTTCCAGTCTCTGGAATTACTGGTACATATATATATATATATATAATTTATTATATTGAATTGCAGGAGTCTTTGCCATACATGCTTATACTTATTCTTTGCCACAATGTAAGTTATTGTCATTGATAGTTTTCTATTACTTTGTATCAAATGTAAAAAAGGAAAGATAATAGTATTAGCAATAACAATAAAAAACTATTAGCCCCCTGATTTTTTTTATTATAATCCCAGTAGAGTATTGACTTTCTGATACAAAGATATACAAATTCAGAAGCATAGTAAACAATGAATGATCAACAGCAAAGGAAATGTAGCATAACATGACATGAAAATTTCAGAATACACTAACACAAAAGCTGAAATAAATAAAAGTAAAAGTCAAGGCCTATTCTGAAAACATTTGCTCCAGAATATAGTGCTTTCTACTGGGAATATTCCCATTTAGTTCAGTTAGAGTTTTGCTAGAGTAAGGACTACAGAATTTACCTCATCCATTGGTTCACATGTACAAAAATAATCTGTCAGTTTGTTTGCATCTCTTATGAATGCTTATCCAAGATCTGCAATATTAGGTTAATTTCCACACCGTATTAAAAATAAAAATACTCCCTTTTAATTAACTAATTAGCTACTACTGGCATAAGTAAAACCATTGTCCTGTCACAATTAGAGCTTAGCAGGGTAGGGGAAAATATGATAGCTTGAGTATAAAATGCAACAGATATGAGTTTTCTCAAATCAGCATGGCAGTGTAACTTAATATACACTACTGTAGAATTAAAATTAATTGGAATTAAATATTTATTAAGATCTGCTCTTTGGGAGTAAGTATTAAATATCTCTATTTCCTTTAATAAAGTAATAGTATTTAAAATGCTGTGATCCTGGGTAAAATATCTTTGAAAGGTTTAACCATTTAGTTTCCAGCAAGAGGCAAGTGGAGAGACAATCTGAAGAAGTTATTGCAAAACTCTGTCATTTTTCTGGTGGGCTGATATGCACATCACAAAACCAACTACCCCAATACGTATAGACTAGCTGACAGTTTCAACAGAGGCCACGGATTTAATAGATGCAGAGACTTTTACCCCTTGGTATTATACCTCCAAAGGTATAGGACTAATGGACCTTGACAAGATGGCATTTAACATCTCTGGGGGTAAACAGAGGACTTTGATCTCAAGCTCCAGCATGTAACTCTCTAAATTATATCTGTTATATTACTAAACCAAAAATATGATTAGCTTTCTTTGTTATGAGATTAATCCTTCCCTACTGTTAAATGAGAGGGGAGATCCCAGCTGTGGAGACAGAGAAGAACAGAGTGCACCTCAGTGACTTGCCTAATCCACCCAGAAAGCCCTGTCTTGGTGCTGAGTGGGATTTGGACAACTCACTCTAGGAATGGGGTGGGCAGGAAGCAGGTCTAAGTGCTGAATACTTTCCTTGACAACATTATAGAAATACAGTAGACCCTGCAACTGCACAGTGGTGTTCACCAAGGCTGGCTTATAAATTAGAACAACACATGCTTACTTAATTTATTGCATACACTAGTTAACACAGTAAAAATAAACTGGTGGACAGTCATTGAGGGAGAGAGAAATTCATTACAACAGCACTTTTGTGCCAGTGGTAACGTGTGTGTACATGTAACCTTTGAACTGTTCTTAGTTGCAGTTTGATCAAAGGTGGACTGGTCTTGGGAGGCATTTGAAATGGAAAATAGAGTAGACGGTATTTGTTGAAACTGGGAATAGCTACTTACATTCTGCTTAGAGTATTGGTGTAACAATCATCTCCCTGTTTCCTTTTCTCTTTAGTTCACAGTGAACATGCAATGACATTTCTGGTACTATGCTGAAAATCCACAACAGACTTCTGTCAGTCTGAGGAGAGCCAAATGAATGTCTGAGCAATATTTTCCCTCTTTCATCCACCCCTTCTTTTGGTTAATTACTCTCTAAATCAGGTTTTTCAGTGGAATTGCATTTTTTCCAAAGAAACAAGTTTCCCATGCAGTAAAGCAGAAGGAGGGTTTTATTTTTATCCAAGATATCTATTGCACCCCAACAATGTGCTTTGTGGCATTTAGCTCTATTTAATTCAGATGGTGACTCTGGGTCCAACATGTTTGTCTCTTCAGTTTAGAAATTTGTTTTTAAAATAGTTGTTCAACATGCAGTTTGGAAAGCAGATCGGATGTGCATTTGAGACAAACCGGTAGAGTATTTAGTTTCTGGTTATGAGCTTGTGTATTGTATACTGTGAATAAGACTTTTTGTTTCTTTCTTTCTTTTCTTAGCCACTCACTTTTGAATCCGCTACAATGGATATTCAATATAATGTTTTAATTTTGTATTATTTTGGGTTCCATACAGTTTTAAATTGTGTGCTTCAGTTCTCTTAAGCGAAATGCCTATGCTTCATATAACCTTAATCCACAGGAACCGAAGATTTGGCAAGTAAAAGAATTTGACAATTGTGAGACATGCTTCTATACATATTTACAGTGGCAATGATCTTAAATGGCCGAGAAGAAATCATGAAAATTATACCTAAAGGCCTGAAATGTACTAGAAATAAAATAAAAAATGCAAGAAGATTGAATGATTTAAGATTTTTTCTGATTTGTTTAATAAAGTCAGACATAATTTTGCTATTGAAAAGGAATTACGCTATTACACATGAATAAACATAATATAGGGTAAAATCTTGATTCTGTTGAAATCAATGAGAGTTTTGCCATTGATTTCGATGGGGTCAGGATTTCACACACAGAGGCAAAATCAGCTTTGTTGTAAGTGGATGCAAGTCCAATAATTGAAGCTGCACCCATTTGCTCTGGGGCACAGTTTGTTTCATACACTTTTCTTCTTCACTGTTGGTATTTGATTTCATTTCAACTGAGATTTTTTTCACTTCCTTTTGTCCAACTCTGATAGCTAGTGAAGTGTTTTGAAAGTCTGTGATAGGCTTTTGTGGGTTTATTTTGCTTCTGCGAAGTGACATTCTGAATGAGTTATTTTTAAAGAAGACAAAATAAATAAAAAGATTGGATGTTTGAGGGTATCTCTGACATCGAACATTTCACCTCGAAGTCACAGCTGTTGACCTGCTAGTGATTTTTTTTAAAAGGTTGTTAACATCTAATGTGTGTTTGGTTCATATTATGTAAAATGAGTCAGAGGTTTCAGTCCAGTTACTAGTGGATAATAATCTCTAACACAGTAATTATTGCATAAATTGGCTCAGGTTGGCACCCTTGTATAGACTTGGTAAAGGCCAAGTATTGAATTGGTAGGACAGAATTAATCTTTTACCACAAGGTTGTCTGTAGCTCAAGGATAAGAAACATTGATGGTGATGTATAGAGAGGTTTGCATTGCTGTTGTCCTACATATACATGTTTTGTGGCTACTGTCTACGTCAGTCAATGTAGAACCTTTCCCAGGTATTAACTTTCACAAGGAAAAAGAATACAGAAACTTAGATAGCTGCATGATGATAGGAATAACTTACATTTAAACTTTAACTGCTGTGTACAACGAAGGCACAAAACATTATCCCTGGTTATAACTATTAAGAAAGGTTTGTATGACAGTAAGTTGCACTGTCACTTGGGGAATTGCCCATTCCTGGCATCAAGGACGGTTTAGAGCATTGTAGAAGGTGATATTGTTATTGTCTCAGGATTGGAGGTGGGGAGGAGGGGCAGAATACACCTGTAGTGGTGAGTGTTAGATGACAAGTTATGATTATTGCACATGATTGGCTCAGAATTGCAATGTGCTCTTATTTGTGTTACTTCACTTCTCCCATGCTGGTTTTAGGTGTATTGTCAGATATTCCATATTCTCTCTGAAATGAATTTAAATAGAACAAGGATAAGACAAAAATACCCATGCATGAACAATTTTCATAAAGCGATCACTCCATATCTTGATCTCTCAGTGCTCTGTAAAGGAAACCTGCACAACACCTTCAAAAGATCAGTCTGGGGACTTACATTCATAACTTTGATAGATGCTAAAAACATGGACTTAGCAGAGACACTGGTTTGATGGCATATTACAACATTTTGTAACACCTCCTGCTGCCTACTAACCCTTCATTGTCTTATATCTAAAATATCACACCATCCTGCCTGAACCTTCACCCATTGTTAGAACCAAATTCACACTGAATTTGTTGAGAGATTTTTAAAGATATTGATGAGAGGTTGTTTTCTTATGATATTTGAGGTGGTAATTTGTTATGGATAAATCTCTCTTACTAATAAAAGTCTGGTCCAGATACATTAAAAAAAAGTTACATTTTTCTGTCTGCTTTGAACCCAGCTTTTCTTCCCTTTTTAGTTTCTGTGTACCTCTGTGGTTTTTTATCTGGAGGAATTGGGAGTGTAGGAGGATGTGAAGTGGAGTAACTGGCCATTCCTGGAACTAATACTCAGTGTACATAGAAATGGGAATTCTGATATGAATGCTAATATTATTTTGAGTAAAGTTTAACAACCACTTTAATTTTAGGGAGTTAATACCATTTATTGTGGAAACATATTTCTCAGCAGATCATCAAGAAATGAAGAATGGTACCTCTCAGTCCTATGCAGTGGGCCCCAACGTATGTGAATTTGTGTTTGTTCTGACACACAAATCTTTATTGGAAACCTAGCAATTTTTTAAATGTCATGTTTCTTATCTTTTTTTTTTTTTTTTTGGTATTTGATCTAAATCATAGGCAGAAATGCTGTAGCATTATTGATTTTTAGACAACCCTCTAGTCTAATTTATCCCAGGACACAAACAAGTTCCATATTGCTGTAGCTTAAACTTGTGTTTTTCATGTCAGCCATACAACATTATGAATCATTTTGTTACTTTCCTTTATTATCTGTGCATCTGAAAACAGTTTGCTTTACTCTGGAGCAGAATTCACACACTGATCTGTGTGCTCATTATCTTTGTGCCTTTACAGATGCAACAGAGAATTTTATATTACATCCTCTCTCTCTCTCTACCTTGTGCTTAACAGTGCACCTAATGGTAATGTTGTGCAGTTCTTGTTGCTTTGCTTACTTAATGCAGTCGCTCACAACATATGGTCTATCTATAATGATGCTGTTTCCGCTCTTTGCTATGGTTGTTGATTTGCCTTGTTGTCCTGCTGGGTGCTCTGGCTCTGCTTCAAGGTAAATAGTCTGTTCAGTGATGGAACTTTTTTTTAGCTTCAGTTAAGTTAGCCCACTATATGGCAGTTTTGTGTGTGTTCTGATACAACTTTTAGTACTCTCAGAGAGGGATATCCCATCATCCTAGATCCTGTGAGGCATGAGCAGACCCACTTCCCCAAAGGAAAACAATCTCTAAGGTCTCCCATTTTGAAGGTAAAAGCAAAGGTCCAATCACATCTGCTCCTTTCGGGGGTTCAGGCAGGAGAGAGCCATTTTCTCCTTACTTAAGTCTGATCTCTCCCCTTCTATGCTGCCACTGCCTGACTCCTCTTCCTTCTCCTTTACCTAGCAGCTGGGCCTTCTTAGGTAACTGAGCCAAGGTGCCTGTGCCTCTGTCTCCTTAACCCTTCTCTCTCTGCTTCCACAGCCCTACAGAGCTGGCAGGAAAATAGAGAGTGAGGCAACTCAGCTCTAAAAATGCAGGGGCTTTGTTGGCTCCAGCTGGGTAGTGCATCATCATGCCAGGCACCGTGCTGGGACCATTTTTCCTTGCACTCTTTCTTGGACAGGAATTTGTGGCACATCTCATGTTGTACTTTCATTCCGTTTGTGATATTACAACAAGTGAACTATCTATTGTTTGGGAGGAAAAAAGGTACCCCTTAATATCAAAGCTAATCTGCCACTGTTCTCATTATTTTGTAAGAGTTAAGATAAACAAAGGATTTGTTAAGAAAGATATGAATGATAGAAGCAAAACATTGTTCCTAATCTTAGAGAAAAAAAAAAAAAGTCCTCTATGGAACAAGTAACTTATTGATTACAATCTTACTAGTGTTCCCTAAATCTTCTATGTGGCCCATTAATTTAATCGATAAAAATGTTCCCAAGAGGCATTTAGAACCTGTGTAACAAAAAATACTTTTTAACTCTGAGGGTTAACTGGCAACTTGTCAGGGGCCAAGGGTCATACTCAACATACATCTAAAATGACATAATTTTAAAATAAAAATAAAAATTCACAACTTTATTGTTTGCTCGAAGAGTATCTGTCTGTTCTGTTTATTGGCCAATGGGAATTGCTTGCTGAATTACATTATTAGCCAAAAAAAGCTGCAGTTCATTAATTTTGTCTTGAAGATTACTCACAAAACAGAAATCATAGAGTTCTGCCCTCTTCTGCTTCTTTATGATGCATAAAGAGACTTGAAAGGTTTTACCACAGCCCAAAAATCTGCTTGTTTTTTTTTTTTTTTTTTTTAAACAAAATTCTTTGCAGGTCAGGTCACCTTTGCCATTTCAGTTGCACTTTGAGCTATCCTGTGCTACATTCTCGTTGTACATCTTGCTTTGCTTTTATTAATGGGTTTAGTCTGCTTGAAGCCTATTCGACATAATCTGTCTTGCATACCAACCTATATTTTACACTTGAACATTGTTTTAGTCTTGAGAAAAGTCTATAGTCAGATTTGCAATGGAGTTGCCTTTTATTAGTCCCACTGCCTTGTTTCTATTTCTTACCTATTCACATTCCCCACTTTAAATTCTGTTTACTCAATCCTGTTACCATTCAGCTTATGTTTTCTCTTAAGTGAATATTTTTGGGCACTTGCGCGATAGATTGTTAGTTTTAACCACTCAGAAAATACACTACTAACCAGAGATTTCAGCCTGTTCTTTCAAATCTGATTATAACTTTCAGCACAACTGTGGAATAAGAAGTGTTCTTAATGGCATTGAATTTTCTCTATTACCTCTGGGTGGTTTAAGAAGTTTTACTTTTTATCTTGTTTAGGTAGCCAGGCATTTTAAATTAGTTTACTGTGATGCTTATTAACAACTCCAAAAAATAAGTGAAAATTTTAACTTTTAATAGGTCAATTAGTTTATTTTTGGCTGCTTTCTGAAGTCTAATGAAATGGAAGTTTAATTGGGTTGGTATGGTGCCAAAGTGAATGTTCTTTCCACAACTTGTTTTATTTACTAAATAAGGAGTTGGAACCTCCAGCAATCTGATTTTAAAATGTTAAAGGTTGTCAGCTCTTCATGTGCATGTCTGTATGTGTGAAGAAGAATTTCATTATGAGACCCTTCGACCTGGAGTCATAAAGCCAGAAATGAGATCTTCAGAGTAAATGCCTGGGGGGGGAAATCACACCATTGGCTCAAAACTTGTGCACAGGGCTTTGAGATGGGTTAGAGGAATACAGAGCTGTCATGGGGGGAACGTTATGCTATAGCATGAATATGGAGCAATTCTAAAGGGTGACCAAATCTCACCATGAGAGGAAAAACAATTGGGGATTGATGGCAGGGACAGACCTAGAGGCTTGGGCACATGAATAGTGCCTGTGATCTTCATAGTTTGATTTGAGTTAAATGCAGCTTTTATTCAGTACAGATAACATACACTCTATTGAACTGTTGTCATTAATGACATTGTGGCCTCTTACCTTTTTCATCACACTAGAGTGTCTAACCCTTTCTCCATCGTGCCATTAGCAGAGCAGTAGGGGTTTGGTGGCATTTCTTTTTTTCAGCATATTTCACCAATCCTCCCCCTCCTCCTCTTTCAATGAAACTAACAGGACCCAGATGTCAGCTATAGAAGAAGCGTTTCTAAGCAGCAACATTTGTCTTCTTGACATTTTGCAAAGGCAATTGTGCTAGGGGCTTTAGACTCACCTCTCACTTTTGTCCTGTGATTAAACTTCTGATAAGGTCATATGAGATACCGTGTCATCTTCATGCCACTTTACTTTGACTTCTATTTGATACTGAAGAATTCACAAACTTATCTTTTTAAGAATAATGTTCTGAGCAAGCTAGATCTAACTGCAGATATTGAATTAAATAAATTCTTCTGCTATGGGGACATAACTAGGGCTATGTCTACACTGCAGCACTAATTCAAATTATCTTAATTTGAATTACAGAAAGCGATTTATAAAAAGCGCTGCAGACTGTCCACACTACAGTGTTTGTGCTGGTTTCTTGCGTCCACACTGGCCAGCCTTAATTCGAATTAGAAAGCAGTGCGATGTGGGAAGCTATCCCACAGTGTAACTAACCATAGAGGCTGTTGTGACGAGTGTCATCATCCCAGGATGCAGCACTGCTTCCCCCACCCTCTTCCCCCACCCCCAAACAAACAAGAAAAGGATTTTCATACTGTTTTTTTACTCCCCCGATCGCCATTGCTAAAAGCACATGGAGCCAGCTGAACTATGCTCTCATTTTGACCCTGACAAATACATCGCAGCTTATCCTGGATTACTTTAGAACTGTATGCTGTTTGCCTTTTATGCTCCCTCCACCACTCCCTGTATATTGCTTGCCTTTGATTTTGATTCTACAGGTGTTTGTAGAATGTAAGATAAATAACAACGGAGTCAGTTAGTATATTAATACAGTGATACAAATGTTTCCATTTCACTGATGGAAAGCATGATATAATGTATCCACATGTAGCACTGTGAATAAACTCTTAAGAAAGTATCAATTTCCAGGACTGGCCACTGAAACAATGTAGCAAAGAATTTCCTCTCACTGCAGGCTTTTAGAACGCATTCACCATGCGGGGAGGAGGGTGAGTGGTGAAATCTTTCAAAGGGACAAACTTTAAAGGGCTAAACTTTCAAAGGGACAAACTGCAAAGGGCTTTCTGGGCAGTTAAAACGCATTCACCATGCGGGGAGGGAGGTGGGTGGTAAAATCTTTCAAACCCTTAAAGAGACAAACTGCAAAGGGCTTGTTGTGTGTGTGTGTGGGGGGGGGGAGGGTGATCGCAGCTTGGATTTTAAACCCATTCACCGCAGGAAATGAAGATTTAAATCTTCCCGGGGCTGCTTTGGGGAGGGTACTGAAATGGGACATCATGGGATACAGTCTGGATGTCAATTAATTTGAATTAAGTCCCATTGCGTCCACACTCACACTAATGCGAATTAACTGATGCACTTCAGGCTCTAATCCACTTGCAAAGGTGGTTTTATTAATTCGATTTTAAAGGCTCCTTAATTCGAATTAACAATGCGCAAGTGTAGATGTGGGAGTAATTAATTCAAATTAAGGGACTTTAATTCGAATTAAGCCACCAGTGTAGACCAGACCTAAGAGGTGAAATGGCCTGAAGATCCTCCCTTGACCCTGTTCACTGAAAGGTTTGGATATAGAATGAATACAGCAGTAGCACAGAAATCTATACAGATATTCAATAATAACTTTACAGGGAGAATGAGTGGCTTGTAGGATTTTGGAATATGGAGCCTTCTTTTTCCAGCTCATTAATCCAAATCCAAATGCTCTCATGCTAGTGATAAATGTTGTTACCTGATAACAACTCTTCAGTTGTTTATATGAAATGAGTTAAAGGTTTCCATCCAGCTGGTAATGGACAGCTGTCTGCCGCACACAGTCATAATCTATTGGACATCTTTATTGAGAGTCTCGGTGGAATGGCCAGTGGTTAAATAGATTAAATATGGAACCACAATTTCAACCCTAAAGAAGGTCCCTTTGAAGTATGTAGTTGAAGGATTATACAGGAGTGGGTTTAGTATGGGGTGAAGCTTGTGATGTCACTATTGTGATGTAACTATTCATTTGGGTAAACAGAGAGGTTTTGTTTTCAGGGCTCTCAACCGAGCATCTTAAATGAACCTTAAATTAACTTTTAGAAAGAGAGGATAGTATTTTCTGCTTTCAATATTCTTGGTCAATTTTTTACAGAGGTAAAAATATTAGTATCTTAACAATATTATGCTAATAATCAACTAATATATTTTTGGGGAAGGTACTTGGCAGGGATCATGCATCATTATTTATTTTGAAAAGTACCAAGCACACTTTTCAGTGAGGAAATCTCCTTAAGTGTATTTAACAACTGATATTGGCAGTAGGTGCCATTTCTTTCAGTTGTTGTTATTTCCACTGAGGCTTAACATTATTGACTCCATTGAGTAAAAAAAAAGCTAATTTATTCTACATATGTAGGTGTTCTGGAATTCAGCACTTTTGAACAGAAGACGTGCTGCATTTGATGTGCTTGGTTCAAAGACATTTGTCCTTTAGTGTTTGGAAAAGTAAATTCTGTGACAATCCGTGTGACTGGTGTGTAACTCATTAAGTGAGGAATTCTAAGGGTGCCCTCTCTCTCTCTAAATAGCTCTTCACTCATTAAACTAAGTCAGCTTTATTGTGCTTACTCCGAAGTCTGCCCTTCTCTTAATGTGTAAGGGAGATGAATGTGTAATACTTACTATCCCACCTATAGATGCAGTCGGAAAAGAAAACCCCAAATGGCTATTTTGACGTACCAAGGTAACCTTTAAAATCTTCTTAAATGCATTTCCAAGTAATTAACATCACTGCGATATCTGTGCTATTTCACTACAACACAGTCATCTACTTGCAAAAGCAACACTGTATAGCTTTTAACAGCAAATGTACTAAACACACAATTTCATAAGTAGAAACAAATTGTTTCTTAATGGTGTAGTGATGGCTTTAACTATACATACCAAGTTTAATTAAATCATAGCTGTGTATCAATGTTACATTCTATAGCTCTCAGGTGGCTTTTGTTAAAGATAGTTCTTGACTTTCTTAAACATGAATGAACAATAATCATTTTTATGGCGCTGGCTCCCATGTGGGAGATTTGAGTTCAAGCCAAGCAGTCTGAAGTTAGGAGTGCCTTTGGTTACTGTTTCTGAAGAAATGGTGACTGGCTTGGAGGAAACAATATCCAGCGCTCCTTGGCTGGAAGCATTATCTACACAATTTATGGGTACCTGAGGGTGAGTAGAGAGGAATTTTTAAAAGGGAAGCATGATTCATAGGGAACCTAGATGTGGAAAATATTTTTCCCTGTCTCATTTATTTGAGCTTATCATAGTGATTTGTGCCTTGAAATACTATAATGTTTTGAATATAAAGTACTTAAGGAGAAACCTTTGTGTATCTCCATCACTTCTATAATATTGGATATACTACATTATGCCCTAATTAGAATATGTGTGATATATATAACATATGTAATGCATGGTCCATTTTTTTGCTATTCATATAACAATATATTGTGTGTATGAAGTTCAGGACAATGTAGTTTTTGTTGATTTTTGTCTGGAGGGGTTGGGCCCCATTGAGAAGTATAATGGAAATACTGATAGAGTTTCGAAAATGGAGCTAGTAAGAACTAATAGAACAAGACCTGGCATGAAAGTAAGAATTCTATACTGATGAACATAGCAAATATATGCTCTTTCCACTAGGAAACTGTTCATACAGATGGCAGAATTGATTTAACCACGTGTTATATGTCTTATTAATTACAGTGGCAATTAATATAAAGTCTCAGCTCCTAAGGCTCATTTTTTTGTACCACTAACATAGAGGATTTCCTCTTGAATGTTTTTTATTAGTGTACCAGAATTCTATCTTCGTTTTTCTTAATTTCACACTGACACAGTGCATCCTTCTTCTGTACATTTACATAGAAATCTTGTTAGTCTGTTGGCTAAAAAGCACTATGTTTTACACTGACTAGCAAACTTAAACATTAGGTCTAAAAAAGTGATAAAAGGCATACAGGTAGGCTGCACCTTTATTAACATAAATATTCAAATATACCTTGATCAGGTATCTTGCAAAGAGTCTGTGTACTCACAAAACATTGGTCCCAGAGCATATTTCTGTGACCATTATGGAAATGGATGCAGTGCATATGACACTTCACAAATCCCTTCTTTCACCATATATGCACCAACTGGGCTGTCAATGAAACAACACATTGTAGGAACTGCTTGGTACATCATCTTACGTAGCCCAGTATGTGCTCCCTATTGAATAAGTTGGCAAAATATGAAAAAATCCATTAGAGTCTATGCAGCTGCACCATTTTAGAGCCAGTCTCATAGACTGATGGATTTTGTGTTTGAATTTTTCAGTAGTGTTAAGGCCTAGCATATCCCATTTCCAGTGAAAATGGAAATGTGTAATATTTTTAAAACTCTGGACAAAATGCATCAAAACTACACCTCTGAGGCTTTACCACTCCAGGTCTTGTGTCTAGAGTTTAAGCTAACTGATTAGTCTGTCCCACCTTCACCATTGTGAGACCTCCCCACGAAAACCTGGCCACACATCATCCTTCCCCCTTCCATATTTCACTCCCAGCTGTGTGACACTTTGAAGGTATTTGCCTTTCTGCCAGTGATATTTATAACTTCTCTCAGCATTATTGAAGTCTTTCTGCGTAAATTGTGCAGGTTTATTCTTGTGGGAAAATGTTTCTTACATGTGAAATTTTACATGAAATGTACCTACTGTCTCCTCTCTATCCTGGGCTGCACCATAGACTGGAGCAGCCTCTAGTGTAATTTTGCTGTGTAGCTAGCTAACTTGTATCAGGGTTGTCCAGAATGTCCAGTATTGTGTGATTCAGCCAATCCCTGACATGTCCCCAGCTGCACATTCTATGCCAGGGCTTGTGCTAGGGTACACTTGGAGGACTTCCTCGGTTTCTGCACTTCAGTTATTCTTTCTGTTGGATCCCAAGCTGCTCCAGCCCTTTAACCTGGCATATAGGAACCAGAGCAATGGATGACTATCAAACCCTTATGTTGGAAGGTCTTCAGAGCAAGGACTATCTCTTACATTATATATGTACAGCATCTCATACAGTGCATTATCTGTATTATTTATATTACTGTAGCACCCAGAAGCCCCAACCAAGATTGGAGTGTCTACGCACTATCATAATATAAATAATAATACATACAAAAAGGCCCAGTATATAATGTTGGATAAAAAGGAAACATTCTCAAACACCTACATTAAATCTTCAGAGCTTTTCTCTCATCTCCAATGAAATATACTGTGCACAATTTTATATTGCTGTTGAAAATCAGCTTTAGGGGTGCTTTAGAAAGCTTTAGGGGTGTATGTGTGTGGGGGGGATGAATGTATGTGGGTATGTTAGGTTTCTGCTATCCAAACCAGACTTTTAAATCTACCATAGCAGATGCTTCTTGTTCCTTTGGAAGAACAAATCAAGTGTCGTCTGTCACAAAGGATAGCTTTGGTAGCCAGCCAAAGGGCAACTAAATCTATGTTGATGCAAATCCAGTGACTTTGTAGGCAGCACATAGGATGGAATAACTATGGAGTAAGGGAGGCTGTGTTATAGTCCCAAGCCCTGACTCCACATAGGGAAAGTGTGGTGATTTCATCCTGTATTTCCTGTACATGTCACGTGCATAAATCTTTGTTGCCTCAGCTTTATGTGGGCGAAGTGAAATTCACCCTGTTAGAAAAAAGGATGTTTTTTAAACTTATAAAGAGGTAGATTTAGAAGTTCCGATGTAATAGGAATTGTTTTTGATGAAATATGGCCTTTTCATGAGGAAATTACTGGAAAACATCATTTTTTATTTTACTAACTAGAAGAGGTGTTTTTGCCATATCTGTTAAATAACTGTTGCTCATTTATTCAATGGACATAGCAGAAATCCCACTGTCACCTGTCAAAATAGTTGTAACTCACAGCTTGGTTATCATCCGAGGATTGTTTTTCATATCAGCTTTCACAGCACTGTAACCAAGAGAATTACAGTATGTATATGAACTATAAAATCAACTGCATAATGATTCACTCAACTGTAGTTAAGTTTCTTTTTATATTGCATCATTCAACCAGTGTAAATCTTGAGGTGTCACCATACTTGTGAACTATAAAATTTAGAAAGAAAACACAAGACTTTTCAGTAGCCCATGCCTGTTTCCACCTCACTTACCCTGTTTCTTTGATCTGCCACTGGTTTTAGTTCTACAGCCTGCAGGCAGTTGGACTTTGTAATTTGCACTTTTTCTTCTATATATGTGTAGGCATGCATTTGTCTTCATATATTTGACAACCAGATTTTTTTTCTCACAGTATTGTGGCAGCTACCAGTTGTTTCCCAAAAAAACAAAAACAAAAAACACCAGAGGGTGTACCAACCTACTCAGGAATCCAAAGCATTGTTTTCTATATTATTATAACATGTTTCATGCACACTTCCTAATGTAACATGATATTTACAGTGTAACATAAAAATAACCTTTTTTTTTTTTTTTTAAATAGGCTTTGGGATTCTTTTCCCACAGCTTTTTCACAAGTTAGGAAGAAACCATCAATGTGTAGATGCATCTTCATTTTTAAAGGCAATCAGCTATAAGATAAAGTTCTCTTTGTTTTGGGTGCTCAAAACAGAAGTTATTGGCTATGTGAGGAGAGGATCTACACTTAACTCAATGACATGTCTCTGTCTTCTCTGTAACATGGTAACTTTTGAACACCACGTCTGATTAGTTCCAAAATTTCAGGAAATATTTTAGGCACTGGGGTTGAGAGATACAGAAGGGGTTTTCAGGGGGCACTTCTGGTTCAGGTGGAAAAGGGCTAGGGGGCCGATTAACAAGTAACTGAACTGTAAAAGACAAAGCAGCACTGAATGCAGGGGTTGGCGGATGTCTGCAGTCCCCCATGATTCCCAATTCAGCCTGATTTCCATTGGTGTAAGTGAGAGGAAAATCAAACCCACAGAGTATCTGTTCACTGTTGCAAGCAGAGGTATCCCTTGCTAATCCCTACATGTACCACAGGCAGCAATTTCATACACTGGTCTCTCTCTCTCTCAGTGGGTGTACAGTTCAGCCTACTTAAACAACAGAGTGTGCAATTCTCTAGTACAAGGGCCAACTGATAGTTCACTGTAAAAATTACTTAAATGCAGTACTCAGTGACAGTAAACAAACAGAGAGCCTTTAAAAAACTATTTAAAAAAATAAGCAGTCAAGAAAACATTTTAACATTTTTATTTAGCTGTCAAATATAGAGTAATAATGTTACCATATTACACTGCAATGCATCGTTTTGTTTTTGTACAAGTAAAAGCAAAAAGAAGGTTCTTGAAGTTGAAGGAATTGTGGTAATTCACTAGAAGATGTGCAGCAATTTTTCCATTCACTCTTTCAGATTTTTTCCCCATTCTACCTTAGGAAGGCTTTCTGGAGTAATTCAAGCAATTGAGGCAGTTGTAGGTTTGGCTGTGGCAGATTTCTGTCTCTTGTATCTATTACTCCAGTGGTATTGTACTTGTGACTTCAGCTGATCAAGTATAAAGTTCAGCATATAGAGGTAAAAATATTAATATACTTGTTTTAGTGAGGGACAATCTCCTTAAATGTATTTAGCAACTGATATTGGCAGTAGGTGCCATTCATTTTTGTTGTTGTTGTTTCCACTGGGGCTTAGCATTCTTGACTCCAGCAAATTTATTCTACATATGTAGGTGTTGTAGAGTTCGGCACTTTTGAACAGAAGACGTGCTGCATTTGATGTGCTTGGTTCAAAGACATTTGTCCTTTACTGTTTGTAAAAGCAAATTCTATGACAACCTAACTGACTGGTGTGTAACTCATTAAATGGGGAGTTCTAAGGCCCCCTCTCTTGCTCTCTCAGTTGCTCTTCACTCATGAAACTAAATCAGCTTTATTGTGTTTATTTTGAGGACTGCTCTTCTCTTGATGTGTGAGATGAATGTGTAGTATTTGCTGTCCCACCTATAGATGCAGTTGGAAAAGAAACCCCCATGTGGCTGCCTATTTTGTGTAGAGAGAGGCACCATTAAAATCTTCATAAATACATCTCCATGTAATTAACATTACTGTGATACCTGTGCTACTTCACTACAACGTTATCTACTTGCAAAAGCAACATTATTACCTTTTTGTCAGAAAATTTAGTATACACACACACAAATCCGTAAGCAGAAGACTGTTTCTTAATGGTGTAAAAATGACTTGAGCTAGCCACACCAAATTGTACTAAATCATAGCTGTGTATCAGTATTACATTACACCTGAGTATCTGCAGAGCTCAAGTGGCTTTTGTTAAAGCTGGTTCTTCACTTTTTCACAGCTGAGTAATAATCCGGCAAACCAATTTCATTTAAGGTGGCAAAATTTTGTGTATTAAAGGGATGCTGAATTATCTAGGTAACAAACTGCTGCCAATCAGGCAGAGTCCTTAACAGGTGCTGTGATTAGAAGTGACAAATTTGGAACCTACTGAAGATGCAACTAGTCCACTGCCTCGCTACTGCACATCCTTTTCTTTTGCCAGGAAACATTTCCTACATCAACAACAGTCTATTGCAAAGTGGCAGACAGATTAAGTTACGCTACAATTTCCACTGTACAATTTTGCTTCTTTGACCTTAACAAGCAAAATTGCACCAGCTACACCTCAAAAAATGTGTTCCCACAGCCCTCACTTACAGAAAAGAATCATCTTAAGATGCTGGAAAGATCCTAACCTTCCCCTACTTGAAGTGGAAAACAGAATTTGTAAATACACTCATTGCTAATGGAGAAAATTACCCTATCAAGAGCCTGATATCCAAATCCTGGGAAATGTTGTAGGATATTCTTAATCCACCTCTATCCAGAGACTCACACCCCACCACTAGAACAAACACTAGACACCAGATAAAACATACCACAACCTTAACTCTGTCTGCTCCCCACCATCACTGCCACAAACAGTTCCAGTTCTCCCCAGTCCCTTCCTTTCTGCATGGAAAATCATTTCCCCCATCTTTCAGGTCTGGAACCACAGCAGCAGCACCCAGACCCTGCCTCCACTGCTCTCTGATCATGTCTTCCTCAAAAGCAGTAGCAATGAACAGCACCACTCCCAATTCTTCCTTGACCCCTTTCCCAACAACTACTCAAAGAGCCAAAACAGAGTTCTCTCCAGGTACTCACAACTCACCATTCACAGTGATAGTGGGCATGCTAATTTAGACAAGATGCTGGTACTATAGACTTTTTGCGAGTATTAGCTGACTAGCAATGTCCCTAATGGAGCTGTTAAAGACAGTGTACAAGGAAGTTAAACCCTCACCTGGGATAGAGTGGGCAGGGACTCCTAGGGAGCCCCAGCTAGTCTCCTCATCATGGCCTAGAGACAGTCACATGTTGCAAGCACTCAGCTCCTTGTGGACTCCAGGCTGTATACAATGATGCTACCTTGTGACCCCAAAGTTGGAAACTCTTGGCATGGGCTTATCAAGCCTTATGGTTAATCCTGCCCTGGCTGGAAGGCTCTCCTTGCCTTGCAGCAGCGCCTGAGTTACATCCTGCTGCCCAACCCATGTTACTGCCATGTGAGCTCTCTAGCCAAGGAGGTTTGGGGGTTTATTAATTTGTTCCCTCTCACTATTTAATGTTTTGCACTGACACACCCATATCAGGCAATTATTGGCACTGATCTTAATTTTTTTTTTTTTTTTTTTTAATAAAATGAACCCAGGAAAATTATAGAACTCAGGAAAATTAGGGGGAATGAACCTATAATATACATGTTTATTCTCAGTAAACTTGATCACATGTAATTGCTTTTTCAACAGTTGCCTTAGAATCATAGAATCATAGAGTTGGAAGGAACCTCAGGAGGTCATCTAGTCCAACCCCCTGCTCAAAGCAAGACTAACCTCAGCTAAATCATCCCAGCCAGGGCTTTGTCAAGCCTCACCTTAAAAACCTCTAAAGATGGAGAATCCACCACCTCCCTAGATAACCCATTCCAGTGCTTCCCCACCCTTCTAGTGAAAAACTTCTTCCTAATGTCCAACCTAGACCTCCCCCACTGCAACTTGAGACCGTTGCTCCTTGTTCTGTCTGCCACCACTGAGAACAGCCTAGCTCCATCCTCCTTGGAACCCCCTTTCAGGTAGGTAAAGGGTGCTATCAAATCCCCCCTCATTCTTCTCTGCAGACTAAACAAGCCTAGTTCCCTCAGCCTCTCCTCATAAGTCTTGTGCTCCAGCCCCCTAATCATTTTTGTTGCCCTCTGCTGGACTCTCTCCAACTTCTCCACATACTTTTTGTAGTGGGGGGCCCAAAACTGGACACAATACTCCAAATGCGACCTCACCAATGCCGAATAGAGGGGAATAATCACTTCCTGCGATCTGCTGGCAATGCTCCTCCTAATGCAGCCCAATATGCTATTAGCCTTCTTGGCAACCAGGGCACACTGCTGACTCATATCCAGCTTCTTATCCACTGTTACCCCCAGGTCCTTTTCTGCAGAACTGCTGCCTAGTTCGTCGTTCCCCAGTCTGTAGCTGTGCTTGGGATTCTTCCTTCCCAAGTGCAGGACTCTGCACTTGTCCTTGTTGAACCTCATTAGATTTCTTTTGGCCCAATACTCCAGTTTGTTTAGGTCCCTTCTGTATCTTATCCCTATCTTCCAGGGTATCTACCACTCCCCCTAGCTTAGTGTCATCTGCAAACTTGCTGAGGATGCAATCTACCCCATCCTCCAGATCATTAATGAAGATGTTGAACAAAACCGGCCCCAGGACCGACCCCTGGGGCACTCCGCTTGTGACCGGCTGCTAGCTAGACATGGAGCCATTGATCACTACTCGTTGAGCCCTATGCTCTAGCCAGTTCTCTATCCATTTTATAGTCCATTCATCCAACCCATACTTCCTTAACTTGCTGATAAGAATACTGTGAGAGACCGTATCAAAAGCTTTACTAAAGTCAAGGTATATTATGTCCACCGCTTTCCCCACATCCATAGAGCCAGTCATCTCTTCATAGAAAGCAATCAGGTTGTTCAGGCATGACTTTCCCTTGATGAATCCATGTTGACTGTTCCTGATCACCTTCCTCTCTTCCAAGTGCCTTAAAATGGATTCCTTGAGGACCTGCTCCATGATTTTTCCAGGGATTGAGGTGAGGCTGACCGGTCTGTAGTTCCCTGGATCTTCTTTCCTCCCTTTCTTGAAGATGGGTACTAGATTTGCCTTTTTTCAGTCATCAGGGACCTCCCCCAATTGCCACGAGCTTTCAAAGATGATAGCCAATGGTTCTAAAATCACCTCAGCCAACTCCCTCAGCACCCTTGGGTGCATTGCATCTGGCCCCATGGACTTGTGTATGTCCAATCTTTCTAAATAGTCTTGGACCTGTTCCTTCAGCACTGTGGGATGTTCACCTCCTTCCCATTCTGTGCCGCCCAGTGCAGTATCTGGGAGCTGACCTTGTCTGTGAAGACAGAGGCGAAAAAGGCATTGAGTACCTCAGCTTTCTCCACATCCTCTGTCACTAGGTTGCCTCCCCCATTCTGTAAGGGGCCCACACTTTCCCTAATCTTCCTCTTATTGGTAACATACCTGTAGAAACCCTTCTTGTTCCCATTCACGTCCCTTGCTAGTTGCAACTCTAATTGTGCTTTGGCCTTCTGATTTCATTCCTGCATGTTCAAGCAGTATTTTTTATAATCCTCCTTAGTCATCTGACCAAGCTTCCATTCTTGTAAGCTTCATTTTTGTGTTTAAGTTCACCAAAGACTTCTTTGTTCAGCCAAGCTGGACGCCTACCATATTTGCTATTCTTTCTGCACATTGGGATGGTTTGTTCCTGTGCCCTCAATAAGGTTTCTTTAAAATACAGCCAGTTCTCTTGGATTCCTTTCCCCCTCATATTAGCCTCCCAGGGGATCCTGCCTATCAGCTCCCTGAGAGAGTCAAAGTCTGATTTTCTGAAGTCCATGGTCCGTATCCTGCTTTTCTCCTTTCTTCCTTTTGTCAGGATCCTGAACTCGACCATCTCATGGTCACTGCTGCCTAACTTGCCACCCACTTCTACTTCCCCTACCAAATCTTCCCTGTTTGTGAGCAGCAGGTCAAGAGAAGCACGGCCCTTAGTTGGTTGCTCCAGCACTTGCACCAGGAAGTTGTCTGCAGCACTATCCAAAATCTTCCTGGATTGTTTGTGCTCTGCTGTATTGCTCTTCCAGCAGATGTCAGGGTGATTGAAGTCCCCCATGAGGATCAGGTCCTGTGAACTGGAAACTTTCCCGAGTTGACTGAAGAAAGCCTCATCTACCTCGTCCTCCTGGTCTGGTGGTCTGTAACAGACACCCACCCTGATATCACCCTTATTGTTCTTGCTTCTAAGCTTAACCAGAGACTCTCAACTGGCTTATCTCCAGTTTCATACTGGAGCTCAGAGCAATCATAGTGCTCTCTTACATACAGTGCAACTCCTCCACCCTTTTGCCCCTGCCTGTCCTTCCTGAACAGTTTATACCCATCCATGACAGCGCTCCAGTCGTGTGAGTTACTCCACTAAGTCTCTGTTATTCCAATCATGTCATAGTTTCTTGACTGTGCCAGGACCTCCAATTCCTCCTGCTTATTTCCCAGACTTCTTGCATTTGTGTATAGGCACTTGAGATAACTAGCCGATTGCCCTACTTTTTTAGTATGAATCAGGAGGCCTCCCCTGTGTCCCCCTCCTCTTTCTGCTTCCTTGTGGTGTCCCACTTCCCCACTTGCCTTTGGGCTTATTTCTCCATCCCCCATCAAACCTAGTTTAAAGCCCTCCTCACGAGGTTAGCCAGCCTGTCTGCAAAGATACTCTTCCCTCTCTTCATTAGATGAATCCCGTCTCTTCCTAGTAATCCTTCTTTCTGGAACAACATCCCATGATCGAAGAACCCAAAGCCCTCTCTCTGACACCACCTGCGTAACCATGCATTTACCTCCCTACCTGGGCCTTTTCCTTCAACAGGGAGGATGGATGAGAACACCACTTGCTCTTCAAACTCCTTTATCCTTCTTTCCAGAGCCACATAGTCTGCAGTGATCCGCTCAAGATTGTTCTTGGCAGTGTCGTTCCCCAAGCCTCCCGCAGTATAAAAGTTTCTTATCCTTAGACAACATTAAGGATCTAGTTCCAGCAAACTGTCATGTTTTGTGCCTATTGTGCTTTATTACAGGCTTGAAAGAATGACCCCTTGCACAATGCATTTACGTTTATAGAGGACTTCTGATATTCTGAAAAGAAGTAGATAGTGTATTTTCATAGCCTTTTATTTTGTTTGATTTGTAGCTGCTTTGCCATGTTCAGAGCTCAGTGGTGATTGCACAATGTAATTTACTACAAAGGACAGTTAATATTGCTTGCAAACCCATCAGCAGTTCTTGGAAAACAATGCCTATGGGACTAATAGGACAAATTTGAATCCCTTAACCATATTTGGACTGAGAGAATTACAAGTGTATAGATTTACTATTTAGGCAATAGTCCTGTTGCAAAACATGCATCCATGCAAGGCAGAGACAATAAACAACTAGCTGTATTTATGCTTTAATATGGTGCAAGGATATGGCACACTAATCTGTTAAAGAGAGCCAGATTAATGCAACAGTGAACTGTACCATGGAAAATTTAATTTTTAAATTATGGAAAGATAAACTTATGAAGTATTTCAAATATCTACAATGTTTTTTTTTTCTGGAAAATAATATAGCCATCATTGCTAATACTGATGTATCCTCACCATTCACAGTGATAGTGGGCATGCTAATTTAGACAAAATGCTGGTACTATAGACTTTTTGCAAGTATTAGCTAACTAGCACTGTGGCTAATGGAGCTGCAAAGGAAAATTTTCATTTAAAAAAAATCTGGTGTATCCACAGACTGTGAAAACACTGAATGTTTTATATATGTATTGGAGGAAATGTGATTATACCTTAAAAAAAGACAGTGTACAAGGAAGTTAAAGACGAGGGTATGTAGAAATTTAGGGAAGGCAGAAAATTGTTGGGAATATTATAAAAATAATTTTAAACAATGCTCTTTTTTTAAAAGAGAAGAGAGGCAAGCTGAAATAAAGGGAAATAATCAGCATTTCTGGTCCTAGTAGAACTAAGATGGAAAGTCCACTGTGAAAATTTTAAAAAATCAATTGAACATTTTGAACCCCCTCAAAAATATTTTGTATGAATTTTGGTCAAAGTTTGTATTGGTTCATATTTTTCTTGAACTAGTTTGCCTCAAATGTAGTAAATATAAAAATATCCATGCATGAGTGATTGTGGCATGGATGCACAATTTGTCCATTACCTGCTCACTGCATACAAACGATGCAGTTGTGCCTTCTGTTTTTGACTCCCCTTTGCAATAAAGTGTGGTGTGAGCTGAAAGGTACATTGATTAATACACTCAATCATAATACATATTATGACCAGAGTAATCTGTAGAAGCTTGAACAGGAGAGCTCGGCAAATGCTTTACAAAGTTTAAATATTTGCTTGAAGTTTAAATGAACTTCTTCTGGCCATGCACTCTATTCTTTTGCATTCCCTTTCCACCCTTTGGTGCAGATTTTCTCAGAAAGCAAATTTCTAATTTGCATGTGCAAATGTGCAGAGAAGCCTAATGTCAAATCAACGTGTTGATATTCATGCCAGAGATGTGTGCACATTATTCATTGTGGATACAGAAAGAATATCGTGTGATTTCTTTGATCAATTGCAACTAACCAGCACAGGTCAGCTATCAACTATTCAAAGTGAAGGTTTCATAATCAAGTCATTTAAAAAAAAAAACAAAAAAACAACCCTCCTTTTGAATAGAGAGATGTTTATGAAAATCACTGCCTGTCTGTCAATATTGGATGAACAGAAAAATAAACTAAAAGCATCTGATGAATAATTCACTGTGACTTATTTGCCTGGCCCTAGCTTGTTAGCCCTCTGATTCTCAACATTTGGTTCTTTGTTAAAATATGCAAGCACTGCTTTTCCAAAAATAATATAAATGTACAGCTGGAAACTCTAAATTATTGTTCTGACATTTAAAAACCTATATTGTATTAAGATGATCAAAGGGAGGGAGTACAAAGATGAAGGAGTCAGCGGTATTATTTTTGTTATACATACTGCAGTGGCTCCTGGAGAAAGCCCATTGTAAGCCTGATTCAGAAAGCACTTAACTGTGTACTTAAGACCCATTGCACATGTTTAAAGTTAAGCACATGCTCAAATGCTTTGCTCAATGAAGGTGCTTTCAATAATTGGCTTGTGAGGTCCTGTTCAAACACAGTAAGAGACAGTGCCTGTCCCCAAAAGCTTAGAATCTAAGTGCCTCTTTATCTTATATAATCATTTATTTTCTGTAAACAACAAATATGAATAAGATAAAGGGTATGAGAAGTATATTTGTTAGATTTCAGAGGATCTATTGTCACAAGCATTAAGATGGAGAGCTTCATTAACATTTGGGGATTAGTGGATACCTACTTTAATTAGGAGCTAAGTATTATAAACAACATGCCATTTTATAGTTCCAGAGGGATAGCCGTGTTAGTCTGTGTACAGCAAAAACAACGGGAGTTATATGGCACTTTAAAGACTAACAAATTTAATATTTGCAGGCATAAGCTGAAGTCTCTCAAAAGCTTATGCCTGCAAATATTAAATTTGTTAGTCTTTAAAGTGCCAGAGAACTCTCATTGTTTATGTCATTTTATGTTTAATAAGTACAACAGTGAAGTTAGGTAAGATGTTAATATTTATTTATATATTAGATATTCAGTTTCTTTGTTTTAGTGTTTTAATTGTATAAAACACTAAAAATAAAATCTTCAAACTTTCATAATAAAAAGTTATATATAGCGTAAGATTGAACCTTTAGGAAATAAATATAGCTTCACTGCCAAATTCTGCCTTTGGGTGTGCATACAAACTTTTATTGCTTTAACAAGACATTATCTGTGCATATCCAAGGATCTAATGTAACCCTTAAAGTTCTAAAGGGAAACATGTAGTGACAATGCATTTAATTTTCTTAAGTTCACCTCTGAATGTAATAATTATGGTCCCGTCCTACAAAGACTTATGCACATGCTTGACTTAATGCACTGTAAGAAGTTACATTGAATTAAAAAAATTCACCTGTAAAAAGTGCAACACATTATTGTCATTTCAGGGCCTTTACCTGCATAGCTAGCGAGTGATAGACAAAACTTCAAATGAAAAAGGAATTATGTAACTATTATTTCTTTCAAGAATGGATCATAATAATGCCTTATCAACTGAAATATAGTACAAAATAATGTTATTTATATAAAGAAACTAAATGAACATTAAAGCAGAAACATGCTACCCACCCACATCAACGGTGAGGAAACTTGATGGGGGGACAGTCCCTGTAGCAAGGGAGAGAGACACTTCCCATGGGACAATAGGTATTTTCTCCCCCTTGGTGTCTTTGGCACCCATTGGCCTGCTGGGTGAGAAGGGTGCTGATTGGCCAGCATTCCCTAACTCTCAGGATTTAGCCCAGCATAGAGGCCATATGGAACTTCTTTTATCTTTGTTCCAGCAGCCCACCCTGCTCACCCAAACTAGGAATGGGAACCTGGCCTGACAGATGCTGTGGGTCTAGCCAATTGCCTGTTCAGGGAATCAGGGAGAAGTTTTTTCTCCAGTGTTACCAATTGGCAGAGGAACAGGGATTTTTTTTTTCCTTCTTTGCGGCACCTTTAAGCCACAGTGGGTTAAGTAAGAATGCACTTAGTATCTAACCGAGGTACCGGAGTGGTGGTGGTTGTTTGCAACTTGCCGTCACTTTCCAGTGTGATTAAGAGAATAAAATGAACAGTTACCAGAGGTAAAAGACCTGGGATTTTGGTGATGGGCTTTTGGCTCATGTGATAGAGTGAGACCTATAGTGGCTTTTGCAGGCAGACATCAGACCTTGTGATCCTTGTGGGCTGAGGTCCCCAACTTGCTGCACCCTTTGTCCCCCTTGTGGAGATGGGTGCTAGGACTCAGAGAAAGCTGAGTCCTCGGGTAGGCTGAGGAGAACCTACCCCACGTTATGGGTTATATGATAAAGAGCCCTGTAAACCTGACACTGGAACCAATTAAATGTCTGGTAGAGGAGAGTATGGGTGATGAACGGGTAGTGCCCCTTCCCTTTGTTAAAGTTTAATAGAAGTTACGATCTGCCACTTAATTCCGTGCATGTGTGTGTCCTCATTGTGCCTCTGTGTCCACATCAAATAGTTGTTTACATTGTCAGTTCTATTTACTTTTATCAGCTTACATTATTCTGTGCGTGGTAGTTTTGTATGATAAATACTAAGCGCACACAATCTGTCAGAGCTGATTAATATTTGAAATTCTCTAACAGTGTATGTTTCTTGATATATAGGTATTGGACTAGCTGTGTGGTTCTCTCACAAGGCTGCGGTCAGCTTCAACTTCCTCACAGCTCTCCTGCTGTGTGTTTCTTCTGTATGTCACATAGTTGGCTGTCATCTTTGCTAAAGGATTTACAGTACTGAAAATAATTTGTAATGCAGATCTGCTTGGTGAAGGATGGGAAGCAATTACATCTGAATGCCCAGGGAGACATCTTATAATGCATGTAGTAGAAATACTATACTGGATAATGTATGCAACAACTAAACTAAAACAATTCAATAATGATAATGGTAATGAATTTTATTTTACTTTTTGCAAGTCATGCAAGATTGGAAAACATTGTTTTACTTTTAATATTATCTTTGGAAAAAAAACAGTTTTAAAAGTTTTTAAAAATACACTTTGATTTCTGTATTTTGAGAACTATGGCTAGTTGTACTGAAATATAATAATACTCTAAAAGCCTTAGCACACTTTCAGTCAACATTATTTTCTTATCCTTGAGTTCAGAGCAGTTGATAAAAACATGTAGTGAAAACAATGGAGGCTTCTGTTTCCCAGTGTACTTCATAAGTACGAGACCGATCCCCCACTAATGTATATCTTCCTTTCTCTGTTGATTTCAATAGAGCTAGTCTGACTTACATCAGCTGTTTATAATCATCATCGAGTCTCGTTGGTGCGCCAAAAGGTGAGTTGAGTTTGGCTTATACATTAGGCCAGCTATTTGGCTGGTATAAATTGGCATAGCTCAGCTGATGTCAGTAGAGCAATGTTGATTTACAGGTGCTGAGCATCTGTTCCATAGTTTTAACACGACTCACCACCATGGACTTGTAACCATCCAAAACACAAGCATGTTTTGCAGGATCTGTGTGTCTATTTCTCATAAAGTGGACACATAGAGTCATTTAAAAAAGTACTTAATTAATCATTCAAACCTTCTGTGTCTTCTGCCTTATCTATTGAATTATATGTTAGAAGACATATGTTCAAACTAGGAGATTTTCCAGATTAATTTTTAAGAGACCCAGGATCCTTAAACTAGTTGCAATAATGAGATTCTTCATTTTCGTCTCATTACTCTCAAGTGAACAGATTGGGCATGCCTCAGTAGCGTTGTCCTGTGCTGAGGCAAAAGAGTGGTCGTATTGAGTCAGACCAATGGTTTATCTAGCCCAATATCCTGTCTTCCAACAGTGGCTGGTGCCAGATGCTTCAGAAGGAAAAAAAAGAACAGGGCAATTGACTGAATGCTCCATCCCCTGTCTTCCAGTCCAACCTTCTGGTAGGCAGAGGTTTAGGGACACCCAGAGTATGGGGTTGCATCTTTGGCCATCTTTGCTAATAGCCATAGCCAAACCCGTGATATTTGGTTCTAGCCAAACCTGTGATATTTGAGTGAGTGACATTGTAACCTGGCTCAGATTTGGTCTGGCTTCCCTCATCATGAGAGAGGCATGGCTGGGCCAAACTTGAGTGGCACTTAAGACCCCATGTGCCAGGTTGCAATCCCCAGAGCAGGGAGCCAGCCACAAGGACAGGAGCTGCTGCTGCAGGATGAATGTGAGGCAGGCTTGCTCTCCCACCAGGACCTCTTTCATCTCCATGATAATATTTTTGGAAGGGTGGGGGGATGTCTCAGTTTGAGATTTTGCCCGAGGCCTCCAAAAACCTCTGTGTGGTCCTGGTCACATCATCCTTAAAAACAAACAGAAAGCAAAAACAACACAGGACCCCAACCCTTTAAAATGCTTTTCACGCTGCATGTGCCTTCTGCATATCAAGATACCAGTGGGGTGCTTAAAGTGAGTAAAACTTCAATAAAAACAAAAAATTCTCCCTTCATATTTAAGTTTCTAATTCTCTGAGGCAAGTCTTGAAATATACCTTCAGGCATTTTGCTCACCTTGTTTCTATCCATTGTCTTCTCTCCACTGACAGAGTTACAACTGGGCAATAAGATCTTGATTGTTATTACTTAGTAATCCCTTTTCTCCTTCCCCTAGACCCTTCCATACGCTTAATGTCTAAGCGCTTCCTGCAACTTCCCATCCTGATACTGAGTCATCCATTTTCTCAGCTCATCTGTATACTGGTACCATAGATGAGATTTTTGGCTGGATATGTAAGGATGTGTATATTGTAATATTGCTTGGCTGTATTTATACCTCCTGTAATTACTTTAGTTCTTATCTTTTCATCAGTCTTAGTTATAGGCCAATTGGTTTAGTAAAGGGCATGTGTGAAAAGAGTGAACATTTTCAGTAGTGCCACTATTTTTATTTTTTTAAGTTGACAAGTAGGACTAAGTCTGTACTCTTAATTCAGCAAATTCATAGAGTTTAAGGTCAGAAGAGAGCAATAGATTATGTAGTCTGACCTCTTCTATCTTGAATCATAGAACCATATATCAAACACCATTAAATTTCACTTAGTTACTTCTGCATTGAGCCCAATAATTTGTATTTGGTTAAAGCATGCTTTTCAGAATACATTCTTGATTTGAAGACATAACAAGATGGAGAATCCACCACTTTCATTGGTAGTTTGTTCCAATGGTTAATCACCCTCACTGTTAAAAGGTTGTGCCTTATTATAAATTTGAATTTGTCTGGTTTCAGCTTCCAGACATTAGTTCTTGTTCTGCCATTCCCCACTATATTAAAGAGCCCTTTCATATCTGCTATTTTCTCCCCATGCAGGTACTTATACACTGTAATCAAGACACCTTTTTTTTTCTGATAAACTAAATAGATTGAGTTCTGTAACTATCTTTTTCTGTAGCACTTGAATAATTGTATTGGTTTTATTCTGCACCCTCTCCAGTTTTTCAACATCCTTTTCAAAATGTGGTCACCAGAATGCAGTATGCTAGTATTGATCTCACCAATGTATATAATATTGTAGTATTGGTTTCACCAATTTTGTATACAGAGGTAAAATCACCTTACTATTACCTGGTTTATATAATCCACATTTGCCCTTTTTGCCATAGCATTGCATTGGGAGCTCATGTTGAGTTGCTTGTCCACTATCACCCTAAATCCTTTTCAGAGTATCTGTTTTCCAGGATACAACTGTCCATTCTGTAAGTATGACCTTCTTTCCATGTTCCTAGATGTATAACTTTGTTTTTGACAGTGCTAAAACACATTTTGTTTGATTGAGCCCAGCTTGTCATGTGATCTCAATCACTCTATTTGACTACTTTGCCCCGATTTTTATTTACCACATCACCAACCTTTGTGGCAAATTTTATTAGCAATGATTGTATATTTACTTGCAGATCACTGTTGAAAAGGTTGATATTACATAGTATATTATCACAATGTCAGCATACATAATATCTGCAGCAAAGATTGCACCAGCAGAATGATGCCTTTCTTGGTGAGTGATAAGTGTTCTGATAGTGAATTATATACTTAGGATGAGAGCTCATGTAGTCTCAGCCAAGAAATCATAGTGAGTTGAATTTGACTGCAAACCATTGCCAGTGTGAACAGTGACTCATGGTCTTAATAGCTAACCATAAAACTTAAAAGATTGCATATATACATCATATGCATGAGTTGATCATCAGTAGCCATTCTTTTCCAAAATAAGATAGTGTTTTCATTTCCTTGAGGAATCCTGCACTTTCCATAGCCCAGGTTTCTAACTTTTAAACAATACGATAGGTAGAAGTACATTGTTCCCACTTAGCAATTTTAACTGGTTTAAAATATATATTTCTGCCTGTCTTGGGAGGTAGAAATAACTTAATTTCTACTCTAGAAATGGTGAAAAATTTCATAGCAGCAATACATAACTTAAAAGGGTTCAGAATGACATGCTAGTTAGATTTATACAATGTTCCATGTGCCTAGATCACCGACTGGCTGCTGCATTTGTTCATACACATTGCTGTGCATTAGAAACAATCTATGATGAGTGCTCAATGTTCCCGTTAGATTAAAGAAGGATTGATTTAATTATTTCTAAACCAGCCATAACAGATAGGAATCTAATTTTTAATGAACATTAACTATCTAATAATATACATGCCATTATCACATAACCATTGTACAAGAAATGCAAGCAGATTCTCTCAGGTGAGAGCCCAGAGCCAAAGCTGTGGCCATTAACTTTCTCTTTTGTTATTTTACTTTTTCATTATGTTTGAAATAAGGGCAGAACTAAGTTCCAGACTAGTGGACAATAGCAATGAATTGGGAATATGAGACTCTGGTGAAATATTGAACACATAAGAGGAACAAGTGTACAGAATGAAAAGGAGAAGTTAATGTTGGTACCTCATGATGTGGTGGAATAGAATCCAGGCCCAATAATACTAGACAGTAGCTGTAATGTTTAGGTGTAAATTATATAGGCCTCCAAGAAGAATTGACAAAAAGAAACTTTTCCCATGAGAACCATCTTCATTATCACTATCTTTATATATCTATTTCCCCAAACATGATATGTTTCCCAATGCATTACCCCTCAAAAAACCAAACCAAACTGAATTTCATTTTGCTGCTGTAGATATTATGGGATGGACGTGTGTGTCTTTCAAATTACTGCTTACTTTTTAAACTGAGTGTAGTTTTCTCTTCAGTGTATGTACTTAGACAGTATTTTGCTGCATAGCATATTACCTTGGAAAATAGATCCTTTTCCAGCTGAAAAGAACTTCCACCATTTTCTTTAAAATTTCCTAATAAAATTTATATAGCTTACATATAAAAAATACATTAAAAGAATGTTAAGGTTGCAAAGTCAAGCACTCAAAATATGGAAATGCCACAGCAGTGGTTTCATGGGCAACCTTGATTCAGTCCTCTTATGCGGATGCATTATTATATAATATTTAATTACATAATCAGTACTATCATAGATATTCTATATTCCATTTAATTGTCATTATTCAAAGTGTGGACCTATATTTTTTTTATCATCCACATTCAAACCCAATTCTGAATTCAGAATTCTTAATTTCCTTATGGATTTTGAGCATGGTGCTTATCTAAGTGCCTCACATGAATGAATGAAGAATTTCAGAAGTTCATAACTTGGCTAAATTAGGATGTATTTTCATGGTGACAGCAAAAGGCTCATTGTAGCCCCCATTTAAAATGTAAGTCTCTGATCCAAAGCATGGAGGCACAATAGTTTTTTCAAGTGAGCAAAACAGTATTTTATTTTGCTCAGACTTCATTCTGACAAATGACTGGACATTTTTGCTGACATTTTTCTTACACATACCTTACCCTGCATCTTCAAAGAAAACAAAACAATACAAAAGCCAGAGGTTGCACACACCAGACATAGAAAATTTCAGCCCAAATGGTTAAAATTGGCATACTTATAGGCAACTGAAAAGCAGGGTGTTCGTTGTTGGGTGACCTGAAGAAGAGGTCTGTGTAAACTTCAAAGCTTGTCTCTCTCACCAACAGAAGTTGATCCAGTAAAAGATATTACCTCACTCATCTTGTCAACCTTACCCATAGCTGTTTCTACCAGTGTCATCAATAATATTAGACAGAGATGAGATATATAATGTATAGGTAAATCTCTCTGTCTCTTTCTCTTTCAAATATATACAATGCTGGATTTTTAAGGCATTCTTGGTACTGAGTCTAGAAAAATTAGAAAAAATTATCAGAAATCAATAAAAAATTCTTCCTCCATCGCGGTCTCTTTTTTTGTGTCTCCTATAAAGCAAAGCAGCTGTTTTGGTACTGAAGTTGAGACAGAATTCAAATGTACACACAGAGATATTTACCCACACAAATATTGTGTAATAAGGCAATGGCATCCCTTTCTTTTGTTTCTGATCTTCGCTACAATATTGTGTGTTTTTGCGATTTCTAGACTAGATTGCTGCAATGTGGTTTTTATGGAGTTATGTTTGAATGTCCCCTGTAAGTTTCAGTTGACGTAGTATGCCGTTGTCTCCCTGCTTGTTCTTCAACAGTTCACAGTTCACTTATAGGTACAGTTCAAAGTGTTAACATGTATGTTCCCATATGGCTTTGGTCCTGTGTATTTGGGAGACTGTTTCTGACTATTAATCTTTCTAGCAAGTGAGATCAGCTAAGGAACTCAGTATTATACTTCTTGATTCTTAGTCTCCAACATAGGGGCAGATCATTTTCAAGTGGTGGCTATTGGATTGTGCAGTTTGTTCCCCATTTTTGTCCAACATCCAGAATTCCTTTGCTCTAGCTGAGTAGCCACAGTGTAGATTATGGTGGGGAGGGAGGCTATGTTTTTAAAGTCACGTGGTATATTAAATATTGTCCTTATTCCTGAGATGGATGATAGATGCACTTTATACATTAATAATTGTATAAATTTGAAATTAAATATGTGTTTAGACACACTCAAATAAAAATACACTTTATCCGATAAGGTTATTCCAGAATGGGTGTTTTTGAGGCCTGATAGGTAGGGGAGTCTTGTTCCAAATTTCTCTGAAGTGTTTGCTAATGGCTGCTGATAGAAGCAAGATGCTGGACTGAATAGATCGCTATTCTAACACAGTATTGTAAATCCTACTTTTGTTTTTTGGTTAACATAAAAGACATGTGCTGTACCCAGTAGTACTTTATGTAAAACATACGATAAACCATACATCAAATGAAATAAGGTCTATATTTCCTTTCTTTTAAATTTTTAATTTTGGCTTCAGAAAAAAATCCAATAGCAAATCATTGCCTGGATTCCATATTATATTTGTTTATATTACTTCAATGCAATATATGGAAGTCCTTCTTTATGCTCCCTACTTCCCAGACATTTTTCCATCAGCAAATTATTTTTTTCTCTGTCACTCTGAGTACAGGATTAGGCTATGCATCTTTTTTCTAGAGACATCAGTTCATATTATAAATGGTGCCAGAAATGTGTATGGGTTGGGGGAAGGGTATCCTTGCCCAATGCGAATTCAGTTGTTTGCTCACTGGTGTGGCGTCTGCAATGTGCTTTGGATAATGAGATCCACAATATTCACCTCACACAAAGAGATGAAGCTTGAAATTCTCACTGCACCGATAAGCTTGAAGGAAAAAAAAAAAAAGAATACAACTAAAAGTAATTTAAAAGTCATGGTTGTATTTATTGTTGTCCATTTTCCTCACCCTTTTATTTTATATTAATGCTAATCTGGATAAAGATTTAGAATTTATAATTGTAATGGTACTAAACATCTCTAGTTTAATTGGTAGAGATTTAGGAGAAAGCCCAGACTAACACCAACTGTTACTCTAGTGCCAGTTTTTAATGATCTTATGACCAGATCCTTTTGGAAGAAAAGTTATTTTACATGCATGTTGAAAATAGAAAATAAAGTTATGACCACCTTCAGGAACCATCTGTTGCAAGTGTACCATATATGTTCTTAATTGCATGAACTCTCCAGGAACTTTCTTGTTGCACTCTACACCTTTGACTCCCACTTGTCTTCTTGTCCCTTAACTATGGCCCACCATTCCACATTGTAACAATCTGCTTATTAATGCCCTTCATTCACCTAAGAAATTTTACTTTTGTAATAAATATATAAACTAGCGAAACATGAAATGATTCTATTCTACATAAATAGTAAATGAAAGACATGAGAAGGAAAAGGGATGGACATAATACATTTATAGTAAAATGATTCAAAAGGTATAAATGTGTGTGTAAAGCAGAAGTAGGTAGCCATCAAAGATACAGCAATGTGGAAAGAGTTTATGGTCAGTGAAAATCCGCTCGTTCACTTTCTGAACCTCCTCTTTGTTTAGCTTTCTTTTTATTCTCTACACTGCTACTTCATATTTTTTATAAGAGTTCTGAACATTCATACAAGACTGGATGCATGGAATCTACTAACATCAGTTCTAGTTTCTCCTTGTATGTATTTGTTTTCTGAAAATTGAATTCATACTTGCCTTATCACTCTCAAATGATATTTCCTTACATCAATACACTAAAGGCTCATTTATGCATTTTTGCTCAACTTCAGAGGGACCGCTTGCGTGCTTTACAGGTAAGCATGTGCTTAAGTCCTTTGCTGGATCACAGCCATAATGCTCAGCATGCTGAAGGATCAAGTCCCATGATTAAAAGGAAAGAGGCAATAGTATAACATCTTATTCTGCTACCTTTTCTCCCCTATTTTTTTTCTTTTTACTCAGGCTCAGAGTCTCTTTCATCTACCTACGATTTTATGTCTCCTTCATCATTGTGATGGAGCGTTGGCCAAAAGCATGAGTTGAAGTTACACTGTAAACTTTTGAAAGTTAAATCAGTCTAAAGGATGCCTTATTAAAGCCATTCTGTGTGCTTTTTGGAATATAATGTTGTAAGAAATGTCAGGGGAGCATAAGCTGCCCATTGTGCACTAATGGAAATCCTTTGTTGTTAATCTTTGTGTAATAAGGAAATATAAAATTAGAATTATTTGATCTGAGAAATTTTACACATTAACATACTAGCAAAATACTTGACATTGGATGTCATAGATTCCAATGGTACTTGACTTTTTAGTCTATAGTCAGATAATAGGCAATTCTTTTCTTTTCAAATAAAGGATCTGAATTATATTAAATTAAATTTAATACTGTACAGATATTTCCTGTCCTAGTTTCTCAAAAGAAGGAATGATCAATTATTTTACATTTTAGAATCTAACTCTTTGTTTCTTCATTCAGCCATTTAAGTTCTATTATTTTAGAAAAGCTAAAACAAGCGACAAATACGTTAATATGATTATCTTATTATGTGAAAATGCATACAACTGATGGCTTGGAATAGGAATCATTATGATTGCCAGGCAGATTTTGACTTCTCGGTGCAAAAGCATTTTTCACATTTTTGTTTACCTGAAGCCTTAAAATAAAATAAAATAAAATAAAATAAAAAGAGCAAGAGGGAGAGAGAGAGAGAGAGAGAGAGAGACCAACCAATTAGCCTACAGCTATGTGAAACACAGTAGATTTCTCAGCCAGTTAAAATCACTTACAATGTGATATTTGTCAGCTATGACAAATGATATGCGACTCTGCTTTTAATGGCTTCCAGAAATATGTGTTTCACATAATTTGAAACAAGCTTCCTTATCAGTATGTCTTGCAATTAATTTAATCTTGTTTCTGTTATTTCCACAGTATTTCTCAATCCAGTGAACCTCATTACATTTTGCAAGGGCATTAAATTAGAGTCTGGATAGAAGAAGTAAGATGATTATCAGTTAATTTAATTATGTTTTTACATTTGCCCATTTAATGATATGTCTGCCATTGTCGTATGGCTTTTTTGCAGTAGCACTATGTAGAAATTAGTTCCAATTCCATGTAAAGTTTACATTATCTGATAACTCCTGACAACTAGTTGAGGCACATGTTCAGTAATTTATGAGTCTAATCAAAAGTGATTTACTATTAGTCAAATGGCTATAGTAATGGAATAGTTTTACTCTATTCAATAGATCATTATAATGTTTCCTGCCTTTGCAGAAACTGTAGTATTTTTACAGAGATTGGCACCATTAATTTAATTAAGAAATGAAATTTTACATTATTATTATAATGGAAGAAACAAGTGAGCAAACTATAGCACTATTGTATTTTACACAGTTAAACACAGTTTTTTTGATTTTCAGTTTTTCCAATTCCTAATGGAAAAAGAAAAAAAAGAGGAAAAAATGAAACCGTGAAATAAGTAAACACAAAATTATCCAATTTCCTCCCCAACACTTCATAGATTATCTATTTATTAAAGTAATGGGCATTTATTAATATTGATATTACATTAAAGGTACTGTTACAACCTTCAGCAATGCATATTCAGTTCCATTACGCTACTTGTACAGATCGCTGTAGAATAGATGTCAACACCTGGAGATACTGAACTCCAATTATAATTTTAAAGGGAAAGGCAAAGGGAGTGAGATACATAGTGCAAAACATCTGAAGCTTACACATAGCCTATTTCTCTGAAGTTTGAGTACTGTAATATATGTAAGTAAATTAGGAAGAAGTCTTTACAAATACAGTAGCGTAAAGACTGCAAATACTCTTTAAATAAGGAAGCAAAATATAAAAGGAGGTCAAAGACTACTAGGTTCTGACAAATTGAATCTCCAAATTCCAACTGATATAATTTGGAAGCTTCCAGCCCAGTTTTAACTACTTTTAAATTACATTTTTTAATTCTTGTAGACTGCTTATCATTATCACAGTCCAACTGGGCAATAGATAAGCAATCAAACTTACACTAATCAGACTTTGTAACTGTGTTTTCCTCCTTTTGAAATTATTTGACCTAAATTAAAGGCTATTGGGGTGTGTCAAAGAGGATCAATGTTCTTGAAGTCATAAGTATAGTGAGCCACTTTATGATCATACATCAAAGGTATTGTTAAAACCTTCAGTGATGTATGTTCATTTTCCTTATACCAATTGTACTGAAACTTGAAGAGGCTGTTAACCATTTTATAATAGAATGTAGGCATACATCACATTGGGAGGTGGAGACTGAGAGTTTACTCTCAGCTCTTCCACTGAGTGTTGTTAATATTTCTGCATACTTCCCATCCCATAGTATGAGCCAAATCAGTCTCTTGGATGAATAATTATTATTCACACACGTCCCAGATAAAATAAATGAGTACTTGTACAATGTCACTTGAGGCAAAGATGAGAATAAAATTCAGTTCTCTAATATAACAGAGCCATCTCATCTGCTTTGCACCATCTTTTGGAAAGAACTTACAAAATTAGATGCTTCTGTGACTTGCACCTAACAGTGTGGCTCTGTGTCTCTTTTAGCAACTGCACCACAAAAATGGCTAGCTATCCTGAGTACTTCCATTTCTGTGTACCAAACATGAGACATTTCAGAAGAGCCTGACATTCAGAAAATGTTGAGCATCTACTCTCTGAAAATTCAGATGTCATAGATTAATCACCTAAACACAGAGCCATCCAAAACTAATAGTTGCTTTTGAAAATCTTTCTTATAGAGTCTTATGGCTCTACTAGTGCTTCAGTGTTTAAAAAAAATAAAATAAAAAAATGGTTCTTTGGCTCAGATGATAGAGAAGACATGCTTTTTATATCCAGAGTTGCTGGATTCAGTGACTGCGGATGATAAGTTTGCAGATGATTTCTATACATATCTTCATGGTTTCAGCTTCCACCCCGGACACATTACACGATCCATTGTCTACAGCCAAGCCTTAAGATACAACCAGATTTGCTCCGATCCCTCAGACGGAGACAAACACCTACAGGAGCTCCATAAAACATTCTTAAAACTACAATACCCACCTGGAGAGGTGAAGAAACAAATTGACAGAGCCAGATGGGTACCCAGAAGTTACCTACTACAGGACAGACCCAACAAAGAAAACAACAGAACACCACTGGCCATCACCTACAATTCCCAGTTAAAATCTCTCCAACACATCATTAAGGATCTACAACCTATCCTAGCCGATGATCCCTCAAGCTGTGGGAGGCAGACCTATCCTTGCTTACAGTCCTCCCACCACCTGAAGCAAATACTCACCAGCAACCGTACTCCATACAAGAATATTAACCCAGGAACCTACCCCTGCAACAAACCCCATTGCCAGCTCTGCCCACACATTGACACCATCACCGGCCCTAATCACATTAGCCACACAATAAGGGGCTCATTCACCTGCACATCTACTAATGTAATATATGCCATCATGTGCCAGCAATGCCCATCTGCCATATACATTGGCCAAACCGGACTGTTACTACACAAAAGAATAAATGGACACAAATCAGACATAAAAGATAACAACATCCATAAACCAGTCGGAGAACACTTCAATCTCCCAGGACACTCTGTAACTGATTTGAAAGTTGCCATGCTTCTCCAAAAAAACTTCAAAAACAGACTTCAAAGAGAAACTGTAGAGCTAGAAATCATCTGCAGACTTGACACAATCAAACTGGGTCTAAATAGGGACTTGGAAGGGTTCCCCACTAGTTACTCCCATAGTTAAAATATAACAACTCTGTGCTGTAGATCTGAAGGTTGTGGGGTCAGACCCTTCCACTCACCCCGTAGGAATTAAAGAAAATCTCAATATATGTATAAAAGTTAGTGTAAGAATCCTGAAGTAATTGTTACATTGTTTCGCAATATAAAATCATTCTATTTGGAAGAGGATTTGGATGTTGAGTTAATATTTATTTTTATAGTTACATTTTTTTATGTTCGTATTTGGGTTAATGGAAACTGTCTCTTTAAAAACAGTGTGGCAGACTGAGTGAGTTTTTTGGGATTGAGAGTAGTGCGTGGGGGATTTTGCCTGTTTGTCCCGAGTGGGAGACCCTGCCCATATATGCTCCAAAAAGGTCAGGACTTGATTTAATAAACGTGTCTTTCCAGAAAGTAGCCTTATTCTGAAAAGTGTAACATTAATACTTTGAGGGACTGGAGCTATTGCTAATGAGGTATGGAGCCTTTCATCTGTAGGTCACTAGCTCAGCAGGAGTTAAAAGTTGTCCCTATCTAATAGAAATTTAGTAGCCCGTATGTGAAATGAGTTGGGGGAATCTCAGGTCCCACATCACAAACACATTTCTGTATTTTGCTCTAGATTGTAAACTTTTCAGAGTAGTGACTTCCTCTTACTGTGTACACAGCACCTAGCACAATGGCGCCTCAGTCTCCATTGGAAACACTAGCAACAGGTATTGCAGCAGGGGCCAAAACACCCTTTTTTGCTGTGAATTTACGGAAGTAGGAAACATAATTGCTACAAGCTCATTGGGGTTGGGCATGGGAATTAAAAAATCAGAAGATAAACCAAAACAAATGTTTATTTATTTATTTAAATATCATTATTTTAGGGGCAATCTCATGATTTTTTGAAGTCTTTGTGATGATTTTTTAACTTTTGGCATTGGCAAAGCTACCCTTAATTTTTTTTTTTAATCTGTTGTGACTGATATGGGAATTTCCTGAAATACTTTTGGGAGATTTTCCTGTATTAATCTTTGTACCATTGTGGGCCAGTGATTGTATGCAATTCCAAGGAGGAGGGTGACCATAACTCTTCAGGAACTAAGCATAGTGTGGGATGCCTAGGCAAATTAACTCACCAGAGAGGTACCATCACCTGGAGAGGCTCACATACAGTGTTTCAAACTGGATTCTCTAGAGACCAACAGACAAAGCAAGGACTTTTGGATAAATAGCCTCAGTTTTAATTGACTCAGGGCCTTCTTTCTGATCCAGCAAATGGATGGGACCTACTACCCAAGGGTGTCCCCAATCCTTCCAAGGAAGTTTAGAAGGACTTTGGCCTACTAAAGCACCATAAGACTGACAGGTGAATGCTGGTAAGCTTTTAGCTTGTGTGTAGGTTCTTTTTTAATACATTTTCTCTGTAATGCTTTCACCTTAAGAATAAATGTGCTTGCTTGGAAAGAGCTGTGTGGTAACTTGTGACTGCTAGCAATTACAAATGTCCATAGCCTTTGGAGAGAAAGCAAAGTGCACACACTGGCCTGTCGATGGAGTCTGGCTTGCTGGGAATATCAGCGTAGGCAGGAAACTGTGCAGTCTGGAAAAAACCCTGGTCAAGAAAGAGAGGCATATCTTCACCAAGAAAAGTGGCAACTGAAGAAACAGGAGCTTAGAGTGGGTGCACTTCAGGGACCACGAAGGGAGGACCTATGTGCAGATTCCCTCAACTGTCACAGCTGTAAATGTAGAACTGATGCTCAACTGCACTATGAGATGAGTATCCTGTATAATAATGTCATGATTCTATTTTCCATGGTCTCTTGTGGGGGCTCCTGTATAGGGAAACCACTTAATTTGGGAGAATTCCTCTGGAGTAGGGAGGGGGGAACTGTGATGTGTATGGATCCTGTACACTGTCAAAATCTGCACTGAGGGACTACAGGGCAGGCATTAATCTAGTCCTTTGATTGTCCAAACATAGAGATAAAGCAAGCATTAATTACCTAGTTCTGACTGAGATAAATGGTGTCTGACTACACGACTCTGCAACTAATGCTAAGGGGGAATAAACAGATTATGTTATAACTAAAGAAGACAATTGAGGGAATTAAGTGAGCCTAATTAATAGACCAATGAAAATTTTGGTCAGCCATTTGACACGTATGGAAAAATAGACTCTTTCCTTAAATTATGGTACATCTGCTTATAGTTTAATCTTTAGCATATTGCTACATTATCTGAGCATTGAACTTTCCATTTAACTTCCATTTAAAATGTTATTGTTTTGTTTTAAACTGACCTTAACTTTGTAAATAATCAAGTCTGACTTATTTAATGGTATTTACTACATATATGGTAATTTCCAGTTTATCACTTTTTTTCAGTTCAGTTTTTCATTCCCCCCCCCCCCCCAACTGATGATTTCAGAAGAACTGAAATGGAAAGATTAAATCCCCTAATGTCATCTGTTTGAAAAATCCTAGGTTTTTTTTTTTGTTTTTTTTTTTCTGACAGGAAAAACGCTTTCAAATCCCTCTATGGTCTAAGCTACTATGCTTGACATCTCATTATTTGACTCAGCTGTTTCAGGTTCACCTTCACCCAGCTAATTAAGTAACTCATTGAATGTATTATTCAGTATTTGATTCCCCTATCTGAGTCCATGAGAGATGGAAGCTAAAAAAAAAAATCCTCTTGATGGGATTACTGAGAGGATCGTTGCTGACATAGAGGACTAAAATGAGAATGAGCTAATGAAGTTGGCGACATATGAATCGCTTTCTGTCATTTTAGAAAGTGTTTGGCTTCTGGAGAAAGTACGTGGATTACAGTTTCTATAAATGGATCACTTCTTAACTAACCAAACAGTGACTTGTTAATTGCTTGAAGACATGAGTAGTGTGAGACAGGTCTCTTAGCTTTATTTATGTTTTGTTTCCTTGTTCTGCTGCCATCCTATAGGGTATTGTATCATCATATTTCACATGTAGATATAGGTTTTAGCTATTTAGAGAACTTGGATTTGTCATCATTTTGGCTATGTTACCAACATGTATCGTTTCCCAGTGCTTTTGGCAAATTTAAAGTGATTTGTTTATTTTTTCAGGATTCTAAAGACAATTAGGAGTGCTTTGTGAATAAGCAAACCCTATTTTCAGCTACACTGTTTCCAACCACATCTCAAAGATTCTCCTTGTTTCAATCATATTATTTACTTTCAGTTTAAAAGGAAAAGAGCATCACTATCATTTCTTAAGAATGGATATTTTAAAGTATTTTAAACTTCTGTATATTAAAGCACTGTATTCACATTTCTTTGACTTGCTCATTAGCCATTCACTAATATTATTGAAAGCTCTGGGGGATTGGGGATGGGGATTGGTTTGTCTTTTGTAAATTTGAATTAGTATACATGAAAGAAGTCTAGTTGGTGACACTGGAGGATGGAAGCCCTCAGTGTTCTGCTATGCTGTTACGTATTTTTTGGTAGTCCTGAGCGTTCAGTTTTATTTTTCTATTCTACAAATAGTTTTAATGTATATTTGTGCGTACAATAGTAGGTGTAAAGTGCATACACATTTGGGGCACTGTTGAGGCAGAGACATAAACCCAGATTTGTAAAGGTGTTTTAAGTCTGGCTGAGCTCAGCATTGCAATGCCTAACTGAGTTAGAAGCCTAAACCTCATTTTGAAAGGTATTTAGGCACTTAGGAGCCATAATCCTGTCAATGGGATTTTGGCTTCAAATGCCTAAATCCCTTTTGACAATGAGGTTTAGGTTCCTAAATCAATTAGGCATTTTAATGTTCAGCAGTACCTACAAACGTTTACAAATCTGAGCTATAGTGAACAGAACGTGTTGCAGAATTAGTCTAGCCAATATTTTGCAATCAATGGATTCCCAGTGCTGGGTATTTAATACAGCATCATTTATGGGGGTTTTAGAGCTTTGTACGTTTGACAGTTAATTCAGATTAAGACAAGGCATTAATTTAAACCACAGTAGTTATTTCTGAACAACCCCATTTGTGGACAGTCTTATTCCAGAACTAGAGAGCCTTACTGCTGTTCAGATTAATCCATTTTCAAAGCTACTCCTGAATCATTAATCCAGAATAACTCCATGTACAGAGAAGATCTCAGCATGATTTACCAAGTGAGTTTTGTTCATTAGGGTTTTGCTGTTGCTGTCTGTTGAGAAAGGAAGAAGGAAAAGTAATTCTAATGGGATTTCTTTATGTATAATTCTGGGCTGTATCTTTTATACATACATTTATACTGATGTGATAAGAAGACGTAAATATTTTATTATGCTACTGCAGGACTGAGCACTTGACTGTTAATAAGACATGAACTGAAGACATCCAGATCCTAAATTTAGATGCCTAACGACTTGAGTTCAACAAAAACCTTAATTATCTCTTTGGAAGAGGAATGACAGTACAGACTGGTCTACACATAGCTTTTGTACCAGTGTAATTATGTTGGTTAGAGGTGTGATTTTTTTTAACCTAAATATCCCCCCATTTTTTTCATAGAAATGTGTTATTTTCCATGCCCACTAGCACTAATTACAATTAATAGTCCATCATACAGGATTAGTGTTTGAGACAAACCTATTTGTCTAAATCTTCACTGATACCAATTCAGTATCTGTTTCTTCAACCTTTTTCATAAGTGGAAGGCTGCAACTAGACCAGAATCCTGTTTAATAGTTCATGGCTGTACATGGAAAGAGAGACATCAGCGAGATACATGACACTGATGTGTACGTACACATTTACAGTGCCACAGTGCTTTATCAAAGCACCTACTGTATGTATCAGAATAAGACACTACAGTAAATATAACTGGTGAAGTTAGTAAATGTCCCATTTTTAATGGTGCTTCCATTGTATTTCTAGTGGTTTTGTGATTTCTACACTATCATCATCTAAGAATGCATGACGTTGTCACTTCCATATTGATGGCCTGTTCTCCACTGGGTGTGTGAAGTTCTGAATTTAAATATTCATGGCTATTAAAGCACAAATTGTATTTTGTATTAATGAAGCATTAATGTCTGTTGGCTTAAAGCACCATTAATTTTAGGAAGCTGCCATTTGGGGCAAAAAATAGCTGTTTTACATTTTCCATAACAAAAATATAGGACAGCTATTGGATTCATAGTAAAACACTAATATACAGAAGGAAACAAGTTATGGTGGATATTTGAGTCAATAGCTTTGGCAAACAGAAAAGAGCTTACTCTAATTATTAATACAATATGGCTTACAATAGTCAGATATTGCCAACTTTGGACACTCCAGTGTCTAAATCATATTTTGATATTTAATTTTCAATGTATATTTGTAGTCTGAGATAAAAGCAGAAGGGATGGTAGAGTCATTTGATAAATGGAATCACTCCTAAATAGCACATCATCATTGCTGATGTGTTACAATACAGTGGTATATGTGTATACTAGTAGTTGTAAAGATGAGCCAAACAAATTCTGAAAAGTTCAGTGGCACAGTAGAAGGTACAGTGTCTGCTTATGTCCTGGTCCCAGCTGACAGTGCTTGTGCCGCAAGTTTCTGGAATGCTGCTCCTTGAAATGCAGATCCTGAACTGGTATGTTACTAAGAAAGATGGCAAAATGTAATTATTGCCTGAACACCCTGACATGTTGGTGATTTCAATGCATAGAGTGTAATTTTAATTACAGAATCATTTTTAGTTATATATCAATAGGTTAACTCCCCTATCAAATGAATTCCACATGTGCACAAACTGTGCAATACACAGTTATGCCTTGTGTCTGAAGGAGGCACCAGAAGCAGGACATGGTTGTTGGAACAAGTTAGATGAATAATCTTTGCCTTCCCCTGGTGCAGGTGAGGGTTTAAGAATCTTTTCTGGGAATCCAGGGAGGGAGTAGCTGCACAGGGCTCTGATGAAGATGTGTGTTAGAAATAAACAACCCAAGCCCAAGGGGGCACAATTGTCCCTTCTACCGAGAACTGCCCCGCAATCATGGTAAGACCCCAGAGAAGTATTTTTGCAGGCATGTTTGCCTTGGGCAGTCATGAGTAATCATGTACTCCTGAGAGTACTCTGCCAAAGCTCTCAGAAGAGGCTGGATGGTTCCCAGGTACAATTAAGGAGTGCATGAGTTTCTTACTTTTAGAAGGCAGCTCCTCTACTTTCTACTTCTGGGATGTTGTAAAGAGAGAGTGTTTCTGCTATACTCCTCTCCTCCCCTCCAAGTTGCTACAAGGAGGGTGTGGGAAGCTTTCTACTTCCATTTTTCAGGGCCCTATTCCAAATAGCTCTAGTGCTTGTCTCTGCTACTAAACACAGCTTTCCCTTACAACGCTTAGCTCTGAGATTGTTTAAATCACCCCTCTTCTGAAACTCTATAGGGAACCTTTGAAGTTTAATCAGTTTACTGGCTTTACTATCAGCTTATTGAAGTTGCAACCCTCTGCCAATTTTTTTATTGAATCTATATCTAGTGTCTTCTTTCTAGTGTGTCTGTAGCTTACTTAACGAGTGTCTGAAATTGATGGAGCCAATAGTAATGTTAAGACATTTAAATACAGCTGCAGTAAAAGTAACTATATATCTGATATAAATCATGAACACGTCTCAATTTTAATTTTGGTAAATAAATACATTTTAGAGTTTTGTTTATTCAAGCCACACAGTGAAAACTCTAATTCAGATGGCTCCTCAACACCTTCCCCTGCTCACATATTGTATTTTAGGCGCTGGTGGGACCATGTAAAATCACTAATGTAAAAAATAAAGGTCACATTCTCATTCCCACTTGGGTACTTATTTTCCACTACAGCAGTATAGAGGGGGATGTACAGGAATTTCAACTTTCTGGGAAAGAATCCCTCCAGGACCAGGTACCAGCACAGAGGGATGGTCCTGTGCGGCCCCTCTTGAAAGCCCCTGTATAGGGCATGCACCAGAAATGGGGTCATGCGCGAAACTACCTTAAATTGGAGGCTATTTAGGCCCTTCCGGAGAAACCTAGAATCTAGAGGGTGCAAAGGTGGTATAGCGTCACTTCTGCCCCCTGCCTGTTGGGCAGTGCCTTATATGCTGAACCTCCTGTCTTTCATACCCAGTTTCTTAACTGTTCAAAACGTTCAAAACGAATGTATGCTAAACACAAACTTGAACCCCAGTTCTTGCCAAGGGTACTTTGTAGATTGATTTCCTTGTTTATTTTTCATAAATTAATCTTTTTCTTGGGCCATGTAGGTACGAGCTCTGGATTCATCCCTTCTGCAGGGAGGGGAAGCAGCCAAAAGATAACTTTGCACATTTGATGTTGCCAACTCTCATTATTTTATCATGAATCTTTTGCTGTTTTGTTTTGTCTCCTGGAGACAAACGATCACATTAGAATCTTAGCTTTCATTTGCCCCCTCGCCCCCTCCCTTCCCCCCCCAAAAAAAAAAGTTATAGCCTTCATTGTTGGGGAAAACAATGTGATCAAGACCTTCATATTACAGAGATGTGACCTTAGTGCACTCTAGAGACCCAGCGACCAGAACGCAAAGTAAAATAACCCCAAATATATCATTTAAAAAAAATCTTCTTATCTTTAACCAGTCTCATGATTTCTGGGGATCTGCCTCGTGTTTAGGGATGTTTTGGGGTTGATTATACTGCATTCTTTTGGCAGGGTGTGTTTGGTTTGGTTTGGTTGAGTGTCTTCCAGAATAAGGCTGCATGTTTTCTGTTGTGTGTTGGGAGGGCAGAAGGAGGACTCTCAGGCTGAGCAAAGACTGTGAAAAAGTTAGACTTGGCAGCCTGGATATAGGGAGGATTGGCAAGGGAAGGAAATTTGTTATGAGAAGGAGAACTGGAAAGAAATTGTATAATACTTTTGACAAGTCGCATTTTGTATCTGTTTGTGTAGTCATCAGAATGTAAGCTCCTAAGAGCATGCTTTTGTCCATTATTCAGTGTTTGTACAGCGCCTACCACTAGTGGGCCCTAACCCAGGTTGGTCTTTAGGTGCCCCCAGGATACAAATAATAGTACTACTGATAATTATTTAGTTCCCCAACACCATCCAGCGGCATTGTGTTCTTTGAGCCACAGCGGTGGTCAGCTGGCAGTGCTGAGATATAGTTTGTACACCACCTAGCACAATGCTGTCCTGGCCTCTAACTAGGGCTCCTAGGCACTATGGTAATACAAATAGTGATGATGATGATAACAACAATAACATGCACACCTGCCTTGGAAGCCTTTCAGTTGTACTCTGAAATTACTTAGAAAGTCTAGGTGTGAGCAGCCTTAATTACTCTCTAGCGAGGATGTCATCTTCTGTATTGGCATAAGATCAACAATGTTTTCTCAGATTCAGCATTTGGGATCTCTCTTTTTCAGCCATTCTGTGTATAACATCTTCTATTACAGCATCCCTGTCTAAATATGTATCTGATCTGCTTCCTTCCCTCTTCGCACAATCTATAGCAATTAAAAGCACCTTTGAAACCCCATAGGTGTCATGTTAATGTTTGCAAAACGTATTTAATTCTTTTTCCGTACAACTTGCTTAGACTGACGTCTGTGTGCATGTAAACTGATTTCTTCTCCTAGAAGGTTGCTTGTTCTATTTCTCTTGCAAGTTAGATAAATGGCAACTCATTTTTTATACTAATATCAAAAGAGTTATATTTTTCTTAATTGCAATAATTTTTATGACTAAAATACCATATTTTGAATGCTATCCATTATATCATATTGATTTCTGTGGACTTTGACCTAAATTTTGGTGCTGTCCACTGTGCATTAGAAACATCTTTTCTTGCTTCACACCAGCAAGTCATTTGTCGGTCTAAGGCTATAACTGTAAAAATATCACAATTAACTAGGCACTTGCAGCAGTCTCATGATCACTTAAAATTCTAGTACAGGACTTAAACATATGGCACATAAGATCAAGGAGTTTAAAGCAGGAAAAAATACTCATTTTACTCCTATAACCTATGACTTCCCCTGATCCCCAACCTCCTCGAAGCATTTAAATAAAAGTCAGATTCATAGCCTTTAGTTGAGTCATGATATTCATCGTTCATCCTATCGATCAGTTAGTGTCGATTGTGCTGAACTTTAAAATATAATTAAATATTTCCAGGGTCCTTCAAAAGCTGATGGTGTCTAGGACTGGATGGAGTTTCCTTGGATTTCTGCTTCATACGTAATTTAAATTTAACTCTGAAGTTGACAATACTGTTTGCTCAACACTTAAGTACCCTGGAAATTAGTCTGCACCCTGGAAAAGATGATAGCTATGGAAATTAGTCCAGTGTATAAAACTTGAAAAATAACAGCACTCTTACTCCCCAACATGGTTTTGTTGTTATTTTTTTGCAGCTATAAAAAGGAAGTCTTTCCTTTGCAGATAGAAAATTGTGATCATTACTACTGACCAGTGAAGAATTGTTACCCCATTCCTTCCACCATGCTCTGCTCACATTTGTCTCATCCACCTGTTGTGTCCTCTCTTTTATACTGTCCTTGTTCCAGTGCTGCCTCTTTTCTACCCTGGCTCCTCGTCCCAGTCCCATTCACCTCACTTAGCCTGTCCTAGTCTCTAATCCTCAAATTTCTCATCCCAGTGCCAGACTCCTTCCACAACAAATCCCAGGTCCTGCTCCCAGTCCTGTCCCAATTCCAAGTCTCCTTGGCCAGCCAGTTTTAGTCTCTCCATACCAGTCTTCTTCTTAAGACAATCCTAGTCCTTTCAGCTCTTAGTCCCGGTCTCAGCCCCAGCCCCACCTCCTCAGCCTAGTCTCATTCTTCCTTCCACTCCAACTCCTAATATCAGTTTCCCTCCCCCACCACCATATTCTAGCCCCATTTCCATCCCCTTCCCTTCAAGCTCCTTATCCCAATCTACTCCCCCACAGCAGGTCCAGCTCTTGGCCCCTCAAATCAGGCAGCTCCTTCTACACTCTGAGCCCAGCAGGGAGTTCATTGACAGCATAGAAGAGAGATCTCAGGAAATTTCAGCCCAAAATGTTAAAGTTTGGCAAAGTTGTAAGCAACTGAATATGACCATATCTAATAGGATATGTCTGGCAATTTTCATAGTTGGTGCTAGCAGCTCCACCTGTAATAACAATAAGGAATAAAATAGTAAATATAAAATAGTAATTAGTAGAAATAAAAAATGCCACAAAATGGATAAGGAGCAATCTGGTACTGACAGACAGGGATGAATTAGTTGACATAATCTTTTTTTATTTAAAATAATTTAATGTATGTGTTTTTCATTAAACATTTGTTTGAAATGTTTGTGAATCAGTTTTGGAAATAAAATAAACCAACCTAATTAAGAGTGGTACCAACTGGAAGCCAAGACACAGTCAGTATTAGATTTGTACCACTGCATCATTAAAATCTTTGGTCAACATTGCAGCATGCAATAGACACCAACTGGAAATGTCTGTTGAATAGGAATGTTAAAGAAAGGAAGGGAAACAATTATTCAGGGTAGAGAGAGAAGTCGTCCTCTTTGCAAATACACTGATGATAATGATTGATAGGCGTTTCTGTCCACCTGGGTATAGACTTTAATAAATGTTTAACCGTCCAAACCTGGAAAAAAATGACAGGCTCGTTAAGCATCATTCCTTTACTGTAGGTTTTCAACAGCCATTCTGAGATGGCTGAAGTTATTGGGTAACTACTATACCAAAATAAGATTATTCAAGGCTTGTAGACAAAGGTTTCCTTTTCTGGAATGAAGAGTCAGTTACTTAATCTTGTAGAAAGATCTACTATCCATTTTCTGCCAGAAAGTAATGCACAAAATCCAGGGTGTAGTGACAGAAAATATTGCTTCCCAGGGAACAGTATAGTTGAGGATATGAATGAAGTATCAATACATAGTTGAAATATCAATTACCAAAACAAAACAAAACAAAAGAACAATTCTGAGATCAGTGAGAGGCTGCCCAGTGTTTTAATCAACTGTTGAAGACCATCCTACATTAACACATATCATGTACAAAAAAACCCAAACACTTTGTTGTTGTTATTCAGCTATCAAAACTTGGGTGTAAAAGTGCTGTACATGACTTACATTAAAAGTGCTGTACATGACTTACATTACTCACTGCGCTCTCAAGATATATTAAGTGAAAGTCACTTAATCTGTATGAAGTCAAAATAATTAGACTCCATATAAATGAAGTGCTGGGGACTTGGGGAGGTCAAATCAATGAACCTTCCCACCCTGTATCCCAGGGATGTCAAATATCCGGCCTACGGGCTAGATACGGCCCACCAACCTTTTTGGTTCAGCCCCTGGTGGCAGCGCATGCTGCTGCGACATCTCGTGGCATTGTACTTTCTGGTGGCAGCGTGCACTGCCAGACATCTCGTGGTGTTGCGCATTGCCACAGAGAGTACAGCGCCGCAAGATGTCATGGCAGCGCATGCTGCTGCCAGAGAGTACACACCGTGAGTTATTGCGGTGTCGCGTGCTACCACGAGATCTGTGTACTCTGGCGGCAGTGCATGGAGCTCTGTGTGCGTGAGACACAGCGCTCCAAAAGGCAGGAAAGGGACAGTGTGGTCTTGGGGCATCGCGCAGTACTATAATTCTTAATCATTGATCAATTCTTTTAATCGTAAAATAGTAACAGTTGTAGAAGTGAATTTACTGCAATTTTTATATCGCTGATATCTAGCAAATAAAATATAATACTACATAAAAATGGTTGTGCCTAGTATTTTGATTTATGGTATGTGTGGCCCACTTGAAGTACATTTAATTCAAATCTGGCCCGCTATAGCAAATGAGTTTGACACCCCTGCTCTATCCCATCTTTTTTATGGCCGCTATAGGCAATACATTTTAACAGCAGCTGCAGCTCTCTATGTTGTCTGTTCAACATATTAGTGACCCTTGGCCACCTCTTAGCTTGTCCTGACCCACTCCTATTGCTGCCTACTAAGTGCAGAGACTTCTTCTGTGGCCTTCTTCTGTGGCGTAGAAGCCACAATTCTGAGCTGATTTATAGAGAGCCTTGCACTGGCCCTCCCATTTAAGTATGTATTTTATCCACTAAAGTATAATGAGTATAAAAGTACCAAAGTATAATATCAGTGCAATTGAAGAGGCAGAAAGCCATTATTGTGTTAGCTTTGCGTCATGATTTTACAATCTGAACAAATGGGTTTCTTCAGCCCCTTTTGGTGAACAAATATTGATAGAAGAAAAGCTGGAGTACTACTCTACAGATTACATAGTTTGATTAGCTATAAATGAACATGCAAAGGAGGTATTGTTGTTTTTGTATTCCTAACTTTTGTGCACAGACTGA